>NC_073230.2:20277500-22777500 GCF_029281585.2 Gorilla gorilla gorilla
TTACAGTATTCAAAAATATACATTACTTTACTTTGGCTATGGATGAAAAGACAAAAAAATTCTTCATGCTTAAATAGGTTAAATTGTTCCATTAAAGCAATTAAAATGCCATCATTAGCATTAGTTGTTTCTTTGCATAGTTGACAAGCCTGGGTGAATTTGGTTTTGTTCAAAGTGCACAGCCACTAGCTCTGAGTGCAATGGAGTATTTTGCAGGCTTCCGCACAATCTTATTCTTTGATTCTATCTTTCTGTTCCATATCCTTCTCTTCCTTTTGTATTCCACAAAGATTATTCCACAAAGGAGTCCTTTGAAGTCAAAGGCAAAATAAGAATTTGGTAAACTTTATTTCTCCACATCTGAGTTTTGTTTTCAAGACCTTTTTTCTCTGTCTAGATGAGTTTTGCTAGCAACTGAATGTTTTTTCAAGGCTCAGGTAGATATGTACTCCAGCAAATGGCTATAGGAAAGTAAACTGAAGATGATTCCTAAGCGATTTTCTGTAATGGAAGAATAAGGGGAGGGACAGTCATACATATGGTATGTTCATACACATATGGTATAGTTTTCAAATACGTTTTCTGTAAAATTAACAGAGGAAAGTTACTCAAATTATCATAAACGTGTTTGCTGAAAAAAACTTATAGGCCAAGAGAAGGAAATATCCCTAAGGCTATTGACTTTTCGGTAAGATTTTCTTTTGTGCTAAAAATAGAAACTCCTCTTTTTCTTAGCAGATATGAGGCTTAGTAAACTCCTTTACCTTTGTTGATCACTTATCATTTTGTCTTTCTTCCCAGGTAATTTCATTTTAGTCTATGGAAAGTCATCAAGTACCTATTAAAAACTATTTTATTATTTGTCTATGTGTGAAATATAGAAGGTTGAGAAATCCTTAATTTTAATATGAAAGTGTCTGAAATTAATATACACGACAAATAAAGATATATTGGTTATAATTAAGTGAATTGAAATCCCACTTATTTTGTTCTAAGGGTTCTATTTTTTTCCATATTTTCCTTCTCTCCCTACATTAGGATAAAAAATGCTTTCTTTAAACATTTCTTTGAACATTTTCATTCATGTCCTTAAAGACATTCCTAATGTCTGGTCTAGGTGTATTGCTCTCCTGAACTCTTTGGCCTATTCAAACACTGTGTGTTGGAACAAAAATGCCATTTTGTGTGAGTTTTTTTTTTTTTTAAACAATGATGCAGATGGTTTGAGTAGGCAAACACCCATCCATCAAACACCCGGGATTTTCACAAATTGTGTTAAAGCATCCAGCATTTATTTAATCCCCGAACAATTGTTCATTTGCCCCAAGCAGAGTATAGAATAAAAGTATTTATGCAAAATATACAAAACTTGATATTTAAAATGTTTTTTATATTGCCAAGTATAAGATGGAAAAATTCTCCAGGGGATAAACAGTAACTTTCTGGAAACTTGTAAGGTTTCCTTTTCAGTAAGTTTAGATCATTTGTCATAGTCACACCATTCCTACATAAGAATGCACAGATAGCTTATATACATAATACTCAAAAATCAAAGGATTCTACATGAGTAAGTTATCAATTGGTACATTAATTACATCATATTAATGTGACATAAATGTTATTGTTGAATATTTATAACTTTCCTGGTTATTTTCTAGAGAATAATTATAAGTAGTTTGTGATTAGCTGTTCTCTATTAGAGGCTACCTTCAAAGTTTATGTAAACTAAAAATAAAATTTAAAGCACCCCCCTGCAATTATCTGAATGGACCTTTCCTCTCAGCCAGAGTTAACTCCAAAGTTATCCTGAAAAACTGGTTCAGGCCCTGGTTGAGAGTGGGGGTCTGAACATGCCTCATTATGCCCTCTTCCCTTTTGGAATTCAGAAAAAGCCAGCCAGCATTTAACATCAACACAGACCTTAAATCTGATGAGAAATTTTCATAATCTCTTCTCTCTGAAGCCTGCTACCTGGAGGTTTCATCTGCATGATAAAACTGTGGTCTCCACAGCTCCTTATTGTAACTCAAACATTCCATTCTATTGATAATAACTCTTTCAACCAATTGCCAATCAGAAAAATTTAAATCCCTGGAAGTCCCAGTCACCGCCAACTTCCTGCCGCCCTGCCCCACTTCGAATTGTCCTGCTTTTCTAGACCAAACCAATATATATCTTAAATGTATTTGATTGATGTCTCATGTCTCCCTAAAGTGTATAAAACTAGGCTGTGCCCTGACCACCTTGGGCACATGTTCTCAGGGTCTCCTGATGAGGCCTGTGTCATGGGCCATTGGTCACTCATAGTTGGCTCAGAATAAATGTCTTCAAATATTTTACAGAGTTTGACTTTCTTCAATGATAGTTAACAAAGTCTTGGGTAGATCTAACTGTGGCTCTCTAATAAACAAATTCTTACATCCTAAGATTTTTTTTTCTTTGTACTTCATAACAGCTTTGTCCTAGATCCAAGGATGATTTTAACGTAAATGTAACAGACAGAATATTTCTAATGGTATTTGCATGTAGTGTTTAAATGACCCTATATTGATTAATTCAATGAATAAATAAGTAGACATAAAAGGCAATAGCTAGGGAAGTTAAAAAAAAAAACTAGTTCAAAAAAAATCCCTCTAATATATAAGAAATAATTCCAAGGAAATTTGCCTTCAACTAGATTATTTAAAATGCACATAAATTTTGCATTTTTATTACAAAGGTATTCCTAAAGCTTAATCCCCAAATTCAGAAAGCTGCACCCAAGTTCACATTCAATAAAACCTCCAGAGCAGAAGATTAAAAGCGCTAATAGAGGACACTTTCACTACAGGGCTAGTACAATCACAAGATAGACTCCAGGACCCAAAGAGCCAGTGGCAGATGTCATGTTAATATTTGACCATCATCAAAGCCCGCATTGTTGTTCTCTCATCTTGGTATTCACATGGCTACATCAGTAGCACGATGTGTTTTTGAGTGCTTTTATTTCCAGCAACATCTGTGGTGAAGGAAAATGCTATGTCTCCAAATTTGTCTTTGGGATATTGTTGCAGTATTAAATGCAGCAGGGTGTTGTTTTATAATACCAGGAAATGCACTAAGACCTTTTAAAAGAAAAATCAGCATGCCTCAATCAAGGGATGTGACTCCTTCTGTGAAAGTGTTTTATGTTATGTTTTTCTTTCAATGATGTTATATCTCAGAAGTATTTCCATATTTAAAATATTTTCATGTATCTTTTCTCACTTAAAATATACATGAGAAATAGGTCACATTTTAAAATATGGCAGAAATGCAAAGCCTGTATTTCAAAGTTGAATGAAAGAGTAGAAAAAATATACATTTATTTTGGTGCCAATATTAAAAATATGGCTATTCATATGCATGAACATTAGCTTTCTTTACATGGTCTTTACATTGAGTAGTTTCCAAAAATACTAGGTGCAAAGAAGGCTAAAAATTGAAATTATGAGTTATCTAATTAGTGAAGGCAAAAGCCTTACAGTCGTACTTAAAATGGTTCTGAATTAATATAAACAAAATTTCTTGATGAAGGTAATGTTACTAGTGACCTTGCAGAAATGAAAACAATAATCAGAAACTACTATGAAAACTTCTATGCACACAAATTAAAATACCTAGAAGAGATGGATAAAATCTTAGACACATACACCATTCCAGGACTAAGCCAGGAAGAAATTGATTCCCTGAACAGATCAATAACGAGTTCCGAAACTGAATCAGTAATAAATAACCTAACAACCAAAAAAAGCCTGGGACCTGATGGATTCACAGCTGAATTCCACCAGATGTACAAAGAGGCACTGGTATGATTCCTACAAAAACTAGTCAAAAAATTGAGGAGGGACTCCTCCCCAAGTCATTCTATGAGATCAGCATCATCAAAACCTGCCAGAAACAAAATTTTAAAAAAGGAGATTTCAGGCCAATTCCTTAATGAACATCGAAGCAAAAATCCTCAACAAAATATGGAAAACCAAACCCAGCAGTACATCAAAAAGCTAATCCATCATGATCAAGTATGCTTCATCCCTGGGATGCAAGGTCAGTTCAACATATGAACATCAATAAATGTGATTCATCACATAAACAGAACTAAAGACAAAAACCACATGACTATCTCAATAGATGCAGAAAAGGTTTTTGACAAAATTCAACATCCTTCATGTTAAAAATTCTCAGTAAACTAGGTATTGAAGGAACATACCTCAAAATAATGAGCCATCTATGACAAATCCACAGCCTATATTGTACAGAATGGGCAAAAGCTGAAAGCATTCTTCTTGAAAACGTACACAAGACAAGGATGCTCCCTCTCACCAACTTCTATTCAACAAAGTATTGGAAGTCCTAGCCAGAGCAATCAGGTAAAATAAAAAATTAAAGGGTATTCAAATAGTAAGAGAGGAAGTCAAATGATCTCTGCCTGCAGATGACATAATTCTATATCTGGAATACCCCATAGTGTTGGCCCAAAAGCTCCTCCAGCTGATAAATAACTTCAGCCAAGTTGCAGGATACACAATCAATTTACAAAAATTACTAGCATTCCTGTACACTACCAACAGCCAAACTAAGAGCCATATCAGAAAGGCAATCTCATTCACGGTTGCCACAAAAAGAATAAAATACCTAGGAATACAGCTAACTATGGGAATGAAATATTTCTGCAATGAGAGTTGCAAAACGTTGCTCAAAAAGAAATCAGAGAAGACACAAACAAATGGAAAAACATCTCATGCTCATGGACAGGAAGAATCAATATCATTAAAAGAGGTATACTGCCCAAAGCAACTTACAGAATCAATGCTATTCTTATCAAACTACCAATGACATTCTTCACAGAACTAGAAAAAAAAAACTATACTGATATTTATATGGAACTAAAAAAGAGCCTGAATAGCCAAGGCCATCTTAAACAAAAAGAGCAAAAAGGCGTCACATTACCTGACTTCAAACTATACTACAAGTCTACAGTAACTAAAACAGCATGGTACTGGTACAAAAACAGGCACGTGGACTGATGGAACAGAATAGAGAGCCCAGAAATAAGGCTACATATCTACAACCATCTGATCTTTGACAAAACTGACAAAAACAATCAATAGGGAAAAGATTCTGTATTCAATAAATGGTGCTGGGATAACTGGCTAGCCATATGCAGCAGATTGAAGCTGGACCCCTACCTTACTCCATACACAAAAATTGACTGAAGACAGACTAAAGACTTAAATATAAAACCCCAAATTATAAAAATTCTGGGAGACTACCTAGGCAATACCATCCTGGACATAGGAACGGGCAAAGATTTCATGACAATGACACCAAGAGCAATTGCAACAAAAGCAAAAATTGACAAATGTTATCTAATTAAACAAGAGCTTCTGCACAGCAAAAGAAACTATCAACAGAGTAAACAAACAACCTACAGAATGGGAGTAAATATTTGCAAACTATGCATCTGACATAGGTCTAATATCCAGCCTCTATAAGGAACTTAAATTTACAAGAGTAAAACAAACAAACAAAAAAACTCAATTAAAAAGTGAACAAAGAACATGAACAGAAATTTCTCAAAAGAAGACATACATGTGGCAAACAAACATGAAAAAAAGCTCATTTTTCTCAATGATCATTGATCATTAGAGAAATGCAAATCAAAACTACAATGAGATACTATCTCACACCAGTCAGAATGGATGGCTACTATTAAAAAGTCAAAAACTAGCAGATGCTGATGAGGTTGCAGAGAAAAGGGGACACTTATGCACTGTTGTTGGCAGTGTGAATTAGTTCAACCATCATGGAAAGCGATATGGTGATTCCTCAAAGAGCTAAAAGCAGAACTACCATTCAACCCAGCAATCCCATTACTGGGTATATACCCAGAGGAATATAAATTATTCTGCCATAAAGGCACATGCACGTGAATATTCATTGCAGCACTATTCTCAATAGTAAAGACATGGAATCAACCTCAATGCCCATCAATGACAGATTAGATGAAGAAAATGTACATATACACCATGGAATACTATGCAGCCAAAAAAAAAGCAGATTATGTATTCTGTGGGAACATGGATGGAGCTGGAGGCTATTATCCTTAGCAAACTAACACAGGAACAGAAAACCAAATGCCTAATGTTCTCACTTATAAGTGGGAGCTAAATGATAAGAACTTACGAACACAGAGAAGGAAACAGCAGACATGGAGTCTACTAGAGGAGGGAGGGTGGGGTGGGGAGGGAGAGGAGCAGAAAAGATAACTATTGGGATAACTATTAATACTTGTGTGATAAAATAATATGTACAACAAACCCCAATAACACGAGTTTACTTATGTAACAAATCTTCACATGTACCCCCAAATCTAAAATAACAAAATAACTACAAAATTTCTTAATTGCAGAAAAAGTTCAACCACAATCTCTGGAAATATTCTCTTTCCTTCTCAAGGTAGCTATTATCTCAAACTTACTTTGTTTCCTTCTATACCTTTTTAGTCTCTGTGTGGAGCTTATTTATGAAATCTCAAAAGCTCTGCAAAAGAGGTCAGCTTGTGGTAATTTTTCATTAGGTTAGGTTACTTGTATTTAAATTTTACCTGAAAAGTAGTCTTCTCTGAAACAATAAAGTAAATCTGTTTCAGCATATTAGGCCTTTGACGTAAAAAACTATTTTCTTCAGAAGAAAGAAAAGCCTGATAATTGCAATCACAACAATTTTCTTCTTCCTTAAACAAAACAAAAAAATAGAATGACATTCTATAAATTGTATTGGTTGGTGCAAAAGTAATTGCAGCTTTTGCCATTAAAAGTAATGTAAATTACTTAATTTACATTAAATTAAAGTAATAGACTCTATTTCTAGTGTAAAACTTCTATAAACTTACCATTTAAAAAATTCGAATGCCCCCTCTTCTCACAAAAGATTTGCAGTACAAAGAGGGAATCTGCCATCAAGTGGATCTTAAAAATGCATGTAAAATTTTAAATTCCTATTATCAAGTTATTCCCAAAGTCTGACCTCCAAATTCAGAAAACTCAGTTTTGGTTCCAAGTTCACATTTGATATGGTTTGAATTTGTGTCCCTGCCCAAGTCTCATGTCAAATTGTAATCTAATGTGGAGGTTGGGGCCTGGTGGGAGATGATTGCATCATGGTGACAGATTTCCCCCTTTGGGCCTGTTCTCGTGATAGAGTTGTCATGAGATCTGGTTGTCTAAAAGTGTTTGGCACCTTCCCCCTCATCCTCTTCCTCCTGTTCCGTCCATGTAAGATGTACCTGTTTCCCCTTTGCTTTCCACTATGATAGTCAGTTTCCTGAGGCCTCTCCAGCCATGCTTCCTGTACAGCCTGTGAAACTATAAGCCAATTAAATCTCTTTTCTTTATAAATTATCCAGTCTCAGGCATTTCTTTATAGTGGTCCAAGAATAGACTAATACAACATTCAATAAAATCTCCAGCACTGAAGATTAAAAGCATTAATGGAGGGCACTTTCAGTACAGGGCCAGTGCAATCACTAGATAGGCTCCAGGACTCAAAGAGTCACTTTGTTATTTGCTTCTGTAATATTGTATAAAATTTTACAAAGTCATTCAGGAGAGAGGCTTTAAAATCATGACGTTTCCTAGAACGCATACTAACGCATGAGCACACTTGATCCAGTGATAAATGTCTAGGAAAAAAAATTGCTTAAACACTTCTGTAATAAGTCATTTAGGAAGAATTTTGCAACAAAAAAAATTCCGTTTTCCCTGTATCCCCTGTTTTCCAGTATCCCCACTTTTTTCACATCTTCCAGAGGGAGATATCATTAGGTAGTGTTGACAATAACGTCCAGATACTAAGTCTGATGGAGAGATACAGCAGAGAAGTCAATCATTCAAATGTGGTATTTTAGAAAGCAAAATAAAAACATATAAATGTTTTATAAGAATATGAAGTGTAGATCTAATATAAATATATAAAGATACAGACACAGTATTGGTCATAAAAATACCATAGAATAGATACCAATGAAATATGCCTTATTCCATACAGAAAAATGTTTTGACACAATAGTTCAAGCTTGAATGGTGTAGCCAATTGGATAATGTGCATAGCCACTGAGAATAATAGAGTTTGGTTGCTTAGCCATTATGATAATATCTTATGTTTAAGTAGTGATTTTGTGGTTTTTCGGTTCTTTCATTTATTTTCTCAATAACATTATAGAAGAGTTTTTATTTTCCTTTTGTAAATAGGAAAACAGACTCAGGGAGGTTACGTGTATTCTGTGAGGTTACTCACCAAATAAATGTCAAGGACGTGCATGAACCCCAGGTTTGTCTATATACGAAACCTTTGCTGTTTCCTCTAACTGATGCTACCTCAATCTTACAGTAAAATATTAACAGTCACTATTTATGTTTTCGTGATTAAATTATTGGCAGGGATTTGGATTCCTGGGAGGTGTATTTTCAGCCTTGTTATCTTTCTTTTCTCAGCCACAGTCATGTTTAGTTTGGTCTGCTCTTGTAATACTCCATATGTGGCAGTGGTGAATTTTAGTCATGGCTTTACTGCATGCCAGAGTGGAAGGTGGACTAGGAAGTTCATTCAAGGTTTCAGTTCCTGGGTTTAGATAGAGAGGGAAAAATGATCCATGTGACATAGAACTTCAAATCTGTGCTACCATAGCTTATAGTGACTCAGAATCCTAGCCCACTCCCAACCCTTATTCTATGGCTTGGAGGCATTCTATCAGCATTGCTTTTCAATAGTCACTGGGAAAGAATACAACTGGTTCTGCAAGTGGAAGGCTGAGGATTGAAAGATGAAGACCCTTTATGTGAGAGGCAGCCTAATGCAGCAGTTGGGAACTAACTTTGACTCTGGGTTTTACTTCTGGCTCTGCTGCTTTCTAGCTCTGTGACCTTGAAGTTACTTAGTGCCTTAGTTTCTCCATCTATAAAATGGGGACGATAATAATAATACCTCCTCAGGCCATTGTCATGAATAGCTGAGCTATTATCTGTAGAGTGCTTACAATGGTGCCTAACACAGCAAGTGCTTCGTAAGTGTTGGTTATCATTTGACATGGAAGACTTTTTTCTGCACTTAACAACAAAGTCTGACTCACACCTGTAATACCAGAGCTTTGGGGAGCCAAGGTGGGTGGATCACTTGAGGCCAGGAGTTCAAGAATAGCCTGGCAAACATGGTGAAACCCTGTCTATTCTAAAAATACAAAAATTAGCTGGATGTGTTGATGCGCACCTGTAATCCCAGCTACTTAGGAGGCTGAGGCGGGAGAATCTCAGAGGTTGCAGTGAGCTGAGATTGCACCACTGCACTCCAGCCTGGGTGACAGAGCAAGCCTCCATCTCAGAAAAGAAAAATACAAAATAAAGAAACCACAATGTCATAGCCTATCTTTATGATGCCTAAAGACACAATGCTCAAAGGTATAGTGAGAGCACACTTCTGTTAAATATACTTAGATTATTGCCCAGTGGAATAGGATTGTCATGTGTAAATCAGAGCTAAGTATATGCATACAATCAGTGAGTATACCTAAGGAATATAACTTGCAGGGGCTGAAATAGTGCAGAGGAAGAGTTAGATGAATAGTATACATAATAAGTAGGTTATTAAAAGAAAACCTTTCCAGTTCAATACATCAATCAGCAGGTATTCATTTGTTTTAAGATTTAAATGAAATAATCTATGTGAAGGGGCTGGATCTGTATATAATATAGTTTAGCTCTTTTAAGTGAATTGCTTAATCTCGCATTTGGAGAGTAGGCTCACATAGATTCTCTTAAAAGTTTATATAGTCACACTGAGCTAAATTATATTTTTCAATTTGTCTTTTAAAAATAAAAAATTAAAAAATTGTTATAAAAGAAATATACAGAAATTTGAAAAATAGAAAAGATTAAAAAGAAGTTATCAAAAGCTTTACCTTCTATAGACAATTACTGTTAATATTCTGATGCCTTTTCTACTTCCATCAAGAGGCTGAGGAGTCTCAAATCTGTGTCTCAGGCCAATACATCGATAGAGAGTTTCTGTGTCATATTTCTTGCATCCTGGACTTTTCCATCTGCATGTCTCACAAACACCTCAACCCCTGCTTGCCCAGGACTGAAATCCATGCCATTTCTCCCAAATTGTTCTTCCTTCTTCCACACCTAATGCTATTTTTCTGCTGTTTCCAAGACAGAAACTTTAGCATCATCCTATATTTCTTTTTCACTCTTAAGCCACCCCAACCCACATTCAATTGTTATAGTATATTAGGTCTTGCCAATATCTCTCTAATCTATCTCATAGCTAGTCTGTCATTTCTGCTTCCAATATTTCTTGGTGGGGTTTTCCAGTAATCTTTTACCTAATTTCCCTTCCAATTAATGTACATTGTAACTACTTTAACTGTCTCCATGGGGTTAAGGATTGCATTTTTTTTAATGTTTGTAACTGTAATGCATCCCAGTGCCTGACCCATAGTGTTATAGATACTAAATGTGCACACACATGCACACACACACACACTTTGTTTTTTAGTTAATAAAATAAAATAAAATAATGAAATTCCACTCACCATCACCAGCATTACTCTTCAAAATGTGAAACTGATTACATTGCTTCTTGGTTGAAATATTTTGCTGTCTTCCCGTTTGCATTACTAAAGATTCTTCAGAAAAACAGTGACGTGTAATTAGCCACCTGTGTTAGGCTGTTCTTGTGTTGCTATAAAGGAATACCTGAAGCTTGGTAACTTATAAAGAAAAGACGTTTAATTGGCTCACAGCTCTGCAGGCTTTGTAGGAAGCCTGTAGGCTGTGCTGGGATCTGCTTGGCTTCTGGGGAGGCCTCAGGAAACTAATCATGGCAGAAGGCTAAGGAGGAGCTGATGTATCACATGGTGAGAGTGGGATCAAGAGGGGAGAGAGAGGGTGGCACACTTTTAAGCCATCATATCTCACAAGAAGTCACTCACTATTACAAGGCCAACACCAATCCATGAGGGATTCATTCCCATGACCCAGACGTCTCCCACCAGGCCCCACCTGCAACATTAGGGATTACATTTCAACATGAGATTTGAGTGGGGAGACATATCTAAACCATATCACCATCATGCAATTGCTCAGAGGATAATTTCAAACTCTTGGCATGGAATCTAAGGCCCTTCATGATTTGGTCTCTGTCAACTGCAGCCCCTGCCATTCTAAACTACTCACAGTTCCACTCGTGAGCCATGCATCAGTACCCCTCTGAGTCGTAACACCTGATGTTTTCTCCTGTCACCGTGACATATCTCTTAATCCTTCAAAACTTATTTCTTAATGCCAATGATTTAAAATTCTGCCTCCACGTGGAAGATTTTAGCCTCTACTGGTTTGTTTCTTTACTTTTCCATGTTCACATACCTAATAGAGAATTCGCAACACTATTGCAATGATGGCTCCATGGCTTTCTCTGGGACTTTCTTGAGAGCAGGTCTGTATCTTAGTCATCTTTTTATTTGCATCTCTAGTAAGAAGATAAGTCTTTAACAGGTACCTAGTTAATATTGTTGAATTTATTTGGGGGAAAATAAATGGATTGGTGATTTGTAAAGGTAGCACAAAAAAATTTTCTTCATTTTATTATTCTGCTTTTCTAAAATGTTTTTTTTTTTTTTTTTTTTTTTTGTGGTGGGGAGGGGCGGGGGAGTGGAACCCAGAACAAAATGTGAGTTTTTGACACTACAAAGAACCAACCATCTATCCCAAACTTCACAGAGTTTGAATTCCCGGTTTTGGAGTCTATCCTTTCAATCTCCAGAAACCTCTATTATTTCACAGAAATCATCTCTAAGGGTTAACATATTAGCATAGGTTAATGTATCACAAGAACAAAATCTCAAGGCAGTGAGGAGAACCTTAGGAAAAAACAGAGTCATGAATAATAATAAAACTGTCAATTTCCCAAGTTGTTTTGGCCCGTGCACTAGCAACGTGATTTTTAAAAGTTTTCCACACACACATAAAGTAAAGAAAGTATTACTGTATGAAAGAACCATAGACTCAACTACCCAAGACAATGATAAACAACATTGAATGAGGTGAGGAATGCACAAGAGAAATTCTCCACATATGGAAAGTACACAAATATACTAGTCAGCATTTATTTATCAAAACACGTATACTGGAAATTGAAGACATCAAGTCAAATATATTTAAAATATAGTGCAAATGGACTTAGTACATTGAAAAAATTAATCATTTCACATTTTATTCTTAAAATTTTGTGTGCTTTTTCAATTCTTATTGTTTTGTACTTCAGCTAATGTTTAATTGGTGCTAGCTTTCTGGTCTCTCTAAAAAAGTATAACTATAAAAATAATGTTTAAAGTTCCATCTCATTCAGACATTAAAAACTTATGTAAGTTATTCAGAGTTTATCCTTGGGTGGATGGTGAAAATATTTCTATGGATATTATGGCTTTCTAAATGAAGATTCTCTACATCCCTCGTATTATAAAACAGGCTGCAAAGCCATGATAAGAAATAGGTTTCTTTTGGCAACTGAAGCTAGGAGCTGGAAAATAATTCTTGCATTATATTCTGGGCTGCTGTGTCACACATTCAGACATCTCTCAGATGTCTACAATGCAAATTAATTAATTTTAAAAGGAGAAGATGACTCTGTTTCTTTTGCAAAGGATAAGCTTTAGGATGCATGAGAAAATTGAACAGAATTTTTCTCTTTGAAATCACTGACTCCTTTGAAGGTGATCTTTGGTGAATCATCTTAAGTCATATACTTTCATCCTAAGTCATGTACTTTCCTAAGAGAGTTTTTTGTTGTTATTGCTGAAGTATTCTCATTCCTCACACCTGGGGGGCAGCATAGGTTTGAAGGGGTAGCCAGTGTGATCCTAGATAGAGGACCTGGAGTAAGACTACTGGGTTCAGATTCATGGCAAGTTATCTAACCTCTCTGAGATTTTGTTTCTACAACTTTAAAATCCCAGTGTTTAATATTACCTGCCCAAATGCATTGTTGTAAAATTTGAATGGCATAATCCATGTAACCTGGCACTGAGAAGGCATTGAACAAATGCTGTCTATTGTTACGATGAATTTCTTTCCTGCTTGGTTTTTCGATTTCTTTTGTTGTTATTAACAAGAATTTTGAGAAAAAAAACACCAGAGCCTGATTTTTAAAAGTTGGTAATTTTGGCAGTACTTATGTGTTATGACTTTTATTACAAATATTAAAATCTTGATAAAGTTTGTTGTATTAGTAACTTTTAGTTTACTTGTATTTTGGCATTTTCCCACTATCTTCCTCTTCTCTCCCTCCTTCATCTTCTATTCATTTTCTTTTTTTGGGAACTATTAATATAAGGAGAAGTTTGAGGATGGGGGTGACTCTCTTCAGTAACTCTCTAATTTCCAATGTCTGTCTTTTCTATTGGTTATATTTTGTGCCAGGTTCACACATGTACAGTAAATTGACAATAAGGCTGTGCCATCTGATGTTGTGCTTTAGATAGTGTGTTGATCAGTAGATGGTCTGGCAGCCATAGCTATATAAACACATGCTCATCAACAACCAGGGCTGCATGACAGGAAACAGTCACTGACTTGTGCAGTGGTATCCACGAGCAGCCCTCTTGTGCCATGCAAGGTGGCAGTGTGAAGCCCAACCTAATTGCTTCTCTTTTTTTCTCCCCCTGGAAATGTCACATCCCATAGCCTTTGTCCTGGTGTGATTACTACTTTGATCAGTCATTTTTTACATAGTGTGTTACTCTCTCAGAACCAGCTAATTCAGGGATATTTGTAATGCATTAATTAATTAACTAATTATCCTAAAGTATTAAAGTAACAGTTTTCAGCAAATTATGGATTTGTGAACAAATAAACCTGAGAGGATTGTATTAGTTCATTTTTATAATGCTATGAAGAATTACCTGACACTGGTGATTTATAAAGAAAAGAGGTTTAATGGGCTTATGCTTCCACAGGCTGTAAAGGAAGCATGGATGGGGAGGCCTCAGGAAACTTACATTATGGTAGAGGGCAAAAGCAAAGCAAGCACATCTTCACATGGTGGCAGGAAAAAGAGAGAGAGCAAAGGCGGAAGGGCTGTGCATATTCAAACAATCAGATCTCATGAGAACTCACTATCACGAGAATAGCAAGGGAGACATTTGCCCCTATGATCCAATCACCTCCCACCAGGTCCCTTTCCCAACATTGGGAATTACAATTCAGCATGAGATTCTGATGCAGATGCAGAGCCAAACCAAATCATTCTGCCCCTGGCACCTCCAAAACCTCATGTCCTTCTCATATTTTGAAACACAATCATCCCTACCTAACAGTACCCCGAAGTCTTAACATATTCCAGCATTAACTCAAAGGCCCAAGTCCAAAGTCTCATCAGAGACAAGGCAAGTCCTTTCCACCTATGAACCTGTAAAATCAAGAAAAATTTAGTTACTTCAAAGATACAATGTGAGCACAGGCATTGGGTAAATGCTCCTGTTCCAAAAGGGAGAAACTGGCCAAATCATAGGGACTACAGGCCCCATGCAAGTCCGAAACTCATGGGGGCAGTCATTAAATATCAAAGCTCCAAAATAATCTCCTTTGACTCTATGTCTCACATCCAGGTCACACTGATGCAATGGGTGGGCTTCCAAGGTCTTGGGCAGCTCTGCCCCTGTGGCTGTGTAGGGTATAGCTCCCATGGCTGCTTTCATGGGCTGGTGTTGAGTGCCTGTGGCTTTTTCAGGCACATGGTGCAAGCCGTCAGTGTATCTAACATCTTGGCATCTGGAGGATGGTGGCCCTCTTCTCACAGCTCCACTAGGCAGTGCCCCAGTGGGGATTCTGTATGGGGGCTTCAAGCCCACATTTCCCCTATGCACTGCCCTAGAAGAGGTTCTCCATGAGGGCTCTGCCCCTGCAGCAGGCTTCTGCCTGGACATCCAAGCATTTCCATATGTCTTCGAAATCTAGACAGAGAAACCCAAGCTTAAACTCTTGTCTTCTGCATGCATACCCACAGACCCAACACCACATGGAAGCTGCCAAGGCTTGGGGTTTGCACTGTCTGAAGCAATGGCCTGAGCTTTACTTTGGCCCCTTTTAGCCATGGTTGAAGCTGGAGCAAATACAGTGCAGGGCACCATGTTCCAAGGCTGCACAGAACAGTAGGGCCCTGGGCCTGACATACAAAACCATTCCATCTTCCTAGGCCTCTAGGTCTGTGATGGAAGGAGCTGCCATGAAGGTCTCTGAAATGTCTTCAAGGCATTTTTCTCTATTGTCTTGGCTATTAACATTCAGTTCCTCTTGACTTATGCAAACTTCTGCAGCCATGTTGCATTTCTTCTCAGAATTTTTTTCTTCGACCACATGGGTGGGCTGCAAAGTTTTCAAACTTTTATATGCTTTTTCTCTTTTAAATAAAAGTTCCAATATCAGACTATCTCTTTATCAAACTCGTATGAAGTTAGGCTGTTAGAAGTGGCCAGGCTACCATTTTGAATAGTTTGCTGCTTAGAAATTTCATCTGCCAGATACCTTAAATCATCACTTTGAAGTTCAAAGTTTCACCTATCTCTAGGGCAGAAGCAAAATGCCACCAATCTCTTTGCTAAAGCATAGCAAGAGTGACCTTTACTCAAGTTCCCAATAAGTTCCTCATCTCCATCTGAGACCTCCTCATCCTGGACTTCATTATCCATATCGCTATCAGCATTGTGGTTAAAACCATTCAACAAGTCTCTAGGAAGTTCCAAACTTTCCCTCATCTTCCTATCTTCTTCTGATCCCTGCAAACTGTTTCAAACTTTGCCCATTACCCAGTTCCAAAGTTACTTCCACATTTCCAGGTATCTTTAAAGCAATACCCCACTCCTGGTACCAATTTTCTGCACTAATCTGTTCTCACACTGCTATAGAGAACTACCTGAGACTGGGTTATTTATTTTAAAAAAAGACATTTAATTGAGTCAGTTCTGCAGGCTGTACAGGAAGCATTGCTGGGGAGGTCTCAGGAAACTTACGATCATGGCAAAAGGGCAAAGGAGAAGCAAGCATGTCTTCACATGGTGGCAGGAGATAGAAAGCGAAGCAGGTAGTGGTATATATACTTTCAAAGAACCAGGTCTCCTGAGAACTCACTATCATGAGAACAGCAAGGGAGAAATCTGCTCCCATGATCCAATCACCTCCTTTCAGGTCTCTTTCCCAACATTGGAGATTACAATTCAACATGAGATTTGGATGGGGACACAGAGCCAAACCATATGAAGGATTATTCAAAATTATTCACCTTCCAAAATGTATAATATGGCATACTTAAATTATAATTCTGGTTTGGGTAACAACATAAAACAGTGATGATAAAGAAGTTAATTTATAAAGAAGAAATGATCTAGGTCAGAACAGCTGATCTTTTATTCACAGATATGTTTGTAGAGGCAATAAGAATTTGAAGTCCCATTAAAATATGGGTAAAAAAAGTTTGCTTCTTTGTTTATGTATAAACTGGTAATATGAGGTTTGCCTCACATATTGGATTTAGGAGTCTCAGAAATCTCTAAGATCAGACATATAAATTTCATTTGTAAGGTGTAGTGTGTTAAATTTTATTTCTAGTAACTAATATCTATTTACTTACTATAGGTATGTTTAATTTAGTTGTAATCAAAGAGCTAAACAATTTTTGAATTATCAAATATTTATTTATTTATTTGCAATTTGCAGATTACCTTGACTAATTTTTTTTCTGTGAACTTCATTGTGTCTAAGCTTATTCCTTCAGCCATTATTTGGTAAGAACTTCCACTGAGTTAAATTGAGGAACAAAAGCGGACACCAGTTTGTTTTTTCCTGACTACTGTATGACCTATTTTCTTTTAGAAAATGAAAAGCTTGTTTTATATATTTATATATTCATTTAGTCCTCCTGTAACCCATTTTTCAAAGCAACTCTGTGATTCTATATAGAGTTCCCCTCTTAGCATCCTCCTCTCACGACGTAGGAGAAGGCATGCAACCAAGCAAAATAATCAAATGACTTTAGTGACTTCTTAAAGTTAGAGTTATGGGAGAAAGTCTCCTTTTATCTTAAGTCATGAACCTAAGAGGGGAGAACATGGAACGTGCTAAGGCAATTATTCTAGCTGTATGAAGAAGGTTTCCAGGTTTCCTTGAGAACATAAAAATGTAAGATGTTAATGTGACTTTGATGTTTCAGATAGGCAATGCAATGTTTTTCTTGTGGTTGTTGGTGCCATTTTAATCACCACCCATGGAAAGGAAAAACTGTGATGTCCTCTGAATTCTGCTGCTAAAGAATGTCAACAAAGACAGCCATTCTCAAATTTTAAAGTGCCTTGTTCATTTATGAAATTGGAGAAATAAGAGAATTCAATATAGATTTATACTTCTGATGATTACCTATGTACTTGTGATAGTGTGTATATACAGATAATGCTTATATAATACCGAGTGTGTAATACTTAAGCATATAATATGTAGTCTATATCGACCATATGTTTCATATAAATCTAATATTTAAAATACTTACATGGTGCTTATGTGACAGTCACTGCTCTAAACACTGTGCACACTTTGCAACATAAACAATCACAAAGTGGGTCATACTACTAAGTAAAAACCTAATCTATAAAACTTCTAGACAAAAATAAATGGAAATAACAACTCTGTAAATTTCAGTTAGGCAAATATTTCTCAGATAAAATGCCAAAGTACTCTGCCAGACAAAGTAGATTTTTAAAATTAAAAATTTCTGCTCTGTGAAAGACACTGTTGAGAGATTAAAAGCTAAAACCATAGAAATTGGAAAAAAAATTGTAAATCGCACATCTGATAAAACATTTATTTACAAATAATAAATATAAAAAATCGACACTCATAGGAAAACAAACAACAAAAAAGTTAAAAATTGGATAAAAGATTAGAACAAACACTTCAGCAAAGTAGACTTAGAGATAGCAAAGAAGCATATGAAAATATTCTCAATGTTATTCCACATTAGGCAAATTCAAACTACATAGATATATTACTACCTATCCATTAGAATGGCTTTTAAATGAAGTAGCAACTCTAAGTAAGTACTGGTGAGGTTGCAGAATAACTAGAACTTCCATACATTGATGATAGAAATGCACAATGGCACAGCCACTTTGGGGAACAATTTGGCAGTTTCTTATAAAGATAAAAGAAACATTTACTTTTCCTGTGATCTAGAAATCCAACTTGGCATGACTCAAGTGAAATTAAAACCTGTGTTCACACAAAAACCTTGTAGACATGTTTACAGTAGCTTTATTTGCAATCACCAAGACTAAGAACAATGCTAATGTCCTTTCACTGATGAAGACAGAAACAAATTATGGTGCACCCATACAATGGAATACTGCTCAGCAAAAAAAGGATGAAATACACATGCAACAAAATAGAAAACTCAAAATGCATTATACTATGTAAAAGAAGTCAGATTAAAAAGGCTGTATATGGTTTGATTCCATTTATATGATATTCTTGTAGTAGACTTGCTACTGGAACAGAGACCAGAGGTGTGAATGCCAAGGCTGGAAGTGGGTTGACTTTAAAAGGGAAATAAGCTACTTTGTGTTGGGGAAGAGATGAAATAACTGGTCTATACCTTGATCGTGACAGTGGGTATATGACTATACTTTTGTTCATACTCACAGAACTGGACACTGAAAGGATATAAATGTTATTGTAAGAAAATTAAAAATTAAGTTTTTTAAAAAAGGTTAGGATGTGGGCCTCACCAAAGATTCATAGTCATAAAACAAAAATCTCATGTTGTTAAGCATCTTGACCCTTAAGGAATGAGAGGTGGCTAGCTTTTGGGAGTGCTACTAATGTTATTTCTGTTTGCCATAGTACTGTTAGAGAGATCACTTAGTGCCTGTTTAGTGACTACATACTTATGATCTATTAACTTTTGTGTATGCATGCTTTATTTGATATTAACAGTGTATAAAAACAAAAAATTAAATCCTGAAAGCAATAAAAATTCTGAGCCTCAAAATATAAAGTATACATCCCAAATTTCGTAAAATATAGACTACATTAACAGTCCAAGAGAAAACACATCTGTGATTAGATTTTGAGCAACACACAGAGTTCTGCCAAAATGGCAGCAACAGAAGTATGAACTTACTATTACTCACCTGAAATAAATGACAAAATAAAGGAATATGTTTGCATTTCTGAATTCCCAAGGACTTTACAATATGATGAGGGATAGAAAAAGGAGAAAATGAGAAAACATGCCATAGTTATAAGGAAGTAATTTTTGTTGTGTGGATGTGTTAGAGGGGCTTAAGGGGTTTTTCTGAAGGGAGTATGTGGGCTTCTGGAGTATCTAAACAGTGCTACACAGTGGCAAAACTGTCATAGTGGGGAGTTCTGCTCTTCTGCTTATCTCCTGTGATAAGAAAAGCAGATATCTTGTTCATCACGTACTATTGATTCCCTCAGCCTTCTGCTTCAGAAAGTGACTAGTGCTCCAAATAAGGCTGGAAGAGGTATAAATACCAGAAAGCACAGGCTCACCTCTCCTTCTTTTCTCTCTTCAGCTGCTAGTAAAGTTTGGGT
Organism: Gorilla gorilla gorilla; assembly: GCF_029281585.2. Classification (NCBI taxonomy): domain Eukaryota; kingdom Metazoa; phylum Chordata; class Mammalia; order Primates; family Hominidae; genus Gorilla; species Gorilla gorilla. Next base: position 20,297,180 of record NC_073230.2, read on the forward strand.
AGGGTGCATGCATGGTTTTGGTGTATGCGTGATGGCAGGTGAAGGGAGGGGAATTCCTGTTCTCACTATCTTTCTTACCAAGGGGTTGTCTTTATTTCCCAAATCCTTTCTTTCCTCTAGGGCTTATGATTCTCCAGATAAAAGGCAAGGATATTTTGCACATTTTTGGTTTATCTTCCTGTCATGTTACCTTCCTAAGGCATTATACTAAGTGCATAAATAAAGAAAATAGTAGGGAAGTTACAGGATGAAGAAAATGAAGATTAATATCTCAAAATATTATATACTCATAATTATAACCTACAAATAAATGTGCAGAAATGTAGCAAACCTACAAATAAATGTGCACATGGATGGCAAAATTAACTAATATATGAATAAGAAAGTAAATAAATATAATAATAATAAATAATAAAATATTAAATAATAAGTATAAAAGTATGCTTTTTCTAAGCTATGAAGGCATGAGAAAAATGTCAAAACTTGTAAGTTAATTTAAAAATGTTGTGTTCTCACAGTGAGGAAGACTTGACCAAATGCTGTCAGATTAACGTGAAAGACTAAATGTCCAAGAAAAATTAGAAAAGAGAAGTTTATATAGGAAGGAAGGGGGCTCGCTCTGTATAATTTTTTAGAATTCTTATGATCACTGTAATAAAGTAGTAAAAATAGAGCTGAATATGTATCAGAACCTAATGACTGTTGAAAGTGACATGAATTAACTTAAAAATCCTACTAGGAAACTGGCAGGTGATGGAGAAAAAATAATGCAGTGTATTAGTCTATTCTCACACTCCTGTAAAGAAATGCCTGAGGTTGCTTCCAAGATGGCCAAATTGATGCAGAAGACAGGTGATTTCTGCATTTCCAACTGAGGTACCTGGTTCATCTCACTGGGACTTTTTGGACTGTGGGTGTAGCCCACAGAGGGTGAGCCGAGGCAGGGCGGGGCATCGCCTCATAAGGGAAGTGCAAGGGTTTGGGAGATTTCCCTTTCCTAGCCAAGGGAAGTCATGAGTGACTGTACCTGGAGGAGTGGTAAACTCCTGCCCAAATACTGTGCTTTTCCCACAGTCTTCGCAACTGGCAGACCAGGAGATCCCTTCCTGTGCCTGGCTTAGCAGGTCCCACGCCCACAGAGCCTTGCTCACTGCCAGCCCATCAGTGTGAGATTGACCTGAGACGTGGGAGCTTGGCAGGGGGAGGGGCATCTGCCATTGCTGAGGCTTGAGTAGGCGGTTCTATGCTCACAGTGTAAACAAAACAGCAGGGAAGCTCTAACGGGGCAGAGCCCACCGCAGCTAAGCAAAGCCTACTGCCTCTCTAGATTCCACCTCTGGCGGCAGGGCATATCTGAACAAAAGGCAGCAGACAGCTTCTCAAGACTTAAAAGTCCCTGCCTGACAGCTCTGAAGAGAGCAGTGGTTCTCCCAGCATGGCATTCGAGCTCCTATAATAGACAGACTGCCTCCTCAAGTGGGTCCCTGACCCCCATGTAGAATGACTGGGAGACACCTCCCAGTAGGGTCTGACGTCTGTCCTCATACAGGCAGGTGCCCCTCTGGGACGAAGCTTCCAAAGGAAGGATCAGGCAGCAATATTTGCTGCTCTGCAGCCTCTGCTGGTGATACCCAGGCAAGCAGGGTCTGGAGTGGACCTCCAGCAAACTCCAACAGTACTGCAGCTGGTGGGCCTGTCTGTTAGAAGGAAAACTAACAAAAAGAAAGGAATAGCATCAACACCAACAAAAATGACATCCACACCAAAACGCCATCCTTAGGTCACCAACATCAAAGACCAAAGGTAGATAAAACCACAAAGATGGGGAGAAACGAGAGCGAAAAAGCTGAACATTCCAACAACCAGAACGCTTCTTCTCCTCCGAAGGAACACAACTCCTTGCCAGCAAGGGAACAAAACTGGATGGAAAATGAGTTTGATGAGTTGACAGAAGTAGGATTCAGAAGGTTGGTAATAACAAACTTCTCCGAGCTAAAGGAGCATGTTCTAACCCATCACAAGGAAGCTAAAAACCTTGCGAAAAGGTTAGATGAATGGCTAACTAGAATAACCAGTGTAGAGAAGAGCTTAAATGACATGATGGAGCGGAAAACCACAGTACGAGAACTTTGAGAAGCATACACAAGCTTCAGTAGCCAACTCAGTCAAGCGGAAGAAAGGATATCAGTGATTGAAGATCAAATTAATGAAATAAAGCAAGAACACAAGATCAAAGGAAAAAGAATAAAAAGAAATAAACAAAGCCTCCAATAAATATGGAACTATGTGAAAAGACCAAATCTGCATTTGATTGGTGTACCTGAAAGTGACAGGGAGAATGGAACCAACTTAGAAAACACTCTTCAGGATATTATCCAGGAGAACTTCCCCAACCTAACAAGGCAGGCCAACATTCAAATTCAGGAAATGCAGAGAACACCGCAAAGATACTCCTTGAGAAGAGCAACCCCAAGACACATAATTGTCAGATTCACCAAGGTTGAAATGAAGGAAAAATTGTTAAGGAAAGCCATAGACAAAGCTCAGGTTACCCACAAAGGGAAGCACATCAGACTAACAGCAGATCTCTCTGCAGAAACCCTACAAGCCAGAAGAGAGTGGTGGCCAATATTCAACCTTCTTAAAGAAAAGAATTTTCAACCCAGAATCTCATATCTGGCCAAACTACGCTTAATACCTGAAGGAGAAATAAAATCCTTTACAGACAAGCAAATGCTGAGAGATTTGTCACCAACAGGCCTGCCTTACAAGAGCTCCTGAAGGAAGCACTAAACATGGATAGGAACAACCAGTACCAGCCAGTGCAAAAACATGCCAAATTGTAAAGACCGTCGACACTATGAAGAAACTGCATCAATTAATGGGTGAAATAACCAACTAGCATCATAATGACAGGATCAAATTCACACATAACACTATTAGCCTTAAATGTAAATGGCTAAATGCCCCAATTAAAAGACACAGACTGGCAAATTGGATAAAGAGTCAAGACCCATCAGTGTGCTGTATTCAGGAGACCCATCTCACATTTGAGACACACATAGGCTCAAAATAAAGGGATGGAGGAAGACCTACCAAGCAAATGGAAAGCAAACATAAATAAATAAATAAAAAATAAAAATGCAGGGGTTGCAATTCTGGTCTCTGATAAAACAGACTTTAAACCAACAAATATCAGAAGAGACAAAGAAGGCCATTACATAATGGTAAAGGGATCAATTCATCAAGAAGAGCTAAGTATCCTAAATGTATTTGCACCCAATACAGGAGCACCCAGATTTGTAAAGCAAGTTCTTAGAGACCTAAAAAGAGACTTATACTCCCACACAATAATAATGGGAGACTTTAACACCCCACTGTCAATATTAGACAGATCAATGAGACAGAAAATTAACAAGGTTATCCAGGACTTGAACTCAGCTCTGAAACAAGTGGACCTAATAGACATCTACAGAACTCGCCACCCCAAATCAACAGAATATACATTCTTCTCAGCATCACATTGCACTTATTCTAAAAGTGACCACATAATTGGAAGTAAAACACTCCTCAGCAAATGTGAAAGAACAGAAATCAAAACAAACTGTCTCTCAGACTACAGTGCAATCAAATTTGAACTCAGGATTAAGAATTTCACTCAAAACTGCACAACTACATGGAACTGAACAACCTACTCCTGAGTGACTACTGGGTAAATAACAAAATGAAGGCAGAAGTAAAGATGTTCTTTGAGACAAATAAGAACAAAGACACAACGTACCAGAATCTCTGGGACACATTTAAAACAGTATGTAGAGGGAAATTTATAGCACTAAATGCCCACAAGAGAAAGCAGGAAAAATCTAAAATCGACACCCTAACATCACAATTAAAAGAACTAGAGAAGCAAGAGCAAACAAATTCAAAAGCTAGCAGAAGGCAAGAAATAACTAAGATCAGAGCAGGACTGAAAGAGATAGAGACACAAAAAACCCTTCAAAAAAGCAATTTATCCAGAAGCTGGTTTTCTGAAAAGATCAACAAAATAGATTGTTTGCTAGCAAGACTAATAAAGAAGAAAAGAGAGAAGAATCAAATAGACGCAATAAAAAATGATAAAGGAGATATCACCACTGATCCCACAGAAATACAAACTACCATCAGAGAATACTATAAACAGCTCTATGCAAATAAACCAGAAAATCTAGAAGAAATGGATAAATTCCTGGAAACATACACCCTCCCAAGAGTAAACCAGGAAGAAGTGGAATCTCTGAACAGACCAATCACAGTTTCTGAAATTGAGGCAATAATTAATAGCCTACCAACCAAAAAAATCCAGGACCAAACGGATTCACAGCCGAATTCTATCAGAGGTACAGAGGAGCTGGTACCATTCCTTCTGAAACTATTCCAGTCAATAGAAAAAGAGGGAATCCTCCCTAACTCATTTTATGAGGCCAGCATTATCCTAATACCAATGTCTGGTAGAGACACAACAAAAAAAGAGAGTTGTAGGCCAATATCCCTGATGAACATCAATGTGAAAATCCTCAATAAAATGCTGGCAAACCGAATCCAGCAGCACATCAAAACATCCATCATGATCAAGTTGGCTTCATCCCTGGGATGCAAGGCTGGTTCAACATATGCAAATCAATAAATGTAATCCATCACATAAACAGAACCAATGACAAAAATCACATGATTATCTCAATAGATGCAGAAAATGTCTTCGACAAAATTCAACAGCCTTTCACGCTAAAAACTCTCAATAAACTAGGTATTGATAGAACGTATCTCAACATAATAAGAGCTGTTTATGGCAAACCCACAGCCAATATCATACCGAATGGGCAAAAACTGAAAGCATTCCCTTTGAAAACCGGCACAAGACAAAGATCCCATCTCTCAACATTCCTATTCAACATAGTATTGAAGTTCTGCTCGGGGAAATCGGGCAAGAGAAACCAATAAAGAGTATTCAAATAGGAAGAGAGGAAGTCAAATTCTCTTGGTTGCAGATGACATGATTGTATATTTAGAAAACCCCACCGTTTCAGCCCAAAATCTCCTTAAGCTGATAAGCAACTTCAGCAAAGTCTCAGGATACAAAATCAATGTGCAAAAATCACAAGCATTCCTATATACCAATAACAGACAAACAGAGAGCCAAATCATGAGTGAACTCCCGTTCACAATTGCTACTAAGAGAATAAAATACCTAGGAATCCAACTTACAAGGAATGTGAAGGACCTCTTCAAGGAGAACTACAAACCACTGCTCAAGGAAATAAGAAAGGACACAAACAAATGGAAAAACTTTCCATGCTCATGGATACGAAGAATCAATATCATGAAAATGACCTTACTGCCCAAATTAATTTATAGATTCAATGCAATCCCCATCAAGCTACCACTGACTTTCTTCACAGAATTTGAAAAAGCTCCTTTAAACTTCATATGGAACCAAAAAAGAGCCCGCATAACCAAGACAATCCTGGGCAAGAAGAACAAAGCTGGAGGCATCACACTTCCTGACTTCAAACTTTACGACAAGGCTGCAGTAACCAAAACAGCATGGTACTGGTACCAAAACAGATACATAGACCAATGGGACCGAACGGAGGCCTCAGAAATAACACCACACATCTACTACCATCTGATCTTTGATAAACCTGACAAAAACAAGCAATGGGGTAAGGACTCCCTATTTAATAAATGGTGTTGGGAAAACTGTCTAGCCATATACAGAAAACTGAAACTGGACCCCTTCCCTACACCTTGTACAAAAATCATCTCAAGATGGATCAAAGAATTAAACATAAGACCTAGGACCATAGGAATCCTAGAAGAAAACCTGGGCAATACCATTCAGGACAGAGGCATGGGCAAAGACTTCATGTCTAAAACACCAAAAGCAATGGCAACAAAAGCCAAAATTGACAAATGGGATCTAATTAAACTAACATCCCATTCTTATATACCAATATAGGAATCAAGAGCTTCTGCATTGCAAAAGAAACTACCATCAGAGTGAACAGGCAACCTACAGAATGGGAGAAAATTTTTGCAGTCTACCCATCTGACAAAGGGCTAATATCCAGAATCTACAAAGAACTTAAACAAATTTACAAGAAAAAGGCAAACAACCCCACCAAAAAATGGTCAAAGGATATGAACAGACACTTCTCAAAAGAAAACATTTGTGCAGCCAACAGACACATTAAAAATGCTCATCACCACTGGTCATTAGAGAAATGCAAATCAAAACCACAATAAGATACCATCTCATGCCAGTTAGAATGGCTATCATTAAAAAGTCAGGAAACAACAGATGCTGGAAAGGATATGGAGAAATAGGAACACTTTTACACTGTTGGGAGTGTAAAATTAGTTCAACCATTGTGAAAGACAGTGTGGCGATTCCTCAAGGATCTAGAACTAGAAATACCATTTCACCTGGCAATCCCATTACTGAGTTTATAGTCAAATGATTATAAATCATTCTATGATAAAGAGACATGTACATGTACATTTATTGCGGCATTGTTCACAATAGCAAAGACTTGGAACCAACCCAAATGTCCACCAATGGTAGATTGGATTAGGAAAATGTGGCACATATACACCATGGAATACTATGCAGCCATAAAAAAGGATGAGTTCATGTCCTTTGCAGGGACATGGATGAAGCTGGAAACCATCATTCTCAGCAAACTATCCCAAGATCAGAAAACCAAACACCACATGTTTTCACTCATAAGAGGGAGTTGAACAATGAGAACACATGGACACAGGGAGGGGAACATCACACACCAGGGCCTGTGGGGGTTGAGGGACTAGGGGAAGGATAACATTAGGAGAAATACCTAATGATGGGTTGATGGGTGCCACAAACCACCATGGCACATGTATACCTATGTAACAAAACCGCACGTTATGCACATGTCACCCAGAAATTGAAGTATAATTTAAAAAAAAAGAAATATCTGAGACTGGGTAATTTATAAAGAAAAGAGATTTAATTGGTTCATGGTTCTACAAGCGGTACAGGAAGCATGTCAGTGCCTTCTTCTGGGGATACTTCAGGCAAAGTGGGAGCAAGCATCTTACATGGCAGGAGTAGGAAAGAGAGATCGGGAGGAGGCACTACACACTTTAAAACAACAAGATCTCCTAAAGACTCACTCACTATACAGTACCAAGGGGGGATGGTGCTAAACTATTCATGAGAACTTCACCCCCATGATCCAATCACCTCCCACCAGGCCCCACCTCCTACACTGTGTATTACATTTAGACATGAGATTTGAGCAGGGACAGAAATACGAACCATATCATTCTGCCCCTGACCCCTCCCAAATCTCTTGTCCTTTTCACATTGCAAAATACCACCATGCCTTTCCAACAGTCCCCCAAAGTCTTAACTTATTTCAGCATAAACTCAGAAGACCAAAGTCACATCTGAGAGAAGGCTAGTCCTTTTCACCTATGAGTCTGTAAAATAAAAACAAGTTAGTTGCTTGCAAGATACAATGAGAGTAAAGGCATAAGGCAAATACTCCCATTCCAAGAGGGAGAAATTGCCCAAAAGAAAGGAGTTAAGGGCCCCATTTAAGGACAAGGAGTCTTTCCAGGGCACACTGGCACAAGGGGTAGGCTTCTGAACCCTTAGGTGGCTCCACCCCTGTGGCTTTGCAGGGTTCAGCCCCACAAATGATCTCATGGGCTGGCATTGAGTTATCTGTGGCCTTACCAGGTGCAGGGTGCAAACTGTCAGTGGCCCTACCTTTCTTGGGTCTGGAAGATGGTGGCCCTCTTCTCACAGCTCCATGATGCAGAGCCTCAGTCTGGACTCTGTGTGGGGGTTCCAAGCTCACATTTTCCATGTGCACTGCCCTAGTAGAGGTTCTCCATGAGAGCTCTGCCCCTGCAGCAGGCTTCTGCCTGGACATCCAGGCTTTTACATATATCCTCTAAAATCTAGGTGGAAGCCCCCAAGCCTCAACCCTTGCATTCTGTGCACCTGCAGGCCTAACACCATGTGGCAGCTGCCAATGTTTACTGCTTGCACCCTTTGAATTAGTGACTGGAGCTGAACTTGGACCCCTTTGAGCCATGGCTGGAGCTGGAGTGGCTGGTATACAGGGAGCAGTGTTCCAGGGACCCACAGGGTAGCAGGGCCCTAGGCCTGGCCCATTAAACCATTTTATCCTCCTAGGCTTCTGGGCCTATGATGAGAGGGGCTGCTGCAAAGGTCTCTGAAATGCCTTTGAGGCCTTTTCCCTATTGTCTTGTCTATCAATCCTTGGCTCCTCTTTACTAAAGCAAATTTCGCAGCCTGATTTAATTGTTCCCCTGAAAATGGGCTTTTCTTTTCTACCACATTGCTAGGCTGCAAATTTTCCAATCTTTTATGTTCTGCTTCTCTTTTAAATATAAGTTTCAGTTTTAGGTCTTTTCCTTGCTCACACATGTGAGCTTAGGCGTTAGAAGCAGCCAGGTCAATTCTTGAATGCTTTGCTGTTTAGAAATTTCATCTGCTAGATACCCTAAATCATCACTCTCAAGTTCAAAGTTCCACACATCCCTAGAGCAGGGGCACAATACTGCCATTCTCTTTACTAAAGCATAGCAAAAGTGAGCTTTGTTCAGGAGTTCGAGACCAGCCTGGCCAACATAGTGAAACACCATCTCTACTAAAAGTACAAAAAATTAGCCAGGTGCTGTGGCGTGTGCCTGTAATCCCAGCTACTTAGGAGGCTGAGGCAGCAGAATTGCATGAACCCAGGAGGCAGAGGTTGCAGGGAGCTGAGATCATGCCATTGCACTCCAGCCCAGGTGACAGTGCAAGACTTCATCTCAAAAAAAAAAAAAAAAAAGTTGGCCTTTGCTTTAGTTCCCAATAAGTTCCTCATTTCCATCTGAGACCTCCTCAACCTGGACTTCATTGTCCATGTTACTATCAGTATTTTGCTCACAGCAATTTAATAAGTATCTAGGAAGTTCCAACTTTTCCCTTATCTTCCTTTCTTTTTCTGAGCCCTCTATACTTTTCTACCTCTGGCTGTTACTCAATTCCAAAGCTGCTTCCACATTTTCAGGTATCTTTATAGCAGTGCCCTATTCCTAGTACCAATTTTCTGTGTTAGCCCGTTCTTGCACTGCTATAAAGAAATACCTGAGACTGGGTAATTTATAAAGAAAAGAAGTTTAATTGGCTCATGATTCTGCAGACTGTAGAGTAAACATGGCAGCGTCTGCTTCTGAGGAAGCCTCAGGGAGCTTTCATTCGTGGTGGAAGCTGCTGTGGGAGCAGGCATCTTACCAGGCAGGAGAAGGACCAAGAGAGAGAGAGGAGAGGTGCCATACATTTCTAAACAACAACATCTCAGGAGAACTCACTCATTATACAGTACCAAGGAGGCATAGAGCTAAACCATTCATGAGAACTTACTCATTATACAGTACCAAGGAGGCATAGAGCTAAACCATTCATGAGAACTCTGCCCTCATGATCAAATCACCGGCCACCAGGCCCCACCTCCAACGCTGGGGATTGCAATTCAACATGAGATTTGGGTGGGGACACAGATCCAAACCATATCTTCAGGACTTCCAATTGTTTTCTCATGTAAAACAGAGTGGAATTGAACTTTTAAATAGATGAATTTGAAGCCATAAAAATACCAAAGAAGAGAAGAAAATTTTAAAAATTCTTAAATAAAGGAGATTGTTTCCAAGTCAAAAACAAAACCCAGATACTGTACAAGGACTTTTTATTTTGGCTGTATAAAACTGAGAAACATTTAAAGTAGTATTACATTGGTAAAAAAAGAAAAAAAAAATAATCAAATGCTTGTTAAGTATCAACTCTCTAAAGTTAATCTATGAATTTAGGGCTAAACTAACTGAAATACAAATAAGTTAGCAAGAAATATGGTTGTTGTTGATTTGGTTTTTTGTTTGCTTTAAACAAATCAATATTTATTGAAATAAATATTAGATAATTTGTACAGATTTCTTTTCACACCCCATAGCATAGAGAAATGGTTATTTAATGTTTCAAATGTCTCCACCTGATCACGTCAAACTTCAATTATGTTATAAGTAACAGTGAACCAATTAATTAAATTAAAATGCAATTCTTATACAATCCAATTCTAGAGGGTCCAATGAACTGGGAACAATATATTCTTAAGAATTATATTAAAGCCATCTATATTCTGGAAACACTATCTTAGAATAATTATGTAAAACTTCTATGAGAGTAAATGTAACATCAATTAAGTAACAAGCTAAATTAAAAAGGCATCACTCAGAATTTTAATTTAAAGGGAGAAAATACATCAGGCATCTTTCTCTGTCTGTGGGTGTTCTGAAGTTGGATGCTCTAAATCGGAATTAAACCTGCACATCTTCATGCATCTCTGAGCCCTCACAGATCACCCCTCTGCTCCACTGGGGACTGGAGGGTGCCGGGGGTACTCTGACCCTCATAGGCTGACACTGTGGGCCATATGTAGGATAGCAGGCCTTGGAAAAGGCTGGATCTCAAATTCTAATTCAACAAATCTTTGCTTGAACATTTTCTTTCCTTAGATTCTTAAACTTTCTGTTGATCAACAGGCCTGTCAACCAATTTTCTTGAGTTAGTTTCTCATGGGAGCTGACCTGTCTTTTGTTGAATAAAATGGCGCTTTCCATTTTCTTTCTCCTGGTCTTTGTTTTTTTCTTGTAACAGTCAAGCTTTTGCTGTATAAGGCTGATGCATTCATATACAATAGGACATTTCTCTTTTTTCTAAGCAGTCAGTTCTCTTCTCCCACTGATTTTTTGCAAAGTTGCGTTTCACATTCTGTATGTAGTTTAGGCAGTGTCTGAAGTACCACATGCAGGTTTTGATTCTAACTTCCAAGCTGCATTTTCACCACTGCTTGGTTAGAGACTTTTGATTTAAACTACAGGTCTTTTATGCATTTTTTTTTTTTTTTTTTGCATAGCTTGTAAAATACTTTTTTTTCTTTTCTCTTTTTAGTTCTTTTAAATCAACATTTAAGTTAACATTATCAATGAAGTTTCATCAAGCTGATACCCGACTTATCCTCTTAGTCTCCATTTATCGATTCATCCTCTTTCTCTAATTCCTTGTGGCTGTTAGCATGTAATATATACATAAAGCAGATAAATGTATCATCTTCAGCACAGATTCAGTCAGAGATTTTAATTGGCTGTCTTTCTCATTTACAACTGGTTTCCTTGTGTTTTGAAGTTTTCAAGCATTTCTTTCTGTTCTTTTAGCACTCATACTCTTTCCGTTTACCAAACGTCTTCTTGGGTGAGTAGTTTACAGCTTCCTTGAAGGTAAACAGTTTCTTCAAAACCATTAACTGTTTCCCTATGATGTTGTAGTGTATTCTTCCGAGATGCTTTTGAAATAATCTTGGCCCCAATCACATGGAACCAGAGAACTTCTGATGCCTCTTTGAGTGATTGTGTCTGTTATTTAAGACTGTCCATCACCACCCGATGGAATAAAATTTAGGGGACTTTTCTGGTTTTGGTCAAGAAGGTCTACTGTATCTCCTTGTGAAAATGTGGACTTACTCATATCTTTACAAAGTTTTCCCAAACACAGATTTTGTGACTTCAGAGGGCTGGCCTCCACTGCAGGTGACTCAAGAACTTGAAAGGCTTTGTAATGAGTCTGTTCTTCTCACTAATTTTATGACACTTTTCAACTCAGACAGAAAATCTTTTGGCTAGCTCATTTCCATTATTTTATTGTACAGCCAATCAAAGCAGCATTTTCTTGGAAAGGGACACTGAAACAGACTTGAGCCTTGTGTCCGTAATTCAGACAACACCGTTACAGCACTGCATAGCTGCCACAGGACTAGCTGGAAGGACACTTTTTGTGGCCACCAGCAAGCCCTCTGTCTTAGTCAGTTTAGGCCACTGTAACAGAATACCAAAGACTGAGTACCTTAAACAACAAACATTTATTTCTCACAGTTCTGGAAGCTGGGAAGTCCAAGATCTAGGTGCTGGTCTCGAAGGCTCATTTCCTTGTTTGGAAATGGCTGCCTTCTCAGATGGCATAGAGCAAAGAGAAATAGCACTCTGGTCTCTTTATCCCCTTCTAAGGGCACTTATCTCATTCCTGAGGGCTCTACCCTCATGACCTAATTGAACTTCCAAATACCATCACATTGGGGAATTTAGGCTTTAATACATATATGGTTGGGTTTGGGGTGAGGAACAGAAACATTCAGATCATGGCACTCTTTCTGGCTTCAGTGGGCACTGCAGCTCTGCTTCTGGCCAGCTGCCTGTGGGCTACAACTGCCTACCCAGACCTTGTCCTTGACAACTAGGACAGACCCTCAGAGGGGTTTCAGCAGGGTCCACACTTAACAAACAAAAATAAAAAGTGCTCTCTAACTTTGCTCTAAATTTGCACATGCAGAAAGGGTTCTTATTTGTGTAGTACATTGGGGGAAAGGGAAAAAGCCTATTATACCCAGAACGGACCAGCCTGCGAGCTGTAAGCAATTTAGGCCTACTCTTCTTCACAGGAAACCTCAGGGATTCAAGCAGTAACATGCCCTCACCAAACCTATAGAACAGAGTGGATAAACCTGGCTTTCTAGTTCTGCTTCTGCCTCTTCAATAGCTTCATGACACGGGTCAAAACAGCTTCAATAGCTTCAAAATAGGTTCAGTAGCTTCAAAAATATAATCAATATTTGAGGAAAGCAATATACAACATAAATCAACTTCCTATAGAACATCGTATTTAAGCCTTGCTATCTTATGAGGTTAACCCTCCTAGGAGGTTGCTAAATCTAACTGATAACCTTTAGGTTAAATGGCTTGTGTAAGGGCACAGTTTATTAAGTTTGGGGATTGTATTCTGAATCAAAATCATCTGAGTCCAGTACAGATTTTCTTGTAAATAATATATTCCTTAATGTGGATACCTCCCTGCTTTCTGCCTCCTGCTTTTAATTGTGATAAAAATATGTAACATTAAATTTACAATCTTAACCATTTTTAAGTGTACAGTTTATCAATATTATGTTCACATTGTTGTGCAAAAGATGTCTAGAACTTTCTGATATTGCAAAACTAAAACTCTACACCATTATACACCAACTCCACCTCTCCATTCTCCCCCAGCCTTTGGCAATGACTTTTCTATTATGTTTCTATGATTTTGACTACTTTAGATGTTTCATATGAATGGAATCTCATGCACTCAATCATACAGTATTTGTCCCTTTGGGACTGGCATATTTGCTTATCATAATCTCCTTAAGGTTCAAATATGTTGTAATTCATATTACATAACATTTCACTGTATGTATACGCCACATTTTCTTTAGCCATTCATCTTTCGGTAGACCTTTGGGTTGCTTCCTTTTCTTGGCTATTATGAATAATGTGGCAATAAAAATGGGTGTGCAAATATTTATTGGATTCTACTTTGAATTCTTTTGGATATATACCCAGTAGTGGGATTGCTGGGTCATATGGTAATTCTATTTTCAATTTTTTGAGGACCCTTCATATTGTTTTCCTCCGCCCTTTAAAACAGGATGTAATAAACAATTTATAAGGACCATCCAATAAAAAAATTATCAGTCCCTTTATGATTCCTTTTTGCCTTTTTTTATTATAATGGCAAAGTGATAATTTTAATAACATGTATCATTTATTCTTACCTAGGGTAAGAATGTATCATTTATTACTTACCTAGGGTTAATGGAAGAACTTAAGTTTTAATGTTTATTATCCATTCCTTTACTGCTTTCAGCTCAACAGGAATATGGAGAAACACTTATTAAATATTAACTGACAAACTGCTTTTCTTTCTTTTCAAAACTTTGTCCTCAGAATTATGCTGAAGAGATGCTTTGTAGAAGGAATTGGAATAATTTTAATAAATAATTAAATATCTTGAAACAAATAATTTTTATTTTCCGTGGGTATAAATATTTATTTTGCTTGGTTATAAATAATATAATATTTTAAAGAGAAATATTTTTATTTCATATTTTTATTTCTCTTGTTTGCATTTCTAAATCTGATAGAAGTTATTAAGGCAGATAAATTATTACTGTTGAACATTTTGTTACTATGGTTTCAGATCTACCATTTTTTATTAATTGATCCCCAATTTGAGGATAAGCCTATTTTTTTTTTACAGTTGCAAGATTTAATAGAGTGAAAACAGAGTTCCCATACAAGAGGAGGGGACCCAAAGGGGGTTGCCCCTCCCTGCTTGAATGTCTGGGGTTTATATCCCAATCATTGTCCCTCCCACTGTGCTCTCAGATGCCAGATGATTTGACTATTTCTTTAGCTCCTGTTTTAGCCTAATTGGTATTTTAGTGAGCCCTCTTTACTACCTGATTGGTTGGGTGTGAGCTGAGTTACAAGCCTCGTGTTTAAAGGTGGGTGCAGTCACCTTCCCCAGCTAGGCTTAGGAATTCTTAGTCAGCTTAGGAAATCCAGCTAGTCCTGTCTCTCAGTCCCCACTCTCAACAGGAAAACCCAATTGCTGTTGGGGAGGTTGGCCGACGACTGCTGTAACTGCTTCCTGCAGAATTGGGGCATCGTAGGGGTTGTGCAGTTGAGATTTCCTTGGGAGGGTTGCCTTCAATGTCATTAACGTCGGAGCATGGGCTAGCAGGCCAGTCCAGGGGTCTGCGGTAGATCTTAGTCATGGACTGCATCTGGGGCTCTATTTGAAGAACAATTTGTAGTTTTACAGCTTCGATTCTGGAAGAGACAAACTTAACAAGGAGGTTAAAGATACAGGGATTGAAATGTATGGCCTGCAGTGCAGGGGATTATTTCTTTGGCACACTTCACAGGCCCTGACTATCTACTTGATAGTTTTGAAAAGGCCTGGTCCAGTAAATAATGATTTGGCAGGATGAGCCTATTTTTCTTTAATAATTTATCTCTATTTAAACTACCAGACATATAAAAAGTCACAGCATGTAAATACAGCCTACTACAGACACCAAAGTCACATATTTTAGCCAAATAATCCTTGATTTTTTTCCTCTCTCTTTATTGATCTAAAAAATGAAATCAGTGATAAGCCCCAAATAACAAAATCTTATAGAGATTATAGTTATAATCCCTATATATTAGTGTTATATATAGTGATACTATAACACCTCTCTATATACAGAGGTGTTATAGTATCCCCCAACACCTCTGTATTTCTTTTTCTTTTTTTTTTAATGAAGGATATTTGTTTAAAAAGATAAGAATAAGCACTAAGAAAATAGAAATCTGGCTAGGCACAGTGGCTCACGCCTGTAATCCCAACACTTTGGGAGGCCAGGCAGGCAGATCACCTGAGGTCAGGAGTTTGAAACTAGCCTGGCCAACATGGTGAAACCCCGTCTCTACTAAAAATACAAAAATTAGCCAGGCGTGGTGGCACATGCCTGTAATCCCAGCTACTCAGGAGGCTGAGGCAGTGGAATCACTTGAACCCGGCAGGTGGAGGTTGCAGTGAGCCGAGATCATGCCATTGCCCGCCAGCCTGGGTGACAGAGCAAGACTCCATCTCAAAAAAAAAAAAAAAAAAAGAAGGAAAATAGAAATCTATTGCTTCCACACTGTGAGGTTGGGGGCGGGGGGATCTGTTAAGAAGCTAAAGAAGAAAAATATGTGGATTTCCCAGATATTTTCCATAACCCCCATTAAACACATGCAAAATTCTGCGCATGTGTAGGAGACGGGGCAAATATGTGTATTTTAGGTAGAAGAGGCTCCATAGTTTATGTGAAATTCTCAAAGGCTTTTTTAACCCCTCAAAAATTTAAGAATCAACAAACTATAGATAGCTGTGCAAATTATTGTTTGATTATCAAATGCTAAACAACATTTAATTATTTTAAATTATCCCCTTCAAAGTGATTAATTAGGGAATAATGATTTAGTTTTTCTTCATGTTATTTATTATTAGTTTTTACTTGTGATCAGTTGAGGCACCAAGAGATGCAAGGCAGTGGGAGGTGGGAGGGGAAGTTAGAGGGGTATCCATTAGCTTCTCATAAGTCATCCCAAATAAATAAGTGGAATAAAATGCATTTGTTTGATATGAAAATTCAGCTTGAAGACAAGTCTGCTTATCTTTCCTTTCTACTAGAACATTCTCCTATGCCCATCTATCTAGGAATTTCTGGAGCTGCCAAAGTAGTAATTAGTGCTAGCAATATTTAAATATACTTGAATTGCTCCCTAAAACCATAATTGCTTGTTTTTGCCTGTATCTGTCTTTTCACGAACATTTTGAGTTTAGCTCTGTCTTACATTCCCATCCCTAAAGATCATCAGGACTTTTGTCTTCGTCACAATGCTGGGACCAGATTGGCCTTCATCATCTCATAACACCCTTATTTCTTATGGAAAAGTAAAATTGAATTATTCCAGATATGATGACTTTAGGATATCGTTTTCCCTCTTGTACATCCTTCCTTGCATTTGTGTGTTCCCTTTGGTCTCCAACGTCCCCACCACCCCCAGTCCCTCCAAGACTTTTAAGCCCTTGGAAGCCAACTTGATTATTCAGGTTCTCTAGGGAAATGGAACCAATAGGATACGTTTATTTATTATGTATTATAAGGAATTGGCTCCTGTGATTATGGAGACTGGCAAGTTCAAAATCTGCAGAGCTGATGTTTCTGTTTGAAGGCCCCCAGGCAGGAGAACTCTTTACTACTCTGGGGGTAGGCCAGTCTTTTGTTCTATTCAGGCCTTCACCTAATTGGTAAAGCAAAGTATTCCTAAACGTAGATAACTTCTGGACCACTCACCTTATGGAGAGCAATTTGCTTTACTCTGTCTGCCAATTTAAATGTTAATCTCATCAAATACCACCTTCACAGAAACACACAGAGAATGTTTGCACAAATATCTGGGCACCCCATGGCTCAGTCAGGTTGGCAAATAAAATAATTCATCACCCAACACTTTCTTTTTGTTTTTTGAGACAGAGTCTTGCTCTGTCACCCAGGCTGGAGTGCAATGAGGGGCTCTTGGTTCACTGCAACCTCCAGCTCCTGGGTTCAAGTGATTCTTGTGCCTCAGCCTCCCAAGTAGCTGAAATCACAGTTGTGCACCACCACACCCAGCTGATTTTTTGAATTTTTAGTAGGGACAGGGTTGTGCTATGTTGGCCAGGCTGGTCTTGAACTCCTCAAGTGATCTGCCTGCCTCAGTCTCCCAAAGTGTTGGGATTACAGGTGTGAGTCACCACACCTGGCCCACACAACACTTTCAAAAAATCTGTTTTATTTCCCTTTATAGGCTTTCTTGTCCCAGATCTATCATTAGAAGAATACTTATTACTGAATGTTTATTAAATAAACACAAAAGAGTTGGGCTAAACCCTGAAACTAGAGCATTTCCCCTGCATTTTAGAGTATATCTTCTACTTTTTCAGTATAAAAACCAAGAGAAGGAGGAAGTGGAGGGCAGGGGTTTTGGTGCATGGGAGAGGCAGGCCATGAGCTTTACAGAGTCACACACTGAAAGTGAGCAGCACCTAGTATCAGTGGAGATTCTTTTTATTTTATTTTATTTTATAGATAGTCTTGCTCTGTGGCCTAGGCTGGAGTGCAGTGGCATGATTATATCTCATTGCAGCCTTGACCTCCTGGGCTCAAGTGATCCGCCTGTCTCAGGCTCCTGAGCAGCTAGGACTATAGGCACATATCACCACGCGTGTTTTTTTTTTTTTTTAATTTTTTGCAGAGATGGGGTCTGCTATATTGCCTAGGCTGATCTCAAACTCCTGGCCTTAAGCAATCCTCCCACCTTGACCTCTAAAAGTTCTGAGATTACAGGTGTAAGCCACTGTACTTGGCCCAGCAGAGATTCTTAAAACTTACTCTCTCATGGTGGTTGCACCTCCAAAAAAGACACGACCTAAGTTACCTACTCTCCCATGGAGCGGGGTTTCTGGCTCAGTAATATTCTCTCTTCTCTTATAAGCTCCCCTCAGGAAATGTCATGTCAGAATAAAAAGTACAGATTTTTACATTCAGTTTTGTATGAATCCCTTTTCCTTCCTTTGCCTGATTAATTTCTCTTTTCATTCAATTGAAAAAATTTCTTAAGACAGGATTAGAGTTTTTCTTTCTTTCTTTTTTTTTTTTTTTTTTTTTTTTGTGATAGAGTCTCTCTCTCTTGCCGCCCAGGCTGGAGTGCAGTGGCACGATTTCAATGCACTGCAACCTCCCCCGCCCGGGTTCGAGTGATTCTCTGCTTCAGCCTCCAGAGTAGCTGGGATTACAGGTGACTGCCACCATGCCCGGCTAAGTTTTGTATTTTTAGTAGAGATGCAGTTTCACCATGTTGGCCAGGCTGGTCTCGAACTCCTGACCTCGGGTGATCCACCCACCTCGGCCTCCCAAAGTGCTGGGATTACAGGCATGAGCCACCATGCCTGGTCTCCCTTCTCCTTTCTTTAGATGAATTATTTTTACAGTACTAGATGTTCTACTTAGTCAGTCTTCTGTGTTTCTTTAATTTTTATTTTATTAATAACAGAAGAGTAGGATTGCCTTTATTTTTAGTACTTCTTTCTAAGGGAGGTAGATGTTTAGAGTAGTTTGGAATAAGTGAAAGTATTGAGTATAGTTGTGGCTGGTGCTAGGGCCCACCCAGTTACAGGGCAGCTGTACAGTTTTCAGAAAAGGGAGATGGTAGACAGGATGAACATCCTCCCCCTCACCCCAAAGTATCTGCCTAAGGGAATTAATAAAATTCCCAAGAACATGTCCTTTTTGCAGTGACTTGAAAATTCAGATCCTTGAGGTCATGAAATTCTGGCACACACATTACTGTACTTTTCTGAATGACTGCTGTCTTTATAAAACTCCACTTTTCAGGAGAGTTATGGAGTACAAGTCATTTAAACTAGAATTTGCTATAGAATTCCATAATGGCAAGGCCACTCCTCAATTAAATCTATTTGTTGACTCAGGTCATACCTCATTCACCTTAGTAGTAAATAAAGTGAATGCTATTTATTTATTTATTTATTAGAGACATGGTTTTTCTCTGTCACCCAGGCTGGAATGCAGGGGCATGATCATGGCTCACTGTGGCCCTGACCTTCTGGGCTCAACTGATTCTCCCACCTTTCCCTCTGGAGTAGCTGGGACTACAGGTGCACGCCACCGTGCCTGGCTAATTTGTAAATTTTTTTGAAGAGATGAACTCTCCCTATTTTGTCCAGGCTCGTCTTGAACTCCTGGATCAAACAATCCTCCCCCACCTTGGCCTCCCAAAGTACTGGGATTACATGCATGAGCCAATGGACCCGGCCCCAAATTTATTTATTTATTTATTTATTTATTTATTTATTTATTTATTTATTTAGAGATGGAGTCTCACTCTGTTGCCCAGGCTGGGGTGCAGTGGCTTGATCTTGGCTTACCGCAACCTCTGCCTCCCAGGTTCAAGCAATTCTCCTGCCTCAGCCTGTCAAGTAGCTGGGACCACAGACGAGCACTACATGCCTGGCTAATTTTTGTATTTTTAGTACAGATGAGGTTTCGCTATGTTGGTCAGGCTGTTTTCAAACTCCTGACCTCGTGATCTGCCTGCCTTGGCCTCCCGAAGGGCTGGGGTTATAGGAGTGAGCCACCGCACCTGGCCCCAGATTTATTTTTGAAGAATTCTTTCATCAATGAGAAACACTGTAACTCATTTTTATAAGTTATTATATTAAGTAAACAGAAGGACATTCACAAGAGCTAAATATACTGTCTTACTGCCCAAACACAATTATAGAGTAGCTTCTTTTCTGCAAACACAATAATTAATTCAAATTAAGCTCTTGGCGAGTCTTTTCAACTTGACTCTATCACATGAAATGTTATTTTGATATATTCTAAAGAGGCTCAGATAAGAAAAGAAAGATGAATTATATTTTAGAATGTACTATTTTAAAGCTCTAGGCCCCTACTGTTAGCAGTTCTGTGCACAATTCTTAAATATATAAATCAATTAATTTTTATAAATGTAGACTCCTATGTAACCACCATACAGATCTGTATCTGTTGATCAATATCAATATGGAATATCTCCAGCACTTTAGAAGGCTGCATCAATCGTTAGTTACTCCTACTAGCCGTATATAAAGGTTCCAGTGGCTCTATATGCTCACAATTGCTTTGTATTGTTATTTTTTATTAAACATTCCATTGTGTATTGATAACTAATTATAGTTTTAATTTCCATTTCTCTGATGATTAATCTGTTAAGCACTTATTATATGGTTATTGGCCATAATACCAGTTATCTTTTATAGACATCAGTACTCAAACATTTCTTTTGGCCTTTAGTTTCTTACTATCTCTTAAGATTGTTGCCATTTATTTACTATTCTTAGGCTAAACCTAGTTTTGCTAAATGTAGAAATCACTTCAAGATTCATCCTCTAATATCCCAGAGTGTAGGAGTTGAAGTTTCAGAATGGAAAATCTTGTCTTTACTCTTGTGGTCTTTTACTAGGTTTTTTCTTTTTTGAATAGGAGGCTTAGAGATAATTAAACTGCCTATCTTTTGATGCTAATGACAAGCACACACAAAGAAACAATTTACGTTGTTTTGTTTTCCCAATATCAAATAGAGAATTCTGTCAATTAAAAAATTTGTGTATATATATCAATTTAATATATATACATATATATGTGTGTGTGTATATATATATATATATATATATATATATATATATATATATGTCCATTTAAGCTTTATAAATTTGTCAATTTATAAAGCCTGGAATAGGACATAGTTTTCCTTGCAGTGGTCTTGGTTTTCAGTCACCACACCTTGGAGAATGGAATTTAAAATGTCAGAGAACAGGGGTTGGTATTAGAGATGGCACTTTACTTTTCACTATCATGGTTAAATGCACATTATTAAGATTAGAATGTGTTGCTTTCTGACATAAAGAGTTCCCATAACTAAATGTATTGAAGCAGAAACTAATGGCCATTTGCCAGATAACAAGAATGAATTTTTGCATTTAGGTGTAAGAGATGTTTTATTCTAAGTTTCCTTTTAAACTATAAGGTAATTTAATCTCGCTATATGGGAATTCTTCTTTATGACACAAGAATATCAATTACATGCCTCTTAAAGATACCTTCATGACCATTAGCTCACTTGATCTTAACAAGTCTGAAAAATAGGATGTTAACATTTTTATTCCAATTTTATGGATGAAGAAAATAGAGCCCTAAAATTGTTCCATCTGGCTTGCCTATAAAGTGACAGAGCCTGGAATAGGACATCGTTTCCCTGGCACTGGTTTTGGTTTTCAGTCACCACATCTTGGGGCTGGAATTTAAAACCCCAGAGAACAAGGATAGCTTGTTCACAGGTGCAAGAGCTTGCTCACATGCTCTTTGTCCTATATGTATGTATATGAAAAACACACACATATATATATGCATATATTCATTTGGAGGATTTATATGAGATGAAATATATAGTATGAGATGTGATCATGTGCAGAATATGATGTAAGGTGAAAATTAAAAAGTGGTAGCGCCAATAAGGTTTGAGTTTACATGAGTGTCTCGGGGTTTGAGAGATCCAACTGATGAAGAAATACATACTGTTAAGAGAGAATCAGTGCAAAAGTTGATATTGTTAGGTGAATGACAAATTGTGAGCATCCCATTTGTCATGTACTGTGGCGGAGAGTGAGACAGAAGGAGAAGTTTGACTATGTACTTGTAAAATTCTTGGTACACACATTCTACATGCCATTTTCCAAAGTTTAGAGAGAATATAAACATTAGCAACAAGTCTTTAAAAGCGTAAGAAGAAATAAGGGAAAAGGGAAAAGAATATAACAATTTATTATTTAGCCATAATATTGTATTTATATAGACTTTTAAATTAGTTATTTGGAATAAAAGATTCCCATATTTTAAGTATCAGCTTGGTAATGTGGGGAAATGTATCGGGCATTATGTTCGATTGTAAATATCAATTTTCTTCAAGAAACTCTTTGTGCTGTCTATCTGTATTGAAAACCAGATGGAAAATCCTGTCCATTTTTTATTGTTTCCAGTGTGGCTGGTGTTTTATCAGTTGCCAAGTCATGGTCACCTGTGGCTCTGTCTTGGCAGCTATGTGTTTAACAGGCCAGACATTATGTTCACAGGAAGGGCCTCCTGAAGCATAACTAAAAAGCAAATAACTCACATGACCCAGGTTCTGATAATAAGGATTTGCTGAATACATAATTTGACGTGTTTTGCTTTGAGCAGACACACTATCCAGTGCTTTTGTTGGCATCACTGCCAAAGACTTTTGCACACAAACAATTAGTTGCAGGTCGTTTGATTTTCCACACAGGAAATCCAGCACAGAACAGCCAGTCCTCTAAAGATATATCTTCTCTTTTCCTATTGTTTTCATTCTGTTAGACTCCAGCCATTAACACATTAATGGACCCATAACTGGGGCAGAGGACTCCTCAGGGTGTAACACTCATAGTCCCAAGGCTCTCTCTAAATTTAGTTGAAAGACTTTTCATAATCATCAAAGAGTGGAAGCAGTAAATAGATAAGGTGCATAATTGGCTTGCTCTTCTAGAAGATTCTAAATGATGGTCCATTTTCATATATTCTTGGTAGTCTGAAATATATCTTTCTCCTTTACAATGGTTTCTTTCATATTTCGCATTCTTATGCTAAATGTGGACTGACTGCTAACACAGATTCTAATTAGCCGTTTAATTACGGGCAAGACTATTGAGCTGTTGGGCTTCAATCAGCCTCACCTGTAAAATGAACGGGTTGGAGAATTGAAATCCTTTCCAGTGGTTCTTAATCTGGTCTTCACATAGATATTGACCTAGAGAACTTAAGAACATGCTGATGCCCATGCCCTACTTCTAGAGATTCTGATTTAACGTTCCAGTTTGGTGTATAATCTGGGTAGTACACTACAATATAAGACTTCTCTGCAGAGTAGAATCACCCAGGGAGTTTTAAAAAACCAATGCCTGATGTGTAGTTTTCCCTAAAGGTTCTCAGGTGATGGATTACAAAGTGCTACCTAGCTTGAGAGTCACTGCTCCCAAATAACATAACCTGTCATTTTACAAAAAAATATAAAGGAGATATGTATTGGTACTACACAGTATATGCATATCAGATAGCTCATACCATTTAGGCTGATTACATTTTGCAGCCCTGCATACTCTGAGCAAACATAGTCATTAATCCATTTCCTCAGAAAACATTTATTGACTACTCACTATATGCTACATTCGTTGCTAAGTATTTATTACTGTTATTTGTAGAGATGGGGTCTTGCCATGTTGTCCAGGCTGACCTTGAAGTCCTGGCTTCAAGTGATCCTCTTGCTTCCACTTCCAAAAGTGCTGGGATTATAGGGGTGAGCAATCACACCCAGCCTTTACCAAGGACTCATAATCATGTTTACAATGGTGCTATGTTCACTAAAGTTTGCTTGAAATGATAAAATAGAAAAATGGGTGTACCTCATATTATGGTCTAAAACTAGAAGTCCATTTCCAGACTAAAAGTTAATGAGTATACCTGATTTAAAAATTAACATGGGGCTGGGCGTGGTGGCTCACGCCTGTAATCCCAGCACTTTGGGAGGACGAGGTGGGTGGATCACCTGAGGTCAGGAGTTCGAGACCAGCCTGGCCAACCTGGTGAAACCCCGTCTCTACTAAAAACACAAAAACTAGCTGGGTGTGGTGGTGGGTGACTGTAATCCCAGCTACTCAGGAGGCTGAGGCAGGAGAATCACTTGAACCCGGGAGGTGGAGGTTGCAGTGAGCCAAGATTGCACCACTGCACTCCAGCCTGGGCGACAGAGCGAGACTCTGTCTCAAAAAGAAAATAAATAAAAAATAAATAAATATTAACATGTAGGGTAGGGGCACAGCAAGATGGCTGTATAGAAGTCTCCACTAATTGTCCTGCCTGCAGGAACACCAAATTTAGCAACCATCTACACACAAACAAAGCATCTTCATAAGAATCAAAAATCAGGTACCAGCTTGGCCATGGAGGGTGGAGTACCAAGTGGGCTCTTGGTGTTACTAGATCCTTGGAATGTTGCTTTTGCAGCCAGAAACTTCTATGACCAGTGGTGCGTTTGCCCGAGTTCTGCTGGGCCCTCTCGGCCCACTCACTCTGGCAGGCTATGCTCAGCTTGCATTACTGGCCACAACTCTGAAGAGATTGGACTGGAGTGATGAGAGGTGTGTAAGCAAGTGAGCGTGAGGGTCCAACCACTGCACACAGTCCGGCATGCTGGCTGCTGTAGTGGGGTGGGCGGTTCCAGGTGCTGGTATAGGTGCTGGCTTACTATGGGGCTGCAGCTGGACCAGGCACACTGCAAGCAACTTCCATGGCTAGAACCGGGGAATATGGTGGTGCCTGGAAGCTTGGAGACTCCAGGAACTGCAGGGCCTGAAAGAGGGACTCACAGCCCTGGCTTGAGAAGCTCCCAAGTCTGGGATCCCCAAAGGGCCTCAGCTCTATCCTCCTTCTCTCTTCTCTCCTTCTCTCTTCTCTTCTTTTTGTTGCCCGCAATGTGGCAAGCAAGGGGTGTGTTTAGCCTTGTGTTATAGCTGTTTTAGCACTGCCATTCAGCAGATCCTGAATTCTTGCCCTGAGTCCAGGAAGAATGAGGTATGCAGACAAGTGGAGAGTAAGCAAGACAAAGAGGAGCTTTATTGAGTGATAGAACAGTTCACAGGAGACCTGCAGTGGGCACCTCCTCTCTGTAGGCAGGTCGTCCTGTCGAGTGTTCAGCTCTCAGCAGAGAGGGAAGTTCCTCTATGCTGCTGGTTATCCTGTCTTCTCCTCAGCTCTCAGCACAGAGGAGACTCTGGGGTGGGCAGCTCCTCTCTGCAGCTGGTTGTCCCATCATCTCCCCATAGTCTCTCTGTCCCGTGCTTGAGTCTGGCGGAGTCTTGGGTTTTTATGGGCCTCAGAGGGGAAGAAGTACATGCTGATTAGTCCATGGGTGGCATGGGCAGACCCAGGGAAAAGCACCACAAGTTTCCACTACGGTCTGTGGGACTGGTGGCCTGACCCCCAGGCTTCAGGTTCTCCCTGGTTTGAAGGTTGGGCTTCACTGAGGACCAGCCCCCTTCGGCCTAGGAGCCTGTCTGCTTCCTGCTGCTTGTTAATGGCACCCAGACTGTTCATGCCACTACTGCCTGCAGGCTAGTGCCAGACTGTCCTCAGTCCCTCCTTGGCCTGCCTCCCCTGCTTGTTGGCACCCAAAGTCTGTAGGGAGGCTGACATCAGGGAGAAGCCAGGCAGTGGAAGCAGGCACTTTTAAGTCTGTGGTAGGGCAGGGGACCGTCCCAGGTGCCTGAGAGTGCAGAAATGCCTGAGTTCACAGCTGCAGCAGGGAGGCTGCAGATGCACCTGGGAGCTCCCACCCCACCTGCAGGAGCTGGGCTCCCACTCGTCCCTGGCTCCCATTGGCTCTGCATGCAGCCTTGGCTGCACCTCCTTGCAGCCCGGGGTGGGGGCTCCAGGTCCTAGCTGGGCCCCTCTCTGCCTGCTCCTTTATGCCCAACTGCACTGCTCTTCCTACATTGGGTGGCTTAGTTTGGACCCATTGCAGTGGCCCCTAGAGGGCTGGGCTCCCGGGGGGCTCCCAGGGGCAGCCCTGGGGATTGTCTGCCTCCACCCTGTGCCGTCCGCGCAGTGGTGGAGGGTGAGAGTGGTGACACTGGTCCAGGGTCTGAAGTGGCAGAGGCTTCACGCCTGGGAGTGGATCCCCGCCACGTGAGGGTGGGGGTGGTGCAGTTGGCTGCCTAAGGAATGCCGGGCACAGGGGCCACAGGGCACAGGGGTCCCACTGCCACTACTGCCACTCCCACAGCCACTTCTGCCACTGCTCCTGGTGCAATGGCAGCGGCCACTCTGGATGGCTCACTGCTACCATTATTGGGGTCCTCAATTTCAGGCCTTGGCTCTTGGATGGCATTTCTGGACCTGTGCTGGACCAGTGGGAAGCCACTGCTCTGAAGGGTGAGTTCCAAGCCTGGCAAGCATGACCACAAGTTGACTGAAGAGCCCGTTAGCCTTAAGTGAACATCAGCAGTAGCCTGGCAGTACCTGCTGTGAGTCTGTGGTGGCAGGTGCTTCTCTGCCTGTGGAAAGGGGAGGGAAGAGTGGGAAGGACTTTGTCTTGTGGTTTGAGTGCCAGCTTAGCAGTAGAATACAACATCAGATAGATTTCCAAGGTTTTTGCTTCCAGTCCCTGGCTCCCAGACAGCATTCTGGACCCATCTGGGGTCTGGAGGAATGCAATACCCTGACAGGAGGGACACAAGTCTGTCTGGCTTTACCTCTTTCTGATTGTAGAGCCCTAGGGCCTTGAGTGAATGTAGACAGTAGTCAAGTAGTGGTTACAGTGGGCCTTGGGTGAGAACCAGTGCTGTGCTGGCCTCAGGTCTAACACAGCACAGTCCCAGTGGTGGTGGCCACAGGAGTGCTCATGGCACCCTACCCCTAGCTCAGGTGGCTCAGCACAGAGAGAGTGAGACTCCATTTGTTTGGGAGAAAGTAAGAGAAGAGAACAAGAGTCTCTACAGAAGTTGTAGTTGTAATCCAGAAAATTCTTGTCCAAGACTACTAAGGCGGTACCTCCATGGGTCTGCAGGAACCACAGGATTACTGGGCTTAGGATGCCTGCGAATGCAGACACAGCTTATGTTACAACATCCAAGTCCTTTCAAATACCTGGAAAGCCTTCCCAAGAAAGGCAGGTACAAACAAGCCCAGACTGCAAAGACTGCAATAAATGCCTAATTCTACAATGCCTAGACACCAGTGAATATCTACAAGCATCAAGACCATCCAGGAAAACATGACCTTACCCCTGAACTAAATACACCAGGGACCAATTCTGGAGAAACAAAGATATGTGACTTTTCAGAGAGATAATTCAAAATAGCTGTTTTGAAGAAACTCAAAGAAGTTCGAGTGGGTAAATAGTAATAGAATGAAGACAGAGGAATTTTGACAGGTGATCTTGAATAACAAGATTATCCTTAATAGATTTCTTCGTTAATCACAAGGGAAAAACTCTTAAAATTCATTAGAAACTTCTAAAGGGGGAGGAATTGAACATTGTTTTAGACAGCTTTAATTAGATTAGGTGTCTTTGGAATAGCCCTGTTGAAAATAATTATGGATGACTTCGCATCAAAGCTGTCTTTAAGAACAAAAGATTTCTGGGAAGTAAAATAGTTTAAGGGATTAGTGATTTGGTTTATAAGAGCTACGTGGACTTAATGAGTTCATATTTTTTTGGTGGTGTTAGTCGGGTCAGTGGGTTTCATTCCTGAGAAAAATCTGCTGTGAGGCAACAGAGCGATGACAATGAGGGCTTAAATAACACATGAGCTTGTAAAGACTTTAAATGTCACCCAGTACAATGTGTTGAAACACGATAACTGGAAGATTCCAAAGGCTAAGACTTTACATAAAGCTTTTAATGTCCGGAAGTAATTTATTATAAAATGTCATTATTTCATTTTACAAATGAGACAAATGCAGAGTAACTTTAATAAAATATTCTTCTCTTCAAAATAACATACATTTCAATATCGTTCATATCCACTAAAAGAGGTTCAATTTCACTTAATACCCCAATGGGTCTTTAAAAATAACATATACTAATTCTCTCTTTATTTTTTTAATCAAGCTCCTAGCTAACAATATTAATAGGAAATAACTTACTCTATGGTAGGAAACTTGTGCCACATGTGAATAAAAGTTTCAGAACTTTAAAAAACTTTTTAAAAGTAGAGAATATTCTGTGAATATATAATGATTGAAGGTATTGTAGGGGTAGAGGTATATTTCTGTAGCCAGTATGGGGGTGGAGGGGGGTGTAACATACACAGCTCATTAATAAAAGAATTTTTTCACCGCGTAATAACACATATAGAAAAACTTTTAAAAATTCATTATATTAACTTGTTAAAATTCATTATATTAACTTGTTAAAGTTTCATTTATACATTTGCAATATGAACATAATGCAAAGTAATGAAATATTCTGTATAAACACTTTATAGAATTATTGTTTCCTATTGCATAGGTACTGTTCAAAGAGCGTAAGTGTACCATTTAAATCTTTACAGGGCTGTTTATACTATATTAATATACATAGAATTGCCTGGTGACAAACTCAACACTTATGATAGTATTGTAGTACTTATAGCTTCTTTCAGAAATAATGCTAACTCCTCAATCCACAGAGCTCTTCTAGGGTTTACTGTTTTGAATTACTTCACAGAAATGTCTTCCAAATTGATAAATATTGTAATATTCACAGATTCGATTGGTCTTCTGGGCTTTCACTGATACAGATCTCACAACTGGAATTACTCTGGCCCAAACTCACCTTAGTCTAGCTCCACTGCAGAAACTTCTTATGGAAAACATGAATGAAGACTGTTAGGTAGAAAGTGTAGCAATTAAAATGTGTTTATTTATTTTATAATGTTTTTTATTAATATCTTTAGAGAGGTAGTCGAGGCATAGGACAATCTCATCTGAAAAATGAAATAATAAGGTGATCTAGCAGGTCTTGTTGGCATGTTAGCTCCAAGTCTGCTTTCAGAGAATCTCCAGTACTATGATCTTCTCAACCTCCTCATTCCCTTAAGATTCGATAGTGACATCCTGGACAAGATATCTCTCCATACATTGCTTCAATTCGGTGGTGATAAAGGGCAGCCATTATCTGAAAGAAAAGTGTCTGGAGATATGGACATTCAAATACCTATTACAAAATTTTGTTACAATAGATGTGTGAGATGAAGCAAATTCACAGAAGCCATTTTGAGATGGTCTTATTATGATAAGAACGTTTTTCCTTAGAGCATTGTACAAAATCAGTATGGGCTTTTGACCAAAATACTCTTGCCCAATGGATGTTATATTCCATTATTATGGCCTTAATAATAATGAGTCATTATATATAGATACTTTCTAATCTCTTTTTGTAAAGAATCGTTTACTATGCTGATTAAAAATGACCAAGAAAATGATACCAGTAACTTCTTATTATAAAAAAGACTGCATCCCTTTTGGATACAGTAACATTTTGTTAGTAGACTGACTTCTTAGGTCAAATGTCTCATTGCCTACTTACTCTACAAACATATTAAGACTATGTCCACATATATCCTACACTTTTACTTATAATACCATCAATTGAAATAAGTGCTTCAATAATCTGTTGAGACAATATTTCCATTGTAATGGCATAGTGAAATCCAGCATCCGCATGGGCAGATTATGGTTGAAGCAAAACAACAATATTAACATTCCTAGAGGAGGATTGGAAGGGGGGCTGGAGAGGTGCACTGATTCAATGTCCTCTTTTATGCTCCATAGAAGGTATTAGACTGGGATGGTGATATAGGGTACGTAATGGAGACCGATGGGAAATGATGCTTTGCCTCCTCACACAACAAAGACGAAAAGTGAACCCAAATAATAAAAATTCAAAATTTCAAAACCATGTGCCATTTATTGCTGCTAATAGGGTTTTTAGACCATTTATCTTCTTACATTTTGATATTCTTGAGAGCAGACAGAAGTCTTGAAGCCCATAAACTGATATTTGATGAAACCAATTCACTGAACTCGAGAACTAGTAGAAAAACATACAGACAGAAAAATTACTTAAGGTAGCTCAAAAAGTATTATTTTTGAAGCTGATGGTGGAACAAAATAGAATTTCTCCCTAGACTGTTGATTCTGCTTATAGAATTTAACCGGAGAATAGTGACTAATAGTTCTGGTGCTAACTTTCAGTAATTTGAGTGATTCCTAAGAGGCAACTTTGTAGAGCATCTTTGTACCTAGATTCAGGGTTTTAAACCTCGATTTGAAAGTGATTACTTATGAGATTCAATGCAAAATTCTAATCTGTCAGGAAGTTGTAGCAGTAAATATTATTATGATACATTTGGATTCCAAAAAAATATAAAGACGTAATATGTAGTTAGATGTTTTATCTACATAGAATTCATTCCATGAAGATGATCTTCTGATATCCAGCTCTTTAACATTCATCCAATTGTGGAATGGAGGCTATGCCACTTCTGGAGATGAAGCTGTACTCCTCTGTTGCTTACCAGCTCCAGTACTGCAAAAAATTATTTAACTAACATTATGTCCTTTAGTCCAAGTGCTGAACTTCTTTTTGGTGAATATTCCATTCTAGTTACTAGATAATATTGTGTTGATATCTGCAGAGTCCACAAAACACTGGCCAAAAATTTTCCCATGAAACAACAAAATGGGATCATTCCATCTGGGCTTCAGGGCCTCTTGAAGGTTGTTAGAGATCTAGGTCTCTTTCATATTCTGAGACTATCAGCTATGACAAAACAAGGTTATAAAAACTGTGAGTTATTTTAAATGTTATAAATTTGTCAAGATATAAAAGGGTGTAGAAAAATAACTTTAACTTAATTTCTATTTTGAGATCTTGTTTATTTTTGATGGCAGAAAACATGGTCTTAATCAATTTTTTTATGTTTCAATTATTTCATACACTTGGATGTGCAAAATACAACT
Organism: Gorilla gorilla gorilla; assembly: GCF_029281585.2. Lineage (NCBI taxonomy): Eukaryota > Metazoa > Chordata > Mammalia > Primates > Hominidae > Gorilla > Gorilla gorilla. Next base: position 20,327,851 of record NC_073230.2, read on the forward strand.
TTTACTTTCCTATAGCTCAAATGAAGTCCTATTGCAAGGCTCTATTCTACATTTTGGCAGAAAATTTAGTCACTTCCCATACATGTTATAGTGGTATCTCACTCCTTGCTTTGGGGAGAGGCATCCGTTCTTCGGTTCTCAGCCTCTGTCAATATGGGCAGAAGAGATATGCTCAGTTTTCTATCTTGTTCTTTGGTGTCAGCCCCTTTCAAGTTGGCATCTGCTCAGATGTACTTATTTTTACCTGGGCTTCAGACTACAATCAATTCTATTTTTTTTAAACATTTTTTCTGAGTTATGATCATGAGATTTCTTGGAATCCATTGACCTTGTCTTCTCCGTGGCAACATATGAAAGGTTCAGCTAATTACCCTTCTATTTGAGGCCACAGAAGATTCTGGGCTGCCTTGGGCCATCCTTGACCATATTTCTTTTCACCAATTTCTACACTACCACTTTTACTCCATTATGGTATTTGAAACATTTCTTAAGATATCACTTCCCAGGTTTCCAGAAATCAATCTAGATGCTCTGCAACAGTGGATTAAAGAAGATGTGGTACATATACACCATGGAATACTACACAGTCATAAAAAGAATGAAGTCATGTTCTTTGCTGCAACACGGATATAATTAATAAAATATTTTCTTCTTATCGCCAATAACTAGACTTATTCTCCATGTTAATTTTATTAATAAACTACCATTAAAACATTAAAATTTTATTCTTAATATATAATATATAAATATATAATATAATATTAATTATATTATTATGATTAATATATTAATAATATGTATCTTTTCAAGTTAATAATATATATTATTTCAAAACTTGTTTCCTGAATTAATTATTTTAAAACAGCACTCCATTGGACAGTAAGCACCTTATGGACAGAGACTATGTTATTTATTTTTATTTCCCCTTCACTTCTTACAGCACCTAATGTGTAATAACAAACAGCACTTAAATGTTTGCTGGAAAAACAAGTAATAGAACTGTAAGAGAAACAGATAGGAAGGCATGTAGTGTATACCTCAAAGGGTGTATACCACACTAAGGAAAATGGTTGATGATGTGATAAGCAAACTTGTCTGAAAGTGACCTGGGAGCTCATTGTGTGGTTTGTAAAACCATGTTCTAGTGTTTCATATATTTAGTTGTTTCTAATCTGCTATTATAAATAGCATGTAAAAAAAAAATCCTGATAATTAAATATTTGTGCATTCTTCTAATTAGTTCTTTGAGATAAATTTCTAGATTTGGAACTACCAGGTCAAAGTATGAACAACTTTATGCTCTTTGCACATTACGCTGCTCCAGAAATTTTATACATATTTAAACTTCCACAGGTTACAGTTATGTTAACAGTTAAGGTTAAGTGACCCTGTATGTTGGCATTCTGCTTGACAGAGGAAGAGCTGCTTGCCTTAGAATTCAGTGGAATAATTTGTAAGATAATCATTCATACAGTATTGATGATTATGATTCTTACATTAACCTAGAACTGGAAGGGCCGGGGCAGTGGCTCATACCTGTAATCCCAACACTTTGAGAGGCCGAGGTGGGCAGATTACTTGAGGTCAGGAATTCGAGACAAGCCTGGCCAACATGGTAAAATCCTGTCTCTACTAAAATACAAAAATTAGCGGTGCGTGGTGGCATATGCCTGTAATCCCAGCTACTTGGGAGGCTGAGGCAGAAGAGTTGCTTGAACCCGAGAGGTGCAGGTTGCAGTGAGCTGACATCACACCACTGCACTCCAGCCTGGGTGACACAGTGAGACTGTCTCAAAAAATAAATAAGTAAATAAATAAATAACCTAGACCTGGCAAACTGTTTTGGGAAGGCCTATTTACTATGTAAAGAGAGAGAGATTTGTTTCTGTCTCTGTATTTCCTAAGAAAATACAAAATATTATTAATGCTATTTAGGTGAAACATATATGACTCATATATACATATATAACTCACAAACATATATAACTTCAATCCATACTTTCAGCTTCCTGACATTATCTAGAAACTTACATCTATAATCACGAAGAAGTTCTGACGATTGCAGGAATAGTTCTCTTCTGTGCTTCTGCTCAGATCATTTATAACTCCTTGAATGCTCTTACCTGAGTTAATTCAAATCCATTTCCATGGTAAAGCCTTCCAAGACACTCTCCTCCAACTCTTCAGACTCAGCTATTCCCTGCTTTCTTCTACTTCCCATAGTAACTGTCTTATACCTAATTGAATATTGATTTTCAAAGTGTCTCCAGAGCTAGATTGTGATTTACCAAGGAAAATAGATGATAAATTATTAATCTTTATATTTATTAACACTGTCTAGCCCAGAATTTTGCACATTGTAAATGTTCAATAAGTGTTAACTGAATTGAAATGACATGTAATGAGGAGATAATAGTATCTGTGAGGCCAAATCCATCCCTTTAGGTTTCTATCTGTCATGCCACAGGACTTGGAAAATAATTTCATACTGTAACATGTATGGGCTAAGAAACAGGCTTTACAGGGGACAGGGAAATTTTACACAGAGGCAGGAAAGCATGAGTTGGTGTGAATTTCCCTGATTTTCCCATCATGCTGTTGAAAGGCATGCAGAGGGTGGGGCTGAGCTGTGGCCGCAGCTGTGTGGGTGTCTGTGCCAGTGGGCAGACATCACCCTCACTTCAGTTGCTCTCACTTTTTACAGTGCAGTCCTGAGAACCACCTCATCTCTGGGAGGATACATGGGTGGCTCAGCAGCAGGAGGTCTGGATTTGGGGTACCAGCTGCCAACAAGTTATCTGGGAATGCCAACTTTATAGCACCAGGAGACTTTGGGCCAGTAGGATGTTATGGTTCCCCATGCTGGAAGAAGAAAGACACTGGTCCTTTGGGAAAGTGAGTTTAGTTGCAGTCTTCCACCTGGGGTATGGAGAGAAGTACCTCTTTCCCTTTTCCACCATCCAAAAAGGTTCCCGGTACAGATCACACAGAACGGGCTCCCAGGTCACTTTCACACAAGTCTGTTTATTGCACCATCAACCATTTTCCTTAGTGTGGTATACACCCTTTGAGATATGCACTAAATTGCCTTCCTATCTGTTTTCCTTACATTTCCATGACTTGTTTCTCCAGCAAACATTTAAGTGCTATTCGCTATTACATATTAGGTACTGTGAGAAGTGAAGGGCAAATAAAAATAAATAACAGTTTCTGTCCATAAAATGCTTACTGTCCAATGGAGCTCTGTTTTAAAATAATTAATTCAGGAAGCAAGTTTTGAAATTACATATATATACATATATATGTATATATAAGGGATAAACTTTAATTTTAATTGTAGTTTATTAATAAAATTAACATGGAGAATAAGTCTAGTTATTGGCAATAACATGGAAATACTCTAAGTGTTAATTGTGCAAAACATCAATCTCTATGAATATAATCCATCTTTATTGACGTTTTTCTTAAATTCGTCTTCCATTTTCACATTGAACTCATGCCCTCTACCTGGGGAGTGTCTATATAGAGAGAGAGCTTCTATATAGAGAATTATATGGATATATAGTCATTTCTGAAACAAACACTAAAATCTTAAAGCATATGTTTACTCATAATCATGTAATAGTTTCCCTGGATTAAAATGAATAAGATGCATAAAGACAAACTATTTATAGCAATAAAACTTGATACACTAAGATAAATTCCAGTGATGAGCTTTTACCATAACATAGATGAAATGCATCCATAGTCCTGATGCTGCAGTTCTGCTGAGCCCCTCTCTAGTGCCCATTTCAGCTGCTCAACTCTTTTTCCAAAACTGTGGCAGATTGAGGTAAAGGGCTCCAAATCTTCAACCCTTGGAGCTAACCTTATTCAAGAGCTAAACTTACCCCGATGTACTCTGGGTAGCACAAATTAACCCTTTCCTCTGGGATGCAACAGATCATTCCTAAGATGGATTTGCTAAAGAACATGAAAAAAAAATTGCTAAGATACAGTTTAAGGAAAAACAGCAATAATCAACACGTGAATTCTTATGATTAAGATACAGAGGGTAGGTTTGCAACCACATTCAGCAGATTTAGTACTTTATTATTTGTGTAAAACACTCAGCTTTTATGACCTCGTACTTTCCACCTTCTCTCTCAGGAGTAAAGGGATGTCCTATTTTGAGACTGGCCCTAGTACTGCCACCCAACTTCCTTGTATTTTCAGATAACTTTGAAATATGTAGTCTACTGTTCTCATAAAGCTCCATAGTGTGTGTGAAAGAATCTGGCATAATAGGGGACAATGCAGAGCTGGTATCTTTGATACGTTCTAATTCCTTTTACCCAGTAGTATTTCTGTAAATGTTAGAGGATGAAGAAAATATTGTTCCGATAGTAGGAAAGTTTGTAGTTGAAGCTTTTATCCAAAGACAGTAAACTTCTTTGTAACATACATCCTGATTAATCTTTATAGAGTTATTAACATTTTAAAGGAGAGATAAATATTAAATTATAAATCAAATTTACATTTCTCTTCAGGCAGTTTTTTCAAGACTCACTGGTTTGTACTTAGATTAAATCAATATAATAAAAGATAAAGAAAAGTCACTGGCCAGGCGTGGTGGCTCATGCCTGTAATCCCAGCATGTTGGGAGGCCGAGGAGGGCGGATCACGAGGTCAGGAGATCGAGACCATCCTGGCTAACACGGTGAAACCTCATCTCTACTAAAAATACAAAAAATTAGCTGGCCGTGGTGGCGGGTGCCTGTAGTCCCAGCTACTCGGGAGGCGGAGGCAGGAGAATGGCATGAACCCGGGAGGCAGAGCTTGCTGTGAGCTAAGATTGCTCCACTGCACTCCAGCCTGGGGGACAGAGTGAAACTCCGTCTCAAAAAAAAAAAAGAAAAGAAAAGAAAAGTACATTGATTAATCCAATTCAGTCTGTTTTCACAGACAAAGCATAATTTGGGTAGAGAAAGGACAATTTGTTTACAGACGGCTCATTCGTATCTAGCCCTGGCATCAGCTGGGCACCGTCTGCCAGGGGCATTAGGGATTTTGGACGGTAGTGAAAGTCATGCTATGTCACTGGTGGGCACCTGAGCCCACTATTTCTTAGCCACAGTGATCCTCCCAGCTTCTACAAATCTGGGGCTGCAAATACAAATGTGTTTACTCAGAGCACAGTATTTGGAGCTAGACTAACATGGGTTGTTAGTTACCTGAGTGACCTTAGACACGTTGTTTACCTATTTGGGCCTCAGTTATTTCAGGTATAAAAGGAGGGTAATGGTAGCATCTACACAAGGGAGTCTTTGTTGGGCTAATGCCAATTTAGCACTTCACACAGTTCTTACTTATAGTGTTCAATAAATGGAAGCTTTTATACTATGTTATATTTAACAATTCTGGTAAAGGTATGTAAGGGTGTGAGATGCAAATGAGGGGAATGAAAAACTTCCTGGGAGTTTGGAAAAGATCACAAAGAGTAAGGGCAACTGAGATGATTCATAAATGTTGGTAAAACCCAGAACTCTGCTCTTAAAGAGCAATCCAGCAGACCAATATGAAGATATTAAAATAAAAAGTAGGTTACAATTTCACTGTCTGAATTCGTAGAAGTAAATCACTAAGTTCAGGACAATGACTTCACATATTTCTTATTCATCAACACGTATTGGTTCCATTCTTATTTATTTATTTTTTCTTTCTTCTCCAGCTAGGATGTTTGTGGGAGGTGGGGCTGGGGGCAGGTCAAAGGGAGCAGGCTTTGGAGCAACAGGATTTCAGTATGCAGAGATGGAGGAAGAGCAGTCCAAATGATGGAAAAATACTATTTAAAGGAATAGAGATGAGATGCATGTTTAAGATATAAAGCATTGCAGTTTGACTAGACTGAAAAGTACTCAAGATTTAAAAAATTAGAATGTAAGACAAAAATAGTAGGATGTAGCCAGATAATGTAGACTTGTAATGCTAATTTAGATAGTGATTATAAAAAAAGAGTGAAAGGATATGGGAAGTCCTATATCACATAAAGAATGTGTCACACATTTATATTGGGCAGTGAAGATGTGGAAATTGATGAACTACATATAATTTAGTAACCGGAATTATGGTAATATCATCAACCTCAAGAGAAAAATGTGTGCAGTTTTAGATAGTATACCATCTATGATAGAATTGCCCCCTTACTAATCATTTTACCCTTTTAATCATTTTTAGTAATTCTTCACTATTTGGTAGAATATGGGAAATATTATCCTGTATATAAAATAATCATTTAGAGACAAAAAATGCTTTAAAGAAGCTACAAATTACATTATGCTGATGACTAACTTGAAAAATGAATTTATTACACAAAAATGTATTTCTATAAACATTAATGCTAAAAGGTTCTTTTTTTTAGAAAATTATGCAAGGTGACCCTCAGGAGACAGAAATTGAAATGAGTTTCATTCCACACATATAATTTTAAATGGTAACAACATCAGTAGTTGTTTTCTAGTTTTATATTGAAGACAATTTTTTATGTTATTAATATTTAACATATTTTATCAACATTCAAATATATATTAAAGCCCTTTAACAGAGAGACATTGTAGAAACAGGTGTATTTTAATTATAGGGACTATATTTTTATTTAAGGACATGGATCTTTTCTATTTTTCAATATTTATGCTTTAAGGTTTACTAAAATGTATTTTAATGCCACAGTAATGTTTATGGTATTAATAACCTGAATCTCTTAAAGGGAGGCAAAAAAAACCCTCAACATAATAGACTTGAATTTAGGGTAAACTCTCTATTAGTATGAGTAGTAGCTCTTTGGGCAGCATAGTGGAGTAGAGACACCCTTGAAATTCAATAAGTATTCTGTATTCTTTGTTTGAGAATCCCACGTCTTTGTCCAAGTAAGTAGACATGGAGATTGACTAACACCACAACAATGAACAATCCATTGTAGTTTATGACTATACAAGCCTCCAGAATACAATAAGCTTAGGCCCCAGGTACCCAATTTTACACTTAAGAAGAAGTGATTTAGGATGTGAGGGCAATCTGGCTGCGACATCTGTCGCCCCACTGATTACCAGGGTTGATTCGGCTGATCTGGCTGGCTAGGCGGGTGTCCTCTTCCTCCCTCAGCCCTCCATGTGTGTACCTCCTGAAGCAGACTGGTCTTCAGTCAAGGGTATACGAGTAGCTGTGCTCCCCTGCTAGAACCTCCAAACAAGCTCTCAAGAAGGAGTGATTTAGACTCAACAATTTATAAAATACTTTGCTGTACAAGTTGGGCAAGCTGAGTGAGATCATCTATGATCTATTATTAATCATTGTTAACACCAGTTTTCAAGCTCTCTAGTCAAATTACATTTTGTTTTCATGCTAGGAGTAAATTATTTCAGCATTTTTCTAATGTTAAACAATTATCTATTTACATGAGATTTAAAAAATAATCATTTGCATCCTTTTGGTAAATTATAAGCTAAATTAACTATGTCACACATGTAGAAAGAGACAGTATGGCAAGATTCATGAGCAAACAACATAACTCCTTTGAGAAAATGGAGAATGGCATATTTAGAATCAGTGTTTACCCAGCAATACTGCTTGAATTGTTAAGGATAATCTATCGATATTGCGTGACACTTACATGTTGTAACAATTATTAAAATGAGACAATTGTGTTAGGGAAAGTAATGAATGTAAAGTGGAATAACTGCACTCTGCAGGAGTTACATGTATTAAGATTGTGCAAGGAACACTTAAATGACAAATTGACATACAGATGAACAGTATAATTTGAGGATGATCTTTGGGATCTGAATATTGCTATAAAATATACATTTAAAATCCTCAAACTTCTGAAAAGCATAAATCTGAGCATTTTTTATACAAAAATAATGTCATAATGTGGACTGTAATTTTTGTTTGTTGTGAGTGCACAATTTCACCTTCAGCAACTGTCTTTAATATATTTGCTCTGAATTTGATTAAAAATACCTTTTAAACAAAATCTGTAGATCATTACTAGCATATCAACTCCCCCTCTGGATTCTCTATGTTGTCAGGCTGGTCTCGAACTCCCAACCTCAGGTGATCTGTCCACCTCGGCCTCCCAAAGCACTGAGATTACAGGCGTGAGCCACCGCACCTGGCCTGTCTGCTAATTTAATATCCATTTCATTTTGTATTAGTTTCATTGTTTTATCTATCTCTATGTTCCTTCTTTGGAAATCTGGTAAATTTTTAAATTGAATGCCAGACATTAGGAATTTTATATTTTGCATGCTCAATTTTTTTATTTCTAGAAATACTTTTGAGCTTTGTTCTGAGATACAGTCAAATTATTTAAAAATGAGTTGACGCTTTGGAGTGTAAGCTAAAGATATTTGTTTATTTTAATATCTTGCCTCTCTATATTAGCTTATTTTTATATTAAACATAAATTTTAAATAATCAGACATTTTGGTTTCAAAGTGGACTATTAAAATATCTAACAGCTACTAAAATTCTTTAATTAGTGTTTAATTGAAGAAAATTGAATAGCTTCCTTATTTATTGTAAACTTATTGTTTGGTAAGAATACTTTTCCAATCTATCTTACAATGTTATGTATATTTTTTAAAATTTCGTATATCTTGGGCCAGGCACGGTGGCTCACGCCTGTAATCCCAGCACTTTGGGAGGCTGAGGCGGGTGGTTCACCTGCAGTTCCAGATCAGACTGACCAACATGGAGAAACCCCGTTCTCTACTAAAAATACAAAATTAGCCGGGCGTAGTGGCACGTGCCTGTAATCCCAGTACTCGGGAGGCTGAGGCAGGAGAATCGTTTGAACCTGGGAGGCACAGGTTGTGGTGAGCTGAGAGAGCGCCATTGCACTCCAGCCTGGGCGACAAGAGCGAAACACCATCTCAAAACAAAAACAAAAACAAAAACAAAACAAAACAACAACAAAAAATTTCAGATATCTCATGGTTTTCCTTTAAGAGACATCCAAAAAGTTTCAAATGAATAAAAATTGTTTGTTTTGCATACCAAGTCCAAAAGTTTGTTCTTAAAATTTCTCATTTTTTAGAGCCAGGGTCAAAATTACTGTAACATTATTTGTATAAAGCAAAATTATATATATGTGATTAAAATTGCTAACAAGATAAAAAAGATAATACAGCTATATTACTATGAAAGATATTTATCTGATGAACTTATTTATGAGAAAGCAATCAGGATATCTTATTTCATTTGATATCATTGAACTGGCATTTTCCCCCAAGTAACCAATGACTTTAGCCTGGTATTATAAATTTTGGAACTCATTATCATTATATACTATAAATAATATATAATTTATACATTTAAATGAGGGTCAGTCTTTAAAGACTGTGACCCTTATTTAAATGAATAAATTATATGCTATTACCAACACTTTTGAAAGCATCCTCTAGTGCTTTTCTGTATAACAAAAATTTCCTTTAAACCACAATAACAAATAAAACAGTAACCCATTTTTAGTTTCAATAAATGTTAATTCATTTTACTGAGGAAAATGTTAAAAATTTAAAAATAAAAATCCATTTAAGAAATACCTCAGTCTAGGAAGTATGAGAACTATTTATAACCTTATCTCAGAAGGATAAGATATATGGTTATGTTTTATGCTGATGGTTATTCCATGAGTTGAATATATGACCAGTTTTACCTGAGTCATGCTTGGCAGTTAATTACACATTGTTAAAGTTCTGGTGTGTCTGATTAAAAAAGAATTTTTTTAAGATGCAAGCTTAGTCTTGAATTAAAAAGAAAAAATCTATTGCAGATAGTCATTACAATACATGATATGTTTATAAGACTTTCATATGTAGGTGGAGAAATGAAAAATTATTTACATTGTATTCCAAAATAAGTAGCTTGATAGTACTAACTAATGGATGAGGGCCACCGGTGTGGTAACGTTTTCTGATATATAGTAACTATAAATAACTTTTTTATTACAGTTCAAAAACAAATATAAATATCAATGTTTTTAAAGATAATTCAAATCAAATGTTAGTAGAAACTCTAAAGCACCCTAATGGAACCCTTGGAATCTGTAGAACACAGTTTTAAATCTATGGAAATGAAAGATTTCTAAAGCCTGGCATGGGGCTACTTTTCCTAAATCTCTATGTTTTGTAGGAAGTGAGTGGAAGGGGAGGTGTTCTGCTTAGAATTTTAGGTGTTATTTTTCCTTAAGGTACAAAAGCAAACATGGAAAATGTATAATAGTGTTTAATCATATTCTACATTAATCAGTTAAAGATTATAAATCAAATTTTATTGGACCTGATAATATTTTTTCTGTATCTATATTTTTTTAAGTATAATGTTAAGACTTTCCATGTAGGTCTTCATTATTGGGCCATTAATAGTTTAAGTTTTTAAAAGCCATTATTCTACTGAGAAAGCACCCATACTTTAGTCAAATTTAATTATTATAACAACCTATGATATCATACCATTGACGCATAAAAGCAGGTGTTTGCTGGCATCTGAAATCATGCTCAGGGCAAATTTATTTGAGGGTTAACTGTATTTCTTTCTAATGTTGGTATTGAAATTTCCCATGTTTAATGGAAGATTCCATATAGTAAGGGGTTCTTAATTAAACTTGTATTAATAAATGGAGAGCTGTGGAAAGAAAATTAATATATTTATGTATGAACACTCATTTAATGGTATTATTATTATCATTATTATTATTTTTCTGAGACATGGTCTTGCTGTCACCCAGGCTGGAGTGCAGTGGCACAATCACCACTCACTGCAGCCTCATCCTCCTGGGCTCAAGCAATCCTCTCTCCTTAGCTTCCTGAGTAGCTGAGACTATAGGTGCGTGCCACCATGCCAAGCTAATTTTTGTACTTTTGTGGAGGTGGGGTTTTACCATCTTGCCCAGGCTGATCTCACACTTCTAGCCTCAAGCAATCCACCTGCCTTGGCCTCCCAAAGTGCTAGCATTACAGGTGTGAACCACTGCACCTGGCCTGGTATTCTTTAAATAGAAAGTATGTGTACTATTTTCAAGCGTCTACCCCATCTATTATATTTGCAGAATGAGAGTTTTTTTTTTTAATGTGCTCTCTGGAGGCAGCCCATGTTGTAGTGTGTTTTTCTGCGGCTCCAGTCCCGCTGGAGCCTTTATAGCCCTCCACCAACCACCTGGGGTTTGGGGTGTGTACTTCATTCTTTCTATGATACCATTACTGAAAGCACCAGTTCTCTTCACTGTCCTATTATTTAATTTCCCATAAACGAATTAACCCAACACCATACCACATTGTAGAGTTTTTCTGAAGGCTTCGAGTAATGCAAAGAGAGTTTATCATTTTATGGATCACAAACAACTGCAATAAATAGAAATTTGTAGCCATCAAAAACTAAAGGTATTTATACTTCAATCTTACAATTCCACTTTGGGGAGGTTATTCTACAGCAATACTTGCACATATGTAACTTGTACAAAGTTATTCATTACAGTATTACTCAGAGTTGCCAAAGACTCAGCACAAGCCACATTTTATCGATCAAAAACTTGTTAAATAAGTCATGTTGCATCTATAAAGTGGAATAGTATGCAGCTATAAAGAGAGATAACTCATTATCTACCCATATGAAAAGTTCCACAAAGCATAGTTGAAGTGAAAAAAATTGATTCAATATAGTTTTATCAACATGCTACTCTTTGTACAAAAAGGGAAAATGACAATATTTGCACTTATTTAAAGCACCTCTAGAAGGAATCATAAAAACTTAGAATATGGATTACACATAGGGAGGGTGTATTAATAGCTACCAACCAAACAGCTAAGATATTATATAGTTGTTTTAGATTGTTCTGGTTTTCAAATATATAAATGGATTACTTATTTAAAAATTAAAAACTCATGTTAAACATCACTATTAAAAATTCTCTGAGAATTTCTCTCTTCAGCCATGTTTTCCACCATTTCCCCTTCATCTCTCCTGTCCTAATTCTCCAGTTGCTACATCTCTTCACATCTCCTAACATCTTATTTTATAAGTACTTTACTCTTTCTTTTTCAGATTACTTTTACGATATTTTACGACGATATTATATCCTTTTACCTCATCCTCATATATCTAGAATATTCTAATGGTTAAGTCCTTTCTCTTTCCCAAGTTAAAGATCCATGGGAATGTTTGGCAGGTGAAAGAATTCTGTCAAAGTTCTGTCTTTTCTGCAGGTGAAAGAGTTCAATGACCTGGTCTTCAGAGGCAGGGAGTTCAAATATTGCTATACTGGCATTATTTTCCTCCTGTTTACCATAGAAAGTAAAATTAAATCAAATAAATGCAAAAAAAGTTCCTTATCTTTTGACTGTGAGATCTAATTTCCATTGTTTTTATTAATCTTTTCAGTAAACATATATTATTCTCTAAGTATATACCAGGTGCCGGTAAAAGACTTTTGGTAAAAAAAGTTCATTCCTCCATTGGCTTCCTTTTTTAGTTGATTATTAATCGTTTATCAACTTGTTGGCTTAGAGCTAACCTTATTATAAAATAGAGAATGTGATTTCCAGGTATTACAGAAAGAAGAGGGAGAAGCAAGCATTGTTTGGGAAGGAGGTTGAGGAAGGCTTGCCTCATGGTTGAACACAGATTTTAAAAAAAACATATTAACTTCATGCTTGGTGACGGAAGTGTTGCTGAAACACTAGGGGTTTGGTCTAGATCCTGCTGCTTGCCGCACAGAAAGCCAGTCACTGAGACAAGTACTGACAAGAAAGAAGGTTTTAATCAGATGCTGCAGCTGAGGAGATGGGAGCTCAGTCCCAAATCCATCTCCTTGACTGACTACAACTACAGGTTTATGTAGCAGGGAAAAAATGTAACAAAAATAAGAAAACAAGAACTAGGGAGGGGCAACGAAGTACCTGGTGCAGTGATGTAGTGAGTTTCAGTTCTCTGATGCCTTTCTGAGAGGGCTGAAGATCCTTTCCTGAGGAAGGAACTCAGATTAAACAAATACAAGTTTCAAGCTTTAACAGCAGAAGGGTCAATATCTACGTTAATTCAAAAACAACTGCCTGTTGGGACTATTGGGTGCTTTCAGAAGGAGTATTAAGTGATTTATACATTGTCTCAATTACTCATATAGCAATTCTAAACCAATTATTATCATCCTTTCACTTTGAAGAAACTGGGGGTCAGAGGGGCTGTGCTTTTTACCAAGGTCACACAGCTCAGTGGCAGAGATGAGCTTCAGACCTGTCCTCATACTTGAGCACGCTCTTGTCCAGAGACACTGAGATGCAAGTGGCACTGCCATAGCTTCGAGAAGACAGAAATACATTTTCAAAAGTAATTTAAATGAAGAACATGTATTCAAACAAAAAGGGAAAAAATAACATTATCCCTCCGAGAGTGAGACTGTTTCCTGTAACCTCTCTAAAACTGCAGTCTTCATAGGACTCACCTACTCCCTCTCAGCATTTTTTTTCTTTCCTGGCTCATATTAAATATTTTCTCCTATCCTTTCTTTCACACAAGCGTGTAAAATAAAAAATATAAACTGCTACCCCTAAAGGGAATTTTGACATTGGTCAATAGGTGAGGAGGGACAATTTTGGACTCTTTGCAGTCCTGGGATATTTTCTGGACCTTTAAATAACTGTACTCTCAAAAGCAACGTAAAAGCAAATACGTTTTTTACATTCATGATTATTAAGCATAATTGATGAACTGGAACCAAGCTTGAAATTCTAAATATCATAACTCGATTCATCGGAAGGTTATCACAAAACAGCTCATTCTGCTTTCTTTCTTTTTCTTTCTTACCTTTTTTTTTTTTTTTTTTTTTTTTGATACTAAAGCATCAGTATGTTGCCCAGGCTGGCCTTGAACTGCCGGTCTCAAGCGATCCTCCTACCTCAGCTTTTCAAGTGCTAGCAGCCATGGGAAACTGGAGGAAGCATAGGCAAAATATATGGATGGATAATAGATGGAGAAAGGAGGAAGGAAGGTAGGAAGGAGGGACTGTGAACCTGGAGGAGGGCATTCTATCCAGCTAGCACTATTAAGTAAAGGTTACTTTTTTTTCCTCTTCTTGGTGAAACAGAGTCAGTGTTTCTGGTTTGGGTTTTGTTTTCTTTTTTTCCCCTGAGCCACTCTCTGACATTTCCTAAAGGATAATGAAGTGTTAAATATGTTAACTTCAAGTTCTTTTTTCCAAAGTAAAATAAGGCACAGAATCTACAGCCTTTGAAAAAAAAAATTTAGTCCTGACCTTAACTTTAGAAGCCATTAATTTATATGATAAATCTGGCAAGAAACAAGTAGCACCAAGGAAAATTGTTAGAAAAAAATTGATTTTACCTATTATTTCAAGAAGCACAGGTTTGTATGCATGAATCAAATGTTACTAAATAAAAAATGTTCTCTATTACAAGAAGTGCTTTGGCATTAGATGTTTGTCCATTTTTAGTTATTGTATGGCTAATGTCTCACTTTTACATCATAGATATAGAGTCCAAGGAATGTAGTTATTAATATACGTGAGTGGGCTAGGATCTTAGATCATGCCAGAATGTGTGCTGGACTAAACTTAAGACTTAGAGTAATGTAAAAAAAGTGAGATTACAATGAGTAGAATTTTTAAATGCCTTGGAAATTTGATATTCATGTACCACTTCATCTCTTTCTACTCATGTCTGGCATTTTAATGTGAGTAATTATTAACAAATCAGTTTTCTGTAAGTAGAACTTTTATGTTTATTTCAGATTAACTGTACTTATTCCATTGCAAAGGCTCAGTTATAGTCTATTCTCTAATACAGATTTTAAAATGTATTTACTGCTTCTTTGTTTCTTCCTCAGAAATAAGGATGATATAGTACACAGAAATTACTCAACAAACATTTGTTCAATTAGTTTATCATTGACACCATAGAATAAGTGAATTGCTTCAGCATTTCTGTAGTGATATATCTTCATTTCCCTCTAATTATATTTTTCTTGTGTATTTTGATCCTGATTTTGGAAGTTAGGTGTCCTTAAGAAAAACAGAACACAGAATTTCTAAACAGGAGCAATGTCGAAGGTGTCTTGATCCTTTCATTTTGCACAATAATTGTATTGTGCACAAAAATAATTTTTAATTTTTTTGTTTTCTAGTAATGCCCTCAAGTTTATCCTAATATCTACCAATAATACAAGTGTGTGATAATGGCTGCATTTTTGCCAATATACATATACAGAACAAAACGGTTTCTGTAAATTCTTTGACAAAGTTGTCGTCCTAGTATAAGCATGCTTTCCTGGGTGATGAGATCCAAAGCCAACTGACTGCTGCTTGGAGGGCAGCTAAAGATTCCATGCTATGCTTCAAATGAATTTTCTTGTTCCGAGTCATACTATTACTTATTTCAATCATTTTCTTCCTGCTTCTACTAACTGTATAACCACTGTTATTCCTATCACCACACAACTAAGAATTCACACAAAGAGGATTCTTTTTCCTTTTTTGAGTTTAGTGTTAAGTTGACTCAGTCACTTCAATAATTACTGCTGTTAGAAAGTGATATTGATACTTGGATCTTCCACTTAGCAGTTAAGAGATGATAGCACCTTTATTGAGGAAGAGTAAACTCTGGTTGAGAAACTGTGGGCATGGAGAAATCATGAAAGAATTACTTCAGCATCACCAACTTTTGGCAAATTACCCTGCAGATATGGAGTTAAAATCAGTGGTCTTACTGTTTTGAGGGCAGGGTGGCCTCATAGCAATTGCTGGTTAGGAAGCACCTAGAAAGAGTGATTCCGAGAATAGGTTTAGAAACCAATAAGCCTGCATTTGAAGCCAAGCCCCGCAACTTATTAGCTATATGTAAAAAGGAGTTAACAAAATAAGTACACAAAAAGATGCTGGACATCATTAGTCATCAGGGAAAGGCAAATCAAAACTACAATGACATACAATTGCATACCCACTAGGATGGCTGGAATAAAAAAGTCATATAACAATAAATGTTAACAAAGATTGGAACACTTGTATGCTGCTCGTGGAAATATAAAATGGTACAATTATTTTGGAAAACAATCTGGAAGTTTCTTAAATGATTTTAAATGTAGTTACCATATGACCTAGCAATTCCTCTTCTAGATATATACTCTAGATAAATGACAACATAGGCACACAGAAACTTGTGTGTGAATGTTTATAGCAGCATTCTTCATAATAGCCAAAAGGTGGAACCACTCAAATATCCATCAGTGGACAAATGCATACACAAAATATGCTATTTTCATACAATTAAATATTATTTGTCCATAAAAGGGAATGAAGTGCCTGTATACGCCACAATATGGATGAACCTTGGAAACATTATGCCAAGTGAAAGAAACCAGTCACAAAAGACCATGTTCTATATGATTCCATTCACATGAAAGCCTACAATAGGGAAATCTATAGGGACTAAAAGTGGATTAGTGGGGAAGGGAGAAGAGAGGATGGGTATAATTGTTAAATGATACAGAGTTTCCTTTTGAGGTGATGAAAATGTTTTAAAATTGACTGCGATGATGATTGCACATACATTGAATATACTAAAAGTCACTGAATTGTAAACTTTAAGTGAGTGAATTGTACAGTATATGAATTATCTCACCAAAGCTGCTAAAAAATGAAATTAACATCTACCTTATACTATACTGCTGTTTGAGAGCTAAAGGAAATACTGCATAGAAATATTTAGCACTATGCCTCGTAATGACACATAATAAAAATTGTCATTGCTATTAAGACCTTTTCTTCTTCTATGTCTGGATTCTCTCTTCTATCTCTTCTACTCCTATATTTTTCTTCACATTGTCTTATCCTGTGACACTTGTAGTCAGGATTTGCCCCTATTGGAACTTGTCAGCAAAAGAAATGATTGTTCATGACCCTTATCATAATACTTTTACCCCAAGCACAAAATATATCTGTTTAAATTTAAATAAGACTAATAATTAGCCATATGTGGCTTCCATTGATTGAAAAGAGAAGGGAAGTTGTTTTCTAGTATATCTCTGCTTTGAATGGAATGAAGACAATTATCTGGATTTGCATTTTATTCAGTTGTAGTACATTTTTCAGTATAATTTTTACTAAGGAAAATCTTCCAAAATTGTATGTGCAATTTTCTAATCTTTCCACTGTTCCTTTACATAGTATTTATATAGTTAATTTTAATAAAAGCTGTGTTGCAATTTTATAATGGCATAGCCATGCATACTCTATCTGAAAATTTTTAAAGGGAAGTAAAAATAAAATAATGACAATAGGTTCAAACATATGTATGCACATGTAGATAGTTATTTGTTATTTAAATTAATTTATGGGTTTACATTATTCCACTGATATGAAGGTTTTAAATATCACTTAAAAAATAAGAATGATCCATAATTGCCAGTTAGTAAAAGTAAATTCCAGAATTAATTTTTTTTTAATTGACCATCCCCAACTATTTAAACCTTATTAAATAGTTTGGGGAAAAACTCTGTAGTTCTGTATCAATCATTTTGTTTTTATCATGCTTAAATATCAAATATGATTTATTTACATTTTTTATTTGTATACATTTTCTGTAGTACAAACTATAACATTAGCACTTTTTTATGTTATTCAAATAGTAGATTGAAAGTTTGTAGAAGAGTATTTATTTTAGTGGTACTAACTTATTTTAGAAGAAATAACACAATATGAAAATAAGGACTGTGTATTTTTCAGCAAGTTTGTTCAATGCAGGCAATCAATCTACATCATTTTAAAACAGCGTACGCAACATACAGCCTGCCATTTCCTGCCTTCATAGACAAAATCGCTCAGCCTCCAGGGTACTCTTTATGTCTGAGACTAGCTGCAGCCCCAAGTAATCTTCAACATGGCCTTCTGGACAACCACTACCCATCAGGTAGGGTTGTCAAAGGAGGTGAAACTCATGTGTCATTCTGGATGTTAGATGAGAATGAGTCTTAGGATTTTCATTTTTTTCTTTTCCTACTTGAATGACAGGGATGATTTATCTTACATCAAAACAGGAATGAGGTAACTACTTTTTCATTTCTGATAAACTTGACCTAATAAAACCAAAGAATTCGCCCACACTGCAGTGGTCTCCAGGGATTTGTCAACTATATTATCAAGGAGGAAGTAATCTTCCAATACATACATTTGGACTATAAGTTTCAGATGAAGAGAACTAAGTCATTACCCTTCTAGAACTTAAAGCTACTCTACAGTACCTAATTTTCAGGCCATTTACTGTAAAATAAAATAACATAGTCAATGAAATCTCTGTTCTTTGGAGCACCGTAGACAACCATGAATATAGGAGAGAATTCTCTATTTAGGCATCCTAATACGAGAATATTGACTCACTTTCCTGAGTGATCGGGTACTTTTATACTATTATATTAATGAGTACACAGCCATGCCTCTCCCTCCCCAGTTTGAGTGTCATGTAGAATATTAACAATTTTCAGAAGTTGTTACAATTTTCAGACGTTGTGTTATTTTTATTTTTTACTTTTTTTTTTAGTCAGGGTCTCACTCGGTCACCCAGGCTGGAGTGCATTGGTGCAATCTCAGCTCACTGCAGCTTCAACCTCCTGGCCCCCAGAGATCCTACCACCTCAGCCTCCCTAGTAGCCGGGACCACAGATGGGCACCATCACGTCCAGCTACCTTTTCTTTTCTTTTCTTTTCTTTTCTTTTCTTTTCTTTTCTTTTCTTTTCTTTTCTTTTTCGTTTCCTTTCCTTTCTTTCCTTTCCTTTCTTTCTTTTTCTTTCTCTTTTCCTTCTTTCCTCCCTTCCTTCCTTTCTTTTTTTTTTTTTTTGCAGAGACGGGGTTCTCCCTATGTTGCTCAGGCTGATCTCAAACTCTTGGGCTCAAGCAATCCTCCTGTCTTGGCCTCCAAAATTGCAGGGATTACAGGTGTCAGCCACCTCATCTTGCCAAAAGTTGTGGTTTTCTTTTTAAACCACAATTTAGCTTCTGTTTTTTTCTGTTGCTGTGGTATTTTGTTTCCATTCCAGTGGAGTCATAATGTTTTGGAATGATGAAGAAAATTCTGTGTTGTGTTTGAATGGAGAGGGACCTTTCTATTTGAAGGGCATGTAGCCATGTACTTCTGAAATAGGAGAACTAGTCACAGCGGTACTTATGTAAAATTGTCAGTGAGGATATGATTTACTTAATACACATTACAGAGGGAATAGTTAATTTACTTTAGAACAGAATATCTTACTCTTAAAAATTAGCTTACCACCGGAAATCTTTTGAGCAATTAAATTAGGAAACCCAACATAGATCTTAAAAGAAAAATGCTGTAATTTGTCAAAAGTTTGAATTTTATGTATTTACTCAAATGGCCTTTGAACAGACTACTGTTCTATTTGTAGAATTTGTAAAGGAGATTACAAGGATTTCTAAATGATATTGTTGGTAGAAATGAAATGTCATGCAGAGCCATTTCCTAGTACATTAAATTGAGCAAAAGCACAATTGCAATTTTCCAAATGATATTACTTAGTGATTTACTAACTCTAGTCTTTGAATCCAATGTGAATGTCCTGTGGCAAATTGCTGGCTGCTAGTCTTTTTGGATAGGACATTTAATTATATGGTTCACAACTTTTAAGTTCTAATCTCCATAACCACCTCAATGAATATTTCCTCCAGTACGTTTTACATGTGAAAAATGTGAAGAAATTCTATTTTTATCTTTCATGGTGTTTAGATTCTTTTGACTTAAGAAATGACTATATCCATATGGAATTTGAGATATTTCTACTTTATTAAAAGGGGGGGCCGGGCGCAATGGCTCATTCCTGTAATCTCAGCACTTTGAGAGGCCAAGGAGGGTGGATCACCTGAGGTCAGGAGTTCGAGACCAGCTTGACCAACATGGAGAAACCCCATCTCTACTAAAAATACAAAATTAGCCAGGCATGGTGGTGCATGCCTGTAATCCCTGAACCTGGGAGGCGGAGATTTCGGTGAACCCATATTGCACCATTGCACTCCAGCCTGGGCGTCAAGAGCGAAACTCCATCTCCATCTCAAAAAAAAAAAAAAAAAAAAAAAAAGGATAATTTTTTTTTTTAAGTTTTGACAAATTTATTTGGGCCTTTCACATTTGTACCAATTGGTACTTCACTACCCAGGGGCTACATGGATCAGAAGAAAGAATAAAGTGATGTAGAAGTTACTGAGGGTTTATGGAAGGCAAAAATTGCTTATTTATTTATTTGATTCCTACAGAGGGCCCAATGCTGTGACTATAGAAGATTCAATGATAGTAACTTGAAACTTGCTTTTAACAAGCTGTTACTTTCCTGTCTCTACCTACTTAACATGTTGCTGATGGGTATTATAAAATATTGTTCTAGCTCCCAAGGCATTTTTAAAGCCCGGGATGACATGATATGTAAAAATCTTTTAGAATATAATAAGCTACTTTCTTATGCTAGACAAGCAAAAGTTAGGTGTCATTTTCATTGCGTGTCTTTTTAGGTAAGAGTCATAATCTGACTGAAAGAGTAAAAAGTTTTAGTTATTCACTTATGTCATTATCTCTTTCAACAGATTCAAAGAGAAATGTATTTTTAAGAACATGGAGACTTAATGAATCATTTTTGTTTGCTTTTCAAAAGTCATTAATATTGAAGCTTTACTTGGATATTTTGTTAATTTGGTTTTCAATATATTGTTTTTTTAAAGCAACACTTTTGAATTGTATTATTTCTAATTTTCTGATTTGACATATTCAAAACAAAGCATCAATTTTTGATGGTATGAATCATTAAACCCATTCTTGATTTAAAAAAAATCAAAAGGACACTTGCCTCAATCAATATTTGTAAATAAAATCATATGTTGGCCTAAGTTATTAAAGCCATGCAGCATGCGGACAAATTCCTAGTGAGTCAGTCGTCTTATAAAAATCTTGATAATTTCCTTATGATCTTAATCGCAACCAGGGTTGCAGAGCCTTTTCTATCCTTAAAACAGATCCACACTGAGATTCTATTTTCATTACCTAAACCTATTCATTTTGTTTTCCATTGGGCAGTGGAGAGGCAAGAGTTACAGAGACAGTAAAAACGTTTCTGTCTTTCACCTCTTTACTCCATTATTATTCTATTGTTGTTATTATTATTCTCTCATGTACTCTGAGAAAATTCTGAAAATTAATAGCTTACCCTGGTATATTTTGAAGAGCAGGGGTGAGCATGAGAGAGTTACTTGGTAAGGAGGAGAGAATAATCTGCTTTGAATTTTCTAATGTTTAAAGTATTAGGACCATTGAAGGGGAACTCAGTGTATAGCCCTAGGTTCTAAATCAAACCAGGGAAGTTTTCATATCTTAAAATTTTAGGAAAGAGAAAAAGTTTAGAAAAATGGGTCAGTTAAGTAGGGAAAATACATAATTTTCATTTCATAGACACAGGAAACACTATAAAATAATGTCTAATATTCTGTCTTATAATTCTGAATTAACTTTCTGTTAATTAACTGAATTAACATTCTGTAAGCATGATTGTTTAGCTTTTATTTGCTCGTTTGCTTTTTTTAAAAAAATTACTACTTCTATGGTCTGAATTTATATGTGACATGAAAATTCGTATGTTGAAATCCTAACCCCCAAGTTGATAGTAGGAGAAGGTGGAGTCTCTGGGAGGTAATTAGGTCATGAGGGCAGAGCCCTCATGAATGGGATTAGTGCCCTTATAATGTAGGCCCAAGGGAGAGTTTGTTTACCCCTACTACCACATGAGGATACAGCTGGAAGGTGCTGTCTGTGAACCAGAGAGCAAGCCCTCATCAGAACCAGATTTCCTGACACCTTAATTGTGGACTTCTCAGTCTCTGGAACTGTGAGAAATAAGTTTCTGTTATTTTTAGGTTATCTAGTTTATGGTATTTTGTTATAGCAGCCCAGACAGACTGAGACAACTACCTAAATGTTATTTTTTTCAATCTGATTTTTAAAAGCTTATTGTATCAGTTTACATTTCTAGGGTATTTGCATAAATAACGTCACAGATCATTTATTTTCATCAAGATTTATGAATGATTATAACTGTTTTGCACGGACTAGTAAAAGCATACTTCTGTGGCAAGAAGAAAGAGACTTACGATTCTCCTATGAAGGTTAACTGCAGAAGTGATGGCTTTCATATTCTTATTCCAACATAAGAACCACTTTTTAAAAGTAATTAAATCTAAAATGTATTATCTTTAAAGGTGTATGGAGAAAGATGATATGATGTAAGTGAAAATCATATTTATAAGTAAAGTTTTACAACTAAGCTTTTAAAGTCATAATGGACACAAATCATTTCCAGTGAAATTCAGTGTAAATGAAATTTATGTTTCCCCAGGCTTTAAGCCAGGGAATGAATCTCCACAGTCACTAATATCTTACCTGTTTCTGGTCTCTGAGCAGTCTTTTGATTACTGTTGTATATTCAGGCTCTCCCTCATGGAGAAGGAGAATGCGCTACTTCTTCAACAAGTGCACTGTCTGGAAGGCCAAATGGTATTCAATGTTTTCTCTGTTGTCTGGGTCTGTGTTTAACTCCACAGATATTTCATTAAATATTGTACCTACTACATGTCAGACTCAATGTTGGGTGCTGGGGATAGAGTAGTGAATAAGACAGACATAATCACAGCCTTTGTTGTCCTTACTGGGGTCCTAGTTGGCAGCTGAACTCATCTGTGAGGTAACTGGGAGTTCCTGGCAGTTCCACATTGCTCTGTTGCCATTGTGCCTGCCCAAGTATACTCACATTTGCAGTGGGTACACAGCTTAGGTTTTTACTCTGGGCCTGTTATTACATAATTTGCTGAGCTAGTAAATAATACATTTTCATTAAAGTATACTTTGGAACTGGCTTCTGATTTGGCACAGTAATATCAAACTCAAGTTTTGCTAATGGGAAATGTAACCTTTATACCTTGCGGAGCAGACAGTAATCTATGTAGTAAACGTAAGGTTTATTTTGCAGTCCTTCAGCACCATGTCCACCCTGTGAGTTTGCTGAAAGGCAGATTCTCAGACCCCACTTCAGACCTGCTGGGTTAGAATCTCTGATGATAAGAACAGAATCTTTTTTTTTTTTTTGAGACAGATCTCACTCCATTGCCCAGGCTGGAGTGCAGTGGTACAATCTTGGCTCACTGCAACCTCCGTCTCCCAGGTTCAAGTGATTCTCGTGCCTCAGCCTCCCAAGTAGCTGGGATTATAGGTACGTGCCACCACACCTGCTAATTTTTGTATTTTTAATAGAGACAGGGTTTCACTATGTTGGCCAGGCTGGTCTCAAACTCCTGACCTCAGGTGATCCACCGCCTCAGCCTCCCAAAGTGCTGGGATTACAGGCATGAGCCACCATGCCCGGCTCAGAATCTATGTTTTAAAAACAAACTACAAGTAAGCTTTATGCATGTATGTAAGGTAAAAATATGTTTCACTTAAAGTCTATATTTCTTAAACTTTCAGTTAATTTAACCCTCATGAATTTCGTGTAATTTTAATATATGGGATACGCCACCTTGGAATTTGGCATCAGGGCTGCCAAGACATGTCTGAGACTAGTCCTGGGATTCGGCTAATGACTTCACAGGAAAGAACTTTCTCAATTTCTCTCATCACCATCTGCTACTCCTCTCCTCATGCTAATGGAAACTATTGTTTCCTATTGACACACTATCCTTTCAGCTTGGTATTTTTATATTTTCTATTTCTTCTGTTACTCCTCGTTTTGTGTGTGAAATATTTCACCACACTCTGCCTAACATTTTTCAAGTGTAAAGTTTTTCTAATATCTGTGGAAAAAATTTTTGTATTATTGCATTTTCCCAATATTGCTATGAATTCATAATGACACTTGTCAAGTTGTACTATAATAATGATAATAGTTTGAATTTCTGTCTCCCCTTGTAAATAAGGAGTTTTCCCAGGACATGATTTGGATTCTGTTCCTCTTTGTATGCCCCATAGCGTCCAGCGCATAGCGTGGAATGAATGACTCTCATTCTACATGTGCACGTCAATTCAGCGTTGGGGATATTGTCCACAAGAGCACAATTTCAACTTCTCTTGCTTCATTCAGGAAAAAAGATCCCAGACATGTGATGTGTCATTGTGAAATGATTTCTTCACTCTCCCGTTAATGGTTTAGTTAATGGTTTTCTTTGACTAATGGAGAATTTTTTTTTTTTTTTAAGGCCGAGTTTTGCTCTGTCGTCCAGGCTGGAGTGCAGTGGCGCCATCTCGGCTCACTGCAAGCTCCGCCTCCCGGGTTCACGCCATTCTCCTGCCTCAGCCTCCCGAGTAGCTGGGACTACAGGCGCCCGCCACCGCGCCCGGCTAATTTTTTGTATTTTTAGTAGAGACGGGGTTTCACCGTGTTAGCCAGGATGGTCTCGATCTCCTGACCTCGTGATCCACCCGTCTCGGCCTCCCAAAGTGCTGGGATTACAGACGTGAGCCACCATGCCCGGCCAGACTAATGGAGAATTCTTCTGCCCCATCGATAAGCTCTTCAAAGTCAATGTAGAGCACAGGAAGGGAAAGTCACTTCTTACACATTTCTGTGACTCATGCTTTTATTTCAGGCTTCTACTTGTGAGACTGACACTTGTGCCTATAACATGCTGTCCTCACACTTTAAGGAAAGCTGGAGCAGCAAAACATGTTGGCCATCTTTCAAGACGTTATAAAACGTACCAAGAAATCCCCAAACTTCCAGTGAATGATACTTTGTAGATGCTCAACTTAAAATAAAAGGTTAATGTTGCTGTTTGTAACTGTGATCAATCAGTTAAATATGTGACAAAAATTAAGAAAAAAATGCGGATGAAACATTGCAATTTCTAGCTGGAAAACATGTCTGACCCTGTGAGCCATAAAATGTCTCAATAGCATGTAACTTCTATTTTTTACCTGTATATAGTGAATGATTTCAGAATCTCCCTAATGAGTGATCTCATGGAAAGCCTCTCCAAAGTTCTACCAATTTTAGATTATTTCTATGTTAAGGCTATAGGACATTGAGATAAATTCTATACAGTATATTAGAAAGTACATGAGATTTTCAGTTGGATGCCCCTTACTTATAACTTTAAAAAAATTTGTTTTGGCCAGTTTCATGCTATGTTACTTAAATTATCTTAAGCTCCATTTTGTTGGCTATAAACCTGGGACAAATTATAGAGATCTTTTTATAAGAATATTGTGTGAATTAAATAATATGATATACATAAACCTGTCAGGGTTACTCAGCTACCTGACATTTGTGAGGAAATCTGAAGGTTGGTTGATCTTCGAGTTGCTGTGGGAAGAAACCATCTTTTGGACTCAGATCTAAGAAAGGGATGGAATCCAATGGCCTTGGGCATTATCTGAAGAGTTCCATTGCTGTGCTGAATTTTCTTACAAATTTGGTTATCATTTAGCATGCCTTTACTTCTCAAGTAGAACAAATTGTTCAAAGTTAAAATGTCGAACTTCTTGCAGCTGACCATTAGCTGCAAAGGATTTGCAAGAAAGACTGCATGCCGAACAATTGGGTATTTTCCAGAAAACTGAAATTGGCAATTGGAAGAAGTCTTGCATCTTACTCTAATTAAGGCTTTCTTTGCTTCAAAACTGGCTCTCACAATCACAGGAATGTGAAATGTGTCCCTTAAAATAGTTTACTATTTTAAAAAGCTAGATTCAAATTCAGCTATGTCCTTTTAGTAACTGATAAATGGTTGCACTTCCCCATCAAGTTTATTATTCATTTTTATGGCTTAACTTAGATCTTGGTTAAATACTTTTAGCTTAATATAATTTACAATCCACTTATTCAGAATACAGAATTAGATTGAAAGTGCTATTATGTTTCACTTAAAGCCTGTCTTTCTTAATCCTTCTGTTAATTTAATCTTCATGAATTTCATTTCGTTTGGATATTTGTCCCTACTCAAATCTCATGTTGAATTGTAATCCCCAGTGCTGGAGGTGGGGCCTGATGGGGGCTGTTTGGATCATGGAGTGGATCTGTCGTGGCTTGGTGCTGTCTTGCGCGATAGTGAGTTCTCCTGAGATCTGGTCATTTAAAAGTGTGTGGCACCTCCCTCCCCCACTCTCTCTCTCGATTCCCACTTTCACCATGTGATGTGCCTGCTCCTCCATCACCTTTCACCATGATTGGAATCTTCCTAAGGCCTCCCCAGAACCAGATGCCACGATGCCTTCTGTACAGCCTGCAGAACCATGAGCCAATTAAACCTCTTTTTTATTTTAATAAATTATGCAGTCTTAGGTTTTTTTAATAGCAACACAAGAATGGCCTAATACATTCATGTATTAAAAAAGATAATGGCATTTCACAGAGGCCTTGTGTTTTCATGCTCCTGACAATCTTATAAATTCCAAAAAAGATAGGTTCACCTATTGATAGATTTAAATGACCTTCTTTCCTTTATCAACACTCTCCCTCAAATGGTGGCAACTATATTATGTTTTCTTTCATCTTGTTAGGATCAGCATTTCCTCCTTTTCCATATTTGCATTTCTCTCCATTTTTGAATGATGCAATTAATTACATTTTAAATAGTTAAGCAGTTCTTATGTTAAAAAAGGAAGGCTACTTCCCTTTTCTTTAATCTTCCACAGCTCTCTACATTTCTTCTTTATAATGACTTGTTCAGAAAAGACAGGGGCAGAGGGAAAACCAGGCCCCTCGCAGGAGGAATTAGATAAAGAAGAACAGCTCAATAAGTCTGAGATCATAAATGGATTAGCACCTCTCTTAGGCATACCTAACACTGGGGCAAAAGTTTTATTTCAGGGAAAAAAATTTATTTCTGATTTATATCAGAAAGAAGTGACTGATATATTTTATGTTAAAAGAGTTTGAGAAGACCTGAATAATCTACAGTGCATCATGGGTATTATAAAATCATGTACAGGTTATAAAACTATAAATAGGATGAGCAAAACCCTTAAGATGTTACTAAGATATGACTGAGGGTACCCAACTAATATTTGCAGCCTAAATTCAGGTTGGATGTCAGACTGCATTGAAGGTGGCCTACACGATGTTAGAGGTAATTCTCTGACAGTGACTGGTTACCTAACATTACTGTCAGCTTTCTGGGCTGCATATCAAAAGGCAAACATCTAGCATACCTACTCATAAGCTGTTTATTCTAATTTCTCTTTGACAAATTAATCACACTCCAAATTTATTGAAATGTTTGTTGAAACATTTCCTTCTAGAATTGTTCTTGAGGATTTGTGATTGTTAAGAGTTATGTCTACAATAGCTTCAAGTGATTAGATTAAAGATAATAGTGCAGTGTAACAGCTTTCTGAGTTAGACTAGATATGGTAAGCATGTAATATTCTTATATCATTGGTGTGTAGTAAATTCTTTTTAGAAGAACTCATTTATGTAATAGCCATAAATTTTAAGATGCTCTGGAGGTGGATAAAAATGAATAAATTCCTATATTTGGGTAGTTAAAATTTTTCAAAACACTGTTACAAAAATAGTTTTCCCACTTTAAAAAATTAGGTCTCTTTTAAATAGATCAGAAATGTTACTATGGCCTAATAAAAATGTTAAGCCTTTGACATAATTTTTTATGGAAGTACATTGTGTTATGTTTAAGATGTTAAAAAAAAATTCTGCAGGAATTACCCATGTGAAGATGCTATGATATAATTTCTTTTATATTTGTATACTAGCTACTTTCAAAATGGACGTGAGTTGATTTACAGTAAAAGACACATGTACAGTAAAAGGCACATATACAAGAAAAGGAGACAGCAACTGTATTTTGAGGGTAGAATTAGTGTTTCTGATATTGGGGGGTTGGGGAATGGGTCTGAGCTTCATGGCAACCAAAGCAAAAAAGATATATGGTAGGTCTTATAATTAATTTTCAAATAACAAGAGAAATAATCTTTGAAAGAATTTTTTCCTCATTCTATATCTAAAATATATATATCACATAATATCTTATATAGGAGACATGCGGCATACTAGTTACATCTCTAAAAGATATTTAGTAGCAAACATACACTTTTTTATGTCGTTATAATCAAACTCAGCAGAAATTTTTCTACAAAGGGTTAAACTAATGGCTTTTTAGTGCAACTTAATTCAAGGACAGGACTCAGAAAATGTAGACAAGCACATAGCAAGATGTCGTATCAGACAATGTGTCCATAAATGTAACTTCTCTCAGCTGGTCTTATGATGACAGCCAGAGAAGAAAGGTCAAGACCATGCTATTGAGGGGCTTAAGACAGAGCCTAAACTGGTGCTGCCTCTGGTGCTGAGAGGAGATCCTCTCCCACGTCCACCTCTTTAGGGATCACTGCAATGGCTCCTTAACTGGCCTCCTTATACTCTCATCTGCATCAGTCCATTTTCCACATGACTATGAGTGCCTCAGATCCAAGTTGGATGGATTTTCATGTCCTGCTTAACATCGCTTAATGATCTTCGCTAGACTCCACAGTCAAAGGAGCCCTTTATGGCTCTCCCTTTCTCTCCAGTAGCACATCTCACCACTACTCCTTCCCTGTCCCTTGAAGTCGGGACTCCAGCTACACAAAGCACTTTGTAGTTCCTAGAGAGGTGCATACTATTCATTGCCTCCACACGTAACCTTCTTCTGCCTGGAAATACCTTATTTTATTGGTTTCCTTGGCAGAGCCCTCCTCTTCTTTATTCCTTCAAAGATGCACACGCTTCTGGAAGATGTCTGAAAGCTCTTCCACTTCTTTTCTATACAAGCGCATAACCCTCTGTATCTACTTATATCATAATTGTAGCACATTATGCCTAATTGTAGTCAGTTAGACATTATCGCACAAATCGGACTACTTGAGTCATTGCTTTGCTAACCAATATCCCAAGCTAGAATATCAACTGTCTGGATATGGCTCTTTATCTTCCCTCTGTACAGCCAGGCCCAATCAACACCCGGCACAGTATGTGCTTAGTGTATGTTTGAGAATTTAACTAATCTTTATTGCCTGAATTCCTAGGAGAGTGCTAAGACAGTTTCTGTCACATAACACATGCTCAAAAAATAAAACACTAGTTGCAAGAATGGAGATTGTTGATTGAATGAGTGAAAGGATGCAACAGAAGTAAGTCTGATATTTTGATGTGAAAGTGGAAGATTCTAACCTAGTTTCATGATAGAAGAGAGAGCTAATTAGTGAGCAGACAAGGCCCCCAGATTCCTTAAAAACCTGAGTGTTCAGTTGACACACCAGAGGGGATTACAATCTGCAGAGCAAAAAAGTTATTAAGCACCTCATGCACAAACAATCCCTGTCCTTACCCCTGCAGAATGACTTGTTTTTAGCAGCACTGATACATGTGATATTCATAAACAGATCTCTGAGCCCGATGTTTAAGAACAATAAAATTCAGAATATGTTTGGTTTTGACACAGCACTTCTAAAATCAGGTTTTGCTGTGTTTCTTGTCCATTTAGAAATGAATGACTGACATGTGTTTGACTGCAGAAAAAATGTAGTTTGTCAAGACTAGGGCTTCTTACACAAAGGAAGTTGCTTTCTGAGATGTGTCCACAACACCGGAATATCATGTTTCTATTTGGCATTCTTGGGGGAAGCCAGAGCAATCTTGAACTTGTGCTTTACCATTATTTAAATGCCACTTATTAAATTTCACATTGACTCAACTTCCCAGGTCATAAAAATCAAGTTTATAAAATTTGCAAACAATGAAATTAGATATTATATAAGAAATGACATTTTAAATCGAAAAACCATCTTCCCGGCCCAATGTTATATTAATAATAATGTTATTATTTAACTAATTTTGGAAATACCTAGGATATACATGTAGATGACTATGTGGGTGGGAAATTGAAAAAATATACTTTTATTTTAATGTTTTTGTGCTTTACGAAAAATACAAAAATACAAGCTCATGTACATGTTACAAATATATGTAAGTATATTAATTGTAAGATTAAATGTGGTCATTTCTACTTATAAAAAAGTCATCATTTATTAATATAAATTTATTGGAAAATAATATAGAACTAGAAGATAAATCAGTTTAACTGGGAAAATCAGGCATCAAATACTAAAACCAAGATTTACTGAAATACCTTTTTGTCTTAAAAAAAAAAAACTCCATAATTTGCATTCTTTACTTTTACAATTTGACCATATGGAAGAAATCCAGGTTTAATTGCTTGTTACAACGGTGATATAAAGGACATTTAATAATTTTCTGTGTGAGTGTGCCTTTTTCATAATAGCAGTTTCTTTGTTGGAAGCATGACAGATGACTGGCTAATGGCTGGTGGGAGAGAAGAGAATGTTAAAAGTAATGCCACATAGGGAAAGAAGCATGGCAGACAGAGTTCACCAGAAGAAAGACATGATGTAAGATTTAAATTCCAAAAGACTTTTATTGTTTTTGAATCATTTGTTACTTTCTTGGGTTGCCACACAAAATATCCATGGTTATGTGAAATAGTTCCACAAATGTCTTATTCGTACTTAAAGATGAAAATTATTTATTTTTGGAGCCTAGACAGATTATATCCTTTTTCTGTTATTTCTACCGTGATTTGTAAGATAATTTTATGAAATTTATTTATTTCATTTTCTTTTTATTAGCCAATTGTAAGGTGGGGGTGGGGGAAAGTTCTTTTTTTTTTTTTTGAGACAGAGTCTCGCTCTGTCGCCTAGGCTGGACTGCAGTGGCGCAATCTCTGCTCACTGCAAGCTCCGCCTCCCGGGTTCACGCCATTCTCCTGCCTCAGCCTCCTGAGTAGCTGGGACTACAGGCGCCCGCCACCGGGCCCGGCTAATTTTTTGTATTTTTAGTAGAGACAGAGTTTCACCGTGTTAGCCAGGATGGTCTCTACCTCCTGACCTCGTGATCCGCCCGCCTCCGCCTCCGAAAGTGCTGGGATTACAGGCCTGAGCCACCGCGCCCGGCAGGCGGGGGGAAGTTCTAATTGTGAGACACTACAGATGGTATTTAAATGTAGGCATATATTAAAATGATGTTACAGTGGTATGACTTTTTTAATTTGGCAAGCTCAGATTTCACTTAAGTTACATTCTTGGTGACATGGTATAGGGCAGGCAGCAGTTCAGAGCACACACCAGAGAGTGAAGCTGCCTTGGGTGTATGCTTAGCACTATCTGTTATAGTCTGTAAAATCTTGGACAATAAACTTAGTCTTTCTGGGTCTCAAATTCATTTATAACATTAGGATGATGTCAGTCATTTCTAAACTCACAGGGCTGATATGAAACTAGATGTATTAATGTATTAAAAGCAGCTAGAATACTGTATGGCTCATAGTAAGTGCTATATTGCTAACTATTTTTATGATTAAATGTTAGAACTGACCTCACCTGTGCAAAGACCATTCTGGTACATTCAGACAATTTCGGGGTGGGAAAACATCCACAAGTCTTCGTGCTCCTGGTAAACGATGATTAGACAATTTCTAAGGAATGCCATGAAATAATGTCACCAGTGTAGATTTAGGTCTAGGGAATAAGAAGAGGTATACTTAACAGGAAAAGAGAGAGAAGAGAAAATGAATAAAGAAAATTCATGTGACTCTTGGAAAGAAATTAAAGATTCATTCAAGCAACTTAAAAGAGTGACAGAGAATGAAAAAGTAGAAAATAAACTTAATCAGAGCTGAATTATTCATTTCTCCTTTAGTGAGAGGGACTTGTGGGTGAAGAAGGAGGCTATAGACATGGAATGTACCCCTTTTGCTGTTAGTCAACGGATCTTTTCTAGGAAGGCAGCAACACATGGAGAAAGACTCTATGGCATTGAGGGGAATGATGGTGAAACTCTCTGATTTCCTCTGCTGGAGGGTTTCTGTAGATCATCGACAGGGTGGAGAGGTGGAGGAGTGTCAAAGGACAGTTTCCCAGAATCTTGTATGTCTGTTCTAACTTGCCTTGTAGAAAGCCAAGCCCAAATGCTATAACTCCTTCCAAATAATTGCAAGTTGGCTTCATTTTAGAATAAAAATCTGACATTATAAAAGCAGGGAACCAGATAACGACCTAATTTTACAAGGTGAATGAATAATAAACTAGTTGGGCTGTTTTGTTGAAGCTTGGTTGAGCTAGATAATCTTTATTTCTATGGCTACCAGGAAGCATGAACAGATTTATCACATTGATTTTCTTGTATTGTGTGCATAATTACAAACTATAAATGCAAACACTCTCTGAGTGGGCTCCGCCCCAAGAGCCCTTAACCATGGTGGAAAACAGTACCAAATTATTTCTCTGGGAACATATTAAGGACCTAGTCTTCAAAAATCAGGAACCGCTATTGGTGGTTAAAGTCAGGCTCTGATGTGAAAAAACAGCTTAATTAGTAAATCCAAATAGAAGTCACCAGGTTTTTAAAAAGGAAATTTAATTCTATTCCAATTCACTTCAGATTTTTGAAGAAAGGCAGTTGATGAGTTTATCAACTAAACTACAATGTCTCAGAGGTGGTACTGGTTCTAGAGTTACTTTTTATAAACACTGTAGATATTGACCTTCATTTGTCTACACTCATGCCTTTCTTTTCTCTGTCCCTCCAATTCATCATGCTTTGTTGCAGCAACTAACGTTTCCTTTAGGTAACTGCAAACTAACAGGAAGGCCAAGCGAAAAGCCATTTCTTCCCCTGAAGTAAATATCCATGTCTCATGCCATTTCGGGCATTAATCCTATCCCTCAGTTTCTATGCAGTTGTTTGATATTTGATAAATAATCCACGTCAATAGAATAGTGCCTGACAATAGATTATGTTCCATCTTGTTGCCAATACAGGTCATCTGGAGATGCAATGTCTTAACCCAAAGAAATAATTCTAAACGGTGTATTTTTCATCCTATAGTAAGCTAGCAGAAAGAAAAGACTTAATGCGGGAATGCGCTTATGATTCATTGAGTTATTCTTCTAAGTACTTATCAACTTATCTTGGGAAGAGTCTGTACTTTGCTGGACAGCTAGTACCAACCAGTATATGAGGTAACCACATAATTATATAATTATATAAAATGGATGTTTTTGAGAGTAAAAGAAAGATATTAATAATTATGTTGGACTGCTGGGCACGGTGGCTGACGCCTGTAATCCCAGCACTTTGCGGGGCTGAGGCAGGCGGATCACAAGGTCAGGAGCTCCAGACCACCCTGGCTAACACGGTGAAACCCCGTCTCTACTAAAAATACAACAAATTAGCCAGTCGTGGTGGCACGCGCCTGTAGTCCTAGCTACTCGGGAGGCTGAGGCAGGAGAATTGCTTGAACCTGGGAGGCAGAGGTTGCAGTGAGCCAAGATTGAGCTGCTGCATTCCAGCCTGGGCGACAGAGCAAGACTCCATCTCAAAAAAATAAATAAAAATAAAAAATAATAATCATGTTGGACAACAGATGTAAACCAGGACTGTCCAAGGCAAGCAAATGAAATATATGTTCACTTTCTGCCCAGATGGCAGCTAGGTATTCTTCTTATTCTGTCACTATGAATTCCTTTTCTATATTATAATTTATGGCTTAAAGAATAAAAGGTTACTGCTATATTTATTTATTAATTATGTCTCTGGGATAGAAGCTATATTCATAGAGCATATTGTGTCAAATAATTTATGATATTTTTAGAAGACCTTGTACTTCTAAACTGGGCCTACGTTTTTCTGCTTCAACACTTTTATAATTTTATTTTACTACAAATATATGTATACACACACACTTGATTTTACGCAGTTCAGCAGCAAGAACTGGGCCTTTGGAGTCTGAAGAATCCTTGTTCAAATCTTTATTATCACTATCTGGCTGTGTAACTTTGGATATATGACAGTGCTGAATATTTTTTAGGCTCTCTTTCTTGTAAAGCAGTGGTAAAATACCTACTGTGTTATAAGGATTAGTTCAGAGCTGGAAACGTATGGTTTTCCAAAGTAACTGTTATAGCTGATAGATAGAGAGAGAGATAGATACATAGATAGTAGTTTTAATTAAGATAAAATTGTATTAGGTTGAAAAATAAGTTCTTTAGAAAAGCAACCACCGCAAGTTCTCACTTATAAGTGGGAGCTGAATAATGAGAACACATGGATACAGGGAAGGGAACAACACACACTGGGGCCTGCTGGGGTGGGGGTGCAGGGAAGGAGAGCATCAGGAAAAATAGCTAATGGATGCTGGGTTTAATACCTAGGTGATGGGTTGATTTGTGCAGCAAATCACCATGGCACGTGTTTAACTATGTAACATCCTGCACATGTACTCCGAAACTAAACTAAAATAAAATAAGTTCTAGGTTTCAATTATTTATAGCTTTAATAACTTCACTTTGATAGTACCAATATGGAAAGACATGGAGCAAGCTATATTCTTCAGATGTGTAAACCAAGAGAAGCTCCCCAACATGCTAAAAATGGTAGCAAATTTGAAACAGTAGTTTTTAAATAAGTCACACTTGCTTGACAGATGGCTTAGGCATTGGCCACGTTTAAGTTTAAACAATCCAATTTCAACCTGGCGGAATTGAAAATATAATAATAGAGCTGGCTGAGAAAATACAACATCCTCATTACATCATGAAAAACAACCCCTTTAATTATAAAATAGATCCTTACTATTTCCTTTGAAAAAGGACAAAAAGAAGTAGAGCAGAGAACAACTAATTGGATTTTTGCACATGCCTTTGTTTATAACGTGAACAGTCGTCAAGTGGTTTCACAGTTTTGTTCATGCAGAGCGTTAAACGTGTTTCTTAAGTAAACTGGGGCAGCTGGGAAGGGAACTGCTACGTACATTTATACTCAAAGCTGGAAAACACATGATGTTCAAAATATAATGAAGTGTAATTTTTCTGCCTAGCTTTGAAAAGTTTTGGGACTAATACGTGAAAAATTATGTTGATTCTTTTTCTGCCTATGAATGTAGAGTAATAGTATTGCACTTGACTAATCTATATGATTTTAAAGAGGGAATTGATGATTTTATATAATAGAGCATCCTATATGCTGTGCTTACAAGAGTCTCTTAGTGATTACAGATGTTTAGCATACTAGTGCAGTGGTCCTCAAACATTAGCATGCATCAGAATGATCTGTAAGGCAATGTATTGAAACACAGTTTTTATTGAAATATGCTGCTAGAGCCAGTAGATAATCACATACAAAATAATGCAGTTGTACCCTAACCTCAAATCACATACAAAAATTAACTCAAAATGGATTAGAGATTTAAGTATATGGGCCGAAACTAAAAAAAGTATTACATTTAGAATAAACTAGTGACTGTGGTTTAGACAATAGTTTCACAGATGTGACACCAAAAGCATAAGCAGCAAAAGGCAGAATAGTTAAACAACAACAAAATTTAAACATTTGTATTTCAAAGGACACTATAAATAAAGTGAAAAGACAGCCAACAGAATGAGACAAGTTTTTGCAAATAATATATCTAAGGGACCTGTGCTAGAATAAATAACAATTATAATTCAATAATAAAAAGACATGTAACTCAATTAAAAATAGGAAAATGACTTGAATACACATTTATCCAAAGAAGACACACGAATGGCCAGTAATCATATGAATATTTGACATTATTACACATCAGGGAAGTGCTCTTCAAAACCATAATGAGAAATCGTTTTGAACCCACAAGGATGTTGAGAATCAAAAAGTCAGATAACAACAAGAATTGGCAGAAATATGGAGAAATTAGAACTCTCATACACTGACGGTGGAAAGTTTCTGTGGAAACTAAAATGGTGCAGTTTCTATGGAAAACAGTTTCGCATTTCCTCAAAAGGTGAAACACAGAATTATCATATGATTCAGCAATTTCATGTTTAAATATATACCCAGGAGAAATGAAAATATATGTCCACACACAACTTGTACATAAATGCACATAGCAGCATTGCTCATAATAGCCAAAAAGTTGAAACAACCTAATCATCCCTCAATTGATGAATGGCTAAATAAAATACGGTATATCCATATGATGGAATATTATTTGACAATTAAAAGAACTGAAGTACTTATTCATGCTGAAACATAGATGATCCTTGAAAATATTATGCTTATTGAAAAAAGTCAGTCACAAAAGACCACATGTTGTATGGTTCCATTTATATTAACTGTCTAGTGTAGGCAAATCTGTAGAGTCAGAAAGTAGATTTGTGTCTGCTTAGGTATGGATGGATCAAGAAATGAAGATGTGATGGCTTAAGGCATGCAGAGTTCTTTTCAAGTAATAAAAATGTTCTAAAATTAACTGTAGTGGTAGTTGTATAATTTTGTGAATATACTAAAAGTCATTGAATTTTACACTTCAAGTGGAAAAATTGTATGGCATATTAAGTACATCTCACGAAAGCTGTTAAAAAAATACGCTGAGTGCTTGAGTTCACCTCTGTTATCTCTGCATTGGTATATGTGAGAGGGAAATTGAGAATTCACATGTCTGGCAAATTCCCAGGTTGTTACCACAGATGCTGATCCAGAAACCATACTTTGAGAACGACTGCAGTGGTGCTTTACAGCCTTGCCTGCTTATTAGAATCACTGAGAAGCCTGGAAAAAATCTGGATTCCTAGGTCTACGACAGTCTCTCTGGCGTGAGGCCCACGTAACTTTCTAAAGCTCTCCAGGTGATTCAAACTAATGTTCAATAAAGTTTGGAACCTCTGACAAATAGGTTAACACTAATAGTTGTGGGAGGGGACAAGAACCCTACTACAAGTAGGTGCTAACTCTCAATATTCTAAGTAAGAGAATTAGCTTTAAGTGGAAGTTAAGAAAATAATTATCAATTCCAATACCATATTGACAAAAAAGTTGATCTTCCAATTCTCAAAGCGAGTGTCAAAATATCTCAAATGCATGAGAAGCAAGATTTCTCTGAAAAAAAAAGAGAAAAATATCAAATTCAAATGAAATCCAACACATTGTTTTTTTTTGTTTTTTTTTTTTTGTTTTTTTTTGTTTTTTTTTTTTTTCTGACAGAGTCTCTCTCTGTCACCCAGCCTGGAGTGCAGTGGTGCGATCTTGGCTCACTACAAGCTCCACCTCCCGGGTTCACGCCATTCTCCTGCCTCAGCCTCCTGAGTAGCTGAG
Source organism: Gorilla gorilla gorilla (assembly GCF_029281585.2). Classification (NCBI taxonomy): domain Eukaryota; kingdom Metazoa; phylum Chordata; class Mammalia; order Primates; family Hominidae; genus Gorilla; species Gorilla gorilla. The sequence goes on from NC_073230.2 coordinate 20,365,076, forward strand.
ACTACAGGCGCCCACCACCACGCCCGGCTAATTTTTTTGTATTTTTAGTAGAGACGGGGTTTCACCATGTTAGCCAGGATGGTTTCGGTCTCCTGACCTCGTGATCTGCCTGCCTCAGCCTCCCAAAGTGCTGGGATTACAGGCGTGAGCCACTATGCCCGGCTGAAATCCAACATGTTCTTAAAGGTTCTCCATATTATTTTCATTGTATCTCAGGTATTTTTTCATAAATATCTAAGATCCTACAGAGACTTTTTCTCCCTATGTAAGTGCTCCTGCACCAGAACATTGTCTAATTCTGCTGATTTTTCCCCTCTTCTCATCATATAAACAAATATACACCTCCTTCATTCTCTAACAATGACAACAAGAAACAAAGCTGTTATTAAAAGTAATGGGAAAAATCACAATTACTTTTGAACCAATTTAATACTATCATGGCCATTATCATAATTTCCCAGATGTTCAACCCAGGTAAGTAGCACAGACAAAGGTTAGTCACGGTGTACAGGCAGGGACTCACTTGGTCTGGAAGTGGTAAGCTGGAAAGCCAGCTCGGGCAGCAACAAAATTCAAGAACATGGGCATGAGGTAGGGTTTGGCACTCAAAGCTAGCATAAAGGAACGGTCATGAAATGACATTTTGACTGCAGACTTTGAGCAAAACTAGGGCATAAACACTGATCCATGGGAGATTCTGCCAGCCCTCTGCTCTGGTTTAAGAAGCATTTCTCTTGTGGGTTACCAGGAATAAGCAAGACTCAGCTCTGTAGTTGCAGATGAGTGCAGTAGGAGGTCAAGTGCTCTGGAGAGTCCCCTGGTTTCCCAAAGCCCCTCTTAGCCCCACCTGAACCTGAAGTTTGAGTAAAAATGAGCTGGATGACGAGTGAAGATTAGAAAGGAGGGCCAGAGTGAGAGTGTATATAGCGTGGTTTGGCAATAAAGGAAGAGGTATAGGCAGACATGAGTCAAGAGAAAACATAGTAGTTTATAGCGGGGTGTCCAATCTTTTGGCTTCCCTGGGCCACACTGGAAGAAGGATTGCCTTAGGCCACACATAAAATACACTAACACTAATAATAGCTGATCAGCTAAATATATATATATAAACAATCTCATAGTGTTTTAAGAAAGTTTAAGAATTTGTGTTGGGTCGTGTGGCCCGTGGGCAGTGGTTTGGACAAGCTTGTTTTATGGGGACAAACAGAAGTCCAGTTTTCCTGAAGTTTAGAATTCAGAGGGGCAATGGTCAGATACCCACACATGAACCTCCATTAGATAATGGAACGGAGAATTATCCTCAAGCAATTTTCTTCCAGTCATTACATTTTATCCTAAGTGATCTATCCTTATGCCAAGTTTATAACACTTACTGTTTATATGCCATGATTTAATTGTCAATTATACAGTGCTTTTTTCCGATTATTTCATATATTCTCCTTATCTCTTTAATTCGTTTATAATCTAGCCAAGGATGGAAAAATTTTTCATATTTCTGCACAGAACTAATCTCAAGCCAGGCGAGGTGGCTCATGCCTGTAATCCCAGCACTTTGGGAGGCCGAGGTGGGTGGATCACGAGGTCAGGAGATCGAGACTATCCTGGCTATCATGGTGAAACCCCGTCTCTACTAAAAATACAAAAAATTAGCTGGGCTTGGCGGCGAGCGCCTGTAGTCCCAGCTACTCAGGAGGCCAAGGCAGGAGAATGGCATGAACCCGGGAGGCGGAGCTTGCAGTGAGCCGTGATCATGCCACTGCACTCCAGTCTGGGTGACAGAGTAAGACTCTGTCTCAAAAAAAAAAAAAAAAGAACTAGTCTCAAAACTGAGCATATGAGAATTAATTAAAAAAATTTTTGAGCCTTCTCCTTCAGCCTCATGCAGACGATCCTCTAGTACTTTGCACTGTGACCTCCCTATCCCTCCTCTGGCTATATTTATTAAATAAGAGACGAGCACTTAAGCAGCTTAAGTAGGTGCTTTGTCTGAGGAATTGGAACAAAGACCAAGAGACAGCCAAAATTACGAATACATGTCAGGAATTGTAGCATGTAAAGTTGGGAGTATGGTATAGGCATACCTAGTAGGAAAAGGGAGAAACGGCTAAAGCCCATCTAGAGAGAAAGAGAAGAGAAGGTGATGAACTTCTAGTTTAATTAGTTTTGTTTACAGATGTCCCATAAGATTGAGTTAAATTATTGCCTTGGGTCCTTGAACTGCTTCTTTAGCCTTGAAATAGACCCTGCCTCCTCACCCTCTCATACCCCATCTTAAAATTTGTTATTAAAAGCTAAGTTGATTTGGAACTCTTAGGCACTTTTGCCATAGGAAATGAGAAAATGGGACTGGATTACCTGGATGCTGTTTGAGATCCCAGGAAGCCATAGCCCATAATCAGTTAATAGATGGCCAAAGGTGTGAATCTGAGTCACTCACTTCTCAGACAACTCTATGAATATTTTGCCTCCATTCTACAATGAGGCTCATGAAATTTTCTCATAGTGAATACATTCAAATTCCCTTTTATGGCATCAATTGTAAATGAAACGTGGTGGGACTAATTGTTAAATCAACTCCTTTGGTGAAGTAAGAGCTGAGTCAGATCTTGGTCCTGATTTGCGAACTTCACATCCTTTGTCTTCCCTCCAACAATTAAAATTTTTCCTTCCATATTTTTTCAAAATTGAAAGTTAATATATTATCTGGAACTTTGTTATTGTACGTGATTTTGAAATTTTAATCTTATATTCATTCATTAACTCTCCCAATTTGCCAGGAACTGAGGGGATTCCTGATTGCAGGCCTTCTCAGGGACCTAGGAAGGTCCCTAAGAATTCAGGACAGCTGGTAACCCCAGGACTGGAGTAGCTGTCATCTGGTCCAGCCTTTCCATTTTATAGATAAAGTAACTCACTGGTTCTAGTGCTTAAGCATCCATAGCAGAAAAGCCTGGACTGATCTCAAGGCTCTCAATCTCTGGCTGACTGCTCCACGAATTCATTACGTTGTACTTCTTGAGGCTAGATACGGACACCTTTGCACCCACTCATCACAGCTCCTCCCTCTACCAAATGCTTCCGTGATTATGCTCATTACATTGTTGTGGAATGGATGAAAGAAGAATCTTTAAGTAAATGGATTAAATGCTGTACTGTTAGTATGTATAAGCAGAATTTTCATTATAAAACACCAAATCTGCATATAAATGGTATATGTCCATTTGAAGGTTAAAAACAAACAGATGTAACCGGTACCAGATCCATCTAGGTTTCTTGGGCCTGGACATTCTGTAGAAGAAATTTGAGGGAAATTCAGGGATTATATCACAAATTTAAATCTAGAATATTAGAAAAGTACAGTTTAGAGTTGTAAGAGTCCCAATAAAGGTGAAGTATGTAATACCCCTTTCAAATGGTTATCCAGTTTGTTCTTCAGTATTTCATTGGAAAGCTTACCTCACCAGCTTCCAGTGTAAAAATTCTATTTTGGGGTAATACATTGGGACATTTATTTTTTCAACTGAATTTGTTTCTCTCCCTAAAGTTTCCATCCACTGACCCTTGAAGCAAAAGGTAATACATCTTATTTCTTCTCAGTATAAGACTTTAAATAGCTAAAACCACCAATTTTCATATTATTCTCAATGTTTAACTTCATTAGTCTTTAATCCTAATTCAAGGAATATTATTCTATTTTCCTTTCCAATTCTTATTTTCATTTTTGAAACGTATTCTAATGTGTACACAATACTTTTGAAATGTGCTCCTCATACCTCATTTCAGATTTACTCTGATCTTTCCTGACACAGTATTTTTTTTGTGAAATCTAAAACTAGATAGCTTTGTTTTGTAATCACACATATTGTTGATCTGTTGAGCTTACTATGAGGTGAAAACGTTAACAGTTTATTGGAAGGACAAGAATATTTATATAGACATGTTTCCTGCCTTTCTTTTCCTCTAGTTCTCCAAAGAAGATGATCTTTTCTTCTTATTCTTTTCTAAGGAACATCTTGCTTTGTTAGACAGGCTCTTCTTGTTTTGTGATGGTGAATCAGAGAGCAGGCAGTGAGTGCCAGGGCCAGGTGGGCAGTAAGAGGAGGTTACAAAACTTGGGTACAGAAGGTGGCATTTTACAGAATATAGAGGATGAGAAGAATAAGTAGGTATTAATAGTCTTAGCAGTGGGAGTAGAGAAGTGTGTTTCAGGGAGTCAACAGTGGGAGTAGAGGAGTATGCTTTAGGGAGTGAAGGTTTGGTACTGAAGCAATTGTGTGAGTGAGAACAAGTGAGTGGAGGAGGAAAAAATAAGTGGATCCTAAGAAGTATTGCTGGGGAGAATTGTTTATGACATTTAAGAAATACTACTAAAGGACTTTGGTTATATTGAAATTAATGGGGACTCTATTCTTGTGATTTGGATGTTACTCTAGTACTGACTCAGAAGGGTGAAGGCTTAAAAGAATTGCCTATGTATTTGCTGGGCACGGTGGCTCATGCCTGTAATCCCAGCACTTTGGGAGGCCAAGGCAGGTGGATCACCTGAGGTCAGGAGATCAATACCAGCCTGGCCAACATGGTGAAACCCCATTTCTACTAAAAATACAAAAATTAGCTAGCCATGGTGGCACAGGCCTGTAATCCCAGCTACTCCAGAGACTGAGGCAGGAGAATCACTTGAACCTGAGAGGTTGCAGTGAGTCAAGATCATGCCACTGCGCTCCAGCCTGGGCAATAGAGCAAGACTCTGTCTCAAAAAAATAAAAAAATAAAATAAAATAAAAAGAATTGCTTATGTATTTAAACAATACATGCTTTACAAAGCTATAAATATACATACTTTACAAAGCTATAAATACATATATTTGTGTCTTACCTAGAGAGGTTAGGTTGCTTGCCCAAGCTTACACTGCCTCACTGTACTTTCAGAGCAACTCAGTGCGTGAGAATATGAGACCCTGATGGTGGAGGAACTGTGCCCTGTGAATGATACTGGAGGGGTAAGTCTGGGCCCATTTCTGTGCACAGGAGCTGGCCTAGGAGGAAGCTGGGAGACCTCTGATGGGGACTTCTTCTCTTACATCTTGGCTAGCCTTCTAATATGGGCTTTGTGTTAAGACAAACACGTTCACACATTCACATTCTCTATCCTGAAAGATTCCTTCCTTCCTTCCTTTCCCTTTTCTTTTTCTTTTTTTTTTTTTTTTTTGATAGAGTCTTACTCTGTCACCCAGGCTGGAGTGCAATGGCGCAATCTAGGCTCATTGCAAGCTCTGCTTCCTGGGTTCAAGCGATTCTCCTGCCTCAGCCTCCTGAGTAGCTGAGATTACAGGCACACACCACCACACCCAGCTAATTTTTGTGTTTTTTGTAGAGATGGGGTTTCGCCAGGTTGGCCAGGCTGGTCTCCAACTCCTGACCTCAGGTGATCCACCTGCCTCAGCCTCCCGAAGTGCTGGGATTACAGGCATGAGCCATCACGCCCAGACTCTCCTGTAGGATTTTGAGACTCTTAGTAAGTATATGTTTTAAAAGATATGTAATGGAATAGAAAATATCCTGTCAAATATGATTATTTTAAGAAATTATTAATGTTTGGAATCTTTTATCTGTGAGGACCATCCTCTTTTCCTTTCTTCCTTTCACTTTTCAAAGCCTCTTGAAGATGATGAGAATTCAAAGCTATGGTTTATACATAGAATAAGCATGAAATATATGTGAACAAGGTATAAAGATGTGAACAAGGTATAAAGATGTGAAATAGGTATAAACATATGTGAAATAGGTATAAAGATGATATATACTACATGACATGTAAATTAGTAAAATGGTGAGTACAGTGGTTTTCATCAAGTGCTTGAAGGCATTTCTCTGAAAGGAAGGGGGAAAATTGGCAAGCTGATTTCATCTCGAAAAAGCTTTCTAAGAAGAAGTTTAACTCGCAGAGATGCAAAGAGATTACAGAAGCACATGAACTATGTCTGACCTCACCTTCCATTACTGCCTAAGTCACTGACTGTTGGTTGACCAGTGGGTCACTATGGGAGAAGAAAAGCACTGATGAAAGGGTCAGAGGTCATTCTCCTGCTATTTTGCTTGCATGTTAAATTAATATCTAAACTGACTTTGCACAGGAACACAGCAAGGTCCGCTGAACTCTATGTTTATAAGTTCTTAATTTAGAACCCATATTTTGCAAAAGTCTTGTGGAGTAATTTTTTTTGCTGTTCCCTATATTTGTTACATTGGTTGTTTGTAAAGAAAAATTATTTTATCAGTAAAGTTATTTTTAAATGAGCATTAGAAGACCTGAAAAAAGTGAGGTGTGGATGCATGCGGGAAGTTCACTTTTTAAATGAAGAAAAGAGAGAAAACAAAAATACTGTAAGAGGGGCTATATTTATGGTTGGTATTTGTTGTTGTTGTTTATTTTTCAGAAGCAGAAGCTCCTTCTCAGATTCGGAGAGATGGAAGGATTTTCCTTTTCTGATTTTGAGGTTGAATAAATAACAATGCAAATAAATAATACTGAAAATAACCAGGGATTTTGAGGGAATGAGGCAATTAAGGCTTCAGTAGTAGAGTTTCAAAAGGACTCAAGAAATAGATAATTACAAAGTTTTGCTGACAAAGGAACATCAAATTGAGAGTATTTGTCTGGCAGTCATTCATTCACTCGTTCACTCACCTATTCAGCTCTTTTTAAAAGCCAGTCCTGGTCAAAGCTTCCTTATTCTACACAGGAGGAAATCAAGTTACCAGGAAGTCAACTACAAGCATTATATATATATATATACACAGTTAATGTTTAGAAAACTGTGTCCATTTTTGACTCTTGTACAATTTTGAATTCAGTTATGTATTATTATTGCCTCAGATTTAAAGATGAAGAAACCAAAGTTCCCAAGACTAGTGAGTTGACTGAAATAATGCAGCTGCTAAGAAAAAAAGCTGAGATTAAACTACATTCACTTCTTTATCATTTATTAAATTTTTATTGTGGGTTTACTACATGTCAAAGCACAGAACATACAAAGATGAGTAAAATGCATTTCCCACCTTCAAGAAGCTAAAAGGAGTTAAGGACCTGTTAATAGAAAATATCACTTAGTGTGGTAAATTGTTCCACAGAGCTAGGCAGTGCTTTGGAGGACAAAGGATCGAGAGGCCAGGAAAGGATCCTTAGAAATGGAAGTGACAACTGCACCAAGAAGTGAAGGCTGAGCAAGAGATAACTAGTTTGCATGTGAGGGGAGGGATGTGGAGTATCTGTGAGTGGCTGTTGGACAGTGTTCAGGAAGAAGGGCTAGCACATGGAAAGGGCTGGAAGCAAGTGAGAACAAGGCCCAATTTGTGAGAGAGAGAGGGACTTGAGACAATTCAATATGGCTGCAGCATACAGTTGGAGGTGAGAGGACTTAAAAGATATGGCTTAAGGTAATTAGAGTCCTTGAATTTTATTGAGACCCTTAACCCATGTTAGAAAGTTTTTACATTATTCTATATGAGGATGGTTAAAAATTGAAACATTTTAAACAGGGGGTGATATGATAAGAATATATTACTGAGATCTCTCGTGATGTGGCACTGAAAATTGATCATGTAACTGGTTATTGCAGAACCTAAGCTAGACCACAACATAGTTGTAGGAATCAGAAAATTGGAGACATATAAAATAAAATTAGATTATCAAAATGGCATGACTGTAAGATTGATCTGATATGGAAAGCATAGGAGAATAATCAAAGATAACAGTTTTCTGACTAGGAGAACCAAATATTTTCTGAATTGGTCTATCTCTTCATTCCTATGTGCCCTCCTCATCCAAGCTACCTCCACCTATCTCTGGACTCCTTTAGGAATAGCTTCCTGTTTGGTCTCCTTATACCATTTTTCCTTCTGTTTAATCTTTTCACTTTAGCCAGAGTGAACTTTTAAAAACATCTTATCATACCAGTACCTCTTCATAACTCTTCAATGGGTTCCTTTTGTCCTTAATGTAAAGACCAAACTCTTTAAGAGGCTTGCAAGGTTAAGCACAGTATCTCTCCAGATGAAATACCAATTATCTCCTTCTCTCTCTCTCTCACTTAATATGCTTTAGCCAGAAAGACCCTCCTTCAATTGCTAAAATATGCCAAAGGTTGTCCAACCTTAATCCAGTTCTGGCAGTGCAGTTTGGAAGGAAATTATGTCAATGGTGCTTGGCCTTTGAGTCTTCAATTCTTTCTAGTCTTCATTGAAATCTCTACCAAACTGATGTTTACTTGCTTCGGGCTCTTGTGTAACACTCTTAAATTTTAGATTTTTAAACACTGTTGGCTTCTTGGTAAGAAGTGAGATGGCAGGACCCCAGAAGATCTCATGCACTTCAGCAGTAGAGAAACTATTAAATTATATTCATCTAATTTAAAGACAAAGATCTAGGGTCTTTAACTTGCTCATCATATTTGAGAAGTTTCAAGATTCTTCAAATTATAGGGAAACTTCTTGTCACCATTAGTATAATCAAGCTATGAAATATGTGAAAAACAAAAATTCAGTTTTGGTTATCCTCAAAATAGTTTCTGAAGTCATAAAAACATATTCTTCTCCAATCAATCACCTTTTTTTCCCTCTTTTTACGCTTACTAATACTTCTTGCTCAGAGGTCTAGTTTCTCTTTTTTTTTCTTTTTTTGAGACCGAATCTCACTCTCTCTCCCAGGCTGGAGTGCAATGGCGCGATCTCAGCTCACTGCAAGCTCCGCCTCCAGGGTTCACGCCATTCTCCTGCCTCAGCCTCCCGAGTAGCTGGGACTACAAGTGTCCACCACCTCGCCTGGCTAATTTTTTGTATTTTTAGTACAGATGGGGTTTCACAGTGTTAGCCGGTATGGTATCGATCTCCTTACCTTGTGATCCGCCCGCCTTGGCCTCCCAAAGTGCTGGGATTACAGGCTTGAGCCACTGCACCCAGCCTCAGAGGTCTAGTTTTTCTATAACAAGAATCAGTATGTACAACGTTGGATCCCACTAATCAGAAAAAGAATAAAAGGATAAATACATAGGGTCCATATTTTGTCATTATGTAAGGAGGTGCAGTCATCCCTCTATATACTTGGGCGATTGGTTCCGGGATCGCTGCATGTACCCAAATTCTCCCATACTCAATTTGGCCTCCTTGTATAATCCTATTTTGACTAAATGGACATATCTGGTCAATTTGCATCCATGGAGTAATAGCCTTAATATTTATGTAAACTTTCACTAAATCCGAAAATACTAAATTGACATGTAAAGAACAAGTCAAGCATCCTTTTGTACCAGCAAAAAAATGTGGCTTGAGGAAAATAAAAATATTCTAAATTTTATGCTCTGTTTAAGATGGCAAATAGAAAGTAATATTTTTAGAATAAAAATCCTTAAAAGTAAGGGAAAAAAATCATAGAAATCATTTTATTTGCCAATATTCCTTGGAAAACTTATTTGATAATCTGAGGTAGTAGTAAGTGTCCAGAAACATTTTATTTTTCATTAAATCTTGTTTTCCTTCATGTACATTAATACTCCATGTACAGTATTAAATACCATCTCCATGCTCTGATTATATATTTAGTCTGCTGATTCCAGAACCAAAAATTTTAAAAATATCTTCCCTTGGCATACTCTCCCTGAAAGTTTATTATTTCTTCTCTCTTCCACTTTCTTCATTTATATATTTTTCCTTGGCTTGGCTTCCTGGCAAATTCCTTTTCCTTGCTTTTTGCCTCATCTTGCCTTATTTGAGGTAAAATAATAGTCCTCATGGAGCAAATGGTAAAATTGTATTTAGATGTAGGATCTGGACAAAAACCTACAATGAAAAATGACCTACCACATAATAATAGCAAAGGGTTATACAACACATTTATTTTCCATGAGGAGTGCTTTGTTATTCTATTTTTATCAGTTCAGTAATCTGTGATGATAAATAGGGTAATTATATTAAAATTACCACTCATTGGAAGTACTCTGCTCAACCTCACCACCTCCCTCCCTCACCCATTGCTTTTTTTCCAAAAGACTTGTGATGGGGTATAGATTACTTGGAAGCACATTATTTGGCTTCAAGGATATAGACAGAAAATGATCGAGAATCCCTACACCTCTCGAGTTTTAAAATGTCACACCTTCACTATATGAAGTGATATTGTTTAGACTCCTGTGTTACATTAATGAGGAAAAAAAAAGAGAAAATTTGATATGAAACTTTCTGGGTAAACTACTGTGATGTGATAAGCATGAAGTTTCTACAAGTTCATCCTCCAAGGATCACAGGGTGAGGGTGGCATGGAGATATGTGAAGATGCTCATATAGGATTTATTCCCTCTGGACATGCTCGTAACTTTGCCTTTGTGGCTATCACCCTTCCCCACACCCTCTTCCTGGGTTTTGGTTGGTAAATTCGTTCTTTTTTTAAGAGTAAATAATATTTAATTTTGAAATATTCTTTTTTAAAAATCTTTTATTTTTGGTTTGGGGTAACATGTGCAGGTTTGTTATATCGTTAAACTTGTGTCACAGGGGTTTGTTGTACAGATTATTTCATCACCCTGGTACTAGGCCTGGTACCCAATAGTTACTTTTTCTGCACTTCTCCCTCCTCCCACCATCCACCCTCAAGTAGGCCACAGTGTCTGTTGTTCTCTTGTGTTCATGTATTGTCATCATTTAGCTCCCACTTATGAGTGAGAACATGTAGTATTTGGTTTTTTGTTCCTGCGTTAGTTTGCTAAGGGTAATGGCCTCCAGCTCCATTCATATTTCTGCAAAGGACATAATCTTGTTGTTTTTTATGGCTGCATAGTATTCCATGGTTTATATGTACCTCATTTTCTTCATCTAGTCTACCATTGATGGGCATTTAGGTTGATTCCATGTCTTTGCTGTTGTGAAGAGTGCTGCAATGAACATACAACTGCATGTGTCTTTATGATATAACAACTTATATTCTTTTGGGTAGATACTCAGTAAGGGATTGCTGGATCAAATGGTCATTCTGTTTTCAGCTATTTGAGGAATTGCCACATTGCCTTCCAGAATGGCTGAACTAGGTAAATTCTTTCTTTATCTTCAAGAGTTCTATGGTTTGAATGTTCCCTCCAAAACTCATGTTGAAATTTAATTGCCATTGTAACAGTATTAGGTGATGGGACCATTAAAAGGTGGTTAAGTCATGGGAGAATCTGTCCCCATGAATAGATTAATGCTGTTATCTTGAGAGTGAGTTTGTCATAAAAATGAGCTCTCTCCCATGCATTCTCTTTCCATGTGATGTCCTCTGCCAGGTTCTGATGCAGCAAGAAGACCCTCACATGATGCTGCCAACTTAATATTGAACTTCCCAGCCTCCAGAAATGTAAAAAATAAATTTATTTTATTCATAAATTATCCCATCTGCTATAGCAGTGGAAAGTGGACTGAGACAGACAACTATATCAAAGACTTCAGAGATGCCTTCCTTGACAACTTCCTTTCAATCTAAGTAGGCACCCCTATGGGATGTATTTTATCCTTACTGTCATACCATGTTGTGCATACTTTATTACTGCTCTTACTCATTGCTTTTCTTGCCTGACTTCTGAGTTATTTGAGGATAGGGAGAATGTATTTCAAGCATTATGTCTTCAGGTACCTCAGACCAAATTTGTGCTTAAAAATTATGTTGACTGAATGATGAAGTATATACTTATGAGGGAAGGTATAAAGAAAAGCTGCACTTAAAAGCTATTTCTGAATTATTTGATGAAAGTATTATTTGACATAACGGTACTAACAGGTATGTTTTTCATATGTGTTTATTTTTTAAAAAACAGTTGAAAATTGAGATGTTATGTAGATTATATTGCCTTTTTTGGGAAGGAGGTGTTAAGACAATGTAAGTGAAAGGAACAATAACTTTAAATTTTATAAAAACAAAGTCTAGGGATTAGTGACATGCCTCAATGCAGTATTGCTACAGTGCCTTTGGCTTTTGAAACCATCTTTCCAGCCATTTGATTCTAAGATACTTTAAATTCATGATCTCATGTGTAGCAGGGTTCTTTTTCAGAGTGTTTTATATACTTCTAATTGACCTCCACTGTCCTCAGTGCAGAAACACTGAGGTCAGGGATACATAATGGTCCAATTCCAATGAGAGGCGTCATAATTTAGTCTGGAGAGCCTGATCCTGGTGTCTTTTCAGTGTTAGTGGTTGTGGGTATTACATGTAACTGTGTTATGATAAAAACAAGACTGTGGCACCGCTGAATTAATTAGACAAGAGTATAACTAAAAAGGAAAGCTCTTCAACTTTGTAACTGCTAATGGTAGAAAATGAAGTACAATAAGTACACACCAAGCTTTGATGAACTTTGCTTTTGATTAATTAGCAGATTTTAAAGTCTTCTATAATGTGACAGCTATTCTATTGATCCCCCTAATTAAGAATCATGAAAGTAAAAGGGACTCTTCTTCACTTTGATGACTGATTCCACTTGAATCATCCAAACTGCTCTGATGGCTGTACTGAATAATATTGGCCATGTTACATGTGCTATTCAATATGTGTATATACATTCTTGTGAGGTATGTCTATTCAATTTTTTATTTTACTTTTATTTGGATATTAGGTGGAGACAAATAGGGTGAAATTACTGGGAAGGGGCAATTACTTTAAACTTACTTTAAATGCCCCATCAAATGCCATGCAAAGAGTAGATTTTCATTATTTATTACTATTGACAACCCATTTGACTTATCACATTTATTCACTGGATGCTTATTCCAGCATGAGGCACTGTGAAAAACACTGACATGTTGTATTAAAATTTGCAATAGCTGGGTATGTGATATTTCTCAAGCAAATCTATGCTGTAATAAGAGTTCACGTAATTGTATGTACTCTTTTAGCCTCGATATAAGACATAGAGAAATAATAAAAGAAAACATGGGGAGTCACAAGTCAACCATGTGTGACAGTCAGGGCCTGTCTTTTCACAAAGGTAGCAACATCAGATGCTAGAAAAAAGTGATGAGAAATTATCTAGCTGGGAGAGTTCTCAACCAAACATGGGATCTCTTCTACATGAAGATAACTCTGGGCCTCAGCCTGCCATGTGGTGTTGATTATCCTTAGGCAGGGACACCAGAAATTCTGTAATTATTTCCATTTTGGAAAAGTGGAACTCAAGGTAGAAAAGGGTGTTCAAAGTGATGGGCAGCTACGAATATCTGTGTCTTCCCATAAACCTCTGGATAACTTTCCTTCCTTCCTTCCTTCCTTCCTTCCTTCCTTCCTTCCTTCCTTCCTTCCTTCCTTCCTACCCTCCCTGCCTCTCTCCCTCCCCCGGCCCATGCCTCCCTTGCTCCTTCATTCCCTTTACTCTATCTTTTGTTCTTTCTTTACTTCTCTCTTAATTATTTCTTTCCTTTCTCTGTCTTGTGCTCAGTCATATTAATTGGTGTCCTTGTGAAACCATATGAAAATGTTGCAATACAGAGAATGATAAAATGGCATAAGAGAGTATAATATTAAATTTAAGCATTTTAGAAATTGAGACATCTGTGGATTGGTTTAAATTTTATAAAGGAAAAATTAAATGAAGTCTGATTACCCTTCTAGTGGTTAAATGTTTATTTTTCATAAAGTAAGTATTATCTTGGTGAAAGCAAATAAATTATTCATAGTGGTTGTTCTAATTCTTCTGAAAATATCATGGGCAATTTGTGTTTTGTATAACTGCAAATACCCCATTTGTTACTTTAAAGACTTAAGAAAATGTTGGCCTAGCAGTTCTGACAAGGCAGAGACTATTAACTCAATTTCTGTCTTACACCCACATGAGAGCAAGTAATATTTTACTCTTTTCAGTGAATAATATTTTCTCATATATATTTTTAAATGTATAAATGAAATGCCAGGCTGCTTTGAATCAGTGGCAAAGAAATTTTAGATATAGAATTTTTAAAAAGCTCTAACATCTGGTAAGTCAGTTGAAGGAAAATATAAATTCCCCCTTTTTAAATAAAATATCACCAGTTTCTGTTTTTCCTGTTTTCATGACAACATGGAATGTAATATAGTTTTCAATATAGTAGATTCTTAAAATTTTAGACAGAGAAAACATGGTAAACTATAAAAACATAAGACTTTTCCTTTCTTTTCTTTTTCCTTTTTGTTGCTCAAAAGTAAAAATATATCATTATCAAAATGGGGACAGGGCCATGTTAATTATTAATTTGTATCCTGCTATGGGTAAGCTGTACAATTTTATAAAACTACATATCAGGAATAAAATATTGTATGCTGTTCAATATAGTAGTAGGATACAATACTTTCAGTGTACAAAGCTAGAAATTTCTCAAGACTATATATAATAATGTTTGGTACTGTTTAAATTATGAATAATGAAGAAGGAGTCAAGTTTTGTTAACAAAAAAAGCAAACATGTCTCCTTTGAGAAATATTTTTTATTTTTAAAAATTCACTTTCCTCTCTTCCTTTAACAATTATATCCATGGAAAGACTTCTGAACATTTTAAATATGGTTCTTTTGAATGTTTATTTGAAACTACAATCTAAGCGAAGACAATGAACCCTAAATTATTGCTAATGACTTATTTCCCCCAGTTGCAGGGACTTTATTCAGAGAAATAGCAAATGGGTTTTGAAAATCACAGTCTATTTCCAAGTCGAGCAACTAAGCAGAACAAAGCTCAGATGTGAAGCCAGGAGTCACCAAAACCCAGGGCGCTGGCTCTGCCCAGGAGTGTCTGCTTCTTTATGCTCTACGATTTCCTCCTTCTGCGGCCACACCCTGAGACCATTTTCCAGGGAACGAGGATGCATGTGTGAGCTCCACCTTTGACCCTATCCTGACTCTTTTCCTCTTCTTTCTCTCTCCTGCAATTGCTAGAGGGATTGTGCTTATGCCCTGATTTTTTCCCTCTCCTCCTCCTCCTCCTCCTCCTCTTCCTCCTTCTCCTCCTCCTTCCTCTTTGCTGGGTCCTTTACTTCATCATGGCAAGCAGCCCAGGTCTTGGGGAGTAGGGAGCTTTTGCCTCTCTTTGAGCTTCTGGACTTAGATTTCTGACAGCTGCCCTGCTACCGCACCCCAGCACATATAAATTAGAGTTGTCCTTTCTCTTTTTAATCTTACCTCTGTGTGGTGAGGAGAAGGTAGCTGTTCTGCACTGCCTAAGTGTTAATTGACAGAGTAAATAGTTTTTGTTTCTGTTTTTCGTGTTTTCATGAAACACAAAAACTTTTGGAGGGAACTTTATATGGATATGAATTTGGACAGTGTTTCTGAGCACCACCATCTTGCCAGAGCACAGTGTTTAATAATCCATAGTCTCTATGTTTTTATGGGGCCCATAGTTAGGTATGTGGTTGACTCAGATGATTCTTCCTCTGATCTTTAGTCTATTAAACTTGACAACAGCCAGAATCATGTTTCTGAACTTCAAAGCAATGATAAAAGAGAATAATTTGGGTTTACAACATTTCTTGTTCCATACAAGATTAATGTTAATATTTTTCCATATTGTGAGAATACGTCATAATATACCTGCTCAGTTAATTTCTAAGCAAGACCCTCGAGAAAGATTTACTGTCTGTCCTTGCCAGTGGAGGGCCAAGACTTCTGAGGCACCATATTAAGCTGGGGGGCTCCTACTAGTTTAGCTCATTGATGAGCTCTGCTTTAGTGAAGGGATTCATCTCTGCCAGCTAGTGCTTTGCACATATGTAACAGGTTTTGGGAGTGGTTTGCATGGTGTACATACGGGTCAGTCTCCTAATACCTGAATTTTGTGTTGCAAATACAATTCATGTTGTTTTAGAACTCTGAATGTAGGAAAGATAAGAGTGAAATTTGTCTAAGGCTGATCTCCTGCAAGCTGATCTCTTAGAAAGAACTGCTTCTTGCAAAGTACCATGGAAAGCAGTTATGACTTTGTGTTTCTGGTACTAACAAGCCACTGAACTTGGAACCCAACTTCCCCATCATGCCAAGGCAGGGGCTAGTGCATTCCTGACCAGAATCTTGGTGTGATGAATCCTACTATGGCCTTCCTATGCCTTGTAGCTGTAATTTTAAGGCTTGGATGCCTGATTATATAAAGGCCTAGTATTCAGCCCCACAGAGCTGGACACAAGATTCTGCCATGTCACACAAGTCTTAAAAACCCCTCAGCACCACACATCTGGGGGGCATCTGGCTTCCAGAGTCAGTTGTCTGATCCTGTGAGATGGCTGTGCATTGCCCCAGAATGTGATGGGGCGACGGTGACAGGGTTACCTGCTACTGATCCTGAATTCATAAGCTTTCTCTGGTGAACACTGCTCCAGAAGTCAGATATATACCCTGTTTGGCTGATTCCCTTCTTTACACAACGATATTCAGGTTGCTTTACCTCTTTGTTGTTTAAGATGTTGCTGAGATAAATTCAAATGGTGAATAGTTTCTTGAAAATGAAGCAATTTGTTCAGTTCTTTCTCCAAGTGTCATTGAACTCAACCTATATGATACAGAATGTACTGGGTTTGTCTTATGGTAATAACGGATCTGCTTTTAATCTTGAGGGGAAAATATGACCTATTCCTTAATAATGATAATGAAAGATATATGTAGTAAGGGAAAATCTAAAAGGTATTATGAGAGTCACAGAGGGAAAAGAAATTACTTTTATTAGTAGTTTCTAATGAGGCTTTTTGATGGCTTTAAGGATGAATACAATTTATGTTCTTAAAGACCAACTAAATGTCGTTCTACCTGGGAGTGGGAAAGCAGAGGGAAATAAAGTAGAAAATGAGCTAGGCTGGAGTGGATGCTTATGGGACACATAGTAGAAAATTGATTTTGTAAGACAAGTAGCATCAAGACCATAGATTGCCTTGGATGACCAGCTAAATAATTTAAATTTCGTTAGAATTAGTCTCCAGGAAGATTAATCTGGCAGTGATGTGTAAAAGATTTTGGCTTAGGAAGATTTGTTCCAAGGCTGATGCAATCCAGGTGAAAGGTAGCAACTTGTCAGACCTCTTGGTTTGAACAGAGGTAGCAATCTGTCAAACCTCTTGGTTTGAACAGAGGAAAGCACTAACAGGAATCTAAAAGAAAATTACATGGAGGGATATGAGAGGCATTGTTTGACGCAGTGAAGGAAATATATGAATAGGTTTTAACAGGACAGCATAATAGTGGCCATTATCAGAGTTAATTCTACAAGGAGTATGAATACACTGCATACTAACAGTGTGCCTTGGTAAGCTGTCCTGACTTTGTGCTTATACAACTTGAATTTATAGTATTGAAAATTTACATAAATAAATGGGTCAACAAACTTGGTTGGACCCCCCGTCCCAGCCCCAGTGCATAGGCACTCATTACAGAATGACATGTGGCTTTGCAATTTTACTGATTATTATGAGTCTAGCTGCTTCCAAAAAGAATTTGATATACTTATGATTAAAGACAAACACATGATTAAAATCAAGGTAAAGGCTCAAACAAAGTCACTGTGATTCAGAACAAAGTTTCTCTCTGTGTTTTCAGGTATCCAAGACAAACATTGTTAGGATAAATTACAGACTTGTTAACCAATTGTTTGATACATATTCTTTTTCTGGTCCTTGGTGCTATGAGAAATACACTGCCCATTAAAAAGGCATATTTGAACAAAAATGGACAGTACTGTCAATCTAAGTTTCTCTAAAATGTAAAATGGATTTTCATGTAGTTACTTCGTATGATAATCCTTGATGACAATCAGGGAAGAAAAGTGAATTATAATTCTGCAAAGCCACTTCTGTGAGAAATTAGAGTAAATAGTTCTTATATAAATTTTCTGGTGCTATGATTTGGTAAATGAATGAAGCTTAAGGATACTAGGAGTGCTTGTCAAAATGTGATTCTCACTAGCATTGCTTATAATACATGATGAAAATAAGGACTTCTGTCCTATTGAATTTGAATCTCTGAAATCTCACATATACACATTTTCTTTTTCTTTTTCTTTTTTTTTTTTTTTGAGATGGAGTCTTGCCCAGGCTGGAGAGCAATGGCATGATCTTGCCTTACTGCAACCTACACCTCCCAGGTTCAAGTGATTCTCCTGCCTCAGCCTCCCGAGTAGCTGGGATTACAGGGGCCCACCACCACGCCCAGCTAATTTTTTGTATTTTTAGTAGAGACAGGGTTTCACCATCTTGTCCAGGCTGGTCTTGAATTCCTGACCTCGTGATCCACCTGCCTCGGACTCTGAAGGTGCTGGAATTACAGGTGTGAGCCACCGAGCCTGGCCACATATACACATTTTCAATATGACCCCCAGTGATGCATGTGTGTGTGTTTATTTTGCATATTAACATTTAAGAGCTGCTGATCTTGAGAAATAATTGAACAGCTTGTCTCTTAATCTGTCTTGAATATGTATTCTCTTAACTTAGATTTTGACAGAAGCTATGAAATAGTGGGTCTATCAAAAGCTAACAAGTTTCTAAAATTCAGGTGCTCTCCACTGTTGACCAGAAGGAGATCTGTATGCTTTGGATGTCAGGTATATAGCTGGCAAAGCTGGCCTGCTTTGTTTGCTTGCTCAAGTGCATGCCATCTTTCCACTACTGACCATTGACCTCTGGGGTTTCTTACTATAACATCTCAGACTTCTCAGCTAGAGATGCTTTGGAAATAAAAGAAATATGTTTTACCTTTAATTATTGTATTATTAAAATGTGGGAGCACACGAGTTTTCAAAGTGAAGAAGAAAGGAAACTTAATCTAAATTATTTCAAAGTAAAAGAGAGGCTTTACATTTGAAATGCTTATTTTCTTATGACAAATAATAGCAGTTGGTAATATGAGCAATGTCATGTACATATTACTGATAGATAATTCAGTCCTTTTCAAAAAATCTGTATATAAGTTTGTTGATAATTATTAAATATTTAAACTATTTTCAAGTGAAATTTGCAAAGAAGGCTTTTTTTTTCCTGTTAATTTTAGCCTCTTATTAGAGACTACTGCCCTACTTTCCTGCCCTGGGTAGCTCTAGTCAACCTGGCAGTATCTTTGCATGAAACCCAAAGAAAAAGCAGCCTGTGCCAGATTCCCTGCTGCCTGCATTCAAAAGTTATCAGCTTTCCAGAAGAATTAAGGGCATTGAAGTCCCCTCCTCTGAGAACCATGTTATGGCTGAGGTCAGCTTTAACTTGTTCCTGGCTGAGAGAGAACAAGAGGCTTTCATCACACCATCCTGGATTTTACAGACAGGAAATGTTTAGAAGTATTAGAGACTTGTATTTTCTGTTACAATTAGGGACAATATTTAGCTTTGCTTATTTTCTTGCCACTTTAGTTCAACTTGGTTTCTCATATGTCTAGACATTGCTCAAAATCACTGTTTATTGTTTGAACAGAAATATCCTAACATGTCTCATAAAATTTAGCTTTGATTTGGTCTGTCTAGAGATTCTGAATATAAGGATGCCTTTCTGTTTCTTTGCAAAAATCATTATTTAAAAGAGCACAGGGTTTAGGAAATCTGTATATAATTTCTGACTTGGTTAGAATCTCGCATGCAAGAAAACTGGGTTTTGTTTCCCTAGCAACACAAAGATCATATTTTAGTGGTCTAAAATAATTATTGATACTCCAGTGAGCAATTAACTCTTTGGCATGAATAGTATCAGGCTCAATAAATGTTATAAAATAGTATTTTTCTTCCATGGATTACAATTCATCAGATACATCAACCTTCTTATTTTTACACATGTTGGTAGCAGTAGCATGTAAGATATTTTTTCTTTCCTTTTTTTTTTTTTTTGGAATGATGTAGTATTTCTTTTTTCTGAGAATGATGGGAGCTGTCATTTATTTTCTTGGATATTCATTCTAAAGCCCTCCCCGGTGCTCACATCTTTTCACGCTGAATACAGAGGTTTAAAGGCTGCACTGTCTGTTTTAAAGTTTAAATTTATGCTGTAGTCATATATAATTGATAAGTTTTTTGTAAAGTATAAAGAAAATAAACCTCAGATTAAACAGACCAGAAATACATAAATGTTAGAATCATTAAACAATTTTACGAGCCCAGTTCAACATAGAATATATTGAGTTTAATGCCATGTAGCCTCCAGCAGGCATTAGGCACTTGGACCAGTGGGACAATACTTTTGCCTATGGCATTTTACAGCAGTCAGAATGATTTTCCTTAGATTATCTAATTTGACCCTCCTGAGATTAAAAAAAAAAAAGTCCAATAAAATTGACCTTGAGGAACAAAGGCTAAGATGGTTAAGGATCCTGGTGGACAAGCAAGCAATTAAAAGTGCGGGGACAACCAGTTGGACCTGGGCCACAACTTATTAATTTCGTGACCTTGAGGAAAGTTATTTAACTACACTGTTTAAGTTGCTGTTTCTTTGTATAATAAATTGAAGCATAAGATTGTGAGAAGTAAATGTTCCAGGCATATTTGTGAATGAAGAAAAGAGTTCAATTGGATTCAAAGGGAGGAAAAGGATGCACTCAATGGCTCACATCAGCAACTGTAGGAAGGAGAGATTTGAGCTAGCTTTAGGGAGCCCTAGAAGTAAGGGCCGCTTAAACATACAACCCTGCCAGATTCCTTCTCTATCTCTTTTTCCCTGCTTCTGTCTTTGTGTATGTGTCTCTGTGAGATAAAGGTTACAGTCGTTTACATACCAAGCATCACATTTTTACAGTTTTGCTATTAGAGAGCAAAAAGTCTCCTTTCTTCTAGCCAGACTGAAAAACATGCATGAGAGTTTTCTGAACTTCCTTCCTTCCTTCCTTCCTTCCTTCCTTCCTTCCTTCCTTCCTTCCTTCCTTCCTTCCTTCCTTCCTTCCCTCTCTTTCTTTCCTTTCCTTTCCTTTCCTTTCCTTTCTCTCTCTCTCTCTCTCTCTCTCTCTCTCTCTCTCTCTCTCTCTCTTTCTTTCATGGTGAGGGGCATACATCACCAAGGTTCACCTACTGTACAGTTTAAATACCTTTCTGCGGGGTTCCAGAGATCCAAGACTGACACACCCACAGCAAACATACAATTAGAGAAGCATTTTTCAGAAGGAAGGCTATGAGACAGGGAGAGGTCAGTGTAACATTGTAAATAAATTAACGAATAAAAACCAGTAGAGAGGGTGGAGAGGTAGTGCCTGGTCTATAGAAAGCCCTTCATAAATGATGGGCTCCTTTTGTTGCTTAGTTGTCATTACTGTCACTAGTAGCATTGTCTCCTGTGTCCTTTCTGAAATGTATTTAGTGTCCTTTCTACTACAGCCCTCTGACACAAGGAAAAGTGGCTGCCAACACTTAGCATAATGGCCAAGTAGGTAAAGTTTGTCTTCTCCAATTTCTCTTTGTGATCTGTCAAGGGTCACTCGCCTGGGCCTGCCTTCCTTCAACTATCCAACGGTGCAAAATTACTTCTCCCTCTGTGGTAGCTGATAAAACCAGTAACATTTAAATATGATTGATCCTACAAGCCCTTGATAAGATTATTTTCTATTCAAAAGAGAAGGCTACAAATCTTGATGAATCTTTGCTGAGGTTATGAGTCTGAATTGGAAATGTCAATCTTGGGCTTGGTGATTCTCCAGGTCTTTTGCCCACAGGGCACGCCGCCTCCTCCCCACAGCACTGTCCATTCCTCTCCCCATATTTTGCCTTCCTCGCCCCAGTCCTTCTTCTCTCGTACCCTCAAAGCATCGGTAACTTACAAGTCACTTTCTGAAAGGTAAACATACATTACATACGAAATATATCTTTTTTGGATCTCTGGAAAGACATTCAAAAGATAAGTCCTATGGAAATAAATAATATATATTAAGTCCAAACTACCTATGCATTAGGAGGTAATAGAGGCAAAATCTCATGTATCATACTGGGGAAATGAGGCTAAGAGAACAAATCATTTCTCTCTCCACAGGTGGTTGTATATTCTGTGTAGCAATATTGTACTTCCGGAGTTACAAAGACTTCACAACTATGGAATCCATCCTCAAAGAGATTATAACTTTAGGAGGGGAGACAAAAATATTATAGAGCTGAAGCTAAGGAACAATTCTGTAGCCTTTCAAAAAGAGAGGAAAGAACATGGGGGGAGAAAATTACAGCCAGGGAAGGCTTTAAGAAGTATGTCAGTTATGAACCACTGGAGAAAAATTAGGAATTTTGTCACAAAACAGAAATCTAAAATAAGTTCCTTGCTCTTCTTTTGTGTATTGATAATCCAACAAAGGAACGTTAAGTTTCTATTCTCAATGGAATACTTGCTTATAAAAGTTGGCAGGGAGTGTATTCCGTTATCTAACTTACTTATCAGTATTTCTTCACTGCTTTTTAAAATTTCCCTATACTTTACTAATAACTTATTAACTTTCAGTGAGTTGAGTCAGTGGTCACCAGAGAGGAGATACCTACTAAAACCTCAGGAAGTTGGCTGAAGTGAGATAGTCATTCAAATGCACTATCTCATAAAGTACTATCTCATAGACTTCTAGAGGCTTCTGATAACACTACATATAAATATGTCTGTATGAACAAGCAAAACCTGCTTGTAGGTCAAAAGTTATTTTAAGCTTTTTAAACTTTGAATTAAAGATTAGATTGTTGAAAGACCTGTAACCTACAGGCTCTAACAGCTGGCTTTGGATAGAAACAGGACCTTCAAGAAGATTAGTAAGAGAATTGACTATCACTGACACCAACAAGAGCCTGTTTTTAAATGCTTTTTGTTTTTTAAAGTGAAATCACCACAGTGTCAGGTCTAGAGAGATCAGCCCTTATATGGGAAAGTTTGAGGATTCAGAGAACAAAAGCAGCCAAGTCCCATTTTCATGAATTTTTCCAGCTTGAATATCCTTGATCATGCCCTTTGGCTACAAAATTTGATACATCCATCCCCTTCTCACTTTCTTTCTTGTTTTTGAGTTGTAATGTTGTTGTTTTGTTTGACTTGTGTTAATTTGCAGGTCCACCTAAGTAGATACCATCTAATATTCATTCAGGAATGTATCACAGAAATATCATTTCTTGTCTCAGGAGACTTCATCTTTTGGACAAAATTTAAATTAATTCATTTGTGCTTTTTTTATGGTGACGGACATGATAGGGAGACTTGTGTGTTGAGGAGTAAAGACATAACTATTTTTCTTCCATATATTGATGATCACCAGGTTTATAAACCCTGATGTTTATATAGAAATCCATGGTTTCCAACCGCTTTCATATATATCATATATATTCTTATTTGATCCCCATTCTGGTCTCTCTTCCTGTTTGATGTCTTACTCTTTTTTCTTTCTTTGTTAGGAAAGAAGGGAAAAAACGTAGCAGAACATAGATTGAATAACATAAAAATGCTTTATAGTTTCTTTGACAGAAATTCTCCCAGACATAAGGACAGTAGATTTACTTCACAAGACCCTGTTGCAACACAGCATCAAAGACTTTAATAACTCACACACACACATACACACACAAAGAAAAAAAAAATGTGACTCAGCTGCTTGCTGTTTATCAGAGGAATATATCAAGAGTTGATGTGATGAATATACTTTGCACTATCTTTCAAGAAGTCTTGAATAAAGTATGTTTATCTCTTATGTGCAAAATTTCCTGTGTATAAGCATGTCTGTAGATAACGTATCCTACTTAGGTCATATGCTTCAAGACAGCAAATGACCCTTAAACTTACACAGTTTAGATAGAAGGGCTTTAGAATTTAGCATATGGCTTTGTTTTTTCTTCATCCTGTTTTTAAAATAGAGTCATGATTATGGTGATAACTTTTGTAGATAATTCTGGTCCCTACAATGAAGAACTGAAACAAGGATCAATATACCACTTTTAGTGATCAGAAAATTAGTTGATGATTTGCTTATGATTATATATAGTTTAAGGTAAAAGAACAAAAACAAAGATTTCGAGGGCATACTGATTTGGTGAGCTTTTAATCTTTAGAATGAAGGTGGGGTTGGGAAGACGTGCTACATTTAAAGATCAAGAGCAGGGCATAATGAAACATGGATTGGGTGCACAGAGTGGAAAGGGAGCTCTGATTGGGTTATTCAGATTAAGTCATTAAAACTTTCTACCTCTTGCTTTCCTTGTGTATAAAATGAAGATAATTTTAAATCTAAAATGTCTTAACATCTCTTATTTGTCTTACTGCTAAGATGCAGGTACACAGAAGACCAATGTAACACTCGAAAGAAAGGATGAGGGCAACTTAATCCCTAAGCAAAAACCTTCACAAGAAGAGAGCTCAGCAGGTGTACGCTTTAGGTGCCAGATGTGGTTTGGCCGTGTTCCCATTCAAATCTCAACTTGAATTGTATCTCCCAGAATTTCCACGTGTTGTGTGTCGGACCCAGGAGGAGCTAATTAAATCATGGGGCCGCTCTTTCCCGTGCTATTCTCGTGATAGTGAATAAGTCTCACGAGATCTGATGCGTTTATCGGGGGTTTCCGCTTTTGCTTCGTCTCTCATTTTCTCTTGCTGCCGCGAGGTACGAAGTTCCTTTTGCCTGCCGCGATGATTTTGAGGCCTCCCCAGCCATGTGAAACTGTAAGTCCAATTAAACCCGTTTTTCTTCCCAGTCTCGGGTATGTCTTTATCAGCAGCATGAAAACGGACTAATACAGTAAGTTGGTACCAGTAGAGTGGGGTGTTCCTGAAAAGATACCTGAAAATGTGGAAGCGACTTTGGAACTGGGTAATAGGCAGAGGTGGGAACAGTTTGGAGGGGTCAGAAGAAGACAGGAAAATGTGGGAAAGTTTGGAACTTCCTAGAGACTTGTTTAACAGCTTTGCCCAAAACGCTGATAGTGATATGGACGATAAAGTCCAGGCTGAGGTTGTTTTGAAATGTAAGGACATGAGATCTGGAGGGGTCAGGGGCAGTGCCCTTGGAAATAACTTGCTTTGTCGTGCCGTATTGTATCTCTATAGAAAAATTAAATGAAAATAGATTTATGTCTGCATTATTGTAATTCCAGCACATTTTCTTATGCTATATTAATATTATCATTAAGAAATGCAAGCTCTTACTTTGATATGGAAAGCTTTAAAAATATTACAGGAAAGTGTCTTAAAAAAGAAACTTTATACATATACATGACTATATATAATGGTACATATTACTCTATTGTATTATCACAATGAACCAGATAATTGTATTATCACAATGAGCCTGTTTTTCTACTTGTTATTTTGGATTTTATTTTGGAACAAAATCTCAGGTACTGAAAAAATTAGAACATAAAATGTGGAAGTTCATGAAATTTGCACGACATACTAATCTATAGCAATACTGTTTTAAAAATATGGAGTGACTTAAAAAGTTTTATATTGTTGGCAATGTGAAATAATAAATGTTTTCATTTTTGTTTTCTCCTAAAACACTGTCTGTGGCCAGGGTTTCTACTACAAAGCAATCTGACACATAGATGTGGTTCAATCCTGAGGCTTTTGTTCTTAAATTGAGAGATATTGTTACATATGCAGGATTATGGTACCGTGTTCTTCTTCTCTTGTAAAAAAATACATTTGAAGACTGTTTGTGCAATATGGCCAGTAGCCTATTTGCAGAGGTGAGTGGTTGGGCTGCAAACATAAAGATTATATCTGTGTGTGTGAGGAATTATTTGGTCAGAACATTGGAAAAATACCTGAAAATGCAAGTGCACATAATTTTAAATCAAGATGCATTTAACACAAAGAAAACATTTTAAATATTATATGCATTTATGCATGAATTTAGTTTTGGGGACAATCTAGTAATAATGGTAGAAATAGCTTGACTCATCAAGATGCTTTCTCAAGTTTAAGTTTTTAAACGTTTAAAAAATCTCTCAATAAACAGTATAAAAATTGGTGTCAAAAACATGAGTGTGTGTGTATGTGTCTGTGTGTTTGTGTATGCTCACACACATTACTTTGAAGGATAATTTGAATAAGACCTTTTGATTTCAATAGGAAGAAGTTGAGCAGAAATATTTTCAGACATATGGGCCTTGGTTTAGTGGTTAGGTAAGTGGTGTAGTGGCCATGACTGGTGGTTTTACCTTGTTCTCCAAAGCATCTCTTCTCAGTGGTGAGTGTTAATAACTATTTTAATAATTTTTATGTGATTTCTGAGCAAAGTCCCTCCTAATTTATGTGTTATTTTAAATTTTGCGTGGAAAAAGTTGATGCAGTTGTCTTCATCAATCTTAAACAGTTGAAGAGGTTGTAAACCATTGAAAGAGTTCTAGTTTCTTAAAAGTAACTACGTGCTGTCAGAATACTTGTCTATCCTATCAATCATAAATATTAAATTTGTAACAGACTTACAAAGGAACCTCATCTTGCTGATAAAATATTTACAAGGAAAAATACACATTGTACAGTATTTAGTATATATGTAATATAGGAAGAGAGGAGTGCTGGAAAATATGTAGACTATAGAAAATAAGATTACGGAAATATATATTATATATTATATATATAAAATATTCAACATGTAATATTTTGTATATAAACATGTATAATGTTCTTGTAAAGTAGCTATCCAGTATCATGGGAAGGTTGGATGCCTGGGGAGATTTCTTAGTAAGAAAAAATGACCTCAGGAAATAAAAAAATGAGGCAGCCATGGGCTGAAGTTATATCTGACGGTATATATTGAGAGGTATCATTTGGTCTGTCAATATTGTTGTTTCAAAAGCCCTAAAGAACTGAGATTAACAGTGGCACTGTATCTGCACATGAACTAAAAAATATGGCTATTTTTCAAACTAAATAATCTACCTGCAAAAAAAGAGAAAATAGATTTAAATGTAGATCATCATACTTCCTTTTTTCTCCACCAAAGTTAATGTTCACACAGCAAAAGAGGAGTACAACTTGCAAGAATAATCTCCAAATGATTCCAGCAAATAAACGAATGGACACAACTCTTGTTTAGTAGATATAGCAATGACAAATAAGGAAGATATTTCTGAGAGCATTGGTTCTAAGATTTTATGTCGTATAGATTTCTCTTACTTTGGCTAATTTTGTCCAGGATTTAATCCATACAACATAGTGTGCATATAAATAACATTATTACATTTTAAGTTTCTAACAATTTCTAGTAGAATTCTGACCACAAAAATCTAATTGATAAAGTGGAATCAGTAGTCTCCAAGACTGAAAGTGGTCGCATAAAATGCATAAATTCTTGGTTTTTGTTAACAACTATACAAGCATCTAAATTTTCTGTTAAGCAAAATGGAATCATATTTAATGTATGCACTTGTTCTCCTTTTATGCAACAGATATTAATAAATACATGACCCTTGCATATTTTTGTATCAAAATTTTATCATTGAGAGATATTGCTTTACAGAAATTATCAGAAAAATGTACATTCAAAGCATTATTTCTTATGAGTCAAATTCGTGAAAACATTTCTAAGTCAGACAGTTTTTAGGGAGTATATGGAGCAAAGGGAATTCTCATGCACCTTATGTAGAGAGATAAATTGGTAACCTTTGGAGTAAAATTTGACTATCTTAGGCAAAGCTGAAGACATATGCATCCCATGTCCCAACTTATTCCACTTGTGAGCTCTAAAGAGAAATATTTACACAATAAAGAAGGGTGTATATATGAGCTTTATTTTAATGGTAAATATTGGAAACATCAAGATATATGTATGCATATATACACACGTGTGCACACACACGCACACAATGGAATACTGTTCAGCAGTGAAGATAAATAAGCTACAGCTACATGGATTAACATTGATGAAATTTGCAACCATAATTTTGAATGAGAGAGAAAAAAGATAGCTGTAGATGAATATAGGTTTTTAATGTCATTAATATAAGTTAAAATATAAAAAATACATTTTTAGTGATAACATTGTTATTCTGTAAATGTAAATAAATGCACACGAATGAGAAACCATAATTTAATAAGAACAATTACCTCTGGGATGGAGGAGTTGGGTGGGGAAATGGTATCCACAAACTTTCAAATATTTTGGTTGTGTTTCATGGCTTAAACAAAGGGGTCAGGACACAAGGATTTGCTACTTTGTAAAAATATGTTTTTATACATTCTAAATATTAATACAATTTTTTTAAAATTTCAAAAGAAGTATTGTGTAGAAGCCTGCAGTCAATGTGTGCAGATTCTTTATTATTCCTTGGAGGTTAGTGACTACATTAAATTCCTAGGTATTTAATAGTTCACGAAAACGGGAAAGGGGGAACAGTTAGATAGAGGGTTACCTTAAATTGTTGATAGTGGTTTTTTTCCAGGAAAGTCAGAGGTTTATAATAATGTAAAGTGATTTTTATGTTTTTTTCTGTATAACTGAGTTATGTGATTCTTTGATGATAATACATTTGTGTATTACATAAATAAACAACAAAAGGATAAAAGAGAGGATAAAGTATTCTTACCATGTCTAGAATACATTTGTTTTTCTCTAGATTACCTTGAGTAATATGGCCATTTTCACGATATTGATTCTTCCTATTCATGGGCATGGAATGTTCTTCCATTTGTTTGTGTCCTCTTTTATTTCGTTGAGCAGTGGTTTGTAGTTCTCCTTGAAGAGGTCCTTCACATCCCTTGTAAGTTGTATTCCTCGGTATTTTATCTGCGACCCTGTCTCCGGGTCGCTCTTCTCAAGGAGTATCTTTGTGGTATTCTGTGTATTTCCTGAATTTGAATGTTGGCCTGTCTTTCTAGGTTGGGGAAGTTCTCCTGGATAATATCCTGAAGAGTATTTTCCAGCTTGGTTCCATTCTCCACATCATTTTCAGGTACACCAATCAAATGTAGATTTGGTCTTTTCACATAGTCCCGTATTTCTTGGAGGCTTTGTTCGTTTGTTTTCACTCTTTTTTTCTCTAAACTTCTCTTCTTACTTCATTTCATTAATTTGATCTTCAATCATTGAAACCCTTTCTTCCACTTGATCGAATCAGCTTTTGAAGCTTGTGCTTGCGTCACGTAGTTCTCGTGCCATGTTTTTCAGCTCTGTCAGGTCATTTAAGGTCTTCTGTATGCTGTTTACTCCAGTTAGCCATTCTTCTAATCTTCTTTCAAGGTTTTTAGCTTCCTTGCGATGGGTTTGAACATCCTCCTTTAGCTTGGAGAAGTTTGTTATTACTGATCTTCTGAAGACTATTTCTGTCAACTTGTGAAAGTCATTCTCCATCTAGCTTTGTTCCGTTGCTGGCGAGGAGCTGCGATCCTTTGGAGGATAAGAGGGGTTCTGGTTTTTAGAATTTTCAGCTTTTCTATTCTGGTTTCTCCACATCTTTGTGGTTTTATCTACCTTTGGTCTTTGATGATGGTAACCTACAGATGGGGTTTTGGTGTGGATGTCCTTTTTGCTGATGTTGATGCTATTCCTTTCTGTTTGTTAGTTTTCCTTCTGACAGTCAGGACCCTTAGCTGCACGTCTGTTGGAGTTTGCTGGAGGTCCACTTCAGACCCTGTTTGCCTGGGTATCACCAGTGGAGGCTGCAGAACAGCAAATACTGCAGAACGGCAAATGTTGCTCCCTGATCCTTGCCCTGGAAGCTTTGTCTCAGAGGGGCACCTGGCTGTATGAGGTGTCAGTCAGCCCCTACTGGGAGGTGTTTCCCAGTTAAGCTACTCGGGGGTCAGGGACCCACTTCAGGAGGCAGTCTGTCCTTTCTCAGTTCTCAAACTCCGTGCTGTGAGAACCACTGGTCTCTTCAACGCTGTCACACAGGGACATTTAAGTCTGCAGAAGTTTCTGCTGCCTTTTGTTCAGCTATGCCCTGCCCTCAGAGGTGGAGTCTACAGAGGCAGGCAGGCCTCATTAGCTGCGGTGGACTCCACCCAGTTCGACCTTCCCGGCCACTTTGTTTACCTACTCAAGCCTCAGCAATGGTGGACACCCCTCCCTCAGCCTCACTGCCGCCTCGCAGTTAGATTTCAGACTGCTGTGCTACCAGTGACCAAAGCTCCATGGGCGTGGGAACCGCCAAGCCATGCACGGGATATAATCTCCTGGTGTGCCGTTTGCTAAGACTGTTGGAAAAGCGCAGTATTAGGGCGGGAGTGTCCCAATTTTCCAGGTACTGTCTGTTACGGCTTCCCTTGGCTAGGAAAGGGCATTCCCTGACTCCCTGTGCTTCCCAGGTGAGGTGATGCCCTGCCCTGCTTCAGCTCACAGTCTGTGGGCTTCACCCACTGTCCAACCAGTCCAATGAACCTGGTACCTCAGTTGGAAAAGCAGAAATCACCCGTCTTCTGTGTTGCTAACGCTGGGAGCTATAGACTGGAGCTGTTCCTATTTGGCCATCTTGGAATGAAAATGGCCATTATCTTCAATTAGGGTGAGTATTACTCATAATTTTCTTCTTTCTGTCTCTATTCTTTTAGTTACAAGTACTATTGAATCTTTATTTTAGGTGTCTGGCTAGGTCCAACCCAATGCACAGCCCTAGCTGAGTGTCTGTTTTCTTCATCTGGACCAATGCAACCACTTTATCACTCACAAGCCAGTAGTCTTGCTCTTCTGATCCAATCTCTTCATCGCAAATCTTTCTCTAATGAGAATTTGAATATTTAATTTCTTTACTTAAAACCCTAAAACTCTCATGATGGAACCTAACTCTTTAACATGGTTTAGAAGCCTCTCAACATTTCTTTCTCCTTCTGACTCTTCATTCCTTACTCCTCAGTTATCTGGCTAAGTCTGGGCCATCACTGAAGGCTTTGGTCATTTGCATTTTTCCGCAAGATCTGTGAGGATAGAAATTGTGCTTGTACTCTGTTCATCAGTCTATCCCAGGTGCCTGGCACTAGGTAGATGCTCAGTAAATATTTGCTAAATGAATATAGGAGTGATCTGGCACAGCTGCATTTCTAGTCATTTCTGTTGCCTGTATCCCCTCAACTTAAACTTTTATGTTCCAGTTATATTGAATTTATTTTCAGTTTTCTGAAGTCATGCCCTCTCTTGTCTTTAGTCCTTTACACATGCTTTTCCCCTACCAGGAGGAACTCTGCCTACGTGCTTTTATAATATAGTTTTTTATTCCAGCACTTATCAAACTGTTTGGAAAGTTCTAATGCGCAAGTCTTTATTTTCCCTGGGCATGTTCTCCATGAACATGAGAACTACATTTTTCCTTGTTTAATCTCCAGCATCTAGCAGAGTACTAATCTGTGTTATGTGCCTAATATACATTTCTGAGTGCAATAAATGAAAGAGTGAGGAAACGAATACATGGAAGAAATGCATATAAGATTAAAAAATATGTTAAGGTTATCTACGATGTGATGAAAATGATGATATATTTACATAGGAGAAAAGTCTGAAAGGTTTCTAAAATGTCAGCATGACCAGGTGAGTGATGAGACTGGGGTGATTTATTTTCCTACCTATATTTCTAAGTTTCTTTAATGTACATTATTAATTTTATAATATTTCAAAATATTTGGAAAACTGAAGAAAAGCACAATATAAATATAACTGGTGAATGCACCAATATCATTAAATATGTTGATGCTCTTAATGAATAGACATATTTATAATTGCCTTTACAATTTCTGTTAAATGAGAGAACATCTGGGAGTTATCTGAAAAAAAAAAAACAAGGTAGGAAATCAAACTCTGCATACGTAGATTTCAATTTTATTTTCTTTTTCTGCTAGGTATATGAGTTTGAGATTATATCTGTCCTTCACTTGTGTGAACAGGCAGAGTTAGACAACAAAAAGCCTCCTTGTCAAACAGAAAGGTATAAACACACTAGATTGCACAAGCAGAACCTGACTTCCTTTCAGGCTGATCCATGTACTTAATGAAGGACACGTGAAAACTCAGCCGGGAACTCGACAAGTCTGTACAGTTCATCCTATGTGAAACTGACTTAAATATCTTTGTACGATTCGAAGAGTTATTTGCCTGTGGGCTCTTCTAAGAACGATCTGAAAATACGAGTTATCTACTCGTGTACAATCCACCAAAATCTTGACATCTTGAGATATCCCCGTTTATTCCTGTAGGGGTATTCCAGAAGCCGGAATGACTTTATCTGCTTAAGAACATGGATAATATCAATGAGACAGAAAGAGCCAGATAAAGGTTTTCAGGTTTTATACAGCATGCCTCCTTCTCAAGATACTTAAATATTTTAGAAAGTATGTTTATAAATATGTCAACTAGGATATGAGTTCTTATCCAATTTGATTCAAAACAGGCAGATTTATATGAAATTTTCACTCTCTTGTTCTCTTAGGGTTTTATAATTCAGTGCCAATTATTGGCTAGGATCCAAATCTTTCTCTCTGCTTATATCATGTACTAGACTAGTTGGTTAAGCATATACAAACATAAAATACCCCTCTCTTTTAAAAGTGAGCATCCAGCCACACTTTTATAACTGTTACACACATTAATAACCATTTGTTAATAAACACTAAGTGGTTTTTGACAAAAAAGCTATTTTTAACCACTTTAAATATTTTGAAATGAATTACTTCTCCAGTGGAGGAATGTAGAAGTTTAAGTGAACTTAGAAAGGAATGTGGCATTTTAAACAGGTACATT
Source organism: Gorilla gorilla gorilla (assembly GCF_029281585.2). Lineage (NCBI taxonomy): Eukaryota > Metazoa > Chordata > Mammalia > Primates > Hominidae > Gorilla > Gorilla gorilla. The sequence continues at coordinate 20,397,682 of NC_073230.2, forward strand.
CCTTCTTTCGTGATTTAGGTGGCCTTTAGATAGAATGTAGGTCACAGTAAGAAAAAACACTGCATTTTTACTTAAACAATAATTAAGTTCTAGCCTTCCTCGTAACTTGACCTTGGACAAGTCACTTAATGCAGAGTCTGCTGTGTTCACCTTTAAGATGGGACAGTGACATCTATTTTTCTCACTTTACAGGATGAGTGCAAGGATAAGTGAATTATTGTAGGCGAAAGTGCTTGGCAAGTAGTTAAGCCCTATAAAAATTTCAAGGCAGACATGATGTTAGCTATGTCAACAATAGCTTGTTTGGATTTCTTCAGCTGGATTTTTTGCTTTGCCAGCTTGTTTTGGCTCAAGCAATAATTAACCTAGACCTTAACGAGAGAGTTGGACTTGGAATAAAGACCACAAAACTGATAAGCAGATATGTATTCCAAGTCTTCAGTGGTCAGAAATAGCTCCCACCTGGGTAGTTCCAGGACATTTATTACCCTATCTTGGACATGGCTGGAAATAGGTTACCTTAGATTCCCATCCACCCACTGTCTTTGTGGGGGATAGTGTGAAGAATTCTATATGTGCCTATATACTAGATACCAAGCAGCCTTATAAAAATGGCTTGGGGTTTTACATTTGACATATATGCCATATATATGTATGTTATATATATAATATATATGATATATAGTTTGTCTCTGTGTTCCCACCTAAATATCATTTCAAATTGTAATCTCCACATGTCAAAAGAGGGACCTGTAATACCCACATGTGGAACTGGGGAAGTAATTGGATTATAGGGGTGGTTTTTCCCATGCTGTTCTCGTGATAGAGAATTCTCATGAGATCTGATGGTCTTATAAGTGGCAGTTTTTCCTGCACCCTCACACTCTCTTATCTCTCATCTGCCATCATGTAAGATGTGCTTTTCCTTTTCCTCTCCTTCCACCATGATTGTAAGTTTCCTGAGGCCTCTCCGGCCATGCAGAGCTGTGAGTAAATTAAACCTTCTTCCTTTACAAATTATCTAGTCTTGGGTATTTCTTTATAGTAGTGTGAGAATGAACTAACACAGCATATCTATCTCCTGAACCTTACATTCCATTAGATATTGACATTCCACTAGATAAATATGATAGATGTTATACCTGTTTTATCACTGAGGAAATCCAGACAGTAGAAAAGTGACTGCTCTAAGACACCAAGTCAGTTGTTTATTTTTGTTGTAGATGATCTTGGGTAAAATGGAGGGAGGATTAGACTTCACATGCCTAAATTAAAATAAATTTTCTTATTTCACACTGTATTACAGCTTTGTGATTTTGCAATATTTTCACACATTTTTTAGTGTGCTGTCCCCTTTACCTGTCTTATCTAACTCCCTTCCTTACCAAATACCTCTTTTCCAGCAGCAGGAACATTACCTTCTCAGAGAAACATTCCCACCTGTGGTTAGGCCTCCTACCTGCACTCATCCTTCGAATGAAATGAAGCCTTGATCATATACCATTGTTTGTTGGTTTGCTTCTGACTCACCTACTGCTCTGTGAAAGCCTTGATCATTCATAGAACAAAATGCATAGTGCATAAATAAATGAAGTTTCCATGTTATGAGTAACAATGTAGATTTGGTTCTAAAGACCTAGCTATAGTTTCTGCTAAATTACCAGCACTGGTTAGCTCTTCTTTTCCCAACATTTGTGGATATTCCCAAATTTTTACGTACTCACTGTTGTCTTCAGTAATAATCTTAACATAAGCAGGAGGGGTTTTCAAGGAGTTTTAGCCTGATTATCTATATTTTACCTTTACCTTTGTCATTTAGACTAGCTCCCGAATTATGATTGGACAGGGTTTTTTTCTGTCTGTATTCTTGAGGTTCAATCCCCAACTTCAATATTGCACCCAAATTTTTACTTCTCTGTGCCTGTGCCAGAATCTTGGTTGGCATGCCAATTTCCTCTCACCGTATTCTCTCTGATAAACTTTTTTGTTTGTTTGTTTTGAGACAGAGTCTCGTTCTGTCACCCAGGCTGGAGGGCAGTGGCACGATCTCGGCTCACTGCCAGCTCTGCCTCCTGGGTTCATGCCATTCTCCTGCCTCAGCCTCCCGAGTAGCTGGGACTACAGGTGCCCGCCACCATGCCTGGCTAATTTTTTGTATTTTTAGTAGAGATAGGATTTCACCGTGTTAGTCAGGATGGTCTCAGTCTCCTGACCTTGTGATCCACCTGCCTCGGCCTCCCAAAGTGCTGAGATTACAGATGTGAGCCACGGCGCCCAACCAAACTTTTTTTTAATATTCTAAAATTCTTCCAGGAATTTCCCCACTTTTGTATAATATTTTTTTCCTCTCACTCAAGCCTAGTGGTCATGGGCTTTGCTTTCTAAGAAAATATTTTCCTAATGCTGATTGTGTCTCTTCCTTTAGGCATTTTAAAATCTAATCTATGCATGGATTCTCTGTCATCAATTTTATATTGACTGATATGTATTGAACTTCTTGAATGTCTTCCCTTCTATTGCACACGTTACCTTTTTGCCTAGACTATCTTTGGTCAGTGAATGAAAATAACCACACTGATCTTTAGAGCCAAAACTCAAGATTCATCTTCCCAGGAATGTTTCACAATTCACACACTGACTTTTAACTGTATCCTTTGTCCTCAGGACTTTATTTATTCCGCCTAGATCCTTGGACTTGGCCTGGCAAGTTTAGCTTACTTCTAAATTCTCTTCACCCCAGCCATAACACATTCATATACAGCAGTACATCCACTTATGGAGCATGCATAGAACCAATAGCCTACTTATGACAATGGGAGAGAAATAATATAAAAATGTAGGAAAATTTTCTCCCAGAGAATCTCCTTCATTTTTAAGTATATCTGAGATCAAATAATTAATCCCATCAAATAGTCTCATCAGTGTGATTAGCAAAATTCATAAAAATAGTACTTCATTGGACAATTTAGGTTAGTCATATGTAAATTGATCTTTCAATTATTCAAATAGTGTGAATGTACTATGAAATAATTATCAGAGGGCAGTTTAATAGTTTGACTTACTAGATTCAGGAAAATAAATTGTTGATATGACATTAAAATACATATCTAAAATAATTATTTGGTATTAAGTGTATTCTGTACCTACATCAGTGAAGAAAATGAATTCACATAATCTTTTCAATCACAAAGATACATTTTTACACATGTAAATACCCCTTTTGAGTCATCGTAGAGAAATAAAATGTATTTTTTGTGGTTAACTTAAATTTATATTTCTATTTTAGGAACTTGTTTAATTCTATAAACTTCTATAATTTTTCTTATCTAAGGCTAAAATGTTTTCTGGATAGTTCACAATTCTGATATAAAAACTGGAGATTTATTCTCAACAACTATCATAATTTATTTTCATTTCCAAGAGCAGAGTGGTAGTTTTCTCCTAGAATAACTATAATGAAGAAAAATACCACTTTTTTTTTGATAATCCAATTTAATGGTATAAGTATGGAAAGACTTATTTTATATGTCATGTACTTCAAATGGTCTTCGTGGTCATCCTCTTTTACAAGAATATTTTCTATTGCCAAGAGAAATGTAATAAAAGTAAACATAATATGCAAAATAATGTGCCTGCTTTGCCACTGGATTCATGGCAAGAAGCCAGTTAGTATTTACTGTGTTTTTCTTCTTATAGGTAGATAAAATCTGAAGCCACATAAGTAAGATAATGCAAAAATTATACGTTTATTTACTCCTAGTGTGGTTCTTTAGTTTGTTTTTAAAATTCCTTTGGAAGACCAGTATCCTTGGGAAAGTTAAAACTCAGGAGTGGTGAATTCTATAAAGAAGCAATTGTGTAGGTATCCCTAAATAATTTCATGTTTCTCACAAAAAAATTAGCCAGGGGGGCACCTGTAATCCCAGCTACTCAGGAGGCTGAGGCAGGAAAATCGCTTGAACCAGGGAGGTGGGTGTTGCAGGGAACTGAGATCGCACCATTGCACTCCAGGCTGGGCGACAAGAATGAGACTCAGTGTCAAAATAGTGATGATAATAATAATAATAATAATAATAATAATAATAATAATAATTTCATGTTTCTTTAAGATTCTCCAATCATTTACCAGTTAGAGCATTTAAGGATTATTTTAAATTTAAGAACTCTTAACATATTTTAGCTTTATCTTAGTTGAATAATTTTCATTGCCTTTTTATTTTCTTGCAGGGTACAGATTTTTTTTTTTTTTGAGACGGAGTCTCCCTCTGTCACCCAGGCTGGAGTGCAGTGGCACGGTCTCCGCTCACTGCAACCTCTGCCTCCCAGGTTCATGCCATTCTCCTGCCTCAGCCTCCTGAGTAGCTGAGACTGCAGGCGCCTGCCACCATGCCTGGCTAATTTTTTAAATTTTTTTTAGTAGAGACGGGGTTTCACTGTGTTAGCCAGGATGGTCTCGATCTCCTGACCTCGTGATCCGCCTCGGCCTCCCAAAGTGCTGGGATTACAGGTGTGAGTCACTGTGCCCGGCCTCTTGCAGGGTACAGATATTTAAAATATTAACTTATTTTAATCTCTCAGTGATGTCTTTATGCAGTTTTTTCTTTTGCTGACAAAATAATAATTTGTTTCCAGATATGATAAACAGCCTATAAATTTCTCTGACCTTCAAAATTTTTCTTGAACTTTTAACTCTAGCTGGGTGTATTTGGTTTGATTTTCAAGATACATTTCCAAGTTTTCTTTCCAAATTGCTATTTAGTTACTTTGTTTCCATTAGTTATTATCTTTAAAATAATCCTTTTAATTCTCTTGTTTTACAAACATAGGGATGTTATTAGAGTTTATATTTCTGGAAATTAAACATGACATACATACTCAATAATAAATAATGTACATGTAAGTATGTACTGTACTACTAATCCAAAATCCTGTTTAAGGAAATTTTGAAGTGACAGGTATATTCATCTTTAATCTCTCTACCCTGCCACTATCCTCCAGAAGTTAATTATCCTCTTATTTTAAAAATAATTTTTTCAATATTTTTTAGTTTTGCAATTTTTTAGAAATTTACATAAATACAGTAGTAATATGTGTTATGTTGTCATACTTTTTTTACACATTATTTTTATAAGAGTCTTCTATGTGATAAGGAAAGTCGTAGTTCACTAATTTTCAGTGTTCTTTAAAATTATATTGCATGAATGATACCAAAATATGCTTACTCATTTCCATGTCTATGGACATTAGCTTTGTTTTCAGGATTTTGCATTCATATAATGCTGCTATGAATGTTATCTCTCCAATAACGTTTTTAGACATGTGGAACTCTTTCTTGGCTTTTCGTTTGTTCAAATATCCATATTTTTATGTTATGCTTATATTGAATACCAAGAGGTGTTTTGAAGACAACTAGAATAGTTTAAGATACATTCTTATAACCTATATGACATTATATTAAATTCCATTTAAAACCGTAGCATAAGAAGCATTGTATCTGGCACAAAAATACAAAGGGATTTTGTTTACTGAGAGAAAAGATAAACTATATACTAGAACTAAAAGCTCTATAAAATATTTAATGAAAAATTCTGTAGTAATTTTATGTAAGGTTTTTTAAACAATTTATCTTTTCTGGCTTTTTTTTTCTTTTTTCTTTTCCTCCTTCTTCTTTTTAAAAATTTTTAAATTATTTTTTATTTTTATTAGGGACAGGGTCTTGCTTTGTTACCTGGGGTAGTCTAGTCTCAAGCTCTTGGCTTCAAGCCATCCTCCTGCCTTGGCTTTCAATGTGTTGGGATTACAGGCATGAGCCACCACGCCCAACCTGATTTATCTTTTCTGAATTGATAGCTGGGTGCCAATAATAAACTTTAGAGTATAAATCTCTGATGAAAATCAGGACCTGATTACCAGTTTTTTATTCCTTGCTTTTTTTTCTTAGAGACTGATATTAGCTTGAGATATCCACCTCCCAAAGTCATCAGTAATGCAATAACGCTTTAAAATCATTTTCCTCTTTGCAATGTCACGTTGTTTTCCTAGTACCTTTCATTAGTGAAGTTACATAGCTCACTCCATAACAAAGGCAAGACTGAGGCAGAGTGATGTTCCATGGCTAAATAGTAAATCTGCAGTATAGTTTGGAAAAATGTTTGTATTTTTGAAGCTAGATTTTAAGTAATCGATTATTGATATTGGAATGTCAAGGAAAAAGCAGACTGACATATTTATTGCATACCATTTCCCAATGGAAATAAAGTATAGATTAATAATATAGCATAATCAGTAAATAAGTAGACAAATGTTAGAAGAGACAGTTTATACATAGGAAATGATCGTATGAATCTGTAGGTTAACAGCATGGATTTTGGCCAGTTTTACCGCAGATGAGCCCTGACTCTTTGCATACAGACTGTGTAAAGTTGGGCAAATTACGAAGTCACTCTGGACTAAGTTGCTTCAGCTATGAAGTGGGAATAAAAGTATAACCCACTTCATATAGTTGTTGCAGGATTAAGTGAGATTATATCCCAAAATCCTCATTGTTATGTCTGAAATCTGTAAGTACTAAACACATGTTAACTTTTATTAAGAGGATTTCTAGGAAAAATGCCATCCCCTTGTGAAGTGTAGTGAAAATGGGACACTCCTATGTCACTATATCAGTGAAAATTAATCTGTTCCTTTTGGAAAAATCATGGCATTAACTTTCAAAAGACATAAAATTGTTAAGTGGCCTTTTTTTTCCCCTATAACAATACCTGTAGACAATAGCTCTACAGATAACATCAGCTGCATGCAAATTTTCCAGTTTTAAGGTCTGCCAATTTAAGGTTTTCTCCTTATCAGAGTGCTAGGTAGAAACTGAAAGAGCCAATAATAAATCTATTTAACTGGATAAAATGATTTGTAACCATTAAACAATGACTATGAAGATGATGATAAGACATAAAAATGCTTACAGCAGAAGTGAAAAAAATCAGGTAAGAAATTTGTGTGTGTGTGTGTGTGTGTACTATGTAAAAACATTGCACTAGAAGGGACCGTGGTGTCCTATTTACACAGTGACTGTGAATAAGCATTGATAGGGAATTACAGTGGCAGCCCACTGACTTAAGTCAAAGCATTCTTCGCATCTAACAAAAACAAGTGCAGTATCTTGCATCACCTCCTGTGAGTTTCTTATTACTTTTAGAAGTAGCAAGTGAAAATTTCCCAAGGGCCTAATTTAGTTCACATTAACTCGGCTTTAACTCTTCTCATAGCTGTCCCAGTCAGCGCTCATTCTTTGTGTATTTATCTACATGTTTCATCAAGCATGTGGCGGTAACAAGTTAAATATAAAGTCCTCCAAGGAAAAAAATAAAGCGATGTCAATATGTAAGTGTCCTTTCTGAGCAGCACAGCTTCATAATTGTGCACTGAGTACAAAGAGATTCTGTCTTGTCTTTAAACTGGTCAGCAGCCAGACAAACTTGTTTTTATATAACAGGATTAATGGTAGGACTACAAGTACAAACCCAGTTTGTGGGTCCAAACATGCTATGAGTTTGCAAAGATGCAAAGACATGAGAATGAGCTTGCTGGTGATATTCAGAGTCCAGCAGTAAAATGACAGATGATATTACATGTCGTTAGAATCCCTATGCCCCAAAACTCCAAACTTCTTTTTTCTCCGTAGAAAATAAAGCTTTATAAGGAAGGTAATTTGTGAGAGAGATATATATATGTGTGTATATGTACACATATGTACACAAACACATGTAGATACACATACAAGGACCACATATATATATATGTATATATATAATACAAAGCCTGTATGGACTTGCTTCATTTCATCTTCTAATTCAGACTGTCTTACTTTTCTCCACCAAAAAGTATAGGTCACTAATGTGGATTATATGTACTGAATGACTTTTCAGTTGGCAGTGTCTAAAGATATTATTCAATCACACAGTACACCTTTACACTTTAATAGTGCTACATTCTGTGATTACACAAAGGTGTGTAGAAGATGGAATGGTACACAGGTAATACCTTCTAATGTAATGCGGAACTCTACATATTACCAACTAAAGATGTTGATGTACACGTATTAAATGTAAAGATGTGATTGACAGCAAAAGTCAGTTTTTAGTTCACTTAAAAAATAAAACCAAGTGTATATCATTGTAGTTAAATGTTTGTTATTTTTATATGATAGCTGCTATAATACATAAAATGTTTCATGTTACCAAAGGAAAAAATATTGCACTTTAATTTATTCTTGTCATTCTTCCTGTCTGCAAATATGGTCCCATTTACTTCACATGCTGTAGCCTATGGAGGAATCTGAAATAGATACTAAAAAGAGTCAAATACTGCTAATGAGAAAGTATTGTCACCAAGTGTGTAAGGATGATGCCTGGCAGAGTCTTGGACTATATTTATAAAGAAACCATTTGAAGAGTCTGTCAATTGTGCCACAACAGGTCCCCAAAACAACAGGAAAATTAGTTATCTCCAGCTCCACTTTCTAGTGCTTGTTTATAAGAAATTTATGGTAGCAGAAAATAATTGGAAATAACTGACCACATATTTTCAGTTCATTCACTTGGCATTTGTACCTATAAAGTGAAAATAATTTAAAATTGCTAAATCATTATTTTATCTAAAAAGTTTATTAAAGGAAATCTGTTTCAATATACGGTCAAATATGTCAAAAGACTGTCAAATTTATTTGTCCAAAATGCATTAAGACCTATGTTGTTCTTGGCACTGGTCTCAGACCTAGGGTTAAATAAAAATAAGAAATTATCTCTTCTTCAGAAACTTACAAGCTACTATGACTTTATGAAATATAATTCTATATTAAAGAATTTATCTAGCCGGGCATTGTGGCTCACACCTGTAATCCCAGCACTTTGGGAGGCTGAGGCGGGCGGATCACGAGGTCAGGAGTTCAAGACCATCCTGGCTAACATGGTGAAACCTCATTTCTACTAAAACTACAAAAAATTAGCCAGGAGTGGTGGCGGGTGCCTGTAATCCCAGCTACTTGGGAGGCAAGGCAGGAGAATCGCTTGAACCCAGGATTGCGCCATTGCACTCCAGCCTGGGTGACAGAGCAAGAATTTATCTTCTAATTAATTTAGCAAACATTTTAAAAGAATAGTATTTTAGCTTCTTTCTGTTTTTCTCTCCACAAACAATCACATTTCTCTTGGCACTTACTCACACCGTATGTTGAGAAGATGACTGGATAAGAAAGTGAGTCATTTAAACAAACAAAGCTTCAGTTGTAAGTCACAGATGTCAAATCAAGAAGGTAATTCTGAGAAAAGTTGAAGGCTAAAGAAGAACTAACAGAAGAATTCAGTTTTCCTGATTTTCCTATTATTTGGGATATGGCCTAGGTCATGAAAATAAATCCAGGGTTGGCAAGGCAACAAATAAAAGCACATTTTTTGGGTAACATTAGAGTCAAAAGTAAAATAAGAATTTGTAAATAGCAACTTAGATGATCTGAGTTAACCCAGCTGGTATGTGGGAATAACCATATACATGCACAAATGTGGCATTCTGTAAATATTATGAGGGCATGTATATTTTTGAAGACATATCTGTTATCCCTATTACTAAAATTTGCCTGTTAGACTCCAATTACAATTGTCAGCTGCTGCTTCACCAACAGCTCAAATAGATGAGAGCTACACAAAACATACTACTTACTTAACCACAATTTACCTGTCTTGCCTTGTCTTATTGGTGTTATCTTTTTAAATAAAAATAGAGCAATACTTACAGGTAACATGCCAACATTTTCACTCGATATACCTCTTCTGTGGTGATGAAAATTTAATATAGGTATGATTATTTTAATGCTTTGTTCACACATATGACGTGGGATCAATTATATAGACGTTTACCTATGGTTTAGAATAGTTCTATCAGATAAGACCAAATACAGAAGGAACAATTTGGGAATAAATGAGATCATTGTCATCGGACACATTCAATGTTGTGGCCATGTATTCTCTTTCCCCCACTTTTCCTCAGAAGTCTGGATTTATCATGAGGAATCCGTATAGTTATAGAAAAGCTGACTTAAATCCTGTTCTGAGAGTAGGAGCACATGATCAAGGCTACATCAGTAGGTGATTCAGCCCCTGGGCCACATTCAGTGGTTCTTGAGTGAGCATGTGATTTAAGGTAGCATATCCTAGCAAAGTTGGGCCTTTGCTTGGGTTGTCAGGACAGAGTCCTTCCTGTAAGTGAAGAAGGTGTCATGTGACCCTGGGGGCTGTTGGCTCTTTTCTAACCATGAAAGGGGTTGCCTTTAGGAGGATTTAACATCATGAAGGACCCAATAGAGACATGGATAGAAGGTAGACCATAATGGCCTTTTTTGCCGTTCAATTAAGACTTCCTTGAAATTGATTCTACTTCTGAACTTTAGCATCGTGAACCAATAAATTACTTTTATTATTTAAGTTAATTTTAAGTTGAGTTTCTCTTAGATGCACTTAAAAAGCTCTTTAATGGATACATTCAAACATATGCTGAGTAATATCGTTAAAGACATGATAGCAAAGGGATTCAGACTGTAGACTAGTAGTTGAACTGGATGATCTTTAAGAATACTTTCAACCTTGCAATTTTAATATGAGATGAATCCAGATTTCTGTACTCCATTACCGCCTCATGGGCCTAAAAATATTAATAAGATCTTCTAAAGCCATATATTTGCTATAAACAATGTGTATTTCAATACACAAACGTTAGGACTATACAGTTCTCAGCTTAGTTTCATTATTGTGAAATGGTTACATTTTATTGTTCCCATTAATCTAAAATGGTCCTTGAATAATTCTAATTAGAACACATTTTTCTGAGCATGATTTTTTTCTAAAACAGTCAGTATCTAGAGCAGAAGAGCAAGATTTGGCAGAGACCTAACATAAGATGTAGGCAACACAGGGCTTAGCCAAGTTTTTGCCTTCATATGTTGCTCCTTCTTATTTGTTGAAAAAGAAGGCTGGATATATCATTTTTGATCTAAGTACTAAATATCTCTGCTAAACAGGAACACATCTTTCTCTCTGGAATGAAATTTTGGATTGAAGTTTATTGTAATCCAACCATCTTCAAATAGTGTCCTACATTGAAATTGATATGAAATATGGGAAGTCTGAATGCACCTGGGAGTCTTACAGAATAAAGTAATACATGAAGACCACCTCCAGGATTGACTAAAGTCACATCTCTGTGGTGTCATGAGCCAGATTGACTACTTTCTCTATGAAAAAAAGGATTCAGCTAGATCCTGGAGATAACCAGAGTACAGAGCACAGTGGTGCCTTCTTAGTCTTTTGCCATCTAATAGGAGGTTGGATTATTCCTGGCATTTAAAAGAAAAAGTCTAATTCCAGGAGTGGGTCATCACCTGAGCTTGTCTGGATGATTTCCAGAGCAGGATACTTGTCTTACAAAGAACGTCTGTTATCTTCTTCCTGGAAAAAGTGTTTTGGAGCTTCACATACTTGGCTAATGCACCTCCATTCCCTTTGAGCATATGTACTTTTCTTCTGTGGATGGTGGCGTTTTTCCCTCATTAATTGTATGTTTGTTTTCAGTCTTCCAGAGCAAAAGGAATTACCTAAAAACATATTCAGTATTTACTTGTATTTCAGTAAGCTCTTTAGTGCTTTTTAAAAGATTTTAAACTTCTTTTAGAAATAGAATATTCTGTCTAGTTTTTGCGCTTGATCAATGTGAGTCTGGAGGAGTAAGGGCTGGATTTGGGGAGATGAGTTAATAAACTTCATAGTGCCACCGATGCCAGGCCTGGATTCTCAAAAGTAGTGTTTCATGTAGTTCTCAAGGGTGTAAGTTATTCTATCCTGACAACCCCCAAAATCATTTTAAATAGTTTCTCAACACCTCTTTTATTTAGTACTTTATTCATTTTCTATAAATAGTTTAAAGACATTAGTAGCATTTACTGTTGTTATTTTATGTTGTTTTATATACACATTGAGAGAACAGAATGGGACCATATTTTAGGTTAAAATTTAGTCTGCAGGCAAAGGCTTCTACTTCTGTATGAAATACACTGGAAAATTTAATCTGAGGAAATTGCTTATGTCAGCAGCTGTCACAAAATGTGTGGCCTGCTTTGGAATCTGGAGCAGCTGACATACTGAAATACTATTTCTTTTTTATGAGGAAATAAGAATATCAGTGGAATCTGTTTTCTTTGAAGTGCTTCAGCCATTTTATTTCTAATTTCAGATGTCAGCAGCCTGTTTGGGATGACTAAATGAGGCAGAGAATATTCCAATGAGCCCTTAATATCTGAGGTATTCCCCAGATATTTTTTAAGCATAGCTGGGTGGGGAACATCCATTCATTATGCCAGATGCCATAGTGTTCAGAGGGAAAACATCCTCCAGGCTTCTGTGAAGGTTACATAGGTTTTCCACAAAATGATTTATTGATGGTTTCCTGGAAGGAACATGGACTCTTCACTCCATCACCTGACACTTTACACCATTTTCCCCAAGCTACACCCTATGCCAGACTAGCCCTTCTCAGTTTTCCCAATGTGTCATTTTCTCCCATTCCTCAAATAGCTTAGGAATCTTCATTTCTGGAAGAAGGCTCTCCTGATTAAAAATTGTTAACTATGCAAGGGATGTTTTCCTACAAATGCAGAGGCCTAGACTTCCAAAGTGTACCTGTAATTTTGTTTTTACATAATAGATCTGTTTTAATTTATATATCTCTTTAAATTATTGACCATGTATGTACACTTTGCATAGCTGGTCATCTTGTGTGTCTTCTGAATTAAAAAATAACAGTGCAATGAGATGAACCTTGGGATGGAAATTAGAGGATAATCTAGCTTTTGATCCACTTTATGTCCTAAGCTCACAGCAGAGTGGCCAACAGTGGGCTGTGTTTTGGCAGCTCTAGAAGAGTCTGATATTGTAACTGCTAAGAATACAGGTTTATTAATACCATATACAAGAATTTTAGTGACTTCAGGTATGTTTCTTATACATCATGCCACTTTACTGATCTGTAAACAGTACGGTATGGTGCCTTCTTCAGAGGATTTTTGTGAGGTTAAATGGAAACAATGCACATAAATTACTTAGCATAATGTTGACTATTATTAATACGATTATCCAACCTCGAGTCAGTGAAAAAATCTCCTCAAACTACGTCACAGTCATCAGTATAAGAAAGTAAATGTCACGAGGTTGCAGGAAAGATTAAAAAAAGCAATGACAGGCCGGGCGCGGTGGCTCATGCCTGTAATCCAGCACTTTGGGAGGCCGAGGCAGGCAGATCACAAGGTCAAGAGATCGAGACCATCCTGGCCAACATGGTGAAACCTCCTTGTCTATTAAAAATACAAAAATTAGCTGGGCGTGGTGGCATGCGCCTGTAGTCCCAGCTACTTCGGAGGCTGAGGCAGGAGAATCACTTGAACCTAGAAGGCAGAGGTTGCAGTGAGCAGAGTTCACGCCACTGCACTCCAGCCTGGCAACAGAGTGAGACTCCATCTCAAAAAAAAAAACAAAACAAAAAAAAAAACAATGACATGAACAAGAGTCACTTTTCTTCCAAAAAAACTAAAAAAAAAAAAAAAGAAAATGTTGGAATAGCCCGGGCTATTGGTAGTTCACGCCTGTAATTCTAGCACTTTGGGAGGCTCAGGTAGGTAGATCCTTTGGGCCCAGGAGTTCAAGACCAGCCTGGCCAACATGGCAAAACTCCGTCTCTACAAAAAATACAAAAATTAGCCAGGAGTGTTGGCGGGTGCCTGTAGTCCCAGCTACTTGCAGGGGCTGAGGCATAAGAATCAGTTGAACCTGGGAGGTTGAAGCTGCAGTGAGCTGAGATCATGCCACTGCACTTCATCCTGGGTCACAGAAGGAGACCATCTGAGAAAAAAAGAAAAAAAAGAAGATGTGCAGAGTAGATGTACATATGTGCACCCATATGATATCTATGATTACTGTGTGATAAATCAATATTTTTAAAACATGATGATCCTTATGAAAATACTTTGTAAAATATAAAATGATACATAAATAATCAGTGTTGTTTTTATTATTTTCACGTTCACCATTACCATTCCCAACAAAAAGAACCCCATGACATGGGGTAAGAAGATCATGTACAATAAAAGGCAGAATCCATAGAGGGAGAGTTTCAAAAAATAAAATAAAAGCAGTTATTTAATATTATCCGAAACATTAAGTAATCTGAGAACAAAAACGTTGATTTCATTTTGAAAATATTTGTTCATTTTTATGAGACTTTTGAATAGTCTCTATAAGATAAAGTATTCTTAGATATTGTGAGTAAAATGAGACATGAGAAATTGTTTCAAATGGTAAAATAGTATTGAAAAGTGAGGTGGCAAGAAAAAAAGAGGGAAAACATAAAAATCTGTGAAAATAATTCCTCCAAGCTTTATTATTTTAGAAAGAATAAAGGGATGTATTTTTTTGTTCCCCACAAGTATTCCTGATCATGTGTCATCTATGTTCTAAAACAGGGCAAGAAAGGTGAGATGGAAATGAGAATAATAAGTGATGTAAAAGAAAGGTACTGTCCTTAGGGTGCCTACACATAAAAATCTGAGAATTAAGAAAAACTTTTTTCTTTAAAAGGGTAAAAAAACAAGTGGGTGTTGGGAAGAAGAAAGAAAGAAGGAAAAAAGGTGAGTGTGAGGGAGGAAGAAGGAAAGTTAGAAGGAAGAATGGAATCAAACCTTACAGTGTTGAGTAAAAAACAAATCGGATAAAGCTAACATAGGAGTTTGAAAGGGAAAAGGATAGGCTGTTTCCTTTATAAAATGAAATGGGAAATGGATGAAGCAAATGTTCATATAAGCAATGTCAGCATTCCATTTGCCTTCTCAGACTCAAAATTCCCGTTGCAGTATAAAAATCTCTAAATATATTTTACTGTCTACATGCAAGAACATTGGTTAGTTTCACACTTTATCTGAGAAAGATGCATATCTTTCATGACATCAGTTAATTTGCAGTTGAACATTTTAATTCGATAATCATTTCTTAAAGTTGTTCTGCACCAAGCACTGTTCGAGACAATCATACACTGACTGATAAGAAGTAAAACAGAAGATTGACAGAATCTACCTGGTCTTGTGCAGCCCAGGTGTCTAGAGGGAGGGCCAGGGTGTGGACTACTGATTTCATGATGGGAAGGGTGTGATAAATGCCATCACAGCAGCACTAGCTGGAGTAATAAAAGCACAGTGTAGAATGAGGGTAATTCTGCCTGCTCATGAGTTTTTCAGCAAAGACTCCTTGCGAAACTACACCAAACTCATTTTTCTTCTAGGACAGAATTTCAGTCAACTGGAGCTGAGAGTTTAGCTTTGGTTCAGAATGCATTTCTCCCTGCCTCCTTTTTTTTTTTTTTTTTTCCCAAAATAGAGGTGCTCTGATGCTAAAGACTATTTTTCATACAGAAGTCCCATATCCCCAACTTTTAGCCTTGAATTAAGAAACACTTGTAAAGATGATCAGTTTGAAGCAAAATGAAATCTAAGTATTCAACCACTCATTCTTCAGTTATTTCCACTTGCATTGATTGAACTGATTAAGATTTCCCCAGTCATTGCACATAAGTGAAGGTAGTGCAGAGGTTTCCCAGCATTTTCTTTTTTTCTTTTTAATTGTAATAAATATCACTTATTCTTATTACTATAGTATTACCATTTTTCACAGTTTATCAACCTGGAAGTCACCCTGACTGTTTAAATCCAGAGTGTCATCAAATTAATGAATTCCATGGTAATTCACAAAATGATAGTGCATCTCACTCCCAAAGATGTCTTGTATTTGATGACATAGGTATTTTTAATCCTCCATCCAGAGAAATGGGATCTGAAAGGCCAGGACCCCCCAACTAAAGAATTCTGAGGAAGAGAGGGCTGGGGCCAGAGAAGGGGTCCCTGCAGAGGCTTAGAGAAGTGCCACAGCGGTCTCAGGCCCCACAATTCTGGGAAGGATTCTATAATCTTGTTCTGTGCTGATCTAGCCTGGCCTGGGTTTGATGCTTGCTATGACCCTCAAAGCCTGAATCACCCCAAAGCAGATGAGCCAGCATCCTTAATGAGATTTGTGGGGACTCCGGGGCAGTTGAGGTGTGAGTCTCAGTCCACCTGTAGTGTTGACCTGGGCAGGTAGCTTGATCTCTGCCAGCCTCAGTGGGCTGACCCGTAGCTTAGCTCTCATTTATAAGCGAGAATAAGTAGTATTTGATTTTCCATTCCTGAGTTGTTTCACTTAGAATAATGGCCTTCAGATCCATCCAAGTTGCTGAAAATACATTATTTCATTCTCTTTTATGGCTGAGTAATATTCCATGGTGTAGATATACTACATTTTCTTTATCCACTCACTCATTGATCAGTGGGCACTGAGGTGGTTTTTGTATCTTTGCCATTGTGAATTGTGTTGCCATAAACATATACGTGCAGGTGTCTTTTTGATATAATGACTTATTTTCCTTTGGATAGATACCCAGAAGTGGGATTGCTGGATTGAATGGTATATTAACTTTTAGTTCTTTAAGAAATCTCCATAATGTTTTCCATAGAGGTTGTAATAATATACATTCCCACCTGCAGTGTATAAGCATTCCATTTTCATGACATCCACTCCAACATCTGTTGTTTTTGACTTTTAAATAATAGCTATTCTGGCTTGGGTAAGGTGGCATCTCACTGTGGTTTAATTTGCATTTCTCTAATGATTAGTGATGCTGAGCATTTTTTTGTGTGTGTTTATTGGCCGTTCATGTATCTTCTTCCAAGAAATGTCAATTCATGTCATTTGCCCACTTTTTGATAAGATTATTTTTTTTTTCTTGCTGATTTGTTTGAGTTCCTTCTAGATTCTGGATACTAGTTGTCAGAGGCATAGTTTGCAAATATTTTTTCCCATTCTGTGAATTGTCTGTTTACTCTGCTGATTATTATTTTGCTGTGCAGAAGCCTTTTAGTTTAATTAGGTCCCATTTATTTATTTATATTTTGGTTGCATTTGCTTTTGGGGTCTTAGTCCTTAGTTCATTGCCTAAGCCAATGTCTGGAAGAGTTTTTCCTAAATTTTCTTCTAGAATTTTTATGGCTTCAAGTCATATATTTAAGTCTTAATCCACCTTAAGTTGATTTTTTATATGAGGTTAGAGATAGGGATCCAGTTTTATTCTTCTACATGTAGCTATCCAGTTTCCCCAGAATGATTTATTGAATAAGGTGTCCTTTTCCCAGTTTATATTGTTTTATGTTTTGTGAAAGATCAGTTTGTTTTAAGTATTTGCCTTTATTTCTGTACCACTGGTATATGTATCTACTTTTGTACCAGTATTCCTCCTGTTTGGTGTACGTACTCAAGGAAAAGCATTTTTTGGTTCATTCAAAAATAGGGCACAATTTATATTTTTTATATTATATTCTCTGCTTAGAATCCGCAGTGACCAGCAAATAGAGTGTATTTGCCTCAAGCAATATTGTAGACATAGCACTCTTACATATTTATTGTGCTTTGGGTGAATAGTCATTACACAGGGAGAATGTCAAAGAAATCGTTATATAAAACATGGGGCCAGGCGCAGTGG
This sequence comes from Gorilla gorilla gorilla, assembly GCF_029281585.2. NCBI lineage: Eukaryota > Metazoa > Chordata > Mammalia > Primates > Hominidae > Gorilla > Gorilla gorilla. Next base: position 20,415,337 of record NC_073230.2, read on the forward strand.
CTTATGCCTGTAATCCCAGCACTTTGGGAGGTTGAGGTGGGTGGATCACGAGGTCAGGAGTTCGAGACCAGTGTTGCCAGTATGGTAAAACCCTGTCTCTACTAAAAATACAAAAATTAGCTGGGTGTGGTGGTGCGCACCTGTAGTCCCAGCTACTTGGAAGGGTGAGGCAGGAGAATCGCTTGAACCCGGGAGGTGGAGGTGGCAGTGAGCTGAGATTGCGCCCCTGCACTCCAGCCTGGGTGACAGAGCAAGACTCCGTCTCAAACAAAAAAATCAACCAACCAGCCAAACAAACAAAAAAACAAACAAACAAAACCATAGTGTAACTTTTCAAGAGCCATTATAATGAAAAGTTGAAAACTGACCAGTTATTGGGTGCATGTCTATTTATACATCTATACATGTACCTACATTTATATAAACTGTGGTGCAGAATGTAGAATACAAAATCCATGTTCACATGAAAACTGTAAAATAACAAATTTCAAGCTTTGTAATAGTTCGCTTCAGCATGGACCATTCAATGCCCTGTGGTGTATTTAATCTCCTCTACAGAACTTTAGAATGCTCCTCTGTGATAAAAATTTTTGAGAAGAACTGTACAGCCCAATGCTTGATCCTGCCACTTTAGAGAGAGTTTTGCCTCCACGCTTCACATTTTCTCTAACTTTTCTGACATCTTCTGTATTTAGAGAAAGGAGATGAGATGTAGAGAGAGAAAACAACAGAGAGAAGATTAAAGTTGTTGGCTGGGATCCTGTCTTATGTTTTGAGAATCTGACACCAAAGAAACCTGGGAACATAGTTAAAAAGAAAATTAAACAAAATTAACAAATATTCAACAACCAAAACCTCTGCTATGTTATTATTGATCAAAAATGAGTGCTTTTCCAAGAAAAAAAATTGATTCTCATAGAATTGGCAAGAAATATTTTATATGTAAGAAAGATCGAAAAAGTGATTACTATTCCCCATATTAAGGAATTTCCTTAGGACCAACATCTTCTTCTAAGTGACTTATTAAAAGGGAAAGCTTTTCTACTTGAAAAAAAGTTTCTGGATTTCAAATTCCATGCACTATGCCTTGCAGAATAATGGGGAACCAGACAGACACTGTAAGCAGAAAACAAATGAAAGAATCACAGCTAAGGGACAGGAAAGCCCACAATTCTTGGAATAAGCAGTTTATACATTTTTACTTCAGAGAAAAGGGCAAGGGAGCCTATTAATAAAATTCTGACATATTGGTAATGTCGGTTACCAGCTAAAATAATGGTTTTATATAATTATGCGCTTTTAGTTATCTATTTTTAAAAAGAAAACTCGCATACATAACATATATGGTAATGAAATTATGGAGATAAAGGCATTTCCATGTTGCTTACTATATTCAAACCCAGAGAAGCACAGTGGGATAATCAGTTAATTTATAATTTTATTAAACATCTGAAAACTCTATTTGAATCGTTGAAAATTTATTTTGAAACAACACAGTTCTCAAGACTTTCTCAAGGTATTTGTTTTGATATTAGCCTTCGTTTGGCTAAACTGAAAAAGCCAAATAAAAACACTAAAGGCAAATTAATATGCATTATTGTCACACTGAAATATCATATGTACCAATTAGTTTATATTTATTCACTACTAGGTGAAAAAGACCACTGCAGTTAATCTAATAATGACACTATTTTAATTCTATAGGTATAGATAAACACTTTAGGATCTTCTGATCTAAAAGTATTTTGAAATTATATCAGAGTGTGCTTGTTACTTGAGGTTTCTGAAACAATTGAATTGAACGTGGATATTTTAGCTTTTAAAATCACAGATTTGCAAAGCATGCTATTTATAGGATTCCTAAATAAATAGGACAAGATGCAGAGCAAAATGCTTAACCATAGTTTTAGGTGCAGCTAACAAAGGAAAGGAAAAGTACTTAAAAGAGAGAGGAGAGAAAACCTTCCCATTATAGTTCATGGAAAGATTATTTGCTTATCATTGTCCCACATGCCTAGCTTTAGCCATGTGATCTGCCCAAGGCAGCTAATCACTTTCACTGTAGTAAGCTGGCGGCAGGCTGGCCTTAGAGGAGTTTGTTCTAAGAGCTTCCCCCTCAGAGAAACCAGAGAGAGAGAGAAAAAAAAAGCACATCATTTAATAATTAAGAACCCAATGAACATGCCAACTTGAATTTCTATCACATTGCCTTTTTTCTTTATCCATTGATTCATTCATGCAACATATAATACTAATGGCTACTAATATTAATGTTAGATAATGTCCTTTATTTTTTGGAGGAGAGGAAGATCTGAGGCAGACAGATCATTTAGAAAGCTGTTTTGTGCTATGTTTGGGTTTGCAGATATAGGGGCAATTGTTGAAATACTATTGTAAGGCAGAAACTGTAAAAATGTGATGATGAAATTTCTGTTCTGGATTCATTGATAGTAGTCACTGGAATAGCATTCAGGTAGAAATATACCTGGTAACAAAGCTCAGGAGAAAGAGTAGGCATGGAGAGAAAGTTTAAAATTGTCGGTCATCTTTAATATTAATATTTATATGAGTAATATTTAATATACTATTTATATTTAATGTTTATGGAGCTTTTACTATTTTGTAAGCTTATGATAAGCACTTTACATGAATTCTCTCACTTAAACCTTGCAAGAGGTCTATGAGTTACTTACTATTCTCATCCTTCTTTTATAAATGTGATCTTCCAGCTAGCAGAGAGATTCTAAACCAGGTCTGACTTTCCAACTTCACCATCTGTGTTTGAATCTCAAATGCTATATAGTACCCTGCCTTTGCATTCTCAGTGTCCAACATCCATATCTACTTAGTGAATGACTGATTACATATTAACATTTGTGCAGCAGGACAGCCTGAAATTGCAAACAGCATGTCTAAAGAAAGAAAAGCATAGGGAGCCAAAGGATTTTAATTGTTGAAAAAAAAATTCAATTAAAAACATTTTAATTGTTGAAAAAAACTCTGAAATTATAAAGATTAATTGAGAAGTTTTAAAAAATGACTAAGCATAGTAATAAAAGGTTTAGAATGATTCAGTAATTTCTGGGGCTATAGGGGAGGGCGAGAGAGAGAGAGGCCATAAATTTTAGGAAAGTTTCTGTTTCTGGCCTGAACTGTATACATTTGTACAGGTAGGATAATTCAGTAGGTTTGGAATTTATTTCATGTTTCCATGTGTAAATTGTTCTCATTTGAGGAACATCAAGGTATTTGTAGCTGATTTTTTTGTGTGTACCAATGGTAATTTCTACTCACAGTTAATGTTGTTGAACATCCACTCTGCAAGATCGTATAGCACATTCTGTGGAAGGTATAAAGTACATATATAAGACAGTTCTCTACTCAAGAAACTTTATCTGGGAGTTGGGGAGGCAGGATGGAAACATCATTACCTCCAAGACCTACCATGATCTTGCCCCCCATTGTCCCAGTTCCCTCCCCACTTCCCTCACCTTGCCCCACCCACACTGACATCCGTAAGACATTGCACACACTTGCCTCTGAGGCTTTTTTTCTTGGTGGGGGAGGGGAGGTTGCATTTGCTCTTTCTCCTCTCGGGTTTCTCCTTTCAAGACATCACTCCCTCACTTCCCTCAGGGTTCTGCTCAAATATCAAGAAATTAGTAGGGGCTCCTTTGACTCCATAATATAAAATATGCAGATATACCTCATTCCACTTACCCTGTTTATTTTTCTCTATGACACTTAACAATCATCAATTTATCCATACTTACACAACTTACGCATCTGATGTACTTATTTATTGTTTACCAGCTGTCTCTGGCCACTAGTCTGTGAGTTGTTTGAGGGGAAGAACATTGTCCATTTTGTTTGTGTCTGTATTCTCAGCAGCTAGAACAATGCCAGACATGTGATAGGGACTTCATAAGTACTTACTAAGTGAACGAAGGAAGGAACTTATTAATGAAGATACATATAACTGCACAAGAGCCAAATTGTTGATAAAGGTAATAATCACTGGGAAATTCATAGGAAATTCTTGGGTATACACATTTCCCCAAATTTTACAGGGTGAAAACTACTCAAGGAGAGATATTCTGTCTCTTAAATATTATATCTATAAGGAGTGTTATGCCTGGAGGACTACTTAATATATTGCAAGTTTTGATACATATTTTTGGAGAAGTTATGTTTCCAAGAGGAGATGTATCTTTATCAGGAGTTTAAAAATTAGAATTTACACGAATGGCAAGTAGAAGAAATGAGATCAACCTCCCACATGCAGTTTTCATGACATGGTGTTGGAGGATGCTGGCAAGAGCTGAAACTTAAGGTAAAAAAGTAGACACTTGGGAATTCGCAAAACATAGTTTATGTGCTAATATTCCCAGAGTTTTGGGGATTTGTGGTTGTCATTAATTTATTTATATCTCAAATATTTATTGGGCACATGTTGTTTGCCCAGAATTCTTCTAGGGGCAGAGGACACAGCAGTGACTAAACAGAATAAACCTCTGCCCTTATGTAGCTGACATAGTTCGAGGAAGCAAAATATATGGCATATTCTATCTATGGAAAATAATTGCTGTGGAGGAAAGTAAAGCAAGGAAGTCAAGTAGGAATTGTAAATGGGGAAGGCAAGAGGATCATAATTTCAAATAGAGAAGGTGAGCAAAACCTCAAGGAGATGTGGATGTCAGGAAAATGAATGCCCTGCTCCTGCTTCCCATGTTGCAGGAGGAACAAGGAGGCTGGCGTGGCAGCAGGGAGGAAAGTGGAGCAGAGCAGGCAATGAAGGCCAGCAGTAAGTGAGGAGGGGACGATCCTGTAGCACCTGTGGGTTGGGTTCGCTCTGAATAGGGGAAAACAGTGGATAGTTTGGAGTAGAGAAAGTACATGATGTGACTTGTATTTTAAATGGCTCCTCTGGTTGCTCTGTTGATTACAGAGCTGTGAATCATCTGGAATGGCTGTGGGCTTGTTGCCTCTAGTTGGAGGCATTTTTGGTTAGACAAAATAACTTCACAATTTGATTTTAGAAAATATTATTTGAATTCCTCAAAAAGGGTCTTTTTAGGTTTTAATTAAACATCTTTCATTTCCACATAAGCACATCTTTTAAAGTCTTCAGCATACCTCTCATCCTCACTGCTACCATGAGAAATTCACCTTCAGGAAGCTTTCTGGGTTAGATAGAGTATAAGTGACCAACGAATCATCTTGTTCATTGACTGTTCTCAAGTGCAGCTTACATTGATCTGCTTGGATTCTTTCTTTTCCTTCCTTGATATATGTTCTTTCTATTAAAGACTAAGGTGAAATGTATTTGCGAGAGAAATCTGTCATAGATTTCCTATACTTTCCTTTGCATTCCATTATATTTTGAATTATGTATCTAATTAGGTCTAACACCCATTATATTATGAAAACCTATGCCATATAGTATTGAAAATTGTGTTTTTCTGCTGTGTCATTTAAACAACAAACTCTAGAAAAATTTCAAACAGGTCTTTAACCTACCCTGGTAGGTCTGAAACTTTTTGAGGTACATTTTATATTTACATTAGTCTTATAAATATCTAGAATTCTGACCTAAATTTAGCTCTGCTATTGCAAGTAATTACGAATAGATAGCTGCTTTACAATCCAAGTTGTGGGTTTCCTTGCTTAAAACCTATTTAAGCATGGGGACTTGAAATCGGTATGACATTTATAAACTGACATATCTGTTCATCACTTTTTAATAAGGTTAGTGTTTTTCAGAGCATGTTGCCATGATTGCCATGCCATTTAGGAGAGGCCACTCATTGGTTCAGTATTCATAGATTATTGTAAAAAAATTACATAATGCCCCACTGAAGATGAAGTGAATCCAGCACACCTGGGAATGAGTCACAATTTTCTTTGATCTCTGATAAACACTTACTTTAAGAATCTGAAAGCTGTTTTCTTTTTAACGTTTGATTCAAGTAGCTTAGTCAACAAACTGAACTTAATAAATAAACCAGATAAAATAAAATTTGCAATCTGTTATGTCAGCTCCTTGGCTCAGGTTATGCCAAATTACCAGATAATGGATGATTATACAATCATGTGTTGTATGATACAATCAACCAAGATTAATATAATTTAATTAATAAATTGAAGTGAGGCAACCACTCTGAATATTCTTGAAGTTATTAACCTTCAAGAAAATTAAGGGTTTAATTGAAATAATTCAGGGAATGCCTTTTACTGTTATCTTCTATTTCAAACAAACTCTAAGATCTATTGGGTATTTGACCTGATATATTGAGGTGTCCTACATAAATTTCTAAAACTATAATCATAATAAATCCCATTTTTGTGGAGTACTTTTCTAAGACCACCACCCTCCTTAAATAAACTGAAACAGACTATAACTTACTAAAGGCTGTGAACTGGCTGGAATATATTCTTTTCACTGTTGCCATAATTAGATAATGAAAAATGAAAATGCTTGGATTCTCACAAAACAACGCACACATAAAAGGCATACCAGTTTGGTTCTGTTTATTCACAATATTACCACCCCCTATGCCCACCATTTAGGACCCCTTTGAATATGTAAAAATTCAAATCTAGTTATGCCCTGCTGCTCTGAGCCAGGGGTATGAGACTCACAACATTCCCGAAATGGTAAACACAACTGTCTCAAAGAGTATAGCTTGATATAAAAAATGGCTTAGAGAACTGCGGAAAATACTGAAATTTTAGAGACGGATGTTTTTCTGATGGGATTTTCTATGAAGGCAATGAGGAAATGGTTCATCTTGCTTCTAAGGAAATAGGATGCCAGGTCTATTCTAACACTCTCCCATGATAATACTGCAGAGATAGGAAATAGATTGAAATTTTTTTGTGGTTTGACTGTATCTGTCGTTTATAATTGCATAGTTACTCTGATTACCTAAGCCAACCTTCCTTAGCTATCTTTTTCAGTCTTGATGTAATACCTTCCATATGCATGTATAGGAAAATATTTGTATAGGTGTGCATGTGTGTTATGTATTCATTTTTTAAAAATCCTTTGTTTAGTAAATAAAAAAACTGGTAGAGATTGTCTTTTGGTTGAGGTCATAAATTTGAAAGGTTTGCTTCTGAAAGAATTTGTTGAAATTTTCTGTCTGTTATGGGAAAATGGGCATTCAACCCTACACAGATCATTGGGAAAATGAACCAGATTCAAGACCTCAGCTATAAAAGTCACAGAGAGCATGAAATTTTGTCTGGGGTTTTATTGTAGTGTCTCACAGCTGCATAATAATCACCTTTGCAGAAAATAGAGGCATTCAGGTACTCAAAGAATGACTCTCATTTTGGAGATTCAAAAGGTTTTTTTTTTCATTAGAAAGAGGCACTTTTGTATACCATAGGATATACAAATATTGCATCATATCTATCATTCAATAAGCTTTCAATAAATAGTTGTTACTTTGTGAGTTGATAAAAGAAGTTGATAAATGAAAAAATACAAGTTTTTGATTTGCTTTTTTTGGCAACACAAGGTTATTTGGAAATTAAACATTATTTAACAAGTGAATTACTTGTTTATTTATTCATCAGATACTCCTTGCCTTTGACTTAACCAATGCCAGTTACTTAGGAGAAAACAGTGAATCAGATGGACATCATCCCTGATCTCATGGTGTTTATAATCTAATGGGTTATGCTATTAGGATTAAACATGTAGGTTACAGACACATAGTCTGAAGGTTTCTTAAACTAGCATCCGTACTAAATTTGTATTCAATGGATGTTTTCTAGTCAATTAGTGCCTTGCTGAGCATGCTGTCAGTTTTGAAGTTTAGTTATACATTAGTGGTATCCAGGGAATTTGTATATACAGATTTGCAGACCCTAAACCAGACCTACTGAATCAGAATCTCTAGAGTTGAGACCTGGAAGTCTGAATATTTAAGGAACTCTGTGGGTTTGTCTGATAAAGCTAAGCTGGCATTCACAAATCAGTATTCACGGAAAGATAGAAATCTGAAATCAGTATTCATATAAAGTTTTATGTTCATGCCAAAACAAAAGTAAATATCAATGGGCTATTGTTCTGTGTCAAATCATTTCATGTGAAGAGGTGATCAAAGTAGGCTCAGTCATTGGCCCTACCTCATTACACCTAATATTACAATCTCTGTCCCTAGGGTTTGCCATTAATGTATGGATTTTGCTTCCTTGAGCCTTCAGTTACTGAGTAGCATTCTCTAGACAGTGAATCTTCTCTCCATATTTCCTTGTCATCACTCTTTTTCCTAAAGTGAAACAAACTCAGGACATAACTTTCCCAATAGAAACTTGGAGGGTTTTATTTCACTGGCTCCAATAACTTTCACTGTAACCAAAACAATGTTGCCTTCTCTTACCATCTCTGTTCTTATTGTTTAATCCTCACCTGTATAACAATGTAATTACTCGTGTGTATAGTAAAAAAGACTGAATTTTTGATTTCCCATGTATGAGGGATTTTGGACACAAAATCATATTCAAAGTTACTCATAATTCTCAATCATATGGTCTCATTGCATTCATTCTCTGATACTCAACTCTCAAAGGACCATCTCTATGAAGCTTTCAACTTTTCTCCCCGTGGGTCTGTCCACTTTAAAAGCTGGACTAAGTCATCACTTAATGTCATTAGTAGCTTATTGGAAATGGCAACTTTAAGCAAAACGATGTATAAGAAAATCATTTTTTTCCTTCTCATCAACATATAATGAAACAATGTTGAATAAAACGACATTATATGAGGTGTCATTTTGCTTAAAACTGTGGTTTCCAAGACCCTATCAATGACATTAAATGAGGATTTACTGTACTAGATTCTGCCAGCCAGCTGGGCAAAGGGTCAGAACTGAGAAATAACTCAACTAGACTTTATCAAATGCTTGCATTGTTTTCCAGGAATTAGTTACTTTAGAACTCATGACCTTGGGAAAACTGCAAGCTATTCTAACCAGCAGCAAGTGGCCCTGGCTATGGTTTTGAAGAGAGGATAAGACATACTGAGCCAACATGCCTCCCTCTAGAATGGGGTAAGGAGTGCCTTGTATCATCCTTTCTGCAAGCAGAGATCTGCGTCACTGCCTTAGAACTGCAGAGTGCTCTTTTGCTGGCAGTACTCAATGCAGAGAATTAAAGACTCTCAATGAAGAGATTAAAGCAGAGAGTCTGTCCAGACAAATAACTTCTCCTGAATAGAGGGAATCTGACTTTGCATACATTCTCCTTGTTGTATAGAGGTGAACCATCTTTATGCATAAGCATCTTTATACATCAAGAAAGAACCACTAGTTGTTTCTGTTTTTCAGGTTTTGTTTTTTAAAGGTAATAATCAATTATTAACTTAAAAAAACCTGTGTCTTATTTATTTAGCCCCAACCACTGTCCTAATGCAAAAACATCAGAGATCCCAAATTAGAACCACTGGATTGAACCCATAAACTCCTAAATCCATTATTAATTGATTATTATTTTATATGATAAGTTTATGTGATTTGGTATACATCAAAAGATAATCTCTCTCTTTCTCTGCTTTGCAATTTTTTAATGATGTTATTGTTGAAGGAAACCAGGTTGCTTTTCCTTTAGCATCTCCTACCATCTAGATATTGAGAATTGTACCCCCCCATATTGTTTAACATGTTCCTCTGTTGTATGGTTCATTTTTGAGAATAAGACACATATGTAGTTGTGTTGACAATGACAAAAAATATCTAAAATTTGGCAGTGTGAACCCCAAATAATCAACTGTGGTTAATTGCTGCATGGCGAATAATTTAATTGAAGTGTTTTTTGTTTGTTTGCTTGCCAGTTTTTGTATAGCTGTTTAGAAAAATTCATAATTAATAGTTATTGTTTTTGCCATTTATATTTAACAATGAAAACATAATATAATAAGAGTAGTAAAATTTTCCTGGAATATTTTAAGACATTTTTAGGCATTATTTTAAGAAAAGCTAAGCATTAAGAAATAGTGAAAGTTTATTAATTTTTCAGTCTTAAAAAGCTCTATCTAGTGAAAACTTATAAAGAATGATACATATTTTGGTCTCTGTCCACCAAGGAAAAATATAAAACTCTTCTTCTTTCAGGTTAATCTTCACATTGACCTGAATCTAATGAATCTCTTGATATTTATCTCATTTTTAAAAACTGAGGTAATTATGCAGTTGCTTTTTAAAATGCTATGGGTTGTGAGTTCTGTTTCTCTTTCACATTTTATAAGGCTTAGTCTGATCTATATACAAAGAGATGTGCTGTAAAAAAATCTAAGCAAGTAGCAAAGGGGCATGCAAGTTTAAATTAATGACTGTGGGAATTAATGAGGGTGAGAGATGATTTTTCTTTTATATGGCTTATTAGCATAATTTGAAATCAACCTAAACAACTGCTTCTGTTTTCAGCTTTCTTGAATTTTGCAGTATTTTCAGCATCCTCCTGAAGGCTAACAACCACCAGGCAATTAGTTTTTGATCTTTTTGCTTGAATTGCCATTGTTTTCATAAATGCTTGAGCTAAGCAAAAACAGCCTGTATGAGGTTCCTTCTCTAAAACTTTACTTTTTTTATACACATTTTAATTCACATTTATAGGAGAGACTATCAGCATGTCAGGATGGAAGTTTATTAAGACATTGGAATGCTCACATTGGACCAGCAATGCAGAAAATTGCAGCAGTGTTTCTCAACCAAACCTTTGGCTGACGCAAATGCTTGGCTTTTATTTAATTCAGGCGAATACACAGCTGATTTAGAATGCCACCTATTTTTGTTATTTGAGTAGCCTACATTCTTAATAATCTAATTTCCATTGTGTGATGGCCCAGGGCAAAGTGCTTACTTGGAGAGGAGCAATTTGTGAACACAGATGGGCTTGAATTGAAACAGCCAGATCTCCTGTGACCTCCCTGAGGTTCCATTGTCCACCTGAGAGACCCCAGTTGCAGCTTAGCCTCGCTATGTCCTAACCTCTTCTCACTTCCCCTTCTCACAGTCCTAAATTCTTTTCTAAATAAGTCTGAATGTCTGGTTAAGAATAAGTGCTGTGTCTTTATTATCACAAAGTGGGCATTTAAATTATAACTCCAGTATAAGTCATCCCCGAAAGAAAAGCTGGTCTCTAAGGCTTTTATAAAGTCTTTAATTTCAATATTATTACGTGTCTCAGGCTAATTCCCTCATTCCTTCTTCTTTTTTTTTGCTTGTTCATTTGTTTATTATTGTTAGTAGCAGTATCGATTGTTGTTTTAAATATCTACCATGTGTCAAATAACATACTGGGTGCATTAAGTTTAATTTCCCACAACCCAACATTCTAGGCATTATTATCTCTGTTTTGCTGATGAGGGAACTCAAACTGTGCCCTAAATCCCAAAGCTGGAAAGTGGCAGAGCAGGCCAGGCATGGTGGCTCACACCTGTAATCCCAGCACTTTGGGAGGCCAAGGCGGGCGGATCACCTGAGGTCAGGAGTTCGAGATCAGCCTGACCAACATGAAAAACCCTGTCTCTACTAAAAATACAAAATTAGCCAGACATGGTGGCACATGCCTGTAATCCCAGCTACTCAGGAGGTTGAGGCAGGAGAATCGCTTCAACCTGGGAGACGGAGGTTGCGGTGAGCCAAGATCATGCCTTTGCACTCCAGCTTGGGCAACAAGAACAAAACTCCATCTCAAAAAAAAATAATAATAAAAGAAAGTGGCAGAGTCAGATTCAAATTTAATTCATCCTGGGTACTTTCCACTCTTCTGTGTGGTTGTAGCCATATTCCCCGTTTATTCCAAAGTAGGTCATAGTCTCAAGGAAAAAACTATACTTTCACTGCTTATTAATAGTTGCCATGACTTTGAGCCTCCAGGCTAAATGAGCTATCCCTTCTGTACCACAATTGCATTTTGAACACTGAACAGTACTCTTAACTCATAAATATGTGTGGCTCTCCTATTAGTTAGGCTGTGAGCTCTTTAACACAAGAACTACATTAATCTTGGTATCTGTAGTGTCTGACACACAGTAATTATTCAATAAATGAGATGCCCTTCCCTGAACTAGTAAGTTTACTCTTTGCTCCACCTGCCATCAGTTCCTCATCCTCCTCTATTGAATTTTAGATAAAAGTGGAGGTAATACATAGAAGACTTTATTTATTAGAAACAAGATATAACTAAAAAGCTGGCTATTCAATAAAAAGGTGGAGTACATTTAGTGTAATGTAACAATAAACAAATACTGTATTTCATATGCTACTCTACTCATCTGTGGTAACGCTTGGTTTCCAAACATTGTTCTAAGTTTATATTCCAAACTTCCAGCATAAAATTTCAGAAAGTACAAAGGTAGTATTTTCCCTGACAACATTATTGATGTATGATTGACTGGATATTGATAAGGAAGAAAATCTTATTTACACAATAAGATGAGATTTAGCATGAATAAGCGTAGAAACTTACATTTTAATAATAAAAATCAATCATATACGTCAAGAAAAGAATAATGCAAGCTTGACAGAAGTTCATATGTAACACTTTGGGAGGCTGAGGCAGGCTGATCACTTGAGGTCAGGAGTTAAAGATAGCCTGGCCAACATGGTGAAACCCTGTCTCTACTAAAAATACAAAGATTAGTCGGATGTGGTGGTGTGTGCCTGTAATTCCAGCAATTTGGGTGGCTGAGGCATGAGAATTGCTTGAACCTGGGAGGCGGAGGTTGCATTGAGCCAAGATAGCACCACTGCCCTCCAGCCTAGGGGACAGAGTGAGACTCTGTCTCAAGAAATAAAAAAGTTCATTTGTAAAATATTCAGAAATTTTAAATTATCTCCAAGCCTATCATAATCCAAAGGTGCAGAAAAGTATCCATCAAAAAATGGAGTGTGCAGATCATGATTAATAAAAATATCAGGTTTTGCCGTTTACTATTTTTCTCACATTGGACCTTTGTTTTCCTTTCTGTTCTAAAGTGAAAATGATACATATTAGTTGTCATTTTGTAACAACATACTCATGAGTGTTTACTTCTTCCTACATAAATTGCAAGGGTCTACGACGTGCTTAGACCATTGGATAGCCACATTTTCCAAAGGATATTGTACATTCACAAAAATATAATGAGATTGTGAAAAGGTCTGAAAATCAGTCCATACAATGAGTAACTGAACAACTTAGGATGCCTAGCTTGTGGAATAGAAGACTATTTTGAAATAGAGATGCATACCATGTGGAAAATGCTCAATTTATGCTGTACTTCTATAGAGAAAATTTATAAGAAGAAAGTGCTCAGTTCATTAAATGAAAGAAAGGGTTAGTAATTAGCAGACTTGGAATAAACAATTTGGGAAATATTAAATTTAATGTAACCAGTACTATTCAAATAATAATATGTTAAGGATGCTATAGAACACTGCTTCTCACATTTTATTACACATAAGAACCACTTGGGAATCTTGTTAAACTGCAGATTCTGATTCAGTAGATCTGGGGACTGCGATACCACATTTCTAACAAGCTCCCAGGAAACTGTCCTCATAACTACTACCCAGGTTAAGAAACAGAACATTGCCAAGCTGTTCCAGCATCTCCTACATGTGCCGTATCTCATTTATAGCCTTCTACTTCCCTAAAGTGTAACCACTATCCTGAAGTTTATGGTAACCACTTTTTTCTTTTTTGCATTTCTTTGTGTATTTATTATCCAGATGTGAATTTCTAGAATCTATAGTGTAGTCTTGGCCAACTTTTAAGTTGATATATCTTTTGTTTATATATATATATATATATATAAATATATTAAATTATATATATATTTCATATATATATAAATATATATTAATTTATTTCCACAGATTTTGGAGTAACAGGTGGTGTTTGGTTACACGAGTAAGTTCTTTAGTGCTGATTTGTGAAATTTTGGTGCACCCATTACCCAAGCAGTATACACTGAACCCAATTTGTAGTCTTTTTCCCTCAAACTCCACCCACCCTTTCCCCCAAGTCCCCAAAGTCCATTGTATCCTTCTTATGCCTTCGCATCCTTATAGCTTAGCTCCTACTTATGAGTGAGAACATATGATGTTTGGCTTTGCATTACTGAGTTACTTCACCTAGAATAGAAGTCTGCAGTTCCATTCAGGTTGCTGCGAATGCCATTAATTCATTCCTTTTTTATGGCTGAGTAGTATTCCTTCTATCTATCTATCTATCTGTCTATGTATGTATGTATGTATGTATGTATGTATGTATGTATGTATCTATCTATCTATCTATCTATCTATCTAATCTATCTATCTATCTATCTATCTATCTATCTATCTATCTATCTATCTATATCACAATGTCTTTTTCCAGTGGTTGATTGATGGTCATTTGGGCTGGTTCCATATTTTTGCAATTGCAAATTGTGCTGCTATAAACATGCATGTGCAAGTATCTTTTTCATATAATGACTTCTTTTCCTCTGAATAGATAGCCAGTAGTGGGATTGCTGGATCAAATGGTAGTTCTACTTTTATTTCGTATTCTACCACTATCCTTTTCTTTTCCTCACAATTTATCTATTGAAGAACCTGGGACAGTTTATCTGCAGTTTCCTGCATCTGGATTTTGTTGTTGACTAATGGCGCAATTTGACAGGTTCCTCTGCCTTTTTGTTCTGGAAATTGGCAACGTTATTCAGAAATCTAATCAGACTCAGTTTTGATCCCTTTGCAAAGACTGTGTATAGATGGTAGTGTATTTTTTTCATCAGAAAATCCATAATGCGTGATTGTCCTTCCTTTTTGAGTTACCAGCCATTAATTCTCAATATCTGGTTCATTAATTAATTGGGGAAGACAAAATAGTGATATTCTTATGTTTTATCATTTCATTTACATTTATTAACTTAGATGATTTTTATAAGAATATGCTTCCTTTCATCTTTTATGATAGTGTCATTTTATATAGGAAAGGAAGAATATGTTTTTAATATTTTTATCTTATTTGTCCATTTTCAACATTTATAAATTAAGTTCCTGTCATCACCTTGAGAAACTAGGTAGTTTTAAAAAAATCATATGTCGTTATGAACTGATGAACTGAACTTTTTTTATATTCAATGCATTGTAATTCTTATTGTAACTCAAACTCAAATTGCCCCATTTTTTGGCTAGTGGGAATCTGTTTGAGTTGGCTCCTGAGGTTTTTTTTTTAGCAGAGTAGTCTATGGAAGCTTGCTAGGTGTCTGGTATGTCAAAATGTTCCAGGCTCATTCAGAGTATTTCCTGACCCAGGCCTGGATTCAGCCATGTATCCAAGAAGCTCTGGTTTCTTTTAATAGGAAATAGTACTTTATGACAACTCTCTGGAATAAGTTGCTACTAAGTTGTTAGTGTTTCTAGAATGTCTTAGATAAAGCTAGGATATGATGTATTTAGAGATAAAGGAATTAGAGATAAAGTAATTTATGCATAAGTTTGATATTGTCAGTTCAAATTGAGGATTAAGAAGCTTTTCCCTAAACTCTTCTATATAAATTTTTATTTTTTCTTCCATGCTGAGAATCCTGGTTCTTAAGGACACAGAGATGAAAGTATCCGACAATAGTTCATTTATTAAAATTCTCACATTACACATATAACTTCATACCAATAATACTACTATTTTCTAATTTTTTAAATGAAAAAGTGTATATATTTGTGGTGTACAATATTATGTTTGATATATGTATACATTGCAGAATGGCTAAATCAAGCTTATTTAGCATATGGATTATCTCACATACTTATTTTTTGTGGTGAGAACACAAAACCTACTCTTAGAAATTTTCAACTATAAAATATATTGTTATTAACCATAGTTGTCATGATATACAGTAAATCTCTTGAACTTATTTCACCTTTCTAGCTGAAATATTGTATCCTTTGATGAATATCTCCCTAATCCCTCCATCCCCCAGCCTTGGATACCACTAGTTTTGATTATTCCTCATGATGAGGTCGTATCCTGCAAGACAGTCCTGACAGAATAGTTTTGAGACACGCAGAAGTTAGATTACTGTAGACCCTTCAGAACATTTTACCGTGGGTATCCCACAGTTACCCTTATTACGAATGGACAATGGTCCTTCCATTTTCTAAAGTTATTTTCAAATTGGGCTGCCTCTTTACAGTTGAGTACCTGTTGGCTAATAGCAATTTTTGCTTCTAAAATTTGTCAGATTCTCTGTTGCTTCCCATGCTTTCTCCTGCACAGATGCTAAGTTATAGATCTTACTGCTGTTGGTGGCTTATCTCTCTACCTGTTGTATTTTTAAAATCCACATTATCAAAAATAATTTACATACAGTGAAATGTATTAATTTCAAGGGTACAAATTTATGAGTTTTGACAGTCAACATACAGAAAAATCTCAATTGTCCCTAAAACTTCCCTGTGCCCTTTGATTTTCATACCACATACCTCAGGCCCTAGACAAACTCCATCTGCTTTCTGGTAATATAATTAGTTTTATTATTTAGAAGTCCATATAAGTGATATCACACCAAATGCATTCTTTCTTGGCTGACTTTTTTAGCATAAAGAAAATATTATGACTTTGAAATATGTCTACATGATTGCATTAATGAGAAATCTGTTCCTTTTCATTACTGAGTGATTTTCCATTGTTTAGATGTACCATAATTTGTGTATCATTCACTTGTTGGTGCACATTTTAATGGTGTCCAGTTTTTGGCTTGCCTGGATGGATTCTGGATGTGAAGTCTATGGTCATTCTTTGTTTCCCTGTACATGTATCTTTTCCCTCTGGCTGCTTTTATCATTTTCTTGTAGTCATTTGCTTTACACTGTGTTAACTAAAATCTGTCTTGTTGGAATCATTTTCTTACTTTACTTGGTTCACATACATTTCCATTAATGTGGTAGTATGAGAAGGGAGGATTTACTATAGTTTCAAAATATATTTACCAAATCAGTGAGGTGACTTGACTCAACTCTAGGCAAATAAATTTTTAAAAAACCTACAATAAGTAAATAAATTTACAGAGAATTATAAATTGCTAAAACTTATACAAGAAAATATACACAAATTTAATAGACAACATAGATGGCAAAAAATAAAATGGTCGTGGTTACTTTCCTTAAAAGTTTCCAGACTCAGATGACTTCTTAGGTGAATTTTATCAAACATTTTTAGACAGATATCCTTGAGGCTTTAAAAATGTTTCAAGCACACAGAATGAAAAATAAAAATGCTTCATTTTTAAAAAATAAGCAGCATAGTATTGATCTGACAAACTAATGCAACAGAGAAAAATTAGAGACCAGGCTTACTTACAAGTATTATTGAAGAATCCTAAATAAAATGTCAGATAAATAATCACATTAAAGAAATAATGAATTATGACAAGTAAACTTCATATCAAGAAAATAATGAAATTCAATATTAATAGATCTATAATTTATCATTTAATAAGTCAATAGGGTAAATCCTATTTGTCTCCAGAGATGCTGAAAAGGCAGTTGATATGATTTATATCCATTTCTTATTTTTAAAAAACACCCAATCAAAAAGAAACAGATTAACCAAAAACCAGGGTCATTCTCAATGATGAAGCAGTGGATTCATTTCTATTAAAGTCTAGTGGAAGAATTGCCATTCACTGTCATTTCTATTTAATATCATTCTATAAATTCTAATCAAAAAGATTAGAAGAAGGCAAAGTGTGAGTAGTGAGAAAGAAGTGACAAATTTATTACTATTTGCAGTTGATATAATATTTACTGGAAAATCCGAAATAATTAGTTTTAAATGATACATGATATGAAAGAAAAAATATTTTACTAAAATTTCTGGTTACAAATTTGATGTAAAAATCAACAGCTTAATAATAATATGTTATATACTTGCAAATTGCTAAAAGGGTAGATTGCTAAGTACTCTCACCACAAAATAATAAGTATGTGAGGTAATGATATGTTAATTAGCTTGATTTAGTCATTCCACAGTGTATACCAAAAACTGTATACAATTTCTGTCAACTAAAAAATAAGTTTAAAAAATCAATAGCATTCGTATACACAAACAAAAAAATGCATTAGAATATATAAAAAGGTATCTTATTTCAAATAGTAAAAGATAAAATATATTGGAACAAATTTAAGAAGACATCTAAGGGATCTAAATAAAAAACATTTTGACTCTAGTTATGGACTTTTATAAAGGAAAGCTCATCTAAGTAGAAATACATTGTTCTTGATTTAAAAAAGTCCTGAAAATGTGTCAGAAATCTCCAAATTAATTCATTAAATTAAAAGTGCTCCCAAACAACAACAAAAAACTAGCATTAAAAGAAATAATTTGACAATTTGGTTTCAGAGTTCATTTGGAGACGTTATAATGCTTAAAATAATTTTCCATATCTCTTTCAAGGATAGAAAAATAGAACAGAATAGTAGTGTAAAATAGCTATAATTTCGTATGAGAATTCAGCATAAAATTTGATTTCAAGTATTTTTGTATGTGGTATTGAGGCAAATGTTAGTTCTTTGGGGAAAAATATTGCATTTCTTCTGAACTCTTTTTAAATTTAAAAATAAAATTGAATTCATAATGAACCAGGGGATAATAAACATTGGTGAATAGATTTTACTGAACAGTGTATCACAGAAACCTTTGAGATCTGGCACACAAACATCTGCATTACTTTAATAACACATTTTTTTTTATTTAGGACCATATTATAACTTATGTAAATATAACCTGTGGCTAGGCATTCAGTTACTTCCATATTAGAAGCAATGCTAAAATGAACATCCTTTTACAAATGAATAAGTGATATCCTTTTACAAATGAATAAGTGGGAGAAATTAAAGTGCAAAAGAGTATGATGTACTCACATTTTTAGAAAATGATATAGTCACATTTGTCTTCTGTAATATTAAATTTCAACTTCAAATGTTAAGAAAAAATTTTAATTGTGTTTGTGCCTTGGATAGAAAGTGGGTTTGTGAAATGAAAGTGACATACCATTTTATTGTACATTAACCAGTGCATGTTATTTATTAATGAACTTGTTGGATAGTTAAAGGGAGGATGTCTACAATGGAAGTGAGGAGAGCCAACTGCAGAGCGTTGTGGATCTGTGGTCTTATTTTTACAGAAAGATAATTTGAACTCAAAGGGATTGGAACAAAACGAGAAGAGTTATAAATAAAAAAGAAAAAGAGAATAAAATAACGCTCTTGGGAAGACATCAAAGATATCTGGATTTGTTTCTAATGATTTTTCTCAATTAGCTAAAATTAGATTCAGTTCCAGGAAATATGTCATTAATATTTCATGACAACATTATTTAAACTAATAAAAAAAATGTATCTTGTCAAAATTTTAATTTTTAAAACCACATTATTTCTTTCCTTCCTGTTAGAATCTCACAACTCTTTTAGTGTACAACATGGTGACTCACAATCTCTAAAAAGTGTCTGGTAAATATATATGATGGAGAAAAATACAACAGGAAAGCCCAAACAAAATTAAACAAGGAACAAGTGTTTGATTTGTAGTGCATATTTCATATATTCTTTAAAACAAATTACTAAAAGTGTTATGAGATTAGCAATTCTGTCATCAGCAAAGAAGGAGTCTGGGTTTTTATTTATGTAAAACCCATCTCTTAGATAATATCGTTTTATTTAAAGTTTACATCAAAAACAATTGAGAATGCTATTTAGCTCACAAGTTCAAGAATCATTTTCTTCTGGACTTCAGTGGAGTAGAAAATGAAAAAAAAGGATTTGAGTTATTCTGCATCTGAGTTTGTGTAAGTAGAAAATGAAAAAAAAGGATTTGAGTTATTCTGCATCTGAGTTTGTGTAAGTAGAAAATGAAAAAAAAGGATTTGAGTTATTCTGCATCTGAGTTTGTGTATATAAGGTATATCTAGCTAATCAAGATAAAAAGATATTTAATCAGCATTCTTTATTTTCATTTGCTGGTTGTATCAAGAAACAGTGAAGAATGTAAGAAATAAGTCAGAAAATGAGAATGTTTATGGAGGTAGATGTTATTCCTCAAACCACATTTGACATTGTGAGATGCAAATAGATTTTTGTCCAGAAAGTGCAATACCATCTAATTAAATGGATCTTCTTTGGAATGGTGCAAGACCCCTTCAGATATCTACTCAAAGGGCATTTTCTCAGTGGAACCTACCTGGACCACACCCCGTTTAAAAACTGTATTCGCCCACTCATTCCTTCATCTGGATTTTTTTTTTTTTACTCTGTTCTGTGTGTTCCTTTTTCATAGCACTTACCACCTTCTAAAAGTTCATAGACTTATTTATTATATTTATAATTGTGTTTATCTCCCCTCCCAGACCCTAACTTCCAAGAGGATAGAGATCTGTGTGATTTGTTGTCTGAGTACACATGGCACCTGGAATAATGCTCACATGTAATAAGCATTCAATAAATATGTATGAATAAATGAAGGTATATGGAAGAAATTCCCAGCCATAAAAGCAAAACATCACAATACATTTTTAGGCAAGGCTAGAGATTTAACTCTTAAGGAAGGATTTAAAAGCATTCTTAATAGACTGAGTAGAGGAATAGATTAATTAAAAATTTAGAATCTATGAAATATTTATGAAGCACCTCTGTGGTAAAATACATTGACTCAAGGGTATGATTATATTAATAATTAAAATCACAATAAATTTTATAATTGATATTTTAAGTAGTTTTTTTAAAACATCCAATTTGCTTTCCTAGAAACAATATATTTGCCCTCTCTCATTTGGTCATATGCATTCACATCCCAATAGCCTTCTGACCACAGGATCTTGGGTAGATATTGCATCCAATGCTTTTCTCATCTTCATTTCCAATATCCTTTCCCTTCTTCCCTTCAGCTACCCATTCCCAGGACCACACCTTGAACCTTGCCAACACTTGCAAATCTTTCACATTTGATATAATCGGTTTCCACCTGTAGTCTTCTGACCATGATTTCCTATTTTGCACTAAACTCAGTTATTCAGCCAGTTATTCAAACTAAATCTAATCTTGAATCTAAGGGTTGAACCTCATGTCCACTGAATGTTTTCCTTTGCCTCAAAGCATCAGCCACTTTCTGTAACTTCCCATCTTTGCAAGGTTAGATTTCATGACCTATCACTTCATCCACTCTTCTTCTACACAGATAGTATTAATATTAATACTAATTCCATGCTAATATTAAATTTAATGCCAATACTAATATAGTTAACATTTTTTAGCACCTGCTACATGCCCAACATTATTCTAATCTCTGTGCATGTAGTGTCTAGTTTAATCTTCACCACTCCATAGGTAACTTTTGTGTTATCCTCATTATACATATGAAAAAAGCTAAAGGAAAATATGGTTAAAATTATTGCTTAAGGTGGCACAACTGAGATTTGGAACTAGGCTACAAAGTCCAAAAATCAAGCTCCAGAGCTTATACTCCTAGCCATGGTATCTGCCTTCACACTTTGTTGAAACTGCCTTTGCAAGTTTACGTTGGCCTGCCTATTGCTAAGTGTAATGAACACTTATTCTCCATGGCAGATGGGTGAAAGTATACATTTGTGATCTCAAATCTCAACTAAGCTCTCGAATTCTCTCCAAAGTCTTCTGGTTGGTTGACTCTCCAGTTCTCTGTAGTGACGCTATCAAATCATCTGTACTTGTTGAAACTTTACCTCCCATCTCATTTATTATTAAAACATAAAAATAACCCCCTTGTTAAAAAGGTAAACTGAGGCACAGTAAATTTTTTTTAAAGAGTTTATTTGAGCAAACAATGATTCATGAATTGGGAAGTTCCAGACAAGAAGTGGTTCAGGAGATCCACCAGGAAAATGCAGGAGGGAGGTTTTTATGAAATGAACACAGAAGTAAAGCAAAGAAGATACTTGATTGGCTATAGCTATACAGTTGCCTTATTTGGTATATACTATTGGATAGTCCTGAGTTATATAATTATAAGTCTTTTGGCTGCTTCCAATTGATTGAGCTTAATTTCTGTTTTTCTTTAATGTATGCATTCACAATAAATAGCTCAAGTTAAGTTTCACTTATGTTTGCATATTGAGCAAGGTTAAAGTCGCTTAAGAGGCCTGACTAGATTTGATTGCTCAGGAATTTTTCAGTCCTGGTTTCCATTTTTATTTACTTTAATACTTGTTGAAGGGGGAAAGTTGAAAGTATCAGATAAATTTACCCATAACTCTCTCATACCTCTTACTACCATGGACAATTATTTCTCCTCCTAGTTAGTGCTGTTCCTCTAGCCTTGTCCTAATTCGTATCTCCTCCTGCTTCTCGGGGAGCAAGCAGAGCTTACCACTTTTGCTTTCACAGAACACTTTTACCTTTCCTGTCACTGCAGTCTTACAACTTTGCACTTACTTTTATGACTGCTTATTTTTATTCTCTGTTGCCTTCTCTTTCTCTGCGTTACTCTTAAGTTCTGGTGTTTATCAGGATTCAACTCTAGGCTTTATTCTTTTAGCATGCTACACATTACCACTAGCCTCTATCATCCATTTTCATTGTTTTAGTTATTACAGATAGCCTAAAATTTGTATCTTTCACTCAGATCTCTCCTGAGCTTTAAACCAGTGTATGTAACCATACTCTGGATATTTCTGTTTGAATGCTCCATAAGCACCTTAAATTCAGTGTCTAAAAGTGAACTCTCATTCTCCTCAATGAACCTCCTGATTCACCCATGTTTTATAGTGAATTGGGATCACTATCCACTCAGTTGTGTAAGATATAAACTTTAAAGTAGCATCGTTCAAAAATGTTGCCTTTCTCTCAACCCTGACATCCAATCAGCCTTCAAAACTTGCGCATTCTACCTTGTATATATATCTTGAATCTCTCCACTTCTCTGTAGGTCAACTGACATTTTCCTAATGTAGGTAATAATACATACTTTTTACTGGAGCATTGTAATAGTTCCTAATTGCCCTCTCTTCATCTAGTATACTCACCATAATCCACGTTCTTAACAACTGGAGAATATACTTCCACCTTCCCAAGATGTCTCAGTGTCTCAGCCCATTCTGGGATTAGGCTCAGGCTTGAGGTCTAGAATCTTGATATTCCAGTCGGTTCCAGGTAAGGATGAGACAAATATGGTTTCTTTCAATTGGAAAATCTGTGAACTAAAGAGATAAGTTAGCTGCCTTCCATACACCCAATAAGAGTGGCGAGACAGGGACAGAATAGCCGTAACAGATACTCCTATTCAGTAGGATACTGGATGGCAGAGACGATGAGAGAGAACAGGAGAAACGTAGCGGTCACTAGTCCCAAGCAAATTCTGAGATATAGACAGGCAGATATCTCTAGCTCTACCTAGGTTGCCATTTGAGTTCCTGGGAGTGGGTTTCTGTGGCTCTTGGCTCCTTCATCTGGGTTTTTAGCTTCATGACTTGAGTCACTTTCTCTTTTTTGTTAGAAATGGTCCATGCTTGCTAGGGAGTAGTTTCTCCTTTTGATTCCTTTCCAGGAAGGTTGTGAATACTGTTTGTCTCTCCAATCAGGCTTTCTGTGTGAAAAGCCCTGGTATTATCTTCTGCTCACAACTGGAATCATTCTTTATAGTGTGCCAGAAGTTGTTCCTGGTGTACTGGGACATGCATTCTGGTGGGTGCTTGGAGGAGAGGATGGAGGGATTAGCAACAGACTTGGATGAAGCAATCTGGGGAAGTGTCACGATGTATGTACCTCTTCATCTGTGAATACTTTCTCCTTTCCTTGGCATTGCCTTCCTGGAAAGGTCTTCCTGGTATTAGTGGAGGAGGTCATTGTTTTTCTCAGGCAAACTACTGAAAGTAATAATATTAAACCAATACAAGGCAAAATAGCAAAAAGCCCTCTTTCCCATTCAGTCATTTTAAAAGTTAATTTACCAAAAGGAGTAAAGTTTGGTCAGAGTAATTTCCACCAAGGAAAAAAAAAAGATTGTATTTTTAGCCTACTTTACACAGTTAATCTAACAAATCATTTCATTAATGTTGACTGTTCTTCTGGCCAAAGAGCAGAATTGAAAGAAACTTTTTACTGGTTGAAGCCTCGTGTGAGCTTTTCTAAGTCCCCTGGCCATTTGAAAGTTTAAAAGGTCTGCAACTTTCCAATTGTTAGCCTTAGGGTAAATGGAAACTTAAAATGGTCTGGGATTACCTTTATTATGAGAGTGAAAGTAGCCTTCAGATTTATTTCCCTGAAATAGCATTCCTGCAAAAAAAAAAAAATACTAATAGATAATTACTAACAAGCCTGGTCTTTAATAATGCACTTACCTTGTTCTGAGAAGTATGTGAATTACAGATCAGGTGTCTGTCTGGGTAAGGCTGAACCACTTCTCACATATAATCTTGTTTTTAAATCCTATATTAACATTGTTTTCCTAAATCTACTTCAGCATCTTTATACTACTCAGAAAATAGAAATAATTCATATTTGCCCATATGTGTAGCAATAAATAGGAAGGATTGTGCACCACAGACAGTGTTTGCTTCCTTCAATGACAGTGTCCTGAACAAATGGAGTGTTAAATTATTTAGAAATACTTCTTCTCAGATTGGTAGTATTTGTCTTTTTGTCAGAATATTGCCAAAGATGGGCACAATATGACTGAAATTATATATTTACTGAGAAAAGCATGATTTGTACTTGTTTTCAAGTGAGGGAATTATAAATCCAATACTTTGCTACCCTTCTATGTAGAATTTCTGTCAGAAGTAAGCATTTAATCTATTCACATTATCATAGTTGAAACTGGAATTCTGGTTTTATTTTTCAAACACTGATTTGAAAAAAAAATCATTATCTCTTCTGCTTTAGAGGAGATTTTGAGTATAGTATCTGTGATGGTTTGTATTGTGTCAGCTTGGTTACACTGGAATGATGTTTCTCCAAACCCTCACCCTTCTGTGGTCCTGGGTTGTGTGAGACTTGGAAGGTGGAAGTGAATTAGTAGCTGTTAGTGTCTGAAGGCCAGTGTTGTGAGAGGCAGTCAAAAAACCCAGATGTGAGGGCAGGTTCAAGTGTGTCCTCACTCTCTCCAGGTCATCACTCCTGATTGCTGGCCCTGCTGCCCAGCCATGGCCTTCAGGCCCCATAACTGGACCTTGGGCTGCTGACTAACAGAAGCAGTAGCTACACAAAGGCAACAGCTTTCCATAGACAACTACCCCAGCAACATTACATGGCCCCGTGTCCACAGCTGTATGTGCCTTTCTCCCTAGATTCCTTTGCAGGCTCCAATTTGTCCACCTGCACCAGGGGTTTGGCAGTTGCCAGCTCTGATAACAAAGCTGTTTGTGGGTAGATTAAATCATTGAGAAATAGCATGCGGGGATTACCTGGGAATATTAGGAGTATCTGTTTTAATTAGTAAGATCTGGTAAGTGTTTATCTAAAACTGTAGCAACCACTAAACAGTGTGACTTAAGAAAAAAAATTTTTTAATTTTATATAATTTTAATTTAAATTACAACACCAAAGTAGTATAAAATATTTTTCTATTAAACCAACTTTGTTGTTTTGGTAGAACTTACATTTCACATTGCATAAGATGTTATTGCCTTATTGTTAACATGCAGATTGGCTGCATGCATCTAGTCATTGTTAATAGATTGATTCAGATTGAATGCATTTTACATTTTAAATGAAGGCTTAGTACTGATGCAACATTGAGTGAAAATGCTACCACCAGAATAGTAAACAGAAAACAAGAGATTAGTAGTCATGTTACAAATTTCAGGAGGAATGGAATTGCATTTCAGTAGGGCACAGCAGAACAAAAAAGTGCTTTTATTTTTATGTAAATTTCCTTAAAAGGTAAAAATAGTGGGCAGCGTTTTTGTTGTGGACGAAGTGTACAACATGAGACATTTTCAACAAATTTATAGTAAATTTGATAAGATATTTTTTCTAACAAAAAGTCATTGAGTTTAGCCACTTGAAATAATATTTTAAAAGAACAGACAAAACGAACTGATGAATTGGTTAGAATTGGAATTAAAAGACTAACAAAAAATTTTTAATGATTTTTCAAAAGAACTAAGCTCGTAAATAAGCTAGGTTTTTTTTTTTAAATAAGAAACCATTTTTACATGGAGAAATGGCAAAAATGATTAATAATTTCACCTTTTAATTTTTACTTTTTAAAAATATGGCTACCAATTAAAAATTATATATGTGACTTGTATTTTATTTCTCTTAGTGCCAATTCAAAGAGTATATGGAGACTTGAGGTAAAGTCTCATTCAGATGAATCTGAGAGGCCAGAAAAGGTTCCACTTCAGCTTTCCAGATCTTTCCATTTCCAGGGGACCTTTGCAAAGTATATTTTAGTTTTTACTACATAATTCATAAAAATTTGATGTTTTACTGTTAAAATTACTGGCTACTTGTGCCTGTATGCCTTAGTAAATATCCGTGTATTTAAAAATATTTCTTCAGAAACGTAGACAATAAAGAGGAAAAAACAATGAGGAAAAAACAGCCAGTTAAAATTACTGGCTACTTGTGCCTGTATGAATTAGTAAATATCCATGTATTTGAAAATATTTCTTCAGAAACTTAGAAAATAGAGAGGAAAAAACAATAACATTTTAATATTAGTATTAAATGCTAATACCATCATTGTTAGCATATCAATAGCTTTTCTTTTACAACACAAAAATCTCATTTGAAATAAGTAAAAACATAAGTGAACACGTGAAAAAGACTATTGGAAACAAAGCCTTTTTAAGAACAGCAAACATGACATTATGTAATTAAAAATACAGAAAAGCATACAGTTTTGCCAACGAATATTACATTCACAAGTTTTTAGTGGTAAATATTTGGTAGAATAAGAGATGGGACATATCAGCATACCCATATTACTTGGAGTTGGTTCTTGATAACCATGCTGTTTATAGCTAATTATTTTTGTATAGTCAGAATAATATTTGGTATAATATTAGGTTACATTGCTGCATTTGAACTATCAATTTAGAGTTTAATTATCTTGCCCGTTGAATAACCAATCTTGGATTTTTCTTTTGCTGTGCAATTTCATTTGTGCCATTTCTAACTGTGTTGTATTGTTTTTAGAATGACTTTCTTCTTCAAATAACAAGTAGCCAAACTCCTTGAAAAAGGTATAGTGCTCTATCAATATAAAGGTTGGGTTGCCAGGTTTGGCAGCCAACACAATTTAATGAGTAAACAAACACTCTGCAGAAACTTAGACCTGCTTAACCCCTTCAGGCAATTTTAAGTATTTTAATTCTGCCAGAAATGTAACCTACTGTTTTAATGAATAGTCAGAAAATATCCTTAATACTTGTGGATATTGATTCCAGCTGGAGATGCCTATCACCTGAGTTGACATTTAATATATTTTCAAGGGATTCTCTTGAATTGGAAATAAAAGAAAAAAAAGAGCTAAACTTGCTTTATCATTCTTGAAAGTATTTGTCAAATTGAAAGAACCTCAGATTTTAAAAAGTAAACCACCTTAGGGAAAAAGCATAAATGTCATCGCTGCCTAACTAGGTTTTAGGAGTCCAGAAGTCGGAGGGGGCCTTTATAGACAAAGCCTGATTCTGAAATAGTTTTGATTCCTGTATCTGAGAATATATCAGTCCTATTTGTACAGTGTATGTGGTCATGGAAGTTATCAGCATATTAAAATGTATTCCACATGGATACTTTTTCTGCCATTCTTCTCATTTCGTACTCCTAACCTTGTGAAGTAGGAAAAGAAATTTAAAAGGGGCATGTCATTCAGAATAATATATGTATGCTACTTGGCTAAATATCAAACTATGGAATGTGAAGGACATGGAAATTCCAGGATGGCAGCATAAGGTGCTTGATGAACCCTTCCCCCAGCAAAACAACAATAATTTAAAGTCCCTGGAAATTGTCCTAAAGCCGTAGAGTAAATGAAACAGTGAGAGGCCATGGCATTTGAGCCACGAGGTTGTGTCCATTTAACTTCCACCCCCAGCTCCATGTTACAGAGGTGCTACCCCAGGTGTTCTTCTCTGGGCAGCTGCAACCAAGAAGAGAGGGGCTCCCTCTCCTCCAGCCTCCCAGTCTCGGGCCATGGTTTCTACATCTCACCGTCATCCTAGTCCACTGTTGCAGAAGTTCTCTTCCAAGCGGATGTGGCTTAGAGAAATAGATCTTCCTTTCCCTACTCAGTACCTACTCATAAAGATGAAGCTCAACCCCAAATGCAACACACTGAAACTATTGGGACCCCTATCACCTTTGCCCCAACATACTTAAAGGGTGAAAGTTCCATGTCAGTGGGGCAAGCTAAGAAAATAGTGGCAGCCACCCTGCCCTTCTGCTTGTCACAATTCATAGAGCAGGATGTACTCTTGAAAAAGTATGTCCCTACCCCAGCTCTGGTGAAAAAGTACAAGGGTACCACCCAGGAGGAAAGGCAGGCCGTAAAGACAAGGAGCTCTATATCTTTTCCTCAGGAAACTGCCTTTATTTGGAACAGAGCATAGAGAATTCCATGACTTAAGAGCATTTTTTAAAATTATGGAGATCTTGGCAGAAAGCAATTTAAAAAGGCTGGTAGCTCTGTGAAGTATGCAAAATGGCAGAGCAACCAAAGGTTTAATAGAGAGTGACAGAGAAAAAGATAACCAAAAAGAGCCCTCTTGGGATCATAGTCAATTCTTGGGGGCAGGAAGACTGTGCACATGTGCTTGCAGAAACAATCAGAGATCCCAGCACTCTGGGAGGCCGAGGCGGGCGGATCACAAGGTCAGGAGATCAAGACCATCCTGGCTAACACAGTGAAACCCAGTCTTTACTAAAAAATACAAAAAATTAGCCGGGCGTAGTGGCGGGCGCCTGTAGTCCCAGCTACTCGGGAGGCTGAGGCAGGAGAATGGCGTGAACCAAGGAGGCGGAGCTTGCAGTGAGTCCAGATAGCACGACTACACTCCAGCACTCTAGCCTGGGCTGTCGCCCACATCTCAAAAAGAAACAATCAGAGCAGGATATGGAAAGACTTGAATCATCCCCACAAAGTGCACAGGCCCATCAACACAAGGCAGAGCCCGCACTGCCACAGGCTTAAGAACAGAGGCTTAAGAACAGCCTCTGATCAAACACAAATCAAACAATAACATGCTCTAACCTGGGAGCTGCTCCTAGGTGGATAAATATAAAATAGAATCACACTAATTCCAGACAGTCTGTATGACTGTATATGCCCAAAGCTACTTCCTTCTTGACAAAGTTTGGAAAGATAACTTTCAAGCTACTTCGCTGTGGCAAAAACACAGGGCAACAAATATAAACTCCCTGAACTCTGATAGCAGCCTCCAGGCCACCAGCCCTTGATGAGTAAGTGGCTTATGCAAACCCAAGGATGATCCCTAGGGAATGAGGCCAAGAGCTAAAACAAGGGAAAGAAATCTGTGCAGGGACATCAGAGGCTGCACACTTGGAGGGAATTAGAATTTGCAGAATTAGTTTAATTAAGTAATTAATCAAATAAGCAAAGGACCCAGCAAACAAGAAGAACAACCCCCACCAACAGTATTCAGTATCCAGATTTTCTAAAAATAAACCTAAAATGTCTAGCTTTCAATAAAAAAATTATCAGATATGCAAAGAAACAGGAAAATGTAACCCAAACACAGGAAAAAGTAGCAGGCAATAAAAACTGCCTTTGAAGATATCCTGATGGTAGGATGGCGAATTTAGCAGACAAAGACTTCAAAAAAGCTATTATAAAGATATTCAAAGACTAAAAGAAGTCATGTTTACGAAATAAAGGAAGGTCTGATGATGATGCCTTATTAAATAGAGAATCAATAAAGAAAAAATACTTAAAAGAAACAAATTGAATTTTGGAGTTGAAAAGTAAGAAAAGAAAAAACCCAAATGAAAAATTTTAGCTGGCAGAGGAAAGAATCAGCAAACTGAAGATAGATCAATAGAAATTAGGCAATCTGAAGAACAGAGAGGAAAAATAATTAAACGAAAAACTTAAGGAAATAAAGGGCACTATTAAGCACACACACACACACACAAATACGTGTAATGAGTGTACCAGAGGTAAGAGGAAAA
This sequence comes from Gorilla gorilla gorilla, assembly GCF_029281585.2. Taxonomy (NCBI): domain Eukaryota; kingdom Metazoa; phylum Chordata; class Mammalia; order Primates; family Hominidae; genus Gorilla; species Gorilla gorilla. The sequence goes on from NC_073230.2 coordinate 20,445,483, forward strand.
GGATAGAAAAAAATATCGAAAAAATTATGTCTGGAAATTCCCTAAATATGAAGAAAAACATTAATTTTCACTTCCAAGAAGCTCAACAAAATCTAAGTAGGACAGATGGAAAGAGATAGACAACCGGACACATTACTGTCAAAATGTTCAAAGATAGATGCAAATCTTGAAAGCAGCAAGAGAAAAATAACTCATCATGTACAAGGGAAGTCCAGTAACATGAAGAATTAACTTCTCAAAAACAATGAAGGTCAAAGGCATTGCAAGTCATAACCAAAGTGCCAAAAGTAAGAAAAAAATCAAATAGAAAGATAATGAGAAGGGTTGGTGAGGATGTTGGGAAACTGACACTCTCATACTTTGCTGATGGGAAGGTAAATGCAGCTCCTTTGGGAAACATTTCAGCAGTTTCTTTACCTGTTAAACAGATACCATATGACCTAGCAATTCTACTCAGCTATGTATATTCAAGAGAACGAAAACATAGATCCACACAAACCTTGTATGTAAGTGTTCATAATAGCATTATTCATAATATCCAAAAAGTGTAAATTACTCATATATCTATCAACTGATGATTGGATAAAGTGTGTTAAATCCATAAAATAGGCTATTATTTGCCTATACAGAGGAAAAGTACTGATGTATGCTAAACACAGATGAATTTTGGAAATATTATGTGAAGCATATTATTTCGTTTATAGGATATGTCCAGAATATGCAACTTTATTGATAGAAATAATAATATTCACTGCCTAGCACTGGGGGTGAGGGTGGGCAAATGTGGAGTGACAGCTAAAGGACAGGAGGCTAGGGAGAAAGAAAATGGTTTTTTTTGTTGTTGTTTTGAGATGGAGTCTCGCTCTGTCGTCCAGGTTGGAGTGCAGTGGGGCTATCTTGGCTCACTGCAACCTCTGCCTCCTGGGTTCAAGTGATACTCCTGCCTCAGCCTCCTGAGTAGCTGGGATTACAGGCGTGTGCCACCACACCTGGCTAATTTTCGTATTTTTAGTAGAGACAGGGTTTCACCATGTTGGTCAGGCTGGTCTCGAACTCCTTACCTTGTGATCCACCTGCCTCAGCCTTCTAAAGTGCTGGGATTACAGGCGTGAGCCACCGTGCCCGGCTAGAAAATGTTTTAGGGTCAGATTTTGTGGTAATGGTTACACAATCCTATGAATATACTAAAAATGTTTGAATTTTACACGTCAAATGAGTGAATAGTATGTTCACTATATCTCAATAAAGCTGTTTTTTAAAAAACAATTGTGATCTGTGAAGGCAATGGTATACATCTGTTTAAAATTCACTTCTCTTTTCCATAGTTCTTAATTATGTCCCTTGTATCCTATTTTTGTACCTCACTCCTGAGATACTCAACAGATAAAATTGATCACTACTTTTACTACTACTGTTTATAATAGCAGATAAAATTGAACTATTTTTATAAAAGGACATTTTCAATATGTTGTCTGCTTGGTTATCTATGTGCATTGAAAAAAGTCTAGCTTTATGTACGTGATAGTCATGAAACTGATACTCAGGAAAATTTGTATTTCCCATTTCTTTGGCTAGCTACAAACCAGATATAATAATCTTATTACCTATTCCATAGCTCCCATAAAATATATGTTTCCTCCCTTTTCAGAGGTAGACTCTGCTAGTGTTCAACATTTATGCATCACTTTGCTTTTAAATGGCCTATCTTTAGTGGTCTCCCCTAACAGCCATTATCGGGATCAGTGTTCATGAAATGCCTGCTACTGTTCACCTTGCTAGTGATCTTTGAGTCTATTAAGAGGGAGGAACAAATTAGTTTTGCAGACATTTTTCCTGGATACCGAGGTCCCAAAATAATATTGTGGGAGTCCTGGGATTAACACTCAGTTCTCTCCTCTCAACTGCACCATAGTTTACTCACTTACATCGTTTCCCTGTAGGAAATGGTAAGCAGAAAGATCTCACTGCACCTCCAGTCTGTAATGTGTTTGTTGAGCTCTGCATATTTTAGCAAACTCTGAGGGTTACAGTTCTATAGGTAAAGTCATGCCACCCCTAGGCCTACATTTCAACTACTTTGCCATCGGGAGCACTCCATCTGGAGTTCCTTTTTACCAGTTTTTTTCATTCCATGCTGTTCTACTAATTCTTCCCTCTTTCGTGTCTTTGCTATGTGGTGGGCTCTACTGCTTGTAACTTGAGGAAAACAAGCAAACATTATTTTTACTTTCTGGGAGGGTGATGGAGAGGTTAACTATCAAAGTTTATGTTTTATTTTGCATACCTGAATTTTACAAAGTAATAATAAACCAGTTCCAACCCAGCTGTTGTTAGGACATTTTCCATATCTGTAAATCATAAATGTTTCAAAACTGGTGTCATTCTTCTTGTTAGACACTGAGGATAAGAGTAGGTATGAAATTTTGTGAGCACAGGTGATATTTTCCTCATCCTTATTTTCCACATGATTGGAAGAAAAGAGACTGAAAGAAAATCCTATGTACTAACCAAATTGTTTCCTTAATGTCTCTGAAAATGTACATGCATTTTCAAACATGTTGAAGAAATAAAAGATGACCACATCTCCATAGCAACTCCTTTATAATATTAATGTTCTTTCCTTGTTCCTCTTCCCAACATGTATGTACCCACAGAAAGCCTCATATAAGACTCAAAATTGCTTAGGTTTTAAAAAAAATTTTCAGATTAAAAAAAATCCAACCTTGCTTTTTGTTAATAGCTGCATAGATGTTAGATTTTCAAAATGACAAGTGGAAAATTTTCCCATTCACTCACATTAGGCCAACCATATTTACTGTATCAACAGTATGAATTTCCAGTGTGTCAACAGGTTATTTTAAAGAAGGTCTTTCATGAGATTTCTCTCTCTGCAGACTATGAATCATGCAAATTAACCCATCACTAGAGATATCTGAGTGTGTGTGTGTACATATATTTTCTGTGTAATAAATTGAGGTTATAAAACTGTTCTGTCCCCAGAAAGGGAACTACAGCATTCTGTGACTGTATGTGTTTGAGTATGTATTGCTTGGAGGAAAAAATAAGCAGATATCAGCAACCAGAAATAGAAAGCTATATGCTTACATCACAGATAAAATAACCCATAAACCATTCCTGATTCAGCACCCAATATCTTGCTAGCTACACACTGTTAAAATGTCTCCATATACCTAAAGTTGTCTATCCTGGAAATATCAAACTTCTGTCTACCATAGATAAAATTATCAGACAACATTTATTATTTTTTCAGATTTTTTATGACATTTATTACAATCCAGAATTATTCATTTGTTGTCTCTCATTGCCTTCCCAAACCGGAATGTAAATTTTGCAGGAAAAGGGACCATATCTGTTTTGCTCATCCCTATGTCCCTAACACCTTGTACCTGTCATACCACAAGTGCTTAATAAATATGCAAATAAATATGCACTGTAAAAATATTGTATACATTTGGAGAGAGAGATTGTAGGCTGATTAGTCCATTATATACTAAAAAATAATTTATTAATGAAATCCCTTTCCCCCAATTTTTCCTCTCAGAATGTTTTTAATGTTAATTACTCTTAATTTATAATTCACTAAGTTTATAAGTTCTTCTCAGATTTAAGACTTTTTGAGACACACACAGACATACACCCTGCAAGTGTAATTTTGGTAAAAGAATCACTGATACTGAAGCACAGGGTTTCAAACATATATTTTCAAAACCTCCATCATCTTTACGGTTTTAAAATTTCCTCCTAAGGTCTTATAATAGTTATTTTATTCCAACTGGCTTAAACTTCTTAATTGTAAAGATGTCTACATCTATTTCTACATAGGCTTTAATCTGATATAAAGTTTCTGATTCTCCCTCCCTATCCATCCCTCTCCAATTCTCTCTCTTTTTCTCCTTTCTCCTCCCCATTATGGTTATATTAGAATTAGAATATTGCTCTCTTTTTTGCTTTTTTTTTAACTTTTTTTCTTCACTGCTTCATAAGAGCAGAGAAAGAAGATAGAATTACAGACCCATTTAATTTGCAGTTTATTAATGGCTTCCCTTACAGATGTAGGTGACAGAAAATTTGGAGGAGTTTGAGAATACCATATATGGATAAAAATGCACTATTTGACCATCATGCTTATAAGATTCTTACGCTTATAGAGAATAGATTATTCGGTTTAATTGTTTATACCACTGTCCACTCCAAGGGAGCTCTATTTGGGCAGTGGCTGGGAACTATTCACACCAGTGATTAGTTTACCACTTGTGTTCCTTCAGGTCAGAGCCAAATTGCTATCTACCAACTGTCAAGGGAAAATGTGCCAGAATAGGTAGGTTTTCCATTTCTCCACCTGGCTGGCTTACCAGTTGGATGAGTAAAGGATAAATAGTGAAGACAATTCAGAGGGGATTAGAGGATAGAAGAGATGACACTTGTGAAAAGGCGTTGCACCTCTTAGCACACAGATGGGGTATATGTATTTAGGTTTTGGCATTATTTCTCCCTGTTCAAACCTGCTGTTGTATCTGAGAAGGGTTATTTATCCAGTGCTTTGTACTTTAAATTTCCACTAGTGTCTCTAAAATTTATTAATGGTGGACTCTTCCTTGACTGTGCATTACAATCATTGGGAAACTTTTACAATATAATGCCTGAGTCCCAATAAAGATAAATTGTATCTCTGGGATAAGGATCTAGATATTGGAATATTCTTTGAAAGCCTTCCCAAAATGACTCTAATGTAGAGTCAATATTGAGTCCTGCAGTTATGATATGGGAATAATCTAAGTTTACTTTGCCTATATGAAGAAAATAATTATCTCTCTGATGATATCCGGTTACTATATGAAGACTAAGAATATACCAAAGGAGGATCAAGGTGATTGCCCGTTACAGAGAACTCAAGCAAGTTGGATAGCTGGAAACTGCAATGGCATTAATCAGTTGATTTATCATGCTTGCATGCAAATAGGCATTGATTCATTCAATACAGATTTGTTAATGGTCACAGTTTACAGTACTTGACATGGGTGAATAAGAGAGGAATAGATACAATACACTTGACTTTAATATCACATTCAAGTAATGAACATAGATATGTAAACAATTACAGAATCTACTTAATGATATAATTATATCTAAAATATATAAGCAGCACAGAAAAGGAGTGATTAATTCTGTCTTCAGGGAAAGGAAGAGGAGAAAAGAAGCTTCTTTTAGGTGGTAGTGGTTATGCTGAGTTTTGAAAATGAATATTAATTTCTAGGCATTCCAGTGAATGTGGCCGGAAAGATCATTTCAGGAAGAGGGGGCAGCATGTGAAAGGGCACAGATCATGATATATTTAGGGATCTAAATTATTTTTTTGCCATTGCAGAACCAAGAGTTATTGAAGTGGTGGGAGATGGATAGATAAATTATATAAGACCTAACATTCTATATTAAAGAATTTGAACTTTATAGAAAATAAAGAATCAGTAAAAATCTTAACTCCAGGTGAGAGACATGATGGGACTTACAAATTGCTGGCAGTTTTGATATATTTTGAGAAGGAGTGAGATAAGAAGTGGTGAAAAGTAGTTAGAAAGCTGTTTCAACAGTCTGACTAAAAGGCAGTGAGGTTTTGAATAATGCAGATTTTCAAAGTAAAAATAATTTTTTATAAGAATCACTCAAGATTTGGATATAAGAGATGAAAGAAAGAAACCTAAGGTGAGTCAGTCTTCTCTCCCCTTCCTCCCTTCCTTCCTTCCTTTCTTCCTTCCTTCCTCTCTTTTCTTTTTCTCTTTCTTTTCTTTCTTTCTCTTTCTTTTTCTTCCTTTCTTTCTGTCTTCCTTTCTTTCTCTCTTTCTTTCTTTCCTTCCTTCCTTTCTTCCTTCCTTCTTTTTCGTTCTTTCTCTTTCTTTCCTTTCCTTTCCTCTTTCCTTTCCTTTCCTTTCGCTCTTTCTCTCCCTGTCTCTCTTTCTCTCCCTGTCTCTCTTTCTCTCCCTGTCTCTCTTTCTCTTTCTCTGTCTTTCTTTCTTTTTCTCAATTATAGTAGGAACACTTAACATGAAATCTACCCTCAACAAATTTTACAGTCTAAAATTGGTATTGTTAATTATAGGCATAGTCTTGTACAGCAGATCTCTAGAATTTATTAATCTTATACAACTGAAGGTTTATACTAGTTGAACAGCAACTGCCTGTTTCTCCCTCCTTTCAGCCCTGGAAACCACCATTCTACTCTCTATTTTTCCATGTTTGTGACTATTTTATATACCTCATTTAAGTGGAATTATGCAATATTTGTCCTGCTGTGATTGGCTTATTTCACTTAGCATATTAATGTCCTCGAGGTTCATTAATATTGTTATGTGTGGCAGAATTTCTCATTTTATTTATTTATTTTTTATTATACTTTAAGCTCTGGGATACATGTGCAGAATGTGCAGGCTTGTTACATAAGTATACATGTGCCATGGTGGTTTGCTGCACCCATCAACCTGTCATCTACATTAGGTATTTCTCCTAATGCTATCCCTCCCCTCGCTCCCCATCCCCCAACAGGCCCCAGCGTGTGATGTTCCCCTCCCTGTGTCCGATGTTCCCCTCCCTGTGTCCATGTGTTCTCATTGTTCAACTCCCACTTATGAGTGAGAACATGCAGTGTTTGGTTTTCTGTTCCTGTGTTAGTTTGATGAGAATGATGGTTTCCAGCTTCATCCTGCAAAGGACATGAACTCATTCTTTTTTATGGCTGCATAGTATTCCATGGTGTATATGTGCCACATTGTCTTTATCTAGTCTATCATTGATGGACATTTGGGTTGGTTCCAAATCTTTGCTATTGTGAATAATGCTGCAATAAATATACGTGTGCATGTGACTTTATAGTAGAATGATTTATAATCCTTTGGGTATATACCCGGTGATGGGATTGCTGGGCCAAATGGTATTTCTAGTTCTAGGTCCTTGAGGAATTGCCACACTGTTTTCCACAATGGTTGAACTAATTTACACTCCCACCAACAGTGTAAAAGTGTTTCTATTTCTCCACATCCTCACCAGCATCTGTTGTTTCCTGACTTTTTAATGATCGACATTCTAACTGGTGGGATATGATATCTTATTGTGGTTTTGATTTGCATTTCTCTAATGACCAGTGATGATGAGCTTTTTTTCATATGTTTGTTGGCTGCATAAATGTCTTCTTTTGAGAAATGTCTGTTCATATCCTTTGCCCACTTTTTTATGGTTTTTTTTTTTTTAATTTGTTTAAGTTTCTTGTAGATTCTGGATATTAGCCCTTTGTCAGATGGATAGATTGCACAGTTTTTCTCCTATTCTGTAGGTTGCCTGTTCACTCTGATGATAGTTTCTTTTGCTGTGCAGAAGCTCTTTGGTTTGATTAGATCTCGTTTGTGAATTTTGGCTTTTGTTGCAAGTATTTTTGATGTTTCAGTCATGAAGTCTGTGCCCATGTCTGTGTTCTGAATGGTATTGCCTAGGTTTTCTTCTAGGGTTTTCATAGTTTTAGGTCTTACGTTTAAGTCCTTAATCCATCTTGAGTTAATTTTTTTATAAGGTATAAGGAAGGGGTCTAGTTTCAGTTTAATGCATATGGCTAGCCAGTTTTCCCAACACCGTTTATTAAATAGGGAATCGTTTCCTGATTGCTAGTTTTTCTCAGGTTTGTCAAAAATCAGATGGTTGTAGAGTGTGGTGTTATTTCTGAGGCCTCTGTTCTGTTTCGGTACCAGTACTATGCTGTTTTGGTTACTGTAGCCTTGTAGTATAGTTTGAAGTCAGGTATCATGATGCCTCCAGCTTTATTCTTTTTGCTTAGAGGCTATACAGACTCTTTTTTGGTTCCATATGAAATTTTAGGTAGTTTTTTCTAATTATGTGATGAAAGTCAATGGTTGCTTAATGAGAATAGCATTGAATCTATAAATTATTTTGGGCAGTATGGCCATTTTCATGATATTGATTCTTCCTATCCATGAGCATGGAATGTTTTTCCATTTGTGTCCTCTCTTATTTCCTTGTGCAGTCGTTTGTAGTTTTCCTTTAAGAGGTCTTTCACATCCCATGTAAGTTGTATTACTAGGTATTTTATTCTCTTTGCAGCAGTTGTGAATGGGAGTTCACTCCTGATTTGGCTGTTTGTCTGTTATTGGAGTATAGGAATGCTTGTGATTTTTGCACACTGATTTTGTATCCTGAGACTTTGCTGAAGTTGTTTATCAGCTTAAGGAGTTTTTGGGCTGAGATGATGGGGTTGTCAAAATGTACAATTATGTCTTCTGCAAACAGGGATGATTTGACTTCCTCTCTTCCTGTTTGAATACCCTTTATTTCCTTCTCTTGCCTGATTGCCCTGGCCAGAACTTGCAATACTATGTTGAATAGGAGTGGTGAGAGAGGGCACCCTGGTGTAGTGCTGGTTTTCAAAGGGAATGCTTCCAGCTTTTGCCCATTCATATGATATTGGCTGTGGGTTTGTCATAAATAACTCTTATTATTTTGAGATACATTCCATCAATACCTAGTTTATTGTAATATTTTTAGCATGAAGGGGTGTTGATTTTTATCAAAGGCCTTTTCTGCGTCTATTGAGATAATCATGTGGTTTTTGTCATTGGTTCTGTTTATGTGATGGATTCTGTTTGTTAACCTGAGTATGTTGAACCAGACTTTCATTCCAGGGTTGAAGCCCACTTGATCATGGTGGATAAGCTTTCTGATGTGCTGCTGGATTTGCTTTGCCAGTATTTTATTGAGGATTTTTGCATCAATGTTCATCAGGGATATTGGCCTGAAATTTTCTTTTCTTGTGTCTCTGCCAGGTTTTGGTATCAGGATGATGCTGGCCTCATAAAATGAGTTAGGGAGGAGTTCCTCTTTTTCTACTATTTGGATAAGTTTCAGAAGGAATGGTACCAGCTCCTCTATGTACCTCTGGTAGAATTCGGCTGTGAATCCTTCTGGTCCTGGGCTTGTTTTTGTTGGTAGACTATTAATTACTGCCTCAATTTCGGAACTTGTTATTGGTCTATTTAGGGATTTGACTTTTTCCTGGTTTAGTTTTGGGAGGTTATATGTATCCAAGAATTTATCTATTTCTTCTAGATTTTCCAGTTTATTTGTGTAGAGGTGTTTATAGTATTCTCTGATGGTAGCTTGTATGTCCGCAGGATCGGTGGTGATATCCCCTTTATCATTCTTTTATTGTGTCTATTTGATTCTTTTATCTCTTCTTCTTTATTAGTATCTTCTTTATTGGTATCTGTTTTGTTAATCTTTTCAAAAAACCAGCTCCTGGATTCATTCCTTATTTGAAGGGTTTTTCGTGTCTCTATCTCCTTCATTTCTGCTCTGATCTTAGTTATTTCTTGTCTTCTGCTAGCTTTTGAACTTGTTTGTGCTTGCTTCTCTAGTTCTTGTAATTGCGATGTTAGGGTGTTGATTAGATCTTTCCTGCTTTCTCCTGTGGGCATTTAGTGCTGTAAATTTCCCTCTATACACTGCTTTAGCTGAGTCCTAGAGATTCTGGTACATTGTGTCTTTGTTCTCATTGGTTTCAGAGAACTTATTTATTTCTGCCTTAATTTTGTTATTTACCCAGTAGTCATTCAGGAGTAGGTTGTTAGTTTCCATGTAATTGTGTGGTTTTGAGTGAGTTTCTTAATCCTGAGTTCTAATTTGATTGCACTGTGGTCTGAGAGTCTGTTTGTTATTATTTCCATTCTTTTGCATTTGCTGAGGAGTGTTTTACTTCCAATTGTGTGGTCAATTTTACATTAAAAGTGCTATGTGGTGCTGAGAAGAAAATATATTCTGTTGATTTGGGGTGTAGAGTTCTATAGATGTCTATTAGGTCCGCTTGGTCCAGAGTTTAGTTCAAGTCCTGAATGTCCTTGTTAATTTTCTGTCTTGTTGATGTAATATTGACAGTGGGGTGTTATATTCTCCCACTATTATTTGTGGGAGTGTAAGCCTCTTTGTAGGTCTCTAAGAACTTGCTTTATGAATCTGGGTGCTCCTATATAGGATGCATATATATTTAGAATAGTTAACTTTTATTGTTGCGTTGATACCTTTACCAGTATGTAATGCTCTTCTTTGTCTTTTTTGATCTTTGTTGGTTTAAAGTCTGTTTTATCAGAGACTAGGATTTCAACCCCTGCTTTTTTTTTTTTTTTTGCTTTCCATTTGCTTGGTAAATATTCCTCCATCCCTTTATTTTGAGCCTGTGTGTGTCTTTACACATAAGATGGGTCTCCTGAATACAGCACACTGATGGGTCTTTACTCTTTATCCAATTTACCAGTCTGTGTCTTTTAATTGGGCATTTAGCCCATTTACATTTAAGGTTAATATTGTTATGTGTGAATTTGATCCTGTCATTATGATGATAGCTGATTATTTTGCCCGTTAGTTGATGCAGTTTCTTCATAGTGTTGATGGTCTTTACAATTTGATATGTTTTTGCAGCGGCTGGTATCTATTGTTCCCTTCCATGTTTAGTGCTTCCTTCAGGAGCTCTTGTAAGGCATACCTGGTGGCAACAAAATCTCTCAGCACTTGCTTGTTTGTAAAGGATTTTATTTCTCCTTTGCTTATGAAACTTAGTTTGGCTGGATATGAAGTTCTGGGTAGAAAATTCTTTTATTTAAGAATGTTGAATATTGGCCCCTATTCTCTTCTGGCTTGTAGAGTTTCTGCAGAGAGATCTGCTGTTAGTCTGATGGGCTTCCCTTTGTGGGTAAAGTGACCTTTCTCTCTGGCTGCCCTTCACATTGTTCCTTCATTTCAGCCTTGGTGAATCTGATGATTATGTGTCTTGGGGTTGCTTTCCTTGAGGAGTTTTCTTTGTGGTGTTCTCTATTTCCTGAATTTGAATGTTGGCCTGTCTTGCTAGGTTGGGGAAGTTCTTCCTGAAGTGTGTTTTCCAACTTGGTTTTATTCTCCCTGTCACTTTCAGGTCACCAATCAAATGTAGGTTTGGTCTTTTCACATAGTCCCATATTTCTTGGAGGCTTTGTTTGTTCCTTTTCATTGTTTTTTCCTCTAATCTTGTCTTCATGCTTTATTTCATTATGTTGATCTTCAATCTCTGATATCCTTTCTTCCGCTTGATCAATTAGGCTATTGATACTCCTGTTTGCCTCACAAAGTTCTCGTGCTGTGTTTTTCAGCTCCATCAGGTCATTTGTGTTCTTTTCTAAACTGGTTATTCAAGTTAGCCGTTCCTGTAACCTTTTATCAAGGTTCTTACCTTCCCTGCATTGGGTTAGAATATGCTCCTTTAGCTTGGAGGAGTTTGTTATTACCCAGTGGCTTCTGAAGCCTACTTCTGTCAGTTCGTCAAACTCATTCTCCATCCTGTTTTGTTCCCTTGCTGGCGAGGAATTGTGACTTTGGAGAAGAAGAAGCATTCTGATCTTTGGAATTTTCAGCATTTTTGCGCTGGTTTTTCCTCATCTTCGTGGATTTATCTACCTTTGGTCTTTGACGCTGGTGACCTTTGGTTGGGGTTTTTGCCTGGGCATCCTTTTTGTTGATGTTGATGTTATTGCTTTCTGTTTGTTAGTTTTCCTTCTAATATTCAGGCCCCTCTTCTTTTTTTTTTTTTTTTTTTTGAGATGGAGTGTTGCTCTGTCGCCCAGATTGGAGTGCAGTGGCGCAATCTCAGCTCACTGCAAGCTCTGCCTCCCAGGTTGAGGCCATTCTCCTGCCTCAGCCTCCCAACCAGCTGGGACTACAGGCACCCACCACCATGCCTGGCTAATTTTTTGTATTTTTAGTAGAGACGAGGTTTCACTGAGTTAGTCAGGATGGTCTCAATCTCCAGTCAGGCCTCTCTTCTGCAGGTCTTCTAGAGTTTGCTGGAGGTCCACTCCAGACCCTGTTTGCCCAGGTATTACCATTGGAGGCTGCACAACAGCAAAGATTGTTGCCTGCTCCTTCCTTTGGAAGCTTCGTCCCGGAGGGGCACCCACCAGATGCCAGCCAGAACTCTCCTGTATGAGGTGTCTGTTGACCCCTGCTGGGAGGCGTCTCCCAGTCATGAGGCATGGGGATCAGGGATCCATTTGAGGAGGCAGTCTGTCCCTTAGGAGAGCTCGAGTGCTGTGCTAGGAGATCCATTGCTCTCTTCAGAGTCGGCAGGCAAGAATGTTTAAATCTGCTGAAGCTGCACCCACAGCCACCCTCTCCCCCAGGTGCTCTGTCCCAGATAGATGGCAGTTTTATCAATAAGCCCCTTACTGAGGCTGCTGCCTTTCTTTCAGAGATGCCTTTGCCCAAAGAGGAGGAATCTAGAGAGGCAGTCTGACTGCAGTGACTTTGCCGCACTGTAGTGGGTTCAGCCCAATTCGAATTTCCTGGTGGCTTTGTTTACAAGGTGAGGGGAAAACCACCTACTCAAGCCTCAGTAATGGCGGACGCCACTCCCCACACCAAGCTCCAGCCTCCGAGTTTGACTTCAGACTGCTGTACTGGCAGCGAGAATTTCCAGCCAGTGCATCTTAGCTTGCTGGTCTCCATGGATTGGGACCTGCTGAGCAAGACCCCTTGGCTCCCTGGCGTCAGCCCCCTTTCCAGGGGAGTGAATAGTTCCGTCTCACTGGTGTTCCAGGTGCCACTTGGGTATGGAAAAAAAAACTCCTGTAGCTAGCTCTGTGTCTTCCCAAATGGTCGCCCAGTTTTGTGTTTGAAACCCAGGGCCATGGTGGTGTAGGCACCCGAGGGAGTCTCCTGGTCTGCGTGTTGTGAAGACTGTGGGGAAAGCATAGTATCTGGGCCAGATAGTATCATACCTCATGGCACAGTCCCTTATGGCTTCCCTTGGCTAAGGGAGGGAGTTCCCCAACCCATTGCACTTCCTGGGTAAGGCAACATCCCACCCTGCTTCTGCTCACCCTCTGTGGGCTGCACCCACTGTCTAACCAGTCCCAGTGAGATAAGCTGGGTACCTCAGTTGGAAATGCAGAAATCACCCACCTTCTGCATTCGTCTCGCTGGGAGCTGCAGAATGGAGCTGTTTCTATTCCGCCATCTTGTCAGCTGCCCCAGAATGTCTCTTTTTAAAGGCTGAATAATATTCCATTGCATGCATAAACCACATTTTCTTTATCTATTCATGCATTGATCAACATTTAAGTTGCTTCCATATCTTGGTTATTGTGGACAATGCGGTGAACATGGGAGTGTAGCTATCTCTTTGAGATACTGATTTCAATTCTTTTGGATATACACATGGAACTGTGATTGCTGGATTATACAGTAGTTCTACTTTTAATTATTTGAGGAACTTCCGTACTATTTTTCAGAGTTGCTGAACCATGTTACATCTCCACCAGTAGTGTAGAAGGGTCTCAGTTTCTTCACATCCTCAGCAACACTTGTTGTGTTTTGCTTTTCTAAGTAATAGCAATCCCAGTATCCTAATGAGATGATAACTTATTGTGGCTTTAATTTGCATTTACCTGATAATTAGTGATGTCGAGAACCTATTTAGAAAAATGTCTATTTGTGTCATTTACCCACTTTTTAATCAGGTTATTTGTTTTTTATATTTGCTATTGAGTTGTAAGAATTTCTTATATTAACCATTCATCAGATATGGTTTGCAAATATTTTCTCCATTCCATAGGTTACCTTTTCACTCTATTGACTGTTTCCTTTGCTGTGCAGAAGCATTTTAGTTTGATGCTGTCTCACTTGTTAATTTTTGCTTTTATATAAAGCTTGTGCTTTTGGTGTCATATCTAAGAAATTATTGCCAACTTCAATGTCAGGAGTTTTTTTCCCTAGGTTTTATTCTAGGAATTTTACAGTTGCACATCTTACATTTAAATCTTTAATCCATTTTGAGTTGATTATGTGTATGGTGTAACAGAAGCCTTCAGTTTCATTCTTTTGCATGTGAATATCCAGTTTTCCAACATTTTTTAATGGAGGAGACTCTCCTTTCCTCATTGTGTATTGTTAACACCATCATAGATTAGTTGACTATATATGACTGGGTTTGTTTCTGGGCCATTCTGTTCAATTGGTCTATGTGTCTGTTTTTATGTCAGTACCATATAATTTTGATTAATGCAGACTTGTAATATTCCAAAATGTGGAAGTGTGACACCTTCAGCTTTGTTCTTGCTCAAATTTACTTTGTTATTTGGGAGTTTTTGTGGTTCCATATTAATTCTTAGATTGTTTTTTCTATTTCTGTAAAAACTACTATTGAGATTTCTGATAGGGATTTCATCAAATCTGGAGACTGCTTTGGGTAGTATGGATATTTTAATAATATAAATTCTTCCCATCCGTGGATACAGGATACCTTCTCATTTATTTGTGTCTTATGTTAATTTCTTTTATCAATGTTTTATAGTTTTCAGTATGTACGTCTTATTACCACCTTGGTTAAGTTTATTGGTTAAGTATTTTATTCTTTAGATGCTATTGTAAATGGGACTGTTTTCCTAATTTCCTTTCCAGATAGTTCATTGTTAGTGTCTAGAAATACAACTAGTTTTTATATGTTGGTTTGCATCCTGCAACTCTGCAACTTTACTGAACATTTTCTAGTTCTAACAGTTTTTTTTTTTTTTTTTTTGGTGTGATCTTTAGGGTTTTCTACATGTAAAATCATGACATCTGCCAACAAAGGTAATTTTACCCCTTCCTTTTCTATTTCTTTCTTTCTTTCGTTTATTATTATTATTATTATTATTGCCTAATTATCCTGGCTAGGACTTTCAGTACTGTGTTAACTGGATGTGACAAGAGTGGGCATCCATTTATTGTTTGCAATCTTAGAGAAAAAGCTTTCAATTTTTCACCCTTGAGTAGTGGTGACCTTTGATTATGTTGAGGTAAATTTTTTCTATACCTAGCTTGTTGAGAGTTTTCATGATGAAAGGAAGTCAAATTTTATCAAATGCTTTTCTGCATCTATTGAGATAATGATGTGGGGTTTTTTTGTTTGTTTTTTTGTTTGTTTGTTTTTGGTTTTTTAGATGGAGTTTTGCTCTTGTTGCCCAGGCTGAAGTGCAATGGAGTGGTCTTGGCTCATTGCAACCTCCACCTCCTGGGTTCAAGCGATTCTCCTGTCTCAGCTTCCTATATACCTGGGATTACAAGCACCTGCCACCACGCCTGGCTAATTTTTTGTATTTTTAGTAGAGACAGGGGTTCTCTATGTTGGCCAGGCTAGTCTTGAACTCCTGACCTCAGGTGCTCCACCCACCTCGGCCTCCCAAAGTGCTGGGATTACAGGTGTGAGCCACCATGGCCGGCCAGTGATGTGATTTTTATCCTTCATTCTGTTAATGTAGTGCATCACATTAATTGCATTGGTTGTGTTGAGCCATCCTTGCATCCCAGGGGTAAATCCCATTTGACCATGGTGTATGATCTTTATAATGTGCTGTTGAATTTTATTTGCTTGCATTTTACTGAAGATTTTTGCATCTATGTTCATCATGAACTGTAGTTTCCTTTTCTTGTAGTGTCTTCATCTGGTTTTGGTATCAGTATAATGCTGGCCTTGTAAAATGGGCTCAGAATTGTTTCCTCCTCTTCAGTTTTTAGAAAGAGTTTAAGAAACATTGGTGTTAATTCTTCTTTAAGTGTTTGATAGAATTCACCAGTGCAGCCATCTAGTACTGGGTTTTTGTGTTTGGAGGTTTTGATTACTAATTCAATCTCATTATTTGTTATTGGTTTATTCAGATTTTCTATTTCTTCATGATGCAGTCTTGATAGGTTGCTTATTTCTAGGAATTCATCCATACCACGATATCTGATTTAGAGACATATCATTGTTCATATTAGATTTTATCATCCTGCTTATTTTTGTAGCATAAGTTATGATGTCCGCTCTTTCATTTGTGGTTTTATTTATTTGAGTTTTCTCGCGTTTTTTTTTTTTTTTTTTGGTTAGTCTAAGTTTTTGTCAATTTTACCTTAAAAAATCAACTGTGTTTTATTGTTTTTTTTTTCTATTTTTTAATTCTCTATTTGTGAATTATTGGTATCTGATTTTGGAGCACTGGATGTATATGATGTCAACACTAACCAAAATGCAGTAAGACAAGAAATTAAAAAAATAAGTTTTTGTGATAGGGGATAAGACGATGAGTATAATTATTGCATATAATGAGTTTGGGATTCCCAGAGAACATCAAGGACAAGATCTTTTATTAAGTATAGTTGGAAGTTGAAGAGACATGTCTGGTGCACAAATATTGGTGTTTTTATCTTGAAGTTTTTCAATCTGCAGAGGTAATTATTGAGGACATTTTAATCAGTTTTATTCACAGGATTCTTTGAAACAATTTCATCCTATCCTTAGGAATGTTCAGCCTATCTGTACAATGGGAGAAACATGTTAATGCACTTAGCATGATGATTTTTATCAGGAGGTTCTTAGTATGATTTTACAAAGCACATATTAAACCTCACAATCTTATAGACCTATTCCAAATGTCTTGGGTGTTGTGGGTCTTAAAGATCCACTTTGAGACTACACCTTGTTTATGTAAAGGAAAAAATGTTCCTTATATCATTTTATAGCTTTCCTTCACTTTTCTTTCTTTCTTTTACTCTTTAAGTATTAAAAATTCCCTGGGAACACATTTTTTTAAATTTAATTTAAAGGATCCAGTTGAGTTTGTCGCTAAAGAGCAAATGGAGAATAAAAGAATTTTATCTTTTCTGCTCCTATTTTCTTATAGGCTTCTGTGCAAGCCTGACATCCGTAACACTAGGCAAGTGTTTCAACAGAGTAAAAGTCTTGATCAACATAAGCCCCTGCCCTCTCCACAAACATATTTTCTTACATATGGGCTTATAACTTTAATCAGTGTTTTTTTTTTCTTCTCTGAACATCACTTGGCTGCCCAGGAATTTGATTAGCAAAATTCTAATAGCAAAACAATTAAACAATGGCAATTTCACTCAAATCTTAATCTCTGCTTGCCATGATGGGATATGGATTATATTTCTCTATTTAAGTGATTTTAAAACCACAGCCACTTTTTTGACCATTTATTCAGAAATATCGAGACCCAGATTCCTTCTGTGGTCTCTGCTACCTCTGCCTTCCACTTCATCAGACCATTGGTAGTAGGGTTTATAATCCCATTTGGCATGAGTGTACCACATTGGTGCCAAGAGCAGCCCATTCCTCAAGTCCTTTCACTATTTTCCAACTTTGCCTAGATTCTTTTTACCTTGCCTTCATAGTAGCATAGGTAGTTTTTTCTTTTGCTGATAACTAACTGCCTGTGCCCCTCATTTGCATCCTGGTAAGATTGGGTTTGCCCATTTTGTGATGTTGATTCAGTAACCTGCCCCTTATCAGACTATGAAACAGGACTTAATCTTGTTTTTTGGAAAAAAATAAGGCTCTCCTAGGATTTCCTCTGTAGTGTTGGGTATTATCTGTACTAGTTGTTAATACTGTATGATATTTTGTAGTATCACAAATTGTGATCTGCAAACCAGTAGCATTGGCATCACTCAGGAGATTTTTAGAAACACAGAATCTCAGACCCCACTGAAAAACCAGTGGATCAGAATCTATATTTTAATAAGATGATTAGATTATTCATATGCACATAAAATTTGAGAAGCACTGCCATGGTATGTGAGCACAGCTTTGCTAGTAGCTTTTATTACTTTTCTGCTTTTTTATCCTCTCTTGATGCTCTAAGAAAGTTATTCCTTCTCCTACCCATCTTTCAGTAAATTGAATATGTCGGGCAAGGTCTGTGGTTTCGCAGTCAGAGCTTGAATGATTCTATTCAAACTAAGAGGCTTGATCTGTATTTCCAAACACTTTGCTGTCTTCACTGGTCTATTATATGGTCTTTAGCCTTGAATTATGAGCAAACATCTCTTTTCCATCAATCTGCAATGTGGTCAGGAGGCTTAACAATACAGCCCTCTGCTTCTGAACTTTCCCAAATCATTTCTGGAGCACTTGATGATCATCATCAAACATTATTTACCTTAAGATTATGAAAGGTCTAAATATTAGTTATGGAAGGATTTCTCAATATTGGCTGTTTGCTGCTTGTTGAATTTATCACTCATAAATTTGAGTGTAATATGTACATATTACGTAATTTTTAATATGTAAGTAGTCTTGGCCTAACTGTCTCCTGGAGCCTCAGGGGAAATACTCCTCCTCCAGCAATCACTGTGGATAATCGACTCCTTACTAGCCGAAGTGGTTTCACCCATCTGAGATCAATGGCATCTTGAGTCTGTGATATCTCTCATTACTTCTGGATTCTAATAAAATATCACACAGCAAGCCATGGATTTGCCTTTCAAGTAGCTGCCAGAAAGCCCAGATGATTCAACCTAAAACTGTGATGAAGTTAAATCCAGCTGAAGAAAACTTTGACCAATGAAAGACAGAAGAATAAAGTAGGTAGATAAATCACCTTTCACTTTCTCCAGTGGATGGAACTTTCCTAGGCACAATTCCACCATTCCTCCTTTCTATGGATTGCTCATGTGGCTAGGCAGGTATATCCGATGAGGTCTTATGAAGCAGAAGGCAGTGCCTTCACATGTTATATTTGTTCACTTCCTGTCCTTCTCTGCTTTGCTTTTTTGGGATTTCATCTTTAAATAAATGACTGTCCGTTAATCCTTGCCTCAGGCTCTGTTTTCTAGGAAACCAGGATAGTTCTAGGAAGCAAACCCTTAGGAAGAGAATTGGAGATGGACTGCTCATTTCTATAAAATAAATAAGAACCCTTTTATGGAGATAGTGGTGTGATACTAACTTCCGGTATCAAAATTACCTCAAGCTATCACTATAGTTAATAAGGAATAAGTGAAGTTGGAGGGAAGAAATGTAGAAATCAAGTACCTGCAGCATTTGATCATTATAGGAACAATGATAATTTCAAGGGTAATAAAGTGAAGTAACTCCTTTTAATGGCACAGGATATTTTAAAAGGAAAATGATAGGTTTAGGCAGCTAATTACAAACTTAAAATTCATGTTCTACAACCAGAGGACCTGTATGGCAGCTGTAAAGGAGATTTTTATTTCCTGCAGCCACAGGGCATACTTGCTGAACACCAGGCTTAGGATTTTGTTATATACTTAAAAGGAGAATAAATCCTCAGCCTAAACAGATCTTCCACCAAAGACAGAATCCTAATGGAGAAGAGGTGGAATTCTGAGACTTGGGATAGTGACATTTCAGTGGATGAGCTAAAAAATCTTGGACCCTTCCCAAATTTCCTGGAATCTCCTGGCTGGAAACAACAACAACAACAACACAAAACAAAACAACCCAGAAAACAAAACCTCCCCATTGCCAGAGGAGAATTCTGGAATGACTTCTCTGAAGCAGATGACTTTAAAGACAGTGTCTGTTTTCCACAAGACTTATTGTCACCACCATTCATTGCTCCTAGATATGTAACAGAAATCAAGTCTTGGCCAGGTGCGGTGGCTCACGCCTGTAATCCCAGCACTTTGGGAGGCCAAGGGGGGCAGATCACGAGGTCAGGAGATCGAGACCATCCTGGCTAACATGGTGAAACCCTGTGTCTACTAAAAATACAAAAATTAGCCAGGTATGGTGGCGGGCACCTGTAGTCCCAGCTACTTGGGAGACTCAGGCAGGAGAATGGCGTGAACCTGGGAGGCAGAGCTTGCAGTAAGCCAAGATTGCGCCACTGCACTCCAGCCTGGGCAACAGAGCAAGACTCCATCTCAAAAAAAAAAAAAAAAAAAAAAGAAATCAAATCTTAAAACAACCTGAGCAGAGAGGTATAAGAATGACCTTTGCCAGTAAGAAATAGCTTTTACTCCAAAAAACTCGAAGCACAGAAAGGATCCAGAAGAACATGTGAAAATGAATTTGAATGGAGTTATCTTGGGGAAAGGCTGAATATAAAGCTCAATGGGGAAGAATTTATTGTCATAAGGATGTAGGAGTTTCAATATTTTGGCAAGACCACATGGAGGTAGAAAATCTCAGCTAACATAATGTGCTAACAGTGTTTGAAGATTGTGTGATAATGGCACATCCTGAGAACTATTTCAGGTTTTGATAGTAGTTTATGTAGTTTGGATGAGTGTCCCTGACCAAATCTCGTATTGAAATGTAATCCTCAATGTTGGAGGTGGGGCCTGGTGGGAGGGGATTGGATCATGGGGGTGGATTTCTCATGAATGGTTTAGCACCATCCCTTGTGGTACTGTCCTCATAACTGTGAGTGAGATCTGGTCATTTTACAGTGTGTAGCAGCCATGCACAGTGGCTCACACCTGTAATCCCAGCACTTTGGGGGGCAGAGGCAGGCAGGTCACTTGAGACCAGCAGTTCGAGACCAGTCAGGGCAATATAGTGAAACCCAGGCTCTACAAAAAATATGAAAATTAGCCAGCGTGGTGGTGCCCACCTGGAGTCCCAGCTACTTGGGAGGCCGAGGTGGGAGAATTGCTTAAACCTGGGAGGCAGAGGTTGCAGTGAGTGGGGGTCATGCCACTGCACTCCAACCTGGGCGACAGAGTGAGACTGTCTCAAAAAAAAAAAAAAAAAAAAGGCTGGGCACAATGGCTCATGCCTGTAATCCTAGCATTTTGGGCGGCTGAGGTGGGCGGATCACGAGGTCAGGAGATTGAGACCATCCTGGCTAACACGGTGAAACCCCATCTCTACTAAAAATACAAAAAAATTAGCTGGGCGTGGTGGTGGGTACCTGTAGTCCCAGCTACTTGGGAGGCTGAGGCAGGAGAATGGCATGAACCCAGGAGGCGGAGCTTGCAGTGAGCCGAGATCGCGCCACTGCACTCCAGCCTGGGTGACAGAGCAAGACTCTGTCTCAAAAAAAAAAAAAAAAAAGAAAGTATACCACCTTCCCACTCGCTCTCTCTTGCTCCTCTTTCATCATGTGATGTGCCTGCTCCCGCTTTGCCTTCTGCCATGACTGGAAGCTTCCTGAGGCCTCCCCAGAAGCAGATGTCACTATGCTTCCTGTACAGCCTGCAGACCCATGAGCCAATTAAACTTCTTTTCTTTATAAATTACCCAGACTCAGGTACTTCTTTATAGCAATGTGAGACTGCCTAATACAGTAATGTCATCAGTAAGAGGATGAATAATTTCTAGTTTTGAGAGTTAATCTATGTAAGTTGCTCTAGACAAAAATCTAGTCTAAAAGAGCTATCTAATACATTGATCTTGATATGCCACTTAAGAAATATGATTTTTAAATATTTCTTTTTGCAGAATACTTTTCACATTCTCAATAACTTTCAATGAAACTTCATTTGAATGGCTGTGAAAACATCACAGAGAATCACATAAGTAGTGCTTTAGTGATTAAGTTGTCTACAATCACTTCCTGATCACAATACTAATAAGTTGCTTTCTCAGCACCAGTAAGATTGGGCAAGTCAATTTCCATTTTCATGCTGCATCCTTACAGGGTAATCTCAAATAACACACAAGAAAATGAGCAGATAGTACTGGCTGTAATCTAATATTACTAAAATTGTCTTTGGAAAAAATGGGTTGTGCCATAGAACAAAAGTTGTAATATCCCATGTGTACTTGCCTAATTTTCCTTAAATATTCCTTTTTAGTTGGGGTACCCAATAGGGTGATAAATTATAACACTAAAGAACTCATCTATCAAAATTAGCATGAAGTCCAGTGTTACCTCTGCTCACACCACCCCTGTCTTCCAGCCAACAAACCTCTCAAGGTAGTGGTTAATTGATTTTGTATTTGCTTTTGCTTAGCAGCTTGAGATGAACTGAGACATTTTCTTCAAATTCTGGATGATTCCATGACTGCTACTGACATTGGGTTCAGAAGTCATTTTTACTATTATCATTCCCCAAATCTGGAAAGTCCAACCATTAACGTTATTTTACATGTATGATTCTGTTATTCTAGTCTATCTAGAGAAATTCAAAACTTCTTCTCTTGAAAGGGGAATTGGGATTTTTTTATCTCATTTATTATATCAAGTTCTTAGATTTCTTAAGCAAATTTAGTTTTTCTCCTCCAGCTTTCTTTAAACTCCATATATCAATAGATACCCTTGTATAAAATAACAAAATATCTACCTGATTAGCTCTACAATCTTTACTATATTTACTTGCCTGCTATGTGACAGTTAATGTGCTAGGACTTTTTTTTACATATAGCCTCATACCTATTCTCCACCATATCCATTGCTTTTCTCAGTTTTACAGAAAGGAAACTGAGGTTCAGGGTGGTTAAAATTAACTTGTCAATATCACAAAGCTAGCAAGCGGCAAGGCTGAATCTGAAATATAGGCCTTCCTGGCTTAACAGTGTGATCAATTTCTATCACACCACCCTCCACTTGTTGAAAAGATCAGCTTCATGATTCCAGTTGGGGTTGTGTGATGGAGGGAGTGCCATCCTGCACATGGATCACTTAATCGATTCACCTGATAAAATGTACGCTAACATGCTAAACTTGGTGGTGCCCAGCTAGTTAGAAATTTCATTCTATCTAGAACAGCAATGGACAGAAGGGTACAATTAAGAGAAATACTCCAGTCCAAATAAGAGAAATACTCTTTGTTTTTAGTTACACTTCAGCATGTAAGGAAAAGATTCCTTATCTAGACTTGTTTTATGAAATCAAGACCACATTTGAGACTTTCTTGGTAGTCAAAGTGTTAGCAACCATCAATCAGAAATGAAAAAAATGAATTCTACACCCAAGTTTGGGAGAACAAATTCAGTGTTTAGTATTTCTGATCCCAAGAGAGTTTAGCTGAGAAAAAGTTAGATCTATTGAACAATCTCAATTTATGTGTCCTAGGTTTTAATTCAAATGAGAATGTGTCAGATGAGGATAGGAGAAGAATGACTCAGAATTATGTAGGAGATCCGTAAAATGGCCTTTGATTTTTCTGACGCCTCTTGTGGGAACAGCTCTGATTTTAATATGCTGGGTGGAATGACATTAAACATTACCAGACCAACTTTATACTAGCTACACTGTACCATGCCTGGGGAGAGAACAGAGAACTCATTAAATAAATGAAGATGCAAGTTCACATCCAGACATTATCTATCATTACTTTTAGACCTAACAGATTCATTATCTTCAGTACTGCTTGGAGTATTATTTTTCTAAATAGTTTGCTACACTATCAGGAAAATCTGGTAGAGGAAAACTGATACAACTTAATGAAATAGCCAGCAAAGGGGGTATCTGTAGTTTGCCAAGTGTCTATAAATTTATGTTGTCTTTTCTTTTTTCTCCAAATGAAACATTGCCTGTCAATCAATTAAAGGTATTTACTGAGCTCTTATTCTATGGCCACATTACTGTAGGTGAAAAATGCAGATACAAAGAAAATGGTAGGACTGGTACCTGAATTCAGAATTTATTTTAATTTTTAAGTTTTATAAAATAAATATATCATAAAGCTCAAGTATGTTCTAAGGCAGAGATTTTCAAATACTTATTAAAATTATTGAGGAATCCAAAGAACTTTTTCATATGTACTTAATATCTGTCAATGTTTACCATGTTAGAAATTAAAATTGAGGCATTCAAAAATATTTATTCATCGATTTCAAACAGCAAAAACAAATCTATTATATATTAACATAAATAGTAGGTTTTGTGAAAAATGTTTTTACAACAAAAAAATGAGAAAATTGGCCTTGTTCTACATTTTTGCAAAGCTCATTAATGTCTGGTTTAGAAAAGACAGCTGGAGTCTTATATCTGCTTCAGCACTTAATCTCTTGCAATATCATGTCATGTAGCCTCTGGAATATTTTACTGTACACTCATGAGAAAATCAGTATAAAATGGAAAATAATATCTTAGTATTAGTATGAAATAGTTTTGACCTAATAGATCCCAAAAAGGGTTTCAGGGACCTCCTGCATAGATCACATTTAAAAAAACCATGTTTTAGGATAATATGATGAGTAGAAGTGATAACTCAATATTACCCTTTCAATATAAAATTGAAAAATGCAGGCATTAGGATGAGATAGTATTTATTGAGATCTGCTTTTTAAAAGCTGATGTTAAAATATTGATCCAGAGTTAGCAAAATGAATACAAGTTGAAGGAGATTTAAGTAAATTTCACATTGCTGTATACAGGAAGATTCATGTAAACACATTTATGCTTTTTTGTCTATTTTGTTAAATTTTAAACTCTATCAGCAAAAGACAATTATTTGCATGCTAATTTTTATGTTTTCCTGCACAATACTGTTTCAACTTTAGAAGGTAGCTACTAGCCATTCTTTTTTTTTTTTTTTTGAGACGGAGTCTCACTCTGTCGCCCAGGCTGGAGTGCAGTGGCACGATCTCGGCTCACTGCAAGCTCCGCCTCCCGGGTTCACGCCATTCTCCTGCCTCAGCCTCCCGCGTAGCTGGGACTACAGGCGCCCGCCACCACACCCGGCTAATTTTTTGTATTTTTTAGTAGAGACGGGGTTTCACTCTGTTAGCCAGGATGGTCTCGATCTCCTGACCTCGTGATCCGCCCGCCTCGGCCTCCCAAAGTGCTGGGATTACAGGCGTGAGCCACCGCGCCCGGCCGCCATTCTTATTATATGGTTTATTTATTTACTCTACTTTTGTGTAGACATCTGTTTTTAAAGTTAGCTATCTGAAAAAGTCATCTTTTCAGTTAGGTAACACTAGCAATCAGAACCACCCACAATTTGGAGTGAAACACCACTTTAGAGGAGAATGAATCCAGTGGACAGAATGGCTTATATTACTGCAAGAATAGCTGACTAAATGTCAACTGAATAGTCCAAGTTATCCAAAAGAAGAAAATATTAACAAAAAAATATTTTTGGCTCACCATATAAAAGGCCCATTATGCTTTACTACTACCACCAATAAGTAAAGATTAAATTTGTTTATGCTATACCAGAGATCTGACACTATAAAGTAATTTTAATCATGATTAATTTTATGGCTTTTTGAAGAATCAAAAATCCTTATACAGGGGCATAATGGGTCACTTCATATTTTTCCACCTGAAATCTAGGAATAAACTGACAGATTCCATATCTTCTGCTCCCCAGTTTTCCTCATTTGTTGCTTACAATATTCAGACTTTAAAATGATAAATGAAAAAATATGCTTTGATGGAATTGAGAGAAACAAGGACTGTGGTTATTTAAGGAATGCAAAGGCTCAAAAGTGAATATTCTTCTTTTTCTCTATATTTTACTTCTTCCTTTACCAACCTGATAAAACCCTCACATTTTGGGAAGAATGTATTTAGTTCTAAGAACACGCTTTGCAACGGCTAAAGGACTGCTTATTTTGTGGATGGTCCTTCTGTACAAAGAACTGTGTGTTACTATTAGTAACACAATAGTCCAGCAGGTAATAGAAAACTCATGAATAGAAGGAAAGAAAATGGCAGTAGAACTGGAAGATAATCTGCATTTTATGTCAAGTGCAAAGGCAGCCCTGTTCAGCTATGGTGTTTAGACCCCTGAATTGCATCTGGTGGTACGTCTATGGCTTCATATACGCATGGGTTGGACCTCCTTTTTTATCTTGTATTTGAAATATTTATATTAACAAAGAAAAGAAATGTGAAAAATAACTAGCTTAAAGCTGTCTAGAAAGATGTCTCCTTTCTTCCTTTCCTTTAAATTGCATTTCCTGGAACACTTGAGAAATCCAGTAACTATCCACACCATGGAGCCAGGAATGAGCATTACAGAGAATGATGATATGTTGAGTTTATTATAGCCCAAGTCCAAGAAATCTAAACTTCATCCCTTCTTTAGATTATAGATGACATTTCAAACTAACAGCCACAGAACAGAAAGTGTGTTCACAACTGCACGGAATTGCTTGTTATGATGATGGAATTCTTTGCATCTTAAAAGACGATAAAAGTTGCCTAATTCGTGTATGATACAATAAACTTATTTGCTGACATAGCAAGTCTTACATAATAACCATGCTAATGATAGGGGAGTGCTGGGAAGGGAAGAGCATGGTCCCTTTAAATTGTATGGAAGGGGGAAGGGAAGTGCTGGGTAAGAGAAAGGCGGGTCCCTGGCTAGGGCTCCACCCCCACGGGCCTAGGTGAAGACAGCCACTCCTGCTTTCCTGCCTAAATGTTGCATTTTCTAGGACCACCCTGGCCCACCATGGCCCCATCTTGATAAAAACCCGAGACCCTGGTGGGCAGACACACAGAAGCAGCTAGATGTGGAGAGGAACACATCCGGGGAAGAAGACACAAGTGGCTGGTCATTGAGAGCACGCCAGCTGACGAGCACGCTGATGGGCACCTCCAGGCCATCGACCAGCGGAAGGACATGGAGTTTGGCTGGAGCAGTCAGAGAAAAGTCCAGCCACTTAGTCCAGGGGAAAACTATCTCCCGTCTGGCTCCCACATGTGCTGAGAGGTACTTCTAGTCAATAAAACCTTGCACTCATTCTCCAAGCCCACATGTGATCTGATTCTTCCAGTACACCAAAGCAAGAAATCCCAGGACACAGAAATCCCCCTGTCCTTGTGATAAGGAAGGGGGTCTAACTGAGCTGGTTGACACAAGCCGCCTATAGATGGCCAACTAAGAGAGTACCCTGTAACACACGCCCACCGATGCTTCAGCTGTAAACACTCACCCCAAGACACTGAGGTGGGGTCGGAGCCTCACAGCCTGCTGTCTGTACGCTCCCCTAGAGGTTTGAGCAGTGGGCAATGAAGAAGCAAGCCACTCCCCCTGTTGCACGCCCTCCAAGGGGGACAAGGGAACATTTCCTGTTTCACTAACATTCTTCACAAATAGATTTTGAAAAACATCCATTCAGCTAAAATGCATATATCCTTATGCTAAGAAGGTGGCAAGATATTTTGAAATAAAAATTAAAAAAAAATGATTATATTTTAATCATTGTGTTACTTTAAAGCACCGATTAACAAAGCTTTGCCAGGTTGAATCACTCATCTTTGACTGAATTTCCATTTTCAAGCTGTTTCTCACTGAACTTTGTAACTTCACATGACTCACAGACTTCAAAAGCCGCCTTCATAATTGCTTTTCTCTCCAATACATTATATATGTACATTACATATAAAATGTCAAGAAACAGATATTAAAGGACAAGATTTGAAGATCTGAAGTGAAGAAAATGAATCAGTTAGTGATATTGCACAGATTATCTAGTTTGATTTACATGGATTTTTTTCAATGTGATTTTTGTGATTGCTTTCAATGAGATCCATACCTGCCAGTCCTGGGTGACCTTTCTCTCTTTTTCTTTGTGTGGGAGCCTCAGCTTCTCTAGCACACAAAGGTTATGTGAGGCCCACAGAGTGTGGAATGCTTTGGATAATGGGAGAGCAGTCTAATCAATTCGCTACTGATAGGATGAAAGGGAGACTAGAGAGGCTGCTTTTGAAGTTGTCTCCTTTGTGGATCTGAGTCATCCACAGCTGTAGGATTCCAGTCTGTTTGTTTTAAGTCTTAAAGGAGGAGCAGGAACACCAAGTTTTACATACCATGTTTATGTTCTTCTGCCAGTTTGAGTCCTATAGAGCAAAGACAAATCTCGGCGTGGCATTTTTAGCTCTAAGCCAAATGTTCAGACTCCCACATGCCTTAACTTTGTAGGCAGGAGAAGGAACACACCTTATATGTGAATTTGCACAAGATAACATTTATCATCCAAAATAAAACTGGTGTTGCCTTCCTGTTCCAGCTTACCCACCATTGGGAAAATAATGAATTTTCTGGAGATAAATAAGCTCCTTTGCTTGCTTGCTTTCTATTTCCCTCTGTCTCTTTCTTCCTCTTCTTTTTTTTTCTTCCTAACCAAGGTGAAAAAATGTGGCTCTAAATTTTCACAAGTAATGTTCAGGGCAATGACTACCTTTATTTTCTGTTTTCCTCTTTGTGTAAATTGACCAGACTATAAAACCACAAAGGTCTTAAGGAAATAGAATCTGAAGTCTTGAGTTTAGGATTTAGCCCTGCCTCCTTACTGTGTGAGAAGCTTACCCTGCAGCAGTTTCCACAGGGTTTCATTTCTTCTACCTTCCAAAAGTGAATTGTCTTCCTTTAAGGAGAGATATTTACAAATATATTTTGCCCCCTTTTTAGGGATTTAAAAATTATTTCTTGATTTGAGTTTCTGTGTAATAAAAAGATACCTTCTAATATTAAAAAAATTATTTACAAATAACCAAATAGTATGTTTAAATTTGTTTTTAAAAAATATTTATGTAGAATATTTTAAAGAAATATTTTAAAGAAGTATTCAATATTCAATATTCACGCAGAATATTAATTTTTTTGGCAAATTAATTTAAAGATTACTTGCTTTGTTATGTTTGAATTAAGGATTGACTGTATGTTAAAATTTACACTGAGTTGAAATATGTGTTAGGGTATGAAAAAATGATTCAGTGAGCTAGTATTTGTAGTTCTTGCATTTTGCACTTAAATTCATTTTTAAAATAATTCCTTGATTTTTATTTATAAATGAAAAGATAAAAAATGCTAAGGCTACTTTCCAGTTCTTGCAAATCCAAATAACACATTCTGGGCAAGGATAGAATAGTTTTTCAATAAATGAAAGACTAAAATGAATACAGTACTTTTTGTACTCTCCTATTTTTTTTGAAATACAAGAAATAACTAAGAAATAAGCTAAATAAGAAAATTGGTGAGATGAATGCAAATTATGAATCTGATAAATCAGGAGACACACTTGCAAAATTATTATTTGTATCTGCCCCATTAATTTGCACTTCAATATCAATGTTTCTTAACGTCCGCAAGCAATGGTCTACCTTGGGTGGAAATTTCACAATATATGACTTGGATTAAAACAATTCAAAACTCTGTTTTGTTCAAAATCACCATGGAAGGCCATCTATTTCGGCTCAGCCACTGAGGGCCTGAGTCAGGAACAAACACATGTGGCCTCTTCGAAGATCTTACATATTCACTCCAGAGCCACTCAGGTGCTCAGTGCAGCTATTTCAAATGGGAACGGACATAAATGAATAATTGTAGTTGATTTAAAATATGTATATATCAACAGATCTAATTTCTTCTGGTACAGTTTTAGTCTTGAAGTTCTGGATTATCTTTCTAAACTTCCTGTGAAGTCTTACTCAGGCAGTGCTGAGGTAGGAATTATGATACTTATGAATACATTTGTCACCTAAAGTTTTGTCTTGCTTTTTAAAAGCTGTGGTTTGGATGAAAACAACAGGATTTGCTTGTTCCATAGATGTAGGTATGTATCATAGATATTTTGTTTTTTGGATTAAGTAGCCGCTTTCACTGTGAAAATTAAAAAAAAAATCTCTCAAACCACAAACAACCCCCACCACAAAAAAAACACAATTTTCTTATTTTCTCGACACAGAGATAGTTTTAATTTTGATGTATATCTACTTATTCATTAATTATTAAATAATATTTTGCAAAAAATTGGGTTATTAATATCAATATGGTTGGCAAGGTGGTTTATTTCACATAAGTGTTTCCGTACCACATGATTAAAGTGATTATTAGTCTACACGATGTTTCCGTTTGCATTTTTTCAGTTGTACTATTTTCATGATATAGCTATACCATATTTTTATAAGCCTTTTAAGTTGGATATTTAGGTTGATTTTTCTTGCTTTTCTTTTTTTTATAAATAAACCTGTAATAAATATCCTTATGGATATAGAGCTACATATTCTTCTCATTATTTGTTTTTTTTTTTGAAAATGGGATTATTTGATCAAAAGTAATTCACATTTAAAATTTTTTTCAGATGAAATGTCGTTGAGGGATTTGGGTTCAGAAATGACATGATTGAACTTGGCATTCTGACTAATCTTAGGACTAATCTTAAATCTAATCCCAAAACTAGCATTATTTGGGATAAGAGCAGAAGCAGAGAGTCCAGTTAGGAGACCATTGCAATACCATGGAAAGAAATGATGCCAGTAGGACACAAGTAATAGTGCTGAAAATAATGAAATTTGGTCAAATCCTGAAGCTAAAGCTGATAGGATTTACTGAAAGATTGTAAGAGGGAGTGAGAGGAAGAAATAGTGAAAGATGACTCCAGGGGACTTTTTTGTATTTGAGTAGAGTGTGCAATTACCATTAACTAGATGAGAAGGACAATGAGGAGCATGTTTGAGGAAAGATGTCAGAACTTTGGTGTTGGACATGATAAATAGAGAAAAGTCAGGTATAGAGAAATATTTTTGTGAGCCATTAACATTCCATTAGCTATTGCTGTGTAAGAAACAACCATAGAATCTCAGTGGAATGTGACGATACGATTTTATTTCTCACGTGTCTGCTAGTTGACTTATGATTGGCTCTTCTAGACTGGCCTCAGCTAGGCAGCTGTGCTTAAGCTAAGGGTTGCACTGGACGTCGCTACTCTCTACGATCTGGGTTTTAGTCTTCTCCACCTGTATCCCTGCTGGGACTCAGCTTTCTTCTTACGGTCATAGACATAAGAGGGTGGGTACCATTGCCCAAACACATTTCATATCTAATATTGTCTTATTGCCTAAACCAAGTCACAAGGCCAATCCCGAAGTCAGGAAATAGGGAGTTCCGTTCCCCTTCTTCTGGGAGAAAATTCAAAGTTACCTAGTAAAGCCTGTGGATACAGACAGAAGTGAAGCGACGAGAACACTAATTAATTCTGCCATGGGTATGTGTATCATACTTAAAGCCATGAGCCTAGATGAAATCCAAAATGATTCACCTATTGCTTTCCCATCAGCTATATATGAGAGTTTCTGTTTCTTTTGCTCTGTGTTATTATTTTAAAACTGATTTGACAATGTGAGGGACAAAAAATACCACTTAACTACAATAATTGTATTTCTAAACCAAGGTAAAGGCATAGAAATCCTTGGAGTCACTCTGTGATTTTGATTTTCCAGCAGGATTTTCTTTCAATGGTTTATTATGCCTTGGTCTAGTGACCAAAAAAAAGAAACGTTTCCCAATAGATTTTATTCCCTTTTATATTTTTAACCATCTTTTTTATATTTAATAATTACCAGATACAAAAATAATTTCAAATAAGTGTGGGAAATAAGTGAGAGAAAGAAAGTAGTCAAAGATGACTCCAAAGGATTTTTTTGTGTTTGAATATGCAATGGCCATTAACTAGATGTGAAAGACAGGGAGGAGCAGGTTTGAAGAAAGATGTCAGAACTTCAGTGTTGGACATGATAAGTTTGAAATTTTAGAAATGTGGAATAGGCAGCTGGAGTTAGAGAAAAATCAGACATAGAGAAATACTTTTGTGAGCCCTTAACATTTTCCATCAGCTATGTCTGTTTAAGAAACAACCATAGAATCTTATATTATAACTCTAATCCAACTGATAGAGTTTACTCTCCTTTAGTCACTGCTTATTTATCAGAAGAGATTATGTTTTGGTGAGAACCAAAGAAAACAATGGTGTATATTACAACTCTAAGAAAACCAACTGAATCTCAGCTCACACATGCAGTGTTGACAATATGATAAACCGTAAAGCTGCCCCAGAAAAACTTACCATGCTCTTTTGCAGATGGGGGGGCCTTCTCATTTTGAAGGCATTGTTGTGAGAATGTGACCTATGTGCCTCTCTGTGGTTAAAGGCTCACACATGCCTGTCCATTCACAGCAAAGAGCATTATGCACTGTTTACAATGCACACAATCTGTTCAAGGATTTTGAAATTCATTATGTGTGGGCTGCATATATTTTCATTGAGTTGAAAACACCCTTAAGGTTTCTGAGGTATTGTAAAAATACATACTTTTAGTGACTGAAATGTTTATCTTAAGAAAGGAATTACAATATTAGGATCACAAAGCATTTACATGCAGATCGTACATGGGTTTAGCATTGATCTTAGAAACAAGCACATGGACGAGGAGCTATGGGTAGAGCTTCAAATAGGAAAGAATATTTTATTTTCAGCAGTTGCACTGGATGACTATGCTTTCCTCTTGCATGTGATAAAGAGAACAGTACTGTATACTTTTAGTGTAAAAATAGAAAATCCATTAAGGAATAAAGGCACTGTTCATTCCATTGCTCAAGAAAATATTTTCCTATTCATTCACAGTAGCTTTGTTCTATCGGAACAAGACTTTTTACATTATTTTGAATTTGATCCTAATAAATATGTGTACTGAGCTCTAAGAAACTAAACCACAATGATTGTATGTTTGAATTTAGTAAGTAATAGATTTATGATTTTATTTCTTCATGTGCCCTGCTTTGACATCAAGCAGACTTGATCAATACACACATGCAGTATATGATTAGTTCGTTGTCTTTTTAGATTCAGAGGCAAAGCTTTCCTTTTTCCTAGTAAATGCCAAATATGCTTAGTGCTAAAAGTGTGTTTGTAAAGATAATTATATGGATGCTGGGCCATTATTTGGCTTGGAGAGTTCAGGAGGGGGAAGTCAAACACAGCTGGATTCAAAGGGGTCTTGATATCTCTTGGGAGACAGTTCCTCCAACTGAGTCAGAGTGAAAAGACTTCATATGCATGCAAAGCAAAAAGTTAAGTGTTGTAATTAATTTAAGCTTTGTTAACATAAAATAAAACAATTAAATCCAAATAAAAGCTATTTGAAGAGCATGAACTTTCTAACATCATTGTGTTTTGATGTTGTCTCATTAACTACGTATGTCAGTTCCACAGTTTTTATTATATAGTTATCTAAAATGTTTATACAATCTGAAATGTGAAAGACATGTAAGGCAAATGATAGTCAACTGCAGTGTGGTGGTAGGTTAAGTAGATGGTGAGGATGAATTTTATAAATGCATTTTTCTAGTGCCTGCCTCTTGTTGTTAGGGCTTATATTTGAGGCAGCCATATAACAGTAATAAATGCATTGTTTTAAATTATATCCTAATTCCCAAGGATACTCAAAGATCAGTATTTCCATAAGCATTTTAAATATTTCCAAATGGCTTTTTCTAAAGTTCTGTGACAATTTTATCCAAAGTCTTCAAATACACAATTTGTATTAGAGATATGCAGGGTAAATAGGTAAGAAATCTTCATGTAATGACCTAAGTATAGTATAGACACAAGTTTCTTTTTTTTTTCTTCTTCTTTTTTTTTTTTTTTTGAGACAGAGTCTTGCTCTGTTGCCCAGGCTGGAGTGCAGTGGCGTGATCTTGGCTCACTGCAAGCTCCGCCTCCTGGGTACACGCCATTCTCTTGCCTCAGCCTCCTGAGTAGCTGGGACTACAGGTGCCCGCCACCAAGCCTGGCTAATTTTTTGTATTTTTAGTAGAGATGGGGTTTCACCATGTTAGCCAGGATGGTCTTGATCTCCTGACCTCGTGATCTGCCTGCCTCAGCCTCCCAAAGTGCTGGGATTACGGGCGTGAGACACCGCGCCCGGCCTAGACACAAGTTTTTAAAATGACCTAAAGTGTTTATGTGTATGCATATAAGGTAAGGGGAGGAAGAAAGAGTGGGAGCTGGAGAAAGAGAGAGAGAATGACTATTGATACATATATGCCAGCTGTTATATTAAACAGCAGAAATATGCTAGCCAAAGAAATTAAACAAATAAACAGACCCTACCCTTGACAGCAGACACACACACACACACACACACACACACATCCATAAATCTCTTTTTACCAAGATACTGTAAAATTAACAGATGTTTAGTTTTGATTTGTGTGAAGATTTTATTAAATTGATTTGTGTCTATTTGTAGCTAAAACATTCCTTTTTACATTAACCATAATGTAAAAATGTATGATTGCATGAATTTGGCTTGATGTATCTTAAAATTTTAAAGCCGTCCCATTAGCAATATTTATATTGTCTATCTGAAAGGAGAGAATGGCATTTTGATATGGTCACTTGAGGCAGCTAATTCATTTTTACTAAGCTTCATTGACTCAGATTCTCACTTGGCTTGAATAAATTTTAGGATTAAGCTTTACTGTTAAAACTGCATCATGCCAGTGAATGGTATCTCAAAAAGGATTTCATTATCTAGTGTTAAATGAACTTTTTTTTCTCTATTTGTTTCTGTGAGGGGATGGGGTAAAAACTTCTCACAGCTGCCAGACAAAGAATGACTCTATTTAAAGAGTGGTTGGAAGCACAAATGTTGATTATCTGAATGAAAGAATTTAATTAAGTTTCCTAAAGAACAGGATACTACTGACATCAATGATTGGCAAAATGAAGCAGGGAAATACAGTATTTAACATTACAATATTTTTCACTTAATGATGCCAGTATTAGATCTTGGCTGGTATCCTGGAATATGCACAATGGCTTGGCAACAAATTAATTATTTTGCAATTGCAGATGTGGAGCTTTGGGGTGTGAAAGTTTCTTTGCCAAGATGGTTTTGGGAAAAGAACCAAAGCAATCATTTTATTTCCTCATCTATGTGCATATCCTTGTTTATGAATATTGTTGAAATTCTTGACGTCAGATGGTCACAGGACCACAAGCTGTATTTGATGAACCTCTGAAAGTGATTCTTTAACACAACAGACTGAAGCCAAAAAAGTGTAACTAGCCTGCATCCTAGTCCATAAAAATAACTTAAAATTTGCACAAAGTATCTTCCCATTGTTCATATCTCTATAAAGTGGATCGTTTCTATTAGTTCTTGATAATTATTATTTTAATGATATTTAAGGTCACATTAACTTTCACTGCACCTGAAAATTGTTGTGATGGCTGGTGTTAATGAGAGTTGTAGATCATACCGTTCTTATATACCCATAAACCCCCCCACAACCCTAGAAGAAAACCTAGGCGTTACCATTCAGGACACAGGCATGGGCAAGGACTTCATGTCTAAAACACCAAAAGCAATGGCAACAAAAGACAAAATTGACAAATGGGATCTAATTAAACTAAAGAGCTTCTGCACAGCAAAAGAAACTACCATCAGAGTGAACAGGCAACCTATAAGATGGGAGAAAATTTTCACAACCTACTCATCTGGCAAAGGGCTAATATCCAGAATCGACAATGAACTCAAAACAAATTTACAAGAAAAAAAACAAACAACCCCATCAAAAAGTGGGCGAAGGACATGAACAGACACTTCTCAAAACAAGACATTTATGCAGCCAAAAAACACATGAAAAAATGCTCACCATCACTGGCCATCGGAGAAATGCAAATCAAAACCACAATGAGATACTATCTCACACGAGTTAGAATGGCAATCATTAAAAAGTCAGGAAACAACAGGTGCTGGAGAGGATGTGGAGAAATAGGAACACTTTTACACTGTTGGTGGGACTGTAAACTAGTTCAACCATTGTGGAAGTCAGTGTGGCGATTCCTCAGGGATCTAGAACTAGAAATGCCATTTGACCCAGCCATCCCATTACTGGGTATATACCCAAAGGACTATAAATCATGCTGCTACAAAGACACATGCACACGTATGTTTATTGCGGCACTATTCACAATAGCAAAGACTTGGAACCAACCCAAATGTCCAACAATGATAGACTGGATTAAGAAAATGTGGCACATATACACCATGGAATACTATGCAGCCATAAAAAATGATGAGTTCATGTCCTTTGTAGGGACATGGATGAAATTGGAAATCATCATTCTCAGTAAACTCTCGCAAGGACAAAAAACCAAACACCGCATGTTCTCACTCATAGGTGGAAACTGAACAATGAGAACACATGGACACAGGAAGGGGAACATCACACTCCGGGGCCTGTTGTGGGGTGGGGGGAGTGGGGAGGGATAGCATTAGGAGATATACCTAATGCTAAATGATGAGTTAATGGGTGCAGTGCACCAGCATGGCACATGTATGCACATGTAACTAACCTGCACATTGTGCACATGTACCCTAAAACTTAAAGTATAATCATAATAAAATAAAAAAAAGAGAGAAAAAAAAACCCACAAATGGGTAAGGAACCTCAACATTATAGTCATCAATACAGGAAATATTGATACCAGTGTTGGGTCTTGGGTATAAAATGATACCTAACATAGTATTATTATAATAATATATACCCTGATAATCAGTCTAGCACTTATATATGGCTCTATTAGAGAAAAATATGAAGTTGACCATAGTATTGAGGGTCAAATTTCTTTTTTTATAATAGACCCTGAATACATCAATTGTAGTTAAGAACTGTACATTCATCTTTTTCTGTGTGATTTCTGTGTAAATGGAATTAAGTCATTGGGCAACAGATTCAAGGTGATATTAATTCTAAAACTAGCTTTGCCGCTTGCTTGTGGTGTGAAGTCCAAAAATATCTTCTTTGAGTCTAAATGTGTTAATTTGATAAAAACAGATAATATTAAGATCTACCTTAAAGGATTTTTTAAAGATTAAAATATGATATGTGTGTAAAGCATTGAACACATTCCCAGAACAAAGTTTGTATTTTTATAGATGTTAGCTATATAATTTGACACATTTCTATATTCACAAATGTATGCATATACATTACATATAATTACATATGCATACTTATATGCATATGTTGTCTAAATATATACAAATATGAATGTATATCCAAATTATTTTAGATTTTCTTCTTCTTCTTTTTTTTTTTTTTTTGAGGCGGAGTCTCACTCTGTCACCCAGGCTGGAGTACAGTGTTGCGATCTCAACTCACTGCAACCTCTGCCTCCTGGCTTCAAGTGATTCTCCTTCCTCAGCCTCCCAAGTAGCTGGGATTACAGGCGTCTGCCACCTTGCCTGGCTTATTTTTGTATTTATAGTAGAGATGGGGTTTCACCACGTTGGCCAGGCTGGTGTTGAACTCCTGAACTCAGGTGATCCGCCCACCTTGGCCTCCCAAAGTGTCGGGATTACAGGCGTGAGCCACCACTACCGGCCTAGATTTTCGTCGTATTGCATAAAGTATAAATCAAATATGCTTATTTAAACATGTACCTAGCATACAGATCTTTCTTCACCTGCACCCAACCGCCCATTCCTACATCTCTTCCACATCCAACACATGTAGTCATTTACCTAATATTATGCATACAATGAGAGCTTTGTTTGAAAATATGCTGAAAGTGTGTAATGTTGAATTCTGCTTCTCTCGTTAAGTGAAACCAAAGATAGTAGAAAAGCATCTATTTCACAGTTGGTATATGTAAGGTCCAGGGTGCTACTTTTGTTTACATTGGGCTAAACAATATGGCTTCCCCTTAAAAATTAGCTTATAACATAAACTTGTTACAACACCAACAGAAAAGAAAATAAGAAATTTAGGATAATTCTAAAGAATAAGCATCGATAACAGGATAAACATTGAACATCCATAGAAATGTAGAAACTACATGTCCCCAATACTGTAATGTTGACAGAAACAGATGCATAATTTCTTGCCAACTTCCCCAAAACTGTAACAAAGAATCTTTGTTTTATCTTGCTTTCATCAGAGGGATCCAAGTATAACATATTGGCCTGTAATAATGCATGCATATTATTTGAAGATAACTTTGTATTCACTTGCTACTTTATAAAATGTAACCATAAACTTAATTGCAGTGTTCCCCAAATCTAGTGCTATGGAGTATATGGTCAACATTTATTTTAAATATTACCCAATACCACAATTACTGAAACATATTTCTTTGTACTACTCCTAATAATTTTATCTTTTTTTTTTCTGGTTAAACTATTGTCAAGGATTTATCTTTCTGTAAATATCCAGAATTATATATCCTCACACTTATACCAGAAACACAAAATCCCTGTCCTCTATTTTCTTAATGGACCCTTCTCAGTAGACTCTTTATTGACATATTAATCTAGACATTAATAAATATTCACAAGGGGATCTGATAAATTGGAATGTGAAAGAACTAAAGTTTCCACTCAAAAGAATTTGAGTAGAGTTCATACACAAAGTATTATTCTAAGTTAGATTTTATAAAATAAAATAGGATATTTTAAGTTTAGCTAACATATTAATTAAAAGATTTAACAAGAAAATCTATCTCATGTTAGTATTAACAATCCTGTGGTTTACTTTCAAAATTGACCATTGTTCTGAGTTTAACCTCAGGGATATTGTGATAACAACGTAAAAATAAAAATGATGTAAAAAATTCCACCCCTTGAAGCTGAGCCAATGTAATTTATGATTAGGATGTTTTCTGTTCTTTAGTTGCTTATGCTTCCTGGAAATTGTTTGAGGTGTTTCTAAAACTTCTTCATCTTTAGACTCTATTTTTAAGGAATAAACTCAGCTTCTCTTTCTTATTTTATATCCTGAATCAAAAACATAACTAAACTAATGCCAAAATTAATTATAAAAAGATAAGTGTTTTCGCTTATTAATGATAAACAATGAGAGGAATCCATTGTGACCCTGAGATATATTGTGTTACTAAACAGCTAGCTTCTGACATCATTGCCTGTTCGTTCTGTGATGTGATGGGACATCTGTGGTTCCACAGTATTTTACGTGAAGCATGGCACCCCGAAGGCTCTGTGAAACAGTGATAACCTGGGACATATTCTAAATCTGAATCTCTTGAGGCCAGTCTCAGCATTTCTTTGAACATTTCTTTCCTTGGTTTTTAAAATCTAGATCCACAGAATGACCTTTAATTTTTGATCCCTAGGAGTAGAATTTTATTAGAAGTTATCATGGCTTAAGGAACAGGAGATGGAGCAAAGGAGCTATTTACTATGGTTGTCAGGACGTCTTGGGGAGATGCTATTACATCTGGTTGTGTTTAATGTTTTTGTTATTGATACAAAAGGGCTGTTGAAAAGCGCATTAAATTAATCTCATGGGAGATACTGCAGACTACAAAGGCATATGGAAAACAGTACAAACAGAATAACAGGAAGGAAAGTATATTTTCTTTGGACTATAAGCCCTAGCACAGTTTTTTTTTTATTTTTTACTTTTAGTTGACATAATCACTACATATTTATGGGACACAAAGTGATATTTCAGTACGTGTATCCAATGTGTAATGATCAAATCAGGGTAATTAGCATATTAATCACCTCAAGCACTTATTAGTTCTTTGTATTGGGAACAGTCAAAATCCTCTCTTCTGCTTTTTTGAAAATATATAATAAATGATTGTTAGCTATATTTACCCAGCACTGCTATAGAACACTAGAACTTGTTCCTCCTTTCTAGCTACAATTTCATATCTGTTAACCAACCTCTCCCTATCCTCCTCTCCCCTCCACCCTTTCCAGTTTCTAGTAACCACAATTCTACTGTTTCTATGAACTGAACATTTTCAGCTCCCGCATATGAATGAGAAGATGCAGCATTTGTCTTTCTGTGCCTGACTTATTTAACTTAAAAAAGTTTTCCTGCAGGCTGATGTATGTTGCTACAAATGACAGAATTTCATTCTTTTTTATGCCCGAATAGTATTCCATTGTGTGTGTGTGTGTGTGTGTGTGTGTGTGTGTGTGTGTGTGTGTGTGTATACCATATTTTCTTGTTCCATTCATCTATTGATGGACATTTAGGCTAATTCCATATTTTGGCTGTTGGGAATAGTGCAACAATAAGCATGAGGGTGCACATATTTCTTTGATATACTAATTTCCTTTTGTTTGCATAAATACACTGTAGTGGGATTGTTGGATCATGTGGTAGTTCTACTTTTAGTTTTTAGATGAATTTTATTCTGTTTTGCATAATGGATATATTAATTTACATTCCCACCAATATTGGTCTATGCAAAGATTTTGTGGGTAAGACTTCCAAAGCACGGGCAAAACAAAAATAGATAAATGGGACTATATTAAACTAAAAAGGTTCTGCACAGCAAACAATGAACAGAATGAAGAGACAACCTATGAATGGGAGAAAATATTTGTACACTACACATTTGAAAAGGGACTAATATCCAGAATATACAAGGAGCTCAAACAATTCAACAGCAAAAAAAGCTAATAATCTGATTAAAAAATGGGCAACGGATCTGAGTAGGCATTTTTTATAACAGACGAATGGGCAACAAGTATATGAAAAATGTTAAACATTCCTAATCATCAGAGTAATGCAAATTGAAACCATAATGAGATATCTCCCTCTAGTTAGAATGGCTATTATCAAAAAGACAAAAAATAACAAATGCTGACCAGGACGAGCAGCCTAGTATTTTACTGGAAAAAGAAACAAAGACACTCCCTTTCCACCCACCATTAGCCACCCAGCATTAAAAATTATTAATTCAAATGAAGAAATATCATGGTGGCAACTTACAGAAATCTAATTTACTTCTCTAGTAAAGAAAAAGTGATTTTAGGCTTAGATAAAAAGTGATGTTAGGCTTATATTAAGACTAGAAAGGTGAGGCAAGTAATTTGTCCAAGTACAGTAGCTGGTATCAGGATCCAAACTTGAACTCAGAACTGTCAGACATCAAATTCATATATGTTCCACTTACCTGGACTACTTTGCTTCCCAAAATGTAGAACTTAGAGCAAGGAAATCTAGTTAGGTTTTACTCACAAAAGACACCAAGTATTTTAGAAGTAGAACCCACTTCTCTGTGCTTCAAAACCTTAATCAGAGCTCATCAGGTTTATTATATATTCCAAATAATTGTAAAAGCTAGAAAAATGTGATACATGAACTTGCCAAACTAATAAAACTTTAACTGGCATAAGACAGGCAAGTGAAATATATAGCAAATATTTAAAACAATATTAACATAAGAGTTTTTTAAAACTAATGATTTACATAATCATCGGTTTATATTCAAAATCTTAAAAGATTGGAAGTGTCTATTTGTTAAGGTCAAAGTCAGTAAGGAGATTATAGGAAGAAAATAAGGAATATAGGAATAAATCTGTCTTCTCTGTATTCATACTAACATTCTATTATAAATTATCCACAAAATTTAAAAGGAAATATAGTATTACAATTAAGAGAATGGATTCTGGAGCCTCACTGCCTGTATTTAAATAGCTTACCAACTTTTGCCAAGTTATTTTTATTTCTCTGTTAATTTATAAAACCTTGTTTTTTCCTCCATCTGTAACACAGGCACAATAATTACAAATAAATAATATGTTGTGGTACAAATGGTACAAATTAATGCACATAAATCACCTTAATCCCATATCTAGCAAAAATCAGCTGGGCTGTAACACCGAATAAATGTTAATTATTATTATTAGCTATAAATTTATATTTCAAAATTAGTGGGATCATTACTATATTCCAAATTAGATTTGGTAAATGGCAAATATGTTTTTCTTGACTAAACTTTACCTAGTGCATTAGTGCTAACCTATAGTATCATCTGTATGTTTAAGCGGAATTGGGCTTAGTGCTAAAATAAAAGTATACCCTACAAATCCTTGATGTTATGTTCAAAGTAAGATAGTAAAATAGAGTGAGCTAACTTCAAAGTAATCCCTAATTGAAAGATAGATATTTATTCACCAAAAGACGTTGTCTTCTTATTATTTTTGAGATATTCTTCTGGAATTCGCCAGTGGCATTTACAGACATATCCACAATGAGTCAGTGCTTGGTAATCTTCATCAATTGCCCAAGAATTCAATTTGAGAAAACAGGCATTTGGAGCCAAACCTGATGAATAAGGTGATTGATCAAGACTGGGTTAATTGAAATGATGAGACTAATTTTTGTGTGTGACTCATAAAAAGTTCGGAGAACAATTCCAGTATTTGGGGTGATGGCAGCAATTCATACGTTCCAAGTTCTTTGCCACAGGTTTATGTGCTGACTTTCAAAAATGCCCAGGGTGATTTCAGCTTAAAACAGACTTTTTTTTTTGCATTGATATCCTTGAGTTATGGATAGAAAATCAGTGTCTACTAACTTAAAGCCACATGTTTATCAACTTTGATCATCAGTTTTAAAAAGATATCAGTAAAGGACAAGAGCTTAATGATGCTCTTCCTACAAACACAGATGTCTGCTGATGAAGATTCTCAGAGGCCTTTATTTATCCGCATGTTTGGAGCTGTCTCTACAAAGGGACAATATTGAGAGGGAATGGTAAAAAGGAAAGGCAAGCATCATTCCAGAGAGGCTGTGAAGAATTTTACATGATGAAAAGTAGTTTCAAAGGTCAATGGATAGAACAATTGGAAGGGATCTTTGCAGATCAAATTGATGGAAGGCTTTTTAGATTTGGCCTCCCTTAGCTGTGTGATGCTCTCCTTAAGGACACATTGTCTCCTGGCCACCTTCATGCTTGACTTGAACTCTTTCAGACTGTAGACAATGAAGGCAGGAATGCTTTTTTGTGTAGTTTTCCCAGATGAGTGGGTTCCAATTTAGTTCTTAAACTTACAACTAGAGTTGAAAAATAAAATGCAGGTTAAAAATAGCCCAAACTGTTGGTTAACACTCTTGGAAGCAATGTTTTATTTTATCGCCTTATTTTTGTTGTACTGTTTTGCCTTTTGTGAGTTTCTAATTACCCTTCCAGTGACCTTCTTCATTGTTGCT
This sequence comes from Gorilla gorilla gorilla, assembly GCF_029281585.2. Classification (NCBI taxonomy): domain Eukaryota; kingdom Metazoa; phylum Chordata; class Mammalia; order Primates; family Hominidae; genus Gorilla; species Gorilla gorilla. Next base: position 20,487,981 of record NC_073230.2, read on the forward strand.
CTGATAATAGTCACTTTTTTCATGGGAATTTGGCAAAGGATGTCAGACCATGCTATAACCCTGTTCAATTGCAGATGGATGAGGTGACGTCTTTTTGCCACCTGCTGGGGAGCAGTTGAGAGGCTGCCTCCTCATTCACCCTGAGAGTCACTGTTGTCTGGAGGCTCTCAGGCAGCAATTGTAAATGAGACTCTTCTGTGGCCTCCTTCTTTAAAGCCTGAGCAAGTCTTTCTGTGATGCACTATAATTCTTTTTTCCTGGGCACCAGGATCAAAGTCCTTCTAAACTAGTGTCTCCACAGCCAGAATCAAGCTGGCTTTCTCTCCCGAAAAAAAATGTTTATTTCCATATAAAAAGATGATCTCAGTTCCCCACAGATGATATAAAACCAATCAATCATTTACATATATATTACATCAACTGGTTTTTGTCTTGACAAGAAACAACAATCTCAGCTTCAAACAGCTTTCTTAAATACAATCCATGATTGCATATGGATTTCTTCCCGCATATAGAAAACCTAACAGAAGCAAAGAAAAAACTGAGTCTGTGTTTATTATTGTTTATTTCATAGGAGAGTTTTCTTTATTCCTCATTTTTCAATAGTGTGCTTTCTACACACTACACTTAGAGATTTAGTACCCATTTGTGTACTTCCCCATTAGGGAAACTACCTAAAAACATGTCTGTGGTAGCAGGAATTTTATGTGAAAAGAAAATGTTACCTAAATAAAAAAGTAACTTTTGAAGAGCTTTTATTTCTTTAAAAAAAAACAACAACAATAAAATTGGGCCACTACCTGGAGGTGTGCCTATCATTTTTATAGCAGCAAAGTCTGAGTTTGTTATTTGAGAAATATTCATAGTGAGAGCAGCAGCTATTATAATTTATAAATGTTTGTTTTCCCTCTTGGATTGATCCCAGAATGTCAGGGAGAATGAACTTTAGCTAAGCATACACTGGTTTACTAGGAGGGCTGGTGAAATTATAAAGAGAGCAAGGGCCTGAGAAACCATCCCATGGATTTTGAATGCTATTTCTGCCACTTTACATTGGACAATCTCGGGCAAATTGCATATTCCTTAAGTCTCAGTTTTCTTGAAAGAAAACCCAACTCTAAAATGAGCAAAAAATTTTCACATTTTCCCAAAAAAGATAAACAAATGGCCAAAAAGCACATAAAACATGTTCAACTTTGACTGGTCTTTAGGAAAATGGAAATAAAACCAAAATAATATATCATTTTATATCCATTATGATGGCTACTATTTAAAAAAGGAAAAATAACAAGTGTTGGTGAGGATGTGAAAAATTAGAATCCTTGTGAATTGGTGGTGGGAATATAAAATAGTGGCAGCTACTGTGGAAAGCAGTTTGCCTCAAAAACTTAACATAGAGTGACCACATGATTCAACAATTTAACTTCTAGATATATACTCAAGATAACAAAGCAGGGATTGAAATAGACACTAGTACACAAATATTCATAGCAGCATTATTCACAATAGCCCCAAAGCAAAAACTATCCAAATGTCCATCTACAGGTGAATAAATAACATGTGATATACAATGGAATATTATTCAGTCATATGAGGAAATTAAATTCTGATACATGCTACAACATACATGAAACTTGAAAACATGGTAAGTGCAGTATGTCAGACAAAAAATGAAAAATATATTATGGTTCCATTTACTTAAGGTACCTAAACTAGGCAAACCAATGTCTGGGGAGACTGGGAAATCAGTAGTTATTATTTAAGTGGTTCAGAGTTTCTGTTGGGAATGATGAAAAAGTTCTGGAAACAGATGGCAGTGATGGCTGTACAACATTGGGAATGTACTTAATGTGATTGACTTGTACACTTAAAATCGTTAAAATGGTGAGTTTTATGTTATATATTTTACCACAATTTAAAAAAACCCTCAATTTTCTTCTCAATAAAATTAGAATTTTAATTTTATTAAAATAAAAATGTTTGATAACTACATTACATAAAAAGCATATATATATATATAGCAAGACCTAGACAAAGTGGCAGACATCTGTGATTTCACTGACTGGCGTTACCATACCTTTGAGATCAGTATTCTGATTTCCATTTTGGTAAGCCCACCATCCCATCTGATTTGTTTCACTACATACCAGCCGATATAATTTGGATGTTTCTTGCCTCCAAATCTCATGCTGAAATGTGATTCCCAATGTGGAAGTTGGGCCTGGATGGAGGTGTATGGGTCATGGGGGTGGATCCCTCATGAATAGCTTGGTGCCATTCTCATGGTAATGAATGAGTTCTCACTTTGAGTTCACCTGAGATCTGATTGTTGAAAAAGAGTGTGGCACCTCCCCTCTCTGTCTCTTACTCTGTCACTATCTGATACATCCAATCCCCCTCTGTGTTTTGACCGTCACCAGAAGCAGATGCTGACACCACACTTCCTGTATGGCCTGCAGAACTATGAGCCAAAATAAGTCTCTTTTTAAAATAAATTATCCAGCCTCAGGTATTTCTTTACAGCAACACAAATGGACTAACACAGAAAATTTGTACTGAGAGTGGATGTTGCTATGAAGGTACCTGAAAATTTAGAAGTGGCTTTGGAACTGGGTAACAAGCAGAAGTTGGAAGAGTTGGGAGAGCTCAGAAAAATATAGGAAGATAAGGGAAAGTTTGGAACTTCTTGAGACTTGTTAAATGGTTGTAACCAAAATGCTGATAGAAATATGAATAGCGAAGTCCAGGCTGAGAACATCTCAGATGGAAATGAGGAACTTGTTGAGAACTGGAGCAAAGGTCACCCATGTGATGCCCTAGCAATGAACTTGGCTGCCTTTTGCCCATACCCTAGGAATCTGTGGAAGGCTGAACTTAAGACTGATGACCTAGGAGAGGAGTCCCCAACCCATGGGCCATGGATGGGTACCTGTCTGTGGCCCGTTAGGAATCAGGCTGCAGAGCAGGAGGTGAGCAGCAGGTGAGCAAGCATTACCATCTGAGCTCTGCCTCCTGTCAAATCAGTGTTGGCATTAGTTTCTCACAGTAATGTGAAACCCTATTGTGAACTCTGTATGCAAGGGATCTAGGTTGTGTACTTCTTATGAGAATCTAATGCCTGATCTGAGGTGGAAGAGTTTCATCCAGAAACTATTCCCCCACCACCAGTTTGTGGAAAAATGCCTTCCACAAAACAGGTCCCTGGTGCTAAAAAGGCTGGGGACTGCTCTCCTAGGGTATCTGGCAGAAGAAATTTCTAAGCAGCAGAGCATTTCAGATGTGGCATGGCTGCTTCTAACAACCTGTGTTTAGATGTGAGAACAAAGAAATAACTTAAAGTTGGAACTTTTAATTAAAAGGCACTAGCTGGGTGTGGTGGCTCATGCCTGTAATCCCAGCACTTTGGGAGGCTGAGGCGAGTGGATCACGAGGTCAGGCGTTTGAGACCAGACTGGCCAAGATAGTGAAACCCCATCTCTACTAAAAATACAAAAATTAGCCGGGCGCAGTGGCATGCGCCTGTAATCCCAGCTACTCAGGAGGGTGAGGCAGGAGAATCTTGTGAACCAGGGAGGCAGAGATGGCAGTGAGCCAAGATCACGCCACTGCACGCTAGCCTGGGTGACAGAGCAAGACTCCATCTAAAATAAAATAAATAAAATAAAATAAAATAAAATAAAATAAAATAAAATAAAATAAAATAAAATAAAATATAAAATAAAATAAATAAAATGCTCCATGCTTTCTGTACTGCCTGCAGAACCATGAGCCAAAACAAACCTCTTTTCTTTATAAATGACTCATTCTCAAGGATATTTTTTTTATAGCAGTGCAAATGGACTAACACAACAGCTACAGGTTAGCCCCCAGCTGGCTTAGGGTTTAAGGATAGACTTAAACTCTACATTGATGCAATCAAAATGAACCTTGGAAATCCTTACTGAAATGCTGGGAAATAATGTCTTCCTCTCTCATGGAGTCACAAGGGCAACTGGTGACCATCTTGGGACTGCAGTGGAAAGTTACCAAGAATGTAACAACATCACAAGTAGACAGAAAAGAGAAATAGAAAAAAATCTATCCTCAGTCTTATGGGCTTAGCTACCAGATCAGGCAGGTTTTACTTAAAGGCAGTCATATCTTGCTCTTTTTCAGTTGAATTAACACATTGCCTTTTCTTCCTTTTTTTTTTTTTCCTTTGCTTATGTTATTTGGGTGTTTATTAGTTATAATGGTTCTTGATATAGTAGGCATTTAATAGACCTTTATGTAATATTTTCTTATCCCAACACCTGAGAAAGAATTTCATCTCTCCAATTCATCCAGCCTAACTCAAAGTGAATTCTCCTGTGCTTATATATAGGTCTTTTAATAATAATAATAGATTACGTGAAAATGTGATAGGATACTTCCATAGAAAGTGAGAATGCAAGCAATGTTATATATTTTCATCCTCTAAAATAATATAGGTATCATTTGAATTCCTAAAGAAAAAATGTAATCCAGTCTATCCATATGAGGAACAAGTAGGTAGTTAGTATCTTGTTTACGGATGACCATCACTGTATTTTAAAGATACTAGGGTCTTCTCAGCCTCCTTGTTACAAATAAAAACACTTCAACCATGTAACATCATTAAGATTTACAGTAAAGCCTCATAGTCAGTTCCTATGACTACTCAACAAATCTGGTATTAGCTCCCAAGTGAGATAATCTTAAAATAATGTCATCTGTATAAGAAAGTTTTGTTTAGAACATGGTGGAAAGCCACAAAGGAAGCACCATCCTCTAAGTAGGCAAATTGGATATTATGTCCATGACTGCAAGCTCTTTATCAAAGACTGTTTATACAAGTTATAAACATTTCTACTGAGCATGTTTAGCTGGTTTTTGAACACTCAGAGAAACTTACAAGTGGGGAAAATATTTGCTACCCTGTCAGCATGTTATCTGAAGTTCCAGAAAGATTTGGGGAAGATTCTTTTTTTCTTTTCTTTCTTTTTTTTTTTTTTTTTTGGAGACAGCCTTGCTGTCACCCAGACTATAGAGCATTGGCAAAATTTCGGCTCACTGCCACCTCTGCCTCTAGGTTCAAGTGATTCTCCTGCCTCAGCCTCCTGAGTAGTTGGGATTACAGGTGCATGCCATCATGCCAGGCCAATTTTTGTATTTTTAGTAGAGATGGGGTTTCTCCATGTTGGCCAGGCTGCTCTCAAACTCCTGACCTCATGTGATCCACCTGCTTTGGCCCCACAAAGTGCTTGGATTATAAGTGTGAGCCACCATGCCTGGCCTGGGGGTAGGGAGGATTTTTCAATTTGTGAATAGTGAAACCATTTGGGGAAATATTTCAAATATTCGTGAATCCTAATAGAGCCAAGGAACATTACCAGAGTTTTGAAAAGCCTAATAGCTCTCAATGTGAACACTTCTGTATTCAACTATTAAGCATTTACTTGACATCTACTATGTACAAGGCATTCTACCAGTCACTTTTGGATATATGGTAAAAATACAGAGTCCCTGACTTTAAGTCATTAAGAAAAAGCTACTGTTTTGTTCATCTCCATTTTGAAGGAAAGGGAACAAGTTCAATTAAAATGGCTCTTTTTTAAAAGTTCTGTTACTGAAGAATGATTATTAAACTCTAAAGAAAAGTCAACTTTATCGAATGCATAGTTTCTCAACAATATTTGAAGTTTTGCAATATTTAAATAAACTATGCTGTACTTAATTTTTTCTGAAGAGGTAAAGGGATTTGGTAGTAAATACGCATGTACATATAAAACTGTATAGTGTTGGGCAAGGACTCTTTAAATATTCTTAGACTTATAATCCATGAACCACTTAAAGCGTACTCATGGCCTTTGTTTAAAAAAATTGAGATTTTAGAACCACAAACCATAAGGTCAGGCCTGATAATCTGTATTTAAAATTACCTTCCTAAAATATTCTTGAGCATATTAAAGCTTCAAAATCCCTGATGTAGGTCATGAAGATGAGCAACATGTCCTCATCAACCTACATGTTAATAGACAACTTAGAACATATCTACAAAAGGTGTTAATATTTTTCTGCTTTAATCAATTTAAATTAAATTTTGTTTCTGCTTTAATCATTTTAATCAATTAAAGATGATTGTCCTGAGTTTTCATAGAGGTTTTAGGGAGGCAATGTATTTGAAATACTACCAGTGTGTCTTTTTAATCTTATAATTAATGTTTTCCCCATGTGCTGCCTCCTCTTCAAATACCTAGAATACTCTATCCTTATGAACCCAGGAGACAGATGTGATCACATAAAAAGTGAAAAAAAAGTAACTTCTTTTTAATGATTTTTATTATTTAAAAGCTAATGTCCTTTAGGGGAATAAAGCCAATCTTGGTTTAGAGTGGTATAAATCAGTGGCTCTCAAATGTAGTATGCTTTAGAATCACATGGATAGCTTGTTAAATCATGGATTACGCTATCTCTTCCCCCCAGTTTTAAGGTTTCTAATTCATAGGTGGGAGTATGGAATTTTTAACAAGTTCTGGGTGATGCCAATTTTGCTTGCACAGGAACTATAATTTTTTAATTTAATGAATACATATTTGAAAATTTTGTGTTTGAGGAGGGTCAAGGTTCTCTTCCTCACCTGTGCAATTTTATACTCCCCAGTACCTGATTGACAGAAAAAATTGCCCTAGTTGGGAGAGGGAAATGAGAGATAAAGTGATCAAAAGGAAGCAGCAAAACCCAATATTTGTGAGATCTGAGAGAAAAGTGCACTCTCTGCCTTCAGGGACATAGTGAGACCTAGACTGGCTGCATAATGAGTTCAGGCAGATGGTTTTAGGCACAATCAGAGTGTAGGTCATGCCCTAGGGTAGCATGGAGAATGCAACGTGATTTCCATCACCCAGGGATTACCATTGTGGGCTAAACTATTTGGATCGGAAGAGGCCAGGTCACCACCCACCAGGAATATCTCCATGATGATATGCGAAAATTTTCTGTTATTCTGTAGATAACAGAAAAGACATTTGAGAACCAGGTAGTTCCTTCCTCTCCAATCCTTTAAAACTAGGTATGGATCCTGGAATTTAGAACTGACCTGGGAAAATGGGGAATCCAAGATTGACTGACATTAGATTTTTACCACTCCAGTAGTGGTTATGGGTTTAAGAGCTAAAATAATTTTATAAAATTAAGTTTTATTTCTTATACAACTGAGAAATAAATTGAGAGCCAGATCCACTACGTGGTGATTATAATTTGAAGTAATGATGATGCACAATTGGTGTATTTCATGTCTCTGTTTTATTCTTTGACCAGTACTATTTTCTAAAATGATTAGATTCATTAAAAGAAATTAAATTTGAGATACTGAACTCTCCTCTTAAATGATGTTTAGATAAAAATGCTTCATTTCATATCTACCTTTGCTGATAATGTGTCCTTTCATTCACCTAATCTGTGAGCCTGTCTGCTACTCACATCTGATATATTGTTTAGAATGAAAACAAAATAAGTCTAACGGAACAATACCACTCTTGCCTGCTATCTTAGCATTTGCCCAAGCTGCAGTGGTTTCATTTGTAGAAGGAAAATAAAGCAAACATCAGCTTGTCTGTGCCACATGAAATAATTTTAACCTGTGAGATTTTATGTAAGATTACTTTAACCTGTGAGAATTTATGGAGAACATGTGTCTGTGTTTTGACCTAGACAACCATACTTCTGGTTGTCTAGGTTAAAGCCAAATTCACATCAACATATCTTTCATTTACTGCAAGATTTCAAGATAAGAGATGAAAAAAAGAATTTGGACTCTCTCTTTGTTGACATGCAAATCAAAATGAGATATTCAGCAACTGACTCTAGAACCACAAAAATAGGTAGAAAACAATACAGCAAACCAATTCTAGGAGGAGACAAAGTATCAAACTAAAAGTTAATATAGAAATAATTAAGGCAGCCAGGTGTGGTGGCTCACGCCTGTAATCCCAGCACTTTGGGAGGCTGAGGTGGGCAGATCACCTGAGGTCGGGAGTTCGAGACCAGTCTGACCAACATGGAGAAACCCTGTCTCTACTAAAAGTACAAAATCAGCTCGGCGTGGTGGCACATGCCTGTAATCCCAGCTACTCGGGAGGCTGAGGCAGGAGAATCACTTGAACCCGGGAGGCGGAGGTTGTGGTGAGCTGAGGTAGCGCCATTGCACTCCAGCCTGGGCAACAAGAGCAAAACTCTGTTTCAAAAAAATAAATAAATAAAAATAAAAGAAAAAATAATTAAGGCAAAACTGACATTTCTTTATTAATATAACACTGTGCCATTAGTTTAAACTGATTTCATAGCAAGGGGTGTTATTAAGTTAGTCTTACAACAAACTAGAGAGAAAAATCAATTGTATCATCAAAAGTTATTTTGAAATTTTAGAATTCAAAATAGAGGGCAAAGAAAACAATACAAATGCAAAATGAAATAAAAAACATTGCAACTCAGATTTTCACATTCTTTAGGTGTTAGCATCTGACATAGAAAAGTTTTTTTTACATGTATTGTGATGAAAAATTTAATTCACCTATATGTTGGCTTATTTTAACTCATTTAATTGCAGTCAAGACACAGGTCCACATACTACATAGTGATAAAACAAGGGAAGGTTGTTTGTGGCAAATCTCTTATTATGTAGCTTTTATATATTACATGGCCAGAAATTCTCACCTTGATCCTCACTATTTTTTTGTTTCAGTAAAATATTTTTTTTTAAAAAAAAAAGCCATGAAAAACTTTATGTAGTGTTTAATACGTTAAGACATATGATTTTAAAAAACTTTGTAATCAATATTGGTCACTATTTTCTGTCTCTGCCACATGCCACATCTCTCCTTAACCTATTTATAGCCTTCGGATTTCTGTTTTTAGTTGGTGATGGTTGTCGTTGTCACTGTATGTGTGTGTGTGTCTGTGTGCATTTGTGTGTATGTGTGTGTGCATGTGTGTATAGTCTCATTTTGCTATTATGTCCTCTGCCACTTTCTTTGTAAATGCAAAGAGGGTTAAAAATTAAGCTTAATATGAAGCAAGTACTTGGCACCTGCTTTCAAAGAACTGTGAATCATAAATGGAAGACGGTTCATTCGGCTACCTCATATCTGTATTTAAGACCAGCCTGCCAGGTGCGGTGGCTTATGCCTGTAATCCCAGCACTTTGTGAGGCCGAGGTGGGCGGATCACTAGGTCAGGAGTTCAAGATGAGCCTGGCCAGCATGGTGAAACCCCGTCTCTACTAAAAATACAAAAAATTAGCCTGGCATGGTGACGTGCGCCTGTAGTCCCAGCTACTCAGGAGGCGGAGGTGAGAGAATCGCTTGAACCCGGCAGTGGGAGGTTGCAGTGAGCCGAGATCGCGCCACTGCACTCCAGCCTGGGCGACGGAGCGAGACTCTGTCTCACAAAAAAACAAAAACAAAAAAAAACCCAGCCTGTGGATTATTTTAAATGTTACACTTTTCTATCCTGGATTCTCTATTTGCTTATTGTTTATATGTTCTGTTTGTCCATCGAATTTTCCTATTTCTTGAATCGTTGTCAGCATATTATCCTTTAATTATTTTAACATAGTTTTTCTTAATTTTTCAAATGTATTTGTAATAGCTACTTTGTAACTATTCTGTAGCAATCTTTGCTTAATCCAACATAGGGTCCACTCAAAATCACTTTCTATTGACTAATTTATTCCATATGCTTTTCAAATATGCATTTCCACATCACTCCTAAGTTTCTGGTCAAAGCTGGACAATTTTATGTGATATAGTATAGTAAGACTGGATTTTGATTGCTTTTTCTAAAGGTTTTTGGATATTATTTTACTTTGTGATTTTGTTTGTGCCTGTACTTAAACTGTGGGATCTGTCTTGCCATGGTATTCAGCTATTTATATCTCTTTACAATATTTTTCTTCTTTTTAAATTCCTGATTTCCAGGGGTCATTTCCTTGTAGGCACTGCTATGTGATTAACCAATGGTTTGGGCAGAACTTACAGTCAAATGCCTCAAACCTATGAGGCTTCTATTTGACAATGTAATTGTGTATAGGTAAAAAAAAAAAAAAAAAAAAAAAAATTCAAAATTCAAGCAACTTTAAAGTCTGTTTCAGCTTTTACTTTCTGCCAGGCCCTTGGATCTCTCCTGCAAATATGTGTAATTTCTGAGCCAGCTAGGAATGTGTGCTTACCTACTCTTTCTATGGCTCTCTTATTTACAGGGTGTCCCTGTTACATTTCTGGATCATGCATTGCTTGTCCCAATTGGGACAGTAACCTCATGGTTGCAGAGATACAGGTTTTACTCTTTGTTTCCTACTGGACTTGTTACTTTCACTGACAACACTACTAGACATTTGGTCTTACACTCTGCTCAAAGTTGGATTATACCTTCTGCCTGTGCTGTATGCTGCCCAGCAAGGATGGGACTGTAGATTCCCATTGTTATTAGCCAGAGATCTAGCAGCTTTGTATGTGTAAACACTTCTCAATGTGTGCTTTCCCATTGGTCAAACGCTAGAGCCCTGAAATTGATATTACATTTTTTCCCAGTTTTTCACTAGTTTTGGGGGAGAGGATTCCCTTACTTATGCTAATGTTACTAAAATTGTTGTTCCATTCTTTTATTTTTTTTTAAGAACCTCTGATTCAGAAATAATTTGAGATTTACAGGGCAGTTGCAAAGACAGCACAGACAGTTCTTGTGTATTTCTCACATTTCTTCCCCTGTGTAACATCTCATATAACCACAGAATTTAAAAATTAACATTTGTAGGATTTTTAGACTCTATTTGGTTTTCAGTAATTTTCCCATTGGTTTCCATTTTCTGTTGCAGGATTGAATTCACAGTTCTATGTTGTATTTTGTTGTCATGTCTCCTTGGTTGGCAATATATGAACGTATCTCAGTCATGGAAGACATAGACACTTTTGAAGAGTACAGGTCAGGTATTTTGCAGAATGTACCTTAACTGGGGTTTTCTTATGATTAGACTCGGGTTGTGGAATTTGGGGAAGAATATCACAGAGGCCAGGTGCCCTTCTCATCACATAGTATAGGGGTACATGATATCAACATGACTTATGACTGGTGACGTTCACCTTGATCTTTTGATTGTAAGGCAGTGTCTGTCCGGTTTCTCTACTGTAAGCTTTACAATTTTTCCCTCTCCATACTTAGTTCATTAGAAGTAGGTTACTAAGTTCAGCCCACAGTTAATGGAGAGAGAATTATGCTATACCACCTGGAGGGAGGAAAGAATATCAAAGTTTAAAGTTGTGTCAAAACCACGTGGTAATGAATAAATGATTGAGGGAGGTATTTGAGACTCTTCTGTAAATATCTATTTCTTCTTAAAGTTTTATTCACTAATTTTTAGCATTAATCAGTGAATCTTCACTGCAATAATTATTACTGTGGTATTTAATGGTGATTTAAAACAAATTTACTAATTCTATATTTATTATTTGGATTTTTCTGTAGGCATTAATTTCTATTATTTTTGAAACCAGTTTTTCTGCCTCATATATTTCAAAACATAATTCCTCAGATTCACCATGAATTGTACAACACTGTGGCTTTAAACATACGTGCCATGGGAATAGTCTGGAATACCTTTCTCCTGTCTTGTTATCAAACACGTTTTACTGCAAGAATCAATGAAATGCTCTTACTAACGTCTGAAGTCTTAACAATTTTTACCATCTTTAGGAAAATGATTATACTATGGATTTGTGTCTTCAAAAAAGATATATTGAAATTCCCAGTATTTCAGAATGATACCTTATTTGTAAATGAGGTCATTGCACATATAATTAGTTAAGATGAGGTCATACTCGGGTAGGGTGGTTCTGTTATCCAACAGGACTGGTATTTTTATGAGAAAAAGTCACAGAGACACACAAGGGGAGAGCTCCATGTGACAACAGAGGCAGAGATGGGAGCTGCAAGCCAAGGAACACCAAGGATTGCCAAGAAACCATAAGGAGCTAGGAAGAGACAAGGGAGATTTTTCCCCTGCAAGTTTCATAGGGAGCACAGTCCTGCTGATACCTTGATTTTGGACTTATAGTCTTCAGAACTGTGAGACAATAAATTTCTGTAATTTTAAATCACCCGGTTTGTGTTACTTTGTTACAGCAGCCCTGTGAATCTAATACAGTTTACAAAACAACACAGTTTAGACCAAAATGTGAAATATTAAGTTAAACTTGTCACAGCCTCAGAATGTGTAACTCTAAAATTAAAATTGGTTGAATGCCCTTTTTAAATTTTAGAAACTCAGAGAAACGCTGGCTTTTTCTTTGGCATAGAATTTTATTTAAAAGATTAGTCCCCAGGTTCGGAAAATTTGTAGTATATTTATGTGATGTCAGTGAGAACACATATCATTTTAAGAGATATGTAGATGTTGACATCATTGTAAAGAAAGAATTTAACTGGAAAGTGAAAAAGTTAATGAGTATGCCTTTGAAAACAGAAAGATCATAGGAATTAGCTTGTTTTAATATTTACATATTTTTGAAACTAGGGAAAGACAAAAAATTATAGAGTGCATGGTTTGAAAGATGGATTTAGAAATTATCCTATTGCTAATTAAAATTACTAATTAAGTAATTATATTACTAAATTACACATTCTTTAATGTAACTAACATTCATTAATTATCCAATATGTGCCAGGCACAGTGCAAGGCGCTGGAAATATAAATGTCCACAAAATAAATTCATTTTCTTTATTTAATAATTAAAAAGCAACTCAAAGAGAGGAAAGGCAGAATAACAACAAAGTCATTCATGTTTACCCTCATGTGATTGTTGAATTACTGTATACCCTGTATTTCAGCTGACATTAAAAAGTTGCATTTTATGGAAACTCATGAGAGTTTATGTGCATAAGGGAAATTAAGAAAATAAGAATGATTTATGATTAAATAATGCTTTAGATTTATTTCAGATTAGATCATTCAGATGTCAGTAACGGTATTTAAGTACATTATATGCAATGGTGTGAAAATACATAAGGTAAAAGGTTTCCGATTAATGCAAAATTTATTCAGACTACATAGGAGGAAGCATGACAGGAAAGAGAATATACGCCATGGAGAAAAATGATGCAGGGAGGGAAGAGAGAGGGTGACCAAGACTGGACGAAATTAAAGTTCGTGAGGCAGGAGCATGTTTACTCTTTTAGAGGAATTTCAAGGAGGCCAGTGAAGCTAAAACAGAGTAATAAGCAAGAATGAAACATGTCGATTAAGTCAGTGAATGGCTGGATTATGCAGGACTTTATTGACCATTATAAGGATGTTTGCTTTATTCTGAGACACAGAAAAATCACTGAAAAAATTTGAGGAGAAAAAATGATCTGATAATCATAGAAGTGATAATACATGTAAACACTACAAAGAGACTGCTTTTCTGCAGGCATTAAGGCCAGGGAGAGAAACCCAGGAAGAAGTGAGCATTAGTTGTACCTCTGTGTAAGTGACTTTGTTTTCTTCTTTGGTATGTTTAAAACCTTTCATGAAATGCACTTTTTTCCCTGTTGCTAAATCACAGAGTTGGGCTCTGCTACCCTGAGACTATGTTTAAACTTGATTAGAAGACAGTAGTAGATATGACAGCTGTAATAACATCCTATCACCATTAAACATAAAAGCTGATGATAATTACCAGCCCATCTTGACATATGTTATATCATTTTCTGAAAAACATGTTTTTGTTGCTTGCTGCTTCAGGAAAGTAAACATATTAGACTTTGGATGTCATCACCAGGGTGTTATTTTTGGATAGTTTTAAATATTTTATGCTCTATGATTGGTAAAGAAACTGCATTATATTCTATGTGTAAATAAGCATAATCTAGAAAATACTTTTTAGAAATGGCTAAACTTGACTGTGTCAATTTCTGTCTTGTTTCTAGCATGTGAAACATCTAAACCACCAGTAGTGATCTAACATATAAAATAAGACATTGAGCCTAATGATTTTTTGTTACAATTTCAAATGTGTCATTTTCATTGCTATATCACATTGTACAGTGAACAATAGTGGTAGAATTTCAGATGTTTATGAATACATGTAAAAGATGGCTCATGGAAATCAGAATGAAAATAGGTTATGATGCAGGACTCTTGTAGGCTCAGAGACAAACAAAACACCTCCAAACTCAAAAAAATTCCACACATTTTTGACCACTCGCAAGTAAATTTTCTTTGCCAAAACACATAGGGAAGAATGAGAAAACAGAAGATGAGGAATTATTTCAAATAGTAAGCTCTTAGGTTCTTAGTCATTGGATGCATGAAAAGCAATTAGAACTCTTAGATATACAGAACCAAGGCTATAAATGTAAAATATTCCTCCTATCTTGATCCTTTACCCATGTCAGATATCATTAAAATACCAACATTATTTTCTTCATAGTTAGAAATAGCCTCAAAACCTTTCTTACAGATTACAGTGACGTAGGATTGAAACTTTTTGTTATCCTTGAGCTAGGGCTCTATTTCTCAACACCGACACTGCTGACAATGTGAACCAGATAATTCTTTGTTTTACACGGCTGAGCTGTGCATTGTGGGGTATTTAACAGCATCCCTGGCCACCACCCACTAGAGGCCAGTAGCAACTACTCTGTTTATCCCTACCCCCAAGTCGTGACAAAGAAAATGTCCCCAGACAATATTGCCGTTGTTTGACAACCACTTCCCTAAAGATAGATATACCTAGTAAATAAAGTACTTTAAGATAACGCATAGAAGAAAATTCTTAAACTTAGCTTGCTATGTTATTAGAAATGCCATCATCACCTTCTCTGTGGCTATTCTTCCCTCTAGCGTGTTCAGCATGGTAACTTCTGGCTCTCACCCTGGTTCTTAAAATTTCATGTCCAGGCATCATCTGTCTCATAGCTTTTGCCTAGGAGATCCTGATGAGGTACTGAAAAGATATTTGGATATTAAAAACAGTTGTCACTTTAACATCAGTATCAGGCTGTTGTTATTTACTTATTTAATGAATGAGTTTCTGCATTGGGTGATGGTATATAATTTTATATAGATCCTCATATATGTTTATTTGTTTATACATATACACATATAAAATCTATCTGTATGAATATACCTATATAAATAAATAGTTTTTTTTGTTGACTGACTTGATTCTTAATTTAACTCTCATATGTAGTTTTTAATTGTGATGTTTTGTGAAAGAAAAATTCAATGGATGGTAACAGTATTTGTCTTAGAATATGCTGAAAGCCAAATGAAAGGGAGAGAGTGAAGTCTCTGTAAGTAATATTGCATTTTGTTTTGCCATTTCCCTCTGTTTAGGAGCATCTATTGCTTTTAGAAAGCTAATGTTTAGTAAAGGAACCCTAAGAACAGGAATTAGGTAGAATGATTATTTATTCTCTTTTTAATAGCCACATGGTTTTCCCACATATACAACTTCTTACACCGTCAATGGGAGTTCTATGCCAAGGACAGAGTGACAACAATTGGAAGGAAAATTGAAATTTACTTTTGTTGTTTAGATTATTTTGGTAACCATGGTAATGGAAGACCAATATAGCACTTTAACACTCAAAAACAAATTTAGGATAAGTTTTATTTATTGAGATAAATATTATGTTACATTGGGAATACTGGTATTTTGTGGCTGAACATTTTGGGCTTTAACAGATGGACAATTTATTTTTTCACCTTTCTCCTTCCAAAAACTATAGGCAGCAGCATCAAGAAAAGGTAAAAGACTTTTAGATAATGCATTTAGTAAAAAATAAAAATAAAAATAAGTGTTACAGAGAGATAGCAAAAATATATTGATAACACAAGTATATAGAATTCAGTCAAATTTGTTTCTGAACTTCCTGGTAATTAGAGTATAAACACATAAAGTTATTTAATTTAAAATTGTGAGGATCATTATGGAGAATAATACTGTGAAAATAACTTTGACTGATGATTATCTGATTTTTTTAAAGTTATTTTTCTCTCATCAAAAGCCATGCTATAAGGATAAGTATAAGCTTATTGATATCTACTGTTGTCCTGGAATAGTATTAAAATTGGACATACAAAGATTTTTTATTTTACTTAATTGTACATTAGTGTCACCAAAATATTTGATAAAAGTGTTTTGCCAATATATTTTTTAAACACTTAACATTAAGGAATTCTATGTTTTATTTACGTGGAGCACTCAATTCAGAGATTCTTTTCACAAGGAAATTTTGGCTCCAGATCTTCTATTCTTTCTTTGTTTCTTTCTTTTTTTTTGAGACACGGTCTTGCTTTGTCACCCACTGGAGTGCAGTGGCATAATCTTGGCATAATCTTGGCTCACTGCAACCTCTGCCTCCCCGGTTCAAGCCATCCTTGTGCCTCAGCTTCCCAAGTAGCTGGAATTACAGGCACGCGCCACCATGCCTGGCTAATTTTTGTACTTTTAGTAGAGACGGGATTTCACCATGCTGACCAGGCTGGTCTTGAACTCCTGACTTTAAGTGATCCGCCCACCTAGGTCTCCCAAAGTGATGGGTTTATAGGTGTGAGCCACCCCGCCTAGCCAGAGTCTTCTATTCTTTAAATAAGGCTGCCTTCTGGTAACTTGTCTGGGCCCAAAAGCCAGGAGTTTACAGATTGTATAATTATACTATACAATACCTGGCTTTCAAAATCTTTAGATTCAAGTCAATATACATTTTTAAAAAAACCCTTAAATTGTTTTTAAATTACTTTTCTCAATGACTATTTCAGTTTACTCTCAGGAAAACCCTGTGAGACAACATAGATATTTTCTTCTTCTTTTAAAATAAAAAAATACTGAGGTATACAAAATGAAATATGATATAGTAGCATAAATGAAGCTAAATCTCAGGGGTTCTAGCTTTCAGTCCTTTTTCTGTATGTGACTGAGCGTTCTCGCTCTCTCAACACACACACATAGACACCCATATGCTCATATGATACACATACATATATGTTTTTATTTAGACAAAAATTTAGGGACTATCTTTTTTACTTCCTTTTCTATTTTAACTTTGGTTTAATGGGTTGATATTACACTGAAGTTTTCTTAAAAACATGTTTAGAGCTGCCAGTTTCTTTTTGTAAAGAAACTGATAGAACAATTTGATGTGTGATCTGTGTTTAATATTTAGGGCTCAAGGATCAGAAAGAAGAGTGCTATCCTAACATATATAGTTATGTTAACCCTATGTCCTAGTTTGCTTGGAATAGTATGAATTTATGCCTGTAGTCCTGAGATAATTATTAATAGCATTTCTTCAACTTTCAAAAGTGTCTCAGTTTGAGGACAATGTATGGTTATTTTACAACCCATCTCAAAGTCTCTGGAGAAAAAAGAGCATTGAAAATAAGTATAAATATAAATTTAATCGATTCAAAAGTGAAACAGATGACTAAGCTGTTCTTTAGGGCCTAGAGGTCAACTAGAGAACATAGCCTGGAATGGAACTGCTGAAAAGCAACTGTTATTCCAACGTATTGTGCTATTGTAAATGAAAAATAAAAGCTGAAAACAGTGTCAGTCTTTATGTGGAGGCAGAAATGCCATAATCACCTTCTCTGTGGCTATTCTTCCTTCTAGCTTGTTCAGCATGGTAACTTCTGGCTGTCATCCTGGACAAAAACAAGCAATATAATTATAAACACTCTTTCACTTTTTAGTTTAGTTCAGTTCCTAGAACTAGTAATGCTTTAAAGGGGTGAGATGCCACTTTTAGTCTAGGAAATACAATGTTGCAAATACTAATTTTTAAAAAAATAAATGAGGAAGAAAATAACATCACAAATGCTGCTCAAAAATCTTTTATACCATGCAACAGTTTTGGTAGTCATAATGACATCATGTGATTGACATAATAATAACTTAAATTCAATCACATACAAAAACTCTACATAAGGCCTCCCAATTTTATGTTATTGTCACAATTTATATCTATTAATATTGTGTATCTTTTAACATCTTTTTAGTTACAACTACTTTTAATACATTTGTCCTTTTTCATACTAGAGTTAAAAGTGATTACAGGCCAGTCAGTATTCCAGTTACAATACCTCAGTTTTCCCCAAATGTTAACATTGTACCTAGCTTCAATACAGTTATCTAAACCAGGAAAATGGTTTTCTGACTGTATTAGTCGCCTAGGGCTGCTTTAATAGGTCTTGCAAAAGTACACATATACTTGTCTTATGACTCAGCAATTCCACCGTTAGTATTTACCCCAAAATGATAAGCAATTCTGAAAATATGCTTCAGTTTACATATTTAGACAAAAACTAAGTAAAGTTATATGAACTCATGTCAACTCACATAAAGCAGCTTATTAAGTGTATTAGATTCCTGGCAGTAGAACACTTCAGATTTTAGAGACGATATATTGCACAGTATAATAATTTAAGAGAGTCAATATGGAGTCTCACTGATCTATTTGATCCCTCTTTTACCCTACCATATTCTTTCTTTAATATTTTAAAATATAATTTTAATTTTCGTCGCAAAATATTTCAAATATATAAAAAAGTACAGAGAAGAATATGACACATTTCCATTTTATCTAGATTTAATGAGTAATATTATTTTGGCATACTTGCTTATTTTGCTATTACTTTTTAAAGACATCAAATGTTTTAGAGAGACCCAAGACATCAGGCCCTCTCCCATTCCCCTGTTTTCTGCCAGGTAACACACATCTTGAGATGGTAGCTATATTTTTTCCTGCATGTTTTCTGGAAAACATATTGCATTTTATTAAATATACTTCATTTTATTTAATATGTGTACCATGGTAATATATCTTATTGTCTATGTCTTTAATATTTACATGTGTTATTTGCATCTCTTTTAATCTGTTTTATTCATTCACTTTTTTCAAGAAGCATTTGTGTTGATATATGCAGATCTAGTCACTCATTGTTATTGTCATTTCTGAAATGGAATACTGCAGAATATGATCTCATTATCTAAATACGCTACTGTTTATTTATCTAGTCTCCTATTGATGGGCATTTATTTTTGTTTCAGCTTTTTTGTTTTTGCTGTTACAAACAAATCCTTGAAAAATATATTTGTACTTGTCTCCTTGAGTATTTCTGGTGTGTATAGGATTTATGCGTGGAAGTGGAATTATTTTCATTACAGACTTTCCTCAACTTATGATGGGGTTACATCCCAATAAACCCATTGTAAATTGAAAATATCATAAATTGAAAATGCATTTAATACATTTGATCATCATAGCTTAGCTTAGTCTACCATAAACATGTTTGGAATACTTACATTAATGCAGATTTGGGCAAAATTATATCCAAAAAATGCTGGCAACATAGTACACTGTAGAGTATAGGTTGTTATCCTAGTAGAGATCATGTGAACAACTGGGAGCTGTAGCTCACTGCTATTGCCTAGAACCTCATGAGTGTATCAAACTACATATCTCTAGCCTGAGAAAATATCATAATTTGAAATTTGAAGTATGGTTTATACTGAATGTGCATCACTTTTGTACTGTTGTCAAATCAAAAAATCATTAGTCAAATCATCATAAGTCATAGACCATCTGTGTTATTCTTGAAACTCTACTACTTCAAGCTACAGCTTAGATAAGAACACATCATTCTTTAAAGTCTAAGGGACGAAAGTCAGAGTCTCATTGAATCTGCTCCTTGCCAACACTGAGTACTATCAAAACTTCAAGTTTTGGCCGGGCGCAGTGGCTCACGCCTGTAATCTCAGCACTTTGGGAGGCCGAGATGGGAGGATCACGGGGTCAGGAGATGGAGACCATCCTGGCTGACACGGTTTCACCCCGTCTCCACTAAAAATACAAAAAAATTAGCCGGGCATGGTGGCGGGCGCCTGTAGTCCCCGCTACTCGGGAGTCTGAGGCAGGAGAATGGCATGAACCCAGGAGGTGGAGCTTGCAGTGAGCCAAGATCACGCCACAGCACTCCAGCCTGGGTGACAGAGCGAGACTCCGTCTCAAAAAAACAAAAAAACTTCCAAGTTTCTTGCTAATTAGATACGAAATGGTATCATATTTGCTTCAAATTGCATGTTCTTGAATACTAGTAAAGTGAATTATTTTATCATGTGTTTGTTGGTCTTTTGGATTTTCTCCTTTGTAAATTGCCGGTTTTTAATATTCTGCCCATTTAAGAAATAGGTTTCTATCTTTTTCTTATTGGTTTGTATGGGTTCTTTGTAGTTGAGATGGTAATTCTTTGCAGAATATTTGCATTGTAGACATCACCCATCAGTTGCTTGTGTTTAATTTTGTTTGTGGTGAATTTTGTCATGCTGAACATATAAATACTTATATAGCGAATTCAAAATCTTTTCAATTCTTTGATTTTGTGCACATTTTATTTTTAAATTTAATGTTTTTTCATTTTCTGAATTCTAATCCTTCTGAAACTTATTTCTTTAAGTAACATAGTATCTGATTTTTTTCTATATTGATACACAATCTTTACTCTCTCTTCAATTCACATTTGTCATTTCTTAATTTCATTTATATCTAGAATTTGATTTCAGTGCTTGCTGCTTTCTTCCAATGACCTGTGTATTCCGTTGTTTCAATACTATATTTTATACAAAATTTCTATGAGATTGCAGGAAGAAGAGGGTAGTTATTAACTGCCATGTTTCTGAAGTTGAAATCCAGTCATTTGCATTTCTTAAACAAATGTGCTTATTATTTCTAATTGCAAAACCAAGGAGATTTTAAAGGAAGGACCTAGAAATCAGCTGTGTTACGGGGAGAGGAGTATCTTGTTCTCGAAAATTATTTGCCCCTAGAATGTAATTTGATAATGTATTTTGAGTAGAAGAATCATATTACACTGATGTTGGTATAACTTTTCTTGTCTTTAGGTAAATCCTTTTAGGTAAATTCTATGTTTCTCCACTCAGCAGCCGTGTACAGTCATTAGGTTTACAGGGATACCCCTGTGTTTTTCACAGAAACCATTTCAATATAGTCTTGTGTTTTCTGTGTCTCATTTATATGTGTCTATGCATGTATTCTTTTCCTGTTTCTCTTACATAAAACTATCTTGAATATGAATAAAAAGCCCCAAGATTTTTCACACCCTTGATTTTTTTCCTTAAAAAAATGACAAACTCATGGATGACAAACTCTAACTGCTCCTACAAAACTTAGATTGTTACCTGGTGAATGAAAAAATAAGTGCTAGCCCTTTTCTAAGTGTTCTTTGTTTTTTTGATTATTTTTTGAGACGGAGTCTTGTTCTGTTGCCCAGGCTGAAGTGCAGTGGTGCAATCTCGGCTCACTGCAACTTCCGCCTCCCGGGTTCAAGTGATTCTCTGGCCTCAGCCCCTGAGTAGCTGGGACTAGAGGTGTATGCCACCACACCTGGCTAATTTTTGTATTTTTAGTAGAGATAGCGTTTCTCCATGTCAGCCAGGCTGGTCTTGAACTCCTGACCTCAGGTGATCACCTGCCTCAGTCTCCCAAAGTGCTGGGATAACTGGCATGAGCCACTGTGCCCAGCCACACTAAGTGTTCTTGAAGTTAAATCACCAACTAACTACCATGAAAACCTGGGGCTTGAAGAAAAATGTATTAGAATTTAACAAAATAATGTGCGTATGAAAAATCTCCATCTTAGGGACATCTTTAATTTTGTCCTTTATGGTAACTTAGATCTCATTTACCTGTGTAACAGTTAGATGCATTAGAGCCTGTAATAAAACTTTAAGCCAGTGTTTTTGTCTGTTATTCTTTATTTATTTCTTTATTTTTACTATTTGTTTCTAATGAGAAAATGTGTTAAAGAAGTTAAAATGCACCATCCTGGTATTCGCAAGTGATATTATCACTAAGTTATCTATGATTTGTGATCTGGGTGTTGCTTCTGTTGTAGTTGTTGTTTAAAGGTAAGAGAAGCTACAAAACTTATCTTGATTTTAAGAAAAATTTACCCACCTGTCCCCTACACTATTCAAATCTTTCAATTTTAAATAATAGAAAACAAAAAAAGGAACAGGAGTAAAGTGTTCCTGGTTCAGTTACCTCCTTCTTTCCCAAATGTTCACATTGTACATAGCTTCAGTACAGTTATCCAAACCAGGATAATAGTTTCCTGACTGTAATTGTTGCCTAAAGCTGCCTTACTAGGTCTTGCAAAAATCCACATATAATTATCTTAGGACTCAGCAATTCTACCTTTAGTATTTAC
The DNA here is from genome assembly GCF_029281585.2 of Gorilla gorilla gorilla. Classification (NCBI taxonomy): domain Eukaryota; kingdom Metazoa; phylum Chordata; class Mammalia; order Primates; family Hominidae; genus Gorilla; species Gorilla gorilla. Next base: position 20,510,248 of record NC_073230.2, read on the forward strand.
CCCAAAATAATAAAAACTTATAAGTACACAGATACTTAATAATGGATGTTCACAGAAGTCATATTCATAATAGCTGAAACCTGGAAATAACCCAAAAGTACCTCAATAGGTGACCTTGAAAAATTGTGGTATATTCATCAGTGGAATTCTATTCAAAATAAATAGGAGTAAACTACTGATATTTACAACAGAGAGGAAGCATGAAGTATGATGTGTGAATGGAATTAATTTTTCAGTGTGATCCTCTGATAATGTCTTACTTATGTTGTCAGATATTCTCATGATAGGAAAACTGGTACACTTTAAAGGATACTGACATTATAGAGGTAGAATTGCATTTTTTCACGTTATTCTTCTCTAGTGTTTATATATAACTCCTACTTTCAGAGCAAGGCCAGTATTAAATATAGTGTTGCTCTACGTTCATTACCATGACACAGTACGCTACATCTGTGTTTAACTTAACTGCCTTTTCTCCTTTTGAGAGTAGCAATTTGGATAGTTGCACTGCCAGCCAAATGGCTATTACCTCCGCCTACTTTGAAAAAAAAAAAGCAAACAAACAGGAAAAACAGACTATAAGAAAAACAGAGTATAAATAGAAGTATATATCAATGTTATAAAAAGTGCAATGGAGCTGGCATTCTCTAGGGTTGTGAACAAATGCTTGATTTATATAAAAATACGATGCTCTAGATAGTTTCCAACTTATTATGCAAAACTCCGATTAGTTGTTCTTTTCCTTCTTCAGTGTTGCTTCAGGTTTCTGCTTCCTATTCTTTCTCATTTATGCCTGCTGCTTCTTGAGGCTATTCCTTTTCCACCTTCCTGATCCATAATCATGATCTCAGGTATCATCATCGTCTGCTACACTCTTAACCCCAAGTCAGCTATGAAAGAGCTGGATTACCATTGTGTAGAAAAACATATTAACAAATACTTGTGAATGTTAAGCCATATCTAGTTTTCTCTACCTATGATAGGGGCTATTAAATTTCCATAGAGCCCTGTTCTGATCCCTAGACCCAAGCCTAATTTTAGGCGGGAGAGAACCAGTAGGCTGGAACTTACAAACTCACTGTATGCTAATCTGCTAGCAGTACTACTGTTGTTTTTAGTGTTGCTGCTGGAACCTTATTGATGCTACTAAATAAAATCTTAGCCTCCTGATGCAGCTAATCAGCAAAAATTCTAAAGCCAACAGTCACCTGCAGTTGTTACTAGACCCACATTTGCCCACAATAGTCCACAGTCATCTGTTATTGCTGTTGCTTGTGCTGCAAGGCTATGAAAAGCAGAACAAAAATCTCGCTTCTGTCTGTCTTCCTACTTCCTGTCAGAGCGACCACTTGTAGAAACTAACCCAGAGTTTCCCAGCAAATGGGAAATGTAGTGTGTACCTTTCTAGCCTCCTGAGTTAGTTACACAGGAAGCATAGGATAGAAATAAAGCTGAGAATCAAGAGGCAGCTAACCCATACAGTACATAACTGTGTCAATCCAACAATTTCCTATATTTAGGTTCATTTTGATAGGAATGTTTTTTGGTTTTCATTTTTCCTTACACAACATAGATCCTGGATATTATTTAGAAGATAGGCTGTTTATTGAGATGCTGTTGAGTGGGCAAAATACTAAACTCCGTAGGTCTAATCAATATAATAATCTGATACTAAATGCAATAAATAATCCCAGATACCTAACCTTGAGTGGGAAGGCTGAAACTGGCTTTTGCAATATATATGTGTAGTAATTTGGTTGTCCAAGGGATTTTCAGTTAGTCTGTATTTTCAGTTCTCTTTGTAAACTGGAATTATCTAGAATAATAATTTGAAACAAAACATTGAAAGCACCCATCAAATCTGCTGATGTCTAGGCTAATGTGTGAAGAATAATGTGTGTGTGTTTGTGTGTGTATTAGAGAGAGAGACTAAAAAGAAAAGCAAAGGACCTATAACTGATAATATGTTCAAACTCTAATCGAGATAAATAAAAGAAGTTTATATTATAGCTAAGATACAGTTTAGCTAGAATATCAGGTCATTGTTTCTTTCATGTTAATTTTGGGAAGCTGTCAGTGAGAAGCAGTGATCAAACCCTGCTCAATAATCAGGTAATCCCAGTGCAACAGTAGCAGAGAATGTGGTCAAGCAGTTTTATCTTGTTTCTATAACCAAATCTCTGCTTTACTGGGATTGAGATTGTTAGAATCTGCTAGCAGGCTATTTTCAGTCTTTTCCAAATTATTCTTTCTTCTGAGGGAAAAAAGGCTATTTTATAAAATCCTTAATGTCATAACCATTGTGGTCATATAAGCGTTGCTTCAACTATTGTATCAGTTTCCTCCAAAATGATACCTAAGATTTTAATGCATCCTTTATTATTCATAAAGACTTGAACCTGTTAGATTATTTGCTTGTCAGTTTAGTAAACATAAATATAATGTGGAAATTAGACATCAAAATTTGCACTGGCCTTATCAGTCATGAAATCTTTCCCAGTTAAACCTGAACAGGGCTTGATTAAACGAAAGTGAGGTTCATTAGAACCAAGAAGGACAATTATCATTAGCTTCCAAGAAACTAACTTGGTTATTGTCTTCATTTCCAGGGGGTTTCCTGGTCTGGTTTTTGGACAGGATTTGATCCTTCCGCTTATAGATAAAAGTTTTGTTAGTCACTGAAAAGGAAGAACTGATGAGCGTGGAAAGATGGACAGGCTTATGAGATGTGAAAAGGGCAGGAGTTTGTGCAGAGGCAAACAGCTTCCAGTCCAAGAAAACAAAAAAAGTCATATTTTGTCTCACTTCCATTTTCTTCATCCCCTTGCTTCTTGTAGTATGACATTATTGGTTAAAAACACAGAAATCCAACTACCTAAATTTACATATTCTATAATGGTTTGTAAACTTAGAAAGTGAATTCTTCTCTCCGTGCATGAGAACTTTATAAAATGCAGACATCATAGCACTTACCTCATAGATTTTTATGAAAGTTAAGGCAAAATGTAAGCATTCTGTAAATATCAACTCATTTCCTTTTTTGTCCTTTCTCTTTCACTTTGCTCACCTGTTATTGTTTCCCTATCAATTTGTGCTCCCTGGTTTTACTCATTGCAGTTTTCTTCTTTTTCTTTCTCTGTTGTTCCTCCTCCTTCTTTCTGCTTCTCCTCATGTGGGTCTTCTAGTCAACAGTTTCCACTTTTCTATTTCCCTTTCCTTCTGCTTCTCTTCATGTCTTTGTCTCTGACCTTCTTGCTTCTCTTTAATTCTCATCTTTCCTTCTCCCCCCATGTGCTCTCTTTTCTCCACTCGCACAATAACTTGTCTCATTCGCCATGGCGGTACTTACTTTATCCTTAAAAGAACTTGGAAGTGTTATTTGTCTATCTTGTTTATTATCTCATTAATTTGCCTTCATAAAACAAATGATGTGGGCCAGCTGTGGTGGCTCACGCCTGTAATCCCAGCACTTTGGGAGGCCGAGGGGGGCAGATCACGCGGTAAGGAGTTTGAGACCAGCCTGGCCAATATGGTGAAACCCCGTCTCTACTAAAAATACAAAAATTAGCTGGGTGTGGTGGCGCGTGCCTGTAGTCCCAGCTACTTGGGAGGCTGAGGCGCAAGAATTGCTTGAACCCGGGAGGCAGAGGTTACAGTGAGCCAAGATTGCGCCACTGCACTCCAACCTGGGCGACAGAACGAGACTCCACCTCAAAACAAATAAACAAACAAAAAAACAGATGATTTGTTTCCTTGACTGGTGATAAGGAAAAACAGAAAAGTCAATATAGATATTGTAAGTGTGCAGTCTAATGATTATACAGAGCTAATCATTTAAGGATATGTTTCTTCTGAGCCTAGAACAGCCTCACAGGGCATTGATCACTTACGTCAGTGCCTGGGATCACCATTACCTACTTACCAAGAAAAAATTGGCTCCATCAAACCATAGTTTCTGCTTTTTCCCAGAATGACTTTCCTATTTATCTACATAATGAGAAGATTGAGGCTACAAACCTTAAACTACACCTCATTTAGTTCTGTTTATTTCTACTTTCATATCTTTCTTCCATTATCTTTTTCTTTCCTTTCATTTTAGAGAAAGTTTTCTTCACCCTTATTTCCAAGCTTTGTCTTGCCATATTTTTATATTCTTCTCATCCATTACTTTCTTGTCAAAGTCTTTCCTTTTCTTTTCATAATCCTCAAAAATCTCCCCTCTAGGATTCTTCCTTCAATTTTGAAATATACCAGCCTCTTAAAAGGTCACTTGGTTTTATTGTCTTTATCAATCATCAAGTTATCCTTTCATGAATGGTTATTCATACATGAATGGCCTCTACATGCTACTTCCACCTCCTCTCAGCATATTCTAACACTGCAATTTTATTTCTTCCATTTGTCCAGTGCATCACAAAGTCCAGTGATATTTTCTTAGGCCAGATCCTCCTGGACTTTCTACAATTTGGTAATTTTTTTCTAGATTTCACTTTTTAAAAGAATACATTCAAGAAGTAAGAGGCACACAAAATGGAAGCTAAAATTGTTCTGCATTATGTAATTGTTTTTAGTTTGTAATATGGAAATAGGTAAAAGTCCTCTTCCCTTCATCTTTCAAACTAACCTCCTAGAATAATCTTCTAACATTTTAATGTTAATTCCAATACCTATAGTAATTTAGTTTCTTTAGTTTCCAGTAATTCAGTTTTTTAAAAAAGCTGGAATAAACATCTTTTAAAATCTTTATTTGAGTCTTTATATTTATCATGTGTACAAATATATATGCTATTTTAACTGTAATATATAATTTATAATATATAATATACATATTATATTACATATAATATAATTTATTTTTTAACTCTCCCCTTTTGCTGATTATATTTTCAAGCTTTTCTTTTATTTCTTCAGATATATAAATCATACCTGTAATCTATGTCTAACAATTTATGTCTAAATTGTGAGAGTCTGTATCATTGGCTTTTTGTTTTAGTTGTTTTTTTCTTATGGTGCTTAGTTTCCTGTTGTGTTTGTAAATTTTCAAAACTCTGAGTTCTCATTTTCCTTGAGAACTTACGTGTAAAGATTCTTTAAGACTTGATTTATAGATAGTTTCTTCAGAAAAGAAATTGTGTCAGAGACTGGGGAAAACTATCAAATAAAGGGCACGTTATTTCAATATTTTTGACATTGAAAAATGTTTATGGAAATATAGGTTACCTGTAGAAAAGTGTGTTAAGTCAAAAATTGACCTTATGAATTATTAAAAGCTAAAGACACTAATCATTCAAGTGAAATAATGGGACTTTGTCAGGAACCTCCCAGTGCCCATTTCTTCATTTCTTCCCAAAAGTAACTATCACCTTAATATCCAGTCTGCCTGTGTGTGAACTTTTCTCTACAACTTTTTAGTTTTTTTTAATGTTTCAACCTGGAGAAAAGTTGAAATAATAGTAACTTGAATACCCAGTGTTTGTTTCTTAGATCACTGATGTGTCAACATTTTGTAGGTCCAGGGCTTTATCTTCTGTAAGTCATCAAAATCCACTTGTCAGGGTCTAGCAGAAACTTTAAGGGTGAAAGAGTATTTGACACTAGGTTACATCTCAGCGTTCTGGGTTGTACTTCATTTTGAAGCTCTGTGTTTTTCATACTTTGATGTCAGTTCAGTGTTGCATTTAAAATGACTTTTAAAATATATATTTTATACTGTATTATTGTTTCATTGGAGGGTTGTGCAGGATATCTAATCTACCATATTGTTGAAGCAGAACTTTGCTAGATTTTAGATGTAATTATATAGGCATTGGTTTAGAGAATTAGGAGAAAAACATGAGTGGAAATCATAATGGATGTCAATACTTCTGAAATTTAAAAGGACGAGCCACTGAGTTCTTATTTATTATAAAGAGTGCCGACAGACTAGGCTGGGGAGAATAAATAACCTTATATGTATGGTGAGCCTATCTAATGTGTTGTCTAAGTGAGACCATTTTGAAAGTGAGGCGACACTGGTGATAATTACTCTGATGGGAAAAAAAAAGGCGTAACTTGTTCTTGTCTGGGGCAAATTGAGATATGCAGTTGCCCTAAGTATAGGTTACTATACTTTTTAAGAAATGACTTTGAAAGTAAAAATAAAACCAGATATGTGTGTGTGAGCCTCTTCTTAATGTCAAAGTCTTTATTGAAGGCATATGCTAAGTGTGCAGATGCCAGCATTCGCAGAGCTTCATGGTAACACTCGTGTAAGTACAGTGGGATTAAAAGTCTTGTTTTCGCCTGAAGACAATTTAGAAAAAAAATCTGCATGTCTTATGAAAAAAGATTAAAAGATAGAAGTAGTTTCTCCATTAAAGGCATTCAAATATAGACTTGAACAACTACTCTAAGGATTGTTTTGATGGAAATTGAAATATTAGTCATGTTCTTGAATTACCTGAAAGGTCACTTTCAACTTGGAGGTTTTGTGATTCTATTTACTCTCTATGCATTCTTATGTTTAGGCAAAAGAGCCATATCCATTTTCAGAAATGTCGAAGATTATGAAAGAGAAAGACATGGAAAATTATCAAGAAACACTTATTAACGATGTAGAAGCTTGTCATTCTTTCATTGTTTCAGAATGTCAGAAAATCATATTTATTCTGGCTTATACTGTTAATTGATATGAAAGGTAATTAACAATTTCTCTGTGGTTTACTTAGAGTAGTAGGAAAAATATCAAATATTGGTCTTTGCCACCTTCCCTATGTGTCCTTGTTCTTGGTATGGAATCCTTTAATTATTTAGTAGAGAGATTGTCACAATTATAAGCACAGATGTATCTTTGATTTTACATTGCAGCTGTCCCAGCTACTTTATGAGGGGCTCAGCTCAAGGGGCTCCAGGTCCCATTATCTGGGCAATGGAAAAGTCCATTCTTATTCAGCCACGGTGTACTTAGGATCCTTAAGAGAAGCTGTGATGTGTTTAAGGTCAAAAAGCCTTTTTTCATCATCCTAACCAGCAGTTTTATCATAATACAACCTTGAGAGGCTTATTTTGAAGGTCTTTCAGCACTTTATGAAAACCTCTTAAAAAATCTCTTTGTTATATTTTAAGTGTTATTATCTTTTTATTTTTTGGCCACTCACGTTACCAAAGTTTAGAATGTAACTTTTTAAAGCTCCATTACTTTGGCTAAAAGAAGAGAGACGTTTAATTAAGAAACTTAATCATCTTCAATTATGGCATAATATATAATTTCTTGATTTATTTTTAAAAGAAATAGCAATTTTTTTCTCTCTTCCTGTATAGCATAACCTTAAAGAAAAATTTCTTTTGGCAAGATTGCCAATGTTTTGGAAAAATAAAATAAGGAAGGATGGAAGTACCTGACTGCATATCGTTTTTATAAAGTTTTGGATTATGGAATTTTCCTGGTAAGAATCTCTTCTCTCTCACACCTGCCCACACACGTAATTGGATGACACTTAAACGTATCAGCTTCTAGAGATTGGTAATAGCAAAAGTTAAATAGCAAAAAATTAAACATATCCCTGTCCCTTCCTGCTTATGAAGAATCAACCACTCTGTCTTCTACTTTCAATACTTTATTATTTTCTATTATAAAGTGAATAAGCACAATGCAGATAATTCAATGAATAAATATATATTCATTGAGAAAAAACACTGAATAGTTTTTGTTTTCTAAATCACTTCTTGAATCTACCAATTTTCTGAATGCTCTGTCAGTGGTTATTATTTGACCTTTTTATTCCAAGCGTCTAATAAACTATTCTTTGTATGTTGTGCCTTGTATTAGTGAGAATCTATTGCTTATATAGAATAGAAACACTCTCAGCAATCTCCAGAGTTAATGATTTATTATAAGGGTGCAAATGCTAAAGCAGTAATAAAGATGAGTCAGGCCTTGAGATCCAAAGAATAAGGCATTGTGCGAGAGCAGGAACCAAGGTATCAAAATGGGAAATTGAAGTTAGGTAGAGATGTTGGCATCAAGAGGTTGTAAATCTTTACTCTTAACACTCTGTTGTTAATGAGCTCCAGCTACTCTTCTCATCTCTGTTGCCCCAGACACCGTAGAGCGCGTAGCTCATTTTTCCTAAGAAGTAGATGCCTTATCTTCTGTCCCAAATAGCTTGCCTTGTAAGTTATAGCTTATGCGTATTCATGACTTCAGTTGCTTCAGGACTCATCAAAGCTCTGGTCCGAAGGCCTTGCTCTGTGTATCTGAATAACTTCAGCTCCCACTGCTTACATCGTTCCACTTCAAAGTCAGTGCTGAAAGAGAGAATGCAATTGATCTGTCCTCTTATCACTGCACTTTACTGTAAGGTGGGCTAAACCACCTCAGAGGCTTCATGCAGTCAGCTCTCATTGTGGAGGATGGGAAAACGATTGTAAATTACACGATAGAGTTGCTTTAAACTTCTTTCTTTACAAAGTTCTGATGTGCAGCCGTTTCTCTTGGAAAGAGCTTGTTTCTGCAGTAATGTGATGATGATTCCAGCCTCTTCTCAACTTAGTTCATTTGGGCAACCCCCCCACCGCCCCTGTACACTTTGTTGAAACTACTCTTGCCAGGGTTATCAATGATCTCAATTTTGCCAGATAAAATTATCATGTTTTGGCTGGGCATGGTCGCTTACACCTGTAATCCCAGCACTTTGGGAGGCCGAGGAGGGTGGATCACGAGGTCAGGAGTTCGAGACCATCCTGGCCAACGTGGTGAAACCCCATCTCTACTAAAATACAAAAAATTAGCTGGGTGTGGTGGCACTGCCTGTAATCCCAGCTACTCAGGAGGCTGAGGCAGGAGAATCGCTTGAATCTGGAAGGCAGAGGTTGCAGTGACCCGAGATCGTTTCATTGCACTCCAGCCTGGGCGACAGGGCAAGACTCCGTCTCAAAAAAACAAAACAAAACAAAACAAAAATTACCATGTTTCATCATTCTTCATCTTATTTGTTCTTTCTGTAACAGATTAATTGACCATTTTATTCTTGTTGAATTTTTTTCTCCTTTTCAGAACTCTGCACTACCTTGGTTTTCCTCCTATCTACTAAGTAGTTTAGCTCAGTCTCCCCTGCTAGATTCTCCTTCTCTGCTGACCCTTGAATTCTAGGACCCTAGGCTTAGTCTGAAATCTTCTGCTCTTCTCGACCTATATTCTTTCTTGAAAAAAGTCTTTTCTAATTCTCTAACCATCACCTATATTTAAAGACTTACAGATGTATATCTCTAGTTCTAAATCTTTCCTCAGTGACAAACTCCTACTTGACATAGTCACTTGAATTCCAGCAGGCTGGCTCACATTAAATATGATCAAAACTGTATTCTTGATACTACGACCAAACGTGTTCTTACTTGCTTCTCTATTCCTCCCAGATGCTCAAGCTCAAAAGAAGCAAAGAAAAAAAAGAACACTTAAAAAGGCAAAAAAATTAAAAAATTATTCTCATCTCTCATATGAAATCAATCAACAAGTACTATCAGCTGTGTCTCCAAAATAATTGTCTTTCTTTCAACATCCACTGCTGCCCCTTAGCCCAAACAACTATCATTATCCACCTTACTTTCTTCAATGGATTTTTTTAACTAATCACTCCTTTTTTTCCCCATAATCTATGCTCTGCAGCCAGAGTAATAATTTAAAATGTGATTAAAACCATGTCACTCCCTGAATAAAAATCCTCCAATGGCTTCCACCTCCACTTAGTGAGAAAAGGAAAGTACACAAACTCCAGCATATTCTAAAAGGCCTTACATTATTTGTCTTCTGCCTCTATCTCTTGCACCTCATATCTATCCTACCATACTTTTCCTTCCTTCACTTTCCTTTTCTGCTTTTCAGTTGTAGCAAGCTTATTCTTCCTCCAAAGACCCTTTAACTTTCAAATCTATTAGATCACCCATCATGTCTTCAAATGCTTGGCTCTTTTTTCCATCCAGGTTCAGCTCGGGTGTTAATCTCCTGTGAGAATTTCTCAGCACATCCAAATAAAATTACTTACCCTAGAACTATTACTTATTTTTGGTTTTATTGACTTCATATTATTTATTGTGTTCGTGTTAATTTATTGGTTTACTTATTTATTGTCTGTCTCTCCTACTGGAACGTAAGCTTCACAATAGAAAAAGGCTAATCCTTCATAATCATTTTATTCTTCATTTTCATTGTCTAGAGCACCACTTAGTATATGATAACAATTTAATGAGTATTAGTTGAATGAATAATGAATCATTTGTTGCATATTGAAAACACAATGAGCATTTGAGTATCAACTAATAGTTGATACATAACTATATTTGATTATCAACTATTTGAGTATAAACTGTGCTTTAGGTGCTAAACATATGTTATCATTAATTATTAATTATGCATCTATTCAATACATATTTATTAATTACCTAAATAAATGTCTACCAAGAGGAAAAACTATCATCTGTACTCATAGGTGACTTGTTCTCTAATGAATACACTAGTAGGCCAACAATCAAACATAATGATGCAATTGACATGATAGAATGTTAAAAACTGGCATAAACATAAATACATGATAGCATAGACTCATATATTTGTCTGCCTGTGGTTGGTAGCAGAGATACCAAATAGACATTTTTACTTCACATTGACAGCCATAGAAATTAGTAGGCAACCCATCTTGGAAAGGACATTCCTTTTAGGTAGAGAAGGCAACTGAAAGTGCTTTGGATGTATGACCGTAAAGTGCAGTTAGTGAATTATCAGTACATTTTGGAATATTAAAAGAGGAAACAGTGTAAGTAGATAATTCTGGAAGAATAGGCAGGAACCAGCTTATAAAATTTTGAGAATCTAATCTAAGGAGTTAAAATATTCCCAGGTAGGCATTTCTGTAATTCAGTATTTCCCAAGCCTTTTTAAAAAACAATCCTGGCTGGGTGCGGTGGCTCACACCTGTAATCCCAGCACTTGGGGAGGCCGAGGCAGGCAGATCACGTGGTCAGGAGATCAAGACCATCCTGGCTAACACGGTGAAACCCCGTCTCTACTAAAAACACAAACAAAAAATTAGCCGGGCGTGGTGGCGGGTGCCTGTAGTCCCAGTTACTCAGGAGGCTGAGGCAGGAGAATGGTGTGAACCCGGGAGGCGGAGTTTACAGTGAGCTGAGATCGCACCACTGCACTCCAGCCTGGGCGACGGAGCGAGACTCTGTCTCAGAAAAAAAAAAAAAAAAAAAAAATCCTAACCATTGTTTTTTTTGAATCTGGAAAATTATCCTGAAATTATTTTTGTCATATAGCTTAAGAAAAAAAAAAGTGAGCAACAATTAGTTTATTTTGAAAAATTCCATGAAAGCTTTTGATATTTTGATGACAATATTGGTGAAATTAGCTCTTTAAATTTGTAAGAAACAGCTTTGAACCACAAACTATACAAGTTTCTACATGGTTAACATCCTAATTCTTTAATGTTTAGTAATATCTGTGCTGAGGAAATGCTGAGGCAGTGCTGGGGATTCCTTAAACACTATAGAGTATGATTAGTAATCTCATTTTTTGGGACAGCCAATTAATGCATTTTGGAATAATAAGTATCATTGTTTTGTTTATATTATTTATTAAAACAATCAGATATTTACTGAGTTTATGTTATTTATATAAACAGATGTTTCAGTAAATAATATATTTCTGAGGAATAAATGAGGCACTTTGGCAGATGTCTTGACATTATGTTTAGTAACTTATTTAAAACTAGAAAATCATAGAATGTGAAGAGAAAAAAATATTTATTAGAGCAGTGAAAGTTTTTTCCCATTTCCCATTTTTAAGGGAGCATCCCCTTTTGGGAAATTAAAGCAAAAGTGAAATTTTGTAAAAAGCAATTTTTTTTACACTTTTAGCAACGTTTTAGAAAATGCTACAATAAATACATAATAAATATCTATGTAATAAATATACCATATATATCAAGTAGAATTCAAGATTAGGAATACCTGCATTCATTCTCACTTATCGTCATCAATGGCTCATATGTTTCAGCTGTTAGGATCATGGCAGGAATTTCCTCTTGAGGAAAATAATTTTTAAAAAATTGTGAAGGAAAAGGAAAAAAATATAATAGAGGATCAAGAGACAAATTATAAAATTTGACTTAGGAATAGTTCTTGTTCTTGTTTGATCATCCTGAGAAGGACTTACTCTTATCAGTCTCCACAGAGCCACAAAAGTAAATGTTTCCTGTGCATTAAAAAACAAACTACCAAATTTGTTTATTCTTTGCTGAGCTCCAAAGTGACTGAGATAGGAGATGGCACTGAGCTGGCCTGAAGAGCTCAAGAGGGCGGCACTGTGAGTGGCTAAGCAGACAGGAGACAACAGATGCCTGAAGCAGTGGGCTGAAGCCACAGAACTGCAGTGAGGGCAAAGACGGTGCTGCCTTTCCTGCCGTTTCTTAATGGAGAAAAGGGGGCAGATCACTTTATTTAATACAAAAGCTCCCGGCACTTTGTGAAGCCGAAGCAGGCAGATAACCTGAGGTCAGGGGTTTGAGACCAGCCTGGCCAACATGGTGAAACCCCGTCTCTATTAAAAATACAAAAATTAGCCAGGTGTGGTGGCAGGTGCCTGTAAGCCCAGCTACTCGGGAGGCTGAGGCAGGGAGAATTGCTTGAACCCAGGAGGCAGAGGTTGCAGTGAGCTGAAATGGCACCATTGCACTCCAGCCTGGGCAACAGAGCGAGACTCCATCTCAAAAAAACAAAACAAAACAAAAGCTGCCCTCCTCATCTATAAACCCAGAAATGGGAAAGACCTTTTTTCTCACACTATCTTACTTTGGAGACCCAGTTAAAAAACAAAACATAAATGTAACAAACTCTCATCCTCATACTCCTGAACTTACCTGCAGCTGAGTTTTTACTCTATCATGCCGGGAGCAAAGATATTGGGTGGTAACGTAGGCTACAGAGAAGCTACATTTTGGAGGTCAGTGGACACTAAAGATTACATACCATCTGTCTATGTATTTAGTGTATAAGTGCTGCTTAAAATTTCAGAGATTTAGTTTCTTCATATGAAAAATCTATATTTTCAAGTATATTTGGGGTTTTGAAATAGTGACTATAACTGTCTAGGAGAGTACATAGCACATAAAAACTCTCAGTAAGTGATAGCTGTCTTTATTTCAGTCTATAAACTAACATTTCAGCTCATAGCCCAAATTACTCCAGCCCTATTTCTAAAAGCCAGGAAAATCTCTTCTGAAGACTTCTATATCAATATGTCATGAATTTTCAAGGCTCAAATGTGATATTGAGGGTGAACATGTTTAATAAATGGGAGAATGTCGTATCAGCAAATCTCAGATTGACTTTCATGCCATTCTGATGAAAGATGTTAATAGATGTTTCTCAAAGAAGATTTTGTGATTAGATAAACCAAGACACACAGAATTTAGGATGTTTTAGACATTTTCATATACCACTGTAATTAATAAATTTCCTAGTATAGGGTGGGTAGAACACATAACATTTCCCAAATTTTTTTGGTTGTGAAACTTTTGTTTTCATGAGGCTTCTCCATGATTACTCTCCACAGGAAAAGATTTTGAAGTGAAATATGTTTACAATTATTTTGTAAGTAAACTAAAAAACACAATTCTTTCCCAGTGAGTCTCAATCATGTTTCTCCTGCTAGAAGCACTTTAATCCATTAGATAGTGGAAATCAGACTTTAACATATTACTGGAAATACTTTAAGCAATATAATGCTGCGAATATTCTATTATTCATTTAAACGTTAGTTTAAAAGTAATGTGGAAATGCTATATATAATTAAGGCAGAATAAAATGAATGGTTTTAAGTAGGCTGGCAAAGTTCTGATGGAATTAGATTGCATTGCATTGTTTCCTAGGTAAGAATGTGCTGTGCTGCAAACCACCATGGCACATGTTTACCTATGTAACAAACCTGTACATCCTGCCCACGTACCCCTGAACTTAAAATAAAAGTTGGGGAAAAAAGAATGTGCCTACTGATTACAGGGAAAGACAAAAAGCAAAAGGTGATTGAAACATAGTTCTAAATAACAAGAAGGGAAATTTTCTTAAACTGATCATCTGTCTTATTGTCATGACAAAGGGTAACATTTTATTTTCAGTCCTTTAGTGCTTTTTAATAATTCACCATACATATTTTACTTATATCCCATTAACTGTGGGACTTAGCACAGTTTACATTTTCAGTCATGTGAATATAATTATCTGTATTCCCTATTGGAGTGATGGGGGAAATTGGATCATTATATAATTTAAAAGACACCTCCCCAGGCACCCATTGTGTTCTTAGGAAGTCAGGAACAGAATTTAAGATCATTAATTTCACACACCATGTTTTATCCATTAAATTAGTATATTGGATTTGACACTTTATAGATTGTGTAGACACTTATATGTGACTCCAGAGAGCAACAGAAATGTTATTAAGAGTTCTTCAAATAATTTTGATAATCAAAATCACATATAATGGTAGTGCCAGGCCTCTAGTGGTCATTCTGATATGTTAGGCATGAAAATCAGTGAAGGAAAACAGCCTCAAGACGTAAAGAAATAGGGACATTGGTCATTTCAGGAGTAGAGCCTACTGAATTTAACCGATCAGCAGAATAGCCCAGACAGATCTATTTTTTCACACAGTCTTTCCTATCCTGAGATTGATATTTTGTTTTAATAATCCATTCTATCAGAATGGTTATGTTACTCTTTATAATAATCGCTATATTGGCATGAAACAATAGCTTGGCAAAAGAGAAATTATGAAAACGGTAGTTAAGGGTATACATACTTGCATTAAATCCTAATTTTGTCAACATCACATACAGTCCTGAATCAAAACCAAGCCTCTAAAAATCTTCCCCAGTTGGTTTCCTTTGATGTCTGACTTATCATATAGTCATACAGCTGTAATGCTCTTCTCTTGGTAACAAGGGTAGTTCATTACATATGTTTAGAAAGTTATTATTGTTATTTTGAAGATGTAGAACATAAAGTTGGGACTGGGACAAAAGCAAAGGAGACCAGATGTTTCAGAAGACATCGTTTATTTTTCTTAAGATTTTAACCTTACTAAGTGAGCTAACAGAACAAAGCCAGGATAGAAACAGGCTGTCTGTGGGATTTAGTTGCAATGGAGCTCTGTTTTAGTTTCTGGCAACTGCCATAACAGGAGAGCACAGTAACAGGCTAGGCCAGATGCCCTTCAGCATCCGAATCAATTCATCAAATTACAGCAGAGAAGCAAGAGTCAAAGCTGCCAGTTCAGGGAATAAATCTATGAATACCCTAAGACCAATGGCCATTTAATAAATGTAGAGACACAGAAGCTGCTCTCTCTTTCTCTGCATATATATGTGTACATATGTATATATGTATATACATATATAGGTATATATGTATATGTATATATGTATATGTATGTATATATGTGTATGTATGTATATGTGTATATATGTATGGGTATATATACATATATGTACATGTGTGTATATATACATGTATGTATATGTACATGTATGTATATGCATGTACATATACATATATACCTATATAAGTATATATGTGTATATACCTGTATATGTATACATATATACATATATATGTATGTATTTCTTTTTTTGAGACAGAGTCTCACTTTGTCGCCAGGCTGGAATGCAGTGGTGTGATCTTGGTTCATTGCAACCTATGCCTCATGGGTTCAAGCGATTCTCCTGCCTCAGCCTCCCAAATAAGCTGGGACTACAGGCACGTGCCACCATGCCTGGCTAATTTTTGTATTTTTAGTAGAGACAGGGTTTCGCCATGTTGGCCAGGCTGGTCCCGAACTACTGACCTCAGGTGATCCACCCTCATCGGCCTTCCAAAGTGCTGGGATTACAGACTTGAGCCACTGTGAGAGGCCAGAAGCTGTTATGTTAAATCATTTTCATATCAATATATGAAATCTAAGTTAAGCAGGAATCTTTGAAAGAAAATTAATGTGGCAGAATGATTTCCCACAGATACTGCGTTGGAAGAACTCTCTATAATCCTGAATATCTGATAAATGTTAATTCTTCTCTAGGTACCAAGGTAATAACTTGTGAAAGTTACTTGGATTTCTGTAGTTCTAGTTTATAAGCATTTAAAGAAAGTCTTTGAGGCCTAAATAAAACAAACAAAGAGAAGAATTTATGGGAAAGAAACAAACCAATATATGACTTTATTAAGTTAGCTTTATTGTGTAAGCTTGAGCATACTTTGATAAATATATAAATCTTGGGTTTATACCAACATCTATCAATGCAGACGTTTTGCTAATAAATATTGACTTGTTATAAATAAATTTTACTTCTGGAACTGTAGACATCTGCATCAAACACACAGGACAAACCCATATCCTCTTGCTTGCCTGAGCCATCTTTATAGCATTCTGGTATTATGGTATCCCATTTTGCTGATTTTATTCAGTGCTAAAACTTGGGGTGGTAATAGTGGAGTAGATCGCCTCAATATCCTATACTAAGAAAGAAGGCTACCTGCCATCCTTATAGAACAAAATTGATAATCTTAAAACTTTGAACTTCGATAGAAATAGGCCTAGGGAATGCTTAGGAGTAAGGGAAAATGAATGAATTAGAATTTGTATCACAGTTTTGCCACAGTTAACAGGGAAATGAATGAATTGGAATTTGTAACACAGTTTTGCCACAGTTAACTTCGGGCTGCCTCCAACAGGTGAACTTCCTTCTCCATTAGCCCTTGGCCATGTGTGGACTAAAACTCCTACTCTTGGTTTTCCTTATTGCTGCTGAGAAAGGCTAGAAGTTCCCATAAAACATTGTTAAATTCCTAGGAAAACAAAATAAAACTGAACTTGAAGAATCTGAAAAAACATGAGACATTTCATTTTACAGAGTAGAGATTTGAGTTTACTAAGCCTGTTATTTTCAGATAACTGCATAAATTTGTTCATAGCTTGACGGGAATTGTACTCTTATTACTGTCTTCTCCTGGAAAATCAGCATATTTTGACTCAAAATATGGGAATAACATCTCAGTCATCTAAACACTTTTGTTCAAAGCAGAGAGTGGCTTACTTGGCTGCCTATCAAAAAAATTCTTCTCAGTTTCTATTCAGATTTCCCTCAGGCACATCTAATTGAGAACAATTATGTAATAGCATTGGAAATACATTGGTTAAACCACACACACAGACACACACACACACACTCACACTCACACACACAAATTTACCAATTCGAGAACGTCTAATAAGAGGGGGCAAAAAGGAATTGGGCTTTCTTGTATGTGTGTTATTGAAGGAGAAGTGTAATACAGTGGAAGACAGCAGGGAGACCAGTAGATCTAACATAGGTCCACTCTCCTTCTAATATTGATAATTTGTGTTTTTGCTCTTTACTAGTCTGCCCAGGGGTTTATCAATTTTATTGATCTTTACAGAAACCCAAATTCTAGGCTTCATTGGTCTTCTCTATTGTTTTTCTCCATTTTATTTCACTAATTTTAGTTTTTAAAAATTTTTTTAAACGTAGGACAACATATTTGAATGTATTTCCATTCACCCCTGATATTTTTGGTATTTGGTCCTTTCTGCAGCAATTGAAGTAAGTGCTCAACCTGTATTTGCTTATCAATTACTAAAATTTTTTTATTTTTTATTTTTACTTCTACTTACTTTTAGTTTAATTTGCTATTCTTCATTTAATTCTTAAGGTGCCTGCTGAGTCACTTTATTTAAAACATTGTTTTTGGCCAGACATGGTGGCTCACACCTGTAATCCCAGCACTTTGGGAGGCAGAGGCGGGTGGATCACCTGAGGTCAGGAGTTTGAGACCAGCCTGACCAACATGCAGAAACCCCATCTCTACTAAAAATACAAAATTAGCTGGACGTGGTGGCGCATGCCTATAATCCCAGTTACTCGGGAGGCTGAGGCAGGAGAATCACTTCAACCCAGGAGGTGGAGGTTGCAGTGAGCCGAGATCACACCATTGCACTCCAGCCTAGGCAACAAGAGCAAAACTCTGTCTCAAAAAAAAAAAAAAAAAAAAAAAGAATTTAATCTAACATAGTATAATCATTTATTTTTTCTTACCTAACAGTATAATCATTTATCCTGCTGTAAACTTTTTTGGTAAGTGCCTCTCTAGTTGCATCCCACAAATTATGACATATTGGCTTATCATTATCGTTTAGTTCAAAATATTTTCTAATTTCTTTTGTGATTCATTCCTTAACTCATGGGTTATTTAGAAGGGTGTTGCTTCATTCTCAAATACTTAGCCATTTTCTAGTAGTATATTTGTTATATTGTTATTGCTTTCTAATTTATTTTTGCTCTTATTTTAAAAAGGATGTTTTCACTTATTTTAGAATTCCAGGCTGCAGGTTTTTTGTGGATTTGTTGTTGTGGTGGTTTTTTGTTTTTTTAGTCTAAAGTTACTGTTTTCTTCTAGCCTCTGCTATTTTTCTTTAGAAATCAACAGTCATTATCGCTCTTCATCTGTGTATCTGTATTTAGGTGCTGGTTATCTCAGGATTTTTTCTGTATTTTTGACTGCATATTTATTGTGATTTGTTAGTGTTTTATTATTCTGCTTAGATTTTTTTCTGTTTTTATTCCTTTTTTGAAAATTAAATTTGGAAAATTTTTGTCTAATATTTCTCCACAGTTTTGCTGCTCCAATGCTTCTATTTTCTCTCTTTAGACTCCAATTACAATTATGTTAGAGAGTATGATATTGTCCAACATTATGTGTTTTTTTTTCTATTTTTTTCTTTGTACTTAAGTTTGGATTATTTATTTTGATCTGCAACCAAGTTCACTGACTACTGCTTTTGTTGTCTCAAATTTGCATTAGTGAAATTTATGTTTTAAAATATACTTTAGTTCTGTAATATCCATTTGAGTCTTTTTTAAGTTTTCATTTCTAAAATTTCCCTGTATATCCTTTGTGATCCTATTTATTCATGTTTTTGAACATTTAAAAAATAGCTGCTGTATACTCTTTGCTTATTAACATCTCATTTATATCTATGTTCCTATTGTGTTTTTAACTTTGAACATGGTTCACGCTCTCCTCTTTCTTCACATCTTGTGTTTTTTATTGAATTATTGACATTGTGGATAATGTGTTCTAGATCCTCTGGATTCTATCTCCTTCTGCAGAGTGTTTTGTTGTTTTCTAGTACCCAGTTATGTTACTGGCTGATCACTGTGAATCTGTGTTTTGTTTTTATACTTTCTTAAGGCAGATACATTTCAGTATTGCCATTAATGCAAAGAAAAACAAGTATCCCTGCTACATAGCCTTTACTTGAAAGGTATGACCCTTTGGGAATTTTAGTGGAAAGCTTCAGGTATTTAAGACCCTCTGAGTTAGTGTGATTCAAAATCTTAATTCTGCCTTCTCTGCAGGGGTCAGCATCTGAGATAACTGCTCACTTTTTCAGTCTTCTTATAGACTACTTTCTCCTGGGTTCCTTGAAGTCTTCACTATACATGTGCATTTCAAGGATCAGATAATGGTAAGAGGGGCATTTAAATACGTATTTGAGAGGGGAGCAACCCCTGAATCTTCTTCTTTTATTTTATCTTATTTTAGACAGGGTCTCATTCTATCGCAGGCTGGAGTGCAGCAGCACTATCGTAGCACTGCAGCCTCCATCTCCTGAGTAGCTGGCTATATGGTACATACCACCATGCCTGACTAATTTATTTTTACTTTTTTGTAGAGATGAGGATTCACTATGTTGCCCAGGCTGGGCTTCCACTCCTGGCCTCAAGTGATCCTCCCACCTCAGCCTCTCAAAGTGCTGGTTTTACAGGCATGAGCCACTGTCCCCAGCCCCTTTATTGTATTTTTAGTGTCAGTTGCCATTGTTCTGGCAGCCTCACGTTTCTTTCATGATGTTCAAGCTGGTAAAATTTCATATTTTTGCTTTAATTCTCCATGTTCCATGTTGAAAGATGTTGGAAAAAGTTGAATGTCGAATTCCCTACAGTTTCTGACTATTTTGCTTCTTTTTATTTTATTTTATTTATTTTATTTTTTTGAGACGGAGTCTCACTCTGTTGCTGGAGTGCAGTGGCGCGATCTTGGCTCACTGCAATCTCCCCCTCTCGGGATCAAGTGATTCTCCTGCCTAAGCCTCCTGAGTAGCTGGGACTACAGGCGCGTGCCACCACACCTGGCTAATTTTTGTATTTTTAGTAGAGACGGGGTTTCACCATGTTGGTCAGGCTGGTCTTGAACTCCTGACCTCATGATCCACCCGCCTTGGTCTCCGAAAGTGCTGAGATTACAGGCGTGAGCCACCGCGCCTGGCCTGTTTCTATTTAAAAGTGCTTTTAGGGCATAAAACATTCCCTTCCTTCCCCCAAGGTTTTAATAATTAGTGTTATTAGTTGGAATCTTATTCTGATTGAATCTGTCTTGCAATTACTGGAGCCAAAAGACATTTGAGCAATACACTTTTGTATTTGAGGCTCTTCAATATGACAGTATATCCCAGTAGGCTATATTTTAATCAAAGGCATAACTTTTTCTTCACATTTGTTTACATCCTCTTAGTCAATGGTAGGCCTTTTCCTTCTCCAGCCTGCTCCAGGACCAGAAACCTGATTCTCGGTATGGAAATTGTATACTGTCTGCTTGGTTATGAAGGGCTTATTTTGTTTAATATGTAGCTCATTAAATCTTCCTTGCATTCACCACTTATGATAGCCCCAAAGAGAAGCTTGATTTACATTTCGTACATTTTTCCTTGTAATTAGTACAGGAGTGAAGTTATTTTACATTGTTCTACATCCTAACTAGAAGGGGAGATGATCTGCTTTCATTTTGAAAAAAATATTTTTACTGGATATGGAAATAAAGGTTGGCAGTTATATTCATTTAGCATTTTAAAGATATCATTACATTGTTGTCAGGTTTCCATGAATTTAATGAAAAGTCAGTTGTTATGCTCACTGTCATTTCGTGGCAGGAAATATATCATTTTATTATTTCCTTCTTCTTGCTGTTTTTCAGGCTGCTTTCTTCCTTTCTGGTTTTCAGAAGTTTTGCCATAGTGCTTAGGTGTGATTTTCTCTATTTTTATTATATGTGGGATTTGTATCACCATTGGAATTCAGGGCTCAATATCTTCTATGGCTATGAAAATTCTTTACACTTACCTCATTATATACTGCTCTGACACACTCTCAATTATAAAAATTATACATGTATTATATTTTTTCCCATGATGGTACTATATCTCTCACACTCTTGTCTATATTTCCCATCCCCTTTTTCTCTTTATGCTACAGTCTGGATATTTTTAATTGATATTTTATCCAGGTGAATAATCTTCTGGGTTTTTTTTTGTCCAATCTCTAATAATTTATTAAAGGAAGTTTAGAGGTTCAGAAACTATTTTCTTCGTCCTTAAATAATTTTTTATGATTATATGATTGCACAAAGTACATAAGCACAAACCATTTTTGTAATCTTTATTCCCTTCACCAAAGTCAATGCTTGATACACCTTTTCTCCTGGTATCTATCTGTATTGATCTTTATGATTTCCCCTTCTATCACTTTATTAAATGTCCTAATTTTAGTTACTTATTTTATTAAAATAGCCCCATTATTGCTAATTGTTCAGACCATTCATTCTACCCTTCCAATCCACTCTACAAAGCCTAACAGATTGATTTTCAAAATAGATGTTACTTACCTGCTCAAAAGATTTTAAATTTTCTCCAAGCAGTCAATCCATATTTTTAAAATATTTTTTCCTCTTGTGAATCTTGTTGTTAAAAAAACAGCTTTTGGATCAGGACAACATGTAAAACACATAAAATAAACTTGCTGCGTTGAGGTTGGGATACCAGCAGTTCTTTTCTCCTTCAGGGATCTTCAGGGCACAAGTTGAAATCACCTGGCTTCAGTGGTAGAGGATGAATTTCTTGACATGATTTTTAGCATTGTCTACAGTCAGTTTACAAGCTGTCTTGGCTATCTTATATCCCACTATTTTTCTGCATGAGCAGAGTTGATGTCATCTGGAAGC
This sequence comes from Gorilla gorilla gorilla, assembly GCF_029281585.2. NCBI lineage: Eukaryota > Metazoa > Chordata > Mammalia > Primates > Hominidae > Gorilla > Gorilla gorilla. The sequence goes on from NC_073230.2 coordinate 20,532,352, forward strand.
TCTTAGAAATATAAAATCTAAGGTTTCACCTTATACCTACTGAATAATCTACATTTTAACATTAATGTGTAGGAAGCATTGCACAGGACCCCTATAGTGTAAGTAGTAAGGTTTTCTCCTGTTTCTTAAGTATTTATCATGTTTTTATTCTTTGCTTTTCATAATTTATTTATATTTTTTTTCTGTCTTCATTCTATGTACTTTATCCTGAATTCAAACTTACCATCTCCTCTAATTATATTCTGACACAGAATTATCTAATCATTCCTTGGCCTGTCTACAGCCCTTAGTTTATTCAACTTGTATAATATTCATTAAAAGTTATATTTTGATTATGTGTACTTACAGCTGCTAGATTGTGATCTTCTTCAGTTAGGAATCATATCCTTTAAAAACTTCTCACCCACAGTGTCCGACACAAAACCTCCTAAAAAGGTCTGTTCAATAGTTGTTGAATGAATGAGACATTAGTCATGTTCAGAGTTTGGTATGGAATTTAAAGGAATGCAAATTATTTATAACACAGTTGTATATTAGGTCAACAGTCTTTCTACCCCGTATGAGTTTTAAAAGAAGAAGTGTTTGTCTTAATTTCAGCACTATTGAAGGAAACAATCTATACCAGGAAGCTGAACTATAGCAAGCTAAATATGCCTGCCTAGCATTACGTATACTCGTCTCATATCATTCAGTGTAGGATAAGTAGTAATATTGGAGTTCTTTTAGGAATGGGTATTTTCTCACCTGCTAATTTCAACACATGGTATACTGAAATGGTGCGTGATTGTGAGTATTAATACCATGGGAGGTTTTAACAATTTGAGAAAATGAGCATGTTAGCAACAAATCAGTAAATGAAATAGATTGATTCTTTCAAAATAAATCCTAAGGTCTTAAGCCTAGTTACTTCTCTGGAAAAAATAAAATTAGTGTCAGGCATGAGCAAATTTGTCGGGAAAAAGTTATTAAACAAAGTATTACTTCCAATAAAATGCATCCAGTTATTGTTCTTTTGCTAAGGAGTTTCATAAAATTGCTCCCAGAGAAAAAGCAGCAGAAGCAGGCATAAAAAATGATGAGTGTGATAGATGGCTTATGGCTTTTCCTGTATGAATCGAGTACCTGGGAGATGGTAGGATGTTATGTGAGTGTAAATATGTACTGGAAGAGTGTTTCAATTTTGAATTTCTACTGACACATTGTCAGGTTTTAAGTTAGCTAACCTCACTACTATCTGTAATTTTTAAATTTATTTTTCTTTCTAATGCAGCTCTTCAAAAATGATCACTACTCTTCTGAAACATAAACTTTCAAAAATTTGTATTATTTTTATTTCAATAAGAAGATAAAGCTACTGAAACTCTTTCAGCTTTCCTCTGTTACAGTTCAAGGTTTCTCTGCATCTTCAGTGATGTTCCTTTCTTTCGGCTCCAAGTAATAACAAAAACCTTGACTTAATTGGCTTTAAAAGTTAAGATTTTGGCTGGGCGCGGTGGCTCAGGCTTGTAATCCCAACAGTTTGGGAGGCCGAGGCGGGCGGATCACCAGAGGTCAGGAGTTCGGACCAGACTGGCCAACGTGGTGGTGAAACCCCGTCTCTTTTAAAAATACAAAAATTATCCAGGTCAGGTGGCGGGCGCCTGTAATCCCAGCTTTTCAGGAGGCTGAGACGGGAGAATCGCTTGAACCGGGGGAGGCGGAGGTTGCAGTCAGTCGAGATTGAGCCATCACGCTCCAGCCTGGGCAACGGAGCGAAACTCCACTCAAAAAAAAAAAAAAAGTTAAGATTTCATTATTTCACATAAAAATAGGTTTAATAACATTACCAAAGGCCCAAAAGTATTTAATTTTTGTGTTCTCAAATCTCCTCTACATTGTCATTAGATTTCGACCCTCAAGAATGTAAGATGACTACAACAGCTACAAGCTGCAAACTTTCACACTAAGGAATCAAAAATGGAAGAGATGAGGATTGTGTTTCCTCAGTTTGTCTCATTTTGAAAATACGCATTTTTTCTGAGAAGGCTCCCTCACCCTGCTCTTCACGTTTCCTGCCCACTCACTTTTCACTGCAGTTTATCTTTCTTACTTGCCTCATTTTTCTCTTTAGCATTTCTCACCATTTGACATGCTGTGTTTTACTTCTTTATCTATTGTCTTCAGATTCTTAATAGACCCTAATTCTCATGAGGACAGAGATTTTTTTTAACTTTTTCCATGAATGTGCTCTCTCATGTGTGCTTTAGACATCCCCTTTCCTCACAAGTATCCTGTCCTTGTGTGTGACGCAGAAAGTTTTATGGGTTTTTTTTTTTTGTTGTTGTTGTTGTTGAAATTTACCTCCTTGCTTGGCATGTAAGAGTGACAAAAAACTCACTTCGGTTTTTTCTTACATCTGTGGTCACCTTCCAACTTCTCTGTTTATTCTCAGCCTCCTTCAATAATAATAAATCCGGAGCTGGATTTTTTAAAATGGAGCTTTTACAATCTGTTTTAATGTACTTAACTGGACCAATTGAATTGAACACCAAAACATAGGCAATTGCAAATAAATATTTGTCTACATATTAGGTGTAGTAAATGAAGAAAGGAAAGAAAATATGGAAGGTACCTATGGCCTCATTTTTTCCTAAATCTGATTCCAAGACGGCATGTTCTCACAGTCTAATAGCAGATCTACTTTCATCTGTATCTGGTTATTGTTAGCTGTAAATTCTCAATCTTCATAACTTAACTGCATTTAGCCCTCAACTTTGGATGCTGTGTATTAGTCAACATAGGATGGGTTATCCATGCAAACAAATGGCCCCAAAATTCATAGCTTAAAACAATCATGCTACATCTTAACTGCAGAGAAGGCAGGCTTTGCTTGTTATAGTCATCCAAGGACTAATGTAGTAGTCATGAAATCAAACATATCTAAAGGGTCTTTTGTAGGCAATTAAGTGTTCTGGCCAGAATGTGATATAAAGTCCCTCCTAACTACAGAGAAATTAGGAAGTATAATTCTATTGTAAGCCCAGGAATAAAACAGAACTGGAACTCTGTTCTGTTTTTAAACAGAAATAATGACTACAACATTGTTATTCACATAGTGAGTCAAAGAGTCATGTCAAATATTAAAATCATTACCTGAACAAGCAAGATAGGTCTAATTCCAGATGAGGGCTCTTGGTCATCCACCTAGGGTTGAAAGATAAAACACAGGATGCTCAGTTAATTTTTTTTTTTTTTTTTTTTTTTTTTTGAGACGGAGTCTTGCTCTGTCGCCCAGGCTCGAGTGCAGTGGTGCGATCTCGGCTCACTGCAAGCTCCACCTCCCGGGTTCACGCCATTCTCCTGCCTCAGCCTCCCGCGTAGCTGGGACTACAGGCGCCCACCACCATGCCCAGCTAATTTTTTTCTGTATTTTTAGTAGAGATGGGGTTTCACTATGTTAGCCAGAATGGTCTCGATCTCCTGACCTCGTGATCCGCCCACCTTGGCCTCCCAAAGCGCTGGGATTACAGGCGTGAGCCACCGTGCCCGGCCTTTCAGTTAAACTTTAAATGATAAATAATTTAAAATTATAATTATTTTACAGTATTACATGGGGTCATACTTATATTAAAACATATTCATTGTTTATCTGAAATTAAAATTACTTACGCATCCTGGTTTTTGTTCTTCTAAATCTAGCAACCATACCTCTGCCCAAGTTATTATTATGATATTCATTTTTTGTTGATTTAGTCCTAAGACTAGTCCAGAGAACCATAGCGTTGAATTGTTTGTTTAGTTTCTTTCTTTTTTGAATATGGACACTCAGTTTGATCTGTTAACAACTTTTTGAAGCTAAGCACATTGTGTATCAAAACATATTCAGTGTGTTTCAAGGTGAGAACATTATCACAACATTCTTTAGAAAATTTCTTTCACTACTCTACTTCAGACCTTAAAATACAGGGTATCATTGATGTCTCCTGTCTTCAATATTTCTGTTTTAAGATTTCACTTGTCCTTTATTTGTACTGGTAGAGTTTAAGGAAATGGTTTTTCTGTAAAATTCTTATTTAAAAACTTCAGTATATTAATTAGATAAAAATGTTTTATGTAAAGTATATTTTAAGTTTAAATGAGTTTAAACGTAAACTTAAATAAGTGTGGTTTTCTCTATTTTTATTATATTTGGGTTTATAATAATATGCCTATTGTGAATATGTTAACAACAATAAAATTATTTGAGTCACGCAAAAAATGTGAAAGGTATATTGGGGAATATAGTTGTAATCCTATATTAGCTATAGCATCAAATTGATTTCTGTATTATTCGGTTTTACAGAAATGAGAAAATCTTTATTCACATGTTACAAATGATATCCTTGGTTTTTGTTTGTTCATTTATTTGTTTTCAAAACAACCTGCCCTGAAGTCTCAAGATACTCTTCATTTAAAATAAAGAGAAGCTGCTGGACATTTTTATCAAAATGATGCAGCAAAATCTAGTATGTGAACCTGTTCTCATACAGTTAAATATTCAATTGAGAGTTTTTCATGTAGATACCAAGTCTAATATGATAATAGCTTTTGAAGCTAGGCATATTGTGTACCAAAATTTATTTAACGTATTTTTCATTTCTTATATCAACATGAGAACATTATCAGAGTGTTATTTTAAAAGTTTCCTATATCTCTTCACTTCTTGATGATTTTTAGATAAAATATTTATATTAAACTCCAATATATAGATCAGATAAAAAAGTTTGTATGAATGTATATTTTAAATTTAAATTTATGTAACATGCTCATTATAAGTCTGTTAATAGGCCAGGAGCAGTGGCTCACGACTGTAATCCCAGCACTTTGGGAGGCCGAGGCGGGAGGATCACGAGGTCAGGAGGTCGAGACCATCCTGGCTAAAACAGTGAAACCCCGTCTCTACTAAAAATACAAAAATTTATTGGGGCATGGTGGCGGGCGCCTGTAGTCCTAGCTACTTGGGAGGCTGAGGCAGAAGAAGGGTGTGAACCGGGGAGGCAGAGCCAGCCTGGGTGACAGAGCGAGACTCTGTCTCAAAAAAAAAAAAAAAAAAGTCTGTTAATAAGAACAATGAAATTATTGAAGTCATTGTTCCATAATTTCATTATTAAGTTATTGAATTCAAACAATTACAAGTTACAGTCTAACTTGTAATTGTTTCCTAGAAAATACTCTTTCAAATTCATATTTGTAATAAGAGGTTTAACAATAAAATAACACATATCAACTGCTTCATGCCTATACTTATTAGAAATTGTCTCAACATTTCAAGGCAGTCACATTTGTCTTTTTTTGCATACTAAGTTCAAATGTATATTCTTCTTTCATTGAGCCATTGATTACTTTATCTACACAGATTTCACTGTATAATTGTGAATGTAATGTAATATAATGTAATATACATTCCACATTGTACATTGTGGAAGATCTACATTATGTGTAGATCAGAATGTTAACATGATCTACATTGCCAGATTGAGTTCATCTGCTTAATAAATTCAGGGCAGAGAAACACTTTATAGCCAGAAAAACTGTGAAACTATCTCTTACATCATGTTGTAGGGACTAGAGTTGGTACACATTACTGAGAAAGCATGCACTGAGGACAGGGTGCCAGGCCTAGTCTTCTGACGTTCATCACGGTGTTGCCCTGTTTGCTGTAGTTGAGTGATTACTAGTCTATTTTAAATTAATATACACATTTTTAATCTTCCTTGACAATGAGATATTCTCAGTAAGTGCAAATGTTTATTCTGAAATTGTAGAAAAAAATTTATTTTGTGGTTTTCATAAAACAGGCTAAGCTGGCAGTATAAATTAATATATTACTTTACCCAATATGTTAAAATTTTATAATAACATGCTTAAGTATATGTTTTAATACAGATTTTTAACTTAACTAAACTATAGAATTTCTCTGTGCATGTCTAATACCATTCCATGGTTTCAACTGCTATTTGGTGGAAATAATTTCTACATCTACGTGTAAAATTCACAGCCTCATAATTTCCAGATCCATTACTTTGAACTGTCTGCCCTGTTGGAATCTCTCCTGGTGAAGAAGAAGAGTTACCTCTTGCTTCTTTAACAATTCCCAACTTTTTCTGCCCCTACAGGCAAACAGCAAACCAGGAAAGTCTTTAAATGAAAACCATCAAAAGCTCATTTATATTAAAACTGTAGCCCCAGTTTTGAGAGTGGGTTTATCTTGTTGTTTAAATTTTTCCATTAAAAAATACCATATAGTTATATAAGCCTGAGATTCTTTTTAATATTAAGAAGTGGTACCAAATTTTTACCCTGAAGTGCATTAAAGTTCCTTTTCCAAAAAGTTATCATTTGGGGGATTATTTGAAGTTGTTTAAATGGCAAGGAAAGATTTGGAATTTTGTGAGGGTAGGCACATACCAATGTTAAGAGTGTATGAATTTAGATATATACTCTTTGAACACGAGTTTCAGAGATCATTATCTAAGTTTGAAAGTCCAAGGCAGACTGGACATATCTAATTCAAATAACCTCCAGGCCTCTATAATGGTATATGAACTCTAATTTGATAATTCTCTTTCTAAATCATCCAATTCCTTCACCAGATACTCAAGCTAGAGTCTTAAGGTGATTTGAGTTCTTGTTTTTCATCCACTTGATCATAACCATTTGATCATGAAGGCTGTTTAATTTTAAATATAAAATGTGTCATACATCTGTTTCCTTATTTTCATTTCTAATGGCAATTCACTTTTTCAGACCTTCACATCTGGTTTGTGATTGCCAAATTCCCAATTTTTCTTCTTCTAATATATTGAACATAGAACCTCAGGTTTTGTTTTTTAAAAACACAAAATTCAAGTGACTCTGTTCAGAAATGTGTGAAGTCTCTTAGTGTCTTTCGAAAACTTTCATAATATCTTCATTTCCCTTTACGATCTGACACATAATTACATGATTTCTCCCCAAACTCTTCACACCTACCTCCATCAAACACACACAATGGACACAACCCATAGACTAACCAACCATACCAAAACTAAGATCCATTTTTACACTGCACCATTCACTTTCAAGTCTCTGGTCCTTAGTAATTTCTGTTGCCTCTACCAAAAACCTTCTTTCCTAAAAGTCTTCTCTATTAACATCCTTCTCATTTGAAAACCTTCAGGATATAGTTCAAATGCTACGTGAGACGTTGTTCAATTTCTCAAGTTGGAAGTAATTTCTCCTTCATATATGTTATTTTAAAAAGCTTTATGACATTGCCAATTAGAATGCCAATTATCAACAATATCACAATATTTTATGGTTATTTTTGAACATGTATGTCTCATTTGCCCCATTCCACTCCCTCACCTTAAAACTCCTTAATAGAAGTTATATTTTTCTCATTTTATTCATTTTAGGCACTGAATAAGTATTTTCTGATGTATAAATGAATGAACAAATGGATAAACATGAATGATTAAAAATGAAGGATAAAAGAATTCCCACAAGTAAAAAACCCAAAGAATAGATGAACCAGCATGAATAGTTTTTGTTTGTTTGTTTGTTTTTTATTATACTTTAAGTTTTAGGGTACATGTGCACAGTGTGCAGGTTAATTACATATGTATACATGTGCCATGCTGGTGCGCTGCACCCACTAACTCATCATCTAGCATTAGGTATATCTCCTAATGCTATCCCTCCCCACTTCCCCCACCCCACAACAGTCCCCAGAGTGTGATGTTCCCCTTCCTGTGTCCATGTGTTCTCATTGTTCAGTTCCCATCTATGAGTGAGAACATGCAGTGTTTGGTTTTTTGTCCTTGCAATAGTTTACTGAGAATGATGATTTCCAATTTCATCCATGTCCCTACAAAGGACATGAACTCATCATTTTTTATGGCTGCATAGTATTCCATGGTGTATAAGTTCCACATTTTCTTAACCCAGTCTATCATTGTTGGAGATTTGGGTTGGTTCCAAGTCTTTGCTATTGTGAATAGTGCCGCAATAAACATACGTGTGCATGTGTCTTTGTAGCAGCATGATTTATAGTCCTTTGGGTATATACCCAGTAATGGGATGGCTGGGTCAAATGGCATTTCTAGTTCTAGATCCCTGAGGAATCACCACACTGACTTCCACAATGGTTGAACTAGTTTACAGTCCCACCAACAGTGTAAAAGTGTTCCTATTTCTCCACATCCTCTCCAGCACCTGTTGTTTCCTGACTTTTTAATGATTGCCATTCTAACTGGTGTGAGATGGTATCTCACTGTGGTTTTGATTTGCATTTCTCTGATGGCCAGTGATGATGAGCATTTTTTCATGTGTTTTTTGGCTGCATAAATGTCTTCTTTTGAGAAGTGTCTGTTCATATCCTTCACCCACTTTTTGATGGGGTTGTTTGTTTCTTTCTTGTAAATTTGTTTGAGTTCATTGTAGATTCTGGATATTAGCCCTTTGTCAGATGAGTAGGTTGCGAAAATTTTCTCCCATTTTGTAGGTTGCCTGTTCACTCTGATGGTAGTTTCTTTTGCTGTGCAGAAGCTCTTTAGTTTAATTAGATCCCATTTGTCAATTTTGTTTTTTGTTGCCATTGCTTTTGGTGTTTTAGACATGAAGTCCTCGCCCATGCCTATGTCCTGAATGGTAATGCCTAGGTTTTCTTCTAGGGTGTTTATGGTTTTAGGTCTAACGTTTAAGTCTTTAATCCATCGTGAATTAATTTTTGTATAAGGTGTAAGGAAGGGATCCAGTTTCAGCTTTCTGCATATGGCTAGCCAGTTTTCCCAGCACCATTTATTAAATAGGGAATCCTTTCCCCATTGCTTGTTTTTCTCAGGTTTGTCAAAGATCAGATAGTTGTAGATATGCAGCCTTATTTCTGAGGGCTCTGTTCTGTTCCATTGATCTATATTTCTGTTTTGGTACCAGTACCATGCTGTTTTGGTTACTGTAGCCTTGTAGTATAGTTTGAAGTCAGGTAGTGTGATGCCTTCAGCTTTGTTCTTTTGGCTTAGGATTGACTTCGCGATGCGGGCTCTTTTTTGGTTCCATATGAACTTTAAAGTAGTTTTTTCCAATTCTGTGAAGAAAGTCATTGGTAGCTTGATGGGGATGGCATTGAATCTATAAATTACCTTGGGCAGTATGGCCATTTTCACGATATTGATTCTTTCTATCCATGAGCATGGAAAGTTCTTCCATTTGTTTGTATTCTCTTTTATTTCCTTGAGCAGTGGTTTGTAGTTCTCCTTGAAGAGGTCCTTCACGTCCCTTGTAAGCTGGATTCCTAAGTATTTTATTCTCTTTGAAGCAATTGTGAATGGGAGTTCACTCATGATTTGGCTCTCTGTTTGTCTGTTACTGGTGTATAAGAATGCTTGTGATTTTTGTACATTGATTTTGTATCCTGAGACTTTGCTGAAGTTGCTTGTCAGTTTAAGGAGATTTTGGGCTGAGACAATGGGGTTTTCTAGATATACAATCATGTCGTCTGCAAACAGGGACAATTTGACTTCCTCTATTCCTAATTGAATACCCTTTATTTCCTTCTCCTGCCTAACTGCCCTGGCCAGAACTTCCAACACTATGTTGAATAGGAGTGGTGAGAGAGGGCATCCCTGTCTTGTGCCAGTTTTCAAAGGGAATGCTTCCAGTTTTTGCCCATTCAGTATGATATTGGCTGTGGGTTTGTCATAGATAGCTCTTACTATTTTGAGATATGTCCCATCAATACCTAATTTATTGAGAGTTTTTAGCATGAAGTGTTGTTGAATTTTGTCAAAGGCCTTTTCTGCATCTATTGAGATAATCATGTGGTTTTTGTCTTTGGTTCTGTTTATATGCTGGATTACATTTATTGATTTGCATATATTGAACCAGCCTTGTATCCCAGGGATGAAGCCCACTTGATCATGGTGGATAAGCTTTTTGATGTGCTGCTGGATTCGGTTTGCCAGTATTTTATTGAGGATTTTTGCATCAGTGTTCATCAAGGATATTGGTCTAAAATTCTCTTTTTTGGTTGTGTCTCTGCCCGGCTTTGGTGTCAGGATGATGCTGGCCTCATAAAATGAGTTAGGGAGGATTCCCTCTTTTTCTATTGATTGGAATAGTTTCAGAAGGAATGGTACCAGTTCCTCCTTGTACCTCTGGTAGAATTCAGCTGTGAATCCATCTGGTCCTGGACTCTTTTTGGTTGGTAAGCTATTGATTATTGCCACAATTTCAGTTCCTCTTATTGGTCTATTCAGAGATTCAACTTCTTCCTGGTTTAGTCTTGGGAGGGTGTATGTGTCAAGGAATTTATCCATTTCTTCTAGATTTTCTAGTTTATTTGCGTAGAGGTGTTTGTAGTATTCTCTGATGGTAGTTTGTGTTTCTGTGGGATCAGTGGTGATATCCCCTTTATCATTTTTATTGCGTCTATTTTAGTCTTCTCTCTTTTCTTCTTTATTAGTCTTGCTAGCGGTCTATCAATTTTGTTGATCCTTTCAAAAAACAAGCTCCTGGATTCATTACTTTTTTGAAGAGTTTTTTATGTCTCTATTTCCTTCAGTTCTGTTCTGATTTTAGTTATTTCTTGCCTTCTGCTAGCTTTTGAATGTGTTTGCTCTTGCTTTTCTAGTTCTTTTAATTGTGATGTTAGGGTGTCAATTTTGGATCTTTCCTGCTTTCTCTTGTGGGCATTTAGTGCTATAAATTTCCCTCTATACTTTGAATGTGTCCCAGAGATTCTTGTATGTTGTGTCTTTGTTCTCGTTGGTTTAAAAGAACATCTTTATTTCTGCCTTCATTTCGTTATGTACCCAGTAGTCATTCAGGAGCCGGTTGTTCAGTTTCCATGTAGTTGAGCGGTTTTGAGTGAGTTTCTTAATCGTGAGTTCTAGTTTGATTGCACTGTGGTGTGAGAGACAGTTTGTTATAATTTCTGTTCTTTTATATTTGCTGAGGAGAGCTTTACTTCCAACTATGTGGTCAATTTTGGAATAGGTGTGGTGTGGTGCTGAAAAAAATGTATATTCTGTTGATTTGGGGTGGAGAGTTCTGTAGATGTCTATTAGGTCTGCTTGGTGCAGAGCTGAGTTCAATTCCTGGGTATCCTTGTTAACTTTCTGTCTCATTGATCTGTCTAATGTTGAGTAAGATTGCAACCCCTCCCTTTTTTTGTTTTCGATTTGCTTGGTTGATCTTCCTCCATCCTTTTATTTTGAGCCTATGTGTGTCTCTGCACGTGAGATGGGTTTCCTGAATACAGCACACTGATGGGTCTTGACTCTTTATCCAGTTTGCCAGTCTGTGTCTTTTAATTGGAGCATTTACTCCATTTACATTTAAAGTTAATATTGTTATGCGTGAATTTGATCCTGTCATTATGATGTTAGCTGGTTATTTTGCTCGTTAGTTGATGCAGTTTCTTCCTAGTCTCGATGGTTTTTACATTTTGGTATGATTTTGCAGCGGCTGGTACCGGTTGTTCCTTTCCATGTTTAGTCCTTCCTTTAGGAGTTCTTTTAGGTCACGCCTGGTGGTGACAGAATCTCTCAGCATTTGCTTGTCTGTAAAGTATTTTATTTCTCTTTCACTTGTGAAGCTTAGTTTGGCTGGATATGAAATTCTGGGTTGAAAATTCTTTTCTTTAAGAATGTCGAATATTGGCCCCCACTCTCTTCTGGCTTGTAGAATTTCTGCCGAGAGATCAGCTGTTAGTCTGATGGGCTTCCCTTTGTGGGTAACCCGACCTTTCTCTCTGGCTGCCCTTAACATTTTTTCCTTCATTTCAACTTTGGTGAATCTGACGATTATGTGTCTTGGAGTTGCTCTTCTCGAGGAGTATCTTTGTGGCATTCTCTGTATTTCCTGAATCAGAATGTTGGCCTGCCTTGCTAGATTGGGGAAGTTCTCCTGGATAATATCCTTTAGAGTGTTTTCCAACTTGGTTCCATTCTCCCCGTCACTTTCAGGTACACCAATCCGACGCAGATTTGGTCTTTTCACATAGTCCCATATTTCATGGAGGCTTTGTTCGTTTCTTTTTATTCTTTTTTGTCTAAACTTCCCTTCTCACTTCATTTCATTCATTTCATCTTCCATCATTGATACCCTTTCTTCCAGTTGATCACATCAGCTCCTGCTTCGCCATGAATAGTTTTCTTGTTGAATTACCAAATAGAAATATCGTTAGAGCCAGAAGATACGGAACTGAAGGAATGGCTCAGAGGCCTTGCATGCTGTGTGCTCTCTCTACCTTTTCATTTGAGCTAGTCACCAGTACCTCTGCTCTAAATGCAAACTCTTCTACCTGCCAGGCAGAAAGTGAAGGGGTTTTGACAGTAACAACTATGGAAATCTTATGATGATAATTATTACTAAAGACTTTGAAGTCAATCACGAACATGTTGTCAACATTTATTTAGGCTAAAGATTATGGCTCTTGGCTGGGCACGGTGGCTCACGCCTGTAATCCCAGCACTTTGGGAGACCAAGGCGGACAAATCACCTGAGGTCAGGAGTTCGAGACCAGCCTGGCCAACACGGTAAAACCCTGTCTCTACTAAAAATACAAAAATTAGCCAGGCATGATGGTGTGTGCTGTAATCCCAGCTATTCAGGAGGCTGAGACAGGAGAATCGCTTGAACCCGGAAGGTGGAGGTTGCAGGGAGCTGAGATGGTGCCATTGCACTCCAGCCTGAGCAACAGAGTGGGGCTTCATCTCGTGGGGGTAGAAAAAAAAAAGATTATGGCTCTCAAAACAAACAAACAAACAGTTGGACCTGGGAAGTAAAACATCTGTATGTAAATGATGTCAACGAAAAAGTGTATTCCATTTACTCTTCTCCCTACCAACTTTATGTACTGCAAGAATAGGCTGCAAATTATTTACCTTTACTGATATTTGAAGAACAATTACCTGATAGTTGGGATTTAATTGAGCCCAAGAAAGGCGAACTTATTTTGGTGATAATTTATAACAGTCTTAGCTGAGAGCTACTTGGAGTTTATAGGGCTTACCTCAAAAATAGTGGGTAGGTACATTGAATTGTCTCTGTAATTGGTGTCTTTGTGGAGATAAAAACTAACATTATTAAGTGCCTGCCAGGTAAAGTAGATTGTGGGTGTTTTACATTTATTATAAAATGTTTATTCTTGTGATAACACCATGAGGCAAATGCATACTTTACATATGAGAATACTGAAGACCTGAGAAGGTTTAGCAGTATGTTTTAAGTTATTAAGCAAGCAATGTGTTGAGTTACAGTTTCTGTTTATTAATTGGCCTGTAGTAAACCATACTTCTAGTTAAACATAAAGCCATGTTAATACCAGTAAAGTATTTCCTTAAATTACCAGAGGTAAAAGTAGTTTAATAAATTGTGGTGTCAGAGTAAAAATTAAAACCAGTTCCACCTGGTGCCAAGGCCTGTCTTTATCTTTTGATAAAATCATACTCTCTGTGGTAAACTGGTTCATAAATATGGAGATGTTTACAAGTTTCCATGGTAAATGAGCTCTGTGCTTCCATTTGTCATCAATGTTCTCGAAATTCCATTTTATTCTTCTTTACCATGGAGCTTTATTTAGTTCACTATTGCAACTTTGAGTTTATTTTTGAGAATATTATTTTATGTTTATAAATTTTCAGAATCATACATTTATCCTGCTTCTCCAAGTTCCATTTCTGATTCTCACTAATATTTTTGCTATTGTAAGTGAATACTACTCTACTTTCTCTTCATTTTCTGCTTTCCCTCATACAAATGTAGATCACATGTGTATTTTTTAACGATCAAGGATTAAAAATAAAATTAAATAAGGCTTCTTTCCTGGAAGAGGTCATAGTCAAGCTAGGAGAAATGCATATGAACAGATTGCTATTTGTGGGTCTCCAAGATCACCCTCTGATCAATAATTAGAATAAATAGCAAAGGCCACCATTCAGAGCTTGCTATAGCAAGCCAGCCAGCCAGCTTAAATTGAGTTTGGCTAATAATTAAGGGCAGGGAGGGTAATGAAAACAATTTCTGGTGGAATAAAGGGAAGGCTTCAGGTATATCCTGATTGGAGGCTGTTGGAATGGGAAGTGGAAGGCAGGCTAACTAGAAGCAGGCATCTTATGTGATTGGTTGGTGGAGCATATTTAGCTTCTCTAGTTCATTCTGATAAGAAAATAGAGGCAAAATTAGGGAATCTGATAGTTACTGATTAAGTCTTAAACATTTTGGGCTAGTTGCTACAGAGGTTATGGTTTGACTTCACCAGACTGGCATCTTCAGTCTGTGAATTAGAGTACTGTTTTTCGTTATGGTTTGGCCATTGTCTATTTGTGTATTCAGTCTCTGAGCTTTATCAAAAAGCTCATAGAATAATAATCTATTAACCTTTTCAGCCCAAACAACAGTGTGTCAGAGCAATGAACATGTTTTGTGACAATGGCAATGTGACAGTGAGTCCATGTCCATAAGATCCACATCTTATTACTATGTCCCTATATCCAGAGGCAGCCCTGAGTGGCTTGTCTCAATTAAGGTGCGAGGTTGGGGACAATCCCCAGTGAAGTTATGTAAGAAACTGGCAGATAATATGTAACATTCTGTCTGCAACAGCTAAAGTACTCAGATCTGGGAATCAAGGAGTAGATGTAGAAGTGGTTCTCACCATCATTCCAGTGACCCAAGAGGTAAATTTGTGTTTTTCAGCCCTGCAAAATTAGTCTCAGCTTGGTTAGAGGTTTAGTGTTTTTGACTCATGGAAAATTAGATGTGAATAAATTCTTCCTCTTTTTTCCTTTTGCATGAACTCTCTTGAAATGCAATTTATATGGTTACTAGTGAGAGTTGTCTGGGAGATGGAGCAATTAATGCATTCTCGTATTGATTCTCCATCTCTTTCCCTTTCTTAACTGCAGCTCCATGTGATTGTCCTTGCTGATGAAGCAGTAACATATACAGCATTGCTCTAGTCTCTGCATTCTGTGGAACGGAGGGTAAGATAACAAGGTCCCAAGAATAACTCTTAGCTTTTTAGTTTATGAAGTGCATTCACTGCCCTGAGATAGCTGAAAAAAGATTAGGTTTAGGGCTAAAAGATCATTCATTGAGTTGGACTTAATAACTAATTTAGACATGCAGAAGAAAATACTAGGGAGGAATTTGGATATATGCATATGCAGCTCAGGAGATGTCAAGATTGGATGCATAATATGATGGGAGTCATCAGTGTGTGGATTGCAGCTGAAGCTCTGATAGGCATGGATTGTCTACGGAGAGAATGTGGAGTAGTAAGATAAGCAGAACTGTGAACAATCTTGGGAAATACTACATGTATTACTCGAGGTGAAGAAAATGAAATTATATAGAAGTAGAGAAGCAGCTGATATGGAACATAAAACAACAAAGCAGGAGATTATGGAAGCTAAGAAAGAATAGTAGCTCAGACTTCAGGTGATTCACAACAGCATAGAATGCTACTGCAGAGTCAAGTAAAATAAAGAGCCAAAAGACACTTATTAAATGTGGGACCATGAAGATTATTGGTGATACTGGGAGAGGAGAGGTATTATTTCCTTAAAGAGTAAAGGGGGCAGAAGACACATTGAGCATTAGGAAATGGCACAAAGATAAGAAAGAGAATGGAACATCCTGTAAACTTCCTTCAATCTAATGGTGTTAAAATACAGCAGTAAGACTGAGTGAGGGATGCTACGTGGAGGGGAGTCTTTTCTAAAAAGACACTTTGTATTGCTATGAAAATTCTCATAATGCGAGGAAAGGCGAGTGTGTTTGTTTTTTCTACTTGGAAAACATCTAATGCAGTAGATTTTGTAATAGCCTGTGGTCCCTAGACTGTGTGTGTGTGTGTGTGTGTGTGTGTGTGTGTTTTACTAGGGAAAACAGGCATTTATCCAGTTTTCAAAGAGGTTCAAAAATTCCAAAAGATAGTCACTTATGTAGGGTATGTTCCAGAAGCTCTGTTTACGGAAGATTTGTTGCTTTAAAAGCAAGAAGGTTTTAAAATTGCTGAACAAAAATACAGGACTGTAATTGTGATCATAAGTATGCTTGTGTGGATCTGAAACGCGGGAAACCATGCAGACTCTGATAGCAGCAAGATAATTACAGGCAGCATGCAGAATATAATTGCAGGTGTGAATGCCAAGAACTAAGAGAAGCATGAACACATAAGGAATATAAAAAAAAAGTTAAGTCAAGGTGCTTGAAATAGCAGGTAAGGTAATTTAGGTTTCCATGGGGCAATTTCTAGAACAGTAGTAAAACATCAATCTGCTGAATTATTAATTATATTTGAAAACCAAAGATCTAAAATATTAATTAAAAAGCAGGCTGTTTCCGTGGGCTGGAGTGGTCTGTATTTTCTTCAACCTATCCCCTGTGGTTAACATAAAAAGTAACAAAAAAATGATAATTTGAGAATTATCATAATAAGAAATATAACATTATTACATTTTATATATGAATGAATTTATAACATCCACTTTTAGTTAAAAAACCTTTTTTCTGTGTAAGCTCAGGTTTGCAAATATTATGAAATAGAAAAAAACTGCCAAATACTAGACATACTTTTTCCTATTTTATGTGTTTCTTAGTAATACTTATTATTTCTCCAAATAGTAAATATCAGTGAAATATTAATACTAGGAAATTCACAGAGAGAAGGACTCCATATTTGATTTTTGACTCCTTTTTTGTCATTATATTTCATGTATTTAGCTCAATCAAGCGAGATTGGAGTTTCTAGAATAGAAGTTGGAATCAAATGCAGAATGCAGACTTAGCTCTAAATCTGTTGCTTTTCTCTGTTCAGAACTCTATCAGTTCTATTCTAACGTTTCCCACTTGTTGATCAAACCCTCTCCAGTGCATTCACTTTTACACTATTTGTGTTTCTTTAAGTCTTTTGGCTCCTTTTCATTCCTTCCATCATCAGGCTTGGAGTTGCTCCTGTTAAACCTTCAGCTCTAATGTTCCTCTCCACTATGAGTGGAGACTTCCATGGTTCAGCTACCTTCTTGTACTTATGGCATACCTAAAATAACAACTCTAGTTATTATATCTTATGTTCTTTTCAAGTTTCCTTTTTCAGTCACTGCCAAATAACCTTCATTGTTAGTTCCTTTTCTGCCTAAATTAATATGTTGGTACTGAACTCATAATTTCCTCCCACTTACTGCTTCCTGTTGTTTCTTATTACAATTCACTTACTAGTTATAAAATATTGAAGTTATTTTTTGTTCTGTCTCCCATTCTATCATTTTCTTTAATATCTGTTATTGATACATTATTTATTTACCAAATATCTCTCAGAATTAAAATCTAGTTCCTTTAAGAATTAGAAGTGTCTCCAGCTTTCCTAGTCTCTCTTTTGTTTTCACTGAAAGCGCTCTGCAAGTGTGTGGGGGACTCAGTCAATAAGGCATCCATCATTTACACAAATTCATTCTTAGATCTTACTTTCTAATGCTTTGATTTTGACTTCAAGAGGTACTTTTAGGTTTATAACTTTATAGAAACAGAATAATAGTGGTTTCTAAACTAAATTATATCTTTTGCTGATATGTTAAGCTGAATTTTTGATTGGGAATTCTTACAGTCAGAAATTGCAGAAAGTGCAATAGCAATTTCAATGGATGTTTGCAAGAAATAAATGGGGGAGGAGACAACATGGATAACCCTGGAAGACATTATGTTAAGTGAAATAAGCCAGGCGCAGAAAGACAAATACTGCATAATCTCACTTACTTGTGGAATCTTAAAAAGTCCAAATCATAGAAACAGAGAGTAGAATGGTAGTGACCGAGGGATGTGATAGGGAGGGGTTTCAGGAGATACTGGTTGGAGGATACAAAATTTCAGTTAGAAGGAATAAGTTCAGTAGATCTATTGTACAATATAGTGATCATAGTTAATAATGCATTCCATACTTAAGAATTGCTAAGAGAATAGATATGAAGTGTTCTCACACATTAAGAACACATGAACACAGAGAGGGGAACAACACACAACAGGGTCTCTTGGGGGACGGAGAGTGAAGGGAGGGTACTTAGAGGATGGGTCAATAGGCGCAACAAACCACCATGGCACATGATACCTATGTAACAAACTTGCACATCTGCACATGTACCCTCCCCCCCCTTTTTTTGTAGAAGAAATAAATTTTTTTTTTTAAAAAAGAATAGTTAAACTAAGCTCTCTTCCAGCCAATCTGTAACCCATCTGAAATGCCAGTGTGGTCAATAAAGATTGTTTCGCTAGCAAAAAAAGTTCTCATTACAAAAAGTAAGTATATAAGGTAATGAATGTGTTAATCACCTTGATGTAGTCATTCCACAATGTATACATATATTGAAACAGTATAATTTACACTACAGTTATATGGAATTTTTGTTAATTTTTTTAAAAAGGTGGGGCCGGGCACAGTGGCCACTGCACTCCAGCCTGGGTGAGAGAGCAAAACTCCGTCTCAAAAAAAAAAAAAAAAAAAAAAAAAAAAGGGTGGTATACCCTTTCTATCTCTCTTTCTCTCTCTCTCTCACACACGCACATTTTCACCTTCTCCCTTGTTGTTCAGAAATGTCCATTCCAAAGCAATTAAATAAATAATGTACAATCTAACTCATGCCTAATTCTGAGGGATCCTAAAACAAAAGCAGCAAGTGACCTGTGGATTGTTTTGCTCAACATTAAAAAAAGTAACTTAAAAAGTGTTTTTACCCTTTAGCTAAAATGTTTGTGTAAACAGAGCATTCAGTCCAAGGGTAGGTGAATTACCTAAAGGTATTAAACACATTATCTAATCTGTCAATAATTGTTATGTGTTGTGTCATACATTATGGTGGCAATACATTATCCATCAGTGTGATATGTATGATACTTTTTTAGCCAACTGTGCCTTTTTTTTTTCTTTCCATTTTTCTGTAGGATGTTCCAAACATCAGACAGAACAGATCCCAGTAGAATGTAAGTCAGCAAGACTGGCAAGAATAACTGCAATAAAGCTAAGCTCAAGTAGGGACTTTTGCAATCTAAAAGCCATTCTCTCTCATTTACCTTTATGGAGCCCTGTGTTAACAGATAAGTCCCAAAACTTTCCTTAGGCCTATATTTGGTAGACTTGGCACTGAAAGTTTATGAGGTAGTGGGAATGGACATAGTCAGGCTGGTTGACCATGGTCACAGCATGGTGCCAATCTCTTACGTACTTATGCAGGTAGTCAGGACATCTTGGCTTAGAGGCTGCAATTTTTTTGAGGATCATTTGCCTGCTGTACTTTGAGCAGCAGCTAAGGAGAAAAGGAAATGGACTTCCCTGTCACCAGCCAGGGCACAGCACTTTGGTTTGACCCCTAGTGAGAAAGGGTAGGCTGTGTGCACACATGAACTGAGTTGCAAGATGGGGCCCCAAGTGTGCCTGTGAGGATCTACACTCTCCCAGCAACAAATAGAAAACACCATGAAAGCTTGAGAGGCAGAAGAAGAAAGGAACATGTTTGATATTTCAGTACACTTACTGGCACTTTTTCTTGCTTTCTGAACAAGAAACCAAGCATTTCCATTTTTCACTGGGAGCCACCAATTATATAGCTGGCCGTGGGCATGGATGTCAAGTTTCAAGTAGGATTTTATATTTAATGTTTTTTCTTGTCTATTAGGTAGTTATAGTGTCAAGATTTACTCAAACTTTTAACACTTTCTCTCTACCTCACTCATCCGGAGTATAAAAAGGAAGTACAGTTCATGGAACAAGAAAAGGCAATCAAACCAGAGAAAGAGCCTCTAAGTATCCACTATGGGAAGGGACAACTGTAACAGGTCTACCATTAAGTTTATCTATTTGGCTAATATTTGAGGGGCGTTGATGAATGAAGGTAAAAAGCTGGTGACAAAGTCTCCAGACAGATTCACAATGGTATGCCATGGTATACATGATGGTCCTGTGGCAGGTGGCCTTGCTCTGCAGAGGTATTCTTTGGATATTTGTCCACTATGGGAGAAAAGTGAGTGTGGGTCGTTATTAATGAAAATACCTGAAATCAAAAGTGTAGTTTGCATAAATATGGAGGTATTTGGGGAGGAATATATAATAATGTTAGTGAAAAGTCTGGGTTTGGAAAAAGAAATAATTACTTCTTTTGGCTAGTGATATTTGGAATTTTGTTAGACCATCATTTGGAATGAAATTTCACATTTGGAATGAACCTTCTGCTGTGGTAAAGAATTATAGACTTAAGAAACAAATCGATGGTTGGGTTATGTTGATTTGGTTTGCACACTGGGACACTGTGAAATAGCTTCCCTAAAACCTTAATTTTGTTTTGTAATGCTGACTGTAATGAGTACCATGAAAGGGAAAGAATTGTGTTAGATTCATTATAGTGTTGCCCAACACAATTGCAAGCTTGGCTTGGAAATCTAAAAAGAGCTTGATGATCCCTAGGGCTGAGAGTTTTGTTTGTTTGTTTTAGAAGAGGACTTGTTGGCCTCCTCCCTGACCTGCTTGCACATTGAATATATCTTTCTCCGTCTTTGTGTCATGGGAGAGACTTGGGTAACCGTATTTTTAAGCAACATAGAATAATTCTGTTTACAGTTTGAATACAATTCTGCCTTTTTTAATGCTTTATGTTTGTTTTTGAATGAGTTATGGTCTAGAATTTGCTTAGAATTTGGAGTATTTTAATATTTTAAGATCCTACAGATAACAGGCCTTCAAAAATATTTGTTAAGTTTAAATACATATGCAGAAAATTCCATGCTTTTAATCCAAATAGCACAGGAGACATAAAATTAAATTTCTATTACTGAGAAAAAGAAGACAATAATTTTAAAACATATAAAGTCTGTATATAGCACATTGAATAGATATTAATAAAATAATTGTTTTAACTGATTTATTTTAGCTAAGATAAAATGTGATCGGTCTATATAGATGATATTGTAAAATTTAACCTGTGTTGAAAGTTATATAAAATATTTTTTGAATCAATATTTCTTTGGCAAAACCATTATTGTATGCTGTTAGACTACATGGCCTAAGAATCTCTTGTTCCCTAAATATTTATTCACCTTGTTTTTTGTTTGTCTGTTTTTCTTAGAGTTCTAGCTCTATTGCCCAGGCTGAATTGCAGTGGCATGATCATAGCTCACTGAAGCCTCGAACTCCTGGGCTGTAGCTATCCTACCACCTTAACCTCCCAAGTAGCTGGAACTACAGGCACGTGTCAGCACACCGAGCTTCACCTTATTCTTTAGGCTTAAAACACTTAATAGTGGAAAAATAGAAACAACTTCCATTCCATGATTTTTTTTACCTTTGAACAATGTGTACTGAGAAAAGGACATATTGGTTGAATTCATGGTCTGTATATATAACTGACACATTTTGATCAAGAAAGAATAAGGAAACTGGGCAGAGGGAATTTTGACCCCAAAGGAAAGGAGAGAAAAAGGCCGTAAAAGTTACTGAAGACAAACTGCCTATTTCATAATTTCCTCCTGACTCTTAAATTCAGAAAGTCAGGTGACAAGACTTTAATGGAGTATTCATTCTCATTCTTATGTGATAAAATATTATAATCCACTAGGGGCCCTCTTAATCACTACGTGATATGCTTTATGAAACAAATCCTCTAATCTCTCTCAAAAGGGCTAGAGGAAATAAAATAACCCACAAATTCCACTTTGAGATTAGTGGCCTTTTTTTATAATTAAAAATATCTTGTGGAGTGAGATTAAGTGAACCGCTTCTCAATTAAAATGTACAAGTATTACTTTACTAGGTTATGAATGACTTTAATATCCCTCAAAGCATTGATGCATTCAGATTATTGGCTGCACATGAACTTCTGACTTTCTAGTTTAATAACAGGAGTCCCAGAACATGTCTTACAGTGATTGACTTCTCTGAGGGGCTATAAAAACAAAGTCAATTCAATGGAAGTCTTTGGGACCTATTGTTTGCTACACTCTGTAGATCTAGGGTTCTCACCCTGTGATCTATGAGTATGTTTCAGCAAGTCAATAAACACCGTAAAAGAGCGTGCAGTATTTGGTGTGTATGTGCTGGTGCTGGGGTGACAGCACAGGTTTCATCAGTCACTTAGAGTGATTCATAACTAAAGTAGATGCATGACAGCGTGGTTTCTCAGTCTTAGCACTGTTGACATTCGGTGTCGGGTAATTTTTGTGGTGGGAGTTCTCCTGTGTGTTTTAAGATGGTAGGATGTTTACTAGCATCCCAGACCCTTAACAATTATGTGTCAGTAGCCACTGTTCCCTATACTCACCAGTTTGGGCCAAAAACAGGCTCCACATGTGGCCAAACCTTTCCCAAGAGAAATCATCCCAGGTTGAGAACCACTACACTACAGTACAGATATTATAATACATAGAGGTATATATTTTTTACTGGCATATAACATTTTATTTTATTCTTACCACATCTTGTGACACATATAATTCCAGCAGGCAACTGTATTTATCCCTAAATAAGCATAGTAAAAATGCAACCATTTATTGTTCTTTGCCTTAGAGTAGAAGAGAAGGTAGACACAATCATATGGCTTACCACTAAGCCTTGAATTATAAAGTAGTCAATTTTGAAGCAAAAGAGATTTCAGTCTTAGTTTCCCCATTTTTACACAAGTGCCTTTGAAAATGTCCTGGATGGGTCTTAGTATCTTCATCTATGAAAGGTTATTCATATTAATTAAGCCTATGTCATAGGGTGTTTCAGCATCAAATAAGATCCTGGGTATAAAAATGTTCTGTAAACCGTAAAGTGCTTTTGAAACATAAGGTGGCATAATTAAAAGACTGTGGAGAGTGGCAGGAAAAGCGAACTCTCTCTCAATATGTTCCCTCTCAAATATATGTGGAGGGAACCCCAAAGTGGAAGGTACCCACTTTTCAGTGTGGTCAGAATGACCCATACACTGTTGAGTTAATTCATTTTATCTCATTGTTAAATTTCCCCTTCCTCTATGTTTTTTGTTTGTTTGTTTGTTTTTGATGGAGTCGCTCTCTGTCACCAAGGCTGGAGTGCAGTGGCGTGATCTCGGCTCATTGCAACCTATGCCTCCTGGATCCAAGTGATTCTCCTGCCTCAGCCTCCTGAGTAGTTGGGACTACAGGTGCACATCACCACAGCGAGTTAATTTTTGTATTTTTAGTAGAAACAGAGTTTCCTCATATTGGCTAGGCTGGTCTCGAACTCCTGACCTCAAGTGCTCCACCCACTTCGGCATCCCAAATTTCTGGGGTTACAGGCATTGGCCACCGCGCCTGGCCCCTTCCTGTATGTTCTATAATACTAAACTGTGTGTATAGAGTATTACAACTATATTATTTATAAATAGGCCAAATCACATTTTTTTCAGTTTATATTCAAAGGTGTTTTAACAATAGAATCATGAGCAAAAATTTTAGAGACCTCCATCCTGGAAAACAGTGTTCTGGAGAACAGTGTGAGTCTTGTGGCTTGTGGGAGTACTTTTTTATTTACATGATTTCAAATTATTGCATTAGCTGCTAAAAAAATAAACTAGGGCTTCTCAAGTTGGATGAGCATCAGGATCACCTGCAGAAGTCTTTTAAAATTTGACAGTCTTTGCACAGCCGTAGATCTGCTAAATCAATTCCAGTATCTCCATGAAATCCAGCATCCATGCAAACATGATAAGAACTGACTTAAACCCTTAGCAGTTAATAAGCTAGCTACTAATTATTGTCTTTACAAATTTAACAAATATAGGTAGGAGTATTTAGGAAGATTTCCAGAACAGAGGAAAGAGATACAGATAGAAATGTAGAAAGAAAAGGTTACATTTCTAGTAGCATTTTTCTAGAACAATCTCTGGCCTTTGTATTTATCTTTATATATAACTTTAGACTCTGTACTGTAAAAAATTAACACCTTATGTCTTTTTTGCCCCTATGCTATGGATTTTCAAATATTGGAGAATTAGAAAATGCTATGAATTATCGTTTTTATTATTCCTTGTAGTCTTTTATCTTTAGTGAGAACTATTCTTTAGGTACTGCAGAGATTTTATAGCTTGTCACGGTTTCTACTATATTAAGAATCAAGTCTAACAAAATCAGAATAGATGCTAAGCCTGGAAACCCACAGGAAACATGTTATTCTTCAGTATTTGCAAAGCACTGATCAAAAACATCTCTCTTTTCTCAATCTTGCTTCCTTCTTTTCATTTACTAAATAGGCTTTTGAGCCTCACAAGACTTTGAGATTTTATGGATATGAAACCTGCTATCATTTAGCTTCCTGCCTCTGGGAATAGGTGAGTAGTGTTACCTTTGATAGAAGAGCTAGGTCATTCTGTAATGATGAATAAAGACTTTCTGGGTAATTGGAATTCAAGGGCAGGATTTTCATATATGTGGCTGTACCACAGAAAAGCTGTATGTCAGTGGGTTCTTATCTGTTTGTGTTATTTTTTAGATGAAAACATTTGGCTCAGTGGTGTTCATTTGCTGCGTTATTTAAGAATATTCTATTTTATCTATTGAAAATAAGAGAAATTAATAAGGTAGGTGAAATGGATTATAGAAGTATGTAGCTTGTGAGATATATTGACAGAAAGAAAGTAACACATATAAATAAGAAGGAATGGAAGGTATTATGGGTTGAATTGTGTCCCCCAAATTCATATATTGGGGTCTTAACCCCCAGTATCACAGAATGTGACCTTGTTTAGAATTAGTGGTGTTGCAGATGTAAATGGTTAAGATGACATCATACTGGAGTAGGGTGAGCCCCTAATCCGATATGACTTGGTGTCCTTATAAAAAAAGAAATTTGGACACAGACATGCACACAGGGATAACGGCATGTGAAGATGAAGACAGAGATTGGGGTGATGTAGCAGAAGCCAAGGAATGCAAAAGATTGCAAGAAGACCACCAGATGCTAGGATGGAGATGTGGGATAGATTCTCCTTGAAAGCTCTGAGCAGGAATCAATGCTGTGGACATATTGATTTCAGACTTCTAGTCTCCAAAACTTTGAAACAGTAAACTTCTGTTGTTGAAGCCACATAATTCATGGTACCCAGTTATGGCAGCTCTAGCAAACTAACCCAGAAGGACTTAGGCACAAAATGTTCATGAGGAATTCAGGACAAATGCACGTGGCTTAAGTAGGATTCAGTAAGTGCTTACACCCTGTGCAAAGTGTATTAATTTACCTATCTCTTTCCTGTTGATTTTTGTTGTGTGTTTAAGATTGACTCAATAAGCTGTGTGATGTAAGCATTTCAATTTGGTTTGTGAAACTTCCTGTTTCATGACATGCAGATTAGCTTGCAAGATCGTATACTTAGAAGCTTTTTGTCACATTAGTGCCACATGCCAAGTTCACAAGACCTTTAGAACCTCAAATCTAGTTGTTTTTGCACTCCTCAAAGTACTGTGTGGATCTTTATGAAAACTGTAATATTTCCTTATATTTAAGTTTTGTTATAATAGAAAACAGGTTTAAGGCTGAGTGCAATGGCTTATAGCTGTAATCCCAGCACTTTGGGAAGCCAAGGTGGGAGGATTGCTTGAGGCCAGGTGTTTGATACCAGCCTGGGCAACATAGCAACAAGACCCTGTCTCTACAAACAAAATTAAAAAAATAAATTAGCTGGGTATGGTGGCACATGCCTCTAGTCCCAGCTACTCTGGAGGCCAAGGTGGAAGGATTGTTTGAGACCAGGAGTTCAATCAAGGTTGCAGTGAGCCATAATCGTGACACTGCATCCTTTTTCAAAAAAAAAAAAAAAAAAAAAAGAAAAAGATAAAGATGGAAGGAAGGAAGGAAAAGAAGGAAAAGAAAAGAGGTTTAAGACCTTCTCATGACACTGTATCTTTTCTCAAAAAAAAAAAAAAAAAAAAAAAGAAAACGAAGGAAGGAAGGAAAAGAAAGCAGGTTTAAGACCTTCTGGAGAATGGACAAGTCTGGAGAAGTTTTATTTGGAAATGTGAGCATCATCTACTTTAGGAAAATTTCGATTTTACTAATGATATAATTAATATTTCCCCTAGTCACAATTCTGTTTCTCGTTTTTATTTCTGGGTTGTGATTTTATTTAAGAAATTAATATTAAAGATGTTTCTGAAAACATTGACTTACGACAATGAAGTCTACTTTTTTCCCCAAATTTATCTTATGTGATGATATAAATCTGTTTAAAATGTTCACCTTCATTTCATTTTTATTCTTACTGAAACATTTCTAAAATCTTAAAATAAAGTCACAAAGAAGCCCCAAAGTCCTTAGAAATAAATTTTATGAAGGATGTTCTATATTTGCTTATAGTAAGTAACCTCCTGATTGCATTGATTTTCAAGGCTTGCCTGACATTGCTCAACTTCTGCATTTGTAGGTTAGTTGTTTGTCATATGTGCAAATTCCCTTCAGGTATTTTTAGGTTTATGTTTATTTCTGCTCTTTTATATTTAACTTCTCATAGAAACCAGGAGGGGTATCATTTGATGGTTTGCTTATTGTTTGATAGTTGAGATTCTCTTGAGGCAGGGGTCAAATTAACTCATGAGTTATGATCCTAGAATTTACTTTTCCTCTGCCTGTTTCTTCCTATAAGTAGGGATTTACCATTCAAACAACCTATTTCAGTAAGGGATACTGAAAGTGAACAGCCTGATTGCTAATAAAACTGAGTAAAATTAAATAGTGCAAGGCTAAGTCTATCCTTCTCTAGCGGTGAAAAGACCTTTCATTATAAACATAAAGCAGTGATGAATTCATCCACTTCACCAAAGCAGGTTTTGCTTTGGCTACTAGATATTTAGACTTATAAATTTTAGCCTAGTTATTTCCAAAAAGTAATTTTGTAAATCAGCTAGTAGCATGTTGCTTGGATGCTTAAGCCCAAGAGTCAGCCTCTGTGTGAAATTCTGGCTGTAGCCATAGTGCCTGTGTTACCTTGGGCCAGTTACTTAATCCCACAGGCCTCATGCTTTCCATCTGTGAAATGAGGGTCATAAAAGCAGCCACTTTCCAGGGATATTATAAAAATTAAACAAGATAATACTATAGAAAAATTCTGAGCATAATGTCTGGCATGTTGGAAGGGCTTTATACCTGCTACCTCTTACTAATTTTTACTTTCTAATACTCAGTTTGGTTTAGCATTGTATTTATTTTTCTTTCTGAGTGAGGCATTTGGATTAGAAAGCTGTCAGATACTGACCCTTTCATGGAGGCCCTCAGCAATCTAACTGGGGAGAAAACACACATGAAATTATTTCACTGTATTAGGATAAAGACATGCAGTGTGTACACTGTCAGTACAGAAGAGGGTACTCACCCCAATGTGGAGAGTCAGCAAAGGTTTTCCACACAATCATGAAAGCTAAATGAAATGTAGTCAGGGGGTTAGAAGGAGAAAGCTTGAGCAATAGCTAAGAGCTATATAACACCCTGCTATATGCAGGCAACCAAAACTCGCTGAATTCCAAACAGTAAAATACAAAGTGGGAAAAATGGAAAATGAATTGAGATAAATACTCTCCTGGTAATACCATACTAAGGAGCTTGGCCTTTGTTCTTTGAGTGATAGAAACCAAGTAAAGTACAGTCATGCACTGCCTAACAATGTTGTGGTCGATGATAGACTGCATACATGTTGGTGGTCCCATGGGATTATCATGGAGCTGAAAAATTTGTCACCTAGTGGGCATGACATCATAGCACAATGCATTACTAATGTGTTTGTGGTGATGCTGCTGTAAACAAACTTACTGCACTGCCAATCATATAAAAGTATATCACATACAATTATGTACTTTACATAATACTTGATAATGATAATATACAACTATATAACTAGTTTATTTTTTACAACACTACACTTTTTAATTATGATGTCAGAGTGTACTCCTTTTACTTATAAAAAAGAAGTTAACTGTAAAGCAGTCTCAGACAGGTCCTTCAGGAAATATTCCAGAAAAGGCATTATTATCGTAGGAGATGACAGCTCCATGTGTTACTGCCCCTGAAGACCTTCCAGTGGGACAAGGTGTGGAGGTGGAAGACAGTGATATTGATCATCCAGACCCTGTGAAAGCCTAGACTAACATGTTTGTTTGTGTCTTAGATTTTAACAAAATTTTAAAAAGTAAAAAATAAAAATAAAAATTTAAAATAAAATAAGGATATATATTTTTGTGCATCTGTACAATGTGTTTGTAATTTAAGCTAAATGTTATTACAGAAGAGTCAAAAAGTTAAAACAAAATTTAAAAGTTTCTAAAATGTTAACATTTATAGGATTATAAAAATGTTACAGGAAGCTGTTTATTTTTGAAGAAAAAAATTTTAAATATAGTGTGGCCTAAGTGTACAGGTTTATAAAGTCTACAGTTGTGTACAGTAATGTCCCAGGCCTTTGTAATCACTCCTCACCACTCACTCACTTACTCACCCAGAGCAATTTCCAGTTTTACAAGTTTCATTTATGGCAAGTTCCCTAGATAGGATGAGTATTTTTATCTTTTATGTCATATTTTTACTGTACATTTTCTATGTTTAGATACACAAATATTATGTTACAATTGCCTACAGTGTTCAGTACAGTAACATGCTGTATGGATTTGTAGCCTAGGAGCAATAGTCTATCTCATACTGCGGAGGTGTGTAGTAGGCCATACCATCTAGATTTGTGTAAGTGCCCTCTGTGATGTCTGCACAACAATGAAATTGTCTAACAATGCATTTCTCAGAACATGTCCCTGTTATTAAGCAACCCATGACCATATTTAAGCAGAGCTGTGCTATGGAGCTCTCTGGTTGATGTGTGGAAGATACATTTAAAGAAGCCAAGGCTTCTTTAACAGAAGAGAGAGAAAGGTAATAGAAGTGATCATGACCACTCATATTGAGGAAGCAACAGCAGAGGTGGAGAAGACAAGGTGGGGATGAAAAATATGTGGATGGTAAAGCAGGCAGGACTTGATGATTGGCTGAAATGTAGGCGTCAGAACCAGAAAAAGTGGGATGAATCCAGGTTCCTGGATTGTGTAACAGTGTGGATGGGGCTGCTACTGAAACAGAGAAGACAGGAGTAGGATGAAGAGTAGGGGAGGGGCAGAGGGAGAGGAAAGACTGTAATGATGTGTTGACTTTGACACCTTTTATGAGACATCCAGGAGAAAACAAGGATGCAAGGATGAGGGTAGTACTGAAGCCAATGAAGCAATAGTTTGTTACACCATATGTTACTTACTAGGTGCCAAGAAGAAATCACACTTGAATCCACATAAGTATTTAAAACTTAAAGCAGGGAAAAGTGTTGAGCTTTATAGTGAAAAGAAATATCATTTATGGATGATTATGTTTGTACTAAACCTCTCTGCTAATCCTGTTAATTTTATATATATACTTTTTTTTTGAGACAGAGTGTCGCTTCGTCGCCCAGGCTGGATTGTAGTGGCATGATCTCAGCTTACTGCAACCTCCGCCTCCCGGGTTCAAGGGATTCTCATGCCTCAGCCTCCCAAGTAGCTGGGACTGCAGGCACACGGCACCACATCCAGCTAATTTTTTTTGAATTTTTAGTGCACACCGGGTTCCACCATGTTGGACAGGCTGGTCTCGAACTCTTGACCTCTGGTGATCCACCCACCTTGGCCTCCCAAAGTGCTGGGATTATAGGCATGAGCCACCACGCCAAGCCTATCTACTATTTTATCTATAAGATTTATCTACTGTATCTACTTGTTTTGTTTCAAGAATCTGTTATTCTTAGCTTTGTTTACAAATTTCTCATTTTTATTTTGTTAGGTTGAGAACTCAAAATTTCATCTAAATGCTCTTTTAAAAACAAATTACACATTCAGTTAAAGCCAACATAATGTTTATGAGATACTTACTCTCTACCAGAAGCTGAAAGAAATGCTATAAACAATATAAACTATTCCCTTAAAAGAAACTCATGTATTTTCAATTATTACCTTCAGTTAATTTAAATAGAATTTTTTCAACTTTCTGGCTATCTTTTCAAAAAGTTCAATCCAGTTAATCTCAGAAATTTTAATAGCTTTGAGAGATGATGTCAGATCACACATGAAAGAAGTGGACTAAGCTCTGGTAGAAGAGTGACTTGTACATATGTTCAAAACTTTATCATTGTTACAGGATCCTTGGAGTGTTGCTTTGCCAGCTGGAAGCCTTTGTGGCTGGTGGCACCTTTGCCCGAGTTTTGCTTGGGCCCACTGGGATCATTCTGTCCACTTGGCCTGGCAGGCTGCGCTTGGCTCATGCTACCTGCCCAAATCCCATACCTGCCAAGGGCAAGCCAGGTGTGGAGTGGCCAAGGGTGTGTGAGTGAGCAAGCAAGCACAGGGTCTGGCTGCAGTGCACAGCCATGCACGCTGGGTGCAATGGGGCAGGCAGCTCCAGGCACCGGCACAGCCCCCAGCTCCCTGCAAGGCTATGGCTGGACTAGGTAACTGCTTCCACTGCTGGCACCAGGAAACGTGGTGGCACCCACAAGCTTGAAGACACCAGGAACTGCAGATTCCCAAAGAGTGTGTCACAGCCCTGGTTTGGGAAGCTCCTAGGTCTGGGCTCCCCAAAGGGCTGCAGCTCTTCTCTCCTTCTCTCTTCTCTTTCTTGTCACCCACAATGTGGCAAGCAAGGGGCATGCTTCAGCCCTGTTTATGTTATAGCTCTTTCAGTCCCACCATTCACGTTCTTGTCCTGAAACAGGAAGAATGAGGTACGGGGACAACTGGAGGGTGAGTAAGGCAAGGAGGTGCTTTTTGAGGCAACAGTACAGCTGTCAGATGACATGAAGTGGGTAGCTCCTTTCCACAAGCAGGTCATCCCGATTAGTGCAGCTCTTAGCAGAGAGGAGACCCACAGTGGGGAGCTCCTCTCTGCAGGTAGGTTGTCCGGACATCTGCCCTTCTGGCTGAGTCCAGGGATTTTATGGTCTTCAGAGGGGAGGAAGTGCATGCTGATTGGCCCATAGGCAGCCATGGGTGGGCCCAGAAAAAAGCACCATAAGTTCTCACTCCAGTTCACAGAACTGGCAGCCTGACCCCCAGGCTTCAGGCTGTCCCAGGCATGAAGGTTGTGCCTCAACAGGCACCCACCCCTTTCTACCCATTAGCTGCCTGCCTTCTGCTGCCATCAGCCTGCCACCCTTGACGCTCAGGCTATTCATGCCAAGGGGTGCCTGCAGGCCTGCACTGAGCCACCCTCAGCACCCCCTGCCCCTGCCAACCTCCCTCCAGTGCTTCTCAGCGACCAAAGTCGGAAGGAGCCAAGGTGTCAGGAGGCTGGTGTGTTGGTGTACCCTAAATGCATGCACACCCGGTCCAGTCGTGACAATACCCGGGCTCAGCCTCAACTTGTAATTAAAAAGTAAAGAGAAATTTATTAATATTATCCCAACGTTGTGTTAAAAAGAACCTGAAACTAGAAAATTATTATATCTTTTTTAAAAAATAAAAGAACATAGATGAAAATGTGACAGTCGTTAACTATCAGTGGTAAGATTTGGGGTTTTTTTTGTGATTTGCTTATTTTTCCTAAGATTTCTATAATAAAATATATAACATTTTTAAACAAGCAGAAAATATTTGTATTACTGCAGTTATATTTTTATGACTGTTAAGTTTTTAGGAAATCAACTCAAAACAAGTAGTCTGTCCTACTCGAGCAAGAAAAAGACTGGAGAAAACTTTATTCTATTCTTATAGATACTCTGTATATCTTAATACTGAAATTTACAATGAAAATGTTACTACCTCATATCATAATGACACCTCATATTTGTATAGTGATTAAGAGTTTAACAAACTGTTATAGCCATCATTTTATTTATTCTTTACATTATGTACTCTAGGGAAATCTAATAATCCTTGGTTTGTAAATCACCACAGAAAGCCTGGGTGATTAAATAACGTGCTTAGAGTTATAAAACCAGGTGTCAGAGGTGAGCCTTAAACATCCTCTTTTTTTTTTTCTTTTTTTTTTTTTTTTGTAGGAGACCAGAGTTTTATTATTACTCAAATCAGTCTCCTTGAGCATTCCAGGATCAGAGTGTGTTTTTTTTTTTTTTTTTTTAACGAAGTCTCCCTCTGTTGCCCAGGCAGGAGGAGTGCAGTGGTGCGATCTTGGCTCACTGCAAGCTCCGCCTCCCAGGTTCACAGCATTCTCCTGCCTCAGCCTCCCGAGTAGCTGGGACTACAGATGCCCGCCACCACACTTGGCTAATTTTTTGTATTTTTAGTAGAGACGGGGTTTCACCATGTTAGCCAGGATGGTCTCGATCTCCTGACTTCGTGATCTGCCCGCCTCAGCCTCCCAAAGTGCTGGGATTACAGGCATGAGCCACTGTGCTCGGCCCCAGGATCAGAGTTTTTAAGGACAAGTTGGTGGGTGGTGGGAAGCCAGTGAGCCAGGAGTGCTGATTCGTCAGGTCAGAGATGAAATCATAGGGAGTCAAAGCTGTCTTCTTGCATTGAGTCAGTTCCTGGATGGGGGCCACAAGATCAGATGAGTCAGTTTATTGATCTGGGTGGTGCCAGCTAGGTTCATTATTTATGCTAAGAAACTCTGTGTTTTTCTGCCTTTGCCTTTTTATTAAATCATTTTTCTACAACCTCATATCTTCCAAAAATAAACATAATCTAAAACATCTTTTTTAACAGTATGAAGTTTTTGTCATTAAATTCACTAATTCATTCAGTGAGACCAATATTCATTGAGCAATATTAGGTACAAGGCATTGTTCTCCCCACTGGGTACTGATCTGTGAAAAAGAGTAGCCACGTTTCATGGTTCATGCCTTTAATCCCAGCAACTAGGGAGGTGAAATGGGAAGATTGCTTGATGCCAGGAGTTTGAGGCCAGGCTGGGCAATATATCAAGACTCCATCCTTGAAAAAAGAAAACAATTAGCTAGATGTTTGGCATATACCTAGCTATTCAGGAGGCTGAGGTGGGAGGATCACTTGAGGCCAGGAGTTTGAGGCTGGCTGCAGGAGCTCTGGTTGTGCCATTATACTTCAGCCTGAGTGACAGAGCAAGACTCCAAATCTTATAAAAAAAAAAAAAAAAAGAGAGAGAGACTTAAAGTGTCTACCATATGGAGCGTCTTTCTGATGGGGAAGATATATAATAAAAGAGAAAATTCAGTAATAGAAAAGAAAATATATAAAAATAAACTAGATAAGTACTAAGGAGAAAAATCAAGGGAGAGCTAAATAGTGAGAGTTTGCATTTTATATAGGATAGCCTGAGAAAGTCTCACTAAAAATGTGAAATTTAAATCAAAGCCAGGTGTGGTGGGACAGGCTTGTAATCCCAGCTAAGGCAGGAGGATTGTTTGAACCTAAGAGTTCAAGCTTAGCATAGGCAACATAGTGAGAACCTATCTTTAAACAAAACTGGGCAACACAGCCAGACTCTGTCTCTAAATAAATAAACACCCATGAAAAAGTTGATATTCAAAGGGGGTGTGGTGTGAGCCATGGTATAAAATTGGATAACGGGAGGGAAATATTTAAAAACTTTATGCCACAGATCTTTATTGAATGTTTACTGCATGTGAGAAAAACCCTGGTAAACTACCAAGGCTAGATCCTGTTTTCCTTGAGTTTGAAATTTAGATTTTAATAATTTATAAATAAATCTTATCTATCAGATTGCATGGTTGATCTAGGCAAGTTAGAATTAATAGTCCCGCTTAGCTTTAGAACTCCCCAAGAAGTGTATTTAAAAGGAAAAGTAAAATTAGAACTAAATGAATAAAGATGTAACTGTTTTAACTAGAAATTATACTCCAAAACCAAACCCATTTTTGTGGGAGGGGTGGGAAGGAACAACAACAAACACTGAATGTGGAGTCAGTGACCCTGGTTACTCATACCAGCTCTACTTCCAACCAGGTGTGCTGTCAAAATGTGGACAGGTCACTTTTGGAGTCTGGGTTAGTTGGCTTTTGTGATCAATTTCATAAACCTCAGAATCTATTATAATAAACTGAATGATGTAGAATGAGCTTGCCCGACCCATGGCCCACAGGCTGCATGTGACCCAGGATGCCTTTGAATGTGGGCCAACACTGATTTGTAAACCTTCTTAAAACATTATGAGATTTTGTTGCAGTTTTTTAAAAGCTCATCAGCTAGCATTAGTGTTACTGTATTTTATGTATCGCCCAAGACAATTCTTCTTCCAGTGTGGCCCAGGGAAGCCAAAAGATTGGACACTCCAGATATAGAATAAAAAGTGTTTTATTTTTTGCATTTTAAAAATTCTTCTGGGCGCGGTGGCTCACGCCTGTAATCCCAGCACTTTGGGAGGCCGAGGCAGGTGGATCATGAGGTCAGGAGATCAAGACCATCCTGGCTAACACAGTGAAACCCCGTCTCTACTAAAAATACAAAAAATTAGCCGGGCGCGGTGGCAGGCGCCTGTAGTCCCAGCTACTCAGGAGGCTGAGGCAGGAGAATGGTGTGAACACGGGAGGCAGAGCTTGCAGTGAGCCGAGATGGCGCCACTGCACTCCAGCCTGGGCGACAGAGCGAGACTCCGTCCAAAAAAAAAAAAATTCTTTAATCCTGTATCATTATTAGGAAAACTTACTCTTGTTGGTACTATGCTACAAGTTCAATCAGTACCAATCACAATACACATATCAATACTACAGCACCATCACCACACTTTCCCTTTGTTAATTTTTTTTTCTGCCTTAAAATGTTGTGGGTTCTTAACAACTGAATTTAAAAACAAACCAACAAGATTTTGGGGAAATACTTAACTTTTTCACATTAACTATAGTGTATTTGCTCCTTATGACTTAGGAAGAGATTGGCTGGCAGTTACTGGAGACTGGCTGGGAAGCACCTGGCTCTTGTGTATCTCAGTGAAAGTAGAGAACCAGGCTGCCCAATGTTAACTCTCTTTAACTCTTTTCAAGTTTGCAGGAAGGCTTTAAAAATCTTTCATTTGCTCTTGATTTTACCAAATGCAATTTTGTCTTTTGTAAGACCAATTTTTGTGTACTTAGTGGATAGTAAATAAAATGTACGACCATATTTCCGTTTATTAGGAGAAAAATAATTATCATGGATTCTAAATCACGCTTCCTAAGGTCACACAATCAAAGGCAAAGTCTTGTATTTTTATATTTATTTAGGGGAAACTTTATTCAAAGCAGGGGATAGGAGAGTCTACAGAACAGACACCTTTTTCCATCGGTCAGCAACAGTTCATGCAGTGGTTGCTCCTTCCAATTTGAAACTCACTCTTTCATTGTTTGGTCTCCCAGACCACAATTTGCCTTAATTGTCTTCCTAATTGTCCTCTCCTTCCATATTGCCTTCGCTGGTTCCTTATTTCCTCCCACCTTAAACATTAGATTATCTTCAATGGTCAGACTTTTTTTTTCTCTTCTGTCACTAATTCCCTCAGTTATCACTCTTTTCCAATGTCTGTATTTATTTATTTATTTATTTATTATTTTTTCAAGACTGAGTCTCACATTGTAGCCAGGCTGGAGTGCTGTGGTGCAATCTTGGCTCACTGCAACCTCCGCCTCCTGGGTTCAAGCAATTCTCCTGCCTCAGCCTCCTGAGAAATTGGGATTACAGGCACCCACCACCACGCCCAGCTAATTTTTTTGTATTTTTAGTAGAGACGGGGTTTCACCACGTTGGACAGGCTGGTCTTGAACTCTTGACCTTAGGCGATCCACCCGCCTTGGCCTCCCAAAGTGCTGAGATTACAGGCGTGATCCAGTGCACCCGGCCTCCAATGTCTTTAAATATCTTCAATGCACTGATAACACTGAGTCCTGATCTCTTTTCTGAACTCCAGACTTAGGTATCCAGCTCAGCATTTCCATGTCTAATTGGCATCTCAATCTTAACAGGTTCCAAATTCCTTGTTTTACCCCCAAGACTTGCTCATGCCACAGCCCTTCCATCCCCATTTTAGCAAATCAAAACTCTATTCTTCCAGCTGCTTAGACCAAAAAAAGGAATCATCCTTGGCTTCACTCTTTACCTCATAACCCCACTTTCAGTCAGTCAGCAATTCTCATCAGCTCTAATGTCAGATATCATCTGGATTCTGATGACTTCTCTTAACTTTTACCTCTAATCAGCAGCCATCAGTATCTCTCCTAGGGGACCACTCAATAAAGCAGAGCTTGTATTTTAATTCAGATTTCCTGACTTCTAATCCAGGGCTCATTCTAAGCAATGGGACAAAATGAAACCTAGCTTACCTCCCAAGGCTGCCCTGCACTGGACTCTTCCAGAAAAGCCAGGGATACAGAGTGGGTTTTAAAACATCGCCACGTATCCATGTTTGTCTTTAAGCAAAGGCTTCTTAGAGATTCAAAAGGAGTTGCAACATAACAAGTTAAGACACGCAAACTGCCTTCTTTTTTTTCCCCACAGAGATAAAATCAGTATCTTTAATCCATCAGTGCTGTACATAAGTAGTGTCAGAAATGAGTGCACAGACAGCATTGCTTGGAACTTTGTGTTCCCAGGAATTCATTTGGAGTACCCTCTGCTGGGGAGCCAGACTTCAGAAAACAAAGACTAAAGTAGGAATGGAGGGAAGGCTTAGCTCTGCTACATACCCACGAGTAAGAAAAGAATCCAGGCAGCTGAAGCATTTGGGGAATTCAGCTGCCTGGGATTATAGGCATTAAAACCCCCTACCCTCAGTCACTTCCATCCCCACCCAAGCACACAAAATTTTACCCAAAGATGTTTGTAGCAGCTGTGAAACTGTCCAACTATTAGAAGAAAGAGTGGAGAAATGGGAGTCGCTGCGTATTTTATGTCCTAGTTAACAATAATTTACTTCTTTTATGGAAATTTAAAATAATATCTTCTCAATATTGAGATTGCATAAACCCCGGAGATGTAAGACACTTTTGGATTAAAGGTTTCTATGTAGGAATGGTTATATTCTAGTGATAAATATTTCCTCATATGGAATTTAAAATTATTTAGCTACTCCATCATTACCTTTCTCCCAGTTATTGCTAAGTCATCAGTATGCTGGAGTGGAGGGGTGTCTGGGAGCTTCCATATGTCACATGGAATACAGAAATAGAAGGATGGCAAGACATAGGCCACAAGTAGATTACAGTGCAGTGGATATAGCTGGAGGAAAGAAGTACTATGTAGATCAAATGTAATTCATTTTGATACTTGCAGTACTACACATCCATTAGCATACTTTTTACTTTTTTTCCTTGTTAACAAGTTACATAACTGTAGTCATTATGTAAAAGTGGCAACAGACAGAAAAACCTATATTCTACTTCTAAGTCTCTTGGTTTTGTAATTCTAATCTGAAATTGTGACCTTTAAATATGTTAGAGTCTTACTGGGTTTCAAAGGGGATGATGGAAAGAAATGGCATTTGTGGAATTTCTACTGTGTGTCATTCTCTGTATCTTACTATTTCTATAATCGTAACCTAATATAATCCTAATAGAACTGTGTGAGGTAAATCTTATAACCATCTTTTCATAGCTGAGGAAATTGAGGCTCTGAGAATCCACAGTATTATAGCTAGTGAGTGACAACAAATACCATGCTCTTCTTCTGACACAATATCACTCAGGTAAGGAATATGAGGGGTCCGGGGAAGCAGGGAAATAACAAGCCTCCATTTTCCATCTCTTTCTTCAGGGGAGATCTCAAATAATTTTTCTTTTGATAGTTTTCATAGGCAAGTTTACAAGACCAAAAAAGAAATCTAAATTTAGTGGGGATGAAAATTATTTTTCTTGTTATATTTATCCACATATTGCTTTTTCTTATATCTGTATATAGATACAACACTTGCAAAATTATGTAATATTTTTCTTTGCGTATATTGTTTCAGTTATCTTCTCTTTTTGAATTTGAATTTGGAAAAAAATGTGTATATGTATGTCCCACAAAACACATAACACATTTACTGGGTCAAGATTGTGGCAGAATGATGAATCATTGGATTTAGGTTCATCAACCTTATAAGATGCTAAATTATTTTGTACTTTTCCTCTCTCTCTTTTTTTCTAGGCTCTTCCATTGCATAAGTGGTAGAATGGTGTAGAGTTTCTCCCCTGTACTGCAGTTTTTGATTTATCATTTGTTTTATCCATTTGAGATAAGCTGCCAATTCATTTGAAAGTTATTATGAACACAGACGTAAAGTGCTGTCTTCAGCACTCAGTTGTATGCAATCAACTATAATGTCTGTTAGAGTGTTCATTTGCTTAAAGTACCTAGAAAGTATGATTATAGGTGATGGGGGTGTGGTATCCTCTGGGCACATCAATAATATTGGTTAACAGCTCTGTAGTTACAATACTACCCTCTAATGGCACATCGAAGTATGCCCCAGGATATGTGGGAAGATTTTCTCTGTAATCTTTTGGAAGAAATGTCTGAAAACAAAATTAGAAAGATTATTCCTCTGAAGTCTGACAGGTTATTCTATAAGAAAAACGTGCATCTGAATAATTCTCCAAAATTAAGATAATATTATATGAATTTGTCTTTAGTCTGCTCTATATTTTCCCAACAGTCACTTCGAACATTTTTGGCCAATATAGAGAAAAATTATTATGAAAAACAAAACAAAATAAAGAAAACTTGGCTTATTAGAATTTCAATTTCCTATTTCTCAGCTAGATATGTTTTCTTATTTTAAGAATTTATTCTTTGCAGTGCATTTATATTGAAGTGAATATGGAGATTTGAAAAATATGAACTTGAAACTGTTTTAAGTAACAACCCATGTTTGAAACTTTTCCCAATGTGAGTGACAGGCAATTAAATCTACTTTGCATAAACTTGAACTTGATGTGGAAACCAACTGATTCTTTGAAGTACTAGAAGAAACAAAAATGAGCTGTTTAATCTCTTGCTGCATGCTGTGGTTCTCTGGAGCAGCAAAGACAATTGATGGGAAATGGGGAGAACATTAATGTTTATTTTTGCAACAATGTTAATATTATCTAAATGCTTATTCTTAAGGAAGAATATCAGAAAAAAGAAGTAAATCATATGACTAATGATGTGGCTCACATATATCATTATGCATCAGCAAATAGGTATTCAAAGAGGATTCAAACAAAATATTCTGAGTATTCGAATGAGTTTTTCTGATGTGGTGTGCTGTCTACAGGCATACTTTGTTTTGTCGTGCTTCACAGCTATTGTATTTTTTACAAATTGAAGATTTGTGGCAACCATTCCTCAAGCAAGTCTACTGGGGCTATTTTGCCAACAGCATATGCTCACTTCATGTCTCTGTGAGCTTGATAATTCTTATAATATTTCAAACTTTGTCATTATTATATCAGTCATTATTACATATTTTTAACGTTACTATTCTAATTGTGTTGGGGTGCCATGAACCATGGCCATGTTAGACAGCAAACCTAATAATGTAATTTATGTTCTGACTGCTCCACTGACCTGTTGTTCTCCCATCCCTCTCCTTCTCCTTGGGCCTCCCTATTTCCTGAGATACAACAATATTAAAATTAGGCCAATTAATTGCCCTACAGTTGTCTCTTAAGTGTTCAAGTGAAAGGAAGAATTGCATGTCTCTCACTTGAAATCAAAAGCTAGAAATGATTAAGCTTATCAAGGAAGGTAATTCAAAAGCTGAGATAGGCTGAAAGCTCAGTTCCTCGTGCCAAACAGTTAGCCAAGCTGTGAAAGCAAAGAAAAAGTTCTCAAAAGAAATTAAAAGTTCTACTCTAGTGAACACACAAATGATAAGAAAGTAAAATAGCCTTATTGCTGATATGAGGAGAGTTTTAGTGCTCTAAGGCTAAGAGAGGCAAGGAAACTGCAGAAGAAAAGTTTGAAGCTAGCAGAGCTTGGTTTATGAAATTTAAGGAAAGAAGCCATCTCCATAACGTAAGAGTGCAAGGTAAAGAGGCAAGTGCTCTTGGAGAAGCTAAAGAAAGTTATTTAGAAGATTTAGCTAAGATAATTGATGATGGTGGCTACATTTAACAATAGATTTTAAATGTAGACCAAACAGTCTTCTACTGAAAGAAGATGCCATCTAGGACTTCCACAGCTAGAGAGAAGTCAATGCCTGGCTTCGAAGCTTTGCAGTACAGGCTGACTCTGTTGTTAATGGCTAATGTAGATTGAGACTTTAAGTTGCAGTCAGTACTCATTTACCATGCTGAAAATCCTAGGGCACTTACTCTGCCTGTGTTCTAGAAATTAAAGAAAGACTGAATGACAGCACCTCTGTTTACAGCATGGTTTGTTGAATATTTTAAGTCCAATGCTGAGACCTACTGCCCGGAAAAAAA
Source organism: Gorilla gorilla gorilla (assembly GCF_029281585.2). NCBI lineage: Eukaryota > Metazoa > Chordata > Mammalia > Primates > Hominidae > Gorilla > Gorilla gorilla. Next base: position 20,572,707 of record NC_073230.2, read on the forward strand.
TGTTTCTTCCAAAAGGTTACTGCTCACTGACATTGTACCTCATTACCCAAGAGGTTTGATGGAGATGTGCAAGGAGATTAATGTCGTTTTCATGCCTGCTAACACAACATTCATTTTACAACCCATGGACCAAGGAATAATTTGGACTTTCAAGTCTTATTATTTAATAAATATATTTTATAAGGCTATAGCAGCGGGATGTAGTGATTCCTCTGATGGATCTGGGCAAAGTACATTGAAAAACTTCTGGAAAAGATTCACCATTCTAGATGCCATTAAGAACATTTGTGATTTATGGAGGGAGGTCAAAATATAAATATTAACAAGGGCTTGGAAAAAGTTGATTCCAACCCTCTCGGATGTCTTTGAGGGATTTAAAACTTAAGTAGAAGAAGTACCTGAGATATGGGAGAAACAGCAAGGGAACTAGGGTTAGAATTGGAGCTGAAGATGCTACTAAGTTGCTACAATCTTATGATAAAACTTGAACGGATGAGGAATTGCTTCTTATGGATGAGCAAAGAGTAAGTAAGTTTCTTACGATAGAAACCACTCCTGGTGAAGATGCTGTGAACATGTTGAAAACAAAGAATTTAGTGTTACATAAACTTAGTTGATAAAGCAGCAGCAGGATTTGAGAGGATTGATTCTAATTTTGAAAGTATACTGTGGGTAAAATGGTATCAGACAGCATCACACACTACAGTAAAATCTTCTGTGAAAGAAAGAGTCCATTGATGCGGCAAATTTTATTGGTGTTCTCTTTTATGAAATTGTCATGGGCACGCCAACCTTCAGCAACCACTACCCTCATCATTCAGCTCCCATCAACATCAATGCAAGACCCTCCAGCAGCAGAAAAGATTATAACTCGCTGAGGGCTCAAATGGTTATTAGCATTTTTAGCAATAAAGTATTTTTAAATTGAGATATGTACTTTTTTGTATTTTTAATTAAGGTATGTACTTTTTTAGACAAAATGTTATTGCACACTTAATAGTCTATGATAGAGTGTAAATATACTTTTCTATGCAAAAACAAAAAAAATTGTGTGATTCACTTTGTTGTGATATTCACTTTATTGCAGTGGTCCAGAACTGAACTCACAATATCTCCAAGATATGCCTGTATTTATATAAATACTTATATAAATTCTACAAAATATAACATTATAGGGCCTTGTACTTTGTCTATTACAGACTGACACAGAAAATCAAAAATTGAAGCAACTTTTCCTTTCTATAGATACTAGAATCAAGTCTAAGAGGATCTGTTTTATTGGTACCAGACATCTAAATCCCTTCCTTAGTAATGGTGTCAGGATTCACCAAGTATTCCTTCCAACTATTTGGTTTTTGGAATCTAATATTCCACTGTCAGGCTTTCACCTTTACATACATTACTCTTCTGAAGACATTTTATGCCAAACACATTACTTTTATAAGGGAAGAAAAGGTTGAGTGCCCAGGGTTGAAAAAGCTAATGGTATACCAAAATTTTTTAAAAAATATTTTAACTTCCAAGATCTTTTCAGTTTTTTTTTTTTTAATGCCTTAAGTTCTAGGGTACATGTGCACAACATGCAGGTTTGTTACATAGGTATATATGTGCCATAGTGGTTTGCTGCACCCATCAACTTGTCATTTACATTAGGTATTTCTCCTAATGCTATCCCTTCCCCAGACCCCCACCCTTCAACAGGCCCTGAAGTGTGATGTTCCCCTCCCTGTGTCCATGTGTTCTCACTGTTCAGCTGCCACCTATGAGTGAGAACATGTGGTGTTTGGTTTTCTGTCCTTGTGATAGTTTGCTTAGAATGATGACTTCCAGCTTCATTCATGTCCCTGCAAAGGACATGAACTCATTCTTTTTTATGGCTGCATAGTATTCCATAGTATGTGCCACATTTTTTTTTTTAATCCAGTCTATCGATTGACATTTGGGTTGGTTCCAAGTTTTTGCTATTGTGAATAGTGCCGCAATAAACATACGTGTCCATGTGTCTTTATAGTAGCACGATTTATAATCCTTTTGGTATATACCCAGTAATGGGATGGCTGGGTCAATGGTATTTCTAGTTCTAGATCCTGGAGGAATCGCCACACTGTCTTCCACAGTGGTTGAACTAATTTACACTCCCACCTACAGTATAAAAGCGTTCCTGTTTCTCCACATCCTCTCCAGCATCTGATGTCTCTGAACTTTTTAATGATCTCCATTCTAACTGGCATGAGATGGTATCTCATTGTAGTTTTGATTTGCATTTCTCTGATGACCAGTGATGATGAGCATTTTTTCATGTGTCTTTTGGCTGCATAAATGTCTTCTTTTGAGAAGTGTCTGCTCATATCCTTTGCCCACTTTTTGATGGGGTTGTTTGTTTTTTTCTTGTAAATTTGTTTTAAGTTCTTTTTAGACTCTGCATATTATCCCTTTGTCAGATGGGTATATTGCAAAAATTGTCTCCTATTCTGTAGGTTGCATGTTCACTCTGATGATAGTTTCTTTTGCTGTGCAGAAGCTCATTAGTTTAATTAGATCCCATTTGTCTATTTTGGTTTTTGTTGCCATTGCTTTTGGCATTTTAGTAATGAAGTCTTTGCCCATGCCTGTGTCCTGAATGGTACTGCCTAGGTTTTCTTCTAGGGTTTTTATAGTTTTAGGTCTTATATTTAAGTCTTTAATCCATCTTGAGTTAATTTTTATATACAGTGTAAGGAAGGGATCCAGTTTCAGCTTTCTACATATGGCTAGCCAGTTTTCCCAGCACCATTTATTAAATAGGGAATCCTTACCCCATTTCTTGTTTTTGTCAGGTTTGTCAAAGATCAGATGGTTGTAGATGTGTGGTGTTATTTCTGAGGCCTCTGTTCTGTTCCATTGATCTATATCTCTGTTTTGGTACCAGTACCATGCTGTTTTGGTTACTGTAGCCTTGTAGTATAGTTTGAAGTCAGTAGTGTGATGCCTCCAGCTTTGTTCTTTTGGCTTAGGATTATCTTGGCTATGCAGGGCCTTTTTTGGTTCCATGTGAACTTTAAAGTAGTTTTTTCCAGTTCTGTGAAGAAAGTCAGTGGTAGCTGGATGGGCATAGCATTGAATCTATGAATTATCTTGGGCAGTATGGTCACTTTCATGATATTGATTCTTCCTATCCATGAGCATGGAATGTTCTTCCATTTGTTTGTGTCTTCTTTCATTTCATTGAGTAGTGATTTGTAGTTCTCCTTGAAGAGATCCTTCACATCCCTTGTAAGTTGGATTCCTAGGAATTTCTTTCTCTTTGAAGCAATTGTGAATGGGAGTTCACTCATGATTTGGCTCTCTGTTTGTCTGTTGTTGGTGTACAAGAATGCTTGTGATTTTTGCACACTGATTTTGTATCCTGAGACTTTGCTGAAGTTGCTTATCAGCTTAAGGAGATTTTGGGCTGAGATGATGGGGTTTTCTAAATATACAGTCATGTCATCTGCAAACAGGGACAATTTGACTTCCTCTTTTCCTAATTGAATACCCTTTATTTCTTTCTCTTGCCTCATTACCCTGGCCAGAACTTCCAACACTATGTTGAATAGGAGTGGTGAGAGACGGCATCCATGTCTTGTGCCAGTTTTCAAAGGGAATGCTTCCAGTTTTTGCCCATTCAGTATGATATTGGCTGTAGGTTTGTCCTAAATAGCTCTTATTATTTTGAGATACGTTCCATCAATACCTAATTTATTGAGAGTTTTTAGCATGAAGTGTTGTTGAATTTTGTCAAAGGCCTTTTCTGCATCTATTGAGATAATCGTGATGTTTTGTCATTGGTTCTGTTTATGTGATGGATTACGTTTATTGATTTGTGTATGTTAAACCAGCCTTGCATCCCAGAGATGAAGCCGACTTGATTGTGGTGGATAAGCTTCTTGATGTGCTGCTGGATTCGTTTTGCCAGTATTTTATTGAGGATTTTTGCATTGATGTTCATCAGGGATATTCGTCTCAAGTTCTTTTTTTGTTGTTGTTGTGTCTCTGCCAGACTTTGGTATCAGGATGATGCTGGCCTCATAAAATGAGTTAGGGAGGATTCCCTCTTTTTCTATTGATTGGAATAGTTTCAGAAGGAATGATGCCAACTCGTCTTTGTACCTCTGGTAGAATTCAGCTGTAAATCTGTTTGGTCCTGGACTTTTTTTGGTTGGTAGGCTATTAATTATTGCCTGAATTTCAGAAGCTGTTATTGGTCTATTCAGAAATTCAACTTCTTCCTGATTTAGTCTTGGGAGAGTGTATATGTCCAGGAATTTATCCATTTCTTCTAGATTTTCTAGTTTATTTGCATAGAGGTGTTTATAGTATTCTCTAATGGTAGTTTGTATTTCTGTGGAATCGGTGGTGATATCCCCTTTATCATTTTTTATTGCATCTATTTTATTCTTCTCTCTTTTTTTCTTTATTATTAGTCTTGCTAGCGGTCTATCTATTTTGTTGATATTTTCCTAAAACCAGCTCCTGGATTCATTGATTTTTTGAAGGGATTTTGTGTCTCTATCTCTTTCAGTTCTGCTCTGATCTTAGTTATTTCTTGCCTTCTGCTAGCTTTTGAATTTGTTTGCTCTTGCTCCTCTAGTTCTTTTAATTGTGATGTTAGGGTATTGATTTTAGATCTTTCCTGCTTTCTCTTGTGGGTATGCATTTAGTGCTATAAATTTCCCTCTACACACTGCTTTAAATGTGTCCCAGAGATGCTGGTATGTTGTGTCTTTGTTCTCATTGGTTTCAAAGAACATCTTTATTTCTGCCATCATTTTGTTATTTACCCAGTAGTCATTCAGGAGCAGGTTGTTCAGTTTTTATGTAGTTGTGCAGTTTTGGGTGAGTTTATTAATCCTGAGTTCTAATTTCATTACACTATGGTCTGAGAGACCGTTTGTTGTGATTTCTGTTTTTTTACATTTGCTGAAGAGTGTTTTCTTTCCAATTATGTGGTCAGTTTTAGAAGAAGTGGGATGTGGTGCTGAGAAGAATGTATATTCTGTTGATTTGGGTTGGAGAGTTCTGTAGATGTCTATTAGGTCCACTTGGTCCAGAGCTGAGTTCAAGTCCTGGATATCCTTGTTAACATTCTGTCTCACTGATCTGTCTAATATTGACAGTGGGGTGTTGAAGTCTCCCATTATTATTGTTTGGGAGTCTAATTCTCTTTGTAAGTCTCTAAGGACTTGCTTTATGAACCTGGGTGCTCCTGTATTGGGTGCATATATATTTAGGATAGTTAGCACTTCTTGTTGAATTGATCCCTTTATGATTACCTAGGGGCTTTCTTTGTCTCTTTTGATCTTTGTTGGTTTAAAGTCTGTTTTATCAGAGACTAGGATTGCAACCCCTGCTTTTTTTTTCTTTCCATTTGCTTGGTAGATCTTCTCCCATTCCTTTATTTTGAGCCCATGTGTGTCTTTGCACGTTAGATAGGTCTCCTGAATACAGCACACTGATGGGTCTTGACTCTTTATCCAATTTGCTAGTCTGTGTCTTTTAATTGGGGAATTTACCACATTTACATTTAAGGTTAATATTGTTATGTTTGAATTCGATCCTGTCAGTATGATCTTAGCTGGTTATTTGGCCCTTAATTAATGCAGTTTTTTCATAGCATCAGTGGTTTTTACAATTTGGCATGTTTTTGCACTGGCTGGTACCAGTTGTTCCTTTCCACGTTTAGTGCTTCCTTCAGGAGCTCTTGTAAGGCAGGCCTGGTGGTGACAAGATCTCTCAGCATTTGCTTGTCTGTAAAGGATTTCATTTCTCCTTCATGTGTTAAGTGTAGTTTGGCCAGATTTGAGATTCTGGGTTGAAAATTCTTTTCTTTAAGAAGGTTGAATATTGGACAGCACTCTCTTCTGGCTTATAGGGTTTCTGCAGAGAGATCCACTGTTAGTCTGATGGGTTTCCCTTTGTGGGTATCCTGACCTTTCTCTCTGGCTGCCCTTAACAATTTTTCCTTCATTTCAACCTTGGTGAATCTGACAATTATGTGTCTTGGGGTTGCTCTTCTTGAGGAGTAGCTTTGTGGTGTTCTCTGTATTTCCTGAATTTGAATGTTGGCCAGCCTTGCTAGGTTGGGGAAGTTCTCCTGGATGACATCCTGAAGAGTGATTTCCAACTTGTTTCCATTCTCCCTGTCACTTTCTGATATACCAGTCAAACATATATTTGGTCTTTTCATATAGTCCCATATTTCTTGGAGGCGTTGTGCATTTCTTTTCACTCTTTTTTCTCTAACCTCATCTTCTCATTTTATTTCATTAATTTGATCTTCAATCACTGATATCTTTTCTTCCACTTGATCGAATTGGCTGTTGAAGTTTGTGGATGCATCATGAAGTTCTCGTGCCATGGTTTTCAGCTCCCTCAGGTCATTTAAGGTCTCTACACTGTTTATTCTAGGTAGCCATTCATCTAATCTTTTTTCGAGGGTTTTAGCTTCCTTGTGATGAGTTAGAACAAGCTCCTTTAGCTTGGAGAAGTTTGTTATTACCAACCTTCTGAAGCCTACTTCTGTCAACTTGTCAAACTCATTATCTGTTCAGTTTTGTTCCCTTCCTGACGAGGAGCTGTGATCCTTTGGAGGAGACGAGGCACTCTGGTTTTTGGAATTTTCAGCTTTTGTGCTCTGGTTTCTCCCCATCTTTGTGGTTTTATCTAACTTTGATGTTTGATTTTGGTGACATACAGATGGGGTGTTGGTGTGGATGTCCTTTTTGTTGATGCTGATGCTATTCTTTTCTGTTTGTTAGCTTTCCTTCTAACAGTCAGCCCCCTCAGCTGCAGGTCTGTTGGAGTTTGCTGGAGGTCCACTCCAGACCCTGTTTGCCTTGGTATCACCAGCAGAGGCTTCAGAACAGCAAATATTGCTGCTTGATCCTTCCTCTGGAAGCTTCGTCCCAGAGGGGCACCCTCCTGTTTGAGGTGCTTGTCGGCTCCTACTGCGAGGTGTCTCCCAGTCAGGCTACATGGAGTTCAGGGACCCGCTTGAGGAGGCAGTCTGTCTGTTCTCAGAGCTTGAGTGCCATGCTGAGAGAACCACTGCTCTCTTCAGAGCTGTCAGACAGGGACATTTAAGTCCAAAGAAGCTGTCTGCTCCCTTTTGTTCAGTTATGCCCTGCTCCCAGTCTAGAGAGGCAGGAGTCCTTGCTGAGCTGTGGTGGGCTCTGAGCAGTGTGAGGTTCCCAGCCGCTTTGTTTACACTGTGTGCAGCTCAAGCCTCAGCAATGGCGGATGCCCTTCCCCCCGTCAAGCTGCAGTGTTTCAGGTTGATCTCAGACTGCTGCATTAGCAGTGAGCAAGGCTCCGTGGATGTGGGACCCACCGAGCCAGGCACAGGAGGGTATCTCCTGGTCTTCTGGTTGCTAAGACTGTGGGAAAAGCACAGTATTTGGTCAGAAGTATACTGTTTCTCCAGGTACAGTCTGTCTTGGCTTCCCTTGGCTAGGAAAGGGAAGTCCCCCAACCCTTTGCGCTTCCTAGGTGAGGCGATGCCCTGCCCTGCTTCAGCTTGCCCTCCGTGGGCTGCACCTACTGTCCAACCAGTCCCAATGAGTTGAACCAGGTACCTCAATTGGAAATGCAGAAATCACCCATCTTCTGTGTTGATTTTGCTGGGAGTTGCAGACTGGAGCTGTTCCTATTCGGCCATCTTGGAAGCGACCTCTTTTCCGTTTTAAAAATCTTTGTAATTCCTTGACTACAAGCAACTTGTAACATAAAATCAAATTATACACCTTTTTTTTTTTTGGCAAAATGTCTTTTATTTATTTATTTATTTGGCTTTCAAAAACAAACATTTTCCTCATTCACAGTCTGTGGGTTGGGTGGAGGGGCTGTGATTCAGGTGGTGGGTTGAGTACTGATCAGTTCCATATGTCTCTCCTGGAACCAGCACCTACCTGAGATGGGCCCTTCTCATTACAGATGGAAGCAGCACAAAAAAAGGGCTAGCGGAAGCTTTTCATTACTGTTTTTTTCTCATAGATTTTTGGGGACAGGGGATGTTTAGTTACATGAGTAAGTTCTTTAGTGGTAATTTGTGAGATTTTGGTGTACCCATCACCCCAGCAGTATAACTGTATCCAATTTGTAGTCTTTTATTTCTCACCCCCCTCCAACCCTTTTCCCCAAATTCCCAATATCTTTTAAAATGTTAAAATGTATTCATATATTAATATAGCAGGCATTTATCTAGAACCTGTAGACATTGTTTATATAGATAAACACATGTAATTCTTTAAAGAGTTTGAAATATAGTTGATGGTGGGAGTGGGCTAAACAAACAAAATAATCTGATATAATCGATGAATGCTGTATTAGAGGTGAATATAAGCATTTGTATTAGTTTCTAGGGCTACCATAACAAATTGCCACAGATTGGGTAGTTTAAACAACCAACAGTTTTTCTCTCAATCTTTGTCTCCCTCTTCAAGAGGTCAGAAATCCAAAATAAAGATGTCAGTACTTTTGATTTCCTCTGGGGGCTCAGAGAGAATTGTCCATGCAGAGATTCTGGTGGCTGCTGGCAATCCTTGGTGTTTGTTGGCTTACTGATGCATCAGTTGCTTCAACTTCAACCTTTGCCTCCATCTTTACATCACCTTCCTCTCTGTTGTGTCTCTTTCCATATTGCTCTCTCATTTATTTCAGGAAAACATCATTGTGTTTAGGGCCCATCCTAAGTCCAGTATGATTGTATTTCAAGATCTCTAACTAATTACATCCATTAAGACCCTATTTCTAAATAAGGTCACATGAGATCCTGGGTGGACATGAATTTTTTGGTGACACAATTCAACCTGTTAGAGGTGTTACGGGTAGTTAAAGATAGGCATCTAATGCAGCCTGGGCTGGGTGTGGATGGGAGGTTCAGGAAAATTTCTTGAAGCAACAGGTGCCTAAGTTTAGTTGGAGAATATGAGGTTAAAGGGGAAGAGAGTAACCAGATTGTGGAGCATCTATTTGCCATCCTGAAGAGTGTGTATTTTATCCAGTAACTCAGTGATTCTCCTCTTTTGCGTTCTGTAACAAATTTGAAGAATATGAGACTCTCACATTAGAAACATCAGCTGTTTCTGGAAATGATACTCAAGTAAGTCTGTCATACATCAGAATCTTAGAAGTTAATGTGCAGTTTGAAAAAGTCCAGTGGGTGATTCAGATTCATCTCTTGTCTTTCCAACAGATTGAATATTGATAAGCAAATAGTGAAAGGATTTAAGCAAAGAATGCATGTATATAATTATGTTACCTTTTGATATGTTAATAATGTCGCATGTAAAATAATACCCTCTATCTGTCGACCTATCTATTTATACATATTGCCATGGTTCAGGATGGAAGTGAATTAAAACACGATGACTATAGGCAGAAAACCAGTTAGCAGACGAATGAAATAGTCCATATTAGTGTTTATGCAGGTCTGATTATGGAAATGTTCAGAAAATATAAAGGTGTGAATAAATTTAAGAGCTATGTGGGAGGTAGAATTAGCAAGATTTCACAAAAAAAAATTATAAATAAGACTGGTAGTAATGATTCTCAGGTTTCTTGCCTGTAATCATATCTGGAAATCAAAAGTCTTCTTGAAGAAAAGTAGTTTTGGTAATATGGGGGCAGAAGTGATATTATTACATGGACTTGAGGAGTAAGGAGGAAATGAGAGGTGAAACGCAGCATACATCTCTAAATGCATGAGCATATTTTGTATGTTCGTGTGTGCATATCAGTTTCTGTATCTATATATAGACATAGATACACAGCATATTTGCTAGGACAGTCTTGAGCATATCTGCCACTTGAGTCAATTCAGCTGTAATCTTAAAATAAGTAATTGTATTGTAAAGGCTTCTTTCTGAGGAGTTTATAATCTCAATAGTAATATAAACTATCAGATTTGAATTGACATCTCCTTTTCAAATCACAGTTGTTCAATTTATACTTTATACTAAAATCTTATTATAGTATATATAAAGTACATTTTAGTGAATTTTTACATCAATCACTATAAGCTGTTGAACAGGGACATGTTGGCACTATTTTCATTTGTCTGTTACAGAAAAGAAATATCAGAGTTTGCCCTGTGGAGTAAAAAGTAAAGAACAGATTTAGAATGATATTGATTTCTTTGAGAGTATAACTTTTATTGAAGAGCTATCACTCCCATGCTACTGCATTATGTTTGTAAAAGGAATTGAAGTTCTTCAAGGTTCTCTATGCTTTTTATTACAATTTATCCCATCAATGAAACTGTAATTGATGTTCCATTCAAACAAGACTTTATGTGAAGAACATTTTTAACATTAGGACTTCCAGTTTATAGTTTGTGGATTTTTTTTGTTTTGTTTTGAGAGTTTTTTCTCACCAATTATTGATGACTTGCCATATGTAGCCATTTCTAATCACTCTTTACAATTTGTCAGAAAGAATCCTTATAGAATTACAGGGCAGGTGCAATGAGAGATTTAGAGGTTGTTTTATATTATCTTGTGCATTTTAACACATCTGTTTTCCAGGTACTGCTAATACTTCAGATTTTCAATCATATTTGTAGCTAGTCTAGTTCCCTTATGATTGGCTTTGAGGTCTTGGAGAAGAATGGTGCATGAATGAGATGATAGGGAGAACAGGTGGGAGAAAACCAGCTGTGCACATTAATTTTTGAGGGTCACGCTGAAAGAGACCAATGAATAGACAGGAGCTTTTGTTGCCTAATATGTAAGTAATATGTATAAGCAGGATTTGTAGGTGTGTAAGATTCTTTACTTGATTTATTCATTGGAATAATCCATCAGTATGTTTTACAACACACTGTGGAGACAGACCACTTTCATAGAGTGACAAAAAATTATCCATGAGACTGAAAATTTTATCATAACAACACTGACTTTTATACAGTTTTAAATGCATATGCATACTTGAAACATATTTTCATCAGTGATTTTTATTTGTAATATATATCTAATACAATTAGCACATCTCTTCTGTCCTCAGCTGATATCAGCATTAGTAGATAAAGCATGAAGACTCAAGCATTTTCCATTTGGTTCAATATTTTTTTAACTTTGATTAAATACAGGCTTTTGTACAACTTCATTCTGAAGTGCAAATCAGTGTCTTACTCTTTTCATTCACTTTAGCTATTTGTACATAGCTTGAGTACATGAATGAGACATGAAAAACATCAGGGTTAGTATATATAGTTATTGTGCAAAAAAAAGTTGCACAATGGTTATTGTGCAAAAAAATCACTAAGTATCAAATGATAACTACGTAATGGAAATAGGAATGCAGACAACTAAAAATTAAGAAATTGTGAAAACTTTATAAACTTTGGCAGAATGAATTTACCAGTATGAGAGACAAGATAACACAGTAATTAAAAAGGCAGTCTCCTGAGACTATCCTGATTATGAATCCTGAGCCCACCTCTTAAGAGCTTGTGATGGCTGGGTGTGGTGGCTCACACCTGTAATCCCAGCACTTTGGGAGGCCAAGGCGAGTGGATCACTTGAGATCAGGAGTTCAAAACCAACCTGACCAACATGGTGAAACCCTGTCTCTTCTAAAATATACACAAAATTAGCTGGGTGTGATGGCATGCACCTGTAGTCCCAGGCTACCCAGGAGGCTGAGGTAGGAGAATTGTTTGAACCCAGGAGGCGGAGGTTGCCGTGAGCTCAGATCGCACCACTGTACTCCAGCCTGGGTGACCAAGCAAGACTGTGAGAAAAAAAAAAAGAGAGGGAGAGAGAGCGAGAGAGAGGAGAGAGAGAGAGAGAGAAAGAAAGGAAAAAGGGAAAGGGAGAAAGGAAAGAGAGAGAAAGAAGGAAAGAAGGAAGGAAAGAGAAAGAAAGAAAGAAAAAGAAAGGCAAGCTTGTGAGTAGGAGCAAGTAGCAGCTAGCCTCTCTTAACATATGGTATACTATCACTTCAGTAGACTGGTGCATGAAACCTTTTGATTAATCAAATATTCTGATGTTCAAAACATTTTTCACTGAAACATTTCTTGGATTATAAATTTGAATAGAATTAGCATATAATGTGGGCACTTAAGACTAAACCAATATTAAAGATGCTTTAATTGGCAAAGATTCTCAAGATAATTTATATAATAGTCCACTTTTATTGAGCAATGACTAAGTGCTTTTTAGAATGCTAAAACTTTTACTTTTATTATCTAATCCTTTAGTTTTATCCATAGTTCATTGAGTTTTATGCGAATATTATTTCAATTTTCAAATAAGGACACTGAGATACAGAATGTTTAATTAATTGACTCAAAGTTTTAAGAAATTGGCAATGCCAGAATTGCTGAGTGTAAAAAGCAAGCTCTAAAAGGTTACATGCTTTTTTTATATAACAAATTGAAATGACAAAATAGTTAAAATGGAAATCAGATTAGTGCTTGGATAAGGGTTTAGGGAAATCAGGGTTGAAGGTAGGGACAGGGCAAAGGGATATGGGTGTGGCTGTGTTAGTGCAACTGGAGAAATCTTTGCAGTGAGGAACCCCAAATTTTGACTGTGGTGATGGACAAACAAACCTTCATGTGGGAATTTAAAAAGTACATAGACATAAAATATTTTTGGGGCTTGGGCTTCTCAGTGGAACTAATTAATACAAGGCAGATACCCTCCCCTCCCCGACAAAAGTGAACCAAGCTGGGTCTTTCTCAACTATTAGGGATCAGAAAAATAAAAGGAGGTAGGAAAGGAGGATTAGTGAGAGAAGAAGATAGAGATAGAGAAAAACAAAGAAAGGATTAAAATAGGGCAGAGTTATTAATAGTGAAGATGCTGGACAAAATCAAAAGAGAACAATTTTGAAATAGAATGAATAGAACTTGGTTGGTTAATGGGTGAAGGAGGGAAACCAAAGAGTCTAGGATAATTTGTACATGTCTTGGCTTAGAAGATATATATATTTATGATGGTTCTTGGAAGAGTAGAAGGTTTTATATGAAAATGATAAGTAGAGATAGAGGCTTATTTATTTTGGATGTCCCCTCCAAATCTCATGTTGAGATGTAATCCCCAGCATTGGAGGTGGGACCTGGTGGGAGGTGCTTGGGTCATAGGGGCAGATCCTTCATGGCTTCAAGCTGTCCTCACAGTAGTGAGTGAGTTCTCATGAGATCTGGTTGTTAAAGTGTGTGGCACCTCCCCAAGTCTCCCTCTCTTGCTCTTGATTTCATCACATGACATGTAAGCTCCTGCTTTGTCTTCCAGCATGAATAAAAGCTAAGGTTACCTTGAATATTTATTGAGTTTCAGCCTATCCTCTGTATATTTTGAAATTTTAAAACCTAAGTAATTTTTATTTAGTAGCATGTAATTATAGGCAAGTAATTTAAGTTCTAATCAGGTAATGCATAATTTGCCTAGAAAGTCACAAAAACTATATTCAATTTAAAACACATGATGACTTTTGTTTCCATACAGGATGGAGTAACAGAGATAGCATTTGCTTCCCCCTATGAAGCATGAAGAAACCTAACCAAAGCATATCATAAGAAAATTTGTCAAATCAGTTATAAAGAAAATAATTTTAGGTCAGCCAAAGCAAAGAGACATTGCTTAGACAAAGATAAGGACAACAACAGATTTCTTATTGAAAATAATGTAAGTTGAGAAAATGGTGGGAAAGCATATGAAAAATAATAAAAGCAAGACTTCAATTCTAGGATTTTATAACCAGAAAAAACAGTACTCAAATGAAGATAAAACAAAATATTTTCCAAACTACAAAAGCTGGAAGTATTCATCACTAGCAGATTCAGAATACAATAAATGTTAAAGAAAATTATTTAGGCAGAAGGAGTTACCAGAAGTTGTTAAGTACATTGGTAAATACATGTATTATTTCTTAAGAGATAATTTACTACTTAATGTAAATAATAAAAATGAGTTTTGAGATTATTATTGTGAGATATTATTACTATTTTTAAGCCACAGGCATCAAGACAGTGTAGACTGGAGTAAGGTTAGACAAATGCGTCAATAGAACATAGTAGAGATTCCAGAAATTAATACACCCTAATATGGACAACTAGGTTACTTTTAATAAAGGTAAAATAGCAATTCAGTGACAAAAGGATAATCTTGTCAGTAGATAATGCTAAAACAATTGGGTACCCATGTGCCAAAATGTTAACTTGGATCCATACCTCATATCATATGTGAAAATTAATTCAAAATGAATCATAAACCTAAATGTAAAACCTGAAACTCAAAAACTTTTAAAACAACATAGAAGAAAATCTTTATGATCTTTGGCTAAACAGAAATAATTAGATAGTACTAACAATTCATTAGGAGAGCTAGAATAAAAAAAGTTATTTTTTATTTAGTCTTCCAAACTCTCAACCATACAAGAGTTTGCAAGAATGCGGAGAAACTAGAACTTTCATATGCTCTTGGTAGAATGTGAAATCATCCATGCACTTTGGAAAACAGCTTGGTAGTCTCTTTAAGTTATTTATATACATATGCAAGAGAAAGAAAATCATGTGTCCAGAAAAAATTGTTAATAAATATTCATAGCAACTTCATTTATATTTGTCAAGAACTGGAAACAATTCAAAATCCATTACTGCATGAATAAACAAATTAGAATATTCAGACAATAGAATACTACTCAGCAATATAAAGAAATGAATTTGTTACATTTTACAACATGGATGAATCTCAAAATATTTAAATTCAGAGCAAGGTTAAGTAAAATAATATTGTATTTATGTAGTGTACATTTTATTGTATTATATTATTTTATTTTTTTGGAGACAGAGTCTTGCTCTGTTGCCCAGACTGGAGTGCAGTGGTGTGATCTTGGCTCACTGCATCCTCTGCTTCCCAGATTCAAGTGATTCTTGTGCCTCAGCCTCCCAAGTAGCTGGGGTTACAGGCATGTACCACCCACACCTGGCTAGTTTTTGTATTTTAAGTAGAGATGAGGTTTCACCATGTTGGCCAGGCTGGTCTTGAACTCCTGACCTTCAGTGATCCCCCAGCCTCTGCCTCCCAGTGCTGGGATTATAGGCATCAGCCACCGTGCCAGGCCTAGGATACGTTTTATTATTAAAGGCATATATGAATATATCTGAAGACATAACATATGCTGAGGATAATAAAATATATGTCCCAATTCTTCAAATAAAGTATTAATAAACTATCATAACAGGTGCTAGAAGAGATACTAGATGATTTGAGAAATTAGAACACAGTCCTCTGATTTTCTTTTTTTTTTTTTTTTTTTTTTTTTTTTTTTTTTTTTTGAGAGTTTCCAGGCTGGAATGCAGTGGCACGATTTTGGCTCACTGCAACCTTCGCCTCCCGGGTTCAAGTGATACTCCTGCCTCAGCCTTCTGAGTAGCTGCGATTACAGGTATGTGCCACCATGCCTGGCTAATTTTTGTATTTTTAATAGAGACGGGGTTTCACTGTGTTGGTCAGGCTGGTCTTGAACTCCTGATCTCAGGTAATCCACCCGCTTTGGCCTCCCAAAATGCTGGGATTACAGACTTGAACCACCTCGCCCAGCCTGATTTTTTTTAAAAAAAATCTTAGTATTAGCTAAAAGGATCAAATTAAAATTAAAAAGAAGAGGCTGGGCACAGTGGCTCACGCCTGTAATCCCAACACTTTGGGAGGCCGAGGCGGGCAGATCATGAGGTCAGGAGATCGATACCATCCTGGATAACATGGTGAAACCCCGTCTCTACTAAAAATACAAAAAATTAGCCAGGTGTGGTGGTGGGCGCCCGTAGTCCCAGCTACTCGGGAGGCTGAGGCAGGAGAATGGTGTGAACCCGGGAGGTGGAGATTGCCATGAGCTGAGATCATGCCACTGCACTCCAGCCTGGGCGGCAGAGCGAGACTTGGTCTAAAAAAAAAAAAAAAAAGATACTAGAATTTTAATATTAAAATTAAATATTCCCAGGTATTGCACTATAATCCTTAGAGATTATATGACACATTTTAACCTCATATTTTATATTTTTTATAATTTACAAAAATAAGTCATTTTGAGGATGATGAAAAGGGGTATGGTATAAAGGAAAAGTCCTGGACTAGGTATTTGTCAGTGTAAACTATGCAACTTTGAAGAATTTAGTTAATGTTTCAGAATTTCTTTTTCTCATTTACAAAATTACAGCTTTAAAAGTGTCTGGAAAAACCATGACATTTCATAAACAAATAGACAAATTATAATTTGTATTTTTAAATCATCAAAGCTCTAAGATGAATGTAGGTTGTGTTTAATGTGTACACACATGCTTACAGGTGCTTCTTTTAGTTTGACCATGACAGTCAGGACTAAAGTTGACTCTAAGGGCCAACTATCAATCAGCATAGAACTAAAATGAAATGAAGATTACAAGATACATTTTCTGCCTTTCTTAAGTGCTAAAATATTCATATTTTATAGACTGCATGCTCTATGGGAAAATGTATCTTTTACATTGTTTTGTAGTAGATATCAAAGTGGAATAATCTTATATAATAAAAAAGTAACCCTTGTGTATCTAGTGGTTCATAAACTTTAAGTACATTGTGAGAATACTGAAGGAAACCAAAAATAGAACGTCAGATCATGTTGTGGGAAGTCAGGGACCCCAAATGGAGGGACCGGCTGAAGCCATGGCAGAAGAACATAAATTGTGAATATTTCATGGACATTTATTAGTTCCCCAAATTAATACTTTTATAATTTCTTACGCCTGTCTTTACTGCAATCTCTGAACATAAATTGTGAAGATTTAATGGACATTTATCACTTCCTCAATTGATACTCTTGTGATTTCCTATGCCTGTCTTTACTTTAATCTCTTAATCCCGTCATCTTCATGAGCTGAGGATGAATGTCGCTTCAGGACCCTGTGATGATTGCGTTAACTGCACAGATTGTTTAAACAATATGAAATCTGGGCACCTTGAAAAAAGAACAGGATAACAGCGATGTTCAGATGTTCAGAGAACAAGGGAGATAACCATTAGGTCTGGCTGCCTGAGAACCAGGCAGAACAGAGCCATATTTCTCTTCTTTCAAAAGCAAATAGGAGAAATATCACTGAATTCTTTTTCACAGCAAGGAACAGCCCTGAGAAAGAGAATGCCTTCCTAGGGGTAGGCCTCTGAAATGGCTGCTCTGGGAACGTCTGTCTTTTATGGTTGTAGATAAGGGATGAAATAAGCCCTGGTCTCCCATAGCACTCCCAAGCCTACTAGGAGGAGGAATTTCCTGCCTAATAAATTTTGCTCAGACCAGTTGTCTGCTGTCAAACCCTGTCTCCTGATAAGATGTTATCAATGACAATGCATGCCGGAAACTTCATTAGCAATTTTAATTTGGCCCGGTCCTGTGATCTTGTCCTACCTCCATTTGCTTTGTAATATTTTATTACCTTGTGAAGCATGTGATCTCCGTGACCTACACCCTATTCGTACACTCCCTCCCCTTTTGAAAATCACTAATAAAAACTTGCTGGTTTTGCGGCTTGTGGGGCATCATAGAACCTGCCAACATGTGATGTCTCCCCTGGACACCCAGCTTTAAAATTTCTTTCTTTTGTACTCTTTCCGTTTATTTCTCAGACCAGCCGACACTTAGGGAAAATAGAAAGGGACTCACGTTGAAATATCGGGGGCTGAATTTCCCCCGATAAGATCACATTACTTTAATTTTTAAAATGATATTTCTTATAAATTTCCTTTCTGAAAAGACAATTATATTATTTCTTAAAGAGTAAACTACTATTCAGTACCTGAAGGATAATCTGTAGGTTTGTTCTTATCTTTAAAGAGCTGTACTCATCAGAAAGCACTCAACTCACAGCATGGGTAGCATCAGCATGCTGTAACCTGAATCAAGAATAATAGCACTTGAATAACTCCCTCTGATGTGTTCATAATCATTTCTCAAAAAAGAATTTTGGAAATGACATGAAGCAATTTTCTTTCTGCTGAGCTTCAGTCTAAGGGGTATTGGCACTGGGCTTAGAGGGAATGTAGATTATGCTCTTCTTTTTCTATTTTACATTCTTAAATCTCTACTTTGGAGACTGCTAAATTGATTTAATTTATTTTCCAAACAATTCCTAATTAATCACAATTATTTTGATATTTTAGAAATTCAAAATGCCAAAAAAAAAAAAAAAGAAATTCCAAACAACTCACATGTTTCATTTGAACAGGACTCCTTTATTTGTGGACTATGATTGGTAATATCTTAAGTGGCACCCAGCCAAACACAAAACATTCAAGCTTCTAAATTTATTCATTAAAGAATTCTGACACTCTAAATTAGGCACTGTCTGTTCTTCATACTTACTATTATCAGCAAGTGTACCCCTTCCCATACATATACACCAGAAAATAAATATCAGTAGAGACTCAGATAAATACCCAAATTGAATAATATTGATAAACCTGATTCAACATCTATTTGCTTCTTGATCTTGTGTTGGGATATAAGATAAGTGAGTTCTCCAGCAAAACTCAGGCTTTTTGTCTTAATGAAACACATATATGATAGAAAATGGAGCTCACATAAAAATCGAATTGTGAATGTGTCTCAGTATCCTACAATAAATCAAATTTATGCTAATGTAGAAAAGAGCATTACAGATTTTTATTTTATTTTATTTCTATTTTCTATGTGTGCCCTTCCCCTCTCCATTTTTAGAGTTCTTTATGGGGGTAATAGTGAGGGGCAGACAGATGTATCTTCATGAAGTAGTGTGAGGAAAATACTTTGAAGTCTGTTAATTTATGTAAAAACTTATCCCTCCCTCTCTTTGCAAAAGCAAATTACATTGCTAATTAATGTAAGAAACATAAGAAAGCTATAAGATTACTCTAAGGAAGAGAAGAATATAACACTGTCAGTTGCGGGTTTCCATAACATATACTTCAGAGGAGGCTGATGCTCATCTTTGCATATCTGACATTCAGGGACATCACCACCAAGAAGCTATTTGGAATTCTGCATTCTGTTCTTCATAAAAATCCCATGATACTTCCCAGCAGAAGACACTAGTTTTGAGAAAAAGTTTCTCCCTAAAGGATATTGGCAACTCACAAAAACTACATTTTGGGGTGCAGTTGTTATAACTCAAAGAATTTCATGCATATGTAACCAGCCTCTGGCGTAAGAAAAGCAACCTTTCCAGCATCCAGAATGACCTTTTGTTTTCCTTCCCATCACTGCCTTCCATCAATATCCTGACTTCTAACAGTGTGGATTAAATTTGTCCACTCTTGCACTTTATATAAATAGAATCAAATTGTGTCTTGGTTCCCCAGGAGTACCTTCCAACTTGATGGTTTGCTAAGAAAGACTCACAAGAATCAGAAGCTATTTATACAAACACCATTTACTGTAGCAAACAAATATAAATTAAAATCAGCAAAAGAAAAGAGCAGATGGGACAAAGTCCAGGAGAAACCAGACCCACACTTTCATGTGTTTCCTTTAGTGGAGTTGCATGGGCTCACATGGAATCTCACCTGAGCCTTGATGTCCAGACTTTCTACTGGGACCAATAATGACAGCGTGACTGACCTTAGCTACTCAGAGAAAAAGCAGGCATTCACTATAAGTCACATTGTTAGGATAAACTTATCTGGTCACACTGGTACATCGTGGCCCAAGCCTTCAGGCCTGCAGAAACACTCTTATCACACATGATATTTTAAGGGCTCAGAGCTTATTTCCCAGGAGTTGACCAAGCAACAGTCATGAAGACAAACCTTCTTTGGAATGTGCAGGGTTTGAGTAACCCAGGCCTACCACATTAACCTTTTCCTGCTTGCTCTCATTGTTTTATTATTCCACTCCCTGTGTATATCACAATTTGTTTATCCATTCTTCTGTTGATGGGTATTTAGTTAGGTTCTCTTTATTTGTTGTGAATCTTGCTGATATGAACATTCTAGTACAGGGGCATTTTTTGGTTAAAATGCATATATATTTCAATTGAGTGTATACCTAGCAGCAGAATTGCTATATTATAGAGTATGTATATATTAATCCTATGTAAATACTTCTAAGAGATTTTCCAAAGTGGTTATTTTGTTTTATATTTGCACTTGCAGTGGACAAGCCTTGGTTGAACCACATCCTCATGAATATTTGGAATTATCAGTCTTTCATTTTAGCCATTCTGTTAGATATATAATTACCTTCACACATTTTCTGTTGCTATAACAGAATACCTGAGACTGAATAATTTATAAAGAAAAGAGGTTTATTTTGCTCATGGTTCTGGAGGCAGGGAAGTGCAAGATTGGGTGGGTGCATGTGGTGAGGGCCTAACTGTTATATCCTAACATGGTGGATTGCATCACATGGTATAGAAGTAGAAGGGGAAGTGGGCTTGCAAAAAGGGCAAAACATGAGAGGGAGGTGGTTTGACAGCTTATTATATTAAGTTTTCAATTTTCTGCCATGAGTACCATAAAGTTTTTTATTTATTGAGGTCTTTATTTCCTCTCTGAAAATATCCTTTTATACATTTTTTAAGGCTTATTACTAGATTTTTAAAACTTTATGTTTCTGTAAACACTCTTTTCTTTAAATAGTATTTTCTATTATTTTCTGAAGGTATATAAAAATTCAGTTATTTTTACATACCCGTTGATGTTGCTAAATTTATTTATTAGTTCTAATTATACATAGATTCTTCAGAAGGTCTTTAACTACAACTATGTCATATACAACTTTGTTTTTCCTTTCCTATTCTTACTGCTTTATTTCTTTATTTGCCTTATTACACTGGCTAGGACTTCAGTGCAATATGGAATAGAAGTGGTGTTATTAGGCATTCTTGTTTTGTTCCTAAGAAACTCAGAGGAGTTTCTTAAATTGATCATTTGCTGTGGGGTTTTGGTGGATATTTTTCATTAGAGATTAAGAAAGCTCTCTTCTATTTCTAATTTGTTAAAAGTTTTTTTTTGTCATGACTGTTAACTTTTTTCAAAAGCTATTTCTATATCTTAGAGACACCTGTATAATCTACTTTTCTATAGTAAATGTAATAAATTACATTGATTTATTTAGAAATTTTTAAATCATTCTTTCATATCTAAAGTCCACTTGATTGTGATGAATTCTCCTTTTATATGTTATCATATTTGATTCACTAATATGTTATTAAATATATTTGCATCTATGTTTGTGAGAGATAATTATCTGTAACTTTTTTTCCTTTTTGAGTCTTTGTAAGTATGAGAATCAATGTTATACTGACATCATAAAAATAGTTAGAGGGGGGCCGGGTGCGGTGGCTCATGCCTGTAATCCCAGCCCTTTGGGAGGCTGAGGAGGGCGGATCACCTGAGGTCAAGAGTTCAAGACCAGCCTGGCCAGCATGGTGAAACCCTGTCTCTACTAAATACAAAAAACTAGCTGGGCGTGGTGTCAGGTGCCTGTAATCCCAGATGATCAGGAGGCTGAGGCAGGAGAGTTGCTTGAACCTGGCAGGCAAAGGTTGCAGTGAGCCGAAATCATGCCATTGCACTCCAGCCTGGGCAACAAGAGCAAAACTCTGTCTCCAAAAAAAAAAAAAAAAAAAAAAGGAATTAGAGGGTTTTTTTTGTTTGTTTTTGTTTTTTCTGTTTTGTTGATGAGTTTGTGAAAGATTGTTGTTATTTCTTCCTCAAATGTTTGGAAGAAGTTCATCTGTGAAGCCATTTGGGACTGACTTTTTTTTTTTTCTTTTTAATGGATTTAACATCTCTAATAGATAATGCACTATTAAAATTTTTGATTCCTTTTTCTGTCAGCTTTGGTAAATTTAATTCTTCAAGATATTTGTCTACTTTATTCAACTAATTCATGGATTTGCAAGGAAAGAAAACCCGATTAATTATAAAAATAAGTAATAAAATATATAAAAATGGAGAAATTGTGTCTTTTTAAACTTAAGTGACAATTAAAAAATTACAACCTTTTTTTCACTATCATCAAGTTTATAGGTGAATTTGTTCTCCAAATCTAACATTAATGGAGAGCATAATCTGATTCCCAGGATGTCCCTGTCCTGAAGCCAGTTGCATCTCTTCACTTTTATATGCTTTTATTTCTTATTAGTTGGAAGGTTGAACGTTCCTCTACAATTACAAAGGAACTGTCACTCTTTTGCACAGTAGCAGTCCAACATTAAAACCAGTTCAAGCCAATAATTAACTGCAATTTTGCACAGTATCAGAACAATAAATTAGACATTTTAAGCAGGAGAATCAATTGTACATCAAAAAATTTTAAGAAGGTGAGAAATTCATCAAAGATGTTTTAAATTCAGACCATAACGTTTTAGAAATAAAATGCAGTTTACCAAAACATTTGTCTCTTTTGTTGTTTTAGAGGATGGAGAGGGAGTGATATTTATTACCTTTTCATGTTCTAATGGAAATATGAAGACATAGTATCTTCTATACTATGTAAATTCAACAGTATTGGTAAAATATATTACACATAAAAGCAAACGATTACTATACAAATTAACTGATATTATATTTGTTAGAAATCAATAGCCTTGGGTTAAGAAAGTCAGAATTGAGACAAACAATCATTTATATTTAGGTGCTACAGACTGTTTGTGTCGCCCCAAAATTCATATGCTGAAACCTAATCCTCACTGTAATGATGTTGGGAGATGGAGCCTTTGGGAGGTGATTAGGTCATCAAGGTGGAGCCCTGGTGAGTGGGTTTAATGACCTTATTAAAGAAGCCTGAGAGAACTTCCTCCCTTCTTCCACCATATGAGGACACAGCAAGAAGACGGCCACCTATGAACTGGGAAGTGGGCCTTCCTCAGGCACTGAATCTGCCTGCACGTTGATATTGGACTTCCCAGCCTCCAAAACTGTGAGAAATAAACTTCTGTGCTTATAAGCCACTCAATCTATATTATTCTGTTATAGCAACCCAAACTGAGTAAAACATTAGATCACCCTCTATCTTCTTTAATGCTTTTCTGATAATATGCATCCTGGTGAAATGTGTTGGCTGTGAGTGATGTGGATTGGTAAGGCACTAGGAAAATGAGAAAAGAAAGAATGCAATGCCAAGATATCTCTATTAAAGCAGTTTTTATAAGTAAAACTCCTCTTCCGAGGAAACCAATAATTTTTTTCTTTATTAAACAGGACAAATTGGTAGAAAAATGCTTTACATATTGAAACTTCTACATCCCAGAATGTGGCTTTAATGACTATTTTATCAAGAAGTGTTTGTGTATAAAAATCAAAAACACAAGTATCAAACTGCTGAAAATGTAACACAGTGTCAAAATTATTAATAGACAATGATAATATATTTCCAGGAATATAAAACCAAAAAATTTAAGAGCATGTTGGAAAACTTGGCAAGGAACACGAATGTCAATTTACTAAGCAATAAAAGGGGAGGCATACAAGTGATCAACAAACGTAAGGAGGGCAAAAATGCAAACGATAATACATCAGGAAAGATTTAAAGAAACAAAGATTTAAACAGCAATATATCATATATATTTATCTTTAGTATACCTTGTGCTGTTGTTTATTTTTATGGTACTATCCTCAGTGTGAAGAAAATGGCATTCTTATATACTGGTAGTTTAAATATAAGTTGTCCTACAAACCTTCAGAATGTACTTAGCCAGCAATTACTTGTATAAAGTTTTATTCAAAATGCAGAATTAGAGACTCATACACAGGCGTATCCACAAGAATAATATTTTACATTGTTATTTATGAAGTAAAGAGGAAACAATGTGAAGTCCAATGGCAGAAGACCAGTTACATAAGTTATGGCATGTCTACATATACAGTATTATGTAGTCATTTAAATCATATAGAATTATGACTAAGAATTTGAGTAAAAGCTCTTATGGTAAGTGAAAAATATGTATATATTTGTGTGTATGCAAAAATATGTTAATACACACAAACCTGTATTGTGTATCACTGCACATTTACACATATACAATCTTTCTGGGGATTTCTGATTAGTTCTTGAAGATAATTATCTAGAGATGTAATTTTTGCATCATTTTGAAAGATACTGATGTTTATTGAAAAATTAGTATCTAAAAGATTTTATCAGTTGACACCCGTATCAATTTTATAGTCATAACTTTAAAAATACACTAAATTGTTGACTGATGTCAGTGGTCATCGCTGAATGAATTACAGGTAATTTCAATATTCTCTTTATATTATTTCTGTACTCTAAGTCTATTATTCCAAGGGCTTGGGAGGCAAACGCATTCCTTTGGCTCAGGAGCCCTTAGGTGGACTGAGTGTGGACAGATTTTATCACAGGTTTGGACCCTGAAGACAGTCTGACCAAACTTGTTTCACACCTCTTTGGCCACTGTTGCAGATACCTGGCCTTCTCAGTTTGGCTCTATAATAAGCAAAACAATGTGAAGCTCCCTATCAGATTGAGATTTAGAATGTAAATATCCCCAATTTGTTCCCAGTTCTGTCATTCTACTAATTCTCAGCAATGATTTTAAAAAGAAATTTAAACAGACACTCCTTCCCCAAGCCTCTGTATATTTAGAAATTGTCCTTCATTGGAATTTACATATAATGCAATCAGTATAACGAAGTGCTATTTCTGGTACATTCATTATTTGGAGTAACTGCTCTGTTAACCTAACAGCTTATTATAAAAATATGGTAAAAAGCAATATAATTTATTGTTTCTGAAGCACCTCTTTGGCTGAATGAAATAACAACCAGTGTGAAATATGAAGGGCAATACCAGCAGTTCTAGAGCTTATGTGTACATAAATATTGATAAGAGATAAAATATTTTAAAAAACGTATATTGGATGTTGGGGTCTTGTGACATTATCAGTGGCACTAAATTACTTACTTCATTGCTCAATGTAGGACTCAACTGAAAAGTGTGCCTTCCTCTTCTTACATTCTTTCGTTTTGTAGAAGCTAAATATTTTGCTGTAACATGTCATTAAATGAGAATGATAACACTAAAAATGGATGAGCTGATTCTGAGGTAATTTGGAGGGATTTTAAAACAGCAGAAGGCAGTGTCAATCATGATTAATAATGAATTTAAAAAATAAAGACTTTTGGGGAAAATTGTCTTGTTGAGTGGCATTAGAATAAAATTGTATCTGCTAAATAACCTCAAAGTGCTAAAAGTATAGAGAAAAATTGGAGAACTTGGAAGTTTACAAATACATAGCAACCATAATAAAATGGGAGAGGACAATAAGATTGTTATACTTTTATCGTAAGAACTTGTTTATTTTTCAAAATGCAACAGGAAAAAACACAGAGAAGACCAACAGTCTTCAACAGACCCTAATTTAAATTCTGAATGTGGGATTGTACTGGGGCAAGACACATGTGAGGTCCATAGGGAAACCCTGGGTGTACAGGGAGTCGGAGCCGGGAGGGAATGGAGAATAACTGGGCAGATGGATAAACATTTGTGGTTGACTTTCCCTCTACTTGAATTACGTTGCCAAGGTCAAAAAAGAGCTGAAGTCTCTGAGAAGCAGCAGCTGTACTTTGTGTGGCCAGAATTCAACAGCTAAATCAAAGCAAGAGCCTAAAACTTGTACTAAAATACAAGCATTTGGTTATTGTCATCCAAGGAAGAAGCTTCTATGTTAGAAAACTGTGGAACAAAGAGACATAAAATCTGGTCAAGAGTGTGAGTGTTACTACTTTAAAATCCTTGTGATCTTTGGCAAATCCTTAACCTTTCTGAAACTCAGTTTCTTAATTTCTTCTGTGTATATCAGGCAGCTCTTGTGAGTAAGGGATGAATTAATTCATGGAAAGCTGTTCTGAAGGTGACAAAATAGCATACAATCTTTGGAGGTAGTTCTTTCTACAGAATGCCTATTTATTAATATTAGTCTTGGCTCTAGTGAGAGACTTACAGGAGGAGTTCAAAGCTTAGCTTTGTCACTTACTAGCTGTGGGAGATGTGCCTTGTCCTCTCTGGGTTACAGTTTCCTTAAATTTAAAATGGATACGTTCGTGGTGTCTTATCTTCTTAGTCTGTTATGGTGATTCAATGAAAGAGCCTATTTACTTCAGTGCCTAGTGCATAGTAAACAGTAAAAAAAAAGTTAGCTATTATAAAAATATGAAGCTTAGTTGGCCTGCGGCATGTTCAGAAAATCCAATAATTGTAATTATGCATCTATAGGAAATCATAGTAATAATAATGACTCTAGGCATTCAATAAACTTAATTTTTTTTTCAGAAAATTCCCCCCCGCCTTTTTTTTTAACCTGACTGCTTTAACTCTTGTATAAATCATCATAATGAAATAAAAGGGAACTACTGTTTCTTAATTATGTACATAAAATTCTAAAAATATAAAAGTGACAGTCCCATTTTAATTGTTATTATACTGTTAGTTCTATGTTGTTGCCATCCTAAGATGTATTTGTACTAACTGTGGTTAAGTGTCCAAATAATGAAAAGCATGTTCTCATTAGCCTCCATTGATCAACTGTTCCTAGAAAAAGTTTAAAGGAAGTTCAAGGCAGTTTATCCTTTCAAATTAACCAGAAAGCTCCCCTAAGCACTTGTTCTCCTAGTATACATGTGCTGGGCAGAGCAGGGGTTCTGGAGTCAGGTTGCCTGGCTCTACCAGTTGCTAGCTGTGTCACTCTGGGCAAGTTGCTAAACCTCTCTGGACTTCCACTATCCTCAGTCATAGAAAAAGTTTACAAGTGAAGTGTCTAGCATGGTGGTTAGCATATTTTAAAATTGTCAGTAAGTAAAAACTTTTAGTCACTATTAGTTACAGTCATAAAAACTCTACTAGGGTCTACAAAGTTGACCATTCTAGAAGATATTAGATCACATACTATCAACAGAGATGGCCCATCTGGATCTAAATTAATCAAAATTCATTCCTACTTGAATCTCCATATGAAATCTTTGGTAACTATGAACATTTGTGATTTTAAGTGGATTTGACACTAGGTTATCTCAATGAGAATTCATTAACTATTTTATTCAGTAATGAGTTTGGAAGTGTTCTGCATTGCCTTAGAAAAATTCTATCATTGAAAAAAATTCTAATATATATTTATAAACTCTCAATATTTCTCTTCCAATTTATCAATTGCATATACAAAGGAAATGGTTTTCTTAATATCTAGAACATAAAAACTAGCAAATGAAACCAGGCTGCCCACAATTGCCCTGTCCTTTATTATTATATTTTTTTCTTATTTAAGTAAAGCCAAACCATTATTACTCTTCTAACCTTTTTTTTTTTTTAATCTTTGATCTGATAAATAAAAACGCATTTATTGGCTGGGCGCGGTGGCTCACGCCTGTAATCCCAGCACTTTGGGAGGCCGAGGTGGGCGGATCATGAGGTCAGGAGATCAAGACCATCCTGGCTAACACGGTGAAACCCTGTCTCTACTAAAAATCCAAAAAAATTAGCCAGGCGCAGTGGCGGGCACCTGTAGTCCCAGCTATTTGGGAGGTTGAGGCAGGAGAATGGTGTGAGCCTGGGAGGTGGAGCTTGCAGTGAGCCGAGATTGCGCCACTGCACTCCAGCCTGGGCGATAGCAAGACTCTGCCAGAAAAAAAAAAAAAAGCATTTATTTTATTACTATTTTAACGAACAGTCTATACATCAAAGCAGCAGGACTCACTTCAAGCACAACTATAGAATAGTATTTTCCAAATAAAATATAGTGGAAAATAATTGACTATCTATGATTTTTGCATCCTCATCATCAACTTTTAAGTGACAATAATAGCTACCATTTATGGATAACTAACTACATGCTATGCATTACTTCACACCTTTTTTAACCCTCACAACAACCCCATGAAGTGGATTTTATTGTTATTCTCATTTTAAAATTAAGAAAACTGAGGTTCAGGGAAGTTAAGTAATTCACCCAATGTGGTTACTTAGTAAGTGGAAGGAATATAATGTGCATCGTGGAACTGGGCATTCTGCTACTCTCCCTTGATATAAATAATATGAAAGTCCTTTATAAAGCTTTTTTTATGTAGATAAGTTCTGTATCCCTGTTGATGTGCAAAGTCTCGTACAAAGCCTCATTATATTCAGATATTATAGTGTCGACCACTTACTCCGGGATAGTTTTTACACAGGATTGTAATTTATGCCTCAGCAATTACAAATTATTATACTTAAGAATTATTGGGCACTTACAGCATATTCCCAAATGTGAGGATTACATCTGTGAATTTTAGGACTTCATCATGGAAATAACACTGACTATAGAGCTGGTTTAATCACTCTATTTTGAGGAAAGCAAGCTATTTAGCAGTTATGTTTTTAAAGAAAAAACTTTAAAATGTCAAATAATGAAATTCATCAACCTTTTTTGGTTATTTCATTTTTTAGTGCACTGTAGGTGAACATAAATACTTGTAAGCCCTCCTTTTTTTTTTTTTCTCTAATCACACTTCTGAACCATGATACAAGTCTCTAGGGTTGAATAGGGCTTCTCAGCTGATAGATAAGTTTTGGTGAAGAAAGACAAGTACATTTCTATTTCTCTTTCTGTTAATTTTTTTCCCTCAGGTCCCTCTGGACCAATAGGGTGAGATTTGAATGGTTTTTTATCTTTGGATAATTTTTTTTTTTTTTTTTTTTGAGATGGAGTCTCGCTCTGTCGCCAGGCTGGAGTGCAGTTGCATGATCTCGGCTCACTGCAACTTCCACCTCCCAGGTTCAAGTGATTCTCCTGCCTCAGCCTCCCAAGTAGCTGGGACTACAGGTGTGAGCCACCATGCCTGGCTAATTTTTGTATTTTTAGTAAAGATGAGGTTTTACCATGTTGGCCAGGATGGTCTCTATCTCTTGACTTCGTGATCTGCCCTCCTTGGCCTCCCAAAATGCTGGGATTACAGGCGTGAGCTACCGCTCCGGGCCATAATGAATATATTTTAACACATACTGTGGCGCTTGATACAGTGTGGTGTGGTCTTTTCTACTTCTGAGTTTTGTTATATAAATGTAATAACTATTTTAGTGGGAAGGGCATAAAGAATAGTAAGCAAATGAGTAGATCAAATAGTTGCAAATTACAATTTATTGGAAGAAGAGTGAGGTGTTTTAAGGGTTGGTGAGGGTTGGTGGTGATTATTTTAGATAAAACAGTGAGGAATGCACTCACTGCTTTATCTAAAGCAGAGGATTTTAAGCAGAGGAAAGCATTTGTTGAATAAGTGAGAGGCCATTACCTGGAGGCTGCATCTGTGCTTTGAGTTCCTACAAACAAATTGCAACCTGACAGTACTAAACAAACCAAAACCAATTTAGGAGTGTAACTACTGAGTTGTAATTAGTCACAAGCAGCCAGGTTTCTTCTAATCACAGGCAGCCGCTCATCACACTATGCCCAAATAAGGCAGATGTCTAGCTGTGGTTGGGTAGGTGATTTCTCTACTTAGCTTCCATGCAAAATTCCATGCATTCAAACCCCCCCCAAAAAAATTTAATGAATGCAAAGCTAATACACCCAAATATAAATTATTGATATAAATCTTGGATTATATATCATAAAGTCTATAAAGCTGGACTCTCTGAACTGCTTCTACTTCTGAGTGCTGCCTCATTTATGAATCATCTTTTGCTCAAATAAACTCTATTACATTTAACTTTTCTACAGGTTTTCTTTTAACACAGTAGAGCAAAGACTGTGAGTCTGGTTTTTTGAAAGACAGAAATGGGGGCTTTGTGGATAGAAAACAATGAGCAGGACAGCTGAAATTGGAGAGACTGGTAAAACTGGCTAATGTAGGTAGGACATGGTAGACCATAGTGAGGGGTATTATTATTTTCCTAAACTTTATAGCAAGTCATTAAAATGTTTTAAGGAGGGGAGTAATGTGTTATGATTGTGTGTGTGTGTGTGTGTGTGTGTGTGTGTGTTCTTTATTTTAAACACCACACTGTTTTCTCTGAGGAGAATGGAAAACTAACTTCAAGAACGAGTTTTTTTTTTTAATAAGAGAACAACAGTGCATCAGTAATTTGTTTTATGTTGCAGTTCCTAAACTCTTTTACATGCATCGTTTTAAATAATCCCACAAACCTGATACGAATTGCACATAAGTTAGACATGGGCTACAGTCTATTCAAAAGAAGCTTATTGGAGAAGGTGAGTGAATTGCCCATGATCACTTGTTACAGTCAAAACTAGAACTTATAAGCTCTGAATATCTACCATAGCAAGATGTACTCACTTGTGCCTCAAAATGTCCCCATCAGTATTTTTTAAAGAGGATATCATAAAAGATTATTGGTAAGTCATTGAATGCTACCTTAATAACTCTTTGAAATACTTCAAAGGGAATAAATATTTTACATCCTTGCTTGATTGAATATTAGCACTGTTCAGGTTTTCAGATTTTTGTAAATTTAATGAAAATCTACCAAAGTCTTTATCTTTTAATACTCTATTAAAATCAATTCTAATAGGACTCATATATGGAATGCAACTAAATATACAAAAATCATGCATTCATATAAATTATTGATATATAATATTCGATATAGCAGATTATTTAAACAAAATAAACTTAAGGATTAAGTTTTTTTATTATGAAAATATAAATGGATAAATCAACAGGTAATGTCAACAAAAGGAAGAAATAATGGGGAAAATAAAGTATAGAATACATATTAAGAAAAATGAATATAAACTAAAAAAAGAAAAAGATGGAAAGAGGAATTGCATGATGAACATTTCTCTGAGAGAACCCTTGATGCTTTCTTAGTGGTGTGGCCATCTGCCCAAGTAGCTGTGCACCATTGATTTCTTACTATTGCTTTAAATCATGACCTCTAATTCAACTTTCAAGACTATAAACATAGTAATGTCCATCAACCCTATTGCTGCCTTGTTCTGTAGGCCAGTTTGTAGAATGAAAAACCCTGATCACACCATTTGCAATGCCCAAACATGGTCATGGGTTTAGGGGTTGGGGGAGAAAGTGAACAGTGCACCACCTTCATGACCTTCTCACTGACTTGGCTTATCAACTCTGGTCAATGTTTTCACACACCTTTTCCCTCTCTCCCCTCTGTCCCCAGAAGCATAAAGTGACTAGAAATCATTTTGCAGTGACATTTAACCCTTCTTTCCCAAAGCATGCTTGTGTTATAAGGCCAAAACTTACACATAACTGACACAATGTTCTGGTCATTGGGCAGCACTTATTACTCTCAACTCTCCTAAGAAAGGAGAGAGTTCTTGACAGTGTTGACTACAGGAGAGTTACAAGGTAGAAAAACATAAACAATGTTCTAGCTTATTATGACATTTGCTTTTACACTTAAGCTATACCAAATATGGCTCCTGACTGGATATAGAATGGAACACATTTTTAAAAACACCTATTTGGCATATTTCAACAAAATATGTGCCAGAAATCCTAACCCCGTAAGCATCTGTGGTTTCAGAGACATTGTATACTTCCATGCAGTATAATCACTCACTAAAGAGAGGCATTCTTTTAGATAAAGCTTCCATTTTTAGAAAAAAGAAAATTGTGCCAATTTTTACTTGCCAGTAGTTTTCAAATTCATTCTTAAAGCAAATGAAAATGAACATTTTTGTTTTTACAGTTTTCTGTTATATGCATTGTTGTTTTTCCAAAGAGCTTCTCTCCTTTAAATGGTTATAATAAACACTATTTTAGAAATTATAAATTGTTCTACTCTGAATTGTGATGGCTTATAGATTTCTTTTTCATTCTTTTGGGCTAATAAATGTTTGCATTAAAATATAAATGTTTATTCTTTGACTCATGAAAAAATAATAAGGCATAGATAGGTATGAAGAATATATATTTGTTATTTGGTCTTCATAATGGCATATGAGATTTAATCAACTGGATAATAAACATTATAAAGCAATATTCATGTCAAGAAGACAATACTTTCAATGAGGTATAATGTCATGTACCTACTGTTCAGTCGTTATAATCCAGATATATGGGATGGGACAATTAACAATAAAACATCTTCATGGCATGCCCAATCACTTGATAGGGACTTCACTGGAGCTGTCTTCAATCTTTGCATATGCAGAGCCTTGTGCAGCAATTGACATGTTGTGATTATTAATGTTGGTTGAATGAGCAAGTGAATGTTCTAAACGTTTAGAAGTAATAAAGTCATGAGCTTGGATATCCTTGCCTCATGTAGACCTAGTTGGGAATACATAAGGGATTTGAAAGATGAGGTCATATTATGACTCTGCTCCTCTGGGAAATACATAATACTAAAGTAGCAAATGACATTTTTTAGAAGGTATTAAAGTTATCTCTGCTGAGATTATGCCATTATGCTTAAAATTAGGAAGAGTAATAAATATAATTTAATGAGCATCTATTACATGCTAGGCATTTTACTAAGAATTCACATAAACTGTCTAACTGAATCTGTACAACATTCCATCTTAAATCTCATAAGCTTAAAATCTCAGAAACTTAAATAACTGGCCAAAGGGTGACAACTAACAAAGTTCCGAATCTAAACCAAGTTTCATTTGATTTCAAAGCCTCTAACGCTTCTATCCATTCTTTACTTCTGTCTAGTACTTCTGTTTTGTACCACTTTAAATGCCAAATAAAACACCAATATCTACTTTACAAAGCCAGGTCATGTATCAATGCACAGCAAGGAGATATTATGTAGAATTAATTAACTAAATCTTTAGAGAGAGTGGGACACTGTCTTCAGACTTACATACTTAGGTAATGCATTGTCCATGACAAAAGGGACAAAACTGGCTTTAAGACAGTGACAACTTAAATAACTATGAGTCATCCTAGGTTTCAGGCTCCATTTATCCTCTCTTCAACTCTGCTCCAAATTCACAAAAGTTGCTATTGGGTAATCTAAATTGAAAAAGACCAAGTAGACAGGGGAGCACTTCCTGGAATGAGAGACCATGTCTGTTTTTAAATACTTCTACCCTATTCATAAATATTGTACCATTATTTTAGAAAAATTATTTGAAATACATAAAAAGCAAATGTCACACATGTTCTTACTATCCATTGGTAACACATTTTAAAATACACAATTCGTTTTTATTATAATTTGTGATTCAACTGTACTCTGAAAAAAAGTCATGAATGTCGATCCTTGAAACAGAGCTTCTTGGCCTTTGAAATTCAAGTTCAGGAATAATCTTGAGAATATAAGCATATAAAATAGAACAGGGCCTAAACACAGACATTAGGCAAATATAACTAAAGTAAGTGGCTCTTGATGGCATTTTATATTCCTAATTATTGATAAGATGACATGATCTGTAATTAACTGTTGGCTAGTTTCATTATTAATTAAATTAATAATTTAAACATAGCATTACATTCATTTTTGCTATATAACCATGTACTAAATTAATAAATGCTGTATTGTAATTTCAAAAAATTATGACCAGCTCTATGATTACTTTAAATTAAATTAATTAGTTAGTCATTATAAATCACTTCAACAGAATAACTTTGGAATCAGCAGAGGTCTAACATTTATAACTTGCTTTTATTCCAAAGCTTTGTTTTTGCTAGAAATCTAGTGCTTCCTCTGCTGTCTTGATGATTAACATCCAAACCACTTAAAAGATCAGTCTTCAGGCATAAGGCACATTAAACCTTCTACTTTAGTTTTCTGAATCAATTTAAATGCCAGAGAATATAATCAAATATGAATTTGTTTATTTTGGACCATATTGTCACCAATATAAAAATTTTAATATATATTAAATTAGAAAAAGCATGGACCTGTTTGAGTCTTTACAGACTGATTCAATAGATTTTGTGTAACTTTTAAAGTTAATATGAAAACTGTTATCTCCATGGAAAGATTTTATGAAGCTCAAGATCTGGTGATCAAGGATGGAGAGGATTTAGACACATCCATGAGTATTTGAGATTCATTCAACTGTAAATCTTTCCTAGTGTCAAAAATCTTTGCCAAATTAAATTTAAAAGTTTAATTGAACAAAGAAAATTTGTGAATTGGGCAGCCTCCCAAGCCAGAGTAGGTTCGGAGGGACTCCGGTGCAGCCACATGGTGGAAGAAGATTTATAGATGGAAAAACGAAAGTGAGGTACAGAAAAGAGGTGAGACACAGAAACAGCAGGATGGATTACAGCTTGGCATTTGCCTTATTTGAACATGGTTTAAACAGTTGGTCCACTTTGGCCATAACTCGGTGATGGACACAAGAGTAGGTTACAGTCCATTTACACTTTCATTTAGGTTATAGTTTACCTATGTAAACCTTCAGGCTGAACTTAAAATATGTAAGGAGGTAGTTTCAGGCTAAACTTGATTTAATACCGGGTAATAGAGCAACAGAATGTCCATCTCTCTTTTTCTTTTGGTCCAGTGAAATTCCAGTGTTCTTATATGCCAATTATAGATAACATAAACCATGACGTACTGCCTTCTTAAAAGGCTGTTACCATTGTAAATTGTAGGCTCTTTATCATATAACAGGAGTAAGGAGATTTACCAGATAGTATCTTAAAAGACTAGCTTTCACTTTAATGAATTATATTTGAATACTGACAAGTGACTCGGGAGAAATGCAGCAACATTTAGATGAGAACTTCTCAGACTTAAATGGGCTTCAGAGTCAATTACAGGACTTGTTAAGCTCACATTTCTGGGCCTCTCCCAGACATTCTGATTCCCTAAGACTTATAGAAGCCCCAGAATATGCCTTTCTAACAAGTTCCCAGGAGACAGCTAGCAGACCACATTTTGAGCAGCAATTTTTCCAAACGATAGTTACTTTGCATTTCTTCTTGTATAAATTTAAAAATTTGAGCAACAAAAAAATTAAAATGTCTAAGATAAATATTGACTGCCAATTTTTCTAGACATCATCAACCCATTTCAACTCCATTTCTAACTCTCACTAACTTTGGAGATGTTAAAAGATTTTCAATAAGTGAATGAAACCCTTAACATGTTTGGAGCAAGGCTTATATTAGTATTTTAAGTTTTCTTCTCATTAGCAACCTTGCCAAGTCCAGAAATATTTTTACCCTATTTATAAAATAGAAAATTAAAATCCATTTTTATACCAGATGCAAAATCAGCTTGCATGTTACCATGGTAAAGCTTTCTTCAAACCACTGAATAAATTGCTGGCTGGGTGCGGTGGCTCACGCCTGTAATCCTAGCACTTTGGGAGGCCAAGATGGGCAGATCATGAGGTCATTCTTCAAACCACTGTATAAATTCCCGGCCAGGTGCGGTGGCTGACGCATGTAATCCCAGCACTTTGGGAGGCCGAGATGGACAGATCACGAGGTCAGGAGATCGAGACCATCCTGGCTAACACAGCGAAACACCGTCTCTACTAAAAATACAAAAAAAATTAGCTGGGCATGGCGTCACGCGCCTGTGGTCCTAGCTACTTCGGAGGCCGAGGCAGGAGAATCGCTTGAACCCGGGAAGCGGAGGTTGCAGTGAGCTGAGATCACGCCACTGCACTCCAGCCCGGGCGACAGAGCAAGACTCCGTCTCAAAAAAGCAAAAACAAAAAAAACTCTCTTCCTGTTTCGCAAGCATTAAACTCAATGGAGTCATATATGAGCAAATAAATTGAATTTTTAAAATATCAGAACTAAATATAATAAGCTAATTTTGTAAGCCTCTGCAGCTTTAAATAATTTATAGTCAACGAAGGTGATAGAACTTTGCCTTTTTTTTTCATTTACAAAAGTGTTCTAATGGAGTGATTGGATAAAGATAATTTCTGCCAGTCTAGAAACATAATCTGAAATTCCTTGATAAAGTAAACAAAGACAAATAGGCAAAATGCAGTGACATAATCTTTTTTAAGTAAAAATTCATAAAAATTGTGCATTCAACTACAGCTCTATAGTTTTTAATATGTACACAAATGTTTTAAACCATTTATCAGCTCAAACACATGAGTTTTTTTTTCCTAAACGTCTTTCATTTTCAGTGACATGGCAAGAATTTGCCATCAATGACCCTTAAGTAAACAGCAGTTCTCACGTATCAGACCTGAGAGAAGGCCTACTGACCAGGGGGATTTCTTTCACCTGGGCTATCATCTTCCTTAGAAAAGTGATATGAAGATAGTAAATTCTAGGCTTGATGCCAAACTTAGAAACCACAATGATAACCCCGTGAATAGAGCAAGTTTTTATCATGCTTAGGAGTGGGTGATGGAGATGAACACTTAAAGATTATGAATTTGCCTAGATCCACTTTGTGGATTTAGAGAAACTTCATTTGTTCTAGATAAGTGGAATTTTGTGAGCTTCTCTTGAAGCCCACAGAACTCAGACTTCTATGGATATAAAGTTATGATTAAGGAGTGATTCTTTAAACATTCTGTATTATGTGTGAGTTTTGTGGAAGAAGAAATGTAGCAGGAGCTGAAAATTTAAAAAGACGTCACCAACAAAATTATTATCTATCATGAAGCATATGCTGGCCTCATTCACTCAAAGAGCTAATGCGTGTATCCTCTAGGGCTATCTCTGAAACATAGAGGCAGACTTAGAGGACATGGGAGTTACCATTCCAGATATTTTTACCTCTCTAGTTTGAGAGAGAGACAGAGAGAGAGGGAGAGAGAGATTGATTTAGGGCTAGAGTTAAAGTTAGGGTTAGGAAAAAAAAGTGGTTGTTTTTATTAAGAAAACCCACTTTCTTACCTACTTTAGGTTTCTAGGTAGCAGGCATATTATCATTATTATTATTTTTAACATTCTTTTTATTTGCTGGTGCCAGCTTGAGGTACACAGTTTGTGCTTCATATGGGTTCACCTTTATAGAAAGTGTACCTTGACAATCGCAACATCAGTATAGCAACTTCCTCCTTGAGAAATGCCTGAGGGCTTGGTACTATATTCATTTTAAGAGGCTGAGGTTTTACTTTTTTCTGAACTCTTTGAAATTTGTTTACTACAATTTGAATATGACATTTGAATCTGACTTTACACAAACTCTTCATTCCTGATTATCCTTCCTGTTTTTTAAGATTCTCTAAGTTGATATCGGCATGATATACAAGTTCATCAACTGTACCGATTACATTACAAAGTCAGGAATCATTCAAATATTTCAAACAGAGGAAAATAATTACAAGGAATTTGTTATAAAGTTGTTGGATGAACAAGAAGAGCAAAGAAAAGAACATGTGTGGTCCTAAAAATTAGCAAGCTGATAATACCTTTGGCCGGAGGCTACCAGCCCTTTACCCTGCCTTCACTGCTACATGAGTACACTAAAGAAGCCTGAACCACAATGCTTCTTTCTTCTCCCATCTTTATATTTCCCTCCAGTCTCTCCAGTTGGGTAAAGAGAAAGATAATTGGCAAAGGAGTCAGGGAAATACAATATTCAGCATATTTATATATGTAGTATATATATATAATATATATATTATATATATATACAGTACATATACACTACATATACATATGTAAAACCCAACAGTACAGGGTAGAATATAGAAGGGCAAAACGAAGTTAAGATACATGATAATTCATTCCCCTTTGTTGATTAAAATTAGACATGCACTAGCCTTTTGTATCATTATCATTTTTCATCTTCTGGTAACTGTCTTCACCTGAACTCATTTATGCCACTTAAAGTCTGTTCCACCCAATCGTACACTGTTTATATTATATGCAGTGCCCCTTTGGGTGTGACAGATCACATTGGTGCTTTTCTTTTGTTTTTTTTTTTTTTTTTTTGAGATGGAGTCTCGCTCTGTCACCCAGGCTGGAGTGCAATGGCGTGATCTCGGCTCACTGAAACCTCCGCCTCCTGGGTTGAGGCGATTCTCCTGTCTCAGCCTCCCTAGTAGCTGAGATTACAGGCATAATCCACTATGCCTGGCTGATTTTTGTATTTTTAGTGGAGAGAGGGTTTCACCATGTTGGCCAGGTTTGTCTCGAACTCCTGACCTCAGGTGATCCACCTGCCTCAGCCTCCAAAGTGCTGGGATTACAGGTGTGAGCCAGCGTGCCTGGCTTCACATTGGTTCATTTTATGGGAGCTTTTTGCTATACGAAAATATATAAAATAAAGATTGGTAAATATTGACAGCTCAAATAACATATTTAGATTTATAATTTAAGTCATACAATCTTCTGCTAAAAATATAAAATGTTGTGCTTAAGAAAGACAATAACTTTTCTTTTGTTGCTTGCCAGGCTAATAATACTGGCTGGCTTTCTCCCTACTCAGTCTATGGTATATGCCAATAACTAACATAATAGAATGATCCTAGGATTGTCTTTCCATGGCATAGGCAAAATGTCAGTAATTAAACCCTTTCCTACAAAATGAGTCATTCAGCTGGTGTGATGCAATTGAGAACATATATGATTACAATTTTTGTATTGCCATTTTAGGATTTTCAGAATATGTACTCTCCACTGTAAATTTTTCAAATTTGAGTGCTAAACTCTCAAAATCGAATTCATTACACAGCAAATTATCCAAATTTTAATATGTTAACAATAAATATCAGCATGTTTTTTAAAAATTGTCAAAGCAATGCTGGCACCTATAAATGTTAATTTTATCAACTTTTTATTCTGGATTTTAATTTTTTATTTAAATTTTAATGTTTCTAATATTTCATTACCACTTTAATCACAAAAGATAACTGCCACATGTTGAATGTCTGTTACAGACTAGGCAGTATAGAAGGGTTTACATGTCATGTATTTCATTTCACTTTTTTTTTTTTTTTTGAAACAGGATTTAGCTATGCTGCTCAGAACTCCTGGGCCCAAGTGATCTTGTCACCTTAACTTTCTGAGTAGCTGAGACTACAGGTGTGTGCCACCATGCTAGGTTTACATATCATATATTTTAAGGCAAAATATATGTAGCTTCATATTTAATCCTCATTGAAAATTTTTAAGTTGTGTTATCCCATTTTATAAATGAGTTTACATAATTTTTCTCTGGTCACACAGGTAGTGGAATAGATACTCAAAATCAAGTTTGCCTAACTCCAGATCCATCTTTTGGCCTCTGTATCATGCCAGATAAGAGATCAGCTACTGTTTTTTAATCAAACAGTTCTTATAATAATTATATTTGTATTGATCTTCTCTGTCCTCTACTGTAAATTAACAAAGGACTACTGCTGTCTTAGGCTTCCTCATAGCTTCTTTGCACTAACTGTAGTGTTCTTTACTACATAGTAGATACATTGCTTGAATGAATGAATGATGTTAATTCTCCAGGAAAACAACTCTCTAAGGTAACTTGTTTGTTTATATCATTTTAGTTTTATAGTTAACAAAGTTTGCTAGTTTGGAAGCTGAGATATAGTCTCACTTTGCAAAATTTCAAAAGCTGAGAGAAGAATCTGGTTGCATTGTAAGCTATACACAAGAATTACATTTTTTTGTTCCTCCTTTGCTCCCCTTTCCTTTTTTTCCCCACTATGCTATTGTTGTTACAAGCATTTGCGTGAATTCTTTGGAGTGACAAAGACTTTTCCCCTAAACTACATAAAGGAAATGAAGTCTATTAATTAATACATTAATTTAGATACAGAACTATAGTCATATTTTGTTTTTTGTATTCGATGCTTTTGGCACATTTTCAAAATAAAGTTTTTACCAAAACACATAAAAATAAAACAATGATTCTAAATCATTGGACTTACTATCTAACATCTTGCATTAGTAACTCCGACTTTTCATTCTTATGAGACCATAGGGTGCTCAGGAAGGCATCTTTTGATGTGTGACTATCCTTAAATGAAATGAGGACAGTGTTTGTGCAGCTGCTGACAGCTTTACCAGTTCTCTGCTCTGGGAATAAAACTTAAACAGAAAACTAAAAAGCAGAGACTTCTCCTAGTTTAGCACAATTATATGGTACCCATATTTGATATTAATGTTTCCTTTTTCCAAGTTATGGATTTCATGTGAAATTACATTACTGCATTCAGTTAGCAGCAAAATCATCATTTTTTCCCCTGGAAGATATTAAGTGTAAAACCACTAATATTTGCTTGTATGATTTTCAAGCTATCTAAATATGAACATGTGCATGTAATTACACTCCCACACACATACATAAGTAAAGGCTCTTTGCTATATTTATTCCTTGATATTGGCTATTACACATTGTAAATGAGATTCTAAGCAAACCATGTTTATTCATCTGCAGATCTCTCATCTGAGCTCACATCAGCTGTTTTCTTGTTTCATTTTCTTAATTATTGATGCTGTCACTGAAGCAGGAGTTGTACATCTGGTACGATGGGGAAACAGTAGGGGAGGAGGAGTAAGATGAGGAGGAACAGGCAAAGAAATGTGAGGAGAAGGGTGATGGGGAAAAGGAAAGAAAGGAATGGGGAAGAGGGAGATGAGAAAGGAGAGGTATAAGAGAAAGGTGAGGAGGATGATAAAAGTCACCAAAGTGTTTCCCCATGTACTTA
Organism: Gorilla gorilla gorilla; assembly: GCF_029281585.2. Lineage (NCBI taxonomy): Eukaryota > Metazoa > Chordata > Mammalia > Primates > Hominidae > Gorilla > Gorilla gorilla. The sequence continues at coordinate 20,613,202 of NC_073230.2, forward strand.
AAAAACATCACATGAGACCAAATTTGAAAAAAGAAAAAACAGAAGTACTGAAAACAGAAGATGAAGCTGAAATCCAACACATAGAAATGTACATGCGCCCAAACTCAGATCAAATTTAAAAAGTAGCTAAACAAGTAAACTTTCTGTAATGAACTAACAAATGGACTTGTTTTAAGTCTGTCAGTAATGTTGTTATAGTACATTTAATTGACAGCTGGCATTTGAGGAATGACTCATATTTAGAGAGTGGGCTTTGCTCAAAAAATGATTTTACATTTCACGTTTAGTTTCTGATAGGAATATTTTCAAAGGTTAAAATGATAAGCTGAACAAAGCCTAAATGACATCCATAGTCCATGGTTATAGACCATAGCCATAGTCATAGACAGGGGATGTATTACATCTTTCAGTATGGCCATAGTCATTTAACAGATTAGCCTGAAGCTAATGTAAGTTTCAAATTTTTCTCTCAAATTGAGTGAAGCTCACTTATCTAATTTAATAAGAAAAAGACTTTAGAACTTGATTCTGATGACTAACAAAAGAGGAAAACAAATATCAGAACAAGCAAAAGTCTTGGTAAATTAGATAATACAGCTTTTTCCTCTCTTTTTTCTTTTTTTTTTTAGTCTTAATTTTTATTTCTACGTTTGAAGGCAGAACATGTAATTCATCTCTTAAACATCTGTGTGTATAAATAGCTAAGCACATTTTTTAACTCTGAATATATGAATATTCCTTGAATGTTGCAATTCAGTTTTTATCTGTACTATCTTCTTTAGCAACATATAATATAAAAGAAATCTTGAATGCTACCTTGAAAGGAGGAGATTTGGATTGTGTTAAACCTCATTTTAATTTTGACAACCTAATTGAACTTGATGAAAGTGAGAACAAAATGAGCAGCACTTTTGTGTCCTCTTATTAGATTGGAGATTTTACAGAACTTCTTTTCACTTGTAAACCTTTTCACATCTGAGCTGTTTTTCACCTGTAAACCTTCGAAGACCAAATTGGTCAGTGAATTCTGTTATTCAGATTTAGCTAATGTTCATCCTGAATATAATTGTTTTATTTTTTTGTTCTGATACCCTTATTAACAATCAGTATACCTCTATATTTCCTATTTTAATTCTTTTCTTATAAAATACTGTAAAACAGTACTAAATAAATTTAGAGTAGGTGTGTAGGCTTTGGTAGGTTGGATTTTTTTTTTATTTGTACTGATATGAAAGTAATGATGATTTCATTAACATTTGCATTGTAGATATTGTCTGGGATGTTGTGGTTTGAAAGTGGTGAGATCAAAGGGTAAGATTATTCAGTCTGATCTTGAGATCTGCAGTCCCAGAGTCTTGATATTTTGTTTGTATTCAGAAGGTACCAGGAGCTGACTGACTAATACTAACTCTTAAGAGATTGGTTTGCAATTGATTTACAGTGAGGAAGATAACTGATGAGGGAATTGGTCACTAAAGCCCATTCATCAGTCCTTTATCTCCCAGTCTGAATATCTTCTAGGCAGCAATCTGTTTGTTTGGAGTTGTCTAGATGGCTCTCCTATTAAAATCATGATGAGAAATATATGGGCATATTTGCTGCAGGGTAAACTTTGGGTCTTCAGATCAGAGACTATCCTTCTCTATACAGAAGTAAAGACCTATTGCAAGTAAAGGCTCTTTGGTCCCTGTCTTTTCTATTTCTTTCCATTTGCATATTCAGCATGGATCAGCAGGGAAACTGCCTTCTAAGACACTTAAGGACCAGGCTGCTGAAAAATTCTTCTTCATATAGCCTCCCAAAATGATTTCAGCAAGAATAAAGGATTGTCACTCTGGTAATTTAATGCCGTTTTCCAGAAGTCACATGCCACTTTCACTCATATTTTATTAGTCAAATATAATGGCAGGTAATCTTATTTAAATTTAATAAGGACAGCAAAGCCTTATAATAGATGTAGAAGATGGAGAATTAGAATATTTGGGAAAATTCTTTTTATGGTTTCATTCTAAAAACATATTTTAATAAAGTTATTGACACAAACACATGATATCTCCAATTAAAATAAATATAGAAACTTTTTAATTTTTGCCTCATAAGTTATTAGGCTAAACTATTCACAAAAGAATAAAATCTAGCAATAATCTTTATTCTTGCTGAAGACTACTTTTTGTGATCTTCACCTGAGCAAATTTTTCATAGTCCACAGGACTGGAGGGTCAGATTTTCTGCCACTGCCGTGCACAAGGGTCACACTGGTTTATAATTCTTCCAGAAGAGATTTATTCAGGACCTGGGAAGAATTATTTCTAATTGATTTCATCCAGAGGAAAAGGAGAGAGGAATTCCTAAGGACACCCACACACAACAGTCTGAGGAAGCTTCTGTCATCATCTGTTTTGCACAGATCCAGGTTTGCTGAATCCAAGGTACAAGCTTTTGTTCAGACTCTAGAAAGGTCTAGAGGACCCTTCTCCCCACTTCGAGGAAAGTTGAGGCTGCTCCCAGTGGCCTGATAGCAGTTCCTTATGATAACAATTTATCACCATTTAAAACCCCTAAAAATAGACTAAATTATTTACACTACACAGATTTAGATCTTACTTTTTTATTTTGCTCCAAATAATATTTGTGAATATTCTCACTGGCACAAAAATCAAAGTGGACCACCAGAATGTTAGATGATCATTTGGATCTTTACCCTCACAAAACCAAAAGATTGATAGGCCTGACAAGGTAATTGTGCTATGGAGAATTCTGAACATCCACAGACCAGAGAGAATATCATTTTATCTATGTCAAGATTGCAAAAGTAAAGTAGATTAAAATCTAATCTTAACTTATTTATACATTTTAATTTTATTTTTTGAATAGTCTTACATTCACCTAGTTAAAATACAAAAATGAGATTTAAAAAACATACATTGATTAAGTTTCATTTTTGTTTGTCTCTGTTCATGTATTCCTAACTTTGTCCCCATTCCTAACTTAGTTTCTTTTGTATCTTTTTAGCCTGTTTAGTTTCTTTTGTATCTTTTTAGTCTATCTTTCTGAAAATATAAGCAAATATCTTTTTATACTTTTATATTTTCATCTCTTCTTTTATACAGAATTTAACATACTATATCCACTGCCTTGTACCTTCCTCTTTCCACTTCATGACATGTCCTGGAGATTTTTCCATAATACTGTGGGAATCTTCATTCTCTCTTAGAGATGCAAGGCAGAGTGGTTATTCCATAGAGGACACTGGATTGTTTTCACTCTTTCATTACCACAAATAATGTGCAAACCTGATTTCTTTTATGTGTGGAGTGTATCTGAGGGATAACTATCTTGAAGTGAGATTGCTGTGTCAAAGAGCAAATGAATTTTATGCTTAATAGATTTTTCCAAATTGCCCTCCATAAATGAGTAATTTGCCACAAGTTTTCCATCGAAGTATATTGAAAAATGTTAAATTTTTGGCAACATGATACATAAGAATCGTCAGTCTCACCAGAAATCCATTGGTCAAAGAGCCATTGGCAAGGCAGAAGTTCAAGAAATATTCTTATACTTATAAATTAAATGACTGTTCTTAAAGTGAACTAAATAATGGCCTAAGAGGGACTCTGTACTTCTGTATTTGAGTCCTTGTGGATGAACAGTAATCTAACTTCATAGGTAGACAAGATTGAAAACCTAACTTAGGCGTATGTGCCTGTAATAATAGCTGAGTCTTGGTCAATCCCAGCAGCCATACTTCGTCCACATACTTCAACCACTCATACACTACTGAGTGTTTAGATCACGTTCAAATAAGGCAAATGCCAACCTGTAACCAATCTAGTTGTTTCTGTACCTCACTTCCATTTTCTGTACATCACTTTTCTTTTGCTGTCCATAAATCTTCTTCCACCACGCTGGTGCACTGGAGTCTCTCTGAATCCGCTGTGATTCTGGGGACTGCCCAATTTGTGAATCATTCGCTGCTCAAACTCTTTTAAATTTAATTTGGCTGAAGTTTTCTTTTTCACATTGTGAAACTGGAGATTTTGGGGCAGTTTCTATCTACTCCACCAACAATCTAATATTGAGTAATATTGAATTCTTTTTTTTCATGATTCTGCCATTGCTCTGGCAACCTTTTTTATTTGAATATGTTGGAATATTATTGTCTCATCTCATGATTCCATTAAAGAATGTACATTACTAATTTCCTTGAAGTTTTACAATAAATCTCAATGATCTCAGAGCAGCAGAGAACATGAGTTCCTGGTACCAGCTTAGTGTTGGCAGAGGGAATGTGAGAGGAGGAGGAATCCCTATACCCTTTTTTCCTCCCGATACAAATACCACTGTCTTTCCTGCACTAGTTTTCCAAATAAAATCCCCCTACATTTCTCCCCCACCACCAAAGCCTCATGGGCTTTTGCAACATTCACAAATGTTGACCTCTCAGTAATACTTCTTTAGCCCCTACACCCATGTTTGTCTTCATTTGGAAGACTAAAAACATGGAAACTCGTTTCCTGAAGTTCAGCTCCTGCCACATTCTCCTCCAGAATAGAAAGGTTACGAAGTTTGGTGTGTGCTTTACTTTCTGACAGATTTTTTCTGGTATTCAGGTAACTGTTGGAAGTTAAGGGAAAAGTAGCAAAAGAAATCACGTATATATCACATTTTAATTGGAAAACCATTAGTACCTTGTCAGTTTAACCAAGTAACAGGTAAAACCTACCCCTTTTCTTTACTGAGGTGAACCTCAAACAAAAAACAGATTGCTATGATCTAACACCTCCCTCAAAGAATGAAGATTTCACTCTGAGGCAATATTGTCTTCTTCGTTTTTTCCACTCTTTCAAGAAAACTGGTCCAGCACACTGGGTTTCTGAATTAGTGCATTTCTATAAATAGCTGATCTTATCTCTAATTAATCATTCACTGATTCAGTATTTTCTTTATTCATTCATTTATTCCTTTATTCCTTTATTGAAACATGTTGAATCTATCCTTTAATCTCCAGAGTCTATCACAGTTTCTGGAATACAATAAATACCTAATAAATGTTTGTGGGCTAACTGACTGAATAAGTGAATTAGTGAATTGTGAACCCATGGCTTGAGCAATGTTTATTGATAGAAGGTGTGTGCTTGCTTTCCTGTGTGTTAATAACTACTCTTCTACTAGCAATGGAAAAACAGTCTAAGATTTCTTCCATGAAATCAGTGAAAGGCAGGAAGGAGAAAATAAAGGAGTGAGGATTTCTAATGACCTTTTTTCCCCCCTGTGAATAAGGTAATCCTTTTATATGTCCTCAAGATTAACAGCAATAAAGAGATAAGAGGAAGCAAGACAATTGTTCTCTTTAGAAGAAAATGAGGTAAGAAAAGCAGAAGATAAAAACATGTTTAAAATGTAGGTGATATAGCAATTGTGGAAAGTTGATTAATACATTAATACTATTAATGTAAAATATTCACATCACAACCACATTTCAGTAGAATATTTGTGTGTAGGCAGGTTCACTGAAAAACAGAAGTTAGCTTTCAGTGAGACATTAATGGTATGTTAACTGTGCCAATCAGAACTAGTTGCTACACTGTTTTAGACACAGTGTCATTTACTATAGTTTATTAAAACATGAATTCTTTGGAAGGGGGTTTTAAAAGTAATTTATACTGTGTAACCTAGTTACATGAAACTAACCATTAATTGATAAAATAGATTCACACGAAGGTCCTTATCTGATCAAGGGAAATGTTTTTGAAATGCTATCATACAGTTAAACACTTTTGCAAAAGTTTTTGTGGATTCCACCAAGATGTGACTTACCGTACTACCAGACTGCTGAAATCTGAATTATGGATACTTACAGTTCTCATAATATTAAAATCTTTACTTCTCCTTTATATGTTGGCATGAGAGAAGTACTGATAACAGCCTCAAATGCAACCATCATTTTATTATCTCCATTCTCAGATTTCCTTTTGTCATTTCCACTGTTCCTTCCTCCTGGGAAATAGCAAGCTCTCAGCTGCAGCGCTGTCATGGATGAACAAGCTGAGGCACTGTCAGTGGTCCCTTGCCTCCAGCAGCCAAACTCATTCCACCACAATTTTCCTTTCAACCCTTAATAGAGCAGAGACAACTGTTTCTTATTATTCAGTGCTGGAGGCAAAAAAAAAAAAGGCCCTTATTCTTCCTGTATCCCCCTTTTTTTTTTTTGAAATAAAACAAGCACATTAAAAAAGGTGTTGTTAGAGGAATTGCTGTCAAAAATGGAAGGACAAGTGGAATAAACATTGTCAATATTCATTCCTTGTACTTCATTAGAACTCACTTCTTATCTCTCTTCTGTTACTAAAATTCGTGTTCAAAAATGATTACTTTGGTCTTTCTTGAGCTTCTTTCAAAGCATATATTTGATTATTGGCTCTCAAAGAAAACTTTGAAAGTTAATCTTCTATCACAAAATAAGCAGATCTTCAGGCCTATCCACTAATGAAGAAGGTACTTGGACATTTTTAGTCTTATTTTCTGTGTCCAATCCTTTGAAATTCTTTTGTTAATGCAATGTCAGGTGAGTGGCTGAATTTTAAAAATAACCTCTCCCAAAAATACTAGTCTATACTATTTAAAATACTAAAGAAATGTCAGATTAACTTTAATTTTTTTCATTAAATAGTTGGTATTTTCTATGATTTCATATCACAAAAGCTAAAAAGTATTATATAATTAAAGGAGGAACACTTATAGTTTAATTATAGTTTTATCTGGAGTTTCGTAAATGCAAATTAAACATTGATTTATTTTTTCCAGCCTATTTTCAAAATGTAAATATCACTCCCAACTACCACGCCATCTTTCCTGCCTGTTCTTTCTCTAGCCTTCTCTGGCATCTTCTCTAATGAACTCCCCTGCTCCCTCCCACCACAGCCCCATCCTTTCCACTAGTAAAACAGTGAACAGAAGCATTCATCATCCTGAAGTGTGGGGTTTGGGTGGAGAGGAGGCACACAAGTTGGTGTGTGAGGTGGATGAGAAAATTTGCTTAAAGATAGGAAAGCCGAATTCAGAAACAGGCAGTATATAAAGATGATAACAGCGGTCTCTGATTTTTCTAATTAAGCAATTTGTCAGAAGTCTTGTGGGTACAATCTGTGGTAGTTTAGCATTTCCTTTTCACTTTGCTTTATGAATGTAGAGAAGTTAGTATTTTTCCACATAAAGGAAATTTCAATTTAGAATATTTACATTAAATATATTTGAATCATAAAGACGCACATTTTATTGAAATAGCTATGCTGGACAATATAAAGACATATAGAAGGTAATAATAAAAATCTCACTCTATTGAGAGAACTGCAGTGAATTTTATTGTTTCTCCTTCACATCATCTATGTCTCTGTGTATGTGTGTATTCATTCATTTTCATGCTACTGATGAAGACATACCCAAGAACAGAAAGAAAAAGAGGTTTAATGGACTTACAGTTCCATATGGCTAGAAAGGCTTCACAATCATGGTGGAAGGCAAGGAGGAACAAGTTACGTCTTACATGGATGGAGGCAGGCAAAGAGATAGCTTGTGCAGGGAAACTCTCATTTTTAAAACAATCAGATCTCATGAGACTTATTCACTATCATGAGAACAGCATGGGAAAGACCTGCGCCCATAATTCAATCACCTCCCACCAAGTTCCTCCTACAACATATGGGAATTGTGGGAGTTACAATTCAAGATGAGATTTGGGTGGAAACACAGCCGGATCATATCATTCTTCCTGTGGCCCCTCCCAAATCTCATGCCTATAAGCCTGTAAAATCGAAAGCAAGTTATTGACTTCCTAGATACAATGGAGGTACAGGTATTGGGTAAGTACATCCGTTCCAAATAGGAGAAGTTGGCCAAAACAAAGGGGCTACAGACAGTCCAAAATCGGGCCCAGGCAAGTCCGAAATCTAGCAGGGCAGTCAAATCTTAAAGCTCCAAAATGATCTCCTTTGATCCCATGTGTCACATCTGGGTCACACTGATGCAAGAGATGGGATCCTATGTTCTTGGGCAGCTCCACCTCTGTGATTCTGCAGGGTACAGTCTCCTTCTCAGCTGCTTTCATGGCTGGTGTTGAGTGTCTGAGGCTTTTCCAGGCAAATGGTGCAAGCTGTCCGTGGATCTACCATTCTGAGGTCTGGAGGACGATGGCCCTATTCACACGGCTCCACTAGGTGCTGCCCAATTAGGGACTCTCTGTGGGGGCTCCAAACCCACATTTCCCTTCTGCATTGCCCTAGCAGAAATTCTCCATGAAAGCCCTGCTGCTGCAGCAAACTTCTGCCTGGACATCCAGGCATTTCCGTACATCCTCTGAAATGTAGGCAGAGGTTACCAAACCTCAATTCTTGACTTCTGTGCACTTGCAGGCTCAACACCATGTGGAAGCTGCCAAGGTTTGGGGCTTGCGCCTTCTGAAGCCATGGCCCAAGCTCTACCGTGGCCCCTTTCACCCATGGCTGAGTGCCTGGGACACAGGGCACCAAGTCCCTAGGCTGTACACAGCATGGGGACCCTGGGCCAGGCCCATGAAACCAGTTTTTCCTTCTAGGCTTCTGGGCCTGTTACGGGAGGGGCTTCTGTGAAGACCTCTGTCATGCCCTGGAGACATTTTCCCCAATGTCTTGAGGTTGACATTCGGCTCCTCATTATTTATGCAAATTTCTGCAGCCAGCTTGAATTTCTACTCAGAAAATCGGATTTTTCTTTTCTATCGCATTGTCAGGCTGCAAATTTTCTGAACTTTTATGCTGTTCTTTCCAATTAAAATGGAATACTTTTAACAGCACCCAAGTAACCTCTTGAATGCTTTGCTGCTTAGAAATTTCTTCTGCCAGATACCCTAAATCATCTCCCTCAAGGTCAAAGTTCCACAAGCCTCTAGGGCAGGGGCAAAATGCTGCCAGTCTCATTACTAAAGCATAGCAAGAGCCACCTTTGCTCCAGTTCCCAACAGGTTCTTCATCTCCGTCTGAGACCACCTCAGCCTGGATTTCTTTGTCCATATCACTATCAGCATTTTGGTAAAAGACATTCAACAAGTCTCTAGGAAGCTCCAAACTTTCCCACAGTTTCTTGTCTTTTTCTGAGCCCTTCAAACTATTCCAACCTCTGCCTATTACTCAGTCACTTCCACATTTTTGGGTATCTTTTTAGCAGCGCCCCACTCTATGAGTACAAATTTACTGTATTAGTCTGTTTTCACACTGCTGATAAAGACATAACAGAGACTGGGAAGAAAAAGAGGTTGAATGGACTTACAGTTGCACATGGCTGGGGAGGGCTTACAATCATTGCAGAAGGCTAGGAGGAGTAAGTTAGGTCTTAACATGGATGGTGGCAGGCAAAGAGAGAGCTTGTGCAGAAAAACTCTCCTTTTTAAAACCATCAGATCTTGTGAGACTCATTCACTATGACGAGAGCAGCACAGAAAAGATCTGCCCCCATAATTCAATCACCTCCCACCAGGTTCCTCCCATGATGCCTGGGAATTGTGAGAGTTACGATTCAAGATGAGATTTGGTTGGGAACACAGCCAAACCGTATCAATGTGTCACTTACTTAAAGTCTTACTGGTGAGAATATTCTCATGTCATTATGTTTGAAAAATCACTTTACTGTGTTTAAATATTATAGTGATGACTTACAGTTTAAATACTTAAGTATGTAAAGCCATAACTTTAACAATATTAAGTAACAATTCCTTGAAAATAATCTTCTACATTTCTGGCTATTAAGATGGTTTTATATGTGTGGATTATTTGATCAAAGGATATTACATTTTGAAAAATCTTCGTATACATTACCAAATCATTCACTTGGATGGGCTTACTTAGGTAGAATATTGGTTTCTGTTTAACGCACTCTTGAGATATACACCTGATATTCAAAATATCACCAACATGAGAACTGATATTGGGCATCTACAGCTTCAAGGGATGTATATCCTTTCTGTCTCTACCTCTCCAAATACACATCACAAAAATTTAATTTAACGTTTTTGTTAACTGATGATGTTAAACACCACTTCATGTGTATCATTCGTGTTCATCCTGCATGAAAAAGTTTCACAGTAACAAAATTTTAGTGGGATAAAGAAGACAGAAAGTGACCCTTTGAAATAGTTACTAAGGTTGGGAATTACGAAGTAACTATCAAAGCATCTGATTTTCCTCATTTGATTTATATTTTCTCACTTTGTTTCCCTATTCACTCTTATCAACTTACCTATTAATATCCTAAGAAACCAGGAGGGATATTGTAACCTTGTTACCTGGTTTGGTGCTTAGGGAACTTTTGTACTAAGTAATCAAAACAGACAGCATTTAATTCTGGGTTGCTAAGAGGTATACTAGAAGGTAGAATGGAAGTTAGTAAAGATCCCCTTTCTGACAATTATAATGTTCATTTTAAAAGAAAAAAGAGCGTTTAAAAAATGCTTTTTATTTCTGTTTAATCTCTATCACTATTATAGAAAATCACTACATAAAAGATTTGCAATCTTAGAATTGTGGTAAATTTGATATTTTTATTACCTCACTAAAGTATAAAATTACTTGGATTGTTATATGAAAGATTGCTGTCTAGATAATTCTTGATAAAAAGATTGCATTTATATGTATAAATGGCATATATTAGATATTAATGTATTCCAGTCATTCTTGCTCATGGATAATTTTTTAAAGCAAAAAACTATCTTTTAGAAAGGCAAGGGCATCTAGAGAAGGAGATAAATGATGGAATTTTAAATAGTCATGATATTAAAAAATGCAAAATTGTTTAAGACCATGCCATGGTTTATTGGGAAGTGTTAGCAGACTTTCTATATGCTGATTACTCATGGAAAATGCACTAAATTGCATAAGCAGTTTGTTACTTCCCAAGTTTACCATTGTAATTGATTGTTGCTGAACAAGATTACAGGTTCATTCATGAAAACTAGTATTTGCTACTGGCAAAAATAATTGGGAAGTAATGAAACTGACAAAATGATTTCATATAACATTTTTGGGAGAGCAAAAAGAAGCACCCTACACTTACTCAATTCAGTGTAAGCTGTGGATTTATTATGTTTGATGGAAAGAGATTTAGAATGACAATTGGGTCTGTCCCTTATTAGCTGTGCGGTTGTTATTACATTCTGTAAATTATATTTAGCTTAATTTCCTGATTTTCAAAGTCAGGATGACACCTATCTCACAGGGTAGTTTTCGATTACAATGTATTACCTACCAATTTTAAATTGCAGGTACTCTGAGCTTCACTAGTTAAGTGAAAGTCGTGCCTACAAAACATGTCTGAGTTCTTAAATCATCTTTAAGTTCCCTTCTAACTGGGCCATTATATGATTCTCTCATGCAGGTGCTTCTCCTTTCTTTCCTTCTCTGATGGGTACCCTTTTCCTAACACTTAAGTCTCATCCAAGTATATATTGATAATCTCTCTTCTATTTCTACTCAAATACTGCTGTGTGCACTAGATACTTTACCATTTCTCAAAGGGCCCTGTGCTCTATACCAGTACACCTCAGACTATCTGTGGAGAAGAACATGTTGGCTTTTGCCTCTGACACAGCATTGAACAATACTTGCATGAAATACAACAAAATTTAATTTCTAGAAAAGAAAAACTAAAACAAGAAGACATTCAAATTATGTCCTTAAATTGTATATTGTTAGATATAGCAGACGTGAAATAATTCTATCAAATTGTTGTAAACATTTTAAAGTGCTTATGCTAAATTTATGTAATTATCTCATACTCGCAATTCACAAACTGGCACTGTTTTATGGGCCATAATTTAAATAATGCTGCTCTAGGGACTAGACCAGCTGTCCTCAAACCAGTAGCATTAGCATCACCTGGGAACTTGCTGGAAATGCAAATTTGTAGGCCCTGTCCCAGAACTTTTGAGTTAGAAACTCAGAGCCTAATTCCCATCCCAGCTGCCTGTGTTTAACAAATCTTCCAGGTGTTTCTGTTGCAGGCTAATGATTGAGAAACATGGCTCTTTCTCTGCTATTTGCTATCTCTTCCATTACAAGCCTTGAGATGAACTTAACTCTTGATAATGTGGTAATAATTTACTGCACTGTTGTTGTGGATAGGGGCTGTTATTGGATATTTGAGAAATAATCCCAATCCAAGAATTGATTTTAATTTTGAGAAGTTTGTTCATTGTGTTAGTAACAGAGACATAATAAATTTAGCTTAGACAGTTGCTTTTGTTCTCAGCAGTCATCCTTTTCTTAGGGATACTGTCTTATTCTTGTTTAAGATTAACTTGACGTTTTAATTCAGGAAATATTGACAAAACGAGTTTATCATTAGTGATTGTACTTCCCTGGTGATACAGTTTAGGTGTGTGGTTTGGCCCAAATCTCATCTTGAATTGTAATCTCCATAATCTCCACGTGTAGAGGGAGGAGCCAGGTGGGAGGTGATTGGATCATGGTGGTTATTTCCCTGCTGCTGTTCTGTGATAGTGAGTGAGTTCTCGTGAGATCTGATGGTTTTATAATTATCTGGCGTTTCCTCTGCTTGCTTTTGTCTCTTTTACCTGCTGCCGTGTAGGACATACCTCTTCCCCTTCTGCCATGATTATAAGTTTCCTGAGTCCATCCTAGCCATGCAGAACTGTGAGTCAATTAAACTTCTTTTCTTTATAAATTACTCAGTCTGGGGTATTTCTTTATAGTGGTGTGAAAACAGACTAATACACCTGGAAAGTGGAAATATTTATTTATTGGAAAGGGAGAGAAACTGCAGTGAGGTACATCTTTCACCTATTTTCTATTTTTTGTTTGCATTTTTATTTACAGTGAGATGTGTATACTTTGCAACTAAAATAAATTTGAAAAAATTTGTAATTTTTCTCATTTCTCCTATGTTTAGTCATTTTTTTCCTGAGAAAATGAGAGGAGAAGGGTGCTTCATTTTTAAACGCTCTTAAAACAGCTGGATGGTATATATAATTAAAAAGGCTAGCAAAAGAAAAAAAAAGCCATGGATATTATCAAAAGTCAAAAACAAAACCAAAAAAGAATGAATGAGAGAAATGAGTGGCAAAATCACTCAAAAGGCCAAATGTAGAATTATTCATAGAAAAATTGAAGAATATTTATTACATTGAATGATACAACATGTTTACAAAAATTAAGTTTTTACCATGACATAAATTCTAAAACATTACAAAGATCTTATATTATTCAATTAGGACAGAAAGCAAACTAAAAATAAATATATATTTTTTAAATTGTATTTTATTTTCAATTGACAAGTAATAATTATGTGTGCATATATATATAGGGTATAGTGTGATGTTGTCATCCACATATATTCAGTAAGATTATCAAACTAAGCTAACTAACATCCATTACCTTATATTCTTATAATCTTTACAGTGAAAACTTTAAAATTAATCCTTTTAGCAATTTTGAAATATATAAAACATTATTAAATATAGTTATTATGCTGTGCAATAAAGCACCCAGAACTTACTGAACTTTGTACCTTTTGACCAACCCTTCCCCTTTCCCTGTCCTTCTGCTGCCCCGGTCTTTCGGAGCCACCATTCTACTCTCTACTTTTATGACTTCAAAGTTTTTAGATTCTATATATAAGTAAGATCATGTGATATTTGTATTTCTGTGCCTGGGTTATTTCACTTAGCTAAATGTTGTCACAAATGACAGAATTTTCTTCCTCTTGGGGGTTGAATAATATTCCACTGTGTATATGTATCTCATTTAAAAACTTATTTTACATTTTAAGCATTTTTAAAAAGAGTTTTATTTTAGCATCATATATCCCATTTCCATTACTCTACAATTCTTTCTTTCTTTCCTTTTCCCTTTCCTGTTTTCCTTTTCCTTTTCTTTTTTTCTTTCTCCTGGATTCAGGAGGTACATATACAGGTTTATTACTTGGTATATTACATATGGTGAGATTTGGCTTCCAGTGTACCCGTTACCCAAATAGTGAATATTGTACCCAATAAGTAATTGTTTATCCCTGGTCTTTCCCTACTCTCTCCCCCTTTGAAGTCCCTAGTATCTATTATTTCCATCTTTATGTCCATGTGTACCCATTGCTTAGCTCCCACTGGTAAGAGAGAACATATGGTATATGATTTTCTGTTTCTGAGTTATTTCACTTGGGGTGATGGCCTCTAGCGTTTGTCCTTGAACACTTACATAAAAAACATTATGAATTACATCTTTTGTATTTTTTACCTACTACATATCTTTATCACCTCAATCAGGATATAAGCCAATTAGGGGCAGGGGCAATATTCTGTTATTATAGATGCTCTCCAAAAAGCCCAGCTTTGCAAATGACATGTTTTTATAAATACTTGTTGAATACTCTAACGGTTTAGATTAATTTTGTTATCCAAATTCAGTTGGCTTGCCTTTTCTTTTCCCAAGCTCATATTTTTGTGCTTAACATGAGTAAGGTTAGCTGCAGTGAGAATTCTACTCTGTGAGTCTAATTGCAGACTCTCGGGTAGACTGATTTCCATGCCTCAACTGTCATCAGATCTTGCAGTCATCAAGTATATTCCTCTTGATTGATAAACACACATCTTTGTGTGAAAGAAACAAGGAGATGGTTAGAGGCAGTGGTGGTCTGGAGTCTGCCCTGCTGTTTTGTAACAGCTGATTGTGCTCATTTCTTTTCAAGTCCTTTCAACAACTCATGGTTCTATGAAATTATACCGTGGAAGTCAGCAGGCACTACACATTTGATATACCCCCACCCCTCCACGGATGCCAGTGGTTAAACATTTAAGAGCAAGCATATCATTTTCTAGATAGTACCCACAATTGCTAAAACCAACTCTGTAGTGTCCTGGGTGATAAAGAGGCAACATAAGATGTTGCTTTTCCTTATACAAATAACTTATACAAATAGCTGATGGCAACAATGATGATGAAACTGTTGTGTTAATAGTTAACATTCTGTCTTCAGCTCTTTTCTAAGTGCTTTAGAGACACATCAGTTCATTTAATCCTCATAACAACCTAATGAAGTAGGTATGTAGAGGAATCTTGTTAATCCCACTTAATAAGTGGCTCAATCAGTGCCTAGATGAGGAAACACAGTGATAAAGAACAGTGAAACAAGGATAGCTGCTGGAAAGTTACTAAGAAAAATCATCTATTTGAATAGAATTAAGCTACATATAGTCATTCTTCTGTTAAATATTAACAGGGATAATTAAGATAACAATTACCTCAAAATTCTTTCAGTTTTTAAAGTTTCTTATACGAGAAATATTTCTGAATACATTTCATATTTACAAATAAATTTTTCTTTAGTAAGTGGCTGCATATTTTGTTATTTTGAAAAATGCAGAACGTATCCTAACTTCTCTTTACCTTTTTGGGCTTCTAAATAGCATGCATCTGCAGCTGCTGCACTGTAGCAGTTTGAGAGAACTTTGTTCCTTTGTGTGCTATGATTTATGTATAATAGAAAAATACCTCTTGAGTTTCATCACATGATGTAAATTTGTGTCCTGTTCAGTTTTCCCTTTCTATTTGACAGCCCATCAGCAATATTTATGTGTTGTACACAATATGTGATGCAAATATTTCATGAGATATTTTGATCCATAAATAATTTATTCACTTTAGTACTCCTAGATGCGATATTGTCCAAGAATGGTTCTTTAATAAAGTAATAGTAAACACAAACTTGATGGAAAAGTACTCTAAATAGAACTGTTAAAATATGAATGCCAGTCTTTCTACAGAAGTGATGGTGGATTGAAGAGAAGAGGGAGACTAAAATGAGCTTGCATTTTCAGAAACATTAAAAAAATCTTCAGTCTAGCTTATCTTGAATGTGCATGAATATTGTTATCAACTGATAACCTGAAACCCAGATTCTGTGCCTCTTTCCTGTTGGTAATGGGGTGGAGCTCTATTTGAACCTCAAGAAAGGAAAATGTAGAATAGCTTCCTAAACAAAAATCATCCACTGTTATGAAAAGAAAACTAATGCACAATATGGCTCCTCCATAATATCTCTCTACAGTCCTGCAGGAAAAACTTATTTTATTTTTCATTCTAAAATTCCACAAATACTTTTCAATATGATAACTTAAAAATTCGACCTATTAATAATTTATGGGACAATAATGGACTGTGTATATTTTTTAAGAAATGCTATTTTTTTTACCCTGATAGTTACTGGGTTCTTATTTTTACTACGCAGAAAATATAAATTGGTATCTTCTGGAGTCATTAGTGACATGACTAACATTTTAAAACTCAATATATGTGAATTATCTCATATCTTTCAAGGAGCTGTATGTCCCAGTAGCATCCATGTAATGATGCTTTTTATAAAATTTCTAATAAAAATGTTAATGGACACAAAGCCACAATAGTCTACAATTCAAACAACTGACTAGTTATTCTAATAGATCTAACTCTGTGTAAATAAAGCAGAAATTGGTAAACTTTTGCTGTAAAGGCAAGGTAGTAAATTTTCTAGGCTTTGAAGGAAAGGCAAATGTTGAAGATTTGTAGGTACTTACATCACCATTTAAAATGTAACCATATACAAATGTACAAACTATCCTTAGTTTGCAAAAAAAAAAAAAGGTATCAGGCAAGATTTGACCCATGGTTCATAGTAGTGTGCAATGACGAGCATCCCCCAAAATTAGGTGAAAATAAGATTCCTCACTTAGTCCCTAGAGGGCAATGCCAGAGACCCCACTGCTCAGGAACTTCAAAAGTCCAGTCTATTCCTCTCCAAGGAGCAAATTTTCTCTTTTAAGTGCCTAGGAAGCCCAAAAAGCTTAAATGTACCCTAACGAACAGAGCTGGAGACTCATCGGTCCTTTGATATGCTCCAAATAATGGAAAGGCTGTTGGCACAAATTGAGTTCTGGGGTTGGTAGAATGTTATTTAAGAATAGTGGAGAGTGAAAATAAGCCCCTGGTCTCACCCATAGCAGGGACATCACCTTTCTCTGGTACATCTGAGGGTAAAGTGTCCAGTGTTTCTCTCAATGAAGAGTCTCATCTGTAGATTGCAGGGCCTTTGAGTTAATGCTCCTTTGACTCCGTCCCTCTTCTACTTTCCCACAGATATTTTAATTTATACATACAATAATTTTCCCAGGTACAAGGTGGCCACAGGAAACTGAATCATCTAAAGTTTCTGCCACAAATAGGACCAAGAAATACTTTGTTTTTGTCTCTGTACTGGGGTAAGCTGTCTGCTCACCTGTTGCCACTCACCATTTCATTAGCCCCCACTAGCTTCCTCTAACACTTTATTGGCTCTTTCTAACACCAAAAGAAATTCGAGTCTTTTCGTTCTGGAAGAGGTAATCCTTCCCATTTTAGAAGGTTCAGGGATTCTTATCAAATTGGTCTACTACCTGCTTGGATCTACACAGTGTATTAGTCAATTCTCATGCTGCTAATAAAGATATACCTGAGACTGAATAATTTATAAAGAAAAGAGGTGTGACTCAGTTTCACATGGCTGCGAAGGTCTCAGGAAACTTACAATAATGATGAAAAGGGAAGCAAATACGTCCTTCCTCACATGGTGGCAGGAGAGAGAAGAATGAGAACCAAGCAAAGGGAGTAGCCCCTTATAAAACCATCAGATCTCAGGAGAACTTAGTACCATGAGAATAGCATGGGGGCACCCCCATGATTCAGTTACTTCACCCCCAGGTCCCTCCCAAGACATATGGGGATTATGGGAACTACAATTCAAGATGAGATTTGGGTGGAGACAGAGCCAAACCATATCACACAGAAAAGAAAAAGGTACTTTTTAAAATCTCTGCAAAAAGAACAATATCTGTGCACACTTCCTCTAGGACAATGGGCCCTGATCTCCCTATATTTGTAATGTAACTATAAAAGTGATTCTTTGTGACACATCTACTTATGCAAATTTTCCATCCATTGCCTATGGTGAAATTATTGGTTGTTGGCATCCTGTGTTGCTAGATGGCTTAAACACGAATTTAATGTGTGAAAAATGTGTATATCCACAACAAAGGGTCAATGCACAGGGAGTATTGAGAAAGTGTGATGAAAATTTTTTTTCTATCAAATTTTGTTTAATGGCCCAGAACTTACATTTAACTTACATTTTTGGTGTTAGATTGATATGTTCTTATTATTTTCTTTGAATATTCTCTAATTAAACACATTTCAAGATTTTTCCCATGTCAGGTAGGTCATAAAATGTACTTTCAAAAAATGGTACTAATGGAACATGCTAATATGGTCAAATAATTGTAGCTACTGGAAATCTGCAAGCCAGTTATTGAGTAATCAGTCATTACAAAATTGTGTTCATGGTATATGGTGACTAATGCATTTTAACATTACTTCTTGTTTGCATCTGGTTAATGTGTGAGTATAATTGGTGTCTGTCCTATTTATCATTTTGGTATGTGGTTTTTAAAATGAGAATCTAAGAATCTTCAGAAAAGATTCAGGCAGGACTATTAATTAGAAAATTGTATGCTTGTCATCAGAATTTATATCTTTTACAATATTATTTCTCTCCAAATTATTCCTGTTTGCTAAATGCAGTGTTTCAGGAACAAATCAACCATATAAGAGAAGGGAATAATGTTTTCTTTGCTTGATAAAATTACCATTGACCTTTTGCTAGTAATGACATTGTTATTAATCTAAATTTTATTTCTTTTCCTTCAAAGTAGTATGATATTGTTTTTTTCAAGACTGATACTTCATAGTAATACCTTAATTTAGAACTGTATTCTTATTTAATGATCACATTTTATTTATAAACATATTTTATATACACATATATTAGGTCTTGACACTTTTTCCCCAAAATCATTTATAATAGGAAAACCCAATGTAAAACCCAGTGTCTTTCACTAAATACTTCTTGGGATTTATGCCGATAATGACTTCTCATGGTGTATTTTTAGGTCAACTTCTTTTCCCTGCTGTATATTATCTGTCCGCAGGAGAAGAGCAGGTGCACAGAACTCTCTATGCAGTCTTGTCAGCCCACTCACTAGAATGCATGTGGTCAGATTATTGACTTAGCCCAGCATATTTTAACATTGCCACCTAGTATAAGATCTAGGTCGCTTTGAATATCTGCCTTTCAGTAAGATTGAGATAGGAGAGATATTAAGTCCCAGCAATCATTCCACCTGTTAAAGGGCTTTAGACCATGCTTGTGAGTATGGATTTGTTCTTCGTCACATTATTAATCATTCCACATAGCCTGTTTACAGTTTCACCATCAGCTGCAATGATAACAGTTGACAGTTGCAATGTCAGATGACACTTGCTTGAGACACTCATCAACTATGTTAAGGTGAGATGCTGTGAAGGTCTGGGCCATTAAACAGATTTAACTGTCTTGTCTAATTAACATTTAGAGATATATTGTTCTCTAGAGACTGACCGTAAGAAAGGTAAGCGTTTGATAAAGCTAATTTACTATTTGCTGAGTGTCCAGCATTGTGCTCAATTTATTACATTCATGATCTTGTTTAATTCCATGAGGCAGGTCATATATTTATTTCCGTTTTACAGATGAGGAAACAGAAAAGATAGGTTAAATAACTAAAAAATGAGTAAGAAGTCTGTTGCTTGAGCCGCATTTTTGCTAAGAGCCCATGTTCTGCAGTAACCAGCTCCCATTTAAACCAGGCTTCACCATTTCCCAGATGTGGGACAGTTACATTCTCTATGCCTCAGTTTCTGCATTCAAATGAAGAAGAATAATAGTTTTAAGGGTTACTGTGGCAATCACATACACTGATACACAAAAAAGCCTGAGAATAATGATGGTTGCTCTCATCCAGCTAGCAAGTGGCCAAGTTAGAATTTGCACCTATCAGATTTCATAGCAGAGGTTTAACTACTGTGTCATCTTACTTTGTGTAGATTTTACCTTCTGTTGTACAACCACCTCCATATGTATAATAACTCCCTTACAGAAGCAAAATAAATCATCACTATGCTCTTACCCCATAAAGATGCCCTCTTTTGAGCAGCATGTTCAAATTCATGGACATACCTCTAGAGCCCACATATCATCACTCGTGGACAGTGCCTCTTGTGTAAGCGAAAAAGAAAGGAATCCAAAGCAGCCTGGGTTGCAGTTCAACACTTTCCTAGAAAACCTCATTGCAAAATTAATTTGTGTGAGCAGCTGTGGAGTTTCTAAAGAGGAGAGTTCACTGGAAAGGCACACTGTGAAAAGGAATTTGGGTAACTAATTCTGCTGTGGATTCCATTTTCCGAGTGTAGGCATGAGAGAGGAAGTTCAACTCATTCAGTTTTTTTTTTTAATCTGTACCCATAAATAACAGCTCTGTTCTGTTCTTTACCCTAGAAGCTCTTTCTTGTTCTCTGAGGAGATGGAGTTGTACATTTCCTTTTGTGAGTAATGGCTCTGTTAGATTAAATAAATAACATTTCACACTAATGTAGTTCACAAGAGGATTTAGAAGCCATTAAGAATGTATTTAAAATCTCACAATAGACCCTCTCGCTTAGTTCTCTGGAACAAATTATAGTTTCTGACACATTCAAATTATACCTTAAGAGAGGACTCTGAACATTTTTCAGAAGCAGGGCATTCAGTATCTCCTTGAAGAAAAATAGACTATTTTTCTATGAAAGTTGCAGAGGAAAGAAATATCTAATTTTGTAGATAGCAAAGTATTTGGCTACTTCACTAGCAAAGTAACACAAGGTTAAAGTAAATTTAGTTATTTCACTTTTTGAATGTGTAATAAAAATTACCTTATTTATTTCTTTGATAATTTCTCTTTTAGGAATATCAGAATCTAGCTTACTAGTTTATAAAGTAGAAAGATCAATAAAGCAAATAAATATATTCAAAACATCTCCAACTTCAGATCTATTAGAAAATTATGAAATAATGCTATTCCTTCATGTATTTCTTTCAAATTTTTTTTCTTCTTTGTGACTCCCTTTTGTGTCCCCATACCTATCCCAGGTCACCAGTGTGCTCCCAAGTCTCCTTGTCTATCACTGTCCTTAACTGCAACATCATCACAAGAAGGCATGAATTCTCTTTAATTTCTTCCCTAATCGAAAATTAATTTTTTTATCATTCAGGATGTGGACTATGCTGAATACTAGTCAGGTGAATATGTTTTCCCACGTTTGCCTTTTCAGTAAAATCTGGATCTAGTAGAGAATGCCAGTGTGGTGAATAACAGGGATTTTGTTTGTTTGTTTTTTAAAACGAGAGAACCAGGAGCCAGAGAGGGCTTCTTGGATCCTTCAAATCTCAGTTGAGCAGCTGCCAGCTTAGCCTGTGCATTGGATCAGCCTGAATCTGCTGCCGAGTAGAAATGACTTTGCTCAGGCTGCTTTGATGGGGATTAATGAGCCATGGGTTTTGAAGGAGAAACGCGAACAATAATCACTACTAAGAATTTCCTCTCAAGAATGGCAGGCCAGTTATACTACAGGATCGCAGAGAAGGAAAAATTTTGGCTTACTGAGAACAAATCTTGAGTTTGGGTTAACTGTGGGTGGAAAGATCAGGAATGGAATATTTAATTTATGAAACTGATCCAATTAGCACCTTATTGCAAAATTGTAGAGACTGGTGTTCAAGGTACCAAGATTCAGGCTGACAATGGAAAGCACTTAGTAGATGGCAACTTACCTATACTGATTATTACACATAATTGAATTCCTCCTAGATTTAACTAAGAGGTATTAAGTACTCTAAAAGATGAATGTGGGAAAATTTTTAAAAGCTCCCAATATTATAATATAATGTAAATGATAAACTTACCTTCATAAGCAAAATCTACAAGAAATTTACTTAATTCTTTTTTTATTATACTTTAATTTCTGGGGTACATGGGCACAACGTGCAGGTTTGATACATAACTATGCATGTGCCATGTTGCTTTGCTGCACCCATCAGCTCATCATTTACATTAGGTATTTCTCCTAATGCTATCCCTACCCCAGCCCCCCACCCCTTTTTTTTTCATTTTTGCTGTCATCTTATCCATATATAATTCTAAATGAATTCTTCCAATAGAATTTTGTAACTCTACAGAGCTAGCTGTGCTATCCACGTATGGTGACTGAGCACTTTACAGCTAGTCTGAACTGAAATGCACTGTTAGTACAAAGTACACACTGGATTTTGAAGATTTGGTCCAAAAGAGGAAAACATCTCAATAATGGTTTTTTTGTGTTTTTTCTGTTGTTGTTGTTTGTTTGTTTTGAGATGGAGTCTCGCTATTGTTGCCCAGGCTGGAGTGCAATGGCGCAATCGCGCCTCACTGCAACCTCTGCCTCCCAGATTCAAGCGATTCTCTGGCCTCAGCTTCCCAAGTAGCTGGGATTACAGGTGCCTGCCACCACGCCCAGCTAATTTTTTTTTTTTTTTTTTTTGGTATTTTTAGTACAGACGGGGTTTCCCCATGTTGGCCAGGCTGGTCTCGAACTCCTGACCTCAGGTGATCCGCCTGCTTCAGCCTCCCAAAGTGCTGGGATTACAGGCGTGAGCCACCATGCTCAGCAATAATGTTTTATATTTATCATATGTTATTAATGTAGGAATAAAACTTCGTTTCTTTAAAAAAATGAGAAAAATATACTATCCACCTATAACAAGAAAATTTTTAGATTTTTATGCTAGTATCATTCCACTAATAAAGCAAGATAGATATTAATAAATTTTATCAGTAGACGGTTTATCATTGTTATCAAAGTCAAGTCATATTAAAATCTTTTTCGACTAAGCTTAGAAATAGCATGAGGAAAGACACTTCATAATTACAGCAGGGGATAAAAATGTATTATCTTACCCTCTAAAAGAAAAAAAAAACTGCGCTATTCCTTGGATAATTATTTGTGGGCGTATTCTCTGAATGCCAACAACATAACCTTGCTCCAAGAGTAAGCAATGTGTGCAGCCCTATAGGAAGACAACATAGGGATGGAGGTTGCCTGTCTTTGAGTCGGGTTGCCATTCTTTTTGCCCTCTTCATAGTCTCTGGGACAACATTTATACCCATGGGAAAACACTTATTATAGATACTTATACATCTTAATTTCTAGGTGTAAATTGGGAGGATATGTGAGGAAAGGTGGGTCACATTCATCCCACCCTCCCTTCTTTAGAAAGCAGAAATGCATTCCTTTGACGATTTGTAAAAGTCTAGTCCTTCTATTTTCATTTAAACAGGGAATTGGGTTAAGGATTTTCTCAGAATAATCATCTTTTAAATAAGTGGCCTCTTTTATTAAGTATAAGCTGTCATTTGTGTGATAGAATGTGCTAGGGGTGTGTAGGCAATCAAACTTACAATAAACCAGATTCATTTCAAGAATCTCTCTAGTTAATATCTATATGAACCAAGAAAAGACACTCTACTAATACATACCTACGTCTTCCCAGTGTGTTATTCTGACATTTTCTTCAAAATTACTCTTGTTTCTATCAATCTGCCTGATTCCGAGAAATGAAAATGGAAAGTAGCTATAAAGAAGACATTAAAATATTTAGGTCTTCACAAAGGGCATTTTCTCATCTCTGATAAACGTGCCCCAAGTAAACCCCTGACTTTGAATTTCTTCAGTATCTGAGTACATAGTCAGGACAAGATTATGGCAGATTATAAGCCCCAGCTAGGCTTTACCAGAAGTCTCTCCATTCTAGGGCTTTCAAACTAGTGGAAAAGGGAGATTCAAGTGTGCTAATAAACATGATGGACAAATATAGTGATACACAGTACAGCAAGTAAGAAAATATTTGGTTTATAATATCTACAGGTTTAAATATTTGATTCACACAATGATGTCCTGAATATGAGAATTCTGATTCTTATAAGACTGCCTTAGAGACTAATTCACAGAAGCATAGACAGTTGTCCAACGGAATAAAAGTGCTTTGAACTAACATACCATTTAGACTTTGACTTTTCACAGGGTATAAGATAAGCTTGATAAAATTTTAATTTAGTTTTATTCTCATGAAGTCACAGACTAGGTAAATATATGAATTTGAGTAAATTAGCATAAATGAGAAAAAAGGCACACAGAATGGCAAGCATATGGAATAAGTATAGATTAATAGGTAGCAGGAAAGAAACAGGAACAACAAACAACTTGGTGAGAAGAAAAAGAACAGTTCAGAGACTAATCAGGAGAGGTACACTAACAAGTTAGTTTGCACAAAAACTGTATTAACAGAATCATTACTAGAAGTGAAGCAAATGCAGAAATAAGTTGTATTTCTTTTATAATTTATAATTGGTATTATTACCTGTTTTGACTGTAAGTAGGATTTAATTTATAGAGGTGACTGATTGAAACCCAGTGAGATTAATGCCACTCAAGGGAATTTTGTTACTCATAGTCTCCAGGAAAATGGGGCATGCCACACCATACAGGGCCACATGGGGAAGCCCCAGGGTCATTCAGGAGGCAGAGGAGTGAGGGAAATTATGGCCCAGAGCCTTTATTGTGGTTTCCATGAGAAGACATGAATGAGGCAGTGATATGGTTTGGCTCTGTGTCCCCACCTAAAAGGGATCTGATCTCAAATCCTAATCCCCACCTGTTGAGGGAGGGACCTGGTGGGACATGGTGAGATCATGGGGGCATTTTCCCTCGTGCTGTTCTTGTGATAGTGAGTTCTTAAGAGATCTGATGGTTTAAAAGTGTGTGGTGGGTCCCCCAATCCCCCTCTCTCTCTCCTGCTGCCATATAAGGCATGCCTTGCTTCCCCTTCACCTTCTACCGTGATTGTAGGTTTCTTGAGACCTCCCCAGCCATGTGGAACTGTGAGTCAATTAAACCTCTTTCTTTATAAATTACCCAGTCTCAGGTAGTTCTTGATAGCAGTGTAAAAACGAACTAATGCAAGGAAGGTAAATTTGAGTAAACATAGGATAGGATAGTTGGAATAACTTCAGTGGACTCTCCCCAACTATCCTATCCTATGTTTACCCAACTTACTATTGAGTACAATTTACAGTTTACTACAGGGAGAGCTCCAGTTGTCCAGCACCTGGCCCTGGGGTGACTTAGGGCAGAGGAAATATTGGCTTGGTGTAAGAGAGTTAGATGAAGGAGGTGGTTAGAATATGGACTTTGAATTTGTTGGTTTGTATATGAAAGGCATGCTTACAGGGGAGTTGTTTGCTAACTCTGGGAATTAAGTAGCCCTGGGAGGGGCAGGGTCTCATTGACCAACAAGGCCCCCAAGAGGTCAAAGGATCATAAAATACAGAAAACAAAGAACATGATTATTACCCTACCCTAGTTTACATAGTTTTATAAGGCCCTCTTCTTAAGTACTTCTTAAGTTACTTAATATATCATTAATGCTAAATATTATCAAAGACATTTTAAAACATGTTATCATTTTCATATAATTTTTAAATTTACAATTAGGGGCTAATATGTTCATCTAAGTTTACAAAATTTTAAAATGTTTTCTGTTAGCTTTCAAATGCTTCCATCTCATTCTTCATTACTACAACCCTTTGCACAACTCAGACCATCATTAGAGCTCCATTTTATTTTAAAATACTTAAATCTAATAGATTACCATCCAAAATACATGAGGAACTTATATAACTTAATAGCAAACAACAACAAAAGAAAACCAACCCAATCGAAAAATGAACAAAGGACCTGAGTAGACACTTTTTCAAAGAAGACATGCAAATGGCCAACGGTTATATGAAAAGGTACTTAACATCACTTCTCATTAGAAAAATGCAAGTTAAAATCACAATGAGATATCACCTCATACCTGTTAGAATGGCTGTTGATCAAAAAGACTAAAGATAACCAGTGTTGGCAAGGATGTGAATCACTTGTGCACTGTTGGTGGGAATATAAATTGGTACAGCCATTATGGAAAACAGCATGGAGAGTGCTCAAAGAATTCAAATTCTACTATATGACCCAGTAAACCCAAACGAAATTAAATTAGCACCTCATAGAGATAACTGCTTTCATGACCATTGCAGTGTGGTTTACAATAGCCAAGGTATGGAAACAACCTAAGTGTCCATCAATGGATGAATCAGTTTAAAATCATGGTTTATATATAAATGAAGTATTCTACTTTAAAAAAAGATGAGGCTGGGTGTGGTGGCTCACACCTGTAATCCCAGCGCTTGGGGGCCTGAGACAGGCAAATCACTTGAGGCCAAGAGTTTGAGACCAGCCTGGGCAACATGGCGAATCCCCATCTCTACTAAAAATACAAAAACTAGCTGGGCGTGGTGGTGTGCGCTTGTAATCCCAGCTACTCAGGAGGCTGAGATGGGAGAATTGCTTGAACCCAGGAGGCAGAGGATGCAGTGATCTGAGGTTGCACCACTGTACTGCAGCCTGGGCAACAAAGGAAGACTCTGTCTAAAAGAAAAGAAAAGAAAAAGATACTGTCATTTGGGACAACGTGGATGAACCTGGAGGACATTATGCTAAGTGAAATAAACCACACACAAAAATGCTGCATGATCTCTCACTTATATGTGGAATCTAAAAACTGTCAAATCATCTACCACATGACTGTGCTAATCATTTCATTATGTATATCAAAACACGGTATACACCTTAATAAAAATAAAAGAAAATAATAACATACAGGGTTTGACAATAATGACAAGTATTATGAAGGGGAGACAGTAATTTAGGTAGAATGTTAAATATTAAGCTGTATTTGTGGGAATATCAGTCTTGTTAATTGACTATACACTGATTTATTTTAAAAATGTATAAATCAAATCAGTATAAGAGAATTAATACCATAGGCAGTTTTGGTTCCATTTTTTCTCTTAACCCTAGAGAATATTAGATAAAGACAAATATAAGTCACTTTCACAAACCAACTTGCATATGCACACATACACACAAACAACATGAACATACATGTCACATGATGTCAGCTATATCTATTTTGAATTCAATGTTCTTAAGTAGAAATTCTGCAGAATGTCTTCCAAGATTAGGGTTACTATTGAATAGGATCAAGTAAAAACATTTTTGAAAATTGTCAAGGGTTTGAATTTTAGAGAAAATATCACCTAAGACATTTATTTCATTTTCATAATACATTAATATGTACTAATTATATTTTAATATACATTTTTATATTTAGTTATAATTTTATAATATAGCCTACCATAGAGTTGTTAATGCTTTGCTGAAAAAAATTAATATATTTATGATAAATACAAAATTTCATTTGGAGGCATAATATGCTGGGATGCAATTAACAAGACTGATATTCCCACAAATACAGTTTAATATTTAACATTCTAAATTATCAGTGAACCCAGGAGGTGGAGGTTGCAGTGAGCTGAGATTGTGCCACTCTAGCCTGGGTGACAGAGTGAGGCTCCATCTCACCAAAAAAATAAAAATAAAAAGTTTTATATCAGAAGATTTATTAGAAATTTCAATTCGATGAACTACCTCAAGAAATATGTATCCATTACCATAAGTCATAAATCCTTTTACATGTTACTAAAAACATATATATGTTCAATGGTTTAATTTGAAGCACTACTTTAGTGCTATAGTACATTAGGGTGGCTGGTTTGTCACATCCAATGTAGGAAAAAAATGTGAGAACTCATTCAAACCTATTGGGAAAATGTATCATTTCTAGTGCTTTCTAAAAGCTGAGTAACTTAAGTCTAGTGTTAACTGTGCTTACATGCAAGGGTATAAATCAAACTTTTTTGGGGAGATGGAAAAGGGTGGTAGTTGTTCCTATTAGCAGATCTTAGTATTAATAATGATTTTGTCTCAAAATTTTCTGCAGAGTAACTGTGGAGTTTAACCACCATGCTTTCAAATTTGAGAATTATGTCTACAAATAACTGAGCTAAATTAAATTACTGCCATCTGTTATTTTGCTTAAGCTACTTCATGACTGTCTCAGATATCAAATGTGGGAATTTAAATCACAGTTGGAAAAATGAATTTTTTAATGTTTTTGCTATCTTATTTGGGAAAAATGTGAAGGAAATGGTAAAGAATAAAATAAGTCATGGACACCCTAACCAATAAATCATCAGTTGTCTATTGGTTAATATTAAAAATATTTGGAGACTATTGTTAACCATAACCTGGCCCAAACTGGTTCACCAGGAATGTTTCTTATGGGGGTTGTTGACCAGGTACCAACTATAGTGAAGAAGTATTTGTTTATTCTGTGTTTATAACTTCCTGTGGCGGCCACAAAGGGGATAGATGTAATGGGACAGGCTTTAGCTATTGTGCCAATTATTATCTTCACCCATTTAGCATCTGGGTGTCACTCAAAATCCTGGGCAATTCTATCTCTCTCCAGCTTGAAGGCAGGGCTGGTGTCTGCCACTGATTGGCACATCAAATGTGAATGCAGATGGGTATGTTTCGGGAGTGAAATCTTGTGTGAAAAAAATGCCTGGTTTATTTTAAGAGTTCCTTTGCCAATTAAAGGTTTGTTGGCTAATATTCCATGAGGAATGAACAGAAGGGACTCTCAAAAGTTAGGGGCAGCCACAATTTAGTGATCAAAATCTCACAGGAAATTACTTTGCCTTCACAACTTTCTCTGGCTGGTGTGGATCTAGTTCTGAAAATTGTTTAGCAGAAAGCATGACAAACTCCAGTGTGAAGGTTACTGGTTTTTCATTTGTTTATTTGTTGATGGTAAGATACTTTTAGATGTTATGGAACTGGCTACAAAAGATTACATGACTGTGGTGGTCTTTATATTTATCTGACTACTTTTTGCAGTTTCATTCAGCATTGAGAGAAATGGTTGGTAGGACACACAAATTCCTAAATTTGGCTCTATCTTCAATTTCGCTAAGATCTTCAACCACATGCTTGTCTGATACTGATGTAGGTTTGTTCTTTATATAAGCAGTGATATCTGAACTCTTATGCAAGAGCACATGTGTGTGTTTCCATGTGTATATTGCTCATTTTGCATATGTGTATAAAGTCAGAGTATAGCAAAATGACTAAGGTATTTCAGTGATGCTCTATAAGAAAGAATATTTAATAGTAATGCCTTATTTTTATCTCCCCAGTTATGAAAATCCTAGGACCACAGATATAATATCTGTCCCTGTGAACAAGGATGAACTTTGGATAAGTGGCCTAATTTAACTGTCACATGGCAAGGCTGAATTCAGGAGGATTTTTCCTTTATCTTATTTTTTTCTCTTCATTTCTAAGAAAAGAAAAAAAAGCACTGTCTCTGTTATAATCAGTAACAGAGAACTACGTGTTGCTATAGACTAGAATCTAAACTGTGTATAGAATTATGAGACTGATAAAATATTAGTGCACAGTGTATGTATAGTTTCTCTCATTTCATAACATTTTAAGAAAAAAGATGCCAAAATGGTGTTATTCTTTAAGAAAATGCTATCTTAAGATAGACCTAGAGGCAGCCCAGATTTATGCTAACTAAAAGTAGTTTGGGGACACACTATTTTAGCTTGGAATTTTCTGTAATGGTTGAATTGGACTGTAGAGAGTCATGCTGCAGTCATCACAGTTGATTCTGGGATGCGCTTGTGTTTTCTATAATTCATGGTGTTGGACTGTGATTTTCTTGTGTTCCCTTTTGTCTGTATGGAACTTTGGAAAATTGAAACACATTAGGCTTGCAGTTTGCGTAATGTAACTTTGGATATGCTTAAAAGGTTAGATCAGTTCCAGATGAGCAAAGCCCTGGTTTCAAATAGTAATGAAGAAACTCATACTCCAACTGGGCATCTTAATAAGATCCCTCTGGTTTTATTTGAATGGAATAAAAAGTTCTTCAAGGTTTGTTTCCTTATATTTTGCAAAAATTTAATTTCTCTCTAGGATCAAGGGATTTATTGAGAGGGGTTAATGTGGTTCAATTTTATGTGGGGTGAAAAAAATGCAGAACATGTTAGCCTGTGGTAATTGGACTTTACTTTTTTTATATTCTTTGTTTCTCTCTGTATATCAGTCACAATAGGCTAGGTTATGCAGAGTAACAATTCTAAAATCCCAGTAGGTTTAAACAGTACATGTTTATTTAATGATATTCATCAATGTGGAAGCCAGGGAATTCTGCTCATTGTGGTCTCCATTATACATGAACATACTCTAACATGCAACATAGATTAAAGAAGATTTCTCAGCTGAGTGGAGAGTCCATATAAAGAACTGAGAAAAATGTAAGAAAAATATTTTCCTGATTTATTTCTTGATGTCTTAGAGGAAACATCAAAACACATTAATTGAAACCTCTAAGGAAGAAACATTCTCATGTCATTTATTTCCACACAATTCATAGAAACATTTGCAAATTTTATGAGCAGAAATTTTATATTCTTCCCTTGGTTGATGATTTAGACCTAGATGTTATTCTGAACTACTTAACAAAATAATTACTGTCAAAGCAGACTTTTTTCACTATGAAATGCTCAAATGTCTTTTCTCTGCTCTCAAGTAAGAGATGCGTTACTAGAGATGGGTTCAATCCAAGATCCAACATGTTTGACGATGAGATGGTTAGTGTAACAAACAGAAAACTTAAAATCAGCATTCTTTGGCAGTGGGCTGTTGGATTTTTTTTTTTTTTAACTTCTTTTTGAACTTCACTGTTTCTTTCAAATACTGTAATTCTCTCTTGGAATTCTGTGCAACTAGCTTAGCAAGTTGAACTGGGACCACCTTCTTTTTAAATATGAGATTCCACTGATTTTCATTTCAGTCTAGTTGTATTTGCTTGGAAATTATATTGATTCTCAGGACCAACATCTGAGTTGATGATAAAAATATTTGTACATTTGTCTCAACTTGTTCCTTGCACATATATCTTTTTGGAAGACTTCATGAATGTGAGAAAGTGGGACAGAGGACCTCTAATTACAACAAAAAACTCAGCAAAGCCTCAGGATACTTAGATTCAACATCCTGACAGTCACTTTCTTCGCGTCTTTCTCTTGTTCTCCGCTATGGAGACAAAACTTTATGTTTAAAGGTGAAAAGACATTTTTAAATTCCCAATATTTAATAGAGATCGTGTTTTGTTTTAGTCTACTCTTACATTGGTAGAATTAACTTACTGAATTTATGACTGATTTCAAGAAAGGATTTACTCATGGAAACTAGTAATTGCTAGCTAATATGCTTCTTAGAGCAAAGAAAAAATAGATTCAGAATGTCTATCTTACCATTTCAGAAATATTTTACGATGTCATCAGTGACATATTTGCAAACTTGGAAGTGGACTCATTTTGATATGATGAAGTTAGAATGTGGAAAAATCAGTGTCTTTATATTTAGTTGTTTCCAAGGAAATTCAACAAGAGTATTATATTTAGATTTAATTTTCTGTTGAAGAAACAGTTTGTTGCATTTTCAAAATTTTACAAGGCTCACATAGTAAAAAATAACATGCTTTCCTGCTGCTGTTGGAGAAGTATTGGTTACATTTAGAGCCATGTGGGAGGTAAAATCCTGACCACCTGTTATAAGCACAGTTGGAGTAAAAACTTTTTGGGTTAGTTTGTATTGGCTAGATAATAGAAAAAGAAAAATATTAAAGTGTAATTCAAATAGAAAGGTATTATTTAAAATGTAAATTGATTTTCAAATAGTAATTGGGTTTTTAAAAGTTCTGTTAGTTCTTCATGTTTCAAAATGCCTTGTATCTTGCCTTCATGAATCCACCTGTGCAGCCTAAGCTATGTGAATTGAGGAGACTCAGTCATACTTCTATGTACTAACTTTAATCACGCTTCATCCTCAGGGTAACATATATAGTTTTATTATTATTATTCCTGCCACATAGAAGGACAAAACAATGTTCACAAAGTTAGATTTATGCCTAAAGTCAAACAATAAGTAAATAAAACACCAGTATTTGAATAAATACGTTTCAAGTATTAATACACATGATCCATATTACCTCAGGGATACCCCAACTTAACCAAATGAGATAAATTTGTCAATTAGGTGAACCATTTTGTCCTAATAATTAACCAGCCTGCTAGA
Source organism: Gorilla gorilla gorilla (assembly GCF_029281585.2). Lineage (NCBI taxonomy): Eukaryota > Metazoa > Chordata > Mammalia > Primates > Hominidae > Gorilla > Gorilla gorilla. The sequence continues at coordinate 20,645,286 of NC_073230.2, forward strand.
AAAGGCCAGCAGGAGAATTCTTTTGACAACTTACTAGTAATGTCTTGTTTTTGTTAAATAGTTAATATTTGTTGAATTTATTACAAGTTTTTCAAATGATGATAAATTTCTAAATATCAACAGATTCTCTAAGGGTTTTCTAATCATCACCTTCTTACACTGACCTTGGAATTAACGCATCATTTGGACCAAGTGGTTGAAATTTTTAATTGAATACTTCATTTTTTTTTTTTGGATGGAGTCTCGCTCTGTTGCCCAGGCTGGAGTGCAGTGGCACAATCTCAGCTCACTGCAACCTCTGCCCCCCAGCTTCAAGTGATTCTCCTGCCTCAGCCTCCATAATAGCTGGGACTACAGGCGCACGCCACCACACCCGGCTAATTATTTGTATTTTTAGTAGAGATGGGGTTTCACTGTGTTGGCCAGGATGGTCTCAATCTCCTGACCTCGTGATCTGCCCACCTCGGCCTCCCAAAGTGCTGAGATTATAGGCATGAGCCACCTCACCTGGCCGAATAGTTCATTTTTAGTAAGCATAAGTTGCTCTAAAACTTAGATGCATTTGTCACCGGACTTATTAAAGCCTTTTTAATCCCTCCATATGCATGCATTAAAATATAATACTTCTGACTAAAATATCATCCCTAGAATGTTATTAGAATTGAATATATAAGAATATATAAGAAGTAGCAAAATAAATGAAAGTCTAAGTACACTAATTCAATTGAGTGTCAAAGCACATCAAAGTTGTACATTTTTATAGCAGGGTACAGTATGCCAATTTGATGCTACCCATCAGGGAGTCTTGGCAAAGTCCCAGGATAACCAGTCTGGTTAATGCTGCTCTCTGAACAAAAGGGTAAATTCCATCTTTGCTCTTCACTTTTTCTTTAGGCACTGGCATCACCACCTGCTTTTGTACGAAACATTCCTTCTTTTTAAGAACACCCTTTTACTTATCTGGGTAGATCTGGCGGAGTTGTCAAACAAAAGACCCCCAGTTAATCTAACATTGCCTAGACAATTAGAGGCATCCATCTCCTCTCTGTCCCAGGCACAGCTACTAATCCAGAGGTGGACAGGTGGCACAAGCAGCACCAAGTGAGGGCATATCCCTTTCTTGAATAGAGCTTTAAGTCCCTGGAGTAAACCTATAGAAAACCTGTCAAGGATATAAAAGGAAAACAATGGAAGTAGAGACAAGTGGAAGGAGGGGGAGATTCAGAGAAAGAAAGAAAGATAGCGATTGATGAATGAATTTGTTTTGATTCTGGATCTTGTCATCTTTGAACTCAATAACGATCCTTTTGACCATCAAAGTTAGATTTTTGTCATTTTGAACTAAAAAATATTATGGTTTTCTTCTGTCATAATTATCTTATATGGAATTTATCTTTATGGCATACAAAACACTGTTGCTACTTTGGAATGGCAATTAGATTTAATTTTAGATTAATATAATTGTGATTGTTATTATCATAGCTAATATTTATACAGCATTTTGCAGCTTTACGTGTATGGTGTCACTCAATTCTTGTGACAGTCCTATCATTTGGAAGCTGTTATCTCCATTTTTAGTTGAGGAAGATGAGGCTCAGGGAAGTCAATAAATTCTCCCAGGATTATCAGCTGGGAAGAGTCAAAACTGGGATATAAACACAGACAGTTTGGATTTTCAAATATATTCTCTAAACCAATGACTAATGCTCTTTTTAGGACAGTCATTGTTGGGAGAGAGAGACACACACACACAGAAAATCTCTTTATTGATATTTCACATGTATGTAATTATTACAAACTTTCTTTAGAGTACTGCTTATTCAACTAATTTCATGGTTTGTAGACTATGGATTTGTGCTTGGGATGAAAAAAAGCAAGAAATTATGCACATTGTCTTTTTCATTATAAATACTAGTGTTTCTGGCAGACTTCAGTCCCAGTAAAACAATCTTAAAAATACATTTAGCAAGAAATACAAACTTTTAAGGGCTTTTGCTAAATACTATGTAGTGATACTTCTCTCTGGAATAGATACTTGGCAGATGTTTTAAACTTCATTTAGTAATGCGTTTCTTTTTTTACATGATGAGCAACAAAACGTCTGTGTGTGGGCCTAGATATTTAACTAAAAAAAATTTATATCTGCACCTGAATGGGGAAAGGAAGGAGGAAAAGTAGTTGTAATCAGCACAGTATAGGAAATTTTTCTCTGCCTGCTAGTCTTCTATAGAATGTTGCTGGCTGAAATGGTTCATCATTATATAATAGGTCTCAGTAAATAATTACTGAATTAGTGAATGAGTGAATAACCACTCTGCTCTAATGGAGAAAGTTTTAAATATGTAAAAATTAACATTCCCACATAATAAGTTAGACCCTTTAGTGAATATTGAGAAGAGTTGCTAAACTGAGGAGCAGTGCAGTGTAGCAGTTAGGGGCAGTGACTTTGTAGTTAAACTCCTGGGGCTAAGCAAGAGATCCACGATATTTTTGATTGGCGTATAAAGGCTTCTAACCTCTCTATCTTTCCCTGCTTACTTTGAATAGGCTGATTTTCTTCACTTGATTATTTGAATGCCCCAAAGGAAAAAATGAAAAAACTTGATAAGTATTTATGAAAGTTTGACTCTCAGATTCATTTAGTGTATTTTTTTTTTTTTTTTTTTGAGATGAAGTCTCACTGTTTCACCCAGGCTGGACTGCAGTGGCGCCATCTTGGCTCACTGCAAGCTCCGCCTCCCGGGTTCACGCGATTCTCCTGCCTCAGCCTCCGGAGTAGCTGGGACTACAGGTGCCCGCCACCGTGCCTGGCTAATTTTTTTTGTATTTTTAGTAGAGACTGGGTTTCACCATGTTAGCCAGGATGGTCTCGATCTCCTGACCTCGTGATCCACCCGCCTCAGCCTCCCAAAGTGCTGGGATTACAGGCATGAGCCACCGCGCCCAGCCTAGTGTATTTTTTTTTTTAAACCACCCTTATGCCTAGGCCAAAGTCTTGAGTTTAGGGCAGTAATAAAAGGTATTTATTCTGAAAGTGTTTTCCTACTTGCATTGATTGCTCAAACAACCAGACCTACCCATGAAAGAATGACAAATCTGTTACTGATTTCAAGGCTCATGGAAAGTTTTGTTTTTTTCTTATGCATTCCAGCCGAGGGGTTGCGGGGAAAGCTTCAAATAAATGGCCTTGCGATTATAGCAGCTCCTGCCAACCAACAACCTAGAATGACTTTTGGGCCTTCCCCAGGGTCCTACTTTAATAAGCAACCTCTAAAATAGCAGTTTCCAGAAAACCGTTGTCATTTGTGCAAACAAACAGGACATTAAAAAGCAGGCGGCCCACCTTTTGATGGTAATCTCTGTGTTAACCACCAGCATTGTTGGGGGCTTGGAGGGATGTTCCAGAAAGCTTCTACTGGTTATTTTTTGCCCTTTTCATTAAAGGACCCCACCCTTAACTCAGATATCTAATTAAGAAATAAGCTAAGTTAAAAAGACCACTTACTGGAAAAAAAAAAAAAAATCTGTCTCCAAATACACATTTCTGACATTTGGCTGGTTATTTTGAGAATCTTAGTGAAAAAAAATTACATCTTTAAAGAAAGTCTTCATTTACAAGGGTATCTACCTCTATACACCAGTAAAAGAGGAAAGACTAAGTCACTAGAAACTCTTAAGATGAAAAAGGCATTGGTTTAAAATGGACATAGTAAGCCTTACCTTGTTTAAGATGGTTTTTCCTAGCTATCTTATCTTAACTGGGCTTTTATAGCCTCTTTTTTGTCTCAACTAATAATGATGTTTAGATCTAAGTTGTATTCTTTTGAGATGTAAATTTTATCTCATTTCACCTAAAGAGTTCAATACTGCTGGAAATATTGTTTGTTCCAGCTGAACCTGATAAGATATTTTAAAAGAATTTAAAGATACTTTAATGATGTTGCCAGAATTTATAAAGGGCTCTATTTAATTGCTTTAAGAAACCTACCACAAGTGTTTAAATCAAGTATTTTATCAGAAAAATAAAAACTAACTGAAATGTCCTTTAGTTCATGTGATCTGAGATACTCTTTGGCAAATAGATCTAGTGTGAAAATTTGTACACTAAGAATGCCTTCAGAATTGTTGGCATTAAATGTAGTGCAGACACCTTTGCTGGGTTTCATGGTTAGACAGGTTTGTGTCATCTTTATGAAATGTTTAAAGCAATAAAAACTATGTTTAACCTTGAACTTTTTCTTTGCTTCTGTCCTGGGCTTTAGGTTTTTTTGCTCTTTTAAAAGAAAAATATTGAAATTTGTTTGATTTATTAAACTGCAGTTACAGGACTAGATCCTAAATTATTCTGGTTTCCCACAATATCTGGCTGCAACTCTCCCACCAGGAATAAGAATTGCTTTGTTCCTAAAACGCTGTAAGCTGAAGCTGGATGACTTCATGCAAATTTCAAAGGAAAACATTGTGTCTCATGTGTGGGCCACATAAAAATTCACCAAGCCACCTGATGCCATAACCATAGACATTCAAACTGCAAACCAGGACAAGAGGTTGACAGCTTCAGGCTATAGACAGCTTTTCCCAAGACGTTAGTACAAGACTTCTATCATGAAACTCTTACCCCTCTTATTTTTGCCTTGTTTATGCCTGCTTTTTCTTCTTTCTTTCTCTTTGTTTCTCTCTCTCTGTTTCCCTTCCTTTCTTTCTTTCTCTCTTTCTTTCTTCATACCAAAAATAATGTTGTAATTAGAATTTCACAAACAGATTCTGCGGGTGACTTGACAGCATGCCTAACCCAAATCTTTCTGTTAGAGAGAGCCTTTAGTCTACCTAATAAGTAACTTAAACATATCCCTCATACAACTTTTTGTTCAAATTGTACTAATGATCCCTTTTCACAGAGTTAGCAATATCTGCTTTAATTTAATTTAGTTACAGGGTACTAACTAATATAATTGCTACCTACTAGCTGAACAAAGATGTATCTGTACCACTGCTAATACCATATGCTGTAGCTAGATAAATTCCTCTGAGGAAATTGAGACCCACTGCATAAAATAAGAAAACAGACTTGGTGACTATGATAGGTCTCACTCAGTCCCCAATGGTCTTTTAATTTGTTGGTTGTTTGCGCTCTTGACTCAGAATCATTGTGAATTTGTTATATTCCTTTCGGTTTTGCTTTGTATTATTTTCTTTAAATTTTGTACCTTTCGCATGTCAAATTTCTGCAGAAATACAACACCTAGCAGAATAATGCTAGCCCAACATGTTGAAATAGTAACCAACAACTATGAAACTGACAAAATTGAATTTAACAATGAACCCCAGGCAAATTTAACAAGAGCCACTACTTGCAAACCTTCTTGCTCAAAGGTTCTTGACACTGACTCATAACTTCTGGCTATTTCCCCAGCGTATGACCAGACCAGTAAGGAAGGTCTATCCTGGCATTGAGAGACAGTAAAAACCTAACTGCAGGTTAATTGATCAGTGATACCTTCAGAGAAAGATCTTAATATAAAGTGGGAAATGTAAAAGTCACTGATGCCAAGATGTAATGGCTTACACTAGACCCAAACAAAGTAAGCCAGGAGTCATGAAGGAGGGGAATCTCATACTGCTATGTCTGGTATAAAAAGTACCACAAGAACCGTCTGAAAACTCATAAGAAATTACCACATGTTCTGCATGTTCTACACATCCTGCTCATTCTGAAGGTCCTACATATATGTCTGTAACAGGGCTTATCACAAGAAATCTGTCAAAACTGTAGTGTTCCAGATAAGCCACTCCTACAGATACACTTGCCTAGCAATGGCTGTCTCCACCAATGAATTAGCAATGGCTCCTTCAACAAGCCTATGTGACCAGTGATTTTTGTTTCAGAATAGCTTATATGGACCTCTCCTCTTTGTCTTTAAAAGTTTCCCCTTATCCTAATAGCTCCAGATATGCCTATGATTCATCATAGCATACATATCCTGGATTCCAATCTCCTGCATATTCCTGAATAAACTTTTTGGGGAGAGCCTGCCTCTCTTGTTATTTTAGGTTATCTCCAAATGAATATATAAAATCATATTTTCAGTAATAATTCCAACAGGTTTAGTTTTTTTAAATAGAATTTGACAAGCTTATTGTGAAATTTCTATAGAAATTCAAAAAACCTAGAATTCTTAAAAAAGAGAAAAAAACTAGAAGACTCCCATTAGCTGATTTCAGGAATTACTATTAAGCCAGAATAATCAATACAACACAGTACTGGGACAAGGAATGACAAATAGATCAGTGGAACAGAAGAGCTTAAAAAGAGCTCCACTCACATAGTCATTTAATTTTCAACAACGGAGCTGAATAATTCCAATGGAGAAATAAAACTTGTCAACAGAGTGATGAAATGTTGACAAGAATTAAAATGAATCTCAACCTCTACTTCGTATCATGCAATCCTAGTGTTAGAAAAATGGAGCTTTACAGATAAGATAAAGTAATTGTTTCAATAAAGGCCAATTCCTTTTTTTTCCTCTGAATAGTTATAAAGAGGAATCAGAGATAAGAATCTATTTCAGATGGTAAATTTTGGAATAGAGGTGCCTAAGAGAAGGAGATTCTGCTCTACTTGTTAAGAGAAGATGCAATTATGTAAGAGATCGAGCTGTGCTCAGATTTTCTACTATTCACAAGTTATTGACACTGTCATGAGTCAACCCTATTATCTTTACCAGGATATTAAAGACACGGGCTCAGTTGATCACATTTACTCCTTTTATGGTTTTTTTTTTTTTTTTTTTTTTTTTTTACCATCAGATCTAACAATTCTTTGCTTAGTCCTAGGTTAAGATGCCTGTGCACTAGCCAGGCTGAATTGAAATCTGAGGGTGGGGCTCAGAAACTGACCTGGTAAATAAGAACCTGAGGTGACTTTTAGATACACCAGAGTTTGAGGACATAGCTAAGTGGCACCAGAGAAAAATGGGGAGATGCTGACATAAACAAGGCAAGCTCAGTCCTAGGACAATCTAGAAAACTGTCCTTAAATCTGGGGCTAAGCTTCAGTCAGCTAACTTCTGGCTTTCTTTTCCTTGGCTGCTCTCTGAATTCTTTTATTGTTTAGGAGAAAAGTTGGGCTGAAACAGAAAGGCCTCAAGCCCCAAATTGTTCAAACGTTTGCCAAATGAAATGCTATCTCACAAGGAGAAAAGTTACCAAAGGAGAGTGCCAGGAAACATTAAAACCCTTTCGACATTCCCATGGCCCCAAAGGGCTCTTTTCAAGCATGTAGCTCTCAAGCTAGAACCGAGGAGAGAGGGACACCTCCAGCCTCCCTTTCTCTAGTGGGGCATGAGTATATACACCTTCCTCCGTGAAAAGGTGCAGGAGAAACAATGTGGAACTTACAGAGACTAATAAGGTAGGAAAAAATGTGGAATTTTGGTTATTCCAGTTGAGATCAAGTCTGAAAATAAACAAGTGGATTCAGCGAGGATAACTAGATCTTGAGGGTCGGACTGTTGAGTGAAGTTGTTTAAATATCATCCAAGGGTGAGATTGGTCTGTTGCTGAGGGTTGTTGTAACCCGCAGGAAATCAAGTCTTCTAAAACTGAGTCAGAATCAGACACTTCTAACTGGAGTTTGAGTGCATGAATGGAAAAAAGAGCTTGATGAGAAAATCTCCCAAAACTATGACGAGAAAATGTTATTTTTTAGAAAACAAATGTGTACGTTCTTAGAAAAACCCAGTATTGGCAATACTGTCAGTTACCTTTGATTCTTATAACATTCAATCATTTAAATACTCTTCTTTTTCAGTAAGTCCTATGATTCATTTACCCATGCTATTAAATGAAAAACGTGCAAGACCGAGCTTCAAATACAAAACAGTAAATCATATGATCATGAAAAAAGAGTATTTGCTATGTGATGGGCATGGCTGGCTTTTAGTTCTATGCTTTGATTCCAATTCAGGGTTGTGGCAATCATAATCACAGCGATATAATTATGGCTACCTAGCCATTTAGCCTACTTAGCAGTCAGGGAAAGGGTAATCAATCACCCAAGGCATTAAGTACTACTGAGATCATTAGCTATACTTGGCTCACATGAAATGTACCACAAACTTTTTGGAAGAGGATGCAATAAGAAAAATACCGGCAGTCATGATGGTTAGTAATGATTATCACAATTCACAAAAAGTATTTAAGTGCCACATTATGAAAAAATGAATCCTCTCCAGCATCCTATGTTAGGTCTCTAGCCAGAGAAACGCTATGGTTTAAAGTAACTATAAAGTAACTATAACAAAGTAACTATGTGTTACTTACGTATTAGTTATTTAAAGTTAAACTAACTTTAAACTATGGTTTAAAGTAACTATAAAGTAACTATATCAAAGAAGTTGTGTGGGTTTCGATTATAACCCATAATTGTTTGTCAGCTTCTTCTGACAGAATCTTTATTTCAGAATGCCTGTTCCCTAGAAAAAAACACATAGGAGGAGGTGAAATTCTAATTGATTTTCACTTATAACTCAAGTCTGATTTGATTACAATAGGCACTGTAAGACAGACTTTCTAGTTGTCATGGAATTTTATTTAATCAGGAGTTGTTTGAAACAAGTGGGCTGAAAGTATGAGCTCTGTGTGTGTGTGTGCGCAAATATGTACAAGTATTTTCATAACAACTGTACTATATTCCAAATGAGACTTAACCTCTCTTTTTATCATTTTTGTTTGCCATTTTATTTGCTAACAATGTTTGCTGGTGTCTACAGTAATGAGCTAATTTGTTTCAGAACAAATAATTAAAAACACATAAAAACTGTATTGATATTCCAAGTTAAAATGCCTTCTGAATTGAGGCTAAACTTATATTGTTTCTAGTACATGAAAGTGGTGAAAACAAAACAAATCTAAAAACAGTAATTGTAAATATCTCTGAAATTCTGATATCAAAATATTTATAAGCCTATTTTTGTTAAATTACATTTGTTGGTAGCTTTTACATAATTTATTAAAATATTAATACAATTATATTACTGACAATAGTATTGAACTAAATGTTGTAATCTATGTTATAACAATATGAAGCTTTGAGTATTGTAGGCTGGGGCTGAATACCAGCTCAGTCTAAAGCAGAGAAAGAAAGAGAGAGACTTCAATGCATCCACCTGTAATGGGTGAATCCAAAAAGAATAACCAGTGTTTAAAAGACAGGAAATACAGATGGAACACAGACTTGTTCAGTCTAAATAGTGGGAATAGCATCTAGCAATAGTCCTCAACTTGAGATTCACATAGATCTGATTTAAGAGCTTTTTTTTTTTTTTAATACCATGGAAACTATGTAGCCATAGAAAGAATAAGATCATGTCCTTTGCAGGGACATGGATGGAGCTAGAGGCTATTATCCTTAGAAAACTAACAAGAAGAACAGAAAACCAAATACTACATGATCTTACTTACAAGTGGGAGCTAAATGATAAGAACATGTGGACACTCAGAGGGGAACAACACACACTGGGGCCTTTCAGGGGGTGGAGGGTAGAAAGAGGAAGAGGATCAGAAAAAAAAAACTGATGGGTACTAGGCTTAATACGTGGATGGGGAAATAATCTGTATAACAAACCCCCATGACACAGGTTTACCTATGTAACAAACCTGTACTTGTACCCCTGAACTTAAAAGTTATAAAGAAATAATAAGAATATACAGATACCTTGGGCTCCACCACGGACAAAATAGAGTCTCTGTCATGAAGCTTTGGATTGTTATTGTTTTTTAAGTTTATTTTGAGGTAATGGTAGATTAACATGCAGTTGTCAGATATAATACATAGAAATTTCATATACCCTTCACCCAGTTTCTGTCATTTGTCACATCTTGCATAACTAGAGTATAACCTGGAAATTGTCATTCATAAAATTTATATATTATATCCTTATTCACACCACTCCAGTTTTACATGCTGTCGTGTGTTTGTGTGCATTTACATATGTAGATTTGTGTGACATCCACCATGGTCAAGATACAGAACACTTCATCACAAAGATCCCTTATGTTAGCCCTTTATAGTCATAGCCACCTCCTTTCTTCCCCTGGAGACCCTTGGCAGCTACCAATCTGTTCCGGAGCGCTCTAATCTTGCCATTTCAAGAATGCGATATAAATGGTATTATAATGTATGTAAACTTTTGAGATCAGATTTTTTCACTCAGCATAGCTTACTGGAGATTTATCTGAGTTGTGTGTATCAATAGTTTGTTCCTTTTTATTGGTGAGTAGTAGTCCGTGGTACAAATGCACCACAGTATGTTTAATTATTCCCCAATCAAAGAACATCTGGGATTTTTTGTTTTGGACTGTCACAAACAAAGCTGGGATGATCATTTGTGCACAGACTTTTGTGTGAATATGTTTCCATTTCTAATGAAATAAATTGCACAAGTGTGTGATTGCTGGTAGTTGCATGTTTAGGTTTATAAGAAACTACCATATTGTTTTTCAGTTTGGCTGTACCATATTACATTCCCACCAGCAATGTACAGTTGATCAAGTTTCTGTGCATTCTTTCCAGCATTTAGTGTTGTCACTATTAATTATTTTAGCCATTTTGATAGGTGTGTAGTGATATCTCATTGTGTTTCAATTTGCATTTTCCTGATGGCTAAAGATACTGTATTTCTTTCTTTCTTTTTTTGTGACAGGGTCTCACTCTGTCGCCCAAGGCTGGAGTGCAGTGGCGGGATCTTGGTTCACTGAACCTCCACCTCCCAGGTTCAAACATTCTCTTACCTCATCCTCCTGAGTAGCTGGGATTACAAGTGTGTGCTACCACACCCAGCTAATTTTTTTGTATTTGTAGTAGATATGGGGAGACAGGGTTTTGCCATGTTTGCTAGGCTGATCTCGGACTCCTGGCTTCAAGTGCTGCCTTGGCCTCCCAAAATGCTAGGATTATAGGTGTGAGCCACCACTCCTGGCCAAGATATTGTATCTACTTTCATGTGCTTATTTGCCATTCCTTCAGAGAAATGTCTGTTCACATTTTCTAATTGTATTCTCTTCTTTTGACTGTTGAGTTCTCAGAGTTCTTTATTTATTCTAGATACAATTCCCTATTGTATTTGTAGTTTGCAAATATTTCCTCCCAGATGATATCTTGTCTTTTCAACCTCTTGAGTCATTTATAGAATGAAATTTTTTAATTTTGATGTTCAGTTTATTAGATTTTCCTTTTAAAGATCATGTTTTTAATCAAGTCTAATAACTCTTTGCTTATTCCTAGGTCCTAGAGTTATTCCTCTTTTTCTTCCAATGGTTTTATGATTTTTATGATTCACTTTGACATAATGTGAGTATGCAGTGTGAAGTTGAGGTCAGGGGTCATTTTTGTGGCTTGTGGATATCCAATTGCTTCAGTGTCATTTGTTGAAAAGGCTGTCTTTCCTCCATTCACTTGCTTTTGCACCTTTGCCAAAAATATGCTCTTAAACATGTTGGACATACTTGTGTGGCTCTCTTTCTGGCCTATGCTGGTCTCACAAAATGAATTTGGAAGTGTTTCCTCCTCTTCTATTTTTTGGAAGAGTTTAAGAAGTATTGGTATTAATTATTCTTGGAATGTTTAGTAGAATTTGTCCATAAAGCTGTCCTGTCCTGGGCTTTTCTTTTTTGGGAAGTTTTCGATTACTGATTTAATATCCTCATTTGTTATTGTTGTATGAAGGCTATTTATTATTGACTTCGTTTTTGTAGGTGTTGGTAGACCCATAATAATGGTTCATATTTATGGGGCACAGTGAAATGTTACATCTATACATTCTGTGATGATCAAATCAAGGTAATCCTTGATTTGAATATCCATCACTTCAAAGAGTTGTCATTTCTTTGTAGTGAAAGACCCAAAGTTCTCTTTTCTAGCTATTTTGAAATATACATTACGGTTAACTATAGTCACCCTACTGTGCAATAGAGTACCAGAACTTTTTTTTTTTTTTCCTAACTGTAATATTTTACCTATTGACCAACCTGTCCCCATTGCCTCCTTCTTTTTCCCATCAACAGCCTCTGGTAACCACTATTCTCTCTCTACTGCTGTGATACCAACATTTTTTGGATTCCACATATGAGTGAAATCATCCTTCTGCGCTTGGCTTGGGTTTACTTAACATAAAGTGCTCTAGGTTCATCCATGTTGTTGCAAATGACAGGATTTTATTATTTTATGTGGCTGAATGTATATTATATTTATTGCATATATATGTGCTGTATATGTAAGGTATTGCATTGTATATATATATCACACTTTTTAATTCATTCATCTATTAATGGGCATTTAGATTGATTTTATATCTTGGCTAACAATGAAGAGTTCTGCAGTAAACATGAGAGTGCGGCTATATCTTTGACATACTGATATTATTTCTTTAGATGTATCCCCAGTAGTGGGATTGTTGGATCATGTGGTAGTTCTATTTTTAATTTTTGAGGAGACTACATACTATTGTCCATAATGGATGTAATAATTTACATGGTGGTCAGCAGTGTATAAAAGTTTATAAAAGTTCCCCTTTGTCCACATCCTCACCAGCAATTGTTATTTTTTGTCTTATTGATGATAGCCATTCTAACTGGGGTGACATATCTCACTGTGGTTGTGATTTGCATATTTCTGATTAGTGATGTTAAGCATTTTCAAATATACCTGTTGGCTATTCGTATATTTTTGATAAATGTCTGTTCAGATTGTCTGCCCATTCTTTAATTGGATTATTCTTTTGCTGTTAAGTTGTTTGTTTCTGATATATTCCGGTTAGTAGCCATCTGTCAGATGCATAGTTGGTGAATATTTTCTACCTTTCTATAGGTTGTTTTTTACTTAGTTATTTTTATTGTCCAGAAACTATTTGGTTTGATGTAAATATCATTTGACTATTTTTACTTTTGTTGCCTATAATTTTGAGGTCTTATTAAAAAGAAAAAAATCCCTTGCTCACACCAATATCATGAAGCATTTCCCCTGTTTTCTTCCAATCTGTTTCCTTCATAGATTCAGGTCTACATGTAATCTTTATCTTGAGTCAGTTTTTGTAAGTAGAGAGAGATAGGTGTCTAGTTTCATTCTTAGCATGTGGACATTCAGTTTTCCCGTCACCATTTATGAAAGAGACTGCCCTTTCCCCATTGTATGTTCTTGGTGCCTTTGGTGAAAGTTAGTTGGTTATAAATGAGTGAATTTATTTCCAGTTTCCCTTCTCTGTTCCATTGGTCTATGTGTCTGTCTTTATGACAATACCTTGCTGCTTGGTTTACTACTGCTTTGTAGTATACTTTTAAGTCAAGTAGTGAATGTAATGCCTCTAGCTTTGTTCTTTTTTGATCAAGACTGTTTTGACTATCTGGGTCTTTAGTGGTTCCATAAAAATTTGTGGATTGTTTTTTTCTATTTCTGTGAAGAATGTCACTGGTATTTTGATAGAGATTGCATTGAATCATAGACTACTTTGGTTAGTATGGACATGTTATGAGTATTAATTCTTCCAATAGATAAATAAAGGATATCTTCTCACTTATTAGTGTTCTCAATTTCTTTTATCAATGTTTCTAAGTTTTTAGTGTGGAGATCATTTACCTCCTTCGTTAGATTTGCTCCTAGGCATTTTTTTGTAGGCATTATAAATGGAATTTCTTGCTTGATTTCAATTTCAGAGTTTGCTGTTGGCATATAGAAATGCCATAAATGTTCATATGTTGATTTAGTATGCTGCAACTTGACTTACTAGTTCTAACATTTTTTGGTGGATCTGTAGGGTTTTCTAGATATAATATCACATTATCTGCAAACATAAAATTTGACTTTCCCCTTTCCTATTTGAATGCCCTTTTATTGCTTTTTCTGGTGTGACTGCTCTAGCTAGGTCTTCCAGTACTATAGTGAATAGAAGTGGTCAAAGTGGGCATCTTGTGTAGTTCCAGATTTTAGAGAAAAAGCTTTCAACTTTTCCCCATTCAATATAATGTCAGATATGGCTTTGTCATGTATGGCCTTTATTGTGTAGAGGTATGTTCCTTCTACAACTAATTTGTTTAGAGTTTTTATCACAAAGGGACATAGAAGTTTATGGAATGTTTTTACTGTGTCTATTGATATAACCATCTGGCTTTACGGAATGTTTTTACTGTGTCTATTGATATAATCATCTGGCTTTGTCCTTCATTCTGTTAATGCGATATATCATGTTTATGAATTTTGTTTATTGAACCATTCTTGAACCTCATGGTGAATAATCTTTCTGATATGCTGTTGGTTTCAAGTTGCTAGTATTTCATTGAGGATTTTTGCATCTATGTTCATTGGGGATATTGGCCTATAGTTTTCATTTTTTCTTGTGTCCTTGTCTGGTTTTGGTATTGGAGTAGTGCTGGCCTCATAGAAAGAGTTTGGAAGAATTCACTTATTCACTTCAATTCATTTTCTTTTCTTTTCTTTTTTTTTTTTTTTTTGGAATAGCTTGAGAAGAATTGACGTTAGTTCTTTAAATGTTTTTAGAATTTTGCAATTCTAAAATTCTGGGCTTTTCTTTGATGGGAGACTTTTTATTACTTATTCTTTTTACTTATTATTGGTCTGTTTGGGTGGGTGTTCTATTTTTTCCTCATTCAATCATAGCAGGTTGTATGTGTTCAGGAATTTACCAATTTCTTTTAAGTTTCCTAATTTTTTGGCAGACAAGAGTTCATATTAGTCTCTAGTGATCCTGTGTGTTTTGGTAGTTACAGTTGTAATGTGTTCTTTTTCATCTGAATTTATTTGAGTCATCTCTTTATTTCTTAAAGGTTTGTCAATTTTGTTTATATTTTTAAAAACCTAAGTCTTCATTTTATTGCTCTTTTGTAACATTACAGTCTCTATTTTCTTTATTTCTGCTATAATCTATTATTACTAATTTTCTTCTAATTTTGGGCATTTGTCTATGTCTTGAGGTGTAACATTAGGTAGTTTATTTGAGATATTTCTCATTTGTTGATGCTATAAACTTTCCCATTAGCACTGCTTTTGCTGTATCTCATAGGTTTGAGTATGCTGTGTTTCCATTTTCATTTGTCTCAATACATTTTTATATTTTCTTTTAAATGCCATCATTGATCCTTTGCATTTTCTGGAGTATATCATTTAATTCCATATATTTTAGTTTCCAAAGTACCCCCTCTAGTTTAATTCCATTATGTTCAGAAAACATATTTGATATCTTTATCTTTTTTAATTTGGTAAGGCTTGATTTGTAGCCTAATGTACAATCTATTCTGCAGAATGTTCCATGGGTAGTTAAGAAGAATATGTATTCTGAAGCTGTTGGATAGAAGGTCCTGTGAATAACTTTTAGGTCCCTTTATTCTAGAGTGAAGTTTTACCCTGATGTTTTCATTCGTGATTTTTTTGTCTAGATGATCTGTTCATTGCTGAAGTTGTGGTGTTGACGTCCTCATCTGTTACTGTATTGCAGTCTATCTCTTCCTTTAATACTATTGATATTTGCTTTATAGATTTAGGTGCTCCGATGTTGGGTACACATATATTCATAATTGTTTTATCCTTTTGCTCTATTGATCCTTTTACTATGTAATGGCCTTCATTATCCCTTTTGACAGTTTTTGCTTAAAGTCTATCTTATCTGATAGGAGTACAGCTACTCCTGCTCTTTTTTTTTTGGTTTGCATTTGTATGGAATAATTTTTCCATCCCTTCACTTTTAGTATACATATGTTTTCATATGAAATGAGTTTCTCTAGTCGGGACATTTCTAAATTCATTTTGCCACTCTATGTCTTTTAATTAGATAATTCAGTCCTTTTACATTCAAGGTTATTGTTGATAGGTGAGGTTTTACTGATGCGATTTTGTTACCTGTCTTCTAGTCACTTTGTAGATCCTTTTTTCCTCTCATATAGTCTTCCTTTGTGATTAAGTGATTTCCTCTAGTAGTATGTTTTGATTCTTTGCTTTTTATGTTTAGTGTGTTACAGATTTTTGTCTTGTGGATACCACAAGGCTCACAAAAACATTCTATAATTATAGTAAGTTATTTTAGACTGGAAAAACTTGTGTGATGCAAAGAAAGAAAGACAACTGAGAAGACTACACGTTAACTCCACTCTCCCCTACATTTTGATTTTTCAATGTCACAATTTATAATTCTTATATTTCTTATCTCCAACAAATTATAGTAATTGTATTTAATAGTCTTGTTTTCCATTCTTCATATCAGAGAGAACCATTTACCTGGAGTGCAAAGCTCCCAGAAAGGCACTTTTGTCTTTGGATGGTTACCAAATCATTGGTTCTGTAGGGGGAGGAGGGTTAGAGATCTCCTATCTAATAGCTTGCTGATATTACAACCAGCATTGGTATTTTTTTAAAAGCTCCCTAATTGTCATAATGTGTAGCCATGGCTGACCTAGAGATTCATTTTTGTGAGTGACAGAATACATATCATCAGTAGAGTTTCTCCAAGATTATATTAGTTAAGTCATTTATAGAAAGACATAAACATGGGGTGTAGGAGTAGAAGAGCAAGGTCTAGTTTCCTGAAAGATGGAAATTCGTAGATGAAAAATGTGGTTAGGGGACCAGTCAAACCAGTCAGTGCTCAGAACTTCCTAGGTCCTAAAAGAGAATGAAACATATATACACATATAAAAAATAATGCATATTGTTTTGCAGGGTATTCTTTTCAATCAACAATATAACATGGGACCCTTCTCATTTTGGTAAAAAAAGTCTACCTCATTCTATTTAGAAAGTAGAAAATATTACATGGCATAGATAACAAAAATAGAATTATTAACTCTGTTGTTTCTGGATGTTTATAATACCTTTATATTTATAATAATAATATATTACTATGTGTATGTTGGTATTTGTATTTATGTGAAACAAATTTAAGTGGCTTATGCAAGTTCCAGTGCCCACCAGAGGTCTTTATTATAAATTGACAATTTATAATTGCATAAATTTATGAGGTACAAAGTCATGTTATGCTTCATGAAAACAACATGGAATAATTAAATCAAGCTAGTTAACATAGTAATCATGTCGAATACCTAAAATTTTTTGTGGTAATGAAAACATCTGGGCCGGACGCGGTGGTCATGTCTGTAATCCCAGCACTTTGGGAGGCTGAGGTGGGCAGATTATGAGGTCAGGAGATCAAGACCATCCTGGCTAACACAGTGAAACCCCGTCTCTACTAAAAATACAAAAAATTAGCCAGGCATGGTGGCGGGCGCCTGTAGTCCCAGCTACTCAGGAGGCTGAGGCAGGAGAATGGTGTGAACCCGGGAGGCAGAGCTTGCAGTGAGCTGAGATCACACCACTGCACTCCAGCCTGGGCAACAGAGCGAGACTCCGTCTAAAAAAAAGAAAAATTGAAATTTACCCTCTTAGCAATTTTGAAATGTACAATATACTGTTAACTATATTTTTACCATGTTGTGTAATAGAACTAAAAACAGTTTTTCTTCTGTCTGATTGAAATTTTGTACTTTTTGACCATCATCTCCTCATTCCCTCATCCTATAACCACAATTCGACTCCCTGATTCTATGAGTTTGATTGTTTTAGATTCCACCTATACGTGAAAACACGAGTATTTGTCTTTCTGCACCTGGCTTATTTCACTTAGCATATTTTCTAATTGTAGCTATGTTGCCACAAGTTGTGGAATTTTCTTCTTTTTAAGGCTGCATAGTATTCCATTGTGTATATATATATATATACATTTTCTTTATACGTTCACCTGTTGATGAACACTTAGGTTGATTCCTTGGCTATTGGTTGGTTCACTTGGCTATTGTAAATAATGTTATGATGAACATGTGAGTGCAGACATTTCTTTGACAATCTGATTTCAAATGTATTGTGTTAAAAACCAGAAGTGGGATTGCTAAATAATACAATCATTCTATTTTTAGTTTAGTTTTTTTTTTTTTTTTGGAAACTTCATACAGTTTTCCATAAAGGCTGTACTAATTTACATTCCCATGAACAGTATACAAGGGATTCCTTTTCTGCACATTCTCACCAACACTTGTTATCTTTTGTCTTTTTGATAATACTTATTCTTAAAGGTGTCAGATGATATGTCATTGTGGTTTTAACTTGCATTCCCGTAATGATTGGTGATGTTGAACATTTTTCATCTATCTGCTGGCCATTTGTATGTCTTCTTTTGAGAAATGTCTACTCAGGTCTCTTGCCCATTTTTTATTTGGGTTTTTTGTTTTCTTGCTATTGAGTTGTTTGAGCTCTGACATATTTTGCATATTATCTTTTCATCAGATATATGGCTTGCAAAATATTTTCTCCCACAGTCCATATATTTTCTCTTCACACTGTTAATTATTTTCCTGAGCAGAAGCTTTAGATTAATTGTTTCATATGAATAGGCCTCTCTAAGCGTTCAGACTTATAAGATTACTATGGGGCATACTTAGTGTTTTAGTCCATTTTCACACTAATATAAATAACTGCCACAGACTGGGTAATTTATAACCAAAAGAGGGTTAATTGACTCACAGTTCAGCATGGCTGGGGAGGCCTCAGAAAACTTACAATCATGGCAGAAGGTAAAAAAGAAACAAGGCACTTTCTTCACAAAGCGGCACAAAGAAGACAATGCAGGAGGAACTAGCACACACTTATAAAACCATCAGATCTCGACCAGGCGCAGTGGCTCGCGCCTGTAATCCCAGCACTTTGGAAGGCCGAGGCGGGTGGATCACTAGGTCAGGAGTTCAAGACCAGCCTGGCCAACATGGTGAAACCCCATCTCTACTAAAAGTACAAAAATTAGCCGGGCATGGTGACATGCGCCTGTAATCCCAGCTACTCAGGAGGCTGAGGCAGGAGAATCACTTGAACCCGGGAGGCAGATGTTGCAGTGAGCTGAGATCGGCGCCACTGCACTCCAGCCTGGGCAATAGAGTGAGACTTCATCTCAAAAAAAGAAAAAAACAAACGAACAAAAAAATCGAGCTTGTGAGAACTTACCATCATGAGAACAACATGATTGAATTACGTCCACCTGGTCTTTCCTGGACATGTGGGGATTATGGGGATTACAATTCAAGATGAGATTTTGGGTGGGGACACAGCCTAACCATATCACTTAGTATCATATTCCTTACAAGGATCTAAGATAGGAAACCCAGTTTGTCAGGATCAGAGTCAGATGTTTTCCTTCAACGAGAGTTACAACATGCAGATGGCTTCTCACTATCTATCATTCTATCAATCTAGAGGCATTTCATCAATGAGAGCTATTTTTACAATGAGCAGATTGGCTTGAAAACACTGCTGATGTTTTACCTTTATCGTGTTTCCAATAAAAGAGAGCTATAGATTTAACTGAACTCAAGGTGCACTGCTCCTGCAGAAGTGAATGGGTTTTGTTAAACTTTTACTCACAATGCTAAATTTTGGTAAATCCTGTCAAATTGTTCTCCAAAAAGTTTAAATCAGTTTATACTCAAGAGTAAATGAGAGTGTTACTTTCCTCGCAACTTTTCTGACACTGTATATTTTAAATATTTTTTTAAGTTTGACAAGACAATGCATTGTTATTTTTACTTGCATTACCTTTATCATGGGTAATTTTGAAAATACCTATGTTAATTTAATATTAGTAAGTTAACTTGCTCATGTGACATTTTTCTATTGGATTGTGTTTTTCTCACTGATTTAGAGCAATTTTTATATATTAGGAAGATCATATTTTTGTCTGTTACATGTAATATATATATTTCCTCATGCTTTCACGTGTCTTGCCTTTTTTTATAATACATGTGTTCAAGATGAAGGTAAAGATAGTTGTATTAGTCCATTTTCATGCTGCTGATGAAGACATACCCAAGACTGGGTAAATTGTAAAGAAAAAGAGGTTTAATAGACTCACAGTTCCATGTGGCTGGGGAGGCCTCACAATCATGGCAGAAGGCAAAAGGCATGACTTACATGACAGCAGGCAAGAGAGAGAATGAGAACCAAGCTAAAGGGGTTTCTCCTTATAAAACCATCAGATCTTGTGAGGCTTACTACTACAAGAACAGTATGATAGAAGCCGCCCCCATAGTTCATTGATCTCCCACCAGGTCCCTCCCACAACACGTGGGAATTACGGGAGCTACAATTCAAGATGAGATTTGGGTGGGGACACAGCCAAACCATATCAATAATTATTTGGTCAAATATGCCACTTTTTCCTCATGACTTCTGGAATTTGTATTAAGATTGTAATGTGTTTTCTCATCCAAGTTTCTAAATATATTTACCACATTTTCTATCAGAATGTTTATGTTTTATGTAGAGACTGTTGATTCTGTCTCAGTGATCCCTTTGAGGGGTCTCAATGTATACTTTGTCATTGAAAGTTGACGAGGGCACTGCCCTACTTCTCTTCCTGCCACCAAGCTCACCTTGGGAGTCCCCTAAGGCAGGTTCTCCACTTAATTTAGAGCTTGCTAGCTTGTGCCTGAGAGCTGTATCCCATCACAGAAGTTCCACAGCACTTTAATTAATTACTTTGTCAATTGCCCCAGGGACTGCTCTGCCTCCCAAGCCAGATTTTTTCTGATCCTGGGGAGTTTTCTGGTGTTCTATTTGGAAAACTCTTTTTTCAGAAGTCCCTATTGAGTTGTCAGTTGCTTACCTCTGTGGGGTTTCTTTTCTAATTAAATCCCATCTGCTTAATATCTTTAAAAAATTCTTTAATAATCCTTGCCCTCTGAAGGCATCTTTCTTGTCTTTCTATGATTGCTTCTCTGTCATTTCAGTGGGCATTAGGGAGAAAGTAAATGAAAGCTTAGGTAGTCAGTCAACAAACCTAAAAATGCATGATAGACTTTTTTAAGTCATATTACATGTGTTATAAAGCCTAAAATGAGGGAATAATTCCTAATTAGATGGCATTAAAAAAGGAATTTAATACAGAAGATTTTGATTAGATAAACAAAAATCTTTTGTCACACATTCAAAATGTACTTTTACATTTTAAAATAAACAATTGGCTGGGCATGGTGGCTCACACCTGTAATCCTAGAAATTTGGGAGGCCAAAACAGGTGGATGCCTTGAGCTTCTGGGCATGGTGGCACATGCCTGTAGTCCCAGCTACTTGGAAGGCAGAGATGGAAGAATCTCTTGAGCCTGGGAGCTCCAGGCTGCAGTGAGCCAAGATCATGTCACTGCACTCCAGCCTGGGTGACAGAGTGAGACCCTCTCTCTCAAAAAAAAAAAAAAAATGCTATTAATTGGATCAAATATATAATTCAGTTAATATTAGTTTTGAGGGAAAAGGTTCAAACCTTAACATAATTATCTAATCTAGGTAAAAAGCTTACATTATTTATGATAATCTTTAAAAAAAATGCTAGAATGTGATATTATTAAATAAAATTATTAAAATACTATGCAGACTGTGAATGAAAGCATAATTTTTTTATTTTTTTATTTTTTTGAGACAGAGTCTCACTCTGTCACTCAGGCTGGAGTACAGTGGCACGATCTTGGCTCACTGCAAGCTCTGCCTCCGAGGTTCACGCCATTCTCCTGCCTCAGCCTCCCAAGTAGCTGGAACTACAGGCAGCCACCACCACACCTGGCTAGGCTAATTTTTTGTATTTTTTAGTAGAGACACGGTTTCACCGTGTTAGTCAGGATGATCTCGATCTCCTGACCTCGTGATCCGCCCGCCTCGGCCTCCCAAAGTGCTGGGATTACAGGCATGAGCCACCATGCCCGGCCTGAAAGCAAAATTCAATAGGGTTTGAAATAATAATTTGAAACCCACCTTGAGATAAAATTCAATTCTGAACTATAAACATAGGACTTATGACTGCAGTGATGCTAGCTGACATCATGGTGGCACAGGTAACTGGCAGGAAGCAAAAGAAGCACATTTTATAGAAGGTACAGTAGGGTCACAGTGCCCTGGATAACTTTATTGGGTGCCAATAACATAGCAGCTGTGAGATGCTCATGAGTTGTTTGGGGAGAAGTGGAAGATATTACACTTCTTCACAACATTAGTAGGTGCATCAACAGTGGCAGTAGTAAAAGGGTCAGAACAAGTGACAGAAAATATCAAAAGCCTCTATTCAGACAATTTTATCATGACTACATGAGCCATCTTCTGACCCTGATAAAAGAGTTGGTAAGATCTGAATTTAAGATCTGAATTTTTGGGCAACAGTTTAAATGCTCATTTGACTTCCTTGAGGCTATGTCACTTAGTGTATATATTAGTCTGGAATTCTAGCCCTATCAAAACTAGAAATACTCATTGACAGATGATATTTAAGTCATAGGATAGAATGTGCTCACCCAAAGTGAGCGTGAAGTTGGACAAAAAATACCTAGAAATACCATATTTAAAGTAATGCTTGTTAAATATGAAGTTAAAACTGCAGATCACAAGTCATATTAATAAGTTATCTATAAAAATTTACAGAAATTATACCATAAAGTTATAATTTATTAAAACAATATGGTTTCTACTTTGAGTACTTCATTTTAAAAAATATTTTGCAGCACAGCTCAAATTGTATGAAATCAGATATTCCCACATCAATTCTTGAGCTCTTCTGTTCCTGGGGGAAGGCTGTTTATGGAGACTTGCACCAATATTGAATGGAATTAATTTAATAAATATCACATTCTCAGGAGGAATAAGATGTGCTTGTTTTTTTTTTTTGGAAGAATATGACATTAGAAACACCCTACATTGAAAGATTTATAGCCTAAACGGAGAGAATAATACATACAGGACTAACCATAAAAACAAAAGAGATGTAGCAAGTGCAAGTAAAAAGTATAAAAAAGAAAAATTGAACCTTACTCTCAGAACTTTTAAAAGCTTTACCACTGAGCTGGCATTTTAGCTACTTCCTTAAAGAAGAATAAGCATTCAGCAAATGGATGGAGATAATAGATAAGGGAAAATGAATGAAGACCTGGGGTCTAAGAGACATCCTCATGAGAGGGCATTCCTGGAAGTATTGGAGAATGGGTGTTAGTTAAGTGTATTTGGGAGTCAGCTGTGGCTGAGGGTCTGGTTATAAGTGACATTAGAGAGTGGGTGTGTTTTAGCCTCACCTTGATTGCACTTTAAGGAATTAAAACGATTTCAGGTAGAGGAAATGCTTGACGAATTATTTGTTGTATAGATCAGTGGTCCCCAATCCCCAAGCCACGTTGCAGCACTGGTTTGTTGCCTGTAAGGAACAGGGCCACATAGCAAGAAGTGAGCAGCAGGCAAGCAAGCAAAGTTTCAACTGTACTGACAGCCACTTTTACTGCCTGAGCTCCACCTCCTGTCAGATCACTGGAGGCATTAGTTTCTTTTAGGAGCATGAATCCTATTGGGAACTGTGCATGCAGGGGATCTAGTTTGCATGCTCCCTATGAGAATCTAATGCCTGATGATCTGACACTGTCTTCCATCACCATCGGAAGGGACCATCTAGTTGCAGGAAAACAAGCTCAGGGCTCCCACTGATTCTATGTTGAGTTGTATAATTATTTCATTATATATTACAGTGTAGTAATAATAGAAATGAAGTGTACAATAAATGTAATGTGCTTGAATCATCCCCAAACCATCCCCCAACCCATCCCTGGTCCTTGGAAAAATTGTCTTCCACAAAACCAGTCCCTGTTGCCAAAAAGGTTGGGGACCACTGATATAGATAGCAAGCCTCTTATTGCAAGTGGAGGTAAAATGGATTATTTAAATATCCAGATTATAAACAATGTTGTACTCTGTAATGTTGCTGCATTTAACTTGAATTAATATTTTAAAAGTGGTCTCAGGGAGGTATTACTAGTGATAACATTGTTTCCCTCTTTCTACTTTTAAGTGTTTTTCAAAGTTTCTTTAAGTATATAGATATTTGCTTTTTTTTTTTTTTTTTTTTTTGAGATAGAGTCTCGCTCTGTCATGCAGGCTGGAGTGCAGTGGTGCAATCTTGGCTCACTGCAAGCTCCGCCTCGTGGGTTCACGCCATTCTCCTGCCTCAGCCTCCTGAGTAGCTGGGACTACAGGTGCCCGCCACCACACCTGGCTAATTTTTTGTATTTTTAGTAGAGATGTGGTTTCACCATGTTAGCCAGGATAGTCTCGATCTGCTGACCTTGTGATCTGCCCGCCTCGGCCTCCCGAAGTGCTGGGATTACAGGTGTGAGCCACCGTACCCAGCCTACAAGCTGCTTTTTATAAAAAAGTATTTTCTCATTATGAAACACAAAAAGTATCTTAACACATTCAGTGTTTCTTCATTTAAATCACTGTTCATGGCATCTCTTTGCAGTTAGATAAATGAATCACAAATTACACATATGTTTATGACTCTCCAAATATATTATTACATTTTTTCTAAGGACAGTACCAAGTTTCATTTCACTAGCAATTTTTCACTGTTTTTCTGCCAACATTTTCAACACTGGTTATTTTAAGTGTATACATGCTTTGTTTGCGTGTGTGTAAAATATTTGCTAATATGGCAGGGATACAATAGTATCTGACCATTTAAAGCTTTTAAATGATAAATTCAAGGATCCACTTGATTGGGTATACTGAGGAATCTCTACACAAGTGCTTAGTTGCTCTGTATAGAGTTGCTCTATACTGTAGCTGCTCAGTAATATGTCAAATGAGTGAGTGAATACAGTAATGATTCCTGTTTATTGTAAAACATTTAGAATATACAAATTATTTCTTAAAACTAAAATCGCTCATAATTTTGTTACCTGTAGTGCCCTTCCAGTTATAGTCCTTACATACTTATAAAATGATTGTTTGTCATTTGTTTTTAAGCCTAGAAATCTGATGTGTATATTTTACGAGGTCATTAAATGCTATTCCACAACATGACTTTTTATGGCTTAATAAATATTCCAATATAAAAATAATTTAAGATTATTGATTTTATGATGGTAAATGTTATTTACTGATATTTTTTTTAGACATGGATTCTCACTATGACACCCAGGCTGGAGTGCAGTGGCACGATCATAGCTGACTACAGCCTCGAATTTCTGGGCTCAAGCAAGGCTTTCATCTCAACCTCCCCAGGAGCTGGGATTACAGGTATGAGCCACTGTGTCTGGCTTGATTTTTTATTTAAAAAATTATTTTTTAATAGAAATATGTCCTAAGAAAGGTAGATCGTGGCTGTTTATTTTCCAGTGAAGAGCTTCAGTTAAGAACATGCAAATATGTGAATGTCCATTAATGCTTTTATTCATTCATACATCTATTTATAAATATTATCTAAATCTGCTATGTGCCAGGCATTATGCTACCTGCCAAGGATTCCACAATGAATGCTTCAACTGGAAGGCAGGAGTCAGAGATGACATTGATGTGTTTGGAATGAAGGCTTTTCCTTTTGTTTTGCTCTTTTTTTTCCCAATAGGCACAAATCAGGGCCAAGGCATGAGGGGCAAATAAAGTTCAAATATTTTCTTTGGAATTTATTATTTGCAAAGGAAACCATTTGTACTCACCGAGGGACTTGATGTGGAATACTTTATTTTTCACATCCTAGTGTGACAGCAAAACTAATAACAGACCCATAAAATACTTCCAAAAGAGAAGTATTTTTGTTCTGGCTTTATGATGGTCTTATTGCCTCCACAGTATAAAAAGAAAAGTGGGAAACTTTTATAAGATACTCCTTAAATTACCTTAGTAACAAAACAGAGTTCTCAAAGTGGACCATCCATAAAATGTTTATTTAAAAAAAAACCAGGGTTGCTTCAGTTAGGATAGAAAAAATATAATTAATCTAGAACACATTGTGTTCTCAATGATTTGGGTAGTTTAAAACTATAATTTGAAAGGCTGTAAAGGGTAGCTGTACCATTTAGAAGTTAAGAAACAAAATAGAATCAAAACAGAATCAAATTTAACCATTGGACTCTATTTAGAGTCCAAGATTTCTAACAAACAGTGATTTAATCTGAAAACATATTTTTTTACTCCTTCAGTTAAAACAGAAACTAAAAGTACCACTTTTGCATCTGAAGCCAGCCTTTATGTATTAGCTTTGTTCTGCAGCATTTCATAGGAGGCCTTGTGAGTTAACAACTATAAAGTTCTTAGAACTTTGTCTTCAGAAATTACTCTTTGTCCTATGAAAAGGTAGATGAGTCTGTAATGCAATGGTAAGTCAGTCACGTGCATTACCTAACTTATTCCTCACACATTTCGTATGAAGTATGTGCAGGAGGAACAGTGGAAACAGAGAGGTGACTTACTCAAAGTTACAAGGCTGGTAAGTAGCAGGAGCTGGGATGAGATCCCAGGCTTGTGTGATTTTAAAGCCTGGAATTATTCCTCCATCCACAGCAGTTGTCTCTCAGTAAACCATGATTGTCATCCTAAGTAGTAACATTGAAGCTAGACTTTGACTGCTAGGTAATTTTAGCTGTGAAGAGGGGTTGGCCTTATAGACAGAAATAACACAGTAAAAAGTCACAGAGGTGTGGTGTCCATGATGGCTTGGAAGGTAATTTGTACCTTTTAACAAAGCAGCTGTCTCAGATTACCAGTAGCCTGAAAATTTCCAAATTCCTCCCAGTTTTACATGGCTAGTGCCTTCTAGTTCTCTCAACTTTTTGACATTTTTGTCTTTTCCTGATAGAAACTGTAGAGTTATCCTTGATTTGTTCCCCTTACTACCTCTTATCTAGTCAATTATAAAGCCTTATTTAATAGTATTTCAAAAAATCTTTCCATTCTCTACACTCTTCATCATTAGTGTTGTCACTTAGAGCCTGAAGCATCATCAAGTCTCATACTGACTCTATTAAGTCTCCAAACTTCTCTGAACTTACCTTGCTGTCCGTTATCTTTCTAAATCACAGCTCTGGTTACACCAGTCACTTTAAAAGCCACTATCTGAAAATAAAGACGAAGTATAAAGTGGCAGATGACACCCTTCAGGTATAGACAATGCATAATTCTTGCTTCTTATGTAGTGACTCATGATAATTCTCACAGCTATTTAATTCATGTTTTTGTTATTGTTTAATCTTTCTGGACTCGTTTTTTCTTTGAGTTGATTGAACTTGACTGATGTGTAAATGTTTTCCAGGGGCACAAAACTGGGAGGAGGCAAAGTTGGGGAGAGCAATGTTTATACATTGCTCAAGTTCAAGCACAAATACCTGTGTATCTTAACCTGGCCCTGTCAGCTGCCAATAGCCAATTAAGATAATAGCTTTCAAATTTGTTTTTAAATTATTCATTTATTTTTAAAACTAACATATACAATTGTATGTATTTATCATATGCACCATATATAGCAAGAGGTTTTGAACTACATAGACTTTGTGGAATGATTACATCTATATAATTTGCGCTAACATATTGTTGAATGGCCATCACTCTTATAGCATCTTCCACAGGTCACATCATTTTGTTCTTACTTGACTAAGACTTTCTTGTAAGCAGTGACTAAATCTAAATAATTTTATTAGCTTATCATTTCAGTTCATAATATAATGCCTTACACATCATAGACAATAAATAGTTATTCTTCAAATGAACAACAAGAGGTGAATTATTTTTATTTTCTTTAAGGCAAAACATAAACTTATCCCAGGAAAATTAGCAGTAATTATTCCAATGCTTGGCCTTTACTATTATAAAATAAATCAAGCTAGACTTATTTTGTATTACTCTCAGTGTGCTGTATTTTGCTTTTCAAAAATAACTTCCTTTAAATAAATCTGACTGAAAGGTTCTAAGTTGGCCGGGTGCGATGGCTCATGCCTGTAATCCCAGCACTTTGGGAGGCCGAGGCGGGCGGATCACGAGGTCAGGAGATTGAGACCATCCTGGCTAACACGGTGAAACCCTGTCTCTACTAAAAATACAAAAAATTAGCCGGGCGTGGTGGCGGGCGCCTGTAGTCCCAGCTACTCGGGAGGCTGAATTGGGAGAATGGCGTGAACTGAGGAGGCGGAGGTTGCAGTGAGCCGAGATTGTGCCACTGCACTTCAGCCTGGATGACAGAACGAGACTCGCTCTCAAAAAAAAAAAAAAGGGGCCGGGCGCAGTGGCTCACACCTGTAATCCCAGCACTTTGGGAGTCCAAGGTGGGCGGATCACGAGGTTAGGAGATCGAGACCATCCTGGCTAACACGGTGAAACCCCGTCTCTACTAAATATACAAAAAATTAGCCGGGCTTGGGGGCGGGCGCCTGTAGTCCCAGCTACTTGGGAGGCTGAGGCAGGAGAAAGATGTGAACCTGGGAGGTGGAGCTTCCAGTGAGCCAAGGTTGTGCCACTGCACTCCAGCCTGGGCAACAGAGCAAGACTCCATCTCAAAAAAAAAAAAAAAAAGTTCTAAGTTCCAAAGTCCATTTCTGTCTTAACTATTCTCTAGCACCTCTTTCCTGTCACATCTGTGAGCCCAGAGTTAGCCTCACATGCTTTGCTTACTGAAGTCTGAATGTGTTTAGAATTTTTTAACATCTGTGAATATAGCATCTCATGCATTCTCATTTTTTCTATATTTTCAGCAAAACTAGGGAAATATTATTTAAAGTTAATGTGAGTAAATTCAATGATCTAATGAATGAAACAATAATCCAAGATAGAAAATGTAGTTTTATTATACAATACAAACTGTCATCCTAACAGAATACTACTTTATATATAGAGGAGAAAGATGATGATAACTGAAATTTTACAAGAAATAAAGTCTTTACCACGAAGAATGACAATAGCAACAGAAACAAAAACCACCAGTGAAAGAGAGAACAGTACAACACACACTCTTAAAACATATCTGGGGCTGGGCGCGGTGGCTCACGCCTGTAATCCCAGCACTTTGGGAGGCCGAGGCGGGAGGATCATGAGGTCAGGAGATCGAGACCATCCTGGCTAACATGGTGAAACCCCTTCTCTACTAAAAATACGAAAAATTAGCCGGGCGTGGTGGCGGGCGCCTGTAGTCCCAGCTACTCGGGAGGCTGAGGCAGGAGAATGGCATGAACCCACGAGGTGGAGCTTGCAGTGAGCTGAGATCATGCCACTGCACTCCAGCCTGGGTGACAGAGCGAGACTCCATCTCAAAAAAACAAAAAAAACCAACCTATTTCGTATTGAGTTCCAAGGCTCTCTGGTAAGATAGTAACAATACACCTGTAAAATTGTAAATATAACTTGCCTATATAATATTTCTCACACGTTTCTTTTTTTAACTTTATTTATTTATTTATTTATTTATTTTTGAGATGGAGTCTTGCTCTGTAACCTAGGCTGGAATGCAGTGGCACAATCTCTGCTTGCTGCAACCTCCACCTCCCAGGTTTAAGCGATTCTCCTGCCTCAGCCTCCGGAGTAGCTAGGATTACAGGCATGCACCACCAAACCCAGCTAATTTTTGTATTTTTAATAGAGACAGGGTTTCACCATGTTGGTCAGGCTGGTCTCAAACTCCCAACCTCATGATCTACCCACTTCTGCCTCCCAAAGTGCTGGGATTACAGGTGTGAGCCACGGTGCCAGGCCTTTTCTCACCCTTTTCAACAAATGGTGATAGATCGTTACAACTTATCTTCCTTTAAATCATGGTTACACTTTAGAATTTAATTAATTTCAGAAGAAACAGGAAGAGTTTTAAATCCTTCTTTTCAGTCAGATCATTAACAAATGAAATACATGTTAAAACCTTTATTGAATTGAGCATGTATTATGTTCTAGGCACTGCACGAGGCACTAGGCACAAAGTATAGTGGACAGCATAGCTTCTACCCATTGGGGAGAAATTAAAATAGACAACCACAGTGTTGCAAAATAAAAGATACAATAGGATAGATACAAAACCAGTGAAGTCAGTATTATCAAGTCGTATGACTTCTGAAGGCAACAGAAACCATAAAAGAGTTTTATCCAAAGAGTGATATGACTATATTGTTTGAGCATATACTGCTGGTTCATCTTCAGTTTACCTCTTTCAATTAGAACTTAAAACATTTTGAAAGCATTTCTTTCCGAATTCTGGACTTTTCATATATATATATATATATATATATATATAAAATCATTTACCTCACAAAATCTTTAGAGTACGGCTGCATCAATGATGTATGTGGAAGACAGGTGTGTTAGAATATTGAACAAAACAATTAAGTATATTGTAAGCAGCATTAAGATCTCCTCTAGGATATGAATTCCCTTCAGATCCAACTTAAGAGACCCAGGAACCTCTCAGCCTCTGGGGTAAGATGAGTTCAAATGTCACTCTTGTAAAAGCGTTTTGGAGCAGGCTCATACCCGCTTATAAGAGTTAATTCTTTGCACCATTTTTCGCTACCCCGTATTCAATGACGTAACATTGATAGCTCAGAAATAACCTTACATGGCGGTACTTACAAATCAGCAAATGCTTCAAGTAATGTTTCTTTTTTTTCCTTACCTCCAGAGATCCAGTTTCCCCGCCTAGCACTGCTTAGGTGTGATGCCTGCCTAGAAATGTGGTAGTTAGATATCTTAGCCCTCTAAATTTTTCTACTATTCTCTGATTAAACAGATCCATGCTCCACTCAATTTCAATGTCTTCTCCCCATTATGATCATGATGCCCAATTCCTTGCACACAAAGATTGATTTCATTAAATTTAGTTTCATCCTTGAAATATGTCCAAGTTTAAATTCATCATCCCTATCCTATTTATCACTATTCTATCTATCCCCACGCCTGAAATGGGACGCTATTTGGGTTAATCAGATATTGAATACCTTAATAAAATTTCAGCTGTTATATCACAAGGAAAGCTACCAATATAGCTGTTATCATGTTGTTATTTTTACTTTTATTTCCTTTTGAAAAAATCAAATTAGATTGTTCTATGAATACTGGGTTAGTTTCAATAATCATTCTCCCAATTAGTATTGAATTACATACAGCTAATGATTGCTAAGCATATCTTAATAACTCATGTGAAATATAGAATACCTTGGTTTCTATTTCTGAGTTCAAACATATTAAGCAACTTAACCAAATATAAATGCTGGACAGCTACACTGGACACTATTTCACATCCAGTCACCAAATGATGAATGTCAAAGTGTCTGTATAATTTCCTCATAGCTTAGAACTCATAAATAACACTGTTCCAGCAAAAAAATTAAGCTTGCTATGGACACTTAGAATATTATTGGCAAAGATTTACTAAGAAGATGATTAGAGGCCTTTTGAGAATTGCATGCTGGTCTGCATTTCATTTTTATGCAAATTCAAAAACAAAATTATGCAAATATTCTTTTGAGTAACTACTGTGCTGTTGTCTAGGAACCATATTTTTCATTTCTGGTTGGTGAAATGATATCTTGCCAAAAGCAAAAGTAATTTGTGAAGTAGGATTCTGTTCCATACTCTGTGGACTCCTAAAACGTCAGCTCTGTCATGCTGAGAAAGTTTTAGGTGGTAAAGTGGCAGCAGCAGGGGTGTGTGCATGGTGGTGGTGGGCAGGTTATATTTGCAACTGCCAACCACCACAGTAACAAATTTCTAAAGTATCTGCCAGGCCCTGGGAATCCCATTTAAATATTCCTAGGTTGATACTTAAACAATGATATCAATTCTTTGAGGAATTTTCTCTAGCCTACTGAAAGTCTGAGAATAATATAACATAAAACTACACCTTACCCTAAGTTTAAGAAGTCTTGTGTTACTTTTAGGCCATATGTTCTAAAGTGAAGAGTAATTACAACAATAGATCTTCTCATGTCTGTGACAGAAATAATCACAAGTGCTTGAAATGATTTATTTTTCTGAATCTTTTTTTTTTTTTTTTTTTTTGAGATGGAGTTTCACTCTTGTTGCCCAGGCTGGAGTGCAGTGACACGACCTCGACTCACTGCAACTTCTGCCTTCCAGGTTCAAGCAATTCTCCCAAGCAGCTGGGATTACAGGCGCCTGCCGCCATGCCCGACTAATTTTTTATATTTTTCGTAGAGACTGAGTTTCACCATCTTGGCCAGCTGGCCAGGCTGGTCTCGAACTCCTGACCTTAGATGATCCACCCGCCTCAGCCTCCCAAAGTGCTGGGATATTTTTCTGAATCTTATACTGATTCAAGGTGGAATTTTCAAAGTATATTTTGTTCAGGCCATCTCATTTTAAGAAATTTTCCAACATTATCATTTACCTCCCATACATTCATTTATAAAGTAAACTGCAACATTACCTAGGGCAATTATTCTCAAACACTTGCAGATTATCAAAAACATATTGGGAACCTTTCAAAAAATTGCAGACTGCCAAATCCCTCAGCTTTAGAAAAATAGCAGAATACAGTTTCCCACCCCACACCCTTTTTTTTTTTTTTCTTTCCAGCTGGGATCGCTGCTGGCGTCCTATAAAATGTGAAAGATCAAAATCTTAAATAATAAAAAATAGCATACTTAGCTTTTCTAGTGTGCCTTTAAGGAAGACACAAAGAGGGAAGAAGGGGGAAGCCTCTGGAACTGTATGTTATATAATATCCAGTGATTTATTCTTTGCAGAGATTTGTAGTTGAAGAATGCTTTTTCTTTACTTTTTTGGGCTATAAAAAAACACACATTTAAGGAAAAGGAGGATATTTGCATAGCTTCAAATTATCTCCCTGCAAATACACATTTATTTATCACCGAAGTGGTTTTAACAAATGTCCACAAATTTTTGATACTCCTCCCTCAGGAAGTGGAGCTTAGTTCACCTCCCCCTTAAGTGTGGGCTGGACTTAGTGTTTCTCTTCTAATAAATAGAAGATGAAAAGAGAAAAATAGTAAGCTTACAGTGGAAGAACCTGGTATACACTACTTATCCAAGTGGTCAAGGTTAATAGCGCCAGCAATAGGTCATGTTATCCTTGTAACCACTGTTGTGATACAGTGAGGACATTTCACCTCTGTGGTGAAATGTTATGTGTTTTCACCCCCAAAATACATAAGGCCAGACTAACCATGAGGAAACATCTGAGAGACACAAGTCGAGGAACATTCAACAGAATATTTGACCAGTACTCAAAAAAATGCCAAGGCCATTAAATACAGGAAAAGAGACCAGGTGTGGTGGCTCACACCTGTAATCTCAGCACTTTGGGAGACTGACGTGAGCAGATCACTTGAGCCCAGGAGTTCAAGACCTGCCTGGGAAACATGGCAAAAGCCATCTCTACTAAAAATACAAAAATTAGCTGGGCGTGGCGCACATGCCTGTAGTCCCAGCTACTCAAGAGGTTGAGGTGGGAGGATCAATTGAGCCTGGGAAGTCCAGGCTGCAGTGAGCTGTGATCGTGCCACTGCACTCCAGCCTCGGTGACAGAGGAAGATCCTGCCTCAAAAAATAAAAAAATAAAAAATAAAAAGGAAAGAATGATAAACTCTCTCATAGCTTGAAGGAGACTAATGAAATATGACAACTAAATGCATCGTTGGATCTTAGAAAATAAGACAATACTGGAAAAAATATTTAAATCCAAATAAAACCTGTTGTTTAAATAAATTAACTAAATAAATATCGTACCAACACCAGTAAAAAAGGAAGACACATCACTTTGACAATATAGGAAAATATATTAAAAGTATATATAAATAGTCCTTAGTATATTCATATATAACTACTTTTAATAGGTATTTTTTCTCACAAAAATGTATATTTTACATCATTGAGATCATAAAATAATGTAATATTTAATAAATCCTGTTTTGCAATTCATGTAAATCATAAATATTTTTTCCCTTCTCCAAAATTATCAATAATATAATTTTAACCCCTTATAAAAGTGGTTATTTATACATTAGGATTTTACTGTTATCTTTATGTGTTTATGATATGGTTTGTCTGTGTCTCCACCCAAATCTCGTCTTGAATTCCCACATGTTGTGGAAGGGATCCTTTGGGAGGTAACTGAATCATGGGGGCAGGACTTTCCCATGCTGTTCTTGTGATAGTAAGTTTCATGAGATCTGATGGTTATCATAAGGGAGAGTTTTCCCGCACAAGCTCTTTGCTTGCTGTCATCCATGTAAGATGTGACTTGCTCCTCCTTGCCTTTCACCAAGATCGTGAGGCTTCCCCAGCCACGTGGAACTGTAAGTCCAACTAAACCTCTTTATTCGGAAATTACCCAATCTTGGGTATGTCTTTATCAGCACTGTGAAAACGGACTACTATAGTCTGTGTGTATTTCTATTCCTGATTCATTACAGCCAGCATGTTTTGTATTGTTTTGCTAGAGGTTTTTACATACCCCATATTAAGAATTATTTAAAAGTTACTTTCTCATATACGTCAAAGATATCTAATGGAAACCATTGTGATTTTTTTATTACTCATCTTTGAACATAAGTATATATGACAACAGGTGAAGTGGGTGAATTACTCTGGGTCTCTGTCCCTGTTCACTTGCATACTATTAAAATTCTCTTTTTAGAATATACATTAGAAGAGAAATTGATGTAGAGATTAACCAGGGTTCTACCATTTAGTTGGCCTGTACCCAATCAGATATGTTGAACTGCAAAAGCTCTTTTGTTTCCTTTATTTTTCTGACTAAAGTTAAAATGTACTTTTCTATACTCTGAATCCACCTCTAATTTTGTGTGACACATGCTAAAAAAGCTAAACCAAAATTTGAGTGAGCTATAAGAGGCACTCGTCTGTAGGGGCAAAGAAAAGTAGATATCTCAAATTCACTGCAGTACTCTCCCTTTTTAGATTTCCTTCAAATATCGTCTTAAAAACATTAATTTGTCTCTCAGTCACATACTCCCTCTAATTTTAGTGTATTTAGCTTTTTAAACAATTGTCATGTAACTGGGACATTGCTAGGAGCTATGGAATCTAGCTAGCTGTTTTCTGGATAATCAGGGAAACAATAGCACTGAACATCAAACATACACAAGGACCTTGATCCATAGGGAATTTTCCTGAGACAAGGGGCAGGTAGATAACACAAGATGTCAAGAGTCCAGAAGAAAATAGATCATGGATGAGACATCTGATGATAAACAGCTGTGAGTGGTTGGAGGCAGTAGGTAGGGAGGGGTTGATGGCACATTTGCGAGTAACCTTGGTCTCTACTGTAATATTTCTGATGTTTCAAGTGAAATGTCAGCATTTTCACACAAGGACAGGTTTAGCATTGAGGTAATGTAGGGCTGTATATGGTAAAGTGTGATGGTGGATCTAAATGAATTTTTACCGAAGTTGGCTACCTAATTGTTCCAATAACAATTGTTACATAATCGTTATTTATCCCACTGATTTGATATATAAAGTTTACCAGTTATCTAATTCTAATAGTATTTAGCACTGTCTCTGGTTGCTGGACTGTCTTTGCACACTGCAGTAACTACTATACAATTTTGTGTTTCAAATACCTTTCTTTTTCCAAAAGCTTTATGTATGTTTTTGCATTTTAATACTTTTTGTCATGGAATTTAAAATCAGTTAGCTTAGTTTCTCCCCAGATTAGATAGATAGATAGATAGATAGATAGATAGAGAGATAGATAGAGAGATAGATGTGATTATATAAATTTGTACAGTAATTCTGAGACAATTTATGTTTTATATCTAGAAACCTGGTTGGTGTTAGGTCTCTTTTATGACATCTCATAGCATTTTAATGTTTTCATTTTATAGATATTGTACATTGTTTAGGAAGTGTACTTGAGATTATTTGATTCTTTTAGTTGCTACTATAAAATATTTTCTTTAATTTCATCTTCTAAGTAGTTATTATGGGTATAGAAATGACAGGTGGACAGATTGGGAAAAAATTTAAAATGTAGCCAAATACTGTCTAGAAAATATGTATAGAAACACAAAGTGTTTGAAATTAAATATTAATAATTAGAAAATTCTAAAATTATAATATTAAAAATATACTTTAAAACAAAAACTCCTTATTTAACACTGAGGGATACATTTTATTCGTACATGTTCATAGAGATATAAACTGCCTGTCCAGATTTCACTGACGCATAATTAAAGTCATAATATCTATACTCAGATTTTGAGGCACATACGTGAACTGCTAAATTTTCAGGAAGTTCAGGTGTATATACTAGGATAATTTTTTCTAAGCATGCTGTTGCATGGTGACTTATGCTGGGACACATTGCAAAGGCCTGGGTAGACAGCTCTGGAATCACCTGCATTCCCATCCTCTTGTTGTTCTGCAGTTCTTACCCCAACTCAACACTGCATTCCTTCATTCTCCTGCTACATCCATCCTCCAAAGCCTTCCACAACCTGCTCTGTGCTCCGAAAACTAGATTGCTTCCTAATATTGTTGTCCACCTCTCATTTGTCTCTTTACCACCTTTCCCAGCATAAGCTAATCAGGCCTGGGGTTACCTAAGTGTTAAGGTCCCGTGGTTGTGACAACATTCATGAGTATGGGTTTTGTCATCCTTTACTAGGAGGAGAGCTCTGGCAGTGAAAGTTCTTAGGGATGCTTTTCAGTCCTCTTCATGTGTTGGCTCTCTGCATGTATCCCTAATTTGTTATCAGCAGGACTAGCCTTGGTGCGTTGGTCGTGATCATCCAGGGGTACCTCAGAGTTATGCTGATACAACTACTAACTCATAGGGGTCGGCTACACAGTTCATCTTAATGTAGCCATTTCCTCAAGCCCAGGATGCCCATCAGGAGGAATTCTGTAGTAGGCATAGCTCCACACAAAATTAGACTCGTCTTTGAAGGGCTAGATCCTGGTGCTAAGACTGAGCTTCCAGCTCAAACGTTCCCTTCATCATTTAAGGGGCTTTTCTTTCCAAGTGTTCTTCACTATAATCTGTTTTTGATTGTAGTCACCTCTGTTCATCAGAAGTGTGTTTATGGCTTTGAATGTCAAAAGGTCAATTTCTTAGACTCCCCCAAGCAAATCATTACACCATTATGTGAATTTGAAAGTGCAAATAGATACCTCAGTCACCTCAATCCCCCTACAGAATCTTTCACTTGCACCTTGACAATCTATTTATTTTGTTTTACATTCTACCGTAGAAGAGAAGGTGAGTTCCTTTCTTACACTTGGAAAATTAAACGGATTCATTCAATTAATTGTCCCTAGACAAAGTGTAATCTACCTTACCTTATATTTTTTATCCTAAAAAAGTGCTTATAACTTCGAATAATGGCAGTTTTTCTAGCCTCAAAATTTTATCATGTAGATTTTATTAGTGACCTAGTATTACCCATTGATGAAAAATAGCATAAAAATAAAAGATTTTATATAAATAAAACTAAAAATGATTTGTTTATAATTTGCAGTTTTCTTCAAAAGTTATATGTGCTGTAAGAATGGCATTAGAGTATTTAAGGCTGATTCACTTTTAACATCAAATCTAGATTTCTCAGAAATGGTTTCATGATGTGTTATGTTTCTTCAATGTGATGGATAAAAGTTATCTGCCCATTTGGACTGTACAGAGTTAGGCCTTCCACTTAATTGGATTGTGTCCTTTTATGGCATCACTTTATATATAGTTTCCTTCCTCTTTCCTTTTTTCCTCTGTCTCTCTTCTTCCATTCTTGCCTTCTTTTTCGCTCATCCCACTAACCCTCCTTCTCTCTTTCTGTTTTATCTGATGCTCCTCTATTCCTTTTCTATTCTGCCTCTCTCCCTCCTCCCTAACTGGTTCATTTTTTCTTTTCTTCAGTTGATTTCCTCTTTATTTACATTCTTCCTACTGCCTTTCTTCCTTCGTATTCTCTGTCTCTCCTTTTTTATTTCTTATTCTTTCCTGTTTATTCGACTCTTCCTCATGTATTCTCCACCTGTCTCTGATAGCTGTCTTCTTCCTTATCTTCCTTTGCTTTCTAAATACTAGAAATTATCTTTTGTACTAGTCTATTTTTCAAAGGTAGAAGTAAATCAGTACTTCTTAGTTAAACTCAGTAAAAAGTAACATAATTTTAACATTATATACTATGTTAAGTGAGCATGAATATTAAGAGTATAGTTTAAGCATATATTTATTTTTAAAATTATCTGCCTATCCTTAGAAGTACACAGACCCATATTCCTTGATTATAGAATTTATTTTCCACTTAGAGGGAAGATTTTCTCTTTTTAAGATGCTACTTAAAACACCGTGGAAACACACAGTATAAAACAAAACAAAATAATAACCATGGTCCCTTAATAAAGCAATTTATCATTTAGTGAGGATGGAGTTGTATAAATGTGTTGAGATGCTCATACGTAGTATTATATCCAGACTATTACTGTGTTTTAATATGTATTTACATATTCTACACTTTGTTCCAGAAGAAAATAAGGGAAATATGGTTTCTGTACAGCATCATCATTAATCTATTCTAATCATTTTATACTGTGCAGAAAGGAAAGATGATTTGTTGCTGATCTGTGCAGCTCCTGTGGTCTTAGCCTGTTGCCTACATATACTAAATGATTTCTTACCAGTGAATACTAACTTGGTATATAATCCATCAAACTTGCGTAAGATTTGCATTGCGTAATTACAGCACAAGATCTTTCAACGATGTCTTTTCACCTTATACAGATAGAGAACAAAATTTAGGGCTACCTCTGACTAAAGAGTTGATACTTTGTTACTTTGTAATCAACAAAGGAATATATTATATTCATACACACACACTCACAAGTGAGTGTATATGTGCGAGACAATATATATATTTTTCTGTGAGCTCATTATTAGCACTTTTCATTTTTTTCCCTTTGATTCCCAGAATTTAAATCGCTGAACAAAGACAGTCCCCTTTAAATTGGTCTCCAAGGCACAGTTGTCAGGTCTGCTAGTAAGCAGCTCCGTTCTTCCTGCAGATGGAAGCACTTTCAGGGTCAAACAGGTCACCCTCCTTTGGAGACCAGCAGAAGCCGCAGCAGAGTCCGCAGATGGTCTTGCATCAAAGAGCTCAGCATTTAATTTGCGTGGTCTTCCAAACAGTATCACCCTGATTTTCCGGTGTCTACACTGGTCATCAACTTACAATTTAAAATATTTTATACATTTTAGACAAGGAAGGCTATTTAATTTATATAAAAGTCCATTATATTTCTAAATTTCTTTTTAAAAATCAATAACTGAATGCATGAAATAAGTAAAAAGGAATATTTAGCTGAGAAAAATTTACCTTGCATTCTCTTTTTGGCTCTTTGACATAATTAAAGGTCACAATTGAGCATTTATCACCCAGAGGTTATTATCAACTGCCCATTAGTATGGGTGGTCGTTGTTGAACTAAATGGGAGACAAGGAAAAGTCCACTCGTAAGGCATTAATTCTTTTCATTTGTACTTAAATGGCTCTCCATTATCTAAGGAATCTGAGTATGGATATTACATCTCTGAAGAGTGAGGCATATTTATTCCTGTGTCAAAAAATGCCATCAAAATCGGTAAATACAGAGTTGGCTGTTTCTTTTTTTCTATTCATGAAATACTAGCATGCCTGTGATCAAGGTAATTATGCTCGGTTGACCTTAGGAGAAAGTAGTGATTAAATTATCATGTTTCTTCTATTTAAATTCATTATTTTGTTCTGCTGTCATGTTTGTATTTATGCTTCCAGACTTTCATTTACCATAGCAGTTCAAACAATATTTTATAATATTCATTATCTCTGTTTCTATGTTAACACTTTCTACCACTGACACTCCCAGTTTTCCCCAAACCAAAATTTTTACTTCATTATGTACAAAATTCAGCTGCCTTTATTCCCCGTTGGTAGGATTTTTTTATGTGATCTGGGAAGTGAACCATACTGAAGACCTATCTAAGGATGGTGAATGAGAGGGAAAAAGCCACCCGGCTCATCTTAATTATCCAAATTTCCTTTAGAAACTAAGGAGGCAGAGTGGAAAAACCCTGGAAAATAAAATTGTTAAGTCCTAATGAAATCAATTGGGAAACATTATTTAACTTATTTGCATCATTTTTCTGGCATGTAAAATGACTAAAATAATGCTTAATTTGCAGTTACTGAGATTAGGTGATATGCCACATGTAAAGTACCAATCAGAGTATTCAAACATTCCTAAGTCATCTAAGTTGTATTTCTTGCCTTCACTAGCTTTGGAGGCCTTATCCTAGTTCAAATGATATCTCATTAAAAACTGAAATATGAATCTTGTCATATGTTTTGTACAAGGTTCCTCTAGATGTGAAAGCATCTTGAGGGTAGAAACAGTACATCATTTTGTATACAGTACAATATGTTGTGTGTGGTAGGTGTAAAATAAATGTTTGTTTAGCTGAGTTAGTTGTATTGTTTATACATTCAAGAACGTAAAAAGTGTACAGTATATATGCAGTAGAAACCAGTAAGCCTTTCTTAATACTTAAACAGAAACTGTTCATTCTTTTGCACTTAATGTGTACTAAAGAATTATCCAGCTAGGACAATTGTTTGGTTTAACCGTGTCAACCAATTACCTTGTGTAAAGGAACTGAGCAATGTAATTGTACTTTATATATGTATTATATGTATAATCAATGAATGTGTAGTTATTTACTGACTGTCCCTTTTGTTTGTTTTGTCACATACTCCTATAGTGCTGTACTTCCTCTAACATACCCTGCACTCTGGACTCTCAACTTCATGAGGCAGAGGCTTTGCCTACACATTTTTTTAAATTGAATTCCAGTGTACTAACTATCCCTTGAACTTTGATTAATATGCCAATTAGAATAATCTACAAAAGCTTTAATCATTTTTTACCAAGCCTTGACTTTGTTACCATGTAATACTGGAATGTACAATCCTTTAATGCTACTAAATTAAATATTTATATAAAAATTTTCTTAAAAACAAATATGGACATTTCCTTATATTTTCAGTAGTCCGTAAGTCAGCAATTTCCCAATTGGGCTGATGAAAAATATTTTATTAAAAAATAATAGATTATAAATTTAAAAGGAAAAATAAATCTCTTTTATTTTTTATTTATTTTGTTATTTTTTTTGAGACGGAGTCTTGCTCCATTGCCAGGCTGGAGTGCAGTGGCATGATCTCAGCTCATTGCAACCTCCACCTCCTGGGTTCAAGCAATTCCCCTGCCTCAGCCTCCCGAGTAGCTGGGACTACAGGCATGCAACATCATGCCTGGCTAATTTTTTGTATTTTAGTAGAGATGGGGTTTCACCATGTTGGCCAGGATGGTCTCAATCTCCTGAACTTGTGATCTGCCTGCCTCAGCCTCCCAAAGTGTTGGGATTACAGGCGTGAGCCCCCGAGCCCGGCCAAGCCCTTTTTTATATTTAAGAAAATATTTTCTTTACTCGGACCAATGAAGATTAGTGTTTTTTACTTTTCTATGTTAATGTTTAATTGGCTTTATTTGAGTATAGAAAAGTCATGTTCTTATTGCTGACATCATTTTAAATAAAGAAAAATATGGATATTTTAAAAAGTCTTCCAAAATCCAGCTACAGAGGAGACAGGCACTGTTAACATTTTGGTGAATTCTGTTCCTTGATAGACCTTTGCCATCTGACTCCATTGCCCATTTATCTTGCTGAGGGACATGAAAGATGGTGACAGCAATTCTGCTATCCAAGCCACCATCAAACAGCCGCTCACCACTTTGTAGACACCCCTGCATTTTCAGAATCATTCTCTTGGATCCCCATTTCACCCTTTAACTTGGGTACCCATAGATGCAATTTCTCAGCATAATACTACTGCACTTCTTATAAGTTGGGGTTCTCTGACTTCTGCCCTCATTCTTCTCCTTTTCTTCCTGACCATCCTCTTCTGGGAATGGAGAGGAGGTTAAGTGGTGGCTAGTGGTTGTGAGGTCAGTTTTGAGTAGTTTCCTTCCAATTATTGACAGTTCAATTTGGGCTGTTGGGTTCTAAGTATCTCATTGCCTTATATTTTGAGACATAGTAAAAACGATAAGGCACCAAAGAAAAGCCTTCTCAACGTCTTATGAAAATGGGATTACAAAATTTCTAGATGAAAGTGTGATGTATTTATTTATTCATTTTTCTTTCCACTGTGAAATGTGATTATCTAGGGCTTTTTTTCTCCTATGCCTCTTATTCATTTTAGAGGTCCAATTTGTTATTATCCAAGAATTATTTCCTCATTACTTTTAATTTTTTAAAATAAATAAATATAAACCTTTTAACATTTTAATTATATTCATATCGATATTTGGACTTAATTTTTCAGCCTTTTTTTTCACAAACGTTCCTATTTTATTTATGAAAGTCTCTTATGGGTATTCTCTCTTTACGTCTTGCTTGTTTTATTTCTTTTCAATATTGTAAATATTTGTTAGATACCTGAGAGTTACTTTCTCTAACAAGTACTTGTTATATGAAGAAGATTGCCTTCTAATTTTTTACTATTGCTTTCCTTCAAAAAAAATGATAGCATAGTTGTTACTGAATCCCCCTTGTCCGTAGAAATTGACTGAAGACCTATTTCAAGATGTAGTACATAGGAAAAAGAAAGTCCTTAAAAATCCTCATGGTTTATGTGTTACTTAATTAACTCATTCATTCTTTTCAATTCATTCAAAACATACTTCCTGAGTGTCCACTGTTTACCAAATAGATGAAAGTTCTCTTTGATGACAGGGAACATGTATATAGTAGAAATAAAATAAATCAAAATTCAAAATCATTGCTATAATTTAGATTCCAGAACTCGATCTTACTGAATGATATACTATCCAGTTACATAATTAAGCAGCCATAAGATGTTATAGTATAATCCTCCTTTGACAGAATAATGTAATCATTTGTATATTTTCATTGCTCTTCAAAAAAAAATTTAGGCAGAGAGAAAAACTAAAATGTGTTTTTTTAAGTTATTTCATTTATTTTTTACATAATTTTTCTTTATTTGTATAAATACTTCTTAAATAACAGATCTGTTATAAGAAAATTTAAAAATAAATAGTGCAAAGAGGAAAAAAACTATCCACACAGGTGCTAGGCTGGCTTGAACTCAATTTTAATACCATCTGGGAAAATGAGATCAGGGACTAAGGGAAAAAAAAAGAAAAAGAAAGCTTTTTCTTTTTCCTTTTTGAACAGCCTGTGAGAGGATTCAGGTCAATATGTAAATGTTTGTGTACGTGAATAGGAAGCACTGTGAGCTGGTTCAGAACATCAAGCTGCATCAGAGATTGAAGAAATTATAATTATATAGTATAAGACTGTTGCATGGAAAAGGGAAAATGTGATGATATCAGATGTTATTTGTTTATTTTTTTTACACAATTTAGTAGCATCCTAGCAGTTATTATATCAAGAACATACTTTTTCCATCCAGATATTTGTTTCAAGATTTCTTCGCTTATATCCAGTCACCTAATGCTAAATAGGACCACAAATTGATTCTGTCTGCAAATATTTTTTATCTGCTAGTATATTTAGTGATTGATTAGATGTGATTAATTCTAAGCAGCAAACATTTAAAGTATTTTCCTAGTATTAAAAAGAGAAATAAGTGCCTGTTGCTTGTAATTTTTATCCTTAGCACACTGAAAAGTAATTTGTGTAGCAGAAGATAATGTTTGTACTGTTTGGCACACAGTGCTAAAAAATAAGTGCTTCTTGCCTTGGGTTATCCCCTGGGTACCGGTCTGAGGTATTTTTACAGTGAATGGACGCATATATGTGGAAATTCTTGCTTACCCCTGACACAGTCTTGAAGCAGACTCTCACATAAATAGAACAAAATTAATGACTACATGCAAAGCCCCTTAGAAGGATGGTGCTTAGTGCTCAATACTCAGTGAAGGGAACTGGAAGGAGTCATCAATCTTTCTTGGTAGATAAAGTAATTGTACTGGTGTTCCTACAGTTTCTAGAAGCTGCTGCCATGCCTATGACTTCTGTTCTCAGTCGGGCATAAGCATACACTAGAAGTGTATTTTAGGTGGTTCCTAAAATAAAGACTAACTCAAAAGTCTCTAGTCTCCATTACTCCTTGATTCCTCCAGGCTTATGTAAGTTATTCTTTCTTCTCTGTTATTTTGTCACTACATTAAAACCTGCTCTCATAGTATACAAATTTCCACATTTTTCTCCCCTCCAAACTAAAATCTACTTGGTTAAAGAAAAAGCAGTATATATCAATGTTTATAACATCAGTTCTAGAACAGAGAAGGCACTCAGTAGATGTATAATAAATAAAAGAATAAATGCTACCTTGATATCTACCTCCAAATGAAATTTATTGTTTTCATGGAAAGCGGTTATCTATTGCTCAGTGAGTGGAGTCTGTACAGAGCAAAGCTTAAAGAGCCTTTGACCAGTGGCTGAACTAATGTTGAAAATTAAGCTACTACAGTCTTATTCAGTAGGATATATCTGTTACAAATATTATTTTACATCATGAATCTAGCATGGCAGTAAACATTTTTGAATTAAAATTATAAATATATATGTATATAATATCAGAAAACAACTTGGTTTATATAACATAATACATTCACAACTATTATTGTCTTCTATTTTTCTTTAACCCTTTAAAAACCATAGAGGTAAGAGCTACTTGAGACTATACTTATAAAAATGTCCTTTAATGATTTGTTAAATAAACTCTTCAAAATGTGCCCTATTCTGACCCTTAATTATATCCACATTTTTATTTTATTTTTGCAGTGTCAATTTTTTAAGTGACTGATTACCACATTACATTTACTCCTTGGACTGTATTTGGGCACTTTAGGCAAAAACACAATTTTTTCATAAT
The DNA here is from genome assembly GCF_029281585.2 of Gorilla gorilla gorilla. Classification (NCBI taxonomy): domain Eukaryota; kingdom Metazoa; phylum Chordata; class Mammalia; order Primates; family Hominidae; genus Gorilla; species Gorilla gorilla. The sequence continues at coordinate 20,690,054 of NC_073230.2, forward strand.
ATCAGAGAAATGTACCAGGAGATTAACCATATTGTTTCCATGTTGAAGTCACCACATTGTATTGTCACTGGCAAAAGATAGTGCTCTGCTTTTATTCTAACGGGCATTTGCTTGTGATTTTCCATAAATAAAATGCTGCCTAAACAAGGTATTTATATTTACTAGCAACTGTTTTTTCCCATAAATCACATGAGATTCATAATTGCAGTTTGCATTTATATCCTCAACTGAACATATTATTTGAGATACTACGTCATTTTAACTATGTTATTTTCTGGATATGGAAAGTTTGATATCCAAGAGGTAAATTATTTAAGTCTAATTCTACAATAAGTCAGTTGCAGTGATGGAGTGAGGCCTAAGAAAGTTATTCGAGACCCATAATTATAACTTTGACAATTTTTCATAAATTTTTAAAAAGATTATTAGCAGAATAAAAATTGCTCAACTTTTTTGCTTACCATATTCCAAGAACATGTCTAAATGCTATATTCTTACTAATTTAATCAACTCTCACCTCACATTGTTATGAAGGAGTTGATATTACTAATCATATTTTTAAAAGAAAAAGCAGCAAAGAATTAATTTCCTAATCCAAGTTCATAAAATCTAAATGTATCACAGCTAGAATGTAGACCCGCTGGCTCTTCTCCTTTAGAGCCAGAGGTCTCAAGGCCACACTGGCACAATTCTTGGAAGCTGAGCAATATACAACCTGCAAAGCTGTACATGAAAGTCCTGAGTGCTTTTAAGCACTTCACTGTAATGCCTCTTGGGTGAAATTGGCTCACATATATTTTTCCAGAAGAAAATAAAGACATATCTGTGTATTTGTAACTATACAAATATATCAGTTAAGTTGTATTAATTTGTATGCAGCATTTAAAAACATCTTCACACAACTCAAAATCAATTAGCTCAATAACACTTTTTGAAACTGAATACAGCTGGAAATAATGACTAAAATACAATCATCTTTTTAAAATGGTTGTCTCTAATCACTTTAAAATAGAAAATACACACAGACTGATACCTTCTGGATAACAATTTTCAGGATTTTGTGACCAGGTGCATGACCAGGTGTTGGTGTGGTCCTGGCTACAAGCAGGACACATTATTAGCCAAGATTAATGTACTGAGTGATGCATTGCAGCTCTCAGATCAACGTGGACTGCTCCTGATATTCAATATATCTTGCAAAATGACTTCAAAGAAACAAAAAATATCCATGTGAGTGATAAAATACTCTTTTCAAGCCATATGCTTTAGTGTAATTTGAGCTAATGATCTGTTAGAAAGAGAAAAATTGTTTCTAATAAAACAATGTTATAAAATCTTGTTCCTTCTTACTAAACCTGTGACACTTTTCACTTTGCACCTATATGAAATTGTGTGGAAGAGAACATTGTTATTCCTAGATTAATTCTGCTGAACCACGAAAATCAGAAGTTAATTTTATATTTTAAAAGGTCTTTTAAAATTTATGACAGCTTTTTAGTGTTCAATATCCTTAATAGGAAGTCTTAATTTTTGTTATCTAGACATTTGTTTTGTAGAAACAAGCATGTTTATGTAGTTCACTGTTATATCCTTAGCAATTAGAATAGCTCGAGTGACACATTGTAGGTTTTCAATAGAAATCTGTTGAATTAAGTTGATATCTTTAAAAAAAGTGAAAATTAAAATTAAAAAAAACTTAGTACCGTCCAGGCGCTGTGGCTCATGCCTGTAATCCCAGCACTTTGGGAGGCCGAGGGGGGCAGATTGCTTGAGGTCAGGGGTTCAAGACCAGCCTGGCTAACATGGTGAAACCCTGTCTCTACTAAAAATAAAAAAATTAGTCGGGCATGATGGTGCATGCCTATAATCCCAGCTACTCAAGAGGCTGAGGCAGGAGAATTGTTTGCCTGGGAGGCAGAGGTTGCAGTGAGCCAATGTCCTGCCACTGCACTCCATCCTGGGTGACAGAGTAAAACTCTGTCTCAAAAACAAAACAAAACAAAACAAAAAAACAAACAAAAACAGTACTATATCATAAATTTTCCAAAATCCTTAAAAATCCTTAGAAATTATAGTTTTTAATATCTTAATATGCATCTCTAGTCAGATACATCATAATTTTTTTACAATGTTCCACATTTTTGAACATTTAGTTTGTATTTTCTCTTAGCAGAAATTATACAACATAGAACATTCTTGTTCAATTACATGTGTTTCTCTCATTGATTTTTTTTTAAATAAATTTACAGGTGACATTGCTGGTTCAAAGTGCATAGCAGTTTTAATATAATGCCTATTGCATCCGAAGTATTTTATCAGTTTAAACACTTCTAAGGACATAAAACTGTCTAATTTCCCAACATTCCCTGTAACACTTAGTATTAAGATTTATTAAATGTTTTTTAATGTGATAAATAAAAGCACATTTCATTGACATTCGAGCAAGTACCTCAATATTATTGCTTAATTTTAAAGTGCCACTGGGGATTGTTGATGACAGCAGAATAGGTCCCTGGGTCACATTCTTACCTCACTCGGAGTTTCCAAATTTTTATTTATGGTTATTCTAATAGGCCTGATTATACTAAACATAAGGCATATATTATATAAATTTGGCCTTCAGTTCACCCCCTCCCAAATCTCTAGCTGTTAAAGAATATCTTGTCTGTTGAGAGGTGGCATTTAAAGACTCAAATAACTGTCATTTCTGTTATTATATTTTCTATTTCCAAAGGGAAGACTATAAGATATAATATTTTAGATCATTAGATTGATAAACAAGTACTTTATATGGCCAGAAATGTTACTAATTTTTTAAAAGAAACAAAAAGAACAACAAAAAATGAGGACTTGGATGCCAAGATATTTTTAGTCAACAATCATTGCTCTATAACTAAATATTTTGAAAAATATTTCACCTAGTAAGATTTTTATGATTTAAAAGAAGTAAAACATAATAATGTTGTAAATTGTATAGTCATAAACATTGTAATTTGACTGATGACCCTGCTTTGCATTTCTTTGCCTTTTTGACTGACCTTCCCTATGTTGGAGCAATCTCTCTCTCTATGAGTCTTGCCAAGGGACAGGGCTCAGTTTCCATTGTGGAAGCTCAAGCATCCGTATGCTTTATTTTTTCTAACCTATTTCTATGATAGTGGGAAACAGGCATATGCCTAGGAATTCAATCTTCAACTTCCTACCCAGGACCAGAATCTCTCACAGGAGGGTAATGAGTCATAGTAAAGAATTCCTCTTGGTTGCATTGATGGTGTCAGCAGGAGTACTTCACTCCCAGTGTTGGCAGTGGCAATGACCTCAGACCTCACCATACTGTTACTGAGGCATAATTATGGCTTGGTTCTGATTGCCTAGCTCTGTAAGTCACAGGTCAGAAAACCAAGACTGTTTCTCCTGAAAATTTCTGGGCTGCTCTATGAGATACCTCATAGTCTTCGAGTAATTTCCTTTTAAACTTTAAATAGCCTGAATCGTTTTTTGTTGCAGCTGCTAATAACCCTGACTGAAACAGAATTTCTAATCTAAAATTAAAATAATTAATCACTGCAGATATAATAGATGATGGAAGATGTGTGTCTCTGTTGGGCACTTTCATCTAATACAAGGTTAATTGTCCAAAAAGAACTCTGGTAAGTAGGGTAGTGAAAATAGGGTATCATGCTAAAAAGATTAATTACCATGATAGTTGGAGGTCATAACTAAAATGACTAAGGATTGGTAGTATGGATAATAATAAAAATCATTTTGAAGCTTTGACAGCCATTATACTCACATTTATGTGTTTGTAGCAGGCTGGAGATGGAAATTATTACATCACCTTATTTCTACAAAATATATTTTTACTTTTATATTTCACTAAGTTTACTGCTAGATTAATTGTCAGAATCTCTTATACTGATATTCGTACTGACAATACATTGCTATACAGTATATCAAAACTCTGTTCTGGACTGTTTAATATTTCTTCCTTTATCTAAAATATGAACTGTGGCATTTTATCTGTTTGATTTTTGCCTGCATCTTGCGAAGGTATGTTTTGCTGCAGTTTGAGCAACAAATTTGCACCACCCCACTGTTGCAGAGAAGTTATTACTTTTAGTATCAGTTATTTTGATGAGATGACATGGATTTCCAAATATTCCTCCTCTCTGGTGAATAAACTAACAGGTAATAACTGAAAGAGATCCCTATATCAGGAATTCTCTGACAGAATTCTACAAAAGCAAAGATTTTCTTAGAGATTATTTTGCATCCTGTAAGAAAACCTGTGTTGCAAGTGATACATTATTTATAGCGGCCTTTCAGAAGATAAGAAAGATAAGTTTCCTCAGGTTTTTTGACTGATAAAGTCTTCAATTTGTCAAAGTATTCATTCACCCCTGCAGGAGAGGAATTCTTACTGATAAGCAGTAAGTTCTCATTATAACTGATCTTTATTTCTGTAATGAACTATATTTATGTGGTTACTATTTTTGAATTGAAGTTTCTTATAGATTATGTCCTACTAAATATATTTTTAAATTTAAAATGTAACAATAAATTAATATTTTTTACTTGTGTATGCTCTATGAGGAGCTATACCAAGTATTTAATATATTAAATTATTTAATTTATAAAAATCTGTGATACAAATTATTAAGGTCATAGAGATAGAAGAAAGTTGAAATTAAGGAAATTGTACAAGGTTTAAAGTCAGTGTCCTAGCGTTATATTATGTGGCTTTCCTCAAAGTAATCTGAAAATTTTAGGAGGTTATGGGGAAAGTTACGGTTGTACATTGTCAAAGGTCAGACATTGCAATAGACATATATGAACATGAGACACATGTCTTATGAACAAACCGCCAGCATTCATGGCTACAATCAACAACCGTCCTGGACACCACTACGAAATGCTTCTTAAATATCACTTTAATTATATTTTTCTCATGTTCAAAAGTGTCCATTATCTGCTATATGAAGTTGTCTCCTAAGCCTTACATCTAAAGCTATTCGTGTTTGATTTCAACCTACTTTTCATTACCCATCTACCATTATCTCAATATGTACCCTATATTCCAGCCAAAATACTTTGTCCTGTCTTAAAATGGCCTGTGTAACTTAGATTGGGTGATATTGCCATCCTTCATTTTCCCATTAATGATGATCTATTCTAAAATGTACAATAAAACCTTTTATCTTTCCAAATGGAATGGACCTCTTTTTCCCTGAAACTTCATACGATAGTTTTCGGACGTGGCTTTCTCATGGTCAGTACTAAGCTTAGTTATTTATGTAGTTCATCATGCTAAGTTTTAAACTCATCTTTAATGTCTTGCATTTTCTCTGGGCCATAGCTTGAATAGCTTATGTGGCTATTTTCAAACTGATAACCAATAATTCAAGTTAGTATTTGAACAGCAACAACAAAATGCAACTCCATTAAACCCAAGGCCACAAGAACTTTCACAGCACTGTTATTAAAATATATATAATATATAATCATGTAATATTTATTGTGTCAAATATTAATTTTCAAGATTTTTTACATGTTTTTCTCATATATCAGGAAAGGAAGCTATAATCAACCAAAATATATCTTAGGAAAAAACAACAATGATTTTTCTTTGCTTTGTTACTCTCCACAACACACATAGTCTTTCCCCCTCTAAGCTTCTGGAATCTCTTGCTCAAGCTCTAGATCACATCTTATTTTCTTCCCCTCCCCCTGTTTTCCTAATGTACAGAAACCATCTTGCAATAGCACAAACCTCATCAAAAATTGGAGAGGGAAAGAAATAGACAATATCAACTTAAAAGCTTCTCTAGAAGAAGAAGAGGCTAGCCTAGGAAGCTTCTTATATCAATAAATATGGTTCTGTCCAGTAAATACCGAGACACTCTTAGAAAATTCAGTTGCCTTTTAAATACCTAACTAGGAAGAAAAAAGCTTTAGGAGCAAAAGGGTGATTAAAGATAGATTTTAAAATATATATAAAACATATTAGCATTATGGTAACATAACAGCTCCTATTAGAACTTTATGATCTTTTGAAATGGATTTATAAGCTTTGAACATAAAAGCAGTGTTAATATAATTAAAAAATGCTAATTAGGATCATCAGAAGATGTTAAGGTCTGAATGTTTGTATCCATCCAAAATTCATGTACTGAAATCTGATCACCAATGTGATAGTATTGCGAGGTGGGGACTTTGGAAAGTGATTACATCATGAAAGTGGAATGCCCATGAATGGAATTAGTGCCCTTATAAAAGAGGCTCTGAGGAAGCTTGTTTGTTCCTTTCACCAGGTAAGGACATAGCCAAAGGTGCCATTTATGAATCAGGAAATGGGCCCTTGCAGGATACCAAACCTGCTGGCACCTTGATCTTGGTCTTCTCTATACTCAAGAGTTGTGAGAAGTAAATTTCTGTTGTTGAGGAGCTTCCCAGTCTATGATATTTTGTTATAGCAGCCTGAACAAACTAAGATGGTGATATTTGTCACTGCTGAATTAGAGTTTTCACTCTATTGTTTTGGATATGCAGTCTTCTCTAGAAACTAAAATGAGATATATTTGTGAGCACTCACATTTGAAAAGCCCAAGCAAGTATAAATCCAAGTCCCCAAACTAAGGCCTACTCTCCCTTCCCTGAGGCATACAGGCAGCCTATTGTGCATGCATTTGGACAACCCAACCCACATGTCTAAATTTCATCCATACACCTCACAATCAGTTGCAAATCTCTTGGCTATCCAGTGGATCTAAAGGTAACACACTGGCAGCAGTTGATCTTCTCGAGGACAGACCAGAAAAAGGAATTTGCACAAAACTTGAAAGTAAGCTGCATTTGGGAAAGTAAACTGCATTTGGGAAAAGAACTCAAGGGTCTATGGTACCTGGAGCATGATCTGGAAGAGAAGGGGCTTCTGGCTGGGTATGGTCTCTTGGACCAACAATTTTCTCAACCTGTGGAAGAGAGTGCCGCTTTTCAGTAATAAGTAATCCAATATATGACCAGTTAGTATTTTAGAGTGAAAAACTGACTTTTACATCCTTATTTCTCCAGTTAAAATTGTATTTAAAATAGACCTTTTATTTCCATAGTGCATCTATATGAATAATTCTGTAAATTAGTTTATCTAAAATTTATTTGACAGTGTTTCTTGACTCCCCCTTTTTTACAATTACACAGCAATAAAATATAGCTCCACATATTCTAGCTATGTCATTGAAACTGAAAAACAACTATCATCAGCCTTTGTGACCTTTGCCAATTTGCTTAACACGTCTGTGCCTCAGTTACCTCATCTAAATATTAGAGCATTTCCTTTTAACTATAAATATTATCATTAGAAAATGGGTAGAGTAGTACAAAAACTCTATAAAATATATTCAACACTAAGTAGAAGTTCATTTGATTAGAAGACTTTAAAGTAAATCTCAAGGTATAAAAAAGTATTGAATTGATTTTATTCTTAAAAATATTCTCATTCATGCTTATGAAACTGCTCTTGTTAAACTGCAGGCCATATTTTCTTTGTGGCAAGAGCTTCTCTGAATAAGACACTGGTAATTAGCATGTAAGTAACTAAAGATACTTAATAGAATTATTATTTTGGGTACATATATTTCATACATTTTTCTCTGGGCTTAATTCATTGCTAAATATAATACTTTACCTGTCAATAGCCAGAATTAATTTATAAAGTTGAAACCCATTTATCTTCTGTTGACAACAAATATTTATCTAACACAGTCTCTAAGTTTGACCCAGGAGAAGTCATTTACCTTCTTTTTGCTTCAGCTATCTATTTGTAAAACAAGAAAAATGGTGGTCATTCTCCACCCAGTTTTAAAACTGTCATTAAGATAAATGATAAGCCCATGACAAGCTTGATGATTTTTCAGTAGAAGGATGAATTTATCTATTTATTTATTTATTGTTTTCTACTTCCGTGTTTTTCTCTCTATTCCTCTTGCCCTTTAACAAGGTATCAAAATTTGAATTTTATTTTAATTTTTCTGTTCACTTTTTAGTTTTTCTTGTTTGCATTATTTTACATTGGTTTTCCTATTATTTGTAATATGCATCACTAACATAAGGATAGTCTTCTTAGAGTTAATAATGCACTACTTCAAGTAAAATACAGAAAACTTGCAACGTTGATTGACGTATATCTCCCATCCCTATCCTGTAGGTTGTAGTTGTTATATATAATACATCTATGAACATCATAAAACCCACAATATAATATTTGTAAACTATTATATGATTTATAAAGAAATTTAAAAATGTAAAATTTATTATTGTCTATGGATCAGAGTTTCTATTAACATTGACTTCCCTTCAGCTAAAGGAAGAACTTTCTTTAGCATTTTTTTATAGGACAGGTCTTCTGGCAATAATGTTACTTGGTTTTGTTTTATCTGAAATTTTGTTATGTTAACTTCATTCTTGATTTTTTTTCAAATATAGAATCTAATTTGTCAGGTTTTCTACATTCAGCAATTTAAGATGTTTTTCTACTCTATTGTAACTCCTACAGTCTCAGGAGGTTGTCTACTTCTGATAATATAATTACAGGTGTATTTGACTACTTGATATCATCTAACATGTGCTTGAGGCCCTATTCATATTTTAAAAATTTATTTTCCTCTGTGTTTCTCACTTTGGATTATTTCTATTGAACAAGATATCTTCAAGTTGACTTATTTCCTCTATCATGGTCATTTGGCTAAGCAATTCAGTTAATTTTTCTGAAGTTATATTTTTCAGTTCTAGAAATAGGTTTCTCCAGAGAAACAGACAGATATATAGAGATACACGTGTGCATGCACGCACACACATACACACACACACAACTCTTAACCATAAGGGGGTTAAGGAAGCTGATCCCTGCACAAGCAAAAATATCCCCTTATAAATTAACCCCCTGAAAATTTAACTACTAATAGCCTACTGTTGACGTGAAGCCTTACTGATGCATAGCCAATAAACATGTATTTTTTATGTTATATGTATTGTGTACTGTCTTCTTATATTAAGTAAGCTAGGGAAAGGAAAGCATTATTAAGAAAGTCATAAGGAAGAGAAAATACATTTACCTTACTCTACTGTATTTATTAATACCTAAATTTACATCTTCTGTTTATAAGATGAATCATTTGTCTAAAATGGTGGGAAACTACAGCTGCAGACCACAGTCTAGGATACATATCAAGTAATTCAACTTCCTTAATATGGTGGCCTTTCTTTGTTTCTTGGGAACACTTCCAGTATCACTAGTAGCATTTTATATGAGTCTCATGGTGTTATTTAAGGTTTATGGTATTACATTAAACATAATGAAAAATAGGCAAAAACTGTGAGAGATGACTTTTTACCATGATATGCAATTTACTGGAGAGACAAACTTCTCAGCAGAGATGTTTAGCCTTACAGGCATTTTAAGCAGATACTCCCAATACTTGAGCTCAGGGCAATAGCAACAGGAGGTGGCTATAAAATTATTGCAGTAATATAGTATGTAGTACAGCTAATTTAATGTGGTTATGATTTAATACTGCATCTTTACTTTTGTTTACATTGCTCTTGACTGCAAATGGTACCACAGATTATCTATAAGTGTTTGTGTGGGTAATTTTTAAATAAGGAATTTATATATGTATTTTACAGTAGTAGATGATAAGACAAAACTAGTATCTACATATATTTTATGCCTTAATGACATAACTTTTTCTTAATTTTTTGATATTTTAAAGCTATGAAGTTTGTGAGTTTTTTTCAAAAATTGTCACAAATTTCCAAAAAAAATCTGATATATTCATTGAAAAAAAAATTACGTATGTGTAGACCCATGCAATTCAAACCTGTATCATTCAGTGGTCAGCTGTACAAATATTCTGGTAATAAATGAAAAGAGGAAAAGTATTTTTGTTCACCAAGTACAAGATTAAGTAGAAAATCTGGTAGAATATACAAAAACACAACTAGAACTACAGTTTAGTAATGTTGCAGGATATAAGATCAAGCATCAAAAATCAATTGTATCTTTCTATATTAGGAGAGGACAACTGAAAATTAAAATTAACAAAACAATAATTTACTAAAGTATCAAAAATTAAATACTTAGAAATATATGTAACAAAATATATGCAGTACTGTACACTGAAAACTACAAAATATTATTGGAAGAAATTAAAGATCTTTGTGAAAGATAGACCATGATATTGGGTTGGAGGACTCAATCATGTTAAGGTGTCAAGTCTCAGCCGGGTGGGGTGGCTCATGCCTGTAATCTCAGCACTTTGGGAGACCAAGGCGGGAGTATCACTAGGTCAAGAGATCAAGACCATCCTGGCCAACATGGTGAAACCCTGTCTGTACTAAAAATACAAAAATTAGCTGGGCATGGTGGCGTATGCCTGTAGTCTCAGCTACTCGGGAGGCTGAGGCAGGAGAATCACTTGAACCCAGGATGCGGAGATTACAGTGAGCCGAGATCGTGCCATTGCACTCCAGACTGGCAACAGAGCGAGACTCCATCTCAAAAAAAAAAAAAAAAAAGGAGCCAAGATGGCCGAATAGGAACAGCTCCGGTCTACAGCTCCCAGCGTGAGCAACGCAGAAGATGGGTGATTTCTGCATTTCCATCTGAGGTACCAGGTTCATCTCACTAGGGAGTGCCAGACAGTGGGCGCAGGCCAGTGGGTGCGCACACCGTGCGCAAGCCAAAGCAGGGCGAGGCATTGCCTCACCTGGGAAGCGCAAGGGGTCAGGGAGTTCCCTTTCTGAGTCAAAGAAAGGGGTGACGGACGCACCTGGAAAATCGGGTCACTCCCACCCAAATATTGTGCTTTTCTGACCGGCTTAAAAAACGGCGCACCACGAGATTATATCCCACACCTGGCTCGGAGGGTCCTACGCCCACGGAGTCTCGCTGATTGCTAGCACAGCAGTCTGAGATCAAACTGCAAGGCAGCAGCGAGGCTGGGGGAGGGGCGCCCGCCATTGCCCAGGCTTGCTTAGGTAAACAAAGCAGCTGGGAAGCTCGAACTGGGTGGAGCCCACCACAGCTCCAGGAGGCCTGCCTGCCACTGTAGGCTCCACCTCTGGGGGCAGGGCACAGACAAACAAAAAGACAGCAGTAACCTCTGCAGACTTAAATGTCCCTGCCTGACAGCTTTGAAGAGAGCAGTGGTTCTCCCAGCACGCAGCTGGAGATCTGAGAACGGGCAGACTGCCTCCTCAGGTGGGTCCCTGACCCCTGACCCCCGAGCAGCCTAACTGGGAGGCAACCCCAGCAGGGGCACACTGACACCTCACACGGCAGGGTATTCCAACAGACCTGCAGCTGAGGGTCCTGTCTGTTAGAAGGAAAACTAACAAACAGAAAGGACATCCATACCAAAAAACCATCTGTACATCACCATCATCAAAGACCAAAAGTAGATAAAACCACAAAGATGGGGAAAAAACAGAACAGAAAAACTGGAAACTCTAAAACGTAGAGCGTCTCTCCTCCTCCAAAGGAACGCAGTTCCTCACCAGCAACGGAACAAAGCTGGATGGAGAATGACTTTGAGGAGCTGAGAGAAGAAGGCTTCAGACGATCAAATTACTCTGAGCTACGGGAGGACATTCAAACCAAAGGCAAAGAAGTTGAAAACTTTGAAAAAAATTTAGAAGAATGTATAACTAGAATAACCAATACAGAGAAGTGCTTAAAGGAGCTGATGGAGCTGAAAACCAAGGCTGGAGAACTACATGAAGAATGCAGAAGCCTCAGGAGCCGATGCGATCAACTGGAAGAAAGAGTATCAGCAATGGAAGATGAAATGAATGAAGTGAAGCGAGAAGGGAAGTTTAGAGAAAAAAGAATAAAAAGAAACGAGCAAAGCCTCCAAGAAATATGGGACTATGTGAAAAGACCAAATCTACGTCTGATTGGTGTACCTGAAAGTGACGGGGAGAATGGAACCAAGTTGGAAAACACTCTGCAGGATATTATCAAGGAGAACTTCCCCAATCTAGCAAGGCAGGCCAACGTTCAGATTCAGGAAATACAGAGAACGCCACAAAGATACTCCTCGAGAAGAGCAACTCCAAGACACATAATTCTCAGATTCACCAAAGTTGAAATGAAGGAAAAAATGTTAAGGGCAGCCAGAGAGAAAGGTTGGGTTACCCTCAAAGGGAAGCCCATCAGACTAACAGCGGATCTCTCAGCAGAAACTCTACAAGCCAGAAGAGATTGGGGGCCAATATTCAACATTCTTAAAGAGAAGAATTTTCAACCCAGAATTTCATATCCAGCCAAACTAAGCTTCATAAGTGAAGGAGAAATAAAATACTTTACAGACAAGCAAATGCTGAGAGATTTTGTCACCACCAGGCCTGCCCTAAAAGAGCTCCTGAAGGAAGCACTAAACATGGAAAGGAACAACCAGTATCAGCCGCTGCAAAATCATGCCAAAATATAAAGACCGTCGAGACTAGGAAGAAACTGCATCAACTAACGAGCAAAATCACCAGCTAACATCATAATGACAGGACCAAATTCACACATAACAATATTAACTTTAAATGTAAATGGACTAAATTCTCCAATTAGAAGACACAGATTGGCAGGTTGGATAAAGAGTCAAGACCCATCAGTGTGCTGTATTCAGGAAACCCATCTCATGTGCAGAGACACACATAGGCTTAAAATAAAAGGATGGAGGAAGATCTACCAAGCAAATGGAAAACAAAAAAAGGCAGGGGTTGCAATCCTAGTCTCTGATAAAACAAACTTTAAACCAACAAAGATCAAAAGAGACAAAGAAGGCCATTACATAATGGTAAAGGGATCAATACAACAAGAAGAGCTAACTATCCTAAACATATACGCACCCAATACAGGAGCACCCAGATTCATAAAGCAAGTCCTGAGTGACCTGCAAAGAGACTTAGACTCCCACACATTAATAATGGGAGACTTTAACATCCCACTGTCAACATTAGACAGATCAACGAGACAGAAAGTCAACAAGGATACCCAGGAATTGAACTCAGCTCTGCACCAAGCTAACCTAATAGACATCTACAGAACTCTCCACGCCAAATCAACAGAATATACATTTTTTTCAGTACCACACCACACCTATTCCAAAATTGGCCACATAGTTCGAAGTAAAGCTCTCCTCAGCAAATGTAAAAGAACAGAAATTATAACAAACTATCTCTCAGACCACAGTGCAATCAAACTAGAACTCAGGATTAAGAATTTCACTCAAAGCTGCTCAACTACATGGAAACTGAACAACCGGCTCCTGAATGACTACTGGGTACATGACGAAATGAAGGCAGAAATAAAGATGTTCTTTGAAACCAACGAGAACAAAGACACAACATACCAGAATCTCTGGGACGCATTCAAAGCAGTGTGTAGAGGGAAATTTATAGCACTAAATGCCCACAAGAGAAAGCAAGAAAGATCCCAAATTGACACCCTAACATCACAATTAAAAGAACTAGAAAAGCAAGAGCAAACACATTCAAAAGCTAGCAGAAGGTGAGAAATAACTAAAATCAGAGCAGAACTGAAGGAAATAGAGACACAAAAAACCCTTCAAAAAATCAATGAATCCAGGAGCTGGTTTTTTGAAAGGATCAACAAAATTGATAGACCGCTAGCAAGACTAATAAAGAAAAAAAGAGAGAAGAATCAAATAGAAACAATAAAAAATGATAAAGGGAATATCACCACCGATCCCACAGAAATACAAACTACCATCAGAGATTACTACAAACACCTCTACGCAAATAAAGTAGAAAATCTACAAGAAATGGATAAATTCCTTGACACATACACTCTCCCAAGACTAAACCAGGAAGAAGTTGAATCTCTGAATAGACCAATAACAGGAGCTGAAATTGTGGCAATAATCAATAGTTTACCAACCAAAAAGAGTCCAGGACCAGATGGATTCACAGCCGAATTCTACCAGAGGTACAAGGAGGAGCTGGTACCATTCCTTCTGAAACTATTCCAATCAATAGAAAAAGAGGGAATCCTCCCTAACTCATTTTATGAGGCCAGCATCATTCTGATACCAAAGCCGGGCAGAGACACAACCAAAAAAGAGAATTTTAGACCAATATCCTTGATGAACATTGATGCAAAAATCCTCAATAAAATACTGGCAAACCGAATCCAGCAGCACATCAAAAAGCTTATCCACCATGATCAAGTGGGCTTCATCCCTGGGATGCAAGGCTGGTTCAATATACGCAAATCAATAAATGTAATCCAGCATATAAACAGAGCCAAAGACAAAAACCACATGATTATCTCAATAGATGCAGAAAAAGCCTTTGACAACATTCAACAACCCTTCATGCTAAAAACTCTCAATAAATTAGGTATTGATGGGACGTATTTCAAAATAATAAGAGCTATCTATGACAAACCCACAGCCAATATCATACTGAATGGGCAAAAACTGGAAGCATTCCCTTTGAAAACTGGCACAAGACAGGGATGCCCTCTCTCACCACTCCTATTCAACATAGTGTTGGAAGTTCTGGCCAGGGCAATTAGGCAGGAGAAGGAAATAAAGGGTATTCAATTAGGAAAAGAGGAAGTCAAATTGTCCCTGTTTGCAGACGACATGATTGTATATCTAGAAAACCCCATTGTCTCAGCCCAAAATCTCCTTAAGCTGATAAGCAACTTCAGCAAAGTCTCAGGATACAAAATCAATGTACAAAAATCACAAGCATTCTTATACACCAACAACAGACAAACAGAGAGCCAAATCATGAGTGAACTCCCATTCACAATTGCTTCAAAGAGAATAAAATACCTAGGAATCCAACTTACTAGGGCTATAAAGGACCTCTTCAAGGAGAACTACAAACCACTGCTCAAGGAAATAAAAGAGGATACAAACAAATGGAAGAACATTCCACGCTCATGGGTAGGAAGAATCAATATCGTGAAAATGGCCATACTGCCCAAGGTAGTTTACAGATTCAATGCAATCCCCATCAAGCTACCAATGACTTTCTTCACAGAATTGGAAAAAACTACTTTAAAGTTTATATGGAACCAAAAAAGAGCCCGCATCGCCAAGTCAATCCTAAGCCAAAAGAACAAAGCTGGAGGCATCACACTACCTGACTTCAAACTATACTACAAGGCTACAGTAACCAAAACAGCATGGTACTGGTACCAAAACAGAGATATAGATCAATGGAACAGAACAGAGCCCTCAGAAATAACTCCACATACCTACAACTATCTGATCTTTGACAAACTTGAGAAAAACAAGCAATGGGGAAAGGATTCCCTATTTAATAAATGGTGCTGGGAAAACTGGCTAGCCATATGTAGAAAGCTGAAACTGGATCCCTTCCTTACACCTTATACAAAAATCAATTCAAGGTGGATTAAAGATTTAAACGTTAGACCTAAAACCATAAAAACCCTAGAAGAAAACCTAGGCATTACCATTCAGGACATAGGCATGGGCAAGGACTTCATGTCCAAAACACCAAAAGCAATGGCAACAAAAGCCAAACTTGACAAATGGGATCTAATTAAACTAAAGAGCTTCTGCACAGCAAAAGAAACTACCATCAGAGTGAACAGGGAACCTACAAAATGGGAGAAAATTTTTGCAACCTACTCATCTGACAAAGGGCTAATATCCAGAATCTACAATGAACTCAAACAAATTTACAAGAAAAAAACAAACAACCCCATCAAAAAGTGGGCGAAGGACATGAACAGACACTTCTCAAAAGAAGACATTTATGCAGCCAAAAAACACATGAAAAAATGCTCATCATCACTGGCCATCAGAGAAATGCAAATCAAAACCACTATGAGATACCATCTCACACCAGTTAGAATGGTAATCATTAAAAAGTCAGGAAACAACAGGTGCTGGAGAGGATGTGGAGAAATAGGAACACTTTTACACTGTTGATGGGACTGTAAACTAGTTCAACCATTGTGGAAGTCAGTGTGGCGATTCCTCAGGGATCTAGAACTAGAAATACCATTTGACCCAGCCATCCCATTACTGGGTATATACCCAAATGACTATAAATCATGCTGCTATAAAGACACATGCACACGTATGTTTATTGCGGCACTATTCACAATAGCAAAGACTTGGAACCAACCCAAATGTCCAACGATGATAGACTGGATTAAGAAAATGTGGCACATATACACCATGGAATACTATGCAGCCATAAAAAATGATGAGTTCATGTCCTTTGTAGGGACATGGATGAAATTGGAAATCATCATTCTCAGTAAACTATCAGAAGAACAAAAAACCAAACAACACCACATATTCTCACTCATAGGTGGGAATTGAACAATGAGATCACATGGACACAGGAAGGGGAATATCGCACTCTGGGGACTGTGGTGGGGTGGGGGGAGGGGGGAGGGATAGCATCGGGAGATATACCTAATGCTAGATGACGAGTTAGTGGGTGCAGCGCACCAGCATGGCACATGTATACATATGTAACTAACCTGCACAATGTGCACATGTACCCTAAAACTTAAAGTATAATAAAAAAAAAAAAAAGAGATCAAGACCATCCTGATTATCATGGTGAAACCCCATCTCTACTAAAAATACAAAAAGTAGCTGGGCATGGTGGTGTGTGCCTGTAGTCTCAGCTACTTGGGAGGCTGAGGCAGGAGAATCGCTTGAATCCAGGAGGCAGAGGTTGCAGTGAGCCGAGATTGTGCCACTGCACTCCAGCCTGGCGACAGAGCAAAACTCTGTCTCAAAAAAAGTCAGTTCTCCCTAAATTGATATATACCTTCAAGACAATTGCAATCAAAATCTTAGTCAACTGTTTTTGTAGAAATCTACGTTTCTGAAATTCCTATGGAAATTTAAATAACCTAGAATTGCCAAATCTTTTTTTGTTTTTTGTTTTCAGATGTGAATAGATGAGCTTTCTTTTTATTTACTTATTTTCCAGCTTTATTGAGGTATAACCGACAAATAAAATTGTATAAATTTAAGGTGTATGATGTGATGATATGATATGTGTAAATTTTGTAAAATAATTACCACAGTGAAGTTATTTAACACATTGATCACTTCATCTATTTACTATTCTGTGTGTGCATGTATATTCAGAACATTTAAGATGTATTATCTTAGCATTTTACAATTGTACAATTCAGTATTTTTAACTATAGTCAACAGGCTTTACATTAGATCTCAAGAACTTACTTATCTTATAAATGAAATTTTGTTCCCTTTGACCAATATGTTCCCATTTCCCTCACCTTCCAGCCATTGGCAACCACCATTTTAATCTCAGCTTCTATACATTTAACATTTTATATTTCACATTTAAGAGAGATGATGAAGTATTTGTCTCTCTGTCTTATTTTTTAGGGTTGAATAATATTCCATTTTGTGCATGCTGTGTGTATATATATGAAATATATCCTATTTTAAAAATTCATTCTTGACAGACACTTAGATTGTTTTTATGTCCTGGCTATTGTCAATAATGAACAAAGGATGAAGATTACTTTTCAAGATGCTGATACTGATTTCATTTCCTTTAGATATATACCCAGAAGAGGAAGAGCTAGAGTAGTTCTATTTTTAAATCTTTTGAGGAACCTCCATACTGTTTTTCACAGTATCATTTTCATTCCCAGAAACAGCATAGCAGAGTTCTCTTTTTACCATATTTTTGCCAATACTTATTTGTGTCTTTTTGATAATAGGCATTATAACAGGCATGAGTTGATATCTTATTGTGGTTTTTAGTTGGATTTTCCTGATAATTGGTAATGTTGAAAATCTTTTCATGTACTGTTTAGCCATTTGTATATCGTCTTTGGAAAATTTCCTGTGTAGGTCCTTTGCCCATTTTTTAATCAAAGTGTATTTGCTTTGGTATTATCTGTTTGTTTGGTTTGTTTTTGTTTTGCTATTGAGTTGTGTGAGTTCCTTACATATTTTGGATATTGACCTTTTATCAGATACATAGTTTGCAAACTTTTTTCTCCATTCTATTGATTGCCTTTTCATTTTGCATATTTTTTCTTTTTATGTGCAGAATCTTCTTAGTTTGATACAGCCCCATTTGATATTGTTGCTTTTGTTATGTGGACTGTTGTCACATTCAAAAAATCGTTGTCAAGACCAATGTCGAGGAAATTGTGGAGGAAATTTTCCCTTATGTTTTCTTTTAAGAGTTTTATGACTTTAGGTCTTACATTTAAATCTTTAATCAATTTCGGGTTAATTTTTGTGAGTAGTATAACTTAGGAGTCCAAATTCATTCTTTTGCTTGTGAATATTCAGTTTTCCCAACATTTATGTACCCCATAAATATATACACCTATATGTACGCACAAAAATTAAAGCTTAAATTTAAAAACATTTATTGAAGAGAATATCCTTTCTTCATTGTATATTCTTCTCAGATATTACTTGACCATATATACATTGGTTTATTTCAGGTCACTTAATTCTGTTCCACTGGTAAATGTGTCAGTTGTTATGTCAGTACCATATTATTTTGATTACTATAGTTTTGTAATATAGTTTTAATCAGGAAGTGTGATGCTGTTGGCTTTATTCTTTCTCAAGATTGCTTTGGCTATTTGAAGTCTTTTGTGCTTCTATACAAATTCTAGAATTGTTTTTTCTATTTCCTTAAAAAAATGCCATTGGAATATTTTTAGGGATTGCATTTAATAGATTGCTTTGGGAGGCATGGATATTTAATAATATTCTTCTAATCCATTAACGTAGAATAGGCTTCTGTTTATTTTGTTTTCAACTTTTTTTATCAGTGTCTTATAATTTTTAGTATATCAGCTTTATAAAGTCTATAACCTCCGTGGTTAAATTGATTTCTCAGTATTTTATTGTTTTCTAACCTATTGTATCTGGGATTGTTTTCTTGATTTCATATTCAGGTAACTCAGTGTATAAAAATGCTACTGATTTTTGTATTTTTTTTTATTCTTCCAACTTTACTAGATTCATGTATTAGTTCTCAGTTTTTTGGTGAAGTTTTTAGGGTTATCTATAAATAACACAGTGTCACTGGTAAACAGACAGTTTTGCTTCTTCCCTTCTGATTTGCATATTTCTTTTTTTCTTGCCTAATTGCTCTTGCTAGGGCTTCTAGAACAATCATGAATAGAAACTGTGAGAGTGGGCATCTTTGTCTTATTCTTTACTTAGAGAAAATGCTTTCCTCATTTTACTAGTGAGCATGATATTAACTAGAGATTACATATATGTATATAGCCTTTATTATGTTGAAGTAAATTTCTTCATACCTAGTATGTTGATAGTTGTTATGTAACAATGTTGAATTTTGTCTGCTGCTTTTTCTTCATATATTGAGATGATCAGGTTATCCTTCATTGTGTTAATGTAGTATGGCACATTTATTGATTTGCATATATTATCCTTGCATCCCATGGATAAATCCCACTTGATTATGGTGTACTGTCTAATGGTCATCATTAAATTTGGTTTGATATTATTTTTTGAGAAGTTTTACACCTAAGTTTATCAGTAATATTGACTTTTAATCTTATTTCCTTTAGTGTACTAATCTAATTTTGGAGTCAGGGTAACACTGGCCTTATAAAATAAGCTTGGAAGCATTCCCTTCTCTTGAATTTCTTTGAAAGAGTTTGAGAGTTGACATTAAATCTTCTTTAAATGTGTAATAGAACACACAAGTGAAGCCATGTGGTCCTAGGTTTTTATTCCTGGGGAGATTTTTGAATACTGAATCAATATCTTGTTATTGATCTATTCATATTTTGTATTTCTTCAGTGTTGGTAGGTTGTATGTTGCTAGGAATCTATTTCTGTTAGGTTATACAACTTATGGGGAGTATAATTATTCATTTCTTATGATTCTTTGTATTTCTGTATTATCAGTTGTGATGTCTTCTCTTTTATATACAATTCTGGTTATGTGAGTATTTTCTCTTTTTTCTTGATTAGTCTAGCTAAAGGTTTGTATTTTTGTTTATCTTTTCAACAAACCAATCTTAGTTTTGTCAATTTTTTCTGTTGCTTTCCTATTCTCCATTTTATTTATTTCTACTCTAATCTTTACTACAGCCTGTCTTCTGCCAGCCTGAGTTTAGTTTATTCTTGTTTTTCTAGATTTTTAATGTGTAAAGACAGGTTGTTTATTTGAGTTTTTAGAAATCATGTAGGCTAATAAGCCTCCCTCTTCTGACTATTTTTGCTGTCTCATAAGCTTAGGTATGTTGTATTTACATTTTAATTTATCTCAATATATTGTTATTACTCTTTTGGTTTCTTCTTTGATCCATTGGTTGTTTAGAAGTTATATGATTTTCTATGTATTTGTGACTTTTACTAAATGCTTCTTATTGCTGATTTCCTATTTCATACTATTGTGCCCAGAACATATGCTTAATATTAGCTCAATCTTCTTGAATTTGTTAAGACTTGTTTTTGGAGAATGTTTCGTGTTCACTTAAGAAGAATGTATATTCTGCTTCTGTTGGGTGAAATTTTCTGTATATGTCTGTTAGGTCTATTTGATCTACAGTGTTGTTCAAATCTGCTGTTTCCTTGATTTTGTGCCTGGATGTTCTATCCATTGTTGAGAGTAGCGTGTGGAGATTCTTTACTGTTGTTGCATTGCTGTTTATTTCTCCTTCATTTCTGTTAGTATTTATTTTACATATTTAGGCATTCTGATGTTGAGTGCATCAATATCTATAATTTTTATATCTTCTTGATGCATTGACCCTTTTATCATTATAAAATACCTTTCTTTGTATCATGACAATTTTTGACTTAATGTCTTTTTTTATCTAATGTAAGTATGACCGCCTCTGTTCTCTTTTGGTTACTGTTTGTATGCAATGTCTCTCTCTACCCCTTCACTTTTAGCTTATGTGTGCCCTTAAAGCTAAAGTGAGTTTCTTGTAGGTAGAATATCATTTGGTTTTTCTTTTATTCATTTAGCTACTCCATGTCTTTAGAGAACTTAATACATTTATATTTAAAGTAATTATTAATAGGCAGGGACTTACTAATGCCATTTTGTTAATTGTTTTCTAACTATTTAATACATCATTTTTTCCTTTCTTTCTCTCTTGCTGTCTTCTGTAATTTGGTGAATTTTTCATGGTGGTTCCAAATCAACTTTGCAAGTGAAGAGCAAAGTTAAAGAAATAATACTACACGCTGTGATGTCAAGCATTATTATACAGTTTTGATAATTAAAAGAATGTGGTATTAGCATAAAGATAGAAAAAGAAATGAAAGAAAATAGAGTCCATAAATATTCTCACTAATATTTGGACAACTGATTTTTTACAAAATTGGATAACAAATGGAAAATGAATAGCCTTTTCAGTGAACCATCTGGAATAATTGATGTTCATATGTTAAAATGTAAAAAGAACTGCATTACCTATGTGCCACCATATACAAAAAATAATTCAAAGTAGATTGTATACCTACATGTAAAACACAAATCTCTAAAACTTCTAGAATAAAACATACAATAAACTATCTTTGATCTTTATGCAAAGATCTTTAACTGTAACAAAGTATGATTCTTAAAGAAAAATTTAACATATTAAACTTTTATCAAAATAAAATATTTCTCCTCTTCGAAAGACACTGTTAATAAAATTAAAAGCCAAGCTACTTTCTGGAAGAAAATATTTCCAAATTCTATATCTCTTGAAGGACTTTTATACAGAATATATAAAGAACTCTCCACATTAAATAAGTGAGCAATCATACACTGCTTTTAGTAATATAAAATGGTACAATCAATCATTTTGAAAAACAAATTGGCAGTTTTATTAAAAATTTTTACATAAACTATTATATAATCCAGGCATTAAATTTCTAGGTTTTTACTCAAGAAAAATGAAAGCACGTGTCCATAAAAACACTTGTACATGAATACTTATTGAAGCTTTATGTGTAATGATTAAAATGTAGGAATATCCTAAATATTCATCAACAGGCAAATAGATAATCCAACTATAGCATATCCATACAATGGAATACTATTTAGTAGTAAAAATGAACGAACTACAATGACAGAGATGAATCTCAAAATAATTATGCTGGGGCTTTGAAGAAAAAAATATAATTATGCTGAACGAAAAAATTTCAAAAAAAGTTGCAGGGTGAGTAATATGTTTATTATCTTTATCATTTTGGTGATTTTATGGGTGTACACACCTACTTAAAATAGTATACCTTAAGGATCTCAGAAAATTGTAATATTTGCCCATTATTGCTCATTAAAACTGTTCAAAAATCATGGCTCTGGATTTGATAGGACTAAGACCCTGCCAGATGACCTCACCTGGCCATAGTACCTATAGTAACTACCTGTAGACAGTAAAGAGTAGAACAATAAAATATAAATCTGGCAGGAACTTCACCCCATAATCTTTCTATCCTGTGAAACAGAAACATGAAACAGGGAAAAATTATGAATGCTAAGAAAGAGAAAAGGAGATGCTAAAAAAGGAGAAATCTAGGATGGAAAAAAACCCAGGGAGAGTATCTCTAAAATCTTTCTATCTCCTTCTCTGACTGATTGCTGAAGGAGGCATGGATGGAACAAACTCAAAGCCGCTCAGCCAAAACTAAAATATTTAAGCTTAGACGAAGATGCCACACGAATAATCCTGGAGAGTGAACAGCAGCAGATAGCCCATGTTAGAATGCACATTCATTTGAAGGAGGGTAGACAGAGAACGTGTCTCCTGTTTCTTTAGCACTTAGCCTGGGGCTAAGCACAGCTCCATGCGCTGGGTACACTGGACACATCGGAGGAAAAGGAGGGAGTACCTATGGGAAAACTGTGGTCCTTGTGTTTGAAGAACTAGAAAAGAGAAGCAAGGGGATCATAAACACTGAGGAAAGTATGGGGATCGCTAAAGGGATTGATTGAGTCCAAAAGGAATCTCTAAACCGGGTATTCATATCTCTGCACATGCACAAAACAGAATGGAAGGAGCCTAAATTAAGACAAAAGGTTAGACCAGGGAATGGTGCTGCTGCACAACAACCAGGGCTTGCTGTTCAACCTACTCCAGAAAACTACCCGATATCACGGAAAAGCAGCAGTCATCACAGAAAAATAGCAAGCGTCCAGAATCTCCACAATTGATCCAAATTACCTGACATAGAAAACATCAAAAAAATAAAATAAAAAAAGGAAAACGTTTTCAAGTAAAGATATCAACTAAGTCTGACCTTGATATGAAACCAATATTGAAAGTAGCAGACTCTGATGGCTAATTGTATGTATTAATTCAGCTAGGCCACATCTGGGATGCCCAAATATCTTTTTAGACACTTTTTTTTTTTCTTGGAGGGTCTATGAGGATGTTTCTGGAAAGGATCAGCATTTGAATTGAACTGAGTAAAGCAAATTGCCCTCCCCAGTGTGGGTGGGCATCAGCTAATCTATTGAGGGCCTGAATAGCATACAAAGGTAGAGGAAGATTGAATTCACTCTGCCTCACTGCAGAGCTTAGACATTGATATTGTCCTGATAGTCTCCTGTCCTCACTGCTCCTGGTTTGCAGGCTCAGTTTCAGACCAGATTCTATACCATCAGCTCCCCAGTCATTGGGCCTTTCAACTGTTCCATTTGCTTTTCTGGGTTTCTAGCCTGAAGATGGCTGATTGTGGGACTTCTCACTCTCCGTAGTCAAGTGAGTCAATAACGTATGATAAATCTTCTTGTATATATATATATTTGACCCTTCAACAATATGGATTTGAACTGAATGAATATACCTGCACTGATTTTTTTTTCAATAAATATATTGGAAAAATTTTGGAGATTTGTGACAATTTGAAAAAACTCACAGATGAGCTGTGGAGTCTAGAAATCTCAAGAGAATTAAGAAAAAGTTAAGTATATCATGAATACATAAAATATATGTAGATATTTGTCTGTTTTATCATTTACTACCATAAAATATACATAAATCCATTATTTAAAAATTACCCCCACAAACACTTACAGACCATACACAGTGACATTCACAGTCAAGAGTAATGTAAACAAATGTAAAGATGCAGTATTAAATCATAACTGCATAAATTAGCTATAGTAAATACTATATTACTCTAATAATTTCACAGCCACCTCCCGTTGCTATTGCCCTGAGCTCAAGTGTCGGGAGTATCTACTTAAAATGCCCTGTGATGCTAAACACTTCTGCGGAGCAGTTTGTCTCTTCAGTAAATTGCATGTCACAGTAAAAAGTTATCTCTCATGGCTATTGCCTGTTTTTCGTCGTGTTTAGTGTAATACCATAAACCTTAAATAACACCATGGGACTCATATGAAGTGCCAATAGTGTTGCTGGAAGTGCTCCCAAGAAGCAGAGAAAATGACATTTAAAAACAAGTTGAATTACTTGATATGTACCCTAGATAGGTCTGCAGCTGCAGTTTCCCACCATTTTAGGCAATTCATCTTGTAAACAAATTATGTAAACTTAGATATCAGTAAATACAGTACAGCATTGTAAGTGTATTTTCTCTTCCTTATGACTTTCTTAATATTGTTTTCTCAGCTTAATGTAAGAGGACAGTGTAGAATACATGTAACATATAAAATATGTGTTCTTCAACCATGTTATCAGTAAGGCTTCTGGATAATACTAGGCTATTAGTAGTTACATTTTTGGGGAGTCAAGTTACACAAAGATTTTTGCCTTTTTGGGGGGTAAGTTCTGGGGTTAAGGGGTAAGGTGGGTTGGTGCCCCTAACCCCAACTTTTTCAGGAGTCAGCTCAACAAAGTTTACAGAATTAGAAGTGCTAAAATTATATTATTAGTCCTACTTTCATTATTATATTTTATTTTGTCATCAATAACACTAGCATTCATTCAAACCCTAAAAGGTTTCTAAATAATTGTTTATCTAGAGCCACAACTGAGAATAATGCCTTAGCATTTTACTTCTTCATATCCCCTTTCTCATAATTGTGTTTTTTCTTCCTTTTACTTCTGTACTAGTATTTTTTATACTCACTCACCGTTCATATTTTAAAAGATACTTTTATAACTGTAATTAATACCTGTGACTTCTTGGTATATAAGTAGTAAGAAAATTAAATGTTGTTTGCTTTAATCATTCACAATCAAATTGCTTAAAACTAATAAGAAAATCATGGAAAAACTGGGATGACCATCTAAATTAAGCCTCCAAGTCTCCTGAAGGAGTCATGAAGAAACATGTACATACATTTAAAAACTAATTTTTGACGTTTAAGAAATGAAAGCTCTGGTCGGGCATGGTGGCTCATGCCTGTAATCCCAGCACTTTGGGAGGCCAAGGTGGGTGGATCACGAGTTTAGGAGTTCGAGCCAAGGCAGGCGGATCACGAATTCAGGAGTTTGAGACCAGCCTGGCCAAGATAGTGAAACCCCATCTCTACTAAAAATACAAAAATTAGCCCAGTGTGGTGGCACCCGCCTTTAGTCCCAGCTACTCGGGAGGCTGAGGCAGGAGAATTGCTTGAACCCAGAAGGCGAAGGTTGCAGTGAGCCAAGGGCATGCGATTTCATACCAGCCTGGGTTACAGTGAGACTCCGTCTCAAAAAAAAAAAAGAAAAAAGGAAAAAAAATGAAAGTTCTGGATAGTTTATTAATATATTTAAGGAAAACTAATGCTGGAGTTTTATTTTGCCTTGTAGGTCCAGTAATAAAAAGATAATAATAAAGGTTTCATAAGATAATCTAATATTTTTCTATATCACTCCCTTTGATTGGGCAACAGATTTTGATTTGACTTGTACACACACACACACACACACACACACCTGTAAACGTGCTGTTTATGGGTGGTTAGATATATATGTAACTTTATACTTATATGTACCTAATTGTACATTTAAAAAAATTTTAATTGAGAACGCATTATGTGCTAGATTATGATAATTTTTTAAAGTGTTGTATTTATATTTTTTTCTCAGTGTGTACATATTTTACTTTTTAAATATCAGTAATATGGTAAGATCTGTAAGCTTATGTCTCCATTTTCCCTAGGACTTCATAACTGTATATCCTTAAAGATAAGTATTGATTAGCACAAAGAAAGCCCTGGGTACATATTAATGTATAGCATTATATATGGATACTATTGATATTCTATGTATCAATTAATATATTAATGCATTGTATAGATTTGTTCTTTGGAATGTTGCATTTCTTTATAGCTAACTTTCTCAAATATGGACCCAGTGCTCGTTTTCTGTATGTGAACCAAATAAATGTATATTTATTGTTTTGTATGTTAACTTTCTTTATGGCTGCACTTTCACAAATATTTTCATAGCCACCTCTGCTTCTGGGAAGCTTTCAAGAACATAATCAGGAACCAAAATCAATCATAATGGGATTATTATTTTCTATTATAATTAAATGTTAAATAGAGATATCTAATTGTATCCTCCTAGTTAATTGCATTTATTATTATTTTTTAAATTTATCATAAGCTTCTCTATACTTAATAGTCACCTTGTGTCCTAGAAAAATTAATGTTTATTTTGCTTCTCAAGGAAACAATTAAGGTACTAGAAGAAAATAATCCCCAAATATTCTTCGGAGACTTAAAAGATCTTTACAGTGTTCTCTCCTGAATACAAAACAGCATCCATATCCCTTCAAGTACATTCCACAGTCTCTTCTCCAATTAGTTTTTCTTCAATCCGGCTGTGTGGTTTTGTGGAATGTTAGTAAAATACCCTATTTCTAAGCGTGTGTGACTCAGTGTGCCTGAAGTGGTGAATGTAGTCCTATGAGAAACACGTGGCTTCTTCTCTGGCACTCTCCTGATTAACCCCTTATATATCCATGTCTCCCCACTTCATAAAATAACAGCATTACCTTACATTTGTACAGTTACCTTACCAAGCATTATTATATCCCTGTCTCATTAAAGCCAAAAACAATTTGAGATAAAGGTATTATTACTTTCATTGTTACATGACTAAATTGAAATGTAAGGAGGTGTTTAACTTCCCTTAGGTAAAGTAGGCAACTAGTGAATAGCCACACAGGTGCTGGAGGCCTGTGTCCTCATTTGATTTTCCATAGGACCAAGTAACTTGGCTTTGGTATGGGGACATTTTGGGCGGGGCTGTGCCTTTCTTTCTACACCCACGTTTATTTGACATTTTCCTTTTTGCAAAGGCAATTAAATAAATGCAAAAGAAATCAAAGTCAACTTCATATTCAAATTATACTTGTGTATTTTAATCAGTTTAAGAAAACATGCAGCCAGTTTGTAAATAAGGAATATCAGTCAGATCTTTATAGAGTCATGCTAGTAGAAAATATAGAATTTGTATAAACTATTTGAAGATGTGAGAGGGCATCTCATCACAAACTCACAGCTGACACTATGTCATTTAACTCATTTTCTCCATGTTAACGTGTCAAATTGTCAGAAATATATCGATGCCTGTAACTTCAATAAGCATAAGACATTGCGTAATAATTTGTTAGCAGGGGACAGGAAAGCAAGCAAGCAAGCAAAATGGTATGTGAAAGTTGCCACTTTAATATATGTTTCCAAAATTATCTAGATTTCAATTGTATATTAAACAAAGTGTTGCTTAACAATAAGATGGATACATCTTAAAAATCCCATATACACAAACATAAAGTATTACTTAACATAAACAAATACATAAATGGTAAGAGTATTAGGCACCCTCAACCAAGACTCTAAAATTACCCATAGAGAATCTTTACCTTCTTCTCTCCTGTGGTATCAAGATTTTCTGAACCATTTGTATTGATCTCCTCCATAAGTGACTGTCCATGTGCAATATTAAGGCACTCATTGACAAATCTCGAAATAAGAGTCTTGAGAAGCACAGCCCCTAAAGACATGTCTCAATGTACTTTTCCAATAAAAAAATGTGTTGAGTATTTCAGCCCCATGAAGAAACATAAATGTATATCATTGTGTTCTGTACCATATTCATATAATACTATGCCTTTTTTTTTTTTTTTAAAGACAGAATCTCTCTGTTTTGCCCAGGCTGGAGAGAAGTGGCGTGATCTTGGCTCACTGCAACCTCCGCCTCCCGGGTTCAAGTGATTCTCCTGCCTCAGCCTCCCAAATAGCTGGGATTACTGGCACCTGCCACCATGCCTGGCTAATTTTTGTATTTTTAGTAGAGATGGGGTTTTGCCATATTGGCCATGCTGGTCTCGAACTCCTGACCTCAGGTGATCCACCTCCCTCAGCCTCCCAAAGTGCTAGGATTACAGGCGTGAGCCACTGCACCCGGCCAATACTATGCCGTTTCAACTGAAAAAGTGGTAGATACGGCTGAAAAGAAACAAGTGAAAGACAAAAGTGGAAGAGTTAGAAAGCAGATGGTATCATCAGTCTTACCAGTGGTGTTAAACATGATGTTTCCTTTATTAAACAATGTAGATGGTTTCCTGTCCCTTCTTCACTTTCAAGGAGCCTACTGCATCAGCTAGTTAGCGTTGGCTGTCATGATTGGGTATATCTATTATAATTAAATGTTAAATAGAGACATCTAATTGTATCCTCCTAGTTAATTGCATTTATTATTATTTTAAAAATTTATCATAAGCTTCTCTATACTTAATAGTCGCCTTGTGCCCTGAAAAAATAATGTTTATTTTGCTTCTCAAAGAAGCAAATTATATTATTATTATCTGCATTATAATATTAACTGTTATTTTACCTGCTTATAATTTAGTAAATTATAAGCAACTAAATTATACGCAGGTAAAATAAGTTAATAGTATAATGCAGATAAAAGTCCAAGTATCACAAAGATGATACTAGAAAGCAGACAATGGAAATTAGAATGAAGAGAAGTAGAGCTGTCATTCACTCATGATTAAATTTGTCCATGTTATCTGGTAATGTCTGTGTAGTGTGATGGCCAGTAGATGCTGTTTGTGCCCAGCCCAGTTTCCTTTCCCAGGCTAGTGAAGTCTTGGGAGTACTGTAGCTGCTGTGAGCCTTGTCTGCTCATGATTCACAGCTTCACTTTTGTAGGTGAATTCACTCAGCTGACTAGAGGCTCAGAGACTCCTGTGGAGTTGTGCAGATCCCTTGGGGATAGAACATAGCCAGTGATCTAACTGAGGGAACAAATTTATGGGTACTTTCCCTTCAAAATTCCCTGTGAGATCAGGTTGAAATAGATTTTATTTAGTTGCTTCCCCTACCCTGTTGTTCGTCATTTGCTTCCTTACAGGTTTCTCCTAAGAGCAGTCCCTCAGTCAAACATTCCTTGCACAAGAATCTGTCTCAGGCTCTGCTTCTAGGGAACTTGTCTTATGACAGTGGCCTGTGACAGCCCTTGTTACATACAATAGGGCCAAACAATTCTTTATAATGGCAGATATATGTTAACTAAAAGTCTAAATAGAGAGTTTAGAAAATTTCCGATTCCAGATAAGTTCTGGAGATCTGTTGTACAATATCATGACTATACTTAATAGTAATGTTTATAGACTTGAAAATTGGAAAAAGAGGAGATCTTAAATGTTCTCAGAATAAGTGTATGAAGTGATGGATATGATAATTAGCTTCATTTAATCATTCCACAATATGTAAAATATCATGTTGTATACCATAAACATATACAGTTTCTATTTGTTAGTTTAAAAAAAAGAAGAGAAAAAAAGAGCTTGTGTAAGTTCCAAGTGTGCTTGGGCCAAATGTGCCTAGAACCTAGAAATGCATTGTTTAGTAAAGGTACTTGCCTGGCACTCATATTGCCATATTCATTTCTAAGTTACACCTCCCATTTCACTGGTAATTTCTATATAGGTGCTGCATAAATGCCTGCTGCTCATTAAGGAGAAACACTTTCTAAATAAAACCGTGTGTGTGGAGTGCCAACAATTATAATCTTTCTCATGCCTTTCATTTGAGCAGAACTGCTCAGAGTGGTATGGCTCTAATTTGTTTTCAGAATATTAGATTTTAAAATTTCAGATTCTGGTATAATGTTGAGAAGTATGATATGTACAATATAATATTTGTACCTTTTACTCTGGCTCTAATTTGTTTTATGTTAAGAGAATAATTTTTAACAGATGCAGTTTATACTTAGCTATCAATGGTGAAAGTTCTGATTTTCAAAATACATCCGAACTTACCCAAACTACTTCTTTTCTGACAATGGTGGGAGATCCTCTAGTTGCTAAAGCATTGTTCTGTACTTACTATCTATCTATCTATCTATCTATCTATCTATCTATCTATCTATCTATCTATCATCTATCTATCCATCCATCCATCTATCTAGACAGAGTTTTGCTCTTGTTGCCCAGGCTGGACTGCAGTGGCGGGATCTCAGCTCACTGCAACCTCTGCCTCCCGGGTTCAAGCGATTCTCCTCCCTCAGCCTCCTGTATCCCAGCCTGTAGCTGAGATTACAGGCGCATGGCACCACGCCCAGCTAATTTTATATTTTTAGTAGAGACGGGGTTTCACCATGTTGGCCAGGCTGGTCTCAAACTCCTGACCTCAGGTGATCCTCCCGCCTCGGCCTCCCAAAGTGCTGGGATTACAGACATGAGCCACCGGACTCAGCATTTTTTTTTTGAGACAGAGTTTCGCTCCTATTGCCTAGGCTGGAGTGTGATGGTACTATCTCGGCTCACAGCATTCTCTGCCTCATGAGTTCAAGCTATTCTCCTGCCTCAGCCTCCCAAGTAGCTGGGATTACAGTAGCCTGCCACTATGTCCAGCTAATTTTGTATTTTTAGTAGAAATGGGGTTTCACCATGTTGGTCAGGCTGGTCTCGAACTCTGGACTCTTTAAAAGTATTAGTTCATTTATTACTTAGAAAAAATGTTTAGGTTGGTTTTATTATTACCACGATTTTACAGATTGAAGTAATAATACAAGGGGGATCCAAAGTTAAAAAGAGTAAGCAATTTCTTCAAAGTCATGTCATTTCTAAGTGATGGGGCTGGAATCCAGTACCAGTCAGTCTGATTAGAGAGAAGGTACCTGTGACTCAAATGTCAGCTTTCTGCTCCTGGTAAAGCCTTTTCAGGAGAAGAGTCCCAAGCACGATGTTTTTTTATGTTTTACCCACACTTCCTGGCACAATGTAGTCCACAGCAAAAGATCAAAGAGGACCCCATTCAAGGAGAGGGGTCTGTGACTGAAATCACACTGCTGGTTGACTTTATCTTCTCCTGAGAATGCCCGCCCAGCAACTTCCCTCAAGCAAAATTGATCTGAAAACTTTAGGCACCGAAGATAAGATTCTAATGGAGAAAATCTTGATTGAGATTTCATTAGGCATGGAGATATTCTAGGCCTTGCAGCATTCGGAAGGACTGAGAAGTGACATTCACTGAGTTAACTCCCTTAAATGTGGGGCTACACAAAAATAGCCCTAAGAAAGGGACAAAACATATTTCAACCTTTCACAGATGAGGTTTAGAGAAATTAAATGTTTGCCCTGGATCCTGGAGCTAGTGAATGACAAAGGAGTTCTTTTCACAATCCTGGTCATGTCTCATTTGCAACCGTTGTTTTACTGGAATAATGTAATATGTTCTGGTGACAGTATGTTCTGCCTTGCTTCCTTGGGCATAATGAGATGTAGCCGGGAGAAATGAGGTTATTGATTCCATGGCCTTTTCAATAAGTCAAGATTTTGAGATACTTAATAGTAGTCCATACTAAATTAACATTCCTATGCTCTACTGACATTTTCTCTCAAGGAATCATCAGCACAGAGCTGTTACTAGTTCTCTCTCAATAAAACCTATTTCTCTTCCCCAAGGCTCCACAGTTTTTAGAAGAGAAAGATTCCTTGGACACTGTGTACTTATTAATGACAGTTCCTAAACATGTGAGAATAGCTGGAGGAGAGAACAACTGTACAGGAAAAATATAAATCTATTATTTCTTTATTCACTCATTCAGTTATTTTTGGTTTCTGGTAACAAGTGTCCTGACAGAGTTCAGACCGTTACCGTCTGTAGTGTTGTCCTGACACCTAGTGGGAGAATGAAAAACAAAAAAGTTATTTTTGAAGAAGCATGTCTGCTATTATAATTTAGAAATTAAGTATACTTTATGCATTGAAACAAAGCAGTGTTTTGACCTAAATAAAAAGTAGATAAGCGCAAACCTACGAGTACATAATGCAGTCACTTCCTTATAGTATCTGTCCTTGTATGTTACAGTGATCAATTGCTGGCTAAATCCTTTTCTTCTGATCTATAAAATGTGTCCCACCTTAGATATGGTACTGTGAATACTAGAGAAAACATATGTAAAATATATTATTTCAGCCAAAAACTACCTCCACTTTCTACTTACGAACTAAAAAGCAGTCAATTCTTCCTCTATTCCTTTTATTCATATTAGAGATCCATTAGAGGATAATCTCCATCCACGCTTTGTCCTTCGTCCCTTCTTCTCTCTGTCCTATATCAATAACCTATTCTAATTTCTGGCTTCTCCCTATCAGGATTTAAATATGCACAACTCTCCAAGATCATAAAACATTGAAAAAATTAAAAACAACCACTATCAAAACAACTGTAGCAGAAAAGCACCCACCAATCAGCCAAAACCTTTAACTGCCAGGTCCAACCTCTTCTCTTTTCCCCTGCTTTTCCCTTTACCGTCAAGCTTCTTCAAAGAAGACCTACACTTACCTCCTCCATGTTCTCTATTCAGATGGATTTAATAACCCACCGCAGTCCATATTCAGATAAGAATCCACAGAAACTGCTTTGCGCCCCAACATTCACCATTGGCTTCTTTGTTAGATAATCAGTGAACACATTTTAATACTTATCTTGCATAACCACTGGGCAGTATTTGAAATTCTTAGTCATTCTCTTTTTCTCCAGACATTCTTTAGTTTCCTAGAATCCATACTTTTCAGATTTTATTCCTGCTTATCTTGGTACTCATTCTCAGCCTCCCTCTCTTGGTCGTATTCCATTACCCAACCCTTAAACGTTTTTGTTCCTTAGGAGTCTCACTGTGTCCATTTTCCTGTGCTGAGAACATTGTATTTGATAACTCCAATTTGTATCAATATATGCTGATGACTTCAAATTCCCAATTTCTGTCTAGATTTATATTTTTATATCCCAAGAGCTACTCTTTCAGTAATCCAATTATTTAATGATAATGTCACTTGTTTTGTGGAAGCCATTTCCCTGAACTCACACTAGATTAGGGACCCTCTTGTTTGCTCTCCAGTAGCACCATTTAAAAACCATTATCACAGTGACTCCTGTAACCATATTTTATGTTTTTAATATAATTTATTTTCCCTTTTAAACCTTACCTTTTATACATTATCACAATCTCTTGTATAGTAAGTCCTTCCTTAATGTTGTCAATAGATTCTTGGAAACTATGACTTTAAGCAAAATAACTTAAAGCAGGTTCTTAAATAACTTCATTTCCTTCAAGTCATTTTGTCATAATGTTGATGAGAAAAAAGATGGTTTTGTTATACATAATTTCTCTTAAAGCCAGTTTCCAAAAACCAACTGACAATGTTAAGTGAAGACTTTCTGTATGTATATGATTCAAACATTATAGAGGCAGATAGAGTAAAATGTGAATTTTCTTTTGCTATCTCCCTACTTTCAGACACACACCTATATACACACAAGCACATACACACAGATACACACAAGGACAGCCTCTCTCCTTCTCAGAGGTAAGAGGTTTGCAGTACACTTTTTTTTCCTTGTATTCGCTTTCTGTACATTTCCATAATACATGTCATTACATGTTAACATAGTTTGTTTCAACTATCACATTTGTTGCTGCCTCTTGAGTAATTTTTACTTTTTTTTAAAACATGTATTACATACACCTTGCCAATGTAAGTAAATACTTCACCCCAAAAATTGCACCAGCTGCCAGGCATATCCGCTAAGTTTAGTGAAACCTTTCAGGCCTACAGAACTATAAATAATCAGCAAGGAGTACATTAAATTAACAGCTACTGTTTCCAGTGATGCCTAGCTTATCGGCAGAGATTATAGAGGTAATACGGAAGTATAATCAATATGCCAATGCTTTATATTGAAAGACTAAGTGTTTTACCAATGCATTTTCATGTATATTATTTGATTTTAATAAAAATCCAGGGAAATATATAAGATGTCAGTGATGTGTAATTGTTCAAGAAACAACTGAGGTCAAATCGTATTTATTTCATTTTTCTTTTGGAGAGAACATCATCTTTGATAATAGAAGTAAATCATCTCCTAATATCAATACTGCTTTAAATTTATTGAGTCAATATGCTATATAGTTGTTAATTTCAGAAGTTTTAAAAATATCTAGCACTTTGCCAGAGTATAGACATGTCATTTTCATAGGTATATAGAATATTTAGACCACATAACAGGTACTAAATACATCCAAGTTTCTAACTTTTTCCTTCCCTTTGTATTCCTCAAAAAAACATGAATTTAAGTGAATGAAAATATCACAAGTAAAGAATTTTTAGGTTACAGAACTCTGTGTATTAACTGGCCACATACAATAGGAAATGCAACATTACACTTAGCTTATTATTGTAAATTTTATAAAACATTATATATATATGCCATATAGTGTAAATCAAGATATTATAAAATACTGTATTTAGATTTTAAATCCCTGTTCTACCTTCGGCAAATTACATAACTTCTTTAAGTCTCAGTGTGGCAGATGGAATTCTAAGATGGCTCCCCATGTTCCCTTGCCCCTACTTCTCCCACTTAAAGACTAATCTCAGTTTGCTGCAAAAGGATTTTTCAGATGTACTTAAGGTTCTGAGTCAGGTCAGCTTAAATTAGGCATATTATCTGAGTGGGCCTGCCATAACCACATGACCCTTTAATGGCAGAGAGCTCACTCTTGATGGTAACAAGGGGAAATCAGAGATTCTAATAAAAGGAGAATTTGAGATGCCACTGCTAGCTTGAAAGAGGGATGGGGCTACATGGCAAGGAATTCAGATCGTCTGCAGGAGCTGATAGAGACCTGAGCTGTCAGGCAGCAAGAAGAAGAAAACTTCTGTCATTCAACCACAGGAACTGAATTCCTCCAACCAAAAAATGACCTTGGAAGCAGATTTTTCACTAAAGCCTTTGGATAAGGACTCAGTCAACATACCCTGAACAGAGAAACCAATCATTATACCATCAGACCTCTAACATACAAAACAAATAACATACAAATTAATAAATGTGTTTTAAACTGCAAAATAACCTATACATCTATGCATCTGTGACTCTCTATGATCATTTTTAAATGATGTTTTAGATAACTATCCCGAGAGAGAGAGAGGGATAGAGAGAGAGATGGAAAGGGATCCACCTGTTTCTATGAATACATATTTAGATTATTTCCTTTTTTTTCTGCACTGAGCATCCTGGTACATAAATCTCTGTGTATGTTGGAATCATGATAACTTTATAGAAACAATGCTAAGAATACATGAAGTTTGAATTTTGATTGATGCTGTCAATTTGCCTTTCCTGAAGTTTATGTTGCCATTATTAATATTTTAAAAATATTCAAAGCAATAAATATTATAGACCTAATTTGTATTCTCCAGTTACTAATAAAGCTGAGAATATTTTCATATGTTTAAATATTATTTGCATTTAATTGTGATAACTTTCCAACTTTCTAAGATATTTGTCTTTTTTCAAAATGAAAGGTGATCTTTATATATTAATTATTTATCAACATATTTTGCAATTAATTTACAGATTATAAGCTTACTACTTACCAGACACTGTTGTTTGTACTTGAGATTTGGTGGTGAATGCTACAAATGAGTTCATTTCTTTCATTCATGCTTTTTAAATTTATTCTAGAGAGATGGGAAATGCCATAATTTGATAAGTCTGATAGTGGTAACTGCTATGAACAAAACAAAACAATATGATACAAGAGATATTGAGTGGTTAGAAAGGCTTTTTTGAAGAAGAGGTATTTTAGCTCAGAATGAAATCGTAAGCAGGCAATAGGCAGGTGCCTGGTGAAACAGGGGGAACCATTTTGCAGGTAGACAGAAGAGTGTGGAAGGAAAAGGGAGCTCAGGTCTAAGATCTGAACACTTAGAGGTGGACCCCACGAGGAAACCCAGAAAAGGGACTAAAAAGAAAGAGCCAGGCAAACTAGAGAACCAGGAATATGACATAGAATCCACCGTGAAGAAAAATGACCTTCATTATTTTACAGAACTAAAAAAAGGGTGTTGGGGGTGGAAGGTGAGAAAATGGCTCATACCTGTAATCTCAGCATTCTGGGAGGCCAAGGTGGGAGGATTACTCAATGCCAGGAATTTGAGACCAGCTTGGGCAACATAGGCAGACCCCTGTCTCTCTTAAAAAAAAAAAAATTAAAAATAGCCAGACATTGTGGTAGTCCCAACTGCTTGGGCAGCTGAGGCAGGAGAATCCCTGTGCTAGGAGTTCAAGGATGCAGTGAGCTATTGATCATATCACTGCGCTCTAGCCTGGGTGACAGCTGAAACAACAACAACAACAACAACAGCAAAAGACCATTTTTGAGGTTGGCCAGAATGGAGGTTCATTGCATTGGGAAGAAGAGTAAATTGTGATGGTGAGAAAGGACACAGTGACTATAGACAACACATGCCATGAAGGGAAACAGGAAGTAAGGTGGTAGCTATGGTTCGCTGAGGGGTATTGGAACATATTTAAGTGGAAACATCTGCTATAAAGGGATATAATGAAGTTCTAGAAGAAAAAAGGAATATTGACAAGAACCATATTGTTGGGATAACAAGAGGAATAGAGATATAGGGCATAAGAAAAATGCTTGTAGCCTTTGAGAGAATGGGAATGTTTATTTTAAGAGGAGCCTGACGCATGTAGAAAAGATGGTTGAATGAATTATAGGAGAATATGGAAATTTCATTTCACTGCCTCTAGTTTCTCAATGAAATCCATGAAGCAAGCCACAGCATAAAGGCAGTGAATGTGGGGGCAGCGTGGGAAAGAGTCATTATATATGAGAAGAAAAAAAGATGTGTAAAACTACCATTTTCCAAGAAAAGGGATTAAAAAACACCTGGAAAATATTCCAGGCAGTGCATAGGACCAATTTAAGATTTACCGTTATCACAAAATGCCCTTTTCCCCTCGCACTTAAATTTTCCTTTGGTTGAGTACAGACTTAAGTTAAAATTGTTTTATC
This sequence comes from Gorilla gorilla gorilla, assembly GCF_029281585.2. NCBI lineage: Eukaryota > Metazoa > Chordata > Mammalia > Primates > Hominidae > Gorilla > Gorilla gorilla. The sequence continues at coordinate 20,727,342 of NC_073230.2, forward strand.
TCACAGCTTTAAATATAATTATTTTCTCACTCTTCTTGTGAGAAATCTCGTGTAAATCTGATTTTCATTCTTTTGGAGATAACCTTTCCTTCATTTCTTAATTTTACTTCTCTGCAGCTTTTAACATTTTCTTTATGCTTTCAAAATGATATGTCCAGATGTAAATTTATTGCTAAAATTCATCTTGTAAGTCACTTAGTTTGATAGAAGATATATATCTGTTTTCAGCTCTAGATAATTTTCTTTTAATATTTCTAACTTGCTATTTTCTTTCTTTAGTCCATAGACCTTGGAAGTTCTGAATCCATCATTTTTTTTTAGTGGTAATTTTTTTTTTGTTTTTGTTATTATTATTATTATTATTATTATACTTTAAGTTTTAGGGTACATGTGCACAATGTGCAGGTTTGTTACATATGTATACATGTGCCATGCTGGTGTGCTACACCCATTAACTCGTCATTTAGCATTAGGTATATCTCCTAAGGTTATCTCTCCCCCCTCCCCCCACCCCACAACCATCCCCAGAGTGTGATGTTCCCCTTCCCGTGTCCATGTGTTCTCATTGTTCAATTCCCACCTGAGTGAGAACATGCGGTGTTTGGTTTTTTGTCCTTGCGATAGTTTGCTGAGAATGATGCTTTCCAGTTTCATCCATGTCCCTACAAAGGACATGAACTCTTCCTTTTTTATGGCTGCATAGTATTCCATGGTGTATATGTGCCACATTTTCTTAATCCAGTCTATCGTTGTTGGACATTTGGGTTGGTTCCAAGTCTTTGCTATTGTGAATAGTGCCGCAATAAACATACTTGTGCATGCGTCTTTATAGCAGCATGATTTATAATCCTTTGGGTATATACCCAGTAATGGGATGGCTGGGTCAAATGCTATTTCTAGTTCTAGATCCCTGAGGAATCGCCACACTGACTTCCACAATGGTTGAACTAGTTTACAGTCCCATCAACAGTGTAAAAGTGTTCCTATTTCTCCACATCCGCTCCAGCACCTGTTGTTTCCTGACTTTTTAATGATTGCCATTCTAACTGGTGTGAGATGGTATCTCATAGTGGTTTTGATTTTCATTTCTCTGATGGCCAGTGATGATGAGCATTTTTTCATGTGTTTTTTGGCTGCATAAATGTCTTCTTTTGAGAAGTGTCTGTTCATATCCTTCACCCACTTTTTGATGGGGTTGTTTGTTTTTTTCTTGTAAATTTGTTTGAGTTCATTGTAGATTCTGGATATTAGCCCTTTGTCAGATGAGTAGGTTGCAAAAATTTTCTCCCATTTTGTAGGTTCCCTGTTCACTCTGATGGTAGTTTCTTTTGCTGTGCAGAAGCTCTTTAGTTTAATTAGATCCCATTTGTCAAGTTTGGCTTTTGTTGCCATTGCTTTTGGTGTTTTAGACATGAAGTCCTTGCCCATGCCTATGTCCTGCATGGTATTGCTTAGGTTTTCTTCTAGGGTTTTTATGGTTTTAGGTCTAACGTTTAAGTCTTTAATCCATCTTGAATTGATTTTTGTATAAGGTGTAAGGAAGGGATCCAGTTTCAGCTTTCTGCATATGGCTAGCCAGTTTTCCCAGCACCATTTATTAAATAGGGAATCCTTTCCCCATTGCTTGTTTTTGTCAGGTTTGTCAAAGATCAGATGGTTGTAGATATGCGGCATTATTTCTGAGGGCTCTGTTCTGTTCCGTTGATCTATATCTCTGTTTTGGTACTAGTACCATGCTGTTTTGGTTACTGTAGCCTTGTAGCATAGTTCGAAGTCAGGTAGCGTGATGCCTCCAGCTTTGTTCTTTTGGCTTAGGATTGACTTGGCGATGTGGGCTCTCTTTTGGTTCCATATGAACTTTAAAGTAGTTTTTTCCAATTCTGTGAAGAAAGTCATTGGTAGCTTGATGGGGATGGCATTGAATCTATAAATTACCTTAGGCAGTATGGCCATTTTAACGATATTGATTCTTCCTACCCATGAGCATGGAATGTTCTTCCATTTGTTTGTATCCTCTTTTATTTCCTTGAGCAGTGGTTTGTAGTTCTCCTTGAAGAGGTCCTTCACATCCCTTGTAAGTTGGATTCCTAGGTATTTTATTCTCTTTGAAGCAATTGTGAATGGGAGTTCACTCATGATTTGGCTCTCTGTTTGTCTGTTGTTGGTGTATAAGAATGCTTGTGATTTTTCCACATTGATTTTGTATCCTGAGACTTTGCTGAAGTTGCTTATCAGCTGAAGGAGATTTTGGGCTGAGACAATGGGGTTTTCTGGATATACAATTATGTCATCTGCAAACAGGGACAATTTGATTTCCTCTTTTCCTAATTGAATACCCTTTATTTCCTTCTCCTGCCTAATTGCCCTGGCCAGAACTTCCAACACTATGTTGAATAGGAGTGGTGAGAGAGGGCATCGCTGTCTTGTGCCAGTTTTCAAAGGGAATGCTTCCAGTTTTTGCCCATTCAGTATGATATTGGCTGTGGGTTTGTCATAGATAGCTCTTATTATTTTGAGATACATCCCATCAATACCTAATTTATTGAGAGTTTTTAGCATGAAGGGTTGTTGAATTTTGTCAAAGGCCTTTTCTGCATCTGTTGAGATAATTATGTGGGTTTTGTCTTTGGTTCTGTTTATATGCTGGATTACATTTATTGATTTGCGTATGTTGAACCAGTCTTGCATCCCAGGGATGAAGCCCACTTGATCATGGTGGATAAGCTTTTTGATGTGCTGCTGGATTCGATTTGCCAGTATTTTATTGAGGATTTTTGCATCAATGTTCATCAAGAATATTGGTTTAAAATTCTCTTTTTTGGTTGTGTCTCTGCCCGGCTTTGGTATCAGAATGATGCTGGCCTCATAAAATGAGTTAGGGAGGATTCCCTCTTTTTCTATTGATTGGAATAGTTTCAGAAGGAATGGTACCAGCTCCTCCTTGTACCTCTGGTAGAATTCGGCTGTGAATCCATCTGGTCCTGGACTCTTTTTGGTTGGTAAGCTATTGATTATTGCCACAATTTCAGCTCCTGTTATTGGTCTATTCAGAGATTCAACTTCTTCCTGGTTTAGTCTTGGGAGGGTGTATGTGTCGAGGAATTTATCCATTTCTTCTAGATTTTCTAGTTTATTTGCGTAGAGGTGTTTGTAGTATTCTCTGATGGTAGTTTGTATTTCTGTGGGATCGGTGGTGATATCCCCTTTATCATTTTTTCTTGCGTCTGTTTGATTCTTCTCTCTTTTCTTCTTTATTAGTCTTGCTAGCGGTCTTTCAATTTTGTTGATCTTTTCAAAAAACCAGCTCCTGGATTCATTAATTTTTTGAAGGGTTTTTTATGTCTCTATTTCCTTCAGTTCTGCTCTGATTTTAGTTATTTCTGGCCTTCTGCTAGCTTTTGAATGTATTTGCTCTTGCTTTTCTAGTTCTTTTAATTGTGATGTTAGGGTGTCAATTTGGGATCTTTCCTGCTTTCTCTTGTGGGCATTTAGTGCTATAAATTTCCCTCTACACACTGCTTTGAATGCATCCCAGAGATTCTGGTATGTTGTGTCTTTGTTCTTGTTGGTTTCAAAGAACATCTTTATTTCTGCCTTCGTTTCATTATGTACTTAGTAGTCATTCCGGAGCAGGTTGATCAGTTTCCATGTAGTTGAGCGGTTTTGAGTGAGTTTCTTAGTCCTGAGTTCTAGTTTGATTGCACTGTGTTCTGAGAGACAGTTTTTTATAATTTCTATTCTTTTACATTTGCTGAGGAGTGCTTTGCTTCCAAGTATGTGGTCAATTTTGGAATAGGTGTGGTGTGGTGCTGAAAAAAATGTATATTCTGTTGATTTGGGGTGGAGAGTTCTGTAGATGTCTATTAGGTCTGCTTGGTGCAGAGCTGAGTTCAATTCCTGGGTATCCTTGTTAACTTTCTGTCTCGTTGATCTGTCTAATGTTGACAGTGGGGTGTTAAAGTCTCCCATTATTATTGTGTGGGAGTCTAAGTCTCTTTGTAGGCCACTAAGGACTTGCTTTATGAATCTGGGTGCTCCTGTATTGGGTGCATATATATTTAGGATAGTTAGCTCTTCTTGTTGTATTGATCCCTTTACCATTATGTAATGGCCTTCTTTGTCTCTTTTGATCTTTGTTGGTTTAAAGTCTGTTTTATCAGAGACTAGGATTGCAACCCCTGCCTTTTTTTGTTTTCCATTTGCTTGGTAGATCTTCCTCCATCCCTTTATTTTGAGCCTGTGTGTGTCTCTGCACATGAGATGGGTTTCCTGAATACAGCACACTGATGGGTCTTGACTCTTTATCCAATTTGCCAGTCTGTGTCTTTTAATTGGAGCATTTAGCCCATTTACATTTAAAGTTAATATTGTTATGTGTGTATTTGGTCCTGTCATCATGATGTGACCTGGTTATTTTGTTCGTTAGTTGATGCAGTTTCTTCCTAGCCTTGATGGCCTTTACATTTTGGCATGTTTTTGCAGTGGCTGGTACTGGTTGTTCCTTTCCATGTTTAGTGCTTCCTTCAGGAGCTCTTTTAGGGCAGGCCTGTTGGTGACAAAATCTCTCAGCATTTGCTTGTCTGTAAAGTATTTTAATTCTCCTTCACTTATGAAGCTTAGTTTGGCTGGATATGAAATTCTGGGTTGAAAATTCTTTTCTTTAAGAATGTTGAATATTGGCCCCCACTCTCTTCTGGCTTGTAGAGTTTCTGCCGAGAGATCTGCTGTTAGTCTGATGGGTTTCCCTTTGTGGGTAATCCTACCTTTCTCTCTGGCTGCCCTTAACATTTTTTCCTTCATTTCAACTTTGGTGAATCTGAGAATTATGTGTCTTGGAGTTGCTCTTCTCGAGGAGTATCTTTGTGGCGTTCTCTGTATTTCCTGAATCTGAACATTGGCCTGCCTTGCTAGATTGGGGAAATTCTCCTGGATAATATTCTTTAGAGTGTTTTCCAACTTGGTTCCATTCTCCCCATCACTTCCAGGTACACCAATCAGATGTAGATTTGGTCTTTTCACATAGTCCCATATTTCTTGGAGGCTTTGTTTGTTTCTTTTTATTCTTTTTTCTCTAAACTTCCCTTCTCACTTCATTTCATTCATTTCATCTTCCATCAGTGATACCCTTTCTTCCAGTTGATCATATCGGCTCCTTAGGCTTCTGCATTCTTCACGTAGTTCTCGTGCCTTGGCTTTCAGCTCCATCAGCTCCTTTAAGCACTTCTCTGCATTGGTTATTCTAGTTATCCATTCGTCTAATTTTTTTTCAAAGTTTTTAACTTCTTTGCCATTGGTTTGAATTTCCTCCTGTAGCTCAGAGTAGTTTGATCGTCTGAAACCTTCTTCTCTCAGCTTGTCAAAGTCATTTTCCGTCCAGCTTTGTTCCATTGCTGGTGAGGAGCTGCATTGCTTTGGAGGAGGAGAGGCACTCTGCTTTTTAGAGTTTCCAGTTTTTCTGCTCTGTTTCCCCATCTTTGTGGTTTTATCTACTTTTGGTCTTTGATGATGGTGACGTACAGAAGGGTTTTTGGTGTGGATGTCCTTTCTGTTTGTTAGTTTTCCTTCTAACAGACAGGACCCTCAGCTGCAGGTCTGTTGGAGTTTGCTAGAGGTCCACTCCAAATCCTGTTTGCCTGGGTGTCAGCAGCCGTGGCTGTAGAACAGCAGATCTTGGTGAACTGCAAATACTGCTGCCTGATGGTTCCTCTGGAAGTTTTGTCTCAGAGGAGTTCCCGGCCGTGTGAGGTGTCTGTCCCTACTGGGGGGTGCCTCCCAGTTAGGCTGCTCGGGGTCAAGGACCCACTTGAGGAGGCAGTCTGTCCGTTCTCAGATCTCCAGCTGCGTGCTGGGAGAACCACTACTCTCTCCAGAGCTGTCAGACAGGGACATTTAAGTCTGCAGAGGTTACTACTGTCTTTTTGTTTGTCTGTGCCCTGTCCCCAGAGGTGGAGCCTACAGGGGCAGGCAGGCCTCCTTGAGCTGTGGTGGGCTCCTCCCAGTTCGAGCTTCCTGGCTGCTTTGTTTACCCAATCAAGCCTGGGCAATGGCAGGCACCCCTCTCCCAGCCTCGCTGCCGCCTTGCAGTTTGATCTCAGATTGCTGTGCTAGCAATCACCGAGACTCCGTGGGCATAGGACCCTCTGAGCCATGTGTAGGATATAATCTCCTGGTGAGCCGTTTTTTAAGCCCATCGGAAAAGCGCAGTATTGGGGTGGGAGTGACCTGATTTTCCAGGTGCCGTCTGTCACCCCTTTCTTTGACTAGGAAAGGGAACTCCCTGACCCCTTGCGCTTCCCGAGTGAGGCAGTGCCTCGCCCTGCTTCGGCTCGCGCACAGTGCGCTGCACCTACTGTCCTGCACCCGCTGCCTGGCACTCCCTAGTGAGATGAACCCGGTACCTCAGATGGAAATGCAGAAATCACCCGTGTTCTGCGTCGCTCAGGCTGGGAGCTGTAGACTGGAGCTGTTCCTATTCGGCCACCTTGGCTCTCTGAATCCATCTTTTAAGTAGCCTACTACTTTTCTGCTTCCTTTCCCCTTTTGCGTAGTATTTTGGGAGTATTCCTTGACTCATACCTTCAGCATACTACTGAATTTTTAGCCCAAATGCCTTTTGTGTGCTGACCTTCCCATTGCGGGCTTGCTTCAGTGGTTCTGGGAAGCACCATCGTCCTCTCCAGCCCAGGGCACATTCTCAGTGCTTTAATCTTTGGGCACACACCACGTCAGCCATTCCTCTGCACAGATGGGGTTAGGAGAAAGAGTTTCATGGCTCACCTGATGCAGCTGCAGTTCTCTACTTGATATCCTGATACTCAAGGTTCTTATGCAGCTCCTTACATCTACTGACTCAGTGCTCAGGGATTTTACAGGGCCATAACCACATTTGCAGCTGTTTTCTTCCATGCATTTTGGATTGTGGTTTCTTTTGTCATTCTTTCTTATGTGCTTTTTTGTTGTTAGGAATTCCTCAAAATTTTTGGTTTGCTGCTGGCACTTTTTCTACTCTTCCATAATGTCATCTGTTTATTATTTCAGGGATATATGGGACAGTGCAAAGTACCACATAGCAAATGGAAAAATATGCCTAGAGTACACTCTTGATCTCCTCTATCATTCAGCATCAGAATTGCCAATTGTCTTGTCATTGCCAAACAGCTCCATAATAGAAATGGATGTATCTAGTTTATTACTGTAAATGCTCTATCCCTTTTGCTAGCATAATGCCTGGGTTAGATATAGTAAGTACTATAATAATCAAAATATTAGCAGTTTTTAATAAAAATATATTAATGTAAATCATCAATATGCTATCATTATTAATATTATAAATCTTAAGCTTTCAAAAATGCATGTGAAATTTAATTGCGTCCAAATTCCAGATAAGTTTATGGCACATAGTACTCACCTTGTCTAGCTATGTTTTTATTATTATTATTATTAACAATATAAGGGTATACTTGGTACAGCCTTTGGGATTTTATTTGGTTTTTCATCTCTTGATTCCTTGACACATAGAATTGCATTATTTGGGAAGGGCATCCACCAGAGCAGTCCAGAAATTTTGGAAACTTGAACAATGGCAGCGTGTGACTCTCTGAACTGCACATTATGGCAGTGCCCAAGATAGATTCTAATTAGCTGAGATTGTCGCTGCATTTTATCCTATGAAGTGTGCTTTGGAGGAAGCTCTTCTATCTAGTAAAAACAGTGTCAACATATTCAAACAATACAATGCCTGTCTAGAGCGTTGAGTTCCCCAAAGTGTGATTTTGGTGAAATTATTTCTTTATCCCACCCTTTGTTTAGGAAGAATTTAGGATATCTTACAATATATGAATAGATGAGGAAAACATATTCTAAGCAGTTAAAAAGAGAAGAATACAAACAAGAACCATAAATGTGGTGCAGAAAACAAAAGCAGGAATTAATTAAGCTAATACAAAAAGTGGGACAGTAGTATCATACTTCCTAGAGGTGGATCATCCCTAGTAAATATTTACTTCTAGTAAATATTTTAAATAGGCAAGCTATCTCATTCTGTCATGAAATTTAAAGTATCTGTACATTTGTAATAAACCAAAATTATTCGCAGCAATTATATAGAGTTTAAATGCCAAAATATAACTTATCTCACCAGAGTCAACAAATAACTCCCCCCAACACCCATTTCCTATACCTATCAAAATGGCATGTTTATAGTATACTCTGGTAAAATGCTAGATATTTTAAAACTTCTGAAATTAACAACTATATACATATCGACTCAATAATATCTTAAGCAGTATTGAGGTTAACAGATGATTTACTTCTATCACCAAAGATGATGTTCTCTCCCAAAGGAAAATTTAAAAAAATGATTTGACCTCAGTTGTTTCTTGAACAATTACACATGACTGACATCTCATATATTTCCCTGGAATTTTTTAAAAATTAAACAATATGTATGAAAATGTATTTGTAAAACACTCTTTTAATATAAAGCATTGGCATATTGATTATTACTTACCTATTACCTATACAATTTCTGTAGGTTAGCTAGGCATCTTTCGAAATAGTAGCTGTTAATGTGTTCTTTGGTGACATTTATGGTTCTGCAGGCCTTACAGGTTTCAATAAACTTTATGAATATGCCTAGCAGCTGGTGGGGGTGGGTCATTCATGTGTATATTAACCTGATAGCCTCTATCTAAATTTTCTTCAAAATTTTCCCAGGTGGTCTATGAGGATTCTCAAGATGTTGTTTATAAATGTATGTACAAATAAATATGTTAGGTTGTTTTAATTGTCCCAGAATAGGAATTAACTCTTATGTTCTTTTAACCCTTTAAATCTTATTTCTAGTCTGCAACCACCAGGTGGCAGAATCACTTTTCTTAAAAATTAAATATTTTATTTTGAGATAATTGCTGATTCACATGCAATTGGAAGAAATAACGCAGAATTATCTTGTGCATTTTTTATACTGCTTCCCCAATGTTAACATGGTATCTTGCTGTCTTTGGTATCTTGCAAAATTATAGTACAATATCACAATCAGGCGGCTAACATTGGTATAATCCACTGTTCTTACTCAGGCTTTCCCAGTTTTACTTGTGCATGAGTGTGTGTGTAGGAGTGGAGGTTATACAAGTGGTCTTCAAAAAGTTCATGGAAAATGTGTATTATGAAAAAAACTATGAATGGATTTGCACCAAAATAAACTTGTAGTAACTTATTATCACATTTCTGAGCAGGATCTAGTTTAAGGCATTACGTAGGATAACACGTCAGTTCGAAAAGAGTCCCTGTCACAGCAACATGGATTTGTTAATATTGGAGCAAAAACAAACATTAAATTTATGGTGAATCTTGGGTAGAAGAATGGTGAAATCATTGATACTTTACAAAAAGTTTATGGGAACAATGCCTCAAAGAAATCAGTAGTTTACAAATTATAATTCATTTTTTTAAAATGACAATATAATGTTGAAGATAAAGTTCATAGAGGCAGATCATCCGCATCAATTTGTGAGGAAAAAATTCATCTTGTTTGTACTCTAATGGAAGAAGCCTGACCACAGCACAAACAATAGCCACCACCATAGACATCTCAACTGGTTCACTTTACACAATTATGATTGAAAAATTAAAGCTGAGCAAACTTTCCACTTGATAAGTGCAAAAGCTGTTGTGTCCAGATGAGCTGCAGACAAGCAGAGTTTTCAACTGAAATTTTAATCAAGTAGAATCAAGATTCTAAAACATGTCTTTGTAGCATTGTAACAGGAGATAAAATATGGCCTTACCATATTTTATCTTGTGCTTTGAAGACAAAGCACAAGATTTGACTCAGAGGTCAGAGCAAAGGCTGACCAGTCAAGAGCAAAAGTCACAGAAATGGCCTTTTGGGATGCTCCAGGCATTTTGCTTGTTGACTTTCTGGGCGGCCAGTGAAGGATAACATCTCCTTGTTAGTGTTCTGAGAACATTAGCCAAAGCTTTAGTGGAAAAACACCCAGGAAAGCTTCACCAGAGAGTCTTTATTCACCATAGCAATGCTTCTGCTCAGTCCTATGATCAAACAAGGGAAATTTTGTGAGAATTTTCATAGAAAAGCATTAGATATTCATCTCACAGTCCTGATTTGGCTCTGTCTGACTTACGTTTGTTTTTAATCTGAAAAAATATTTAAAGGTCACCCATTTCTCTTCAGTTAATAATGCAAAAAAACAGCGCATTGACATGGTTAAATTCCCAGGACCCTCAGTTCTTTATAGGGATTGACTAAATGGCTGGTGTCATCACTTTCAAAAGTGTCTTGAACTTGATAGAACTTACATTGAGAAATAAAGTTTATATTTTATGTTTTTGTTTTTTAATTTTTTCAATGAGCTTTTTGGAGTTCGCTCGTATTACATTTCATGTAGTTTTATCACATGTATAGGTTTGTGCATTCACCATAGTCAAGGTACAGAACAGTTCCATCACCACAAGGATCCCTTAGGTTGCTCTTTCATAGCCACACCCATGTTCTTTCCCCAACACCCCCACGTCCTGACCACCACTAATCTGTCACTTATCCTAGTCTATAAATTTGGCTTCCCAAAATATTATTTAAATAGAAGCCTACAGCATATAATCTTTCAGATCAGCTTCTTTTCACTGAGCGCATTTCTCTGAGGGATGTATCCAAGTTGTTACATGTGTAAATAGTTCATTTTTTCATTTCTTTGTGTTTCATGGTATGGATGTATCATAGTTTGTATAACCATTCCTCTGTTGAGATGTTTCCGTTTGGGGATATCATGAATAAATTTATATACAGGTTTTTACATGAACATGCATTTATATTATTGTGGAATAAATATCCAAGAGTGCAAATGCTGAGTTTTATGTTTACATATTTAGATTTATAAGCAATTGCCAAACTGTTTTCCAAAATGGCTGTACCATTTTACATTCCCACCAGCAATGTATGAGTGATCTAGTTTCTCTACATCCTCACTAGGATTTGTGTTGTACTACTTTTTTTATTTTAACCATTCTAATAAAAGCATATGCTATCTTATTGTGGTTTTAATCTGTATTTCCTTAATGGATAATAATATTGAATATCTTCCTATGTACTTATTTGCCATTTCTATATTCTCATCAATGAAGTGGCTGTTCATATCTTTTGCTCATTTTCTATTAAATTATTTGTTTTTTTTACTTGAGTTTTCATATTTTTTAAATGCTACTCCTTTGTCCAATATGTGTTTTGAAACTATTTTCTCTCAGTCTATAGGTAGCTTTTTTTCATCCTCTTAACAGAATGAAACATCCTCTGTCTTTCACAGAGCAAAGGTTTCTAATTACAAGGTTTAACATTTCAATTTTTCCTTTTATAGATCAAGCTTTTGGTATCGTCTAAGAATTTTTGCTTGTCCCTAAATCTCTAAAATTATGTCCCATTTTTTTCTACAACTTTTAGTGTTTGTGTTTTAATCTGTTTTTTTTCAGGGGTTTTTTTTTTTGTTGTTGTTTAATTTGTGAGGTATTGGCTAATATTCTTTTTGTTTGCCAATGGAATATAATCTATCCAACATCATTTGTTGATAAGATTATCTTTTCTCTACTGAATTGTTTTTGTACCTTTTAAAAAACTGCACAAGTAAATATGTTTGGCTAATTTGAAATGTCTTAAAATAGAAACGGTTACTTTCAATCTTTTAATTCATATTTCTCATCTATAACCACTAGGTGGCGAGATTGGCTTTTATAAGTTTATAAATTATTAGCAACAGGTCCCTGAAATTTTTGATATGGCCTTAGTGAAATTTTATACTCAGAGCTTTAATGTATTATAGTTGTTAAAAAAGTAATTTTACAAAAAGAGCTCTAAATATTTAACTAAGGAGAAGTACAATATTAGTTTATTTTAGAATGTTAGAACCCTCATTCAGTTTTAATAGTGAACTTAGAAAATGAGACAGAAATTAGGCAAATGTTAAACACTAAGGTAGTGTACATGTGAGTTCTCATGCGTCACTTTTCAAGAACTGTATATTTTTCTAATTCACAGAAAAAATATAAAATTCCTTGATGAATCTTTTAATAAGTTGTCTTTTTTTACATTTTTTTCATGTGTATGTCCATACTTACATATTATAGGCCTTGATTTCCAAAAAAAAAAAAAAAAAGCCCTTTCAATTAGAAAGATGTTTATTGACTTTGAAGACAAAGATATGAAGAACAAAGATTTGTTAAAGTGAGAAGAAATCTGTTGGGAAACATTTGTATTTTGCGATAGCTCTGTGAGATGTCTATAATTTTTTACTGAAATGTTTGAATTCATTTCATTAGTGTTAATTATTATTAGATACACTTATGTTAGTAAAATGAATACATGCATTGGATTGTGCTTCCAGTTTGTCATTTACCTAAAAGAAGTGTGGGAGTGCTAATTACCTGATGACATTGAGTAGTATAGTGAGCAAAACCTGATTAAAATAGAAAAAAAAATGCATGTGTTTCTTTAATAGTCCTTCTCACTGTTCTATATGTCTGCTAATTATTAAATATCATTTTTACATTTTTTCTTGAGGAAACTACTTATTTAACATGGAAACTTATCTAATGAGGTATTGAGAGAAAGAGGGAGAGAGAGGTGTTCTGATGCATTTTTCACATACTCTAGAAATATATAAGCTATACTACATATCTACAGAAGTATAATTATAGTTTTATAGTTATAAATATAACAAGTATTTTTTTAATTGCCAGATTTTAGGTTATGTGGAAAAAAATTATTTAATTGCTGAAGCTATATTTAATTTTTTCATCATTTAACTTTTAGAGACATCAGTTTGTTAAGTCAGCAATTGCTATAAAGCACTTTCTTCACTCAGCTTCATGAATACCATTTTATCATTAAGTCTTTAAAAGATCAATGTGTAGCCATGTGGCATGATGGAAAATCTGGGCTTAAGACAGGTTCAAGACCTAGGTCTTTAATTTTAACTTACTATGTAATTAACCTTATGTTTTAAAAAATTCTGTTATGTACCAGGCACTATTATAAACTCTTGAGATAGATAGATAGATAGATAATAGATTGCCAGCTACATGTCTCAAGTGTTTATAATAGCTATCGATTTATCTATCATCTGTCTATCAATCATCTGTCTGTCTGTCTGTCTGTCTGTCTGTGTCTTGCTTCATCTTAATAATGACCCTACACTTCAGGTAATAGCACTCACATTTTATGGAACAGAAACCATGGCTCTGCAGGTTTAAGTCACTGGCCTGGGATAACAAAGCTGGCCAGTGGCAGATGGAGTATTTGAACACATCTTATTCTGAAGCCTACTTTACCTCAACTTCATCCTTTTACTACTCTGGGCTAGCTCCATCTATGTCATCTGTAAAATGGGCAAATACAAGAACATGAATCCTAACATACTTCTGATTCTAAAATATTCCTCTCTGGTGTTGTGAGGGAAGATTTTCAGCTCTTTCGGAGTTGACTTAGTTCCCCAAGGCATTCGTTTTACCAAAGCAACACTCACCAAGGTCAAGGAAAACCTTCGAAATTTCCAGTTAAAAAAATAGACATGAATATATGTATAAAATAGCAATATCCTCTTATGATCTTTGATAGTATTTAGTATTTTTACTGATTAAAGTTTTTTTTTCTTTTTCTGGGATAAGAACTACTCCAAGAACATGACAACTAGCAGAAAATGAGAGCTGAAGTAGTGTGATGAAATGGAAAGGAACATTTCATTAGTAACTGTAGAGAAAGGAAAAATGAGCTGTTCTTGCTCATAATGTGTATCCAGTAGAAAGTACCAGACCCAATAAACAAACAAATAATTGATTAGAAATATAGCCAAGAACATAGATTCCAAGAGATACCTTTTATAATCCAGGATTCTGTTACCTGATTTGGTTCCATAATAAAAACAAGCACTTACTAACAATTATACATGACATTTATGTTATTTTATACTTTGCAGAAATCTACTTACTGTATTCTTTCTCATTCTTATTTCAAGCAATTAAAGAATTGTTTGTCTTGTCATGTTGAAGGTCTCAGTTAATGTAAAGTTAATAAAACCGAATCCTTGTCCTGTCCCCTATAATAGTGTAGAAGGCAAGAATAAAAACTCAATTGTCATATATATGTGATTTGTTTATTCTTATAAAGATATATAAATATATAGTGAATTAGTAATAATGAGATAAGCTTGTCCTCTGAGCTTTCCAGCCACTAGATGGAGAACATGCTTTGTGAAATAGTATATGAGAACGAGGAAATCAAGCCAACTTAACTTTGCTGTCTGGGCAAAATTTGTTAATTTGGGTCATATATTAGACTTTTCTGTTTTAGTGGTCAATGTGGTTCAATTTTAAGTTAGGGCATAATTTGCACAATAACTAAAGTTGAAATTAATACTCAGAAACAAACCATACTCTATTTAGAACTAAAATCCATTAAGTTGTCTGCATTACAGGAAGAAGCTGACCAATGAAGATAAAGCCAATTTGTTACATTGGAACAGCTGAACTGGTGAAAAAATTAATATAGCATCCAGCAATCGAAGGATAGGATTAAACTCCAATGAAGTCACTTTGTTTCGTTTTTAACTCTTAAGAAGATCGTTAGCCAAACTGTTTCAAATGGCACCTGGGTTAACACTATCATGAAAATGTTTTTGATTTAGAAAACTTGAAATAATGGCTTCACATTTCTTAATTTCCAGCTTTTAAGCAAATTATTCTGGACTTTGACATCAGTGATCTATATGGATAGTAACAGAGCTATTTTAAATATGCTTGCTCATCCCTCGACTAGGCAAAATTAGGGAGGAAAATGTTATGCTACAGCAGGCAGCCTTATGATGACTGAAATTATAGAAATTACATAAAATTATGTCAACAAATGGCAATAACTTGATATATCAAAATATAGATAACTCTTTTAAGATGTAATTCTGGCCCTCTTAGTCAAGCGTTTATCTTGAGGGGCCATCTTGAGGGGCCATATTGACAACTAATTTATATAGGACAAAAGTAAAAGAAGAATCTCTATGAATAGATGGGCAGTGATTGAGTTTAGGTGCCAAGGACAATGCTGAATTTTGGGGCAGTTTTTCCACTGTTATTGTCCAAGAATGGGAAAGTAACTTTTGCCAAGAAAATTCAATGTTCTACAAGCATAACACCATATGTATATGGCAGAGTCGAGTTGATTGCCATGATTATCTCTCTAGTAAATACCATCAGTAGCCTCTACATTAAAAATAAAATTGGAATGTTCAAGAACACAAGTACAAAAATAAAGCCTTAATAAAATAAATTACATTAAAATGATGTTTTATTATTTTATGTTGATTTTATATTATTGCTCAGGAAAATGGACACTCTGCATTTGCCAAGTGGAATAACACATACAAAAGCCCAAGTATATGAGGGTAAATGTTTTCCAAATGTCAAAGTTCTGTAAGAGGATAGCATTTAGTATTTTCTTATGTTGTTAGACTAGAGAACGATTTCACAATTAGCAGTTTGTCAGAATCATCTGGAATTTTTTTTACATTTTTATTTTCTTTTAATACAAATACCTTGGGTAGAACTGTAAATGTTACAATTTAATAAATCTTATGGGTTTCTCAGGATATTCAGGCCTGGAAACCTTACATTAGGCCACATACCTTCTTCCCAGTAGGGTTTAGACCTTGTCTGCCATTGTAGCATCTGTGCCCAGTACAAAGCATAGTCCAAAGTAGAATCTTAGTAACAGTTCAGTAAATAGATGATTAGGGATACTCTCAGCAGTAATAGCAAGTGATACTGTTCTAATTGCATGAGTAATTATTGTTCTTATTCTTCATTTTCTCATTGCTGTATCCCCAGTGTCTTTTACATGATCTATAATAGAGAAAAAGCTAATGGGTACTTGTTTAATGAATAAGTAAACATTCAGAATGCCCTAAAAATGCAGATGTTTCTACCTGAGAATCAACACATAGACCTTGTCAAATCCACAATCAAGGTGCCATGTTTGTCACTTACAGGGATGGCTTCCAGCCACCTGAGCCTTCTCCCTCCTAACAGATTTATCCTTATCAAGATTCCCTGAAATACTGAATGGTCCTTGACTGCTAGAAGTTTGACAGAAGTTGGAATGTAGTAACCCATACTAAAAGTACTGTTAGTAATTCAAGAAATACAACGGTAAAATTGGATTTCAACCTTTTAGTTTTATTCCTGTGTACACTTACTTCGTGTTAGGAAGTGCTAAAATAAAACAATGCAATACCTATTACATTTGCTTGCAGCAGAAAAATAGGTGACATGTTAGTTTTTTTTTCCCCTCACCTATACAGTTCTGTCTGTAATTTAGTGAGATGACTAATGGCTCAAATATAGAAAAGCCAAGTTTAAATGGATTATTTTGTGACTGTCTGAGTCAAACACTTCATGACTGCAAACATTTCTATTCCACTAATTTAATTGTTTTATTTTGTTATTCAAAATTAAACTCAGAAGAAAAGAAACTTACCTCTCAAGTCAACAATGAATCTTCCTCCCATTTGAAGTGGTATTAAGAATGTACAAGAAAGTTTGTTTCTTTGTTTATATAGCACTATCTAAATGTTGTTTCATCTGAAATAAATTAAGCAGTTCCACAGCCCCACTTTGGAAACATACACCAACTTAATAAAGACTGGATATGAAAGTTTCGGAAATATAGGGAACTTAAAAATTAGGAGTGTCCCATTCATGTCTGTAATAAGACTTTTCAGGGAAGGGATAGTCAGGAAGAGAGTCCATATGATGTTGAAAGTCAATAAAATGTCCGAGAACCAGAACAGCTCCTTTTCGTTCTTTGGTGACTATATTGAAGACTTTGTTAAATCATCACTTTAAATTTGTGAAGAGGTAGAATTGTAATTCAGATTTTCCCATTCCCATTGCTCTCTTTCGTAAAAGTCCCTGTCATTTTTTTCAAGCCTCATATTCTTCCATGTTATGCCTCAGATATTACAGTCTAGGATGACTGATACAAGTGCCTAACAGCACATAATGTTATACATCATCTGTAGCTCGTACAGTTTTTATTCCAAAGGTCCTTTGCTCAAACCTTTAATTGACCAACTCAATCTACAAAGCTCTGTGCAGATACCACCTCTTCTGGGGTTTCTAACTCACTCTAGTTGACTTGCAATATTTTCCCATGTGTTCCTTTAGCTTCCTATGCATGCATTTACAACAATGGTTCTCAACTTTGCTGAATCATGAAAGGATATCTGGCCCCCATACAAAATAATTTTCTATTAATTGGACTAGTTTACTGCCTTAGCATTGGGATCTTAAAAGCTTCCAAAGTGATGCTAAAACACAGCCAAGGTTGAGAACCATTGTTCCATGGTTTTATCTTATTTTATTGAAATTTTCTGTTTGTATGTCCGAACCTTCTGTGTGGTCAAGAATTATGCCATGCTGGCTTGGCACAGTAGCTCACTCCTGTAATCCCAGCACTTTGGGAGGCCAAGGCGGGCAGATCACCTGAGGTCAGGAGTTGGAGACCAGCCTGGCCAACATGATGAAAACCCCTCTCTACTAAAAATACAAAAATTAGCCCGGCATGGTGGCAGGTGCCTGTAATCCCAGCTCCTCGGGAGGCTGAGACAGGAGAATCGCTTGAATCCGGGAGGCAGAGGTTTCAGTGAGCCAAGATGGCGCCACTGCACTCCAGCCTGGGCGACAAAGAGCAAAACTCTGTCTTAAAAAAAAAAAAAATTATATCATGGTTATTTGATTTTCCTTAGATTCCAATACAGAATTACTGCCAAATAGCATATACATACCCAAAAACAGTTGATGACATAAGTTGAATTAATGAGAGAGAGCCTGGAAAGAATCAGATTTGAGGAAGTCATGAGGATTCCTTTAAGCGGTTGAATGTGAATAAAAAGAGAGAAATAGTGGGTGAGGGCTATATAGTAGATAGGCTGTTCCTTAAATTAAAACATGGTTATATTTATATGCAGAAAGCAAGTGAGGGAGAAATCAATGAAATTTGAAAGCCCCTAAGAAGAGCATAGTTATTTAAGTAGATAGGAGAAAGAGAAAAATACAGATTCATATGCATTTAAACTCATAAAGGAAGAAAAAACATGGCCCAGTCAAAATTTCTTTACCATTCCTTTATGATAAGAATACACAAAATGCACCGAAAAATTAAAAATGAGAAAAACAACATCCTTAAATTTGAAAGACAAGGTTACCAGTCACTCCACTAACCCAAAACAATGCAGCATTTCTGAGAAGAGGCAGTATCTCTATCATTGACTTTTCCTAGTACAAGCCAGTCCCACAAAGTATAAGAATTTACAAAAATATTTATAAAATTAAAATGCAAATGAGTATGAACCAAAAACTTAAGGAATGAAACCCCCGAAAAGCAGTATGTGTGATGTCTTTATTTTGTAAAGATTGTGTTTTCTGTTACCTCATTATGGTTTTCTGCTTTCTGTATACCCTGCTTCTGCTTTTTATTTTTTTCTTTATTTCTTTTATAAAAAGTCCTCTGAGACATTTAATTTGCAGAGCACTAGAGAAAAATTTCACCAAAAATGAGGAAGTAAACTGAAATTTAAACAATGACCTTCCCTTTCCTCAGACATACACACGTGTAAGAGATTTATACGCCTTATTGTAAACATTCTGCTACATCTTTCCTCCACCTGCTACAAGGAGTTAGAGAATCTGCTTTTAACAAGGAAGATAAATGTACCAAATGTCACTGGGCCTCAGGGGGATCAGAGATGGTAAAACAAGTGGTTTAATGTTCTGATTTTCTTTTTCTAATGCATGCACTGAGTTATATTTTCAACCAATCTCTGAAACCACACAGCAGAGTCTGGCCTCTGTGTGGGCTAAGAAACATTTGCACCAATGAATCAAGCAGATAAACAATCATTCTCTTATGGTAGGTATGTGAATGGTTCCAAAGGAATGATGTCAATAGATGAGGATGACATTTCATTGTATTGGGTAAGGACTATTTATGTGCAACACAGCAATGATATTTATATAGAACTTTTATTTCTAAGCTGGTTTCTTTTAAGCACTAGTTGTCTTTGTTGTTACTCTTTCTCATGGCTGACCTTCAACATAATAGAACAGGCTATTACTGAGCATTAATGAGCTTTAAGACAATCTAGTTAGTGTGCCTCCACAGATCTCACAACTTACTGTCATAGATGGGTATGAAATTTACTTAAAAAGGAAATTGATTATAACAGCCATGAGCAACACTGAGTTTAACGAAAGGAAAAAAGAATGCAGGAGAGTTTGAAAGTAAGGTTTAAAGTCAGAAAGCCAGAAAGAAAGCAAGAAAGAAAAAAGGAAGGAATTTTTATGGATACTTAATGGTAGAACATATTTATGCTCTATATGTGATATTTTGATAAAAGCATACAATGTGTAATGATCAAATCTGGATAAGTAGAATATCAAGCACCTCAAATATTTATCATTTCCTTGTATCAGAAACATTCCAAATCTACCCTTCTAGTTTCTTTGAAATATACGATAAATTATTGTTAATTATAATCACCCTATTGTGTAATAAAACACGAGATCTTATTCTTTCTATATTTTTGTACCCATTAACCAATCCAGCAATGCCAGCACAGGGTATACATACAAAAGAAAGTGTATCAATACGTTGAAGAGATATCTGCACTCCCACATTTATTGTAGCACTATTTAAAATAGCCAGGACATGGAATCAACCTAAATGTTCATCAATGAATGGATGGATAAAGAAAATGTATGTTTGTGTGTGTGTGTGTGTGTGTATATATACACATATATATATACACATATATATACACATATATATACACACATATATACACACATATATATATACACATATATACACATATATATACACATATATACACATATATACACATATATACGCACATATATATATACACATATATATCTCACAACTTACTGTCATAGATGGATATGAAATTTACTTAAAAAGGAAATTATGCATATATATATATGTATACATACACACACACACACAAACCCCAAAATATTCTGCCATAAAAAACCCTGTCATTTGCAACATGTATGGAACTGGGGGACATTACATTGTGTGAAATAAGCCAGACACAGAAAGACAAATGTTGTTTGTGTGTTCTCATATGGGGAAGCTAAAAAAATGATCCCATGGAGGTAGTGAATAGAATGGTTGTTACTGGGAAAGACAGTGGGGAGGAGGATAAGAAGGAGTTGGTTAATGGGTACAAAAGTACTATCTATGCATACATATATATGTGTGTGCTCATAGTTCACCAGTAAGTGAAATGTTTAAAGAGCTAGATATAGGAAAAAAACAGGCGGGCATATTTAATAGTAATTTCATAGCAAGTTACCCTCAATAGTGCTTTAACATATTTAAGTGTTTATCTTTCCATAATTAAACCATTTCAACATATCCTGATTGCTACTGTCTGAATCATTTGCCTAAATGATGATGTCAGCACTTTATTTAACCACCTTCAATGCCTCCTCACTTATTTTCCAATAAATCCATATTCCATAACTCAAACATTTAGGTTCTTCTTAAGTTTATATTAACCTATATGACCAGCCTTACACTTTCCCAGTACAAACCTTCTGGGAAACTCAAGGTAGCATATCCACAGTTGCAGAACATGACATGCTTTCTTGCTTACTCTGTGCTTATGCTCATATAGTTTTTTCTGCCAGGAGTTCTTTTGCCATCCTCGTCTTGGCATTTGGAATTTTATCCATTTGGCCACCCACAAATGAAGTGACTACTAGCAAAATAGCTACTTAATTACCCCCAGATGATCCTTCACAATTCTGCTGTTTTCGTCAGAAAATCCCAAATGAAGGAGTCTCTGAGCCTACTCTGGCTTAGGAGGCTGCTCTCAGCCCACAAAATAAATCCTCAAACGATGCCTTAATTGTCTTAATTTATGTAACTCAGTTTATATGTGGTACCAAAGAGCTTTTTAGAGAATGATACCTAAAAGTTTGAAAAATAAAAAAATTGGCTGTCCCAAAGCCATCGTCTTTTATTATTTGTGAATACATTTTAGGAGTTTCTGTTATGAATGACATTAGGCCTAGAACTACATAGTATGTGTGCATGCATGCATGTGCACACGCACACATTTGTGTGTGCTTTGTTACATATGTTGGACAAGTATCTCCTAATATTAAATTTTGGAACAAAAATCCTATGTAAAACATCATTAGCAGAAAATAAATATCTTCAGATTGTCTACCCTAACATTTAAAAGATACGCTCAATGATTATTACCACTGTCCTTACTATCCATAAGCAACTGGATCCCTACATACCCTGCTTCAGCCATCAGGATTTTCATATCCTACAAAATCTAAGTGTTCTTCCTGGCTGTTGGATCCATGCTCTACTCGTTTAGTGGGGAAGCTCTGGCCATATTGCATGTTAAAGTACCTGAAGGCAGTGAACTCTCCATCACTAAAATTCAAAAACAGTCTTTGGCCGGACACGGTGGCTCACGCCTGTAATCCCAGCATTTTGGGAGGCCAAGGCGGGTGGATCACGAGGTGAGGAGATCAAGACCATCCTGGCTAACATTGTGAAACCCCGTCTCTACTAAAAATACAAAAAGAAAAAATTAGCCGGTCGTGGTGGCAGGCACCTGTAGTCCCAGCTACTTGGGAAGCTGAGACGGGAGAATGGCGTGAACTCGGGAGGCAGAACTGGCAGTGAGCTGAGATTGCGCCACTGCACTCCAGCCTGGATGACAGAGCGAGACTCCATCTCAAAAAAAAAAAAAAAAAAAAAAAAAAAAACCAACAACAAAACAGTCTTTTGTTTCCTAGTAGTTCTATAAAATTAGCTTTTCTTATAACAGTGGCTAAAATGTAGAATTATGAGGAAAATACTGCAAAAGTGAGAGATTCTTGGCCACCTGACAATCACCTTAATTTTGGTGATAAACAAGAGCAGTGGGTCTGGGGGAAATCACCAAAAAAAGACTGTTCCATTGAATCAGTGGCATTCTCATTTCCCCTGTGTATAAGAAGCCTCCAATAATCAAGTAACTAGAGATTTTGGTCTATATCAGCACCATCTTTTTCCTAATGAGTTATAATTCTTCTTTCATAATACAAATATTAATTGAGGATCTGTTTGAACTAATTGCTAGACATTAAAGATATTAACATAAAATATTATTTGTGTAGTCCTTGATTTTTAGTCACTAACATTTCAGGGTTGTGTATGTAATTTATATCATTTTTATGATGCCTTAATAATTGGATACATGGAGACAAGAATTTTCTCTCTCTCTCTCTTTTTTTTTTTTTCGCTCCCAACACGTTTACTGGTGCCTGACGCATGGAAAGCCTTTGATGTGTGTTTATTGAATTGAATTGAGTGGATTCAATGTCTGTTTAATAGGGGGATTAAAATGTTTAAAGAAACAAACTGCTATCTATTGAAATATGTTTCTACAACTCTGTCAGTTTTCCGTATCTTTGTTAGTGCAACCATAGAGATAGTACTAAAAAGTAGCAGAATTTAATTTTAATTATCGTCTTCATATTATAACTAAACCTCTGTCTGTGTGAATATTTTCTTTTGAGGCTAAATTGTGTGTTTATTCTTTTTAAATATATCAGCTCCTAGTATTTGGCCAACTCTTTAATCTGGTTTATTGAAGCTTACTTTATTCTGTATGTGCATTTTCATAAAGACAAAGTAATCACCACTAAGGCACATTTCCTGGTTGACTACTTCAGAGATGCTTGGGGCAGCATGTACACTGAAGTAAAGTGTTTCTCAGAATATGAACATTGTATTTCAAATCAGTTTCCAGCTGTTTTATTGTTTTCTTGTTCATAGCCACATAAGGGAAAGTGAATAATACTGAACCAATTATGAAATCATGTGTCACTCTGCTAGTGATGAAAAATGGGCTAGACACAGAATGTCATCAACTTCCCTAAGTACAGACATTCCATCAACCTTAGAAACTGAGTGAGTATTTCTAGGCAGCCAGACTTGCTTAATGGCTGTCAGGTGTCCACTGAAAATTTGGTACTCCCTTAGGGGATTGGTAATAATCCATCAAGGTTTAAGCTGGCATACCTTTCAACATGCATAGGTCATTTGGCAACATCTTCAGCCTGGTACACTATCAGTTGTATATTCAGTGGATTACAATGATTAAGCAAGGCTTTACTTCTGGACAAGAGGCCATACAGGAATTTATGGGTTGTTGTTTTTTTGTTTTTTTTGCACTCATCAAATTTTTTCATAGTGGAACAATTAAAAGAATAAGCAAATGGTTACAGCAGGAACAAAATTATATCATACTCATATGGATAAAAGCCTATAGATACTTAAAATAAAAACACCAATAAAAAGCTTCTATCCCCAGCATAAAAGACAAAAAGATGTCTTTGGAAATGTCTGTGGTATCTAAACTTTAAACTACATTTTAATCCTCATATACCTCTCTGGAAGTCAGAATGCCTTCTTTTTTCCATTTATATCTGGGGGAAAAGAAATGGAGGATTTCAGTTATCAAGGTGAGTAGTAGCAATAGGGAAAGAATTTCAGATCTGGTAACACGTGTAATTGTATTTTTAAAATGAAGATAGTGAAATAAAGAAACAATGTTTGCAGAAAAGCTTATTCTAATGTGCACATATGCAATAAATATTTGTTGAAAAGCTTATGACAAAATTTGAATTCTGCCTTGATTGTATCTAATCGGTCTGTTTTGTAATTCTTTGTTGCGTATAATCTAAAAATGTAAACCTAAATAGAAAAAATTATCACAGTGACAAACCTATGCAAACATGTAATTTATTAGCAAATCAGTAGTATACATAATAGCAATTCCTTGAATACATATTATTGTGTTTCAGGCTCTATAATTACTGTTATTATATTTTATATTATTAATTCTCACAATATCTTATGAAATGGATACTGTTTTTATCCCTGTATTTTATGGAAGGAAACTGAGGTTCAGAGGATATAAGTAATTTGCCCAAATTGTAAAGCCATGTGAGTAAAGATGGATTTTGGACCCCAGTCATGTAAGTTCAGAGGCTCTGCTACATTCTTAAAATATATTCTTCTTATTAAATGAAAACATAATTCTACCTTTCTATTTATGTGGAGACACAAAAATTGATGACTGTAAAACAAGTATACATAATCAATTTCTTTTCTTTGAAATAGGGTTAGTATCTACGCTAAATTTATGAAGTTTTGCAACTATGATTAAAAAGTGTGTTATTGTTTTTATTTCATACACTCAATAAGTAGTTATTGAATGGAAGGCAATGTAACAAATGTTAGAGAAACACTGATGAAATATAAGCATAGCCCAACAGTCATGAAATCTGATGGGAAGGCAGACAGAAACACAAATTCATATAAGTATTTTACAGAAAAAGATCTTTGAGATAGTGTGGCACTTGAACAAATTTAAATTAAAGGTTCTGCAAGGAAGTCCTCTCTTTCTTTATAATTTAAAAAATTCTGTCAATTTATAACATGAAGCTAAAATTTTTCTAATATTATAAAGGTTGAATTGTCCTCATAAAACAGAGTCCAATAAACTGCAGGCAAAATTGGGTACACTGACTATTTTTCTTTTTACAATTTTAAATAGTTATGTTTTAAATAGATATTTATCTATATAATATCCTCGATGTTCTCTCTTGTCTCCAGAAGCCTGAAATATTTGCTGTATCATCCTTTAAGAAAGAGTTTTATGACTTTGTCTTATTAGTTAATACGAAATTGAGAATTAGAATTCAGCAAACTTTTAGAAGGTTGGTTACAATGACTGCTAAAGTCCCTTTTATCTTTCAGTTTATGATTTTTTAATTCACCTTAAATTATATTGGAAGTCTTGTAAATCAACGTATGAAAGGAACAAGGAAATAGTAATTGTTCTCTAAAGCAGTGGTTCTGAAACTTTCTGCATCATAGATCTTTTTGGAAATCTGGAATTTCTCTGCAGATAAATGCATGTATGTGAGCAAACCCACTGAATTTTCATATATTTCCACCAGAATCTGGCCTCCTGGCTTCCTATCAATGGATGATATAGAGATTCAAGAACCACAGATTCAGAACTTCTTTTTCTTTTGCCAAAAGTTTGGTTGTTTATTTAGATTAGCAATGACTCTAAAATCCATAGAGACATAATTTTTCTATTTGCATTATCTGTCTGCATTCCTTTTAGATAGAGGAAATGAGCTGTCCTTGAATAATAAATTGGCTGATAGACATTACTGATGCCCCTCACCACCCCCTTCCACCCCCTGCTGTTTGACTCTAAAGTTGATTTTGGTTGCTCTTATTTCTTCAATAGCTAGGAGATCTTTTAAAAAGTAAATTGTAAATACAGGGTATATAGGAAGCTACATTATGCTATTCCAATTGGATTGCTATCCCTCACCTTTCATTTGGATATTAGGAAAGCAAAATATTCGTGTCAAAGCAAAACTCTTGGTAAAGCTTTTAGGACTTTACTAATGCATTCCAACCTCATAGGTTTGGCTTCATTCTCTGAAGCTGCAAATAGCTAACAAATGGCTTTCCAGTACTGCCTGAGTTGTATTGTATTTCTGTTCTGCTTGTTGGCATACATGATATAGGGAGATGACATCATGTATATAAAATCTTTCCCTCATTAAGAAACTTAGTTCAGGTTTTTCTTAGAGATACCTTTGTTTCATTTTATCCACAATTGGGATATTGCAGGATTAAAATACAAATTAAAATCCCTTCAAAAGTGAAAATAGTAAAAAGGCAAAATATTCTGAATTAATGTTTAAAGTCTAATACAGACACATATAGCTGAAGCACAGGAATATGCTGAGATGTATGTGGACATGCCCTGGTGGATATATATGTATGTCTCCCAGTATTAATATCAATTTTAACATCTACCTTAGGGAATGGTGGGAATTCCAGAGGAATCTTCCAAAACAAAATTTACATTGAATCTTCTCTGTCCTATGGAAGAACTCAGAAAGATGAATTTTTACATGGAATAATGTTCTAGATATGAGAAAAAAAATCTTCATTTTGCACTACTTTGGACCGGGAGAAATTTGTGGAAACAGGATTTCTGAGAGCCACAAGATGGTTAGTAAACATCAGGCCTGGGTGGAAAGCAGAACAGGAGGCCTGGGGAAGGCACAAGACTGTGCCTCTGTAGGAGTGACCACTCGCTCCCTGTACGTTTCAAAATAGCTAGAAGGGAATAATTTGAATATTTCTAGCATAAAGAAAAGATAAATATTTAAGATTATAGATATCACAATTACCCTGATCTGTTTATATGAATGTATTAAATTATTACGTTTACCATAAATAGGTACATCTAATATGTATCAACAAAAAATAAGATTAAACAAAAGAAAGCTATTAAATTTTTTTCTCTAAACTTCGGTGCCTTTAATATAAACAGTAAGTGGTTATTGTCGTAGCATGTATCTTATTGTCAAGGTAAAGAACTGCTTATACATATAATTGAAACATTCATGTTGAAAAACAAAGTGCTTTTTGAGCATCAGTGAACATTGAGTGAAGACACATTCCAAACTTGAGGACACCTGTAGTGTTGTCTTCCCAAAAAGCATTTTAAAACTTTTGACTGTTGCTAAGTTTACAGCTTTAGCTGTACCTGAAAAATTGACTTCAGGCTAAAATAAGCTCAATGTCTTCTCATTATTTAAATACAGTTGTCTTTTTTTTTTTTTTTTTGAGATGGAGTCTCGCTCTGTCGCCCAGGCTGGAGTGCAGTGGTGCGATCTTGGCTCACTGCAAGCTCTGCCTCCGGGGTTCACGCCTTTCTCCAGTCTCAGCCTCCCAAGTAGCTGGGACTACAGCTGCCCGCCACCACGCCCAGTAATTTTTTTATTTTTTTTTGTATTTTTAGTAGAGATAGAGTTTCATCATGTTAGCCAGGATGGTTTTGATCTCCTAACCTCGTGATCCACCCACCTCAACCTCTCAAAGTGCTGGGATTACAGGCGTGAGCCACCATGCCTGAGCCACCATGCCTGACCCAGATATCATTTTTATAATTGATAAATGTAATTAATAAGTATATAAGATATACTATCTTATAGTAAATAATATATATCAAATAAATACATATGCAGATAAACACATCACGCATTGTTCTTCAGGCTGGCTACAATATTTAGGTACCACAAAAATGTGATGAAGGTATAAACAAATAAAATCTGTGTATCATTTTTAAAAAGTATTTTTGCAATCATTTATATCTCTTCAAACAGAACCTTTTTCATTGGCCTCTGCATTTATACTGTGATAAGTATGAGTGTACACAGACACACAACAAGCTCTCAGTAGGCATGTATGTGCCTCTTAAAATGTGACGCTACTTGAATATATTCTGTGTGTATATATGTTTTTGATGGAAGAATGTTTGAAAAATCTCAATGGTAAATATCAGTTTTATATAAAAACCAGCATATGTTTAAAAACTACTCTACCCTTCTCAAGTATTTTTCCCTGCAATCCTATCCCCCCCATCTTCTATCTCACTTTTAGATCATCTTAACTAGAAAACAATTTGACAGTTTCTTATAAGCATATATGTACCATATAACCTAGTAATTCCATGCCTGGATATTTACCATAAAGAATGAAAACTTATATTCACATAAAATTTTTCATTGTCCATTGTAATTTTATTTGTAATAGCCCAAAAAAGCAGCTCATATGTTCTTCAATGGGTAAATGAATAAACAAACTATCCTTTATCCATATAGTGGAATACTGTTGAGCAACAAAAAAGAACAAACAATTGTTAAATGTGACAACTGGGATGGATCTCAAGGGCATTGTGCTGAGTGGAAAAACAATCTCAAAAGGTTTTCTATTGTATAAGTTTATTTATATAACAGTGTTAATAAGACAAAATTGTAGTAATGAAGAAAAGATGGGTGATTGCCAGGAACTAGGTTGAAGGGTGGTTGCTGGGACTACAAGGGGGAGGATGAGAAAGTTTCTTTGGGGTGATGGCTCAGTTCTGTGTCCTGGTTTATGGTGGTAGTGTTCACATGAATCTACACATATGATAAAATTCGAATAAACTAGACAACAATTGGTAAAATCTGAGTATAGCCCATATTGTAGTTAATAATACTGTGCCAATGCCAGTTTTCGGATTTTAATCATTGTACTTTGGTTATATAAGACATTATCAGTAATGTAGATGGAACAGGAGGTCATTATGTTAAGTGAAATAAGCCAAGAACAAAAAGACAAACATCACGTGTTCTCACTCATATGTGGGTAGAAAAGAAAAACAGAATCCCATGAAGATAGAAGATTTGTAGTGCAAATATAAGGTTTGATGGAAGAAATAAGACCTAGTGTTGGATTAATCAGTACTATAACTACAGTTTATAATAACCTATTACGTATTTTAAAATAGAAGAGAATCGTTTAAATGGTTCAGCATAAAGAAAATACATATTTAAGATGATGGATATTGTAAATACATTGATTTGATATTTACAAATTATATGAACGTATTAACTTATTACATGCACTCTGAAACTGCGTACACCTATCATGCATCAATAGAAAAGAATTAAAAGAATATAAAGCACAGTAAAAAGATTTTTTGGTAACTACTGTGTGATTGTACCATTATTTCAAATTAAAAATATAAAAAATAGAGGTCTTCACATAACACTCTCAAAAGGCTCACTAGAAAGGAAAGGATACTACAAGCCTCCTGACACCTTCACCCATACTAATTTCCTTCTATCCTGCTAAATACAGGAGCACCTCTCCTCCCATCTAAGACCAAACTCGTCAATTAGGCTTTCTAGCCTATCTCTTTACAACTTATCAGCAATCCTATCTATTATTGTAGGTATCTCCTCTATCTTTCAGCTGTGTTCTTTCTATGAGTTTGTAAGCTTCCTCAGATTACATGCCATTTTTTAAAAAAAAAGTAGTAATTCCTTCATTTGATCTAATATTCCCTTCTGCCTGCTGCTATCATTTTTCTTCCCATTCTTAAATCCAAACCTTTCAAAAAGGTGCATATGTATATATACATACAGAAACCACCTCTTCACCTACTACCTTTGCTTCAGCCTACACCAATGCTTGCGGAGAGTTTCAGTGATCATCGGGGGAGGAATTTGTGAAGGGTGATCATCAATAACATTAACCCCACTAAATCCAATGGACTGCTTCACAGTTCTTATCACAGGTCTTTACACTTATTTGTGTGAATATTTGATTAATAGCTATCTCCTCACTAGACTGAGACCAGAGAATAACTTTAAAATTATTGCTCTACTCTTGAACAGAGTGGATGTTCAACTGTGTAAACCTAAAATTAACAACTGTACATAATCGTTTAAAAATACAATTCTCTAGCTAAGAGGAACTTGTTATTCCAGTGACTTATGTACCATTATTTATTTGAAATAGCCACTTGGTAATCTCAGCTGCATCTCAAGATCTTTTTCCTACAACTTATTTACACCCAGTATTCTCCATTTTAAGAAATGGCACATCTATGCATTCAGTTATACAAGCCTGAAATGTAGAATTCTTAACTTTTATGAACTTTCATATCCAAAACATTCTCCATTTTGCAGATTTTATCTCCCAACTATTACTTGAATGAAACTTCCCTTTCTCTTCTTGAAATGCTAAATACTATCCCACTTATTATCTCTCATTCAAATGGCACATTCCTCGTAATTGGTCTTTATACTTCTACATATTAATATATATAAATATGTAAATACACATATGTATATTAATATAGTGTTACATGGCATGTTAGATATTATATAACTATCATGTATCATATATTTAAAAATTGTAAATATTAATATATATTGATATATTGATGTATTGATATATTAATATAGAAAGAAAAATTATTATTTATAAATACATTGATATATGAACAGTTACCCAAATGAATCCTGAGTTTACTTGGACTCGACACATCCAACGAGCAGCAGCAGAGTGCCTACTTTGTGTCAGGCACTCTAAGCTATTTGAGATTCCAAAAATGTCCTTGTATGGCTCCTGCCTTCAAGTCTTTCAGTCCTAAACTGTGCTTCAGGTTGTCTGAGTGACCTTGTAGGGAATCGGTAACCAGTTTACTTGCCATTTTCCTTTATCCTGATAATCCTGAAAGTCATTGTTATGGGCAAAATGTTGTCATGTCTCCCTGCAATACTCCTCAAATTCATATGTTGAAATCCTAACCACCAGTACTTTAGAATGTGACTACACATGGAAATAGGATCTTTAGAGAGGTAATTAAGTTAAAATGAGGTCATGAGGATGGACCCTAATCCAATATGACAGGTATTCTTATAATACATAGGGATAAGACCCTAATCCTTATGACAGGTATCCTTATAGGACATAGACAGGTAGACACAGAGGGAAGATCATATGAGGACACAATGAAAGGTGGTCATCTATGAGTTGAGGACAGAGGCCTTACCAACCGTACTAGCACCTCGATCTTGGAATTCTATCCCCAGATCTGTGAAGAAATAAGTTTCTGTTGGTTAAGTCTCCTAGTCTATGCTACTTTGTTATGGCAGTCCTGGCAAACAGATACTTTCTCCCTTCTCTATAGGTACATACTTTTGAAATCTCAGCATACTTTCCAACAAAGCTGACAAGACTTTTAATAACAATAACGAAAACTTGTATAGGGCTTCAAAATTTAAATAACTGTGTACATGATGCCTTATTTAATCTTTACACCAACCTGAGAGTATCAGTGTTGTTTCTCTTCCTAGTTTTTTTTTTTTGTGCAATTTACTTCCTCTTAAACTCTCCCTGTAAGTGATAGAGCCTGGATTAAAACCCAGTGTTTTGATTTTCAAGCTTATGGGTGTTTAAACAATTGCCTGAATATTCCACAAACTGTACAATGAGCAATGCAGAATTAACTGTAATTGGCTTTCTTCATAAAAAGTGGTTAACACAATAGGATTCTTTTATCTCTTCTCATCAGGGAGTTCAGATGTGCATGTGCGGAGCTGTGTGTGAGTCTGTAGCCTCTGGTGACTAGCTGAAACACTTACAGTCAATCGGAATCAAACACCTCACAACAGTATTCTCCAAATGATGTTCATTAAGTGAAGCTTTTCTTCTCTCACAACTTAAAATAATCTTGTTTTGCAGA
The DNA here is from genome assembly GCF_029281585.2 of Gorilla gorilla gorilla. Classification (NCBI taxonomy): domain Eukaryota; kingdom Metazoa; phylum Chordata; class Mammalia; order Primates; family Hominidae; genus Gorilla; species Gorilla gorilla. The sequence goes on from NC_073230.2 coordinate 20,758,613, forward strand.
AATAAACAGTAACAGTGGCCTGGGGATATTCAGGGAAGATTCCACCACAGAAAACGGAATGGGGAAGTTAGTCTTTTTTGCCTCTATGAGCTGTTATGAAACCTTGTGTTTCAAATCACAGCATGGCAAACTCAGTTTATCAATATCTGGATACTGAATTCAAGATCTTGGTACCTTACTGAGCTGCTATGAAAAGCTATACAGGAATAACTTGAAATTTTTAAATATTCTATTTGTTATTAATGCATTTTTATCTAGTCAAAGCAGGACTTCTGCTTGGGAATCTACTTAAGTAAAAACTACATTTCTGAGGTATTTTTATATAAGTGCTTTCTTGCTAATTAGTAGAAGATATTCTTTCCAAAGAGAGACCTTCTTTACTCTTCATCTCTGCATGTTAAGCTGTTTATGAAAAATACTTAATATTTCAAAGATTTCTCAAAGTCTCAGAAATAAAGGTCATCATGAAAATCAACAAAAGTAATTATCGTCCTTATCAAACACATCAAATGTCCGTGCTTGCTTTTTTGTCCATGTTCTGGAATATTAAAAATGTTAGTTGGCTGGGTGCGGTGGCTCACGCCTGTAATCCCAGCACTTTGGGAGGCTGAGGTGAGTGGATCACCTGAGGTCAGGAGTTCGAGACCAGCCTGGCCAACATGGTGAAACCCTGTCTCTACTAAAAATACAAAAATTAGCTGGGCATGATGGCGGACACCTGTAATCACAGCTACTTGGGAGGCTGAGGCCAGAGAATCTCATGAACCCAGGAGGCGGAGGTGGCAGTGAGCCGAGATCGTGCCATTGCACTCCAGCCTGGGCGTCAAGAGCGAAACTCTGTCTCAAAAAAATAAAAAATAAAAAATGTTGGTCAACAATGTCATTATCTATATTTCTTAACAAGTTATAGAGGCATTATCATATGTATTAGGTTTGTTGTGTAGTGGAAAAATGAAGCAGTTCAGCAAGTCCTCAAAGAGCTTATAGTCATTTGAAAAAGCAGAACAGGTATGAGTGTAAATGGTTTGAAATTATTAAATATACCACCTCTGAGGTAAGACAAATAGAGATACTTCTACCTATTGTTTTTTAAATTTATGTCTTTAACTTCATTTATTGTCAAATTTTAATGACTAGTAAATGCAAGATAAGATCAATTGGTAGTAGAGACAATAACATATTGCATTGTTTCTTATTTTACTGGAAATGCCTTTTTTTCTACATTAAATGGAATGCTTACTTACTGCAGGGCTGAGGTATATTTATTATATTATTCTGTTAAGACTTATCAATCAATTCTTATTTAATTCAGGGTTTTTTGACACAAGTGGATGTTGGATTTTGTCAAGCAAAAGGTCTGCTGCTGTAAAAATTATCAGATGGTTTTTCTTGGTTCTATTAATGTGAAAGATTTTATTAAAATACTTTATAATAGAGGATTAATTCTATTAATGTGCTGTTGATTCTTCTTTTTTTAATTTTTGCATAAATATTCATAAGTGGGGTTGGGCTGTAAATATTTTTTTGTTTGTTTTTGTTTTTTTTGTTGTTGTTTGTTTTCTTTTGTTGTTGTTTGTTTTGAGATGGAGTCTTGCTCTGTCGCCCAGACGGATCACAAGGTCAGGACTTTGAGACCAGCTTGGCCAATATGGTGAAACCCCGTCTCTACTAAAAATGCAAGAAAATTATCTTGGCGTGGTGGCCCAGGGTGGAGTGCACTGGCACAACCTCTGCTCACTGCACCTTCCGCCTCCTGGGTTCAAGCAATTCTCTGCCTCAGACTCCGGAGTAGCTGGGATTACAGGCACCCACCACCATGCCCGGCTAATTTTTGTATTTTTAGCAGAAACAGGGTTTCACCATCTTTGCCAGGCTGGTCTTGAACTCCACCTCATGCAGTGTTGACCAGGCTGGTCTCCAACTCCTGCCTTCAAAGGATGCTCCCACCTCAGCCTCCCAAGTAGCTGGGATTATAGGCACGTGCCGCTATGTCTGGCTTCCTCTGTTTTAGTGTCTATGTTGTTGTTACTTCTAAATTTGTATGTTTGTGGTTTTACTTTTTTCCCTTACTTAGCTTATCATGTCAGTTTCGTTGATTTTATTGAAGATCAATATGTGAGATTTATTTGTTGGTTTCATAGCTTTTTGTTGGTTTATTTTTTTGCCTCAATTTTTATTTCTTATTTCTCTACATTTATTTAATTGTACATTTTTGGTTTTAATAATTGTTCTAATTTTTTTTACTTTTATAGTTTTTATTGATATAGGTATTTGATGTTATCAGTCTTACTCTATAACTGCCTTTCTTGTAAGCCAAAATTCTAAAATATCCTGTTTTCAGTAAGATAAAATAAAATGTCCTGTTTTTATTATTATTTAAGCAATTTCATATTTTTGTTTTGTATTTCCCTTTTGACCTGAGATTTATTTAGCACACTTTCAGTTTCTATATTAAAATCTCTTTTGAAAATAATTTTATGATTTCTAGCAGAAAATATTATTTATTGGCATATTTTGTGGGTTAACATATGGCCATATTTTGTACATGCTTCATATTTACTTGAACATAATTTATCCTCTTTTACTGAGGTTCCTACTTGGATATATATCACTGATCAACTTATTGAAAAGTAAAAGGAATGGCAAAAACTGCGATTACTTTTGCACCGACCTAATTATTTGTTAGTTCTTTTACATACTTTCTAACTCTTTATCCACTTAATCAGTCTTGGATTGTAAGAGTTGGGTTAAATTCTACTGTTATTAACATATTTCTGCTTATTTCTTTCATAACTATAGTTTTAGCCTCCTGAAACTTGTTGCTGTACAAATATGAATAACTGTCATCATTATAATCTGTAACTTTTAGCATAATGAGATGTCATTTTTGTTTCTTTTATGCTTTCACAACAGTATTTCACCTCATCAAATATCAGCATCAAAATTCTGTCTTTCTTTCTATTTGTGTGTATGTGTGTGTTTTTGGTTTACTTTTTAAGTATAATGGTGCTGAATCTCTTTGTATTATGATGTTTCATGTATAATGTTAAAATTTGATTTTTTAGCCAATCTGAAAAGCTGTGTTTTTAGTAGGTTAAGTTCTCTGATATTTGCTGATATTACCAATATGTTTAGTCTTAGTTTTGTAATATTATTTCATATTGTATTTATATATACTCAAATACTTCATAATCATCCTTTGTTAGCAAATAATCTGAATTTCAAACATATAAGAACTATTTCAACTTGGCATATGCACCCCTACAAAATCTCTACACTTACTTAACAGAAAATAAGAAATTTCAAGGAGATATATATATATATATATATATATATACACACATATATATACACATACAGATATATATACACATATATATACATACATATATATACACATACATATATACATACATATATATACACATACATATATATACATACATATATATACAGTAAAACTATTGATATTTGAGGTTAAAAAATTGTGATTCAATGTAATATCATTGATATTCCCATTTGCCATCAATTACCGTATAACTAACTTTGTGAGTCTTTGCAGATTTTTATAAGTGAAACACTTGCTGCTTTGCGCCTGATTATTTTTTAATCTGATTATTCACAGCTTGCTAATTTGTAATTGGGTTTTTACAACTAGAAAACCTCCAGATTTCAGAAAAACTAATTTATTTTTTTCTTTGCTTAATTGTAGTGTTCACACTCAAAACAGTGGAGTGAGATGACTTCTAGTGGGTTTTGTGCAGTGTTCTGGAACCAATAAAATATATTATTGATTGCCTAATGAAAAGCACCATGTTCATACAAATTTACTGAGTCTGGGCAGGGATACAACTGCTACTTTTATTCTGTTTAGAGAATCACCTGCCATTTTACCAGGGTCTATTGCTACATATCAAGTGTGCTTTAAATTAGGTTGGGGTTGCCTACAGGGAACTGTGTTAGGTGCTCTTATCCTTTTCCTTTCCTGCAGAGCTACCCATTGCTTCTCATTTAGCCAAAAATCATCAAAATTAATTATGATTGAGTGGTATAAAAGTTGAAACAAAGTACAAGTTAAGTCCCTTTGAGTCTCTCAAAATTACAGAGTAGAATTTTATATTGTATTTACCACATTACTATGTAAGGTTTAGGCAAACTGACAGGGTGGGCCGATTAAATTTGCTGATTTAAGAATCAGAATTTTAAGAAAACACCTAGAAAAGAGATAGTGCAAAGAGAGCCATGCTTACCAGGATCAAGTGAAAAATTACAAAAATATTTTCATTTCATTAGTCCTTTTGACTAATGTTCTCAAAATATGGTCAATGTAGAGATGTCACAATTGGAAGAATAAAAACAAAGTGAGAAATTTTGTCATTGACTCTCATGAACATATAATCCAGTATGTCTTATATGACATTAGATACTGTCAAGTAATACTGCAAAATAGCATTTGTATTTGTCAGAAAAGTTTATGGTAACAAATATCACCTGAATCTCTGTTCTATTAAACAACAAAGGTTTATTGCTCACTTATACTACACCTTTAATGCATGTTGGCAAGAAGTTATATTCAGATAAAAAGGAGCTCTAGAGAGTATTATATGGGCAATTAAATATTCCAGTCTAGAAGTGACGCACGTCTCTTCTGCTCACAACTCATTGAAATGGCCATACCCGTAAAGGGCCAGTAATTTCAATCTTTCTGTGTGCCAGAAGTTGGGAGAACAATTAATAGTTATCAAAGAACCCTAATGATCACCACAGTACCCAAGATTAAATTGAGTGGGGCACATAACTGCTATTTGGGAAAAGACATAATAGAAACATTAAAATCTCTAGTCACTTTTCAGCAAACAAACTGATCTGCATCTAAGTTGTCCCAGATACTGCCTTCAAATACCTTAAATGACTAGGAAGAAGATAAAAATAGACATCTATCTATCTATCTGTCTATCTATGCAGTTGCAATACAATGTGTCACTTATATTATGGAAACTAAAACACCACAGTATATTGTGCTATTCGTGCCTAGACTAGCTCAGAAGTATTATTGAAAGTAAAATGATCTTGAATTATAAAACCATAGTGATGCTTTCGTGGGCAATGCCATTCACTATTCTAGTCTGTGCTGCCAATAACCTATCTCCCCATGCACTAGATTTGGGAAGAAGCACACAAAGAGTTTTGCATAGTTTGATGTCTATCATAAGAGGCTTCTATCATGGATGTGATGAATATGAGAGGGATAAAAATTAAAAAATGAAGTTTCCAGAGAAGAGTTAATTTTTAAAATCTTTTTCTAGCATTACATTGAAAAGTAACATCTGTCATAGAATTCTAACTGGTGAAAACTCAATTGGTGTTTTTTAGAGATCAGCTTGAGAATACATTACACACTATTACAATTGCTTGACATGTAGTCACTTAGATGTATTGGTATATATGTTTGTGTATTTGATTGCTTTTAAATAAATAAATGCTATTTTCATCCTCGGGCACAATTCCTTTCAACTGCCGCTATCTGGTATTGCAATCACTGTTCCTTTCTCTCTGTGATCAGTACAGAAGATTTATGGGTCTTTGAGCAGTTTTTCAAATTAGCTCATGTTGAAGAGTAGGATAAGGTCTCCAGAGTTGTTGAGACATGAAAAAAGATGAATTTGTGGAAAGTAAAGAAGTAAATGATATGGTTTGGCTGTGTCCTCACCCAAAGCTCATCTTGAATTGTAACTCCCACAATTCCCACATGTCATGGGAGGAACCCAGTGAGAGGTGACTGAATTATGGGGGCAGGTCTTTCCTGAGCTGTTCTCGTAGTAGTGAGTGAGTCTCATGAGATCTGATGGCTTTAAAAACAGAAGTTTTGATTTTTTTTTCTTGTAAATTTGTTTAAGTTCCTTGTAGATTCTGGATATTAGACCTTTGTCAGATGGATAGATTGCAAAAATTTTCTCCCATTCTATAGGTTGCCTATTCACTCTGATGATAGTTTCATTGGATGAGCTGAAGCTCTTTAGTTTAATTAGATCCCATTTGTCAATTTTGTCTTTTGTTGTAATTGCTTTTGGTGTTTTAGTCATGAAGTCTTTGCCCATGCCTATGTCCTGAATGGTACTGGCTAGGTTTTCTTCTAGGCTTTTTAGAGTTTTATGTTTTCTGTTTAAATCTTTAATCCATCTTGAGTTAATTTTTGTATAAGGTGTAAAGAAGGGGTCCAGTTTGAGTTTTCTGCATATGGCTAGCCATTTATTAAACAGAGAATCCTTTCCCCATTGCTTATTTTGGTCAGGATTGTTGAAGATCAGATGGTTGTAGATGTGTGGCATTATTTCTGAGGCCTCTGTTCTGTTCCGTTGGTCTATATTTCTGTTTTGGTACCAGTACCATGCTGTTTTGGTTACTGTAGCATTGTAGTGTAGATTGAAGTCAGGTAGCGTGATGCCTCCAGCTTTGTCCTTTTTGCTTAGGATTGTCTTGGCTATATGGGCTCTTTTTGGGTTTCATGAAATTTAAAGTACTTTTTTCTAGTTCAGAAAGTGGGCAAAGGTTATGAGCAGACAGTTCTCAAAAGAAGACACTTATGTGCCAACAGACATATGAAAAAAAGCTTATTATCACTAGTCATTAGAGAAATGCAAATCAAAACCACAATGAGATATCATCTCACACCAGTTAGAATGGCAATCATTAAAAAGTCTGGAAACAATAGATGCTGGTGAGGATGCGGAGAAAAAAGGAATGCTTTTACATTGTTATTGGGAGTGTAAATTAGTTCAACCATTATGGAAGATAGTGTGGTGACTCCTCAAGGATCTAGAACCAGAAATACCATTTGACTCAGCAGTCCCATTACTGGGTATATACCCAAAGGATTACAAATCATTCTGCCATAAAGACACATGGGCCAGATGCAGCGGCTCACACCTGTAATCCCAGCATTTTGGGAGGCTGAGGTGGGCGGATCACGAGGTCAGGAGATCGAGACCATCCTGGCTAATATGGTGAAACCCCATCTCTACTGAAAATACAAAAATATAGCTGGGCGTGGTGGCGGGCGCCTATAGTCGCAACTACTTGGGAGGCTGAGGCAGGAGAATGGCTTGAACCCAGGAGGCGGAGCTTTCAGTGAGCCAAGATCGCGCCACTGCACTCCAGCCTGGGCGACAGAGCGAGACTCCATCTCAGAAAAAAAAAAAAAAAGAACATGCACCTGTATGTTTACTGCAGCGCTATTTACAATAGCAAAGACTTGGAACCAACCCAAATGCCCACCAATGATAGACTGGATAAAGAAAATGTGGCATATATACACCATGGAATAATATACAGCCATAAAAAGGAATGAGTTCATGTCCTTTGCAGGGACATGGATGAAGCTGGAAACCATCATCCTCAGCAAACTAACACAGGAACAGAAAATGAGACACCGCATGTTCTCATTCTTAGGTGGGAACTTATGTGTGAGAACAATGGGAACACATGGACATAGGGAGGGGAACATCACACAGTGGGGCCAGTTGGGGGATGGGGAGAAGGGGGAGGGAGAGCATTAGAACAAATACCTAATGCAAGTAGGTCTTAAAACCTAGATGACGGGCTGATGGGTGCAGCTAACCACCATGACACATGTATACCTATGTAACAAACCTGCATGTTCAGACATGTATTCCAGCACTTGAAGTAAAATTTAAAAAAAATAAGTAAAAAAAGGAAGCTTTTTCTGTACCAGCTCTCTCTTTGCCTGCCACCATTCATGTAAGATATGACTTGCTCCTCCTTCCCTTCTGCCATGATAATTATGAGGGCTCTCCAGCTGTGTGGATTTGCAAGTCCATTAAACCTCTTTCTTTTGTAAATTGCCAAGTCTGGGGTATGTCTTTATCAGCAGCCAGAAAACAAACTATTACAGTAAAGATTTAAAATGGACTGTGATGAGCCAACAATGAAGTTGTGCTACCAAAACCACTTGTTCCTCTTCCTTCTGTGTTGTCCTTTACCTATGATGCTTAGTACATCTACATAACACCCTAGAACAAGTAAGATTAAAAAGAACTCTATAATGTATGAGAGTTCCAATGGCTTCTGAAATAAAGGAAAAAAGGAAGTCTTCCTGTGTAGTATTGTGGAAGGAAGAGGAGATTTCTACAGGTAGCTGGTGAGGGTATCCTCTCAAATTTCAGGTCCACCTGGAACTTCAGAATGTGATGTTATTTGGAAATAAAGTATTTGCAGATGTAATTAGTTAAAATTAAGTCATAAGAGATTAGAATGTGCCTTAAATCCAGTATGATTGTTGTTTTTATACTAAGAGAAGCTCCAAATATGTAGAGACACACAGGAAAGAATCTTACATGACAAGAGAGGCAAGGATTGGAGTTATATTGCCACAAGCCTGAAATCACCTGAAGCTAGGAAGAGGCAGGGGAGGATTTTTTTCTAGACCATTCAGATGGAGCATGGCTCTGCTAACACCTTGATTTTGGACTTCTGGCCTCTACCACTGTGCGAAATTAAATTCCTACGTTTTAGATTACCTGGTTTAATGGTACCTTGTTATAGCAGTCCTAGGAAACTTAATACAAATAAGTATTTTCTGGTTATATGGTGTGTGCAAATCCATGGCAAATTCTATTTTATAATAATCCCTTTTATTATGTTAACTTTTAAGTTCTAATGCTAATTAGATCCACTTATTGACTTACTGATATAGTAAATGAACTACTGCTGTATGTTTGTATTGCCTGTGCATGTGTGAACAACAAGGTATAAATTTGCATAGTACATCTAATAAGTGGCTTTATGTATTACTAGGAAACAATCCACGAATGGTACAAATGAAGATTACAGAAATTAAGATTTAAATTCTTAACAATAAAAGCAGGATGGCATAACAGAAGAGGTGTAAGGATAAAAATCAAAACACTTGAGTTCCAGTGTTGCTGCTACAATTTAAATGTGCATGACTTTATGCAAGCCATTACATTTTTCTACATCTGTAATCAGAAAATAAAAATGTCAGACTTCCCATTTCACAGGATTGTTTGAGAAATGAACATACTTGAACTACTTTATTAAAGTGTATAGTAATATGAAGTTTATTATATTTGTTAATTAAGAAGGTACTTGAATGAAATATATATAACTCACATTTGCAAGCCATATGTTCTGGTATAATGGAAAATCACTGTTCAATCAATGTGCTTATCTTAATGGCTTAGAGAGAAGCTTATCAGAGTCAAAATTATTTTCATAATTCAGGTTGTCATTTTTGGAAGGTTATCTAGAGCCATTTTGCAAACCTGAGAACAAGTGGATGAGTGGCATCTGCAATTTGTAACTTTGGCTTTTTAGTGCACAAACACAGGACCAATAATTTACAAAATCTACAAGTCTTTTTTTCACACTTCACAGAAATATTTCTGAAAAGTTTTATGCCAACAATTGGACCTCATCTTTCTAATCAGCTTTTTAGCAAAAATGAAAACAGTGGTGCTGTTATCCAGGGATTTCCTAGAAGAACTGATGAAATGTCAGGCTAGTCATTTGCTTGCTTTGTTGATTGCAGAGAGGACATTTTTTCTTGTTCGGTTTGTGACTTTTATCAGTTAACGCAGACAACGTGATAAAGGGGAAGAAAGCCAATGATATCTTCGTGCATGCAGAAATAAGAAAAATTTATGAACATTGGTACTTTTCAAAAGATAATTTGTCTTCATTTCCATCATTTTGTGTGTACTACTGGCATTTTGACACCTGCAGATTTTGGCTTGGCCTGTATTGAACAGATGCACACTCCATCACACGTGGGTATGGTTTTTAGGCAATGCATTTTTCCTTCACAAGCATGTCGCCCACCCACCGGAAAGAGCTGAATACCACCATTGATTCTGTATATTTCTTTCAAATCATACTTTGTATTTTATTTCTGCTCATTAATATGATAGTTAAAAATCTTATCTTCTGTACCCTACCTTTTAAAAATCTAGGTTTCAATATTATTTACTTCCTTTTTTTCTCTCAGTTACCTCTTTTTATTTTCATTGGTAAGAAATTGTAAAGTGTAACAGAATGAGTGGAAAATCAATGAATACCCCGTTGGTTAAAATCTCTGTTATGGCTTTTTAATATATTTAATAACATGGGGATAATTAAGTGCCACTTAATGTCAACTGATTTTATTTAAGAAGAAATTTTTTATATTTTTCATAATTTGGTTTCAACTTTGTAGACACCATTTGCTTTATGTTTTATGAATTTTGAGGACATACTTAAAACTAACAATAACATTATTAAAATATGAAAATATTGACACCATTAGCTAAAGCTTATCCACTAGGAGGAGCTGAGTGCTTTATCAAGTATATGTGAAATTTATGTCTAAAAACATTTAGTAAAATATTATCAGTATGTTGAGATTAATACTGATAAAAGTAACATTAAGTTGAGATAAATTGAATGCCATTATGGTTATATAATAACTTAGAAGCAAAAAGTACAGAGTAAATTTTATTGTATGCTTCCAGCTAATTAGATTACTGAGTGGTTTGAAGTAACTAAAATAAAATTCTACATATGTGATTTTTTTAACATCAAAGATCCTTGTAAATTTTTTGTATGTTTACAAAATTAAACTGCTTTATAACCAATTTAGTATAAACTAGATCTAAAAGTAGGATATCGAAAAATGCAGGGCAGGGAGTGTGTCTGATTCTGGGGGCTGCCCAATTCGTGAATCATTCATTGCTCAGTTAAACTCCTTTAAATGTAATTTGATTGAAGTTTTTCTTTTAACAGATGGTGTCAGAAGCGGGGTTCAAAGTAGAGCTTTAATGACCCCCAGAAGTGCTGAGTGAACAAGCAAGGTACCTGCAAGGACCCACTTGTGTCCTTTGATCTCTCAGAGCAGTGGGTAAGTTCTCTCTCAGATTTTGGAGTGCCACAGATTTGTGTTTTGAGCTTTCTGATTTTCTTTGAGCAAATTTCTGTTCTAAACTGGGTTTGGAAGTAACAACAGAAACCGGACTGAGTCCAGGGTCAGATTTGATCTGGTAATTAACTGGCTTGGATCTAGTTAGAGGCCTCTTACATCTGACTGGGTCAGAAAGAAACTGGTAGTAAATGGTAATGTTGTTGGGGTTGTAAAGTTTGGCTTGCGAAAATTTGCAGGGATTTTTGTGTTCTACCACTTTGTTTCATTTTTCTTGCATTCTTAGGTAGAAAAATCATTGGCTAAGGCAATCAAGGGAACCTGAGAGTAAAGCCAATATTTTAGGTAAAAATGGGATCCTTAATTTCTAAAAAACTGATTTCCTTTCAACTTAAACATTAGGCTCAGGAAGCAACAAAGTGTTACGGAAATGGTGAAGTCTTACCAAAGATAACTTACAGTGGAACATTCTGAATGAACAATGATGTATTGAAGTGAATTTTAAAATGAGGGCTCCCCAAAATTACATCTACTGACTTTTTAGCTTAGTTACTATTCCGATTCAAAGGAAATAGACTGCAACACCAATTGGCTGACTTTGGATAAGTATTGCCGTACATTTCACCTGAGTAAAGGATGGGATTGGGTTAGAGACCCTCTCCTCAGTAAAGTCCCTCTTGGTTAAAATGGATTAAAGGTGACAGGGCCCAACCAGGGGCAAATTTGACCTTTTCCAGTTCAATATTGAGTGCTAACCAGAGTGGCTAATGTCTATGTTTTGTCACACATATTTTGCTCTGGCCAGAATGGAAAATGTTAATTTGTTTACTACATAAAGCTCCTTGGGCAGCATCCTGCAAAATGAGGAGGATTTTGCCATTGGTTCCATGATTTTCCATTGTGATGCAGCTTGGTCCCCAGAGGTATGGTGTGGCAAACAGGGTTGCTAGGGCTGTTCATGGAAGAGGAACCCAGAAACCTGACATGCTGGCAAAAGGGTAAGAATTTCCTACCAGTCAGGCTTCTGGTCTCTCTTTGTCTGTGCAAACCAGTTGAATGAATGACAAAAATCACTGTTTATCTCCTCTGTAAAGTTTTGATTAATGTGAAAAAGGATTCTGAGGCTAGTCTTAAACTGTGGTGAATCTGGTGTATTTTTGCTATGAATTTGTCTTTCTGTGTCATTCTGTCATGAATAGGGGTACCTTAGGATACCTTAGGATACATGGGCTTAGGACCCCATAAGCTCACTATTCAAGGTGGCCCAGCAAGCTGGTCAGTTACAAACTTTGCTGTAGGTCTCTGAAAAAACAAAAGAAAAACTGGATGAGGTCTGCATCTTGTTTTATGTCCTTGGGAGCTTAACCTTGTAACCGTATGTCAGTACTTTCTTTTGGTTTCTGCCATTTTACAGTGGTGGCCCAGGTTCAATCCTGGCTTAGGAAATGAGTACTTTCTGGTTGGTATCTGTGTGACATTTACCATTTGATAGTTCTCTTCCCCTCCATGAACAACTTCTGTCTTCCCTTCTTGAATTTTTCTGTCTTCAAGCCACCTTCGAAGATTCTAGATATTGTAAAAACTACCTGTGTTCCCAGCCCTATTTCTTGAAGGATGCACCCTAAAGCAAGTAATCCAATTAAGAAACTTCAAAACTGGCAAGTGAAAAATCTTACAACTACCAGATCTTCTTCTGTCTGTCTGTGTAGTTATGTATGTGTTGTGTGTGTGATGTTTATACAAAAGAACTCTAATTAACTGACTTAAAGAAAAATAAGTGCTTAAATCAGATATTTTGAAAGAAAAATAAAAACTAATTCTTTTTAGTTCACACAACTTTAGTAATCTTTGGGAAATAAAAAGTTTTAAAGATTATTGGTAAAATAAGGACATTTAGTCTAAATTAGGCAGGTCAGATATTAGGTATTCCGAAGACTTTAAGGTCATAAACTGCTGTGACTTTTGAAAATTGTTCAGTTTACCTACCATGAACACATTAGATTCTAGATAAGGCCTTGGGACATGTTGAATTAGCCATGCCGCTTAGCTATGCCAAGAAGGTTGTAAAGAAAAGAGTTTATATAAGAGAGGATCCCATATGGTAAATCATGTCCTAAATTAAAATAACTGGTTGTTTAAAAAGAGGAAAGTTTAGGACAAGCCAGAAAAATCTAAGCATGTCGTAGACGGTCTGTGTAAGTTGTGAAATGATTGATGAAAGGAAATTTATGCACCAAAAGTAAAAGTTCCTAAGAGTTACCATTATAACATGAAACTAAGACTACTAAAAAAATAGTTTTATTAATACATGCAAGGTGTATGAGGAGCGTGAAATGTGTTTTTGGTTAAAGATTATAAGAAGGCAGCCAGGCACTATGTCTCAAACCTTAATGCCAGCACTTTGGGAAGCTGAGGTGGGAGGATCACTTGAGGTCAGGAGTTCAAGACTAGCCTGGTCAACAAGGTGAAACCCCATCTCTACAAGAAGTACAAAAATTAGCCCAGTGTGATGGCACACACCTGTAATTCCAGATACTCGGGAGGCTGAGGCAGGAGAATCTCTTGAACTCGGGAGGTGGAGGTTGCAGTGAGCCAAGATTGCACCACTGAACTCCTGCTTGAGTGACACAGTAAGACTCTGTCTCAAAAAAAAAAAAAAGATTGTAAGAAGTCATGGGGATGTAAATCTTTGCCAGAGGGTTAGAAGATTGTTTTAACTTAGATAAATCTAAAAATTTGAACAAGTTGTGGAAGAGTTGTAAAAATTAACCTTGTAAAAGAAATTCTCTGTGTGGTAGTTCTGTCTGGGATAAGTTTCACGTGGTCATGATGTGTAATATTTTTAATATGTTGCTGAGTTTGGGCTGCAAATATTTTGTTGACTTTTTGTCTATATTCAGAGAAATATTGATACGTGGTTTTCTTTTTTGTGATATTTTTTGTCTGGAGTAAGCATTGGGGCAACTCACAATGAATTGAAAATTGTTGCAGCTTCTGAAATCTTTAACACTTTATGAATGTTTTATGTCACCTCTTTTTAAAGTACTTGATAGAATTTACCTGTAAAATCACCTGAATCTGAACTTTTCTTTCTTGGAAGCATTTTAATTACCAGTTTAACTCCTTTACTTGGTATACATGTATTCACATTTTCTATTTCTTTTCTTCTCAGTATATATAATTTGTTTTTTTATTTTAATCTTTGTCCATTTATTTAAGTTGTCTAATTTTTCAGCATAAAGTTGCTTTTATTCCCTTATGTACATTTTAATTTCTGTAAAATCTATAATGATACACTACTTTTCATTTTGGATTTTAAAAATTTGTGTCTCTTTTTTCTTGTTCAGTATATATAAGTTTTTGTCAATTTTGCTAATTTTTCCAGTGAAACTGCCTGTGGTTTCATTGATTTCCTCTTTTCTCAATTTTACTAATTCTGTTCTAATCTTTATTTTTTTTTCTGCTTTCTTTGAGTTGATTTTTTTCTCATTTTACTAGTTAAGTCTTAAGGTAGAAATATATTTATTTGAGATTTTATTTAACATTGACATTTAAAGCTAAATTTTTTTTCTCTAAATACAGCTTTGCCTACGTTGCTTAATTTTTTTTAATGGTGTGATTCAATTTTCAGTCATTTTAAAGTATTTTCTAATTTCCGCTGTAAGTTATCTTTTGGTCCATGGGTTATTTAGTAGTGTGTGGTTTATTTTCGGAAGACTAAAATTTCCATAGTTTTGTTGATTTCTAATTTAATATCTTTGTTTTGATAATATACTTTATTTTATTCTTTTTAAAGCTGATTATTGATTAGTATGTTATGGCCTAGCATATGGTTTATCATAGTATATTTTCCATATGCCCTTGGAAAGAATGTGTATTCTGTTGCTGTTAGATGGACTGTTCCATAGATTTCAGTTAGGTACAGGTCTTTGGGGAACAGGCAAGGATTGTCTGTATTTTTATTCTCATTTTGAAGGGTAGTTTTATTGGTCATTGAATTAATATTTGACATCTTTTTTTAGATATATAAGTATGTCACTTCACTGCATTCTAGCCTCCATTAATTCTGAGATGTTAATTTTATTATAATTCCCTTTTATGTGCTAAATAGCTTTTAATCTCATTGTTTGGTGGCTTTCTTTTTATTTTTTATTTTTGTTGTTGTTTATTTGTTTGTTTGTTTGTTTGTTTTGAGACAGAGTCTCCCGCTGTTGCCCAGGCTGGAGTGCAGTAGCAAGATCTCTGCTTACTGCAACCTCCAACTCCCAGGCTCAGGCGATTCTCCTGCCTCAACCTCCTGAGTAGCTGGGACTACAGGTGCAAGCCACCATGCCCAACCAATTTTTGTGTTTTTAGTAGAGGCAAGGTTTGGCAATGTTGGCCAGGCTGGCCGCAAACGCCTGGCCTCAAGTAATCTGCCCACCTCGACCTCCCAAAGTTCTGGAATTACAGGCATGAGCCACTGGGCCTGGCTTGTTTTTTCTTGTTTGTTTGTTTGTTTTGTTTTTGTTTTTGAGACAGCATCTTGCTCTGTCACCCAGGCTAGAGTGCAGTGACACAATCTTGGCTCACTGCAAACCTCTTTGGCGCACTGCAACCCTGCTGGGTTCAGGTGATTCTCATGGCTCAGCTTCCCAAGTAGCTGGGATTACAGGTGCGCGACACCGTGCCTGGCTAATTTTTGGCATTTTTAGTAGGACAGGGTTTCAGCATGTTGGCCAGGCTGGTCACCCACTCCTGGCCTCAAGTGATCCGACCTCCTTGGCCTCCCAAAGTGCTGGGATTAGAGGTGTGAGCCACTGTGCCTGGCCTCTGCTTAGTTTTGGCTGTCAAAGTTTGACTATGATACATCTACATGCAAATCTTTTTGTATTTATCCAATGTGGAATTTAATGAGCTTAATGGATATATAGATAAATGTTTTTCATCAAATTTGACATGTGTTTAGTCATTCCTTACTAACAAATGTTTTCACTCCTTTTATTCTGTCTCCTCTATTCTATGATAGCACATGGTTGAACTAAGCAACTACTCTGCCAGAGACAATCAAGAATGAACTTACATAATTACTGTCATGTGGATTAAGCCAAACTTTAATATGCTTGGTGCTCGTTGATACTTATTAAAGAAGAGTGCTGAAACCTACTGTTAGAAAACTAATAATTTACTCAGAAAAACAAGTAAAAACTACAGAAATTGGAAAGAAAATCCAAGGGAAGTAACACATTGACTAAGAGTGAATGAGAGAAATAGAAGAAATCTTCAGTGAGGCAGAATTTCAATAGGAAAACGAATGAAATATTTACATTAAAAAGATACACTATATCTATGACATTTTGTGAAATTCAGACTTATTAAGTACACATAAACGTATATTTGCTTAGGTTCATAATGAGCTTCACTGATACACAGTATTTTATTAAAAACGTTAATTCTGACGATAGGTGTTTACTCCAAACACTAGTTGAAGAGTTTCCAAATTACCCTTTCCTGTTGTAGATTAGAATGTATCATAATCTGAACATTGCCTCATATATGTAAATAAGCAGATATACTCTAAATCAGCAGTCCCCAACCTTTTTGGCACCAGGGACCGGTTTTATGGAAGACAAGTTTTCCATCGGCTGGGTTTGGGGAGGGGTGCTTTCAGGATGATTCAAGCATATTACATTTACTGTGCACATTATTTTTATTATCATTACATTAGAATATATAAGAAAATAATTATACAACTCACTGTAATGTAGAATCAGTGGGAGCCGTGAGCTTGTTTTCCTGCAACTAGATGGTCCCATGTGGGGGTGATGGGAGATAGAGACACATCATCCAGCATTAGATGCTCATAAGTAGCATGCAACCTCGATTCCTCACATGTGCAGTTCACAATAAGATTCATGCTTCTGTGAAAATCTAATGCCATCACTGATCTGACAGGAGGCAGAACTCAGGTGGTAATGTGAACAATGGGGAGCTGCTGTAAATACAGATGAAGCTTTGCTTGCTTGCCCTCTGCTTACCTCCTGCTGTGCGACCTGGTTCCTAAGAGGCCATGGACTGATACCAGTGTATGGCTGGGGGGTTAGGGACCCCTGCTCTAAATAAAAGTATCCATTTATGTATTTGTACATTAATTTTTTTAACTTAAAAGAGCTTCTAAGTTTCACAACATACTGTCACCTTAGTTCCTGATTATGAGTAGAATTAAAATGTTCCCAGGATCTACTAAAAATGAGGAAGAAATAATTTTTGCACACCTTAGAGATAATGAATCAGTAAGATAACCAGATTCTTAATTTCAATTCAATATATCAGAACATCCTTCTTGATTTTTATTTAGCCTGAAATGTAATTTCACTCTTGGTTATTTGAGACGTTAATGTTTCTCATCTTAAGGAAACCATATGATAAGCCTTCCCATTCTCTCCCAGTCTTAATGCCACACTGACCTATGTAATTTCAGGTAACAGACAAGCTGTCAAAAGGAATATATTGGCCAAAAATCACAGATTCAGTTTTTAAATGTAGCAAATGCCAAATATAGTTTCCAACTTTAAGTCAAGTTTTATGAAATTATTATACCCCATTTAACATTTTCTTATGCTTTTAAATAATGAAATGATAATTCCTTGACCGTGATTACACCAAATCTGACTTATGAACATGAATCAACATGATGTCATAAAGTACTGAGGACTCAAAAGTAGAATGACATAGTACAGGTGTAACATTAGCACTACCTGTTTCAGCTTTCAATATATTATTCCTCTTAACATTTTCCTTTAACATGAACACATGTTGATTTCAAAAATTAAATGAAAATTCTTATTGATGCTTTGATGATTATTATGTAGTCCACTGTAGATTTTCAGAATAATGAAACTGGATTCACCCTTGATGGAATGAATCCACCAAACTTATTGTGATTAATTTCTGTCTCAAGAAAATAGAGTGCTGATCATAAATCAAGTTACATCTTAATGAAGTAAACAGAGGAAGGGAGGCAGTTAGATTCAGGTGTTTGATTTGAGCAAAATGGCATTCTAGCTTACTAAACAGAAATGAAGGATGATTTCAAATCTTCCAGAGAAAGATTGCTTACATAAAGATTCAAAATCTACACAACAATATTTGGTTCTGAGGCAAGTGGATGCTTTGAACACTAATACACATAAGCTCCCCTGGGCAGGTTAATTTGTTAAGATGTCTATAGATGTCAAAAGTATGTTTGTAATACCAGGTCTTTCATAATAAATCTTCAAGAGAAGGTCATAAAAGGCATTTAGAAGATATTGTCAGATACAGAAAACCAATTTTACATAAACATCTAATTCTAATAATGTCCTCCAAAAGAGGCTCCAGAAAACTGCTTTTAAAATTCTAGTACTTTGGAAATGTTCTACATTCAATGGTATTGCAAACTACACGGAGGAGAAATCATATCTTTAATTAAATTGATAGGCCAGTCATGAAAATTTGGCTTTATAAGGAGGGGACAAGATGTATAAGAATTCAATGAAACAAAATTAATTACATCAGCAACACATAAAATATAGTATCTAATCTTTACCAAATCATATTAATATATATGAAGTTTCTCTTAAAAATATACTAGGTGCAGTGATGGGAACACACTGTCTCTGCTGCTAAATAATTTTTGATGGCAAACATTCAGACATTAATTTCCATATCTCCAAATTACTATATACTCTAACATACGGTAGGATTAGTGAATATTTATATTAATAGGATGAATTAGTAAACTATTTACTAAAAAAGTTAAAGTATTTTTATCACTCATAGATTAAAAATCCTTCAATAATAATAAGACAAAGCTATTACTAGAGATTCATACAAATTTTTGTGGAATTATATTCATTCATTTATTCACTAATTCAGAGAAAAGTTATTTAACATCTACCATGTGCTAAATTTTGCAGAATTTGTGTGGAAATAAATTATATTTTCCTCTTAAGGCCTTGGGTTAGCCTATTAGGCTCATAGTTTACGTCAAACCTGGATTATTTCTATATTTCTTGAGGACAAAATTATTTGTGAGATCTATTTTTAGATTTTCTTCTGATTCCAGTTAATTATTTTGCTAAAGTCATCCTATATT
This sequence comes from Gorilla gorilla gorilla, assembly GCF_029281585.2. Taxonomy (NCBI): domain Eukaryota; kingdom Metazoa; phylum Chordata; class Mammalia; order Primates; family Hominidae; genus Gorilla; species Gorilla gorilla. Next base: position 20,777,659 of record NC_073230.2, read on the forward strand.
CTGTGTACTAATGATGAGTGATTATGAAAGGTTCAGTTACATCAAATAAATGATAATATCTTAAAGGGATAGAAGCCACGAATGTGCTACATATAGCCATAGGGGAAGTGCTTTAAAATAACAGCAGACTCATAATAAATTTGCCAGGGTTTCCATCACATAATTCCATAGAATAGTCCTTAGCTTCAGATTAACATTTAATTCAACACAATTTAATTAAATAAAGAAATATATTTGTATCTCATATCTCTCCTTTGTACAGAACCCTCTTCTATATACTGTATGTCACATCTTGCAAAGTCCTTAATGTTGAGCGGTTAAGAAAAACTAACATTATTTGAAAACAAAACTATTATCAAGAACTGTTCTAGATATGTTACCCTTATTATCTCTGAAACCCCACCATAGTCACGAAAGATGAATGCTTTCATCCCTGATTTACAGATGACAATTACTGTTCATTCATTGAGACTCAAATCTAGACTGACTCCAATATCCACCTTCCCAAACCTCATGGAAGCACAAGAATCCTATATAGAACAAACATAATATTTAAAAATCAAATAATAGCAAGAGAAACAAAACATGAGGCAGCATTTTAACAATAAAATGAGTAGTAATTACTGCTATGGAAGAAATCAGTAAAAATTGGTGTGGTCAAGAGACTTCAAGGAAAAATTAATGGAGAAGTATTTAGATTACAGATCGGGGTTGGAAATCCGTAAAGTCTAAGCAGGCATGATAATAAGCATGGATTGTTTGGGATATTGCAAGAGGCTAACTTTTGAGAATTCAAAAAATGTTGTCGATAGATTTTGTGGACAACTTGAATGACAGAGCGTGGAATTCAGAGTTATTCTTACAGCTAAAGGAAGTTGATAAGGGTTGTTAAACAAACAACTAAGAGAGTGCTGGCAGCTAATGAGACACTGTTATTTAAAATCATGAAAACTGAGACAGCTAGAGCAGTTAGAAGACAACTGCAACACTTCAGGCATGGGTTTGTGAGGGCAGGTTGAGCACACAAAAACAATTTTAAAAAGAGAAAAATATCTGTGAAAGGATCAGTGGTACTTGGGACTGGGAGTTGGGTGGGAGGAGTATGATATGGTTCAAGATCTGTTCATCTAATGTGGTTATGAGTCCGAAATCTTCAAAAAGGATATTAAATGCTTTTTTTTTCACTAATCAGCTATGATATCCTGCCAGGTATTCCCTAGCTAGACAGGAAATCTGCCAAAATTCCTGTCTACTGAAGAAGCATCCATAAATTTGTCCCAGGTGTTTGTGGAGTATGATGGGGAGGGTGTAGAAGTACAGAAAATGTTACCTAGAAATGATCTTTGTGGTTTTAATTTGATAGGAAGCCTTGCTTTGACTGGAAATGGAGTATAATAGATAGAGGTGAACTTCAGCTAAATGCTAGCCAAATGAATGTCCATCAGGGATGCTAAAATATTGTCTAGAATCTATGCCTATATACAGATTCTATTGCTTGAAAGGATGGGAGCAAAGACAAATGTGATTAAATTTCCCTCTCCTTTGCTATGATGATTATTCAGATATTCAGTGTGATTGATGCTGAAGTTAGGAAGATATGCTACTGGGAACTTGATGCACCACTTGTTTGGGTCATCCCTAGGGATGCAGTTATGTTTTCCCTTTTTTCTAATCATGCCATAATGTTCTTATGTGCTTCTGCCTCTAATTTTAAGTTCTTGCTCTTTCTCCCCATGCATACACACACACACACACACACACACACACACACACACACACACACACACAAATAACATATACCATGGAAGACATTATCATATCTAAGAAGGAGATGGTGGAGGTCTTATGTAGCCCATCATGCAGCCTCCACACATTATACTAGAACCAGGTGGTTGATGACAATCATTACTCATCAAAAGGGCTGGACTAGGGTTCTTTGAGGCCTGACTGCAAGTTAATCAACCTCCTTGCATGTTGAGGTTGGAAATATTTAACTAGTTCTGAAAATTGGTGTTATTCAGTGGAGAATGGCTCCATCCCATGTCATCTACACTTTTGCCTCTCAAAGTGTGATCCATGGACAAGCTGCTTGACATCCTCACATCAAAACTTGTAGAAATCAGAGCCTCAGGCCCCACCCCAGAACTACTACATCAGAATCTACATTTGACATGATCTCTGGTGATTCATGTGCATATTAAAAACAGAGAAATATTCTTTCAGTTACTTTGATCATCACTTTTCATCTTACCTATTCAACCAGTCCTGGGTCATATAATTCTAATCCCTAACATAGCTTGCTTCTCACTCACTCAGGACACTTCTTGAGGCAATGTAGACACTTGTATGACAGATGTTATAGCACCATTGCTTGTGGTAAATCCATACTCTCAAGTAAAATGTATTAGCTGCCTTTCTTCACCCCTTAAAAGGTAACCCAAATCGCCATGACAAGAAAGAGAACTAGGCACACATGGTATAAGATGTTCAAAAGATTTTATTTGCAAATCCAGATCTTCAACATAGCACATTATCATGGCTATACGGGCAGAAATTTATTTGTCATAACTGCTATTTTTAGTGAAGTCCACCTATGAAATTGCTTCAGAAATGTGTCTCAAAGGTGAGACACTTAATCTAAAAATATCTATAAAATATATATTCTTATGGGGCTAGGTAGATATTCATTCTGACCAAATTAAGCCTCTCAACTACTGTGGGAAAAATACTTAAACATTGCTTGTGACATCACATTAACAATGAATAATTCAGCTGAATTCAGTGTAAGAAAGATGTTCAATTTGAAGCTTTTGCCACATGAAATAAAAATATGTGTTAAGAAACTTACTTTTGAGTAGCAAACATCAAACATTATGTTTATCCCTGAATCAAAAACTAGTGGAATTAGAAGAAAATGCATGATATTGAACTATATCAAATATTTCATTATACATATCTATTACACATATTTTTCCTGTATAAGCTGTTAAAATGCTTGAGTTTTACATCAAATTGCATGATGAATCAGTGTATAAAGAAATATGTAGGTCACAGAATGACCAACTGTAGAACAAGATTGCAAATTGTAATACCTCACATTTCAAAACCGGCTGCTGATAATTTGACTAGTTTATATTTCTTTGGCATCAGCAGCAGTTCTGCTAAGGCAAAGTAAATGTCATAAAATGTTTTGTTTTCCAGCAGCCATAGGCAAATAATTGGCATCTGTTTTCTGTTGTCTAGCTGCAGTCGTGATTTCTGAAACAGAAGCTTCCATTCCTCATCTAATAACTTGTTGATTTGGGACCCTCAAGGGACCAAAAAACAAATCAAAAAAAAAGGAAAAAGGAAACTTGTTTGAGGGAAGAAAAAATCAAACCCTGAAAACATTTGGGTTTCATAGTGCATTCCATCATAGAATGTTTGGACTCATCTGTGTCTCCAAAAATAAATAGGAACAGGAAATAAGTAGCTCTTCTTGTTAAACCTGAAACAATGAAGTTTCTATATTGCAAAGTTTAAAAGAGACAAAAGGTCCTCTTAAAATAATTTTGTTCGAATTCACCTTCAAATACTTTTGACAAGAACAAAATGTGTTAGTTGTTATAAGAAAAGGAAGAGAGCTAAAGCCTCCAGAGTGGAGAAATTGGGTTTGCCTTGAATTTCAACATTTTTAAAAGCTCAGTTAAGTGGGGGATGTGATTATTTGTAGAGCAGGAAAGGCACTTACAAATGCAACTGTAGGAGGCTCTCTCTTTTTAATGTTTAAGAGCAGATAAAACGCCACTTTCACTGACTTCAGGCGTTCTTCTGGCTCAGGACTAGGCCATTAATAGTCATTAACACTCTTTCAAATGTATTGCCAGAGTGGTAATGAAATCAACACCTTCTCATTTTTATACTGAAGCTCTGCCAAAGAGCATTTGGTCTTGTCACTACATATCGATGTGCTGTGCGATGTGCTTGCTACTTAAGATATCAACATAAACACTGAATAAAAACATAAATCTTTTATGATGTTGGGGCATGTTGCCATTATATTGTAAATCAATGTAGATCAATTATTCAAACCTAGCCCATTGTTTAACGGATGGAGGGCAGACAAGCCAGTTGCAGTGTAAACTGGGTCTATTTTCCTATTCAGAGTTGAACATCAATTTAGGTTTTTCAAACAAATCATTAGCTGAAAAGCTATCCTTAGAAATTTGATTCCATGCCATGTTCCCACCATTTGTCATTTAGGGAAATGTCTCAAAGAATCAGTTAATATGATGAGTACCTTTTTTTTTTTTCCATAAAAGAAGACCTAATCTAATCTTAAGTGTTGATGGTCTACAAGTTTCAGTTTAAATTAGATGCACAGATTTAGCGGTTGCTGCTCCACCTCACCTTCCTTTATAATTATTCAATATGAATTATTTATGCTGAATTTGGTAATATAGTATACAATTTCTACAAAGGGAAGGACAAACTGACAGACGATAGAAAGGACAGAAAGGAGGGAGGGAGGGAGAGAAGAGGAAAGGAAAGAAAGAAAGAAGCCTTCCTTTTAACCTACTTTATTTAGAATTTCATTTTCTTTCCTTTTCTTCCTGATTTTCCTTCATTATTGAAACATATTTGTAGGTTGGAAAAATACCTTCCCTTCCTAAGTCCCCCAAAGCTATAACATGGAAAAAAGAAACAAGTTAGTAAGGGGAATGAAGACATCTGTGTTCACCCCTTTCCAGCACAGACCACAACTGCTTACTCCATAACCAAGTTGTGGTAAACCTGCCCTACTTAATCTTATTCCTTTCTGGCCTCTTCTTCCTTTGAGCCCTATCATGAGAGAACCATCCACCTCCTTTCAGCCACAAATGTCTAGGAGGTTCCATGTATTTGTGTTGTCCTCAGAAGTTTTTTTTTATATCTAAACTCTGTATGTTTTCAAAACCTAATTATTATAATTTACAAGGGCATCATGCTTTCTCACAGAGGGTCTAAGTATATAATAGAAGAGATTGAGGGGCATGAAATAAACTTTTCTAACCTAACCTATGATTTATTTTAGCTATTACCAATGGCTTCAAGAGAATTGTTCACACATTTTGTGGGCTAGTAAGGTTGAGAAACTCTATGTACTTGTTCTGTTTTGCTTTAGTACAAGAACATAATATATGTATTCTGTTGTTCCTGAGCCCCAAGCAGTACAATAGCTACTAGATCAACAGGGAAGAGGCCTTGTCCTGTGGAATTCATGGTTCTAGAGGAACAAAGAAAATGTTTACGTAAGCAATAGACTATAATATATTTTGAAATTAAGTGATGTGACATGCGGTATGATTAAAGTACTATAGGAGCAGTAAGAGGTAAAAGGCCTCATTTGGCCAAATGGCATCTACCTATTTTTCTACTGTAGCTATCCAAATACATGCTTATATTGGCAGAGAGAATGCAGATGGAGAGCAGTCAGCTTTAGAGTGGGAAGAAAACTGGTGAATTGGAGACTTAGAGCCAGCATTTTGAGGAATGTCGTTGAGAAAAGCATAGCCTTCCATGCAGAGAATCTGAGGGAGATCCTGAATAAATGCTGTACTTTGAAAATGTACACAAAGACTCTGCTCCATGAAGCCAGCAACCAAGCCAAGGCGATGTTAAAACCAAGAATTCAAAGAAAGATGATTTTAAGAGTTACCACCAACTATTCACTCCAGACAGACGAGATGGATGTCAAAAAGCACCCCCTATCTTTACCTCATGGAAAGCCTGCAGTCACTACCATGTGTTGTATATCTTTAGGATTTATCAACTTTGAAACCATGAGTGATTAAATATTAAATATGATATTTCAGGATCTATGCTAAAATGAACTAATTTCCAGATGGATTGCATAAATGACCATAAAATTAATTGGTTAATTAATTTTACTTAAAATTAATTGGTTAATTAATTTTACTTAAAATTAATTCTATAAAATTAATTATATAAGCTCTTAAAATATTATTGACAATATTTGAAGATCTCATATAAAGGTCTGTCCATTTAAACGTTTTCAAAGTCTGTGTCCTCTGGCCATAGATAATATTTGTAAAATCTCTTATACAATTGCCATTTTCATATGAAGAGCTCACATTTTCAGAAACGCTTAGCTTCTCATACTAAAATGTCTTTCATCTTTACTCTGAAAGAAAAATTCCCCCCCCCGAATTTTTCCTTGTTCTGTATAGAAGTGATACACAACGTTTTGCTTTGATTATTAGAGAAGAAAATGGTAATATTTAAAAATAACCCAATTACCGTTAGAGCCTTGCTCGGACACAAAAATTATAAGGGATATGCAGGCAGAAATAATATAACTTACTATATTATGAAATTTTTGTTTCCCTGTTAAATAAAATATATTTGACCTAATGAGCCCTCTTACAGACATTTCTCCTGACTCCTCTTACCTTTGATTTCAAGTATGCACACTCTACCTTGGAGTTCTTCCTTTTCTTGAGCTGCCTAAGTGAACAAATTTCAAAGAAGAGAAGAGTCCTCCAGGGTAATCTTAGAGGATATCTACTTAAGTATGAAAAAGAGAATACGGAAACTCTAAGATGTTTCCTGTAATTATTAATAAATAACTGAAAACTCAAGGATTGGCATAAAGACGCTCCTCGAGTCACAATATTATTGCATGAATATTGGGTATATTGTATAATGAAATGTATATTAAACAGTGTCTGTGGTGAGAAAGCATGTGTATATAACCGCTCTGAGTTTTGTGTATGTCTGTTTTTCTAAAACATTGCTTTCTGGGTACATATTAAAATTTGTCAGCAAAAACTGTATTTTAATTTCACAAGCATATTTGCCTTACAGCTTGTGGTCATATTAAAGGGGGTCGTTACAGTGAAAACATTCATTTTTTTAGAATACACTTAGGTACATTTAGAAAAGACATTTGGGTTTTTAATAATTCCCTGTGAAAGATGTTAAATATTAAGACCTACCTAAACACAGCAATCATGTATCAGAAGCTGATAGTATATTTAAATATAATCAAAATACAAAATAGCTATTTTTCTACAAAATGTGACTACCAAATTATCCTAGCACAAGTTTCTGGGAGGCTCTCTACCCTCATTTTATAGTTAGGAGCATTAAGTGCCAAGAAAAAGACTGTAGGACTCCCATGGCCACATAGCCAGTTAATGGGGGGGTGGCAGTAAAACATGGTTTAATGGTATTCTTTCTATAGCTACCCATCTCTAAATAAATGCTGAAGCTACCAGAAACTACTCATTTCAGCATTTATCTTGTATATTAACATACTTAGGCATTTTACAATTTCCATGCAAAATTATTTTTAATAGTATTATAAGCAAAAAAAAAACCCAGGAAAACTAGGCTGAGGATATTATATAATTTATTAAGAAAATGTATACATCGTGTAAACTAATTAAATATATTAGAATTTTTATACAATATCTGTTGAGTTTTAGGAGTCAATCTAAATTGGAAAATTTCAAATCTTCTATATGAACTTCTTGGAGCTGATTTTAGTTTTGGTGTCATTATTTCTCATAAAATCCAAACAGATATGTAATCCTGATAAGTATGAATAAATTTGAAAGTATAATGGTAATTATGCATGCCATAGAAAAATTAGGGATCTATATCAAATTTTGGTTCCAGAAATAAAAGAATATTTTATGACTAATGCCAGTATTTGTAAGAGAGGGTCTAGAATTCCACATTTAAAATAGGGTCAGAGACTTTATCAAAATTAGAAAGAAAAGAAAGCTGCTTTTCAATAGTCCTGTTTAAGAAAATGAAAAAGTAACACAGCAACTGGAAAAAAAAATTTGTAATACCTATATCTGACAAGACTTACCTAGGATATATAAAGAACTACTACATTGACAACAACAATAAACAGCTCAATAAAAAATAATCAGAGGACTTGAAGAAAAGGTACAGGAATGGCCAATAAGCATATCAGAAATGCTCAGTAATATTAGTCAGTATACCAGGGAAATGCAAAATTAAAACACAATGCCAAAAAATGCAAATAAAAACCACTGAGCTTATTTTCTCAAAAAGCTAAAACACACCAAAAAAAAGACACTATGAAGTGTTGGTGAGGATGTAGAGAAACTGGAACTCTCATAAGTTTCTGCTGGGAACATAATATAGTACAATCACTTTGAAACAAAGGTTTGAGATTTTCTTATATAGTGAAACATAAACCTACCATATGTCTCACAAATTTCACTCTTTGGTTTCTACTTAAGATAAATGTTAACATACGTTCACACCAAATACACAGAAATTCACAGTAACTTTATTTGTAATAGTTCCAACTGGGAACAACCTATATGTCCCTCAATGGGTGAATGGATAAATAATGGAATGCCAAATAGTAATAAAAAGAAAAACTACTCTTATGAAGAACATCATAGATGAATCTTAAAAATACTATGTTACATGAAAGAGTACATGCACAGAGTATATGCAAAGAATAGTACAAAAACATACATACTCTATGATTTAATTTAGATAACTTTCTAGAACAAATTAAACTGTATGCTAGAAACTAGAACTGTGATTACCTAGAGCTGAAAATAGGAGTGGGGTCACTAGAAAGAGGCACAAAAAAACTTCTTGGTTTGGTAGAAACATTCTATACCTTAACAAGGGTAAATCCATTTATCAAAACTCATTAATCTGTGCACTTATAATCCCAGTATGTAAATTAAACCTCAATGTACTTCCCCCAAAAAAGGAACAGAGATACAACGTAAGAAAAAAAGGTAAAGTCAAAGGAAAATTTTGAATATTTTTTTCTGTATGTGTTGATTAGATTTTAGTAGTGGCAAATGCACACTTTTGAAATCGTGACTTCTGTAACTTGTTATTGATATTGATATGTAAAATCAAATAGCATTTTTGACACCTAAAAGAGTAATTACAACTTTAATACAGATTTTAAGGTTGTGCTATGATTTATATGGATGTTAGATTTTTTTATCTCCTACCTTCTACTTTTGTTTTTTATGTCTTCTCATTCTGCAGGAATTATATGAAATAAGAATGCTGAGAAAAACTAAATGACAATTTTTTCTTCCCACTTAATGCCCTCATCTCTTCCTGTGATGTTAAGTATTTAATCGTATTCTAGAATAAGATACATACATTCCTTTCAACAGGGTACACATTTATTGAGGCAAATAAGCTAATAGCAGATTATAACCTCATAAGTGATGTGCTCACATTAAATAAAAGATGCTTTGTTGACGGAATGATTTATAAAGATGATGTCAGAAATTGTAGAGTCACCTGCAAAGCCATGTTGACTAGTAAGGGCTTTATTCTGAGATCGTTGGCAGACTGTTGATGGGTTGTAATTAGAATTTAAGATGATTTAGTGTGTATTTAGAAATATCTGTGCTGTCAACTTGTTAAGAATGAATTGATTGAATCACTACTGCAAGCCAACAATGTGGTGTCCTGGGCAGTTCTCCAGGCATAGATAACAATGGCATGTAGCTATGGTAGTGATAGATAGAGTAGGGAAAAAGAAAAAATAAATGATAAATAGTTTGGATGTGACTTGTGTATATCTGAAATACTTCATTTGGAAAAGAAGGAATCTGATACTATGATAAAGGTGTCTTGGGATTGGGCTAACCAAGTATTACTCTATAGACTTAGTTTCTGAGAAAGTACATACTACCCTTATTGATCTCATCCTCTTTAAAAAAAAAATTAGTGTTAATAGAAATTTACATACCAAATTTCAGGGATTCGAACTTTTTTATAGGAGCAATACATTCCCCAAATGTGAGTGTTTTAGCTTAAGATTTTTATAGTCCGTGATCTAATTTCACATTTTTATTTAATACTAAACTCAAAGCCTTGGTGGTTGCTTCTCCTAAGTTTTATGGGAAAAAAGCATGAATCATTGGAAATATTGCCTCCAAAAAAAGTAAAGTTCTGTTGCTTTGCTGTACAAGAAAGACTTTTTAATGCAGTTTTCTCAATATTTCTGGAAAACATCTCTTTAAATGCAGTTGTAATTTTACCTAAATGTTATGTTCTAGAAGTCCCACTATATTTTACAGTTTTGAGTATTTCTTTTAAATGTGGTATTTCAGCTTTTTATTTTACTTCAATATTGTATTTTAATTTTTCCACATATTTTCAAGATCTGTGAATCTGGGGATTTATAATTTGTTCTTGAATAATAACTTAGAAGGTTGCATACTTCTTATAACTCTGGAAATATTGTAAACTAAATAGAAATGGACAGATATGATGCTTAGGATTTTTTTTTCTTTTGGTAGGAAATTCAATGTTTTGTTTTAATTATTTCTTTACTAGGTTCAAACCTGATTCATAAATAATATGTTTGACTCTCAAAGGGTCCCCAAATTATCTTTTTCTCAGTATTTTAACCTAAACAACTCCTCTGTACCAGTACTTTAAAACTCAGATCAAATACTTACTGTTTTATAGAATATTTTTCAAATTTGCATGCCAATTATTTTTTATTATGTATAATTCATTTGTGTCTCATAAAATAAACTTATTTATTAACCTATTATTTTATTTGCTAATTCAACACACTGCTGGAGCATCTACTATTTGTGAGGCACTACAATAGGCACTAGCTACATACTGCTGAGTAAAGCAGTGCTTTTGCTTCCAGGCAGCTTATGCTCTTATCTATCACATTTTACTAGAATTCTTTCCTTCTGTTAACAAATATTTATTGAGCGACTTCTATGCACTAGGCTGTTTTGGCATTTTGAATACTTATTGGAAAAAACATGAAGATTTTGCCATCACAGGGCTCACATTCTAGCAGAAGGAGACAGTCAATAAACAATAAACAGAATAACACTATAAATTATACTGTGCTACGTGGTGATAAGTTCTATGGAATAAAGAAAATGTAGAACCAGGTTAGGAGGACTTGAGTGTACCTGGTGATTGGGCAGGAAGAGAGGGCAGGATACTGTAGTAAAGTGTAATCAGTGTGCTGGGATAACATTTGAACAGATACTTGAAAGATGTAAGAGAATTGGGAAGTAAATATCTGAGGAAGATCATCCCAGGCAGGGGGAATTACCAGTGCAAAAGTCCTAATAAAGGAACATGTGGCATGTTAAGAGTTACAGCAAGGAAATCATATGCCTGGAAAACAGTAAGCAAGAAAAAGAGCCTGCCAGCAATGTAAAAAACTTATAGGTAAATATATAACTGCTTCTCCTCTAGAATATTCCAGAAAATTCTAGAATATATCAGGATGACTTGATATCTGTTATCTCTATGCCTTATGTTCAGCAAAATTTCTGTCTTACATTGTGTTCTGTGTTCTGTTTTCTCCTTTGTCCTAAATAGATGTGCATAACTAATCTCTTTAAAAATAATATATTTGATTGAATTTCCAAACTTTTCTCTGGTCCATAATAAAGTGAGGATATAAAGTCAGCATTCCAATAGTGTATACCTCCTGGGTAAATCAGAGAAAATCAGTAAGGAAATTAAATCCATATGATTAACTTTTAGTGTTGCTCTAAGGGCAAAATAGATGTTGAGCCTTAGGCTGATCCTGCTGTTTTTGGTGTTTTTTGTTTGTTTGTTTGATTTTTCCCAGTTCCATGGATCTGTAGAGAGGCTTGCAAAGGACCAGCAGCTTTCAATTAGTTAAAAAACAAGGCAGATAATTGCTTTTTAAGGCCAATGTCTTTAGATCCTTGCTTTTAGTCTAAGCCAACAGAAAACAGATACAAAAGATATGATCTGGAAACCTAAGTAACTTACTTCTTTTGTTGTGCTTGAAAGAAAATTTAAACTATTTGTGAGAATAAAATAATAATTGTAGACTTGATATTTCTAAAAAACAAAAAGAAAACCAAAACAACAACAACAACAACAAATAACAGGGTCTTGCTCTGTTCCCTGGGCTGTAATGCCATGGTGAGATCTTGGCTCACTGCAACCTCTGTATCCTGGACACACTTATATCTCATACATACATATATATATATATACACACATACACACACACACACACACTTATATATATATATATATCTCTCTCTACATATATATGTATATATGTCTACATACATATATCTCTACATATATATGTATATATATCTACATATATATATCTACATATATCTCTACATATATATGTATATATATCTACATATATCTCTACATATATATGTATATATATCTACATATATATATCTACATATATATCTACATATATATCTACATATATCTACATATATATATCTACATATATATCTACATATATATCTACATATATATATATAGAGAGAGAGAGAGCGAGAGAGAGATAAAGATAAGAGAGAGATGGGGTCTAGCTATGTTCCTCAGGCTTGTCTTGAATTCCTGGCCTCAAGCAATCATCCTACGTGGGTCTCCCAATGTGCTGGGGTTACAGGTGTGAGCCACTTTGCCCAGCCAATATATTTATTATATTTTATATAGTATCATTTTCTCTGTAGCTATCAGGAGACCTACTAGCAACAATGCTCACGGATCAAAGCTCTAAGTATATAACCTATTCCCTCTTACATTTAGTAAAGTAGAATAATACACTGGAGAAAATAAAACTGGTTTTCATTCCAAACTCTAAATCTGGCTCTGATTGCCATCCGTTTATGTTTAAGGGTTGACCATGCCTGCTTTTAGTTGTGACTTCCTCATGAGCTCTTCAACCTGACTTCTTCTTTTGTGGCATACTGCTATTGTTTTCTCAGTCCCTGGCATTTCCAGTGAGGGTCACTGTATTTATTCAGTGCCAATAACCGAGGAATCAATTCTTACATGTGGGGTAGGGTTGCTACTATTTTTTTGCAAATTAACTGACTGAAACAAAATAGTGATAATGTGTTATTATGGTTAAGGTTAAGAAGCTGCTGATTACCTCTAGATGATACAACTGCAGACACACTCTTTAAAAGGCCTATTTTGTTGAACTGACTGATAAATGAGCAAAACATTTATGTGCATCATGTATTAACACAAGCGTGGAATTTTGAGTCAGGTAGAGCTCGTTTAATTTCTGTCTGATTCTTCTGTCTCTCCCCAGAATTAGCTTCACCCTAAGGTTGAGTCTCTGTATTGTTATAGACTATCTGTCACTTATAATCCACAAGATACACAGCAAGTTACTTTACTTCTGTGAGGCTCAGTCAACTTATTGACACAGTTTGATAGTGTCCATTTGCCATTGCTTATAGGAGAGGTTGCTATTTAAAAGGCTTTTTCCCTATCTGAGATCAAGTGTGATCATTTTCCTGCTATCCTGCGCCATTTGCAAATGATAATCTTTATTCCTTTTCACTATAAGCAAGTAATTATAAAAGATGATCATTAAGTCCTCTTGGTTTAGTCTTAACCAAAATAATATTGTTGCAAGAAGAATACTATCTGTTAAATGTAGTCAAGGTATTACTTGGAAGCTGTCGTGGCCTTCCTTGGATTTTCTAGTTTATTGTGTTATACGTCCATTCACTGATCTATTCCTTGGGAATGCAACACTATAATGGGTTAGATACCTGGTCTTTACCAGGTGAGAAATGTATGCTTCAATTCTCCTCAAAATAGTGACTTTGTGTACTTAGATAAATCCTATTTTATACCGATTGAAAAACTGGCTTGACATTGACACATTCAAAATTGCCAGCAACTCTCATTAACAGGCTGTTTTGAATCCCTGATGCCATTGCTGATACAATAACTAATGAGCAAATGATTTAAAATCTATGAATGTAAGTGTTAAAAGTGCATATGTCTGGCATTGACTAGCAACAGGCTTTAGCAGACCAAGATATAGAAAAGGATACTAGTGATTTAGAAGTATGCGTAAATGTCAATTTGGCTTCCCCATTGTGTAGGAATATTCAGTAGCCTAAGAAGACGCTGGAAGAAAATGTTGTATTTCTGGAAGTAGGCATGATGCCTTAAAGCAAGCAGCAGGTTCCATTCCCTTGGACATAGTCATTTTATCAAGGACCTACGTGGTCCAATGAGGGTGATTCTAGGACTTCGTCCTTGGTATTCTGGGGGTTGTTATTCTTTCTATGAGAACCAAAGAAAAGAATATATAGCTCCAGTCACTATTGGAAGAGAGTCTTAACCAACACAAAAAACCAACATGAGGCAGAAATAAATACTGACGAAAGCATAAAAAAGATTGGAATGGAAACTGAGTTCCTGATACTTTCTTGAGCCTCTGGATCAGACCAGCTTGAAACATACTAAACTTTGGAATTCCAGCTGGAAAATGTTTTTAAATTGCTTTGCAATATCTGGATGCATTTACCGATGCAAGAAATGTACACCTCTATGTGTATATGCGCTTGTTCATGTGTGTGCATGTGCGCGTGTTGAGAGGGTGGAACTACGAAGGTGGAAGGGGTGTGCAGTTTAGATGCTTAAACAGACTTCTCACAAATCTATACTACCCATGGTTTAGGGGGAATCAATTTGGAAAAAGTGTAGTGATTCATAGAAATCCCAAATGCTTCTCCTGGAAGTTTCCACATGAAGAGGTACAGTGAATCCTAAGAATATTTTACATAATTTTCCAAATCACTGGAGTGATACTATTCACTCAATAGTCATTTAATTCTGATTAACCTATATGGCATCAATGATTATGGTCTTCATTGAAATTCTTATAAAAATAAGTGATTGCTTTGTGGCCCTTTGATTAGAGTCTGTTTCATCAACAAATTTCTTATCCCCAAAATGTAGAGACCATTGTTTAAAAATATTCACCATTAGCTTCCTAAATCTTAGCACGATGTATGGCATTTACTAAACTCAACATATGTTGAGTGTATTGGGATTGGAAAGGCATATATTGAAGTAGGAGACAGTCAAATGATAAAAAAAAAAAAAATGCCAAAAAGCAAGACTCAAGTGATAGCCACATATCTTAAAACCTGAGTGATTTTTGTTTAATGATTATTACAAAAGCCAACATTGTAAGGGAATACATTTTAATTCATAATTAGGTACAATTTGAAGGTGGTAAATAAATCTAGTTAATGTATTTAAAAATTTTTAAGCACACTTTTCATGAAGATTCTGGTTTTTTTATTTCATGTGTAAATCACTTCAAATATTGGATCCAGATGGTGCAGTCTCAAAGGTTTCATATTTACACACAGTCCAATATTCTTTTCCAAATCAAATGTGAAAGCAGCATTTCCTACAACCAGTCCTGAAACTGTGAGCAAAAATATGACAGTCCTCTAACACAGAGACTGCCAAGGCCTTTCTTGTTTCTTAGAAAATACACACGGCCTCTAATTCTGTGAATATTTTATCCATCTTGTGAAGGTTCTCTCTTTGTCTCTCCTTCCCTTACCCTCCCATCAGAAAGAGACAAAACTAGATAATGAGATAAAAGGGAAAAGTTTTCTCATACTAATTCATCATTCACTGCCCCCTTGCCCCACCTACACACACACACACAGAGAGAGAGAGAGAGAGAGAGAGAGAGAGAGAGAGAAATGTGAAAGGAGTTTTGAAATGTGATAAACAATAATCAAAAAATATTTTATTTCTTGTTTTACTCATGGTGATTACTATCTGTGTGCATGAAGTGGTGCTCAAAAAACCAATTAATGTCCAATATTCTTAAAAACACTATACAGAAGAGACTTGCTGTTTGATTTGAAGCAGAAGCTTTTGTTTTGCAGAAGCTATCTTGTGTGCAGTTCTGCTTCTTATACATTTTGGAAGGCCACAGACTTTACTCAAAAAAAGTTATAGCTAATTCCTTACATCCTCATGCCAGATTCTCTTGCTACTGTCTTTCTCTTGATACAGTCTGTAGCTGCATTACAGGAAGCTGAATTCTAAAACATCCTTTTGGTTCCAAATTTCACCTAGTCCACTAACTGTCATTACTATTATGTGAGAATGCTCAGCTCCAAATTTTGTATGTTTTTAAAAATAAAATGCTACTTTTACATTTGATTCAAGTGCCTAACCCATTTATATTTATTGTCATATTTTATATGTTTTCTCTTAACTCTGTTAAGACTTTTATTTGTCTAATGTTTCCATATTGTTTCCTATCCTGTTTTTAATTTAAGTTGGAATAAACAGAGACTTGATTTCTTCAAATAATGAAGGAAATTCATTAATTCAAGATAAAACAATCTGATGCACTGCAAGATGAGAACAAAAATAGAGAGGGACCTTGCAGATGGTTATTCAGGGTTCAAGGCAATTCTCAAATATCAGAACTTTGTGACTTCACTTTCGGGTTCCAACATCTATATATTTAAGTGAAAAGAAATTTTCACCCTTATCTGTCATGTCTAATTAATGATCTTACCTGCCGGTTTTCTTTTCTGCTTCTCTTCTCACTACCTATAGGCCTATACTTTCTTTACTCCTGAAATAAGTATTCTGATGGATTCAGCAAATTATTATCATCATGACTTTTTATGTCAGGCCTTTTTATGAGCAGCTGATTAGTATGTGGATTGACTTCTTTTGTGCCTCATCCTCACCCATAATCCAAAGTGCTATAAGCATTTCAGGCTCACGTGGCTTCTTTAGGCTGATCTTTCAGAGAAGATTGTAAACAGGACTTTTTTGCTTGGAATGAACTTTTGCATGATTGACATATCCAGCACAACTGTCTTTGACATCTAGTGTTTAAACCCTTATATCTAAGTATACAATTGCCATGATAATCGAAATAATCCAATTAATAAAAATCAGAAGTGTTAACATTTGTAAAGTGTGTAAAGCTGTTCTCAGCACACAGCAAATACTATATAAATGTTTGCTGAATAAATAAAACAAATAATGACTAAATCCAAATGCAGAGTATTTGAAAATATTAATGAGATATATAAATACTTACTGATGTTTGTTTTTTTTAAAAAGGAGAGAGGAAAACACAAATTTTGGAATATAAAAGTAAACACCTCTAATATAGAGAAGCTTCAATGAATTATTCATGAATATTACCTGCAAACCCATGGTAATTTGAATGCCACAAGGAATTAGCAATTTCTGTTCAAGTGTAAATTATCAATATTGACCTAATAAGAAGTTGAAAATCTGAATGGATCAATTACCACAGTACAAACTGGTGAAAGGCATCAAGATTAGATGGATTTTCAGTTAAGTTCTACTTAAATTTAAAAGACAGGTAATTTTAAATTATTGCAATTATTTCAGGCCCAAGCTAGAAAGTCTTAAATGTATTTTATGAAGGCAATATAACTTAAAATTAGAACCTGATTTAAAAAGAATAAAATAGAAAATGAACCCAATCTCATTACTGATGCAAATATTCAAAATAAAATAAATAGAACTCAACCAGAACATTAAGGTCAATGGGTTTTCTACCAAGAATGGCAAGAGTGGCTCAAAATCAAGACACTGGAGTTACATAAATATTAAGTAACATGCCTAACATTACTCATCTAGTGAGAAATGAAAGAATTCGCACCCTTACTTGTCAACTCATGATAATAATGATAATGAAAATGGCACCATTAAAACAGCTTTTATGAAACTGTTCTGTGTTATGTTTCATTCCTTAGAAGTTAAAAGATGTACCTTATACTTTTGCCATTAAATATTATAATGTGGGATGAAACAGGAATTATCATGTCACAAATGGAGCTATTTTTGAGGTTAAATGTAAAAATTAAACATTTGCTATTGATGTAGAAGAGTAAGTGAGAAACAAAACAAAGAGGCGCAGACGTTTTAGATTTTGCCTTGACTAAGTCTAGGTGGGATACTCATGATCTACTCTCTGCAAAAGTTATAGAGGAAGAAAATATACAGAAAAAGGTTTCCTGAAAAGTCAAGGGCTGGGCTAAAGAGAAGCAGAAGTGGCAGTATTATCACTGTGGAAGACGAATGTAGTGGCACTTCTGATTTATTTAGTATTCAGGATTTCAACCTTAATTAGGATTCCTTTGTCACATCATTCATCAAATATACTTGAAGAAATGGAAATTAACCTCAAAGTTTCTGTCGCCTCAGGCATGCTTTTAATACTTATACTCGTTTCAGTGTATTGTGAAATACAGTGAGTTGACTTGGAAGTATTTTAGTTGGAAAAAGTAACATCCAAATGGAGAAGTCCCACATTATAAGCAATTCTGGCAGGGATATAAAAAAGCAACCATTTAAATGGTTACTAACTGTAACCATTTGTTGTTGGTGTTTCTTTTTTTCTTTCTTTCTTTCTTTTTTTTTTTTTTTTTTTTTTTTTTTTTTTTTTTTTTTTTTGAGACAAAGTCTTGCTCTGTTGCCCAGGCTGGAGTGCAGAGGTTGCTCACTGCAACCTCTGCCTCTACCTGCCGGGTTCAAGCTATTTGCCTGCCTCAGCCTCCCGAGTAGCTGGGACTCAAAATCAAGACACTGGATGCTCCATCACGTGCCACTATGCCCAGCTAATTTGTGTATTTTTAGTGGAGACGGGGTTTCATCGTGTTGGCCAGGATGGTCTCAATCTCCTGACCTCAAGATCCACCCACCTCAGCCTTTCACAGTGCTGCGATTACAGGTGTGAACCACCGCGCCTGGCCTGTTGTTGGTGTTTCTTTGAGCCAGTGCTGAGAACATTATGGGGTTTTTTTTTCCCAAAATGTTCTCCAAAATCCACCCTGATGATTCAGTTTGCAAAGATCCTTTTAAAAAAATCACTTTAAAAAAGATTTTTGCTTATGATATTTCATATTTGTTAGTAATGTTACTGTACTCCTGAGGGAATCTGTATATTTATGATTATAATTTATCAAGTTGAATATAGAAAATATAGAATTATTAATTCAATAAGTATGTTTAGCATGTGCAGAACTACTCCAGGCACCAAGATATACACCTTTTTCAACTTCATCTTTCTAACAAATTTCCAGCTATAACTCAAAATCTAAAAAATCTATGCCATACCTTCTTTGATAACTCTGACGCAGGTACCATGGATTATTTTCTCTACTTTGCGCCTGTAGCCCTTGGCACACACACGTCATATGAATTATCTATATGCATAAATGTTAATACCTACATGCAATGTACATCACTGTATAGAATATAAGCATTGAAAAGACAGCGACAGTGTTTTATATTTTATATGTATGTATATTTGCATTTGCAAAAATTAGAACTCAGGCAATTAAAATATTAGTCTTTTAATTTCGTAAAATAAATACATGAATAAATGAGTAAACTTTAAGTCACAGTTTAATCATTATCAGTTATAGTAACACCATAATTGTTTTATTTGGTAATTGCAAGATCAAATTCTTTGTAAATTTCTCTAAAGTGATATAGAATGTGACATTTTGTTGTTGGTCTTACCATAGATATTCTTGAATTTGTATCCTACTAGTATAATTAATATAATTGCTATATTTGGATTAAGCACCAGGCTTAGAAACTACTTTGAGCCCCTGCTTTACAACTTACCGGCTGTAGGGGGATCCTGGCTAAGGTTTTAAACTTCTCTACACTTGGTTACCTCATCTGAAAAATGTGAATAATAATGTAATGTTTTTTACAGAACTATTTGATAAATTAAATGAGGCATATTAGTAACATGCTTAAAAATGTCATAGAGAAAGTCCTCAACAACTGTCAATTGTTACTATTATTAATATTGTTTGACATATTTATGAAGACTTAGCTAATTCCACTAGGCAGATCCTTCTTTTTCCACCTATATTTTAAAATAAGAAACTGGATTCCTAATGCCTGAATTTAACACATTTTTTGTACTATTTTAGGAATATAGGCCCTCTTTCCGTAGTGAGTTCCTGTATTCTACCCAAAATATTAATGTAATCATGTGGACAAAGAATTTCATTAACTTTCTTGAAAGAGTTCTATGAGAACATATAGTACTCTTGAAAATAGAATAAAACCTTCCTATACATGAATATTTGGTAAGAAAATCTTTGTGCGTTTCTTGAACCAAATTTCAGTGTTGGCTTAAGAAACTGAGAATATTCTCACTCCTCTGAGAATTTTCTCTGTGTCTTATACTTCAGAGCTGTCAGTCAGTATTTTTGATCATTAGCCATCTGTGATTATTTTAATTTTTGCCAGCAGGAGAAGGAACTCTTTTCCACCCAGGAGCTCTGTTATTACAATATCATTTATATGTAAAGAGCTCATTTCATCAGTGAGAGAAACTTTTACCCATTTTTTTAAGGTTTGAAAGAAATTCATGGCATCTTCTTTTTCTTCTTTCTCCAGCTCTATATCCCCGTTTCTCTGTTACATTTATCCTAGTTTCTTTCTATATAAAAATTTTGCAGCAACCAGCTGATGCTTTTAATAACAGGATTGAAATTAAGCTGATATCCATATATTTTAAATACAAAATCTCAAATGTATTGTAGCTGCTATTTTAACATTTAAAACTCATAGAGAAAAATATAATTTTACATTGCAGTGATGTTTAGTATTGAAGAGGAAGGCTCTATTTGAGGTTTCCATATTAACAGTTTATTAAAATGGCATAATGACATTTTAGCTATAATTATGTAATAAGGGCAAATTTTAAAAGAGGAAAAAAAAGAATTTGAAAATTAAAAAGGCCTTTCTACGTGACACTGTGATTTAGGACTTAGAGTCATGGAATCACTTTCATACCTCCTCCTACTTCTGCTTCTCATTTCAGTTTGACCTTCAGCAAGTCAAAGGCTCCCCTCAATCACTTACCCTATAATCTAGGATAATAATGTTAACTGAATATAGTTATTGCAAAGATTAATAAATATTGGTCATAAAATGTAATCCATGTATTAAAAGTCTCTTCAGGAAGACAAGACTGAATACCTGAATCATTATTGTAGACTGGTTTGATGAAACGAATTATTCATCAACTACACAAAATTTGAGGTCTTGAACTTTATGAAGCAAGTTTCAAATCTCAGGATAGATGCTCCTAGATATTAGTGCTTTTCAAGATCCCATGTCATTTCTTGAAGAATCAGAAAATATATTGTTGTTTTCTTTCCTGCAGAACAGGTATATTATATTTTCAGCAGAGTTGGCTTCGGAGGAAATTTCTGTTGATGCAAGGACATTCCCATATTTTTTATTTTTCATTTACTTTCTCCTCTCCCATTCTCTAACCATAATTCTTTCTCTGTCTGTGCTTTCTTTGAGAAAGAAACCTGGAGTTCTTATTCACATAGCTGAAACAGAAGAAGCAAACAATCTCAATGTGGTAGGAGGAAAACTGAGCAACAGCAGAAACAGCAAACAATAGCACAATACTTTCTCTCTCTGGGTACTTAGCTAGTTTAAAAATAATTCAAAAGTGACATCCTGTGTTTATTTAGACAATTTTTATTGAGACATTTAAAGACAATGCCAAGAATAGATGTAAAAATTTCTTTGTTGTTTATTTGCTGTTATCTTGGAGTAGGGATTGGGAAGGAGGGTGTGTAAATACACACACGCACACACATACACACATACAGTGGAGATATGGGGAAAGTTACTTCCTGAAATAATGATCAGCTTGGTGAAGGAGCAGCAGCATATTCTGAGAAACAGCAGGAAAAGTAGCCAAGTGCCCACATAACTCTGAGTCAATATATCTGATGCCCTTGAAAACTAACCCAATATGTGTCCAATTTAACATTTCAACTTTTATTTTGGCTCTAATCAACCCAGAGTATCTTCTGCATAGAAGACTAGAGATGAGTTACGATATCCAAAAATGTCTACAGAAATGACAGATAATTGTCACATATACCATCATACAACTTACCTCTTAGAGGTGGTTTCTTAATTAAAAACAAGCATGCATCTGTAGTCCCAGCTACTTGGGAGGCTAAGTGGGGGAGGATTGCTTGAACCCAGGAGATCAAGGCTGCAGTGAGCCAAGATCACACCATTGCACTCCAGCCTGGATGACAGAGTGAGACCCTGTTTACAAAACAAACAAACAGACAACAAAAAACACCCAAACCAAAAAAATCCAACTCCAAAGCATAGAGCTTTATGATGTAGACACAGTGTGTGTCTATATGGCAATCGTTTTTTAAATTTTTTTTAAAATTTCAATAGCTTTTGGGGTACAAGTGGTTTTCGGTTACATGGATGAATTACATAGTAGTGAATTCTCAGCTTTTAGTGCACAGGTCACCTGAGTAGTATACACTGTACCCAATATGCAGTTTTTTTTAATCGTACTCCTTCCTGACCATCTCCCCGTTCTGAGTCTCCAAAGTTCATTGTATCACTCTGTATGCCTTTGGGCACTCAAGGCTTAGTCCCTACATAAAAGTGAGAACATATGGTGTTTGGTTTTTGAGTTAATTCGCTTAGAATAGTAGTTTCCAGCTTCATCCAAACCACTGCAAAAGACATTATTTCATACCTTTTTATGGCTGAGTTATATTTCATGGTTATATTTTTATGGCTGAGTTACATTCCATGGTTTATTTATACCACATTATCTTTGTCCACTCATTGGTTGATGGCCACTTAAGTTAGTTCCCTATCTTTGCAATTATGAATTTGGCTGCAATAAACGTTAAGTGTGCATGTGTCTTTTTCATATAATTACTGGGTTTTTTTTTCCTTTAGGTAGATACTCAGTGGTGGGATTGCTGGATCAAATAGTAGATCTACTTTTAGTTCCTTAAGGAATCTCCATGCTGTTTTCTATAGAGTTTGTACTAATTTATATTCCCATCAGCAGTGTATAAAAGCATTCCTCTTTCACCACATCCACACCAACATGTGTTGTTTTTTGACTTTTTCATAACGGCCATTCTTGCAGGAGTACGGTGGTATCTCACTGTGGTTTGAATTTGCATTTCTCTGATGGTTAGTAATGCTGAACATTTTTTCATATGTTTTTTGGCCATTTGTATATCTTCTTTTGAGAAATATCTTTTCATGTCATTTGCACAGTTTTTGATGGGATTATTTGTTGTTTTCTTGCTGATACTGTTTGAGTTCCTTGTAGATTCTGGATACTAGTCCTTTGTCAGCTGCAGAGTTTGGAAATATTTTCTCCCATTCTGTGGGTTGTCTGTTTACTCTGATGATTCTTTCTTTTTCCACGCAGAAGCTTTTTAATTTAATCAGGTCCCATTTGTATATTTTTGTTTTTCTTGCATTTGCTTTTGGGTTTTATCCATGAATTCTTTGCCTAGGCCAATATCCAGAAAAGTTTTTCCACAATTATCTTCTAGAATTTTTATGGTTTTGGGTCTTAGATTTAAGTTTTTGTTATGTCTTGAGTGGATTTTTGTGTAAGGTGAGAGATAGGGATCCAGTTTTACGCTTCTACATGCAGCTAGCAGTTATACCAGCACCATTTAGTAAACTGGATGTCCCTTCCCCAGTTTATGTTTTTGTATACTTTGTTAGAGATCAGTTAGTTGTAAGTATTTGTCTTTGTTTCTGGGTTCTCTATACTTTTACACTGGTCTGTGTGCCAACTTTTATACCAGCACCATGGTGTTTTGCTAAGTATAGTCTTGTAGTATAACTTGAAATCTGAAAGTGTGATGCCCCCATATTTGTTCTTTTGTTTAGGAATTATTTGGCTATTTGGATTATTTGTTGGTTCCATACAAATTTTCGGAGGCTTTTTTTCTAATTCTGTGAAAAATAATATTGCTCTTTTCGTGGAAATTGCATTGAATCTGTAGATTGCTTTGGACAATATGATCATTTTTATAACACAGTATGGTCAATTTTACAATAAGCAGTTATTCTGTTTAAGGAGGCTAAAGGTAGGACTCTGATCCATTCTGGATTGTAGGGTTTTTGCTGAGACATCTGCTGTTAGTCTGATAGATTTTCCTTTATAGGTGAATTGATGCTTTTTTTCTCACTGCACTTAGAATAATTTCCTTCATGATGTATTTACATAGTCTGATGACTATATGCCTTGGTGATGACCTTTTTGCAATGAATTTTTCAGGAGATTTTTTATCTTCTTGTATTTGGATATCTAAGTCTCTAGGAAGGCTAAGGCCTCCAAACCATGAGCATGGTATGTGTTTCCATTTGTCCGTATCATCTATGATTTCTTTCAGCAGTGTTTCGTAGTTCTCCTTGTAGAGATCTTTCACCTACTTGGTTAAGTATGTTTCTAAGTATTTTATTTTTTCTTATTTTCAGCTGTTGTAAAAGGGGTTTGAGTTCTTGATTTAATTCTCAGCTTGGTTGTTGTTGGTGTATAGCAGTGCTACTGATTTGTGTACATTGATTTTGTAACCTGAGACTTTATGGAATTTTTTAATCAAATATAGGAGTCTTTTGGAGGTGCCTAGGGTTTTCTAGGAATACAATCATATCATCAGCAAACAGTGGTAGTTTGACTTCCTCTTTTTTTAAATCTGGATGCCCTTTCTTTCTCTTGCCTGATTGTACTGGCTAGGAATTCCAGTACAATGTTGAATAGAAGTGGTGAAAGTAGGCATCTTTGCCTTGTTTTAGTTCTCAGGGGGAATGCTTTCCACTTTTTCCCATTCAATATGATGTTGGTGGTGGTTTTGTCATAGATGGCCCTTATTAATTTGAGGTTTGGCCCCTGTACGCCTATTTTTGTTGAAGGGTTTATCATAAAGTGATGCTGGATTTTATTGAATGCTTTTTTGCATCTATTGAGATTATAATAGTTTTTGTTTTTAATTATGTTTATGTGATGTACCACATTTATTAACTTGTGTATGCTAAATCATCCCTGCATCCTTGGGATGAAACCCATTTGATCATGGTGTATTATGTTTTTTGATGTGCTATTGGATTCAGTTAGCTAATATTTTCTTGAGGATTTTTGCATCTATGTTCCTTAGGGATATTGGTCTATATTTTTCTTTATTTGTTATGTTCTTTCATGGTTTTGGTATCACAGTGATACTGTCCTCATAGAATGATTCAGGGAGGATTCCCTCTTTCTCAATCTTTTGGAATAGTTTCTGTAGGATTGGGACAATTTCATCTTTGAATATCTTGTAGAATTCAACTGTGTATCCATTCGGTCCTGGACTGTTTTTTAATTGGCCTTTTTTTTTTTTAATTACTGATTCAATCTCGCTGCTTATTATTGGTCTGTTAGGGTTCCTATTTCTTCCTGGTTTAATCTAAGAGGGCTGTATGTTTCCAGGAATTTATCCATTTCCTCTAGACTTTGGTTTGTGTGCATAGAGGTGTTCATAGTAGTCTCAAACAATCTTTTGTATTTTTGTGGTATCAGTTGTAAATATCTCCAATTTCTAATTGAGCTTATTTGAAGCTTCTCTCTTCTTTTCTTGGTTGATCTAGCTAATGGTCTATCAATTTTGTTTATCTTTTCAAAGAATCAGCTTTTTGCTTCATTGACGTTTTGTATTTTTTGTTTCAATTTCAATTAATTCTACTCTGATTCTTGTTATTTCTTTTCTTCTGCTAGCTTTGGGTTAAGTTTGTTCTTGTTTCTCTAGTTTCTTGAGTTATAACATTAAGTTGTCAATCTGTGATCTTTCAAACTTTTTGATGTAGGCATTTTGTGCTATAATCTTTCCCCTTAAAATGAAATGCTTTTGCTTTATCCCAAAGGTGTTGACAACTTGTGTCACTATTATTCATTTCAAAGAATTTTTTAAATTTTTCATCTTAATTTCATTGGTAACCCAAAAATCATTTAGGAGCACGTTGCTTAATTTCATTTATTTGTATTGTTTTGGTGGTACCTTTTGGAGTTGATTTCTAGATTTATTCCACTGTGCTCTGAGAAGCTACTTGATATAATTTCAGTTTTTTAGAATTAATTGAGACTTGTTTTGTAGCCTATAATATGGTCTGTCTTGGAGAATATACCATGTGCTGATGAGAATAATGTATATTCTTCAGTTCTTGGGTAGAATGTTCAGTAAATATCTGTTAGTTTATTTGTTCAAGAGTGTAGTTTAAGTCCATTGTTTCTTTTCTTTATTCTTTTCTTTTCTTTTTTTTTGAGATGGAGTTTAACTCTTGTTGCCCAGGCTGGAATGCAATGGCAGGCACAATCTCAGCTCACTGCAACCTCCACCTCTGAGGTTCAAGCAATTCTCCTGCCTCAGCCTTCCAAGTACCTAGGATTACAGGCGCCCACCACCATGCCTGGCTAATTTTTTTTGTTTGTTTTGTTTTGAAATGGAGTCTCCCTCTGTTGCCCAGGCTGGAGTGCAGTAGTGCAATCACTGCAACCTCTGCTTCCTGGGTTCAAGCGATTCTCCTGCCTCAGCCTCCTGAGTAGCTGGGACCACAGGTGCACGCCACCATGCCTGGCTAGTTTGTTTGTTTGTTGTTTGTTTGTTTTTGTATTTTTAGTAGAAACGGGGTTTTACCATATTGGCCAGGCTGGTCTAGAACTCCTGACCTTGTGACCTTGTGATCTGCCTGCCTCGGCCTCCCAAAGTGCTGGGATTACAGGCATGAGCCACCACGCCTGGCCCAAGTCCATTGTTTCTTTATTGGCTTTCTGTCTTGATGATCTGTCTAGTGCTATCAGTGAAGTATTGAACTCCCTCACCAATATTGTGTTGTTATCTCATTTCTTAGGTCAAGTAGTAACTGCTTTATGAATCTGGTCGCTCTAGTGTTAGTTGCAGATAAATTTTGGATTGTAATATCTTCTTGTTGGCTTGAATTTTTTTATAATTATGTAATGAGGTTCTTTGTTATTTTTTTTTTACTGTTGTTGCTTTAAATTCTGTTTTATCTGATACAAGAATAGCTACTCCTGCTTGTTTTTATTTCCATTTTTGTGGAATACCTTTTCCCACCTTTTTACTTTGATTTTATATAAAATATTATGTGTTAGGAGGGTCTCTTGAAGACAGCAGATATTTGATTTGTGACTTTTTATTCATTTTGCCAGTCTTTATCATTAAATGGAGCATTTAGCCCACTTGGGTTCAATGTTAGTATTGAGATGTGACATACAGTTCCATTCATCATGTTAATTGTTCCCTACATACTTTGTTTTCTGTTGTTGTGTTATTGTTTTATAGGCCCTCTGAGTTTTATATTTTGTAGAAGTTCTATTTTGGTGCTTATCCAACCTTGATTTCAGGATTTAGAACTCCTTTTAGCATTTCTTGTAGGGTTGGTCTGGTAGTAACCAATTTCCTCAGCATTTGTTTGTCTGAAAATGACTATTTCTTCTTCATTTATGAAACAGTTTTTCTGTATACAACATGCATTGCTGGCAGTTATTCTGTTTAAGGAGGCTAGAGACAGGACGCTAATCCCTTCTGGCTTGTAAGGTTTCTGCTGAGAAGCCTGTGGTTAGTCTGATAGATTTTCCTTTAGAGGTGAATTGATGCTTTTTTTCTCACTGCTCTTAAATTTTTTTTTCATGTTGAATTTAGATAATCTGATGACTATAAGCCTTGGTGATGGCCCTTTTGCAATGAATCTTTTTTTTTTTTTTTTTTTTTTTTTTTTTTTTTTTTTTTTTTGAGACAGGGTCTTGCTCTGTTGCCAGGCTGGAGTATAGTGGCGCAATCTCAGCTCATTGCAACCTCCGCCTCCCGGGTTCAAGCAATTCCCCTGCCTCAGCCTTCTGAGTAGCTGGGACTACTTGCCTGGCTAATTTTTTATATTTTTTAGTAGAAATGGGGTTTCACCATGTTGGACAGGATGGTCTTGATTTCTTGACCTTGTGATCCTCCCCACTTGGCCTCCCAAAGTGCTGGGATTACAGGCATGAGCCACCACACCTGGCCTTTGCAATCAATCTTTTAGGAGATGTTTTATCTTCTTGTATTTGGATATCTAAATCTCTAGCAAGGCCAGGGAAGGTTTCCTCAATTATTCCCTCAAATAAATTTTCCAAGATTTTTTCTGCTCTCTCTTCTCCCTCAGGAACACTAATTATTCTTAGCTGGGCCCTTTTACATAATCCCATATTTCTTGGAGACTGCTCATTTCTTTAGATTCTTTTTTCTTATTTTTGTCTGGTTGGGTTAATGCAAAAGCCTTGTCTTCAAGTTCTGACATTCTTTCTTCTACGTCTTCAAGTTCGCATTCTTTCTTCTACTTATTCTAGTCTATTGTTGAAAAATTTCACTGTAGTTTAGAATTTCCTAAGTGTGTCTTTTATTACCAGAAGTTCTGACTGATTTTTCTTTAAGATACCTCTTCCTTTAGAAAATTTTGTTCATTGGGTTTTGTTTTTGTTTTTTACATTTGTTTATGTTGGTTTTACCTTTCTTTGGTATCTCTTTGAGTACCTTAATAATCAGCCTTTTGAATTCTTCTTCTGATATGTCAACAATTTTATGTTGGTTTGGATCCATTGCTGGAGAGCTAGTGTGATCTTTTGGGGGTGTTTTAGAATCCCATATTGTCATATTACCAGAATTATTTTTCTGGTTCCTTCTAATTTGGTAAGACTAATTATTGTTGAAATTATTTTTGACTGCTTTTTTTTCTTTTCCCCCCTTAAGGATGTGATTTTAATGCTTATGGTTTATTGTAGTCTAATTCAGCTCTTGGTATTTTCAGGAGTGAAGACTGTATGAGTTCCTTGACTATAGAGAGGCTGATTCTGGGGAATATCTGCAAGAAATGCACAGATGTGACCTGTCCACAAGTCTCCCAGCAGTGGGTACTGGCACCAGCTATGTTGGGAATGACAGGGGAGTCACATAGACGCGGAGATTTCTTGGATATAGGTGGTCTTAGTGTATTGGCATTCTCAAATACCAGTTGTGATAGTAATGAACAGTCATGTGGACAGACTCAGGACCTCCTGGTTAGCCAGAGTGGTATAGGCGATGGTGATAGCTCAGGTCATGAACAAGTTTTCTCCTTCCTGGGTGCAGTGTTATTTTACCTGAATGCTGTAATGGACTGTGTCAGCTGGCCTCCACCCAGGAGGTGTTGGTTGCAAAACAGCACTAGCTGTGGTAGTAGTAGCAGGATTTGTGCCTGTTTTTTTGCAGTACTCTGGTTTCTCGGGAGATAGATGGGGCCATAAAGCTCCCCAAAGTTTTCATCCATTGTGTTCAGCTACATTTCCCACTCACCCCCTGATTCTGGCCAAGAGAGTTCTTCCCAACTTGAGGTTATATTGCTAAATTCAGTTGGGAGCCTCTTTTAACCTGCCACTGCTGCCTTAGTTGGCAAACTTCCACAAGGGTCCCAGTGAGGCAAAATAAGGAATGACTTCCTTCAGTCCACGCTGTAGACTGAGAATGCATACCAGGCTCCTCCTGCTGCCATTCCTAGTTCCTACTTTTCTATTTCTCACTGCTCCCTAAACCAGTTCCAATGGTGGGTAGGGTTAAGGCCTTCTGCATGGGCTGGATTGCCAGGTTCCCCAGTGGGGATGTATGTCCTAGAGTCTTCCTCTCTCATACTCTCCGTACTTAGAGATTTTTGCCTGGCTCATGGTATAGCCTGCAGCCTGCTGTTTCTTTCAAAGAATCTGTGGATTTCAGTTTTCCTTTAAGTTTCTGTATTGTTTCTTGAAAATGATGTTCACAGTATGAATCTACACACTATTTTGCCTTTCCAAGTGGGAGAGGCATGCTAAAATTGCCTCCAATCCACCTTCTTGGAGCCAGTCATCTTTTTAAAGAATGGTGGGGCTGGGTGCGGTGGCTCACGCCTGCACATCTCAGCATCTTGGGAGGCTGAGGCAGGTGGGTCACGAGGTCAGGCAATCGAGACCATTCTGGCCAACTTGGTGAAACCCCATCTTTACTAAAAATACAAGAAGTAGCTGGCCGTGGTGGCACATGCCTGTAGTCCCAGTTACTCGGGAGGCTGAGGCAATAGAATCACCTGAGTCTGGGAGGCGGAGGTTGCAGTGAGCCGAGGTCATGCCACTACACTCTAGCCTGGCAACAGAGCGAGAGTCCATCTCAAAAAAAATAAATAAATAAAAATAAAAAGAAAAGAAAAAGATTGGTGGAGTGTGGTCAATATTCCTTGTAGACACTATATTGTCCCAATACCTAAAGAGTTATTATTTATATATTTTTAAAAAACTACCACTTACACATTGTAGCTGCTAAAAGATAGAGATAGAGATACTTTTACTAACTCTTACATGAGTTTTTATGTCCCTGTCCAGGGCTGCTGAAATCACATGGTGCTCATAAATATCTAGTTATATAGCCAAGAAACAAAAATTGCTGTCTCTTATAACTTGGGTCTGGAAAGCTATTCCACCTACAAATTGTCAGAATTCTCAGACAACTCTATTAAACCCGTCCTCCTACACAGAGGTAAGAGATATCAGGTAAAATAACAAAAAAAAACATAATTAAACTCTGGAAGATTTAAAAAAAAATGATTAATAATTTTATTTTTATGCAAATAACAAATCTTTGGGACAGATCAAATGCATTTTTTACTTCCATATTGCCAAACTTTGATTTGATTGATTCTATATTTATCCCCATGTGGTAGCTGGAGCACTCACTTTAGAGAGAAACTTTCTTAATTCTAGCCTATCAAGGAGAATCTGCAAGTTAAAAACTCACTTTTATCAGCAGGCATTCCAAGAATGGCAGGTGGCAAATAAACCTCTTGGTGGATTATTCTAATTGTGTTTTCTTTTGCCTTCATAACTTAAAAAGTGGTAAAAGAAGGAAGAGGGAGATGCAATGGTTTTGACAGCTGTGTTTACCTCTTTTTCTAGTGAACGCTGTATGTGAAGTTTTCACTGACTCTGAGTATGAAGCTAGTTTGAGGGGGTCTGTAACTTACATAATGGATATATGGAAAGAAGAACTAGGAATAACTGGTTGCATTAAGTATATCAAAGTATTGACTAATGTTATTACTAATTATTTTTATGCCTTTCCCTACTTTTATTAATTTTCACAATTTTTTGTGAATTTATTTATGTTGAGAACAAGAGTAAATTACAAAATACTAAAACATAAAATTTAAATAAAAGAATGCAAAAATAAGATAAGGCAAAACTACAAGGTCTAATCTAAATGAAGCCATAATGATATTAATCTGCATTTTTTTTTTTTAAGAGACAGTCTTGCTCTGTCACCCAGGCTGGAGTGCAGTGGCACGATCTTGGCTCACTGCAACCTCCATTTCCTGAGTTCTAGCAATTCTCCTGCCTCAGACTCCTGAGTATCTGGGATTATAGGTGCACGCCACCACACCAGGCTATTTTTTTGTATTTTAGTAGAGATGGGGTTTCACTATGTTGCCCAAGCTGGTCTCAAACTCCTGAGCTCAGGCAATCCACCCCCCTCGGCCTCCCAAAGTGCTAGGATTACAGGCGTGAGCCACCGCACCCAGCCTGCATCTTCTTTTTATAACAATATCTCTTTTAATTATAAATCTAAACCATCAAATATCAGTTTAAACTGTTACTGTATATTTTACAAAATATATCTAAAAGGAATTTTATCACAAATGTTAGTTAATTGGTTGAGTATCTGGATATTTCTGATAACCTTGTTTCAATATAACACAGTGATAGTATTTTCCTAACAATTTCATTTTTTAAATAATTGAAGCAAAGAATCAAGTTTATTTTAAGTGACAAGCTTCATAGTAACTGCCTACTTAGTAAATGTTTTTTTTTTTAATTTGGATTTTTTGAAAGGAAATATGCATGTATTATGTCTTCAGAAATATGCAGACACTTATTTTTCTCACTAGCTGGAAGAACCCATAAAAGAAATGAGTTCATATGAGAGGTCAAAGTAAGAAGTGGAATCCCAGCAAGAACATATACTTCTCACTTGATCTTTCCAACTACCTCACATTGAATTATGTCTTTATATATTTACACTGTCTTCTCAATAGGACACCTTACATTTACTTAGAGTTTCAGCATTCATTTTTCACCAAAAACCTACCGCCTATATATAGTTGCAGGTTTTAAAAATTTTTTCTTATAATCCTCATGGAAATTTATCCAAAACAATATTACTTTTCGTAAAAAGTTACACAGCAAGACTGCTGCAATGGTGATTGTATTAGTCTGTTCTCACATTGCTAAAAATAAATACATGAGACTGGATAATTTCTAAAGAAAGGAGAGCTTAGTTGGCTCACAGTTCTGCAGGCTGTACAGGAAGCATGGTACTGGCATATGCTCAGCTTCTGGGGCGGCCTCAGGAAACTTATAATCATGGTGGAAGGTGAAGGGGGAGCACACACATCACATGGGCAGAGTAGGAGCAGGAGAGGAAGTGGGGAGGTGTGACACACTTTTAAACAACCAGATGTCATGAGAACTCACTGTTGCAATGACAGCACCAAAGGGGATGGTGTTAAACCATGAGAAGCTGCCCCTGTGATCCAGTCACCTCCCACCAGGCCCCACTTCTAACACTGGGGATTACAATTCAACATGAGATTTGGGCAGGGACACAGATGCAAACCATATCATTGATAAACACAGAATGTGATGGACATATAAAAAAGAGCTCCCACATCTGTCTGAATGAAGAACAGCTTCCAAAGAGGTTGCATTTTTGCTGAGACTTGATAGTAAATTTAAATGTTGACAGAAAGGCTCATGTGAAAAATATATAGAAAGATGGTGAGTATGATATGTTCTGGGAACTATGATTAGTTCTTTATTATTGGATGTACTTTATTTTTTATTTATTATTTTTGAGACGGAGTTTCGCTCTTGTTGCCCAGTCTGGAGTACAATGGCACCATCTCGGCTCACCACAACCTCTGCCTCCCGGGTTCAAGTGATTCTCCTGCCTCAGCCTCCCGAGGAGTTGGGATTACAGGCATGTGCCGCCATGCCTGGCTAATTTTGTATTTTTAGTAGAGACGGGGTTTCTCTATGTTGGTCAGGCTAGTCTCAAACTCCTGACCTCAGGTGATCCACCCGCCTCAGCCTCTCAAAGCACTGGGATTACAAGCATGAGCCATCGTGCCCGGCCTTGGATGTACTTTAAAATATTCTATTTGTCTTCACTAAGTCTCTTGAAATCTTGCAAAAATGTGTAAGGAAGTTAGTGGCCAGGAGTGAGCTTAAACAGCTAGATAGGAGCTATGTGAAAACGGCCTTGTGTAATTGGTAAAGGGATCTAAATTTGTCTATTCTTGTTTCAGTTCTTTCACTGTATCACTGTATTCTTGTTTCAATTATTTAAATTTTTCCTCATATTTAAAAATTAACAAAGTTTCTCTATCAGTCAAGTCTCATTGAAGTGACTCAAAGTCTGTCTTTTCAACAATTAACTTGTTAAATAAATACACAATTTTTATTTGCTTCTTTTCTAGACAAATAGCACAAAAATTATAATCCTTTAATGTAAATATCAAAACAGTGTTTTTAAATTTATAAACTGCTTTTTTAGATTGCATGTGGGCCAGATGTGGTGGCACACTTGTAATCCCAGCACTTTGGGAGGCTGGGGTGGGAGGATCATTTGAGGCCATGAGTTTGAGACCAGCCTCATGAGGCCATGAGGAAGGATCGTTTGAGCACAGAGATTTGAGGGCTGCAGTGGACTATGATCATGCCACTGCACTCAGGCTTGGGCAGCAGAACGAGATCCCAACTCTCCAAAAAAAAAGAATGCACATGTGCAGATGGTATCATCTAGCTCAAGTCACTAAAACATTTTTCTCCAGCTTTAGCTAAGTTTCACCATCATGGGAGATGCCTTTTTATAATCCCAGAGATATCAATTTAGACCTTTCAGACCTATCTCTACAGTATCATGCCTTTTTGGAAGTAATTGATATAAATTTTCAGTAAAATAGGTGCTATTAGGATTGATACATAAAGACCACCTTTCAATACTATTGATTATTATTTTATTTTATTTTATTATTTTATTTTTTGAGATGGAGTCTCGCCCTGTTGCCCAGGCAGGAGTGCAGTAGCATGATCTCGGCTCACTGCAACCTCCGTCTCCTGGGTTCAAGCAATTCTCTGCCTCAGCCTCCCGAGTAGCTGGGATTACAGGCTCCCGCCAACACGCCCGGCTAATTTGTTTTGTATTTTTAGTAGAGACGGGGTTTCACCATCTTGGCCAGGCTGGTCTTGAACTCCTGACCTTGTGATCCACCCGACTTGGCCTCCCAAAGTGCTGGGATTACAGGCATGAGGCACTGCTCCAGGCCCCATTATTTTCTTCTTAAGGGTACTAAAAAAGCCCCCATACATTATTTGCTATAAGCAGAGGGCAGAAATAACAGAAATTACACGCAATTATCTTGACAGACATCCATCCTCCGAGTGTGCTTGACAGTTTGTGCTATTTGTGTCTGTCTTGTGTGAGTATATTGTTATTAGGACATGTAAAATTCTTAAAGAGAGGCAAGCACCAGTTAGTATTAGTGAAAGATAAGGCAGCACACTGCAACGTCTGGAGTTGGGTGTACATGTATGGAAAAGGGAAACTTACAAAGAGGAAACAACATCCTTCCAGCAGGAAAATATGTAGCAGTCCAGGGGATACCTTAAATAGATAACAAAGGAATTGACTAATGTGTGAATATTGCTAGATTCTAAACATAGACCATGAAAGGTGCTAAACTGATTTGATGGGAAAATGAATACAAAGGAGCATATCCCTTCTTCCACCAGTTTTCGAGGCTCTTTCTAGTGCCCTCTATTGACAGAGCCAAAGGGGAGTCTGGTGCCAAAGGAGAAACACGGTTTTTAGAGTTCCAGCCTTAGCATCACAAAGCAAAGTATAGCTGGGTGGATTGGAAACTGGCATCAAAAGCTTAATAATTGGCACATCTACCAAATATATAACTGTCTGGTTTTTAAATAAATGACTATGAGTCTAATCATAGTGTGTGTGTGTGTGTGTGTGTGTGCATGTGCATATATATATATACACATATATGTGCATATATATATACACATATATGTGCATATATATATATACACATATATGTGCATATATATATATATACACATATATGTGCATATATATACACACACATATATGTGCATATATATACACATATATGCATATATATACGCACACACGTATGTATGCATATATATACACACACACATATATACACATAGCATGTGTGTATATATACACACACACATAGTATATATATGTATATGTATATATATGTGTGTGTGTGTGTATGTATCTATATATACACACTCACATACATAGTGTGTGTGTGTAATCTCAACACTTTAGGAGGCCGAGGAGGGTGGATTGCTTGAGCTCAGTTCAAGACCAGTTCGGGAAACATAATGAAATCCCATCTCTACCAAAAATACAAAATGTAGCCGGGCATAGTGGTGTGTGCCTGTGGTCGCAGCTACTAGGGAAGCTGATGTGGGAGGATTGCTGGAGCCTGAGCAGTAGAGGTTGTAGTAAGTGAGCCCAGATTGTGCCACTGTACTCCAGCCTGGTGAAAAAGTGAAACCCTGTCTCAAAAAAAAAAATGAGATGCAGCATGAATTGGAAGGCTCAGTATTATAAAGCTATCAATTTTCTGTAAATTGATCTAAAAATTTACTGTTGTTGCAACCAAATAATTTCAAAATGGTTTACAAAAACCTTTTTTTTAAAGTTCAAAAAATTTATAGGATAAAGAAAAACTTTGATAATTTTTTGAGGAAGAAAACAAGATGGGAAAACTTGCTTTATCAAATATCAAGTTATATTTTAAGATAGTTATTAAGATATTATGATATCAATGTATAAGTAGACAAATAGAACATAAATTTCAAAATCAGATCCATGCATATTTGAAAAATTGATATATGTCAGAGGGATGATTAAAAATGAGAAGGGATTTTTTATGAAATAAATGCTATTAGGGCAACTGATTGTTCACATGAGGAAAAACTGAACTTGAATTACTATTTCAGCATATATACAATGACTAGTTTTAGATGGATTAAGAACTAAGTTTGAAATGTACAGTTTTAACACCTTCAATAAAATATTGAATCATATTTTCATGATATCAAATCAAGGGAAAACAAAATTATGTAAAATATTGATGTATTTGATTATATTAGGAGAGAAATTTATTAACACAAATTAACATTAAAGGTTAAAGGTCAAATAATTTTATATTTGAAAAAATGTAATGATATTAATTAAAGAAATACCTTGAATATAATGACAAAAAAATAAAATAATGACAATAAAAGAATAATCCTATAGATATATAGGCAAAATATATCAACCATAAATACACAGAGGATATAACACATATAGCCACTGTAGACATGGAAAGATATTCAATAATTCCATGTCCATGAAACACAGTTTTTAAGAAATAAAGTATTATATATTGCTGACCACGTGCAGTAGTGAAAACTCACATAGCCTCATGGT
Source organism: Gorilla gorilla gorilla (assembly GCF_029281585.2). Lineage (NCBI taxonomy): Eukaryota > Metazoa > Chordata > Mammalia > Primates > Hominidae > Gorilla > Gorilla gorilla. The sequence goes on from NC_073230.2 coordinate 20,813,952, forward strand.
GAAATGGTAAATTATTACATCCATCTTTGAAAATAATATTCCAATATCAAATACTATTCAGCATATTTATACACTGCAATCCAGACTTTCCATTTTTATGCACATACCCTAGACAGACATTGCACATGTGCACAAGGAAACATGCACAGAAACACTGCTTACCACATTTGTTTTTACTGAAAAAATTGTAAACAACCTAAATAAGTATTTGTCAATAGGAGGATGAATAAATAAATTGTGGTACAGCAGTACAAAGAAAGCAGTAGGTCTACCTATATAAGCATAAATAAATCTCGTTTGTTGACCAAAATAAATGAACATTGCAGAATAACGATGGTGTAATATGACATTGAATCTTAAAGTATGCAAAACAGTATTTTTTATAAATATATATTTTTATAAAATATTTCTTAAACATTTATTAGAATTGATTAAAAGACAGATTCAGAAAGTAACCATTTCTCAGGGAATGGGATTCATAAGGGAAAATAGTGGTCTCATGCATAATCTGTAAAATATACATCTTTAGTAAATAAAGTCACTGAAACAAATATTACATGTGGTTAAGAGATGCTAAACCTGGATTGTGAGAATAGGAATTCAGTTATTTGTTATACATGTTTATTCCTTTTTCTCTGTACTTTTGAAAAATTTAACTACCTACTCGATTGAATATTTGTACTGATAAAAATGCAACCCAATCCATACCTCACCCTTTATACAAGAATTAACTTAAAATGTAAATTTTACAATGTAAAACCTAAAAGTATGAAACTTATAGAAAAAGATAGAAGAAAATTATGACTTTAGGTCAAATATTTCTTACATATGAGACAAAAAATACATTTTACTAAAGAAAAATGATAAACTACGTAAAATTTATTAATGACAAGTGATTATTAACAGAATACAGATGAGCCACAGGTTAGGAAAGAAGATTTGCAAATCACATATCACGAAAAATCTTATATCCAGAATATAGAAAGAATTCTCAAAACTCAACAGCTAAGAAACAACCCAATAAAATATAGGCAATATTTTAGACAGTAGACATGAATAGACTCTTTACCAAGCAAGAGTTACAGATGATCAATAGATACGTGAAAAAGATAGTCAATATCATTAGTCATTAGGTAAATGGATGTACAACTGCAATGAGATACCACTTTGCAACTATTATAATGAAAAAGAAGAAAACTGACAATGCCAAGTGTTGACATGGATGGGGAACAACTGGAGCTTTCATACATTGCTGGTTGGAATGTAAAATGGTACAGCAAAACTTTCATTTTTTATAAAGTTAGGCACATGATTATGATATAATACAATATTCCCTCTCCTAGGTATTTACCTAGGAGACTAGGAGATATGAAAATATTTGTTCACACAAAAACTAGTACAAGTATATTTATAGCAGCTCTATTTTAATCATCAAAAACTAGAAAAAACTTAGATGTCTCTCAGTAAATAAAATGATAAATAGTGGAACATATACATACAATGGAATATTACTCAGTGATTTAAAAAAAGCAATTAACTAGGCTTCATCTATATAATATGAACCTTGGTCTCCACAACCCCTTATCTTAACCCAGACACTCCCTTCTATTGATTTCAGGTCTTCAGCTACCTATCCCCTGGAAGCCCCGGCTTCAAGCTGTCCTTCCTTTCCAGATCAAATCAGTGTACATCTTACATGTATTGATTGATGTCTTATGTCTTCCTAAAATGTAAGCTGTAGTCTGACCACCTTGGGCACGTGTTCTCAGGATCTCCTGGGGCTGTTTCATGAGCCATGGTCACTCATATTTGGCTTAATAAATTTATTCAAATACTAAAAAACATAATTAACTGTTGATACATGCAATAACATAAATGAATATCAAGTATACTGTGCTAGGTAAAAGAAGGCTGACTTAAAGGCTACACACTTTACTATTCCCTTTACATGACATTGTGGGAAAGGCAAAATTATGGAAACAGAAAACAGATTAGTGGTGGCCAGGAGCTGAGCAAGAAAGGGGCTTATTTAAAAGGAGCAGCAACACAACAGTTTTTTAAGTGGAGATAGACCTCTTTTGAATTGTAGTTTTTGTCTTGTGTGCCTTAGTCTATACTCAGAACTGAACACCAAAGAGGTAAATGTTATTATTGTGTGTAAAATAAAAATTGACTAAGCAATAATATAAATATATAGGTATATATGCACGTATATGTACAAATATATTTTACAAATAATGTAAAACTTGATTTAATAATTTTCAGTACCTGTATTCTGAGTTTCCATATTACAAAGACTACTTGTCTGCCAATTCAGGGAGAAAAATTATGTTGTGAATAATTGAAATCTGTTAAAATTATTGAGATTTTCAGACAATTTTCAGAATAGAAAAGAAAGAAAATTTGTAAAATTTTCCATATGATTCTCTTGTCTTTATTCTATACTATTTCTAAAATACAGGTTTTTATGGGGCTTTAGGTTCAATGTTTTCAAGCAACCATCACAAAACCCTGGACAATTTTAGAGGTGGGGGTGAAAACAAAGGAAAGTGGTTGTTAACCAAATGGCAGAAGCTAAGCAAGCCATGGAATGGGTGAATACTAAATGTCAATGAATAGCTGTTCTATGCTTCCAGACCCTTCTGTTTGTATTAATTAATAGAGTTAATTAAAAGTAGATATAATATGATGATGAATTTTTTTAAAAAAGAATACTGCATATTTTTCTTTTAACATTCCCCATAGTCTGCTTTCTTGGAAACATTACTTTTTATTTGTTCTTTTTTAAAAAACAAACACTGTTTTTGATAGACATTCAAACATCTTTCATAAAAGACAGAGACTACTTCTTCAAATGCAAACCAAAAGGGAATTTGGAATAATTTTCTTGCCCTGTAGGAGGATTTTCCTTAGGGAAAGCTTATTTAATAGAGAAAATGTGTTGATTTCAGTAATCACAGATGTTTATTCCAGTCTATTTATATTTGGCTCTATATTTTTTATGACATAAATAAATTTCTTAAGTTTGGTGCTAATAAGAGTTTGTGATGCTGATAATCCTGACTACAGTTAACAAAAATGCATATGGCTATTCTCCAGGCTTGTTCACACAGATCTATCCACACACATCTTCATAGCAAATCTGTAATGCCCCTGCTACTTAATTACTTGGCATCTATTGTGCAAAGACTGACGGCCTTACTACATAGTTGGGAAGAAAGACAAATTTCTATTGAGGAATAGACTGAGGTCACAGTGCTTATAAGCTATTACAGATTTGTTTACTTTCTTTATAAAGGTAAAATGTATCAGTGGCAAGTCATGATTATATTTCTAATGTTGATTTACATCAGATTCCATTATGTGGAATCTGAAAAATTTTAGCTAGAATTGCATAAATCCATTTTAAACCTTGAAATTTCTTAAGCATCTAAGGCATACATTTTGTAGAAATTTTGAAATGGGAACTCTGATGTGTTTGAGTGTGTGTGTGTGTATAGTCGTATATAATCATATACATAATAAACCCCTCCCATCACACACACAAACATTCCCTTAAAGGAGTACTAGCATGAAAGACAGAGGAAAGCTAGTATTTATTAAGCACCCATTTAGTAAGACTCTTAGCTGTTATTAATTACTATTATTTTTTCTTTCTTTCTTCCCTTTTTTTTTTTCTTTTTGAGACTGAGACTTACTTCTGTGGCCTGGGCTGGAGTGTAGTGACCTGATCTTGGCTCACTGCAACCTCGCCCTCCCAGGTTCAAGTGATTCTCCTGCCTCAGCCTCCCGGGTAGCTGGGACTACAAGCATGCAGCACCATGCCTGACTAATTTTTGTATTTTTAGTAGAGACGAGGTTTCACCATGTTGGTCAGACTGGCCTCCAACTCCTGACCTCGTGATCCACCTGCCTCCGCCTCCCAAAGTGCTGGGATTACAGGCGTGAGCCACTGCATCCAGCCGGCTATGATTATTTTTCTAAGCTTTGATCATAAGAAATCTCTAAGATACATGTTTAAACAGAAAATTGTGTCTTCCTCAAGGCCTACCAAATCAGACCTTAGGAGTAGAGGTCTAGGAATGTGTAATTTAGCAATTGCCAGAGGCGAGTCTTTTGACCAACAGAGTTTGAGAAAAACTGAGAAGAGTTCATTTAAACTTCAAGTTATGCTGTAGACATTGTATCAATTATAAAGAAACTAAAACAAATATATATCAATAAACTTGGGCAATGTTGATTTATGATAAATGAGATCTAGAATGTGAAATAAATCTTTGAATTCAAAAGTCTACATTTTCCTACCCTTGCGGTACTTGCTTTTTTCTTTTAACAGCTTTACTGATACGTAACTTACATATCATAAAATTTACCCAGGAATTCGAGGCTGCAATGAGCTATGATCACACAACTACACTCCAGCCTGGGCAACAAAGTGAGACCATATCTATCAATCAATCAATCAATCAATAAAGCCATCGATTTTTACTATATTCACAAAGCTGTGCAACCATCACTATTAGGACATTGTAGAACACTTTAATTACCCCTAAAATAAACCCAGACACATTAGCAGTTATTCCCCATTTCTTCCTTTCCTCACACCTGGCAATTACTAATTTACTTTTTTTTTCTCTGTGGATTTGCCTATTATGAATATTTCTTTAAAATGAAATCACACAGCATGTTGCCTTTTGTGTTTGGCTTCTTAATGTTATAATATTTTCAAGGCTCGTCCACATTGTAGCTTGTATCAATTCTTCTATACTTTGTGTGAAAGTTTTTCTATGAATATATATTTTCAATTATGTTGAATATGAGTGGAATTGTCAAATGATAAGATAGCTCTATGTTTAACATTTTGTGGAATTCCCAAACTGTTTTTGAAAGTTTTTGTACAATTTTACAATTCCACCACCAACTTTCCTCTATATCTATCAACACTTTTTATTTTTGATCTTGTCATTTTGCCATCTTAATGGGTGCAAAATGCTATCTCATTGTAGGGTTTTTTTGGTTTGTTTGTTTGTTTGTTTTGAGATGGAATCTTGCACTGTCGCCCAGGCTGGAGTGCAGTGGCGCAATCTCCGCTCACTGCAAGCTCCACCTCCCCAGTTCACGTCATTCTCTTGCCTTAGCCTCCTGAGTAGCTGGGGCTACAGGCGCCAGCCACCAAGCCCGGCTAACTTTTGTGTGTGTGAATTTTTAATAGAGACGGGGTTTCATCGTGTTAGCTGGGATGGTCTCAATCTCCTGACCTCGTGATCTGCCCACCTCGGCCTCGCAAAGTGCTGGGATTACAGGCTGGGATTATGGCCACCGCACCTGGCCTAGGTTTTTTTTTTTTTTTTCTTTTGAGACAGCCTTGCTCTGTCGCCCAGGCTGGAGTGCAATGGTGCCATCTCCTGGGCTCAAGTGATCCTCTTGGCTCAGCCTCCTGAGTAGCTGGGACTACTACTGTATGGTTTCCAAAGTTCCTCTTGTTATTGATTTCTAGTTTTATTCCATGTGATCAGAGATGATACTTGATATAATTTCATCTTTTAAAATTTTTAAGACTTGTTTTGTGGCCTAATGTATGGTCTATCTCTGAGAATAATCTATGGGCTGAGGAAAAGAATATGTATACTGTAGCCATTGGATGAAATGTTCTGTAAATATCTACTAGGTTCATCTGGTCTGTGCCACAGATTAAGTCTCATGTTTCCTTGTGGATTTTCTGAATGGATGATCTGTCCAGTGCTAAAAGTGGAGTGTTGAAGTCTCCAGCCCTTATTGTATTGAGATCTATTTCTCTTTTTAGCTCTAATAATATTTGCTTTGTATATCTGGGTGCTCCACTGTTGGGTGCATATATATTTACAATTGTAATATCCTCTTGCTTAATTGACCCCTTTATCATTATATAATGCCATTTTTGTCTCTTTTTACACTTTTTGCCTTGAAATCTATTTTGTCTGATATAAGTATAGCTCCTTCTATTCTTTTTTGGCTTACATTTGCATGGAATATCTTTTCCATTCCTTTATTTTCAGTATTTTTGTCTTTATATGTGAAGCATGTTTCTTGTAGACAACAGATCATTGGCCTTGTTTTTAAAAACCCATTCAGCCACTCTGTGTTTTGATTGGAGAGGTTAGTGCGTTTACTTTCAATGTTATTGTTGATAAAGGCTTACTACTGCCAGTTTGTTATTTGTTTTCTGGTTGTTTTGCCTTCGTCCCTCTCTCCCTTCCTCCCTCCCACCTTCTCCCCTCCCTCCTTCTCCCCTTCCCTCCATTCCTTCCCTCCATTCCTTCCTTCCTTCCTTCCTTCCTTCCTTCCTTCCTTCCTTCCTTCCTTCCTTGTCATCCTTTTTGTGAAGCTTATTTTTTATGGTGGTATGTTTTAATTTCTTGCTTTTTATTTTTTTGTATATCTGTTGTAGATTTCTTGATTTGAGGTTACTATGAGGCCTGCAGATCACATCTTATAAGCCATTATTTTAAACTGATGTCGACTTAACACTGATTGCAAAAACAAGCAAAGAGAAAACGAATAAAAATGCTACACTTTAACTTCATTTCCCCTTTTTGACTTTTTGTTCATATTGATATATTATTGTCTATGCATCGATATGTTGCTGTAGTTATTCTTTTTGATAGATTCATCTTTTAGTCATTCTACTCAAGATGATGAGTAGTTTACACAGCACAATTACGGTGTTGCAATACTCTGTTTGTACGTATACTTACTATTACCAATGACTTTTGTACCTTCAGATAATTTCTTATTGCTTGTTAACAACCTTTTCTTTCAGACTGAAGAACTCCATTTAGCATTTCTTGCAGGATAGGTCTGGTATTGATGAAATCCCTCAGGTTTTGCTTTTGTTTGTCTGAAAAAGTCATTATTTCTTCTTCATGTTTCAATGACATTTTCATTGGATATGCTATTCTAAGATAAAACTTTTTTTTCCTTCAACACTTTAAATATGTCATGCCACTCCCTCCTGGCCTGTAAAGTTTCCACTGAGAAGTCTGCTCCCAGATGTACTGGATCTCTTTGGATGTTATTTGTTTCTTTTTTCTTGCTGCTTTTAGACTCCTTTCTTTATTCTCTTCTTTTGGGAGTTCGTTTATTAAATGTCTTGAAGTTGTCTTACATGGTTTAAATCCTCTGGGTGTTGTGTAATCTTCTTGTACTTGAATATTGACATCTTTCTTTAGATAGAGTTCTCTGTTATCCCTTTGAATAAACTTTCTACCCTGAACTCTCACTCTACCTCCACTTTAGGGCAGATAACTTAAATTTTCTTGATCTCGTAGGCTTGCTTTATTCTTTTTCTTTTGTCTCCTTCAATTGTATATTTTCAAATAGCCTGTCTTTAAGCTCACTAATTCTTTTTTCTTCTTGATCAATCCTGCTGTTTACTCTGATGCATTCTTCTATATGTCAGTTGTTATGTTCCAGCTCCAGAATTTCGGTTCAATTTTTAAAAAATCATTCATATCTTTATGTTAAATTTATCTGATGGAATTCTGAATTCTTTCTCTATATTGTTTTAAACTTTAAATTTTAGTCTATAAAATTAAGAAATTTATAGCTTTCTTAAACCAGCTATTTTGAATTTTCTATCTGAAAAGTCACATATCTCCATCACTCTGGGATTGGCCACTGGTGCCTTATTTAGTTTGTTTAGTGAAGTCATGTTCCTAGATAGTCTTGATACTTGTGGATGTTTTTCAATGCCTGGACATTGAAGAGTTAGGTATTTATTGTAGTCTTTGCAGTCTAGGCTTGTTTGTGCCCATCCTTTTTTAAGAAGGCTTTCCAGGCATTCCAAAGGAATTAAGTGTTGTGATCTAAGTCTTTGATCACTGCAGCTGTATCTGCATCAGGGGGCCCTTCAAACCCAGTAACATTGTTTCTCTTACCCACTCATAGAGATACCACCATGGTGGTCTTTGGTAAGATCTGGAAGAATTCACTGGATTCTTACCAAGCAGAATGTCTGGTCTTTTCCCTTACTTTTCCCAGAATAAATGGAGTCTCTCTTCCTGTGCTCAGCTGCCTGGAGCTTGGGGAAGGGTGACACAAGCACCCTGTTGCCACCAGACTGAGACTTAGCTGGGTCAGACCTTCCTATCCATATTTTAAAAAGATACTCTTTTCCAATTTTTTTCTGAATATTTTTCCCAGCTGACACTGTGTGTTCTCTATTTACTTATATAAATGTAATTTGATGAGCCCCAAAGAGAAAGATAGATGAAAATTATTTTAGAAAGAATAGAAAAAAGAAAATATGCCTTAAAAGGCCATACTTAAAGATTCATCTTCAATTTATTTGTCATCATATGCAATAGCAGAAAATGTTTACAACATAAACTATGTTTTCTTAAAAATTTTACTTTATCATGTGTCGTCAGTAAGACAGTAGGTCAACAGTGGGTGTATTTTTTTCTGCTTTGATTGTATTTTATTTAATTATTAATTTTGGCTTAGTAGAGTCTTCCTTTGGCAGGCTGGACAAATGTCATGGCCCCTAGCCCTTTCCAACTCATAATGAAAATAGACCTATTTCCAGCTGCACCTTGCTGATTGCTTCTACCTGCGCTCAGGATAATTTGTTCAGTGTAAATGAAGACTTCAGTAGTTGTTGAAGGAAAAAGGTACAAAAAGAGACTGTTGTGCGCATCTACATAAAGCGGCTTGTACAAAACAGTCCTGATTAAATGAAAGTGTCTTAAGATTATGAGATCTTCAGTGTTTCACAATTACAATTAAAGCAGTCATCATAAATAATTACTGTAAACTAGAAAATCAACCATATCTGGCAAATTAGAATTCATTTAATTTGCCTTAATGTGGTTTTCACTTTCTTTTCTATTTATGAAGAAACTATAATGCTATTCATTTTTATGAAAACACTGATGATTTTAATGTACTTTTATTTAAAAAAATTCTAAAACTGACCTAAAACTTAAATCAGACGGGTTTTCATTAAGTTAATAAATTCTTGATAATATCAGAAAAATAATATCAGAATCAGAAAAAGTTGTTAAAGCAGTAAACAGCATATTATTTAGGCAAATTCCATTAAATGCACATCATATGAGCATCATTAAATGTTCATAAATTCATTAAATGTATCATCAGTATCTCAGTATGGAAAAGATTCTCATTCCTTTTTAAAATTTTATATATAATATATAAATTATATATAATTTTTATATATATAAAATTTTATATTTAATATAATTTTATATATAATATATATTATATAATATATATATTTATATATTATATAATATTTTTAAAATTTTGAAAAGGAATGAGAATTCCTTTAAAAATAAAATTTTTAAAATTTTATATATAATATATATTATATAATATATACTTATATATTTTATAATATATATTTATATAATATATATATTTATATATTATATAATATTTTTAAAATTTTGAAAAGGAATGAGAATATCTTTTCCATACTGAGATAGTGATGATACATTTAAAGAATTTATGAACATCTAATGATGCTCATATGATGTACATTTAATGGAATTTGCCTAAATAATATGCTGTTTACTGCTTTAACAACTTTTTCTAATTCTGATATTATTTTTCTGATATTATGAAGAATTTATTAACTTAATGAAAACCCGTCTGATTTAAGTTTTAAGTCAGTTTTAGAATTTTTTTAAATAAAAGTACATTAAAATCATATATAAAATTATATATTATATATTATATATAAAATTACATATTATATATTATATATAAAATTATATATTATAGATTATATTATATATACAATTATATATTATATATTATATATACAATTATATATTAAGTATATATAATATATAATTATATAAAATTATATATAATTATATAATATATATTATATATATTAAATATATATTATATAATATATAATTGTATATATAATATAATCTATAATATATAATTGTATATATAATCTATAATTTATAATTGTATATATAATATATAATTTATAATTGTATATATAATATATAATATATAATTGTATATATAATATATAACATATAATATATAATTGTATATATAATATATAATTGTAAATATAATATATAATTTTATATATACTATATATTATATAGTATATAATTTTATATATAATATATACTATATATAATTTTATATATAGTATATAGTATATATAATTTTATATATGATATATTATATAGTATATATAATCTTATATATAATATATTATATACTATATATAATTTTATATATACTATATTGTATACTATATATAATTTTATATATACTATATTATGTATTATATATGATTTTATATATTATTAAAATTATATATAATATATAATATATTATTAAAATTATATATAATATATAATATATTATTAAAATTATATATAATATGATATATAAAAATTACATATATATTATATATAATTATATATAATATATAATATATATAATTATATATAATATATATTATATAAAATTATATATATTATATAAAATTATATATAATTATATTTTCTAAAATATAATTAATTATATATAATATATATAATTATATATGATATATAAAATACATATTATGTATAACATATATATAATATATATCATATAATATATATGATATATAATATATATAAATTATATGATATATATAATATATATATTATATATAATATGTGATATATAATATGATATATATAATATGTGATATATAATATGATATATTATAATATATGATATCTATAATATATAATTATATATTATAATATATGATATACATAATATATATGTATATATTATGTACATATATTTATAGTTATGTGTGTATATAATATATAACATATATAATATATATAATATAATTATATATAATTATGTATAAGAGATATAATATAATTATATATTATATACATATATTTAATACATATTATATATTAAATATATATAATATATAATATATATAATGTGTATATATGTGTATTATATATATGTATATATAATATATATGTATATTATATATATGTATATATAATATATATGTATATTATATATGTATATATAATATATATGTATATTATATATGTATATATAATATATATGTATATTATATATGTATATATAATATATATTTATATGTATTATGTATATATAATATACTTATGTATATATAGTTATGTGTGTATATATAATATATAATAATATATATAATATATAATATAATTATATATTATATATATTATATTTATATATAATATATAATATGTATATATGTAATATATAATATGTATATGTGTATATAATATGTATATATGTATATAATATACATATATAGTATAATATATGTATATTACATGTTTATATATTAAGTATATGTAATATTATATTTACATATATAGTTATATATATAATGTGTATTTATATAAGATATAATGTATATTTATATAATATATATTATAATACATAATTAATATAATTTTATACAATAATTATTATATAATTATATATATATAAAATATATAGTTTTTTCTTCCTTCAACTTTTATTTTAAGTTCTGGGGTACATGTGCCAGATGTGCAGGTATGTTACATATGTAAACATGTGCCATGGTCATTTGCTGCACAGATCATCCCATTATCTAGGTATTAAGCCCAGCATCCCTTAGCTATTCTTCCTGATGCTTCTCCTTCCCCATCCCCAACAGGGCCCATTCTGTCTCTCTCTCTTCTCTCTGTGTTTTCCCTCTATTCTCTCTATCTCTATCCTCAGGAAGTAAATAACTGATGATGTGATGAAAACATACATAAAAACATGATTCCAGCATAGAAAATGTTTTTTCAGCCCATAAAACAGTACTTAAATGATATTATTTTAAAAGGACAGTTGTGATGTCAATTTGGCTTTCATTTTAGTAATCAATAATATTTAGTATATGAAAAATTAAAAGAAATATAATTTTGAAAAATCATTTAAATAAAATCAATGTAATCGGAAAGCCAAAGAACGTATGCTATCCGGATTGAGTAAATACTTTAAATTGAGAACTCGTAGGTCCTATATGGAGTTATGCCATCATATTTGAGACCCAATAGAAAGACTAAACTATTCTTCACCTAAATCCACTGACACGCATTGTGAACTTGAAAGTGGGAAGGGTTCTCCTTCACATATACATAATAAATTTTCTACTTAACTCTCAACATATTTGAGTTTATGTGAGAGAGAACATGTAAGTACTTTTTAATAGTGAAGCTGAGGACTATATAGAATTTTCTTATGCTAAAGAATGTCTTTTCTGATAAAATTAAACTTTTGTCTATGCAGTGGCTCAGCAAGAGCACAACTATGTTATTTTGTCCTGGTGTTTATTTGACTATATGATGAATCAAACATTAAATAGCTAACTTCCTCCCAGTCCCCTGGTTCAGTATCTTTCCTATATTATTTAAAAGACATGAATCAAGCACAATATACTTAATTATTTTTAAGGAAAAAATAATATAGCCATTAATGGGATTTATTTTCTAGTATTATTTGGAATAGTATAGTTATAATGTTTTATAGAAAAATATAATTAACCCAGTGTTAAAACTCAAAAATAGGATATAGTCTTTATCTACTTCTAGGACAGCAAACTTAATGCCTATTGACAGAATGTTTTTAAAGAGCGTTTTTTGACTGTACATTATTTTTCCATTTATTCTTGATTCCTTTTCTGATGTACCATCTCCTCCCATAGTTATCTTGTGTGTGTGTGTATGTGTGTGTGTGTATGGTGAGTTCACAAGATCTACACTTTCGGTAAATTTCAAGTACATAGTATAATATTAACTATGGTTACTGTGCTGTACATAGATGTCTAGAACTGTTCATCCTACATAATTGAAACTCTGTTCCCCCTTGAGTAACATTTCATCTTTTTTCCCACTCCCACCCGATCACATCTGGTAACTACCATTCTAATTCCTTCTGTTATGATATTGATTTTTTAAGATTCTTATGTTCTTGGCATCAAGCAGTACTTATTTTTTATATGTCTGGCTTATTTCTCTTAGCCTAATAAATAATGTCATTTGTTCTTACGAATGAAATGATTTCCTTATTTTTTTAAGGATAAGTAACATTCCATTGTGTAAGTATACCATAATTTCTTCATTCATTTGTTGATAGTCACTTAGGTTGTGTCTATGTTTTTGCTATTGTGAATAATACTGCAGTGAACATGAGAGTGCTGACATCTCTTTGACATTCATGTCTTTTGGATATATAGCCATTAATGGGATTGCTGAATCATAATAGAGTTTTATTTGAATTTTTTTGGGAATGCCTATACTGTTTTCCATCATGACTGTACCAATTTACATCCCCATCAACATTGTTCCAGAGTTCCCTTTTCATTACATCCTTGCTAGTAGGTCCAGGGCTTTTTTTTGTTGGGAGGTTTTGGATTATTGTTTCAATTCCCTTTATAGTTAACTGGCCTTTTCAGGCTTCATATTTCTTCTTGATTGAGTCTTGGTAGGGTGTATGTTTGTAGGAATTGATCCAGTTCTTCTAGGTTTCGCAATTTGTTCACATATATTTGCTTCTAATAATCACTTATGATCTTCTTTCCCCTGGGACACCTATTGTTGTCTCTCCTATTTCATTTCTGATTTTATTTGAGTCATCTCTCTTTTTTTCTTTGTCAGTTTAAATGTTTTCAATTTTGTGTACTTTTCAAAATACAACTTGTAATTTGGGAATAGTTTGCTCTTCTTTTTCTAGTTTTCTGAAGTGAGAAGTTAGGCTCTTTAATGACATCTTTCTTCTGTTTAATGTAGGCATTTAACACTGTCATTTCCCCCTAAGTACTGTTTTTGCTTTTGCCCACACGTATTGGTATGTTGTGTTTTTGTTTTTATCTTTTTATTTTTAAAATTCTTTTTTGATTTACTATTTGACCTAATGATTGGTCAAGACTCTATTGTTTAGTTTCCATAACATTTTGAATTTTCTCATTTTCTTGCTGTTAATGATTTCTGGTTTCATTCCATTGTAGTTAGAACAGGTACTTGGTATGATTTTGATCTTAAATTTGCTAAGACTTGTTTTGTGGCTTACTATCTTAGAGAATAGTCTATGTGCACTTGAGAAGAATGTATATTCTTCTGCTATTGGGTGGAATGTGCTGTATATGTCTGTTAGATGTATTTGCACTATAGTGTTGTCCAAGTTCTTTATTTATTGATTTTCTGCCTGGATGCATTATGCATTATTGAAAGTGGGGTATTGAAATCTCTTACTATTGTTGTCTGACTGTCAAGTTCTCCGTTCAGAGCTAACAATATTAGCTTTATATAATTTGATGTTCTAATATTGAGTACATACACACGTATGTTTACAATTGTTATATCTTCTGATTGAATTGACACTTTTATCATTATATAATGAGTCTTTTGTCATTAGAGAGAGTTTTTGGCTTAAAGTCTATACTCTCTGATATAAGTATAGCCAATCCTGCTCTCTTTTGTTTACCATTTACCTCTATATCTTTTTCTATCTTTTCACTTTTAGCCTACGTGTGTCCTTGAATCTAAGTGAGGTTCTTGTAAATATCATAGATATTACTTTTTTATCCATTCAGTCACTCTATCCATTTTTTGATTGAGGAGTTTAATCCACTTTCATTAAAAGTGGTTTATGATAGGTAAGGATTTACTACAGGTATTGTGTTAACTGTCTTCTGTTTGGTTTGTTGTTTTGCCTCTCTTTTATTCTCTTGCTAACTTTCTTTGTGTTTTGTTTTTGATTGTACTTATTAACTTTGGTTCATTTATTTTTTTTCTCGTGTGTAACTTCTGTGGGTGTTTTCTTTATGGTTACCATGGGGCTTGCATAAAATTTCTTATAATTAAAATTGTCTATTTAAGCTGATAAAAATTTAATTTCACTTGCATACAAAAACTCTGTAATCATACATCTCCTTCCTTCACATGATATGCTATGACATCACAATTTACATCTATTTATGTTGTGTACCCTTTAACATAATTTAGTCTTAGTTATTCGAATATTTTTTATGTTTTAATTTTTACACTAAAGTTAACAGCAATTTACCCACCATCATTATAGTGATACAGTATTCTGGTTTTATCTATCTATTTACCTTTACAAAGAGTTTCATACTTCTTATGCTCTTATATTTCTGTTAACATTTTTTTGTTCCAACTTGAAGACTTGCTTTAGCATTTTTGGTAAAGCAGGTCCAGTGGTGATGAAATCATTTAGTTTTTGTTTGGAAAAGCCTTTATGTTTCCTTCATTTTTGAAGAGTAGATTTGTTGTGTATAATATTCTTGGTTGACGGTTTCCTATCGCACTTTGAATATACCATCTCAGTCACTTTTAGCCTGCAAGATTTCTTGGGATAAATCTGCTGATAGTCTTATAGTCATTTTATTGTATGTAAAAAGTCTCTTTCTCTTGCTTCTTTCATAATTCCATGTATTTAACTTTTGACAATTTGATTATAATGTATCTCAGTATGGGTTTCTTTAGATTTTTCTTATTTGGCATCATTTGGGCTTACTAGATCTGCCTATGTATTTTCTTCTGCATATTTAGGAACTATTCAGATGTAACTTATTTGAGTAAACTTTTCATCTGTTTTTCTCGTTTTCTTCTGGCATGGTCATTATTCCTATTTCAGTCTTATTGATGGTATCCTATAAAAACTGGGGGATTTTTTAGTGATATGTCTTCAAGTTTGATGACTCTCTCTGCTACTTAATCTAGTCTGCGGATTAACCACTTTATTGGTTCGTGTACTTCAGTTATTGTATTCTTTACCTCTATGACTTCTGCTTGGTACTTCTGTTATGTTTTCTGTCTTTTTGTTGAAATCTCGCTTTGTTCTAAAATTGTTCTCCTGGCATCTGTGATCATCTTTATGACTGTCATTTTAAATTATTTTTCTAGTAACTTATCTCTTCTGGAGATTTAGTTTGTTTTTTATTTGTACTATATTTCCCTTTTTCTTTATTTTCCTTGGCTCTCTGTATTGGTGTCTGCACATTAAATAAAGCAACCACTTTTCCTGCTCTTCACAGTCTGGTCTTGTGTAGGAGATAAGACTTAACAATGATCCCAGCCAGAGACTCTAGGTGTCTCTCAAACCTTTACGCTCATTCAGACTGCTGTCTTTGTTCTTAACGGCTCCCAGAAGACTAGAATTTGCCAAATCCCATCAGTGCTCCAAGACTGGAGAGCTCGAAGCCTGTCCCTTGGGTATCACCTGGAAAAGTTGGATCACTGGATGTGTAGCCCAATTCCTTCTCTCATCAGGGAGAAACTGGGAGCCAGAGTTGTCACCTACTTGTTCTGCACTGATCCAGGGAGAGAAGTTGTGACAAAAGCCTGCACACTCATTCAGAGTGCATGTCATTTTGGACTATTGCTTTGCTCTCCATTACCCATAGATATCTAGAGAATGCTGGGCTTCATCAGCTCTCAAAGAGAGGGGGATTAATGGTCAGCCCCTTCAATAGCAGCTAGAAAAGTCAGGGTGCTAGATGTCTAGTCCACCTCCTTCTCAGGGAAATTTGAAGGATTGGTTTTATCACTGGAGAAAGCTGGAGCAGGAGACACAGGAAGAGCTAACATTCAGAAAACCAAATCAGTTCCTAGAGACAGGGAAGTTAGCAGCCAGACCCTTGGGCTGCAGCCAGAAAAGTTGGGAGATTAGATGTGCAGTCTAACTCCTTCTGGGGAGAATCTGAGAAGTGTGCTTTATGGCCTATATTCACTGTTTACTGATCCGAGGGGTAGAGCCATAATGTGCTCGTGTGTCCATTTAAAAACACTTGTTCCCTGTTGTTCCAGGGGACTAGCAAATGCCGGGCCCTATCAGCTCCCCGGGATAGGCAATTTAGGAGGCAGTCCTTCAGGCTGCAGCTATTAAACTTAGGGATCTCCTACCAGGAAGAAGCTGAAAGCTTGTTTTTATCACTGAATCAAACCAGGAAGGAAAAGCCAAGGGAAATGCCCACATACCTGGTCAAGTTCCTAGAGAACTTATGATTGCCTGCTCTTTTAGCTGTGAGTTGCAAGCTAGTTACAAGCGATACCCTTGGACGGCAGCTGGACATGTTAGGTTAGATGTATAATCTAACCTGTTCCAGGGAGAAGTTGGGAGCTTGCTTTAATTGTTTTAGCTCTGCCCTGAGACAGGGGAAGACGTGTTGGAATTGCTCAGGTGCCTATTTAAAAATACCTCTTTATTTTTTTGTGGTCCTGGAGGACTGGCAAATGCAGGTCCCCTTCCACTCCCAGAGACAGGCAAGTTAGGGGCCAATCTTTTCCATAGAAACGATAATAGTTGGGGTGCCAGACGTATAATCCAAACCATATTGGATCTTCAGAGAAAAGCTGTGAGTTAGGGGTTCTCTCCCAATTTCATAGTACTGTGAGGTGCATGAGGTTTATTGCAAGAGTATGTCAATTTTTTCTACCTGTTTAAATATGTGCATTTAATTAGTTTCCTTATGCAGAAATCTCTCAGCTAGTTTCTGGATTTCTCTTGGAAGAAATTGATCTGTGTGTAGCTGTTTATTTGGTGTGTTTGTAGGTGGAGGAAAAGGTTGGGGCCTCCTGATCTACCATCTTGCTGATGTCATTTCTATATGCTTGCTTATTGTTTCATTGTGATTTTGAGGGCCTGCAGATAGGACATATATTTCCAAATATCGTATTTCACAGTCCTCTATTACTACACATCTTTTAATTTTTAACCATTGATCTAATCCAACTTCTTCACTGTGAAATTAAAGAAACTAAAGGCGGGGAGATTAAATAATCTATCCAGTGCTACACAGGGAGTGGTGATGGTAGAAAAACATCAGTGTCTTACTTCCCCACCAATGTATGTGGCATATAATGAAGAAATAAAGAGAGCAGAAGCAGGCTGGAGGCCCACACACAGTTGGGGAGGCAGGTAGGGAGGAAGGAAGGAGTGGACAGACCCTCTTCAGATATTGCTTTATCACCACATTTTTCTCATTGACCTTGGCATATTTGCTTTAATAAGTCTCTGCATCTGTCTGTTCTTACTCTCCTTCAAAAGACGAAACTAGCTAAGTCTAAATTTATATTAGGATAATATTTACTAAGAATTTCTAATTTGGAGAAAAGAGGTGACTCAAATTTGAAACAATACTTAAATAAGAACAAGTGACTATAATAATAATGTTTTTTAGGATTTATGTCACTTTGAATAACCTACTTTAGGAGAAAACAATGAAAAAGTTAGGGTCAGAAATTAATTTGTATGAAAAGAAAAAAAAATTGGTAAAATATTTGATATGGTTAGGCTGTGTCCCCACCCAAATCTCATCTTGAATTATAATCCCTATAATCCCCACACGTCAAGGGTGGGGCCAGCTGGAGGTAATACAATCATGGGAGTGGTTTCCCCCATACTTTTCTGGTGATGGTGAGTGAGTTCTCATGAGATCTGATAGTTTTATAAGCATCTGGCATTTCCCCTCCTGGCACTCATTGTCTCTCCCGCCGCCCTGTGAAGAGGTGCCTTCCACCATGATTGTAAGTTTCCTGAGGCCTCCCCAGCTATGCAGAACTGTGAGTCAATAAACTTTTTTCTTTTTTATAAATTAGTCAGTCTCAGGTGTTTCTTTATGGCAGCATGAAAATGAACTAATACAATATCAACTTTTTTGATTCAACAAAAGGAGTCCATTATAAAGTCTTACTGCACAGTTCAATATGCTGGCCAGTTGCCACATGGGACATTTTAAATTTTAAGTAATTAAAATTTAATATCTCTCACCAGTTAGAATGGCAGTCATTAAAAAGTCAGGGAAGAACAGGTGCTGGAGAGGATGTGGAGAAATAGGATCACTTTTACACTGTTGGTGGGACTGTAAACTAGTTCAACCATTGTGGAAGACAGTGTGGCGATTCCTCAGGGCTAGAAATACCATTTGACCCAGCCATCCCATTACTGGATATATACCCAAAGGATTATAAATCATGCTGCTATAAAGTCGCATGCACACGTTGTGTTTATTGCGGCACTATTCACAATAGCAAAGACTTGGAACCAAGCCAAATGTCCAACAATGATAGACTGGATTAAGAAAATGTGGCACATATACACCATGGAATACTGTGCAGCCATAAAAAAGGATGAATTCATGTCCTTTGTAGGGACGTGGATGAAGCTGGAAACCATCATTCTCAGCAAACTATTGCAAGGACAAAAAAACACCGCATGTTCTCACTCATAGGTGGGAATTGAACAATGAGAACACATGGACACAGGAAGGGGAACATCACACACCGGGGCCTGTTGTGGGGTGGGGGGAGAGGGGAGGGGGATAGCATTAGGAGATATACCTAACGTAAATGACGAGTTAATGTGTGCAGCCCACCAACATGGCACAAGTATACATATGTAACAAACCTGCACGTTGTGCACATGTACCCTAAAACTTAAAGTATAATAAAAAAAAAAACCATGAAGAAAAAACTGTGGCCTTAATGAAATGATGAAATAACAGAAAAAAGAAAAAAAATTTAATAATATTTAAAATGTTATTTTTCCAACACACTGGCCACATTCTAAATGCTTAATAGCTACATATAAGCAGATGCTATCATATCAGGCAGAGCTGAAATGAAGGAACAATCTATTGCAGTGAGCAAACCTAAGGAAGAAAAAATTTAATTGCTTTTTCTTAGCATTGTTAATTCAGGTGTCTAAGGACTTTCTTAGTCTTTTAGCGGCCTATATACTGTGAGAGATAGCAAATAACCAACTGTTCCAAAAGTTTTATTCTATTAACCCTGCTGTTCTTTTGGGTTTTGTGACACATATGGTTTCCCCTATGTATTTTAACAGCCCATGTTCATTTTTGATAAGTAACATATAAACCCACTTTTCTTTTTTATTTTTATCTTCTTAACTAGAGTGCTGAGAATTTGTATGTATTTTTAAAACATTGACACTCATTTTGCTGAAATGTGCCTTTGCTTTAGGTTATTCTTATTTCTTGCTATTCTTTTCAGCATAGGCTTGGCCTGCATAAATTTAATTACAAAATTTCTTCTGTATGTTCATTTTGCAGTCTTCAAGATATCTAAAATACAAGCTTTATTTTTGCAATGCTTCCTGAAGTCATTCCAAATTAAGAAAATTCAACTTCTTTCTAATTTTTCAGTCTTCTCTCATTCAGTTGATGACATTGTCCTGTCTTGTCAAAGGTGTGAGAATAATCCATTCCATCAAGGAAAGACATTTAATCTTATTTCTTCACACAATAGTGTACAGTGATTGGCAGACTTGGTATAAATTATTAGAATCTCTTCCATTTTAATGAATACCTTTTCTTGTTTGTCCTTCTTGGATTAAGGATTTGCTAAAGTAAGCATTGTCAAGCTTCCTGCAAATATGTTGAAGAATATTTTTGTTAATAAATTCATGTGAGATTTATAATTTAATAAATTATATGTTCCAAAAACACAAAATATTTGATCGTCACCCTCAAATTTAAGAACAGTTCTATGTTACCTGATGTGCAGCAAATCTGGAAGATTGTGAAGAATTCTGGAATGACACTGACATCATAAACCTGCATATTCATTTACAGTGAGTCATTTGGATTTATAGTCTCAACCTAGAGACAATATTTAAAAGTTCAGTGTTATTAATTGTTTTAACTGACTGACTTATAGAAAAATGTGGCAATCCAAATTCCTTACTGGCAAAATTATATACATTATTAAACCGAAATATCTGCTAAATCTTAATTAAATATTTAACATTTTTCTGAGAAAAAGTATGAATCAAATTTTAAACTTCCAGAGTTAAGTTTTTGATCTTCCAAGTGGACCTTAATGAGTCAGTTTCCATCACAATGACTCATTTTCTCTTTATCAAAAATATATATAAGTACTTACACAATCTATACCTCGAAATGTGAAAGGACTTTAAAAGCTAACAGTATAATAATCTGTTAAAGTACTCTGTGTACTAAAATAAATGACCATTGATGACACACTTTTGGCCTGAAACAATTACTGAATTTTTAAAAATGTTGTGGGCACATAGTAGGTGTGTATATTTAGGGGTACATGAGATGTTTTGATATAGGCATATGATGTATAATAATCACAACATGAAGAATGGGGCACCCATCCCCTTAAGCATTTACCCTTTTAGTTACTAACAATCCAGTTATATTCTTTAAGTTATTTTAAAATATACAATTATGATATTAATGGCTATAGTCACCATATTGTACTACCAAATAGTAGGTCTTACTCATTCTTTCTAAATTTTTTCTTTTTTTCATAGCCATTAACCATTCCCACCTCCGTCAACCCCACCCCACCACTACCCTTCCCAGCTTCTGGTAATCATCTTTCTACTTTCTATGTCCATGAGTTCAATTGTTTCGATTTTTATATCACACAAATAAATGAGACCATGCGATGTTTGTCTTTTGTGCTTGGCTTATTTATCACTTAAAATAATAATCTCCAGTTCCATCCATGTTGTTGCAAATGACTGAATCTCATTCTTTTTATGGCTTAAGAGTATTTCATTGTTTATATGTACCACATTTTCTTTATTGATTCATCTGTTGATGGACAGTTAGGTTGCTTCCAAATCTAAACTATTGTAAACAATGCTGCAACAAATATGGGAGTGCAGATATCTCTTCAATATACTGATTTCCTCTCTTTGGGGTATATATATCCAGCAGTGGGATTGCTGAATCATATTGTAGTTCAATATTTAGTTTTTTGAGAAACGTGGAAACTGTTCTCCATAGTGGTTGTACTAATTTACATTTCCACCAACAGTGTAGAAGTGTTCCCTTTTCTCCATATCCTCGCCAGCGTTTGTTATTGCCTGTGTTGTGGGTATAGCCATTTTAACTGAGGTGAGATGATATCTCATTGTAGTTTTGATTTGCATTTCTCTGATGATCATGATGTTGAGCACCTTTTCATATGCCTGTTTACCATTTGTATGTCTTCTTTTGAGAAATGTCTATTCAAATCCTTTGCCAATTTCTTGATCATATTGTTAGATTTTTTTGCTATAGAGTTGTTTGAGCTCCTTATATATTCTGGTTAGTAATCCCTTGTCAGCTGGGTAATTATTGAATTTTATTTAACAAACAGCATAAGTGTTTCCAAACTATTCTAAATAAAAAGTACACTTTAGATTTTAAAGTGATGCAATATTTTACAAAAATTCTAGTTCCTGAGTCATTGTTCTATAAAATCATCCTTCAACTTTGTACCTAATTAATCAAATGATAGACGCTAAACCGTTTATTCACTTGAGTATTTCCTTGCTATCAGATCTGGTCACCCAAAGGAGACATAAAGGTGAAAATTTTACTCTAGTAATTTGCAAAGAAAGCTTCCTGGGACTAATGATAATAACTGGAGTGTGAGAAGCTACCCTACCCTTTAAGGAGCATCAAGGTTAGGAGTGTGAGAATGGAGGTGGGGAAACAGATAAGAACCACATTCCGAGATCCTAACTGATTCTACTATCAAGCAAACCAGCAGGGCAAAACACATTTTGAAAGCTTAAAGAACTATTTTACCATCAACTCCAGGTCATTTAAAGCTAGACTTCATCACTGGCTGCAAGTGTAACTAACATAACTAGGCTAATGTCTCCCAATATTTCCAAAGATTCCTTGAATTGCTATGAAGAATGAAAATTGGGAAACAAGATTTTTCAAGATAGCATTTTAAAATATCTATACACTGGTCATAAGAGAGAGCCCTCTGAGCTTTGATGATTTTCAGAAGATCTGTAAAGTTGGAGGGTGCAATGCTTGAATTTGTTAGCGAAATTCCAATTAGCTTTCAAAGTTAAGGTTGGCTACCTGCTCTGCACACCGTGGTCCATTTTGCTGTACAGTTTCTCATGTTTATAAAATGAAGTTACAATTTTTTATATCAATATAATCAATATTTTTTCCTATGAAACGCACATATATATTCTTATGAAAATCCTAAATTGTTATCTAAAATAATGAGAATGTTTTTCTTTATTTTAAAGCAGGGTTTGCTAAACTTTGTAAAGAGGCAGATGATACATACTTTAGACTTTTTGGGCCATATTTTATTTTTATCCATGTTTCTTCTCCTTCTCTTTCCTTTTTCTCTTTTCCTCCTCCTCCCCTTTTTTTTTCTTTAACTTTAAAAATCTAGAAACCATTCCCTGCCAGTCTGTATTTTAAAGGTTTGGTAAAGGCCTCAGTATGACTGGCTGATTGTCTTCTGTCTACAGATATTTTCAATTCTTATCTCTTAAGAGTTTTAACGGATTCTGTATCCAATTAGTAAAATGTATGCATTTGTATAGCCACTAGGTAGACTCTGATTTACGGCATTTCATGTATATTTAAGCATGATATATATATATATGTGTGTGTGTGTGTGTGTGTGTGTGTGTATGTATATATGTATATGTGTGTGTGTGTGTGCGTTTGTGTGTATCAAGGATAAATGCCAGTCCATAAATTCAGCTATACCAGAAATACAACACTGAAGTAATGTCATTCATACTACGTTTTATCTGGGACATGAAAATTATTTAGAAGAACTTGTACAATGTCACAGGACATGGGCAAGGCTTTAGCTCTATTAGGGAAAAAGAAAACTCATAAGGTGAAGTTCAGAAAAACAGAGTTCCATCAAAACTCCAGCCTGTTGTTTTTCATAGGGAGCCAGTCAGACCTAGATCAAGCATGGATTTTGTTCCAAGAATTAGAGCCCTTCACTTTTGCTCTTTTCTCTTTCATAATGCAAGCATAATAACAACCTTGTTAGTGCAAGAATGATCAGATTGCCACTGCCAGAGTTTGTGTTACCAGGTATTTATAATAGTTGTCTGGAAAAGCTAGTTGCTCTGTATTTGATAAATTTGGGGGAAATTAGAGGTTATTGGATGAAGTGGCACCTCTTCCAGTAGGTGTATGTCATAGGTTCCATGAGAAGCTGAGCTGAATGAAGTGCCTACACCTTCATATGGGAAAAAGGAAAGCAGCACTCCCAGGTCCCTCCTCAATCATTTTGCAGAAAACATGAACTGAGTGCCTAGGGTCATTGCCAGAAAATTTTACTTCTTGCATAACAAGCTTTTTCTTTAAATCTAGTGAAATGGGATTTTGAGCAGCCTCAGATGCTGACAAGTTATTCTCAGTTTTCACTGAAGCTTCCCTTAGGGTTATGCCAAAGTGTCAGGATATTAGGCAGCGCTGAAAGTCAAGCAGGCTCTTTGGTGGGCAATTATCAGTAGTTGATGATAAAGTGTCTATTATCACAGTTGAAAGTTTTGGTGGCAATGTACCCTACCTGGTTTTTGAGACTATGGTTTATCTCAGGGTTCACCCCCTTGCTTTATTCTGCCATCTTCTCTGAGTTCTTTCTAATTGGCCAAAGTGCTATGATAGAGTAGAACGTGGTCTTCCCCAATCATGAACACTGGTCCTTGAAAACATTCTCTTGCTTCCTTCTTCAAGGCATATTTTCTCATTACATGTCATTTGCATTCCCATACACACCAGGTGTGATCTTTTTCATGAGTTTAGGCTTTTATGAAATTAAAACGTATCTTTTTGTAAAATAAACCCTGCAAAATCATCCATGAGGCAAATAAATGCAGAAGACAGAGCTATCCAGGAAAAACATTTTCGCTTATCTCAGTAAAGTATCCTACCACTCATGGAAGCAGGTACCAAGAAGGTCTGAATTGAGAGCTCCATCCTGTACAGAAGCAACTGACCTTTCTTTTCCAAAGAAAATACAACAATACATAACTATGTTACGTAATAAAGATGTAAAGGTAGAGATAAGAACGGTGTAATAAAAATGGTTATGGATAGCTAAAATCAGTTCTGTTCCCAGGTGTGGTTACCTTAAATTAGTTTTATAGCTTGTCCAGGGAATTCAGAGCTGAGAAAAATGCAGTTTTCAGTTTCACATAGCCATCTAGCAGATGACTGGAATCCAATCTGTTTATAACATCAGGGCATCCAGTCAACATATGGGTAGGTAAACAAAAGCACAAAAAAATCTTTTATTTACTTTTCCTGCTTGTGAAGCTGTTTCTTTTAAGAAATGTATCGTTCAAATGCCATAATTCCTGTGGAGAGTGATATCACATTAAGTACTTAGGTATAGAAAAGTATGTTCAGAGCAAGGAAATGAGGGAAGGAGAAAAACAAAAGAGAAGGAGGAAGGAGGAATATAACTAAAAATCAAATAACTACACCTAATTAAGTGATTACATCCAAACAGACTTAACAAATTGTTTCTGTAAATATAGGGGACTTTTATATAGAATCTTTCTTAAAAAAATTAAAAATATAAAAGGAGGGTGGTAAATTTATGAAAACACTTTGTTTCCAAAAGAATAATCAGGGAAGCAAAACTTTAAAGAATTATTTTATTTGTTTTTCACTCAATTTAAAATAGGTAATATACTATAATAAAATAGTTATAGTATATGACTTAAGGATAGTGAGATATTTGAGTAGAAACATCACTAAAAGAAAAAAATAGTTAATCATAAGTTAAAATAGTAATCATTTGCATGTTTTCTGTAGTCAGTTTTTTTTTCTTTTCAATGTTTATGCTATTGATAAAACAATAAAAATTGACACACAAATATAAAGGTCTAAACCTTCTTAGCTATTCCATTTTCATGAGCTTAATTCTCTTCTTGGATGAGTTTTAAATGTTCCTTTTCAAGTCAGTAGGGGTGATGAATGCCCAGCCAAAGAGTTGGCCCCTTGATTCTACGGTAAAGCAGATGTCCATGTTAGACATCAAGAAAAATAACATTGGTTGGGAATGTTGTAACATTTATATAAATTATATGGGTTAAACATACTGGAAAAAACGAGGCATATAGTTTATGTACAGTGTGATTATTGTAAAAGCAGACTATGCATATTTATAGATAGTTAAAAATAAATAATAGCAGAAAAGAAAAAGAATTGAAGAGTCATAGGTTAGTGGCATATGTGTAAAGGCCTTAGTGGAAGCCAAGACAATGAAATTAGTTGATTTTAAAATAGTACCAGAAAATATTTTTGTACCAGTAAAATTTAGCTGCAGTTGATAATTATTGATTAATTTATAAAATGATGTTTCTAAACATGTATTATTCTGTGCTAGAGCTCCTACTAGAATAAAAGTGCTACTGGTAGAAGAAGGAAAAAAGAGTTTTAAAGATATTTAAAGGTCATATCACAGCCTCTTATATAAATTAATCTCTACCAGAATCTAATTACCATATAGCAAAATATATTCTATTTGTTCCTTTATCTTATTCTGCTATTGTCAGAAATAGAGAGCAGCCAATTAGTATGGACTGATTAATACTAATCAAGTAAAAATTCTTGAATTTAAGCACTTAAATGTTTTTGTACCTTGTTTTTACATGCTGATATATATTTTAATAATATAATGATTAATGTATAATGTGACCCATTTGGTATAATTAACTTTGAAAATTTCCAAATAAACAGATTTACAAAGCCAAAAAATAAGAGGATTTATCTAGTAGGATGGTAAATTAAAAAATTAACTGAAATTGACAAAAGAAAAAATAGAATAATCATAGAAAAGAAAATGCAACTAGGGAAAATATTTGGGTTTTATTCTTACTACAAATCAAAGGAATGTAAATTTAAAAGTTACTCTTTAGGCCCATTGGATGTGTCATATCCCTTCCTGTTTTGTCAGTCTCAGCTGGCTTGTGTCTATTGAAATAAACACTTTCATAATTTACTGATAGGAAGGCTATACACTAATAAAACTCTTTTGCAATGTAATATCATTTTTCCAGAGACCTAAAAATGTTCATCATTGTTAATTCTATAATTCTGTCTCCAGCACCTAATTTAAAAAATTATATGTATAAGAGAAGAAGATGATGAAGAAACAGCAGCAGCATTCTGTCAAACTATCTGGGGTCCCTCTACTGAAGTCTGATATCTAGCCAGCTTCTGTGTGTGTTGCTCCATAAGGCAATAAGTCATAGATGATCTATATCTGGTATTGTTCCTGTTGCCATGAGTTTTTCTCAGGAAATGCTATTTCAGAGGGCTTGGTGAACATGTTCTTGGGTCACCTGAACCTTGACAGTTGATACAGCAAGCAGAGTTTCTCTTTTAGCACCAGAGGGTCTTATAAACGTTTACCTACATAACAAACCTGCACATGTACCCCTGAACTTAAAAATAAAAGTTAATAAAAATCAAACAATTGGTTCAGAATTGAAAAAAAGGCTTTGAGGTGATGGATGTGTTAATTAGATTGATTTAATTATCTTACATTGTACTTATAAATTATAACACCATACATATATGCAGCTATAATTAAAACATTAAAAACATACAACTATAATTTGTCAATTTACAATTTAAAAATAACCAAAGACAGAACTTCTCGAATGATGGCTTAAGTAGCTCAGTAAATCCTCTCTCACAAAAGCAACAAGTAAAAAAATTGTCACAAGCAGCCGTTTCAGGACTCTGGATATTGATCAAAAGCATAGACATAACTGAAAAGCATTTATGTAAGAATATCTACTAAACTTCATGTACTAATTATGAGATTTTGTGGGATTTTAGCATAGTGCTATTCCCATTTGCCTCCTCATTCACCCTACCTCTGTCAAGTGCAACAAAATGTACCCTACAGGGTAGGGCTAGCCCTTAATATTAGAACATTACCACAGAGGGAGTGGATATGATTTTAGGCAAAGCATAGAAAAACCTAGGTATTGTCAGAGCCAGTAGCAATTTCAGCAGCAAATGAACAGAGAAAGCCAATATTACAGGCACTCTGTCACTGAAAACCTTGGTAGGAACCACAAACTGGTAGACCATCTAGACATTAACCAGGTTATCTGGAAAAGGAGGCCAACAAAGTGGGATTTGATACTTCCCAAATATCTCTAGTGGTCTGGAAAACTATATGGCATACCTAGTTGAGAATGGAGAGGGCCCTAGCTATCCATACATCCCTAGATAAATGTGATACACTCTGCATTTGCATACGAAATATGAAAGAATTCAGTGCAATGTGAAAAGTTGGGAAGACTTGCAAATTGCTTGAACTCTAATTGTGCTCCTCAACTTGCATACAGATTCATCAGCAAAGAGTGCGTGCCTGAGTATATAAGGATATGTATTTAATACTAATAATAATCCAGGTATTGAACACTAAGCTATGCTGACAGAGGAATAACTCCTGAGAATGTAGGCTTAAAACTAAAACTAATAATAAAAAAAAAATTGAACAGAGACTTCAGATGCTACACAACATCACAGACAATTAGTCTAGGCAATTTAGCATAAAACAAACTGAAATAGAAAACAGCACAACAATCTCCCTGAGCAATCAGAATCTAGAGTTGCTGTAATATTTTATATAAAAGTTTCAGTTTTCAAAAAAGTATCATAAGACCTATTACAAAGAAGTATATCCTATACCAAGGGAAAAGAGCAAACATAGTAACTGTCTCTGAGTGAACCCAATTGTTAGATTTAGCAAACAAAGATTTCAAAGAAGCTTTTATAAATATGTTCAAGAACTAAAGAAAGTCATTTTTAAGTAATTAAATGAAAGTATGAAAACGAGACATCAAATAGAAAGTCTCAATAAAGGAGTATAAATTATAAAACAAAGTCAAATGCAAACTCGGGAGTACTTTGAATCCAGGAGCTTGAGACAAGCCTGGGCAACAAAGAGAGACTCTGTGTTATAAAATTGCAAGAAGCCCCTCACCAGATGTCAGTACCATGCTCTTGGACTTCCCAGCTTCCAGAACTGTAAGAAATAAACCTCTTTTCCTTATTAGTTACCCAGTCTCAAGTACTCAGTTACAGCAACAGAAAACAGACTAAGACAACCACCCTGATCATGGTGCCCCTGAGCCTTCTGATGTACTCTATTGAGCAACTCTATCAAATATCCACTAATGAAACTAACTGATATTAATGGACTCTAGGATCTGTAATTGAATAAGCCATGGAGAACTATTCTTCCTCTTTTTCCAGGTTCCCTGTACCTCCAGGCTCTCTAGTCATTGAAAGAGGTATTGGAGCAATACTGCATGTCTTGATTAGCACTTTCTTGATCATTGCATTATAGTCATACTATCAGCCACAGTCAACTCCACACAAAGTTTATACTCACCAGAAGGGAGAATAGCCAGTCACATTTTTTTTTTTTTGTCCTGGGAGGGATAAAATACCCCTCCCAGGCTGCTTTTCTTTCAGCCTAATGTTTAAGACAATCAGTTCCAATGGAATGCTGAGGTGACAGATCAATCTACAGGTCTGCCATGGCAAATAAAACACAGCTTTGGCCCAGTGCTCTGGTATTCCCACAACCAAGAAGGCTAAAGTTTCAGAAAAGACTGGGGGCCAATTTTTTTTAAAGCTTTACATTGCTGTATCTGTAAAGATTGGACCTACGTCCCCTGATGAAGGCAGGGGTGAGGATAAGACAAAAACACATGCTGAGGTAGCAGAACATGGCAGCAGTTGGGATTCATTGCGACACAAAGAACTGGTATCCACTACCCCTCTTCCTTCCCCTCCAGTGAGAGAGGAACAAGAAGCCTTGGCTGTGTCAGTTCATAAATTGTTGTCCATGTAAATCTCATCATGATAAGTAAGAAAACAAATACAATATTGAACATATAATATTTGTTTTGACTGTCCATGTCTCCTTTGCTGTTTTGTTCTCTAGGTTCTGATATAAAATAATAAAAGTAATATAAGTGAAAACTGAGACCATTGTCCAATAGAATCTCCAGACGGTTTATTTACCACATGTAATTCCCCATACCATGGAAATCTGACAGAACTCCAGACCAAGATCTCCTCGGAAATACGAGGTTTGACATAGGCTATATAGGTTCCAATCTTGACATAATTTACCAAGTGTACTCCCAGCATTTCTATGTTAATATTTTAGCCACTTTCACAAAAATGACAAGAGAAGGGTTTGAGCACTCACACATGATCAGGAGCGAGCACTAGCAATCTTCATCTTTTGCCCTAGCAGTTCTCAGATCCCATCTAGCCCCTCTGAACTCTTGGTATCTTAGGATTTTCCAAATGTGTACTTTAATCTTAAGTATCTCAAAAGTTTAAATGGTAGATTTTTTTATACTATTGAGTAGAAAACAGAATTTTTCAACTTTCCCATCATAAGACTTCTTTTTGTAGAGACTTCATCCTATTCTAGTTCTGAAAGGATATTAATCTGAAATGTTTTTATTCAACTAGAAAATGTAAAAGAAAAGATATATAGACCAATGGAACGGAACAGAGGCCTCAGAAATATCGCCACATCTACAACCATCTGATCTTTGACAAACCTGACAAAAAAAAGCGATGGGGAAAGGATTCCCTGTTTAATAAATGGTGTTGGGAAAACTGGCTAGCCATATGTAGAAAGCTGAAACTGGACCCCTTCCTTACACCTTATACAAAAAATAACTCAAGATGGATTAAAGACTTAAACATAAGACCCCAAACTGTAAAAACCCTGGAAGAAAACCTAGGCAATACCATTCAGGACATAGGCATGGGCAACGACTTCATGACTAAAACACCAAAAGCAATAGCAACAAAAGCCAAAATTGGCAAATGAGATCTAATTAAACTAAAGAGCTTCTGCAGAGCAAAAGAAACTATCATCTGAGTGAACAGGCAACCTACAGAATCGGAGAAAACTTTTGCAACCTACCCATCTGACAAAGGTCTAATATCCAGAATCTATAAGGAACTTAAATTTACAAGAAAAAAAGCAACCCCATCAAAAAGTGGGCAAAGGATATGAAAAGACAGTTCTCAAGAGGACATTTATGTGGACAACAAACATAATGGAAAAAAAGCTGATCATCACTAGTCATTAGAGAAATGCAAATCAAAACCCCAAGGAGATACCACCTCACACCAGTTAGAATGGTGATCATTAAAAAGTCAGGAAACAACAGATGCTGGAGAGGATGTGGAGAAATCGGAACACTTTTACACTGTTGGTGGGACTGTAAATTAGTTCAACCATTGTAGAAGACAGTGTGGTGATTCCTCAAGGATCTAGAACCAGAAATACCATTTGACGTAGCAATCCCATTATTGGGTGTATACCCAAAGGATTATAAATCATTCTATAAAGACACATGCACATGTATATTTATTGCAGCACTATTCACAATAGCAAAGGCTTGGAACCAACCCAAATGCCCATCAATGATAGAATGGATAAAGAAAATGTGACACATATATACCATGAAATATTATGCAGCCATAAAAAAGGATGAGTTCATGTCCTTTGCAGGGATATGGTTCAAGCTGGAAACCATCATTCTCAGCAAACTAACACGGAAACAGAAAACCAAACAGCTCATGTTCTCACTCATAAGTGGGAGTTGAACAGTGAGAGCACACGGACACAGGGAGGGGAACATCACACACCGGGGCCTGTCGGGGGTGGGGTACTAGGGGAGGGATAGCATTAGGAGAAATACCTAATGTAGATGATGGATTGATGGGTGCAGCAAACCACCATGGCATGTGTATACCTGTGTAACAAACCTGCACATTCTGCACATGTGCCCCAAAGCTTAAAGTATAATAAAAAAAGAAAGGAAAATATAAGACTTACAAGATTCAAAAGAAAAAAAAATAAATCTGTGCAGTAGCAGCGAAAACTCTGAAGGAGAACCTTGGGGACAATACATTCACTCTTACTCTACCTATTAGATTAGAATGAGTGATCTTTGTAAGTCACTTGATTCTATAGACACACGTGAAGAAAGGGGGTATTCTTATTTCTTACGGGTTTTGTATGAAGAATAAATAAGTCAAAATGAAAAAAAAAGAAAATGTAAAACCATTATTCAAATGTACTGTGGTACTCAATGAGGGAGGAAAGTTTAACATTTTCTGCAGCCTGGAGTATCTCTGGTAAGTGTAGTTAATATTTAAGCTCTCTATAACTAAACATAATATAACTCAAACATATAATGAACCTTTGGGTGGGCAGAAAGTAACTATGTAAAAATATCAAGACAAATATGCATAGAAAATAATTAATGGATTAGATATAACAAAAATGTTAACAGTAATTGCTTTTGTGTGGTCAGAATATAAGCATTTTTTACATTGCATTTCTTTGAATTTTCTAAGTTTTCTACAGTAAGCACACCATATTATTAAGAAATATATTTTGGACCTGATAAACCATATTTTACAAAGTTTTTATTTTCCACATAGATCATTCTGTGCAATAAGAAGCATTCCAGAAAGTTTGACAAGTAATGAAAGCTCTAAGAATCACTTCACAAATCTTAACCTACATGATGTTATTTCTACCTTGATTATTGTATTTAGAAAATACATTACACAGTAATACTTCAACTTTCAACTCTGTAAACGTTGTATGACATTTCCCTAGTTGTTGTGTGTTTGTTTTTACTGCTTGTTTTTGGCAGAAATCTCACCTCATGTTATTTTTGGAGTACAGATTCATTTAACAACCTGTACTTATCCTGTGTTTAATTCTTTCATGTGTAGGGCTTCTCTGGAAGGCATAATTCTACTGTGGAGGAAAAAATAACCTATTTTGAGGCAGAGAGAGAGAAAAAGGAACATGAAAATATGCTCACTTGGTAGGAGTATGCAGGGGGGAACACCTGCAGCTCGTTTGTAGCATATGTGTGTTCTGATTGCTTGGGAATTCCCTGAGTCCATTAGAAGAAATTTCACAACACTGGGGCTGTCCTGCTCACTTCTAGGTCACTAGTATGATCGTTTTATCTTCATTGTTCTATATAGTTACAATACACTTCTTCACCAAGAACAAGATTTAGTCTATGTTTGGATTTATCAGGTGCAGTGAGCCTAGTAGAGTGTCTGACATAGCAGGAGCCCACTGGTTATTAGAATGATGGAATTTTAAATAGTTCAACATTAAGGCACTACATTTTGGTGATAGAACTGAAAATCTTGCAATGTAAAAAATGGAGCCCAAATTCTAATTGAGGAGCTAGGTAAGCACGACGCTTATGGTAAACACTGTGAAGACATAGGTCAGCTATGTTGTGATAGGAGAATACATGTCATACTACAGGCACGCATACAAACTAATTTACTATAGTCTGTCTCACGAGAGCATGCTTCCCAGGTGAGGTGATGCCTCAGCCAAACTGAAGGGTAAGTCAGAGTTGGCCTAAGAAGAAAAGGGAGAAAGCATCAAGGCAAAGGGAATGACATGCATAAAGGATTCCCACTTCAATGCCCCATGACTCCAAACTTGTAACCTTCTCCTAACAACAATAACTTCCGTTTATACCAAATTCCATTTCTTCAAGGCACTGATTCAGCTACAAAATGACCATTAAGTTAGACGTAAAAATAATGACCTGTATCTCCCCATCAGCCCCTCAACCAAATCCTATGAGGTAAAAATGTTTAATTCAATTTCACAGGTGATGAAACTGAAATTAGAAAAATGTCAGAAAGCACTCGTATTATACAAGTCCCCTTTTGGAATTGTTCTGAGAACCTTAGAGGTTTACTTCTAAAATATTTGTAGTAGTTAACTAATATTTATTACTAATATTCATTTTTCAAAATTGAATTTTCTTGAACTATTTAAGATCATTTGCAAAGAATATTCTTTTTTTTTCTTTTTTTCTTTTTTTTTTTTAATATGGAGTCTCACTCCTTCACCCAGGCTGGAGTGCAGTGGCGCAGTCTCGGCTCACTGCAAGCTCCTTCTCCTGGGTTCATGCCATTCTCCTGCCTCAGCCTCCCGAGTAGCTGGGACTACAGGTGCCCGCCACCGTGCCTGGCTTATTTTTTTTTTTTTTTGTATTTTTAGTAGAGATGGGCTTTCACCCTGTTAGCCAGGATGGTCTTGACCTCCTGACTTCGTGATCTGCCCGCCTCAGCCTCCCAAAGTGCTGGGATTACAGGCGTGAGCCACTGCGCCCGGCCACAAAGAATATTCTTTATACTCAATTTGATACCTTTAGTATCTCAAGAACAAAGTAAATTTAGTTTGAAAAATTATTAAATTTAAAAATATAACAAAAGACAACATACAGAGATGAGGAAGAAATAAAAGCATTTTGAAGTAAACTTATTTTATATATTATATGTATAATTTAGAAAAATTATAAACACATTGTAGGTGGTACTCCTGCATAAAAATTATGTTTGAAGCAGCTGTGCTGAGACTAACACACAAATTAGCATCATGTATATATATTTAATAGTGTCCTGTAAGTCTGAAATTATATGTAAATAAAATATCAAAATGTATATATATAGAAAAAGAGAAAATTATAATTTTTGTGTTTTAATTCTGCTCCAAGAAAAGAAGTTGTAGCTTTGGTTTTCTCAACCTTTCATTAATTAAACATCAATATATCAAAATTTACTTTTGTAAAAATTTTCTTATTGCCTTATGATATCTGAAAGGAACTTTCATTATTTAATTAATTATCTTTTAACCAAATAGTGAACACGTTAATTCAAATGACCAGTTGCCCATTTATAATTATGCAAAGGCTACATTAATGAGTTACTTAATCATGGGTGATATAGAGCAGTGTAGGAGTCACCCTGATTCTCCCAGAAGTTTCTAAGTATGTACAATTCTCATTGAGAAACTCCTAAAGAGTAAAAGAGCAACCTCAAAGTCTTGGAAAAGTAAATTAAAATACTCCCATGGAAATTGCTGAGTGTTTTTGAGATTGTATGCCCTATTTTAAGCCTGATGTAATTTTGACATTTTCTGCTACATGCTTTGGCGACTGACACACTGTATGAAATCAGGCTCTTCTATTCTCACATATATTGCCCCAAGAAACATCTTTAAAATTGACATATCAAATTAACTCAAACTTTAATTCTTCCTCTTCAAACTTCCCTGTTAGCTATTATGAAAATTGGGTCCAGTTTTCTTAGGACACTTCTGTTGGCCCTGCACCCCTTTCACTCTCCCGTCTGCCACAGAATGAATAGTCTCCCTGCTTATAAGCCACTGAGGAAGAGGAAGCAACATAAAGGCTCTAGAAATGCGGTGACGAGAGGTCTCCTACTTCATTGTTACCATAGTCTTCTAGACACCCGTTTCTGACTGGTCACTCTAAAGGGAAAAGCAGAGATGCCAAAATAAATCTTCCTAATCTCATCAGTGGAGGTCACAGGAAACTCCCAGAGGCTTGGCCATGTCCAATTTCTCCTTTCTTAGGGATGACTAAAGTCAGAGTTGCACCAAATTTTTAAAGAGAGGAGGAGTGAAAACAGGACAAGGCTGCACAGAACCTGAGTAATTATTTTATTATAAAACACCACAGGGCTGCCTCAGTCATGAAGAGAACTTTATTACTTATTCACATTATGCATACCTGATGTCCTGTTTGGTGATGGTATTTCAGTAATCCACTTGTGGGCATCATATCTTTGCTAATTTTTATTTTTAATAGTGTTTCAAAGATTACCAATAAAATTACCCAGTTTCCCATAAATTTTATTTTCCTCATTCTCCCAAGGTGCATCCCACATTTACACCATGGATCTGTATATGTTTCTGCAAAATACTGCATATCCCTTGGGATATGTATATCCCAGGTTTATAAGCATGAATCAAGTTAACCCAGTTTTGAAGGAGATTTTTCAAATATTTACCCATTTATATCTATGACCCCTGTGCTGTTTTCATCCTGCTCTCGGCTTAGCTCTGGTTTTCTTTCTCAGTTAAAATGTGTATTTTTGTTTGTTTGTTTGTTTTTCTGGCAGGGAAAAAGACTTCTTTCCAGAAGCAGTAGGACTAATTTAGTAGAAGCCAAAATATAACATGAAACTTTCCATCCATTCCCATCATAGGACATGGAAATAGCTGGGAAATGAAAGTAAACAGATATACATCTGGTCACCTTGTGTTTTCTCATCAGTTGAACCAGTTTGTGAAAGATCTATTCCCTTTGCACTGTCAAATTGAAGGACATTTCTTATATGGTTTGACCTCTGCCTCATTATGTGCATGTAAAAGTTGAAGGCCTTAAAGCAAGCTGATTGCTGTTGCTGTTTTTCAAAGTACCTGTGCATATTTAGGTGGGTGAACATTTGACCATTGTTTAAGAAATGAGCAAAACCAGTAGACAGTTTGCAGGTAGTAGTGTCAGTCAATTCTCTGAAAACACACAAAAAATTATATAAAAGAGCCAGTTTTGTGCTATTTTTGGCATAATGTAGCTAGATTAGGTGATAGTAGGAAAGAGAAATAAGAGTAGGAGGAGCTGCTTTAGTGAATAAGTGTGGACCGAATTAGCACAAAAAAATGAAGTAGCACATGAAGCCTTAAATAATAAATGAATCACCTTTGAAACCAAAATTGCTCTTCTTAAACTAAAGCTAAAACATGGAATGGTTTTGGTGGGCATAGTGCAAAAGAAGGGAGTTGTGAGCAGATTTAGTTGTGGGTCTTTTGTTTTGAGTTATGTTGTTTTGCTTTTTGTAAACTGATCTTCCCAGAAGTCTGTGTTACATATATACTTTAAGTTATGGGATATATGTACAGAACATGCAAGTTTGTTACATAGGTATACATGTGCCATGGTGGTTTGCTGCAGCCATCAACCTGTCATCTACATTAGGTATTTCTCCTAATGAAATCCCTCCCCTAGCGCCCCAACCCCCAACAGGCCCCGGTGTGTGATGTTCCCCTCCCTGTGTCCATGTGCGCTCATTGTTCAACTCCCACCTATCAGTGAGAACATATGGTGTTTGATTTTCTGTTCCTGTGTTAGTTTGCTGAGAATGATGTTTTCCAGCTTCATGTGCCTGCAGAGGACATGAACTCATCCTTTTTTATGGCTGCATAGTATTCCATGGTGTATATGTGCCACATTTTCTTTATCTAGTCTATCATTGATGGGCATTTGGGTTAGTTCAAGTCTTTGTTATTGTGAATAGTGCTGCAATCAACAAATGTGTGCATGTTTCTTTATAGTGGAATGATTTATAATCCTTTGGGTATATACCCAGTAATGGGATTGCTGAGTGAAATGGTATTTCTGGTGTTAGATCCTTGAGGAATCACCGCACTGTCTTCCACAATGGTTGAACTAATTTACAGTCCCAACAGTGTAAAGCGTTCCTATTTCTCCACATCCTCTCCAACATCTGTTGTTTCCTGATTTTTTAATGATCTCCATTCTAACTGGCATGAGGTGGTATCCCATTGTGGTTTTGAATTGCATTTCTCTAATGACCAGTGATGATGAGCTTTTTTTCATGTTTTTTGGCCACATAAATGTCTTCTTTTCAGAAGTGCCTGTTCATATCTTTTACCCACTTTTTGATGGGGTTGTTTTTTCTTGTAAATTTGTTTCTTTGTAGGTTCTGGATATTAGCCCTTTGTCTAATGGATAGATTGCAAAAATTTTCTCCCATTCTGTAGGTTGCCTGTTCACTCTGATGATATTTTCTTTTGCTGTACAGAACCTCTTTACCTAGGAATACAACTTAAAAGGGATAGGACAGACCTCTTCAAGGAGAACTACAAACCACCGCTCAAGGAAATAGGAGAGGACACAAACAAATGGGAAAAGATTCCATGCTCATGTATAGGAAGAATCACTATTGTGAAAATGGCCATACTGCCCAAAGTAATGTATAGATTCAATGCTATCCCCATCAAGCTACCATTGACTTTTTTCACAGAATTAGAGAAAACTACTTTAAATTTCATATGGAACCAAAAAAGAGCCCATATACCCAAGACAATCCTAAGCAAAAAGAACAAAGCTGTGGGCATCACACTACCTGACTTCAAAGTATACTACAAGGTTAGAGTAATCAAAACAGCATGGTACTGGTACCAAAACAGATGTGTAGACCAATGGAACATAACAGAAGCCTCAGAAATAACGCCACACATCTACAACCATCTGATCTTTGACAAACCTGACACACACAAGCAATGGGGAAAGGATTCCCTGTTTAATAAATGGTGTTGGGAAAACTGGCTAGCTATATGCGGAAAACTGAAACTGGACCCCTTCCTTACAGACTTATACAAAATTAACTGAAGGTGGATTAAAGACTTAAACGTAAGTCTGCGTTTGTTTTAGGGAACATGGTTCCTCATTGTAGTTATACCTAGAATAAATTATCATAATCTCCATGTCGTAGACATTAACAAGGTGAAAAGACTTTATGCCAAATTCCTCATTTAAAAAAAGTGAGCATGATGAAATAATAAGATATCATTTTTGTAAATAAAAAACGTATTAAAATCTTAGAATCCATGCAATGTATATATTTCTAAGGGGACATACTAAGCTATGTACAGGAAGCCTCAAAGGAACATTAAATAAAGAGATTTACTTTAGATGAAGGCATACTCTGAATATTTTTAATACAAACATTTTTGAACATTTTTTATGAAGGATAAAAGAGGAAATGTAAATGCACATTTGCTTTAGTATAATAAATTATCTGATTATTTCTCAGTGTATTTACTTGAGCCCTAAATACACTACTATACTTGTAAATAATATTGTTCTACTTCTGCATTACATTTCCTAACTGACTCTAGTATGTATATACTACAAAAATGCTCTGAATTTTTGTAGTAAAATAGACAGGAGAAAAGGTATGTTACTAAAAATAGGCAGGAGAAAAGGTATGTTACTAAACCAATGCAGAATTTTGATCTCATATGCTTGATAAGATATTGTTTTATTGGAGAATAAAAAATAATTTTCTAATTCATTTTAAAATTGCAAGCAATTATTTTTATTATGAGGAACAAAAAATAAGCTATAATAAATTTCAGATAAAAGGAAAACAAGCCATTTAAGTGAAGAGATTTGAATTCTCTCCGGATTCTGTGATTCCCAAATAACATATTTGAAGAAGAAGAAAGA
This sequence comes from Gorilla gorilla gorilla, assembly GCF_029281585.2. Taxonomy (NCBI): domain Eukaryota; kingdom Metazoa; phylum Chordata; class Mammalia; order Primates; family Hominidae; genus Gorilla; species Gorilla gorilla. The sequence continues at coordinate 20,852,976 of NC_073230.2, forward strand.
TCTTCAGTTCTTTGAGGACACAAGGAGGAATCTAAAGCAGTACCCAAAGTGACTTAAATCTCACCAAGATCAGGTCAAAATTCTTTCAAAGCAAAAAGATCTTTGTCTTTCTTTTTCTACCCATGAGTAATTTTTGAACAAGTGTTACTTGCAAGCTAGTGTAGTTAGTGCTTTGGATAAAAATAAAAAATAATAAAAAAGATAGAGTACTTGTCTTCTAGAGAGAAAAGATGTAAAAACAGTTTTAAAAATTGAAAATATTTAAAACAGAAAAAAATGATTTGGGATGTAGGTAAAGAAACAAGATAATATAACACATATTTTGAGAGGAGAAGTTTTCAGTGAAAATAGGAAAGTAGCCATATCAAGCTTCAGATAGATTTTGGAGGGTAATGGCTGGAGATTCATTTCCTTTGGTATTTAAGACCTTTAAACTTATTATTAGGACTATAAGCAGCATAAATGTAATAGTTGGTTAGAATACGTGAAACTAAAAGCATTAAAGAATGAATAGATAGTGACTAAATAAACATAGTGAATGTAGACATCTTTTAAGGAAAATTTATAAATTAAAAAAAGAGCTACCCTTGACATAATGATATCTAGTTAACAGGTCTGCAAATCAGATGCATCAGTTCTACGTATTTCTCATTTTAATCTGACAATTCTGAACAGTTCTAATAGATTTCTTATTACTTGCAGCAATTACATTGACTTCAACATAAGATTTGAAAAAATAAGCCTCAGGTTTCCCTATTCACATTACTGAAATTATTTTAAATCTGATTTTAAAAGGATATTTATTTTAACACATGTATATTAACTCATACTAGTTTGCATTAATTTATATTATATTTACAATTGGCAGTTAATTTCTCTTATTTTATAAATATTTTTAAACTAAAAATATTATTCTTGTTATTATTTTTTTTTTTCTGAGACAGGAGTCTTGCTCTGTCACCCAGGCTGTAGTGCAGTGGTGTGATCTCGGCTCACTGCAACCTCTGCCTCCTGGGTTTAAGCGATTTTCCTGCCTCAGCCTCCCGAGTAGCTGTGATTACAGGCACCCACCACTGTGCCTGGCTAATTTTTGTATTTTTAGTAGAGATGGGATTTCACCATGTTGGCCAGGCTGTTCTCAAACACCTGACCTCGTGATCCGCCTGCCTCGGCCTCCCAAAGTGCTGGGATTACAGGCATGAGGCACCGTGCCTGGCCAAAAATACTAATTTTTAGAAAATTCTGTGAATTACTGAATTGTGATAAAATATTATATACTTTTATTCTATCTGAAATAAGACATGTAAAGTATTGTGAATTTAACCCTGCATAATGCACTATTTTTTCCTCCATGCAGCACCGGAAACAACACATCGTAAGTCATGCCTAGCACTCATTTAAATGCAACCTCAGAGTCACACTGCATGTTACAAATATCTGGGAGCTGTGTGATTAGTTAACATCTTGTGCATAACCCTTAAAATTATAGCAAGTTCTCAGGAGATAATTAGCTTACTCTGTTTCTATAATAAAATGAACCATGTTTTAGCAGTGACTCTTAGGAATAGTAGCAGGAAAATATGTTTAAATCAGATAAAGTCAAGAATCTCAGAAGAAAAAAATGGAAACAAATAAACATATTGTAATCAAAAATGTTCTTTTCCTAATCCAAATGGACTCTAAGGTAGCAGAGAAGCAGACTGCTGAATATGGAACTTGCCCCTCACTGCCACCAATCCATCCATGGCTCCACTACAGTATCTTATGTTCCAAGATGAGAAAGCTAAGAAATACATAAGAGCTTAAATATCTCTTCTCTCTGTGGAACTCAACAAATGTTAGATTTCTGCATGGGACAGGAACCTCAAAGCTGAATGATGCTTTTAGGTTCACACAAGTTCATTCAAATCAGAATGAAGCAGGATTTCCAGAGAAAACATGCTTCAGGTTTCACTCCATTGCTACATCCTGAGAGCAATCCAGAGACAGTCTTGTTATGAGTTGAAACAATACTTGAAAGTGCAAAGAAAACAGGTGACTATTCACCTGCCATTCTTACCAACATCTTATGTTGTTAGTTTGGGACTTCAAAATCTCATGACCCAGAAGTCACACACGGCAACAACAACATAAACACACAAAGGAAAAACCAGACAAGTTTTTAATGCGATATATTATGCAAGTACATATGAAAAGCATGTAAGGCTAAAAGGAGATATTTGTGCATATCTTCTTGGTCTTTGTGACTCAAGAATTTGTGCCTCTTCCTTTTTTCCCAGGTTAAATCCCCTAAAAAAAGAGAGTGTTTGGCATAAAATGCATGTATTGAAGCTGTGTACAATGATTCTTAGTTTAGTTCTCATTTTTAAATAAGAAGCAAGAATTCATAATAGTGTCTTTTAGCATGGGAAGGGTGAATAAAACTTAAAGTTAACAGCATAACACACTTGATAGTGTGATATTTATCCACAACAAACAAGCAAGTAGGCAACGCTAACCTAATGGCTCAAGTTACATAAGAAATCAAGCTACTACTTAGTCTAATTGCAGAAGTCTTATTCAGGGGACAAAATTCTCTGGATACAGGGCACTTAATTTCTGATTAAAAGCATGCTATTTGTTGACCTTCATACTTCCAAAAAGAACTGGGGCTACCTTAAATATATATAATTAAATATATATTATATAATTTATACATTTAATTATGTACAATTAAATATATATTATATAATTTATATATTTAATTATATATAATTAAATATAATTATGTATTTAATATAATATATTATATATTATAAATTATATGTTTAATTATATATTATAAATTATATGTTTAATTATATATAATTAATTATATGTTTAATTATATATAATTAATTATATGTTTAATTATATATAATTAATTATATGTTTAATTATATATAATTAAATATATACCTGATATATGAAAACAAAACAAAACAAACAACTGCTAGTAAGTAGTTAAGGAAAAAGAAGATAGAACTGTGTCCCCAAACTCAGACTAGAGAAAGTTGTCAATGTGCAGTAAAAATTAACTTTAAACTTCTTAAAAATAAAGGCAAAAACTGACTTTTTTCATGTAAAAAATTGAGAGAAATATTATGACAGAATTTTAAGCATATTGACGCCATAGTAGGCAATGCACTTGATAGTAATTTGATAATAATACACAAGATCCTGCATTATGCAATACAAAGACTAATTAAAGATTAGTTAAGATTATTCTGTAGCTGGCCAGAGTAGTACGTTCATATGCTTAGCTTTCTGGTAATGAGGTTTAACAGAAAGAGAACTATTTAAGAATTTTGACCAATGACTATCATGTCCCTTGGTCTAATGTTTTCCCCAATCATTTAAAGAGTGCGTCTTCATGATCATCTTTTTAATCATCTGCATCATCTGAAAAAAAAAATGACAGTTTATTATTTTTCCCAAAGTTGTAATCTGTTTAAGAGGATATTTTACTTTGAGGCTATGACCTAAATAATTTACATTGAAATGTCTTTTTGTTGTTGGATTATGGTGGTAAGAAACCATAATTTTGTTTTTTGTTTGCTTTGTTTTCAAATGTGCCTTCTTGAAAAAACATTGAAGAACACCCCACTTTTATAAGAAGAATAGCATGTGACTTAATTTTACTCAAAAATTGCTTTGTTTGTATCCAAGTATTATATTAATTCTCTATTTAAATTCCAAAATTTAGTTTTATATCGTAGGAAAACAGTATCTTGATGATTATAAGGTCTTTAAAAGAGTGAAAATTGTTGTTAACATTAGTGATATAAAATTCAATTTTGGACATAACTAAAAAGTAAATAATAATAACAACAACACTTATAATAACAGCTTCTCCTTATCTTAGTGACAAATTTAAGTCTTATATAACCAAATGTAAGAATGTATTGGGTGTGTATGTTTAGCATATTTCATCTGAACACTAGGATCTATTTTTCTAAAAGTAATGCTTTTGGCTTGAATAAAAGTAATGTCTAACTCTCTTTTATAATGTCCCATTATGTTTAGTTGCTTCCTAAGGCTCATTCTAGAATACAGTTTGGAGCACATGAAAACATACTTGCTTCTGGGCTGCTATGGACAAGACTAAAAATAACTGCGTAATGTTGGACAAGTGTTGTTTGAACAGTGTAGTAAGAATACTAGGATACTAGCACCATCAGATTATTCCTGAACACCATGATCCTTAGGACAATAATGTAATAACATTATTCCAAAAGAATGTTTAAAGATTCAGATCAATATTGAGATTCCACAACTTGGCTTATGTATAAAGACAAAATCAGTTGAGTAAAAATGGCAGACTTTCAAGTTCTTGAACACTATTTTATTATGTAATACAGACAACAAAAATGGAGAATAATAGTTGAAACTAAAATCTTATTCCTCAAGTAGGATACTTGATTAAAATTCTATGAAATTTAATAAAGATTAAGTTGATACTGAGTTTTAAAGAGTCAGATAAAAGATTGCTGTTTCTACAACTTAAGGTTATGAAGCACTACTATTTTGGCTGATGGCTAAAGCCTTGCTTCCAGGTCAGACCTCCAAGGGACATGCAAGTGATAAAAGGATTTTGAAAACAATATATTTAAGCTGAGTGAATCCTAAGGCTATTGCTACCCATAATTCCTGATATCAAAATTCCTTTTTCATTGAAATATTCTCCTTTTCCTCAATGATTGGCCTTATCTGTAAACAGTAGAAAAACTGTTTCTTAGAAATCAGGAGGAATGGAAAGTGGTAAATACTCCAGAAGCATCATCAGCGATTAGTGTATTCTGTCTAACAGAAACTTTCAAACTGCTAAATCCACTCATGACCTGTGTTGAAAAATGTAAGGCAGATATAATCTATGATAACTAAGGAACTAAATAATTTATAGTCCAAAACAAACTTTTTTTCAGAGTAAAAGGAGACACTATAAATAATTACACAGGGCAGCAGGCAAAAACCAGGAGTTTCCTAGGCCAACCAACAGTCTAGGTCACTCTATTTGTACTTATTTTTTGATCAGTGAGATGGTGATAATCACAAAATATGCAATTTCTAAACAACAAATTATCCACTAATAATTACTTGGGAAAAAAATCATTGTCGGTAAATCAACATTAATTAAGTGAAATGGATGATTTTCAATGAATATACTCCTTTGTATTGTGATTATTCTAAAGGGTATGTTTTCTTAATAAGTCTTGTCCCAAAGAAAAATCTACATAAACAGTGTTTTAACAAGATTATGCCAAATACTAGTATTTATGATAGCTAAACTACAAAGATTAATCAAAAGGTATGCAGAATAATTTTTAATAGCCTGCATATTTAGACAACCAATAACAGCAACTCCTTTTTGGTGTGTAGCCTCAAATGGTCAATAAAATGTGAATGTCCAGTTTGCCCAAATTTTCTTCTTCAGTGTGCAATGAGTAAATGTGAATTTAGTAGGATGGTATTTTGAAACATTAACTTTTTTGCCCTTTACATTTGCTTAGTGCTTTTCCCACTTAGGAAGCTAGATCATGAGATATTCACTTTCAGCGAAACTTTTTAGATCTTAGACTATCAAAAGTGCTTCATGTTATCAATAGCTTAGATCCCAGATGATACTCAAAATAAAGAGAATGCATGGTAACTTAGGCACCAGCCTAGATAAAGACTAAGCAAAATGGGTAGAGAAATACAGCCATATAGAATGAAGAGTGAATCCATGAAAAAATTGGGATTGGATTTCATCCATACTGTAGTAGGGATATAAGACATAAAAACTCAGATAGCAATAATTTTAACCTGAAGATGACTTGCACTCCAATTTTCTGAGAAAAGCCCAGAAAACTGCCATGACAAAAGAACAATAAATGTTGCCTGTTGTGTAAAGGCAGATAGCCTGAAACAACATCACATGATTTGTTCATACCCCAGACATGGCATGAGAGCAGTGAAATACTTTTTATGTGCTGAAGAATAGCATAGGGGCTCTCATGATGCCCTTAGGATCAAGGATGTGAAAGTGTTTGACTCAGAAAATAGAACATGGGTGGAAAATGAGACAGACTTATAACTGAAGGAGTGCACAGGTTGATGTAACTGGGACCTGTGTGTGAGGTAACTGTAATAGACTGGTGTAAGGACTGTGATCATGGTCAACAGTCATTGACTGAGGCTAAATATTCCATCCTCATCCCAGTAAGCTGGCACCAAGTAACTTTTACCTACCTCATAATAATCCTTTGGAAAGATGTTGAGGACCTTTAAGTTGATTGAAATTGAATTTCAGCCATGTGGGAAATGAAGATTTTTAATGAAAATGAGCATCAGTAATAGAAAAAAATATTTTTATGGTATAAGATTTATCTGTACCACCTAGGAAATGTAAAATAAAAGAGTGCATATAGAGACAATGATGGTGGCATGATGACCAGCTAACAGTCGTACGTTATAGTCAACTCAGACAGAAGAAAATCACCTAATGGTACAGAAAACCAAAGCCTCCATAATGTATCAGTTATGGGAAGCATCAGTTCCAGCTATCAACTAAATGTATAGACAAAAGACATTTTATATTTTTATTTTTAACTGTAAAATTTTCCTTGAAATCAGCTCTTCAAATTCTCAAATTTACAAGTGCAGAAAGTGAGGCTCACAAATGATGAAAATAACTTACCCTAAAATTAACTTTCAAAGTGTTCAAAGTGGGATACTCATTTTCTAGGCTGCTTTTTAGTTTCTAACAGTATCAGTCACTTACTACATTTCACCTCTTGTTTGAAATGAAAAGATAGTTTCTAATGAGTCCCTAATGAGTAAGAAATACCGTTATTTATACCTATACAACTTGACAGAAGACTTGGACTTAATCCTGTTTCTGACATGTATTAGCTTTGTGCAAATCTGAGTCTTAACTCATGTTGTTAAAATGAGGGAGCTCAAGGATTGTTTGCCCATATCTCATTACTTTCATTCTGAGAACACATAACTAAATATATTTTGTTACATATGGACATTAAATGAACTAAATAAGGAAGTTTATAATAATGCCTTAAAACCTACTTGATGTTCAGTAGTTTTTGTTGATCAATTAAGCTGATTAATCATTACCTTTCCCCAAACATGGTTCATCGCTTGATGTATCTGGCCAATGAACTGCCATTCTATGTTCACAAATATATATTGAAAGTATGTTTGGAAGGTTCTAAAAGCAGGAACTTTTAACACATTGAAGAAAAAAATTGAATTAATCATAAAAGTTGGCCTCTTCCATAGCATTTCAAGTTTTAAATTGTGGCATATTGCCCTATTAAAATTCTTGGCTCTTGTGGTTTAGAGTACATTGCTATATTGTTGCCTTATAAGTGATTTAATGTAAATAAAATATTCAATGCATCAATATACATAGTTTTAGAAAACTAAATTTTTTGGCAATACTATTTATGTGCTTGACCTATGTCTTTGTTAAAAAATGCATGCTCACTGATTTACTTCTTCTTGTGGCTAATTGTATTTTTAAAAACCAGATACAAAAGTTTGACATTTGAAGGGTCATTCTTCCCTCAGAATTCATACTTTAGAGTACAGTCTTAATCTGTTATTTTGAACCATAATTTTAAAAGAATATCCATGACCAATATTTTACTTTATTTTCTCAAATATCATTTTGTGGCAAACTCTATGTTAAATACTAGTTTACTTTAAATATAAATAAATGTTATTACAAAACAATAAAAAATTATAGACTTTGCTATGAAAAATAGACCAAACATCTACAAAATGTAATCTTTCTGTTTTTTGTGTTTTCATCCTTAGTCCTTCAAAGAAATTTGAGTTGACAACTAATTGGGATAAAAGAGCTATCAATTATTTATTTAAAGGGAAGGCCCAATTTTTACACAGTTGAGTAGAATTGAGAGGTCTTACCTCCCCAGTCCCTTGGTAAAATGAATAGGAATTTTAATCCTTCAGTCTATTGCACTGCAACGGTTAACAATGGATCAGTGCAACTGGGTGATTTGTCATTTTTTTATTTAGACTTAGGAAATACTTTTGGCAAAAGATTACCTCTCACCAAAATATTTCTGTTTTGTTTGTGTTTGGGGGAGTTTTTCTTTTTTTTTTTTTTAATAGGTGAAACATAATTTTAAAATACTGTACAGAAATATATAGGATCATTTCCATGATTATTCCACCCTTGAAATTCCAATTCTCCCACCCTCAAACAGAAAAGCTTTTGATTATGATATGTCGCAGAGTCCATGATCAAAGAGGCTGGGGTTTCGCTAACCTCTGGAAGAGAAATCACATCTGGAAAGAGGCTAATAGTTAAAAGGACAAGACCACTGGGAGAGGGAGAGTGATGGGAAGATGGCAGCACTTTTCCCAGCTAGAAGTTTGATGAGGAAGCCCGCATTCCTTGTAAGAGTAGGATCAGTTTGAATGACTAGCAAAGAATATTCCCGTACATGGCACTCCACTTTTCTCTTATTCACTTTAAGTAAATTGGATTTCATTGTTGGGAATGCCATATAAAGTTCTCATTAGAGTTGTTTACATAAATTCTATCCATATGCAAGGAAAGCTGTCCCACTCCCAAGATTTCTACTTGTTCAAAGTGTGCTGAGATAATTTTGTGTTTCATTTTGTGGTAAACGTATCACTCACAAGTGTGGTTCACCACATAGAAAAGAACCATAAAGAAGATTGCTTTTTTTTTTTTTTTGAAAGGAGAATCTGAGATCCTCCCTGAGGTCCAAGGAATAGGTGTCAAGAATCCAGGTAACATAGGTAAATTATTCACTTTCTCCCCTTAAACATCCAACATTCCCAATCATCAATATTTCCCTTAGTAAGTTATCAAAATTCAAGACAGCCTACACTTGCTAAGCTTGCTGTTACACATTATTTAGAAGCATTTCCATATGCTTTGCATCATTAAATCATTTTACAAACCCCAGGATAAATGCATCATGTTTCCATCTTTAAGTGGCCATAAGAGGAAAAATAGATTGACAACAGTCTGCAAAAACAGGGAATGGTACCAGACAGAGGTAGAACAAGAGGCACTGGTCATTGTTAAAAAACTAAATCAAATTCATTAAGAAAAAATAATATGAGAAAAGTCCATACTCATCAATAATACATTCATATGTAAACATTATGCAAATGATTTACTGGTAAACAATGTCTAGTTCTATCACTGATCATTTTGTATTTCTTTGCTGTGATTCTTGTCTCGGAAATGAATTTCAAGACGTTCTGGTCTTTGAATGTATTCCACCCTGTAATCAACCTCAATGAAGAAAGGAGAAGGAGAATTTGCCCTTTTGTCAGTTTTTTTCTGAACCATGTGACATTTCTTTACTAAGAGGCTTTTGTTTGAAAAAGGACTGGTTGACCCATGTAGTCAGAATTCCTTAGTATGTGCTTAAAGCAAAGCAGAGCTGAGATATTCCTAGTGAGGGGTACAAATGCATCTGCTTGTTTTAAAATGCATCCTGATATATTTATGGCCAATCCCATTTGGGGAAATATCACTGACATTTATTTTCTAGATCTGCAAAATCAGTCTAATGGCTTTTCAACATTCACTTTTTAGCCTGTATTGAGGAAGTTGCTTAACTCTTGTCTTCTGTTTTGTTTGTTTGCTTTGTTTTTTAAACATGTTAAACAGTCATCCCTTACCTCCATTTTTACTTTTAACATTTTAAAATAATGTTTTTGCCTTCCTTACCAAATAAACTTTTTAATTTATAAGGAAAATAGACCACTGGGGGGACTGGGAATCCTGCCCAAATCTATCTATAAGAGTCATACACATTCAGATAAATATTATGGTCATATTTTGTGGTTGAGTATATATAGCTAAAATATCTGGGTAGTTGATTTTTTGACAAATAAAAATGATAAATACTGATTATGTACAGTGGGTTGTTTTGAAGTATATATGCATCATGGAATGATTAAATTGAGCTAACATATGTAGTACCTTACATACTTATCATTTTTTTGTGGTGACAAAACTTAAAACTCACTCAGCAATTTTCACAAATACAATATATTGTTATTAACTATAGTCACCATGTGATAGAATAGATATCTGGAATTGATTCCTCTTATATAACCAGAATTTTGTATTTTTTACCATCTGGGTAATTGATATTTAGATTTTCATTGAAGAATGGGTTGTACAGTTACTTAGATTAATATTAAAAATACATGTTAATCTTTTACCTTCCCCAATGTTCACATGATCAACTAAACTTATGCAAATGGTTTACTGTCCTCAAATCTTTGAATTTTTAAGTAAAAGAGGCCCAGAGATTTTACTCAGCATGTAATAATAACAACAATTACAATAATAATAAGCACTTGGCATTTACTGAACATTTCCTATATTCCAACCTACTAAGGTACTTTCTTGAACTATCTCTTTCATTTTATTTCAGCAATGGCTAAGTGAATTAGGTTCTATTACTCATTTCCCTAAAATAAAACCAGTTTACATCTATTTAATAATTTGTTCAAGGTCCCATTGTTATGATGACAGTAGCAATGAAAGATTTTACAAAATGGGTTGGAACAAAATTTCTGATCACTGTATTTTGTGGAATAGTGTGGAAATAATTTAATACATATTAAATCTAAAATATTACAGAGAACTCAAATATACATACACATACACAGAGAAAAACACAATATTAAAGGCATGAATGTTTGTTACAAACACTTTAGAAAACAATGCAGCATTACTTTGTCAAGTTGACTGTTCATCTACACTGTGAGTCAGGTAATTCATTTGTAGGTATGCACTTCAGTGAAATTGTTGCACGTTTGAACTAAGATATGCATAAAATGTTCATACCAGCACTGGTTATAATTTTTGAAAATCATTAGAAATCTCGAATTTCTATCATAAACAATAGAAAAATAAACTGTGGCACATTAGGACAAGGAAATGTTATGTAGCAGTAAAAATGAATAAACTCTATCTCTGTGTAATCACATGAATGAGTCAGATACATAATGTTGATGGAAAAAAGTTCAAGAAGACTAATAAAGTATGATAACTTTAAAAATCTCTATAAAGAATTACATATTCTTTATGAGTATTTATACACTAAATAAAATAATAAATACAAGCTTCAAAATAGTGGTTACCTTGGAGGTGAAAGCAGAATGATGGGATATAGGATATAGAAAACCTATAGGATAGGTTTTCTGTAGATGGGTAGATGGGTTTTCTATATAGGGTTTTCTATATGGGTTTCTATATATGGGTTTTCTATATGGGTTTCTATAGATGGGTAGATGGGTTTTCCATATAGGGTAGATGTAACCCTATCTATAACTGGCCAGCTCTGAAGGTGAATCTTAAATTCAGGGTGATTATTCTATTTGTCTGATTCATAACTTTTCATCTATTCTTTTTGTGAATCAAACATAATATTGCAAAGTGGGATAGGTGTGCACCAGGGCACAAAAATTCTGCAATTTATAGGGAGAAATGTCAAGAAATTTTGGGTAAAAAAGAGACCATGCAAGGAATAAGGGACTTGTTCTGCTGTGTATTAAATATATCATAAATCTTCAGAAATACAAGTTTAAAATATTGGCAGAAAAATAACAAATAGGTGAGAAAAACAAGATAGAGAACTCAGAAACAGATAAATGCATGCATGCGTATGGAATATATGATGATATTTGCATATAAATCTAGTGAGAAATGCATATAATAAGGTGTTGAAAAATTTGTTTATAATTAAATGTATCAAAATATTATGTACCCCATGAACATGTACAACTATTAGTTAGTTGTAAAAAAGTCTGAAAAATATTGCTCTCTATTTAAAAGAATATAAAACTAGATCCCTACTTCTCTATTTTTTTAAATCCAAATGGACTAAGCCTGTAAATATTAAAATGGAAACCATAAAGCATTGAAGAAAATGAAAGTAATAGTTTCATAACCTCCGTGTGGGGGAAGAACTAAGAAATCTAGAAATTTAGCAGCTATTGAAGACAATAAAAGAATTAATTACATAACATTTTAAAAAATTTCTACTGACAAAATAAAAGTCAGAGATGTAGTATAGAGAAGTTTAGGCAAATATTTTTGTTTTAGAAATGAAAACAAATGGCAGAAAATAGCAACTCTAATGAAATATCTCAAAATAATGGCTAATGCAAACTTAGAAGTTTTTTCCTATTAATACATGCATAAGTAAGTTTATTGATCTAATTAATGAATGGGAATTTTAAGCCACAAACAATCATTTTTGGTATTTAGTGGGAACATTTTAGGGTGTGAGAATTTGTCATTTCTACTGATTAGAATGTATAGTTATCTACAGTTTTATAGATCTAGTCAACTTAGCTTTTAGGGTAGTTTTAAAAATTATGTAATGTACAACATATCCCAAACTGGGTACCAACTGGATCTTTTAAATGAGCCGCTGTTGTAGAGCTGCTGCACATTCACTGAAGAATGGATCTGTCATAAAAGAGACCATTTACCAGCAAATAATTATCTGCAATGTTGAGGAAAAGTGTAAGAAAATGAGGATAGATGTCTCATATTAGAATAATGAAAGTTTTCAACTAGAAATTACCACTTGATTTTGGGGGGCAGCATAAGAACAAAGTAACAAAGTAGACAGTGCCACCATCAGTTCAAGCTGTGCTCTGAAAAGGAATACCCAAATTTCTAACACCTTCTTTTTCACATGTCAGCTGTTTAAGAATGAGGATTGAAGTCTTTAACTTACAATGATTTTGCTGTTGTAAATTAATGACCAAAGTGATTTATTATTCAGTTGCTCAACTGCTGCTTTATTTCTGTTGATCTTTGTTTTTCTGCTTAATTTCTATAAATTACTGTACAGTTTCCCATAAGGTATAATTAAGCAGAATTGCTTAAGTTTTAATTATTGTGTATTATAGATGTTGAAAGCAACATTAGCACTTGGCTTTTAAAAATGTGATCGTATATTTATAAGAGAGCATTTATAAACACATTTACATATAGTTAAGATGAAAAAGGTATTTGAATTGCAGTCATTAGCATTTCTTCAAACATATGGCAGAGCAGCAGAGGCCATGGGCCATGCCTTCATTAACTGAACACTGTTTCATCAGTGTTTCAGCTTCCTGCTGTGCCACCCTGTGGCGTCCCCTTCTGTCCCTGAGGTTTCAGTAACAAGGGACAATATGTCCCCAAGGTGAAAATCTGGAAAATATAGCAGATTAGCCCTTAGAGAAGTTCTTATGATTATTTAATCATACTTAGAGAAGAAACACACAGCACTGTTAAACCAGTTTTAATGTTTTCTTGTCAGTTTCCATTTCTCAGTTGCTGTAGCCGGGTTTGTCTGCAATGCACAGTGAACATAAGCGAGGTGAAATGGGACACCTTTATGCTGCCATCATAAGGCTGATTTGTTACACATTTGCTGGCATAATGGTCGAGGCCGACATAGGTACTTATAAATATCTTAGGTTAATTATAATTTGCTGATTATAATGTTATCAGATAATAGATCAGCATGAAACTTTCTTTAATGATGTCACATATGATAATTTTACCATATTCCCTTTTAAAAAATAAACAAGAAAAATGAATAAGAACATTGTCTTATAAGTAGCATGGCCATGTTTTAATTGTATCCTTCTCTGGTACATGAAGATTATTAAATCTTGGCGACAAAGGCATATGTCTCAAGATGTTAGTCACCTTTATGTCAGTTACATCTGCTAAATACCTCACATTAATATAGAAATAGTACCTATAGTATCGCTGATAATTATATACATGTAAACATTTTTATTAGCTTTTTAGTCTGAGATTAAAGTTGTTAATAATAAACTCCTGTGATACCTGAAAAAGATGTATTTAAACATGAACATTTTTGGTCAAATTTTGTATAATTAAGTAATTGTCATTAGTTTCTAATAATTGGGATGTGAAATCTTAGAAGAATCTTCAAAGCAGATAAACTAACCAAATATATGATATCTACTTCTCTTTGCTGAATGACTATGGATATTACACTTGGGAGATTCTTGGAAAAATTAAAATAATATCAATAAATGGAATAATTTAGAGGTATTCCAATGGTTGGAGCCATTAAAACAAGAAAAAGAGAAAATGTATTGATTATTTGACTATGTAGGTTTTTTAAAACAAGAATTACTACTATATCTAATATTAAATTCAGGAAACTTTTTAGTTCATTTTAATTAATAGTCCCATCAATTGTATATACGGTATATGCAGAACCTCAATGAAATAATAATGTCTTATAGGAAATTATCAGATTCTTAAAGGAATTATTAAGTGCTGTTGTTTTGACCTTTTCCTTTTTCTTATACACACTAGCAAATTCGCAGGTTTTTTTCTGAATTGTCCTTCAATTTGTAAAATCACTTCCTTACTGTTATGGTCATTGCTCGTATTTAATTTATTTTTTAAGGTAATCACCTTAAGCATTCTGTGTAAAAAACAAAAGAGACAAAAAATATAATCATTTTCTTCAATGAGGTATGTTTTTCTATAAACCAAATATGTATTTGTTGATAGAAGTCAGGCTCTAAAATTACTATTCTGCCTTTCCTTTCACAGATAACTTTTTTGCTTTCTTGTCTCTAGCATAAGAGTTAGAACACAGACTCTAGAGCCAAACCATCTCAGCTTGTAACCCAACTCCACCACAAAGCAGCTCAAAGACCTTGAGAAAGTTTTTTTAAGTTCTTTGTGCCTCAGTTTTCTCACAGAAACAACATAAGCTCCTACCTCAGTGGTTTGTTCAGATGATTAAATAAGTTAACTTATGTAAAGTGCCCAGAAGAGTTCTTGAAAATAGTAAACATTTCATTATTAAAGACTCTTCTCCCATTAAAAAAATTGAAAAATTTCATATCCTTTCCTCCTCTAGTGTCCCCACTATGCATCCTAGTTTTGACTCCATATTCTTCCTCCTTTTCAAAAGCAAAAGTTTTTTTTTAATTTTATTATTATTTTACCTTAAGTTGTAGGGCACATGTAAAAAAAAGATTAGTATAATTACATTAACATTTTCATAACATGAAAAATAAAATTATCTTGAAAAAGAAAAATAAAAAGTTTTGACACATGCCACTTAGTGGCTACTGGCAGCATAAAGGAAAGGGAATGTAGAGAGAAAAGTATAGTAATGGACCATTTTCAGCAATAACAAAATTTGTAACATAGGACCAAGTAATAAGGGTGACTTTAGACTCATCAGATGAGAACTTCATAAAAGTCAACTTTTTTTCACAGCACACTCCCAGTCTTTTCATTGCTATAAACTGATCATTGTTGGTATAATTGAGGGTACAGTTACTAGTACTAAGAGACTGCTCTGTCTGCATATACTAGACAAATATAGGGACAACGAAAATATAAACAGCCTTATGATATTGTAAACTACCAGAATTCAAAAAATAAGATCAAGGGCATTGTTAATATTTACCAGAATATGTTTCAATAAAACATTAATTAAATGGGATATATATCTTTGTATGATGGATTAGTAAAATATGGTGTCAAATCATATAAATATATTTGCTTTGGGGAATTCCCTTTTGGACACTTTTATTTTTTAGCATCTCATAGCATATCACAAGTCCCCAGAAATATGCCATGCTAATATTGCCAACTGAGTTTTTCCAAGCAAAGATGACATCAGCCATCTGTCACACAGTACTAATGCTGAGAAGCAAAGCCAACTATAGAGAAAATAAATACCTTTCATATTGATTAGCCAAATATTTATGTTGAGAATGAAATGATTAAAATCTCACTATTCAAGCTAATTACCGTAAGTGAATATTTGCCTCCAAGTGAATGACATACCAGCAGTGTATTTTCTTTATTGCTTTCCTAAAACCAAATTTCATTGTGAACATGTGTGCTGCATGAGGGGCTTGTGCTAGACTTTGCAAGGTGTTGCAATACACTGCCATAGCGATCTTTCAGCCTGCAGGTGTATCTCCTGCTGCCTTGGTAGATTCGATATACACTGTGCTGCACTGGTTTCCAGATGGCTGCACTCTTGTTCTATTTTAAGTTACTCTGTCTCTTAAAGTCTGATACACTGGAGCCGGTCATTGCAGGGTCTAACAATCGGTGTTTGCTAACTTTAACTTGATGCTGAAACATCTCTTTTTTCTGGAAGTGTTTAAAGACTGGCTGAATAGCTACCTGGCTTGATCACAGTAGATGATTACATTGTTTCCTAAATCAGGTAGCCCTATTCGGAGACATGAGAAGTTTTTCCAAATTCAGTCACGGCTATTGTGGTTACACTGAGTCATTCCATGTCAATAGGAGAGATGTTGGCTGAACTTGCTATGTCAGCTGTTTTAGAATACAGATCTATATATAATCAGAGGACTGAATTTTTTCTACATTATAGCTAGGTCTATAGAACAATGAGCTATTTTAAAATAGTGTTGTATATTTTCTTTCTGGGAAAGAAGTGAAATTTAGAGGTTTATAATTTGATTAAGCAGTAAAAGGTGCTTTGAGCCCTCTTCCAGGTGACTTAAAGGTCATAGTATAGAATGCTTCTGTAAACTCAGGCATTTCCATTTAGTTTGGCTTGGTGCAGCATACTTTTCTAAAATAAATGAAACATGATGATACAAAAATATTTTGGGAAAGTCTGCAGCTTTATATAGTAACCAAAGTCAAAGGGTTATGTGAGCAATCTAAAAGATGAATTACACTTAAATCACTCTAGATGGCTATTCTGTGGGGTTTCCAAGGGAGCCCAAAATACAATTGAAATGAATAAACACATTTGATCTATTGTTTCTTTCTAAATATCAAATTCTCCAGACGTATAAAAAAGTGTGAGCAAATGGATTACCCTTTTAGACATTTGACCTGGTCATTGAAAATTTCAGAGAAAACTTAAGGCCAGGCGCGATGGCTCATGCCTGTAATCCCAGCACTTTGGGCAGCCAAGGTGGGCGGATCACCTGAGGTTGGGAGTTCGAGACCACCCTGACCAACATGGAGAAAGCCCGTCTCTACTAAAAATACAAAATTAGCCGGGCGTGGTGGCGCATGCCTGTAATATCAGATACTCAGGAGGCTGAGGCAGGAGAATCGCTTGAACCCAGGAGGCAGAGGTTGCCATGAGCCAAGATCGTGCCACTGCACTCCAGCCTGAGCGACAAGAGCAAAACTCTGTCTCAAAAAAAGATTTTTTAAGACCTATGTAGATATATTTGAAAAATCAGTTTAACAAAATATCATACCACTTTGCCTAGCAGGATACTAATTCTTTTCCTAGCTATGACATTAATCTATCCTAGAACACATCTTCAAACTATGCAATTTTCAGTTATATTATTCTACAATGTTTGTTACAACAAAATAATACATATTTCTGAACCAATTGAGAAAGAAAGTGATATCACAATGGGGGACCATTATTATCATTAGAAAATGTGGCTTTTCTATATTGAGCCATCGCACTAGGCAAATCCACCTATGTAGTCATGTGAGTATGACCATAGCAGATTTCCCCACATCCTGCTCTGTTATTCAGAGAAGAGAATCGGCCCTTGCTATGCAATAGGTAAAGGGGCTGCTGCTGTGAGTCAACAAACCTCAAAGATGGAAAGTGGAAGTGGTCTGGCAAGCCAACCAATTTATTCTCCAGAAAACTTTTATTACATCCCCTAATGTGGAATGAGTAAATAGGAGGCAAAAGAGGGTCCCACAATTTGAGCACTTTTACATAGAAGCAAGGAGCAAAACTGGCCAATAAGCATTTGCTCCTGACATAAAGCTTTTTTTAAAAAAAATAATCTGTTCTTCCTTTAATTAACTAGTGTAAAATTTGATGTGTTTATTTTCTTCTCCTTCTCCAGGCAAATATAAATTTATATTGTAGCAGCTATCTTTTGCTGCATAACAAACTACACCAAAACTTCGCGGCTTAAATAAATAACCATTTCTATGTTCATAATTCTATGGATTAACAATTTGGGTAGGAATTGTCTGGGTTAACTCCTCTGTGTATCACGTGATGCTGGATGGTCTCAGTCATGCATTTTTTGATTAGTGGTAACAGCACCTTGAGCCTGATTGTCCTGGATAGCCTCCTGCACATGCCTGGTAAAGCTCTGGGGGCTGTTGGTCAGGTGACGTCGGTTCTCCACCACCTGATTTCTCATAGGCCAAAAGTTGTAATAGGCATCTTTCCATGTTGATGGAAACACTCTAAGAAGGTGAAAACAGAAGCTGCAAGGTCTGTAGGGCCCAATCTTAGAAGTCACATTCTATTATTATGAATTTTATTAGTTATAGGAAGTCACAAAAATCAAGGAATTCAGTGGGAGCCATTATAAAAATTTACTGTTCAAATAAATATAAGTAATATAAATGTAAATACACACACAGAGAAAGATTGGTATACCATTTAAGATTTGAGATTGCAGACTCTGAAGACACCCTGACAAAGCTTGTGTTTTAGCTCTGATGGTTACTTGATGTATCATACCTTAGACAAGTTATTTAACTTCTCTGTTTTTCAGTCTTATTATCAGTAAAGTGATAATAAGAATAGCTATACTATAGGTTTGTTTTAAGCATAAATTAATTAAGGCATGTAAGATTTAGAACAGTACCTAGCATATTGAAATTCATAATATCTTTTTTGGATACTTTCAGATATATAAAAAAGGGAATCTTACTGAAGACATTTCTCTAAAACTTGCATTTTTGTCTTAGCAATATGTAAAGATCAACCCTTACAGTGAAAATATGTTAATCTAACTGTTTTAGTGGGCACCTGGTAATCCAGACAAGAAATCTAAACATGGAAGGAGGTACCCAACAATTTTTCTTACTCCCTTTATTTTGAATCCAGGTTTGTGGCTTGCTTCTCTATGTAGAATGTGGTTAATTTCAACTTTAAGTCAGAGATGAATTTTCATTTTATAGCCCAGAATTACAATTTTCTAAAGGTACTGCTTCTGAAAGAAAGAAAATGATGAGCTTTAGAAGCCATCAGTCTCTCTTATAAAAAGACAGCCAATAATGAGAGAAGGGAATCAGGTAGATAATATAAGAGCTATAGATGAACCAAAGTAAGCTATGCTAATAAAAAGCATAAGCCCCTGGTAAAGGAACTCATAAGTCTACCCTGAGCATTCTTCTACCCAGGTACCAGGAGCCTCACCATTAACAGATAATCTGGACCAATTCAACTTTCAAATATAAAAATCAAGTTTCAGATATAAAACTGTAGCATCCATGTAACAATTATTAAAGGAAGAGACAATAATAATAAAATAAATTGGCAGTTGCAATCATACCATGAAGGAAAAGGGAGCAAAAAAAATTCAACATGAGTTAAAATAAATTGATAAGAATTACGAATGTGAAAGAAATTTATTAAATAAAAATATAAATGAAAAGCAAAGACCAGATAGACAAGTAAGCAGAAAATGAGAAACAAGAAACTATAAAACTCTGGAAAGAAACGACTGCATAATAAATTGTAGAATATAGAATTTTCTGAGCAAAGGTTAAGTAAGTTATAGTAAGGAACATAGAGAAGCAAATTGAAACAAGCCAAAATAAAAAGAGAAGTATAAAGAGAAAATATAAATAAAATGACCCACTAAATATAACATTTACTTTTTTCCTGAGTTAGAATATTTGTTTTCATAAATAAGAAAATTAAAACAGCAAAACAGAAGTAACAGTTAACATTAAAAACAAAAACAGACCCAAAAAACCTGAAAAAGCAAACAAACTAAAAAAGTCACTAAACTCTCTGCTGATTGAACTGATCAATCCTGCATAGATGTATGGTATAAGTTATACTTGAAAAATTGACCTGGTCAACTTGAGAAATAGTTCAGTAAAATTAGAGTTTGAAGAAAAAGAAAAATCTCCCATGCTTTTAAACATAAAGAGTAAGTCACTTATAAAGAAAGAAAATAATATTTGACATCAAACATTTCTGTAGCAAAATCGAGTTTCAGCAAAGAGTGAAGCACTGTTTTTTTTTTTAAGATATTCAAGAAAAAAAAAAAAGTATAGTACCAGGATTTTATATCCAACCAAACTGTCACTTCAGTGGTCAGGTGTACACATACACATGACTGTTGAACATGTACCTTTCAAGGAAAATTTTATGCATGAGTATTCTTGAAAAATTTACAAATGACTTCCCAATAAAAAGATGATTGGAAAATTTTACAAAAGACTGGTGGTCTTTTAATTATAAATTACATTTAAAAATAAATGTATTAGTGAACAATGTTGGCATAAGGATGAGAAGCTATTATTTTTATGCTGTTGACTTCTTAATGTTAAATTATTAAGATAAACCTCTAAAAGAATGTCTGTATATCCTTCAGATGTATGAAAATGAAGAGGTTTTTTAGATATATATGAATTAATGGAGCATGTATGCACATTTAGAATATGTATTACATATTTTAAAATATTTTATAAGTAATTATAAAAATTGTCAAAAAAATCTTTTAAAATAGAAATATAATATTTGGTTTTTATGCCAAATAGGCTAAAAGATTTATAAGTTGCTAAAAATCAACACTGTCAGAGATCTATAGCAATTAAATTCTAAAAGGCTGTGGTGAAATCCTCTTCTCTATACAATTTCAAAGAAAGAAAACCTATTAAAATGAGAGAGAAAAGTGGGAGAGAGAGTTTATAATTCTCATAAAAGCCATATAGTACAGCAATATAGAATAGGCTAATAACATAATTATTAATTTACCTACTTAAAAAAATTTGACATATTTTATTTAAATGAATTTTCTTTTCAATTAATCGAGTTAAATTCCAATGTCTCACACAGAATTGAGTTCTGATATGTTTTTAATTTTGTTGTTGTTGTTGTTGAGACGGAGTCTGGCTCCCGGGAGGCGGAGGTTGCGGTGAGACGAGATGACGCCACTGCACTCCAGCCTGGGCGACAAGAGCAAAACTCTGTCTCAAAAAAAAAAAAAAGAATTTACTCTTAACATAGTATAAACCTCCGCCTCCCGGGTTCACGCCATTCTCCTTCCTCAGCCTCCCAAGTAGCTGGGACTACAGCACACGCCACCACGCCGGCTAATTTTTTGTATTTTTAGTAGAGACAGGGCTCCACCGTGTTAGCCAGGGTGGTCTCGATCTCCTGACCTCGTGATCCGCCCACCTCGGCCTCCCAAAGTGCTGGGATTACAGGCGTGAGCTACTGCGCCCGGCCTGTTTTTTGATTTTTAAAATATGACTCTCAATAGCTAGTAAAAATATCTGAACAGTTCTGTATGCCTTTGAAATCCAATATTACCAGGCCATGGTACTTATGTGTTCTTAAAGTGAGTATTTAGGACTTTTTCTTTTGCCTTTTCTTTGACTTTGGCTTTTCTTCCTTGATATTCTGAATCTGACTTCAAGAACTGAAAGCCAAGGTAGCAGGCAATGTATTGTCTTATCTAACTTTTACTATCTCCTAAAAGAAAGCCAACATTTTTGCCTGCAAATAAAAACTTTTTCTGTAATTAATCTCAAATAATAATTACAAAGTCCTTACACAAGGAATTATTATGCACAACACATTCCTTTGAAAGAAGTGAATGCATAAAATAGAAAAATCGTGTCTTATGAATTTTTCATTGATCTGTAAAGACAGAAATTTATACTAAACTAAGCCTTGGGACACTGAACTAGTCTTCCAGGTACCAAGATAACAGAGTCCCAGGCATTTAGTTTTATAAGAAGATGAAGAAAAAGCCTGGAAAAGCCAGATATTTTTTACATAGCATATCTTTGTCAACAATGTTTTAAGCCAGTTACTGGATTATGATCTGTTTGTCAATTATTTATATTACAGGTAACTGTAAAACAAACAGTTTATCTTTCTTGGTTGAAATGATTGCTACATATTTTAAATATTATAAGTGGCCAGGCTTTGAATCCAGGTTCTCAATGACGACCTAAAGATAATTACACTACATATCCTCATGGTGATTCTGCTTCCACATCCAAAAATTAGCGATAATTTATCCATTTATTCAATACATTTTTATAGATTATTACATCTGCCAAGATAGGTTGGGTTATGCCATGGTAAGATAAACTCCCTTTCAGCGGCTGCATACCAGAAATTTACTTTCCTGTTGTAAAAATCCATTCTAGGTCTGGGCAGCTCTCCATAACAGTTGTCCTCCAAATGTACACTCAGCATTCCAGGCTGCTTCAATTGTTTGGCACCGCCATATGAACATGAGATTCCAAGATTTTCACACAAGGGGGAAATGATGGCTGAAAATTTGAGTCAACAATTAGATTCAAGTATCTATAAGTAACATGCAGCATTTTCTCTCCCATTTCTTGAAAAAGTGTGTTATATGTCCACATCTAACTTTAGAATGTTAGGAAAGAACATTGTGTCCAAATAAATTGGCTCTCATTGAGCAGTAAAAGTGCTTACCCAGTCACCATCAAAGTGTCAAGCATTATTCCTAATTCAGCAATTAAAGCAGTAAGCAGAAAATTCCAACTTTCTGGACTTTGTGGATCTTAAACTGCAGTGATGGTGATAAGGTGGGTATAGAGACAACAAAAAGGCAGGAAATATATAATACATCATAGAGTGGTAGGTGTTGTTAGGAAAACGGGAATTAGGCTAACTGGAATAGTACATAAAATGATGATGAAGGTGGCAATAGTTGCTTATGATTTTTTAAAAAATATATTTGGAAAGCATAGAATATTGTACTGATAAGATGATATTTGAGTAGAAACCTAAAGGAAGTGAGGCAGAAAACTACAGATATTTGGAAGAGGGAACAGCGAATGTGAAGGTCATGAGTCAGGTAAGGGTGTAGCTTAGCATATCAAGAGGCAAGTAGATGAGTGACTTCAGCAAGATGGCAGAATAAGAAGTCCCGGCCCTTGATATTTGACAAAAACACAGATTTAACAATTTTATATGTATCAGAATGCCTTTATGAGAGGTCCAGAATCCAGTTAAGAAGATGTAGTACTCCAGATGGGCACAAAAGTGAGAACGTCCACATTGAAACTGGTAAGAGCAGTTTTGCTTTCCCTGTGTCAGCCCCTCTTCCAAGCTGGCATAGTTCAGCACCTAGAGAAATTGTCTTAGCCTCAAGGTGAAAAACAGAGTGGAGCATGCCTCTAAGTTCCTAGCCTTTTAGTTCGTTGCCCAAGGGGACAGTTTCTGCCTCACTTCACATGTGATGCTAATGGGACTGGTATTGCTCAAATGGCTGGGGGCATTTACAAATAAAGGAAAGGGGGCAGACAGCTTGCTGCAGCCAGCACAGCTCTGTCAGATTGAGAGAAAGTACAAAACCAAAGTCTCCTCCCTTAGGTGGAATGGAGAGAAGCGGAGCATGCTTCCAGTGTCCTGCCATTTCAGTGGACTGTTTAACAGGTTGGCTGCCATTTTATTCTCACTTAGATTGCTGACAAAACTGGTATAGTTTGGAGGGACAGCTAAGAATGAAGGAAAAAGAACTTGCAGCTTTCTACACCCCGCATGGCTCTGTAAAATTTGGAGAAAGTGCAGAGGTTGTATAGTCTCCACACAGAAGGAAGGAAAGGAGTGGAGTGTGCTGCCAATGTCTTGACCTACAGTTTACAGTCTCATAAAAGAAGAAGCGAGAGCTTACAGGCCCTTGAAAAAGCAAAGGGCAGTAAATTCCTGTAATTAAGAACCTACACACACAAGTTCAGAGAATACACATCCATAGGAAAGGTTACAGAACTTCCTAGAATTTCGTTCTAGGTTAATTGGTTAAAGTTTTTCCCCATTAAAGCCAATCCTTACACAGACTGAACAAATTGACTTTTATTAATGTGTGCAGAAACCAACACAAGCTACAGGGAACCTGAAGACTCAGGAAACATGACACAATAAAAGGACCAAAATAAATCCCCAGTACCCAGCAACAAAAGAAATGAAGATCTATGAATTTCATGATGAAGAATTCAAAATAATTACTTTAAAGAATCTCAGTAAATTACAAGAGAACACAGACAGCTGACTGAAATCAGGAAAGTAATATGTGAACCAAAGGAGAATATCAGTAAATAAAAATTCTACAAAAAAAACCCACAAAAATTCTGGAGCTGAAAAAATACAATAACTTAAGTTAAAAATTCATCCGAGTGCTTTAATATCAGCTCTGAGGAAGACAATCAGAAAACTCAAAAGCAGGTCATTTGAAATTATTCAGTCAGGGGAGCAAAAAGAAAAAAGAATAAGTAGCACGGAAGAAAGTCTAAGTGAATTATAAAACACTGTCAAGAGGAAAATATATATTATGAAAGTCCCAAAAGTGGAAGAGAGAAAGGAAAAGAAATCTTATTTTACAAAAGAATGGCTGAGAAGTTCCCAATCTAAGGAATATAGATATCTAGATACATGAAACTCAGAGACACCTAGTAAGATGAATCCAAAAAAGTATATACTGAGACACATTGTAATCAAATTGTTAAATGTCAAAGATAAAGAATTTTGAAAGCAGCAAAATAAAAGTGACTTGTCGTGTACAAGTGAGATCCAATTAGACTATTCATGGATATCTCAGCAGAAATTTCATAGGCCAGAAGACAGTGAGATGATATACTTAAATTGCTACAAGAAAAAAAAAATCTGTAAAACAAGAATATAATGCCTGGGAAAACTGACCTTCAAAATGAAAGAGAGGTAAAGGCTTTCCAAGACATGCAAAAGTTGAGGAAATTTGTCACCACTATACCTACCTTTGTTCTTCAAATTTAACAAAAGGACACTAAGCAGCAACACAAGCATATGAAAGTAAAATACTCACTGGTAAGGGTAAATATATGAACAAATAGTGCATATCATAGTACTGTAGTGACAGTGTGTAAATCACTTTTAATTGTAATATAAAAGTTAAAAGACAAAAGTATTAGGAATAACTATAACTACAATAATTTGTTAATAGATACACAATATCAAAACATGTAAATTGCAACTTCAATAACATGAAAGTGTGAGTATGGTGAGTAAAAGTGTGGAGTGTTTTGTTTTGAAAATTGGAGTTGTTACCAGCTTAGAGTGTTACGACTATGTTTTATGTAAGCCTCGTGATAATAACAAAGAAAATACATATAGAATATACACACACGCACAAAAAGAGAAAGGAATAAAAACATTTCAGTACAAAAAATCCACAAATAAAAAAACAGATAGTAAGAAAGGAAATGAAGATAATAGTTAACAGATTCTGCAAAACAGACAGAAGACAATTAATCAAATGGCAATTGTAAGTTCTTACCTATTAAATTACTTTCAACATGAATAGATTAAACACAGCAATCAAAAGACAAAGAGAGTTTGGATTAAAAAAAAACAAGATAAACAAGACCCAACTACAAACTGTCTACAAGAGACTTAATTTACATTTTAAAAAACAGACATAGACTGAAAGTGAAAGAATAGAAAAAGGTAGAGATACAAATCATAACCAAAAAAGAACAGCAATGGCTATACTTATATCAAACCAAATAGACATTAAGTCAAAAACTGTCAGAAGAGACACAAAAGGATATTATATAATAAAAATATTTCAATTTACCAGGAGGATATGACAGTTATAAGTACATATACACCAACTTCAGAGCGCCTAAACATGTAAAGCAATTATTGATAATACTGAAAAGAGAAATAGATAGCAATATAGTTATAGCAGAAGACTTTAATATGCCAATTTCAATAATGGCTAGAACATTCTGACAGAAAATCAATAAAGAAACAATGAACTTGAACAATACTGTAGACCAAATAGACCTAAGAGACACATATGGGACATTCTACCCAATAGCAGCAGATTACACATTCTTCTCCAGCATATACAAAAATGTCTGCACGATAAATAAATGACACACTAGGTTACAAAACAAATCTTAACAAGAAGTCTTAACATTTCAGTCTTTAAGAAGACTGAAATCACTTCAAATATATTTCCCAATAACAATGGAATGAAACTAGAAATTAATTACTGAAGAAAAGCTGGGAAATGCACAAATATGTCAAAATTTTAAAAAATATTCTTGAGTAACCAATGGGTCATAAAAGAAATGCAAAGGGAAATTTAAAATTGTTTGAAAACAAAAACACAACATAATAAAAATTACAAGTTGCAACAAAAGCAGTACCAAAATAAAAGTTTACAGCAATAAACATCTACATTAAAAAAGGAAGATCTTAAACAACCTAGCTGCACATATCAAGAAACTAGAAAAAGAGCAACAAAAGCCCAAAATTAGCATGGTGGAGGAAATAATAAAAGATTATAGCAGTAATAAATAAAATAGAGACTAAAAAGACAATATAAATGAATGAGACCTAGACGTTTTCTTCAAAAGATAAACAAAATTGACAACTCCTTGGCTAGAATAGCTATGAAAAAAATGGAAAATGTTTTAAAATCAGAAAGAGAAGGCATTACCACAGGTTACACAGGAATAAAAAAGACTACTATGAACAATTATACACCAACAATTGGATAATCTAAAGTAAATGGATAAATGCCTAAAAACATCCAACCTACCAAGAATAATTCGTAAGTAAATAGAAAATCTGAATAGAACAATAATGAATAGGAGATTGATTCATAAATCAAAACCTTCCAATAAAACAACAACTACAACAACCCGGGGTTAGATGTCTTCACTGATGAATTTTACCAAACATTACAAAAATAATTAGCACTAATCCTTCTTCATCTCTTTCAACATATACAAAAAGAAAGAATACTTTCAAACTTATTTTATGAGGCCAGCATTACCCTACTACCTAGTCAAACAGTGACACTACAAGAAAAGAGAACTACAAGCCAATATCCCAATGAAAATACATTTAAACATACTCAACAAAATATTAATACTAGCAGCCCAAATTCTGAATTGCACAGCAAATTAAAAATATCACACACCATGATAAAGTGGGATTTATCTCTGGGATGAAAGGATGGCTCAACATATGCAAGTCAATTAATGTATATACCACATTAACAGAATGAGAAGGAAAAAAATCACATAATCTCAATAGATGCAGAAAAAGCATTTGATAAAATTTGACGCCATTTCACAATAGAAAACAAAAACCCTGAACAAACTAAACATAGAAGGAACTCAATTCAACATAGGAGGGGCCACCTATGAAAAGCCCACAGCTAACATTATAGGCTAAGATTAGAAACAAGAGAAGGGTACCTACTCTGTCAATTTCTATCCAAAATAGTATTGCAGTTTTAGCCAGGGTAATTAGGCAAGAAAAAAAAGAAAGACATCCAAATTGAAAGGAAGAAGCAAAATTATCTGTTTGTAGATTACATGATTAAATATGTAGAAAACCCTAAAGACTCCACCAAAAAACTGTTAGAACTAATAAATTCAGCAAAGGTACAGAATAAAATATCAATATATAAAAATTGGTTATGTTTTTCTACACTAACAATGAACTATCTATAAATGAAATAATCTCATTTAAAATAATCTCAAGAAGAATAAAATACTTGGAAATAAACGTAACCAAGAAGATAAAATCCTTATACATTGAAAACTTTAAAACATTGATGAAAGAAATTAAAGAATACACAAATGAGTGAAAATACATTCTGTTCATGTACTGGAAGATTTAAAATTGTTAGAATGTCAATACTACCTAAATAATCTACACTTTCAATGCAATTCCTATCAAAATTCTAACAGCTTTTTTTTTTTTTTACAGAGATAAAAAATATCCTAAAATTCATATGGAACCACCGACAACCCCAAATAGCCAAAGCAATTCTGAGAAAGAACAAAGATAAAGTAATCACATTTTCTGATTTCAAAATATATTACCAAGCTATATTAATTAATATGGTTTGATTCTGACATAAAAACAAATATATAGGCCAATGAAACAGAAAACAGAGTCCAGAAATAAACTGACACATATAGAGTCAACAGATGTTTAACATAGGTGCCAAGAATCCACAGTCAGAAAAAGTCTGTCCAGCAAATTTACCTGAGAAAAACAACCCCATTAAAAAGTGGGCAAAGGACATGAACAGACATTTCTGAAGACATACATATGGCCAACCAGCATATGGATAAAAGCTCAATATTACTGATCATTAGAGAAATGCTAATTGAAACCACAATGAGATACCATCTCACACCAGTCAGAATGCCTATTATTACACAGTCAAAAAATAACGGATGCTGGTGAGGTTGTGGAGAAAAAGGAATGCTTATACTCTGTTGGTGGGTGTGAATCAGTTCAACCATTGTGGAAGACAGTGTGGCAATTCCTCAAAGACCAAAACACAGAAATACCACTCGACTCAGAAATCTCTTTACTGGGTATATACGTATATAGGCAAAAGAGTATAAATTGTAACACTGTGAAGACACATGTACATGTATGTTCATTGCAACATTATTCACAATAGCAAAGACATGGAATCAACCTAAATGCCCATCAGTAATAGACTGGATAAAGAAAATGTGCTACATATACAACATGGAATGCTATGCAGCTGTAAAAAATAATATATCCTTTGCAGGAACATGGATGGTCCTGGAGGCCATTATTTTTAGCTAAATGATGAGAACACATGGAGACATAGAAGGAAACAACACACACTGGGGCCTATCGGAGAGGGATATGGGAAGGAGGGAGGGAGTCAGGAAAAATATTTAATGGATATTAGGCTTAATACCTGGGTGATAAAATAATCTGTACAACAAACCTCCATGACACAAGTTTACCTGTGTAACAAAGCTGCACATGCACCCTTGAACTTAAGATATTAATACAAGTTAAAAAATAAAATCTGTGATGCACCAAAACAAAGGATGCTCTTTGGTCTCTTCAAACAAGTCTTGTCTCATTATGAACTTATTATCCCTAGATTATTTGGTTTGGGATCCTTGGAGAAGACAGGCTTTATTAAAAGTGGTTTTTGAACACTGAGTTTCAGTCCTCTTGGGCTACTGTTGCAAAAGTTTAGATGTGCATTCCAGAAAGTCAGGGATCTTTTAAGTGTCAGCACATACTTCTCTTTCCCCACCAACCACTCCCTTGAGAATTTTCTATTTTACAAAGCATTTTTTTTAAAAGCAAACTTACGCTTCTGGACCAATTCACCTACAATTTACTAAACTTCATAGGGCTCAAAGCCTCTATGGGCTTAAACTACTAGGAAAGCTTTCTGGATGCATCAATAAAAGTATGTTAATGAACAACAGCTGCAAAGAACGTGGCTTTAAATAAATTGATTCCAAATTAAACAAAAAATGTTAGTTGTATAGATCTCATGTTAAGTGTTCTTACCACAATTTATAAAACAATATATGCATTTTGTATTCAAGTTTTATATTTAACATTATCATACTTTTACATACTATTACTTATTTTAAATAACTGCAAAATGATTTACATATTTCATAAAATAATTTTCTATGTTGGCCATTTAATTGGTATTAATGTGGACAATATAAATTATCTGTCTATGATAATTTCTGTGCACATTGAATTACTAGAAAAGTTCACTAAACATTCACTGAGTTAAGTAAAATATGATCAGAAACGATTGTTTCAAATAATTTTAAATGTGCTTTTTTCAGTACATTTTGTTTAAGCAATATTTGGTATTATTGGGCAATGGAAATTGTTAGCTTTAACTTTAAAGGAGATAGATTTTATTCAGGGAACAGATTGTGGCAATAAAAAATAACTGGCACATAGCTGGTGAATTTTTTTTCTAGGTTGGACAAAAAATTAGAGTCAAAAGGCATCAGTAATTAATGGGATCTGAAAGCTGCTAAATTTTATAAATAATTTGAATGTGTATTACATTTTATGGCTATATATTAACACATTGAAAACTGGAGAGTCTAGGAAATAAATACTGGGAACTCTGAGGAGAAGGAAGAGAAAAAGTGGGAAGAGCAGGAGGAAGAGGTTCAGGAGCAGGAGGAGACAGCGGATGATGTGGCTAAAAGTGAGTGAGTAAGAGAATAAAAGATAGAGGTTAGAGTGTCATGGAGGAGTTGAGATTTGTATATCCTTCCAGTCCTTGGCAAGTAACATTGCTTTCACTTTAAATATAATGGAGAATTTTAGTAAAGAAAAGATATTATTTCACTTAAATTTTAAAAGAATCACTCTGGCTGTTCTGTGGAGTATGTATTTTGGGGGCAAAAGTAGAAGCTGGAAGATCAATTAAGAAATTGTAATAACTCAGAGAAGTGATAGAGGGTTATTGTAAGATGTGCAGTGAAAATAGGTGATGGGCAGTGGACTGATTCAGAATTTATTCGGAGGCAATTGACCACAGAATTTCCAGATGCATTGGTGTATTCAAGTAAGCCAATAATGAAAGATGATTCTAAGTCCTGTGATCAAAGAAACTGGGAAAATGAAGTTGTCTTTTATTGAAATGGACAAGACTATAGAAGGAGTAGATTAAGAGGGTTGGAAATAAAAAACACTTGTTTTAGGACATGTGTAGTTTGAGATATCTGTTAGATATCAAAATGTAGAATTTGAGTAGGTTGTTGCATTTACAAATCTTAAAAAGGAAGGTATATGCATGGAAGTCAGTAGCATTTTAGATATGTTTAAAGCCATAAAACTGAACAAGATCACCTAGGAAATGACTGAAAGTAGAGAAAATATTTAGAAGCAAGTTCTTTTACATTTCAATGCATAGGAATAAATATAAGAAAGAAATAGCAGAGAGAGAGACAATATGTTTCCATAAGGAAGGGATGGAATCAACAGATAGTGGCATCTGGAAATCGAATGAAACAAGCAGTGCTTCAGGAAGGAGATTGTAATCAACGGTGCTAAAATGCTGCTGGATAATTAATATAAAGGCAAACAGAGGTAATCAGTGAAAACAATGGCCAGTTTATAAATACTCTTGTGGGATAAGTGACATGACATATGCAAACTACTAAGCCTAGTATTTCATTAGAATTCAATAAGTGTTTATAAATATTAATATTTTGAGGCTATTATTCTGTTGTGAAAGTTAATTCATTAGCTGTGAGTGATCTTAATGACATTCAATTAAATAAGATCCATGGAACTCAACAACTAGTGGAAGAGACAGAAGAAACAAATCCAGAGGGTGTGCCTGTCTCAGCCTGTCATCCAAGTGTTGCAGGTACTTCGAAGGAGAAGAGAAGCTATCCAGTGGTCTTCGATAGAGAACAGATAATGAATAAAGGCATCAAAGATAAGAGAAGACATATATTAAGATCTAAATGGGTTGTTACAATTAAAAGAAAGAAAGGTATATAGTGATGATAGGAGAGGAAGCTAGAATGTTAGGCATGGGCTTTTTTATATGACATCACAAAATATTCCTAAGTTTGTCCTTAATCCAAGGGAAGGCAACTGAAGGATTTTGTGTAAGGGAGAAACATAACCTCTCCCAATTAGTTATTAAAAATTTGCTGTAGTAAAAACATAAAATATGGCTGTGAAACAGAAAAAAATGGAATCTAAAAGTTAACTAGAATTTATTCTAATAATCAAGGTTAAAATATTTAGTATTTTAGGTGAATGACAACAAAATTGAAAAAGATAAGAGGAATCAAAAATGTTTAAAGGTTAATCAATTTGATTTGATTAATTGGATATAGGTTGAATATGAAAAAAGATGAGTCTCAGATAACTTCCGCATTTCTAAATGTGACCTGTTCTACTCACTAATACAAAAATACCAGGAGAAATTAGATATAGAAAGAAGTAGATGAATTTTCTTTCTGGTTTATTGACTTGAAAGAGCCTGGGGCATTGATAGGACACCATTGAAGGCATAGGTTTCAAGTCCAGGAAAACATACAGCTTTTATTATGTAATTAGAAAAACACTTACAGAAAAGTAGTAATTGAAGCCAAATTTTTTGGTAGAACTTTCCTAGTACACATAGGATGAGAATGGAATAATGCCAGATATAGACTCCATTGTTAAAGTCTTGGTAAGGCAGGCATGTCAATTTGCATATTACTTATTGACTGACTCAACATCATTCTGAGAAAACAATTTAAATTCTTTTAAAGCTTCTAATAATTCTTAAACAATAATTGAATATTTTACTTAATGAAAGATGGTCAAAAGAAAGGTATTAACATATAAATGCTTTATTTAATAAAAAAGCTGTGTGTAGCATGAAATTTAGGTGAACAATAAATCACCCTACAAATGAATGAGGGTGGGGGGTCTTATTCAAGATGGTATGTTTTAAAATTTGGAAATGTCTTCAAATATAACAATATTCAATTTGTATACAATTATATGAAATTTATCTCTGCAGGAACTAGGAAGCATATTCATATATTTTTCAACACTTTTCTTAGGTATTGATATGCTCATTTTAGATGTATAAAATTGGATGTGTATTTTCTTGTTGGCTAAGGTAGGAAGAGAGGTATTCAATCTGCTGCACAATCATGCTAGATACACAGAGTATCACCAATGTGATATTTGGGCTTAAAGAATAGCTATTTGGGCTTAAAGAATAAGGCAGTAACAAATGAAATAACTGTGTTTTTAGCTGTTGTAGTGACTTTTTAAAAATTATATTGAACAGTCACTTTTGGAAGTGCAAATATGTAAAAGAGTTTAAAAGAATGTTGAACAGTCAAAGAAGTGCAGTGTATTGGACAATTCTGTCTCTCTCTCTCTTGCTCTCTCTCTCTTCAAAGCAATAAAAATATTAGTTCATCCAAGAGAGCAAAATATGCCATGAATTAAACCCATGGCACACATTTCTCCAGAATTTTGACTATGATGTAAACATAAAAGAAGCAGTTGCCTTTCAGGTGCAGACCAGTCATCACATATGCAAGTTTCTCATTAAACTGTTGGTTCCATAAAATCGTTGTTGTGGTTTAAGCCGACTAAGCTTCCAGATATATGCTGTGCCTTGATCTTTTTTTAAGTAAATTGACAATTTATAATTGTATATATTTATAGTGTACAATGTGATGTTATAATTTATGCATACAATGTGGAATAATTAAGTGAAGCTAATTAGCATATCCATCATCTCAATAGTTAACATTTTTTTGTGGTGAGAATATTTGAAACTTACTCTCAGCAATTTGAAATGCTCTATTGTTAAGTATATTGACCATTTCTTAACTTGGGGTCTAATTAATTTGTGAGCCACCTAAAATCTTACTAAGTTTCCTTTGCTTAAGTTAGTTGGTGTTATTTTCTCTTCTATGGAATTAAGACTTAAAGCTGAAATATTACATTACTATACATTTAAGTTATTTGACATTATTATAAATTAAAATGTTACATAATCTAGTATTAAAAATCATGTTTAAAATTAAATGCATTCTGAAAAATCACATTTCTTAATATTCCTTTCAGCTAAATTTCCTTCAGTTTAAATATCAGTATCCTGATATTGTTATTTTGCTATTCTCTAAGAAATTTGGCTAAATTTGCTTCAATGTGGAAAAAACAAAAAGGAAAGGACCCCTTACATTTTGTTATCTAAATAGAGCTTGCTTGTTTATTTTTACCATTACAGAAAATAAATATGTAATAAAATAAATGGGCTTGCCTTTACTATTCAATTGTGAAGACGCTGTGGTTTCAAAACCAGTATCCTGATATTAATTGTAATTCTACAATTCTCTAGGAAGTTCTGCTTCATTTGGAATGATTTGCATAGCTGAGGTTGTGATTGCTTTGGAGCATCAGAGGTTCCTTGGCTATTTACAAAAGTCTCAGAGTGTTTACCTTGGAAAGCTAGGCAAATTCAGTAAAAAGAATGTATCCAAATCCAAATGACTTTCTACAGACTTTTCAGAACTTTCCCTTTGTACAAGGATTGTTTTCACCAT
This sequence comes from Gorilla gorilla gorilla, assembly GCF_029281585.2. Classification (NCBI taxonomy): domain Eukaryota; kingdom Metazoa; phylum Chordata; class Mammalia; order Primates; family Hominidae; genus Gorilla; species Gorilla gorilla. The sequence goes on from NC_073230.2 coordinate 20,886,919, forward strand.
TTTTTATAGCTAAAATGAATACAAAGTAATTAAATGGTATTTCATTAGTTGTCACTCCTAGCAGTTGGTTTTAAATTCTGAATATTTCTTGTAGAGACAATTAGTTGTTTGGTTTCCTCATAGGTCTCAGATTTAAAAGCTCCAACGATATACTTCATGTTTCTACAGAGAAACTTTTTGCTTTGGTGCCAAGGAAATTTCCTCTCATGTCTTTAAGCTTAAAACTTTTACTTTCTGGGGTGGATTTTGCTGTTTTCACCTGGAAGCAACGTTTTTTCACAATGAAGTAAAATGATTACCTTTTTTATCTTCAAGTACAACTAGTAATACTACACCTTTTGGAAACATTTTGTTTTTAAATAGCAAGAATTATTCCACACAGCTTTGGTACTCACATCAGAAAATTGCTAATAGCATCTTATGTGCAATTGAAGATAACCTTCTTCATTTACTGATTATTCAAAGAATAAAACTCATCGTAGAGTACACTTAGATCTACATTTAGTTGGAGAAGACAATTCATCCTAAGTCGGAAAGAACTAGTATATACAGAGTTCCTTTCTGCTGTGATAATCAGCGCTCAGTTTGAGCATTCTAGAGAACTTTAGCAGGTATCTGAGCATGAAGGCACTGTATGTGGAGGTCACTTTTGAATGAAACCGTCTTTATTGATAATTGAGAATAAATTTTAAAAATATTTCACCGTTCATTATATTTTTAACTCATATATTACTTGTGTTTTAATAAAAGTGTGATTTACATACAATTAACTACAATCTGAATGATACTAAAATTAGTCTTTAGATGGTTTATACAATTTGTTAGCTTCTCAAAAATATAAATTTTACCATCCTGAGTTGATTTTTTGTATATAGTGTAAGGAAGGAGTCCGGTTTCAACCTTCTGCATATGGCAAACCTGCACATGTACCCCTGAACCTAAAATAAAAGTCAGTGTGAGAGTGTGTGTGTGTATATAAACATGTAGAAACATATATAATAGATAATATAAAACTTAATATATAAATATGTGTTATATTTTACATATAAATTATATTTTATTTTATTAAATAAAAATCTTTTATGTGTATAAATATATAATATACAAATTATATATTATATTTATAATTAGAAACAAATATAACTATATAATAATATATTTTAAATTTATATAAATTTTAATTTATATTAATATCTAGATTATATTTATTTTAATTTATATATTTAAAAACATTAATCTATATATTAATCAATTTAATATATATTAAATCTATTAATCATATAAATTTTATTTTTATTTTTATATTTTAATTTATATATTAATATATATTTACACATATAAAAGTTAATATATGTATATAAATTTTTTAACAGCCAAGCCACTGTTTAAATCAGGGTAGCTAGCTGCCACAATTAATTAAATTCTGAAATCTCAGAGGCTCATCTTCTCATTTGAGGTGACGTCTAATGTGGTCACCTGGTCCTCCTTCAGCCTGTAGCCATGACATTTGAAACCCATGTTCTCTAGAGTCACTACAGCAGCAGAAGGGCAAAGGAAGCACAGTAACTCTTTGTTGACTCTGTCCAGTAGTGACACCTATCCCTTCTGCTCACTCCTCATTGGCCAGAAGTACTCATAGAGTTCTAACATAACACTTGAGATTGCTGGAAAATACAAGGTTGCAAATACAATTTTTGGTGAGGACACCAGCATTAAGCCAATCTTTCCACCAAAGCTGTACTATTGATTGAGAAATTTTTATCAAAAAAGCGTTTGGTACCTAAGTCTATAAATGCAACTAAGACATTGTCAATTACTTGGGTAAATATCAGAAATGAAAATATTGAATTCAAAATTTTGAACGTATTGCAATGAATAGTTTGTGTACATCAGAGTGGAAGAGCAGTCTTTCAGTCCTTAAAGTCAATACATGACTGCTTATACAAATATCAGTTTATATAACAAAAGTCAGCTCTTTTAGAATTTGACATGCTACCCAATCAGTTACAGACACTACAAAATAAGATAGTAATATTCGGAAACTATTAAAAAAATACTTTGGAAAACTTGGCAAAACTTTGCTTTTTCTTAATATATTTGGCTTCCCTTAGGAAGAAACTATTACCTCCATGCTACTGAAATGTATTGCAAATCAGGCTGAAAACAGTGATTTTCCCAAAGCAGGAATTTCATGATTTGGGCAATTTTGAGTAATTTGTAATTTGTTGTGTAGACATGGTTCTAATTACCTCCAGCTTCTCCAAATACTTCTAATAAAGGAGAGTTAATGAAAATAAATATGTAGAAGTCACAGTTTTCTCAAACGGAGAGAAAAACAAACATTTACTGGGGTCTTACTGTATGTTAAGCACAAAACACAAATGTTCTCACATAAACGTCACAGTAACTAGTACTGTTTCCATCATTTTTTTTTATTAATTTTTTTTTTTTTTTTTTTTGAGACAGAGTCTCACTCTGTCACCCAGGCTAGAGTGCAGTGGCAGGATCTCGGCTCACTGCAACCTCTGTCTCCCAGGTTTAAACGATTCTTCTGCCTCAGCCTCCTGAGTAGCTGGGATTACAGGCACGCTCCACTACACCTGGCTAATTTTTATATTTTTAGTAGAGGCGGGGTTTCACCATTTTGGCCAGGCTGGTCTCAAACTCCTGACCTCAGGTGATCCACCTGCCTCGGCCTCCCAAAGTGCTGGGATTACAGGCGTGAGCCACCACTCCTGGTCCATCTTTTTTTTTTTTTTTTTTTTGTAAATGAGGAAACTGAGACTTACAGAAATTAAGTAATCTGTCTTGCATCATTTAGTTAATCAGTGAAAGGGCCTGGATTATAACACAAATTATATTCCAAATTTGGCTCTAACGTATATTCTCTTTCCACCATAACTTTAAACCAGAAGTTTTCACGGCATATCTATGATGGTAAAAAATAATTTTACTCCAGAATCCTCAATATATATATACTTTCAAATATATATGTATTGTAATACATTACATACATTATAAAACAACATAAAAATAGAAACTTTGAAAGGATGAAAAATGCCAGATTTTAAAATTTATTTTTTATTGATACATAATGGTTGTGCACATTTATGTGTTTTTTGGAACAAGCGTGCAATATGCAGTGATCAAATAAGGATGATTGGAATATCCATCACCTCAAATATTTATTATTTATTTTTGTTGGAATCATTCTAAATCTTCTAGCTATTTTGAAATACATTATAAGTTACTGTTAACTATAGTCATGCTATTGTACTATTGAACACTAAAACTTATTCCTTCTCTCCAATTTTATTTTTGTGCGCATTCATCAATCTCTCTTCGTTATTCCCCCCACCCCCACTTTCTAGCCTCTGGTAACCATCATTCTACTCTCTACCCCCATGAGCTCAGTTTCTTTTAGCTCCCACATATGAATAAGAAAATGTGATATCTATCTTTCTGTGCCTGGCTTATTTTACTTAACATAGTGTCCTCCAGTTTCATATATGTTGCTGCAAATGACAAGATTTTATTCTCTTTTATTGCTGAGTAATATTTCCTTGTGTACAAATAACAGATTTTCCTCATCCATTCATCCACTGATGGTCACTTAGGCTGATTCTATATCTTGGCTATTGTGAATAGTGCTGCAATAAATATGGGAGTGCAGATGTCTCTCCAGTATACTGATGTCCTTTCTTTTAGATATATACTCAGAAATGGGATTGCAGAATTATATGTTAGTTCTAGGTTTAGTTTTTTGAGGAACCTCCGTGGTGTTTTTCACAGTAGATATACTAATTTATACACTCCATCAACAGTGTACAACTGTTCTCCTTTCTCTGCATCCTAGCTAACATCTGTTATTTTCTGTCTTTTTAATAATAACCATTTTAGCTGGTGTGAGATATCTCATTGTGGTTTTGATTTGCATTTCCCTGATGATTAGTGATGTTGAGCATTTTTTCATATACCTGGGGGACATTTGTTTGTTGTCTTTGGAGAAATGTCTATTTAGATCTTTGCCCATTTTAAAATCAGATTTTTTTTTTTTTTTTTTTTGGTGATTGAGTTGTTTGAGTTTTTCACGTATTCTGGTTATTAATCCCTTGTCATCAGATGAATAGTTTGAAAACATTTTCTTCCATTCTGTAAATTGTCTCTTTACTTTGTTGATGGTTTTCTTTTCTGTGCAGAAGCTTTCTAATTTGATGTAATCCCATTTGCCAATATTTGTTTTTGTTGCATGTGCTTTTGATACAGGGTAGGCAAGCCCCTAAATTGGGTCTTAGCCTGGGAGGGTTGTTGGCTGTGCCCAGGGAAGAATTCAAAGATTAGCTAGTGATGTCAGAAAGCAACTTTTATTAAAGTGGCAGTTTACAGCAGCCGCAGAGGTACTGCTCCTTGCAGAACAGGGCTACCTCGTAGACAGTAGGCCCCGAGCAGGAGCTCAGATGCAGTTCTGTCATCATATTTATACCCAATTTTAATTACATACAAATCAAGAGGCAGGTTATTCAAAATTTTCTAGGAAAAGGGTGGTACTTCTGGGTCATTGCTATGGGAAGAGGCAGTAACTTTTTAGATGTTGCTATGGCAGTGCTCAACTGACATGGCACTGGTGGCTGTGTCTTATAGAGAGGTGCTTTTACCCCTTCCTTGTTTCAGCTAGTCTTCAATCTGGTCCAGAATTTATGTCCCACCTCTGGAGACAAGTCACACCTTCTACCTTAGAAACTTTAGATTTTTCCAAATATAAGATCATGTTGTCTGCAAATGAGGACAATTTGGCTTCTTTCATTACAATTTCAATGCCCTTTATTTCCTTTTCTTCCCTGATTGACCTGGCTAGGACTTCTAGTACTATGCAGAACGAAAGTGGTGAAAGTGGGCATCCTTTTTTTGTTCCAGTTCTTACAGAAAATGCTTTCAGCTTTCCCCTGTTCAGTATGATGTAGGCTGTGGGTTTGTAATTTATGGCTACAACATATCAAAACCTATAGGATATAGCAAAAACAGTACTAAGGAGAAAGTTTGTAACAATAAACACCTACGTCAGAAAAGTAGAAAAACTTCAATTAAACCACATAACCATACACCTTAAAAAACTAGAAAAGCAAGAACAAAGCAAACTCAAAATTAGTAGAAAAAATAATAAAACTTAGAGCAGAAATAAATGAAAATAAGATGTAAAAATAAGAAAACACAAAGTTGGTGTTTTAAAAACATAAAAAATTGGCTTATCTTTAGCTAGACTAAATAAAAGGGAGATGACTCAAATAAAATCAGAGATGGCAAAGGAGACACTGCAACTGTTACCATAGAAATACAAAGGATCATTAGAAAATATTATGAACAACTATACAGCAACGAATTGGAAACCCTGGAAGAAATAAATAAGTTCCTGGACATCTACCAAGATTGTACCATAAATAAACAGAAAACCTGAACAAACCAACAATGAGTAATGAGACAGAAGTAATAATAAAAAGTCTCCCATCAGAGAAAAGCCCAAGACCTGATGGCTTTACTCCTCTATTCTACCAAACATTTAAAGACCTAATACCAATCCTACTCATATTCCAAAAAATTGAAGAGGAACGAATACTTCCAAACTCATTCTGTGAAGCTAGCATTGCCCTGATACCAAAAACAAAGACACAACAAAAAGAAAACTACAGGCCAATAAAACATAGATGAAATGATCCTCAACAAAATACTAGCAAGCCAAAGTCACCAGCACCTTAAAAAGATCATTCACCATGATCAGTGGGATTCATCCTAGGGATGCAAGGATGGCTCCACATATGCAAATCAATAATCCAGATACATCACATTAACATAATGAAGAACAACCATACGATCATTTCAATAGGTGCTAAAAATACCTGATAAAATTCAATATCCCTTCATGATAAAAATTCTCAACAAAATGAGTATATAAGGAACATACCTCAAAATAATAGAAATAGAGATTTTAATTTTTTATGTCATAATGAAACATCTTGTGCACTTTCCATAGAGACACTGTAGGAAAGATCCATTCTTATTTAGACATTTTTGTGTTTAAATATTTATAAACTTACAAGATATAAAAATAGCTGGGAGAGGTTCAACGTACTCTTCATCCAACTTCTAATTTTGTGGTCATACATATCAAAACTAGGAAATGACACTGACACACTAGATTAACTAGACTAGTTACTTTACTCAGATTTCCCGAAAAAAATATAGACTTTTAGGAACAAAGTGATCTTATCACTTGGAGAAATAATAAAATAATCTATGATACATTTGGAAGGTGCTTTTTAATTCACTGAGACCATAAGCAACCAGCAAGTGAAAGTTAACGGCTCAGCTAAGGAGTCAGTAGTTCATAGCGTTTAAGAGCACCTGTTATGACTTGATTTGAAACCATGTGTCAACATTTAATCTATGCCTCTTATAATGGGCCTAATAAGAGTATCTACCTTATGGGATATTAGCTATTCTAAGCTGCATTATTTTCCTAGTTACAGAAAAATAAATATACTTAGTTCAATCTTGACTTACCTGAAGTCAACTTACTAATTTAGCACAAAGTTGGACTTAAATTAAGTTCTTTCTATCCGGATGCTTTTCCTCCCATGTTATGTGTCTCCTATCCAGGGAAGGAGGAGAGAATAGAGAATACTACAGCATGCTGCTCATTGCACGCTACTCTGAATGCTTTTAGACCTTTTATTCATAGTTTACTGCTTATTTTTGTTAAGTATCCCTATGCCTTGAAAACAACAAGATTTCTTCAATCATTTAAAGATCAATTTAACCTTAGTCAATTATTAATAAAAATGCATTATTGTTAATAGCATCCTGCTGGCCAAAAATCACAGATATTACAGAAATGATCAGATATCGAAAGTGTTTTAGTTTCTGGGACTAATGGTATCACAAGACATTTGGTTTTTCCATTTAGGTAAAAGATACCAAACTGTAACTGTAATTTATATTATCATTTAATTTTTTATTCTGATCTTATAAAGACTTCCTGCTAGTCTTTAACAACAGTGAAAAATTACACATACAAAAACAAAACATACAGACAAAACACCCTCATTATTTATCTAAGGTGTTGCTTAAGGCTGCCAGGGTAATAGTAGATGATAGTTGTCAGCTAAAGACAAATTTGTTGCTACAGATCAACATGTAAACTAGAATATTTAGCACAATTTTTCTTGTACAAACTTACCCAATCCCAGGTTTTAGAAAAATATCCAAATTTAACATAGACTTGTTCTGTTTAAAGCCACAATGTGAAAGTGCAGCCAATTTCAGCACAACATCACATGTTGAATATTCTTTTCCTGTCATATGGGAAATTTTTATTTAATTTTCTAACTTTTTAAAGTAATCTTCACATGTCCTTCAATAAATGTAAACATTAAGTGTTGCTATTATCCTAGTTCTGTTTTAGAAGAATTATATTTACTATACCTATTAATAGTTCACATGAAGCAAGAAACCTAATATTTATATTTTACAATAAATATTATGAATATCTCTCTCAGGGAAAGAAACTGTTTAGATAATCTGCTTTTCACATAGAAAAATCTTGTTTCTAAATCTTAGAGACTACAGTTTTTGTCTTAACTTTTTTCATGTTACAGACAGTTTTTACTGTAAAAGTAAAATAGTGCCTTGTAGCTATAGTTAGCAACCCGTTTTTTGTTTTGTTTTTGCAAAAGGGGAAAATTATGGAAGCTATAAATAAGTAATGATTGCCAAAGATCAGAGGAATTTTACATAAGACCAAAGCAATTTAATCTGGTGCTTTGATACAAGTATTTAATAATTCAGCACAACGATAATAATGGCATCTTGAGAATTTCCAACAACTGATTTCCCCTCCAAGGTATTAGAAGATGATTAGAAATTGAATGGTTCTAAGTCATGAATTAATTTTTGAACCTTTTCTAGATGTGGGGTGAAGTGTATTCTTTTAAACAGTTGCTATCCAATCTCTTTAGTGAAAATACAAAAAAAAAAAATGTTAATACATTGGTCCTCTGTGTAGTAGAATCCACTAAGCCAGAGGCAGAATAGCATTTTTATTTCCCTAGGTCAAACATTGAAAATCAGTAGATTGAAAAAATATATTTCACACATATCATCTTCATGTAATTTTTCCTCATATCTTTATAAATATGCCTACAGATGTGATCCAAAATGGCCTGATTCTCAGACTAGAGTGAGCCAGTTCTTGCTCAGTGGGTCACTTTTGCCTCCTTCTAACCAGTTGCATCTTAGACGGTTTTTTTCTGAGTTTAAATTTTCTCATGGGTAAGATAAAGAAATTGAACTCTGTCATGTCAATAATCTCCTCTAGTTCTGAAGTGTTCTGAGCATGTTACTCTGTAAATAATTCCTAAAAGGAGAAGGCCCTTCATGATTCAGCCTCATCCCATTTGTCCAGCTAGCCATAGTTACTGACAGTTTTGTAAATCCCAGGTTGCTTCATGAGCCCATGTTGATTCTTATATAAATGGAAAGTCCTTTCTGCCTTACATTACAAGGAAACACCTATATATTCTTCAACACCATGTTCAATTATCTTTACTCTGAAATGTTCTTTATTTCAGTCTTACAGAGTTCATTATGTTCTCCTTAAGCCATCACTTTTATTGTCATATTTTTCTCTATTTTCATACCAATCATTCTAAATGATAATATTCTTTTAAATATCCATGTCACTAAATAAACTATGATTTCTTTGAAGATAAGAATCATGTTTTGTGTTTGTGCCTCCACAAGAAATGCATTTTACATTCTGAATACTCAATAAATGAGTGATAAATAAGAGTCAATTAAATAGTTAATAATTCAAGAGTATATTAATGAAAAGAATATTGGGGACATAAGGTTGACATTATGGTATCAATTCTGTTAATTATTAATTTCTCATTCTTGTATGAATCATTTCAATTTACTGAGCCTCTTTGGTCAAGTATCAATAATAATGCAAACATTGTCTTATTGGACAGGTTTTATGATCATATGTTACGGTAATTCATAGCAAGTTACATGAATATATATGTTATTAAAATTATATATAAAGCATCATGTCACACAGCATAAATATATGCAATTTTATCTATTAAAATAACTTAAAATATATGTAAAACTACTTTAAACTACAAAGAGATCTAATTGTAAAGGATTATTGTGTGTTATTAACTACCACAATCCAATATAATAATGAAAATTCCATGTTCTTGATCTATCAGTTATAGGTTTTTTCTTTAATCCTCAAAAATGCCTTTTAAACATCTAGATGGCAACGGCAGATTCAAAGTTCCAGCTAACAGATGAGTCAGAAGTACCTGAAAAACCGTAATAGTTTTCCAAACATCAAAATGTCTTCTACATTGTACTTTCCAGCTGTGTCAATTAACATAGTTTAGTTTTTACTTAAAAAAATCTACACAACACAAAATTGAGCTCTAGAAATACCTGAGTTTACATTACTAATGAGTTTTATGCCATTAACTTTTTAGTTTGTTCCTTTTTTATTTTTATATTTAACTCCAAAAAATGTATTTATATGAGAAAGTGATGCTTTCCTCTGTTACAAAAAGTTGAAGAATATAAAGTTGGAACATGGTTTCCACAGTTGTCTCACATGAAATAATGAAGCATATACAACTCCACAATAGACTTTCTTGTTAATAGTAAGCAGTAGAAATGGTCAGAATGCCAGTTGCCCAGGAGGTCCAGCCAGAAGACATCTGTGCCTTAGGGTGCAGGACTCACTATGTTGACTAATCATGCAATGTGTTTGCAATTAAAATAGCACCTCTGAAACTCTGCCAGTGTGTTACATACGTGACCTGCCAAGTATTTTTAAAAAAGTAATGGTGCTTCATATTGAGGTAAATTGCAAAGATATGTTTAGGACCAAATTAAAATTGTTTCTATATATATATAAAATGAATTGAACCAGATGATTTTAATACTGTTGTCAGTAAAAATCTTCAAGAAAATATTAATAGCCTGAACTATAAGAACAACTGGAGAGGTACATAAATCCATGTGTTCTGCTGAAAAAGGGAAATATATGCCATTTGGAGGTAATAATTTTCCTCATTCAGATGCAGAATATTATGCAAATTTAAAAAATGCTTCATGGACGTGGTAACTTTGTAGCTGATAAAAAAATTCTCATAATGCTATCTAAGATGAATGTACAAAAATGTTTAACATTCAATTAGGAAATATAGCAGATATGTGCACAAGTATAGATATATAGATAAATTGCTATGCATGTAGACATAGACATAGTTATGGAAATGAATATGGGCATAGATATGCAACCAAGTATGCATTACTAAATCAACACATAACTTTAGAAATAGTAATAAGTGCCAAGCTCCTTCTCTTCTAACACTCTACAGACTCTCAAAAACCTTGTGATTTTCCAGTAATGCCTTCCTACTTAACGTGAGCCTCTGTTTCCACTTCAATTGCACTTGTCTAGTCCCTCATAGACAACACTCTTTCTTATATATTCTAGGTCTTCATTTTCTCTAGTATTGTTAAACTAATGGTGGATTATAGCCCAAGAACAGTGTCATTTCTCTTGACTCTGTCTGAAAGCCTATTCAACCTTTATTTTCTTCTTCTTGAAAACTTTTATAGGCTGTGTAGATTTTCTGAATGCCCAGACAAGTTCTAAAATTACTATGTGGCCATCTTACTCACTACATAAGAAATGCTGTATGTGAAAGAAAATCACTTTTTTATTTATACTTCACTGAAATTTTACAAGATCTACATTACAACGATAAACTGTTTCAAGGTATTTTTCATCACAACCTGGTATTTCTGTTGATGGTCTGAGAAAACTCCAGGTTTTTAAAAATTTACCTGAGGAGGACGTATCCATGCTTATTCTCATTTAATAATAAAATATTTTAACCAACAACACTGTCTATTCTAAATTGTTAAAAAGAATAAAAGCCAGATACAGAACAACAAATGAAAAGACCGTAAATGAATGAAATTGTTTTTAACTTCGTACTCGGTGTATTGTTACAGCAAATTTTGTCTCCCTAATTAGGAACTGCTTGGGTTAAAATTAAGCCCTATTTCTCTGAGAGGAAACTGACATAGCAGGGGACAACTAATGAAATATACTCATATGCTTTTAAAGACCTTATTTGTCATAGAATGTATGTGCATGCACATATGGGATGATAATAATATTAGGACCATGAGCAGCTAAGCATATAAATCATACATTCATTCCAATCATTTAAAGTCCACAAATAAGAATACATTAGTGTGCGTTTGTGGGTTGGGTGAGGGCAGAGAACACTTTTCCTCTTTTGATAGTTCCCTCTGTGTTGTATAAGTTCTCCTTGCTTAATCTTCCAGGTCATCCTCAAGTCTTCTTACTTCCATCTCTCCAGGGAAGGATCTGTGACTTAGAGTGATTGGCTAGTTTGGAAGGAGAAATAAGGATATCAGCCTAGCCTTTTCTTTTTCTCCTTTTTTGCAGAGAGGGCACATATTCTACTCTGTTTTTCCATGTCATCATGCTGGAGAGCCCACGTTAGGCCAGGGTAGATAAGTCTTTCCAGTTCTGTGTTAGAGTACTGGGAAATTCTGTTGCCTCCAGATATAAACCGCATCTCCCAAGGCCTCACCTTTCCTCTTACCTGCGTTATGTGTTTTCCTTATTTTTCCCAGGTAGCTCAGACTCAGATGTAGAGACGAAGGGTATTATAAAAATTATCTCCAAGGTCATTGTTATAATTAAAAGAGCCTTCATTTCTTTTCTAAAAGGACTCTTACTCATTCTGCCACTGATATTAATGTGCCTAACCAACATATCTTACTCTAAAATTGAGACGATTGTGTGGTCTCCCTCTCTCAACCTTATTATATAAAATAAGTATACAAATTCTGTCCATACACTTTGAAAGCCATACAGAATTAAAGACTTAGAGAATAAAAATAAACATAATAACAGTTTTCAATGGTATTTGAAAATAAGAAATTAACAGCGCAGAGAAAGAGTACTGGGTGGAGACTGAAAGATCTTGTTTCCAATTCTGATGTTGGTAGAACAATGAGACCTCAAATGAATCACTTTACCTCTGTAGACCTCTGTGAGTTCTATTACTATTTTATAATTTAATTTTGGAGAACTGTAAATGAAGGATTTTAAATACTTACATTTTGTACAGATGTATTGAGCAAAAAATGTGTGTGTACATATTTAATACGATATTTACTCACATTTAAAAAAATATTGAGCGTAACATTATATATGCATGTAGATATGTATATATACACACATACACAATTATGTACCTAGGCAGAAGGGCTGTTTGCGTTTATTTAAAATGAAATAAAATTTTCATTTTGAAGATTTTTTAAAAAAAATTTTCTTATTAAATTAAATTTTTGTATTATAGAAAAAAATCAGAAAGTAAAAATCACCCATTTTATGTACACAGACATGCACCCATATATAAAATTACCCATAGTCTTAAAATGTTGGTGCATATCCTGTCATCTCTCTATCCCTTCACTCTCTTCCTCTTTTACTCTTTACCTATATCTCTATAATTATATAACATAGAATTAATGTTTTATATATTTCCAAAAAGTGTTGTTACTGGATATTTTATGTAGTTTATTTTAAAAATTGTCTTATTGTCTACCTTGAAAGTATCTGAAAAAACGTTTGTTGATGTGCTCTGTACACCAAAGGCAGCAAATTGGTGTTATTCTTTTTAGTAACCTTAAAGCAATATAATTCAGAGAATGAAGTATATGAAGTACCCTTGACAAATTTTGCTAAAAATCATTCTATATTCAAGGACAAAAAATAATTTGATAAGAAGAAAGATCTCCCCTTCTCATATATTTTTCTAAACAGCAGTATTCACAGTAACTTATAGAATATTGGATGTAAGTATTCCTTCCTTGAAATTATAGCCACATTCAAGGTAGACTAAAAAGAATCCAAGCCAAAACAAATAACTACAAGCTCTGCAAGACTACTCTGCACTACAAGGTTTTTATTCTCAATTTAATCAGAATTTTACAGATTGCACTCTGAAACTCACAATCTTATTTTCCAATCAGAGCTGCTGGTTACAAATATTTGCAAATTCTTTGATTAGAAGTAATTCTCTGTTCATGGAGAAGCTTATAATTTAATCACTACCGAATTTATAAAAGACCAGTGAATTCGAGTTACAAGCAAGGATCCTTTCACTGAGATGCTGTAGGTTAATTTGTTCTATTCTCTAATTTTATATTTTCATTTGCATAGAGAATTAAGAAATATTTAAAGCTAAAACTTTTAATATTAATCTTGATTAAGTGTCATACAATTTTTTTCTTTGCAAATTTATAAAGAACATGTGTTGATGTAAATGTTTTCTCTGGAAATGCATTTCAACATAATCCTACATGAGTTACAGGAGATTTAGATTGTCGTGTGAACCTGTAGTGCAATCATAGATTTCGGAGATAAACATGATTTCTTAGGTGGTTATTTTCACTATGACATATTTTATATACATAAGTGGACAAATTCAAGTCACTTCCAGGAATCTATAAAGAATTATCCTGTGATATGTTTTAAAGTTTTAAACTAAGTTCATGATGTGTTTAATATTTGGAATGGAGGATACAGGAGATTAATTATAGCACCAAAATCCAAATTCTTGAATGGATATCTTTAAGAACTCAGTGCTAACGCTTGTTATGATTTGCTAATCCTTTAATAAACCTGTTTTTCATTTTTCAACGAAAGAGCAATCAGCTTCCAATTACTTAAAAATACATTTTGTGTATATTGAGGGTGTACTAGATAGTTTGATTTTGTTTTTTCACTGCTTAGCACATCCTCTAAGGAAAATAAAAGCAGCTGAACTTCACTTCAATCAAACAAATTTTATATGAACATTATCTGTCTGAAGCATTTACTGCCCAATTGGTAACCCTGTTATTTTGTCTGATTTGCCTGCTTTGCCCAATACGGTATATGATATTTTTCAAAAGCTATCTGGTCAGCCAAACATGATGATGTTTAGAACATAAAAATATAAATTTTTCATCGAAGCAAAAATTAGTTATTCTTCTGTACTGGAAAAAATTATATACATACAGGCTAATCTTTTAATACATTCAGGACTCTTCAGTGTAACAGAGGTACTCATGAAATCATGGGACTGCCCAAAAGAAGATATCCTAAAACTATGCCATTAACACAGTGCTTACTTCAAGTTGACCTCTTTGACCAGGTCAGACTTCAAAGAGATCTCTTGAAACAGGTACTATATCACACCCGCGTGACTCCTAAATACACATTTTTGTGTTCAATACCCAAATTAATTGAGAACAAAATAAAACCCTCCCACTTTGGGGGATATAGTAAGAAGAGCAAGGTAGACAAGAGAGAAAAACAGACATCAAGGAAAGAGAAAAACAGCTGCCAGGAGTTTGGAGTTTTCTAGTTATTCTTCCTACCTTCCATCTCTGCCTCCTACTCTGTCCCCTGTCCACTTTATATACCTGGAGTTGAGGTCAGACAGAAACTGGGAAGTGTTTAGAACCATCCAGGTACGTGAAAGCCAAGAAGATCTTGCTCTTTCATGTTTGATCATCTTTTAGGCAATCAGCCTGAGGCATCGCTTGTTAGAAAACCTAGCAAGTAGTAGGGGTGGCAGAAGGAGACGTTTTTTGTAGTTTTTTGGGACATCCTTAGTTCTGGTGGGCTTGCACAGAACCCAGATGAAGCTAAATCTGGCTGAAGAGATAGCCAAGAGAGTATTATATAAGATTTAAGGATTGTTTTGATGGTAGGACACAACATACTGACTTTCAGATAAATGAAAGTCAGAAGTCTTCGTTACTTACAACGTTGAGCTAGAGAATGCTGCCACGTAGAGGATTGTACTCAGGGACATGGTAACAGTAAACTGGAATTGTGGAAGGCAGCTAACTTATGGCAAATAAGTAGTAACCCTAGATTTCCCAGGATTCCTGTGGCTTGACTAATTTGAATCATTTTGTGGCTCTGAGACATAAGAGGTGTCCCTTTTGTTTGGGATCTGGTCCCAGGGCCACGAGGGCAGGTGCATAGTGGCCTGGAATGCAAGAGCCTCATAACAGAAGTGTTTGGGGTGTGTATTTAATCAACTGCTCAAGATAGGAAACCGATAAGCTTGTAGCCATGCCTTACAACTGGGTTAAGATGGCACTTCAAAAAACAAAATGAAACAAAATATATTATAATTAACTCCTTGATGGCTTGACATCAGTTTTGAGCTTGATTATTTGGGGTATTTGAGTGGCCCAAGTAGTAGAGGAAATTTTTAGGGTGTAGGACTTAAGTTACCCTAAATAACATAGAAAGAATTTTGTTATGAGAGTAGAAAGGAATGAAAAGTCTAAGGACTCCCTGTAGGCTGGCCCCATATCTAAGGTCCCATTTATATGGCATTAGTCAAGAAAACAAATTAAAAATGCTTAGAGTCTCTAACAATATTTTGGTGAGGTTGTAAAGTGTGTTACAGCATTAGTTATTTATGACAATAATATTTTGGTGTACTTATCGGGTCAGTTGAAGGTGGCAGGTCCAACAGTCATATTGGATTATATGGACTCATAATTCTGTAAGGTATTTAAAAGTGAGTAGTATTTGTTTCTGACCAAGTGGTAGTCATGGTTCGAGCTTGTGGTGGCACATCAGAGGGGGAAGTAGGAAAACGCTCTGGGGATGGGAAGTCCAGTTAAATGGTACACCAGTATGAGGCAGTTACCTACTGAAGCAAGCAATAATCTCCATTAATTTTTAGAATTGCAATTATAGTAGTAACCTCCACAAGATTCTCCTTTAGAGACCCCGTTGTACACTGTTGGTGGGCATGTTAGATAGGATAGCCATTTATGGAAAATGGATCAAGGTTCTTCAAAAAACTAAAAATATAACAACCATATGATCCAGCAATCCCACTTCTGGGAATATATCCAAAGGAATTGAAGTCAGTATATAGAAGAGGTATATGTTCTTTCACATTAATTGCAGCACTGTTCACAATAGCCAAGATGTGGAAGCAACCTTAATGTCCAGTGATGCATGAATGGATAAAGAAAATATGATATATATACTCAATGGAATACTATTCATTCTTTTAAAAAAAAACGATAAAATTCTGTAATTTGCAACAATATGGATGAACCTGGGGAACATTAAGTTAAATAAACCAGGCACCGAAAGATAAATACTGCATGATCGCACTCATATGTGGAATTTTTAAAAGTCAAATTCACAGAAGTTGAGAGTACAATGGTGATTACCAGAGGCTCTGGGTTGGAGCTGGGAATGGGGAGGGGAGAATGGCGAGACGCGCTTCCAGTGGCACTAAGTTTTACTTAGATGGGAGGAATAAGTTTTTGAGATCTTTTACACAACATAATGACCATAGTTAATATAAATGTGTATTTCAAAATTGCCAAGAGAGTAGATTTTAAATGTCTTACTGCAAAATAAATAAATAAATAAATACAGTTCTGGGTATGTTAATCAGCTTGTGTTAACTATTCCACATTGTATACATATATTAAATGATCCCATTGTATCTCACAAATACATACAATTATTGTTTCCCAATTAGAAATTACAATAATAATAATAAAAGGTTTTCCTTTAGTAATGAGAGTGTAGTGATATAAGTCTTGCAGAAAGTAAGAAGTATACTGGCATCATGGGCCAAGCAAATAGCAAGCTCAGGAAATGTAATAGAATCACTAATATCAAAGGAACAAAAGCAATAAATATCCCATGTCTAATTTGCTAGTGCCCTAGGAGGGGCAGTCCATGGACATTGCTGGGGCAGTAGTCTCAGTGTCTGGAGTTAAGCCATATCCAATGCAGCAATGAAAGCATCTCCAACAGCAAAGTCTTGGGCTGAGGTGATGTCATCTGGGAAGTGGATACCCACTTGAGTTGATGTGGGTTATTTTTAGGTGGCTCTATGGTATTTTATGAGGCTGAGCTAGTCATGGAATTTGAAGGCAACACTGGGCATGAGAGATTAACTTGCAAATATTTTTATTTTATTTATTTATTTTTAAATTTTTATTTATTTATTCATTTATTTTTTTGAGATGGAGTCTCGCTCGTCGCCCAGGCTGGAGTGCAGTGGCGCAATCTCGGCTCACTGCAAGCTCCGCCTCCCGGGTTCACGCCATTCTCCTGCCTCAGCCTCCCGAGTAGCTGGGACTACAGATGCGCACCACCACGCCCGGCTAATTTTTTGTATTTTTAGTAGAGACGGTTTTGCCGCGTTAGCCAGGATGGTCTCGATTTCCTGACCTCGTGATCCGCCTGCCTCGGCCTCCCAAAGTGCTGGGATTACAGGCGTGAGCCACCGCGCCCAGCCTATTTTCATTTTTGTTTATGTTTTTTGACATGGAGTCTCGCTGTGTCCCCATGGCTGGAGTGCAGTGGCGCGATCTCGGCTCACTGCAACCTCCGCCTCGCGGGTTCAAGCGATTCTCCTGCCTCAGCCTCCCGAGTAGCTGGGACTACGGGCGCGCGCCACAACGCCCGGCTAATTTTTTGTATTTTTAGTAGAGACGGGGTTTCACCATGTTAGCCGGGATGGTCTCAATCTTCTGACCTCGTGATCCGCCCGCCTCGGCCTTCCAAAGTGCTGGGATTACAGGCATGAGCCACTGCTCCCTGCCCAACTTGCAAATATTTTTATGGTCAAGGGATTTGGTGGGCACAAAGCAAATAAAGATGATGCCAGCATCAACGATACTGCCGTAATTGGACTAAAGCTTCAGAATACTACTGGGACAATGAAAGTTCTAATTAAGGGTTGCCAAATCTAAAAGCTCCTAATAGTCCAAAGTTTTGCCCATGTAGATAATGAGAGGAATTTTGCTGCAGATAGGTTTTAAATCGTATGGCCTGATATGTTGTCAATAGAGTACCAGTTTGTTTACCAATTAAAATATCTGTGGCTGAGAGTAGAGTTTCAGCATTAATCTGTAGGCAAGCCCTCCAATTTCACCAATTACTAGGAGCTGTTTGCCTCAGCTGTTGGTTCAGTTGATGACAGACAAGCTATATTAGTCCATTTTCACACTGCTGTAAAAAAACTACCCAAGACTGGGTAATTTATAAAAGAAAGAGGTTCAATTTATTTACAGTTCCACATGGCTGAGGAGGCTTCAGGAAACTGACAATCATGGCAGAAGGCGAAGGGAAGGCAAGGCACATCTTCTCATGGTGGCAGGAGAGAGAGAATGAGCGAAGGGGAAGTGCCACTTTTAAAGCATCAGATCTTGTGAGAATTCACTCACTATCATGAGATTGAAGGGAAAGCAAGGCATGTCTTCTCATGGTGGCAGGAGAGAGAGAGTGAGCAAAGGGGAAGTGCCACTTTTAAAGCATCAGATCTTGTGAGAACTCACTCACTATCATGAGAACAGCATCGGGGAAATTGCCCCCATGATTCAATCGCATCCCACCAGGTCCCTCCCTTGACAGGTAGGAGTTACAATTAGTCATGGGATTTGGGTGGGGACACAGAGCCAAACCATATCACCAGCCATTGAGGTCTTTGGGGTCCCCAGCCTGTATTAGCCCAATTCAGCGAATGCAGGCCTCAGGATTTGCCACATTTGACTGAAAAATGGCCTACTTGGAGGGTTTGGGGCCTCTGGGTTGCAAACAAGTGAACGCACCCAGACCAACAGTAACAAGACCAAGAGTCAACAGAATATTACATAGATGCATTCAGCAGGTCTTTCTTGTCTGATGTTGATTTTCCTCCACCTTTTATTATTGCCAAGTGAGGGTTTTCTGGTGTCTTCATTATGAGACATAGTGTTAATTTTATTATCTCCAAATGTAATTTTTAATTTACTAAGTGGAGTTTTATATCTCCCTTTTTGGTAGTCCACACTAAGTAGGAATGGCCCTGGACAACTAATGTAGTTTCCTAGAGGAGATTGGAAGGAGAGTCTGGATTAGTTATCCACCCTCTTATAATGCAAATTTTGGGAAGGTTTTCTTGGATGGTAGGAATTCAGGCTCAAATGGGTCCTACACTAGATGAAAAAGTGCCCAGCCCATGGGGCAATCTATGGTGAATGGGTACCAGGGAAGTAAATGCCCAATTTGGCTTACCTTTATGGGATGGGGGTAAGTTAAAAATATCCATGAAGATATCAAAAAATATCCATTTGATATGCTTTGGCTCTGTGTCCCCACCCAAACCTAATCTCAAATAGTAATCCCCACGTGTCAGGGGAGGGACTTGGTGAGATGGGATTAGATCATGGGGGCAGCTTCCCTCTGCTGTTCTTGTGATAGTGAGGGAGTTCTCATGAAATCTGAAGATTTTAAGAATGGCAGTTTCCCTTGTGTGTGCTCTCTCTCTCCTGCCGCCTTGAAAAGGTACTTGCTTTTCCTTTGCCTTCTGCCATGACTGTAAATTTTCTAAGGCCTATTCAGCCATGCAGAACTATGAGTCAGTTAAACCTCTTTTGTTAATAAATTACCCAGCCTCTGGTAGTAGCTTTATAGTACTGTGAAAACAGACAAATAAAACATTTTTAAATGGCCTCATATATTATGAGTCCTTATATACATGGAGGCAAGACATGTACATAGGAAAGGATGATGGGAAATTTTTTCAAATTTAGTATGAGGTATAAGTCAGCCAAGTGACCTTGAATTAAGAGAGGGTAAGAACTAGGGCAAAATAAAGATGCATTTAGGGGTACATTGGTCATTTTGTAAAATAAATAGGGGCTCATGGAAGGGCTTCTTAGGTTCTAAATTACACCAGCTGTCTGGAACCTATTGGAGAGGTAAAAGTTCCATTGAATCAGCCCAACACTGGATTCTAAGAGGTGAAGTGTGTTCATTGATCACGACAAGTAGTGTGTAGAACTCGAAAAGGGATAAGGAGTGTCTGGGAAGCCTTTTATTATGGCCTTAATATTTGTAGAAATGTCTATGACCTTGATTTATAGTTTGGGTATCCATGAGGCAAACTATTTCCAGAATTCTTTATCCTGAAGGGGACAACTTTTCAGCAGTGGCCCAAGAGTTTGTAAAAATGTGCAGATGGAGCCATTTGTTGTTCAGGGCATCCAGTGTTAAGAAGACTGCGTGAAGTTTGGCAATCGTGCTGAACCTTTGGGTCCTCCCCTTTATCAGGAGCATCCCAGTTAGCGGATAGAAACCAGCCACATTCCACTGAGTCCCATCACTTATGATGGTGACAGTGTCATCCATATACAGTCTATGAACTCCCATTGTTACTTTCAGCTCCAAACCAGGGAAGACCACCACACAAGGTTTGCACCTGAGGACACGGTAACAGCAAACTGGAGCTGTAGGTGACAGTTTATGTGTAGCAAATGGGGTGAGGTTAGCTAGGTTTCCAGGCTCCTTGTGGACTGGCTAATTGGAATTATTTTATGGACTCTGGAGCATAAGGGCTCTCCCTAGTTGTCTGGTATTATTAGCTCAGGTACTTAGTGGCCCACAGTGTGACAGCCCAACAGGAGAACTAGTTGGGATGTATACTTAACTGCTCAAGAAAGGGAACCGACTGGCCTACAGTCAGGGCCCCAAGACTAGGTTAAGACAGTGTTCCAAAACAAAAATAAACAAAAAATACAGATATATTAAAGGGGGCTACACAAGAGGAGCTGGAATGGCCTTAGCTGCAGGAGTAGACATCCTAGGCCAGACAAATGGAAATCGTGGTCAGACCCCAGGCAGTTATTCAGCACTGGAGTGACTAGTTCACTGTTGATGCTTTTTGGCTGAGTTCATCCTCAAATGCCAACAGAGCAGACAGCACCTGGACTAAAACTGTCCCCAGTCATGGAGGTGAGAAGAGTCAGACAACACTGCAGAGATGAGAACTGCTACCCAATGTGCCAGAAGATCATATACATTCTACCTTCCTCCTCTCCAGCCCCCAACTGAGACCCAGATTGAGAGGGATATAAGAGAAGGATGAAGAACTCTCAAAAAATATAATTTTATATTAAAAATCCAAGGAAAGACAAAATTACATAAGACACCTTTTAAATTATTGGATTGAATTGAATTTACAGGTTAGGACTAAATAATGTATTTTTTTTTTCTACACTCTGTATTGGTGAATTTTGGCCAACCCAAACAAAATAGATAGGCTGATTTGAGTTTGCAGACAGCTGGGTCACATTCAATCTCTGGCTCAATTTATATTCATGAAGTTGATTGTTTTCCAATTGCTTTTAGTCAGTCTCCAGTACTTTCTAGACCCAAAAGATACATGTACACCCACCTGATGCTTCTTCATGGTTGCTAGGTATACATAGTTCCTTTAACCTAAATTCTCTGGGACTCACATAGTATAGATGGAGAACTTGTCAATATTGCCTGCAACACTTTGCTAACTACTGTACCTGTTTTGCCTTATCAGCCTTTCCCTCTCCAGTGGATCATATGTCTCATGCTATTGGAAATACCATCCCTTGATGCCATAACTCCCTAGAGTTACAACTACGTTCCTTTGCTCATTCTTAGAGCTGAATTCCATTGAGATTATGTCAATATTTATATCTATGTCTTCAGCTTCTATTATAAATTTATTTTTAAATATATCATCTTATAAATATATGTGCAGAAAAGTATGTATATAGCTTGCAGAATAAAATAGGAGAAATGCTAATATACTCACTGTCTAGCCTAAAAACTCAAATATTAGTAGTTGAAGCCTCCTCATACAGTTCTTTCAAATTCATTCTTTTTCCTCTCTCAATTATATTTTTAAACATTCTCTTTTTAATGTTTTCACTTTAGTGCATACGCATCTACATATTCACTATATTGTTTAGTTGCTTTGTTTTTATTTTCTATAAATTAAATTATGCATATGCTTCTATGACTTGGTTTTGTTATCCAACATTATCCTTTTTGGAAATTCATCCATGCCAGTAAGTTTAGTTCATGCCAGTATCTTTAGTTGTTGTTTTTTTTTTTAATTTGTTCTTACTAGCATAAGACTGCTATAGTAATTAGGATTAAGTTATGCTGAAAGTGACAGAAAACTGACAGAAAAGTGACAGAAAATAAATATGCCTAAACAAAATAGAAATTTATGTCTCCTCCATATAAAAACCAAATAGGCAGTTCAGGGCCTATATTGTGCTCCATGTCATCAAGAACCCAGGCTTCCTTTATCATATTGTTTCATCATGTCGGGCCTCCAATCCCAATTTCAGCTTCATATTCACAATTGCACCCGCAGTTTCAACCATCATGTTGGCAGCCCAGCCATCAGGAAGAAAAAAAGGAAAGAGACAGCACACGTCATCCTTTAAAGAACACTAACCAGAAGTTACACACACTACTTCTGCTCAAATCCCACTGCATAAAACTAAGCCTCTCACCATGCCTACCTGTAGTCTTTATTCTGGTTGACTGTGGGCACAGCCAATAATCTGAGGTTTTAGTATTTTAAAAACAGATGAGAACAGATCATGGGAAACAGCTAAAAATCTCTGCAAACCCTGCTGTGGATATTCTTATACAGGAATTATGGTGAATACATGCAAGGATTTCTCTGAGAGAGGAATGGCTAGGTCAAAGCATATTCACATATTTAAGACTATGGATAGGCCCAGTGCAGTGGCTCACGCCTGTAATCCCAGCAGTTTGGGAGGTCGAGGCAGGCTTGACCAACATGGTGAAACTTCATCTCTACTAAATACAAAAAATTAGCTGGGCATGGTGGGGTGCACACCTGTAATCCCAGCTACTTAGGAGGATGAGGCAGGAGAATCGCTTGAACCTGCGAGATGGAGGTTGCAGTGAGTCAAGATTGCACCACTGCACACCAGCCTGGGCAGCAAAAGTGAAACTCCATCTTAAAAAAACCAAAACAAAACAAAAGATGACGGGTAAAGCAAATTTTCTCTACAGTGATTACTTAGTTTATACTTACACTTGAAATGCTGTTTATCTTCCCTGATACGTGGTAATTTGTTTTCTTTCTTCTTTTTTTTGGCAACCTGTCATGAAATGTTATCAAATTATAGTTTTAATGGCATCTCCTAATGATTAATGAAGTTGAATATCTTTTTTTGTGATTTATGGGTAATTAATGTTTCCTCTTCTAGGTAAATATTTGCTCACATCTTTTGCCCATTTTTCTATTTGTTTGTCTTGTTAAAATTCTTACATTGGAATTATTTATATATTCTATGTACTAATCCTTTATTGGTTACCTGTGTTACAAATATCTTCTTTTACTTAAGGGCTTTGCTTCTCACCCTTGTCTTGTAATTAAATGTTTGTAATGTCAAATTTTCTAGCTAAAATATCCTTTTTATCAACAAAGTCATAAGGTTATATTTTTAATACTTTAAAATTCTGTGAGGTAGGTGGATCACGAGGTCAGGAGTTCAAGACCAGCCTGGCCAGCATGGTGAAACCCCTTCTCTACTAAAAAGTAAAAAATACAAAATACAAAAATTAGCCGGGCATGGTGGCAGACACCTGTTATCCCAGCTACTCGGGAGGCTGAGGTAGGAGAATCACTTGTCCCCAGGAGGTGGAAGTTGCAGTGAGCCAAGATTGTGCCACTGCACTCCAGCCTGGGTGACAGAGTACAAAAAAGAAAAACAAAAACAACAACAACAAAAAAAAAATTCTGGACTTCATGTTTAAGTCTCTAATGCATCTGAAATTACTTTTATGGCACAATAAAAATTAAGAATACTTTCTCAACATTTTTTTCTTTATGGAAAGCCACTGTCCCACACCATATATTATACATATCCCTACAGATCAACAATTAGAGCTTTGTTATATTTGTGGGTGTGGGTGTAGGTGTGTGTGGTGTGTGTGTGTTTGTGTGTGTATGTATGTGTGTGTATGAGAATGAAAGCGAGAGTTTGCTCTGGGTTCCTTGTTTGGTTTCAATGCTGTTTTTATCTATCTGCATCAATACCACATTATCTGAAGACTTCTGTTTGATCCTGATATGGCGTAAAGCAAATTAGCTCTATATGGTTCTTCTTCAGAAGTGTCGCTTTTTAATTTTTGGTCCTTCGCTCTTGAATATAAATTTTATAATCAGCATAACAAGTTCCACAAAAAATTTTATTGAAATTGCATTGAGACCAATTATCTGTTGCTTCATAGAAAATTATTCTAAAACTTAGATGTTTAAAATAAGCACTAATTGTATTTTAAGCTCTCAATTGTGTGGGCCAGGCATTGAAGCAGGCCTGAATTAGATGATACATCTGCTCCATGTGGCTTTGACATACCACCTGTGGTATTCTGCTGTGGATGGACTGTCAGAGCATCCAAGATGGCTTCACTTATGTCAGGCATCTTGGTGGAGATGTCTGAAAGGCTGAATTTAGCCATTACTAAAGTGCCTGTATGGGGCTTCTTCAGCATATGTGTCCCAAGATAGTTGAATTTCTTACATGGCAGATTAGGGTGTATGTCAGACTAGGATACTCACAGGGAATATTTCAAGAGAGTAGCAGTGGAAGCTGTAAATTTCTTAAGACCTGATCCCAGAAGGATCAGTGTCACTTCCACCATACCTGATCAGACAAGGCAGCCATAAAGCTGACCCGGATTTAAAGTGAGGGGACATAGTCTTCACCTATCTGTGGAAGGAAAGTCAGAGAATGCATGGCTATCTTTAATCTGCCACAAATCTAAAGATTGAGAGTAGACATCCTTGTAACATTGAGTCATCCTATTTAAGAACATATTTCTGCATTTACTAGGTCTTATATAATGTCATTTAAAATAAAGTTAAAAATCATTAATAAGGACCTTTGGCTTTTTCATTTGCTTTGTAGATTTGATATCTTATTAGCTCCTCTACAAATAAATGCTCATGTTCTCATCAAAATTAGGGAAACCAGACCAAACCATGAATTTATTCAAATAAGAAACACATTTCCTGATTTCCAAGAAATACTAACTAAAGTTTAATAATTTTTCAAGTTTTATTCCAAATGTTCAATACTAATGAAACAATTTTTAATATACTAAAAATAATGACATTGGTTCATAATAAGAAGCATATATGTGTTTCCCTGATGTATGTGAAGACTAGAACTAGTGATGATAGTAGCCAATGCACGTGTATTTGAGAGACTGGCATGTGACGTATAATCTTTTCCACACAGTGTGCATGGGTTTGCAGCTGCAGCTGTTATTTGCAGAGCCTGGCACTATTTATGCCTCTGCTTCGTGTTCTCTTCAGAGCCCTTGTTCTCAAACAGTCACCCACCACTGATTGCCAAATACCAGGTTGAGCTTTCTGCCGCTGCTGTTTTTCCTAGCCGCTCACATCTTTGCCTTGTCTTTGAAGGCATACTTCAGTGTGCCTTGGAAAAAGTTTTGTCCCTAACCTCGTTTCTGTAGTGACTCTTCAACTCATCATGCAGTGTTTGCCAGATCTTCTTGCTATCATCTGTTCCCTACATTTGTCCAGCCCACTCCAATGAAGTAACAGCATTTTATTTAATATTATATATGGAATAACTATGTCATCCCTTCAGATAGTACGTTATACTGTACAAAGTGTTTTCAAATATATTATTATTTTAGTTGGATTCTTACAAATTTGTAATGTTATTGGGGAGTGGTAAGTTTATTTGTTGTTAACTTTTATTGCATCATAGCCAGATGCTGTGGCAGGTAATTTCTATGTAATATAATATTATATTACATTTAATTTTCCCCATACATTATCCCCCACTTAACTGATAAAAAGCAAAGATGATAATGAGGCTTATCTAAGTTCACACAAGAAGCTGAGACCTAGACATTCTGCCTCCTATTTCAGGGCTTTCCTACTACTCCATACCATCTTCTATGTCCTGTAGGTGATTTGCTTAAATAAGTGAGCTATAAAACTTCTGGCCAGGCATGGTGGCTAACGCCTGTAATCCCAGCACTTTGGGAGGCTGAGGCAGACGGATCATGAGGTCAGGAGTTCGAGACCAGCCTGACCAATATGGTGAAACCTCGCCTCTACTAAAAATACAAAAATTAGCCAGGTGTGGTGGGGCACACCTGTAATCCCAGCTACTCGGGAGGCTGAGCCAGGAGAATCGCTTGAACCCAGGAGGCAGAGGTTGCAGTGAGCTGAGATCACGCACTCCAGCCTGGGTGACAGAGCGAGACTGTCAAAAAAAAAAAAAACAAAAAAAAACTTATATCACTGAGTTGTATAGCAATTTGCATACCTTTTCTGCAGTACTTATCACACCACATAATTGTTATTTTGGGGTGAACCCAGACCCTTATTTGAGTTTAGGAGTATATCATAATTAATATCTTTTATCTGCAGCACTTAGAATGTGCACAATAAATATTTGATGAGTAAATCAAAGGATGAATATGACACTTAGAACAACACAACAACAATGTGTATACTTATTTAGAAATGGCATTTAAAGCCACATTGACATTCTAATTTAAAAAAATACGTTGTTCTCTGTATTAGTGTAAGTCAAATCAGGAGAGAGAAACCACACAGGAATTTCCATAAGGAAAGTTTAATAAAAATAATTATTAACTAGTGCAGAGGATCGAAATATTGAGAGATTGCCTAGTAAGAAGTAAGGAGAACTCTAAGGAACATAATGAGTGCAGATATAAGAAGGCATTTTCCTAAGGAAGAGGCATCTCCCACTCTGCTCAAGGGCTGAAATTAAGACCTTGCTGTGGAGGGCACAGCTGTAGCTCACTGGTGGACAAACCAGTTGTTACAGTGTCCTGGCCCACAGAACTTGCTGGAAATCAGCCCTCTCGGATACTGGGAAGTGTTCACAGGAAGGTATTTCACCGGAGGCACTGGGCAACGAAGCCTTCTGAAGATGACCAGGGAAACTTCTGGATGCTGGCGTTGCTGGCTGCTGTGCACTTCAGGAGCCGGGCTCTGGAGAAGCTGTGGGAGCCAAGGCTGGTGAATCTCCCTACCCTAAAAGAGCTTGGTGTTGGAGAAGCCAAGCTCTGTGGGGCCTTGCAACTGAACACACCAGAGCCAAAAAGAAGACTTTTTTTTTCCCATTAGTGATAAAGCTTAATTCATATTGTGCCAGCTGGTAATGGAAAAATATTTAAAGGGCCCAAATTTATTTTCACAGAGTAGGCAAAAAGGATACATTTGGAGCTGAGAGGCAATAAATTGATCATTTATTCCTGATATCATTTTCAATTCTCATCACATATTGTTGCTTTAATGGAAGAATGGGTGGTTTTCTGTTCTTATAGAAAAAAGAAGAATGAATGATGAGAAAGACTTCCTCTCTATTATCCTAGTCCTAATATAGCTTATTTTATAAAGTGGTAAAAAGAGAAGCTTATGTGATTCAAACTCAAGGAAACACATTTCTTCTTGACTTACTATCTACAATATTTTTGACCCTGTATCAATTAACCTCCCTGAATCATAAATTATTTATGTAATGGCTAAAAATGTCCTCATAGTGTGTTGGGAGATTTAAATGAAGTAATCTTTATAATGCTCATGGTTAATTCCTGGCACACATAATATTCTCTTTTCTAAGTGGTTTATACAGGTTAAATATCTTTTATCAGAAATACTTGATACCAGAATTATTTCAGATATTTGATTTTTTTTTAATTTTGGAACATATTTACATTGTATTTACTGGTTCAACATTTGTAATCCAAAAATCTGAAATCCAAAATGCTTCAATGAATGTTTACTTTGGACATCATGTCAGTGCTGTTTGAAATATTGGAGCATTTGGGTTTCGGAATTTTGGATTACAAATGCTCTTATATCATGTTTAAAGTATAAGATGGCCAGGCGCAGTCACTCACGCCTGTAATCCCAGCACTTTGGGAGGCAGAGGCGGGTGGATCACCTGAGGTCGGGAGTTCAAGACCAGCCTAACCAACATAGAGAAACCCCATCTCTACTAAAAATAGAAAATTAGCCTGGCATGGTGGTACATGCCTGTAATCCCAGCTACTTGGGAGGCTGAGGAAGAAGAATCGCTTGAATCTGGGAGGTGGAAGTTGCGGTGAGCTGAGATTACACCATTGTACTCCAGCCTGGGCAATAAGAGAAACTCCATCTCAAAAAAAAAAAAAGTACAAGATAAGAGAACTAGTCTTCTGGTTAGTTTTTCAATGACTTTTAAAATCTGCTTGTGCTATTTACCATGAGGAGTACTCAAAACGCATTTATTACCAAATTGTTATATTCTGCACAAAAATGGATCAACCTAAATTGGATAAACCTAGTTTCTTTCATTTCCTTACTCATAAGACATAATCAAAGATATTTTGGGATCATGGCTACATCAGGTCAGCCAAATCTGTTAGGTAACTGGCAGTGTTCAGCATATTAATAGGCCTATGTGCTCAGTGATTGTACCTCTGAGGTTATGTTGTTCTTTGCACCTTTGTTGTAATTGACATAAAACATGTCTATGATATCACTTTGTTCCCTAAAGTCATATCACAACCACATCAACAGTGGGTGATTTATGCTGCTTAGAAACTCTTCCAGAAGGGAACAAATTGAAATATTTGCAACTAGTAAAAAAAAGGATACAGTACTATTTGCGTATGGGTTGGGTCAGATAAATCTGACTTTGAGAAATGTATTTGGAATGAACATGTGACTTTAGAATTTGCTTGCACTCTCTGTGTCTGAGCTTTCTCATTTGTAAAATAAGGATAACAATACTACCTCATGGTATCATTATGATATATACGTGAAATAACTTGTGTGAGGCATTTGTAGATTGGCTGTCAGGTGATGGCAGTTCAATAAATGGAATTTATATGTGATTTTTCTCTTCTTAGTTTTTAAAATGCTTGAAATTCTCTGTGTGCATCTCTGTCTGTCTCTGTCTCTTTCTCATTCTCTCTGTCTCCCTCTACATATATATGTATACATCATCTGTATAAGTATATATTATATAATCATATAAATTTCATATAAACTGATCACTGCCTATCTCTTTTTATCTCATGTCATTCAACACTCCAAATCACTAATTTTCTCCAGCAATGTATTGACTTCCTGTTGCTTCACAGACCAGATTTATTCTCCCCTTCAAGTCTGTGCTCTTACTGTTCCCTCTGAATCCAATCATTCGCAGATAATCCACAGCTACCTTCTTTTTCAACTATTCAGATATAAATTCAAAGTTTGCCTCTTCAAAAACACCTCCCCTGACCATGCGAACTTACCTACTTTTTCCTCATTCCCCACCCACCCTAGATTTAGTCACTTTATTTCCTTCATGGAAGTTACCACTATCTGAAATTACCTCAAACTCATGTTTTTTCATTTTTTAAAATGTCTACCTAACCCACTGAAATGTGAAGTCTCATTCACTATGCCTATATCATGTGACATAAAATCACTGATTGTGTAAAATATCTCAAATGAGTGAAGGATTGGGACATCCTGAAATGTTGTAAAATTTGCTCACAGGCCTTCTAAAAGAGGGCATCTATTTGGACATTTGTGGAGGGTTAGGAATTTATGGGAAGAGATGAGACACATTTGTCCACTGAAAGTTCTGAGCCTCCATATGCTTTCTTTTCTTTTCAGTCTCAGTGTAGTCCCTATACTAGAATGTCTGATCTTGCTGCCTTGTATAGATCATATTCTCATTCTACATGAATAGTTTTGCACATTTAGTTTATGCCACCTGAACTAGACGTTTTTTCCCCCTGTTAATCCTTATAAGGATAAAAACAATCACTAGCCTTTATTGAGTGTTAACCACTTGCCAGCCACTATGCTAACAGCCTTAATGCCTCAGCAACTTTAATCCTTGAAACAACTTTATGAGGTAGGTATTTTATTTTTTCTGTTTTATTGATCAGGAAATTGAGACAAGAGATATTTGATAACTAGTCCAAGGTTAGCCAGCATGCATGTAGCACAGCTAGTGTAAGCTTAGGCAGGACTGTCTCAAAGCCCTTTGTTCTTCCCCACTGTGCTCCCAACTTTCAAAGATCAACCCGAAGCCCACCTTCCCTTTGAAATTTAGTCCACACTAGTATGGTTTCTTTTTTTCATCTTCTTTCCTAGTGCCAAAAGGCTCTGTATATCTCATAGCCTAAAAATAATCACCCACTTCCTGGGTTATTAATGCAATTCTACCAGAGTTGAATCTTGATTTCCACAGCATTTTGTGGGCAAAATTACGAGTCTTGAAGAATCGCCTCAAATTTGTGCAAATGTTAACAAGAAAAGTGACAAAGATATATAGATAGACAGAAAAAAAAACTTATAGTGTTCGAACATAATGTACTTATTGACTCTCAGTCTTTCTAGTAAAAATTTATAATTCCACGAAGGCAATATAAGAGTAGGAAGAGCCTTCTTGTCACTGGAACCTGATTTAGATGATTTTCCCATAGAGTCTCCATTGTTATTGTGACATAGCATTGTAACATTCAGCATTGTGCTCTCCTGTCAATCCTCTGCAGTGAACTAGAACATTAAAATGTTGTGTAAATTCTATCTTTCATTTTCTTCCCTCTCTATCACTTGGTTGACTGACCTTGAGATTTATTAAATCTGTTTTCATGTGCTTTTCCCATACAGGACTCCTTGGGTTGGCCTCTTATTTGCTTTTGGATGCTTTTCTGGGACTCTTCCCCAGCTTCCACCCCTTTCTGCATGTGCCTTTTATTGCTAGATTCTCACTTGGAACACAACTCTGACATTTCCTCAAGCAGTGCTTAGGAACTTAGCTGGATCAGCAAGATCAGTTCATGTGGGAATCATGAACATATTTTAAGCAAATTTAGGCAGGTGTTAGTTGTCTTTGTATCGTCGTTATTCCTTTACATATGTGTCTCCTAAACTATACTGGAAACCCCTCAAGAAAAGGAAAAAAAAAATCACTTATTTCCCTTTACTTTCTGTACCTGCTACATAATAGGTAAATGCATAATGGCGTGAAAAAAACATAGCATAAACTAAGAAATTATTTGTCTTTGTCAGTGCAGTAACAATTATTCCATTGGATTAATAGATTATATTGAAAAAGAAAGAAAACCACTACTTCTTCTAAACCTTCGATGGAATTGGATTCCTTGTTCAGGCAATCTTTTGAGTTTCCTTTGTTGGAAGTTTTAGAGCATGAGAAGGTCTATTTTCTGCATTAAATAAATAAATATTTTATGGTTAGCCTACAGGTATTGCAAAAAGTTAAAGAATATTACCAAATATACCAATAAAATAATTTTGAAATACTTGTTTATGTCTGTATAAAGAAAATAAAAACAGGGTTTGGCTCAAGAATGATTCTCATATGTCTAAACACTACCCAACATAAGCCTTAAAGTATATTAAAGAGTATCGGTTTCTGGAGTCAGAAGTTGGTTTAAATCCTAGCTCCTTCCTTTACTAATGTTATAAATCTGCCTAAGTTATAGGACCTTCTTGTGTCTCTATTTCTGCATAAGAAATGGGTACTAGGCTTAATACCTGCGTGATGAAATAATCTGTACAATAAACCGCGATGACATAGTTTACCTGTGTAACAAACCTGCACATGTACCCCTGAACTGAAAATAAGTTAAAAAAAAAAGAAATTGAGAGATAATACATCTGTCTGAAAGGATGTTATAAAGATCAAATCAGATCTTTACATAAATAAATAAAGCATTTAGCACAATCCTTGGCAAATAATAAGCATTGGTATTGATATTAATGGATATTATTCAAATTAATACTATGTTCCCTCAGATAATTTGAAATAAACTTGCCTTTTATAATTCCAGGCACTGGAGGTTGACTTCTAACCCTGACACCTTTTATTTCTGTTCTTTTCCTTTCCAGTCCTGTTGTATATAAGAAGTATCCTATGTCCACTAGCTGACTCTGTTATTAATAGTGAGGGCCTGTTCAGCATGGTTTTCCTAAAAGAAAACTATCCAGCTTTCATTTGCATTTATATGACATGGTAGGTCTAATGCTTCTTTCAAATCAAAATGACTGTTTTTTTTCTGTGTAGGGTGTGTGTGTTTTGTTTGTTTCTTTGCTACTTTCAACTGGATTCTTTTCCTAAAAATCTTATGCAATAGTAGATCTGATTTTATCTTAAGTAACTTTGAGACTAGTTTATGATTTTTGTGTTTGCTCCCTTTCCTTTCCCCCTCCGTGACCATCATCGTGTACAAACCTGCCCTTTGAAGAAAACAGACACCTTTACGTAGCCACACTGTTGGCCCCTCCACCACCAAGATCTTTTGCTAATATTGTGCAGGTAGTCATCACATGTCTGCAACTGTAATATTATGGAAGTCATTTTAGAAACAATTGAAGAAATGGAAAAATGTAAATATCATTCTTGCTTTTATGGAGGTCACAATCTACTTGAGGTGACAAAATTGACACAGACAATTAATCTTACTGCATATCTGTAGTAATTCTGTGTGGTGGAGTAATTGTGTTCACTAATGCTCTTCTTTGTCATCTTTATGGGAGACAAGTCTCTGCACCCCCAGATGAGGACTGTGAGTATAAATTATTCTCTGATGTCACATGTGCATTAACTTTATATAAATTTATCCATGTATTTATTTAGCAAGTATTTATTGAGCCTTTCTAGGGTTGTTTCAGGAAGACCTTTCTGTCACATCACTTTACGTTTCTTTGATAAGAAGGTTTTTCTATAACAGCTTTTTTCAATTTCTCACACATTCCGAAGAAAAGTGAAGCCTTCTATAGACTCTAACAAATGTTTACCACCCACCTTTGATGTTATCTTCTCTAGGAACTTTTCCCTAATAGCCGCCTCTACCTTTTTGCAAAGTCTGGATTCGGTTTTTCCACCTGTAAATTCTCACAGCCCCTTACTTGCCTCACGGCACTCTACAGTGAATGTTGCTGATTTATCTTTCTCCTCCACCAGACTTTTACTTTCTTAATGGCAATTTCTGTGTCTTTTATCATTGTTTTCCCAGTACTTAGCACAGAGTCCAGAATGTAGTAGGAAACTTCCATAAATGCTTGATAAATTATACTTAGTGATACCTTTATCTTTCTGAAAGTAGATTCTGGGTCGGGCACTACGTTTTCTTCCAACTAATAGATAACAGTTAAAGCCAGCATTCATCTCAACTACATCTGAGGCAACCAAAGAAATTCCAAATGATGGAATCTGGCTGCATAAACTATATTTATGTATTTAAATTCTACATCTACTTTACCACTTTAAAGCTAATTCCTTGATATTAGGTTACATTTTATTTTCTCAGGTTATACTCCAGAATATATATGCTCTTGTAGTTTTTGATAATTTGAAGTGACAGTGACACAAAAGTCTTGTATCTATGTGTTTGAAAGAAATGGTACATTTCTGTCTTTTCTAAACCATAGTTGACCTTGCTAAAGCTTTTGGTCTCGTTGATGATTCAAGATAAAAAGCCAACCTATTTTTTGTATGGTTGTGTCTGACAAACTCCTGTATAACCCTCATGTTTAGTTAACAAATCAATCAATACTTTATTTTAAGTTTTTAGTCTTATATCAATTTTTATGATATTCCTTTTACATATATCTTAAGTGATAAAGAGAAAAAATGAGCAGTTTTTGAATAATCCTAATATGCTTTAAAGTTTGCAAATGCTGATCTCGAGGCAGGAAAAAAATCACTTCACACAGATACTTTTTCATTGTTTTTAAAACTTCATCCTCCCCTCTTTTTATTAATCTCAGAGATACTAAAGAGACAAACCTTTTAGGACAAACAAAAAAAACAACAAAAAAAAAAAAAAAACAAAAACACCTCACGGTTTTTCTCTGAGTTTTGGCTGTGACTTTAGCCATTGCTTTGTTTTATTGTAATCAGATACATTGGCATGAAACTACTTGTAACAGATTCCAAAAGTATATGCTGGGCTTTTTATTGGCATATCAAACAGGGAAGCATTCAGGCCATACATTAGCAAGCAGCCAAGTAATTAATAATAACACACGTGAAAGAAAATGAATATTTTGGCTGAGAATCAGAATGAGAAGTAAGACAAAGGCCTGGGATTCGTGTCCTTGCCCTCAGCAGCAGCAAAAATAATGTTATGAATAGCGTTTAACTTGAATTTGCAGCAAACTGCTGCTTTTATCATAAACAATTGCCAGATGGTATACATTATCTTTCTTTTTTCTCCTTTCACAAAAGCAGCATTAATTGCAGAGCAGCCCAGGGCTCCACTCAGCTCATCAGTGTGATAACACTTCATGACCCTGATTAGCCGTCAGTCTACTCAATTAAAAAGATCATTTAGACATTCACCCAATCATTTGCCTATCGAGCCACCTGGGCCTCAACCAGGGGCTCCATTTTTAACATTCTCCTGCCCTCTCTCATCTTGCCTAGCTTTTTTACATATCTCCAAAAGACGTAATTGAATTAAATAAAGCGTCTCAGGGGCAGCTGCAACATCTGCTGTTTGTGGTATGTCAAGCCTTCAGCATTAAAAACAGTTACATATGCTCTAAATTAGCAGGTCGCAGAGATGAAACAGTCGATGATAGTGTTTTTGTGCCAGCGTGAGAAGCAGCTCACAGCTGTGTGCAATTTACAATTAAAGGCTTTATCAGAGCTCAATTGTACTAGTGAATCAAGTGGTGAGAGGTCAGTTAGTGAATTAGACCAATTAGAGCTTGTACAGTTAAATTATCTGTCTTATTACCTACTGATAAACAGCCTTGTCATATCTTTGCTGGAATGATGAAGCTGAATGAGTTTTATGAAGTGATGATACAAGTTCACTGTAGTGGAACTTAGTGATATGTGAATTCAAAATCTATAGCAACAAAATGGTTTTATATAACCTTTTAAAATAGCTATATAACAGGGAACTTTGAATTGGTTAAAACACCTCAGATTAAGTTCATTGTATCTACTTGTGAATGCATCTTCAAGTACAAGACTTTAAAAAAATACTTTGCAGCAGAATAACATGGATCTCCTAACTTTATTTTTACTTAATATCAATTTTTAAGTTTAAGAATTAATTTCAGTTAGAATAAAGAATAGAGCAAAACTATGTCTGGAAAATTTAAGGACCACGCATTTCAAAATAATCCAAGAAAAGCATATAGTTTCATGGATATAGTGTTTTACTTTTTTGGAAAATACAAAATCATCAGTCATTCTCACAATCAAAAAAATATGCACAGTTCAGAAGTTGCAAATCCTGTATATAGAACAAGCCACACCCATTTTCATGCTTCTATACATATATGGATGGGAATTGATGAAAAGACTGTGTTTAAACATTCGATAATAAAGTCATTGGTGAATTATTTGTATTACAACTTTCCACTGATGAATGCTCATTTTTCATCTAAACAGTCTCATGATTAGCAAATAACAAGAGGTATTCGTTAGTACAGGTCTCATTGACTAGGCTGATCACCGATACCAATCGGACTAAAAAAGCTACACACAGAATCATTCCTCAATCACTCATCAGAAAGTAGTATGGAGAATACATCTTAAATAAATCATATTTAGGTCTCCTAACATACTTTTTCTTAGAGCAAAAATCCAAATTTTTAATGTTAGAAAAAACTCACGACAGAGATTTTAAATATTTGTTCATTGATTTACTCTTTATTTAACAATAACGTTTGAGTCCTTGGATTTATTTTATTAACCAAACTTTAGTTTTCTTAGACAGAAACAGTTATATTTCTCAAAAAACTGGGACTATCTTTTGCTTTCTAACAGGTTTCTGTTTGGAAACAAAATTTACTAAATCCAATATTAAGGACTGTAGTGAATCATACTCAATAATATACATGGGTCAAAAATGTACCTGTCTTTATATAAAAGTATTCCAAAGTTATTTAGTAACTAAGACCCAATATTCTAGTAATAAAATATGTTTAGAAAAGCATAATCAATATTCTCCTTTGAGAAGATACAACATTATCACAATATCAGTTTATCTCAAGTAAATGTATAAATATAATACCGGTTAAGATCATCAAAAAATACATTCATGAAATGTATTAGAATAACTTTCAAATGTACCTAGAAGGGGGAAAAAGCTGCAAAAGCATCAAATAAATTTTGAAGAAGATAATTGAGAAGGAACATATCCTGGAAGCTATAAGAATGAAAATAGTATATATATGGCATAGGCACAGATAAAGCAAAAGACTACACTAAAAAGTATATAATTAGATGTAAATTAATTTAAATATTTTATAAAACAATGTGGTCTTCCAAATGGATGGGATAATATGATTTTTATATGGTATTAGAATTAAGGACATTTTTAAAATTAGAATCATAGTCATACCATAGAATTAAGGACATTTTTAAAGTTAAAATCATATTCATACCAAAAAATGTTTAAGTAGATGAGGATTTAAATATTCGTAAAGAAATAACTTACTAGAAAATATGTAGAGAACTTAAATATCTTGGATAGATTAGATGGTGCCTTTCAAGTATGACAGTAAAGGCACTGTTACACTTACTGTTGTAAGAAAATAGAAGCAGATTTGGCCACATAAAGTATACTCATGCTTTTACACTTAAAATTTTTTAAGTAACAAGGATAATGAAAAACTACACTGCAAAACAATTTTCAATATTATTACATACACAGATGAATTCTAAATCATATAAATTTACCATTGGAAAATAAGCTAATGGAAAGAAAAAATTAATTTGAAAGTAAATACATATACAAACACATACAAATAAATATGTAAAACATCCTCAATATTCACAGAAGTGCAAATTAAGTCAAAGATTAGATGTTATATTTGACATACTAATTTGTCAGAGATTTTAAAAATAATAGTAATACTCGACAAAGGCAGAAAAACAGGAAATTACCTTCCTTCAATAAATGCAGAATCACTTCTGTAAAACAATTTAGTAAAGTTTAACAAAAGGTTTTGATTTTTTGATAACTTATGGTTCAGCATCCCACTTTTGGTCATTTTTCTTGAGTAAATTATATTAATCATGAGGCAACAATACATCACATTGTCATGGAGTAGAACTTTGGAAATATCTTGGTCTCCCACAAATTAGAGATCAAGTTTAACAGGTAAGTGTGTAAGTATTTCTATAGCACAAAATTATATCCATACATTGTTATATTTTAAACAAATATGCTAAAATATGGAAAATATTATTGGTAGTATTATCTTTTAAAAGAAAATAGGGTAAAAAAAGTTAAAATATTTAGACTATAAACAAAATATTCTGGTAGGATATATACCTATCAGACTTATGCTAGGTCTCATACCTACATTTTAATAGTATTTGAATGGTGGCAGAATATATGGTTAAATTTTCCTCTCATATTATAATTTTCTAAATGTTTTAGGTAAGCACTTATTTCTTTTTTAATAAGAAAAATAGTTGTGCGAAAGTGACTTAAGCAGTTTGGGTTTCCAAGAGGTAGTAAACCTAGTAATGAGAATTTAGGTCTTACATGATAGAAAACAAAAAGTTATATTTTAATAGAAACAATACATTTAATATAAATCTTTTACATTGTTAATTGTCTTACAAAATGTTATATTACTTTCCACTTAAAATACTAAACATTATTTATTATATCCATCTGAAATTTTGAGCAATATACAAATGACTGAAATTCCTTACTCTGTTTTGATTTTATTTTTATTTTAAATACTTATTTTTAAGTGAGATTCAGTTCTAGAACTGTTTTTGACTTGATGTGACTATGCTTGGCTTACCAGATGCCATTTTTCATATTTCCAATATGAAATTACTTATCATCAAAAAATTTTTATTAAAAGGGACATATAGTTTGCAGAAAGGAAATGTAAGACTTTAACATTAAACCAATGTTAATTATCAAACTAACTGGGACACATATATTTAAATTTATAA
Source organism: Gorilla gorilla gorilla (assembly GCF_029281585.2). Taxonomy (NCBI): domain Eukaryota; kingdom Metazoa; phylum Chordata; class Mammalia; order Primates; family Hominidae; genus Gorilla; species Gorilla gorilla. The sequence continues at coordinate 20,924,884 of NC_073230.2, forward strand.
GTAAATAACATACAGTGACCATTTTAGTTAGCCCAGATGAAAAGTTTAATTGTTTTAGGGAAATCAGTAACTTGAGAATGAACAGAAATACTATATATTTTCAAATACTTTGAGCTCTTCAAGAGACCACAAATGAATGCATTATCACTTTAATTGTGAGAAGATATGGCTTTAATTTGGTAAAATACTTTATAAGTTGGGAAATGCTGGAATCTAAGCTGAAAGACTGTGGATGAACTTTCAAAGTAAATGCCATATTCGATAAGGCACTACAAGATGAATTTTTCAGTCATTAGTGCAGTTGAACAGTGAGTGAGAGAAAAACAGTGAATTAAGAAGAGATCTATAGGTTTAAAATGGGGCATTAAAGTTCCTTACTATTGCTTTACATATTTAGGTGCTGCAGTACAATAATTGTACATATACATGTGTGTATGTTTATTCCCAACATTTTACATGTGTGTTTATATATAATTGTACATATATATGTGCAATATATAAGATATATATAGTACATATATGTACCATTATTACAACTTACAACAAATTGAACCTTTTATCATCATATAGTGATTGTCTTTGCCTCTTGTAACAGATTTTCAGTGCAAATCTGTTTTGTTTGCTTATAAACATAGCTACCTTCACTCTCTTTTGGTTACTATTTGCATGGAATAACTTTTTTCATCACTTTATTTTCAGCCTGTATACAACTTTAAGGCTAAAGTGGGCTCTTGTAGGCAGCATATTGTTGGATCTTGTGATTTTTTTTTTTTTAATCCACATAACCACTGTGTGTCTTTTGATTGAATAATTCATTTACATATAAAGTAATTATTGATGTGTAAAGATTTACTATTCTTATTTTTCTAATTGTTTACTGACTGCTTTATAGTTCTGTTGTTTCTTTCTTCCAATCTCTCTGTATTCCTTTGTGATTTATTTAATTCTTATAGTGATAGATTTTAATTCTTCTCTCCTTATCTGCTTTTTACAAGTGTAATGATCAAATCAGAGTAAGTGGGAAATATACACTAAATTATTGTTAAATATAGTCACTCTATGTTCTACTGAACACTAGATCTTATTCCATCTCTCTAACTTAATTTTGAAGTCAAAACCAGAGAAGCACAGTAAGAGAGAAAAACTGCTGGCTATCTATCTCACTAGTAACCATACATGAATAATCTAAAATAAAATAATGACAAATGCAAACTGTCAGTTTAGAGCAGGGTTCCTCAAGCTACATGGTACTCAGGCCAAATGTCACCAGTGGAGCCTGTTTTTGAATGGCCTACAGGCTAAGAATGGTTATATTTTTTGAGAATTTTTTTTTAAAAAAGAAGATGCCATGATACCAAATGATACCTACAAGGCCTAAAGTATTTATGATCTAACTTTACAGAAAAAATTATCAATCCCTGATTTAAATAAAAATTATAAAAATTATATTCTTGTACATAATTCAGTATTCTTGGAGTTCTTATAAAAAGAGAAATATTTGATATAGAGACAGGAACACAGGTAGAACACCTTGTGAAAAGGAAATCAGAGACTGAGTGATGCTTTTGCAAGTCTAGAAACACCAAAGAAAGACTGGCAATAAACCACCGGAAACTAAGGGGGAAACATGGAACAGGTTCTTCCTCACCTCCCTCAGAAAGAACCAATCCTACCATCTGATCTCAGTCTTCTAACCTCTGGATCTAAGACAATAAAATTTTCCTCTTAACAAACAAACAAACAAACTTCACACCAAAGAAAAGACATGATCCTGATGGCTATACTGCTGAATTTTTCCAAACATTTAAACTAAATTTTTAATTGATAACCTAATGTCAATCCTTCTCAAACTCTTCCAAAAATTGAAGAAGTGTCTTAGGTCAATTGGTGTTATTGTAAAAGAATACTTATAGCTGGGTAGTAAAGAAAAGATGAGACTGGGCGTGGTGGCTCTCTCCTGTAATCTTAGCACTTTGAGAGGCTGAGATGGATGGATCACCTGAGGTCAGGAATTTGAGACTAGCCTGGCCAACATGGCAAAACCCCGTCTCTACTAAAAATCCAAACAAAAAAAAGAAAGATTAGCCGGGCATGGTGGCCGGAGCCTGTAATCCCAGCTTCTTGGGAGGCTGAGGCAGTAGAATTGCTTGAACCTGGGAGGCGGAGATTGCAGTGAGCCGAGATTGTGCCGTTGCACTCTAGCCTGGGTGACAGAGTGAGACTCTGTCTCAGAAGAAAAAAAAAAAGATCTTTATTTGACTCACAGTTCTGCAGCCTGTATAAGAAGCATGGTGCTGGCATCTGCTTCTGGCAAAAGTCTCAGACTACTTCTATTCATGGAGGAAGGCAAAGGAAAGCATTTATGTATAGAGATTACAAAGCAAGAGAGAAACCAAGATAAAGGTGGGGAGGTGTGAGACTCCTTTTAAAAATTTACTATTTTGAGAACTAATCCATTTCCTCCAAAGAACCAATCCATTCTCGTGAGAGTAAGAATTTACTACCTCAAGAGTGGCAACAAACCATATATGAGGAATCCATCATCATGATCCAAACACTTCCAACCAAGCTCTGCCTCCTAACACTGCCATACTGGGGATTACAATTCAACATGAGGTTTGAAAGGTCTAACATTCAAACTATAGCAAAAAGAGAACACTTCCAAACTAATTTTTATGAGGCCAGCATTACCCTCAAAGCACAGCCAGGTAATGAAACTATACAGGAAAATTACAGGACAGTATCCCATATGAGCATAGATTTTAAAAAATGCTGAATAAAATACTAACAAAATTCAACAGCATATTCAAAGTATCATACACCATGATTAAGTGGGACTTATTCCTGGGAATCAAGGATGGTTCAATATATGCAAATCAATAAATATGATAGAACATATTAACAGAATGAAGTATCAAAATTATATGATCATCTCAATAGACTCAGAAAAAGCATTTGACATAATTCAACATCCTTTCATAATAAAAATGTTTAACAAATTATGGATAGAAGAATTTACCTCAACGTAATAAAGGCTACATGTAACAAGCCCACATCTATCATCACACTCAGTGGTGAAAGCTGAAAATTTTTCCAACATCAGAAATAAGACAAGGGTGCCCACTCTCATCACTTTCACTCAACATAGTACTGAAAGTCCCAGCCAGAACAATTATGTAAGAGAAATAAAAGGTATCCAAATTGAAAAAGGAGTTAAATTGCTTGTTTGCAGATGACATAATCTTATATATAAAATACCCTAAAGAGTCCATCAAAAAACTGTTAGAACTAATAAAATCAGGAAGTTTCAGGTAAAAAAATCAATATGGCCGGGCGCGGTGGCTCACGCCTGTATCCCAGCACTTTGGGAGGCTGAGGCGGGCAGATCACAAGGTCAAGAGATTGAGATCATCCTGGCCAACATGGTGAAACCCTGTCTCTATTTAAAATACAAAAATTAGCTGGACATGGTAGTTTGCACCTGTAATCCCAGCTACTTGGGAGGCTGAGGCAGGAGAATCGCTTGAAGCCGGGAGGTGGAGGTTGCACTGAGCTGAGATCACACCACTGCACTCCTGCCTGAGGAAAGAGCGAGACTCCATCTCAAAATAAATAAATAAATAAAAATCAATATACAGAAATCACTTTTGTTTCCATATACTAACAATGAACTCTCTGAAAAAATAATAAAGATTAAAAATTCCATTTATAATGACATCAAAAAGAATGAAATCCTTAGAAGTAAATTTAATTGGAGGAGAAAGCTCTGTACACTAACTATGAGACATTGATTAAAAAGAAATTGGGGAAGACTCAAATAAATGGAAAAATATGCCATAAACATGGGCTAGAAGAAATCATATTGTTAAAATTTCCATAATACCTAAAGGAGTCTTCAGATCAATACAATCCATATTAAAATTCCAGTGACACTTTTAACAGATTAGAAAGAATACTAAAATTATTTTGAAACCATGAAAGACACCAAATAGGCAAATACATTTTGAGGAAAGAGAACAAAGTTTGGGCTATCTCCTCAAACATGGTAGGATAGCTATTATCAAGAAAACAAGAGATAATAAGTGCTGGTGGGGGTGTGGATAAAAAGAAATTCTTATACACTGTTTATGGGAGTGTACATTGGTACAGCCATTATGGAAACAGTATAGAGATTTCTCAAAAATTAAAAATAGAACTACCATACAATTCAGCAATCCCACTACTGGGTATATATACAAAGGAAATGAAATCAGTATCTTGAAGAGATATCTGCAACACCTTTTTCATTGCAGCATTATTCACAATAGCCAAGATATGGAAACAAGTAGCCACCAATGTATGAATGGGTAAAGAAATTGTAGTACATATATAGGCATACTTTGGCGATATCATGGGTTTAGTTCCAGACCACCATAATAAAGTGAGTTACACAAAGTTTTTGGTTTCTAGTTCATATAAAAGTTATGCTTACACTGTACTGCAGTCAATTATTAAGTGTGCAGTAGCATTATGTCTAAGAATAATGTACATATTTTAATTATAAAATACATTATTACTAAAAATGCTAATGATCATCTAAGCCTTTAGTGAGTCAAAATATTTTTGCTGGCGAAGTATCTTGCCTCTGTGTTGATTGCTGCTGACTGATCAGGATTATGGTTGCTGAAGGTTGGGATGGCTGTGGAAATTTCTTAAAATAAGACAACAATGAAGTTTCCCACATCAATTGACTCTTCCTTTCACAAAATATTTCTCCCTGGCATGTGATGCTATTTGATAGCATTTTACCAACAGTCGATCTTCTTTTAAAATTAGAGTTAATCCTCTCAAACCTGGCTGCTGTTTCATCAACTAAGTTTATGTAATATTCTAAATCCTTTGTTCTAAATTTCAACAATATTCACAGTATCTTCACTGGGAGTACATTTTATCTCAAGAAAGCACTTTCTTTGCTCATCCATCAAACAAAATTCCTTATCCATTCAAATTTTGTTATGAGATTGCAGCAATTCAGTCACATTTTCACAGCTCACTCCTAATCCTGGTTTTCTTGCCATTTCCACCACATTTGCAGTGACTTCCTTCGCTAATCTTGAGCCCCTCAGAGTCATCCATGTGAGTTGGAATCAACTTCTTCCAAATTTTGTTAATGATATTTTGACCTTCCCCCTTGAATCACAAATGTTCTTAAATGATATTTAAAATATATTTTAGATATCATGAATCCTCTCTGGAAGGCTTTCAATTTGTTTTGCCAGTTTCATCAGACAAATCACTATCTATGGCAGCTGTAGCCCTATAAAATTGATTTTTTTTTTTTGACTTGAGAGTCAAAATCACTCCTCACTCCGCGGACTCCAGAATGAATACTGTGTTTGCAGGCATGAAAACAACATTGATCTCCTTGTACATTTTCATCACAGTTCTTGGGTCTCTCATTGCATTGTCAGTGAGCATACTATTTTGAAAGGAATCTCTTTTTTTTTTTGTTAGAGCAGTAGGTCTTAACAGTGAGTTTAAAATATTTAGTAAACCATGATATAAGCAGATGTACTGTCATGCAGGCTTTGTTCTTCCATTTACAGAGCACTAGCAGAGTAGATTTAGCATAATTCTTAAGGGCCCTAGAATTTTTGGAATGGTAAATGGGTATTGGCTTCAACTTAAAGTCACCAGTTGCATTAATCCCTAATGAAAGAGTCAGCCTGTTTTTTGAAGCTTTGAAGCCAGCTATTGACTTCTCCTCTCTAACTACAAATGTCCTAGATGGCATCTTCTTCCAATATAAGGTTGTTTTATCTACAACAAAAAAATCTGTTACTTAGTGGTTACCTTCATCTATTATACTAGCAAGATCTTCTTGATAACTTGCTGCAGCTTCTACATCTACCCTTGGAACTTCACATTGCACTCTCATGTTATGAAAATGGCTTATTTTCCTAAATGCCATGAACCAATCTCTGCTACCTTCAGACATTTTTTCTGAAGCTTCTTCGCGTCTCTCAGCCTTCACAGAATTAAAGGAAGTTAAGGCTTTGTATTGGGCCTTGGCTTAAGGGAATGTTGTAGCTGGTTTGATCTTTTATCTACACCACTAAAACTTTCTCCACATCATCAATAAAGCTGTTTCACTTCCTTATTATTCATCCGCTCACTGGAGTAGCACTTTTAATTTCCTTCACAAACTGTGCATTTGCACTCACAGTTTGGCTAAAGTTTTGTCACAGAAGGCTTTACTTTTGGCCCGTCTTGGCTTTTGACATGCCTTTCTCATTAAGCTTAATCATTTCTAGCTTTAGACTGAAAGTGAGAGATGTACAGCTCTTTCTTTCACTTGAACACTTAGAGGCCATTGTAGGGTTATTAATTGGCCTAATTTCAATATTGTTGTGTCTCAGAGTATAGGGAGGCCCGGGGAGGGAAGAGAGACAGGGAAATGGCCACTTGGTGGAGCAATCAGAACACACACATATATTGATTAAGCTTGCCATCTTTAATGGAAGTGGTTTCTGGCATCCCAAAGCAATTATTATAGTAACATAAAGATCACTGATTATAGATCATCATAATAGATATAATAATAATGAAAAGCTTGAAATATTTTAAGAATTACCAAAATATAACGCAGAGACACAAAGTGAATACATGCTCTTGGAATTGTGTTTATTAATCCTTTTCATGATTTGCCTCCACATTTCATAGAAAACTGATAGGATTTTCTGTGTTCCCATTAATACCACCTCTTGTCTACAGCAGAGGTCAAGTCATAGCACATTCCCTATCATGCTTCAGACCCTCTCTCAATTTAATATAGCCTGTCAAATTCAACAGGAGCTGAAAGAATTTTAGCCCAATAATCTGAAACTCAGCTACCACTTGTTAAACAGTCTTTAAATTTGTGCCTTAGTCCTCATAATAAAATGTTATCTGTTCACAAGATACTTTTACCCCAATTCTGATAACTCGATTCCCATTTCATTCACTGTGCCTGAATCACTGGATGATCTATGGATGTAGAGAAACCATATAAACAACAGTATAAAACAAAAAACTCTAAACAAGTAGAATAGAAGCCAGTGAGCCTTTACTCTAATATTTTTTATAATATCATGTATCGACCCAGTTTGTAAGTGAAGTATAAGTATTCCTTTCTAAATAAATATCCAGATTTTAAACTTCCAAAAGCGTTATGGAATAAAAATAATATAATATGAAATAAAAGTTATTAACTATTTAAATAACAACACTGCAAAGGGAAAGTCTTCTCACCATTATATAATCCTCATTGCTAGATGATTGTGGGATCAATCATGGTATTCTCACATTTCTCCTGTGCACTATCCAGGTGCTTACCTGTACATCTATTTTCTCTCTTTTTTCCCTCTAACTATTATCTGAGTTTAGGAAAATCACAATCAGAAAATGGTTATTCTGTCCATCACAGCTCTTCATCTACTCCTGCCTCGGTTTTTTCTTCTGGAAGAGGAGACAAACAGTCTGCATTTTCAGGCAGTTACAGGAAGTCCGTGCAGAGGGAACATTAACATTAGCAATGTCCATCATGCTGAATGGGAATTCTAGTAGAGAAAAGAGGGAAGCATAACTTGAACTTAAAATCATAAGAGTTCAAAAGCAGAAATCAGAAGCTAGGATACAGAATCAGCAATATGAGAGAAGAGAATCAGTGGGTGCGTGTCTACCTAAAGCAATTTCGTAGACAGTCCATGCTGTCCACCGTACATGACTGTTGAAGATGCCATCTATGGTGTTGTCTATAGACAACTCTTCTGAGTCTAGGAAGACAGAGCTAGCACACTTGTTCTGCCTAGTAGTTCAATGGGGGACTCAGGGCACAGAACACATTCATGACCTTCTTTCTCTATGTGACCCTTATTTTTGAATGCTCTTGGAAATTCAGGCATATATCCTGCTTCTGAATATTTATTCTGCTCTTAAGGAGCAAAAGACATAATGCATTAGGCCTAGCATATAAAACTTGAAAATGTATAGTACTATGACCATACATAAAGGTGGTAGGGGGAGAATGAGAGACAGGCACTTATTTCATTATTGACAAAATATGAAAATGTGCTCAGGACAATCTAAATGCATTTTGAGTGGATGGTGTGTAATGTATTGTTCCAATATTCTGGAAGCCAGTTGGACATACTACTTACTGCCTGGTTTTATGAAAATTCATGTTTGGAATTGTCATATAAAACTTATCACCATGGGCAAAGAAAAAGGAAAATGGCAAAAGCATTTCTAATTTCTGTTTGAAAACTGGACAAGGTGCATGGCATGTATTATTTCACCCTCTCAACAATCCTATAAAACTGTATACTAGTAATTAGTATCCACACTTTACAAATGAGGAAACTGAGACCCTAAAATGTTAAATGATAGCTTGTTTCAAATATACACAAATCTACACACTCAAGTGATATGGAAAGATTTTAATAATAACTATTGCAATAGAAAAAATTGTCCAGTGTAGACTGAACTCAGCTTTAATTTGTATAGAAGAAAAAGTGTCCAGTGTAGACTGAACTCAGCTTCAATTTGTATAGAAATTACTGAGTGTTTAAATTAAGAATGAGGGAATAGGGAGAGGAGAGAGTTAGGGATCAGTTGAATCAGGGAAGTGAAAAATTACAAAGGGTCACCCAGAGTAAATGGTATTAAGCTAGCTGTGTCTTCCAGCAAGCAATTATCAAAGTTAGTATTCTATCCTCACACAGAGATGGGAAGACAGAGGCCCTATCCTCAGGTGTTGGCTGAAATCAACTATAAAATTTTGGGGTCAGACTTGAGTCTTCTCAGGCAGGCACGTTAACGGGGGCTTGAATTATGTTAGGGATGTGGCCTTGAGCTCTTAGAACCTATGTTAATGTTTTTTCAAGTCTTTATAGCAAAGGTGGAGGCCTAGTCAAGAAAAGGGCTCAGAAGAGCCTGGCTTACGTTTGGTCAAGGAGAGAAATTTCTCACTTAAGAGTACATATCATAACTAGCCAGTGACAAATCTACTCTCGAATTAAGTATTAAGGCACTTTCCAAAATATATGCATTTAAACAGTACAAAGTGTTCAAGACAAGTGATTTCTACATGAACCACAACTCAAAAATTTATTTCTTAGAAAAATCATTGCATGACTCTTCTGGATAATATAACTTTTCCAAAAAGAGTGTTAGTGTTATATATATAGTGGGTCAAACAAAAATGATGAAAACTCAATGCTCTTTGGTTTTCAGCTGTTTGCATCCAAATGAAGACACATTTGGCAACATTAACTGAATCCTTATAAAGGGCCTAGATCATACCACTCATTCTTCAAAGCACTGGGAACATATGACACAGCCAACAGAAAGCCTTAGCTTTTCATGGATCCTGTGGTTCTTGCTGCCGTATAGGAAACATTGTAAAGTTTGCGCTTGGAAGCAGCAGTGTGCTCTCTCTAAAAATTATTTACATATACATATGTATGTAGATGAGGATTGTGTTTCCCGTGTGTGTGTGTCTGTGTGTGTGTGTGTATTTTTCATTTTTTTTGAAAATAGAAATCTCAGTTCAATAAAGAAAATGTGAACTGACTATGTTTCAAGAACCCTCTCATTGTGGTGATTTCGGGGATATCACATATATTCCTATGCTGTCTTATGGTTAAAGAATGGAGACAAGGGTTTGCAAGATACTATAATGCTAAGCATTAATTTTTATCAAAGTAAGACTTTAAAATAGCAAGCAACTGTCTAGTTGTAAATATTTGAACTTCCTTCCAACATCTTAATTGCCTCCTGTAAGAACTTTGGGAAATGGACCCTACATTATAAAGACAGAATTCAACAAAGCAGAATGTTGCTCAAAAGCTGCTCAAAAAGCAAACCAGTGTTAAGGTGATGATTCCTTTGTGTTTTTCTATTCACTATACATTTGTAAGTGTCATTATTGTTCTGAACCATTTCAGTAAGTTGATTTCACTAAGAAATTGTTTGAAATTAGATTCCATATTTTTATCATTTTTGCCTCCAATCTCTTGGCTGGTTTAGAAAATTTCATTTGCTTCTCGTGAAGTACAAGACTGAAGATTCATATTGCACATAAAAAATTAATTCTTGGTCCATTATTATTTTCAACCTGTGTTAATAATGTATTAGATGAGTTTATTGCATAGATGTGAATGTATAGATGGGCACATTTTGGGTTAGACTGGTCAGATGTGATTCTGAGATCACTCTTATTCCAAACCAGATTTAATGCTATTGGTTTAATGTTTTAAGAAATATGACTCTCAGTTCATAAGAGGAGTTTATTCAAAGTGTACGTTGTTTTAGTAAAGGCTATATTTCTGATATTGATTAAGCCATCTTCCACTGGTGTACGAATGATTAATTCACTATTAAATCTTATGACATGAGCAAGCCACAGGACCAACTTTTTAAAAACTACCAAAGTACAACTGCATAAAAAGGACATAAAAGCCTAATATACATCTTTCCTAATATTATGTCTATTTTAACAGTATATAAAATAAATACTTCTTTAAGATTTAAAAAATTGCACTTAAATAATTATATTCAAGGAAACATTTATCACCCCTAGTGTATCTACTGTATACAACAGTATGCCAATTTTTTTCAAGGAAATATAAATCTTTTATTCCAAGAAATAAAGTCATGGGCTACAAATAAATAAAGTAAAAGCATAAGATAATCTTCTTTAGAAGTTCTTAAGTTCTTTAATAATAAACTTCTCATTCCTAAACATCTGTTTAAAATAAATGGTGTTAAAGCAAACTAAATATGGCCTGAGAAGGACTCTGTACCTTTATATTTGAGTCCTTATGGATGAACTGTAACCTAGCTTAATAGGCAGACAAGATTGAAAACCTAACTTAGAAGTATGTGCCTGTAACAATAGCTGAGTCTAGCCCAATAGCAGCAGCCATACTTCAACCACTCATATATTGCTAAGTGTGCAAATAAGGCAAATGCCAACCTCTAACCAATCCAGCTGTTTCTATACCTCACTTCCAATTTCTGTATGTCTCTTCCCTTCTTTTGTCTATAAATCTTCTTCCACCACATGGCTGCATGGGAATCTGGCTGAATCTGCTGTAATTCTGGGGGCTACCCAATTCGTGAATAGTTCATTGATCAATTAAACTTCTTTAAATGTAATTCACCAGAAGTTTTTCTTTTAACAATTGTTTACAAAGAAGTATTTTACTTTTCTACTGAATTATTTTATAATTTTACCAATCTAAAATACATACTATTAATATCATATTTTCAAATTTAAATACCTCTGGTAATCACTTCTTAGAATTTTGAAATGGAAACAGTATTAGAACAAATTTGAATCATTTGAATATAACTCTCTTTTCCATATCTAGGCTACTGAGTATCATGAGGAAAAGTCATACATCTATGAAGATTGGTACATTTTCATACTCACTATCTCCATGAGCCCTCCATACTAGCACAGTGCCACCAAGTGTTCTGTTTTATACTGAACCTCTCTTTTTTCTTCTGTAGGGTTTATTGCAAACATATTTTCCTCTCCTGAAATGTCCAAGACCACTAGAACTGTACTAATCTCACAATTCCCTCTGTATTTACTGTCCCTCAGCTCCAGAAATTTACCAATAGTTTATTTTTTGACAGAGGGCTCAAAATCTCCTACTTATCTTTTTAAAACTTCAACTTAATTTCGTTTATAAGGTCTTTGATTTATTCATTCATTCAACAATTATTTTCTGAGCACTTATAATATGCTGGGTATTGATTTAGGTACTAAGTATAAGATGGTGGTCAAAGTATCCACAGTCTCTACCCTCAGTGAGTTTTATCATCTAGTAAAAAATATAGCAGAGTTCCAATTTGCCAGTCTTAGAGTTTTCTGGGACTACTATCTCATAAAGCCCGATTTGACTGTCTGTGGACTTCATTTGCAGGGAATTCAACTTGCTAGTAATCAACAGGATAGTGGTAGGCAGGTATGCCCTTTGAATCATTGTTCTGCCAAGCTATCTCTTTTTTTTTTTTTTTTTTTTTTTTTTTTTTGAGATGGAGTCTCCTTCTGTCACCCAGGCTGGAGTACAATGGCATGATCACGGCTCACTGCAACCTCCGTCTCCCAGGTTCAAGCGATTCTCCTGCCTTAGCCTTCTGAGTAGCTGGGATTACAGGTGCCCACCACCATGCCTGGCTAATTTTTTGTATTTTTAGTAGAGATGGTATTTCACCATGTTGGCCAGGCTAGTCTCGAACTCCTGACCTCAGGCTATCCACCTGCCTCAGCCTCCCAAAGTGCTGGGATTACAGGTGTGAGCCACTGCTGCCAGCCAGCTATCTCCTTTTTTACCAGCCATGACCAAGTGTTCTCTTTCCTTAACTATAAGATTAAGAACCTCCACTTCAATGCAACTAACTTTATAACAACAAATGGCTAGGATATGGTGTTATAGGTGGATAACAACCAGATTTCCAAAGTGGAAGTTTTTCAATAATTTTGATTTTCCCACTAATCACAACTAATGTGTAATGGCCTTTTATACCTACCCAAGATTATCAGTCAAGTCTTATGTTCCACTAAACTCTGCTTAGAACTTTACCTTCCAACAGTATGGAAGCTTTTTATTTCACTGCATCACATGGAAATTGTGCACCATCTTTCACTGGTGTACAAATGATTCATTCACTCTTAAATCTGACGACACATTAGGCATCTAAACATGTTATTAACACTTCCTAGAATACCCTTTCTTCTTTGTTGATTTATGTTTCAAGGCTAGTGTTTTGTTCTGTAATATTATCTCAAACCTTGTACATTTTCTGTTGTGTTCACTATTCCAGGATATCTTTTGTGACCCCTCCATATATGTTGATTGTTATTCAAGACAACCAAACTCTTCTTCTGGTACTTGCTGCATAGTAGTTAAATAATCCCTTTTGAAACAGCTTCCCAGAAAAAGGACATGACATTATTTACCTCCTTAACCTCAATGCTTGGAACAGTGGATGCTAAGTAAATATGTGGTGAACTAAAATTAGCATATATAACCAAAGACAGACTCACTGAGTTTTGGCCATATAATTGGATCAGCTTCTGTAGTGTATATATGGTGTATTTTCAGTGCTATAATATGGAGAGTTGGTCCTTTCCAAAGTGTGATTGGTGTGCCAGAATTTAAAAGTATTCCCTTGATTAGAAAATGTGTTTAGTTTCTGTAACCAAAACATAGGAACCCACTTCTCAGCGTGACTATAGGTTTTTCAAATGTGAATCAATCATTATCCTGTATCTAGAATATTTAATTTCTTTATCTTCCCCTCCTGAGGCAACAGTTGATGTAATTATTCACGATGGAAAAATGCATCCTCCTCAACAGATTTGCAGAAACTCTTACTTTGGTCACACCTGTCTGGGAAGAGTGGTATCCTGCTGAATCAGTCAATTTCACTGTTATTCTCAGCTTCGAGTGGCTTAATTGTCAAGGTATTCTAGGGCACCTTTATAGCAGGGTTGACAACTTTTTGTCTGATTTTCAAGGACAGGTTGAAAAGAAACAGTGAGCCTCTGTTTGTCTCAATATCATTGTTTTGTACAGGGATATGCAGCTTTAATTTCACATATTTGGCAAATCTAGGTGACATTTTAGAAATACGGGATTATAATTACCAATGAGTTTCTGTCTTGTCTTAGGCAGACAATAAATACACTGAAAACTTTGTGCCATTTTATAGCCAGTGAAAGGCTGTTTCTTCTTATGTCATTGATGAACCAGGGTAACTTAACTGTATTTTTTTAAATGAAGCACAGATTATATGAAAATTAATTTACATTGTTTTATATAGTTATAGTCTATAAGATTTCCAAAGTTATGTTAAAAGTCCAATTTGATCCAGTATTTAAATTCAGAAATGCCTACTTATATTTGGTTATTCATGAAAAGAACACCTTTTTTTTTTTTTTTTACTATTAAGCTAGGGATGGCTCTGGACTCTGAGGATGTATCAGTGAATAAGTTTCAGCATTCATAGAACTTGCACTTTATATGGAAGGGAGATTAACACAATATTTTTTTAAAGGCTGGAGATGATGACAAGTGCCATAAAGATAATATTCTGTTTAAATGAATAAAGGGGAACTAGGATACAGGATGGTCAAAAATCCCTTTAAACAGATGACATTTGAGCAGAGACATGAAAGAATAATGAATAGCTTCCAACCATTTAAATAGCTGAGAAAAACAAATCCAAGCAGAGAAAAATAGCACATGGAAATTCCCTAAAAATAAATGGGTTTGGTCTGTCAGAGGAACAACAAGAATGCCAGAATTGCTAGAGAGTAGATGTGAAGCAGCAGAATTAGAGATGAAATGAGGGGAACACATGGGAAGTTGTAAACCATGGAAAGAAGTTTGAAATTTATTTAAGTAAAGTAAGAAAATAGTTGAAGAATTTTAAGGGAGGGAGTGTTGTGATATGGTTTGGCTGTAAAAGGTAACTTTTCATAGCATTCCTTGATGTATATATACCACATTTTCTTTATCCAAACTATCATTGATGGGCATCTAGGTTGACTTGATGTTTTTGCTATTGTAAATAGTGCAGTGATGAGTATACAAGTGCATGTGTCTTTTCTTTTGGGTATATATCCAGTAAGGAGATTGCTGAGTCAAAAGGTAGCTCTGTTTTAAGTTCTTTGAGAAATCTCCAAGCTGCTTTCCACAGTGACTAGAAATTTTTAAGCATTGCCTTTCCTCTGCAGCCTTTCCTTTCCTCTGTAGCCTGGCTATTACCAGAAAGTCAAAAAACAGCATTTGAATTTTTAGTAGTCTCCATAATAATGAGAGACTTCAACATTCCAACGACAGTATTAGAAAGATCATCGAGGCAGAAAATTAACAAAAATATTCAGAGCCTGAACTCAAGATAAGACCAAATGGATCTGATAGACTTCTACAAACTCTCCACCCCAAAACAACAGAACATACATTATTCTCATCTAAAATCAACCACATAAGGCCAGGTGTGGTAGCTTATGCCTGTAATCCCATCACATTGGGAGGGCAAGATGGGCAGATTGCTTGAGCTCAGGAGTTCGAGACCAGACTAGGCAACATGGGGAGACCCTGTCTCTACTAAAAATACAAAAAAATACCTGGGTGTGATGGTGTGTGCCTATGGTCTCAGCTACTTCAGGAGGCTGAGGTGAGAGCATCACATGAGCCTGGGGAGCAAAGATTACAGTGAGCCAAGACTGCACCAGTGAACTCCAGCCTGGGTGACAGAATGAGACCTTGTCTCAATATAAATAAATAAATACATAAATACAATAACAAATAAATTCATAAATAAAATTGACCACATAAATGAACATAAAACAATCCTCAGCAAATACAAAAGAACCATACCAAATCATACCAAACACACTTTTGAACCACAGCCCAATAATAATAGAAGTCAAGGGTATGAAAATCACTCAAAACCATGCAATTACATGGAGATCAAACAACATGCTCCTAAATGACTTTTCCACCAATAATGAAATTAAGGCGGAAATCAAGAGGTTCTTTGAAAATAATGATAACAAAGGTATGTACGACATACTAGAATCCCTGGGACACAGCTAAGGTAGTGTTAAGTGGGAAATTCATAGCACCAGATACCCATATCAAAAAGTTAGAAAGTTCTCAAATTAACAACTTAACATCACAACTGAAAGAATTAGTGAAACAATAAGAAGTCAACCCCAAAGCTAGCAGAATACAAGAAATAACAAAAATCAGAGTTGAACTGAAGAAAATCGAGACATAAAAAACCATTCAAAAGATCAACAAATCCAGGGGTTCCTGTTTTGAAAACAATAAGGTAGGTAGGCCACTATCTAGACTAATAAAGAAGAAAAGAGAGAAGAATCAAATAAATATAATTAGAAATAACAAAGGGAATGTTGCCACTGACCCAAAAGAAATAAAAACAGCCATCAGAAACTAGTATGAACACCTCTATGAACACAAACTAGAAAACGAAGAGATGGATAAATTCCTGGACACATGCACCTTCCCAAGACTGAACCAAAAAGAAATATATTCCCTGAACAGACAATAATGAACTCCAAATTTGAATCAGTTATACATAGTTTAGCAACCAAAGAAAGACCAGGAAATGATGAGTTCACAGCCAAATCCTACTGGATGTACAAAGAAGAGTGGGTAGCATTCCAACTGAAACAATTCCAAAAAATTGAAGAGGAGGAACTCCTCCCCAACTCATTCTATGAGGCCTGCATCATCCTGATACCAAAACATGACAGAGACACAACAAAAAAAGAAAACTTCAGGCCAATATTCTTGATGAACATCAATGCAAAAATCCTCAACAAAATTCTTGCAAACCAAAATCAGCAGCACATCAAACAGCTGATCCACCATGATCAAGTAGACTTCATCTGTGGATGCAAGGTTGCTTCAACATATGCAAATCAATATATGTAATTCATCACATAAACAGAACAAAAAAAGAAAAACCACATGGTTATCTCAATAGATGCAGAAAAGGCTTTTTATAAAATTCATCACCACTTCATGTTAAAAACTCTTGACAAACTAGGTATTGAAGGATTATACCTCAAAATAACAAGAGATATCTATGACAAATGCACAGCCAACATCATACTGAATGGCTAAAACTTTTCATTTGCCTTGAAAACTGGCACAAGACAAGGAGACCCTCTCTCACCACTTTTATTCAACAGAGTATTGGATGTCCTAGCTAGAGCAATCAGACAAGAGAAAGAAATAAAGGCATCCAAATAGGAAGAGAGGAATTCAAACTACCTGTTTGCAGAAGACATGATTCTATATGTAGAAAACCCCATTGTCTCAGCCCAAAAGCTCCTTCAGCTGATAAACAACTTTGGCAAAGTTGCAGGATACAAAATCAATGTATAAAAATCACTAGCATTCCTATACCCCAACAACAGTCAAGCTGAGAGCCGAATCAGGAAAACAATCCCATTCATGATTGCCACAAAAAGAATAAAATACTTAGGAATACAGCTAACCATGGAGGTGAAAGATCTCTGCAATGAGGATTACAATACACTGCTCAAAGAAATCACAGAAGACACAAACAAATGGAAAAACATTCCATGCTTATTAATAGAAAGAATCAGTATCATTAAGATGGAGGTACTATTGAGAGCAATTTTACAGATTCAATGCTATCTCTAACAAACTAATAGGGAAATTATTTATAGAACTAGAAAAAAACCCCTATTTTTAAATTCATATCGAACCCAAGAGCCCAAATAGCCAAAGCAATCCTAAGCAAAAAGAACAAAGCTGGAAGCATCACATTATCCAACTTCAAACTATACTACAGAGCTACCATAACCAAAATATCATGGTACTGGTACAAAAACAGGCACATAGATCAATGGAACAGAACAGAGAGCCCAGAAATAAGACTACATACCTATGATCATCTGATCTTCAACAAAACTGACAAAAACAAGCAATGGAGAAAAAACTCCCTATTCAATAAATAATGTTGGGATAACTGGCTAGCCATATGGAGAAGATTGAAGCTGGGCCCCTTCCTTACACCATGTACAAAAATCAACTCAAGATGAATTAAAACCTTAAATGTAAAACCCCAAACTATAAAAACCCTGGAAGACAACCTAGACAATACCATCCTGGACATAGAAACGGGCAAATATTTCATGACAAAGACACCAAAAGCAATCACAACAAAACCAAAAATTGACAAGTGGGATTTAATTAAATGTATGAGCTTCTGCACTGCAAAATAAACTATCAATAGAGTAAACAGACAACCTACAGAATTGGAGAAACTTTTTGCAAACTGTGCATCTGATAGTGGTCTAATATTGAACATTTATAAGGAACTTAAACAAATTTACAAAGAAAGAATGAATAACCTCATTAAAAAGTGAGCAAAGGGGAGCTCCAGACAGAGCAGCATACAGAGGCTCGCATCGTGAAGTTTAGCTCCAGATCAACTGCAAGAACAAACCAGCAATCCTGAGAGGACCCACAGACCCTCTGAAGGAAGCAGACTGCTCCTGCAGGACCCAGGAGACACCCTAAATACTGTGAGTGCCCAACTGCAGAAGTGGGAAAGGGAGACCCTCCTCTCCCAAACACACACCCCACTGGAGAAACTAAAGGTCTGTTTGCAGGAAAAGTTTCTTACCTTACCTGGGGCTGAATCAATTTAGAGAGCCGAGTGAAATACAGGAGTAGAGAAAGCAGCAGAAAGGCCCTTGGAGCTTGCTGGGTCCCCAAGCAGGCCCTTCCTGTCTGGCACCACAGGGATCCATCAGGAAGGTGGCCAGAGGTAAAACTCCACAGGGAGAAGGAAATCTCTAGATGAACTTCATAACAATTTGAAGGGGTCAAGAAGCCACCTGGCCAGAATTCAAGGGAGGGTGCAAATCTGGTGTCCAGACTCCACAGGCAGGGGAAGAACCAAGCCCTTATCTTTCACAGCTGGGAGGCGGGTAGCCTGGGGCAAGTTTTCAAGCCTGTCTTGCCCACTGCCTAGAAACAGACTCAGGGCTGTTGGTGGGGGGCATGGTGGGAGTGAGACCAGCCCTTCAGTTTCTGTGGGAGCTGCGTGGAACCTGTGACTGCCAGCTTTCTGTGACAGTCTACACGACTCAGCAGAGACAGCCATAATCCTCCTAGGTACAGAACTCCAGTGACCTCACCGCCATCCCCCACAGCAGCTGCAGCAAGACTCGCCCAAAGAGAGTCTGAGCTCAGACATGCCTAGCTCCACCCCCACCTGATGGCTCTTCCCTACCCGCCCTGGTAGCAGAAGACAAAGGGCATATAATCTTGGGAGTTCTAGGGCCCTGCCCACCACAGTCCCTCTCCATACTACTATAACTGATGCTCTCTGGAAATCACCACCTCCCAGCAGGAAGCCAACCACCACAAAAATAGAGCATTAAACCACCTAAGAGAAGAACCCTCATGGAGTCCATTGCATGCACCCCCACCACCTCCACCAGAACAGGTGCTGGTATCCATGGCTGAGAAACCCATGGACGGTTCACATCACAGGACTCTGTGCAGACAATCCCCAGTACCAGCGTACCAGCCCAGGGCTGGGTAGACTTGCTGGGTGGCTAGATCCAGAAGAGAGACAACAATCACTGCAGTTTGGCTCTCAGGAAGCCATATCCATAGGAAAATGGGAGAGTACTACATCAAGGGAACGCCCTGTAGGACAAAAGAATCTGAACAACAGCCTTCAGCCCTAGACCTTCCCTCTGACAGAGCCTACCCAAATGTGAAGGAACCAGAAAACCAACCCTGGTAATATGACAAAACAAGGCTCTTCACTCCCAAAAAATCACACTAGTTCACCAGCAATGGATCCAGACAAAGAAGAAATCCTTTATTTACCTGAAAAGAATTCAGCAGGTTAGTTTTTAAGCTAATCTGGGAGACACCAGAGAAAGGCGAAGCCCAATGCAAGGAAATCCAAAAAATGATACAAGAAGTGAAGGGAGAAATATTCAAGGAAATAGAGAGCTTAAAGAAAAAACAATAAAAATTTCGGGAAATTTTGGACACACTTTTAGAAATGTGAAATGCTCTGGAAAGTCTAAGCAATAGAATTGAACAAGTAGAAGAAAGAAATTCAGAGCTCAAAGACAAGGTAACCCAATCCAACAAAGACAAAGATGAAATAATAAGAAAATATGAACAGAGCCTCTGAGAAGTCTGGGATTATGTTAAATGACCAAACCTAAGAATAATCGGTGTTCCTGAGGAAAAAGATAACTCTAAAAGCTTGGAAAACATATTTGGGGGAATAATCAAGGAAAACTTCCCTGGCCTTGCTAGAGACCTAGACATCCAAATACAAGAAGCGCAAAGAACGCCTGGGAAATTCATCACAAAAGGAGCATCAGTTAGGCACATTGTCATCAGGCCATCCAAAGTTAAGACACAGGAAAGAATCTTAAGAGCTGTGAGACAGTAGCACCAGGTAACCTATAAAGGAAAACCTATCAGATTAACAGCAGATTTCTCAGCAGAAGCCCTCCAAGCAAGAAGGGACTGAGGCCGTATATTCAGCCTCCTCAAACAAAACAATTATCAGCCAAGAATTTTGTATCCAGCGAAACTAAGCATCATATATGAAGGAAAGATATAGTCTTCTTCAAACAAACAAATGCTGAGAGAATTTGTCATTACCAAGCCACCATTACCAGAACTGCTAATAGGAGCTCTAAATCTTGAAACAATTCCTGGAAACACATCAAACAGAACCTCTTTAAAGCATAAATCACACAGGACCTATAAAACAAACATACAAGTTAAAAAGCAAAAACAAAAAACAAAAGAGCCAAAGTACACAGGCAACAAAGAGCACAATGAATGCACAGTGCCTCACATTTCAATACTGTCCTTGAATGTAAATGACATAAGTGCTCCACTTAAAAGATACAGAACCGCAGAATGGATAAGAACTCACCAACCAAGTATCTGCTGCCAGTAGGAGAATCACCTGACATATAAAGACTCACATAAACTGAAGTAAAGAAGTGGAAAAAGGCATTTCATGCAAATGGACACCAAAAGCAAGCAGGTGTCCATTCTTATATCAGACAAAACAAACTTTAAAGCAACTGCAGTTAAAAGAGGCCAAGAAGGACATTATATAATGGTAAAAGGCTGTGTCCAACAGGAAAATATCACAATCCTAAACATATATTCACCTAACACTAGAGCTCCCAAATTTATAAAACAGTTACTAATAGACCTAAGAAATAAGATAGACAGCTAAACAGTAATAGTAGGGGACTTCAGTACTTCATTGACAGGACTAGACAGGTCATCAAGACAGAAAGTCAACAAGGAAACAATGGATTTAAACTATACATTGGAACAAATGGACTTAACAGATATACATAGAACATTTCATCTAACAGCTGTAGAATTCACATTCTATTCAATAGCCCCTGAAACTTTCTTCAAGATAGACTGTATGATAGGTCATAAAACAAGCCTCAATACATTTAAGAAAATTGAAATTATATCAAGCACTCTCTCAGACCACAGGGGAATAAAACTGGAAATCAACTCCACAAGGAACTTTCAAAATCATGCAAATACATAGAAATTAAGTAACCTGCTCCTGAGTAAGCACTGGGCCAAAAATGAAATCAAGATGGAAATTAAAAAATTCTTCAAACTGAGTGACAACACAGCCTAACAAAACCTCTGGGATACAGCCAAGGTGGTGCTAAAAGGAAAGTTCATAGCCCTAAACGCCTACATCAAAAAGACTGAAAGAGCACAAACTGACGTTCTAAGGTCACACCTCAAGGAACTAGAGAAAGAAGAAGAAACCAAACCCAAACCCAGCAGAAGAAAGGATATAGCCAAGATCAGAGCAGAGCTAAATGAAATTGAAACAACAACAACAAAAATCAGTACAAATGATAAATGAAAGAAAAAGCTGGTTCTTTAAAAAGATAAATAAAAGTGATAGACCATTAGCAAGATTAACCAAGAAAATGAGAGAAAATTCAGATAACTTCACTAAGAAACAAAACGAGATATTACAACTGACACCACTGAAATACAAAAATCATTCAAGGCTACTATGAACACCTTTACACACACAAACTGGAAAACCCAGAAGAGATGGATCAATTCCTGAAAAAAAATACAACCCTCCTAGCTTACATCAGGAAGAATTAGATACCCTAAACAGACCAATAACAAGCAGTGTGATTGAAATGCTAATTTTAAAATTACCAACAAAAGTCCAGGACCAGATGGATTCACAGCAGAATTCTACCAGACATTCAAAGAAGAATTGGTACCAATCCTTTTGACACTATTCCACAAGATAGAAAAAGAAGGAACCATCCCTAATCTACACTATGAAGCTAGCATCACCCTAATACCAAAGCCAGGAAAGGACATAACCAAAAAAGAAAACTACAGACCGATACCCTTGATGAACATAGATGCTAAAATTTTTAACAAAATACTAGCTAACTGAATCCAACAACATATCAAAAAGATAATTCACCATGATCAAGAGGGTTTTATACCAGGGATGCAGGGATGGTTTAACATATGCAAGTTAGTAAATGTGATACAGCACATAAACAGAATTCAAAAACAAAAATTACATGATCATCTCATTCCCTTTATGATTAAAACTCTCAGCAAAATCAGCATACAAGGGACATATGTCAATGTAATAAAAGCCATCTATGACAAACTGACAGCCAACATAATACTGAATGGGGAAATGTTGAAAGCATTCCATCTGAGAACTGGAGCAAGACAAGGATGCTCATTTTCACCACTCCTCTTCAACATAATACTGGAAGTCCTGGCCAGAGCAATCAGACAAGAGAAAGAAATAAAAGGCAGCCAAATCAGTAGAGAGGAAGTCAGACTGTCCCTGTCTGCTGATAATATGATTATTTACCTTGGAAACTCTAAAGACTCCTCCAGAAAGCTCCTAGAACTGATAAAAGAATTTAGCAGAGTTTCCAGATACAAGATTAATGTACACAAGTCAGTAGCTCCTCTGTTCACCAACAGACACCAAGCAGAGAATCAAATCAAGAACTCAACCCCCTTTACAATAGTTGCAGTAAAATAAAATAAAATACTTAGGAATACACCTAATCAAGGAGTCAAAAGACCTCTACAAGGAAAACTACAAAACACTGCTGAAAGAAATCATAGATGACACAAACAGTGGAAACACATCCCATGCTCCTGGATGGGTAGAATCAATATTGTAAAAATGACCATAGTGCCAAAAGCCATCTACAAAATCAATGCAGTCCCCATCAAAATACCACCATCATTCTTCACAGAATTAGAAAAAACAATTCTAAAATTTATATGGAATGAAAAAAGAGCCCACATAGCCAAAGCAAGACTAAGCAAAAAGAAGAAATCTGGAGGCATCACACTATCTGATTTTAAGCTATTCTATAAGGCCATAGTCACCAAAACAGTGTGGTATTGGTATAAAAACAGGCAAATAGACTAATGGAGCAGAATAGAAAACCCGGAAATAAACCCAAATACTTACAGCTAACTGATCTCCAGCAAAGCAAACAAAAACATAAAGTAGGGGAAAGGACACCCTTTTCAACAAATAGTTTGGGATAATTGGCTAGCCACATGTGGGAGAAGGAAACTGGATCCTCATGTCTCACCTTATACAAATATCAACCAAGGTGGATTAAGGACTTCAACCTAAGACCTGAAACTACAAAATTCTAGAATATAACGTTGGAAAAAAACCTTCTAGGCATTGGCTTCGGCAAGGATTTCATGACTAAGAACCCCAAAGCGAATGCAATAAAAACAAAGATAAATAGCTGAGACGTAATTAAACTGAAGAGCTTTTTCACAGCAAAAGAACAGTCAGCAGAGTAAATAGACAACCCACGGAGTGGGAGAAAATCTTCACAATCTATACATCTGACAAAGAACTAATACCCAGAATCTACAACAAACTCAAACAAATCAGTAAGAAAAAGACAAAACAGCCCATCAAAAAGTGGGCTAAGGACATGAATAGAAAATCCACAAAATAAGATATACAGATGGCCACAAACATGAAAAAATGCTCAACATCACTAATGATCAGGGAAATTCAAATCAGAACCACAATGCAATACCACCTTACTCCAGCAACAAAGGCCACAATTTAAAAGAATTAAAAAAAAATAGATGTTGGTGGGATGCTGTGATCAGGGAACACTTCTACACTGATGGTGGGAATGTAAACTAGTATAGCCACTATGGAAAACAGTGTGGAGATTTCTTAAAGAACTTAAGGTAGAACTACATTTGATCCAGCAATACTGCTACCTGGTATCCACCCAGAGGAAAAGAAGTCATTATTCGAAAAAGATGCTTGTACAGGCATGTTTATAGCAGCACAATTCACAATTGCAAAATTGTGGAACCAACCCAAATGCCCATCAATCAACAAGTGGATAAAGAAACTGTGGCATATATATATATATATATATATATATATGATGGAATACTACTCAGCCATAAAAATGAATGAATTAACAGCATTTGCAATGACCTGGATGAGATTGGAGACTCCTAGTCTAAGTAAATCAGGAATGGAAAACCAAACATCGCATGTTCTCAGTGATGTGTGGGAGCTAAGTTATGAGGATGCAAAGGCATTAGAATGATACAATGGACTTTGGGGACCAAGGGGAAGAATGGGAGGGGTCAAGGGATAAAAGACTACAGATAAAGGTACAGTGTACACTGCTCGAGGGATGGGTGCACCAAAATCTCAAAAATAACGACTAAAGAACTTACTCATGCAACCAAATACCACCTGTACCCCAATAACTTATGAAAAAATAAAATAATGTATGGGTTATCCTGGTAAACAATTATTTCAAAAATTTATTTTAGTAATAGGAATCCAGCTATTGTACTGGTAATAAAACTACTAAATGAGACCCCCCCCAAAAAAAGTGGGCAAAGAACATGAACAGACTCTTTTCAAAAGAAGACATTCATGTGGCCAATATGCATAAGAAAAAAGCTCAATATCACCTATCATTAGAAAAATGCAAATCAAAACCACAATGAGATACTATCTCACAACAGTCAGAGTGGCCATTATCAAAATGTCAAAAAATAATAGATGCTGGTGAGGTTGTGGAGAAAATGGAACACATATACACTGTTGGTGGGAGTGTAAATTAGTTCAGCCCTTGTGGAAGGAATTATAGCAATTCCTCAAAGAGCTAAATGCAGATCATTTTACCCAGCAATCACACTACTGGCTATATAGCTGGAGAAATATAAATAATTCTACCATAAAGACACATTCACGTGAATATTTTCTGCAGCACTATTCACAATAGCAAAGGCATGGATTCATCCTAAATTTCCATCATTGACAGATTGGATAAAGAAAATGTGGTACATATATACTATGGAATACTATGCTGCCATAAAAAGAATGAGATCATGTCTTCTGTGGGAACACAGATGGAGCTGGATGCTATTATCTAGCAAACTAACACAGGAACAGAAAATCAAATACTGTATGTTCTTGCTTAAAAGTGGGAACTAATT
The DNA here is from genome assembly GCF_029281585.2 of Gorilla gorilla gorilla. NCBI lineage: Eukaryota > Metazoa > Chordata > Mammalia > Primates > Hominidae > Gorilla > Gorilla gorilla. Next base: position 20,950,038 of record NC_073230.2, read on the forward strand.
AATGAGAACTTATAAATGCAAAGAGGGAAACAAGAGATAGTGGGGTCTACTTGAGGGTGGAGGGTGGGAGGAGAAGAAGAGCAGAAAAGATAACTATTGGGTACTGGGCTTAATATCTGGGTGTTGAAATAATCTGTACAACAAACCCTGTGACACAAGTTTACCTTTGTAACAAACTTCCACGCATATCTCAAAACCTAAAATAAAACTTAAAAAAATAAAAGCAAATGGATCTTTTTAAGCGAAACAAAACAAAAAACTTCCTTTTTCCACAGCCACCTTCAGCAGACAGTTGCATCTTCAAAACTCCAAAAGTTCCTTGTTATTTATTATTTTGATAAAAGTGAAAGAAGGTTCTTATGATTTTGCTTGTCATTCTCGGGTTCAAAAATAAATCCTATGATTACTTCAGTACTTCAGACATGCACACACACACACACACACTCTCTCTCTGTCTGTCTCTCTCTCTCTCTCTCAGCCTAATAACCCAAACTGTAAATGTCCATCAAACCTATAACTTCTTGTTCCCCCAAATCAGCCCAGCAATGGGAGAACAAATGGATAGTTGCCATCTGCCTTTCCATCACTCACTTCTCTCTACCCTGGACTAGTTGTGGCTTCTGACATATTCAAGACAATAGCAAAGCCATTTTAGCACCTATCACCTCTCATAAATGTAATCTTCTGGATGGCCAGCCAACAGCCAACAAACCTGCTGACCTCTTTCCCTTCTTCTCTTTTAAGTCCTCTGCGGGACCGAAGTATTAAGGGGGCCCAAAACTAGTTCCTGCATAGTTTATCATTACCACATGGTTAGCTAGCTCCTTATTTTGCAGTGAGGGGGGTAGTGGTGCCAAAAATAGGTTTTCTTGAGAGTTCACAAAAGTAAAATGGAAACATTCCTATTTTAACATCCTACTACATCCAGTGGGCTCTCAAGTTTAATAAATGAGCAGCAGAAGAAGAAAGGTAAAGTTGAGTTTCGTCATATCTTGACTATTCTGCACTTTGGCCCTGATGATAGTCCCTTCCCAACGCCTACTGGCTTTGCTTCACCATGCCTTACAATATAAGCATCTAGAAAACATTACATTAAGTGTCAAGAGGTATGGATGCTACTTTGGTTTTACTGCTTCCTAGCACTGTAACCATAGAAGGATTGTTTGGTATTTCTTATCTGGTTTCCTTGCTGGGACTCCAGGGCAATAAGCCCTTCCTTCCTCAAAATGTTACTCAGATCAAGATTAAGTCTATGAAAGCACTAAATATGAAGTGTTACTCACATACAAGCATACTGGATTTCTTTGGTTCCCTTCACTCAGAGCATAATCTTGCTATAGAAAGCAGCTATACTTTTCTGTTTACCTGTTAAATATAATTGTGTTTCATATTTTTGCCAACTCATGGCTGGCAATTAGTTCTTTATGCAGTTTTCAAATCATGACCTTCACTGTTGCTTTCTTATAGTAAGATCAATTTAATGCCACAGTAGTCATTAAAGCATTTTAAATAAGATGTTTCAGCCAAAAAAGTATTGTTTTTCATATGTTTCCATATTGAATTGTTTGGTTTGCCACAAACAAGGAAGGTACTTTTTTCTCCCCAAAAGGAGGTACAATGAATGTGCAGTTGGTTGTTGCTATCTGAAAATATTCAAATTCTGTGATTTAATTACCTGATGTTCAATTTAATAGACAATGTAGAGAATGGATAGCTGCAAGCTAAAACATATAATTATACATATCTTAAGAGGTCTAGTTACATAGAGTTTCCTACTAGAAATTTTAATGATTGTGTTTTCCTTAGGTTAATATGCTTAGTTTTATCCAAAGACCCCAGGGAGGTCTGTGAACCATGGTGTAAAACCACTGGACTAAAGGGGTTTAAGTTGAGCCTCTTTCTCCATTTTTAAAATTTGGTTTGTTTACATTTGGCCTTATTTCTTCACTTTGTTTTTACTGATCTTCCTAAAACCATCTAGAGGTAGTTTGATATTCACTTGACTGTCATATAAAATAGAGCAGTATTTCCATACAACGGAGGAAGCTTACACAGTAGTTCTAGTCTGTTTCAATGCAACGTTTGAAGATATAAACCACTGAATTTTTACTTGACTTGCAAGATCACAGAATAATTATTTTTATTTATTATGCATTCGTATTCATAGAATAATAACTTTGACTTGATTTTAAAGTTTATAGAATAATAGGAAATATACAAAAAAGTATTATTTTATGTTTTTACAAGCAATGATTTAAATGTATATTTTTTGTTGTTTTGTTTGTATAAAAATATCAATGAATACATTCTTTTTTAATAAAGATGTAAAGAATAAAAATGTATATGAAGCATAACCCTATTTTTCCTTTGACTATCCATGTCCCCATGCAAAAGAAAGCCGCAGTCAGTACTTTGTAGTTCATTCTTCCAGTATCCTTTTATAAATATAGAATTTGTTTAAAGAAATGAAGAAAAAAGAAGCAATCTCACAGGGCTTTATGGATTATTTCTAGCACCATTTCAAGGAATTTTTAAAAAAATCTCTAAGTATAAATATCTATAGCATAGAAAAGGTGACTATTTATCCTCTTAGTATAACCCCCATTTAGAAAGAAACTGCAAACACATTAGTTTCTATCTAATCTAAATATAATAACGAAATTGTAAATAAAGTACTACCAAATGAAAATCAGTGGTGCACAAAAATAGTAGTATGGTTTGCTACTACCATAGCCATACTACTTTCACTACTTACATACATCAAGCAATAAATTGCATGTGTTTTCTAGTCTGTTAAATTTTCCCTCCTTCATGAGGCTAGAGAGCACATCTGCATAACCTGAGCTCCAGCCTCTTGCAAGTCTCTAAGTCTAAAATTCCCAGAGGCTTCAAAGGTAACATTTCAAACTTGCCATTTTGGCTTTCCTTATTCCTCGATTCTTTAATCCAAGTGTTCCTTATTTTTGTAAACTTTTATAGACATACTATATTTTCTATAATATTTCTCTATAATATTAAAAGGGGATTGAAGAGATGCCTATATCAGTTAGCTTAGTCCACTGGAATTGCCAAAAATTCATGATTTATTTTTTAAAAAGTGCATCCAGTAACATCCCCAGAAATGTACAATAATATATGTGAACTACGGTAAAATGATCATGATCTTAAAGGTTCTTAACTACTTTCTGAAAAGATCAAATTTTAATTAGGAGAGATATTACCTTATATTTTACTGTGATTTAATTCTCAAAATTTTGATTTCTATATGTGAAATATAAAGTAACTTGTATTTAATCAAAAATCATTGCAAATTCCCCCCTCATTCAATCTGGGAAACAGAGATGTGTAATTTGTATTTCTGTCATCCATTTAGCCACAATTTAGTCTATTACAAGCCTCAACTTTACACAAGTAAAAAATGATAGATATTACAAATAGGACAAAGTTATATTCTCTTTCCACAAGATTTGAAACACATATAAAAGCCATATGAAATATTATATACTAGGATATACTAGGATATGGGTCTCTTTTTAGAAATAAAAAGTGTCAAAATCCCATTTTCAAAGTTTGGAAACTAATGAGTTACAGCTGTGAGATAGTGAAAGCTTACTTTTTATAATTATGCTAACAAATTTTAGGATATATCTCTGGCTCTGGTACCTCATCATTAGCTGAGTCTAAGGGAAATAACAGAATGTCAGCAGGAGAAATGACTCCTCTGCTTGAGATTTTACTAGATAAAGCATGTTACTTTGATTAGAATGATTTATGAGTAAAACTGAGAAAAGTTAGATGATGTTTAAAGGGCACAAATAAGCACATTCAACTTAACTCTAAGTTCTACTCACTAGAAATATTCCAGAATATTGATCTCTTCTATTTCTCATGCCTGTATGTAAAACTGAAGCTAGTTTTGCATGATATCCAAAATTTTAATGGAAATCCCTCTCTCCATAAATTTTTTCTGCTCCTCTATATCAAATTAATTTCTCTTATGCACTCACTGAGCAACTTATTAATGATTGTCATTGCATATTCCATAGATTTATGTATGTCTGCCTTTCCATCTAGAGGTCCTTGCAAACAGTCACTCCTCTTTGCTCATCTTTCCCTCCTTTGTAGCAATTTCCAATTGCATAAACACAGTAAGAGCTCTTTTTTAAATTAAAATGTGATTTAACATGGTTGCATAATGTATCCCCTGATTACAGATTTCTTTTATTTTTATAATTTGCTAAGCTCCTAGAAGATCATTACTAAATAAAATTAGGGAAAGGAACAATTACTTTATTGTTGCTTATAATATAAACATTAAGGGCAGGCTTAGTATACTAAATTGCTATAATTCTGAAGATAAATCTATGAGTTATACTCTTGGCATCAAAATAAACACGCTTGCAAGTATTAACTCTTGAATTCAAATGCTGTGTTGAACTCATAAGAACAGTGAATGGCACCACAAGTTAGATTAAAAAGTTAAATTAAATTTTTATAAATGTAGAATATTGATAAAAGAAAGAGTGACAAATTGCAAGAGAATTTGTGTGCTTCCTTTCTATGTGAGTCACCTGGAAATATCTTCATATTCTTTGAGTGACAGCAAAAAAACACATCAACCTTTTATTTAAGCTCTTATACTGTGCCGAGTGTTGAAACAGAAGTCAGTGAATAATACTTGTTTTTAACTGCCTTAGAAATTAAGAAAGTATCTAATTTAGATAAGAAAAACTCTGTATTTCACAATAAGAGAAAACATAAAGCTTTTGACAAAAATATATATAGGAATCTATGTGTCTATAGACAAAATACACTATATCTTTACTGGAATCATTATGTAAGAAATCTATACTTTTTAATAACCAAGGAAAACCCTAAAATACTAAAGTGGACTTTTCTTCATAGGTAAAATGCTATTAATTAGACAAATACATTTACTCAGGCACACCCAAACTTATACATACATAGCTTCTGCATGAAATTTAAATATTTAGCACTTCATGAAACTGAAATGTTTAGCACCTCTAAAGTGTAGAATGACCCTTGGAATCAGGATGAAGAAAAGGGCATTCCACAAATAATGTTTTTCCTGTGGGAAAACATGCTGATGCATCACAATATTTCCATTCATTGGAAAATAAAACAAAGCATGTGAAAGAATTAGAAATGATAATTCCCACTATCAGTATTCCAACACTTACTTTGATCCTTACTGGATGAAAAACTTAATTACCAAAATCCAGATATAAATCATTTATTTAGTCATATAAAACCAAAAATTCTTAGTAATTTTATAAGTTCCTTAAGGTTAGTGGAGTCTTGAGTCCAGATATAAATCATTAATTTTATAAGTTCCTTAAGATTAGTGGAGTCTTGAGTCTTATGAAGATTCAATATAATTTAGAGATTGAAATTTAGGTTCAAGTGAGCAATGCTCACTTATCCTGGGCTGATATTATAATCTAATTTTGAAATAAAGGAAGTTTTACAAATGTAGCTTCAGAACAAAATGATTTTAAGTCTAGAAGTGTTTCTTTCAAAGTTATAATACATTATATGAAACCATTTCATAAACTGACCCTGATTTTGAAGCTCATCTCCTAGGAGGTAACCTGAAAAATCAATTTTAATATAGAATAATTATTAAACCTTTATTCTAAGATCTCAGGTATATCTAATCATGGTCTATTTGAACAGTAGTGTCAGATCCAAAAGTATCCTCAAATAACAAATAAGACACTTCTCTCCTAGAAACTTCAAATTGAATAGAACAGTAAGACATATATTCCTTGTACTGAGAATTCTGTATTCAATAAATCAAGCTTATAATTTTGCTTATCTTATCGATATCTTTACTAATTTTGGTCTTATTAATCTATCAGTGACTGTAAGAAATGTGTTGGAATCTCCTTCCTTGGTAGAGAATTTGTCCATTTCATTTTGTAATTCTTTCCAATTTTTCTTGTATACTTTGAGGTTATTTTTATTAGGGACTTATAAGTTTATAATTGTTATTATAATATTACCAAATCAAGCCCTTTACATGATGGGACTCTGTATATAATAATGCTTTTAAGTTGAAGTCTATTTTGTCTTACTTAATATAGTTCACTCAGCTTTCTTTAGATTATTATTTACCTAGTGTATCTTGTTAATCCTTTACTTCAAACCTTTCCATGCCATATGTTTTAGAAGTGTCTTTTATAAATACCATATAGGTAGATTCGTATGAACCCAATCTGAAAGTTCAGTCTTTTAAAAAATCACTTACTTTTCTGGGATACTTCAAAGAAAATAGCAAACAGCATACTCCACTACAAAATTCCTTAAATCTCAAAAAACATTCTTTATATGCAAAAAAAAATTATTACCTGTTATGGACTGAATGTTTGTGTGCCTCCCAAATTCATACATTAATTTCTTAACCCTCAGTGCAATGGTATTAGGAGGTAGAGCCTTTGGCAAGTAATTAGGTCATGAGGATGGGGTGCTTATGCATGGGACTAGTGCTCCTATAAAAGGGTCGTCGGAGGCCCCTCTCACCCTCTTTCTTCTATGTTAGGATACAATGGGAAGCTGGCAGTCTGTAACCTAGAGGAGGGCCCTCACCAGAATTCAACCATGCTGGCACCTTGATCTCAGACTTTCAGCATCTGGAATTATGGCAAATATATTTCTGTTGTTCATAAGACACCCAGTTTATGGTATTTTGTATAGTAGTGTTGACTAGGATAACACCCGTGATGCTTAATTTTTTGTGTCAATTTGGGTAAACTGTAGTGCACAGTTGTTTTGTCAAACACTAGTCTAGATGTTACTGTGAAGGTATTTTTTTAGATGTGATTAAGATTTACAATCAATTGACTTTATGTAAAAGCAGATCGCCTCTCATAATGTGTGTAGGCCTCATTCAATCCGTGAAGGTCTTAACAAAGACAGCTTCCTGAATAAGAAAGAATTCTGCCTCAAGACTGCAATATAGAAATCTTGCAGCAGGGCACAGTGGCTCACGCCTGTAATTCCAACACTTAGGGAGGCGGAGGTGGGTGGATCACCTGAGGTTAGGAGTTTGAGACCAGCCTGGCCAATGTGGCGAAACTCCATCTCTATTAAAAACACAAAAAATAAGCTGGGCATGGTGGCAGGCGTCTGTCATCCGAGCTACTTAGGAGGCAGGAGAATTGCTTGAACCCGGGAGGCAGAGGTTGCAGTGAGTGAAATCACACCGTTGCACTCCAACCTGGGCGACAGAGCGAGAATCTGCCTCAAAAAAAAAGAGAGAGAAAAAGAAATCTTGCTTGAGTTTCGGCCTGCTGGCCTACCATTCAGATTGCAGACTCAAGACTGTAACATCAACTCTTTCCAGAATTTTCAGCCTGCCAGCCTGCCCTACAGAATTCAGACTTGTCAGCCTCCACAATCAAGTAAGACAATTCCTTAAGAAAAAAACCTCAATCTCTCTCTGTTTTCCTTCTTCTCACTCTCTGTTTTTTCTACCTCAATATAGATATAGATATAGATGACATAGATATACATACAGATATAGATAATATAGATATAGCTGTATCTTTAATTAGTTCTATTTCTGTGGTGAAGCCTGACTAAAAGAACATGTAATACATTTAATAAAATATAGCCGGGCGCGGTGGCTCATGCATGTAATCCCAGGCATGGGCGGTCGAGGTGAGTGGATCATTTGAGGCCATTCGAGACCAGCCTGGCCAACATGGTGAAACCCCATCTCTACTAAAAACACAAAAACTAGCCAGGCATGATGGCGCACGCCTGTAATTCCAGCTACTCAGGAGACTGAGGCAGGAGGATGGCTTGAACCCGGGAGGCGGAGGTTGCAGTGAGCCCTAGGTGGTGCCACTGTACTCCAGCCTGGGTGACAGAGTGAAATTCTGTCTTTAAAAAAAAAAAAAAAAAAAAAATTATATATTACCTCACATCCAGTTCTTAGCCAAATTTCCCTGATTCCTTTAAATGTTTAAGTCAGTGTCTACTTCAGGAGTATACATTGCATCAGGCTGTTATGTCCCTCAACCCTCTTTAATTTAGAGTAATCTTTTCTATGATACCAATTTGCTGAATAAATATTAACAGTTGTCCTGTACAATGTCCCACATTCGAGAATCAATAGATTACTTTCTGATGATCTTCCCATATGCCTGTTATGTCCTGGATGTTAGAGATAAAGTCTTCATTCAATTGAAGATCAATAGTTTTGGCAAGAGTTTATCAGAGCTAATGTTAAAATTTTGTATGGCATCATATCAGGAGACATATAACGTTTAGGTCCTACGATTAGGTACTTACTGGTTAGGATAGCAACAGACTAATCTTTTTTATGTAAAGTTGCACTTTTCCTCTTGTAATCAGAAAATAATCTGTGTGGTGTCATGATGCCACTTTGGCACTATAGGGATGTCCCATTCTCTTTCATTCTTTTATCACTGTTAGCATATTTTTTAGCTTGACATTCTTCTGTAAACCAGAACATTTGCTCATTAGTTGCAGCTATTTATTTACTGTGAAATGTAATTATTATAGCAAATTTACATTGATTATAATTCATTATATTAATTCAACTAATCTGTTATATTTTATTTCTATTCACTGATTTCTATGACTTTGTTGCCTCTTTTATGTTGATTTTTATTTTTTAATCTTAACTCCCACCATATATTTTTTAATGTATATATTCTATTATTTCAGTAATTGGTTAGCCTTTAATTTTACCAACTGTCTTTAACTCAAGAAATTCTAAAGTTATTACAACCCTCTCCCCAAAAGTTCAAGTACCTCAGACCACTTTAACAGCATCACCTTGTCTCTCAATTTACCTGCTATGATCATCTGATGTTTTTATCTGCCTTCTGCTGTTGTAACATCCTACAGATTAGTAACCATTGTCATTATTATTTTATGCAGCAGTGGTATGTTTAGATTACAGACTTTCATATTTCTTTACTCAACATTTCTATTTCGATCTCTGATCTTTTTCTGAAATCATTTTATTTCTGCCTCAAGAATAACATTCAAAAATTTCTTAAATCTGTTATTACTGGTAATCTCTTAATTTTAATTTTGTGTTTGCCTTAAACTTTCTTTTTTCAAAATAAGATTTTCAGGATACACTTTTTTTTTTTTTTTTTTTTTGAGAGAGAGTTTCGCTCTTGTTGCCCAAGCCGGAGTGCAATGGCATGGTCTCCGCTCACTGCAACTTCTGCCTCCCAGGTTCAAGTGATTCTCCTGTCTCAGCCTCCCAAAAAGCTGGGATTACAGCTGCCTACCACCATGCCTAGCTAATTTTTGTATTTTTAGTAGAGATGGGGTTTCACTATGTTGGCCAGGCTGGCCTGTAACTCCTGACCTCAGGTGATCTGCCCACCTCGGCCTCCCAAAGTGCTGGGAATACAGATGTAAGCCACCGTGCCTGGCCTGGATACACAATTCTAAGTAGACAGTTGTTTTCTTAGAATGAAACTGTTATTCCAGTGACTTCTAGCTACTCTTGAAAAGTCAACTGTTAATTTATTGTAGTTTGTTTGAAAATCATCTGTATTTTCTCTCTGGAGCTTGCTAAAATCATCTCTTTGCATCGATATTCTGTACTTTCACAAAATTCTACCTAATATGGATTTTATTTATTTGACTTTTGCTTCAATATCTATGGATTCTTTTGAACAAATCCCAGAAAATTATCTTTTTTTTTTTTTTTTTTCCTAAAGAGACTGGATCTCACCCTGCCACCCAGATTGGAGGCAGTGGCAAGATCATGGCTTACTCCAGACTTAAACTCCTGGTCTGAAGCGATCCTTGCACCTCAGTCTTCCAAAGTGCTGGAATTATGGTTGTGAGCCACCATGCCCAGTTTGTATGTTGTTTTCTGTTCAAATTTGCCTCTCCTCATTTTCTCTATTCTCTTCTTTTGGTGCCGTGATTAGATATACAATACAACTTCATATCTCTTTAAACATTTTATTTTTCCATCTAGTGATTCTTTGTATTACTTTCTGGGTCACTCTGCTCTATCTTCCAGATAACTCATTCTCTCTTAAGTTGCATCTCATTTGCTCTTTAATCCATTCATTGCTGCCCCACTCAATCTTCCTTTTGGGGGAGTGGAGGTTTAATATTATTTGATTTTAATATTATTTGCTTAGTCTAAATAATGTTGATTTTCCCTTGGGTACTTGATGACTTTCTTTAATCAGTAAGAATCCTGGGAGCCTACCTTAAAGATGTTTCACACCAAAATTTATTTACATTTTTTTCCACCAGGGACCAGCAAGTATCTATCAGTAAAATGGCCTTTCTTTGGCCGCTCTCAGGATCCACAGCTAAATGTTGAAATTTTTATGTTAGGAGCCAGCTGCAGACTGGCACCACATAGGCCCTTAGGAGAAACTGAACTTCACAGGAATTCACAGCTTGTATTTAGTCTATTATTTTCTCTGTCTTATTTTATAGGGAAGAATGAAGAGGCTCTTTTATATTACCCTTACCATTTATAAGCAGGTCGGCAGCAGAATGCAAACTGTTACTTTAATTTTATGTAAATACTAGTTATTTGTATATGAAATAATTTGTTACAATATCTAATTTGCTTTACTGCCAGTGGCCAAAACTAAATTAACATTTTGATTTAAAAATTATTCAAATATTGCAATCTCAAAATAAAGTACTTTGATACTAATTATTTCTACCAATATCTAAAATTACTATAAATTATCTTATCCTATTATAATTTATATGTTTCCTGGAATTTTATTTACTTTTTGAAAACACTATCTTTTCCCCTGTGGAATTATAAATGGGAATACCCTTGGGCAATTTAACAGTTATAAAATTTTTTTTAACTATACATAGTAAAGGCAAATAATTTTTAAACAGCTAAACCTATATTGACGCCTCAAAAGTTTGCATTTAATTACTTCTTTGACACTAGCAGTTTTATCTATGCCAATAAGTACTACTGTAAAAAAATGGCAATGAGCTCTTACTATGGAAGATCGTGAGGACATAAACCGTTTCTGTCTCTCTCATTGTTTTGTTTTTTAATTGAGATATAGTCGAGTTATTTTGAGGTTACAGAAGGCAATTGAGATATTTTTTGGATCTTTAGTTATTTTTAGTTCCACCAAGTGAGTAAAGGATCAGTCTTTTGGCATTAAAAGAATTAGAGTTCTGTGGAAAGAGAATGTGTCCTTACCATCAGTAGAATTAATTACAAGGAATAAAAAAGAGAATCAGTGTCAGAATTTGGGCTCCGTCTGTTAATAGTCTTGAAATACATTTTAAACAACTGATTTTCCTCTTTCTGAATTTTTGCACAATGAGATTTTTTTGAGGCCAAAATCCGCTGGCTTTCACGTTTATTTCATTGCTACTTGACTGAACTGGCTGAAATTTTAAGTGTGTTTCTTGTTAAAGGGAAACTTAAGTCAGGCGCATTTGAGCAGATTTATTTTAAAAAGGATATTTTCACCTCTTCCTAAAGCAATATTCCAAGCTCAGTAACTGACATTCAACAGATGACTAATGAAGGTCTTATAGTAGAAATTAGCCTCTTCTCTACCTCCTGGATTCAGTTACCCTACTGAGACTCTCTCAATCTGCCCTTTCCCCTCAACTGGCTCCCTGGAGAAAGCTGGAAACAGGTGCTAGGAATCTTGTCATTAATTCAGATCAACAATGTCAGTTAATTAAGTGGAAGTTCTTTTACCCAGACTCTAAAGGCAAAGATGGCTAAGAATCCAAAATGATTAAAATAAAAAATAGTTTTCTTTCCACCTCTCAAGTCAATGTCCTTCTTCCTAACCATATTCATTACATTTTCTTAGGTTTAACTCTTTAAACATAAATAAGTATGGCCAAATATATTTGATGAGATACTTTAAATCTATACATAGATTTTACATATATAATCTGTATTCTTATATGTAGAATTTCATGAAAACAGTGCTTTCCAACACAAATTCCCCACATCATTTCTTTCACAGGATGCGACTAGGTGGATCTTTGGAGGAAAAAGATATTGTAAAGCAAAATAATGTCAGAAATACTGGGTTTATTAAGGATTTCATTGTTGCAGACCTTTACAAAGCCTATAATATGCCATATAATGTGTATTACAGTATATCATAGGAGATGGATACATTCATTGCATGGTGTTTCATCTATATATGATATACATGTAACAATAGTATTATTTAAACATAGACTATTTTTAAAATTTTTGAGCATTTTTCAGCAACAGTCTTCATAAGACAAGAAAATTCTGAAGTGTCCTTTTTCAGAAGGTTTTTATGCAACATTTTTGCCCAATACATATTGTTAACTCTATTTCTTTCTTTTTAATTTTTTCTCTTGATTATTATTCTGTGAATGCCACATTAAAAGGCTGGAGAGGTTTCAATTTCCACATTTCCCTTGGTGCTAAGACAAACTCTTTTCTGGTATGTGTGCTTGTCAAGGCTGAACTGTCCACTTTATTTTCCAATCTGTTTTCAAGTTTTTATCAATTTGACATCAAAGCAAAAATAATAAAAGGAAAAATTTCCCATAGCATTTAATTGAATACTATGAAATTCCTTTGAAGAGTAACCTGGGGCTTATGTGCAAAATAAAAATAAGCATCCCTTCCTCCAAACACTACTTCCATCTGTTGAAATGCAGTGATGTGCTGAAACATGAAACCTCACTGCTGTCTTCTGGAAAAGTATCCTGTGAAGTGAATCGTGCAAAGTGGATGGTGCCCCTAGGGTTGTGCAGTGCACAACCTGCAATGCTATAGAATGCTATGGAACAAAATCAAAAGCAGTGTGAAGTGTCCCCAGTATTCTACCAAAGGTTTTACTTAAGCTCACAGTCTCCTCTGTTGTGAGAGAGTACTGCACACACACAGATATCCAAAGTCTGATTGTCCAAATTTGTCATTTTTAGCTTTTATTATATATTTACTCTTAACCAGTCCTTTCACTTTGAGCCCCATATTATCATCTATACCATTTAGAATACAAACCTTTTATTTGTTGGTTAGTGCTGTCTGATTTTATTCTACAAACTCATTCTACAAACTCTACTCTACAAACTCATTCCCTGGAGTCCAGTAAAAGGGAGCTTATTGTTTCCCTTGATGAACCCTTTCAGTTTAGGGCTTGAGGCTCATGATAATCACATGCCAACGGACAATTTACCTATGAAAAATTATACTTTATAGCACTTTTTAAAAAAGATATGTCTATTTGATTTTGAGCCTGTAACAGTATTAAAAACATATTTTGCAATGCACTCCATGTCATCAGTCAGAATTCATCTGATCAAATTAACACAGGCTTAGAAAGTTCTTACTATCATACCTTTAGACCACGTGCTGCTGACCTAGTCTAAATTACAGGTACAGAATGTTTTCAGAGTTACATGGTATAGCTATGTTTTGAGGGGTGCATGGAAAGAATTCCCATGGTAATTTCCATTGTGTGTTTTAACTTGAGCTGTGTACTCCTAAAATGTTACCATTTGCTTCTCTGAGTTACTTCATCTCTGTGCCCCGCTTTCCATTATAGTATTAGTAAGATTCTAATATGATTGTTTGTTTTCATCTCTTTCTTTCTCCACTCTCCATGATCTGAACTTTTAAAAGTAAGGCCTTTTATTTTTCTTTGTACCTTCACAGTGCCTCACATAAGTGCACGTTAGATGGGTCACTGAGGGCACAGCAGTTCAAAGGTGAGCTCTCATCTTTGAGAGTAGAGTTCTAGATACTTTTAAAGAATCCAGAGAAAACATCCCTACTGTCAACTGACCTATCTTTTTCTGTACTTTTAAGTCGTTTTTAAAGCGTTTTAAGTTTGTTATCTATAAAATATTTATGTTATCTTCATGAGACCTCTGAAGAGAAATTAATTTAAAAGTTATTAATATAACTAATATATCTGAAAAACAGAAACACTATACAATAATGCACTTTGTTTCATCAAATTTGCTTCATACAAACCACTGATGGAATTCTTTGGGAAATTTATGTTTTCTATCTGCTGAATAATTTAAAATACTTTCTGATTGTGTTAAGCCAAAGGATTTTGTTCAGTTCAAAATAATTCAGCAGTTAAATAATCAACAGCATTTACCTAGATGTACTACTGTCAACCTGTCTCTTCTCAAAGTATTGAAAATCATGTTTTCAGGTTGTAATATAAGTAACTGTTTACTTAAAGCCAATGATTAAAAATAACAAAATCCTTCACCTTCTCCTTATCATTTATATAAAATCTCTTTGATGATTTACATTTAAGACAGATATTGATTTTGTCCTCCTCCTTTGCCCTATAAATGACACTCTTCCTTCAGTCAAGTGTGATGGGCAGTAGGTCATCCCCAGGATGGGGTAAATAAACCAAAATAACTTACTTTTAAGGAAGCAAAGCAGAGCATCTTCAAAGCACCAGTAGTTTTCTATAATCTATCTTTTGACAGCCAATTAATGAAACTACAAAATCCAGACTCATATCAAGCTTAGTTGTTTTTTATATTTCTAAGCAAGTCTACATCATTTAAAATTTTATGCTTTCTTAAGCTCCAATTAAATTTTTTGTTTTTGTGTCATTTGGGGGAAAATATTTCTAGGACCAATTAAAATCATCATCATTTCTAACGTTCCAGAAAAAAATAATACAGGATGTGGAGACTAAGGGAAATTAGTCCCTAAAATTTCTTTTAAGACATGGCCCATTATTCATGCTAATATTTGATTTGCTGATTTTGTAGACGCCAAAGCCAAGTGTTCTGCCCTGAGGGGTCATGATCAAGCAACTCAGTTACAGCTAACACACTGGTAGCTGTTTTGCTACTGAAAAGTATACGCTCTGTTTGAAGGAAAAAAGTGACTGAAATAATTAAATATACATTTGAGAAGTGCATACAGGAAGGTCATAGCACTGACTTACGAAGAACGAAAATGTTAGCTAGGTAACACTAAGTGGATTGACTAGGAAAATGATGTAATATAAGAAACAGACCTCAATCCTTCACAACAAACTCATATACCCCTCTGCTCTCATTCTAAAACTATTTTAACTTTAATTTTAAGTTTGGGGGTACACATGAAGGCTTTTTATATAGGTAAACATATGTCATGAGAGTTTGTGTTGCTGTTTATTTCATCATCCAGGTATTAAGCACAGTACCAAATAGTTATCTTTTGTGCTCCTCTCTTTCCTTGCACCCTCCTCCCTCAAGTAGATCCCAGTGTCTGTTATTCATTCTTCATGTTCATAAGTTCTTATCATTTAGCTCCCACTTATAGGAACATGCAGTATTGGGTTTTCTGTTCCTGTATTAGTTTGCTAAGAATAATAGCCTCCAGCTCCATCCATATTCCTGCAAAAGACACTATCTCATTCTTTTTTATGGCTGCATAGTATTCCATAGTGTATATGTACCACATCTTCTTAATCCAGTCTGTCATTGATGGACATTTAGGTTGATTCCATGCCTTTGCTATTGTTAATACTGCTGTAATGAACATTCGCATGCATGTGTCTTTATGGTAGAATGATTTATATTACTTTGGGGATATACCCGGTAATGGGATTGTGAGTCAAATGGTAGTTCTGCTTTTAGCTCTTTGAGGAATTGCCATACTGTGTTCCACAATGGTTGATTTAATTTACAGTCTGACCAAGAGTGTATAAGTGTTCTGTTTTCTCCACCAGCTGACAGGCATCTGTTATTTTTTTGACTTTTTAGTAATAGCCCTTCTCACTGGAGTGAAATGATATCTTGTGGTTTGGTTTCTATTTCTCAGTGATCAGTGATGTTGAGCTTCTTTTTTATATGCTTCTCGGCTGCATGTATGTCTTCTTTTGAGAAGTGTCTGTTCAAAAAAGCACAGAGTGGCAAGCTGCATAAAAAAGCAAGACCCAGTGTATGCTGTCTTCAAGAGACCGATCTCACATGTAATGATACTCATAAGCTCAAAATAAAGGGATGGAGGAAAAGCTACCAAGAAAATGGTGAACAAAAAAAGCAGGGGTTCCAATTCTAATTTTAGACAAAACAGGTTTTAAAACAACCAAGACTGGGTGTGGTGGCTCATGCCTGTAATCCCAGCATTTTGGGAGGCCAAGGTAGGTGGGTCACCTAAGGTCAGGAGTTCAAGACCGGTCTGACCAATATGGTGAAACCATATCTCTACTAAAAGTACAAAAATTATCCAGGCTTGATGGTGTGTGCCTATAGTCCCAAAAACTACTACAAAAACCCTGTAAGACAATCTAGGCAATACCACTCTAGACACAGGAATGGGCAAAGATTTAATAACAAAAACACCAAAAGCAATCACAACAAAAGCAAAAATTGACAAGTGGTATCTAATTAAACTTAAGAGCTTCTGCACTGCAAAAGAAACCATCAACAGTAAACAATCTACAGAATCTACAGAGAATTACTCAACAGAGTAAACAATCTACAGAGAAACATTTTGCAAACTATGCATCTAACAAAGGTCTAGTATCCAGTGCCTATAAGGAACTTAAAGAAATTTACAGGAGAGAAATTATCAACCCCATTAAAAAGTGGGCAAAGGACATGAACAAAACTTCTCCACAACTATTAACACAGTGATTTCTGTGACCAAATGTGTGGGATTTTTTTCCTCATCCACTAAACAATCAATCGATTCTGCAGTGGACACCAACTGGGTGTCCTCCAATTCAATTCCAATACTATCTATTTAGAGATACTATCAGATCACACAGGTTGAGGACTCAACTCCAGAAGACTGCCTCCCACTTCTGATGCCAATCTCAAGCCGCAGATTGTTTTTGTTGTGGTTCTGACTGACCAGCTATAAATCGGGGTTTCCATGACCCCTCTTGGCGTTTCTTTGACTTGCTAGAGTCATTCACAGAACTCAGGGAAATATTTGATGTTTACTGGTTTGTTATAAAGAATATTGCACAGGATAAAGATAGAAAAATGCATAATAAGCAAGGCATGTGGAAGGGATTAGCCATCTTCCAAGGATCTTCATGTGCTTAGCTATCAGAAATTCCTCCAATTCTGTCCTTTTGGGTTCTTATGGAGGCTTCATTAAATAGGCATGATTGATTAAACCATTGGCCACTGGTGATCAATTTAACCTTCAGTCTCTCTTTCCTTTTCTCTCCCAAGAGGTAGGTGGGCAGCGCTGAAAGTCCTAACCTTCTAATCAGGCCTTGGTCTTTCTTGTGAACAGCCCCCATCCTGAAACTACCTAGGGGCTGCCAGACATCAGTCAACTCATTAGCATACAAACAAACATAACATTGGAGATTATAAGGATTTTTTTTTTTTTTGAGATGGAATCTCACTCTATCACCCAGGCTGGAGTACAGTGGCACCATCTTGGCTCACTGCAAGCTCCACCTCCTGGGTTCAAGTGATTCTCCTGCCTCAGCCTCAGGAGTAGCTGGGATTACAGGTGTCTGCCACCACGCCTGGCTAATTTTTGTATTTTTAGTGGAAATGGGGTTTCTCCATGTTGGCCAGACTGGTCTCAAACTCCTGATCTCAGGTGATCCACCCACCTTGGTCTCCCAAAGTGCTGGGATTACAGGTGTGAGCCACAGTGCCTGGCCTGGAGATTATAAGAATCTTAGAAGTTGTATGACAGGAAAGGGGTGTGTATCAAAGATCAAATATATATTTCATAATATCACACTATCAGATAGCAAATGGAAGCATATCATTTTATTTTATCAAGTACTGCTTGAATCACTGTGACTATGCTATGGTAGGCAGAAAAATGGCTTCTTCAAAGATCTCCACATCCTGATCCCTGGAATTTGTGACTGTGTTAACATACATCCAAAGAAGAATTAAAGTTACTGATGGAATTTGGTTGTTAATCAACTGATCTCAAGGTGGGGAGATTATCCTGGACCGTGCAAATAATGGGCTCAGTGTAATCTTAAGAGTCTTTATAAATGCAAGAGGAAGACAGAAGAAAGAAAACCAGAGAGATAGGAGCATGCAAATGATGTAGCCTGATCTCGCTAGTTTTGAAGGTAGAGAAATAACGGTCATGAGCCAAGGAAAGCAAGCAGCTTCTAAAAAGAGGAAAAGGCAAGAAAACTGATTTTCCCCTATAACCCCCAGCAAGGGATGCAAAGCAGCTCGCCCAACACCTTGATTTTAGCCCATCAAAACCCATTTTGGATGTCTCACCTCTAGAAATAAAAGATAATAATTTTGTGTTGTTGTAAGACACTAAGTTTGCAGTAATTTGTGACAGTACCAATCGGAAACTAATACAGAGTCTAAGAGCAAAAATGATGTCAGAACAAACCTAAAAAGTCAGTCAAATATCAATGAAATTTCAATTATTCTGAATGAAATGTACTATTATTCAATGAATCCATTTTTTCTTCATTTCATTTGTTGGCACCTAAAGACTTGCCTACATGATCTAAAAATCTAGATCATGCAAACAGCTAAGAAGTTAACTTAATTTTTCTTTCTCTCTTGGATAAAAAGTCTCTAGAGTCAGTACTTCCTTTCATATATACCATCACATTTTTAATATCATTGCTTGGTGATTAATAGGTGGGCTAAGAAAGGTTCAAACAATTACTCGCTATTATGGATGAGTATGATGCTACTATGAAGAGAAAATCACTGTTTTATAGATGAATGGTTTGTGAACATTATTCATATAACCGTTGTAAAATTAATGTAAAATTTTTCAATGTTTAGATGTGACATAAATCTCATGTCGTCAGAACTGAATATCTAAGGGACTTGTGTATATGTGTAAAATTAGAAACCTACCAAGAGTTAAAGTCATGGCTTTTCCCTGAACTCCACGGAAGTTTCCTAAACTTGAAAAAAAAAAAAATCCTCTTCTCTCAGTGGTTTGAGGAATTATCTACTGAACTGCATTGGGACAGTAAAGAACAGCAGCAGAGACAAAAAGCAAAAGCAAAAAAGCAGGAGACAAACTCCCACCTTAGGGCCTTTGCACTTTGTGCTGTGTTTGTCCAGAAAGAAATTTCTCAGCCACTTACATGGCTTGCTTTCTCATTGTTTTTAGGTCTTTCTTGTTAGTGAGGCTTTTGCTGTTTACCCTCTAAAAGTTTAATGCCCCACTGTGACTTCCCATATTCCCTTTCCCTGCTATGTTTGTCCTCTTTAGCCCTTGATACTATATAATATGCTACTTTTTTCTTATCTCGCTTATTGTTTTTTTGTGCCTACTGACCTGTTCACTATGCACTCTGTTCAACCAGCAGGAATAATATTGCATTCAAAATCACAAGACACAGCAGGCTTTACCCAACACCATGCTCACTTAGATTCTGGAAAAATAGAGGATAGGTAAATTACCATGTACAATAATAAGATAGAAACGGTTTCTTGTCACTCAGGCTCAGTTTCCAAATAACTTGTCATTTTACATGAAATGTAAAAGGTCACGAGAGATGATACTGAATGATGTGAACCAACTCAGTTCAGGAAAGCCATGGTTCAGAGTCCTTTTCAGTTTTTATAGCTTGCTAATCACAGTCCCATAGGGGTATATGATTAATTCCTACACTCTAGAGAACTTGCATCTGTCAATTAGATTATTAAATAAACCAAATGTGTACATTAAGTTACAGATTTGGTGTTGCCACTTAGAATTTAAGTTAGATCCTGTGTACTTCTGAAAATTCCGTCAGTTACTGTTGCAAGGGACATTAGACTAAAGGTCATATTCTGAGGCTAAAGGAAAGACCACAGAGCTAGTTTCAAACATGTTCAATGACTAAGAAGCTAATAACCTCAAACTCTTTGGTATTGGGGCATTGGTAGTTTATAATTAGCAGAAATATATCAAGAATGTTGAGACCGAGAACTGATATTAAAGAATATTTTAATGAGAGTATATGCGGAAAGACCTATAAGTGACCCATTCGGCCTTTTGTAGGAATCTATCTCAATTAATCTAATACAGAATAATTTCCAAGTATATTTACGTTAGTTCTATGTTGTAAGATTTTTAATGAAATGCTTTTTACCTTAGTCAATTTTTTTTTGCATGAATAATTTGGTAAATCTTTTGTCTATAAAATTTAAATAATCTTCAAGATTGCACAACTTTCCAAATTTCACAATTTATTTGACAAAGTTTCCAACTATTATGTTATAATGGGTTTTGCTTACTTTTATACATATTATTTTCAACATATGTATCATTTTTACAACAAATTCTAAGTGTTCTTAACTCTCTTTTGTTTTACTGCACACACAATAAGACTACATTTCTTATCTTTTCTAGTAGACATTTTGGTATTGTGTAACTGAGTTTCAAGAAGATAAGGGGAAATGATACGTCATATCAAATCTAAAACAATCAAGAGCAGTGTGGTTTTACCATGTGCTTTTTCCTGTCCATTTGATTGAAAATGAAGGATGCTGAGATGGCAGGATTGCAAGAAGTGGGGGGGGGGGGGGGGGGTGGGGGGGGGGAGCGGTCACCCAGGGTTCCTGAATGCGGATTGGAGGAAAGCTGTGCAAGAAGAATCCTATTGGCTGGCATTATGACATTTGCATGTTTTGGCAGTTTGTATTAATTACCCTGATTAACAGAGGAAATAATAGCAAAGGAACAGCTGACGTAGAGGTTTCAGAGAGAGAATAAATTTGTCATTAAATATCCAAAGAGAATATTTAATGATAAATCTATTACCTATTGAGAAAAGATTTTTGAAGGATTTCAACATTATTAATCATACTACATATAATCATGGTATCAAAACACTGAATAAAAGTTTTATAAAAGTCAGGGTTTTTAAGATTCATGCTTATCATTTGACTATATATAATTGATATCATATTTATTTACCTATTATATAATATGCACTATGCAACTAACAAAATACATATAAAAATAAATACATTAATTCCTTCATGTAATCTTTAAAATAATACTATTTCATAGAAGAGAAAACTAAATTTAAATGATGATTAATAACTTGGCCAAGATCACAAATAATTAGAGTAATAGAATTATGATTCTAGCTTTGGTCTCTACAATTACGAAAATCCTCATTGTCTCTAATGAGCCATAATATTTCCCAACCACAAATATGCTTACACACACACATATACAAACATGCACGTACTCCTGGAGCGGACATTTATTATTATTCTTTTTTAAAAAAATTTGAGTCAGGATTTTGGTCTGTTGCCCAGGCTGGAGTGCAGTGGCACAATTATAGCTTACTGCAGCCTCAGACTCCTGATTCAAGCATTCCTCCCATCTCAGCCTCCTGAGTAGCTGGGACTACAGGCACATGCCGCCATGCCCAGCTAGTTTATTTTTTGTTGTTAATTTCTTTTTTTTTCTGTAGAGATGAGATCTTGCTATATTGCTCAGGCTGGTCTCAAACTCCTGAGTTCAAGTGATCCTCCAGCTTTGGCCTCCCAAAATGCTAAAATTACAAGCATGAGCCACCATGCTCTGCTAATTATTTTTTCTTGATTATGAATTCAGTGTATCAAGGACAAATATATTTGACACCAGGAATATTGTGTTTACATATAAAATGTCTTTCTTTGGGGATATTAATAGCACCACAATATGTGAATGACAGGAGATTTTTATGTTGACTGTTGCTATTCTTCTATCATGGTATGTCTGTACAATTGTGAAAAAAAAAAAGTAGATACCCGTCAATTCTATGTAATAGCAAACATTTTCTAATCCTGCATTTGAGATAGATTTCACCAGGTCTTTGAAATGGCGTTCATATCAGTGATTGTATATTGGTTCATACTGCAGTAAAATGGTAATGTTGAAAAGATAAATTGGATACCAATGACAATGCCTTAATAAGAATCTATGTCATTTGAATTTTTATTGATTAAATTAGGGTTTAATCATGGCCAGTGGATTGTCTCCATTTTTTAATTAAATTTTTATTGGAACACAGACACCCCATTCATTTATGTATTGTCTAAGCTGCTGTTGAGTTATAGCATTAAAGGTGAGTAATAGTCACAGTGACATATGTATGGCCCATCAGCCTAAAACCTTTATGATCTAGCCGTGTAAGAAGAAGTTTGTTGACTCTGGTGTAAAGGAAGAAAATTTTCTGAAATATTTGTAGCAGAGTGATGGCAAAATAAGAGCAGTGCTTCCAAAAACAAACTTTGACAATCATGTGAGATGTGGAAAGAGACAGGGAAAAACAACGTAGAGTACTAGCATAATAGTTATCTGAGGAAAGGTAAAAAAATAAAGCCTGAACTTTGTGTTGAAAAAATAAATAAAAAGAAAACAATAATAGAAGTACAGGGCTGCAGTATAGTAGGTCCCTCAGCTTCTTCCTTGGCACATATTCCTGAATGGCAGCTCACTAATTTAAGGCACCCTGTAAGAGAGCTCTAACTCCTCACTAGGTGTTTCTTCTACCACCACTCTTCAGATTCCTTCTTTTGGTTGCTTCATTCTTGTGTATCCATATCACGTACTCCTTCCCATGCACCAGTCCTCATATATTGAAGTTATCTATTAGGCTTCCTTTTCTCCAGTTGGTTTTTCTTCAGTAAGACACCCTTCCTCCCACAAATGTCTTATGACAGAATTTCCCAGCACCTCATCATTTCACCATTTAAATGCTCTCTCTCTTTTTCCCTCTCCTTCTCCTCCACTCCCATGTGTCTTTTTTGCTCCCTCTCCTCCTCTCCCTCTCTCTCTCTTTGTCTCTCTCCCCCTCTGTCTCTTAATATCTTTCTAGTATCCTCCAGGATTGGAAATAATACTGACATAAACTAAATTTAGTTTTTTTAAAACATGCATGCTGTTTTCCTCAATATTACACATTTGACATATAGATTATTTTAGAATAAATAATCCTACCATTAAAATTGCCTTCATCTCTTTCATGTCATCAATGTTTTTCTCTTTACTGGTACATCCTCATTAACATGCAAACATTGCAATTTAATGCAACTATCCAATCTTAAAACAGACGTACAGACAAAAATCTTTGGTCTCATTACTCTCTCTGCTATTTCATTTCTCTCTTTTGTTTTACAAAAAAAAATCCTCAGAATACTTGACTATGAATTCTGTTTGACTTATTTTTTCTTCCATTCTCTCTTGAACCCAACCTAATCAGTTTTAGCATATGTAGAAGGAGCACTTACAAAACCACCAATGAACTTCACATTGCCCAATCATGATGTCCAGCCCAGCCCTCATTTTACTCAGCCCATCATCAACAGTTGGAAGAGGTTCTCTTTCTCCTTCCTTTTTGAATCACATTTTTCTCTTATTTTCTGAAGCTGCTCTCAGATTTTCCACTTATCCATTCAGTTACCATTCTGAGTCTCTTTACCAGCTCCTTCATAGCTCCCTGATTGCTAAACATGGAATCACAAAGGGCTCTTATTTTTGTCATTGTCAACTCGTTGTAGATGATCTCAACCAGTCTTATAGCTTAGAAGTCTATGCTAAACACTGCTACATTTATATGTTCAGGCAGACAGTTTTGCTACAGTTCACATTCATAAACTCACCTGCCTATTTGACATCACTGCCTACATGTGGTTTCGTATTACACTATATCAATTCAGCTAAACTGGGGCTACACCTCCCAGAATTCCCTTACCTGTATGATTCTGAGTTTGGGTTGGACTCAAGAGAAATTTTTGTGAGATTTGTGAGGTCTGTGTGTGGTACCAACACAGTCCTTACAAGTATAAAGGCTGTCACCCCTTTTTCATATAGCCCTGCCTCATCTTGTTTGTCTGCAGAAGAAACCAGGGCCACTGAAGCTAGCTCCCCGACTTCTACTCTGTTGCTATGGCTTTTAGATATTATTTGTGTCCTGGGCCAGACAGAAGTACAGTTCCATGGGGAAGAGTGTGACCTTCTCCAGCTGGTGATCTCCTGCTGGTGATCAAGGCTGAAGGTACTGAGAGACAAACTCTGATTCTAGTATGTTGTTTTGAGTTCCAGTGTGTCCTTGCTTCCTCCTGCTTCCATATTTTCTTCCCAACTGCTAGCACTGAAGACCAACAGAAACTTCAGGCCCACCACCAGATGCAAAGGCAACAGCCTTCAACAGATTCTTTATCAGCTTCTGCAATTCCATTAGGTCAATTATTGTGTTAAGTTCCTGTTATAAGCTCCTATATTTTGTATCATTCATAGTGGTTCTGCTTTCTTGCTTGAGTCCTAACAGATATCCTCTGCTTTATTTTTTCCTAATAAGAGCTAGAACCACTTGACATGGTAAGGATTTAATGCTTAAATATTTATTTTCTGACCACCTCCAGTAGAAAGTAAGTTCTCTGTGGACAGGAAGTTTTTCTGTTTTGTTCAGGGGCATATCCATAACATGTATAATGGTGCCTGACTCACAGTAAGTACTCAATACATATTTATTTTATGAATAAATAATAATTATATGTTTTGCAAGAGACATGTTTGGTTAATCATAATATCAATATATAAAGAGGAACGATGATCAGGGATAAATACAAATCCTTGAACTATGGCTTAGAAATATTAGCATTAAGAAAATAAGCCAGTGAGGTAGTTGAAAGCGGAGGAAAGGGATTTTTTTTTTCTCTCTACTAACAGGTTAAATAACAGAGTCCAGTTCTATATATTACCAGGTACTTGTCAGGTTATTTTCTGAATGTGCACATAGTTTTGTCAGCTGTTAAAGACTAATCAACAGTAGTTCGCAGTCAGTGACTGAAATTGCTAGAAAAAAAAAAAGCCTGTCAATTATGCAGCTATGTTCCACTTCAAAAATGCTGTGTAGTTGCAAACAGACATTTGGCAAAAGAGTTGAACAAAAAACAAGACATGACATGCTAGGCATACAATTTTTCTTTTTCTTTTCCGTAGCACGATGGGTTCTGCCTGAAATTTGTTTGTTTTGTGAGAATAATCCTCTTCTCAAAAAAGCCAATGGTGTTATTAACTACACAAAGGAAGAGGCAACTGAGGTGGGATCATGCTCAGCTGAAGTTGTTAAATGAATATGAGCTATCATACAGAAAACTTCCCCAGTGGTTAACTAAGCTGTCACCATTTTAGTGCATCTGAGGAAATGTGCTCCAAGATTTATGTTAGTGTTGGCAAAGACATGAACTAATTTTAATTCTCTCAACTCCTAAATTTGACATCAGTCCAGAAACTTTGCAACTAAACTTATGTACGTTTGCTGCACAGCAAATACTTATATTAAGAATGTCACATGGGAAGACAGCAGTCTACCTGGTATAAGTGCAAGAAAGTGAAATTTAGAAAAAACCTTATTTTTACTTTTAAAAATGTTCAAGTCTTTCAAAAGTTCTCATT
Organism: Gorilla gorilla gorilla; assembly: GCF_029281585.2. Taxonomy (NCBI): domain Eukaryota; kingdom Metazoa; phylum Chordata; class Mammalia; order Primates; family Hominidae; genus Gorilla; species Gorilla gorilla. The sequence continues at coordinate 20,975,392 of NC_073230.2, forward strand.
CCTAGAAGGTCATAAAAGGACTCACAGAAGATTTGTTTTTTCTGGTTGCCCAACTGGTTACAAAACTAGATTACTTCCTTCTACTTCTGCCAAAATAAATGTTATTAAAATACTGTATTCCCCATCTGCCAGTCAGAATCAAAGATCCATGAAAGATGATGTTTATTTGTACATGTGCACCTTTCCCACCATAGAACACACATTAAATGCAACACTCAAGATAGTTTCAGCTGCTTTGTGAAGCTGGTTTTCTCACATCTTCTTTCTCAATCATAATATGGAAAATATTATTGCCTGTCCTAAAATGAAAATTCTTTTTCTCAGCAATTTATTTGGAGTAAATTTTTCTTCTGCAGATGACCAAATATTTATTTGTCATGGTGATAATAAAGGTATGATTAATTGCTGATTTTGGAAATAGTAAAAGACTTAAAAATGTCAATTTTCAGCAGGGTGCGGTGGCTCACCCCTGTAACCCCAGCACTTTGGAAGGCTGAGGTGGGCGGATCACAAGGTCAGGAGTTTGAGACCAGCCTGGCCAATATGGTGAAACCCCGTCTCTACTAAAAATACAAAAATTAGCCGGGCATGGTGGCAACGCACCTGTAGTCCCAGCTACTCAGGAGGCTGAGGCAGGAGAATTGCTTGAACCCGGGAGGCGGAGGTTGCAGTGAGCTGAGATCGCGCCACTGCACTCCAGCCTGGGTGACAGAGTGAGACTCCATCTCAGGAGAAAAAAAAAAAAAAATCTCAATGCTTGGAGAGTGTTTCTTCAAAGAGGAGGATTCATACTGGGAACAAGGAAAAGATCCAGCTGATTCTCTACTGAAAAGATAGATATGATCAAGTAGGTTTCCAGTGAGGAAGAAAAGATTAGTGCTCTCCAGTTTGGTGCTGTAAAAAAGCCCCAATTCACATAACACTAGTTTAAGTAATTTTAAGTAGCTAGGTTTTAAAAGTATGTTTTAAATTGTAATTGTAAAAAAAAAGTTTTTGAAATACTTGATAATGTTAAACTGGTGACCCGATATACTACTATGGTTTGAAAACGAAACAAAGCAAAAGCAAACAAGCACAGTCTATCTCTGTTTTTATTGCTGCTATCTTTTGGATTATGCCAAAAATTGATTTTGCCAATAGAGGGCAATAGTCAAACTAGGATAGGCTGCATCTATCATTTTTGCAACCTCTAATGAGGTAAAAGGACACATAGAATCCTCATCTGCTTTTATGGATATTGCTGTGTAATTGCAGTGTAATTATGGCCCACGACAGCTTCAGAAAATTATCTTTCAAGAAAACAGCTGGTTCTCTTTAACAAACCGAGATGAAAGCTAGTCAATTACAAAAAAAAAAAGTCCAAAGAAAATATTCCTACAATATATGCTGATATAATAAACAAATGACAAAAAAAGAAATATCATAAAAATTTTAAATGGATAAATCACAGCTACTGATATGAAAAATAACACAAGGTACAAACATAAGAAAATTAGAAAGATAGGAGATACTTCTGACACATTGTTTCATATTACAATCTAAATGGACTTCTTAGAAAGATTTTCAAATGTGTTTTTTCATTTTTTGTTTTCATTTGTATAATTATGTAAATGCATGGATGTATACTTTATGAAATACATGCACAAACATGCAAAGAGATTTAAAGTATAAGATTTTTTAAGCCAGTGCTCAGGAAAAATTTTAAAAATGACTAAATTTGGGCACTTACTCTAAAGCTATAATTGTATTAAGCTTTGTCATATGTCAATAAGCCAATACATGAGTGTCTCATTCTATAAAAACTCTATATACAAAAATTTGAAGGTTCTAAAATCATTAACAGAACGATCAATTATAGATAATCCATTTTGACAAATGGTTTATTTCAATGTTACTTTAAAAGTCAAGCCTTTTAGAATGGCATAGAGGTGACTGGATTTATGAAAAAATGAAATTCCCAAGGTCAGAAACATAAATACTAGCATTTAAATTTTCTCGTCTTCCACCTGAATGATATTTTCAGGCAGTCAGTTATATTTAAACTCTTGGTATGAAGAACAAGAATTGGTGTTTTCTTGACTCACTGAATGGCATGTCATGGCAGTTCCATGTCATTGAAGGCAAGTATCTCTTATGACCCTTACATTCAGAAATTATTTTAATTAACAACAAACATTAACTGAAGGTCTATTTTTTAACCTCAGGGGAACTGGTCCCTGAGTGGTTAAAATAGAAACAAATAAGCACAATATATAAAATTATAAACACGAATATGTATGCTTATGTATATAGTATATCTATATGTATATATGGCATGTACCTGTATTAAAATAGATACAGAGAGAGGAAATCAAATAATAATTGTATTCTAAGTTTATTTTTTTTTGTTTTTAATTGCACAAGGTAAGTTGAGAACCTACCAGTAATACTCAGTGGTTCTCAAGTGTGGATCCTGGACCATTAACATCATTTACCCCTGGGAACTTGTTAGTTCCCAGTCTGTCTCTGTCCCCCCAACCGCCTGAATCAAAATTTCTGACGATGGTCTCCAGCAATCTGTGTTAAAACCAGCCTCCATGTGATTCTGATGCACGTTAAAGTCTAACAACCACTTCTTTTGGTAAATATAAGTTATTTTCATAAGTATTATAATTTGGACAGTATGAATTCCTGATTTCATCCTGGCTCCAGGCTTGTTTTGGGGCAAGTTCTGAATTTGGGTATAGTTAAAATGTTTTTATCAGATAGGTTGGTTCTTTATTACTATTGACCAGATCTTTCCAAAACTGGGTTTGTAATCAAATCTTTACAGAAACGTTCTTACATTAGCTATGGAATCTAGGCCTCATTAGTTCTTAATAATAATCTAGCATTCAGAAAATTAGAAGACTTGAAACCAAAAAGGTTAAAAAAATTACCAAATATTAAAAGGGAGTTTGATAATAAACTCGAGTTTAAAATCCAAATCTTCTAACTTCTATTTGGAATTTTAATCTTAGTAGATTGGAAGCTGTGGATTTTAACTAATTTTCTGTATCAGTGATAAGATAGCTGTCAAATAACTCATAACAGGCATTTTTATACTAAACACATTTTCAAACTTGCTGAGTATTTCACAGAATACATTTTTCAGGCTGAGTACTTCCACGTTTCCCTGTCATTGTCTGCATGTGAGAATAGTTTCTCCCAAAGTCAAAATTATGTCTTTTTTTCGCATTTGAGATGCCCAATAGCTGTGGCAGAGGCGCACCCTTTACGTATTTTCCGACATTAGGAAGCAAAGGATGCTTAATCATCAAGTGCAGATCTTCTTTCCTGCCTGTCTGCTTGCTTATTTCTTCTAAGAGCTGTTGTTCACCAACACGTGTTGCTGTCCTCAGCTGCTAGCCAGGAGAACGTGAAATTTAAGACCACTTGTTAACTTTTCTCAGTTACTAGCATATCCTCTGGAGACAATTATAATTGTATGATTTCCCTCTGCCTAATTAACTGCATCCCTAGTATAAACTTGTTGAATTCAAGTATTAGTCTTTTCTGTTTTTATTTTTTATTTACTTATTTATTTTTGTCCTCAGAGCCTGGCACATGATAGGTGCCTAACATTAGTGTCAAATAAATAAAACAATTGAATGAGAAAAAAAAAGATACTCAGTTTTGCAGAATTAACTCTATAATGAAAAGATGTTTTTCACATAAAATGTACACATGCTTTGTGATAATATAATAAAATAAAGATACATCTGTGCATATTATTATGTGTTTATAACAAAATTATCTCAATGCCTGTGACTGCATCCACAGTGCTAAATGTTTATTTGCTATTATCAGTGAAACCTGTGTTGCTATGGACCACATAAGCTTTATAGGAAATAGAGGGCCATGATAAAATTAACAGTTAGTGTTGTTTACCTACTAAATTTCAATTGCCAACCGCTGACTGCTAGTTGTTTTTTGTATGTATGAACTATTTATTCAGCATAGCATATGATGTCAATTTTTCTTCTCTTTTGTCTGACTTCCGGTATACAAGATCCTGTATGTTCATAATATGGCTGCAAAAGCCACGGATTTAGATCACTGAAATCACAAAGGAATACTGCCTACTTTCCCTACAGATTCTGCTGAAAGCAGCTTCATCTCAATCTGTTCATTGTCTTAATGAATTTACATCAAACCTCATTCAGCAATGTACCTTTTGTTTTCTATCAGCAGCATCGTTAGCTGTTTGATATTCTTAATCTTGACCACGGCTCCTCAAACTTTTCTACTAACACATTCCTGCAACCAGAGGCAAGTAACAACTACAATTTCTGTGGACTTTGCTTTATCTTAAAATCTGTGCAAAGTTTATTCTATTCCATGAAAGAGTAATGCTTTCATATGAAAATAATGGACTTTTTTCTTTTTTTTATTATTATACTTTAAGTTCTAGGGTACATGTGCACAACATGCAGGTTTGCTACATATGTATACATGTGCCATGTTGGTGTGCTGCACCCATTAACTCATCAGTTACATTAGGTGTATTTCCTAATGCTATCCCTCCCCGCTCCCCCTATCCCACGACAGGCCCTGGTGTGCGATGTTCCTCTTCCAGCGACCAAGTGTTCTCATTGTTCAATTCCCACCTATGAGTGAGAACATGCGGTGTTTGGTTTTCTGTTCTTGCGATAGTTTGCTGAGAATGATGGTTCCCAGCTTTAAGTCAGGTGAAAATTGTTTCCTCCAAACAGGTATGCTACATGTTTCCTGTACTATTTTAATAACTAGGAGACACACAATAGCATAATGTTGTGAGTAGTCATGCCCAGTTTCAGGAGCTTAGCCTTGCTTAAATTTTAGTCAAAGAGTTCATTAATTTTTTTCTCATGGTTTATTGGAGATTTCCACATTAGAAGTCAGCTATCAATGGAAGCTTAAGTGTGGGACAATCTGAATAGTAAACATCTTGCAGTATCGAATATTGTCCCCCACTCCCACCAATTCTGAATCTTTATCCTTGAAAATAGCAATTTACCATTAATTAAGAAGCTTATTATCTTGTGAGAAACTTTCAGAATACCTATGCTGCCAATTCTCAATATATATTCAGATTTGTTTGAATTTCAAAGTAAATTTGACTTAGATTCTTAAACAAGGATTCATCAGATACCAAGAACACATATTGAGGCTGCAGTTTTCCAGCCAAAGATGCATCTAAACTTTGGCTATGAGTGTAATACTCCATGCATTTGAACAGTCATTGTACTTGTTGAATTTAACTCTGCTATCTAATCATGAGACAATAAATATCACAACAATCTTGATAGTTTTGTCTTAAATTTTTAATAAAATATAATAATTACTATTTATATCAGCAGAACTATCTTTTCAATGCATGCACGATTAATTCCATCTTAAAGGGTAAATGTACATTTAATTACATGAAATCTGTTAATATTTTAGTAATTTGACTAACAAAAAATGAGAATATATTCAAACAGATGGCTATAATAAATTATATAAAACATAACATATTCTTAAACTACAAAGTTATAAAATTATCAGAAAATTATTGTGAAGAAGTATTCAATTGTCAAGACTTTATCAACATTACTTAGGCAAAAGAACATGGTTATGTATTATGACTTGTTGCATAATACTGGAAAGAGTTTATGAGAGATTTCTGAGAAACAGGTAGGCATTGCTATAACCTTACATATCCTTTCTGAGAATGCAAGTTAACTGAAATATCAAGTGGATAAATATTTAATTCTTGTCTAGAAGACAAGATAAATTAACTAGAATAATAGCTATATGAAAATGCACTTGGAATGATGCACAGCAGTGGTTAATACCACATGAGGGAATATAGGCAAATGGTTTAATTGAACCAAAAAAATAAAATTGCATCAAAGTTCACAGTTCTAGAATGTCTAAACCAAAGTCAACTTTTATTGATATTTAAAGCAGTGAAACCACTTTCATCGATCAATTTTGTGTGGTAGATGATGCACTATGAGAGACACATCTATAATGTGCTGTACAAAGCATTCTAAGTAGTGTTAGCAATATATTAAAAATAACGTTGATGTTCCAAACAAGTTTTGACTGATAGTTAAATTTTGAAACAGATGACTTTAAATAGTTTCTGAAGTTATTACATGGTGGATTTGACATTAAAAGCAGAACTTGCATTCCTAAAAATTGATTTAATTTTTAGATAAAAAGTTCCTTTTGATGTAGATTATTGAAAGTAAAATTTGCTAATACTATGTGGACCAACATTTGAGTTCCTTCTGTGTATAGAAGACTGAATTATTTGAGAATTTAGACAAGAAATATTCACTGTAGCCTTATTGAATTACACTTAGAAGTTTTAAAAAGTATATACATATACATGTACATATACATACACATTATACATAAACATACATGTAGATAAACACTAAAAATGTTGCTAATTGCTCTTCTTCATGTTTCAAAAAATTAATAGTAGCACTAAATTATAATACTAGTTTTTGATGGGAAAATACGAGTCATAACCAGATTATTTTTGTTTTATCCAAACTTTTATATTGTTACAGATTACTGTAATTTCGATTAAATATAGAATCATAACATAAATTTTCTTTCTCACCATCAAAAAATCACACCTTCAAAAACGTTAAGCTATATTCATACTAAATAAGAAATTTAGGAACCTCAACCAAATGAACAATGCAAACACACTAACAAGCTAGAAAACTCTTTTCACTGTGGTTAGTATTATTATTAATTTGAAGGTAATCATGTTGGGTATGGGAATATAGAAAAAAGATGAAAATTAATATAGTTATTTGTGCTTCTTCTTCCTTCTCTTGCCTCCTCCCCCTATTTTTAACGAGAATTTTTGTTAGTTTGATTTCTTACACTGACTAACACCATATAGAGTGACATAAGCAGCACTAAGGGTACTGAATTATAAGAAGAATTTTCCAGAAAATGAGAGGAGAAATAAGGATGAGGGAAAAACAAGTCTGGGGAAGGAGAGACTTATTAAAGGATGTTGATGGTTAAGTAGTGTGTGCTTAGCTGCATGCCACACAGTGTAGGACTTTAGGAAAACAGGGGGAAATCATTGTTTTAGAAAGTTTTGCTGAGTTTGGCTCTACATACACATTTTCTGACTTGTTCAGTTGTCAGCCTGTCCTCCAGCCTCTACCACCTCTCCTTCCTTCTTTTCTCTACTAATGTTTCCCTTCTTATACTTTCTTTTCTCCTACTTGTATTGCATACAATTCGCATGTAAACTAAGGTTCCATTGCTGTTTGAGAATAACTTTTGTGGAGGAAAAAGAAAGTGTAGCTTAAGGGAAAGCAAAATGTGAAAATGGGAAGTTGGAGCATGTCAGAGCACAAAGGGCCATTGGGCTTTATAAAGGCAATGGGTTTCCAGAATGCCTTTATGCAGAGAGTGCTTTTTCTTATTGAAGTTTCCTTTACAAGCCCCTTTCTCTCTTGTTTCCTCCATCTTCAGTTCTGCAGATATCTTCATTGGTGAAGCCTGTCATCTTGGTAATGTTTGCATTAATATAGGGCTATGGCAATTTCTTAGAGTTCTGAAGCCCAGGTAGCACATTTGAATTCTGACCTTTGTTTCCCTGAAAACAATGAATTAATCTGATGGTTGGTGTTTAAGCCACTGAAGTAGGCCTATGGGGGCAAATTGGACTTTTCTATTGCTTTCGATCAGAGTTTTATGCAATTTCCTCTCTTTCTAATCACATCTATTCACATTCACTGGGGCTGTTGTACCTACTGTCTTCCAAGCACTGCACTGTGTGTTTTACATAATAATCACATTTAAACCTTAGCATGTAAAATTGCATGCATACAATACCAACCTGCTGTATCTTCCACTTTGGGTCTTCATCTGACAGGGGATTACATGTACCACTCATTTCTACCTACATTTGCTTTCTCATTTTTTTTCCACCCTGCAAGTATCTCAGGTTTGATCAGTGCTTTATAAAGTCAGTGATTTGTCTTCTCATTCAAAGCGGCATAGTCATGTGATCTACTAAAAGCTCTTCTGTGGTAATTGATTTATCACTCTTATCATTTAATTCAATGCATAGAGCTGAAATTTTGGTTTAATAGCTAAGTGCACTCAAGAGGATTTCCCACATTAATGCAGGGCTATGGCAATTTCTTACAGTTCTGAACTTATAAAATTGACAGAATACAATGTAGTCATTACATGGTATGAGTTTTCCGATGGAAATATGTTAATGAAGGTTAATATATGGCGTTTGGTTTATTATACTTTGTAAATGTATACAAATGAAATAAAAGCAGAAATGAAACAAAAGAGAAACTACCTAGTTCTGAAGGCAATGAAGACATTTTTTGGCCTTAGGCCAAAAAAGTGCTATGTGAGGAAGATTAAGTGTCAAAAAAATGCTATGAAGTGTCAACACGCGTTTGAGGGTGGGGTAGACAAAGTACAATATTCTTCTGTAAGTATTTAAGAAAGTAGACAATTTCTTTCATCTCTCTATTCCTTGAACTGGATATAGCCATAATACTAGGCAAATACAATTCATCCAATATAATAAATATTTAAGACAAACTGTTTTGTGAATTTTGTGGAATTGTTTTCTTTTTCTTCTCTCTCTCCATTCTTTTTTTTTTTTTTTTGATATGGGTTGGGATTTGCTATTATGAAACATGCAAAAAGCTTATATTTTCAAAAGTTTAATATATTTCGCTGTTTACAAGGAGTCAGGAAAAGTAGTTTGATAGAACCACTATTTAGGTTGCATGTTAAACGTAATAATTCATAAAAGACATTCTAACTTGATCAATTATTTTAAAAGTAGTTATAACTTGGTAGAAACAGTTTTCTGTGCTATATGTTTGGCAACATAATCTAAATAGACTTTGGGGGGAACTGTATTATAGTATGAAGGCTTCTCTTACTGGCTCAGAAAAGCAAGGTAAAAATAGAGACATTTATTATTTTACTCTCCTGATTCCATTTTAGTATTTGTCAGTTATGAAACTGCTCTCTTCATTATAAATATCAGAGTCACAGGAAGAAATATGTGCCTTGGGTGACCTAATAGATAAAGATGAAAAAACATAGCTTTGAAGTTTTACTCATAATATTTTACATATACTTGTTGGAGATCAAACTAGTTAGCTTTTCAAATAGTTATAGAAATCATTCCTCAAAGGGGAATGTTCACTGATGGGGTTCAGGACGTGCTACCCCAAAATATGATACCTTAGCATACTGAGTATTTTAAGCCAAAGGAAGCTGAGAAAACTGCAGGAGCAGGAAAGTCTTTCTGACATGTTTTCCATCCTTTTCTCCTTTTTATTTTTTTTCTTAGATACAGGGTCTCACTCTGTCACCCAGGCTGCAGTGTCATAGCACAATTATGCCTCACTAGGCTCAAGCAATCCTCCCACCTCAGCCTCTGAAGTAGCTGAGGTATAGACACATGCCATCACACCCACCTAGTTTTTTGGGTAGAGCTGGGTTCTTGCTACATTGCTCAGGCTAGTCTCAACTCCTGACCTCAAGCGATCCTCCCACCTCAGCCTCCCAAAGTACTGGGATTACAGGCATGAGCCACCACTCTCAATCAACCACTTTTCTTTCCTGAAGCAGGCAATAAAAACTGACTGACCTTTTTCTGAAATAGTTCATCCCAGAGAGGCCCTCTCTATACCCAGAGGAAAAGAATATTCTTATCTCTGAAGACACTGGGACAGGGAGAAGAGAATCGCAACAAACAAGATTTCTTAAATGCCCCTGCATTTTATTACCATTAGATCATACCATTGTCCTGCAATCATGTTGCACAAATATCTATAAAAATACAGTTTTCCCTCTTTCTTTGGTGTTTTCATTTTTAAAGCCTCCTGTGTAATATAAAATTTATGCTAAATAAATTCATGTGCTTTTCTCTTGTTAATGTGTCTTCTGTTATAGACATCTCAGCCATGAGATTTGTGATGGGTGAGAAGATATTTCTTGTCAACTCCTTTATCACAAACAAAAATAATTCTCTCAATAAGTGTTTCTTATTTTACACAATTTCTTTAAAGTTTAACCCTACTTACTGGAACATGCACTGTTTCTAAATTTATAAAATCAAAATATTTCTCCAGATATGCTAGCCAAGCAAAATAAACAGCTATTTTAAAAATATTCCTAAATACATGATGATACTATAATAATAATAATGACCTTAGTATGCTTGAAATTTAAATACAAAGAATAAAATTATAATTGTAGTGCTGTGTCACTAAAGAGTTGAATGGTTAAGATACATTAAAGAAAGAGGAATAATACATTTTCTTTGTTTTTTAAAATATCATTGATTAGAAGATGTGACAATTTAGTAACAGCTGTTTATAGAAGAAATTACAGTAAGTGAATTTATAACATTGGTATATTAGAATTTCATAACTATTAAAATGTAGACATATGTATACATTATATTCACATATGTATGTATAAATACACATATGCAAGCACACACACATACATACATATAGAATTATTTCAAGGAATCCCTTGCATGTTATGGATTCTTGGCATCATGAAGAAGGAGAAAAATAGCTTAGTGTGAGAGTTCTCCAGGTATAGTTTTTGTACTTTCAGATGTAAAATACAAAGGCAACCATATCTGCATAGAACTGTTCTGCATATTTGCTATTTGAAAGAAACACTGTAATTAACACTATGGTTAACATGACTTATGCATGTTTAAATCAAAAGAAAAATAATATATTTAAAGTAAGGGGAAAAGTAAAAATATTCTGCCCTAATTGGCAGCTTTTTTTCTATATTAGTGTGGCCTTCTATGAAGGTTCCCACAACTCATAGAAGACTGTCAGCTTCTGCACAAACTCAATAGAGTTCTTGTCTTTTTATTTGATGTGCTTTTGATGTTCAAGTTTGTTCTGTAGCTATTAATGTCTCCCCTGGCCTAGCTACTTTTTTTCTCTTTTCCAGAAATTTGTAGTCCTAACATGTCTTAACTCTGTTTCTGATGCCTGAAGCATTTGCATCAGGCAAATGCTTTCTTGTTAGTGGAAGGAACGATATAAAATCAGCAAGCCTGTTGTTGAATGGCTCCACAAAAGTCAAAGTAATATTCTCAGATAAGTGAAGCTAACAATTCTAGCAAGATGTTCTTTCCATCCAGAAGCAGTTTTCTTGCTTGCCATGGATGTTATCATATCTTTTGTGATTAATCAATTAAAAAAATTCCCAGTAGTTTGGGAGGCCGAGGCAGGCAGATCACTTGAGGTCAGGAGCTCGAGACCAGTCTGGCCAGCATGGTGAGACCCTATCTCTACTAAAAATACAAAAATTAGCTATGCCTGGTGGGGTGCACCTGTAATCCCAGCTATTCAGGAGGCTGAGGTAGGAGAATTGATTGAACCTGGGAGGCGGAGGTTGCAGTGAACCAAGGTCACGCCACTGCACTCCAGCCTGGGCAACAGAGCAAGACCTTGTCTCAAAAAAAAAAAACAAAAAAAAAACTCCTGTGTGATTCACAGGCTACTCATACTCTATATTATTTTTCTTTGAGGCCTGAAGATTTGTTTTCAGGGTATACTCTCTGAACAGAGGTTTTGATAGTTCAGTTTTTTCAAAAAAGTTTGTACAAGTTGAACCTAGACAAATCAATAAAGACAACCCTACCTACAAAATAAACACAGTCAAACCTACTTAAGAAAAAGCCACCACTAATTTAACAATAATTATAGTTTCTTCCAAAAGTTAGAAATGACATGTCAATGAAATAGCATTCTTATTCTATGGATAGTATAACAGGGTTTTTGTGAAATAATTATAATCCAGCTTCTCAATCATTAAACTTCCTTGAAAATATCTATAAACTGAATAAAAAACAAAACAATTAGATATCTATCTCTCTGCAAAAATAGTGGACAATGTGCCCATATCTACCTAGGCTAATAACCTATATTATTTATACCATTTTCCAGTTTCCATGGTGTACATACTTGTACCATGGGTAATTTCAAGTTACCAAATCCTCATAATTGGAAGGAGATATGTACACCTGGGTCTTAGGAGGTAGTACTAGCTAGTGCCAGCACATCACAGATCTAAGTGATTGTTGTTGAATTTCCCATAATGTGCAAAATAATATGAAAATGTCAGTGCAAAGAAGTTGAACTTAGGACTAAGAACTTTTAGTAATATAAGTTACAGGTTTCCCAGTGTTCTCAATTAAAATCTTAATACGTGATACCCTTTTATTTTCATAGCACTTTTTAATGTCTGAAATTATCAATTTTATTTATTGATGTTTGTCTGTCTCCTCATAACTAACAGTGGAACTCCATAAAATTGGGATTACATAAGTTTTGTAGAATGTTTATCTAGTAACAACAAATATACATAGCATGTATTGGGCCCTTCATTAACATGTTAAGTAAATAAGTCAACCTTTAAGTTAAAGTGCTATACATTTGGTTCTAAGTTACATTAATGTTTCATTTTTTAAGTAATTAATAATTTTATTTAAAAATTGTGGTAATATGGATTTGGGTAGATACTGTTAATCTTTACTCCCATGTTTTATGCAGGTATCTCTTTTGTAAAAAAAATAGCTTTATATTGAATTTTAAAAACTCCTTTTATAGGTTACAGATGCCAATTTGTAAGCATACTCTGATGCCTATCTAAATAATAATGTTTTGACAGTTATTAAAGTCCTACAGAAAATAAGCTGGACCATGTAGCTTTACAACACAGATATAGGAGGGAAAAAAGAATTGAAAATCATTTATATTGCTACTTTAACATAGAGTTAATTGGGGCTTATTTAAAAATTCCTTAATATTTCAATTTTAATTCCAAACTGTGATATTTATTTATTTCATTAATTTTAAATATTAATTTAGCGTTTACTATGTGCTAGCGTTTAATGTGTAGGTACCACAGTGAAAAGCACAGAATACTAATCTTAGAGGAAAAATATTTTAAGAAAGATATGGAATATAAACAAGAGAATGAACAACTAAATAACAATAATATGGACCCTGTGGAAAATATATAAAAGATAGGAACAATTCTATATGATTTATATTGGCCGATCAGGGAAGTTTTCTTTGTAGAGTGACATTTCAGAAGAGACATGAAAAATAGAAAGAAGTAGAAAGGCAGGTGGATCAGCAGGTAGAGCACCTTTGGTTGGAATTAGTTTGGATTTTTTAGGGAACAATATGAATTCCACGGTACCTCGAGAACTGTGAGAATAGAAAAGAGTGATGGGAGTTGATCCAAAGAGTAGGCTGGGTGATTTCATTTTGGCTCCTGTGGGTTTTGTTAAGGAGCTTGGATTTTATTGTAAATGTAATGGAGAAGTACTGGAGACTTATAAAGCGAGGAGTGATGAGATTTGACGTAGAATTTTTGGAGATTTGTCTGGCTACTATATGGAGATATGAAGAGTAAGTTCTAGGGATACATGTAGAACCTGCAAGCTCTTACAGATGAAAGATGATGGACATGTCAGAAATCATTGGAAAGTAGTAGCCAGGACTTGGTAATATATTATTATGGGTAATGAAGGAAAGGGCAGTTAAGAATCACTTCTAAATCTGGCCTGAGCAACTAGAAGAATAGTGCTTTTTACCGAATTAGGAAGACTGGTGTTAGAGTAAATTATGCCCACTAGGTATTTACTGTATGAGTCTGCAGCTCAAGGTGGAAAATTGGGGCTAAAGATGTGTTCTTTGGAGTCAATGATGATGACATTCGATGGTATTTATAGCCTCAAAGCTAGATGAGATTACTAGTAAGTATATACAGTTAGAGAAGAGAAAAAAACCCAAGAACTGAGCCCAGGAGCACTCCAACCTTTAGTGACCCAAACTAGTAAGAAGGTCTAGCAAAAGATAAGAAGTTGCAGCCAGGAAGAAAACCAGAGTATGATATAAAAGCCAAGCAAAAACACAATACAACATAACCACAACCACAACAACAAAAACATGTTTCAAGAAGTAGTGAACTGAACTGCATCTGTTAAGTCATATTAGAAGAAACACAGATTGAATTTTCAATTATATTGGAGGAATTTTATTAGAGTAGTGGAGAAGAAAACCTAATTCACCAAACTTAAGAGAAAGTGAAGGAAAATAAGTAAACAGGCGGTGTATTAAATTCTCTTAAGGAGTTTTGCTAAAAAGAGGATTAGATAAATGGGCAACAGCTGGAAAGAATTTAGACAAATGGGTTCGGGAAAGTTTTGTGGGTTTTGTTTTTTAGTAATAAGATATATTGAAGCATATTTGTATTTTGATGAAATAATCTAGTAGGACAGGAAGAAGTGAAAAAAATGATAAGGAAAATCTTTGATGAGACAAGAAGAAATTTAATTTAGTACAGAAGTGGCTAGAGATAGAAGCAGAAAGAATTTATTCATTAGAACAAGAGGAATGGAAAGTTGAACTGGAGTTGGAAAAGATAAGATATGTCTCTTCTGCTTACTGCTATTTTATCATTGAAATAAAAAGTGAAGTTATCAGCTGACAATGGGAAAATTGAAAGGGTTGATGCAGAAGGTTAAAGAAACAACTACAAAACAGTCAACTCAAGCGTTTAAGAATAAATGATGGCAGAATTACTAAGCACAGTTAGAGACAGCATGGGATTTGCTGTCATGAATGAAAATGAGATGAGAAAGCATGGGGTGGGCGGGCGTGTATGTGTGTGTTTTGCAACTTTAAATACTCAAATGAAGTCAAGGATAATATTTAAACTCTATAGGGAGGAATCCTTTCTAAATAGTCATATCATATTAAATAGTTGTGAAATATTTTTACTAATATTCCTGGATACAGGCATACTATAGGTAAAGAGCTTGTTAAATGTGAGTTTGGATTTCCTAGGAATGTATGCCTGAGGGAGAGATTCACAAAGCATTTGAACATGGATCAAAGGGCATGCTTTTAGTAACAAATCTATAAGCACAAGAAAAGAAGTGAGGAGATGAAGAAATAATAAATAGTGAAAAAATAAGCTGATGTCAGTCACTTCTTAGAATGAGATTATGGTAGTTTGTTTGCAAATATGGCCATATAAATTATTTCCAGCTATGTATGCACACTCATTTTCAATATGTTTTTTATCACACCCATGAAAAGCAGAATCTATTATTTCACCCCTTAAATCTGGGTTATGCTTGTGACTAGCCTTGGCCAACTGAATGCAGAGGAAGTGACGCTATGTAACTTCTGAGCCTAGGCCTCAAGATATCTCACAGCTTCTTCATTTGCCTTCTTGAAACGCTGCTACCATCATGTAGAAAACTAGGGCATGAGAGATCATGTATATATGAGACAGAGAGAGAGAAAGAGAGAGAGAGACCTAGCTGACACCTAGCAATAACCACCAGAAATTGCCAAAACACAAACTCATGAGCTAATAAATTGTTATTTGAAGCTATTACATCTTAATGGTTTGTAATGTAGCAATAAACAATTGATACAGGGACATTAGAGTATACGAGCTAGAAAAATAAATTATAATGAGCTGTGTTAATTACTGCCCCATTTCAGTCCTGGACTCATCTAAATATCCTATCATATAAAGAACAAATTTCAATGCTTTCAGTTTAACTTGAATGAAATAAAAAAGAGAAGAATGAAAAGAATATAGTTAATGTATACAATACAAATACACAGATTAAACACCGAAGCTTTTTATTTTATATTTGTAAATACTCTAGAGAGCTCAGACAAAACCATTACACACAATGATCTTCACATTCATCAGTACAAACTAACACATTCAGGGATAGGAGCCACTCACTCCCCAGAAACTCCTGCATCAGTTGGCATTTCAGTACAATCCACTACAAGAAGTGGTTTGTTTAATACTACCATGGATAAATAACAGCCAATTTCCCCTTGGAAAGGAGCTCAACCCACTTTCAAGCCCAATAACATGAAACAACCATATCCTACAACTTCATATTTGCGTCTCTTTGTTGCGGCAACTCCTAATACTAATTAGGCAACTCCTTATACTAATATAAGGTCCATTCAGCAAACAGAAACCATACCAGTTATTTGAAAAGAGAAAACTTAATATAAATAATTGTTAACTGGTTATCTGAAAGCCTAAAATGAGATCTCTAAAGTATCATAATTGTAGCAGTTACAAAGAATAGTTAACAAATATGGAGTTGAAAGGATAGATAAATTATATTTAAGTTATTACAGTTTATAGGAAAGGACCCTAAGAAGCCAAGACTACAACCTCTGATGAAAAGGTCCTGCACAGCTAATGTTGGTGTCTCCAATCTTGGAATCTTTTAAGCCTGGAATCCTGACTTCTAAAAATAGGACACCAAGTTAGTTAGTGTTGGTGTCTCTAGGAGTGAGACAAAATGAAACTGATTATGCAAGGGTTGGAAAAATGGCAAACCAGATGTAGCTGCTGGTGTAAGAAGAAATTTTTCCTGCTTAGGTAAAGAAACATTGCTGCAGTGACTCAAAGTTACAAGCAGATAAGGAGCTCACAGGATGCCACAAAAACAGGAACAAGAAAGTCCCTCTTCTTCCTCCAGGCTTGTAGTCTTTCTCTAGAGCATCTTTTGGGAAGAGCCAGTTATTGAGCCAGGTAGCAGGGCAGAAATGTGTTTTGCAGATATCTAGTTTCAATATCACAAAACAGAGTCTAGAAGAGGGAGTATAGAGGTGAAGACAATACCTTAATAAGCTGAATACAACCCAGAGAATAAGAAAGAAACAGATTAGTGTAGGTGAGACAAATCTGAGAGTTTAGGTCCCATATTAGAGAGGATTTAGTGGTGCAACCCTTTTGGTTTAGGGTGAAACCCTCTGCTGCAACAACATCAATGACAAAAGATCATTTCTAGCAGGCACTGTAGCCCAGTTTAGAATCATCTTGTTCTATAGAATGGCATTAAATCGTTTTCAGATTGCAACAGCCCAAAGTATTAATAGAGAACAAATAGAAATTGTGTCTGTAATAAGGTAATATCATCATTGGCATTTAATTATTTCTACAACAATTTTTGAAGAAAATACTTTTCAAAACATAAATATTAATCAGGGTATGACTGAGCACTGGCAAGAAGAATATAAAATATATGACTCAACAAGACAAACCACACAATTTTTTTAAATGGCATATATACTATGAATAAAAACATGTAAGAGTGATTAACATCATTAATTATCAAGCAAATGCAAATTAAAACTGCAGTTGAATACCACAGTATATCCACAGGGATGAATAAAAATAAAGATTGTAGACACCAACTGTTGGTGATGATATGAAGCAACTAGGATTTTCATATAACATTTGTGGGAATGCAAAATGGTACAAACTCTCCTGAAAAAGGCTTGGTAATTTCTTATAAACCAAAGCACATGATTCCAAGTCTAGGAATTTACCCAAGAAAAATGAAAACATGTACACAGAAAAACATGAGACAAATGTTCACACAAATTTTTTTCATAATTTCCAAAACCTTAATTATATCAAGGTATCTGTCAATAGGAGTGCAGATTAACTAATATACACCTATGCAATGGAATACTACTCAGTAATAAAAAGGAAGACACTACTGATATATGTAAAAAACATGTGTGAAACTCAAAAACTTTGAGTGATATAAGCCTTCTAACACAAAATACACATACTATATGGCTCTATTTTTATACAGTTCCAAAAAAGCTACAACAAATGTATTATGAATAAAAACAAAATATGATTTTAGATTTAAAATGGGGTCAGAGATTGATTTGGAAGGGTCATGAATGCACTCTGGGGAGATGGTAGTGTTACTTATCTTGATATGGGCTTAAGTCATGTGGGACACTTTTTTAAAAAATCTCAAAATCTAATTTATTATGTTAGAGTCTTATCAAAAAGAATATAAAATCTATAAATATTGAACTATAGTTAATCTTATGTATGTCAAAAATATAATGGAGTAGAATATTGATATTTTCAGCTTTATAATTGATAGTAAATAAGCTATGGACATAAGAGGAATGTATAAAATGATATGTGATAGTAATCAAGTAAACATATTAAAATGTTAATAGTGAAATATAGGTAGCGTGTATATGCATATTTACTGTAACAATCTTTTAACATGCCCTGTGCTGAGAACTTTATTTTTATTTTTTTATTTATTTACTTTTTGAGACAGGGTCTCAATCTGTTGCCCAGGCTGGAGTACAGTGGTGCGATCTTGGCTCACTGCAACCTCCGCCTCCCAGGTTCAAGCGATTCTCCCACCTCAGCCTCCCAAGTAGCTGGGACTACAGGCATTCACCACCATGACCAGCTAATTTTTTTTTATTTTTTTTGGTAGAGACAGGGTTTCATCATTTTGGTCAAGCTGGTCTCCAACACCTGACCTCAAGTAATCTGTCCACCTCAGCCTCCCAAAGTGCTGGCATTACAGGCATGAGCCACCACACCAAGCCCCGAAAACTTTGCATAACAAGAACTGTAGAAAAAAAGAATACTATGCACAGCAGGAGACCAGTCACCATGAACACTAACTAGAAGAACAAACGAGTAATAAACACAGGCCAACAAGATTTTAAGATTGGAGTTAGTCAAAAACTGGAAAATTTATTCTTAAAATATTTAAAGAGATAAGCAAGACTGATAATTTTATTAGAGAACTGGAAATTATTTTTTGAGAAGACCTTAGCATGTTTGAAAGAAAACCAAACATACATTCAAGAAATAAAATTGAAATAAGAACTCAGAAAATGGATTCAATGGCAGATTTCAATTCCCTGAAGGGAAAGTTGATGTACTGCACAATATATCAGAAGAAAACTCTGAATTTAGCATAGCAATAAAATGAATAGGAAATACAGAAAACAATCAGAGAAAAAAGTAAGCTTTCATGTGTATAATTGGTGTCTCAAACCAAGAGGAGACATCTGAGCAAAAACAATTCTTAAAAAAATACATGGCTGGAAAATTTCCAAAATAGATGAAAGACATCAAACCACACCTGCAAGGAAATCTTCAAGCCCCAAGCAGAGTAAATGCAAAGCAAACCACACATAAGCACATCTTACCACAACTACTGAAAATACAATGACAAAGGACATGTAAAAAGTAATGAAAGGAAAACAAGGAAAATTGCCTTCATAAAAGATTTGACTTCTCAACAATATAACCTGAAAATTATCTTTAATTAAGTTTTAAAAAGCCAGTAGAAAATAGATACCCAGGGTTATTTCTAAAAGTAGGAAAAATTACCCCCAAAATATAACTAAATGTTATATTTTGAATATTCCTTAAGAAAGGAATGCGGCGTAATGAGAATGTTAATTGTAATCATAAATATGAATAAATACTGGCTTTATAAAGCAATAATAGTAATATAATCAAAATTAGTAGCCCCAACATAAGTAATAAGTCAAAGGAAATAAATGGATTATAATGTTCTAAGATCTCTTACTGTCAGAAAAGAGGCAAATGTACCAATTAACACAATTAACAAGAGACATTTATATGTCAATGACACATATTGTAATTCCAGAGTAAACATACAAAAACCATCAAAAGTTCTTAAGTAGCAAACAGAATATTGAGAATAATAAAATCATCAAATAAAATGAGCCTAGAAAAAAATGGAAAAGAAATAAAAACGAAGCAGAAACTCCAGAAATAGTGTACTAAGATATATATTTAAAGAAAAGTTATCAGTATTTGTATTACGTGAGTGAGTTAAAATGTCCAATTAAAATGAAGCATTATCACACTGAAAAAATGTATACATTGTTTAGAAAGGAAATAAACAAAATGTTCAAACACATAAAAATAGGAAACTCTTTGGAAAAAAAAATACACCATGTAAAAAAGTAAACAAAATAGGGCTTGTAGCTATACTAATATTCAACAAAGTGAACTTTAAGCTAAAAAGATTTCAAAGATAAAAATTAATATTTTACAATAACAAATATCAATTAATTCAGGATGTTAAATTAATTACTCTTAAAATATATAAAACAAGTAAAAAGATACATGCTTGTTGGTCAGAGTCTAGAAAATTTCAATTTGATAGAAGGAATAAGTTCAAGAGATGTGCTGTGCAACATGTTGACTATAGTAAATAACAATGTATTGTATTCTTGAAAATCTTTAAGAGAGAAAAAATACATATCAAAGAGATACATAAATGTATAATTATACCAGGAGATTTTTCCCACATTTCTGTCAGTATAACTGACTGACACAGAAAACAGTAAGGCTGTAAAAAATTTGAACATCATTGAATACATGGATCATAAAGCTATATAGAATACTCAGCTAACATCTAGAGAAAACACATGCTTCCTAATGGACATGGAACATTACCAAATGCTGGCCCATAAAGAAAATCTCAACAAATTTTACATGATTTAAATTGTGTTCTTTGACGTCAGAGGAATTAAGTTAGAAATCAGTAACAAAAAGAAAACTAGAAATTAAAAATTAAGCAACATACTTCTAAGTAATCTAAATCTAAAAAATATGTCCAGTATTATCATTGGAAAAATGCAAATTATATTTGTAATGAGATACCACCACACCCCATCAGAATTGCTGAAGTTAAAGATTGACAATATTTAATTTGAAGGGGACGTGCAGTAACTGGAATTTTCATACATACTGTTAGGAGTGTAAATGAGTGTAATGTCGGTCCTCTGTTTGGCAGTAAGCACTAAAGCTCAAAATACATGGCTTTTTACTCAACGATTCTAATTCTGGGTATAGAAGACTGCATAAGTGCACCAAAAAAGATAGACAAGAATGTACACTATAGCATTGTTCATAATAGCAAAATTTAAAACAAAATTATATATTCCTGTGACTACATAGTGTACTTATAGAAAGGAAACTGAGCAAATGATAACTATACACAAAATGTGGATGAATCTTACAAACATAAAGTTGAGCAAGATATTTCAGACACAACAGAGTGTACAATATCGGATCTCATTTATATTAATATAAAGTTCAAACAGTGAAAACTTGACTATAGTTGTAGAAGTCACGATAGGAATTACATTGTGAGTGAAGCGGAGGGATTAAGATGGAATGTAGGGACTGGGAGATAGTATGGAGAGAGAGACTTCTGGAGTACTAGATATGCTCTATTTTCTGATTTGAGTGATTGTTAACATGGCCTTTTTCACCGTATGAAACTTCATCTATGTGACAGTCTTTATGTACCTATGTTTACTTATGTTATACCTAATTTAAATAGTTTTCTTTTTTAAAAAAGTCAAGTTAAGGAGAAAATAGTGGAACATGAGAACAACAGTGGATATATACACCCTGCCAAAAAATTAAATTAAACCATGCGGTAAAGTTCTCTGCCCTCCAGCCAGCCCTTTACCTGTAATATGCAGGCCATCTAAATGTAGCTGAACAACATCGGCATACTCAAAAGTACTGAAATGAACAGTATATCCAGAAAGCCAGGGAATCGGGATAAAAAAGTGGCATAGTCTGAGACATAATGTCTTTGTGACTAATGGTGACAGCAGTGGATATCAGAAAGAGATAGTACATTGTTCTCCAAATTAACAGCTTGGCCTTGTTTAGGACTTATTCTGTCAGCAGAGAATAGGTTGGACTTAGACCATAGTTTAGGGCAATAAAGACCAAAAAAAAACAAACAAACAAGGCAGCAGTTGTTACCTTATGTGTTTGTATTCTTCCTTATGTCATCATTATGTCCCTAACACATAAAATTTTGATGAAAATAATCTTTCAACAAATGTTTGCTTATTTGAGTTGTTTACAATTAACAGAAATAACAGCTCTTACTAGAATTTGGGGGCCCTTGGTAGTTGATGTATTCAATCAACTAGTTGATGTATTCAATCAACTAGTTGATGTATTCCATCTTAGAAGAGGAAAATCAAGATGTCCAAACAAGACTCCACTGATTGACAACCCGTCCCTTGGAGGATCACTAAATTTAACAACAATCTACACAAAACAAAAGCACCTTTATAAAAACCAAAAATTAGGTGAGCACTCACAGTACTTGGTTTTAACTTTATATCACTGAAAAAGGCACTGAAGAGGATAGGAAAGATAGCCCTGAATTGCCTACAGTACCGTTCTCCCATCCCCAGGCAGTGGCTACATGGTGCTGACAGAGAATCTCTGTGCCTGAGAGAGGGAGAGTGCAATAATTGTGAGATTCTGCACTGAACTCAGTGCTGTCCTATCACAAGCAAAACCAAGCTGAATTCAGCTAATGCCTACCCACAGAGGGAGCATTTAGTCCAGACCTATCTAATATGTCTGGCAACAGACTTTTCAGTGGAAACTTTATAAGTCAGGAGAGAGTGGCATCACATATTTATTGTGCTGAAGGAAAAAACCTTTTACCAATGAATAGCATATCTGATGAAAGTAATCCTTCACACATGAAGGAGAAATAAAGACTTTCACAGACAAACAAGAGCTGAGGGATTTCATCAACACCAAACCTGTC
This sequence comes from Gorilla gorilla gorilla, assembly GCF_029281585.2. NCBI lineage: Eukaryota > Metazoa > Chordata > Mammalia > Primates > Hominidae > Gorilla > Gorilla gorilla. Next base: position 20,997,911 of record NC_073230.2, read on the forward strand.
CTACAAGAAATGCTAAAGGGAATACTTCAATCAGAAAGAGAAAAAAAAAGGTTAATGAGCAATAAGAAATAATCTGTAGGTTCAAAACTCCCTGGTAATAGTAAGTACACAGAAAAACACAGAATATTATAACACTGTAACTGTGGTGAGTAAACTACTCTTATCTTAGATAGAAAGACTAAAAGATGAACCAATACAAAATAAATAACTACAACAACTTTTCAAGACGTGGAAAGTAAAATGAGATATAAATAGAAACTATAAAAAGTTAAAACGCAAGAGGAAGAAGTTCAGTTGTCAAGTTTCTATTAGCTTTCTTTTTGCTGGTTTGCTTATGCAAACAGTGTTAAGTTGTTATCAGCTGAAATAATGAGTTATAACAGTATTTGAAAGCCTCATGATAACCTCAAATCAAAAATTATACAACAAATATACAAAGAACAAAAAAACAAGAAATTAAATCATACCACCAGAGAAAATCACCTTCAATAAAAAAGAAGACAAGAAGAAAGAGAACACCTCAAAACAACCAGGAAACAAATAACAAAATGGCAGAAATCCTCAATTATCAGTAATAACACTGAATGTAAATGAACTAAACTCTCCAATCAAATGACATTTGGTGGTTGAATGATTCCAAAAAATAAGACCTAATGATCTGTTTCCAACAAGAAAAACACTTCACTTATAAAGACACATGTAGACTGAAAATACAGAGATGAAGATATTTCATGCCAAAGGAAACCAAGACAAAGCAGAAGTAGCTGTACTTATATCAGAAAACATAAATTTCAAGATAAAAACCATAAGAAGAGGCAAAAAAGGTCATTATATAATGAAAAAGGGGTCAATTTAGCAAGAGGATATAACAATTGTAAATATATATATGCACCCAACACTGGAGCACCAAATATATGAAGCAAATATTATTAGAGCTAAAGATAAAGATAAATCCCTATACAATAATAGCTGGAGACTTCAACACACCACTTTCAGAATTGGAAAGGTCTTCCAGACAGAATATCAAAAAAGAAACATCAGTCTTAATCTGCACTATAGACAAAATGGACCTAATAGATATTTACAGAACATTTTATCCAATGACTACAGAAGACATTCTTTTCCTCAGCACATGGATTATTCCCAATAACAGATCATATGTTAGGTCACAAAACAAATCTTACAACATTCAATAAAATTGAAATAATATCAAGCATCTTCTCTGACAACGATGGAATAAAACTAAAAGTCAATAACAAGAAGAATTTTGGAAACTATACACATACATGGAAATTAAACAATATGCTCCTGGCTGACCAGTCAATGAAGAAATTAAGAAGGGAACTGAAATTTTCTTGAAACAAATGATAAATGGAAACACAGCATACCAAAACCTATGGGATACAGCAAAAGCAGTACTAACAGGAAAGTTTACAGTTATAAGCACCTACATCAAAAAAGAAATATTTATGCAAAATCCTCAACAAAATACTAGCAAACCAAAATCAACAACACATTAAAAAATTATTCATCCTGAACAAGTGGGATTTATCCCAGGCATGCAAGAATAGCTCAACATACACAAATCAATGTGATAGAGCATATCAACACAATGAAGAATAAAATCCATATGATGATTTCAACTGACGCAGAAAATTCAGTATTCCTTCATGACAAAAAAAAAAAAAAGAAGAAAAACCCTAAAAACCCTTGGTATAGAAAGAACATACTTCAACATAATAAAAGCCACATGCAACAGACCCATAGCTAGTATCATACTGAATGAGAAAAATCTGAAGCCTGTCCTCTAAGATCTGGAACATGACGAGTATGCCCACTTTTATCACTGTTATTCAACATAGTAGTGGAAGTCTTAGCTAGAGCAATCAGACTTAAAAAAGAAATAAGGGACATTCGAGCTGGAAAGGACGAAATCAAATTATCCTTGTTTGCAGATGATATGATCTTGTATTTGGAAAAATCCTATGACACCACCTAGCAATTGTTGAAACTGATAAACAAATTCAGTAAAATTGCAGGATATAAAATCAACATAAATCAGTAGCATTTCTCAATGCCAATAGCAAACAATCTGAAAAAGAAATCAATAAAATAATCCCATTTACAATAGCTATGAATAAAATAAAATACCTAGGAATTAACTGAACCAAAGACATGAAAGATCTCCACAATAAAAAGTATAAAACATTGATGCAAAAAATTGAAGAGGACACAAAAAAGGAAAGATATTCCATGTTCATGGATTGGAATAATTAATATTATTTAAATGTCCATATGACCCAAAGCAATCTACAGATTCAATACAATTCCTACAAAATACTAATTACATTCTTCACAGAAATAAAAAAATTCTAAAATTTATATAGACACCCAGAATAGCCAAGACTATCCTAAGCGAAAAGAATAAAACTAGAGGAATCACATACGTAACTTCAAATTATTCTGCAGAGCTACAATATCAAAAAAGGCCTGGTAATGCCATAAAAATAGACACACAGATGAGGGGAAAAGAATAGAGAACCCAGAAATAAATTCATACATCTAAGGTGGACTCATTTTTGACAAAAGTGCCAAGAACATACATTGGGGAAAGGACAGTTTCTTCAACAAATGGGAAAACTGGATATCCATATGCCGAAGAATGAAACTAGACCCCTATCTCTCACCATATGTAAAAATCAAATGATAATGGATTAGAGACTTAAATCTAAGGCTGAAAACTATGAAACTACTGAAAGAAAACATTGGGGAAACTCTCCAGGACATTGGACTGGCCTTGTAGAGTATTCTTGAGTAATACTTTACAAGCACAGGCAACGAAAACCAAAATGGAAAAAATGGGAGCACATGAAGTTTAAAAAAAACTTCGTATGGCAAAGGAAACAATCAACAAAGTGAAGAGACAACCCACAGAATGGGAGGAAATATTTGCAAACTACCTATGTGGCAAAGGATTAATAGCCAGAATATATAAGGAGTTTAAACAACTGTATAGGAAAAAAGTCTAATAATCCAATTCTAATTAATAAATGGGTAAAAGATCTGAATAGACATTTCTCAAAAGAAGACATACAATTGGCAAACAAGTATATGACAAGGTATTCAACATCACTGGTCATCAGAGAGATGCAAATTACAACTATAGTGAAATATCATATTATCCCATTTAAAATGTCTTTTATCCAAAAGACAGGCAGTAACAAATGTTGACAAGGATGTAGAGAAAAGAGAACCCTTGTACACTGTTGGTGGGAATGTAAATTAGTATAACTATGGAGAGGAATTTAGAGGTTCCTCAAAAAACTAAGAGTAGAACTACCATATGATCCAGCAATCCCATTGCTGAATATATACCCAAAAGAAAGGAAATCAGAATATTAAAGAGGTATCTGCACTCTCATATATATTGCAGCACTATTCAAAATAGCCAAGATTTGAAGTCAACCTGCGTGTTCATCAACAGAAGAATGGATAAAGAAAATGTGGCACTTATACACAATGGAGTACTACGCAGCCATAGAAGGAATAAGATCATGTCATTTGCAACAACATGGATGGAACTGGAGGTCATCATGTTAATTCAGGCACAGAAAGACAAACTTTGCATGTTCTTGCTTATTTGTGGGAGCTAAACATTAAACTCATGGAGACAGAGAGTAGAAGGATGTTTGCCAGAGGCTGTGAGGTGGGTAGGGAAGAAGGTGGGGACCGTTAACAAGTGAAAAAAAAAAAATAGAAAGAATGGATATGACCTAGTATTTGCTAGCACAACAGGGTGACTATAGTCAAAAATAATTTAATTGTACATTTAAAAATAACTAAAAGAGTATAACTAGATTGTTGGTAACACAAAGGATAAATGTTTGAGGTGATGAATATCCCCATTTACCCTAATGTGATTATTAAACATGCCTGTATCAAAATATCTCATATAACCCATAAATATATACACTTACTATGTACCCAGAAAAATTAAAAATTAAAAAAAAGTTTAGATAGACAGTTATCCTTCTTGGTAGCAGAGAGTCTAACAAAGTGTTTAATTGATTTGATGATGTGGTACATTTTGCATTGCATATATACACACCTATGAAGAGATTGTAAGCATTCTATTACCTGTAGAAAAACTAATATTATTCTCTATACGTTTAGAGACAACTGGTTTTCATTTAAAACCATTGATTAAATCTTTTGCAATTACCTAGCTTTATTCTAGAGGTTTCTTAGGCTGACATTTAAAAACTTTTCTGCCATTATTGTCCTATCAGCAACAAAGCAGCTTTGAACGAATACTTTCTATGATAGTCACAACTGTCCATCGTCTGTTCCCTGTCAATGCTGTTGTTTCCCTGGCAGTATCTGCTACTGCAAAAGCCTTCCCATCTACTTCCTTCTTATCTACCAAGGCCCACATGTGCTTCCAGAATTTGTCTCCATCCTTGCAGTCCTAGGTCACATTTTGCCTGCTCTAAGAAGTTTCCTCACTCCTCCAGCCTCTACTCCTCCCCACCTAACACAATCATAATTGATCCCTTACTTCCAGACCTTCCTCTAGGGTCTTAAGTGGCACATTATTGTTAAACATTTTTCATAGCTCTCCTGTCGTTTACCTATGTTTGTGGTTATCTGCCTTTCTAAATTGTGAGACCCTAAGTCCTTGTCTTAGTTAATTTTGAGTTTCCCTCTGCATCAGAGCACGTTTTATGTGTGCCGTAAAATTTGGTCTAATGTCTTTGGCTTAGCTTGTTTGAACTTCTTATAGTTCCAAACACATATTTTGGATTACTCCGGGAAGTATAATGCCTTATACCTATATCTGCCATAAATATCTCCATTCAATTTTCCCCCCATTTTTTCACTGGACAATGTTCACAGTTGGCCAGGAGCCCAACTATGGAGAGATCTTCTTTACCAACATATGGCTGAACTGAATGATTGCGCTGGACTTGAGTGTGCTCATTTAAGTCTAATGAGGTCCATAGAGGTGACTGTATGACTCATAACATGAAGTCATTTTTCCAATTAGCATTCTGACAAATGCATTAGAAAGAGAGCCCTTTCAATAGATTTCCACAGCTGCTGAAGGGATCAGGTGTCAGAAGATTTTCAGCTTTGTTCGGCTGTTCTGGTCAAATAACTTATTTTTACCCAGACTTTGCCACTTGATGCAGCTGGCAGTGATCATATGTCATCTGAGCCTGAGCCCAGTTTAAAAATGGTCCTGTTACAGTGATAGAACTTAAGAAATTTCAGGAGGGATCAGCTGTAACTTTTGATTGACTCATTAGTCTTTTTTTAAAATGAGGTTATTTCCAGATAGTATAATACAAAAAAAATTTTTAAAAACAACCCCATTCATGAGGATTAGCACTTGGTATAGAACATGTATTTCCAAGCATAATAAAAAGGACTACAGACCCTGATATTACCCTAAAATAACACCTAATTCAACTTTGGCCTTCCACCACCTTTGTATTCAAAGTCAACACATAACATCTCATTTGCATAGAAAGAAGAAAGGATTTTAAAATCAACAGCCCTTCTCCAAGCCAATCAACTGCACTGATTTATAGGGATTCTCTTTTGAGTGAGTCACTGAGGTACTGGCCTCCATTCAACAATATTTGATATTCAAGAATGTATATTAGTATCTTAGAGAAACTTGGATTATGTACATTTAAAAATAAAGATAATCCTTAGATGGAAGTTTTCTAAACAATTAGGACATTCTAGATTATCTGCAGAAGTTTGGATATCATCTCTCAAGAAATTGGATGTTGCCCTATTTGTTACAGGACTATTAAAATGTATTTATTTTATCTTAAATGACAGGTATAATTACAAAATTAAAATGGAGTCTTTTTTAATAATAGGAATTTTTGACTATGATATTATAGTTGGAAAATTAAACTTCACTCAGTATCAGAGATAATTTTGTAAAGCATTTAGTAGAGTGCCTGACAGTTAATACATACAATAGAAAGAAACTACTGTTATTATGTTATGATTTGTTACTGTTAAAATAAGTTTTCTAAGTAATTTGAATATAAATTATAAAACAAGTCAACATTGTTTTCTTCCTCTCTTTTAGTTCATCAAAGTGAAGTTCTTATGTTTTCCAGAATATTTTTAGCAACTTTGCTATTTACTGTGTTTTTCTCATTCATGTCAGGAACTTCATATTTATGTTATTTTTAGGTTTATTTTGAAGTATTTTGATATTTTAGTTAATTTTTTAAACTTAATTCTACTTAAATTGACAAACAAAACTGCATTTATTTATCACATACAACATGATGTTTTGACATATATACACATTATGAAATGGCTAAATCAAGCTGATTAGTATATGCATTACCTTATTAGTTAGCATTTTTGTCAGGAGAACACTGAAAATCTACTCTCTTAGCATTTGTAAAGAAGGCAGTGTATTGTTATTAACTATAGTCACCATGGTTGTACAATAGATCTCTTGAACTTATTCCTCCTATCTGACTGAAATTTTGTATCTTTTGACCAGCATTTTCCCAAGCCCAACTCTGCAACCCCTGCCCCTCAGCCCCTGATAACCACCATTCTACTCTCTACATCTATGAATTCAATTTTTTTTAGATTCCACGCATAAATAAGATGGTGCAGTATTTGTCTTGTTATGCCTGGCTTATTTCACTTAGCAGTATCTGCCAGGTTCATCCATGTTGAAGCAAATGACAAGACTGCATTTCGTTTTAGCCTGAATAACATTGTATTGTGTATACATACCACATTTCTTTACTCATCCATCCATCAGTGGACACTTAGGTTGATTCCATATCTCAGCTATTGTTAATAATGCTATAATTAACATAAGAGTGCAGATATCTTTTAAAAATATTTAATTCATTTCCTTCAGGTATATATCCAGTAGTAGGATTGCTAGATCATATGGTTGTTCTACTTTTCAATTTTTTGGAGAACTCCCATATTCAGTTGATTTTAAGTAGCCTTCAGTATTTTCATGAACCTGTATGGGTTGCTTTACAAGAACATTCTCCCAAAAGAAAAAAAAAGTTTTAATCTTTTTAAATTTTTAAACTTTTAAAAATTCAAGCTAACTAAATTTTATTTATTATTTCACTCACAAAAATACATGGCTCATTCATAAAACTTTAGAGAGAATTATGACTGCATTTTATATTCTAAAAGAAGTAAATTCAAAAATTATGGTAATTTTATTGGCATGACAGATAAGAATAAATACAAAAGATGGGTAAATAACTTTTTAAAAGATGTGATACTCAAAAACTAGAAAACTTATTTCCTTGAGTATAATTCAACAAGAAAATGGCTTCCAGTACTCTTTTTCAGGATAAAAATCTCCACATTAAATTTAACCCCATCACCGGTAATATCATTTAGACATTTGTTTTCAGGCATTTCTGTTCCTTAGTTTGATTTTGTTTTGTCACTAAAATCACATTTCTAAATATTTAATGCATTTTACCTGCCTGAATCATGTTCCCTTTTCTCAGGATTTACAGCAGAGTGCTATAGATATTTATTAATTTTTCAAAGAATACCTATGTGTGGGAAAGAAAAATCAAATTAATCAGTATATTTCTCATAAAATGATATGTGTTCTCCAGAATTAAATATGGGATTGAAACTTAAGACTACTGTTCCTATGAATATCAAAATACTCCAATCTGCTACCATTTTGCCTCCCCCAGAGTAAAACATTTTAATCAATTATAATGTTTAAAAATCTGTTTATGAATAATTTTAGGATGATTATTTATCTGGCCCTATTATGCATAAGAAAATGAGTAAGTCTACTGGGAACAGAAAAGAGGAAATGGAATAAATATGAAGCAAAAACAATTTGTTTTAAAGAAAGGATAAGGCAAAATTTGATCTCTGTGTTTCAAAAGTTCATTCAGCACAGACTTCATTTAATTTTAAAAATACAAAAATGTGGTTGTCACACTCCAATTCGCATTTAAGACAAATGGTTATTCACATCAAAATACATAATGATGAGCTGAAAGTGAATTTTCTTTTGCCTCTTATGGAATCTAAACTGTTTCAGGTACAACAGAATACCTATGAAGCTATACTGACAATGTTGAAACATTTTTCTGATGACAATATCAGCTACATTGAGGCCCACTTCAATGTACTATGGCCCTCCTACCACCTCCAGCCCGTGTCTGCTTGTTTAAATAAAGCTTTATTGGGAAACAGCCACTCCACTCCATTATGTATTATATATCGCTGTTTTCTTGCTACCAAGGAAAAGTTAAGTAGTTACAACAGAAACCGTATAGCCTACAGAGTTGAAAATATTTACTATCTGGCTCTTTACAGAAAAAGTTTGTTGACCTCCTGAAATATATCTTCAATTTGCCTAATTGCCTTGTTTTACAGCTATTATAATCTTTTAAAGTTAATTAGACCTAATACCTAAAGGACTATGGTTACAAATATAAAAACTTTGTCTACTTTTGTAGGCACCCATGTGAATAGCTAATTCATTCATACCATCTAAGACAAGTGGGAAAATTTTGTTACAAGAAAAGTTAAAAATGGGAAGACATTGTCTACTATGATTCTTACTTTATGAGAAAACTTCCTAGTACCTTCCTGTACTAAACATAATAATGGAATATAAGTTTGGAAATATTTGAAATATTATCTAGTTTCCTTCTAGTTATTCTATACCAGATATGCACATGTGTATTTTATTCTTTCGTTGGTATTTACTCTTCAAGAATGCTAGCTTTTAAACAAATTTGTACACAATTAAGTTAAACATTTTTGAAGTGTGAATGCTTTCGATGGTGAGGTAAATACTTGGATAAAGACAGTGCCTAGAGGAAAACAAACTGAAGTAATAAGCTTCCGGGTCTCTCCCAAAATAGACCCAAAATAGACATATAGAAATTTGCCCTTGCCTAGGTCTTAAAAGAAAAATGTACACGGCTTGCTTTTTACTAAAGACATATAAAGCACAAAATATAACTTCAGGCCTGCGAGCATTAATCATCTGGAAGATTTTTTAGAGTGAAGTTACTAGTTACTTCAGATATTATTTGAAATGAGAACAGCAAGGCCTCTGCGAAACTGTTATATTGAGAATTTTAATCTTTATGAGAAAGGGGGAAAAAAAGGTAATTTTTTCCCCGAAAGTGGTGAGTTTAGAGAGTTAGTGAAAAAAAAATAGATTAGTGAAGTACCAGAAAAGATAACTCAATTTGGCCTGTTTAAAAACAAAACAAAAGAAAATACAACCATACTTTTAATTCTGCCTAGAACCCAGATCTCATTACTTGGGGGAAAATGAAGCTAATTGAGCTGATGTGTTATCACTGGACCCCCATGGTCCATACAGTCAGCGTCCCCAGGCAATGCTCAGAGTCTCTTCAATCCAGCAGCCACTTTGAACTTCCAGGAAAACACCGAAGCTATAAAAATTTTTGCACCTACATCCCTGAGCCACATTTAGTAAGCTTCCTTCCACTGCCGAGGAAAAAGCTTGCTCACCCTCTTTTCCTCAATGCCTTCATCCCAGTCTCCTATGTCCTTAGCCAAACACATGACCCTCACTCACTGAAGAAGTATGGTAATTTTGTTTTTGTGTAAGGCAGAGGGAGTAGGGAAAGGGAGGGCATTTATCTTTGCTCTGGGCCCGTTTTTACTGGTCACAAGATATTGTTTCTTATTTTCCTAATGAATGTAAGTTGATTAATATTCATATTGGCTTGCATAGCAAACTATAATTGTATAAAGAAACTGAATAGTAATTATTTTACCTATAACCAAAAAGAATAACAAACTGTCTAGTTTTGTGTTCCAAGAGTACTATCCTAATTTGTGGTCTTCCTCAAACAGAATTGGCAAGATATCAGGAATAAAAGTTCACAAATGCCTCCCTACCTATTTAACCCTTCTTTAAGTCATTAGCCCTGACTGAAAAACTTAATTTTAGATCAAGGTCCTGAGCTTATCAGGACCACATTTACAAGGAATAAAAAAGTAATGTACAAACTCACTTTCGATGAGCAATAAATGCCCCAGAAATACCTTATTAATGCTTCCTAAGTACAAGCCACATTAAATCAGATATGAGATAAATGAGCCAGGTGCAGTGGCTCACACCTACAGTGCCAACACTTTGGGAGGCTGAGGTGGGCAGATCACCTGAGGTCAGGAGTTCAAGACCAGCCTGACCAACATGGTGAAACCCCATCTCTACTTAAAAAAAAAAAAAAAAGAAAGAAAGAAATAGAAAACTTAGCTGGGCACGGTGGCACGCGCCTGTAGTCCCAGCTACTTGGGAGGCTGAGACAGGAGAATTGCTTGAAGCTGGGAGGTGGAGGTTGCAGTGAGCCGAGATCATGTCACTGCACTCCAGCATGGGCGACAGAGCCAGATTCTGTCTCAAAAAAAAAAAAAGAAAAAAGAGAGATAAATGGTTTAGTTAGAACCTATAAAAATGAGGGGTTTTAGAAAGTTCGTAGTAACCCATCTGAATGATAGGACTGCAGAAAATCACGTTATAATGCAACGATGCTGTTAATTATAATGAGGTAGCTAGAAAATGAAGCTGATATACTTGATATCATAATGCACATTTAAAATATCCCATTTACATATTTCTGATAACACATTTAGAAACTAATATAACAAAATAGAGCAAGTGTAGTGAACAATGATGTGGCAGGTATAGTGGATAATGAAGAAAATATTAAAAAGAATTCTATATCAGGAAAGTTCGAAAAAACGGGGAATATTTAGCCTGATCAATAAAACATTTATAGGGGATGCAAAAGTTGTTTTTAAACTCCTAAAAGTATGTGTTTGAAAAAGGGATTAAATTTATTTTTTGAGACTCCAAGTGAAAGAACAAGATTCATTGCATGAAAGTTTCAGATTATTTTGCAGCATAAGAAAATACATTTACTTATAATTAGGGATGTTCAAAATAGGGGCTGAGTGTCCCAGTAGAGTTTGAGAAGTAGTTTGACGAGTTAGATGGATTTCAAGATTACCTAGACTTGCCCGTTTATCTCACAAGTTATTCTTCAATCTGATAGAATAGACAAACATGTTCAAAATGAGCAATGCAAAATATTAAAATATAAATCTCAAGACTCCTAGTGTGAATGTTATGTTTGTTAATTCCATACGAAACAGGGATTGAAAAAAAGATGAGTAAATTTCTTTATATGAACCAGTTCAACTGAAAAATATGAACTGAACACTGCAATGTTGTAAATTAGACTGGATAATAAGAATGTATTTATTGTCACTAGCAGTATATATGCATTTAAAAAATAATAACTTTCTGTCAAAACAGAGTAACTTTTACATAGCTTTATGATAGATAGCACTTTGACACACACACACACGCACACACACACACAACCTATCTCTGGGAACCTAAAACAACAAATGTGCTTTAATTAGCCACAAAGCCACTCCTCTATATTTCATGTAGAAAAAATGATACCTCCATCAGATATAAAAACAAAAACTAAGAAGAAAATAATTTTAAAAGAACAGTTGATTAGAGAAACAAATATCTACTCTGCTCAGGAAGTTACTAAATGAAAGCCAGGGAAGCTTAGGTCCTTTCATTTTGCTCAACATGTGGTGTAGACACTTCCTCCCCATCACCTCAATCCCATCTACAGCATTACATTAGACCAGGCAGCAAGACTAGAATTATTGAGTGGTTTTGTGTTTGAGATTCTGGTTGTTTCACTAAATGCCTTTTTAATGAATACCTTAATGCACTTCTTAATCTATAGATTCTCCATTTTTCTTTATTTTTCTCCCTAGAGATTAATATTTAGGTAAAAAGTAATACAATTCTTTTTAACTGCCAGGTTTCATTTGTAGTTCTTTTATTTATCTATTACTCTTTTAAAATAACTATTCTTGGATTGTTAAAGCAAGATTCTTAGAGTCAACATTCCTGTACAATGATGACTTATTAGAGGAAGCAATTGCATACAAATATACTACCACATTAAAGCAGGTATGAATTTTGAAATGGGTTTTACTTATGTCAGGAATACAATGCAAATGCAAATATTCCCCTGTGTAAAATAACAGCAAATGAAAGGAAATGAACATAAACTACTGATTCAACTGATTGCAATCAATGCTAGTAAGGATGTAGAAATAGATGGTTTAGAAATTTTCAAGAAGGTTACAGATACTAATCCACTTCTTGAGTTATTTAATATGTCTTCAATAGAATCACATGCTGATGGATCTTTATTTATATCCAATAATTAATGTCTTGCTTACATATTTTATTCATTCACTAATTGTGAAAAAAGTTAGAACACTAGCAAAATAATTTTTAAACCTCTCATTTTTATTTGATTGCTATCTTCTGCTTTATTTCTACAGCCCTCCTCTCACTTATTAAAAATTGAAGTTGACGTCTGAAAATTAGTGGAATAACATACTTTTGGCAAATTTAATTAATAGATTATTGTGTTCTTTAAAAAATCCATCTATACTACATTTTTTACAATCACAGTATTAATAAGAAAAGATAATTTATTTGGGGTAGTACAATTATTATTGATTTACTTTCACTTTTAAATATACTTTCAGTGTAACACAGTGCTCTAGTGCTACTACTTTATCAGGTTTACAGTCATTTTTGCAAAATGATTTTGATCTTAGTACTGTTCAAATAAAGTGGATTGATAATCAATGAAATAAAATTCTATACAAATTGTTTTGATCTATATACATTGGTTTAAGTAGTTTTCCTAATGGCACATGCTCAAGGAGAATATTCTAAAGCCCATGTTTCATTTTTCAAAACTGTACATTATGAAAGTAAAAGAGACTGTGATATATTTATGTTGTGCCTAACTTCATACTGAGTTGTAAATATTGCTTGCATCTGGCTTCAGAATTCCTTACTTAATTATATTAGATACATTCTTAATGATGTATACCCAGTTATGAATGCCACAAACACTGAAAGATAATAAAAAAAGTTTTCCTTATCTAGTAAGTATTGGCAGATGTGTTTTTGCAAATGTGACCAAATTAAACCAGAATAATATTTAAAGAATTGAAGATGATGAGAGGATAGGAAAATTATATTATTTCTACCACTTAAAAATTTGACTGCATTTGCTTAACATATTTGAGTAATTGACAATTTAAGATTTGTATACATTTTCCTATTTCCGGGAGCATTCATTAAAATATGGCTTCATTTTTCAGTGGGACGTAGTTTACTTTTCTTACAGCATGTTCCAAATCACAATTGTATATTACTACCTGGGCTCCAATAACATCAAATTTACCTTACTTTCACCAAATATAGGTAGTGGGATAAACTTCTAAAATATTACTAGAAATGCTTTCCCTCTTGCATTTTATTTATCTCTAAAAATGCAGTTTATGTCAGTGTTATAGGGCCCTGTACAAAGGAAATGAAGAAATCTGAGTGGGCTGGAATCTGGTCCCTACCCTACTCACCAAGCCACTCACCAATACTCTGCTGTGGCCGCAATGACTGGGAGGAAGGGAATTTTTCCTTGCTAAAAGCTAAGGAATACCACTAATATTTATTCATATATATGACTACATGAACTTTTAAATTAATTCTAAGTAACAATTGGCTATTAAAAATTAAGCAGCAAATGCACAGACCTTATTTTCTCAGAATAATAAAAGTTTTCACTTTTGGTAATGTGTTTATTCATCTAAATGATAGATACTATGATGTTTAAAAAATGAAATAAATATAATAGTGGCCTTCCATTTCCTGACATATATAACTAAAACTATTAAGAAATTAAATTAAAACCTTCACTGTTTAATAAAAAAAAAAAAAAAGCTAGTGTCCCATTGCCAAGCATTGCACATAGAAGGCCAGTCTACCCAGATGTCGTGTGGTTTCTACTGCATCCACCCAGAGGTGATGTCTTTTTCTGAGTCACACACGTCTGAAGTATAGATCATGGTTATCACAGACTCCTCCAGTGATTCAGCATAGTGCACAGACAAAGGAAAAGAAGGAAGGCACACAGAAATCCAGAGAGTAGTAAGAAGTCAAGTTATTTGATTTTGGATTAAAAAACAATCTTTGAAAGTCAAGAAAGATACTAAAGCTTTGAGAGGAAATGCTTTGGTTTACAAGAAACTAGTTCTTTTGAGTTTCAAAAGGCTAAGACCTGAAAGATATAAAAAGAGATAGAAAACAGTAGATGGAAAGCTGAACTTACCCAGAAAAGAGGTAAATGTTCTCATGTTGGGAGAGAAAAGACTATTTGAAGGGAAGAATAAAACCTAGACAATGGCAGGGCCTTGATAAGAGACCTCTAATTTTCTCTTCCCTCCAGGCTCAAGTTTTCAGAGAGGATAGAAAATGGAATCCTCAAATATTTGGGATCCTAAAAAGAATGAAACTTGTTTTTTGACTTCCAGAACAAGTCTAGGGTTCATGACAAGCCTTACAGAGTTCCCAGGACTCAAATGGAGTACAACAGCTATAGAGTTGACATGGGGATAATGTACCTCATCAGAGATGGATAGAAATAGAACACGCTGCTTTCCTGTAGCTCCCAAACAGCTCTGCAGACTATGGAAAAAAAAAATATTTTTGTGGCTCTGAGAAAGAAATCAAAAGGGAACAAAGAGATCTGGTGACATAAGAGGTTGGGTAGACTAATGAAATGGTAGTAACCTACAGGGACCTAATAAATGGATCCCAGGCCAACGGATGCAAATAGCTCCAGCAATTCTAGCTAAGGTAACTCAGCAGGTGCTTCTCTGAACTACCTGGGCTCTCCTTCAGGTAAGAAAAATGGGGATGGACATAGGCAAACCTGTTTGATGGAAAAAACTCTACATTGATAAAAACATTTCCTCTACTTGGGCTTGTATGATCTTAATTTGGTTATGAATTTCAATAAAGACAGTTGCATTTTCTATATGGCCATGTTTATAGCCTATGAAAATTCATGGTCTATATCACATTATGTTTAAATGGCCATTAAAGTATGATTGCATTTTCAGAGTTCCATTTATTTACAATTTTGGGGGGACTTGGTTGTCACCACAGTTTATTCATTCATGATTGCAATTTGAAGGACCTTATGAATTATCCAGAGATATCTTTGCATCTAAGGTGAGAAAAATGATTTGAGACAGATGAAGTAACTTGCTCCATTTGTGACTGAGCAGGGCCACAATTTAAACCTCTAGACTTTTCCCCAGTAATGCTTTTTCTAGGTTTGTTTTTCCACTCTCCCATGTACAGTAGTAGAGACCCATCTTAAGTTTCTATCAAATATTCCTACCTTAAAGTAACTATCAAGTAAACACATTGACAAAACTAAATCATTTGCCTGAAAACTAGAGTCATTGTTTTGTTTATTAATATCAAATAAACACAAAGGAATTAACAACCCATATTAATTTATATGTGGATATAATTACATGAATATTTATCTGTATACTATGGATGTGTGAGTAGGAAATAGGTTTTGCAGGTTCAGAAATATTTATGCCTGTTGATCAACTTTAGAAATATTTCTTTAAGGCTAGGTATTGGTTAAAAAGCAAATGATTCTAATCTTTGATAAATTGCACTGTCACAGCAAATAGACCCAGATAAAGGAACTAAATTTAGTTATCACGGTGTCCCAATGTGTGAAATGAAACATGGCCTTAGGTATCATCACTGCATATTTTAGAAAATATAATCTTTTTTCTTGAATGTATTTGCGTAGTAAAATCATTTAATTATAATGTGTGAATGTGTATATAAAGACTTCAGTGAGAACACAAAGTCTCTCAGAAATTTCACTTAGAATAAGATTGTAGATAAAATACAAGGCATTTTTATGCTGGGTGTGAAAAAGCTGACTAAAATATTTACGTATTAATATCTCATTGCAAAGATCACTGTTAGCTCATTGGCCTTAAATTATTCACTAAGTTCAATGGTTATTATTTTTGGCTGCTGCAGTCAGACCTTATAAATACATTTCTAAGGTCACGCACTCTACTTTTCATCTAAATCTTTCTCCACCTTTCCTCTTTTAAAAGTGAACATTAAATGAAATTACCTGACATTCAACCTTAGTGAGTCAAACACTTTTTTCAACCACAGATGAAACTACAAGGATATTATTTTTTATATTATTTAAGAGTGATGCAGAAGCCAGGAAATATGGGATTTTAGTATCAACTTTAATAAATGTTATTTTTTTAAATGGCAAGCACAACAGTACATCTCTTGTTTAAGAACAAAAATTATCATATCAAAATAATTTCCAACTTTATTTTTGTTAATAGATTAGCCATAGTTATCTTAAATAGATCATTTATCCTTCTTGTTAGCATCTTTGCACAATAGATATTTTTAAGAATTTTGTCTGTGTTTTATCACATATTGACTTAGTTATGGCATGTAGTAGTCTGAAAAGTAGGAATCTCAAATCACTGTGGGGCTGGAAGGACCTTTTTATTTTTTACCACTCAAATTTCACTTTGCTTTGAATTCAAACACAGTAAAGGATACATTTTCTCCTAGTGGGGGTGCAAGGACCTGCTGAGAACAGCCTGATTCAGATCAAAGAGTCAATGTAGAATTTAGACACAAGTGTCCCTTTTGTTAAGAACAAGTTTGGGAACCCAGAAGATGAAACTACACTCTTGACCTGTGGTTGATCTTGTGAAGTCAGTTCCCATTATGCGTCGGTCAGGTTGCCTGTGATGTCAAGTAACCGCACATTACCAACCACAAGTACCAGTGAACTATATTTCATTCTATATAATGTACAACATACTTTTCAACTCTTGGTATTTTGGGCATTCTCTCTGAGTCAAATGCTGTGTCATTTTCCTCTGCTTCCCCATGCCTCTCAATGTTTCTGCCTGATTGTGACGCACTTTCTTCCATGTCTAACTTTCCAATTCATATCAAAACATGAATTTATAAGACAAATATTTGTGAAAGTGAACTAGGGAGTAAGCATTATATTAACAATGCTTCTAAAGTCTCTGTGACCTAGAACTCGGCCCCCAGGCTTCCAGAAATGTCTGTCTGATTCAACACCATTTCTCTTCTGAATGCATAGCTCTGCTGTACTGCTTCCAGCCAGACCTCACATTGACCTCTTCCCCTGTGTTCTCAACTCCCCATGGCCATTCTGTCAAACTTTTTTCTTGGCCCATGAATGTCCTTTCCATTTCCTCTTCAGTTCTCTAAGGAACACTATGACTCTGGCTGCCAAATGGATAGGATGCTTTTTAAGGCACAGCTTTGAAAAAATGGCCACTTGGTGAATGACAATAACGAAATCTTAAAAGAAAATTCATTAGCGTGTTCTTGGGAAGCTTGGAAGACAGCTACGTCTACGTCTATGCAAGGTAATAGTAGCAGATCACCTGGAAGCAAAACAGGATTTTGATTGTTATTAAAAAAAATTAAAGCTGATCATCAAGATATGGTTCCCACTAGGAAAACAAATGTATTATGAAGGAAAGAGCAAGAGATGAAGAGATGGAGAGACAAGTATCCATTAAATCTGAAACTCTAACTATAGGGTGACAAGAGGAAGAGCATGGGTGTTTGTTCATAGTTATGGAGTATCTACTATATGCTAGGCTCTATGTTGTGTCCTAGAGATACACAATGAACAGTCAGAAAATGTAACCTTGAGTATAAGCAAATGTTTCTTTGAGTACTTGACCTTGAAGCTAAAATTCTGTCAATACAGAGATACTTTGAAAAGCACTGCAGTGAATGGAGTGATGTTCTCTATCAGTAGATCTTTCACCTAGTCATTGATGGCATGGGTGGAGTATCCCTGAATAATATCTATCTGCATTCACTCTGATTTCATGATCACCAAACAACCACATAATTACTAATTATCTTCCAAGGTATCATAAAACTGGAAAGCAGACACTTTAGCCACAAAAAAATCCTAGATACTGAAATTAAATATTTATATAGTCAGTATTGCCTTACACGGAGAGATTTTTGTGACATTAGTTGGATAAGAACCTTAAACCTGTGATGCAGAGAAATATTCCAGGTAGAGACTCAGAACAACTGTCTAAGCATGCATTATGGCTCACACTCACACTCTGCATTCTCTAATTTAGCTATTGAAAACTTTGGTAGCATAGGGACTGAGTACTCCTTTGAGAGGCAAAAAGAGGAGGTGAACAGAGTAGACTCTGGAATCAGACCACCTGAGTTCTCATTCTTGTTTTACTACCTAAATGTGATATATTCCTAGGCAAGTTATTTGACCTTTCTTTGCTTCTGTTACCTCATCTGGGAATGTAAGTAAACTAATACCTGCTTCTTTGGGCTGCTGAAAAGTTTAAGTGATATATAGACCATATATTATAAAAATGTTTATAATAAATTTCAATTGTTGGCTCTATTGCAAATATTTGTTTACAAGAGTGGCTCCAACTTTCATTTAGCTAACTCTTGCTTATCCTTCAATATCTTAGCTCACATTGTAAATATACCATAGAAAAAAGAGTGAATAATACACACTTATATAGTTTAATAAATAATTTAGCAGTAATACAAACACCAATATAGATAACGTTGAATATATACTTGACAAAGTGGTTGTACAAATTTATGTCCCCACTAGCAATGTATGAGAACCCTTATTTATTCATGTCCTTATCAACAGTTTATAGAGTCCAAATTAAGGTTTTCAAAACAGGTGGGTGTGTAATGCTAATATATTGCAGTTTTTATTTGCATTTCTCTGATTTCTAAAAATTAGATTTGAATGGCATTCCTAAAATTTTTTATCATTCGTAGTTCTTCAAGATTCCATTTGTGTGTTTTGACCAATATACTTTTAGTTTTTGTTTTTTTTTATTTTCCTATTGGTTGTTGGGAAACCTTTACATGTTCTAGATACTAATCTTTTGTTGATTACTATAAAGAATATCTTCTAAGTGGTGGCTTCTCTTTTATTCTCTTCATCGTGCCTTTCAATTAGTTAAGAGCTTAACTAATATGTATAGATTTTATTTAGTGAATATACAGCACCAACCTTTTGCTTTATGGATTGGGATTTTTTGTATCTTTTTAAAAACATACTTCGTATCTTAATGTTATAAAGATCCTCTCATATATTCTCTTGTATTAATTTCCACATAGATGTTCTTAATATTTTGAAGATTTTTCTATGGTACGATACACGGATCCTATTTCCTTTTTATTGGTTTATTTTTTCAAGAAGGACAAACAAGAATAACAAGCACCTGCCAGGCATGGTGGTTCACGCCTGTAATCCCAACACTTTGGGAGGCTGAGACAGGCAGATTGCTTGAGTTCATGAGCTCGAGATCAACCTGGGCAACATGGTGAAACCCTGTCTGTACCAAAAGTACCAAATATTAGCTGGGAGTGGTGGCGTGTGCCTGTGGTCCCAGCTACTTGGGAGGCTGAGGAGGGAGGATCGCCTGAGCTCAGGAGGCAGTTTGCAGTGAGCTGAGAGTTCCACTGCACTCCAGCCTGGGCAACAGAGGTGGACTCTGTCTCAAAAAAAAAAAAAAAAAAAAAAACAATAACAAACATCGAAGCTCCTTTTACTGAATTCTTATTTAATGCAATTATCATATTTTCACCTGTGATCTGAAATGTCAGTTTTATATACGTATGTGTGTATGTGAATGTGTGTTTGTGTATATATATACAGAGAGACACAGAGTGTGTATACATGTGTGTATATATCTAGATATATATATAGAGAGAGAGAGGGCAAGGCTGAAAGTCATTTGTAGTGTCTCATTATTTTGATGGTCTAAATAATTGTGAATAATTTCCATTGTGATTTCTTCTTTGTTTTTGACTTACTAAGAATTGTATGTTTAAATTTCCAAATATTTAGAGTATTTTATTTTACTGATTTATAATTAAATTATGCTGTAATATAGGAATGTCAGCTTTGAAATTTCCTGAGACTTGCTCTATGGACTATTCTGCAGTCAATGTTGGTAAAGTACTCTGTGTTTTAAGAAATATATTCTCCATTTAAGTGCAGGGTTTATATGGGACTTTTGGATTAAGATTAATATTTCCAATATTAAAATCTTTCTTCTTTTGAGTTTAATATATTGAGTAGGAAGAGAGTTGCATTAAATTATATGCTCTGATAGTGAATTTTTCAAATTCTTTTTGTACATTTGTCACTTTTTTATATGATTGGAACCTATGTTATTGGGCACATACCAGTTTAGAATTGTTATATCTTCTCAATGAATTCAAGCTTCCGCTAATATATACTAATACCCTTTTGTCATGCTGTTTTAGCTATAAAATATTTTGGTCTAATTGCTACACCAGTAATTGTATTAATATTAGCCTGGCCTTTATTTTTCAACACTTCTTTCAGCCTGCCTATTTTGTATATTTATGTATTATAAAAAAAAAAATCAAATATTTGAGACCAAACTGACAATCTTTAAAGTCAATATTTTATTTTAAAAAAAAATCATTGTCATTACTTTCTATTATTTCCCCACTTAAATTTTGGGTTTAGTCATTCACATTTATTTTCCTTACTAGATTTTCCCTCCTGTATTAGGTAGAAAGTTCGGCAATCTATTTCTATGTTCTTATGAATTTCCCTAGAAATTGTAAGGTGGTTGTTTTAATCAAATAAACCTTTACCCTCCTCTAAGGACTTTAATGTAATCTAATGGAATTTTCTGCTTTAGACTGTACTATTTCAAGATTTTTAGATCTCGTTTTTAACTGAACAAGGTAAACATCTAGTTATTATGTTACAACCAATATTTAAATTTCACAGCTTGTTTAACATTTATTTGCTTAGTATTCCCTCTTCCATCTGATACTTTCTGCACCCATTTTTTTCTTGAAATACATCATTGAGAAATTTCTATAACTAAGAATAAGTTGATAATTATTTAGTTTACGTTTGTGTTTTTGAATTTTTCTTAAACATGGTTTTACTTTATATATAATTGTATATTGATACTTTTCTCTAAGGTCTGTGCAGAGATTGTTCCACTGCCAAATGGTTTCCATTGCTGCTATTGAGAAGTATTCTGTAAATTTACTCGTAACTTCTTTCTGGTCATCTCTTTATTCTTTCTTGACACTTCTAAGATTTTTCTCTTTTTTTGTCTTAAAGATTTCTGCAGTTTTACTACAAGGTATCCATGAATGAATTTCTTTGTCTTAATCGTCTTGAATATTTTGCATACTGTATCTGTGATGTCTTTTGTTAACATCTGGAAAGTATTAATGGTTATTTCTTCAAATAGTCTACTGTCTTTCCCCCTCCATTGACTCTACTATCTCCTCCAGAATGATGACGATGAATATGTTAGTCCTTCTCGTTCTTAATTTCACTTTGGTTATGTCCCAGCACATCGTAACTCTTGATTTTCTTTTCAGCTGTCTGATCTGCAGCTGATCTTATTTTAAGACTTTTTTCAGTTATTAAATAACTGCTATAACAATTGCATTTTCTATTCTAAAAGTTTGAAACCATTCCACTTCAAATCTACCTGGTCATTTTTATATATTGCCATTTTTTGTTCATTTTTGTGACTCCATCTTATATTTTAAAATATTTATTTATTTATTTATTTATTTATTTTAGAGATGGGGTCTTGCTTTGTTGCCCAGGTTGGTCTCAGAATACTGGGCTCAAGGGATCCTCCTGCCTCAGCCTCCTGAGCAGTGGGGACTTCAGGCATGCGCCACTAAGCTCAGCTTCTACTTAGACATTGTTTTTTCTATTATGTGTTAAATTCAGCATATGAAATCTTTAAGGGTATAACTACTATATCCTTACTGTGTGTTTGCTAATTTTTTAAATAAGCTTTATTTTTTAGAGCAGTTTTAGGTTCATAGCAAAATTGAGCAGAAGTACTGAGAATTCCCATACTCCCGCTGCCCCATACAAATGCATAGCCTCCCTCATTATCAACATCCCCCACCTGAGTGGTACCTTTGTTACAACTGATAAACCTACACTGACACACGACTATCATCAAAAGTTCATAATTTACATTAGGGTTCAAGCTCAGCATTGTAAATTCTACAGGTTTAGACAAATGTTTAATTACATGTTATAAATAGCATCATACAGAGTATTTTGACTGCCCCCAAATCCTCTGTTTTGCCTATTTAATCCTCTCTCCTTGCTAATCCCTGGCAACTACTGACCTTTTTGTGTTTTTTCTGATGTTTTAATGTGAGCTTTTAATTATTTATGTATGTTTGTATGTTTGTTTAAACCCTCAGAAATTCTCAAGGCAAATTAGGAATGCTTTCTTGAAGAAACGACTTGCATTTGCTTCCGTCAGGAACCAAAAGAATATTGCCGATTTGGGAACATTCTGGCTGTCTTCCAGGGCAATGGCTTGCTGTGGGTGTCTCACTTTAGCTCTTCCTTTTTAAAAAAAAAAAAAAAATCTCTTTTATTTTTATTTCAATAGGTTTTTGGAGAACAGGTGGTGTTTGGTTACATGAATAAGTTCTTTCATGGTGATTTCTGAGATATTGGTGTACCCATCACCCAAGCAGTATACACTGTACCCAATGTGTAGTCTTTTATCCCTTCCCACCCTACACCCTTTCGCCCATCCCCAAAGTCCAGTGTATCATTCTTATGCCTTTGCATCCTCATAGCTTAGCTCCCACATGAGTGAGAACATGCAATCTTTGGTTTTCCAGTCCTGAGTTACTTCACTTAGAATAATAGTCTCCAATTTCACCCAAGTTGCTGCGAATGATGTTACTTCATTCCTTTTTATGGCTGAGTAGTATTCCATCATACATATATATCAGAGTTTCTTTATCCACTTGTTTGATGGGCATTTGGGCTGGTTCCATATTTTGCAATTGCAAATTGTGCTGCTATAAATGTGTATGTGCAAGTGTATTTTTCATACAGTAACTTCTTTTCTGTGGGTAGTAACTAGTAGTGGGATAGCTGGAGCACATGGTAGATCTCCTTTTAGTACTTTAGGGACCCTCCACACTGTTTTCCATAGTGGCTGTACTAGTTTACATTCCTACTAACAATGTAAAAGTGTTCCTTTATCATCACATCCACATCACCATCTTTTTTATATATTTTTTTGATTATGGCCATTCTTGCAGGAGTGATGTGGTATCGCACTGTGGTTTTGATTTTTATTTCCCTGGTAATTAGTGATGTTGAGCATTTTTCCATATTCTTGTTGGCCATTTGTATATCTTCTTTTGAAAATTGTCTATCAGTGTCCTTGGCCCATGTTTTCAGGGGATTGTTTGTTTTTTTCTTGCTGATTTGTTTGAGGTCTTTCTAGACTCTGGATATTAGTGTTTATATATAGAGAGAGAGACTGTGAAGATTTTCTCCCACTCTGAGGATTTTCTGTTAACTCTGCTGATTATTTCTTTGGCTGTGCAGAAGCTTTTTAACTTAATTAAGTCTCATCTATCTTTGTGTTGCATTTGCTTTTGGGTTCTTAGTAATGAAGTCTTTGCCTAAGCCAATGTCTTGGAAGGGTTTTTCTGGCATTATCTTCTAGAATCTTCATGGTTTCAGGTCTTAGATTTAAGTATTTGATTTATTTTGAGTTGATTTTTATATAAGGTGAGAGATGAGGATCCAGTTTCATTCTTCTATATGTGGCTTGCCGATTATCCCAGTACCATTTGATGAGTAGGGTGTCTTTTTCCCACTTTATGTTTTGTTTGCTTTGTGGAAGATCAGTTGGCTATACGTATTTGGCTTTATTTCTGGATTCTCTATTCTGTTCCATTGGTCTATGTGGGTATTTTTATACCAATATCAAGCTGTTTTGATGACTATGGCCTTATAGTTTGATGTGGGGTAATGTGATGTTTCCGGATTTGTTCTTTTTGCTTAGTCCTTCTTTGGCTATTTGGGCTCTTTTATGGTTCCATATAAATTTTAGGATTTTTAAAATAGTTCTGTGAAGAATGATGGTGGTATTTTGATGGGAATTGCATTTAATTTGTAGATTGCTTTTGGCAGCATGGTCATTTTCACAATATTCATTCTACCCTTCCATGATCATGAACTGTGTTTCCATTCGTTTGTGTTGTCTGTGACTTCCTTCAGCAGTGTTTTGTAGTTTTCCTTGTAGAGGTCTTTCACAGCCATGGTTAGGTATACTCCTAAGTATTTTATTTTTTTTATTTTATTTTTTGCAGCTATTATGAAAGGGGTTAAGTTTTAATTTGATTCTCAGCTTGGTCACTGTGTTGTGTAGCAGAGCTACTGATTTGCGTACATTATGTTTGTATCCTGAAACCTTGCTGAATTTATTTACCAGTTCTAGCAGCTTATTGGGGGATTCTTTAGGGCTTTCTAGGTATATGATTATATCGGCAAACAGCAACTGTTTGACTTCCTCGTTACTAATTTAGATGTCCCTTATTTCTTTCTCTTTTCTGATTGATCTGGTTAGGACCTCCAGTACTATGCTGAATAGAAGTGGTAAAAGTGGGCATATTTGTCCTTCTCCAGTTCTCAGGGGAAATGCTTTCAACTATTCCCCATTCAGTATAATGTTGGCTCTGGGTTTGTCGTAGATGGATTTTATAACCTTAAGGTATGTCCCTTCTGTACGGATTTTGCTGAGGGTTTTAACATAAAGGGATGCTGGATTTTGTCAAATGCTTTTTCTGCATCTATTGAGATGACCATGTGATTTTTGTTTTTAATTGTTTGTGTGGTGTACCACATTTATTGACTTGCATATATTAAAACATCCCTGCATCCCTGGTATGAAACCCACTTGATCATGGTGGGAATATCTTTTGGATATGCTGTTGGATTCGATTCACTAGTATTTTGTTGAGGATTTTTTGCATCTATGTTCATCAGGGATATTGGTCTGTAGTTTTCTTTTTTTGTTATGTCCTTCCCTGTTTTTGGTATTAGGGTGATACTTGCCTCATAGAATGATTTAGGGAGGATTCCCTCTTTCTCTATCTTTTGGAATAGTGTCAATATAATTGGTACAATTCTTCTTTGAAGGACTGATGGAATTCACCTGTGAATCCATCTGGTCCTGGACATTTTTTGTTGGCAGTTGTTTCACTACCATTTCAATCTCACTGCCTGTTATTGGTCTGTTCAGAGATTCTATATCTTCCTGGTTTAATCTAGGATAGTTATATATTTCCACAAATTTATCCATCTCCTCTAGGTTTTCTAGTTTATGTGCATAAAGTTGTTTATAGTAGCCTTGAATAATATTTTGTATTTCTGTGATATCAATAGTAATATCTACTATTCCATTTATAATTGAGCTTATTTGAATCTTCTCTCTTCTTGGTTAATCTCACTAATGGTCTATCAATTTCATTTATTTTATCAAAGAAAAATCATCTTTATGTTTCATTTATCTTTTGTTTCATTTTTTGTTTGTTTCCATTTCATTTAGTTCTGCTCTGATCTTCATTATTTGTTTACTCCTGCTGCATTTGGGCTTGGATTGTTCTTGTTTTTCCATTTCTGTGAGGTGTGACCTTAGATTGTCTATTTGTGTTTTTCCAATTTTTTGATGTAGGAATTTAATGCTGTAAACTGTCCTTTCAGCACCACTTTTGCTGTATCCCAGTGGTTTTGATAGGTTGTGTCACTATTATTGTTCAATTCAAATAATTTTTTAATTTCCATCTTGATTTCATTATTGACCCAATAATCATTCAGGAGCAGGTTATTTAATTTCCATGTATTTGCTTGGTTTTTAGGGTTCCTTTTGGAGTTGTTTTCCAATTTAATTCCACTGTGGGCTCAGAGAGTACTTGATATAATTTCAATTTTCTTAAATATACTGAAACTTGTTTTGTGGCCTATCATATGGTCTATCTTGGAGAATGTTCCATGTGCTGATGAAAAGAATGTATGTTCTGCAGTTGGGTAAAATGTTCTGTAAATATCTGTTAAGTCCACTTGTTGTAGGGTATAGTTTAAGTCCATTGTTTCTTTGTTGACTTTCTATCTTGATGACCTATCTAGTGCTGTCAGTGGCGTATTGAAGTCCCCCACTATTCTGTTGCTATCTATCTCATTTCTTAGCTATAGCGGTAATTGTTTTATAAATTTGGGAGCTCCAGTGTTAGGTGCGTATATATTTAGAATTGTGATATTTTCGTGTTGGACTAGTCCTTTTATCATTATATGATGTCCCTCTTTGTCTTTTTTAACTGTTGTTGCTTTAAAGTTTGTTTTATCTGATAAAATAATAGCTACTCCTGCTCGCTTTTGGTGTCCATTTGCACAGAATATCTTTTTCCACTCCTTTACCTTAAGTTTATGTGACTTCTTATGTATTAGGCAAGTCTCCTGAAGACTGCAGAAAATGTGGTGGGTTAATTCTTATCCATTCTGTCATTCTGTATCTTTTAAGTATAGCATTTAGGCCATTGACATTCAATGTTAGTATTGCCATGTTAGATACTGTTCTATTCATCATGCTGTTTGTTGCCTGAATACCTTGTTTGTTTGTTTGTTTTTAATTGTGTTATTGTTTTATAGGCCCTGTGACATTTATCCTTTAAGAAGGTTCTATTTTGGTGTATTTCAAGGATTTGTTTCAAGATTTAGAGTCCTTTTAGCAGTTCTTGTAGTGCTGGCTTGGTAGTGGCAAATTCTTTCAGCATTTGTTTGTCTGGAAAAGGGTGTGTCTTCCTTTTTACAGCTGAATCAAGGCTTACTCTCCATGATGGAGATGCTTGCATGGGCTCTTCTCTCCAGCAGCCTTGCCTTTCACATCTATTCATAGCTCTACATCTATGTTCTAGTGTCAGCTCAGGATTTTGTATAGTTGAGATATTTTGGGAGATTTTCTTACTTATTTCAAGCCCAGAAATTCATTAAATGTGTGTGTGTTTTTTTTAATCAAGGCTACTGTAAATTTTGTTTAAGGTCGTATTCAGAGAATTTATTCAAAGTCCACTAAATCTTTTTTCAGTAATGTCTAATCTGCTGTTTAACTCATCTTTTGCATTTCAATGATTGTATTTTTTTCATTTGGGGTTTTATAGATGGATCTTTTAAAAAAAATCTGCTGGTATATTTTTGATAATCACTTGTCTTTCATAACACTACCAATGCCTCCTTTTATTTCTTTACTTATACATAAAAATATATTTATGCTATTTTCTGTATTTGATAATTCAAACTGTCCACATGATTTGTATGTTTGGATGTACAGCTTGAAGAAGTTTGCTGACTCTCACTTATGTGGCTTGGGGCCTTATGCTTTGCCAAATTGTAATCCCCCGTGTTGGAAGTGGGGCCTGGTCGAATGTGAATGGATCATGGGGGGTGGAGTTCTTACAGATGGTTTAGCACCATCCCGCCTTGTTACTGAATAGGGCGTTCTCTAGAGATCTGGTTGTTTAAAAGTGTGTGGCACCTCCCCTCTCTTCCTCCTGCTCCTGCCATGTAAAACATGGCCTGCTTCCCCTTTGTCTTCCTCTGTGATTGTGTGATTGTGAGTTTCTTGAGGGCTCCCCAGAAGCTGATGCCACCATGCTTCCTGTACAGCCTGCAGAGCCTGTGAGCCAATTCAGCCTCTTTTCTTTATAAGTTACCCAGTCTCAGGAATTTTTTCATAGCAAGGTGAGAATGGACTAATACACTTAGCTTCCTTACCATGTCAAACATATATTTTAAAATTCTTTTCCTTGGTGTCATATCCCTGGTTTTCATTTGCCATAAATAAGATTTTTTTCTGCAACTTCTTTAGGGAAGACTTCCCTAAGACCAAGATTAGGCAAGACTTTTTATTCCTCTGCAATTTACTTAGTTGTATATGGCACAATTTAAATTACTTTCACATATAGATTATTAGCCAATATAAGTTTAGGAACTCTGTCTGTCTGTATAGTTTTATTTATGTGAATTATAAAATGATATTTATTCTCTAACATTCATTTCACATGTTATTTCCATGAAATCTTTTCTGAAACTCTCTAAACTCCTTTAAACCCTCGGTATAAGAAATTTTAATAATTTTCTCCACCTGGACCCAGTTCTTAGTAATAATGCCTTAGCAGAGCCCCCAAAGAGATAGTCCACGAGATCATGTGATCTATCCCTTCATCACATTTGAGTGGATCACTCAATTATGGACACATAGCATGAGCCTAGCAATCACATTCTATTTCTGAAAAAATAGAAATTTGGATGCAGAGAAATTCTGAAAAGTGCAAAGAAGGGAATTGTAATTATTCAGGAATAAACTGTCACATTTTTAAATTAAATTAACGTCTATTCTATTCATTCACCATCATTTTCAAAAAAAGAAAAAAAAAGATTAAGAAAGTCTACTGATTAATCAATGTTAAAAGAAAATCCTTAGTGAAATTAAATTTAACATAGTTTAATTGAACAAAGAATGAGTCACAAATTGAGCAGCCTCCCCAGCCAGAGTAGGCTCAGAGAGACTCCACCACAGCCACGTAGTTGAAAAAGATATATAAACAGAAAAACAAAGTGACATACAGAAAACAGAAGTGAGGTACAGAAACAGCCAGACGGGTTACAGCTCAGCATTTGCCTTATTTGAACATGGTTTGAGTAGTTGGCCCCCTTTGATTGGCCAAAACTCAGTGATTGGCACAAGGGTAGGTTACAGTCTGTTTACACTTCCATTTAGGTTATAGTTCACTATTTTCAGAGAAACTTAAAATATGTAAGGAGGCAACTTTAGACTAAACTTGATTTAACATCATGTAGGTCACAACCAGAACTTGCATCTAATCCCAGCTACACCATACACTGAACTTTAGACAAGTAATTTAACCCCTTTCCTTTGGTTTACTCATAGGCATAAAGGGATAATAAATAACATTCTAACCACTGAATTGTGAGAACTAATTGCTTAAAACGTGAAATGCTTGAAACAGGAACCAACGTATATTAAGCATTCAATAAATATTAGGTATTTTGTTATTATTGGTATATGTATCAAGTGTCTAGCAGAAGACCTGGTCCATAATTCATGGCCCCAAATTGTAAATAACTTTCTCTTCCCCTCTCAGAGCTAATTACCACTGTTGGTAAATGTTTATGAATCTGTATTTTATATATATATATATGATTTTTTATATCAATCTTTGATTTCCTATATCTCCATTTACTTACTGTTTTTATTTAAAACTTTCCTATGAAAACCAGATGTAGCAGATTAACCAGACTAAAGAGAACATCTAACCATATGAATTTCATATGGATTCTACATATTCAACATTCTGTTCATGTAATTTCTAACATTTGTCTACATTAATAATGTAAACAATAATAATGTTTAAAATATTATAGCTATATAACAAGTCTTTGCGGGTTAAATGACTATACTTCCTCTTAGATTATAAGCCTGAATATTTCTTTGAGAATTTTATGTGGCTTTTTTCACATTGGCAAAGTGATTGGAACTTTTCTTCTTAAAATACACCAGAGAACCATGGAGCAGATATGGACCAAGTGGAAATAATGCATTTAGTAGTAATTTAAACCAGTTAAGCATATATTTTCTAACTGGGGTATAGTTTTCTGCAATTAGGTTATGCTAAAGCTCATATTAACAACTTTGTAGATCTACATATCTAGGATTCAAAATTTTATATGTCCATGAAAATAAAGGCTAAGATGGAAACACATCAATCCTAGATGATTTTCCTGTTGATAGGTTTTACTATACCTCCTAGCTATACGTTTACATTTTATTTCACTGCTCTTACATATATTTTAATACATATGTATTTTCAACACCATAAAATTACTTAACATTCTTTTTTTTAAATAAACTCCAGCTGAATTACAGCAAAGCAGAGAAAGATTGAGTATTGTATCTTTCTTTAAGAAGAATGCTAGACTATACTAGAGTATATACCTCAGCCACATTCTCCATCACTGGCTGCAGCTACTCTGTCTTGAGGAGCATGGCCAGTCTCTCCATTAATCATTGCCAGATCTGGATTCAAAATGTCACAACAACAGCTATAAAAGAAAAATTAAGATCACCACAGAAATATCATACAAATTTATGCAACTGCTAGTATGTTTTAATTCTTCAAAAAGTACAATAAGTAAACAAAAACATGAATAGAGTTTTCTGTGTTTTGTTTTTGAGAAATGTAAAAGAATAATATCTAGCCTATGTTAAATATCTACTGTAAAACTTTAGTGGATCTTTATTCACTTACAGATAATAGGCCATCAAACCCTTTGAATCTAACTTACTGTTGAATTGTTGGTTGATACAAGAAACAAGAAAATAGAAGCTGAAACTTACATTTATATTGTTCAGGTAATTTGAATAAGATTTCTTTCTCCTAGAATAAAGACAGGATTTCTCCTAATCAAAATGTATTATCTACTCAGATTTGAAAGGTATGATTTTAGAATATGAATTCAAAGCATAATTTGGAGAATTCTATGACTCAGCTCTAAGACACTTTGTTACACAGAAGCCATGGAGTGTCATTTTAAATGTGGAAGTGATATGATAAAACTCTCACTCTTCTAAAGAATAAAGCTATTGCTGGACCCTGTTATCTCACAACCCCAAGGTACAATATGATAATGATATCACTTAACATCAGTGCTGAAGTAGGAAAAACAAAAGGGAAAAGCTGCAAGCATTTTAACTAGAAAGAACTCAAATTAAAATATTAATTTACTGATTAATATAACATTAGCTGACCTATTTTCTCCAGCTTGTTAAACAACAAAGACTTGTGAAGCTAAATAACTGCTTAAAAGATAAATGTTTTCAGAATTCCCAGGGAGATGTTTAGCTCCTTTTTAAACATCATTAAAGATATGCCTTGCATATATCGGGCAATTTTATGCTTTCTGTGCTGAAATATCCTGTTTACATTTATTAATGCATTCTAAAGAATTGGGATTTGCTTAGGGGATCCCCCTTTTTCCAAAACTGTGACCAATAGATGTCAGGGTTTTTTTATGCTTAGTGACTCATTGTAGAATTTATGAAAATTCAAACTCTTTCAAGAGAGTGAAACAGGTCACACTTGGAAATTTATTTTCTTAAACCTTTCATAATTTGAGATAATGTTGATGTTAAAGATAAAAACCAGCAAGCTGCTGTCCACATACCCAGCCCCACGACCTCAGAAGTTCAAGCTGGCCTTCAAAGAATTGTATTGAAAGCAAAGAGGGGCTGGCTGGCTTTTGTGTTAAGAAAGTCAAGTTTCTACTACAATTCTGTTACTAATACCATGGACCGCTACACCATATTTTTCTTTAAAAAGTGAAAGTTTTGAACAACATTTCTGTCTTTCTTGAGTTGCAAACTGCTAGCAATGTGGTCATCCAAGACATAAAATAAAACTCACTTTGATTTGGTGCATTCTGACACATGGTCTAAAGAAGGAGGAATGATATTCTTGGGAGAATACAGAATTCAGTGAAGTAATGTAAATAGTTAAATGGGGTGTAGTTAGTAAAACAGAGATCCTAAAGGTTTTGGTAAGGAGTTGAAGTAGGGATAGACACAAGGGATAGACAGACAGACAGATTGTTGAAAGTAGTGAAAAGAAAAACTTTAAATAATCTTCTTAGCTCTTCAGAATAGTTTGTTGATGAATGACTCATTCTTAACGTAATTTAGAAGATAATGCTGACTTTTTGCTTAACATGGGTATTGAACCCTTATCTTTTAGCATAAGAATAATGTGATTTGTTAAAATCCAGTTTCTACTATTAGGGACTCTTCCAAAAATGTCTTCAAGGGTTAGTGGAGCCTCAGGGTCTACCTGTGAGGTTAGTGACAGCATTAAACCATATGACCTACAGAGTTGCCAGTTTTCTTAATTGCTTTCTTTTTAATTTGGTCTTTCTAAATTTTAGTTCTATAGTATATGTTTTGAAAATAACATTTTTGTTTTTCTCAGCTTCCAAAGCAGTTCGTTGCTTTCTAAGAAACTATTCCATTCAAAGTCTTTGTTCTTTTGGTTCAGCCTACAGAATATTCCTTGAGACCCTCTGAGATGCAGTTTTGTGTCAGTTGTTAAGCTGTTTGACTGGAACTTCCCCTCCCTTATTCTTTCTCTGGCTCTCTCTCTCTCTCACACACACACACTCACAGAGATTCTTTGAAAATTGGTTAGAATTAGTACCTATTATTAAATACATCATCCCCAAACTACTGTCTTAAAAAAACCAATAACACATATAGTGGTACGGTGGTATGCTGGTAAATGTTTAACAACCAGTTCTCTGGGAATAATAAGAAAGCTCTCATATTTAATTTTAATGGTATCCCTGGTGTAAGTACTCTCACCATGGCTCATCTCAAGCCACTGAGATAATCTCCCTGAATGTGGATTTGGGACAAATTTACACATTTGGCTCTTGTGAACTGGTAGAAGTAGAATGACTACTTTTTAACCTAGGCCTCTTCTGAAGAGGTCCATGTAGTTGGTAATCTTAAAATATATGTGAACATCTCCTTCCACAATCCCTCCCCACCAACAAAGATCAGGCTTTCTTATTTCATAATAAAAGGGATAGATGTCCCAAGGTTAGTGTTCCATGAGTTATAACAGAAATCCACTGTGCATATAGTATTCATCTGGGCCACATCATGTTACCCATGTGGAACTTGAGGCAAGAAGAACCAATACAAATATGTTGATGATCATGTTGACTTCAGTGCCATGAATAATAAAATATTTCTCTCTTAGCCTGAAGTTTCATGTCTCTATCAGCATACATGAAACAGCTACAGGCTAACTTACTAGTCTGTAAGTAAGATAAAATCAAATTTCATACCCAACAAATATCCTGTATTGAAACTGATAGAAACACACATGTTCACATATATGCAAAAGTAGTCTTTATATGTTGGCAATATATAGGAACTTATTTTCATTGATCAGAAATATTGGAATAGCATGAAATAATTTAGATAAAAAATCATTGTTAGGAAATTTCAACTTCTAATACTATACAGTGAATTTTTCACTATGAAGCATTCATTGACTATTTATATGTCAAATTATTCCACTGGATTTTTTTTTACCTGCTGTTTTGCATTGTCATGATTTTGTTTTATAAAATGTAACTGCCAATACTGATGCAAAGAATATTAGAATATTCAATTTTATGTCACAGTCTTCAGTCAAAATGAAAGTTTTAACAAAGTTTGAACTACTCACTCTGTTAATATATGCAGACATATTTCTACCAGGTTTTGTGTTCCTATATGTAATTTCCAGAGTCATATTTGCAATACTGATAATCAGTTATTATAGATATTTTCTAGTTATAATAAATTCTGGATTTTCTTGATTTGAGTATACACAAATGCAATAGGAAAAAGGAAGATTAAATTAAAATCAGTGTCAGAAATGTAAACTTGCTTCTACTATACTCCTAGGCTTCATCTGAATGCAGACTCCTAGGGACCACCAAAAAAAAAAAAAAAAAAAAAACCCAAAATACCATTTCTTCCTCTTTCCTTTTCCTTCACTTCTCTTTTTTCAGATTTCCTTTCCCAACAAATTATTATGTAACATATATATGTTGTATACCATAAGTATATGCAATTTTAATTTATCAACTAAAATAAATAAAACTGTAAAGGGTCAAAAATTAAAATGACATTACTATGTAACAGATTTAAGGTTTGAGGTTTGGTTATCGTTGTTTATCACATCATACTCTAGAGTGAATGAATAAATATTTGTTCAGTTTTCAATCAATATTACAATTCTGAAGATGTCCCTAAAGACATTAATATAATGTAGTGTACAATACTAGGTTATATTTTAATACAGTTTTCAACATCAAGATCTTGATAAAACAGTTCCAAGCAGACATTTAATATGCAATAAAATTTTGCACATATTAAATTCTAAATGCTGCTTGATTAAGACTAACGAAAATTATTGTTAATAAAGTAATGTTAGTTGATGACTCTGAAAACTCTTCATTTATCTCACATTACCAGAAGTAAATATAACTAATTATATTAAAATAATACAATTTAAAACTTATTAGCTATAACATATTAGAATTTTATCTAGTTTTCTTAATATCGTGTATTATCCTGATCAAAAGTAGTAATGTCATTTTAAATGGCATTATCCCAAACAAGGAACATGACAGGAACCCAAAAAAATTAAGAATTTTAAAGATAAATGTTGATCTATTTTTAACTCCTTGATGAATGCACAGAAAGTAAATTCTTCATTTTGTTTCATGGCTGACAACATCCTCCTCACTCACACTCAAATCCTACTTGAGCTCCATCCCAGTGCTATGAAAACATCTTATGGTATTCTAATAGGGCCATGCCCTGTACCCATTAGAGATAGCAAATGGAGAAATAGTGCCAAAAATGTGCCAAATAAAACTCTAATATTTATTTCAGTTACTTATACTGCATATGAAAAATGCTAGCTTTTAGTGTCCTCTTTATCAGGGTCTTTGTCCTAATACTCACTCTAAGGCTAATTCACTCTCTTTCTTTTACTCTTTCCAGCTCTATTAGAATCACACTCCCACATATTTTAATAGCAGTTAGCCTGATGGTTATCATATGCTGTTATAATCCACATGCAGGCTGGGATCTCCCATGCAAGGAATTTTTGTACCAAGACTTTAGGAATAAGCTATAGTAAGGATATGCCAGAAGCCAATTTTGAGGAATTATTCAAAAAGTAATGTAATTCAGGAATTTAAGACTTTCCATCATTTGACCATTTACATACTTAGGCATTGTCATGATATCTCTTTTACTCTGTAGAAAAACCTGCAAGTTTGATACTGTTAATCTCATTTTAGAGATGAAAGACTCTGGGATCAAGTTCACGCAGTTAAAAGTCATAAAGTAAGAATTTACAAATACTATAGGCTTTTTCTGTATGTATGTATCTCATTATAATTTAACAAGGTTAAAAAGAGGGGTTATTAAATTTCCTAATTGTGCTTGTTTGTTTTTAGAAACAGATAAGTACCACTACAGGAGATTCATACTTAATTTTAACGAAACCACATATTGGATACTGAACATTAATATTTGGTGGAATAGCACAATGTTGAATGATATCACACCTTACTGTCCAAAAAGGTCATTATAATTTAGAAATATAGAATTAAAATGTTGGATATAAAAGTTTATAGTATACCAGTACCATACTTTAAACCTGTCAATTTTTGAAATACTGCATAGACATGGTGAATCATACTACACAGGAGAACAACATTTGAAGTAAGGTACAAACTGAGATAAATTTACCATTAAGCAAGAACATCTGTATGTTACATTTTTTACTTGCTCTTTAAATTTTCTGGATAATAACATTTATCTATTTTTACTTCATCTAGTTGTGATTTTATCCATGTATTCTCAGTTAAAATTCCAATATATGTTTTTATTTCATGTGTATCTTGGAATATAATGAGGAGAAGTCCTGTGTTTCATTAATATTCTATTTAAAGATGTAATCTGTATAGGTAGCTTTGTGTTGCTTTTCTGGAAGAAGATATGAAACATGTAAATCCAAGCTCATTATAGCTGCTAAAAAAGTTATGTTCTCTTTTTTTGTTCTTTATTTTTAATACATCTTTTCAGTTTCAAAAGTAGAAAGACTTACAACATCTAGTTTTAGCAAACAGAATTCTTAAGGGCGCTCTATTTGAGACTATATGATTTTATATCAAATTTTTCAAATATTACAAAACTGAAGATTTGAATCTACCTATTGCATATGGGTTTGTGAGGTTCATATTTTCCCACCAAACTTTTGATCTAAAATTAAAATAGGATCCATATAGCTCAGTGGATTTTTCACCTTTACGATAAATCCTAAAACTGGAGGAATAACAACAGATGTGACGAGTTTTCATGGCAACTTTATTAGAAAACCAAAGCAGGACAAAGTTCAGGGGCATCAAGACATATCACATAATAACTCAGGTGAAGAGTCTTAAGAGAACCAGCGTATATTTAGATATATCTTCCTGGCTTATCAATGAAACAATTTTTCATCAAGTTTTGTATAAAAATCAAATGGAGTTAATACACTTGGCTTATCAACAGAAAAGAAAGAGCTTGTGAAAAGCATAGTGAGCAAAAATGAAGATTTTCAGAACTTCTTTCTGTTATACAAGCTGGGATGCTCTCTTGAACATCGCTGCCTTTCATTGTTACTTCTCCTCCTTCTGCTCCATTTTCTTCTTACTTTCCCGCTTTTTGCCAAAAAAGTTAGCTTTACAATAATAAAGTACTGCTTTGTTAAGTTCTACTCATCACTTACCTACATTGCCCCTACCAACGTAACAATTTCATATCATTTTCGTATTAGGTAGGTTAAAAGGTAGACTAAAATCCTAAATGTATTTTGAGATACGTTTTAAAATCAACTTAAAAATGAGTTTTGTGACATGTGAGAAGGAGCATTTGTGCATGTATTTTAAATATTGCATTCTGGATATTTTGACATGGTGTTAGCACAAAGAATTTTCCCTTCAAAATCAACTTAGTTAAAAAGACAAACTGTTGTGCTCCTAGAATAATCATCCTTTTTTGTTACTATTCCCACATCCCCTTCTTCTCTTTCCTCCTCTCTCCTATGCCTCCTTCCATCTTCAGAGGTTCTAAGCATTTATTAAGTGACTATTACTATTATTATTATTATTTGAGATGAGGTCTCACTCTGTCACCCAGGGTAGAGTACAGTGGTGCAATCTTGGCTCACTGCAACCTCCACCTCCCAGGTTCAAGCAATTCTCCTGCCTCAGCCTCCCGAGTAGCTGGGACTACAGGCACATGCCACTACACCCGGCTAATTTCTTTTTGAATTTTAGTAGAGATGGGGTTTCACCATGTTGCCCAGGCTGGTCTCAAACTCCTGAGCTCAGGCAATCCGCCTGCCTTGGCCTCCCAAAGTGCTAGGATTATAGGCGTGAGCCACCACACCCGACTTTGAGTGGGTTTCTTAATCTTGAATTCTAATTTGATTGCACTGTGGTCTGAGGGACTGTTACGATTTCAGTACTTTTGCATTTGATGAGGAGTGTTTTACTTCCAATTATGTGATCAGTTTTAGACTGGGTGCCATGTTATGATGAGAAGAATGTATATTCTGTTGTTTGGGGGTGGACAGTACTGTAAATATCTATCAGATACACTTGATCCAGAGCTGATTTCAAGTCCTGAATGTCTCTGTTAATTTTCTGTCTCAATGATCTGTCTAATATTGACAGTGGGGTATAAAAGTAACCCCTATTATTCTGTGGGGGTCTACATCTCTTTGTAGGTCTTTACAAACTTGTTTTATGAATCTGGTGCTCCTGTATTGTGTGCATAAATATTTTAAATAGCTCTTCTTGTTGAATTGAACCCTTTACCATTATGTCATGCCCCTCTTTGTCTTTTTTGACCTTTGCTGGTTTAAAGTTCATTTTGTCAGAAACTAGGATTGCAACCCCTACTTTTTTCTGCTTTCCATTTGCTTGGAAAATTTTCCTTCATCCCTTTATTTGAGCCTATGTGTGTGTTTGCACATGAGATGGGCCTCTTGAATACAGCACACCAATGAACGTTGTCTTTTTACCCAGCTTTCCGTTCTCTCTTTTAACTGGGGCATTTAACCCATTACATTTAAGGTTAATATTATTAAGTGTGGATTTGCTCTTGTCATTGTGATTCTAGCTGGTTAATTTTGCAGACTTGTTATTGGAGTTGCTTCATAGTGTCATTGGTCTGTGTAATTCACTGTGTTTTGTAGTAGGTGATAACAGTTTTTCCTTTATGTGTTGAGGCTTCCTCCAGGAGCTCTTTCAAGGCAGGCCTGCTGGTGACGAAATCCCTCAAGAATGGCTTGTCTGAAAGGAATTTTATTTTTCCTTCACTTATGAAGCTTAGTTCATCTGGATATGAAATTCTGGGCTGGAATTTCTTTTCTTTAAGGATGTTGAATATTGGCCCTCAATCTCTTCTGGCTTGTATGGCTTCCACTGAGAGATCCACTGTGACCTGACCTTTTCTCTCTGGCTGCCGTTAAGGTTTTTACCTTCATTTCAACCTTGGAGAATATGACAATTATGTGTCTTGGGGTTGATCTTCTCATGAAGTATCTCTGGATTTCCTGAATTTGAATTTTGTCCTGTCTTGCTTGGTTGAGGAAGTTCTCCTGGATGATACACTGAAGTATGTTTTCTAACTTGCTTCCATTCTCTCCATCTCTTTCATGTACCCCGATCAGTTGTAGTTTTGGTCTTTTTACATAATCCCATATTTCCAGAGATTTTATTCATACATTTTCATTCTCTTTTCCCTATTCTTATCTGTCTGTCTTATTTTAGAAAGATAGTCTTCAAGCTCAGATATTCTTTCTTCCACTTGGTCTATTCTGCTGTCAATACTTGTGATTGCATTGTGAAGTTCTTCTGTTGTGTTTTACAGCTCTGTAAGGTCATTTATGTTCCTCTCTAAACTGGCTATTCCGGTTATCAGCTTCTGTTATGTTTTATCATGGTTCTTCACTTCTTTGCATTGGGTCAGAACATGGTTCTTTAGCTCAGCAAAGTTCATTATTACCCACATTCTGAAGCCCACTTCTGTTAATTCAGCCATCTCACCATCATCCCAGTTCTGTGGCCTTGCTAGAGAGGTGTTGTGATTGTTTGGAGAAGAGGCAATCTGGCTTTTTTAGTTTTCAACTATATATATATATAATTTTTTTTTTTTTTGAAACAGTGTCTCACTCTGTCACCCAGGCTAGAGTGCAGTGGTGCAAACTCAGCTCACTGCAGCCTCCACCTCCCAGGTTGAAGCGATTCTTCTGTCTCAGCCTCCTGAGTAGCTGGGATTACAAGTGTGTGCCACCATGCCTGGGTAATTTTTTTGTATTTTTATGTTTTATTTATTTATTTATTTTGAGACGGAGTCTCTGTCTGTCACCAGGCTGGGGTGCAGTGGCGCGATCTCAGCTCACTGCAACCTCTGCCTCCCAGGTTCAAGAGATTCTCCTGCCTCAGCCTCCCAAGTAGCTGGGACTACAGGTGTGTGCCACCACACCCAGTTAATTTTTGTATTTTTAGTAGAGATGGGGGTTGTTGGCCAGGATGGTCTCGATCTCTTGACCTCATTATCCGCCCACCTCAGCCTCCCAAATTGCTGGGATTACAGGTGTGAGCCACCACACCCGGCCAGTTTTCAGCATTTTCGCATTGATTGCTTCTCATCTTTGTGGCCTTCAATCTTTGAGGTTACTTACCTTTGAATGGGGTTTTGGTGGGGCCTTTTTTGTTGATGTTGTTGTTGTTGCTTTCTGTATGTTTGTTTTTCTTTTATCAGTTAGGCACCTCTTCCATAGAGCTGTTGTGGATTGCTGCAGGTCCACTCCAGACCCTAATCACCTGGTACCCCTCCTGCACCTGGAGGTATCACCAGTGAGGGCTGCAAAACAGCAGTGATGACAGCCTGCTCCTTCCTCTGGGAGCTCCATCCCAGTGGAGCACCAACCTGATGCTGGCCCGAACACTCCTTTAGGAAATGTCTGGAGACCCCCGTTGGAAGATCTTACCCAGTCAGTAGGAACGGGTTCAGGGACCCACTTGAAGAAGCAGTCTGGCTGCCCCTTTCTGGAGCAGGTGCATTGCACTGGGGGAAACCCCCCTTGTCGACCCCCTGGACTCTCCAGAGCCAGCAGGCTGGAAAGGCTAAGTCAGCTGCACCTCAGGGACCAAGGCCGCCACACCCCCCAGGGACTCTGTCCCAGGGAGATCAGAGTTCTGTTCCTAAAACCCTGGCTAGAGTTGCTGAAATTCCCATGGGGAGGCCCTGCCCAATGAGGAGGGATGGATCAGGGTCCCACTTAAAGAAGCAGTCTGGCCATGATCTGCCACAGCAGCTGTGCTGCACTGTGGGGGATTCCTCCTGGTCCTGAACACCCAGACTCCTTGGTGCTGACAAGGTAGAAGGGCTGACTTGAGCTGCCAAGATGGTAGCCACCCCTCCCACCTGGGAAGTCAGTCATCTCAGGCAGTCTCCAGCCTGCTACCACTGGCCGGCTGGAATTCCAGGCCAGTGAGTCTTAACTTGTGAGGTGCCATGGCAGAGGGACCTACTGAACCTCGCCACTTGGCTCCCTGGCATGGGCCCCTCTTCTAGGGAAATGGATAGATCTCCTGCCTCACTGGAATTCCCAGGGCGGGAGTATGTAAAAACTCCTGGGTTTCCGTGCATGTCCACATGGCTGCTGAGAGTCCGCAGAGCTCTGTGCTTTGGACCCAAGGCCCTGATGGTGTGCGCTCCTGAGGGGATCTCCTGATCTGCGGGTTGCAAAGATCCATAGGAAAATCATGCTTTCCTGGGCAGGATCGCACAATCGCTTGCTGCCTCCCTTGGCTGGGGGTAGGGGCTCTCCTGACTCCATGCTGCTCCTGGATGGGCCATCACCCCATCCTGCTTTTCCTCACTCTCCCTGGGTCCCACCAACCACCTAGTCAGTTCCAATGTGAGAACCTGGATTTTTCAGTTGAAGATGTAGAATTCACTCGCCATTTTTGTTCTTCTTGGTGAGCATCATGGATCACCCTTGCTTCTAATCAGCCATCTTGGCTTGCTAAAGCCTCTTTCTTCTTATACTATCTCGATTTTTAACATTATTGTATGATTTTGCTCATTTTTAAAATGTATGTAAAAGGAAACCATATGTTATATGCCATTTGTGCTGGCTTATTTCCCTCAAAATTATGTTCGTAAATTTCATCCAGTTTTGTTGTGAGTGGCTATATAGTATTTTATTACCACATTGAACTTATTGCATAAATATATTACTATTTACCCATGCTATATAATGGACACAGTGGTTACAGTTTGGTGCTACTATGATAATGCTTGTACATTTCTTTTAGTGCCATGTCCACATATTGATGTTGAGTGAAATTGCTTTGACACTGTATCAATCCTGTCAAAAAGCATAATTTCCCATAAAGTGTTTTTTTGGCTTTTTTTTGTTTTTTTTTTTTTTTTTGAGACGGAGCCTAGGTCAGTCGCCCAGCCTGGAGTGTAGTGGCGCAATCTCGGCTTACTGCAAGCTCCGCCTCCCGGGTTCACTCCATTCTCCTGCCTCAGCCTCATGAATAGCTGGGACTACAGGCGCCCACCACCACGCCCGGCTAATTTTTTTGTATTTTTAGTAGAGACGGGGTTTCACCATGTTAGCCAGGATGGTCTCGATCACCTGACCTCATGATCCACCCGCCTCGGCCTCCCAAAGTGCTGGGTGTCTCCCAAAGGCGTGAGCCACCGCGCCCAGCCCTCCCATAAAGTTTTTAAATAAATATTTACTAGTCAGTTGGTGCTTCTTGAATTTCTGTAAGTAATTTTTGTGTGCAACAGTTGAGTCAAAGGAAGGATGAAAAATTGTTTTGAAGCTTGACTCTCACAGCTATTTAAATAAGTTGAGAAAATAAAATGTATTCCCCTTTCAGAATCAGATAAGACGATTGGAA
Organism: Gorilla gorilla gorilla; assembly: GCF_029281585.2. Taxonomy (NCBI): domain Eukaryota; kingdom Metazoa; phylum Chordata; class Mammalia; order Primates; family Hominidae; genus Gorilla; species Gorilla gorilla. The sequence goes on from NC_073230.2 coordinate 21,039,448, forward strand.
ATTGGTGGGCAAGAGGGGTGAGTGCTAAAGACTGACTCCCTTCAGCCAAATGGGGCTAACACTGAGGTCCATGCTATGATTTTGGAGATTATGATACTGCATGTCAGACAGACGTTGCGATTCTATAGTTGTCTCTTTAAAAAACAAAAAACAAAACAAAACAAAAAAACAGCTTTATTGAAATACAGTGAATATGTAAAGAACAGCATATATGATAAGATTTATGTGCATGCACCTATGAAACAATCACCAAAACCAAGATAATGAACATATTCATCACTTCCAAAAGTTTCCCTGTGCCCATTTGCAATCTGTTCCTCCAAGCTCTTTCCAAATCCCCCATGCCCCCTCTCCCAACTTTTCCCCATGAAACCATTAATATACATTCTGCCACTATCCATAAGTTTGCATTTTCCAAACGTTTGGTAAATAAAATCACGTAGGATATGTTCTCTTTTAGGAGTTTTCTTTAATTCAGCATGTTTATTTTAATATTCATGTATGAATTAAGTGTTTATTTCTTTTTATTTGGGAGCAGTATTTCATTGTATGGATATGGATATGACAGGATGTGTAGGCATTTACATTTTTTTGGTGAACTTTTTAAATCATTTGTTAATATTGTAAATCACATTGATTTTTGAATGTTAAACCCAATCCACATTCCTGACAGAAAACTCACCTAGCCACCATGTATTATTTCTCTCATCTAATGTTAGATTTGAGTTGTTTAAAATTTGTGCACAATTAGTGCATCTATGTTCAGAGGGTTATTGGTCTGTGGTTGTCTTTTCTTGTAAAGTCTTCTTCAGATTTTGGTATCAGGATAGTACTGCTTCATAGAATAAGTTAGGCAATAATTTTTTCACAGTTTTCTGAAAGATTTTACACATATTCAGTATTATTTCTTTTTAAAATATTTGCTATAATTTGTCAGTTAAGCCACCTGGGCCTAGAGTTGCCATTGTAGAATTTCTAACCATAAACTTAATCTCTTTAGTAGTTGTAAGGCTACTCAGGTTATCCATTTTATCTTCAGTAGGCTTTAGTAGTATGTGTATTTCAAGGAATTTGTGTATTTCAGCTAAACTGGAGATTTTCTTGATATAAAATTATTTGTAATTTTTTAATTCTAATATCTATGGAATCTGTAGTGACATAATCTCTCTCATATCTGGTATTGGTATGTTGTATCTTCTTTCCATTTTCTTCTCAGCAGTCTGGCTAGAGGTGTACAAATTCTGTTAATTTCATTAAGAATCAATATTTGATTTATTTTTTCTATTGTCTTTCTGCTTTCTATTTTATTAATGTTGCTCTGATATTATGTTCTTTGTTTGCTTTGAGTTCTTTTGTTCTTTCGCTAGTTTTTTAAGGTGAAAGCTGGAGCTCTTGATTTGAGACCTTCCTTCTTTTCTATTTCTGGCATTAAGTGTTTTAAATTTTTTTGTAAGTACTGCTTTTATTGCATTCCACAAATTTTTATGTGTTGTAATTTCATTTTCATTTACTTACAAAAACGTTTTTAATTTTCCTCTTTAACTTATAGATTTAAGTGTATTTGGAACTTTTTAGATATCATTCTATTTTTAATTTCTAGTTTAATTTCATTATAACTACAGAGCATTCTTTATATAACTTGATTGTTCTGAAATATGAGACTAGTTTTATGTCTTACAGTACAGCTTATCTTAGTAAATTGTCCATGTGCTCTTTCCAAAAATGAGTGTTCTGCTCTTGTTGAGTAAACTCTTCTAAAAATGTCCATTAGGTCAAATTGATTGACAGTGATGTTCAATTTCTTCATATCCTTACTGATTTTTTGTCTACTTTTATCATTTATGAGAGAGGGATATTGATCAGCTATAATTGTGATTTCGTCTATTCTTCTTGCAGTTCTATCAGTGTTTGCTTCCTGTATCTTGAAGACTTTTGTTTGATACATACATAAATGCTTAAAATTTGTATATTCCTTTGATTAATTGACCGCTTTATCATCATAAAATGACCCTTTTGTTCCTAGTAATAATCTTTGCTCTAAAGTCTACTTTGTGTGATGTTAGAATTTTTCTACTTTTCTTCTATTGGTGTTAGCTTGGTATTTATTTTTCCTTCCTTTTACTTTTAACCTCTTTGTGTCTTTATATTTCATTTGTTTTCTTTTTAAGCATCCTATTTTTGGGTGTTGCTTCTTTATTCTATCTGACAATCTCTATATTTTAATTTTGAGAATTTAGACCATTTACATTTCATGTGATTACTGATATGGTTAGGGTTCAATCTGTCAACTTGCTATTTGTTTTCTATTTTTTGGCCTGTTCTTTTTTCCTCTCTTTCTGCTTAGTTAGAATTTATTGGGTTTATTTATTGTTAATTTTCTCCCTGTGTTTGCTTGTTAGCTAAAGGTTCTTACTTTGTTACCTTAGCGATTATTTTAGAATTTGTAGCACACATCTTTACCTTATTACAGTCTACTTTCAAGCAATATTATATTATATATGATAAAAGCCCCTTAAAATGACATTATTTTTTTCTCCTTTCCTAGTTTTTGCATTGTCATACATTTTACTTCTACATGTTATAAACCCCATACCACATTGTCTTTATTTTTTTACAAGCAGCCAGTTATCTACTAAGAAATGTATATATTTTTTAAGTATCATATTTTTTCCCATGTGATTACCATTTTTATGTTCTTCATTCCTTTTATTGATCTATGTGTCAATCTTCTTCCTGCTTGAAGGACTTCCATTTATATTTTATATAATGCATTTCTGCTATTTATGAATTCTTTCAGTTTTTGTGTGTCTGATAAATACTTTATCTTTGTATTTAAAGATATTATTGATGGGTAACAAATTGTAGGTTCACAACCCCTTTTTTTTTCTTTTTTAGTACTTCAAAAACGTTGCTCCACTGTCTTCTCACTTGCATTACTTTGATGAGAAATTTGTTCCTCTCTATATAATGCATCTTATTACACATATCACTCTGGCTGCTTTTATGATTTCTCTCTTTAATGCTTGTTTTATACAATTTGATAATGACTTCTTTTCCTGTACTTTTCTTCATGTTTCTTATGATTGAGGTTCATTGAGCTTTTCAATCCATGTGTTTGTAGGTTTTATCAAAATTGGAAAGTTTTCAGCAATTACCATTTCAAATACTTTTCTGTTGCCTTTTGATCTTCTGTCTTCCAAGGACTCCAAATACCATATTAGGCCACGTAAAACTTTCCTGCAGCTTACTGATGCTCTCTTGATGTGTTTCATTTTGGATAGTTTCTATCATAATGTCTTTTCATTGTGGGTCATATTTTCTTACTTCTTTGCATGCCCTTTGATGTTATATTATAACAACCATGGCAAATTTTACCTTGTTATTAATAGCTGCTGGATAGTTTTGAACTTCTAAAAAAATCATTGATCGATTTTGTAAGACAGTTAAGTTACTTAGAAATAATTTGATCCTTTAGTGCCTTGTTTTTAAGATTTTTTAGAAGATGAATCAGAACATTAATCCATGGCTACTTTATTTCCCACTACTGAGGGACTCTTTTGGTTCCTTATCCAATGCTTCAAGAATTATGGTTTTTCGTGTGGCTAATGAGAAAAGCTGTTGTTTTCAGCCCTGTATAAACTCCTGGTGTTGTTCTGTCTAATCCTTTGAGTGATTCTTTACCCAGCCTTTCATACATATATGCCCTGATCAAGGGGCCTTTTCCAAATCCCTGGAATTCTTTCTATATGCATTTCTCTCCTCTCTGGTACTCTGTCCTGTGAACGTTAGCTATCTTTGCTGAACTTTTAGCATCATCAGTTCAACTCAGAGAGTCCACCAGACTCTGCCTGGATCCCCCTCTTTGTCAGAAAACTCTCTGAGGATATTAAGCTGGGACACCCCCATTTGTGTCCTTTATTTCAGGGATCATTTTTCTTAATCATCTGATGTTCAATTCCTTAAAAACTATTTTTAAAATATATTTTGTCCTATATTACAGATGTTTCAGAAAGGAAGACTAATCCAGGTCCTGTTATTCTATCTTTGCCATAAGTGTATAGCCCCACATGTTTACAGTTTATATTTTCCATGAGTGTCTTATTGGATAGCCAGGGTTGAACCACTGTTTCAGAAGTCCAACAGTGAGTTTTCATGGACTGGGATAATTTATATAGTTAATTAAATGAACCTGGGCTTTATGAGATTAAATAAAAGAGGCTATATAAAGTTCCTGATGCACACTTAAAACTCAATAGCTAGTATTAACCTTTCGTCTTCTTCAGTGTATCCTTGAATTTAAAAAGACATTGTTTTATAATGGAAACAGACATAAACAGGACTTGAATAACCTGAATTCTGGTCATTGGTTTCCAACCTATCAGTATTGGTGAGCCATTTAAACTCGTGAAGTCTTGTTCTTCTAATCCTCTCAATGATGGCAGAAACATTTTTCCTTTATATCTTATGGAATTGTTGGCGAGATTAAGATATCAAAGGTGAAAGTTCTTTTGTAAATTGAAAAGTATTACATATATGTGATAATACTCTCAAATTTTGCCTGGTGATTTTTTGTTTGGTTCAGTTTTAAATTACACTTCACTATGTGTTCTATTTTTCCCAAATGGGCCATTTGTACATAGAAAGCCTTTGAAGAAAGGCCCTTAAAGATAAATCTTTTGACAGATTTTTAAAACTTTACTTAACACAGAAAATTTTCCAAACATCTTTGTAAGGTTAATAAAGAAGTGCATTTTTAAAAATAACCTAGAAAGTACAAAAATACAGAAAAAAATTTAAAATAATGCCCTTATGTTAATTTATAAAAATAAATTGATATTGTCACCCTATTACTATAAAAATAAAAAATAGGTTTCTATATTATGCATATGGATTCAAGATACATTGCGATATTTAAATTCATTATTCCAATGGGATTCAATAATGTTTATGTAAGGTAGAAGTACTCTGTGTTTTGTGGTGATCAAGACAGTTATGGTTCAAGAGACTTAATTCTGGTTCTAGAATTATAATCACCCAACCACAAGAGCAAATGCTTATTTAAGGTATAGTCCCACTTGTACTCAAAATGCTTCACAGATAACTATAGCTAGACTAAATTGCTGTGTAAATACCAGATGCAGATCTGCAGGTACAGCACTCCTTAAGACCGTCTATCAGAAATGTTAAATGTCATAGTGCATAATTTATCAATGCTAATAGCCCTCGGCACAGATCTGAGGGAATTAACCTATACAGTCAAACTATTTATCACATCACAATATATAAAATGTACTTTTAATTAATAAATGGACAATCTATTGCCTTCATGGATGCAGCTGATCAATCCTTTTTTATCTTCTGTCTACAGTTTGGGTCTTTTTAATGGGTTTTAATGGGTTTTTCTGTACACTTGCACAGCCGAGTTTATGCACTTACTTCCTGGAACAGTTTCTGTACTTTGTGGTACAATCTCACAACCTCTTTGGTGTTTTTCCACGGCAGTATCAGTATGAAAATAATCATGCTTCTTGGTATTTTAAAATGGCATTCATTACTCTTGAGCTGACCTCTCTGGCACTAGCCTATCTGAAAGTCATAAAATTAGTATAATGCAGTTCCCATCAATACACTAAGTCTTTAAGGACCTGAGTTAATAGTTTACATGAGCAAAGATTGTTAAAAGTAAAGTGATTCACTACACTCATGAAAAGTGAAGCAAACAGCTACAATTGGAAAACAGTTTTATACAGATGTTAACAAAGCATCTAAGTTATTACTTAATCTATTACGGCAACTACTGAATTTAATTGTCTAGTTACATTTGGCATCAAATCAACTTTTAAAAATTTGATAGTACAGAACGCTTCTTCCAGATTTACAAACAGGATGTATTTTATGGGAATTTGAGCGAAAAAATTAAAGATTATAAAATAAACTATTTTGAAGTAATTGATGGTTTCAGCACTTTATACTTAGTCAATCAGAAATATTTCTACCTCAAATTTTAAAAAGAATTAAGATTAATGAAAGCAACGAGTTAAAATGCATGAGGACACTATGAGTATTCTATTTTTAGTGTTCTGTATTCCTAATATTTTCTAAAACATGTTGTTTTGATTCAGGATTTTACACTTCTGGAAACATTAAACTTTTCCTCTTATGTATAACATGGGTTTTAGTAAAAGACTGAATAATTAAAAGGCAAAAATATTTTATTCATAAATAATCATATTATTATAATCACTTGGTTTCATAAGAAGATTATTCCTTCTTATGGTGCCCTATCATGTCCTTAAACCTTAATATTCCAGTTTTCAAATCCAAATACCAAGGAAGACAGAACATCTTACAATGAGCTCCATTTTCCAGATTAATGCACCTGAGAAACATTTTTCCTTATTTAATATCCCTTACTCATTTCCTCTCCTGTTATAGGGATAGCACAGCTGTTTATCTGGCAATTATCTTTGAATCTATTAGTGAAAATGCCTAAATTAATCATAAAAAGACAAGTACATCACAGAGTCTGCTATGAATCCAGGACCTCCTTGTATTCTTTCTGTCATTTTCACTTGTTCCATATGGCAGCATTTGTTTCTTGATACTGTAAACTGTAGGTTTGTTTCAGATAGAGAACTTATATAGATTTATTAGACTGTACTACTTAGTTCTAGTGAGAATACTGGTTACCCCCAGCAATTCAGATGTTCTTAGTTATAGCTACAGAATAGTTCTGTGCAGTCAACAAAAAGATATCTGGGAATTGTGGGGGATGTGCGTATTTGACTTAAATAACTCATCCAGAAGTTTGACAGATTCAATATTTGGATCAATGATTAGAAAATAGCTTTCATTTAATTTAATGAACATTTGCTTGTTGTTTTTTAAATATATATGCTATGGAAAATCTAAAGATAGGGTGGTGACATGTAAACTGTCATTTAGAGAACTGAAATAAAAGGTGGAATATGGACTGTCATAGAATATATGTAGACACCCCAGTTTGTGCCCCTACTTCATTCATTTAATCAAAGAATATTAGAATCTACAAAATGAAATTTGTGTTTTTCAACTCGTACAAATATGAGCAAGACATGTTTTTTGATTTTCTTTTTTTTTTTTTTTTTGCCCTCAGGAAGTTCAGTGTCTACTAGAGGCAACAGACATATAAAGATATAAATTATAATAGAAGATTAAATGATATCATTGTGACAAGAAAAAAGTCTCATTTTGTAAGGGCACAAAATGAAAAACTCTTATTAATGCCAGAACTAACTTCATAGGTAAATAACAGTAAATTTTCTAGTATAACTGATAAGGTCACACATAGATCAATGTAAAGGGAAAAACAAACAAAAAATAGAACATAAGAATTATTCTCCTCAAAGGAAAAGCCTAATGCTTTTCCCAGCAATCGGAGAAAGGGAATAAAATAAGGTCTTCAGACATGGGGATATGTTTAGTCACAACTCACTAACAAAACTTGGTTAAGACAAAATGTCCTTCACAGTTGAGAATTCTTCTCTAGGCTCAGCCCTTAACTGATGTGAGCTGAGAAATGGTTATTACGTGTCTTGTATATTCAGGGATCCCTAATGTTACAAAGAAAGTGGAAGAAGTCCAGCCACTCGTGTTTTTGCACACATTATTTTGATTAACTATCTTTGTTTCTCACATTTACTTTATAATTGTGTTTTTTCTATGCAGGTCTGATTGATAAATTCAGTTATGCCGGTATTGTTAGAGGTTAAGAGTGATGGAGAACAACATACAGATGGCAAAATGGTTTTACTCACAATACAAAGGTTATTGCCTACCTAGAGCCCTGTGTTGAAAAGGACTCTGAGGACATGTGGCATAACCAATCTGCAATGAGTGAAAGAGGAGAGTAGCAGTGCAAGGGCCCCACATTTACTTTCCCTAGAAAAGAAACTGCGAGTGAAGATTTAAAAGTCAGGCAGACTCGGATTCCAACCTGGAGTCTGTCACTTATTAGTTGTTCTTCTTTAAATAAATTGCTTAATCTCACAAAACCACTATTTCCTTTCCTGTGAAACAGAAAGAAAAAATCATGGCACCTACTCCATATATGCTTATAGTAATAATTAAATGAGATAATACAGAGAAAATATTTACAACAGTACCTAGCACATATAATCACTCTATCAATATTAACTAGATTAAATGAAATATTGTTCCTGAAGTGTTAGCCTACTATAAAGAAAAATTATCAATAGTCTTAGTATTATGTACAGAAATTAAAAAACAAACATCCTTCTTCTCCCAAGGAAAAACTTTTAGGTATAGATGTAGTGGTATGAGAGTAATTCACTCATTTATCCATTCATGCTATAAATACTTATTAAATACCTACTATATCATCTTTCTAAATACTGTGGGTGAAATTGTGGCCAAATTTTTGCCCTTGTGGTGCCTCTATACTCATAGAACCTTAGTCCTACAATTTTAACCAATTTACATATAATCATTTCCAGTGCAGAAAAACATAAGTAGCTGTTTATATATTATTCTGATATTATGGGCCTATCAATCCCGTTGCACCAAAGGTATTTTAAAAGCAGTAATAAATGTCTTCAACATTGTGAAATTCACCTCCACAGTAATCAGTTCTATGCCAGAATGCCTGGACAAAGAGTTCTAATGTCTTCTAAGCTTTCTTTCTTTTTTTTTTTTTTCTTTTTTTTAATTATTATACTTTAAGTTTTAGGGTACATGTGCACATTGTGCAGGTTAGTTACATATGTATACATGTGCCATGCTGGTGCGCTGCACCCACTAACTCGAGTTAGTCTTCTAAGCTTTCTAATTCCCTAGAAGGACCTGACAAACCACACTGAACTGTTTCTGCAATTTAAGTAGCAATCAGAGAGATTTGCTGAAGGAGGTCTTGAGGAGGTTCAAAACTGAATCCAAACAAGGTCCTACATGTGTACATGGCTCTTTTTTTCGGAGGTAATTCTGAAGGCTGCTAGAGTTATAATTTCTAATGGCTTCAAAGTGTATTAATTCATCTAAACAGGAAGATTAAAGCTTTATTTTTTCTCACCCCTACATGCAGCTGATAACCACCAGATGCATGAGTTTCTAAGAAACAGACTAATGATATAGAATGTAATTTTAAATTTAGCTTTATACCTAGTTTCTGAAGACAATACAATGGATCGCTAGATGATTCACTGTAAATCCACATTATTAAAAATTATTTTCATTTAATAGAATATAGAATAGTTTAAACCACACAGATTTGCTCCTAGCAAAATAGCTGTTTTGATTTTCTCTAATTTGAAAAGGACTATTTCAGAAATAATTTGTACAGATATTGTTTCCCCACAACTGATGATATCCAGGTATTGATATTAACTTTGTAAATTCTATTTATTAAGGAGTACTATTTGAATTCTATCAAGAGAAAATATAGATTTCAAAATTTGTTATGCACTGTTTATAAAAGAATAAATTCAGTTATTACAGAAGAAAATCAGGTACAAAGCAGAAAAGATTCATTTGAGTATGTTTCTAATAAAATTATAAATGCTTATATTATTAACTTGAAAGTGTGGATTAAGACTACTATAGATGAACCCTCCCTTGTAAATCAATATCAATTAAAAATAATCACCATCAGACAACCAAACCAAAGTCTGCATTGCTGTAAAAAAGGTTTGCCCTAGTGACAGATCATTGCTACAACCTCTCACGCTATTGGGTGATGTTTACCATATGTCCCATGATTGATAGTCGGATTTAATGAGTTCTTACAAGCAATTAAATAATCAAGAGTTCCTGCTGTTACATGGCATAGCTTGATAGAACAGTGACAAATGAGAGAATATCTACAACCTAATCAAAGGGACATATTTCCTTGGGAACAAAATAATATTATCCACCAGTGCAATCAAAGGACAAAAGAACATAGAAAGGACACCAACAGAATGAGATAAATTATGTCCTCTTTTCATTATTCTGACTGCACAGTTTCCATTTATTGTGTCTTATTAAATCAGAAAGAAAATTAGGCTTGTTAAATATGTTTAACTTATCATATGTTGTTGGATGGTTCATATATATGTATACTTAATCCTTCAAGAGAAGACTATTGTTGAAAATCACTAACAGTACAATGTATTACTCTTCGCCCTCCTAAGAAAAACATATCAAGAATAAAGACTAACATGCATGCCAAAAAGTGCAAGGCAGCCTTAGGTGGTTTTCCTCAGGCCTTCCATGTTAAATGTTATTTTACTGCCCCCCCTTGGTGTTCAACCCAGGTAAATGTAACACAATTTTGTTTTTGTCAGTTCATCTGTAAGTGTAGAGTTACAATAAAAAGATCCACTGTCTTTGAAGATTCTCCACTTTAGTATTTGTTTTCCACAGTAATTTCCTATAAATTTCAAATAAAATGTCTCTAATGCATATAATATTTCATGATACAATTGTATTCATTTCCCACATTGTTAGGAAAGTAGAGGATTATTGTTCTGTTAAATCCTGATGAAATATGAATTTTTATATCTATTAATGATATCCCAGGTGGTCTACATTTTATGCTTCTCATGTTTGCTTTCTGATACTTAAGTAAGTAAGTAAAATAAGAATAATGACAAATGTTTTTTTAAAAACTACATGTTGGAAGGATACGTTTGCATATTTTATCTAAAAAAATCACATCACGTGCACTGGATTGCCATCCATTTTAGCAGATTGAGACACAGCTTTTAAGAGAAGTCAAATAAAGCCTTATTTTGGCAAGAGGCAGAGTTGGGATTTGAATTCTTACACTTTTAATATAGCTCTATAGTAAAGACAAATATTCTGGAAGTAGATATGCCTGATGCTGAATCTGGCTCTGTCACCTACTAGCTGTTTGGCTTTGGGCAAATTATTTATACTTTCTGAGCCTCAGTTTCTTCAGCCAAAAAAGGAGATAAATGCAATAACTCATCCAATATATGTAGCAAATTACTTGGTCAGTGAATGTGACTATTAGTTATTAGCTTATTCAAATACATATTGGCCACTTATGGGCCTGAATATACATATAAGGCTGCTCCAGCCATCAAGGAATTTAAAATTTAAATGAGAATGATGCATAATAAATAGCAGATTAGAATACAGACTACCTAGCTGTCTTCTTTGATTGTAGGCATAGTGCAATGTAGGCAAACAAATTAAAACAAAAATGCAAGAAGAATGAATGAACAAATCTGAGTTGGACACAGGACCATTAAGGTGGGACCTGTTAAAAAAAATAGATCTTAAAGAATCAATAACCATGAGTGTGGTAAAGAGTGAAGTTCATGTTGGTTCATGCAAAAGGAATCACAAAGACTTGAAGGTGAGTCAGAGCGTGGTAGATTCAGGGAACTGAATATCATTTAATTTGATTGCGGCTCAGAACAAGTCTCTGGGAATAGTGGATGAATGAGATAAATCATTAAGCAAAAAGCAAGTCATGTAAAAACAGGCCGAAAGGTTTGCAGGTTTCCTCTTCTTCCTTAAGGCCATGGGGAACAATTGAACAATGTTTAGAACTGGAGTAAGAAGGGATCCTAGGCCAGGTGAAGTGGCTCATACCCGTAATCAAAGCACTTTGGGAGGCTAAGGGAGTGGGATAGGTTGAGGCCATGAGTTCCAAGTAATCCTGGGCAACACACCATGACCTCATCTCTAAAAAATAGATTCACACACACACACACACACACACACACACACAAACGAAATAATTAGCTGGGCATGGTAGCTCCCACCTATAGTCCCAGCTACTCAGGAGTCTGAGGCAAGAGGATTACTTGAACCCAGCAGTTCAACATTGTAGTGAGCTATGATCATGTCACTGCATTCCAGCCTGGGCAAGAGAGCGAGTCCCTCAAAAATGGAAAAGAAAGAAGGATGCTAAAAGAAAGTCATTCAGTTAGAAGTCTCTGGCAGTTAATACCAGCTGGACATGATGGTGACTCACATAGGCTGTGGTACTGAGGGTGGAAGGAACTAAACAGATACTAGAAATTTTAAAAAATTATCATCTCGACTACATGAAGACTGGATGGGGCTGGTGTAGACTGATGATGTGTTAAGAAATACAAGAGAAACAGATCTTCAGGGAAGGGACAGTATGTTAAACCTAAAAAATGCTGAATTTCTAGTGAACATCCATGCAACAATAGGCAGTGGGCAATTAGATATATAGGTCTGCAACTCCATAAAGAGATCTCAACAGGAGATACAAGTTGCAGGCATGAGCATATAGATGTCAGCTGACAATAGGAGTAGATGAGATCATCAGAAAGTAAATGTGAGAAGAAAAGATGGCTAAAGGTAGTAGCCCAAGCAATATTTAAGTGATATATAAAGGAAAAGTGGTATGAAGAATACAAGCAGTCACAGAGAGGAGGGCAGAGACAATAAAGATTGTTTTCCTAGAAGTCAGGGCAATGATGAATTTCAAAAACAACATGTTCACCACCCTCATAAAGGAGCAGAAGTGACAGGGAAGATAATATTCTACAATGAACAGTATTATAGACCCTGTTATTAACCACTTCAGATTCTTTTGTCCTAAACTGTCTGTTGGGCATTTGGCCATTTGTATTCTTATCAGCCATTAGGAATAGCCTATTTCTCCATGAGCTTTCTGTGGCACAAAGAACAGTAGTCCTGGGGCCTGGGGTTTCCTTACTGACGATAGCAGAGGGTCACTGAAACCTTTGGTGATCTCATGTGCACAATTAGGGAGTGTAGAGGAACCTAATTCCCTGTGGGCTCACTTTGACCAGTGGCAGAAAGGAGCTGATGATTATATTATTTTTCCTTCCTCTGCTTTCTTCTTGACTTCCCTGAAAATTAGTCATGTATGAGACCTCTCAGAAGATGGTGTCAGGAGACTGAGAATTTGTGCTTGATACCCACATGGTGGTCAGGATGAAAACATATTCTCTTACTTGCTCTCACGTTTTGGGCAACATTTACTTTTTCCCCCCTTTTCTGCTCCTGGGGCAGCATTCTGGTATTCCATAATGAAGGAGTAACACTTTCTCTTGCTTCAGGCTCTGCTTTCTGAGGAAACCAGGCTAAGACAAGTATATATACAGTTGTAATGAAAAAGTGTAGGTCTTTCCTTTGATTTGATACCAAAAAAAAAATAATATTTCTTCTCAGCTTAACATCTAGGAACCTATAGTTAAGAACATAGTTTGAAATGATAGAAGTAATACAAACTGTCATTAGAAAAAAATTACAAAAATATGTGAGTAAATTGAAAAACAAAACCAAAAGAGGACTAATGTCACAATTCAAGAGAATTTGAAGTAAAGATTCAGTTTTCTGGATATGACAGAGAAGAAAAATAGAAATGAATTAGGAGACCATTTGAGAATATTAAGCCTAAATTTTCCTCAGGAACTAAAATTAGATAATATAGTCTAAAATATATAAAAGATAGACTTCATTGTCTATTTTTATGCTAATGGTCCTCAAAGTGTGGCAGCCAGATGTTCAGTATCAGCATCATTTGGAAAATTGATAAAAAAGTAAATTCTTAGATTTCTACTTCAAACCTACTGAATAACAAGTTTTAGGAGGATAGCCCAGTAATCTGTGTTTTAAAAAGCCCTCTAGGGGATTCTTACAGATAAATATTAGAACCACTGCTTTTTATATCATGATCTGTTTCATTTAGAGTAAGACAAACTAAATTAAACATTAATGGGCTACCTCCTCCATGACGTATTCTCTGGTTTCCCAAAATTGAAATAACCTTTCCTGCCTCTGAATTCCCAAAGCTCTTATGTATTCATCTTTTTTGCATCATTAAAATAAAACAAATTTTGGAACAATTTAATACACTATACATGACACACTTGAGTGGTCATTGTGAATTCTAACCTGTCAGTTTCCCAAAAGAATCTAGGTAACTAAAGACATCTGATGTGGTTTGGCTGTGTCTCCACCCAAATCTCATCTTGGATTGTATCTCCCATAATCCCCATGTGTTGTGGAAGGGAACCAGTTAGAAGTAATTGAATCATGGGGTACAGGTTTTTCCTGTGCTGTTCTCGTGATAGAAAGTCTCACGAGATCTGATGGTTTTATAAAGGACAGTTCCCCTGCACATGCTGTCTTGTCTGCCACCATGTAAGACATGCCTTTCCTCCTCCTTTGCCTTGCGCCATGATTGTAAGGCCTTCCTAGCCATGCACAACTGTGAGTAGTACATTAAACCTCTTTTTCCTTATAAATTACCCACTGTCAGGTATGTCTTTATTAGCAGTGTGAGAACAGATGAATACAGTAAATTGGTGCTGGTAGACTGGGGTGCTGCTGTAAAGATACCTGAAAATGTGGAAGCAACTTTGGAACTGGGTAACAGGCAGAGGTTGGAACAGGTTGGAGGGCTCAGAAGAATACAGGAAAATGTGGGACAGTTTGGAACGTCCTAGAAACTTGGAGGGCTCAGAACACAGGAAGATGTGGGAAAGTTTGGAACTTCCTAGAGACTTATCGAATGGCTTTGACCAAAATGCTGATAGTGATATGGACAATAAAGTCCAGGCTGAGGTGGTCTCAGATGGAGATGAGGAACTTACTGAGAACTGGAGAAAAGGTGATTCTTGCTATGGTTAGCAAAGAGACCGGCAGCATTTTGCCCCACACTAGGAATCTGTGGAACTTTGAACTTGAGAGAGGTGATTTATGGTATCTGGCAGAAGAAATTTCTAAGCAACAAAGCATGACTTGCGTTCTCTTAAATACATTCAGTTTTATTCATTCACAAATATATGGTTTGGAATTGAAACTTATATTTAAAAGGCAAGCAGAGCACAAAAGTGAGGAAAATTTGGAGCCTGACGGTGTGATAGAAAAGAAAAACCCATTTGCTGAGAAGAAAGTAAAGCCAGCTGTAGAAATTTGCATAAGTAACGAGGAGCCAAATGTTAATTGCCAAGACAATCAAGGCATGTCAGAGGTCTTCATGGCAGCCATGAAGGCTTGGAGGCCTAGGAGGAAAAAATGATTTCGTTAGGCCCATGGTCTTGATATTTTATGCAGTCTTAGGACTTGGTGCCCTACATCCCAGCTGCGGCTAAAAGGGGCCAAGTTATAGCTCGGGCCTTGGCTTCTGAGGGTGCAAGCCCAAAGTCTTGGCAGCTTCCACGTGGTGTTGAGCATGCAGGTGCAGAGAAGTCAGGAATTTTGGTTTGGCATCCTCTGCCTAGCTTTCAGATAGTGTATGGAAACACCTGGATGTCCAAGCAGAAGTTTGCTGCAGGGGTGAAGCCCTCATGAAGAACCTACGGCTCATTTCTCTACCAAGAAACCTGAAACATCGGCATCATCCTCCTACTCACAACCATAGCAGCAGCCTTCATAGGCTATGTCCTCCCATGAGGCCAAATATCCTTCTGAGGGGCCACAGTAATCACAAACTTACTATCCGCCATCCCATACATCGGAACAAACCTAGTCCAATGAGTTTGAGGTGGTTACTCAGTAAATAGCCCTACCCTTACACGATTCTTTACCTTCCACTTTATCTTACCCTTCATTATCACAGCCCTAACAACCCTCCATCTCCTATTTCTACACGAAACAGGGTCAAACAACCCTCTAGGCATCCCCTCCCACTCTGACAAAATTACCTTCCACCCCTACTACACAATCAAAGACATCCTAGGCCTATTCCTCTTTCCAGTGCTGAAGGGGAATGTGGGGTGCAAGCCCCCACACAGAGTCCTCACTGGGGCACTGCCTAGTGAAACTGTGAGAAGAGGGCCACTGTCTTCCAAACCCCAAAATGGTAGAGCCACCTACAGCTTGCACAGTGCACCTGGAAAAGCCTCAGATAGTCAATGCCAGCCTGTGAAGGAAGCTGGGAGAGGGTCTGTACCCTGCACAGCCACAGGGGAGGAGCTTCCCAAGGCTGTGGGAGCCCACCTCTTGCATTAGCATGACTTGGATGTGAGACATGTAGTCAAAGGAGATCATTTTGGAGCTTTAATATTTGACTGCCCTGCTGGAGTTTGGACTTGCATGGGGCCTGTAGTTCCTTTGTTTTGGCCAATTTCTCCCATTTAGAATGGCTGTATTTACCCAATACCTGTACCCCCTCTGTATCTAGAAAGTAACTAACTTGCTTTTAATTTTATAGGCTCATAGGTGGAAGGAACTTGCCTTGTCTCAAATGAGACTTTGGACTATGGACTTTTGAGTTAATTCTGAAATGAGTTAAGATTTTGGGGGAGTGTTGGAAAGGCATGATTGGTTTTGAGATGTGAGGACTTGAGATTTGATAGGGGCCAGAGGTGAAACAATATGGTTTGCCTGTGTCCTCACCCAAATCTCATCTTAAATTGTAGCTCCCATAATCCCCACATGCTGTGGGAGGAACCTGATGGGAACCAATTGAATCATAGGGGTGGGTTTTTCCTGTGCTGTTCTTGGGAATTAGTGAATAAATCTCGTGAGATATTATGGTTTTATAAAGGGCAGTTTCCCTGCACATGCTCTCTTGCCTGCCACCTTGTAAGATATACCTTTGGGCCTTTACTTTCTGCCATGATTGTGAGGCCTCCCCAGCCATGTGGAACTATGAGTCCATCAAACAATGATGAGTAAGAGTACATAATGCTTGTTAAAAATATATATATAATCTAATTTCTTTAAGAAAAAATATACTTAAAGAATATTGAAAAATTGTACAATTGGACACATGAAGAATGAAAAGTACCTGCAATTTTCTCTGACTTTTGAAATGCCTTAGACAAGATCCTAGACTAACGGTTATTGATCGTATTGAGTCAATATGAAATAGAGGGCAATGTTTGGTTATAAGTCGGAAACAAACATAAAAACCATCAACTCTCCATTAGACACATGTGGGTTTTTCAGTTTGCTGGCCATCTGTATCTAAGTATGCATTCTGGACTACTTACTCTAGCTTTAATTTATGGATCCTCAAGGAATCAAAATAGGTATCAATATTTGCAAATCCAAAGGTTTTCAAACCTTTTAAGCAAGAAAACAGCCTTTGCTCTACCTTGTTTTTTCCTTAAAATAAAAATTTACCTGGAATCCATCTATGTAAAAGTTAAATAAATAAAATCAAGATTATTCTGGTTTCTGCCTTTCTTTCAGCAGTCTCTTCTCATTAGAGACTTCTAAGGTTAGCATAATAAGTGGGTGCTATGCAGCCACTAAGTTTAATTTTGGACAGCCTGTGAATGAGAATTTCTGTAGCCTTTCCTCAAATAATTTAAGTATATATATTAATGGGGGTTATAGATATGGAAATATCATAGATATTATCTTCCTACATTCAAATATCTGTTATAAAACAAAGCAAATGCTACCAAAATAATATAGTTTGCACTGGAAAAATTACCATTAAATACTGTGCTGTGGCTTATTACAATTTACAATATGCAGTGCCCTATAACTGTTTTGAGATTACATGAGATATTTAGTTTTAATATAATCTATTGACATATTCCACTATATCAGACCTCTTAGATTACCAAAAATAATAGAGTATAATGGTTTGTGCTATTTAGTTGGGTGCATCTTAAATGGCTCAGAAACACTCTTAACATTCCAGAGCACAAAAATACTGTCAAGAGGCAAGATATGTGGTTCTTGCACAGGAAAAATAAGACATAATGATCTAAACGCAAATCTAGGAGTACTCAATGATGTAACTCAAAAGAAAAAATTAATTGGAACTATGATATATCTGAAGATAGAAGTATGGAGAAGAGTTTTAACAGGGAGAGGAGCAAACTCCATTGTCTAATCTTCCAAAGATATTTTCCATGTACATTAAAGAAAAGTAGTTCATGTATAATAAGAGCAGTACAAAGGGATCAACAGCTGGCACTAAAATATAATTCTCTTTATCTAAGATAAATGAAAGGTGAAAATACCAAAGTTCAGTAGCATTAAAATTTTTGAATCCCTCAGAATCAATAAGTTCAAAAAATTACACACCTCATTAAATTCTACACAGATTGCAAAGCTAGCTATAATGTAAAAACAGGCAGACAGTCTGTCTCAATATTATTACAGGAAGGGTTGGTTAAATTAATAGCTTCTCATTGATTAAAAAATCTTGCATTTTACATGTTCTTAAGTTGGTTCCCACCATTATCTTTCAATAATAGAATGAGTCTTTGGAGAAATGTGGTTATATTGAACTATTAAAATACAAAGGTAGGCAAAAGATGTTTACAATATGCTATCATTGTTTCCTGTCATAAAATGCTAACTACGTGAAAAGAAAATATGTTTGCTTCCTATATTCTTAGTGATTTTTTATGCCTAAAATCTCCTACTGTTAAAAGTATAATTAGTCTATAATGTTAAGTAAGCATAAAACAGTATTACTGCATCATAATTTTCCTAGGCAAGACTTCATTTTGTTCAGGTAATACAGTATCTGACATTGCATGTGACAATGCCACTGAAACCTTGTCCATTTGTACTCACTGTGAATTAGGAAATGCTCTCTTATTGGACTACCAGTCATCTGCATTTTGCATATATTCATTTATCTCATTTCCACTTTTGCTCATTTAATACAACATGGTAATCACATGACTCACCTAGAAAGATTTTATTATAAATGTAGATTCTTATTCAACTTACACATTTATTTCTGTTCTGTAGAAGTCTACATTTTTTTTTTTTTTTCTGAGACAGAGTCTTGCTGTGTCACCCAGGCTGGGGTGCAGTGGCATGATCTCAGCTCACTGCAACCTCTGCCTCCCGGGTTCAAGCAATTCTCCTGCCTCAGCCTCATGAGTAGCTGGGATTGCAGGTGCCCACCACAATAACCGGGTAATTTTTATATTTTTAGTAGAGACAGGGTTTCACCATGTTGGCCAGGCTGGTCTCAAACTCCTGACCTTGTGATCTGCCCGCCTCAGCCTCCCAAAGTGCTGGGATTACAGGAATGAGCCACTGCGCCCAGCCAAGTCTACATTTTTTAATACATATAATCCTTTATTAATTCAGTCTCCTTCTTCTCTTAAAGGTTAACAGTAGGTAATTTACCTTTCTTATTGTCAAGTTTACTGAAACACATATATTTATGATGTATTACTAAGTTCATTTAAATTTCAGAAGATTTATTCAATCAAAATTCAGTTGATGATATTATTATTGACAGTATTGGTCTTGTTAGTTATTCCCTTTCACTAATATCTTCAGTTAAATATGTTGCCATGTCAAAATTAATTTACTGACACTGAAGCAGCATTAAATTGCACTTTTTTTTTTTTGAGACGGAGTTTCACTCTTGTTGCGCAGGCTGGAGTGCAGTGGTACAATCTCCGCTCACCTCAAACTCCACCTCCTGGGTTCAAGTGATTCTCCTGCCTCAGCCTCTCTAGTAGCTGGGATTACAGGCGTGTGCCACCATGCCCAG
The DNA here is from genome assembly GCF_029281585.2 of Gorilla gorilla gorilla. Classification (NCBI taxonomy): domain Eukaryota; kingdom Metazoa; phylum Chordata; class Mammalia; order Primates; family Hominidae; genus Gorilla; species Gorilla gorilla. The sequence goes on from NC_073230.2 coordinate 21,058,889, forward strand.
CTAATTTTGTATTTTTAGTAAAGATGGGGTTTCCCCATGTTGGTCATGCTGGTCTCGAACTCCCGACCTCAGGTGATTCGCCCACCTCAGCCTCCCAAAGTACTGGGATTACAGGTGTGAGGCACCACACCTGGCCTAAATTGCACTTTTATTTGATCATACTATATATACATATTAAATACCCTTTAAATATATAGTATAAATTAATGTATTATACAACTGATATGTTAATGTAACATTATATGAATATAACATTTTTTATTTTTTTGAGATAGAGCCTCGCTCTGTCACCGAGGCTGGAGTGCAGTGGCGTGATCTTGGCTCACTGCAAGCTCCACCTCCCGGGTTAAAGCCATTCTCCTGCCTCAGCCTCCTGAGTAGCTGGGACTACAGGTGCCTGCCACCACGCCTGGCTAATTTTTTGTATTTTTAGTACAGATGGGATTTCACTGTGTTAGCCAGAATGGTCACGATCTTCTGACCTTGTGATCCACCCACCTCAGCCTCCCAAAAGTGCTGGGATTACAGGCGTAAGCCACCTCGCCCCGCAGTATAACGTTATTTATGTGTTACATCATTATATATTATATATATTTTATATATGTGTATATACATATATTAAAACACTTATTTAGGGTAATTGAAAACACAATCTCTTAAGTTGAGATACATTTCAGCTAAAAACAATCTATTCCTTAGTTATTAAATAATAAAATTCAGTTCTGAAAGATATATATATTAAATATATTTGTGCAAAGTTATGAAATGATACACTATATTTCAGTATAATTAGAAACATTTACATAAGCAAAGTCATTAAATAGAGAAGATTTAGGTAGATTAAGATTAGCTTTCTTATTCCTATTTGTAATTATGCTATACATTTGAAAAATGCATTTTAGAAACTGTAATCTTAAAAACTATAGAATTATAAAAACTGTAATTAGATCTCAAAAAATCATCTTCTTAATGTGGACATATTTATCCATAACCAGATGTTAAGATATTAAGTTTTCACATTTCTTGAATTTGGAAAAAATCTATATCATCCCCTTTTTTAAGCTAAAGGAAAAAATAATGTGTTGTATGTAAAGATGTTCTATGATCTTTGACACCACTGCTTTAGTGAGGTCATTTCTCATCTAATGTGGTGTTATTGAGTTTCATGTTTTGGATTGAATAACGTCCACTCAAATTTATATAATATTTGAGTATTATACAAGAAAACTCATTACTGCAACCCAACAAAATTTGGGTTTAGTGATAATTATTACAGCTAATGTGATTGGAGCACATGTCAAATTCTTAATAACAGCTAAAGGCCACCAAATTCATGGTGACATTGAGAACACATGGACACAGAGAGGGGAACAACACACACAACAGCCTGTTGGGAGTGGAGGGTGAGGGAAGGGAACTTAGAGGACGGGTCAAAAGGTGCAGCAAACCACCATGGCACACGTATACCTATGTAATAAACCTCCACGTTCTGCAAAAAATAAAAATAAAAAAATTTAAAAATTAAAAGTAACGAACTTCAAAAAAAAATTCAGGTGTCTGACCTAAGTGTCTATCAATGGTTGATTGTATAAAGATAATGTGATATATATACACATTGATATACTATTCAGCCATAAAAAATATCGAAATTGACCAGGCACGGTGGCTCACGCTGTAATCCCAGCACTCTGGGAGGCCGAGGTAGGAGGATTGCTTGAACCCAGAAGTTCAAGACCAGCCTGGGCAACATAGTGAGACCTCATCTGTACAAAAAAATTAACAAAATTAGCTGGGTGTGGTGGTATGCACATGTAGTCCCAGCTACTCGAGAGGCTGAGGTGGGAGGATTGTTTGAGCCCAGGAGGTTGAGGCTGCAGTGAGCCAAGGTTGCAACACTGCCCTTCAGCCTGGGTGATAGACCAAGACTTTGTCTCAAAAAAAAAAAAAAAAAGAAAGAAAGAAAGAAAGAAAGAAAGAAAGAAATTATGTCTTTTGCAGCAGCATGGATGAAACTGGATATCATTATCTTAAGTAAAACAAGCCAGACCCAGAAAGTCATATATAACGTGTTCTGACTCATAAGTGGGTGCTAAAAAAAAAAAAAATGTTTACGCATGGAGATACAGATTGGAATGATAGAAAATGGAGACTTGGAAGGGTGAAGACGTGAGGGAAGGGATGATGAGAAATTACTTAATGAGTATTATTCAGGTGATGGATACCCTAACAATTCTGAGTTGACCACTATGCAACCTATGCCTGTAACAAAATTCCATGGTACCATCATAAATTTATACAAATTAAAAAAAACTTTAAAACAAATTCATGGTGACTATGTCTTTTCAAGTTACAAATAGCTGTATGCATACTTGACATTGCCATTACAGCAAATAAAAATAAAAACCTGACAAGTCCACAGGACTTGTGAGCTTGATTAGTCCATCATAAAATTTGAGTCTATTTTATTTTTGCTTACTTTTATATCTCCACATCTAATTTCTAAGACTGTTATTATAGCTGTGGAAATTATGGCATGACCTTCATTACATCATGGTGGAAACTTAGAGACTACTGACATTTCAAAATATTTGAATCATAAAAGAGATGAATCTGCAAACTTAACATTTATAAACTTAGTTCACCTCAATGGGAAGTTTTTATGCTTGTTGTTTTAAACAGACTAGAGAGCAGGAAGTGAACCACAGGCATAAAAAGCATAATTTAGGAATTATTTAATTTTTCAGATTCTACTCAGGTAACCACTATAATAACTAAAAATATCTACAAAAAAGTAAAGATTTAATAGGCTGAAGAGAGAAAAAAACTATACCAAGTACCTATATCCGTATGTGGTTTTTTCTCATAATATTGAATGTAGGTTATGTAAAAAAGCTTTACTAAATTAAAAAAGGCAAACAAATTAGCAAAAAATGAGATAATTATCTGTCATTATTTGAAGTTAATTTCAATTTTTTTGCAGTGAATAATCCCTTTTTGTGGTCTAGTGTTTAAGACAACTTATATGTCTATATTTCTGTACAAGAAATAATTTTCTAATTTGCAGTGAAAGTTAATGAGTAACAAAATAATGAATGGGAACAATGCCTGTCAAAGATTGTGCTATGTATGTATTACTGAAGCACTGGAAATATTACTGTGGCATATTGTTTCTGTTGGAGTATTAATAAAATAACTGTCACACACTGTGTTCAATGTAAGTCAGACACTGGATAAACACTTCTATATTATCAGTATTAACCCCAACCAAAGCATTTAACGTGACATTATGACACCCAGAATACATATGGAGGAATTGAGAAACAGAGGTGAAACAACTTTCCTCCACACCACACAGCTAGTAAGTATAGGAACTGGAATTTGAACATATTCTCATTCCAAGTAAATGCACTTAACCACTACCCTGTGGAAAGGAGATTCTATAAGGATGAAATGATCAAACAAAAAATCTTCTACACAGCAAAGGAAACAATTAACAGTGTAAAGAAACAACCTATAGATTGGGAGAAAATATTTGCAAGCCATACATATGATAAGGGGTTAATAACCAAAATATATAAGGAACTCAAACAACAGCAAGAAAACACATTACCCAATTGAAAAATGAAGGGACTTAAATAGATATTTCTCAAAAGAAGACATACAAATGGCCAAAAGAGACATGAAAAATGTCACCACTCATTAGGAAAATGCAAATTAAAATCTCAATAGGATATCATCTCACACCTCTCAGAATGGTTATTATCAAAAGAGGAAACATTGGGGTTGGCATGAATGCAGAGAAAAGGAAACCCTTATACACTGTATGGAAGTTCCTCAAAAAACTGAAAAATAGAGTTATCATCTGATCCAGCAATCCCACTACTCAATATTTACCAAGAGAATTTAAACCAATTTTGTTGAAGAGATATTTAGATTCCCATATTCACTGCAGCACCATTTATAATAGCCAAGTTATGGAATCAACTCAAGTGTCCGATCAACCTAAGTGTCCATCCAGATAAATGATTAAAGAAAACAATATATAATATACATACACAAAGAAACATTATACAGTCTTAAAAAAGAAGGAAATATTGTCAGTTGCAACAACATGGATGGAATTGAAAAGCTTTGTTCTAGAAGAAAACCAGTCATGGAAAGACAAATATTCCCAGTTATTTGCAGAATCTAAAACAACCTCATAGAAGTGGAGAGTAGAATGGTAGTAGCAGAAGTTGAGGGTTGGGAAAATTGGGACATGATGGTCAAAGGTAACAAAATCTCAGTTACCGGAAGAAAGGGTTTTTTTTTTTTTTTTCTCAGTTCTATTGCACAGAGTGGTGAATACAGTTAATAATATTGTATTAAAAAATTTCCAAATTGCTGAGACAGCAAATTTCAGGTATTTTCACCACACAAAAAATAAGCATTTGAGGTAATGAATATATTGACTGGCTTCATTTATTTGTTCCACATTGCATTCATAAATGTAATATCACTTTGTACTCAATAGATATATATAAATATTAAATTACTATAAGATAAAATTTAAAAAGAAAACAGTATGGTATGAGGTCAGGTTGCAGCCTCCTAATGTCCTGCAAACTTTTGTTTAACAGAACTTTATTTTCTTGAAGCTTAATAACACAAAATGCCATAGCTTTTTACTCTTCACTTACTCAAAAAGCCTATCTACTACTAACATGCTAAAATAAGTTAATAGTGTGGGTTACTAGTATTAAATATTCATAAATGGAGATTTGTGCTCTACTAGATTTAACTGAGAAGCCTGTTTCTACCTGAGTGAGGTTATTACAGAAGGGTTGCCAGATGTATTTTTTTACTTCTGTTTCTGTTATTTGGGCTAGCATCCCTACACAGCGCTAACATATCCTCCTCTGCATGTAAATGAAATCCCTCAATTTTTGAGAGAAATGCATTATTTTTGTTCTATCAATTATGTTCTGAATTCTCATTTCCAATTGATGTTTTATTTGCCTTGAAAGAATTTTATTGAGGTATAATTGAAAAAATGATTACATATATTTAAAGTGTACAATCTGATATGTTTTGACATAAATACATCTCATGTAATCATCAACACAAATCAATGAACATCACTCTCGAAAGAAGTTTCTCCATTCCCACTGGTAGTTTCTCTCCATTATCTCCATCCTCTATTCCTGATGTACACAGAAAATGACTGATTACTTTCTGTCACTGTAGATTAGCTTACACTTTCTAAAATTAATGGACCCAAGCCATACATACCCTTTTGTCTGGCTCTTTTCATGAGTTTTGCTTTGTGTACAAATAGTTGATTCATTTTTATTGCTGCATTGTATTCCATATTTACCTATTGATGGAAATTCAGATTATTAGCCAATTTTTTTACTATTATAAATAAACTGCTGTAAATATTCTTATAAAAGTCTTTGTACGTATGGATGCATGCTTTCATTTATCTCGGTAAACATGTAGGAGTGAAATACCTGGGTCATATGGTAGTTTTATGTTTCACTCTGTAAAACACGATCAAACAATGTCTGTTGTCCCATGTCAAGTACTACTTTGCATCCTATCAGCAATTTTTGAGGGCTGAATTACTCAGCACTCTCACCAACACTTCGTTTTATCACTGTTTTTATTTTAGACATGCTAATAGGTATGAAGAAATGTCCAAGGTGGTTTTACTTTGCATTTTCCTAATGACTAGTGAGGTTGAGCATCTTTTCTTGAGCTTATGTGATATCTATGCATCTTCCCTGGTGAAAGATCTGTTTAAATCTTTCATTCATTTTATTATGCAGTGTTTCTTTTCTTATTATGAAGTTTTGATCACCCTTTATATATTCTGAATAAAGTCTTTATCAAATATGTGATTTGCAACTATCTTCTCCTAGTCTCACTTGTCCTTTCACTCTGTTAGCTGCTTCTAACTGATATTGTTTGGCTGTGTCCCCATCCAAATCTCATCCTGAATTCCCACATGTTGTGGGAGGGATCCAGTGGAAGGTAAGTGAGTCATAGGAGCAAGTCTTTCCCATGTTGTTCTCATGATAGTGAATAAGTCTCATGAGGTCTGATGGTTTTGTAAAGATGAGTTCTTGTACACAAGCTCTCTGTCTTTGCCAGCTGCCATCCATTTAAGACATAACTTGCTCCTCCTTGCCTTCCACTATGATTGTAAGGCTTCCCCAGCCATGTGGAACTGTAAGTCCATTAAAACTCTTTCTTTTGTAAATTGCCCAGTCTCAGGTATATCTTTGTCAGCAGCATGAAAATGGACTAATATACTCATGAAAAGAAAATTTTTTAAATTTTGTTGTAGTCCAATTCATCAAATTTTGTTTTATAGATTGTGGTTTTGGATTGACTGATAACAAATAGATTTTCTGCTTGCTTCTATAATTTTTTGTGGCTTTAGATTTTACACTTAGGTCTGTGAGTAATTTAATGAATTTTTGTATGTTCTGTAGGGTATGAACCAAACTTTTTTAGACTTACAAAAATATAACTATTTCACAATACATTTTACTGAGAAAAATTATTCTTTTTTCCACCAAATTAGCTTTGAATATTTGTTGAAAATCAATAGACCATATACATGTGTGTTTATTTCTCAACACTGTATTCTGAGATACTGATCAACTTACCTATCTCCATGCTGACACTACAATGTTTTGAATATTGTAACTTTGATATGTCTTCAAATTAAATATTTCAAGTTTTCCAAACCTACTTTGTTTTTCAAGATTGTTTTTGGCTATTTTAGGTCCATTTTATTTCCCTATTGATTTTTCGTCAATATCCACAAAAAAAAATACCTCCTGAGACTTGAATAAAAATCAGTTGAATTCATGTATCAATTTGGGGAGAAATGACATAAACAATATTGAGTCTTTCTACATACAAACACAGTATTTCTCTTCATTTATTTTTCTTTATATTCTCAGCAATATTTTTAGTTTCAGTGTACAGCTTGAACCTTTACTCATATTTTCCTGAGGTGTTTTAGGTTTTCATGGTATTGTTTCCCAATTTTAATTTCAGTTCCTATTGCTAGTATATAAAAATGCAATTAATTTTGTATACATTAATCTTATATCCTTCAATTTTGCTGAAAGTTGAAATGTACATGCTTAAGTTGCTTTTTTTATAGTTTCAAGCAGATTTTTTACAGAAATGATCATATTGCTGTAAAAATAAGACAGTTTTACTTTCCCTATCCAATTCAGATACTTTCTTTTTTTTTACTTGCCTTATTGCACAGGCTAGAAACTCCAGTGAAATATTGAACAGAGTGAGGAGAACAGATAACCTTGTCTTAGTCCTCATGTTATGGGGCAAGCAATGAGTCTTTTGTCATTAAATATAATGTTACCTGTAGGATTTTTGTTGATATACTTTATCATGTTGAGGAAGCTTCTCGTATTCTTAGTTTGCTGAGAGTTTTTCTTGGAATTAATGTTGGATTTTGCCAGATGCTTTTTCTGCACCTATTGAAGTAATCTTTTAAAAAATTTATTCTGTTAATATGGAGGCTTACATTGATTTTTGAATGTTGATCCAGTATTGTATTTATAAATTAAGCCCCATGGTGTATTAATCGTGTGTGTGTGTGTGTGTGTGTGTGTGTGTGTGTGTGTGTGTGTGTGTGTGTGTGTGTGAATTTAATTTGCTAAAGTATTTTTAGGAAATTCTGTATCACTGTTTTAGATACACAATAGTCTGAAGTTTTCTGTTCACATCTTTAATCTTGGTATCAGAATATGGTCAGACTTATATACTAACTATAAACTAATCTCTTCCTAAATTTTCTGGAAAATTTTGTATACATTTGGTATCATTTATTCCCATTAACATAATGGTTTAAATGTTTTGCATTTTTAATTCTTTTTTATGCTTTATTCTGGATTATTTCTATTGCTGTATTTTCCCAGATCATATTTTTTCTTCTGCAAAGTCTAATCTGCCTTTAATTCTATCCAATGTATATTTGATCAAAGACATTGTTGTTGTTTCATCTTTATAAATTTTTTTTGAAACTTGTTTATATCTGTCAGCCATATCATTTTTTATATCTGTCACCCATTTATGTCATGTTGAATTTTATCTTGTGGAGTGCTTGCTAATTTTGTATTTCTATAAATATACTTGAACTTTTTTATGCAATGGGGTTGTTACTTAGAAATATTTTGTTCTTTCCCAATCTTCTTTTTAAAGGAAGAACCAGAATAGCTTTTGGTTTAAGTTTGGTTTTTCCCTGCTCTTCAGATAAGATATTTCTGAGTACTGCATTCAACACCCCCAAAATTTTCTTTTTTGATTGTCAGTTTCTAGTACACATTCAATTATGAATACTGAAATTTGAATTTTATATAATTTTTATGTCATAAAATGCTATTCTTATTTCCATTTTTACTAATATTTTAAAATGTAAAAACTATTCTTAACTTACGGGTTATAGACATTGGGGACTCCCAGTTCTAGGCAAAATACATTTAACACATTCTTCCCTGTTTCTCCTTTAGCTAAGAAAAACTAAAAATCTTGGACATTATATATAAAACAAGTATAATAAGACTCTGAAAGTTAGAGAGAAGGCAGAATACTAGCTAAAGAACTCAGACCCAAGAAATGACATGGTGGTTTCACAGGGTTTTGTTTGTTTGTTTGTCTGTTTGTTTGTTTTTTGACCATATATATACCCTGAACTGGGTATTCAAGAGACTGGCAAGTCAGAAACACCAGTGAGGGTTGGGCACAGTGGCTCATGCCCATAATCCCAGCACTTTGGGAGGCCAAGGTGGGCAGATTACCTGAGGTGTGAGTTTGAGACCAGCCTGGTCAACATGGTGAAACCCCGTCTCTACTAAAAATGCAAAAACTAGCTAGACATGGTGGCAGACACCTGTAATCCCAGCTACTCAGGAAGCTGAGGCAGGAGAATCGCTTTAACCTGGGAGGCGGAGGTTTCAGGATAGTGCAATGGCCCAGCCTGGGAAACAGAGCAAGACTCCGTCTCAAAAAAAAAAAAAAAAAAAAAAGGAAGAGAAAAACAAATAAGAAGTCCCAAGAAATCCTGGTCTTTTGAGTCAATGCATAAGGAAAGAGGCAGTCTAGCAATAAATAATAAATGCTGTACTCTAGGCAACACCATGGAAAATACTGCAGCCCTCAAACTCATCTCTGCATCTCTGCTAGCAAAGGACAAATGGAGAGCCTAGTCTTCCAACCTCCCCCAGTTGTAATGAGACACACTTTCTGCTTGCAAAAGAGGTGTCAGAGAAGGCTAGTGGAGAGACAGTTCTTCTGTCCCTGCCTGAAAGTAATGAGGCCTCCTTAGTAGTGGAGGCCATATAAAAACTAGCAATGAGTTACATACTCCTCTACAGAGTATCATTGGAGAGTAACTGGGGAAACTGGATTTTTACTCCCGTTGAGCATTAATGAAGCAATGGTATTCTTCTTTAACAGGAGTGATGTCAGAAACATCCTGCTTAAACAGAGGACCCAGAATCTCATAACAAAATGCCCAAAATATCCCCCAGATACAATAAAAGTTATTCATTACACCAAAAATTAGATAAATCACAACTTCTGTAAGAAACAACAATAAAATACAGCACCAGTAAGATGGCATAGATTTTGGAAATATCTGACAAAGATTTTAGAGCAGCCATCATAAAAATTCTTCAATGACCAATCAAATATTATTAAAAAAAGAATAGGAAGTCTCAGGAAAAAAAAGTGAGATATAAAGAAGAACCAACTAGAACTTTTAGAATTGAAAAACACAATAACCAAAATTAAAAACTCAATGGAAGAGCTAAATAGCAGAATGAAGAGAACAAAAGAAGGAATTGGTGAATTTGGAGAGACAACAATAGAAATTACTCAACCTAAACAATAAAGATAACATACAGTGGAGTAACACTCACTTTTCTCAACTTCCTCTCTCACATAGTTCTTCAGCAGACTTAGTTTTTGGGGTATATACCCAAAGGACTATAAATCATGCTGCTATAAAGACACATGCACACGTATGTTTATTGTGGCACTATTCACAATAGCAAAGACTTGGAACCAACCCAAATGTCCAACAATGATAGACTGGATTAAGAAAATGTGGCACATATACACCATGGAATACTATGCAGCCATAAAAAATGATGAGTTCATGTCCTTTGTAGGGACATGGATGAAATTGGAAATCATCATTCTCAGTAAACTATCGCAAGGACAAAAAACCAAACACCACATGTTCTCACTCATAGATGGGAATTGAACAATGAGAACACATGGACACAGGAAGGGGAACATCACACTCTGGGGACTGTGGTGGGGTGGGGGGAGGAGGGAGGGATAGCATTAGGAGATACACCTAATACTAAATGGCAAGTTAATGGGTGCAGCACACCAGCATGGCACATGTATACATATGTAACTAACCTGCACATTGTGCACATGTACCCTAAAACTTAAAGTATAATAATAATAAAAAAAAGAGAAGAAATATGAAGAGTAGTTCCCTGAAAACAAATTTTTTGTAGGTTGCTGGAAAAACACTCTCCTGCCATCCACATATATCTACTTACATATGCACACACAAGCAAACATATACACACACCCAGCCCCATCCCACCATAACAACCTCAAAGAAACAAAAGATATTGATACTTTCATAAAAGGAGCTGGAACTGGCGAGGTGATTAAGAAAAAATAATACTAAGACCTAAACATGTGGAGGAAAGGGAACCCTTGCACACTTTTGGTGGTATTGTAAATTAGTATATCCATTTGGGAAAACAGCATAAAGTTTCCTTGAAAATCTAAAAATAGAACAACTGTATGAACCAGCAATTTCACTTCTGGGTGTCTATCCAAAGAAATTGAAATCAATATGCCAAAAAGATATCTGCACTGCTTTGTTCATTGCGGCACTGTTCACAATAGCCAAGGTATGAAAATTATCAAAGTTCCCGTGAATGGATGAATAGATTTTTTAAAATGTGGTGTATATATACACAATAGAATATTATTCAGCTTTTAAAAAGCAGGATATTCTGTCAGTTGCAACAACATGGGTCAACCTAGAGGACAACCTAATGAAATAAACCAGGCTCAAACAGACAAGTACTGCATGATTTTGCTTATATGTGGAATCTAAAAAAGTCAAACTCATAGAAGTAGAGAGTAGAATAGTGGTTACCAGGGGCTGCGGGAGAGGGTTGGCAGGGAAAGGGGAAATATTGGTCAAAGAGGACAAAGTTTCACTTAGATAAGAGGAATGAAAGTTTAGGTGATCTATTGCACAGCTTCGGTGCCATAGTTAATAATAATAATGTATATCTCAAAATAGCTAAATGAATTGATTTTAAATATTCGCATCACAAAGAAATGATTGGTATTTGAGGTGATAGATGTGCTAATTAGCCTGATTTGATCCTTTCACACTGTATGCATGTATGGAAACATCACATTCTACCCCATAAATATATGCAATTATTATTTGTCAATTAAAAAATTTAAAAAGCAAGAACAATTATGTCGTGGCACGGGATATGTGTTTGGAGAAGAAAGAAAGCATTATAAAGGGAATAAAGAGCGCTAAGAAGTAAAAAGGGAGGTAAAGAAAAAGGAGAAGACCATAAATAGGAGAGGACTTAAGCAAAGTGTGAAACTGACCCTCCTTGTTATTATTGTTCTAAGATGTATTAGTCCTGGCTCTTTGTGTTCCTAATTGGTTTCTAGTGTCCCCACAACAGGAAAATAATTAATAACAATCAACATGTTCTTTTTCTCAAGACCCAAGAAACATAAATTAAAAACTTAATTAAAAGAATATTAGGCCAGAGATGATAATGACCTGGATTTATGACATCTGTTTCCTAGTCATACAACATCAGGCACTAATTAGTTATGTCACTTAACCAAGTACCTTTTTCTTGTAGGATTGACATCCCTCAAGTGGGATTTAGAAGTTTCTTATGAATAGAAATGTCGACAAATCTATATATCTATTGTGGTCTTTCAGAAATCAATTTTATGATTGAAAGATAACAATAATGTTGAATGAAATTTCCAATGATAATTTTGTATGAGAGTTACTGGTTCAGTTGAAATTACACCATTATTGTGACTAGTCCATTTTCCACAAAAGGCTGAGCACAGATTTCAGTGTTGTCAATAAATACGGAACCATCAGCATCATGATATGAAGAAAAAAATACAAAGGGTAAAAATATATCTCCAATTACTCACAGTGATGGGGGTTAATCAAAGCCTACTCAGTGTTAGTTGAAGACTTCGAATTTATTTTTCAATGAAAAAAGTTATTATTAATATGTGAATTCGAATAACAGTAGCTATCATTTGTCAAACATTTATTATGAAGTGTTTTGCTAACTGTTTCACATGAGTTCTCTCATTTAATTCTCAAATAACGCCATGGGACATCTCCAATAATTTGTCCCATTTTTGGGTGAGGAAAGTGCAAGTTAGGAAAGTTAAATAGCATGCCAAAAAATATGCATCTGGAAAAGAGCAAAGTCATAGCAGAAATTTAGGTCAGCTGATTTTAGAATCTATGATCTTAACAATTTCATATATTCTTCCTAAAAAAGTGTTCTCACTAGAATTTTGGTATTGTCACTTTGAATAGAAAAGGTACTGGGGAACAAAAGGAAGATATCATCTCAGGCTTTTCAGGCAAACCTGTCACTGAACTACTTGGAATCAAGCCAAACACTGCTCCAGAAATGATGTATTTATTAGGGTATTCAGAAGCCTCACATTTGGTTCACCTTTTCAAACACTGATTTCACTTTTAGCACAACTTCTGTGGCCTGGAACAAAGCCACTCATAGTATCACTAGAGGCAATCATTGTTTTCAATGCAAGGGCCCCCATTTTATATAATGCATTGAACTAAATATACTTTAAAAAATAAATAGAAGAACTCTTTTCCAGAAAGCAGATTATGATGAACAGTGAGGAGCAAGGAGTAAACACAGAGAGGGCTGTACCCACAGTTGGGGAAGTAAAATAAGAAAAGGGGAAGACAGTGTTCTCATTGTTCAATTCCCACCTGTGAGTGACAACATGTGGTGTTTGGTTTTCTGTCCTTGCGATAGTTTGCTCAGAATGATGGTTTCCAGCTTCATGCATGTCCCTACAAAGGACATGAACTCATCCTTTTTTATGGCTGCATAGTATTCCATGGTGTATATGTGCCACATTTTCTTAATCCAGTCTATCGTTGTTGGACATTTGGGTTGGTTCCAAGTCCTTGCTATTGTGAATAGTGCTGCAATAAACATACATGTGCATGTGTCTTTATAGTAGCATGATTTATAATCCTTTGGGTGTATACCCAGTAATGGGATCACTGGGTCAAATGGTATTTCTAGTTCTAGATCCTTGAGGAATCGCCACACTGTCTTCCACAATGGTTGAACTAGTTTACAGTCCCATCAACAGTGTAAAAGTGTTCCTATTTCTCCACATCCTTTCCAGCACCTGTCGTTTCCTGACTTTTTAATGATTCCCTTTCTAACTGGTGTGAGATGGTATATCACACTGAGGCCTGTCATGGGATTGGGGGTGGGGGGAGGGATAGCATTAGGATAAATACCTAATGTAAATTATGAGTTAATGGGTGCAGCACACCAACATGGCACATGTATACATATGTAACAAACCTGCAAGTTGTGCACATGTACCCTGGAACTTAAAGTATAATAAAAAAAAAAAGAAAGAAAGAAAAGGAGAAGGCAGGTGTACCCAAGATAAACTAAATGTGCATTGCAATTGAGCTCAGGGCCAATCCTGTAAGGAACAAATCCATTATAAGAATCAAACACAAAGGCAAATTCAGTAAAAACTACCTGTGTGTTTTCGGAACTATGATTTAAAAGAGCTTGGGAATTGATGTGTTGGATGGTTATTCAGATATAAGCAACAAAAGAACATTATATGTGCTTTAGCTATGCAGCCACTTCTGATTTATTTCAAAAAAGCTTGCTGGGGAATATTGTGATGTTCTCTGACTGGCTTTGCAGTTATACCAGTCAGCAGGCCAAGAATAAAGACCACTTAAGTATTATTTAGAAATGAAATCACTACTAAAAAGGATATAGTTGTATGTTAAAGAGACACCAAACCATTATGAGTCAACTGACTTAGCTCTAGGGTCAAGAATAAATGAATACAAATGTGAGACAATATTCTGATAGATACAGTACTTTCACAGAGTCTTGTGTCTGAGAGTATGGAAAGGCCAATGAGGAGACAGTGAGCTATCAAACATTTGTCATAAATATATATCTAAGTAACTTTTAAGTTGCCTGATACTTGAATACATCAAGGGAAAGATAGCATTTTAGGGTCAATTAAACAAAAGTATATGTAGTGTAATAGTTTGACACAAAGAAGAATGGATAGAGAAAGAAAAACAGTCAAAGTGGTAAGCTTTATCAAAATAGAGTTTTTGACCTTGTAGAGATAAAGAAAGAGAGTTTAGAAATATGAATTGGCTTACCCATGCAAGTTAAAAAAAATAAATAAATTAGGCAGAAAGAGTGGAAGAGGAAAAATGAATACAGACATCTGTAACTTTTGTACATGAAAAGTAGCATGTACAATGAAAAAAACAGAAGGAAATAAAAGCAGAACTGATTCCCCAAATTTTCTTTACAAGAAGAGCAATAAAATTTTAAGGATATTTTACTAAACATACTCTAAACTTAATTTCCAATTCTTGAAGTCATATGTTTAAAGTTTAAGGAATCTTCCTATATTAGTAATGCTTCTCCAGAGAGAAACAACCAATAGCAGATAATAGATAAATGAATGGATACACATACAGACAGACAGACAGATAGATAGACAGACAGACAGATAGATAGAAGTTAGATAGATAAATAGATAGATAGAGATTTATTAAGGAAGTTGGCTCACATGATATATGGAGGCTGAGAAGTCCCACGACAGGCTGGAGAACCAGGAAAGGTGTTAGCATGGCTCAGTCCAAGTCTAAATGCCTCAGAACAAGGGAAACTTATGGTTTATCCTTCAGTCTGAGACTGAAGGCTTGAGAAACTGGGGAGCCACCAGTAAACCCAGAGTCCAAAGGCCAAAGAATCTGGATTCTGATGTCCAAGGGCAAATGAAGAAGGATGTCCCAGCTAGAGAACAGAGAGAAATAGAAAGTGGGAGAGAGAAATTTGTCATTTCTTTGCCTTTTTGTTCTATCCAGGCCCTCGCTGATTAGGTGTGTCCTTCCACATCAGATGAAGATAGATCTTCCTTATTCAGTCCACTGATTCAAACCCCAGTCTCTTCTGAATACACCCTCACAGACATACCCAGCTATCTATCTGTGTATCCCTTAAGCCAGGCAACTTGACACCGATAATTAACTACCACACATCTTCTCCTTGTCAACTTGGCTCCCATATGCATCTCCTTAAATCATACTTAATCACCAAATAAAGACAATAACAAGGTCATAGTCCTGCCTAGCATAACACCACTATTTTGCATACAACCCCAAATACTCTAAATCCCTTCCCCAGAACACTAGGTGAAGTCCATGAGTCATCTTTACTCTTAACCTGATATCCTGTAACAAATATGAAGACATAAAATCAACAGCAATTAAATAGTGACATAAACTCAATATATCTTATATTACATGATTAAAAAATAAGACAAGAAAGGAAACAAAGATATATGCTTAATACATGTATATACACACTGAAATATATTCTTAACAAAATAAGAAGAAAATACTAATGACAAAAACAGTCATTATTTCCGTAACTGGTCACATGGTCTTAGCTAGAATTTATCTTCCTCTGTCCATTTTGTATTCCCTTTGCCTTCAGAAAGCACCTCAGCTGGTCATGATTCTTTACCTGGAAAAGTGACCCAAACCTTCATTCCTGCAAAACTCTGGACTATTCATAGTCCTTTCTGGATTGAGTCGTAGTTTCCCACTGACCTTAATCACAGGGCAGGGTAATGCTAACAGATGACCTAAGGGATCACCTGTATTCCAGACATATTATTTTCTTTCTTTCGTTGTGAGGTAGTAATTCAATTTCCCCTTGGTAGCCCAGATCATCCCAACCAACATGGTAACTCCTTTCCTGGCCTTTTGATTCAAAGGCATGAGGAGGCCAAGGTTGCCAGGTGGAAGTCTCAAATTCCATTTAATGGGATCATTGTCGTGTTTCCTGGTAGGGATCATTCCTCCCTCTGGGACTAAAATATCTAGAAGAGCATAAAGTCACAAAACAAAAAGCAAAATGTTTGCTAGAGGGTTACTATGGGTAACGGTGAGTGATACTACTCTTTGTTTCTGGACTTGTGAATCCTGGCAATAGGAGAAATAGTACCATCTATTGGACGCTGATTCAGAGCATATACAGCCTTCTGGAGAACGCTGTCCCAGCCCTGCATGGTATTGTCACCTAGCTGGTATCGTATTTGCACCTTCAAAAAGCCATTTTACCATTCTATGGAGCCCGCTACTTCAGAATAGTGAGGAAACATGGAAATACCAGTACATTTTATGAGCATGATTCATTGTTTTACTTCTTTGACTATGAAGTGAGTTTCTTAATCAAAAGCAATGCTGTGTGGAATACCATGATGGTGGATAAGTCATCTGTAACTTCACAGATGGTGGTGTAGACAGAAGCATTTTATGCAGAGAAGGGAAATCCATATCCAGATAAAGTGTCTATTCCCGTAAGAATAAAATGTGACTCCTTCCAGGATGAAAGTTGTCCAGTGTAATCTGCCTGCCCCCAGGAAGTTCCTGCATTACTCAGCATTCTGCCTCTGAGACCACAGAGCCACCAGCATGCAACATCAGGCTGAGAGAGCCCCAAGCATAAAACTCCCATCAGAGAGAGCTTCTGTATGGGCTGTGTCCAGCAAAACCATTGGAGTGGAGCCACCTGAGGTCTTGGAAAGCAGGACATAGAGTCAAAGATTGTTCTCAAATCCCAAGATTTAAAGTTTGCTTTCTTGGGTTTTGGCATTACTTGGGACCTGTTAGCCACTTTCTTCTTTCCTATTGCTCTCTTTCAGAATACGAATGTCTATCTTGTGCCTATTACAGCATTTTATTTTGGAAGCACATAAGTGGTTTGATTTCATAGCCTCACAGCTGGAGGGAATTGGTCTCAGGATGTCACACCTTTGAGTCTCACTCATATCTGATTTAGATGATATTTAAATGAGATATTGGGCTTTTTAGACTTTTGAGTTGATGGTGGAATGAGCTAAGACTGTTCAGGCTATTAAGATGAAATAAATGTATTTGGCATGTGAAAAGGACATAAATTTTCAGGGGTCAGGGACTGCATTCTATGGTTTCAATGTTTGTGTCCCCTCTGAAATTCATGGCCTAGAAGTGAAGTCCTATTTTGACTTTTAAAAAATTACTTCCTCAAAAGAGTAGATCAATTAGACTGTCTTTTGTCTACTTTCCTACTTATCATTATTTAAACATTCT
This sequence comes from Gorilla gorilla gorilla, assembly GCF_029281585.2. Lineage (NCBI taxonomy): Eukaryota > Metazoa > Chordata > Mammalia > Primates > Hominidae > Gorilla > Gorilla gorilla. The sequence continues at coordinate 21,076,422 of NC_073230.2, forward strand.
AAATTATTCTTATCTGAGTGGAAGTTTCACAATGGGGACTTTGACCAAGTAAATTTGGGAACCCCTGGGTTAAACCAGATTTAAAAATTTCCTTAATAATCAATGACACCCCAAAGTGAAGTTACAGAATGCATTATATTCACACCTATTTAGCAAGGCAACATTATCTATACAATGGGACATCTCACAGTATTAGTATTTAGTAGACATAATGTGGGTGACACTTGTCACTGTACCCCATTGCATTAAAGTCAAAGATGAGGTATGCTGCTATTTAAGAGCCACAGATTGAGTAATTAATAAATAATACGAAATTATTTCTCTCAGTTCTAGAGACTAGGTGCAAGATTGAGAGATCATGGCAGGCTTAGTGCCTGATGAGAGGATTCTTGCTTTGTCCTCTCACGTGGAGGAAGAACAGAAGTGCAGAAAAGGCCTAGCTAGTTCCCTCAAGCCCTTTTATAAGGTCAGTAATCCCCTTAATGCAGGCTCTATCCTCACTATTTAACATCTCCTAAAGGTCCCACCTCTTAATACTATACATTGGAGTTTAAGTTCCAACATCAGTTTTCCTAAATAAACATATAGAAAACTAGAAAACTTTTCATCCTGGCTTTCTGCCCAGAGACAATTTCTGAACTCTTTCATAGAAACTAGAGTCCAAACAGAACATAGCACTTTTATGTATTTCAGGAGACATATGCTACAATTTGGACAGGAGAAATTGGCTATAATTTTTAGAGCACTTTTATCTGCATTAAAAACCTGTTCAGGCAGACACTCTTTCTCCTCAACAGTTTTCTTAATGGCATCTGGGAACTTGTCTGTCGCCTCTTGGTTGGCAGAAGCTGCCTCTCCTGTTATCTTGATATTTTTTAAACCAAACTTTTTTCTGAAATCATCAAACCATCCTTTGCTGGTGTTAAATTTTTCAGCTTTAGATCTTTACCTTCCTTTTGTTTTGTCATGTAATGACTTTGTTGTTTCTTGAATCATATTTGAGTCTATAGGTATGCCTTTCTTACAGCAATCCTGCACTCATATAAAAGCTGCATTTTCAATATGATTAAAAAGTGTTTATCAAAAAGTGCAAGGTTCTCATGCCTGCTGGTGTAGCTGCATTAATTTTTTCTTTTTTTTTTTTTTAACAATTGTCCTTCTTTTTTAACAACTGTTGTCTTGAAATAGCAGGCAACCACAGCTGCAGACCTCGACCTACAGTACGTATCAAGAAGTTCATTTTTTATTGTATTACAACTTTCATCTGCTTCTTGGAAGTACTTTCAGAATCACTAACTGGCACTTAGTATGTATCTCCTGGTGTTATTCAAAGTTTATGGTCTTGCACTAAATATGATAAAAATATATGAGAACCATGAGAGATTACTTTTTATTGCTATATTTCATTTACTACAGACGTGAATTGCTCACATGGAGATAATTAGTAGCATATGGTTTTAGCAGATACTTATAATACTTAAGCTCACTACAGTAGCACTAGGAAGTGGCAACCAAGTTATAACAGTAGTACAGTATGTACTACTGTTAATGCAGTTATGATTTAATATTACACCTTTACATTTGCTTATACTACAAATGATGCCATATTTGGTCTGTAATTGTATGTGTGTAAGTTTTGATAAATTTTAACTTTTATAATAAGTTTGTATACATTTTATAATAGTAAATAACAAAAAAAATCTACATATAGTTTATTCATTCATGACATATCTTTTTCATACCTACCTTTTTCTTAATTTTATTGATATTTCTAGGCTATATGGTTTATCTACAAATTTTTTCAAATTGCTACAAATCTCAAAAAAAATTCCAATGTATTTATTCAAACAAATAAGCGGACCCATGCAGTTCAAACTTTTGTTGTTAAAGGGCTAATTGTATATCTACATCTCCTTTCATTTCTCTTTCTCTGGAAAACCCTGACTAATACAAATACTTAAATAGAAATGTTGATGAATTGCTGGAAAGTAAGGGTGCACTAGAGCAAGTGTGAGAAACTCCTGGGGGCTGAAGTTCTCAGAAGAATTTATATACAGTAACTTCATCAGGTTCTCACATTGAAGAGCCAAGAAAGATCCCTTCATGACTCTGGCAGGAGAGAGGAGGAAGGGTAATCATTGTGAAATATGCACAGAGACTTCTCCATCAGAAAATGCCTACTCTTCAGTAGGAAAGGCTACACCAGAGCCTTGTCCCAAAGCCATGAGGGAAGTTTATTTTCTGGCTCCGGCCACCTCTACCCTTCTTGTTTCACCTAAAGAGTAGAGAAAGCTGTACAAGAAGAAATAGTAGTACAGATCACAAGCCAGAAACACAGATCCATTAAAAGACTGAGATTTTATCATAAGATTATACACTCTCCCCCCACTTCATATTTGCTACTAAAAAGTGAGTAGTGGGGGATCAGTCCTTGATGGTTTCACAAGCAAATTTTACCAAAACATTTAAGAGAGAAATGATATCAGTTCTCCACAATCTCTTTCAGAAAATAGAAGCAAAGATGACCCTTCCTATCTCATTCTATGAAGCCAGCAATACCGTAATATCCAAACCAAATAAAAACATTACATAAAGAAAAACTCTGTAGACAATTCTGTCTCTTGAAAATAGATGTAAAAATTCTTAACAAATTTTAGCAAATTGATTCCAACATTGTGTAAAAACATACATATACACATAATCAAGTAGAATTTATTCTGTGTCTTCAGGGCTTCTTCAATATTTGAAAATAGATCAATGCACTCACCACATCAATACCAAACAAAAGAAACATCATATGATCATGTGTTTTGATGCAGAAAAAGCATTTGATAAAGTTTAACACTCGTTTAAGATAATTCTTAATCTCAAGGAACAGAGAGGAAACATTTTCAAATGGATAAAGAATGACAACAAAAACTTACAGCTAATTGTGAAAAACTGGATGATTTTCCCCCTAAAATCAGAATAAGGCAAAGATGTCCCCTCTCACCACTCCTATTCAGCATTGTACTAAAAGTTCTAGCCAATACAATAAGAAACAAAGGAATTTAAAAAAAGAAAGGAAAAAAAATAAGCCATGAAAAGACATAGATGAAAAGGCTATATATAATTCTAATTAATAAACTTCTGTAAATGGAAAGTCTACAGAGATGTAAAAAATCAGTGGTTGCTAGAGCTCAAGGGAAGGAAAGGAGGTTTTAGTAGGTGGAACATAGAGGATTATTTTAGGACAATGAAATTTTTCTGTATGATAATTTAATAGTATATACCTGATACCACCCATTTGTCAAAATCCATAGAGTATCACAGAACAAAGATTAAATCTTAATGAATGCAGTTTTTTCCTGAGAATTATTAAAGAGGTCCAGAGATCTCAGACAGAATGCAGAATTTGACAAAAGAATCTAAATATATTACAACTATATGAAACCTCCTCAAAAAAAGTTTAGGGTATTAGGGTACAGATTTAAGTTACCTTGGAAATAAGTATAGCTTGCAACACTATAGACAAAAGCATTTTTACGTAAACACTCTACTTTAATTGATAACATTGTTTCCCTTTCAGATAAGGTTTAATAATTGTAGAACCACTGTGCACGTATACCAGAATTAAGCAATGAAGTAAATGGTTGTCAGAGGGCATGAGTCAGGTTTCTCACTGTTGGAGTGGGAATTTATAGATAAACAAGAAGAGGAGACCAGGAAGAACCATGTGGTAATGGATTAGAGTTGGAGACAAAAGTATGGACTTATGTGTAGTTCAATATAGACACAAAGACAGATGGTTACATCTAGAAATATTTATTGATATGTGCATATCTGTGGGTTAGCATATATACATACATTTAATGTAGACATCTGAAATGTCAGCTGAAAGGACCTAGACGCAATGATACCCAGTAGCAATAAGCATACCTAGTGTTCAGATCTTGCTTTCTATTACTCTTATCCAACAAAGAAACCAGGATGCATTGTAGAAATAGCTGGCAGTAGAGCTAGAGCACAAAATTATACTAGATGAGCCTGGAGAACGTTGTAGTGCCAGAAAGGGCACACATGCACAAAAAGCGCCGCAAATGGGTAAAGAATGACAACAAAAACCAGGGGATATGTTGAAGGGATACAGGAGTCAACTGAAAGAGCTATCAGTATATTTCAACAAAATAAGTAGAAATCAGCATAGGCATGATATGTAGAATATCTTCAGACCAATCAATATCATACACGATATTAACAGAATAGAAGGAAAACCATATGATTACCACGTGACTAAATTCATTATCATTTATGAAAATAATTTTCAGCAATATGGGAATAAAAGAACATATTCAACCTGATTATGGAAATCTATAAATTACCTACATATCACATTATGCTTAATAGTAAAAGTCCTAACATTGAAAATAAGACAAGGATGCCCATTCTTGCTACTTCTATTCAATACCACATTGAAGATCCTTATCATTGCAATAAGGCAAAAAATAAAAATAAATAAAAGGGAAGAAAATAACTTCAGTGGTACTCAACAACATACAAATTAATTAAATTTAAATAGGCCATAGACATAAATGTACATGGTGAACCATAAAACTTCTAGAAGAAAAAAAACTTATAAACTAAAACTGTCTTTTTTCCACAACGAGACCATACATAAAAAATGTTAGGGAATCTACAATAACAATACTAGAATTAGTAAATGAGTTAAGCAGACTGAAGTATAAAAAGGCAATATGTAAAAATAAATTGTGTTCCTATATAGTAGCAATTAATTATTGAAAATTGAACTAAATTTTCAATAATTATGTAATTTACAAAAAGAAACAAAAAGCATGAAATATTTAGAATACACTTAGGAACATTGGTACAGTATCTACAAAGACACCTATAAATCATTGCTGGTCAAAAGTGAAGTCCTAAATTAATGGAAATACATACTATGTTCGTTGACTGAACACTCAGTTCATCAGTTTCCACTGACGAACTATTTCTGCAACTTATATGAGAGGAAATTGATCTATAATAGTCAAAAGACATTTTTAAACAATAAAGTTGAAAAACTTACAGTACCTTATGCCATAATTTTATATAAAGCTATAACAATCAATACAGTGTAGTGTTTACATATAGATATATAGGTTAGTACAACAAAATACATCACAGAAAGACCCACACATATATCATCAATTCATTTTTAACAGAGGTGCCATGATAATTATATGGGGGAATAATATTATTTTCAAGTAATGGTGCTGGAACAAGTGAATATCTACTTGAAAATGAATTGTGAAATGATGCCACAACCTACACATAAGTTAACTTGAGATAGGCCATAGATTTAACCTTGAAAGCTAAAAATATAAAACTTGTAAAAAAATAGGAGTAAATCTTGCAATCTTGGTGTAGGCAAAGATTTATTAAAAAGATTCAAAAACCTTTTAAGATAAAAATATTTTTATAAATTAGACTTCATAAAAATTAAAAACTGCCTTTTTTAGAGAATCCATTAAGTGATTGAAAGAGCAAGACACACACTGAGGGAAAATATTTGAAATGTATAAACCTGAGAAAGGACTTGAGTTTAGAATACTTCAAACATTCTTACAACTCAGTAATAAAAAAGCAAACTACTCAATCAAAAATTGGACAAAAAATACAGAGATGTCACAAAAGGAAATATATGAATGGCAAATAACCACATGAGATGGTGTTCACTATTTTTATCATCAGGGAAATGTAAATTAAAATCAATAAGTTAACACTACACAATGATTAGAAATGGCTAAAAGTAAAAAGGCTGATAATATCAAGCTTTGGTGAGACTGGAGCATATGAAATTGCCATACACTGCTGATGGTAACGTAATGATAAAACTACTGTGGAAAGCAGTTTGGCAATTTCTTAAAAAGTTTAACATATACTTACCATATAAACAAATAATTCCACTTCTAGGTTTGTACATGAATGTTTATAGATTTATTCATAATAGCCTCAAACTGGAGAAAATCCACGTGTTCATCAGTAGCTGAGTGCCTGATATGGTTTGGCTCTGTGTCCCCACCCAAATCTCATTTTGAATTGTAATCCCCAGTGTTGGGGGTGGGATGTGGTGGGAGGTGATTAGATTTTCTTCTTGCTATTCTCATGATAGTGAGTGAGTTCTCATAAGATCTGGTTGTTTGAAAGTGTGTTCTCCCTTCACTCTCTCTGTTTCCTGCTGCCATGTGAAGATGTGCTTGCTTCCCCTTTGCCTTCTGCCATGATTGTAAGTTTCCTGAGGCCTCCTACATCATGCTCCTGTATAGCCTGCAGAACTGTGAGTCAATTAAACCTCTTTTCTTTACAAACTATCTGGTCTTAGATAGTTCTTTATATCAATGCAGAACTGACTAATATAGTGCCTAAGTAAATTCTGATACATTAATACATTTGGATACTGCTAAGTATTAAAAGGGAACAAATTATATGTACATACATGTATTCTTGTCAAAAATACTATACCAGGTAAAAGAAACAAGACATGAAACAATTAATACTATAAGATTTCATTCCTATGAAATTATAGGAAAGCCAAGTCTAATCTACAGTACCAGAAAGCAGATCCATGCATGTTTTAAACTAGGGTTTGGAAGGAGCATAAAGGGGACATTTTGGAGTAATGGAAATGTGGTATGTATTGTGATTTGGCAATGATCACTTGTGTAAATATGTCAAAACTTATCAAACAGTACAATTAAAATGGGTTCATTTTATTGTATGTAAATATAAAATGTCACTCATCTTTAATAAAATTGATTTAAAGAAGTCAAGGATAGCAAGCTTTCAATAAGGCACTTATTCCTTGATGACAATGTTGTGGGTTTTTAAAATATAATTGACAGTTCACACCCCATCAACTACTGCTATTAAACTGTATAATACAGCTCAGCTATCCACAAGAAACAAATAAAAACAAAAAAAAACTATCAACGAATTATAATGCTGCCTGGAAAACATGAGAAAATGCACTCATCAATCCTACTTCATACTCCCCATCCAGTCCCACACATAAACAAACAGCTGCTTAGCTATCTAGTTAAAGTCTCTTAGGGGCCTTACAATGTGTCAAATGTCACATGCTTTTACCTGGAACATCAAGCATTTATAACAGTGATCAACAAATTATAGTCCATGGGCCAATACAGACTATTGACTGTTTTTGTAGATAAAGTTTTATTGGAACACAACTACATCAATTTTGTTACATATTATCCATCTTTATTTTTGCAATGAAAGAAAGTGCAAGGTCCTCAAAGCTGAAAATATTTTGTATCTGGAAATTAACAAAAAGAGCTTGCCCATCTCTATTCTATAAAGAACTTGAAGGCATGATTAGGGTACATAGATAATAATTCTCAAACAATGTAGGCAGGACATTAATGTGTATAAAGTGCCAGTTATGTGCTAGGCATTGCGTTTGGCATTTTCACAAAATCATAACGTTTAAATGAAGTATTTTAAATACTGTTTGATGTAATTAAAGTGGTACAGAGTGCATATTTCTAGTAAATACTTATGTTGGGATTTGAAATAACTTCCTTCAACAAATAATGAACAGTTTGCCAAAAGCAGAGTCTAAGCAAGGGCAAAGAAAGAGGAGGCTTTGGAGACTAGAATGATGTTATTCTGAGTAACTTTCTAGGGCAGCTCCATGAAGTTGAAAGAACACTATCTTCCAGAGATAGGAAAATCTTTATGTCTCAGTGGAGAGTCTCAACTGTGTGGTCTTCAGGGTGCTAATGTTACATTTGTTTTGTCAACAGCAGATAATGAATTGGCATTGGAGCAGGTCAACAAGGGACCACAGATCATCAGATAGGTGGGAAAAAATGAGGTGGTAACAAAACATGTTTGTTTTTCTTATAACAACATGATATAATTCATCCCAAATACTGGGAACAAAGGTGGTAATCAGATTGAGTCATTGAAGACAGCAGGCCAAGGAAACTATTAACCTCTCTCCTTTCTCCACCCTTACCAAAAATATCTGATTCCTTCTTGATTCTGCTTTGTTCTTTAATTGCCACATCAAGTCACTTAGTAGATACTGACTTTTCTACTGCTAAATTTCTTCTTCGTATTACTCTTGCCTTTTCCTGTCTTTATAATTTCCTACCTATGTGGATGCATTTTTAAATTTATTCATTCAATATTTATTAACCACCTACCTCTTGCTAGAACCCATGCTCATCATAGGAGAAACACCCTGGTAAAAAAGGGAGAACATCTCTTCCCCATGTTTATGTGTTGTGGTTAGTAATGTCAAGTGTTTAAGCAACGGTGAGTACAATGGCAAGGAAGAGCCAAGTTTTAGAAGGCCCCAAAAGAGAAATTTATTCTTGACTTAGGATACTGGACTTCCTGAAAGAAGAGTTTTAAACTAAAATCAATAGAGTAAGAATGAGTTAGCCAGAGCAAATGAAAATACTTGGATGTAAAAACATAAAAAAGACCAACGAACTGAAAATTCTTTTATAATATATGTCAGAATGAAACACTTAAAAATGAAGCACTTATAAGAAAAAGATGATAATCTTTTTACTAAGAATGTGTATGTGTGATTTTATTTATATGACATACATGTATATGTATATATACACATATATGTTTATAGTCATTTACTTCTTTAGAAATACATTTATTTAGAACATATAGTTCTAAATATGCAGAAAGATTTATAAACTATAGATACAAAATATTATATACATATGTATTTCTCAAGAATCAGACAACCATCTGCTCTTTAATGTAGCTGTGATATTTCCTTATATCTAGAAATAATGCAAATTATCCCCTTTCAGGGACAATTCAGAACCTTATGGAAAATAAACAAGGTAACTATGACAAAGTCCTTCCTGTGTTTGCTGACGAGTAAGAGAGCAGCACCATATGCTTTCATGTACATTACCCCAGGAGGGCAGTGCCATATGTTGACACGTATGTCACCTGTCTTGGTCTTTTGTATAAGGCAGTGTCCCAAGGGGTATGCCAAATAGGGAAAGAGAAGGCAGCCACATGAGTATGAGGATGTGGCATGTTTCCCTTGTTGACAGATTTTGCTAGACCATCACTTCAGTTGGCAAGCACCCAGAACAGCTGCTTTACCCTGGAGCAAAGGTCTTTGTGATCCCACAAATTCTCCCCAGTGAGTGAGACAGTGGAGGGAAGGTGTTGTGCCCTTTGGGAGTGGACTTTTCCTCCTACTGTGAGATGTGAAAAAGGGAGTAATTACCATGAAAGACTTTTCACGGATTTTGTACTAACTCTCACCTTTGCCAGTAAGTTCCGAGAAAATGGGTGAACATCTATTTATACATAATTGAAATTCTTCATATTAAAAACAGAGAGACCAATATAATAATGTAAAAGACTTTGTTGATCAAAATTTGCTTCATTATGATTTAGTGATTTCATTTACATGTTATTTAAAGATTAGTGTTGATTTCTAACCTCTTAGGTATCTTTCAAGGCTGTACATACATAATACTTCAGGCCATAATTCCATTCTATCATCTCAGAAGTGGCAAAATGAGAAAAAAGTTTTCACAAACTCATTCACAAAGTAATTCAAATATATTTAAAGTAATAAAATACTATCTATGTTTATATTTATGAATCCATGTGCATGTTGAAAATAAATCCAGTTTGTACCGTTGCGGTTAAATGTAATTACTTAACGCCATTTTTCAATGCTTTCCTTTGCGTTCCTGCTTCTATTAAAGATATATAAGATAAACTAGTAAAACAGTTAGTAGCTGTGTTCAACAACTGAATTTCAGTTTTGTCTCACAAGAGAGAGGTTTGAGTCTCAAAAGATTTTTCTCTTTGCTATTTTTAGACAAAAATAATTTGAGATAAAAGTTTGGAAGAATTATTGAAAAATTCTGAGGTAATTTATCAGGGTTTTTACCAGAAAAATAGGCAATATTACTCCGTCTTTTACAGATATAAGATAAAATTTTCAGGAAGGTATTACAGTGATCCCATGTAGCTAGTAAGTAGGCAGTTCCAAGATACAAAAGCCGTTCCGTTTGACTCCAAAACTGAGCTATACTTTCCCCACACACAGTGTTGTGTGCTAGGTTAATGAATCAGTGTTTATCCATTTGATTTTCTAGAGAGATAAATGGACAGTTCTGAGATGTGTTTCAGAAGGGTCCTCAGAAGATCCTGAGGTAGTGAGTCCTAGCCATTCATAACCGTGGCCACCTTAATCAATGTTTGTACTGGTTTTTTTCCACCTTCCCCTTTCACACCCAATGTCCTTCACTCCTGTTTCCTATGATCACTTGTCCAATAAAATACCTGCAAGCAAGTCTTAGTCTCTCACTTTGCTGCCTTAAATGCCTTCTCCCCTTTCTCCCACCCCATTTTCCTTCCAGTGCCTCCCAAATTATTGCCTATCAAATCAACTACTTGCACTTCAACTGTTGTCTCAGAGTCTGTTTCTGGGGAAACCCTAAATAAAATACTTATTCTTTTTTTTTTTTTTTTTAAAGAAGCAGCCTTTCTTCCATTTCTTTCCTCCTCCTCCAATCTTCCTGGCCCACTTATCCCACTCCTATTTTTCTTGACACCCTTTCACTTCTTAATAGACACTCTGGGTTCTCACGGTCTCTCTACATTCCCTTTCTGTCAGAACCTTCACTCATAAAGGACAGAATAATGTGATTTACTCTAGAGAGTAAATTACTAATAACAATTTAGATTTTGTGCTTTTCTGGGGTATTTGCACTTTAGCACAGGGCCTAGACTGTACACAGTGTCATAAAATTTCCATCATAAAATTTTAGTTATTTTTAATACTGGATATAGAAGTGTTTAAATTTTGGTAATGAAACTAGGAGCTTGTCTATAATCTTGGCTAGTAAATGGTTATCTAGTCTGCCTTCTTGAAAAATTTATGAGGTAATAGGAAATATTAATTTATATCCAAACAGCTTTCATCAACACACATATACGTATACTATTATTTTGAGCACTCAAAAAATTCAGGAACTAAAAATTTTATAAACTACATTTTTTTCTTATGGTTCTAGGACCATAGTTTCACAGCTAATGTGGAAAGTTTTGTTCTGAGTGGTTGTAATTTCTATTAGGTAAAGTGAGTTCCTTTGTGGCACATGCCCAAACCATGTACCATAATATCATTTAAAAAATGATATTAATGACAAGTGCTGAGTGCAACTCACTCAGGTGGACAAAAAAACAGATTTTTTAATATACTTAATATGATTAAATAGCCATAAAAAGATTATTGCAATTCACATGAGAAAACTCAGATGGCCAATGTGATACCACAGTTTGTACAGTGTGTCACAGCTCAAATGCTGAGCAGTAAACATGGCATCAGCTTCACTGTTGGCAAGAGTATGAGAACAGGGAAGAAGCTGTTAGATCACACAGCCTGCGATGTTTCCCCACTGAAGTCTGAATTGCTCAGATATCACTGTGCCAGAGTAAACAGGAAATCACTCCAGACACATATCATCAGAGCATTTGGTTCCTAAAATGCCTAGTGAAGTTTAGTAAATAAAAACAATGCTTGATAGGTTACAACCATTGAAAGTCAAAAGGTTATAACAATCACTCTCTTATTTCTATCTAGTCTTCCAATAAATTAAATGGAAATCAATTTTCAAAGTTAGAATTTGCTCTGAGAGTTCAAAGAGATATATGATACAGATGTTTAGAAACGAACTGCAAAAGAGGAAAAGGAAATTTAAAGTAACTTGAAGATTAATAGGTTCAAATCCTTAATGTAATTTACTGCGGCAAATTAAGTTTTTATAAAATTAAACACACACATGGCAAAATTGAGAACATCTTCTATATCCTCACTTTGACTCTGACAAAGAACAGAAATGCTAGGGGGTCAAAATTTCTTCTGAATTTTTGTTCCAGCCCTCCTGTCTGTCTCTCTTTGTTTCTCCTTTCTTTCTCTTTCTTTGTTTCTTTTTTCTCTTTCTTTCCTTCCTTCTTTTTTTCTGTCTCTCTTTCTTCTTTTCTTTCTTTTTACAAATTCTGTTGTTTCCCTCTGACTCTCAAGATAAAAACCAACTAACCAATGCTGTAATAGGAGGATCATTTGAGTCTAAGAGTTTAAGACTACATCTCTAATAATAATAATAACCAATACACAAGGAAAGGATAAAAGTAAACACTTGAAATTCCACCAACTTGGAATCCCACTCCCCAGAGTTTATTAACATAATATGTGAGTGGTCAAACATCTAGAACACTTACTATATATACATAAATGGTTCTACATATATTTCTACAGGTATAGAATATCTAATATTCTGTAACTTTTTGCATTCAGCAATAACATACCCTGGACATTTTTCTATGATATAGGATCAATTTCCATTCTACTTTAGTTTAATTGGTCTACTTATTCAGTTTCTATTTTCATACTGTTTTATTTCCTTTAGCTTTATGCATTATTTTTAATATATCCAGAAAAACAAGCTGCTTCTCATTATTTACTTCTGTTTTGAACAATTTTAATAAGCATCACTCTTTTGACATAATTAAAAACAATGTGATCACTAGCTTAAAATAATTTGAATGGCTACTATAACTATCTGCAGTTTATGGGTCCTTATATAGTAAGTACTTCTTAAAAATAAATTCTTCTCGATAAAAGGGGGATGATAAAAATGATATAATTTATATTATTTTATACTATCATTTAGATTTACCAAAGTTTCTGATTTTAAACAAGTAAACCATTGATTGATTATCACTTCTTTGAGAGATGAATAAAGAAGTTATTTTTGCCCAAATTATTGACAATAATATGATTTTGTCATGTAAATGCATTTTTTAGAATTCCTTTTCCAACCTTTTCTCTAAAAATGGTAGCACATTGGAAATTAATCAATGGGGGATATCTACATTTCTTCAAACTGTATTATAATGTGAAACCAGATTAAGCTATCTCTAGAATGGGTATAGGAGTTTTAGTGCAACTCAACTAATGGGGAGTGGAGTGGAGTAATGCGTAGTTTGCTCAACAAAATCTTATGTAAAAGAGATCACTTTTGCAGAATATCTCATATGCTTCTTGAGATAACTTTAAAGATGGAAATTTCAAAATTAATGTTAATGATATGTTCAAAAAAAGAAAGCTAAAGTCTTCATTCCTACAAAAAAAAATAGTTTCAGAGCGATGACTCCATTTACCCAACTCAAGAGACAAATATGAGTCCAAATTCTTGTGAGTAAATTAGACAAAGAAGCAAAACAGCAATGTTTGGTGTTAAAAATTAGGTCAGAAAAGGCTGGGCACAGTGTCTCATGCCTGTAATCCTAGCACTTTGAGAGGCCGAGGGGGGTGGATTGCCTGAGCTCAGGAGTTTGAGACCAGCCTAGGCAACACAGTGAACCCCCGTCTCTGCTAAAATACAAAAGAAATTAGCCGGACGTGGCAGTGTGCACCTGTAGTCCCAGCTACTTGGGAGGCTGAGGCAGGAGAATTGCTTGAACCCTGGAGGCGGAGGTTGCAGTGAGCTCACATCACGCCACTGCACTCCAGCATGGGTGACAGTGAGACTCCATCTCTTAAAAAAAAAAAAAAAAAAGGCTAAAAAAAAGTAAATTGCTTTTCTTCTGAAGTATACTTAATTTTAAGAAAAAAAGCCAGAAAGGTATTTTCATAAATGTTTGGAGCAATTACTATACCATCAGAATAAATATCTTGCCTCCTAGGGAGACTTCCTACATTGAGCATATCTATTCTAATAACTAAATCGCAGATTTATTTTATTTAAAAAAAGTAGTCTCATTTTTTACATTCATTTTTTTACAATAAATCCTCACAGCTTTCTATAATGTTACAATTACTAAAACATTGCCACATCTTGGTTAACTAGTCATAAACATCTATATTTCCACTTAGGGAAAGTGAAAACAAAACAATCATCACTCGTAAATATTTACAAAATGGTGTATAGGAATAGTTGTTTCGGTGATATCAAAATCCCAGTTGAGGAGCTAAAGAGGGAATTCATTAATTGAGTAACATAATATCTCCCGAAACTCAAGTTCAGGAATGCAATTTATCCTCAAGACATGTTTGGAACCAAAAGCTCAGGAATTTCAGAATGCTTGATCTCCCAGCCCTGTTCTTCTCTGTGTGTCCTTTAACTCTCTGCAGGTGAGTTTTCTCTACTATCCCACCACACCGGTGAGAAAACGTGGCTACCATGAGTACCTCGATTCACTTGCGACCATTTCTTCTCTCTGTAGAGAACTTCATCTTTCATCTGTCTCAGCCATCGTCTTAAAGAAAAATGCTGATTAGTCCAGTCTGGGTTACGTGTCCTCCCACTCCCTGGGACCGACTCATCCATGGTAGCCAGGGGAAACTGTGCCAAGGAAGAAAAAAGGAGGCCAAGAATTGACCACTTTAAAAAAGGCAGGTTGTTTTTAGAGAAAAAGTGATGGGCAATTAGATTACTGTCCAAGACAGTTATCTACTTTATTCTTGGCCTTAAATGTGTTACAGGAGGAGATAAAGAGTAGCGGCCGCGCGCGGTGGTTCACGCCTGTAATCCCAGCACTTTGGGAGGCCGAGGCAGATGGATCACAAGGTCAGGAGATCGAGACCATCCTGGCCAACATGGTGAAACCCCATCTCTACTAAAAACACAAAAATTAGCTGGGTGTGAGGAGCACGCCTGTAATCCCAGTTACTCGGGAGGCTGAGGCAGGAGAATCGCTTGAACCCGGGAGACGGAGATTGCAGTAAACCGAGATCGGACCACTGCACTCTAGCCTGGCGACAGAGCATGACTCTGTCTCAAAAAAAAAAAAGAAAAGAAAAGAAAGAGTGGCATACACTCTTTTTAACGAAGCTTGTAATCTGATGGGGAAAGAATAACATTTGTTTAGTATGATCAGAATTCACATCTAAATAATTAGATTTTTATAAAGGGCTCTAAAAATAAACTTTTATGCAATAATTACCTGGTATTTTATTATATGTAACAGCCTCATTAGAATATTGAAATGGCAGATCTTAAAATTTCCTTTATCAATAGTATTCAAGGAAATACGTACAGATTTTCTAAGCATAACTTTCTAATTTTAATGGAAACTGCATAAATAAGTAATTAGCTGTCTAATAAAATTAAATGGTTCTGATATTTGTAGCTATAAAGTTGTAGATATGTGAAAGGATATTTCTTTGATGGCCTTCATATTAAATGTGCTAAAGACTGAAGCAGTATGACCACTTATTAATCAATTTCTTAGCCAGCGACACAAAAATTTAACATTATACAGCCTTTAATGTTTTCTTTGGTTTTGAGTAACTATTATACAAGCTTACTTTGTATGTAACCTCAACTCCAATACAGAGCATGATAACTATCCTAAGAAAAAAAGAAAGGCAGCTGAAAATAAATTATAAAATCTCTGTCCTGAAGCTGGACCATCATCTTATAGAACAGAAGTGTCTGAAGTAGTTTGGACTAAACTCATATATGTTCTCCATATACAGAACTGGTCTCTTACCACAGTGAGTTGTACACATACAAAGAAAGCTAGCACCGTTTTATTTCCAGTACACTGGAAATAGCTTGACAGTTGGATCTTTTTCTTCTGTTAATCTCAGTGTCTGGCATAAGTGTTGCTCATTATTTGAGCAAAAATCCATAAATGATTTTTGAATTTCTAATAAATCTGCCAGCATACATTCAATGAACATCAATAATCTCTATTGATGATTTTGTGAAATATCACCTTTGTTACCAATTGGTTCCATATTTGCTTTTCTTCTTCTTTTTTAGTGTAAAAGTATCAAGAAGTTGTTATCAGTATTAGGCAAAAAGATTAAGATTAACCTGGATTTTCTGAGTAAATGCATAGCTCTGCAAATCATAAATTTATACTAGGGAAAGGAAACATAAAGACACTTTAAAAGCATTGATTATGGATACTCAAAAGTTTTTAGAAGCAGGGAAAAACTAGTAGGTTTACATGGCTGGCAAATTGGATAGTAAAGTAACACTGAAACTACGATTTGTGTATACTTTATTAAAAATCTCCAGAAAAGTTTTAGTACATTTATCTACCAAATAAATGAACTAGATTAATTTTTGTTGATACACTCAAATGTGGTGAGGTACTTTAGAATGAATGGCTGTTTCATCGGTCACCTATGGTAACATAATACTTTGTATTTTCTAAATTTTCTTCCATAAATGTTGAAACTTTATTTTTAAGAATCAGAATTTCCCAGTTATAGTAAATTGGAATCATAAACCAATCTCCAGCTTGCCAACACTGAATTGTTCAATTTCAAATTGATTTACATTCAGTTTTCCACTCTCAGTGAACTGATATTGAATTAACTAATGGATTGATTACTTATGCCAATTAAATATGAAAATTTGATTATGATCTTAATTGTTATAAACCAGTATTCTGTGAAGCACAGCAGAAGACATAACCTAACCCCACTTAAAGGACACTATGTTGTAACTTTACTGAAGCAGCAAGAAATTAATCATTTTATTATATCAAACCTTTCTGCTTCCCAAAGAGGTAACAATCATTTACAATTAATAAAGTTGAGAAAGTAGGCAAGTCCATTTTTCAGAACCTGATATTCTAGTAATAAGGCAGTGATAATCTAATGAGGTTCTAGTGATGGAATAGGTTGAAGATGTTGGGGGACTTTACAGGTGCAATTCCCAGCTGGCAACATAAGAAGAGCAAAGGAAACAATCCTCTCTTATAACTGCATCTGTTGCTAAATCTTGTTTGTTTCACTTTTAGAAAAACCAAAAAATCCCTTCCTCAATATTTTTGTTCATATTCTAATCAAGGCCATGATAATCTTTTAGTTTAAATATTAAGTAGCCTATCAGCAAAGTGAACCTTTGTTGTCAATCCGTCAAAGCGGTTTTCAGTGTTATTCTAGAAAAACCTCAAATAATGTATGATAAGAGTATATGTCACATTAGACACTCTGTAAAGGCAAAGTTCAGATTCATAGAATTTAGTGAGAGTTGTGATACCAGCAGACCCCATTTCTATCTTCAGCATTTACTGACACTGGTAATACTGGTGATAAAATTCAATACCCTTAGCATAGCACAGAGGGTGACAGCCAGACTCTGACATTAGGCCTCCTGGGTTAAAATTATGGCACCTTCACTTATTAGCTGGTAAACTTGTGGAATCAGTTACCCTCTCAGTTACTCAGTTTCTTAATAGGAGTTATATTATACACTTAATATTGTTTTATTAGATTAAATAAATTAATCCATGGTAGGCACTTAGAACAGTGCCAGCCATATGGTAGGTACTAAGTAAGGAAGTATTCAATAAAATAAGAAGTTATTTTCCTCTAAATTGTTAATATTTGTTCTACTTTAATTTCTATAAAATAGTTGTTAAATTCTTGGCTCATATGACCATTAATAATCAGTTGTAAGTATTTTAATTTGGAGTTAACATAGCCAGTATTTTATCTGTATTTTTAGGCATTTTTGAATTTTAACAAAATGAAATTATAATAATGTCTCTGACTCACCCCCTACAGAAGTATAATTTCTTGAACTTTTATGTAAATCCAGTTGTCACCTAAATTTGAATATCAGTATTCCTTACAATTTTGGGGGGTGATTCTTTACTTATTTTTCATTTATTCATTGCCAAGTTATAAACCTCAAAACTTGGTGGCTCAAAACAACAATTTATTATGTCTTATGTTTTCATTTGGCTTGGCAATCTCTCCTGCTAGTCTTTTCTGGAATATTTTTGAAGCTGCAGTCATCTGACAGCTCAACTGTGGTGGGAGGATCCCAGATGGCCTCACTCACATGTCTACTGCTGCAGGTGTAATTGCTGAAGTTGCTCGAGACTAGCAGGTTTTCTCTTTCCCTGCTTTCTCTCTTTTTTCTTTTATCATCCAGGTTCTTTTTTCTGTGTGGCCTCTCATCTTCTCAAGGCAGTTTCAGTCATTTCTGCACATTTATTCATTAAAACAAGTCACAAGGCCAGCCCAAATTCAAGAGAAGGGGAAATAGGTCCTACCTCTTAATAAGAATGGTAAAGTCCCATTAGAAAGGAGCATGGGATGGTTATTACTGCCATTTATGAAACAATCTATCACAGTCTGCCTGTTGTGCAAAGCAATTTGCATCCAATCCATTTGCAAAATACACTCTGTTCCTTTAGTATACAGTCTCTGGTCACTTTTTATCCAATTATGGCACTAATCTCCATGGTTAGAGTCTTGTGTTCTGAATCAGGTCTGAATGTGGATGAACATTCTCAGGTACCATTCCTCCCTGTGGCTCCTCTTGATCTGGAGACTTGTGAATTTAAAAGACAACTTATCTGCCTCTCACGCACCAAACGTACAATGAGAAACAAAAAGAATATAAGCTCAATAACAGTGAATTCAAAAGAAGATGTAATAAAAAGCCTAGAGTAACCACTAGTTCATAGCAATCCTGACATCCACACAGGCCATGTTTTCAGGTTTCTCTATTCCAAGAGCAACAGTTTATTTCTTCCAATCTAGGAAGGCTTTTTCAGCCACCAGGGCCCTACACTTGCAGGTCCCTCTGCCTAAAGAATTCCTCTCAAAGGTCTTCATGTGAATGTTCCTTATCATTCTAGTCTTAGGTCAAACGTTACCTTTGCTTAGAGGCTGACACTGAACTCTAACTAGAATTGATCTCTCTTTCTCGTATTTCCTTCATGGAACTTACCACATTCTATAATAGTTATCTTCTGTGTTGATTTATTCACTTATATATGAATGCTTCTTTCCAATATAATACAGACTCACAAGGGCATAGACTTTGTTTCTTTCTTATTCATATGTTATTCCCCAGGCTTAACACAGAGCCTAGCACTTGACAGATGATCAATAAATATTTGCTAAATAAATGAATGAATGAGCTCTTATAGCCACCCTGTAAAACAGATGCTTCCGTTTTAAATGTAAAGAGATGGAATGAAGCCCAAACAGGTAAGTAACTTGCCAAAGGTCACACATATCTAGTCAAGAGCAGAACCCAGATTCATCCCAGCAATCATGTTACTCTCACAATTTCCCTTTCTTTATAAATAGAAAAAAAAAGTACATGTCCTTCAGAAGGTTGACATTGTTTCAAAATCTTCTCTTCTTGTATCACTTCACCATTTCATGTAACATCAGGTCACATTATATCAGACAACTCAAGAAGAATGCCAGTGACTTTCACCTTGTCTTCCTTTCTGTTTATAACTTTTGCAGACACCATGTATTCTTTAATAAGTAAGCAAATGAAAACTGGCAGATGGACCTACCCCATGATGAGGAAAAAGAGTGAACACATGTTCTCTGCCTAACTTCCAGTGGATCAGAGTCAGTTCATGTTGCCCTCTTGGAAAGAGTATCTTTCTTTATTATTTCTGTTTATCCTTAGAGAATGTTTATTCATTTATGTAAGATCTCTATTTCGATTTCCCAGCATATGCAGCCACAAGGTATAAAGAATAAGAACAATTTTAAATGTAAAAACAAAATTTTATATTAGTTTCTCCTTACAGGGGCATTACTGTTTAAAAACTCAATACTGAAATATTATTTATGAGTACAATTCAAGATTTTTTTTTTTTGAGACAGTGTCTCGCTGTGTCACCCAGGCTGGAGTGCAGTGGCGCTATCTTGGCTCACTGCAATCTCTGCCTCCCGGGTTTAAGTGATTCTCCTGCCTTAGCCTCCCAGGTAGCTTGGACTACAGGCACCTGCCACCATGTCCAGCTAATTTTTTTTGTATTTTTAGTAGAGACGGGTTTCACTATGTTGGCCAGGCTGGTCTTGAACTCCTGACTTTGTGATCCACCCACCTCAGCCTCCCAACGTGCTGGGATTACAGGCGTGACCCACTGCGCCCGGCCAAAAAAATATTTTAAAAACTAAAATTCTATCTTTCCAGGATTATCTGTTCAAGTGAGGCAAATAACCTCACTTAAACATACACACACACACACACACGGAGGCATGCACATACTCCTATGGATGCAAAAAGGAGAATCCAAATGTATTCAAATCTATTCTAATCGTTAATAAGTACGAATGAGTACCTACTATTATACCAGCACTGATCTTGGTGATTCTTATTGTTTACTTAACCTTGAAACAAATCCCCGAGATAGATGTTTGCGGTCCTGTTTCCCAAATGAGGACTCTGTGTCTCAAGGGCTGATAAATAGTAGCTATTCCAACCCAGTTTTGTATTTTTCTGTTGTATACATATACCAGCTCCAGTATAGGGGATCAAACCTTTGTTCTTTGCAATGTGTTTGTTGTTTTTCTCTTCCTCCTCCTCCTCCTCCTTCCTTCCTTCCTCTTCATTGTCCTCCACCTCTTCCTTCTTCTTCTTCACTTTATTTTTTCTTTCTTTGTTTTTTTGTCTCCCTGAAGAAAGCAGTGACAAAGTCCACTCTCCTTAAACCATGCTAAACATGCTTAACCTAAAGGTAATTATTAATTAGATAATAAAGTCGTTTGACAAATGCTTGCTGTAACTATCAATAGCTAAACTTCTATTAGATCACTGAAACACTAAACATATAATTTAACAGAAATAACAGATCTTATTGTTCTACTTCATCTAAATACTGGAAGAATTTTCACCATTAATAAAAACCGCATAGTACCAGATAGGATGGTTTTAGCAGAAATTCACAGAATTACCAACTTAAATTGCTTTTTTAAATGAAAGGAAATATCCTATTACATACCAGAATGTCCAGAGAATGGTTTGTAATGGAGCTACAGGTATTATGCAATCAGCTGCTCAAAGATGTTACTAAGAAACGTTGGAAAATTATTTGCTTTGACTTTAATTGAATGTTATAATTTAGTTCGAGTCATTTCTATGTGGTATAAATGACCACACATTTAGGAAGTATATACATTCTTAGCTATATCACTGAGTACTTGCATGGCATTGGGAAATTTGCATTAACTTTCTGCCTATTACTTTCCTCATCTCTAAAAACTAACAATACCTACTATATTAGTCCATTCTCACACTGCTATGAAGAAATATCTGAGACTGGGTAATTTATAAAGAAAAGAGGTTTCATTGACTCATAGTTCCACAAGGCTGGGGAGGCCTCAGGAAACGTACAATCATGGTGGAAGGGGAAGCAAACACATCCTTCTTCACATGGTGGCAGGAGAGAGATGAGTGCCAGCAGGGGAAATGGCAGATGCTTATAAAACCATCAGATCTTGTGAGACTCACTCTTTATCATGAGAACAGCATGGAAGTAACTTTCCCCATGATTCACTTACTTTTCACCGGGTCCCTCCCACAACACATGGGTATTACAAGAACTATAATTCAAGATGAGATTTGGGTGGGGACACAGCCAAACCATATCACCTACCTTAGAGATTATTATGAGTAATTTATAAGATGATTCATAAAGAGTATCACAGTTTCTGGGAAATTATCAACAGAAAATAGATGAGAATTATTGTCATAATGACTACCAATTCAGTTTCTAAAAAAACTTTGTTGCTGTATGTTTTACACATGTAAAACTTACCTATCTCAAATGATTCCATGATTTTAATAACAACATTGAGTGAGTGCAACAATCATCACAATTTATTCAGTTTTAACATTTTTATCTGAAAGTTTTTATTCACTTAAAAAATATATAAAATAAAAAGATTGCCAATATTAAATAAAATTTAATGTATATGTATGTTTATATATAATTAAACCAATAGATACAAAACACACATAAATATTACCCAGTACATAGAAATAATTAGGTAAAGTTTAGTCTTACTCTGTTATATTTAAATCGAATTTGTGAAACAATCACTGATTTCTTCAATAATTTAGGAATATTTCTTTATTTCATAAAATTATAAATGTAATTTTCACAAATATATTGAAAATTTTGTGTGTGTGTGTGCAGTTGTATGTATTTGCAGCAACAGCAACCAACATTTCTTTTCAAAGTGAATTAATATATTTCACATAGAACATACCAGGCTTTGATTCTTTTCATGGCAGAGAAGCCTCAAAATTATTATTTTCCCTTGCTTACCTGTATGTCCTTATCTATTGATAGTCAAAAACATAAAGAATTCTGAGAAGCAGGAATAGAAATAGAGAAGAAGTTTACATTTTAAGTTAAATACACACATGCATTATTCATTATATAATATATTATGATCATATTAATATATGCAGTATGGTATGTACATATTATATGTGTGTATGTATATATATAATATATGTATATATATATGTGTGTGTATATATGTGTATATATATGTGTGTATATATATGTGTATATATATATGTGTATATATATGTGTATATATATATGTGTATATATATGTGTATATATATATATATATATAAAACCATTATTTGGAAAATTAAGAAAAAAACTGGAAAAGTATTCATTCAGGACCCCAAATTTACAAAATCCTCTTTAAAGTACAGCTGTTTACTCTGTTTTTCAAGGTTAATAATTCTTACTATTCTGTGAGGCATGATTGATCTTTGATACCATTATTATTGGTACAAAAACATTGAAGAAACTACATTCAGTGTCTTGTTTCCAGTAAATAATACAACATTAAGTCCTGAAAAATATTAAATATAATAGTAAAACAAGTGGAAATTTAACACACACCACTATTTTCTCCACCACACACCATTAGAATACAATTTTGCTTTCTATTTAAAGTTTTCTTCGAGTTTTCTCTCACTTTGTTTTAAATCTCCTCTGGTGCTATGGTCAGAGTCACTGGTCATATTTCAGATCATCTTGCTCCAGCAAAGATTCTAATTATAACTTCCAGTATGTAAAGTAAATACTAATTACATGCTAAGGGCCAAGTTCTGCCCTTGAATTTAAACAAAGAATTTACAGTTACTTCAATTAAACCTGAATATCTAACAGATTTATTACCAAAAAATTTTAATGTAGAGGACCATACACACATAAAATGATGTAATTGTCGAGGGAAATAAAACATTTAGCTAAGTGCAATTTGAACTAGGCAATAGATGTCACCAAAAACTATTCCATGAGCATCTTTCCATTTTACACTGAGCCTCTCAAAGGCAAATGGAATTTATTATAGAGGTCAAAAATATCATAAATATCAACATTTTTTGTTTTGGAAATATTTTCCTTTTTTTTGGTTTCCCGTCTTGAGATTCCTTCAGAATTCCTTTAGAGTAAGAGATGAATCCCATGAAGAGAAAGGGTAGAAAGATTTTACCAAGGGAAATTCGTCTCTTCATTGGAAATTTTAGCCAACTATATTTTGGGGGAGATGTAACAACAAATATCTTGCAATTTTAGCAAATAAAGTTTAAGTAACTGCCTGTTGATGGTAGTCTCCTGGAAAGAAATTTATCTAAGAAAACAGGTTTTTGTTTTGTGTTGTTCTTGTATACAAAAGTTTCACATAGAATGAAAGATTCTTTTTCCCACAAAATTTATGAGTTTGAAAAGAGAGAGATTCAAGGGAAGTAAAAACATATGCATACACAAAAACATGTATACTAATGCTCATAGCAGCATTAATCACAATAGCCAAAATGTGGAAACAACCCAAATGTTTACCAACTGATGAATGAATGAACAAATGTGGCTTATCCATACAATGGAATATTATTTGGCCATGGAAAGGAATGAAGTACTAATACATGCTATCTTGACATCATTAGTCTAAGTAAAAGACCAGTTTCAAAAGTCCACGTATAGGATTGCATTAATATGAATGTTAAGAATAGAGAATCTATAGAGACAGAAAGTAGAAAGCAGGTTGGTTGTTGCTTAGGGTTGGTGGATGAGGATGGGCAATAGGGGATGGGGTTTCTTTTTAAGGTAACAAAAATAAATTTGACTGTGGTGATGATCACACATATCTGTGAATATACTAAAAACCATTAAATTAATTTTAAACAGATGAATTCCATGTTATATGAATAATATCTCAATAGAGCTGTTAAAAAATGTTTAAAAGAATAAGAAAAAAAGGTGACATAACAGCAGTATAATCCAAGTCTGATTTATAGGAATGTCTCAGAGGATTGAATGAATGTTGCACTAGAGATTGTATGTGTGTGTGTCTGTGTGTGCATGTGTGTGCGTGCACACACACACGTATTTAATTTAGCTGTTGTTTTCCAGAAGTCTAATACTTCAAATTATTGTTATTAATATAGAGTTTCATTTTATAGCCCTTTATTTTTAGACTAGAATCCATTGAAAAATGACTTTGATGTTGAATTACATTAAAATGGCCTAAAATTGCTTTTTATATATAAATATTATTTGTCAACATGTTCTGCATTCCATTTAATAAATTATCAGAATCTGATGCTCTGATCAGTTAGACTACACCATGCTATTTAAAGCTTGAAGCACAATTTTTTTAATTTAGTATAATTTTAAACATTACAAAAATAGTTATCTTGCAGCTCCCCTGCTGTGTCTTAGATTGTTGCCAAAGTTTTTTGTAATATGTTATCACTAGAGTAACATCCTTCTATAAATATTGCATCCTTGATTCTAATGTCACCCAAAATAGCGATGTGGTATAAAGAATACAGAAAAAAGAAATGTAGAGAGAGAACTGTGATTTAATTTTATTTTTCTTTATTTTATAGTCATTACAGCTTCCATATCATCATGCTTTCTCACTTATCTGTATATTTTCCAAATATGAAAGTCTCCCTTGGGTCTCAGGATATTTTTTTTCAAGCCCAGAACAATTTTCCATGTGACATTCAGCTCAGTTGAATGATACATGAAAAGAAAGGCATTGAACTTTGTGGAGTACTTTGTAAAAAACCCACTAAGTCTCAACTGCTTGCAGAGTTCTCATTTCAATGACCCATCATATGAAGCAATTTCTCCATTGTGTTAAGTTTTAAAGACAGAAATCAAAAGTGTTGTGGGTATAATCTGAATCTTGACATGAATTCTAAAAATAATGGAGTTGACATAGTTTGCTTTACTTTTTATTTACTCTGAAATGATGATCTTTTATGTATTAGGAGGAAAATTTCTTCCATATGTGACTAATTGTCAATTGTATTTTATTCATCAAACTACATTTGAGAGAATCTTGAGGTTCTAATATAGACTTTGTAAGTTGTTTTTCAATAAGCTACGAAAATACTGTTTTTGAAAAAGAGGAAGTCATTATTCTAAGCCCATAGTAACAAAAGACCCAGAAGACTCATGTTATATTTTAAATATTAAACCCCAAATGCTCAGTAATTTTTACATCTAATAAAACAAATTTGAGCATCTCATTCTGACAGTCTGCCTGTATATGGAACAGATCTAAGCACATGTGGCTATGGTAGCTGTCAACTTTGTATGACAAGAAGAGTTCCACGGTGACAACAGGCTGACTCCTAATTCCAAGATAATAACCCACTCTTTGTATCAGCTTGATTATGGCGGATACATAGGCCAAAAATATTGGGAGATTTTTGTAGCCCCCAACAACTCATCAGCAAAATTAACTGAAATCATACATCCAGAAATTAATTCTCAAATAACATCATTATTCATTTGTTACCTGGTGTATTGCCTATGTAACATAGCTGAATTTCTAGCCCACCCTAACTCTGCTTTTCTTTAAAAACAGGATGCCTCCTATAAAATGTTCCCTTTGTAAAATCAGACCAGCTGAGATTGGTTAGAACGAAGACAGCCAAAGAAAGGACTGCAAAAAGACTTCCGGCTTCATTATAATCTCATTTCCATGCTAAATGACACTCTTGCCAGTGCTGCCTTGACAATCACTATGATAATGACCAGAAGTAGTCATAAAAAGACAAAAAGAAAGGTGGCACTACTGGCTTTGGAAAGTTCACTGCCTGTCCCAGGAAACATGTAAATATTCCTCGCCTCACTTCTAAGGTCCAACCCCTTCATTAGAGAAACCCTATATTTTAAACCTCTCACCCCTTGGTTTGTCAGCCATGTTACTGCTTCTCAGTTCCATGGCCATCAAATAAAGCCTGTACTACTTGATGCTCAATTTTGATTTTGCATTTTGGCTTCATGTCATGGAAAAGGAAAATACCCTATTTTGCTGAATCGGCTTTGTCAGTAACAAATTTATAACATTAGATTGAATCCTATGATCAATTGTATGCTGTTTGAAGCTCTATACCACCACCCTTCTAAACCTTATGAAGCAAAACAACAAAAGAATGGCAATACTTAAAATGTAGGAATTGAAGGCATGGGGACAGGGGAGAATTAAGGGAGAGAGAGGGTAGTGTTGAAAACAAGTTTGTGATTTCAAATAAACTCAATTGTAGGCATAGAAATAATCTAGCATCACAAAGTTATAGATATATTACCCACTGGAGAATATCTGATAATTAATAGCTTACCCATAAAAGTAAAGAAGAATGTTTCTTGGTTATGGATATAATTCATCTCTGAAGGATCGAATCTAATCTTGCACATAAAAGCAGCAAATCCAGTTTCCTATATTTGCTCATACCATATTCTACTTTCTTGCTCAAACGATTATCCCCATACATCTTAAGGGTCTTAAATCTCATGACATTAAAGTAGGGTTTTTTTTCTTTTCTTTTCTTTTCTTTTCTTTTTTTTTTTTTTTTTTTTTTTTTGGTTGGTTAGTTTGTTCTTTCTTTTGGGACCTTGCTATTTTATATCTTCTACCATCTACTAACTTTAGCTACCTGGAACTCTCATCTCTAAATAACACTTAGTTCCAGTAACAGATATTTCCTCTGCATTTCTGCATTCCATAGAACTTACACTGGAGAGGCACCCTGGTACCCCCTTGTGAGCATGGAATTGAACGTGGTTTCTAAAATCTACCATGACTTTCCCATGTTAGTATCAATATCTCAAGGCTTAACTTAATTCCAATAGCTACCTCCAACATTTACTTCCAGAATATTTAAATAAATATCTAAAGTATGGGGAAAACACTAATGCTATTTGTATTAGTCCATTTTCATGCTGCTGATAACAACTTACCCAAGACTGGATAATTTACAAAAGAAAGAGGTCTAATGGAGAACTCACAGTTCCACGCGGCTGGGTAAGCCTCACAATCGTGGTGGAAGGCAAGGAGGAGCAAGTCACATCTTATGTGGATAGTCGCAGGCAAAGAGAGAGAGCTTGTGCAGAGAAACTCTTGTTTCTAAAACCATCAGATCTTGTGAGACTTATTCACTATCACAAGAACAGCACAGAAAAGACCTGCCTCATGATTCAATTACGTCCTACCAGGTTTCTCCGATAACGTGGGAATTGTGGAAAGTACAATTCAAGATGAGATTTGGGTGGGTACACAGCCAAGCCATATCACTATTGAAATTATGTTTAAGTTTTCTTGCATGTTTTTGAAGAGTGACACTTCACAAAATTAGTTTGTAGTTAGGAAAACTGTATCTTCCAGAGTTACTGTTTAGAGATGTGAAGATGTTGAAACTGCAAAATATGAATATGGAAATTTAAAATACATTTTTTGGATATAACTTTTTTTCTCCACATATTATATGCAGTAATTGTATCTTAGCCCAGTTTCCCCAAATCCTGAGGCAAAAATCAAATACTTTTATGGAGAATTTGTAACCTCAGAGAAACAAAGATGGAAGAAAAGGGAAATGAAGAAAAACAAAAAATGAAACATCAAGAAGCTGACACAGCTTCCACAGAAAGCACAGTTGGCTGCTCCATTACACTGATGTCTACAGTAAGGTGGTATGGAAAAGCTGCTGATTCTCATAATTCTTTGTTAGGCAAGACAGAGGGAGCATATATTTAACTCACCTTTCTATTGCTGGTCTTTCACTGATGAAAGTTGTCACTGGGGTGTTAACTCACCCACACCCTCCATTATGTTACCTGGCTTCTTTGAGCTGTGGAGGCAACATCCATTGAGAACCACAGTACCATCTTCTTTGATGTGAGTCTTACTTCTGCAGGATGTCCCAGCAAGTGGCCATGCACCAGAAACCCTACTAGCCTAAATGAAGATCGAAATTTTGAATTAATGGCAAAGTACTGTGGCTAAAGGCAAGACAGTATGAGGTCATGATTTGAGAGACCTAGAGCAGCTGCTGAAGCATGCCCAATAGACTAAGCAGGCAAGATATGGTCTCCTCCATGAAGATAATCATGCTTTTCAATGAGTTTCTCTAACAAAGATCAACAAATACCAGTACCTCTTCTCTATGGACTACAAGAAAGTGGTTTATCCCAAGTGAACTTCCTAGAAGGCCATCAGTAGAACTTTGCAGAAAAACTTTGCCAAAAATATGAGATTCATAGAGATCTTTTAGGAAAAATATTAGAAAGAAAATATAAGGAATAAAAATATTTAAATCAATTATATTCTTTAAATGAAAAGAAGAAAAAGCTCAAATCATCAACTTAAGTTTAGAATGTAAGAAAGTAGAAAAAGAAGAAAAATTAAACATAAAGCTAGCAGAAGGAAGAAAAAAATAAAAAATAAATTAGAAAAAATAAAAAAATAAAGAATAGAGCAGAGATTCTTAAAAACAGAGAGTAGAAAAACAATAGAGAAAATCAATGAATCCAGAAGTTGGTTCTTTAAAAATATTAACAAAACTGATGAACCTTTAACTAGATGAACCGCAAAAAAAGATAGAGATACAAATTGGTAAAATAAGAAATTAAACTGTGTGTTTGGGGAGCATTGCTATTGACTCTACAGAGCACTGTGAAAAACTGTACAATTTGTATAGTACAAATTGTATCCAAACTGGATAACTTGGATGAAATAAATTTCTAGGAAAACAAAACCTGTGAAGATTAAATTATGAAGTAATAGAAAATCTACTTAGAATTATGACTAGCAAAGAGATTAAGTCAGTAATCAAAAATCTCTTAACAAAGAAAAGCCTTGATGTGACAGCTTCACAGGCAAATTATACCAAACATTTAAAAAACTAACACGAATTCTTCTCAAACTTTTCCAAAAAAAATTAAGAGAAGGAAATACTTCTTAAGTAATTCTATGAGGCTAGCACTACCCTGATACCAAAGCCAGAAAAAGATATTATAAGCAAAGGAAACTACAGACCAGTATCTATTAAGCACACTGATGCAAAAAAAAAATCCTCATGAAAATAATTCAGCAGATATATATATATATATATGAGGATTTTTAATGAGGATTTTTTTATATACACATATATACATACATATATGTGTGTGTGTGTGTATATATATATATAGAGAGAGAGAGAGAGAGAAAGAGATAGATATCATGGATATATTTATATCCAGGACCAAATGAGATTTATTCCTGGAATGTAAGGATGGTTCAATATATAAATATTGATCAATATAATACATAATGTTTACAAAAGGAAGAAAAAAGTCATGAGTATATTAATTGTGGTAAAAGAAGAATTTGAAAAATCCAACAATCTTCCATGATAAAAAACACTCAGCAAACTAGGAATAGAAGAAAACTACCTCATAATAAAAGGCATGTACGAAAAATACACTGTGAATAACATAATGGTGAAAGACTGAAAGCTTTTCCTCAAAGAAAAAAAAATGCAAGAATGCCCACTTTCATCACTTCTGTTCAACATAGTATTGGAAATTCTAGCCAGAGCAGTTAGGTAAGAAAAAGAAATAAAACTATACCAAATTTAAAAGACAGTAGTGAAAGTATCTCTGTTCACAGATGACATGATCCTATATGTTGAAAACCCTACAGATTCCACAATAAAAACTGTTAGAACTAATAAGCAAATTCAGCAAAGTGGCAGGACACCAAATGAGCTCATAAAATAAGTTGCATTTCTATACACTAACACTAAACATTCTGAAAAAGAAAATATGAAAACAATTCAATTTACTATAGCATCAAAAAAAATACCTAGGAACTAACTTAATGAAGAAGTGAAATATTTTACAATGAAAATACAAAACATTGCAGAAAGAAATTAAATACATAAATACATGGCAACATATCTCATGTTCAAGGATTGGAAGACTTAATATTATTAAGATATCCATACTATCTAAAGTAATCTACAAAATAATGTAATCCCTATCAAAATCCCAATTACTTTTTTTTTTGTAGAAATAGAAAAACCTATCCTAAAATTCACATGGAATCCCAAGGGACTCCAAACAGCTGAAACATTCTTTAAAAAGAACAAAACTGGAGGACTCATACTTCCTGATTTTAAAATTTAACTGCAAAGTTAACCAAACTGTGGTACTGGCATAAACACAAACATATATACCAGTGAAATAGAACAAAACTGTGGTACTAGCATGAACACAGAAATATATACCAATTAAATAGAATAGAAAGCATACAAATAAATGCGGACATATGTGCTCAAATGATTTTTGACAAGAGTGACAAGATCGTTCAATGGAGAAAGGAGAGACATTTCAACATCTGGTGGTTAGAAAACTGGACTGCCACATGTAAAATAATTTAGACTCTTAACACCACATACAAAAAATAACTCTAAATGAATCAAAGATCTACCTTTAAGGCCTCAAACTATGCAACTCTTAGAAGAAGACATAGGACAAAAACTTTAGAACATTTATTAGAAATGACACCAAAGTCACAGGCAACTGAAGACGAAATAGACAAATTGAACTCCATGAAAACTTTAAAAATTTGTACACTAAAAGCTTCACATCAGCAGAAAGCTTATCCACCATGATCAAGTGGGCTTCATCCCTGGGATGCAAGGCTGGTTCAACATACGCAAATCAATAAATGTAATCCAGCATATAAACAGAGCCAAAGACAAAAACCACATGATTATCTCAATAGATGCAGAAAAAGCCTTTGACAAAATTCAACAACCCTTCATGCTAAAAACTCCCAATAAATTAGGTATTGATAGGACATATTTCAAAATAATAAGAGCTATCTATGACAAACCCACAGCCAATATCATACTGAATGGGCAAAAACTGGAAGCATTCCCTTTGAAAACTGGCACAAGACAGGGATGCCCTCTCTCAACACTCCTATTCAACATAGTGTTGGAAGTTCTGGCCAGGGCAATTAGGCAGGAGAAGGAAATAAAGGGTATTCAATTAGGAAAAGAGGAAGTCAAATTGTCCCTGTTTGCAGATGACATGATTGTATATCTAGAAAACCCCATTTTCTCAGCCCAAAATCTCCTTAAGCTGATAAGCAACTTCAGCAAAGTCTCAGGATACAAAATCAATGTACAAAAATCACAAGCATTCTTATACACCAATAACAGACAAACAGAGAGCCAAATCATGAGTGAACTCCCATTCACAATTGCTTCAAAGAGAATAAAATACCTAGGAATCCAACTTACAAGGGATGTGAAGGACCTCTTCAAGGAGAACCACAAACCACTGCTCAAGGAAATAAAAGAGGATACAAACAAATGGAAGAACATTCCATGCTCATGGGTAGGAAGAATCAATATCGTGAAAATGGCCATACTGCCCAAGGTAATTTACAGATTCAATGCCATCCCCATCAAGCTACCAATGCCTTTCTTCACAGAATTGGAAAAAACTACTTTAAAGTTCATATGGAACCAAAAAAAAAAGAGCCCGCATCGCCAAGGCAATCCTAAGCCAATCACACTACCCGACTTCAAACTATACTACAAGGCTACAGTAACCAAAACAGCATGGTACTGGTACCAAAACAGAGATATAGATCAATGGAACAGAACAGAGCCCTCAGAAATAACGCCGCATATCTACAACTATCTGATCTTTGACAAACCTAAGAAAAACAAGCAATGGGGAAAGGATTCCCTATTTAATAAATGGTGCTGGGAAAACTGGCTAGCCATATGTAGAAAGCTGAAACTGGATCCCTTCCTTACACCTTATACAAAAATCAATTCAAGATGGATTAAAGACTTAAACGTTAGACCTAAAACCATAAAAACCCTAGAAGAAAACCTAGGCATCACCATTCAGGACATAGGCATGGGCAAGGACTTCATGTCTAAAACACCAAAAGCAATGGCAACAAAAGACAAAATTGACAAATGGGATCTAATTAAACTAAAGAGCTTCTGCACAGCAAAAGAAACTACCATCAGAGTGAACAGGCAACCTACAGAATGGGAGAAAATTTTCGCAACCTACTCATCTGACAAAGGGCTAATATCCAGAATCTACAATGAACTCAAACAAATTTACAAGAAAAAAACAAACAACCCCATCAAAAAGTGGGCAAAGGACATGAACAGACACTGCTCAAAAGAAGACATTTATGCAGCCAAAAAACACGTGAAAAAATGCTCATCATCACTGGCCATCAGAGAAATGTAAATCAAAACCACAATGAGATACCATCTCACACCAGTTAGAATGGCAATCATTAAAAAGTCAGGAACCAACAGGTGCTGGAGAGGATGTAGAGAAATAGGAACGCTTTTACACTGTTGGTGGGACTGTAAATTAGTTCAACCATTGTGGAAGTCAGTGTGGCGATTCCTCAGGGATCTAGAACTAGAAATACCATTTGACCCAGCCATCCCATTACTGGGTATATACCCAAAGGACTATAAATCTTGCTGCTATAAAGACACATGCACAGGTATGTTTATTGCGGCATTATTCACAATAGCAAAGACTTGGAACCAACCCAAATGTCCAACAATGATAGACTGGATTAAGAAAATGTGGCACATATACACCATGGAATACTATGCAGCCATAAAAAATGATGAGTTCATGTCCTTTGTAGGGACGTGGATGAAATTGGAAATCATCATTCTCAGTAAACTATCACAAGAACAAAAAACCAAACACGGCATATTCTCACTCATAGGTGGGAATTGAACAATGAGATCACATGGACACAGGAAGGGGAATATCACACTCTGGGGACTGTGGTGGGGTGGGGGGAGGGGGGAGGGATAGCATTGGGAGATATACCTAATGCTAGATGACGAGTTGGTGCAGCACACCAGCATGGCACATGTATACATATGTAACTAACCTGCAGAATGTGCACATGTACCCTAAAACTTAAAGTATAATTAAAAAAAATGCAAAAAGAAAAGATACAGAATAGCAGAATGAATAAAAATCCACCAACCAACTATCTGCTGTCTTCAAAAGACTTACCTAAAACATAAGGACTCCCATAAATGTAAGGTAAAGGGATAGAAAAAGACATTCCATGCAAATGGAAACCAAAAGCAAGCAGGAGTAGCTATTCTTATATCAGACAAAATAGACTTTAAAGCAACAACAGTTTAAAAAGACAAAGTGGGACATTATATAATAAAAGGATTAGTCCAAGTCCAACAGGGAAATAATACAATCCTAAACATATATGCACTTAATACTGGAGCTCTCAAATTTATAAAACAATTTCTACTAGATGTAAGGAATAAGATAGACAGCAATACAATCTTTAAATCATATAACTCTGACTTTAGATTTTTTCAAAAAAACCTTCAAATGAAGAAAAATAATTACTTTCACCACTCTATAAGATTACAACCTGATAACTTGCTGCCCTCCACTGTCATACAGCATCCTCAATCTACCTTCCTCAGTTTCTTGTTTTACCATGCATGGCAGGTATTATTCTCCATTTTATTAAATTATTTACTTATGTATCATTTTTATTGTTTATTGCCTACCTTGCCCCATGTACTAAAAATCCACAAAGGAATAAATTTTTGTCTATTTTTGTTGACTGACTAATCCAAGAAACCATAATGGTGCCTTTAGCATAGTAAATATTCCAATAAATATTCATTCATTAATAAATTAGTGTGCAGAAGAAAAACGTGTTGCATAAAATCAGACTTATTTTCAGCTGAAAGAAAAAAAATCCTATCTAGACTATTTTTAAAGATGGAGAATCATTTTTTCATACAACAAAAAAATCCACAACAAGCTCAGCTCCATGTACAGATTATAAGGAGAACTTTAAAAGCTGTCACCAGGCTCTGTTTCTTCCATCAATGTCTTCATCCCCTCTTTTCTTCATTTCTCATAGTCATAAGATGGCTGCAATAACACCTCACAACTTTCCAGATTGCTCCATTGTGAAAGAAAAAACGCTGCTTTCCAGATGCTCAAAAGTCCTGGGATCAGCTGTGATTTGGGCTTACTCCAGTCCCTTGGGGCCTGGATGGTAGAATATGTTGATGGACAGAGGCCTTGGTCACACAGCCAGCATGACAGGTCAGCAGCATCCAAAATGTTGGAGTTAAGGGTGGTGTTTAAAGTCATGTACATTTCAAATGTTTTAAATAAAGTCATAGTTAAGAACATAATGATATAAAAATCACCTCCTTAGTTAAAACAAAGCAGATTATTTCAGAGATTGAGCAGAAATAACTTTGGAGAATGGTATGTAAATAGGGTGTCCTCAGCCAGCCACAATCTACCATACCTGGTGGTCTCACTTTTGATCCACAATGTCATCATGTATATGTGAATGCAAAGCATTATACATGCATTATCAAAATGCAAAGGAAATTGTAGAACATAAGACTAACAATTGTGAAACAAATTTAAAAATTCTATCCAGCCCAGAAACCTGCTTGAGTATATAAATGAGAATTTTAATAGACTATTGTTTGCATTCCAAAGTATAAATATATGTTCCCAAATACACTGGCTTATATTTATTTCCATCAAGTGCTAAGACCTTCTTATAACTGTCAATCTAGTATTTATTAAAATAATTCTTAATCATTTAAATATATCCTAAATACTTGGTAAAAATACATATGTATAAATAGAACATGTTAACCTTTCCCCAATTCACATTTAGTTCATTTACTATGTTCATCTTTCCTAATAAAGACCTCAAACCATTTTTGAAATAAAGCAAGAGTAAACAAATATCATGGACAATACTAAATTTCCTGTATGATTCCCTCATTCCTTTTGTCCCTTCTGAATGTTTACAAGTAAGTATGCATGCACAGTTGGAATTTCACCTAATGGTATTCTATTTTAAGTTTATGTAACCCGAAACAGATTGCATCTAAATATATAGAACAGCTCTATTTTCTTTACTTTATCTTTAAAACTATCAATCAAATTAGTCTTATACATCAGTTTATTTATCTTAAAGTAATATCGTATGTCAGCTAAAGAGTTTTTTCCTACATAATTATCACATTATAATCAGTTAAATGAGTATTAATTATTTTGGCATTATCTCCCACAGAGTGAACACTTAAATAGAAGCCTCTGTGAAAACTTGCTGCTCTGTCAAAGTTCTCTGTATATATCAGTCATAGCACATTAGCCTTGGAAAGGACCTACAGTCAGAGTTCTCTGTGTATATCAATCAGAGCACATTAGCCTTGGAAGGGACGCACAGATCATTTAATTAGAAAGTATTCATTTGACAGATAAGGTATATTCACCTCTGACAGAACTACCACTAGAGATGAATGCTGGTAAACCAATACTATTTTCCAATTACCCATGTTTTCTTCTATTCTTATGCTCTATCACTTTATAAATAAGTGTAAAACCTATACAGTATGCTGAAGTTCCCTGCTAAATTTGGTTAGTAATGTAGAAACAAAAGTTTCAACTTGATTGATATATAATTTAATACAACTGAGGGTTTTTCTCAGCCTAAATCAAGTATTTTAATGAGACATTCTTCCAGGTACATAACATTGGACATCCACTTGCCTTAAAATCTCACCCAGTTATTACTGGGAGTGTCCCTAGAGTGTCACATAAAGGTTGTTAAGAGTTTGTATACAACAAGATGTGAATATCCCAATGTGAAGACCACTGTGCTAAATTACCCCCAAACACACACACACACACACACACACACACACACACACACACACACACACACACAATATACTTCCCCACCTTGCCATACTATCAGGACATTTAAAATTTTTGGTTAAATAAATATTGAAAATTCCTTTTTTTATGCCTGTGTAAACATTACACACCCAAGGCAAATAGCATATTATGATGATACTTTCTTTTAGGTACTAATTTACTTGAGACATGATTTTTAAGAAATATTTTTTAATTGAAGAAGAACAGACATACAGAAAGAAATGCAAACTGCATTTATCTCAGTAATTTTTTTTACAGGTGAATGCACTTGAAAACACAGAATTTAAGTCAAGAATTGTAATATTACTAGTTTGCAAGAAAACCCCTCAGGCTTGCTCCCAGTCATTACTACCTTGGAAAGGGTAATTGTCATCCTGAATTCTAACACCATTAATTAATTTGACATTTTTTAACTTTATACAAATAGATTTATATAAGTATTATTTTGTCTCTGGCTTTTTTCACTCAACATTAGCTATGTGAAATTCATATGCTGTATAACATTTCATCATATGCGTATACTACAATTCACTCTATTGTTGATGAATTTGTGAATTGTTTTCAGCTTTTGGCTATAAGCAAATAATGCTCTTCAGTTACACACCCAGGATGAAAACTGCTGGAGTAACAGAGTTTGTTGTATGCTTGGTTTTATAAACACTATCAAATAGATTTCTAAGTGGCTGCAACAGTTTATCAATTTACCTATTTATTTACTTTAATAATTGCAAACATTTTATGGGATAAAATGTGATGTTATGATGCATGTATACATTGTAGAATGATTAAGTCAGGATAATTAACATATCCATCACCTCACCTACTTATACTTTCTTTCTAGTGAGAACATTTTAAATCAACTCTCTTAGCAACTTAGAAATATGTACTACATTATTACTAACTATAGTCATCATGCTGTGCAAATAAATCACTAGAACTTATTCCCCCAGTCCAGATGAAACTTCCTATGCTTTGACTAACATCTCCCCTTTAATGTCCTTCTCCCCACAGTTTTCTTCCACCACAACCCATATTCTAGTCTCTGGTCACCACCATTCTATTCTCTACTTCTAAGAGTTCCAGTCTTTTTGATTCCACATATAAGTGAAATCAAGCAGTAATTGTCTTTCTGGGCCTGACTTATTTCATTTAGCATAATATTCTCGAGATTCATACATGTTGTTATAAATGACAAAATTTTCTTCCTTTTAAATGCTGAGTAGTATTCCATTGTGTATATGTGCCACATTTTCTTTATCTATTCATGCATTGATGGGCACTTGTGTTGTTTCCATATCTTGGCTGCAGCAGTGTAGATTTCATTTAGCAACATATGATAGCTTTAATTTTCTCCATATGCTGACCAACGATTACTCATATTTTTCTGTCTTTTTTATTTTATTCATTCTGGTACATTTATAGATGTATCTAATTGTGGTGGTGGTGGTGTTCTGTTTTGTTTTATGGAGTACTATGTTTGATTCATTCAAAACAATAGAATACAGTAAATCAAAGCTAACAATTAAATGCCCCACAAAATTAAAAATTTAAATTACAAATTAAAACTGGAAAGAAATGTTACAGCTACTGCAACTATATAACTTGTCATTCAAAAGTAGACAATAGGCAATAAGCCACAGTTAACCCAGACATTTATCACCCACAGCTCCTAATTAGATCTTTTCTTGCAACACCTCACAATGTAGTGCTTTGAATCTGGAAAAGTATAATATGTAAACCAACACTGAAGTTTTATAAAATTTCCTTAGAATGCATTGCAGTTAATTCTAGAAGCCACAGTTCTGAGTATTGGATCAATAGCAATAGGGAAGTTATAAAAAACTGAAAAAACATTTTCAGATAAATGTACAATACTTGTGGTTTTAATGTACATTTCCCTGATGACAAATTATTTCGAGCATATTTTCTTGTTTATTGGTTATTTAGAAAACCTCTTTATGGAATGCCAACTCTAGGGTTTTGGATTTGAACAAGCAAAATCCAAAATTGAATGCATTTTTTCTCTCTCTGTTTTTTAATGGCTGATCACAACAAACACTTCTCTTTCTTTTTCTTTTAATTTTTCTTTTTCTTTTAATTTTTCTTTTTCTTTTAATTTTAATAGCTTTCAGGGTACAAGAGGTTTTTGGTTACATGGATGAATTATGTGGTGGTGACTTCTGATATTTTAATGAACTCGTCACCTGGTAGTGTACATTATACCCAGTACGTATTTTTTTAAAATAGTTTAAGTTCTGGGATACATGTACAGAATGTGCAGGTTTGTTATATAGCTACATACATGCCATGATGGTTTGCTGCACCCATCAACCCATCATCTACATTAGGTATTTCTCCTAATGCTATCCCTTCCCTAGCCCCCCACCACCCAACAGGCCCTGGTGTGTGATGTTCCCCTCCCTGTGTCCCTGTGTTCTCATTGTTCAACTCCCACTTATGAGTGAGAACAGGTGGTGTTTGGTTTTCTATTCCTGTTGTTAGTTTGCTGAGAATTATGGTTTCCAGGTTCATCCATGTCCCTGAAAAGGACATGAGCTCATCCTTTATTATGGCTGCATAGTATTCCATGGTGTATATGTGCTACATTTTCTTTATCCAGTCTATCATTGATGGATATTTGGGTTGGTTCCAAGTCTTTGCTGTTGTGAACAGTGCTGCAGTAAACATACGTATGCATGTGTCTTTATAGTAGAATGATTTATAATCCTTTGTGTATATATCCAGTAATGGGATTGCTGGGTTAAATGGTATTTCAGGTTATAGATCCTTAAGGAATCGCCACACTGTCTTCCACAATGGTTGAACTAATTTACACTCCCAACAACAGTGTAAAGGCATTCCTATTTCTTTAAATCCTCGGTAGCATCTGTTGTTTCCTGACTTTTTAATGATTGCCATTCTAACTGGTGTGAGGTGGTATCTCATTGTGGTTTTGATTTGCATTTCTCTAATGACCAGTGATGATGAGCTTTTTTTCATATGTTTGTTGGCTGCGTAAATGTCTTCTTTTGAGAAATGTCTGTTCATATCCTTTGCCCACTTTTTCATGGAGTTGTTTGATTTTTTTCTTGTAAATTTGTTTAAGTTGCTTGTAGATTCTGGATATTATCCCTTTGTCAGATAGATGGATTGCAAAAATTTTCTCCCATTCTGTAGGTTGCCTGTTCACTCTGATGATAGTTTATTTTGCTGGGCAGAAGCTCTTCAGTTTAATTAGATCCCATTTGTCAATTTTGGCTTTTGTTGCCAGTGCTTTTGGTGTTTTAGTCATGAAGACTTTGCTCATGCCCATGTCCTGAATAGTATTGCTTAGGTTTTCTTCTAGGGTTTTCATAGTTTTAGGTCTTACGTTTATGTCTTAATCCACCTTGAGTTAATTTTTGTATAAGGTGTAAGGAAGGGGTCCAGTTTCAGATTTCTGCATATGGCTAGCCAGTTTTCCCAACACCATTTATTAAATACAGAATCATTTCCCCATTGCTTGTTCGTGTCAGGTTTGTCAAAGATCAGATGGTTGTAGATGTGTGGCATTATTTCTGAGGCCTCTGTTTTGTTCCATTGGTCAATACATCTGTTTTGGTACCAGCACCATGCTGTTTTGGTTACTGTAGCCTTGTAGTATAGTTTGAAGTCAGGTGGTGTGATGCTTCCAGCTTTGTTTTTTTGCTTAGGATTGTTTTGGCTATACAGGCTCTTTTTTGGTTCCATATGAAATTTAAAGTAGTTATTTCTAATTATGTGAAGAAGGTCAGTGGTAATTTGATGGGGATGGCATTGAATCTATAAATTACTTTGGGCAGTCTGGCCATTTTCACGATATTGATTCTTCCTATCCAAGAGCATGGAGTCTTTTTCCATTTGTTTGTGTCCTCTCTTATTTCCTTGAGCAGTGGTTTGTAGTTCTCCTTGAAGAGGCCCTTCACATCCCTTGTAAGTTATATTCCTAGGTATTTTATTCTCCTTGTAGCAATTGTGAATGGGAGTTCACTCATGATTTGGCTCTCTGTCTATTATTGGTGCATAGGAATGCTTGTGATTTTTGCACATTGATTTTGTATAATGAGACTTTGCTGAAGTTGCTTATCAGCTTAAGGAGATTTTGGGCTGAGATGATGGGGTTTTCTAAATATACAATCATGTCATCTGCAAACAGAGACAATTTGGCTTCCTCTCTTTCTATTTGAATACCCTTTATTCCTTTCTCTTGCCTGATTGCCCTGGCCAGAACTTCCAATATTATGTTGAATAGGAGTGGTGAGAGAGGGCATCCTTGTCTTGTGCCAGTTTTCAAAGGGAATGCTTCCAGCTTTTACCCATTCAGTATGATATTGGCTGTGGGTTTGTCATAAATAGCTCTTCTTATTTTGAGATATGTTCCATCAATACCTAGTTTATTGAGAGTTTTTAGCATGAAGAGGTGTTGAATTTTATCAAAGGCCTTTTCTGCATCTATTGAAATAATCATGTGGTTTTTGTCATTGGTTCTGTTTATGTGATGGATTATGTTTATTGATTTGCATATGTTGAACCAGCCTTGCATCACAGGGATGAAGCCAACTTAATTGTGGTGGACAAGCTTTTTGTTATGCTGTTGGATTCAGTTTGCCAGTATTTTATTGAGGATTTTCATGATGTTCGTCAGGATATTGGCCTGAACTTGTCTTTGTTTGTTGTGTCTCTGCCAAGTTTTGATAGCAGGTTGATGCTGACCTCATAAAATGAGTTAGGGAGGATTCCCTCTTTTTCTATTGTTTGGAATAATTTCAGAAGGAATGATACCAGCTCCCCTTTGTACCTCTGGTAGAATTCGGCTGTGAATCTGTCTGGTCCTGGACTTTTGTTGGTTGGTAGGCTATTAATTACTGCCTCAATTTTAGAAGTTGTTATTGGTATATTCATGGATTCGAATTCTTCCTGGTTTAGTCCTGAGAAGGTTTATTTGTCCCAGAATATATCAATTTCTTTTATATTTTCTATTTTATTTGCGTAGAGGTGTTTATAGTATTTTCTGATGGTAGTTTGTGTTTCTTTGGGATCAGTGGTGATATCCCCTTTGTCATTTTTTATTGTGTCTATTTGATTCTTCTCTCTTCTTTATTAGTATGGATAGTGTTCTATATATTTTGTTTATCTTTAAAAAAAATCAGCTCCTGGATTCATTAATTTTTTGAAGGGTTTTTCATGTCTCTATCTCCTTCAGTTCTGCTCTGATCTTAGTCATTTCTTGTCTTCTCCTAGCTGCTGAATTTGTTTGCTGTTGCTTCTCTACTTCTTTTAATTGTGATGTTAGGGTGTCAAGTTTACATCTTTCCCGCTTTCTCCTGTGGGTATTTAATGCTATAAATTTCCCTGCAAACACTACTTCAGCTATGTCCCAGAGATACTGGTACATTGTGTATTTGTTCTCTTGGTTTCAAATAACTTATTTATTTTTGCCTTAATTTCATTATTTACCCAGTATTCATTCAGGAGCAGATTTTTCAGTTTCCATATAGTTGTGCAGTTTTGAGTGAGTTTCTTAATCCTGAGTTCTTATTTGATTGCACTGTGGTCTGAGAGACTGTTATGATTTCTGTTCTTTTGAATTTGTTGAAGTGTGTGTTACTTCCAATTATGTGGTCAATTTTAGATTAAGTGTGATGTAGTGCTGAGAATAATGTATATTCTGTTGATTTCTGGTGGAGAGTTCTGTAGATATCTAGTAGGTCCGCTTGGTCCAGAGCTGAGTTCAAGTCCTGAATATCCTTGTTAATTTTCTGTTTCATTGATCTGTCTAATATTGACAGTGGGGTGTTAAAGTCTCCCACTATTATTGTGTGGGAGTCCAAGTCTCTTTGTAGGTCTCTAAGAACTTGCTTTATGAATCTGAGTCCTCCTGTATTGGTTGCATATATATTTAGGAGAATTAGCTCTTCTTGTGGCATTGATCACTTTGCCATTATGTAATGCCCTTTCTGTCTTTTTTGATCTTTGTTGGTTTAAAGTCTGTTTTATCAGAGACTATCATTGCAACCCCTGCTTTTTTGTTTTGTTTTGTATTTCCATTTACTTGGAAAATATTCCTCCATCCCTTTATTTTGAGCCTATATGTGTCTTTGCAAGTGAGATGGGTCTCCTGAATACAGCAAACTGATGGGTCTTGACTCTTTATCCAGTTGCTAGTCTGTGTCTTTTAATTGGGGCGTTTAGCCCATTTACATTTAAGGTTAATTTTGTTATGTGTGAATTTGATCCTGTCATTATGATGCTAGCTGGTTATTTTGCCCGTTAGTTGATGCAGTTTCTTCATAGCATTGATGGTCTTTACAATTTGGTATGTTTGTACGGTGGCTGATACTGGTTTTTCCTTTCCATATTTAGTGCTTCCTTCAGGAGCTCTTGTAAGGCAGGCCTGGTGGTGACAAAAATCTCTCAGCACTTGCTCGTTTGTAAATGATTTTATTTCTCCTTCATTTATCAAGCTTGAAAATTCTTTTATTTAAGAGTGTTGAATATTAGCCCCCACTCTCTTCTGGCTTGTAGGGTTTTGCAGACAGATCCGCTGTTAGTCTGATGGGCTTCCCTTTGTGGGTAATCTGACCTTTCTCTCTGGCTGCCCTTAACATTTTTTTCCTTCATTTCAGCCTTGGTGAATCTGATGATTATGTGTCTTGGGGTTACTCTTCTCAAAGAGTATCTTTGTGGTATTCTATGTATTTTCTGAATTTGAATGTTGGCCTGTCTTGCTAGGTTGGGGGAGTTCTCCTGGATAATATCCTGAAGAGTGTTTTCCAATCGATTCTATTCTCCCTGTCACTTTCAGGTACACCAGTCAAACGTAGGTTTGGTCTTTTCACCTTGTCCCATATTTCTTGGAGGCTTTGATTGTTCCTTTTCATTCTTTTTTCTCTAATTTTGTCTTCATGCTTTATTTCATTAAGTTGATCTTCAATCTCTGATATCCTTTCTTCTACTTGATCAATTTGGCTACTGACACTTGTGTATTCTTCACGAAGTTCTTGTGCTGTGTTTTTCAGCTCCATCAGGTCATTTGTTCTTCTCTACACTGGTTATTCTAGTTAGAAATTTCTCTAACCTTTTTTCAAGGTTCTTAGCTTCCTTGTATTTGGTTAGAACATGCTCCTTTAGCTCAGAGGAGTTTGTTATTACCCACCTTCTGAAGTCTACTTCTTCTGTCAAATCGTCAAACTCATTCTCCATCCAGTTTTGTTCCCTTGTTGGTGAGGAGTTCTGATCCTTTGGAGGAGAACAGGCATTCTGGTTTTTGGAATTTTCAGCCTTTTTGTGCTGGTTTTTCCTCATCTTCGTGGATTTATCTACCTTTGGTCTTTGATGTTGGTGACCTTCGGATGGGGTTTTTGTGTGGATGTCCTTTTTGTTGATGTTGATGCTGTTCCTTCTGTGTGTTAGTCTTCCTTCTAACAGTCAGGCCCCTCTCCTGCAGGTCTGCTGGAGTGTGCTGGGGGCCCACTACAGACCCTGTTGGCCTGGGTATCACCAGCAGAGGCTGCAGAACAGCAAAGACTGCTGCCTGTTCTTTCCTCTGGAAGCTTTGTCCCAGAGTGGCACCTGCCATATGCCAGCCAGAGCTCTCCTCTATGAGGTGTCTGTCGACCCCGGCCAGGAGGTGTCTCCCAATCAGGAGGCATGGCAGTCAGGGAGCCACTTGAGGAGATCTGTCCCTTAGCAGAGCTCAAGCGCTGTGATGTGACTTCCACTGCTCTCTTCAGAGCCAGCAGGCAGGAACGTTTAAGTCTGCTGAAGCTGTGCCCACAGCCACCCCTTCCCCCAGGTGCTCTATCCCAGGGAGATAGGAGTTTTATCTATAAGCCCCTGACTGGGGCTGCTGCCTTTCCTTCAGAGATGCC
Organism: Gorilla gorilla gorilla; assembly: GCF_029281585.2. Lineage (NCBI taxonomy): Eukaryota > Metazoa > Chordata > Mammalia > Primates > Hominidae > Gorilla > Gorilla gorilla. The sequence continues at coordinate 21,120,221 of NC_073230.2, forward strand.
CTGTCCAGAGATGAGGAATCTAGAGAGGCAGTCTGGCTACAGCAGCTTTGCCGAGCTGTGGTGGGCTCCGCCCAGTTCAAACTTCCTGGCAGCTTTGTTTACACTGTGAGGGGAATACCACCTACTCAAGCCTCAGTAATGGTGGACACCCCTCCCCCAGCCAAGCTCAAGCATCCCAGGTGGACTTCACACTTCTGTGCTGGCAGCAAGAATTTCAAGCCAGTGGATCTTAGCTTGCTGGGCTTCATGGGGGTGGTATCCACTGAGCTAGACCACTTGGCTCCCTGGCTTCAGCCCCCCTTTCCACAGGAGTGAATAGCTCTGTCTCACTGGCATTCCAGGCGCCACTGGGGTATGAAAAAAAAAACTACAGCTATCTTGGTGTCTGCCCAAATGGCTGCCCAGTTTTTTGCTTGAAACCCAGAGCCCTGGTGGTGTATGCACCCGAGGGAATCTCCTGGTCTGTGGGTTGCAAAGACCATGGGAAGAGCTTAGTATCTGGGCTGGAATGCACCATCCCTTACAGCACGGCCCCCACAGCTTCCTTTGGCTAGGGGAGGGAGTTCCCCAACCCCTTGCACTTCCTGGTGATGTGATGTCCCACCTTGCTTCTGCTTGCCCTCTGTGGGCTGCACCCACTGTCTAACCAATCCCAATGAGATGAGCCAGGTACCTCAGTTGGAAATACAGAAATCACCCACCTTCTGTGTTGATCTCACTGGGAGTTGCAGACCAGAGCTGTTCCTATTCAGCCATCCCACTTATAAGTGAGAATGTACAGTTTTTGGTTTTCTTTAATTTTGTTTCTTTTTATGACTGAGTAATATTCCATGGCGCATATATGCCACATTTTCTTTATCCACTCATGGGTCAATGGGCAATTAGGTTCGTTCCATATCTTTGCAATCATGAATTGTACTGCTATAAACATACATGTGCATGTATCTTTTTCATAAAATAACTTCTTTTCCTTTGGGTAGATACCTAGTAATGAGATTTCTGGATCAAATGGTAGGTCTTCTTTTAGTTCCTAAAACAATCTCCATACTGTTTCCCACACAGGTGGCACTAATTTACATTCCAACTAGCAGTGTATAAGTGTTTCTTTGTCACTACATCCATGCCAACATCTATTATTTTTTGACTTTTTAATAATGGCCATTCTTGTAGGAGTAAGATGATGTATCTCATTGTGGTTTTAATTTGCATTTCCCTGATGGTTAGTGATGTTTTGATGATTTTTTAATGTTTCTTGGCCATTTGTATATCTTCTTTTGTGAAATGTCTATTCATGCCCTTTGCCCACTTTTTGAAGAACTTATTTGTTTTTTTCTGGCTAAGTTTGTTGAGTTCCTTGTAGATTCTGGATATTAGTCCTTTGTTGAATGCATAGTTTGCAAATATATTTAACAAGGAGGTAAAAGTTCTCTACTAGGATAACTACAAAACGCTACCAAAAGATATTATAGATGACACAAACAAATGGAAATACATCCCATGCTCATGGATTAGAAGAATCAATGTTGTGAAAATGAGCATACATCCAGGAATACATGAAAAAGGAAATATCCCAAACCAATCTATAGATTCAAAACAATTCCAATCAAAATACAAACATCATTTTTTACAGAATTAGAAAAAACAATTTTAAAATTCATATGGAACCAAAAAAGAGCCCAAATTGCCAAACCAATCCTAAGCACAAAGAACAAATATGGAGGCATCACATTACCAGAATTCAAATTATAGTACAAGGCTATAGTTACCAAAACAGCATGGTACTGGTATAAAAGTAGGCACATAGTCCAACAGAAGAGAATAGAGAACTCAGAAATAAAGCCAAATACAGCCAACTGATCTTTGACAAAGTATACAAAAACATAAACTGGGAAAGGACACTCTATTTAATAAATGATGCTGGGAAAACCAGCAAGCCACATGTAGAAAAATGAAACTGAATCCCTATATCTCACCTTATACAAAAATCAACTCAAGATGGATCAAAGACTGAAATCTAAGATCTGAAACCACAAAAATTCTAGAAGATAACCTTAGAAATTATTCTCAATATTTGCATAAGCAAAGATTTCATGACTAAGACTGCAAAGCAAATGCAACAAAAGCAAAAATAAATAAATGGAACCTAATTAAACTAAAAAGCTTCTGCACAGAAAAAGAAATAATCAGAGTAAACAGACAACCTACAGAATGGAAATTTTTTTATCTTTTTGTTATTGATTTACAGGAATTCTTTATATTTTTATGAGTTATCAACTATATGTATTTCCAATATTTTCTTCCACAATGTGGTATGTTGTTTCACTCTTTAAAAGTATCTTGATTAACAAAAGTTTGTATCTTAATACAGTCCAATTTGTCCACTTTTTCTTTATGATTAATGCTGCTTGTTTCTGATTTTAAAAAATCTTTCCACATTCAAAGGTCAGGTATCTTTTTTTTTTTCTAAAATCTCTATTGTTTTACCTTTCAGGTTTAGATTGTAATCCATCCAAAACTGATTTTGTTTATGGAATGACAGAGGAATCAAGATTTTGTTTTTGTCACATGTGTATCCAATTGACATTGCACCATTTATTAAACAGACCATCTGTCCCCTCCCTGTGTTATGGTGCCAGCTTTATTCTAAATAAGAGAGAGTGTAAATACAGATTTACTTCTATTTCATTGATTTATTAGTATAGTCAGTGCTGTGTCACGCTTTCCTCATCATTGTAGTTTTATAAGTTTAAAAAATGCCCATGCATGTCCTCCCCCTTTCTTTATCTTCTTGATGATTTCATTTCTGCTTTTCGTTTCCATATAAATTTTAGAATCATCTTGTTAACTTCAAAAAGAAAGCTTTCTAATATTTTTATAAGGATTTTGCTGAACCTAAGAACCAATTTAAACAGTACTGACATCTTTTCAAAACTGAGTTGCTCTTCTCAAGGAGTATCTTTGTGGCATTCTCTGTATTTCCTGAATTTGAATGTTGGCCTGCCTTGCTAGATTGGGAAAGTTCTCCTGTATAATATCCTGCAGAGTGTTTTCCAACTTGGTTCCATTCACCCCGTCACTTTCAGGTACACCAATCAGACGTAGATTTGGTCTTTTCACATAGTCCCATATTTCTTGGAGGCTTTGCTCGTTTCTTTTTATTCTTTTTTCTCTAAACTTCTCTTCTCGCTTCATTTCATTCATTTGATCTTCCATCACTGATACTCTTTCTTCCAGTTGATCGAATCGGCTACTAAGGCTTGTGCATTCGTCATGTAGTTCTCGTGCCTTGGTTTTCAGCTCCATCAGGTCCTTTAAGGACTTCTCTGCATTGGTTATTCTAGTTAGCCATTCATCTAATTTTTTTTCAAGGTTTTTAACTTATTTGCCATGGGTTCGAACTTCCTCCTTTAGCTCGGAGTAGTTTGGTCATCTGAAGCCTTCTTCTCTCAACTCGTCAAAGTCATTCTCCGTCCAACTTTGTTCCGTTGCTGGTGAGGAGTTGCATTCCTTTGGAGGAGGAGAGGCACTCTGATTTCTAGAGTTTCCACTTTTTCTGCTCTGTTTTTTCCCCATCTTTGTGGTTTTATCTACCTTTGGCCTTTGATGATAGTGACGTACAGATGGGGTTTTGGTGTGGATGTCCTTTCTGTTTGTTAGTTTTCCTTCTAATAGTCAGGACCCTCAGCTGCAGGTCTGTTGGAGTTTGCTGGAGGTCCACTCCAGACCCTGTTTTCCTGGGTATCAGCAGCAGAGGCTGCAGAACAGCGGATATTGGTGAACAGCAAATGTTGCTGCCTGGTTGCTCCTCTGGAAGTTTTGTCTCAGAGGAGGACCTGGCCGTGTGAGGTGTCAGTCTGCCCCTACTGGAGGGTGCCTCCCAGTTAGGCTACTTGAGGTCAGGGACCCACTTGAGGAGGCACTCTGTCCATTCGCAGATCTCCAGCTGTGTGCTGGGAGAACCGCTACTCTCTTCAAAGCTGTCAGACAGGGACATTTAAGTCTGCAGAGGATTCTGCTGCTTTTTGTTTGGCTATGCCCTGCCCCCAGAGGTGGAGTCTACAGAGGCAGGCAGGCCTCCTTGAGCTGAGGTGGGCTCCACCCAGTTCGAGCTTCCCGCCACTTAGTTTACCTACTCAAGCCTCGGCAATGGTGGGCACCCCTCCCCCAGCCTCGCTGCCACCTTGCAGTTTGATCTCAGACTGCTGTGCTAGCAATAAAGCAAGGCTCCCTTGGCGTAGGACCCTCCGAGCCATGTGTGGGATATAATCTCCTGGTGTGCTGTTTGCTAAGACCGTTGGAAAAGCGCAGTATTAGGGTGGGAGTGACCTGATTTTCCAGGTGCCGTCTGTCACCCCTTTCTTTGACTAGGAAAGGGAATTCCCTGACCCCTGTGCTTCCTGGGTGAGGCAATGCCTCACCCTGCTTCGGCTCATGCTCAGTGCACTGCACCCACTGTCCTGCACCCACTTTCCAACACTCCCCAGTGAGATGAACCCGGTACCTCAGTTGGAAATGCGGAAATCACCCGTCTTCTGCATCGCTCACACTGGGAGCTGTAGACTGGAGCTGTTCCTATTCGGCCATCTTGGCTCCACCCCCTCATCAGCTTCTTAAAAAAAAAAACTCTTCTTCCAAACACTGTAATAGTTATTTTAATTCTTGGACAAACATCTACTTTCATCTGTATTACAGAACATTAAAATATTGAGGAATTCTATTCTTCTTAATAATGCCTGCCCCCAGAAGAACCTATTTTACCAGAGCCTAACCTCCTGGGGTTTTATCAGAGCATGGCACACCTGAGGGAAGGGAAATACACACTTCAGTCCAATCTAGCCATCCTGTCTCACCTCAGGGTGAAGGGAAGTGGTGAGAAGCACTTGTGAAGTTCACAGTCCAGAGGCATAGACTCACTAAAGACTGAGCCCTAGTTATAGGTCTATAGAATGCTTCACCTCACGCTACAGCCTACTATCACATTACTAAAGACCCATTAACATTATGTCTTGCTACCAAAAAAAAAAAAAATTTACAAGGCACACTAAATGGCAAAAACAAAAACAAAAACAAAACCTACAGTATGAAGTGTTAGAATAAGTAGCAAAACCAGACATGGCAGAGATGCTGAAATTATCAGACCAGGAATTTAAAACAACTATGCCAAGGGATCTAAATGATAAAGCAGATAGCATGCAAATAACAGTTGGGCAATGCAAGCAGAAAGAGGATAATCCTAAGGAAGAACCCCCACCAAAAAAAGCCTTGCTAGAAATAAAAAACACTGTAGCAAAAATGAAGAATGCTTATCAGTAGACTGAATATGGCTGAGGATCTCTGAGCTTGAGGATGTACCAATAGAAACCTCTCAAACTGGAAAACAAAGAAAACAAAGACTGGAAAAAAAAAAGAAAAAAAACACAACAACCAAGAACTGTGACTGGAACAACTACAAAAGTTGTAACATAAGCATAATGGGGATGAATAAAGAAGAGACAAAGACACAGAAGAAATAATTTGAAACAACCATGACTGAGAATTTTCCCAAATTAATGTCAGACACCAAACCACAGATCTAGGAAGCATAAAGAATACCAAACAGAATAAATGACAGAAACCCAAAAATGTTACACTTAGGAATATCATATTCCAACTACAGAAAATTAAAGAAAAAATCCTTAAACAGCCTGGAGGGTGGGATGGGGGGAGAAACTTACTTAGAGAGAAGCAAAGATAAGAATTATGTACAACTTTTCTTCAGAAACCATGCTAGCAAGGAGAGAGTGGAGTAAAATATTTAAAGTGTTCAGAGAAATAAAAAGTGATGGGAATTCTGTACCCTATGAAATTATCTCCAGAAGTAAAGGGAAAATAAAGACTTCCTCAAACAAACAAAAATAGAGGAAATTTGTTGCTAGCAGACCCACCTTGTGAAAAATGTTAAAAGAATTTATTTAGAGAAGAAGAAAATACTGTAGGTAAAGAACTCGGATCTATATAAAAAAATAAAGAGCATTAAAGAAAAAATAAATGAAGGTAAAGAAATTCTCTTGTTAATTGATCTAACAGAAAACAGTTTGTTAAAAATAATAGCAACTACGTATTCGATTGTGTATGCTTAAGTATATATTATATGTATATGGGTATCCTTATGTATGCTTATGAAATGAATGACAGCAATAATACAAAGAGCCAGAGGGAGGAATTAGGATTGTTTTGTTATTACAAGGACCTCACACTACCTGTGAAGCAGTTCAGTGATATTTGAAAGTAGACTTGGATTAGTTGTAAATGTATATTACAAACTCTAGGGCAACCACTAAAGTAAGTAAACTGTATATATATATACACATACATATATATGTGTATATATGTATATATATACACATATATATGTATATATGTATAAAGTAAATATGTATGTTTTACATGTATGTAGTTTATATATATGTTTTATATATAAGTATATATACTTTAAAGTATGTATAGTATATATAATATATATACACTATATAAAGTACTTATATATAGTATATAAAGTATACTTTATAGTATATATATACTATGTATATATAGTATATATACTTTATATATATAAGTACATATATAAGTACATATATACATATATACACTTATATATGTACTTATATATAGTATATATAAGTATATATACTATATATAGTATATATAAATATATATACTATATATAGTACATAAAGTATATGTACTATATATAGAGTACATAAAGTATATGTACTATATATAGAGTACATAAAGTATATGTACTCTATATATAGTACATAAAGTATATGTACTCTATATATAGTACATAAAGTATATGTACTATATATAGTATATAAAGTATATGTACTATATAGAGTATATAAAGTATATATACTATATATAGAGTATATATACTTTATATACTCTATATATAGTATATATAGTATATATAAATACTTATATATACTATATATATAGTTCATATATAAGTGTATATATGTATATATGTACTTATATATGTACTTATATATATAAGTATTTATATATGTGTGTATATACTTATATATATAAACATATATAAGTAAAACATATAAGTACTTATATATATAAGTAAAACATATATATAAACTATATATATATAACTGATACGCTAAGAAAAGAGAGAAAACAGAACAATATAAAATGATCAGTTAAAACCACAAAGGAAAAAAAAGATAGAAAAACAAAAATAGGTAAAAACAAGGGCATCAAATACATCACAGTAACAAATACAGTAGATATTAATCCAACTACATCAGTGTGTACTTTGAACTTTGATGGTCTAAAAACACCAACTAAAAAGCAGAGATTAATAGAGCTCATCAAAAAACAAGACTCTGCAACATGTTTTCTAGAAGAAACCAACCTTAAATATAAAGCTAGTGGGAATGCAAAAATCTGATAGCCACTTACGAAGATAGTTTGGCAGTTTCTAATAAAATTAACATACTCTTACTATACAATGCAGCAATCATGCCCTTTGGTAGAAACCCACATGGTTGAATATTTATATTCACACAAAAACCTATACATGGATATTTATAGCAGCTTTGTTGATAATTACCAAGATGTTTTTCAGTACATGAAGAGATAAATAGTAGTATATCCAGACAATGAAATAATATTCAGCACTAAAAACAATTAGCTATCAAGTTATTATATAAAAAGACATAGAGGAACCTTTAATGCATATTATTAAGTGAAAGAAACTGATATGGTTTGGCTCTGTCCCCACCCAAATCTCATCTTGAATTCTAGCTCCCATAATTACCATGTGTCATGGAAGGGACCTGGTGGGAGGTAATTTAATAATGGATGCAGTTACCCCCATGCTGCTGTTCTTCTGAAAGTGAGCGAGTTCTCAGAAGATCTGTTGATTTTATAAAGGGCATTTCCCTCTTTGCTCAGCACTTCCCCTTCCTGCCATCCTGTGAAGAAGGACAGGTTTGCTTCCCCTTGCGCCATGATTCTAAGTTTCCTGAGGCCTCCTCAGCCATGTGGAAAAAGACTTTAATGGATCAATTAAACTTCTTTCCTTTATAAATTACCCAGTCTTGGGCAGTTCATTATAGCAGCATGAGAATGGACTAATACAGAAACCAATCTGAAAAGGCTACCTACTGGATGATTTCTACTATTTGACATTCTGGAAAAGGCAAAATTACAAAGAGAATAAAAATAACAATGATTGTCAAGACTTAAGGAGAAGTTTCTAAATAGGTGGAGCACAGAGGATTTTTAGAAAAGTGAAACTATTCTGTAAGATACTAGAATGGTAGATGCGTGTCATTATATGTTTGTCCAAACTCATAGAATGTTCAGCACCAAGGGTGAATCTTAATGTGAACTATGGACTGGGTGATAATGAAGTGTCAGTGTAAGTTTATCAGTTGAAAGAAATGTACCACTCTGATGGGGGGATGTTGATAATGGGGGAGGCTATGCATCTGTGGGGGCAGGAGGTATATGAAAAATCTCTGTACCTTCCTTTCAATTAAGCTATGGACCAGAAACTGCTCTAAAAAGTTATCCTTAATTTTTTAAAATGTATTATGGAAACATGCTTATATCAAGAAATTTTTAACATGTAAAAAATGTAAGCATAATGTAAGGTACAATTTTTGTAAGTATTTTGTTATAAATTCAGTATAAATTTTTGTTTAATAATTAGGAATTAAAAGGGCTCCAAAAGCAAAAATTGTATAGGAAAGACTGATAAATATTTTTTCATTACAAGTTGTTTAAAATGTTCTCATAGTTAAAATTTTTTTAAAAAGAATAAATGTCAAAGGCAAATGACACACTGACAGAAAATATTGCCAACATATGTTACAGTGAAAAAGTAAATATTACTTCTAAATAGTTTTTATTCATTTAATAAGAATAAAAAAACCGATAAAATGAATCAGTAAGACACAAAATAAGAAATATAAATAATTAATAGATGTATGTAATATACTTTTAGTCATCAAACAAATATAAGCCAAGAAAATGAAATATCATTTTTCAGCTGAGCAAAAAAATTGTAATTTGTGCTATTGACAAATAGAAAAGAAAAATGAGCATGTTTAAATTATTCTGATATAGATATTAATGTAAGTACATTTTTAAAGCAATTGTGGCAATTTGAATAGAAAACCTTAAAATTTTTATGGATACATCTCTACTCAAGTAATTTCATTTATAGAAATTGTTTATAAAAAGAAATTTTATTGAGACTTACAAAGGATGATATGAAACTTAACAATAACGTAGCAGAGGTATAAAGTGGAAAACTAGAAATGCTATATTATTGCATTAAAAACAACATACTATATTAGTTTTCTATTACTGTGTAACAACTATCACAAATTTAACAGCTTAAAACAATGCCCATTTATTGGCTCAGGATTTTGTAGGTCAGAAATCTGGCAAAGTGTCACTGGATTAGCCTGATATCAGAGTGTTGGCTGGAGGCTCTAAGGAACTACTTAGTATATTTACAAACTCATTCTTGTTAGTAGCAGAACTCATTTTTTGTGACTGCAGCACTGAGTCCCCTGTTTTGCTGGGGACACTCTCAGCTCCTGGAAGGAGCCCTTCAATCTTCCAGCCATGTTTTGAATCTCTGACTTCTCCCATCTCTGACTTCTAGATTCAGATTTAAAGGGATATGATTAGGACAAATTCCCTACCTTAAGATCAACTGATTTGGGACCTTACTTACATCTATAAAACCCCTTCACAGCAGTAACTAAATGAGTATTTTACTGAATATCTGAGAGGCGTAGGTACCAGTGGCAAAAATCTTGAGGGTTATCCTAGGATTGTAACTACCACAGAGCCAAAACAGAATGTATTATGGCCTCCAACTATATACAGATGAAGGAATACATATAAATTTACACATATATGCATGCTTTCTGTAAAGATAGATACAACACAGCAGTATATAGATGATAGGTAGATAGAGATAGTTATATATCATATATATTATGTATACATATGTATATGTATGTATGTGGGTGGGGAATAATTTTATATATGATTTAATGTTCACCTTCTATTTATCAGCTTTAGAACTTTTATACAATGTATGTTTTTGTTTGTTTGTTTTTTGTTTTTGTTTTTGTTTTGAGATGGCGTCTCGCTCTGTCACCCAGTCTGGAGTGCAATGGCACGGTCTCGGCTCACTGCAACCTCCGCCTCCTGGGTTCAAGCAATTCTCCTGCCTCAGCCTCCCGAGTAGCTGGGACTACAGGCGCGTGCCACCACACTTGGCTAATTTTTGTATTTTTAGTAGAGACGGGGTTTCGCTATGTTGGCCAGGCTAGTCTTGAACTCCTGAGCTCGTGATCCACCTACCTTGGCCTCCCAAAGTGCTGGGATTACAGGTGTGAGCCACTGCGCCTAGCCCAATTTATGTTTTTATAATTTTTAAAGAAATAAACATATTTTGGAGCCTGTCAAAAAGATCATATTTTCAGAAAAAAAGAGAACCTCTGATTTTAACATATTTACCTATCAAACGGTGTTACCCATGTTAGGCTTCTAAGCCAGAGACCAGAGACCACAGTGACAGAACCAGAGGGAGCTTATACAGAGGCATGCAAATACACTTAGAAATTTTGCAGTTACTTTGAGCAGTTAAAATACCCTTTTGATGCATGCTCAATTGAGAATTAAAAGTTCAAATATTGATTTGCATAGGAAATTAGTAATTAAGTACCCATAAAATTAACTTGCACCTGCCAATTGATGTACCAATTAACTTTGCAGATACCTTAAAAGAAACTTCTTGAAAATAAAGTTTCTGATATTATTTGACAATAATATGTTGTACATGTTTAAAAATACACAATACTGCAGAAAGGTACATATGGTGGCCATGAGAATGTATGCTGCAGATAGCCAATTACAGAGAACATAATTTACCAAGGGTCCAGCTGCCATGCTCTGAAATTCATCACCAGGTTAGTACAGAGGCCAGACTTCCCACAGGCTGCTCACTGGCCAATGATTGAATGCAACAGGGACACTCATGGACATCTGTGCTTGGGAGAACCAGGATCTCAGCTGCTGGATTTGGCTCAAGAATTACTCAGTGATTACCTTGCCACTTCTCTTTGTTTGGATTGCATCCCCCCAAAAGATATGTTGAGTTTCTATCCCTGGATACCGGTTAATGTGACCTTATTTGGAAATAGATTCTATGCTGATGCATCAGGTTAAAATGAGGTCATGCTCATTACAGTGTACCATAACTGCAATTAGTGATGTCCTCATAAAGAGAGAGACAGATTTTTGGACACACTGACACACACAAGGGAAAGACAATCGTGATGATGGAGACAGAAATTAGAATGGTGCAGCTACAAACCAAGGACTGTCAGAGATTGCCAGCAACCACCCAAAGCTAGGAAGAGCTCTCTCTACAGCCTTCAGAGAGAGCATGGCCCTGCTGATACCTTTGTTCTGGACTTCAAGCCCCCAGAACTGAGAGAGAATATATTTTTGCTGTTTCAAGACACTCAGTTTGTGACAATTTGTCATGACAGTCCTAGGAAACTAGTATACCACCTAACCTTGCTTTCTTCCCCACGTGATTCAGAGTCAGACATATATAGTGGTTTGACAACACTCCCAGCCTTACTCAAGAGACTGCCCATTTTTTCCACACACAAGTATTTTCCCTAATATAACCCTTATGTGTTTAATCTTATTATGACCTTTGCTTCTCAGAGATCCTAGACTAACACACTACACTATACAGAAAATGAAGCAAGCCATATTTAAGTGTGCATTTTAAAACATGTATTAATAACATGGATGTGGGACAACTGAACTGGATTTGAAATATTTTATTTGCAGTTTTCTGCTTGTTACTGAGTTTGAGTTTATCTACCTATGTTGATGGGCCATCAGTGTATCTGGTAGCAATACAGTAGTCCCCCATTTCCTGCTGTTTCCCTTTCTGTGGTTTCAGTTACCTGCAGTCAACCACGGTCCAAAAAGATTAAGTGGAAAACTCCAGAAATAAACAATTGGTAAGTTTCAAATTGTGCACTGTTCTGAGTAGCATGAGGATATCTCACACCACCCAAAACCTGAATACTCCCCTTGTCCAGTGTATCCACACTGTAGAGGCTCCCTGCCCATTAGTCACTTAGTAGCCGGGAAGGTTATCAGATTAAAAAAAAAACATGGTGTTTATAGGGTTCAGTACTATCCATGGTTTCAGGCATCCTCCGGGGGTCTCAGAATGCATCCCCAATGCATTATGGGGGACTACTATATACAGAAGCCAGGGCTATCTATCAGCAGCTTCAATCAGGATATAAGCTACCTGTCAGGAGAAGTGGACATACACCTTTTAATGGAAAACACTAAAGAAGGAGGAATATCTGAAGCCTTCATCTCTTCTCATCAGCAATCTTCTACCAATGCCTTGGATTAGCCAACGTACCTATATATTATCCTGATATAAGGGTGCATGGGAAGCATAGTTTGCAGCAGAAAGACAAGGAATGAATTGGTACAAACAAGAAATAGCCAGACCCTTTGCCTATTTTTATATGGAATCATTAGTCTTTTTCTCTAATATTTTGCATAAAATATTTACACGCTCCACAAATTTTACGTTATAAAATTCAGATGTCCATGTCTGTCTTTTCATAAATATTTTCATGAAATCCAAATTTTTTTACCTGAAAGTCTTCAGAGTCCATATTTTACTTAAGAATGTTGTCCTGACATCAAAATTCTGAAAATATTCTCCTTTGTTTACATATGTAGTCATGTGCCACATAATGATGGTTCTGGTCAATGAGGGACTGCACATCAGATAGTGGTTCCCTAAGATTTAGATACAGCTGAAAAATTCCTATCACTCAATATTAATATACTGTAACTGTAATCATTATTTTAGAGTATGCAGCATCTACTTATTTTAAAAAATGTATTAACTGTAAAACAGCCTCAGGCAGGTCCATAAGTACACTCTACGATGTTCACAGAATGATGGAATTGCCTAACGATGCATTTCTCAGATCGAATCCCCATTGTTAAGAGACACCTGACTGTAGTTACTTTAATAATTGATCATTTTTAGTTCACCAGGATTTTAGAACACACACACATGCATGTATGCATGCACATGCAAGCATGAGGATATTTCTTTGAAGAAAGAAAGTCAATTTGATAAATTTAGCTTAGCCTAAGTGTACAGTGTTTATAACGTCTACAGTAGGGTACAGTAATGTCCTAGGCCTTCACGTTCACTCACCACTCACTCACTGACTCACCCAGAGCAACTTCCAATCCTGCAAGCTCTATTAATTGTAAGTGCCCTATACAGGTACACCTTTTTAATCTTATTTTAATTGTACCTTTTAACTGTATTTTAATTGTATTTTAAACTGTTTGTTTAACATACAAACGCTGTATGGGTTTGTAGTCAAGAAGCAATTGGCCCTACCATATAGACTGGGTGTGTGGTAAACTACCATCTTGGTTTCTGTAAGTACACTCTATGAAGTAAACACAATGATGGAATTGCCTAATGACTCATTTCTCAGATTGTATCCCCATTGTTAAGTGACATCTGACTGTAATTACTTTAATAATTGATAATTTTTACTTCACCAGGATTTTAGAACACACACACAGGCATATATGCATGCACATGTGCACACACAGAAAGCTTTAACTTACTGTTTAAAAAGGACTGCTATGGCAAAGACAGTGGGGCTTAAAATGTCTTCTGTCCTGTGCTGTACTCCCCAGTCTCTGTGCATTCAGTTTTGGCCAACAGACAGTGAGAAGAAATGGCATGTTATTTAGTCCTGTCACTTAGGACTAGTAAGCGGAGGTCCTCTATGCACTCTTGTTTGTTTTTCTCTCTGCAATACAGGGACTTATAAGTCATGTTATGACTTATGTTAGTCAGTTAAGATAGTGTTGTCACAAATTGGTGGAAGCCTGAATTCCAGAGGCACCAAATAGAAATGAGCCTCTGTCAAATCACATTTGGCATTTTATAAGTGAGAAATAACCTCTCACTATATTAGGCCATTTTAGGTCAGGTTCCTGAGAATCAGAGCCTTTAGTGAGGATGCTTGTAGAAGGAATTATTGAGTGAGTGCCTTGGAGTGAAAACTCTAAGAGAGGGAAGGAAGCATAGCATGGAGAAGTCACCTGAGCAAAGATGGAGTTAGTTGACATATACCCTCAGCTTGAAGTGCTTAATGGAAACATCCACGGTGCCTCTTATCTGCTGAGAGGGTGCAGATGAGAGCCGTTAAGCAACCAACATTCACAGTATTAGGGAAAGAGCACATTATTGGAAAGAATATCTAGGCTGGGCCCCAACAGAGTTGATTACAGTACCTAAGATATTAGGGATAATTTTCTGCCACAGTGTATCCTGGCCTATCCTATGTTGGCCAACAAAATTGCAAGATGTCCTCAATGCAGTAATTGAATAGCCCTTTCTATCCACCATGACTTGAAAAGCCACCATTAGTATACACTGAATTTCACTTATAAGGGACTGTTTCTGGGCTATTTTTGGTTATTAATAGATACCCTTTTTCTTCTTTTGCCAAAAACATATTGCCTTAATTGCAGTGCATTTAAAGTAAGTTTTTCTTATCTAGTGAGGAATTATACAGTAATCTATCTTTTTAACAAAATATTGGCTATTATTATGCATTTTAACTTATATAAACTTTAAACTCAAACTGTTAAGTTATACCCAAAAAACCCATATATGTTGTATTGAATTTATAAATTAATATGTGCAAAAGGAACATTCTTAAAACACTTAGTAACCCTACCCAAAAATATATTCTATTTTGTGACTTCGTGTTGTGGTGTTTTATTGTTACTTTAATTGTTTTTATATGGTTGTTTCAATTCCCATTAACTTTCTAGTCCTCATTACTATCTCATATGCAACATTTTGCCCCTCTATATTTTTAATTTGTTATTGCCAGATGGCAATTCTGACACTTGTACATATACTTTCTCCAGCACTTTCTAAAATCTCATAAGAAACGGAATAATTTTACCATTGACATTTTTTAGTTCTAGGTCATATGGTAACATGTACAATAAATTGTATTGTTCAAAAAAATAAAATTAATAAGTTCATCATTTACTGTAAACCTTGGGGAAAATGAACAGAGGGCTAGACAGAGTTAAAGGACTGCCTAGGATACATAAAGAATACAAAAGCTGTTCAAGTGAGATACCACTAAGTAATGGGTGAGTAAAATACTTAGAAGAAAAAATTTCAATGTTGCCACTGCAAACATGTATATGTTTGCATATCTGCTTGGTGTCAGCGTTCGCAGGAGGGAGGAAATAGAATATCTTTTACAAATATTAACAATATTTACTAATTTTGAGAAGTTATCTGTGTGTACTTAATCCAGTGAAATACTGTTGAGTTGAATAAATGACCGAACAATTTTCTCATCGATTTAAGCATGATTTGGGGGTCCTCCTTGATACTCTACACTCAGTACAGAGTTGACAAGGTCAGTGTTGGGCAGCCCCTAATGCTTGTTTAGAATTTGACAATTTGCAAAGCTCCAGGGCAATCGGCTTCACATTGTTCTCCATCCCACCTCCATCCTCTTTCCGGGAGATGTTTAAAAAGGCAAACCTGACACTATCACTTTTTTAAAACTTGTTCATTCTTCATTGCCCTCAAGATAAAATGTAATCTTTTTATGATGGCATAAAAGAGCCTTCAAAACTTAGTCCCAAATGATCTTTACAGCTTCATTTCCCACTATAAACTTCCCTTCTGTATACATTATATTCCAAGTTTTCTGAAGGAACTGTACATTTTAACACCTCTGGCTTTTTAATTTGACTGCTCTGTATGCCTAAAATTCTCTTCCCATCCCTCATCAAAAACTTATGCCCATCTTTAGAGACCCTAGTGGGCTGTTATCTCCTCACAGTAACTCTCTCTAATACCTAGAAAAGTATATTAACATAGCCTTTTGTAAATGTCTACATCAAGAGATGATTTGCAATGCAGTATTATCTCTTTGTGTGTCTATCTGTCCCATTGGGCTATGGTTTTCCTCAGGTGAGTCACTATGTTTTTATATCTTTTGTATCACCATTCAAATACAAAAGGATGGATGATGCTTACTCTTATGATTTGGACTTTGAAGCATGGGAGGGAAGTATGACTTGGTTTCTCATTCCACTTTAACACCATGAAGTGAAAAAAACAGAGAGTCCCTGAGTATGTGCCCATCCTCTGCCTAGAAGAAGCTTTATGTAACACTGATGACTGGCGTTTTGCTGACTTGGAAAGTAATGATAGAAGAAAGAATAATGACTGGCATCAGATCATGATCCCCTAAACATCCAGACATCCTTTGGTTTGAAGGGAAGTAAATATTCCTAAGAAGTAGAAATTCCTAGTAAATTATTGGATATGGTCATGGTTACCAATTCTATTTGAATAAGAAATTACTTAAAAGAATATAAATCTTCAAGTATGCTAATAATCCCCTTATTCTTGGAGCCGGGGACTGTAAAAGTCCCTATGCCTTTCTATTTGCCTTTGAAATTGAGGCACAACTCCAATAGAAAGCTTTCCTTGACCACCCTGGGCTGTCAAGGAAAGTAATCTCTTCGTGTTGCTCTGCCATCACGATATTCATTCACATTGCTATCACTATCCTTATTACTTTGTATTCTAATTGCTGTTTATAGGTTGTGGGTTTCTCAAAAGAGGGTGGATCTTGGTCCTCATTTGTCTCTACTTCCTAACAGAACTCCAGAAAAATTATCAGCATTCATCAATATGTGTTGGATGAAAGAATCAATCCATCAGTATTATAAAATGTAAGCTTATAGACCAGGGATTTTAAAGTCTACCTAGCTAAATTTTCATAAGAAGTTTTCTATACCCTTTGCTCATATATAGGATTTTAAAAACATTTAGAAAATTAGAATTCCTAAATGTAAGAGATAAAATTTTTATCTTCAGGCTCTGCACAAGCATATTAGTTATATTCTCAGGCATTGACTAGAGTGCTTGAGCGGGTCAAGACACTGTCATTAGGAACAGAAATATTAAAAATAATAACATATGAAGAAAATCTGTAATAGGGCAAAACCCACAATGTATAAGCCACGCTCCTTTTTTAAAATCTGAAACAAAGTCACAGACCCGGAAATATTTTTACAGTTTGCTACATTATTATTTTGGACTGGGTGCACAGTTTAGTTTCTATTTTTATTTCTAAGTTTAAAAAAAACTGTAAAAAAAAACTGGGTTCTCTAACAACTAGATTAACCTTTTGGAGCTGTTCATATACCACACTTGGACTTTATAGAGAAATTTGGCTAACTTACTTTTGGAGAACAAGAGTCTTACAACAGAGAAGTAGTTTCTATGAATGCAGCTAGAAGTATATACATTTTTTAATACTGAATATTCTTGAGAAATGAAAATGACATGGATTTGATACCTTTGGGGCTTTAGAACCAACAGAATAATGCAGGGAGTTTGTGCTTGTATAATCCTCTTGGAAGATTGCAAAAAAGTAATGACCTAGAATTGAAAGACATGTGTGAAGCACCATAGGAATACCATGAGTGCATGAAAACAAGATTCCCCTGTTCTAAAGTTCTTGGTGGCTTATGAGTGGGGTATACAAAATAAGGAGCTGCTTTCTTTCCAATTAAGAGGAACAAGACCTCTTCCAGGATAGTTTTGAGCTAGCTAGTGGATCTGGCAGTGAATTTACACTTTCTAAATAGATATTCCAGCTTTCTCTGACCCTTTTCCCTCTTAGGCTCTCATCTAGCAAAGAAAACCAACTTATTTTCTCTTCGAAGGTTAGTGCTGTGTGATGTATCTCAGATCTTCCTCCAGATGCAGTTACTCCCATGCTTTGAATACAGTAAATGCTTATCTTTCGTATCTTTAAAACAAAAAGGGTATAGATTCGGGTTTAAAAGGACCTGGATTTGAGCCCTGGCTCTCTCATCAATGAGCAATTATGTTTAGATGGTTGGAATAAGAACAAATTTTATTATAACGTTATCAAGTTTAACTAAAATTATGGCAATGTCTATTTTATAGGTTTGTATAGACTAAATGGAGCATACGTATAAAGAGTCACACACCTAAGGAATGGTAGATTCTTGTTTTTGTTGATATTCTAGAGAAGGCTTTTGTTGATCACTTTGAACGTAGAGCAGGAATACAATCTGTGATGGTTAATATTGAGTGTCAACTTGATTGGATTGAAGGATACACAGTGTTGTTCTTGGGTGTGTCTATGAGGATGTTGCCAAAGGAGGTTAACATTTGAGTCAGTGGACTAGGAGAGGCAGACCCACCCTCAATCTTGATGGGCACCATCTAATCAGCTGCCAGTGTGGCTAGCATAAAGCAAGCAAACATGGAAGGACTAGACTGGCTGAGTCTTCCAGCCTCCATCTTTCTCCCGTGTTAGATGCTTCCTGCCATCGAACATTGGACTCCAAGTATTTCAGCTTTTGGACTCTTGGACTACACCAGTGGTTTGCCAGGGGCTCTTAGGCCTTTGGCCACAGACTGAAGGCTGTCCTGTCAGTTTCCCTACTTTTGAGGTTTTGGGAATCGAACTGGCTTCCTTGCTCTTCAGCTTGCAGAGGGCCTATTGTGGGACTTCCCCTTGTGATCCTGTGAGTCAATTGTCCTTAATAAACTCCCTTTCATATATGCATCTATCCTATTAGTTCTGTTTCTCTAGAGAACCCTAACTAATACACAATCCCTGTAGGAGAGTTCTGTAGAAATAGAGATGAGAAGGGCAAGGCTAAAGTCTTTCCTTGCATACATGAGAGATACTTGGGTAGCATTTCTGTAGAGCCCAGTAATCACTTGTGATGCTTGGTTTACTCTGACATGAATTTGGAAGCTTGCACTCTCAGTTTTAAAGTGGATGTGAAGTACAGAGATGAATGGTTCTTTTTGAACTGAATGGCTTTAAAGATATCTTTGCACAGGATAAACTCATCAGGAGTGGCAAGTGATAAATGAGGGTTATAAAAATTTAGGAATCTTTTACTTATCCTAATTGATGGCTCTCACAAGAGGATTCACAACTTTTTTGTTAGTTGCTCTTTACTTTCTCCAATGTCTGAAGTCTTAAAACAGCAGAGAGTTTGAGGGGTTTTCGTAAAGTTAATTAATGTTAATTGTGTCATGAATTACTTTAAGGAGTCTGTTGAGTGATGGACCCAGAGAAGAGGGTCGATACCATTTAATGTTCAATAGGGGATAATGCTGGTCTTTGGCACCGTTTTACGATCATTAGGGCCATGCTAAAGCTTGTCAGGAACAGCTCTAAAGATCAGTTGCTCATGGCAATTAAAACAATTGAAAATGACCTGGTATTACATTATACATGATGCAACACTGCTCCCAGTATGAACAAACTTTCATTCCATTAGTGATTTTCAATTTCATACCAAGCACTGCAATTTATTTTTCTTAGTTACCTAACTATGGCTGTCTCTGTACTTCTAGCAGGATATTATTAATATTTATCCTATTATCTCATACAACATTTCATACTTAAAGCACTTTGCAATCTTAACTAATTAATCTTTATATCCTGCCTAAAAGGATGGTAAATACCCTTTTAGAGTTAGGGGAACTGGGTTGAGAGTGGTTAAGAAATGGCCATCAAGAAAATGATCTGATGGGTTCAAAGGGCTACATTTGGGCCTTTTTTCTCTCCCCTTGCAACGAAAATTAATGAACCTTTGTCTTGAAAGATCATACCCTGAAGTATAAATGGCCTCTTACCCCGTAAGAGAGGTAAATGGAATTATTTTTAATAGAACCTATTCTCCAAGCAAAAAAGAATTTAAAAAATTCATCACCAATAAATACAGAGAATAGAAAGAAGTTTAGTGATTTTTTTCATGTTAAAACTGTTACCTATTTTGAGGAACTAGTGAACTAAATTTTATTCAAAGTACATAAATTATATACAAATTTTTCAAAAACAATATGTTTTAGAGATATAATAATAGAAAGAATACCTAATAAATATTAGACAGATTAGACAGATATCAGGGATGGTAAGAACATGACTAAGCTGTAACAATGAACTGGTAAATTTTATATTTACTCTAATTTGCTGATCAGGCAACTGAAGCTTGGAGAGTTTGACTTACTTATGAATACATATTTAATAAACAACAATGCTTAAACCAAAACACAAGTCTGTCTGAATCAGAAGTCCTTAGTTTTTAGGTTACAAAAATACCACTTCCCTGGTAGTGAACAGAAACTAACTAATTTCCAATTTACAAATCCCGTACTTGACACAACAATGATCTGTTTTATTCTAATCCATTGTCATATTAGACTCATTACTAAAGACCACTCTGCACGCCCCAAATGTGCTGTCTTTCCTTCACCACTCCCACCCCTCAGCAGAGTTTGTGCCCCCAACCCAACCAAAACTTCTACCTTCTACCTCCCTGCATCCCTTCCTCTCCTCAAGAGTCATGAAAGAACTGATGTCACAGCCCCCGCTCCTACAAATCTGATTCTTTCACTATCAAACGAGGCCTTACCCTTATCTGAATAAGTTTGATACCTTCTGCCCATACTTTTCTCCTACTTTTATGGAGAAAGGTGTCCACATTTTAAACAATGGATTTAAATACCATTTTGAAACTAACCTTGTTATGAACCGAAGACACACACATATTTCTTTTGACTTCTTTTTCTTCTTCCTCTTGTTCTCCCCATGCCCACATCTCCTCCTCCCAGTCCTGTTCCTCATTCTCTTTCTCTTCATCTTCCTTATCACATAGTTCTAAGCTTTTAATGCATGTTGGAATAATAATAAATGTATTTTATATAGTCAGAGATATTAGTTTAAATCAATTTTGTCTGGGTGACTGAAATGTATTCTAAAATGATTTCATTTTATATCCATTTTGGAAATGCTAAATTATGTGTAGTGGACATGGAAAGGAATGTATTGATAGTATGGGGATTTGTCATGGGAAACCACTGTGCTAACAACAAATATGTTTACAAGATACATATTTAACTCAGGTGAAAGTGAGACAACAAAGAAAACTAATAAACCAATAGAAACTGCTTCTACAGAGGATGATTTATGTTACCTAAAGATCTCTATTCCACCTGGATTCAGTTATTTAGAAATTATGACAAAACCGAACGATTCTGCAAGATAAAGCATTGAAAATTTTGAGGTAATGGGGAAAATCCAAATGGATAGGGGAAAATTCATAGGGATAGGGGAAAACCAGCAAGGTTGGGTGGTATATAGAAACAGTAAAAACACTGCATAAGTACATAAATGATCCTTATGGCTATCAACCAAGGAGGAATTGCAAAGAATAAAAATATAGGTTAGAGTATCTATATGAAATGCTGCGCATTGTAAGATATTAAAATCTATAAAGACTACAAAAATAAATAAAAATCTTGTTCTGACCTTTTTTCCTATTCATCAAAGTTCATTTTGGCTACACCTATGAAAGGTCAAAAATAAAAAGTAAGAGGTAAAAAATGTAACCAATAATACAAATGTTTTGAAACATACACTTTACTCATATGCATTAAATTGTACTTTTTCAGTCTTCTCTATTCTTTTCTGATAATGCAATTCTGTTTGTCTTACTCCTTACTCGAATTTTTTTCACCTGTGGAATACTGTTTGCACATTTATTTTTGTGATTTTTTAGCAAGAAAGAAGGGAAAGCTGATGAGTCATTTTCAACTTTTTTATTCTATAAAAATTGGAGAAATTGACCTCTTATTGAGACCTACAATGTGCATAACCTGTGTGACAAGCTCAAAGAAGGATTTCAATCAAGTAAGGCTATGGTTAAGCTTGTTAACCAGCTTCATGCTTATTATCTAATCAAGACAGTGACACATGAAAACATAAAACTGCAAAGAATAATTTTGGTAAATAAGTGTCCCAAATGAATAAATATTACAATCAGGGACTACTGTAGAAATCCTGAAGAGGCAACATTACTTTCAACAGTCATGCCACACATACATTTATACTTTTAAGTTGAATTTAAGAAAAAAATAACAATTTAAATGTGTTTTTAGTTTGGTGCCACTGGGGTAGTGATCCAACTTTTAGAATCACAGTTTATATACTTTCTGGGAGCAAATATAAACATATTATCATATCCATGTCCATTTAAATGATAAGGACAGTCGTGGGTCTGATGTGAATGGAAGATATGCAACTTTGGGATTCACATTTACTCTCTCCATCTCTTAGGCTTGTGCAGCAAGTATGCACCACAGCATTCTAAAACCTGTGATAGCTACTCCATAGTATAACTTGGGTGAGTCTTGTGTAAGACCAGTGCATTATGGCTGTCTTAATATTAGAGTAACTATGTCAAAGTGATTTTCCTATGTTGTGGATATCTAATGATAGTGACAGGAAGTAATTGTGAAAAGCGAGAGCTCAGACTGGTTTGTGGTTTAGGTTACTTTTTGGATATTAGTGGACAATATTTGGCATAAGACACTATATTATTGAGCCTGAATTATTAAATCTAATATACAGTACAATATGACTCTGGTTTTTAGTGGAGCTGAGATTGGATGTTGCTTTCCTGGGGACACTATTGACATATAAAAAGACATGTACACATCCCATACATAATGCTCATTCAGCGCATCATACAAAGAAGACATTGTTTGAGACTTTTAACACCACCAAAAATCATGCCAGCTAAAGAAAAAGGAAATAAATCCCAAAAGCCTTCTCTTTTTCAAAATCTTCTAGTTTCCATTTTATATCAAATTGTTCCTATATTCTTTCTATGAGTATTCTTCCATTCAAATACATTTTATAATGTATATTAAAATATTAAGCTAATGTTCTTTATAAACGGATTTATATTTGACATCCTACAATGTACTGAAATACTAGCTTTCTGCTGTTAAATATGTTGCTTCTTATAAAGCTCTGCTTTTTTTGTGGAAAGAACCAAATAATTTAAAAAATTATGTCACAGAGTAGCATGTAAATGACTGAGAACAAACTAGTAGAACTCATCTTCTGAGTGAATTTGGAACTGCCTATTTTTTCCTTCAGCAATACCCAGTAATGCACAAACAGTTCTGTATTAGATTATTTGTCAATGTTATTTTATGAAGAAATT
Source organism: Gorilla gorilla gorilla (assembly GCF_029281585.2). NCBI lineage: Eukaryota > Metazoa > Chordata > Mammalia > Primates > Hominidae > Gorilla > Gorilla gorilla. Next base: position 21,143,453 of record NC_073230.2, read on the forward strand.
TAATAAAATTTACTACTCTGCAATCCATTGAGCACTTCCTAACTTAATTGTCATATTCTGCATTTCCTGAGATTTACAATTAAAATTGTGATGAGCCAGACATACAAACTATTCCTTTTGTGACAAGACAGGTTATTTGTGTTTTACCAAAATTACCTGAGATTTTTATTTATGAAATAAAAATCTATTAAAATAAATTTCACCCATCTATAAGTATCTATATGTAATATATTTTGTCTGAATATTTTTTCAACCTGTTTCTCTCAATTCCCACCACAAAAAAGATAGTTCAATTTACTATTTATGTCCATGCCAGATCCAGTTAATAAAAAATAATGGCCCTGACATTTTATATTTTCCGAGGATGATCAAATAAGAAATGGTCTCCAGACCAGAGTAAACATTTATTGTGATTAAGAAATGTTTAGTCTTCCTTATATCATTGTCACTAGTCACCAGTATTACTTTCTAAATCTTTTAAAAAAAAATATTAATTTATATTGTGTCTTTTTTAAAAACTTAAGTTTAATTGGTAGAAAGACCAATACAAATATGAGAAACCACATTACTAATATTGCTCTTTGTGTGGTAATTAATGTGCTTGTAAATAGAAAACAGCATAGGATCAAAAATTAAGATTTTATTTTTATTACATTTTCTAGGTGATAAATTTAAGTACTTGTAACAATTGGCCACTGGATTTAAAAATATATAGGATATTCCTTACTAAACAGGGATACAAAAGTCCATCTTTCTTTATGCCAGTTCCCTTGTTTGTTCTTTCTAGTATCTTGGCTGGTGGCAGTGGGAATGAAGTATCATATTGATTAATGACTTTGTATGTGATTTTATATAGGCATTAAATGAGAGAATCAACTTTAAGAAAACCATTTACTTATTCATTTCACCACACTCTCAACAACTACTGATTAATTTCCAGATATTGGACTTGATGACAGGCCGATTAGGAAAATAATAGCCTTGTTAATTGAGGAATTTGAGAAAAGGAGACCATTGGCAGGTAACACTGACAACACTCCAAATTCCATTTTAGAAGTGTCTTGACCAGTTTTGGACTGCTTGGAGAAGTTCTGAACAAGTTTAAATAGCTCTTTGGTTGATATCTGAGTATTTCTTGCTTCCATACCTAATTTTACGGCTTGAAAAATTAACCTCTTTGAGGGTCAGCATCCTACAAGTAAAATGGAATTAATACCACCAACTTTATAGTATTGGGTGGAAAAACTGCATAGTGTATATATGAAGATACTTTGTCAACTATAGAAAGTTATGCAATGAATTATATTGCTGGAAAGACATTTAACTAAAAAAATCTAGAGGACATTTGTGTAAGTGTAACTTAAGTATACAGGACTATAGATTTATATATTGCAGTTTAAAAAAAGAATTTTAATAAAAATCTTAGAAGCAAATGACCTTTCCTAGCACATCAAAAAGATAATTTGCCATGATGAAGTGGGCTTTATTCCAGGGATGCAAGGATGGTTTGACATATGCAAATCAATAAATGTAATCCACTGCATAAACAGAACTAAGAAGGAAAACCATATTATCATCTCAATAGATGCAGAAAAAGTATTTGATAAAATCCAACATCACTTCATGATAAAAACCCTCAACAAGCTAGGCATAGAGAGAATATACCTCAGAATAATGAGAGCCATCTCTGGCAAACCCACAACTAACATTACATTGAATGGGGAAAAATGGAAAGCATGTCCTCTAAGAACAGGAACAAGGCAGACTGGGAGTAAAGATTTACAAATTATGCCTTTGACAAAGGATTAATTTTGACAATCTATAAGGAACTGAAAAAACTCAACAAGAAAAGCAAACAACCCCATTAAAACCTGGGCAAAGGACATGAACAAGTATTTCTAAAAAGAAGAAATACAAGCAGCCAAAAAACACAAGAAAAAATTCTCGACATCACTAATTATCAGAGAAATGCAAATTAAAACCACAATGAGATACCATCTTAGAACATTCAGGGTGGCTTTTACTAAAAAGTCAAAAAACAACATGTTTTTTGGTGTCCACCAATAGCTGATTGGATAAAGAAAATTTTGTATATATACTTTATGGAATAGTATGCAGCCATAAAAAGGATGAAATTATGTCCTTTGCAGCAACATAAATGGAGCTGGAGGTCATTGTCCTAAGTGAACTAACACAGAAGCAGAAAATCAAATATTGCATGTTCTCACTTACAAGTGGAAGCTAAACAAAGGATACATATAGACATAAACTTGGGGAAAACAGAATTTGGGGACTCCAAATCAGGGAGGGAGGGAGGGATGTGATGGTTGAAAAATTACCTACTGGGCGCAATATTCAATATTTGGGTGGTGGGTAGACTAGAAGTCCATCCCCCACCATTTCTCATGTAATATCCATGTAACAAAAAATGACACATACCCTCTGAATCTAAAATTAAAAAAAAAAAAATAAACAAAATACGCAGAACAACTAACACAGAGTAGTGAGCCAAGAAAGCTTAATCATTTGACTAGGGAGCAAAGACAAAAGACCAGTATACTCCAGAGGACATCATAGACAATCACAAGATATTACAGATGTTTTTTATTAAACAAAAATTTGTAAGATTTGTAGCTATTTTCTCTGTTAATGACCAATTCTACTTTGTTTACAGTTAGCTATCATCCATTGAAATGAAACCAATATTAAATATTATTAAGGCAATAAAAATATTTAAGCTAAAATAAAAGGAATCAGATAAAAAAAAAGGTGGGGGTGGGGGGAGGCAATGCCCAAGATTTGAAAGAGAAATAGGACAGTGCAGTCACAGAAGCCAGAAACACCAAGCCTAATCGATGCTAGGTCCATGATAGAAAAACCACATACCTCACTGACAGATACACAGGTGCTTCATTATATTAAAGAGGATGTTTTCAGCAAATAATTATGAAGATTAAGAACTACAGATGAAATAAGAGGTGTTGTCTTTACCAAGTCTCTCTCCTTTATCTCTCAAGCCAATCACATGCCAAATCCAGTTCTTTCTGTCTGCACAAATATCTCTTTAAATTCCTCCTCACTTTCATCACCCCTACTATGAGAAGTTGAGTGGAATTATATTCTAATAGAAGCTTCCTAATTTCTCAGACCTCAAACTTATGACGGCCAGATCCCTAAGAGAGAATAAAGAGGACATATGGAACTTGATGACGAGAGGATTTTACTCCAGACCTGTTAGTTTGCTCTGACTATCATAATGAAATACCACAAGCTGGGTGGCTTAAACAGCAGAAATGAATTTTCTCACACTTCTGGAGGCTAGAAGTCCAAGATCAAGGTGCCATCAGGTTTGGTTTCTGATGATGCCTCTCTTCCTGGCTTGTAGATGACCACCTTCTTGCTGTATCCTCACATGGCCTTTCCTTTGACCATATATGAGAAAAAGATCTGTGCTGTCTCTTCCTCTTCTTATAAGGACACTGGTCCTATCAGACTGGCGCCTCCTTTTATTACCTCACTTTGCCTTACTTTCTTCCCTAAAGCATCTTCAAATATAGTCACATTGAGGGTCAGGGCTTAATTTCCCATGCTTTTATTTTTAGGACATGATGCTTCTGCTAAAACTGTTTCCTCAGCTTGCAATGTCTTGTCTCTCAAGGCTCACTTCTAATTTCCAGGGCTTCTGTGACAGGGGGAAGAAATCATTCCCAAAACTCCTTGAGCAGAAGTTAGTTGCTGACTTGTCTGTCTTTATCAAATATTCTGAGCTTGTTAAGGCAGAGAATGTTTGTTCATATTTTAACTAACATAGCCAAAACAACAAAGAAGAAGCCCTTTCACATAGTAGGTGCTCAGTAATTGCTCTATCAATAAATGAATATATTGTGAGAAAATGAGAGAGGTTATGTAGAAGAGTTCTTAGAAATGTGTGTTAGGCAAAGAAAGGTGAAAAATAGAATATATCCTCAAGAAGAATAAAAGCTATTATTTTTCTCAAAAGGGAGAAACTATCTTCATTTTATAAAAAGAAGCTAAGAACATGCTTCCTCTGACCACCTAGATGAAACAGCCACATAAATGACAGACAACGCAAATCTAATTTGCTAGGCATTACGAAACGCAGCTTGATTGAAAAGGATGCATATGTCATTTTCCTGGTGTAGCAACAAGAAAAACGACCAAAGAGGTGGATATGAGCAGAAACAATTAAAATATGCCCTTTATAACACATAAAGTAAAAAAAAAAAAATCCCTGTACCTCACTTCATAACCTAAGGAAGAGTAGAAAAGTGTCCATGGAAAAATGGTCTATTGTAGTAAAAAAAAAAAAAAAAAAAAAAAAAAGAGTCTTGTTCAGAGTTCACACTGAGTATCTTTTCATAAGAAATTATATAGCAGCGCAATTAAAATGAAATACTAATTGTAACAAGAAAAGATGGTGACTGCAGAACATAACTCAGCCTTAATAGATTTTCTAATGCCTTTCTTTATACCAAAGGGGAGTACCCCTTTAGCCAATAAAGTAAATTTTCTGATCTCCAAATGGATACTTTATCCTCATTCAGGCTGATATTGCAGCGACATCATGAATTTCTCAGACAGCTTTGTGAATCAGCAGAGTATTTCAGAGGGGAACACTGACTGCTAAAAGCAAAGTCATTTTTTAAACAGCCTTTAAATAAGTAGATGAAACATTTCATTTTGGGTCAAGGATGCATTTACTCCAGCAACCTGGAAGAGCAGAGAGGGCCGAATCAGTTGGGAAGAAATAGAATAATGTTACTGTATCAGCCAAACCTCAAATTATATAGTTTTGCAGGTCAAACATTTTTGACTTTTCCTTTTTCGCATCCATGTCTATAATTCTTATTTTCAAAAAGCTTAAGTATTTATATTTGATGAAATATCACCCTGTGTTTCTAAAGTATCTTTGAAAAGCCATTAACTAATTTGCTCATAATAAACTTTCAGGTCTAGAAGAAACTGGTTTTCTTTCTAGTTAAATAATCTGTTGAAAAGAAAAAGAAGGCAAGAAAAATGGAAACATCCTAATGCAACCACTTAGCAAATGTTCTGAGTGCCACCACATGTCAATACTGTCTTAGGTGCTAGGAATACTGAAGCAGGCAGGCAAAGTCGTTTTCCTCACTTCTAGTTATACTAAAGAACAGTGACTCCTACCATAGATAGTGATCAAAGGTCAAGTTAACTGGACCCGATATAGGGGTTTTTCTCTCCTTTGCTCTGGAGCATTTATGAGTGTTTATGAATAATTAAAATTGAGATTTAAGCTTAACTCAATCTTAAATTGCTTAATATAGACTTAGGTTTTAATAAAAACTTGCATATATTTTACTTCCCATTCTTTATTGATATAAATATACCTTAGCTTGGAAATTCTGAGTAGATCAGGTAATACCTTTAAAATGTAATATTGCCTACAGAATCGGGTTGAGAGTATAGCCTAGGATATTTATAAAAATATATAATGCTGAAACTATGTGTGTTCAGAAAAAAACATTTTCTTACACAAAATTATATATTACTGACAAATTTCTTTCTTTTTTCCTCCCCTCCCTCCCTCCCTTCCTTCCTTCCTTCCTACCTTCCTTCCTTCCCCCTTCCCCCCTTTCTTCCTTTCTTCTTTTTTTCTATATCTATGTGTATTCTTCAGTATTTACACACAGATGCTCCATGATGGGTCACATCCAAACTTATCATAAAGTCAAAAAATTATAAGTCAGACTATCACAAGTCAGAAACCATCTGTATGAATATTCTTGTGTCTAGTCACTTGTGTGGGAATGCAGGAGGGAGGAGGGAAGAAGGAGGAGAGGTGTATCTGGTGTGGATAGTTTAAATTCCAGATTTCCCCTCAAGAGGAAATTTCGGTCTTCAAATTATAATTCTGTGGTTTTCCTGTTGTCTGCTGACAAGTTTTTAACTAATGTAAAATCAAGGGATTTTACGCTACAGAAAGTTTATTCCTAAGATGAGTGTCTCGATCTAATCTTATTTCATAGTTGTTACATCTGTGTATGAAATGTATCATTATTTATGTACGTTTTCAACTCATATTTATTCTTAAATATATTTAGCCTTATCCCAAACAATAATAAATTGAAATCACAGTTTGGTATTACATATGTATGTGTGAGATACACACACACACACAGAGATTCCATTAAACAATAAAATTAATACATAGTCATAAATATGTGTTACTTAAGCCAGGGATCAACAAACTTTTCCTGTAAAGAGCCTGGCAACAAATGATTTAGGGTTTTTTTAGACCCAGAGTAGTTTGTGTCACAGCTACTCAACTCTGCTGTTCTAGTACAACAGCCATAGACAAATAAATGGATGGGCATGGTTGTGTTCCAGTAAAACTTTATTTATAAAAACAGGCCAGATGTGGCCCATGGGCTATACATTTTAAATCCAAGATCCAGATATATCCCACATCACCAATGATAGGCATACCATTCTTTGTGAAATAATGCTTTAACATAATTTTTGAGTTATGATGCTAGTGTATATCCAGCCCTTTTGTACTTCTTAGATAGCATTCCTGGCCCCAAAAGTATGGTGGGTTTCTGTCAAGATCTGCACAACAATGGAGAGATTGAAAGAACCTATGCTGGTATTCCTGCTTAGAAAAGAATAAAACACGCTGTGCCAATTAGTATTTTAATTCTTCTAAGTGTTCTTGGTGGTAGGTTGAAAAAAAGTAATATGAGTTAGCAGGCTTAAAAATCTTAAAGTACAAAAATTTTTATAACACACTCACATTTATTACTTCAGTAATAAGATGTGTATGTCAACTACATATCATATCTTTACTATTAAAATGTAAATTCATTGAGGGAGAGGACCTTGAATATTTATTCTTGTTTCCCACACATTTCTGCATACAATAATATCCTAATAATTATTTACTGAATGAAGAGTGATAGATGAATAATGAATAAATAAGAAAATAGAGCAAGTATAAAATTAGAGGAAAAGAAATAGTTAAGTAAATAGCATGTTAATTTATTTGCAGAAGTAGGATTTCTTGTTAAGAATATAAAAATCAGCTATGGCATTACAGATGGACTGTAAGTACATAAAAAGCAATAGATTAACTGTTGAATTAGATAGCAAAATATAGATAGTAGATAATATGCGTTCTCATAAAAATAAACAACATCTAACAGGAGACTTCTCATAAATAATTTGATACAATTTGAACAAACCTTAATTTTCAATAGAATAAGAATATTTGAAAAATGAAGAATGTTGAAGTTTTACTGTTCTTTTAATTCATTTTTTAACATGGCATGAAATGTTCTTATTAAATTAACTAACATCTTATTCTTTTCTCTGTAGCAAGAATTAAATTTGAAAGACCATGTGAAGAAGCACAGTATTTATCCAACCAACATTAAAATGTCACTCTGGGAGATTATTTCAAATTACTTTTACAGTTTTGAATGATTTTTAATATTATCATTGATAAACCATCTAAGTTATAAGTAAAATATTACAAGTTTAGAAAAAAGACTGTTGGGCCGGGTGTGATGGCTCACGCCTGTAATCCCAGCACTTTGGAAGGCCAAGGCAGGCGGATCACCTGAGGTCAGGAGTTCAAGACCACCCTGGCCAGCATAGTGAAACCTCATCTCTACAAAGATACAAAACTTAGCCGGGCATATTGGCGGGTGCCTGTAATCCCAGCTACTCAGGAGGCTGAGGCGGGAGAATGGCTTGAACCCAGGAGGCGGAGGTTGTAGTGAGCCGAGATCACGCCACTGCACTTCAGCCTGGGCAACAGAGCGAGATTCCATGTCAAAAAAAAAAAAAAAAAAGACTGTTGAAGATTTTATGTCATTTTTCACAATACACTCAAGGTTCTTACTACTCTAAAAGTGCTTTTACAGTTTGTTAGGCAACTAACATACCATTTAAAATAGACTGAACTCTCTATTTACGCAATATACCATATCAGTTTCAAATGGTTATGAGTAGTGGTTTAAGAAAGTACCATACTTTAAATGTAGCTTTGATAAATATTTACAAGAATGGCTCTAATGCATCTGACAGATACTTCCATTAAAGGATATATATTTGTGTGGGGTGGTTTTATCTGAGGAAAAAAGCTTACACTAAAAATAAGATAGAGAATATATTGGCAAACACATTAGAACAGATTGCCTTCTATAGTTTAATATCATATTTGATGTTTAAAGAGTTGACCCTCATTTAGTTCGAAGTTACAAAATATCACTTGGACTAAGTGGCTAGAAAATAGAGCATCAGAAATAGTAATCATCTTCATTATCTAGAAAATACAGAAATGCCAAAAACTTATTAGATCACAAAATATTATGTCTAAGATTTAAAATAGCAATAGCAATAATTTAAAAAGATTTTTAATGAGGAAAATATATTACTATTCTTATTAGTGAAATAGTTCTAATTTATCTACCATGATGAAATCATATATGGGAGATAAATTATAAGCATATGCATATACATAATCACTCTAATTATTTCAAGACTTTTGAGCAGCAGTATCTTTTTTAAGTAAGCTATATATTCCTATTAATTCACTGGGCAGTGCAATTACAGGGAATTTTCTTCATTTTTGTTTATCTTTTCTAAATATTCTGCACAGAAAATGCATTACTATATAATAAAATTATTTATATTTAAATACACACAATGTAAAAAAGTTCCACTGGCCGCTTTTTAAAAGCATTGTTTTTTAAACATTATTAACTATATCTAGTTATATTTTTATATTATAGTTACTAAATATATGACTGAAGTATTAGTAATAAGATTTATACATTCTTTTTTGCCAGTAACACTTTAAAATGTCCTCAAATCTATAATGTATGCTTATTAGAATTAAACATCTAAATATTATATAATTATTGATATACAATTTTCCTTAAAAAATCCATTGATCTAAGTTACATAACAGGCAACCAGAATCCAAAAGTATTACTAGGCAGGTGGTGAATACTAATAAAGTTTTTAAAAAGATCTTTACTAAAAAGCTCAAATGAGTGATACTTGAAGAGTAAGCAGGTTGCATTTGAACCGAGGATCTACGTGTGCAAAATCCACTTATGGAAGTTCAGAGTTCAGCTGTGCAGCTGCATGTTCAAGTGAAAGATAAACTCATCTCCAAATTGTTGCATTGCTATTTGTTTTAAGTTTGCATTTGCAAAAACTCTTAAGTAGACAGTTTAAATATCTTTGTTAGCTATACCTTTTGTTAGAAGACACCTGGACTATAAAAATAAAGATTTAATTAGAAAAATGTGTGAGGTACTTGGGAAAGAAAATGAAAAACAAACTAACAAAAAAACCAGGCCTTAGCTTCTGGGTAGCCCCAGGCCCTTGCAGCATCCTGCCATTAGCTGTGCATCCTTGGGTAGGTCACTTTATCACCCTGGGTCTCCATTTCCTCATCTGTAAAGTGAGACATTTGGATTTCATACTAAATTGTTTCCAGTTAGAAAATTCAATAATTTGATAAATTATAACAGTTTGTCACTGAAAAATGTTCCTCTACCAGTAACATAAAAACATAGAAGTTACTCTGAAAACCTTGTCTCAGAAACCTTTTTCTACTTTTTGGAAATTAGAATGCACACTGTAGATGGTCCTTTTCAGATTACATGTTAACTTGAATGAGAAGAAAAATATTATCCTTGAAGATTTATGCAATTATTTTATCAAACCTTCTATCTTCACTCTTGATAAAGGCAAATCCAACTACAGTAAGTCATCTGCCCGGTTCATGAGCCATCAGTGAACACGTGATTATGCTTTCTCATTCACCTTATGCCATTGCTTTCTCCAATACTGCAGACTGGATTAGAAAGGGTGAATTTAACAAGAACTTATAAAATAAAATAGTAAATCTTTATAACAAGTTTGCTTTGTGTTAAGTAGTGACAAACAATTATTTATAACTTTAGCTAAGGCCAAACCTGTACAAGTATAAAATATCAAGTAGCTTTTGTCATAAACTTTCTATGATTTAGAGAATGTTTAAATTCACATCTCAAGAATTTTACAAAAAATGTTTTATTTTCAAGCAGTTATTAATTACTAGAATTTTTGTTTTCGTATTCAAATCAAGTCCTCCTCTGTAAAAAAAATCTACCAAAGAAAGTTGGAATACATACACCAAAAAACTATCTTTTTCTTGAAGATTTCTACTTTTTCATTATATAATACATGCTCATTGTCAAGAGTAGAAAGTAAAGAAGTGTTTAAGAAGAAAAAATTCAATTACTTATTCTACTACCATTTTTTAAATATTTTCCCATCCTTTTGAAACATATTTGAATAGTATACCTTCTGAAATAAAGCACATGTACACATTATTAAATGAAAACATTTGCATCATACTATACTTATCATTTTATAGCTTGTGTTTATATTTATAACATTTTTCATAATATTTAATAGCCTTTAATTATATATCTAAATATTAAAAATAAGCTATATAACACCTATTGTTCATTAAATGCTTATGATATGCACTTAATGAACCATGTTAAAGACTTACTTCTTACTTCTTACTCATCTAAACGATCTTTTATACTTCAGGGATCTAAAGCTTTGAATTGACTTGCTGAAGGTCAAAGTCGTAAGATGATGAAGTTGGAGTTCAAACCTATGCTTATCTTCAGAGTGTACATTCTAAAGCCATCTTTACATTACCTCCATTTTTCAAAACTTGCCTCTATAATTTTCTACCATACAAATTTTACAACTTAACTAATTTCCATTTTTCAATGTTTAGCTTATCTCCTTACTTCTTTTACTTGTCTCACAATGTTTTTAAAAACATTTTATGCATAAATGATTATGTCAATCACTGATATTTTCTAAGAATGCATTTCTATGCCATGCATACATTTGCAGTTATTTATATATAATTGTCTACCAATTTGCACTTCCACAAATGATTTTATGTTTCAGAATTCTGAATGATGCTTTCCCCTTACCTGAAAACTTGTGACTATACAGGTCAGTAGTTTTTAAAATTACTATTAGCTTTAAAATTAGACAAAACTATACAATAAGTAACTTCAAAACATTATAATGTCAAAGTCATAGGTTTATACTGATAAATCAAAAGGAAAGATTTAACTACCACAGAGGAGTATGCCATTTTCTATGGAAAATTTAATTCTGGCTCTTTGGCATGGGTGCATTAACACAATCTTCAATTAAGCATGAACATAGAACTTTTAACATTACAATCAATGAATTATAGAAGGCTTCTCCTACAGGAAAAACTTTTAACCAAACCATACACACAAATACAAACACAAACACATACCACACATGAGGAAGTGAATGCCGAAAAGCATCCAAACACACCGCACGTAGCTCCAAGGATCCACGTAGTCATAGAACTAACTAAAAAAATACTGCTATCAATAAACAAAATTTACCATGCTTAAGAAAATTTCAAAGCTTTTTTTCCTGAACAAAGCATACATAGTTTCAGAACTATATAGTTTTCATAGATCACCTATGTTAGACCTTTATTTCTATTATATAGCCAATGTTGTTGTTGGAAATGACATCCCTATTGCTACTGTATTTAAGGTTATCAGCCAGCCTTCAATCTTAATTCTGTAATATGAAACAATTAACAAACTTATAATTTCTCTTTAGAAACTTTAAAACATGGCATTGTTTGCATGCACAAGGAAAGAAACGTACAAGTGCCTAAGAAAATTTTTGACAAAATATTGTCTAGAGAATTTTTCTCTCCATTGCTTGAGTAGTGGCCTTGTTTTGTTTGGTTTTCTCCAGCCATCATTGAGTGAGAAGGTTCTACCAATATCTTGCTATAAATTTCATTAGAATTTACTTTGAAAGATTCTAAGCATAACAAAGATATTATATTTTACTGTCAGTGATAGAGTATGCATCTATTGTACCTGCTAGTCAGTTCTAATGATGGTAAATGTATTATACTTGGCTCTCTGGGGTGGCAGAGAAGCCTTATTTATAGCTTTTGCGTATATCCATGGTGTAAATATTCCCGTGATGACCTTTATACTGCATACACATGTGGAAGAGATGTTCATGATTATATCCAACAGGAGACAGCTTCAGCGTCACTGTTGCTAACCAAATTACTGACCAGTTACAAAACCAGCTGGAGGTGTTTAGAGTTTTTAAAGAAAAGCCTAAAATTAACTGTTACATATAGAAAGAATATTAGAGATCAGAGAAATTATATGCTACTTTTCATATAGTTCAAGTCTTACCATAAATTAAAATATTTGAGATTACTCTAGTAGGTAATTTTTTATTCCCTGAAATTAGGTATGGCAGCAGCTTATTTTCCCTCTTACTTTGCCTCTTTTCCTTTCTCATAGGTCCGTTTATTTGTAACTTCAAAAGTTCTTTACATTAAAGCATTCTAATTTCCATTTAATCTGTTACTTTCACTTTGATGTTGCTTAGTTTTGGAATCTCAGTGCTATGGAATATGATTAGGAATGTCATATTTCTAAAGGTTATTTTGTTAACATTTTGCACATTGAATTTTGATCAAATAGTAGATAAAAATATCTTGTTTATCCATCTTATTCTATGGTAATTGTCATAAAAATATAGCTCTAGTTTAAATTAATAATTGGTCTAGCAATTGGAAAAATAGCAAATCATTTTATTTAATTAGATCTTTTCATGAAAACTGATTTGAAGAAATCTTAAAATATGCTTCATATTTCAGGAAATGATAAGATACTTTAAGCTTTGCCTATTGATTTGCTACTGGAGGATGGTAGACTGGGGAAGGGTAACTGTAATGTGAAACTTCCATATAAAATGTGTTAATGTATTCTCTGAGATCCCACCCATAGAAAATAGACTATTTTAATTCTATGCCCTTTTCTATTTTCTTCTAAACAGGGAATCTGGTGTCACTAGGTTACTGCAGTTTTAAGACAGATTGCCTTTGTCCAACCTTTCCGTGTTTGCCAAGTAAATAGTAAATAACTGTACAGTATGTGATTAAAATGATCTTCCAAAATAGTTTCCTCCACAAGATACTCCAATATGTTTCTGCATATTTAAGTAAGCTAGACTGTGTCTCTAGGATAATTTATTTTAGACACCTGAAGAGTTCATAAAGTGCTACAGAGTGAAATTATTATTTGAGTTGTATCATGTATCAAATTCCATATGAAACTGCTTTTCTTCTAAGACTGAACCAGGAAGAAATTGAATACCTGAACAGACCAATAATGAGCTCCAAAACTGAATCAGTAATAAGTAGCCTACCCACAAAAAAAAAATATAAAAGCCCTGAAACAGATTCACAGCTGAATTTCACCAGATGTACAAAGAAGAGCAGTTACCATTTCTACTGAAACTATGTGTTAAAAATTGAGGTAGAGGGATTCTTCCATAACTCATTATACGAGGCCAGCATCATCCAGTTACCACACCTGCAGAAACACACACAAAAGAAAACTTCAGGCCAATGTCCTTGACGAACATTGATGCAAAAATTCTCAACAAAATACTATCAAACCGAATCCAGCAGAACAGAAAAACTTATCTACCACAGTCAAGTAGGCTTTATCCCTGGGATGCAAGGTTGGTTCAACATATGTAAATCAATAAATGTGATTCATCACATAAGCAGAACTAAAGACAAGAAGCACATGATTATCTCAACAGATGTTGAAAAGGTGTTTATTAAAATTCAACATCCTTCATGTTAAAAACTCTCAACAAACTAGATACTGAAGGAACATACCTCAAAATAATAAGAGCTATCTATGACACACCCACAGCCAACATTATACTTAATAGACAAAAGCTGGAAAACTGGCACAAGACAAGCATGCCCTCTCTAACCCTCATTTTCAAGATAGTATTAGAAGGCCTGGACAGGGCAGTCAGGCAAGAGAAAGAAATTAAGGGCATCCAAACAGGAAGAGAGGAAGTCAAACTATCCCTGTTTGCAGACAATATGATTCCATATCTAGAAAACCCTATAGTCTTAGCCCAGAAGCTTATTTAACTGATAAGCAACTTCAACAAAGTTTTAGTCCAGAAGCTTATTTAACTGATAAACAACTTCAACAAAGTTTTAAGATGCAAAATTAATCTACAAAAATCACTAGCATTCCTATACAGAAACAACAGCCAAGCCAAGAGCAAATCAGGAATGCAAACTCATTCACAATTGCCATTAAAAGAATAAAATATTACGGAATACAGCTAACCAGGAAAGTAAAAATCTCTACAATGAGAATTACAAAACACTGCTCAAAGAAATCAGAGGTGAAACAAACAAATGAAAAATCATCCCATGCTCATGGATAGAAAGAATCAATATTGTTAAAATTGCCACACTGCCCAAAGCAATTTACAGATTCAGTGTTATTCCTATCAAACTACAAGTGACATTCTTTACAGAACTAGAAAAAAACTATTTTAAAATTCATGTGGAATAAAAAAATAGCACAAATAGCCCACACAATCCTAAGCAAAAAGAACAAAGCAGAAAGCATCACGCTATCCAACTTCAAACTATACTACAGGGCTACAATAACCAAAACATGGTACTAGTACAGAAATAGACACATAGACCAATGGAATAGACTAGAGAGCTCAGAAATAAGGCTGCATATCTACAATCATCTGATCTTTAACAAAACTGACAAAAACAAGCAATAGGGAAGGACTTCCTATTCAATAAATGGTGCTGGGATAACTGGCTAGCCATATGCAGAAGATTGAAATTGGACCCCTTCCTTCTACCATCTACAAAAATCAACTCAAGATGGATTAAGCACTTAAATGTAAAACCCAAAACTATAAAAACCCTGGAAGACAACCTAGGCAATACCATTCTGGACGTAGGAACTGGCAAAGATTACATGACAAAGACACCAAAAGCAGTTGCAACAAAAGCAAAAATTGGCAAATGAATCTAAAGAGCTTCTACACAGTAAAATAAACTACCATCAGAGTAAACAGACAACCTACAGAATGGGAGAAAATATTTGCAAACTATGCATCTGACAAAGGTCTAATAACCAGAATCCATAACGAACTAAAACAAATTTAGAAGAAGAAAAACAACTCCATTAAAAAGTGGGCAAAAGAAATAAACAGACACTTTTCAAAAGAAGACATGCATACTGCCAACAAGCATGTAATAAAAAGGTCTATCATTAGAGAAATGCAAATCAAAACCACAATACCATCTAACACCAGTCAGAATGACTATTATTAAAAAGTCAAAAAACAGCAGATATTGGCAAAGTTGTGGAGAAACAGGGAACACTTATACACTGTTGGTGGGAGTGTAAATTAATTCAACCATTGTGGAAAGCGGTGTGGAGATTCCACAAAGACCTGAAAACAGAACTACCATTACTGGACATATACCCAAAGGAATATAAATTGTGCTATCATAAAGACACATGCACACTTATGTTCATTACAGCACGGTTCACAATAGCAGAGACATGGAATCAACCTAAATGCCCAACAATGTTAGACTGGATAAAGGAAATATGATACATATACACCATGGAATACTATGTAGCCATAAAAAGGAATGAGGTTATGTCCATTACAGGAACATGGATAGAGCTGAAGGCCGTTATCCTTAGCAAACTAACACAGAAATAGAAAAGTGAATGCCACATGTTCTCACTTATAAGTGGTAGCTCAATGATGAGAATACATGGACACAAAGAGGAGAACAACAGACACTGGGCCTACCTGAGGGTGGAGGAAGGGAGGAGGCAGAGCATCAGAAAAAATAACTATTGGGTACTAGGCTTAGTACCTGGGTAATGAAATAATCTGTACAACAAACACCTATGACACGAGTTTACCGATATAACAAACCTGCACATGCACCCCGAACCTAAAAGTTAAAAAAATAATAAACTGCTTTTCTTTGACAAATAAAGAAACCACAGTATGCAGTCCATGTTTATTTATATTATGCTAGTTGCCTATTCCTTGCATATCTACATAAATTCACATAATTTTAGAAGTTTGCATTTCTAAATTTAAATCAAATTTAGAAATTAGAAGCTACAAAATTAAGTTTGAATATGGAAAGTATTGGGATGTTTATCTCCTTACAATCAGATGTAAACACTAGTTATGAATATACTTTTTTCAGTCATACACCAATCATAATAAAATGTTCTTTTTAAAATTATTTTTTCAAGGATCATGCTGAAGTATTTCACTGATATCTTACATATGGATACAAGGGAGAGAAAGAAAGCTAAAATGGGAAGCATCAAATATTTAGAAAGTATGGACCATTTTTAGTGAATTCCAAAAAGCAACAAAGCATTAGGAACTCTGTCCTCTGGAAAATCTTGGAGACATGAAGATGTCCCAATGTGAACAGTCTTATTCTCTTTTAAGTGTCCTACCATACAGAACTTTAACTTAGGCCATTTATTTTACTTAATTAAATTAGTCAATCAGATGTTTCCACATGAGCCTTACCAGAGCCCTACTTATCATCAGGAAAACTTCTAAAGAATGGGACAGAACAAAACTCATGTTATGTACAGAAGAAGGTAGCATGTATCCAAAGGAAGAAAGAAAGAAAGTAAAAGAGAGAGAAAGAGGATAGAAATAGAGAGAGAGAGACAGAAAGAAGGTTGAGACAGAGGGAGGGAGGGAGGGAAGGGGGAAGGGAAGGAAGGGGGAAGGGAGGGAAGGAAGGGGGAAGGGAGGGAAGGAGGAAGCAAAGCTGACCACGACTCAGTATATTTAACATCAGGAAATCAAAACTGAGGATAGAAAAATGCACAAAGTGAAGGAGGTTTTTTCAAGATTATGTGGTTTATGATAAACTAAAGAATGAAAGTTGAAGAATTAAAAGACATAAACCGAACTTTATTTTTTATTCTAATGGTAATGATGGAATTTCTGATCAAAAACAATCTTAAAGAGAGTCAAATGACATATGGGCTTATAAAGCTTTAGCATACCATAACCTACCACCCTTTACAGGCACAATGAAAAAAGAAGTTGGAAAAGCATCCACCTATTGCCTGCATGTAACAGAGCTCTGAGAAATCAGCCTTTTAATAAAAAGTACAGTCCTCAAAGTCTAAATGCCTATCTAGCCCTTTCATATTATGATACGTTCTGTTAGAAATCAGTTTTCTTTCTTGCCTTTCATGCATTATTGCTTCACATTAGTTCAATTTTCCTTTGTCTTGCTTCTAGGTTTTTCAGTCACCCAACCTTTTCTCTTATGAAGGCCTCTATTGTTTTTTATAATTATCACTGTAATAATACAAATGAGTTTATCAAACTTGTTTCTCAGTCTCCTTTTCTCCATGAGCTTGGTAATTAATTTGTTAACATGTTGGCATCATGTTTTCCATGAATCTGGCTCCATCCATGAACCACTGAATATCCTCCTGTATTTATGATGCTTGCCTCAAATCACTGTTTCCTGACTTAGTATTTTCTGGCATCAAGACATGAAACAAAAAGTATCGGCTGGGCGCGGTGGTTCACGCCTGTAATCCCAGCACTTTGGGAGGCCGAGGCAGGCGGACCACGAGGTCAGGAGATCAAGACCATCCTGGCTAACACGGTGAAACCCCGTCTCTACTAAAAATACAAAAAATTAACTGGGCGTGGTGGCGGGCGCCTGTAGTCCCAGCTACTCGGGAGGCTGAGGTGGGAGAATGGCGTGAACCCGGGAGGCGGAGCTTGCAGTGAGCCGAGATCATGCCACTGCACTCCAGCCTGGATGACAGAGCGAGACTCCATCTCAAAAAAAAAAAAAAAATTAATAGTATCGTAACTATATCCCACATCTTTATGAAATAAGCTGGTTTCCCTCAGAGCCACCAGTGCTGCTGTGTCATAAAATCTGATAGATACTGCCCTTATCATTATTTCTGAAAACACCACAAACTTATTTCAATTATACAATCTATGTGACTTGTGTTTTTATCCCAAGGGTAATCTCCCTTACTTAAAATCTGACACATTTTTAATTAATTTATTTGTTTCTACATTCATTCAAAACATACCAAGATTTTTATATTACCAGGTTCTTTATAAATGCTGGAAATATGACATGAATAGAGTAAAGAGGTCCTTTGCCTCATGAGATGATAAATCTATATTCTAGAAATGACAAATTTTGAACAAGTAATTCTATGGGTGATAAATGCAATAACAAAGAGTGCTCTAAGTGCTTTGCAAGCAAAAGTTAAGAAGTCAAATTTGGTCTTGAATTTTATATTGAGGAGATTTATTCCTATTTAATTAGATAAGGAACACTGAAGAAAGAAGAGGTTGCCTTAAAGATAGCAGTCAGGATTGGCTACCTAAGAGGGCCAGTAGAAAATAAAAATCAGAGCTCCTTATACAAAAATTATTATGAATTTTAAGACTGCAATAGCAGATCATTAAACCAAGTGTGTGATCCCCAAAACGTGAGGTCCTGTGCTACTGCACGTGTCACATGCCATGAAGTCAGCCCTCACGCCTATGAAGCATCCAGGAATATATGTCAAGCAGGCAGTAGAGTATACCAGTCTGGAGCTCAAGAGAAATATTTTGTTATAGACATTTGCAAGTTGTGACAGATTAAAGATGGCCATAAAGCCATAAATTGTCACTCTAAAAAATCAAGAAATGGAGTTTATTTATCTTCCTCTTTGAATGTGAGCTGGCCCTATGATGGTTTAATCAGTACAATGACGTAAAAGTGATGTTGTGGTAGTTCTAGGCCCAACCTTTAAAAGCACTGCTTCTTCTCTCTTGAAATGCTCACACTTGGGACACTTTCCTCCAGAACCCAAAGGCTAAATGGATGTTCACTTTTAGATGACAGCCCCAGCTGTAGGCAGCATCAAGTATCAGCCATTTGAGTGAGCCATTTAGATGTTCCAGGTTTTTGAGCAGAAGAACCACCCAGCTGAACCTAGTCAATCCACAGACCCATGAGAGATAATGAAATGGTTGTTGTTTTACGCCATGAATTTTGCAGTAATACACAGCAATAATAACCAAAACAGAAATTAGTGAGGTGCTGAAACAACAAAAAGCTAAAACATTTGGCATGGGCTTTGGACCTAGAAAGCAGATAGAAGGTAGTGTAAAGCAGACTGCTAGTGAAAAATGGAATGATAGGGAGAAAAATGTTTTTGATGCTGGAAAGGAGGAAGAGGGCTTATGTTTTTTATGGACACAAAAAATAGAAAATAAAACAAATGAAAATTTTTTTTATTTTATTGAGTAGATTAGCAGCAAAATACTGAAAGTGCCAACTGTTTTTCCTGAATAAAATAAGGTATATGTAGAGAGAGGAACTTAAAAAAAAAAATAGCTTTCAAACAGGATCTAGAGGGAGTATTTCTTAACCAAGACTTGTTGGGAATTTTTCTTATTCCCAGTCTCCCTCAACAAAAGTCTCTCAAAGTAAGAAATTACTTTAGGACAAAGATCAAATCCAAGGCACTGTCAGTAAATGTGCAGTTTCAAAGTCAAGATCTCAGATATGTGGCTATAAGAACTTTTTGTTAAAAACTCAGAAGGATTTGACATTTGTAAAAAAACTCAGGTGTGCCTCTTTGAAACTTTCTTCTAGACAACTTTTCTTCTAAAACTCTCTGTTCAAAGTAGGGAAAGGCCTTTTATAAAGAAACTTTGGTGTCACTTTTGTCTAGGAAAATGGCTTATATTTTTATACTCAGGAAAACCACAAAGTATCTATAGGAAGTGTACCAATTTGTACTAAACAAACAAAGAAAAACAGTGACAGTTCAAAAATTAAGAGATCTTTGAGACACTCAATTTTCAACAAAAAGAACACAGCCTGAGAAAGTCACTCAGCTACACATGTGGGCTGTTTCTTAGGGAAAAGAGAGACATATGGAAGAGCCAGGAGCCCAGAGGAAAAAGCTAAGAGGCAGAGAGAATCAACCCAAGAAAGCTGGAGGAAACCCTAACCAAGGAACCCACATCTGCTCACCTAAATTTCAGGATGTTTATGAACCAGTGACTGCTATTTGCCACTGTACTTTTGGAATGCGTGTGTCTATCAAATTCTATTGTCCTTGTCTCACTATTACATACTGAGTTTGTGGGGGCCAGATAACTTGTTTTCTAGTTCATAGCTCTTCATCTCAAGAGTAGCCTGGGGTGCCTTATTCACACCTGGATCTGATTTAGATAATGGAATGCTGAACATTGAACCTAATTCAGTCACAAATTGAGACTTTGAGGGTCATGGGGAATGGTCAGGGTATTTTGCATGTAGAATGAATTTAAATAATTTATGACTGAGGGATCACTGTTGTGGGCTAAAAATGACCAAACACATTTTATTACTCTTTCCATCAACATGTGGCATTTATTTTCATTCCCTCTTGAATCTGGGTTGGCCCTGTGACAGCTTAAATAGAATGTGGTGGAAGTGATGATATACCAGTTACAGACACACTTTTTAAGAGGATTGCAGCATCCAGGTCCCCCTCTAGGGTTTCTCATTCTTGGAACAATTCTTGGAACTCACCCATCATACTGTGAGAAACCCAAGCCACATGTGTAGGACACATGTTGATGATCCAATTGACCGTCTCAAGCGAACTCTTTGCCAATAACCAGCATCAAATGCTGCCAGGTAAATGGGAAATCTTGGCTGTCCCAGCACAATTGAGCCCATAGATGATGCAGCCAAATCCAATTTATATGAAAAAAGCAACCCCATTTAGTCCAGTCAACACTAAAAATAGTGTGAAATAATGAAATAGTTAAGCCAGTAACTTTTGGAGTGGTTTGTTATAAAATAATAGATAATTAAAATAGGAGTCAGCTGTGTATAGAGGTTAATGAAGCCATGAGATGGTTAAGACAATCAATATGTGACATGAAAGAAAAAAGGCTATCTTAGTCTGTTTTCTGTTACCTGAATTCCATAAACTGAGTAATTTATAAAGAAAATAAATGTATTTATTTCTTACAGTTCTAGAGGCTGATAAGTCCAAGCATATGGTGCCAGCATCTGGTGAGGCCTTCTTGCTGTGTAATCTCATGGCAGAAGAGTGGAAGGACAAGTGAGCACATGCAAAAGGGATTGTACAAGGTGCTGAGCTGGCTTTATTACAACTTGCTCTTGAGATAACTACCAACTCTGATGATAGGACCTTAATGTATTCATAAGGGTGCTGCCTATGATTTGATTACCTCTTAAAGGCCCCACATCTTAATACTTTTACAATGGCAATTAAATGTCAACATGAGTTTCAGTGGAGACAAACATTCAAACCATAGCAGAGGCTTAGAATAGAATCCTAGGAATTCCAAAATTGCCAGACAGAGAAAAAGATGACAGCTACAGAATCTGTGAAATACGTTCATCAAAGTAAAAAGAAATCCAGACAGTCAGTGACCTGTGAGCCAATGGAAGAGAGAGACCACACAGGTGAGTGCCAATGAGAGATCAAATGAGATATAGGTGACAGTTACTTGTTCTATTAAATGACATAGAAGATAAAGGTGGCCTTAGCAAAAATAGAATTTCAAACTGTTAGGGAGGAAGCCAGACTAGAATTAGAGAGGTAGCTGAAGAATGACAGGGAATGAGTAGAGAGGAACAGAGAGTATAGGTTCTTTTGAAGAGCCAGGAAAGTTGGCATGAAGAAGTTCAATATCTCCTTCTGTCTCTTATTCTCACTGTGTGTGTGTGTGTGTGTGTGTGTGTGTGTGTGTGTGTGTGTGTGTGTGTGTGTGTGTGGTGGGGAGAAGGAATAAGAGACAGAAATCTTGAAACATTAAAATTATCATTAAATGATGGTGAGAAGGAAAGAAATATAAAAGTTATGGTAAGAGAAAAATATGAGTAAGATTTAACTCTTTCCAGAAAGGATCCTCAAACCAAAGAACATCCATTTAGGCACTATGGCTAGTGTTCAAACACATAATAACCTCAAAATAACACTTGCTGTCAAGCAGAATTTGTAAAACTGAGCTGAATAATCATGGATTCAAAAGAATTTATTTCCTGACATATCAAAATGGCCTTGTTTAAATCACGTAATCGAGTCTATAATAAAAATTTAATCTTAAGGTTTTATAGCTCAAAAAAATCTGTATTTTAAATTTTTAGGCAGTTTCTTTCTTCTAAGGTGAACAATGGTATTTACCTTTTGGGTAGAACATGACTTATTTTTGGAAGTATTGCTTGAGTAATATTAAGAATTAGGAAATATCTACTTGCTGATATGAGAGTATACAAAAATGTTTGCTTGACAAGCTTCTGAGGGCTCTGTAAGATTGTGGTGATATCAGATAATGCCCTTCCCAAATGTGTCTGCTCATCAATGAATTTACACACATGCATAACAGCTTCCTGGGAGCAGAATGGCTTGTACCTGGTTCTGTCTCTGAGTGTTTCAAAGATACGGAAGCATGTTTGATGAAAGATCATGGAATAGCAAAGAAAAATAGCACCAAAAAGGCAAACAAGGCAGGGAAAGATTCTAGACTAGTGATTTGGGATCAACACAGGACAGGATGATTAGAGAGAATAGCTTCCTGTGCACACTATGTAGTTTGATGCAGAAGCCATCCTGATCCAGATGCCCTGGTACTGTGGGGAGGGACCTTGGAAAAATTACCCAGAGGATGTGAAGTCAAAGTTTTGTTACACCATTCTTCAGAGTGAAGGCAGTTTTCCTACAGAAACCTTCAGAAAAGGAGATGCATCCTTCCTGGTTCCTGGCAATCTTGCATTTGAGGAAATCAGTATGCTCCAACTTAGGTGAGTTAGGCCACTGGCCAATTTTTTTTTTTTTCTATAGCCCTCCTCTACTCTGAGTTCCTAATTCCACTTGTTTTGAATTTTTTTTGGTGACGCATTGTCTCCATTATTGAACTTAGTCCTTTCAAAAATTAGCAAAGCTGGGAATTTTCATCCTATTCTTTTCCTACTTTCAGAACTTTGAACTTTGAATTTTCAGGAAGCCATGAAGAATGGAGTAAGATTCTAGGACCAGTTAACAAGAACATGTAAAATAATTTGTTTGTAAAATAATCTTATGAGGCTAAAGCACAAGCCAGAGCATATTTTTTTCAAAATGCATAAGCAACACTTGTTCAATTCCACCTGCTGCAGTTAAAGAAAAGTAAGCAAAAGGGAACACTGACAAAGTAATTATTTCTAGCTATCAAATGTCCATTCATTGATTTCTAGCCAAAGCAGAGAGAATCAGGAAGTTTCTATAAAGGGCAATGAGTTTCCACAATACAGAATGTCTGTGTTGGCTCAACTCCTACCAGTTACCAAACTCCCTAATCATCCTCAATACTTTTACAATAAGTGCAAATGCTTTCAAAGTTTAAATAGATGCATCAAAAAATATGTGCCAGATAGCAATATTTGAACACTTTTCACTAAGTGCTAAAAGATTTTAGTTTTGTATACTAATTGTTAACATGGATTAAAACCAACAAATAAAAACACAATTGCAATGCTAGTTGTGCTACTGGCCAACTTAGCACCAAATTACTAATAACAATAAAATTTTTCAAAATGTTTATCAAAATTTCCCCAAATTAAAAGAAAGCCAATCAATCTACAAATTGTAAAGATTGTAAAATTAGATCAATTAAACTCAACTGGGGAGAGATTTTATTTTCCAAGGCACATTTGGCAGTATCTAAAGACATTTTTGTTTGTCACAAATGAAGGAGGGGGTGCTACCGGTGTCTAGTGGGTAGAGATCAGGGATGCTGCTAAACATCCTCTTATACCTAGGCCAGCCCCCTACAACAAAGAATTATTGGCACAAAGTGTCAATGGTGCCAGATTTTAGAAATCCTGAGTTGGAGTTACCATAAAGTCCAATTTATTTTCCTTTATTTACAGAGCACCCTCTGGTTTATAACGATAACATCATAGCATCAGTATGTAGGAAGAAATGTATTTTCTAATCCATTATGGTTTTCAGGGATGAAGAGAATTACTATTGCTGTATCTGAAAATAATACCACACCATTAAGAATGTAAGTGAAAAGGAAGTGTCTAAGGCACTGGAATCTTTGTACAACTTAATCGTTTAGATAAATTTGAAATTTAAAAATGCTTTAAAATAGGGATAAACTCTCCAAGATTCTGAGTTTACAAAAAAATTTCCAGTGTTTTAAGCAGTTACTTTTCTTATGTAAATACCAGATAAGACGTAGAGGTACTTATCAACAAACTGACCCCAGATTTCTATCAATGAGCCTAATAATATTATAATGATAGTTTAAATACTAGGCTGAAGGACATTAATAATGGAGATTAAAGTAAAAGATGTATATTTAAATTAATTCAGTTAAATTTTGTTAATTGATACTCATTTCCATTAATTCTGCTTTTGCAACCTTTCAGACTTATCTTTTAGTTTCCAGAGGCAGAAAAAAGGCAGAAAAGGTTGTTGAAATTCTTCACATTGATTTCAGGGCAATGATCTCAAATGGCGCAGTGGGAACCAGCAAATTAAGAGGTAAGGGAAGCAAATGGACTCACTGGGAACTTTATCAGGTAAGAGGCAGCCAGACTTAAAGAACAGCCCTGCTGCTATGGAGAAGGAAAATCTTCTCTGGCAACATCTTTCATTTTCCATCCTTTTCATTAAGAGAAAACACAGGGCGGGCACGGTGGCTCACACCTGTAATCCCAGCACTTTGGGAGGCCAAGGCGGGCGGATCATGAGGTCAGGAAATTGAGACCATCCTGGCTAACACGGTGAAACCCCGTCTCCATTTAAAAAAAACAAAAATACAAAAATTAGCCGGGCGTGGTGGCGGGCGCCTGTAGTCCCAGCTAGTTGAGAGGCTGAGGCAGGAGAATGGCGTGAACCCGGGAGGCGGAGCTTGCAGTGAGCCGAGATGTCGCCACTGCACTCCAGCCTGGGCAACAGAGCAAGACTCCCTCTCAAAAAAAAAAAAAAAAAAACACCATGGAATCTTGGGAACAACATGAATGACCTACGTGTTTTCTCATAGTCAGACACCTACTTTAGGAATCCAAATGTTAATGCACATGGGGCTTTAGCAAGGAAGAAATCAGAGTACAGAACTTTAATTCAAGTTGTATTTTTGAATTGTGACACTTTTACAATAAAATAACTTTTTTGAAATTTATTAAAATCTCCATTATTGGAGATTAATTTCTTCTGGTCAAAGTCCTGTTACTTTAATGTTATATTAAAGTAAAAATATTCCAAAATGTTTAGCACACTGTTCTACCAACAGCTATTAAAATCTTAACCTGAATTAATTTCTTTAATCAGCTCTAGTATCAGATTTCTCATTTAGAGAGACAGGGTAATGATTTTTAAACTAGTATGATGAATCGACACAAAATTTTCTTTCCTAAACTAGATTCCATGGAACACGATTTTCTGAAGTAGCCACATGGGAGAAAAATGGTTCAAAGTTTTAAGAAGTGCAGGACATACTGCCTGTATTGATCCTTTTTAGAGGTTCACCATGCATATTAGAAAAGTCTTTGAGAAACTGATTTAACTAGTTATAGAAAGTCACAAATTTCCTCATTTGCCCAGTGTGATCTGCAACATTAATTGACATACCGTGATATTAATACCCCTGAGTAAAACTTGGGAACTAGATGTCTAGGACATGAATAGTATCATTGGGTATATTAGTTATCTGTTGACATGCAGTAAATTTTATTATATCAGAGTTTTCCAGGGTCAGGAGTCCAGGCAATGGCTTAGCTTATCTGGGTTTACTGCTCATGGTAAAAGGCTGAAATCATGAAATCAGTGAGGTCTGCAGCTTGGAAGATTCTCTTCCAAGCTCAACTGGTTGTTGGCACAATTCATTTCCTTGTTGCTGTAGGACTCACAGGGCTTGCTTCTGCAAGCCCAGAGAGAGAATCTCTGTGACTTTAAGTTTCTGACCTGTAGATCCCCTTTTAAAGGGCTCACCTGATTAGAATAGGCCTATCTAGAATAACCTTTATTTTAATTAAGTCAACTGATTAGGAAACTTAATTGCATCTGCAAAATCCCATCACCTTTGTCTTATAATCTAACCACTGGTGTAACACTTGTTATAGTCACAAATCCCATCTCCACCCAAGGGCATGGGATTATACAAAGGTTTGGATACCAGGGGAAGGGAATCACAAGGACATCTGGGGACTCAATAAACCATATTGGGGAACTTTAAAGAAAGGAATATACATAGTAGAGAGCTGAAAGGAGAAGAGAAAATATTAATATCATAAAAGAACTTTAAACCCACAATTATCCTAGCTCCCAAAGGCCAACCCAAAGCCACTATCTCAATAAAAATAATTACCATGTCACTGACTGAATTCTTCACACTGTTTTAACTAAAAGACAAATTAATCAATTTTAGTAAGATCTATGGCAAAATGTATCATATTTTCATTTAGGTACCTATTGCTGAAACTTTTAATCCAGACTTAAAGTAAACATACAAGAACATAAGCATTATTTTCTGGCACCTGTTCCCCTTTCTTAACATAATGCCATTCTAGCATTTTCTTCCCGTAGACATTTAGGCCCATTATCACAGCACAACAGAGTAAAAATACATTGCCAGAAGCCTGAAAAAATAACATGCTTTTCTTAAGAAATGGAAAAAGATAGATAAATAATCATCCATAAGCAAAAAGTTCAATAAAATTTAAATGAAAATTCTAATAACTAGAATCTAGATTTCCAAGGTTATATTTTATCAAAATTATCTTCACTAAAACATTGCAAAATTTTTCTGATTAAATATAATCACCATTTAAAATTTTTTCCTATTTGGCATTTATTAAATTTTCCTTTTAAAACAATTTGTTTAACCTTTACATTATGTTTAAACTTAAGAAAAAGAAAGAATACCATGCAAAAAGAAAGTAAGGAGAGGATAAAATATTATTTTTATCATAATTAATTTTCTGAAATAAATTAATATTTTTAATTTAGAAATACACACCATAGAAAATAACATACACTAAAATCTTTTGCTGTCTTTATTGTTGTATTAAATTGTACCTAATATACTTTTTAAGTGAAAGTAGAGTCTCATTCCTCTATTTACAATGATGGTCTTTTGTCTATCGATTAAAAAAAATTTTTTTGCTTCTCTTTTCAACAGGAAGCATGAGATCACAGATAAAGCTTAAGCTCATATGTCTGGATAGAGCACTATTCTTTGTACCAGTTATACACTGTACACATTGCATATTTTAAATTATTTATGTTTCAGAGGAAAGGGTTAGCTAGGTGATTTACGTACTACTGGTAAAATCCCAGTCCACAAAACTAGCTGTACAGAAGACAATTGAAACTTACTCCTGAATATTTATAAATCATTCCAGAGTTAAGATAATAATGTAATTCTCAAAAATAACAGTGAAAAGCAAGAAAAGTTCCTTTTGGAGAAATAAAACAATAGATCCAAGTTTCAAATCCCACTGGGTTAGGCCATAAATCAGGTAAAAAGATATAATTTCATGCCAAGCCAATTCTCTATTAGAAAGGGAATGTGGATTCTGGGAGGCATGCACTTAATCTGACTTATGCACACCACAGTGTTGTCCATAGAATGTACAAATAACCCCATAAGAAAGGTTAATCAAATGTGCACTGTGACTTAGGATAAAATGCCTGGGACGGCTGACCAATTCGATTCATATCTCCTAGTGGAGATCCATAATGTCTCAATTCTTAATTATCTAGTCTTTTGTGCATTAAGAAAAAAGGGCCAATAAAATGTCAGCCAAGAAACACACTGTTCATTCCTTTCAGGTTTATTTTAAACCTATTGCACTTAGGCTAGAGCTAAATCAATTTTTCATGAATATCTACCCCGGTAGATTGCACCTCTAGCCAATTCAGATCCCCAGAGAATTTTAAAAAAGAGATTTATCAAGTAACAAGTAACACCTCAGGAAAAAGAAACAGGGTTTTTAATTGCTTTGTGTGCTCCGTAATTGAAGGCAGGCACCTTCTTGAGGCGCTCGCTGCCAGGAGGAGTGAGACTCCACTTGGCCCTGCCTAATTAATCCTGTGATACAAACCTTCTGGCTTCAATTTTCACATTTCTGTCTCTTTTTAGAGGTGATAATAAAACTAAAAATTTATGTTGGTTACTGTATGACTATAACTGTGCCAGCAGAACGCAAATAAAACCATATGGGCTAAGGAGACCTTGTCTCCACATTTCTGGTTTCCCTGTGGCACGAGGCACCAGGGCAAGCTTTGTGCTAACAAGAAAAGGTAGGGAAAACTCAGTAGCGGGGTGGAAGTGCAGGTCAACCCCTTCTTATGAGTTTGCTCTGTTAAGATGACTCATTGAAACATATGCCTTTTTTATTGACAAAATTTTTCTCAAAATAGAATCGTACACTCTGAAAGCTCAATGGCTCAGTGACTGCATATCACTAAACAGTGCTAGAGCTTTTAATGAAAGACAAATTGGGCAGCTTAGCCTTTAAAAAAGCTGTCAGAGTGACAAGTGCAGGGTCTATTATCTTAATAGCTTACATATTAAGATGAGTAAAACACATCCTTTAGAACTTTGTCCATGACACCAGCAACATCGTAGTTGAGCTGTGATGCATAATGCATCCCACATCGTGAATTGGCTCCATTGTTGACACAGGTCAAAATTATTTTGCTTTTATGGAGAACCTTGATTTGTAATGTGACATTATTGTTATATGTCTGGTGGAATGATACTTAAAGAGGAGGCAAACAAATGGGGAGAATAATAGCACCTATGGGGTAGTAGTTTACACAGAAAAATAGTAGTTTCAAAGATTGGCATAAATTCAAAGGGTATGTTGTGCCTGCTGTTCACAAATAATTGATTTTTTTAAGAGAAATTTCTAAAAATTATGTTACTTAAATTATTTTTTATAGGTGGTTAAAACTTTCACAGGTTATATCATTTTCTTTACCTTTGTTTCTTTGAAATCTGTTTATTTTGAACAGTTTCCACTCTTTCTGCTGAATTTTTAAAAATATGGGAGCCATCTGGTGGTCAACAATTATAATTTTTCTTAAAAATTAAATAATGTTTTATTATAAAATAAAGTGCTGTCTAATTTTAAAATTTGGTAAGATCTTCTTTTTCCCCAGTAGAATTATTTTTTAGAAAGGCACTAATTCTATACTCTCATAGGCTTAGTCAAATAAATTCTGCGCATGAAACTTTTAAAATATATTGTTTTCACGGTACATTCCACTCATTTTTTACAAATATCAAATGGACTCTTCTTTCTATATTGTTCATGTATTTACCAAGAAGTAATTTAAATCATGCAAGGAGTTGAGAAAAATACAAATATGTCCTTGAAAGTTTTATAATATGTGAGTTTTTATACTTTTTAAAATAAAGCAAGTGATTTTTATAGAATATTCTTCATAAAGGGGAAGCTTTGGGAACAAGGTCCAGGATTCCATAAATATACATGGATATGGAAGATAATTTTAAAAGGAAAGACTTAAATGCAAAACCTTAACTATAAAAGTTCAAGTTCTGGCCAGTAATATGTGAAACATCAAAACAGAACTGACATTAATAGCAATTGTTGAAGTTCTACATACCTTGTTCACATGACTTAAAATAAGCTGCTCACCTTCTAAACTAGTATATTGAATGTATGTATATATGTGTGTATCTATAATACACACATATAAAATGTGGTCTGTTGTGAGTATATTAAAACTGACCATTTCACTCTAATTCTAATCTCTACCTCATGATTAAACTGTAGAATTCTTTTTGTTGTTGTTATTAGGTTCTGTTAACTGTTTTTATTGCTATTTAACACACACTGAATATTTACTCTATGGCAGGTTTTTGATTACAAGCTTTTATAAATAATCTCTTTAGGCTGGGGATAGTGGTAAGCACCTGTATTCCCAGCAAATCCAGAGGCTAAAGTGGGTGGAACACTTGAGTCCAGGAGTTTGAGGTCAACCTGTGCAACATAATGAAACCCCTTCTGTAATAAAATAAAATAAAATGATTCTGTTGAATCTATGTAAAATACTACCCAATGGGTACCATTATTCTCCCATTTATTTTCTGAAGCATATGCGGCTCAGAGAAGTTATGAAACATCAATACAAGTGAGTGGCCTTGGCTTTACCCCAATTCTAACTCCAATTTCTGTACTTTTATCTACCATTCAAAACTAAAATGGCCACTAGACACTCTAATCACTTGTAGTCTGTTCAACAACATAATTACGTCCTCAATCAGCTTTGAATTGGAAGGGAAAGCACCAGCCTTATAAGCCAAATCTGTTACTTATCTATCAGGTTCCATGGGAGGTAAAGTAATAAGGAGAAATGAAATATCATTGTAATTGTCACTGACTGTTTAGTTCATTAGGCACTCTTTCTTCCTTCTCTTCTAGAGCAAACTCTTTCCCTTCCACTCAGGGTTGGTTTTCTTCTGCTTCAACTCTGGAGGGAATGCCAATCGCGAAACTCTGGGGATTGGGCATGTAGTGCAGGCCTGGCCACTGTGACATGTCCAGGAGAGAGCAGGGGACCTAAGCCAGAACAAGCAAAGGCATTCCCTGGTATTCTTTACCCTTCTGGGAAGAAGGGTGGTGAGAGCTCCTTCCTTCAGATCTCCAAGTTGAAATGATATAGGCATGAAGCTTCACTCAACCCCTGGGCCTCTTGCCAGAACCCTCCACATGCACTCCTCAGTACTTGGGGAACAGAAGGGAATGAGATGAATGCACATGGCTACAAGAAACGAGAACTAACAGAAAATAAAAAGCCTCGAGACTTTCACTTGATCTAGCTAAGAGCTCTAAAGCAGTCTTATTTCTTCAGAACTTCCTTCAGTGTTTGAGCTACCCAGGAATTCTTCCAGTAAACTCGTTTGTTGGGTTTTGTTTTTGCTGTGGTTGTTTTGCCTTGAGCTAGTTTGAGTTGGATTTTTGTCACTTGAGCATAGGAAGCCATTAGACTGTACAATTACAAAATATTAGGTTCTCCTATGGTAGAAAACAGAGATAACCACTGTTACCCAATAGTATCTTTCGGGTGGGTTTTAAAATAAACAGTTTCCCTAGGAAAAGAGCCAGCATGCCTGCATATGGCAGGGAAGTGTGACACAAAGCACCAGACTGGTTTTGGCAAACACAGGGAGGAGCCAATTTCCAAAAGCTCTACAGTTTTAATCCCCACTGGCATGCAATGTTTGTTTGTATCTCACCCTTCTATGTGTAAAACTGGACTCAAAATTTGCACACTTAAGGAATCTCTCTCTCTCTTCCTCTCTCTCTCACACATACACACACACCCCTCTTCCTGATTTTCTTGATTTTGATATGATCTCTTTTGGGCCAGAAGTAATGCCTCCTAGAACTCTATCTTCCTAATCTACTAAGAAAATAAAGTGGTACACATATTGTAAGGAAAGTGTAAATGTGGATGAAAGCAGAACAAATTTAGCTATTGTGACTAGAGACACAGGATTCATTAAGCCAAAAATCATATGCTTTTGAGGTGAAGCCCTCTAGCTTGGTATCCCAGCTTTGCCACTTATGTGCTGTGTAAGCCATTTGCTCTGGATGGCCATTTTCTTTTCAATACAAGGGGTGAATATCAAGGTCAATGATATGGCTTGACTGTGTCCCCACCCAAATCTCATCTTGAATTTTCATGTGTTGTGGGAGGGACCCGGTGGGAGGTAATTAAGTAATGGGGGCAAATCTTTCCCATGCTGTTCTCATGATAGTGAATAAGTCTCATGAGATCTGATGGTTTTATACAGGGTAGTTTCCCTGCACAAGCCCTTTTTTTGCCTGCTGCCATCCATGTAAGATGTGACTTGCTCCTCCTTGTCTTCTACCATGATTGTGAGGCCTCCCCAGTTATGTGGAACTGTAAGTTCATTAAACCTCTTTTTCTTCCTGGTCTCTGGTATGCATTTATCAGTAGCGTAAAAATGGACTAATACAGTCAATTTCAAGATTGGCAATAATTTATAAAAAGAACCTAAAATAGATGCTCAATAAATGGCCAGTGTATTGGTGATTATAAATATTATTAATATTTGTGTGATTGTATTAACTCAGCATATACTTTTGTTAACCAAAACACTGGAATGAAACATATAGCAAAGAGAAAAAAATAGTTTGATTCCTTGTTTACCAATTTTGCTTTTTCTGGGTATTCTCCATAAGCTTCTTTTGAAAATAGAATGAAAACTAATAGTTCACAATCAAAACTGATAGTTGGAAAACATTAGTGATGAAGTCTAACAGAGTATTGCCATTATTGAAAACACATTAAATATTCTATTGTTAACTCTGTATTTCTTCCAGTAACCTTATCATTTAAACTAAGATATGTTTCGGCAAATAGTCTGTTTTTGTCTTGTTTCCCCTAACGTATAGTGAGAGAAATTTAAGTCTCAGAACCTAGACCTATAACATTTATGCATAAGATACACAGTGTATTATATAATCTCTACTCAATCATTGTTATGTATATATTTGAACAAAACTATTACATAAAAATATTTAATCTAAGAAGGATTTATTTTAAACAGAGTAAAGCCAAGTTTAAAAGTGATGCCCATTACATATGATAAAATAGTTCACTGGGTTCCCAACTTGCCTGCTTGTCGCAATCATGGGGGAACTTCAACAAATACTGACACCTTTGACTCACTACCCACCCACCGGCTAGATAATCATTCCATTATCTGCATTACGGTCTTGACTTTGAAATTTTTTAAAGACTTCCTGATGAGTCTAGTGTGCAGCAAGTTTAGGAAGCACTGGATTTGCTTCCTCACTATGTTTCTTTTCTTAGTGCTCAAGCAGTTTCTACCTGTTCTGTTTATTTTCTCTAAGAACAAGTACATTCATTACAGAAACTTTTATTTTATAATAGAAAATGAAAACACACCAAAGAAAACACCTTTTTTCAATCATTTAATTAAATTAACGTGTTCCACTTCTCCAGTGTTCAACACATTCTGATAGGGACTGATGAAGAAAATTTTTTAAAAAGATACAGGGCACAGATTCTGCTTTAAAAATGTTAAAAGAGGCCAGGCATGGTGGCTCCTCATGCCTATAATCCCAGCACTTTGGGAGGTTGAGGCCTATGGATTACTTGAGGTCAGGAGTTTGAGGCCAGCTTGGCCACCATGGTGAAAACCAGGCTCTACTAAAAATACAAAAAGTAGGCCGGGCATGGTGGCTCACACCTGTAATCCCAACACTTTGGGAGGCGAAGGAGGGGGGCGGTGGATCACAAGGTCAGGAGTTCAAGACCAGACGGCCCAATATGGTGAAACCCTGTCTCTACTAAAAATACAAAAATATGCTTGGTGTGGTGGCACGTGCCTGTAATCCCAGCTACTCAGGAGGCTGAGGCAGGAGAATTGTTTGAACCCAAGAGGCAGAGGTTGCAGTAAGCCAAGATCGCACCACTGCACTCCAGCCTGGGTGACAGAGCAAGAGTCCATCTCAAAAAAAAAAGTAGCTGCCATGATGGCATGTGCCTGTAGTCCCAGCTACTCAGGAGGCTGAGGCATGAGAATTGCTTGAACCCAGGATGCAGAGGTTGCAGTGAACCGAGATTGCGCCACTGCACTCCAGCCTGGGCGATGGAGTGAGACTCTGTCTCAAAAAAAAAAAAAAAAAAAAAAATTAAAAGATTGTTCACCTGATAGAACAATGATTAAAATTCTAAGTGTCTCTCTTCAGCAATAATAATCTTGAGAGAACTTAACCACTTGAAAACAGTGAAAATATTTTTAAATGCAAGTGAACCGCAATAACTGCAGCGACCAGAGAAGAATCCCCTCCTTCTTTTTCTTATACACACCAACATTTTCTTTTGCAAATGTCATTGAAGTGAGTCTATTTCTTCATCTGATGTCTAGAAACTACTTGACTGATTTTCATCAACTTTGGAGGTGACAAGACGGCTTCATATATGCAGCCATTCTCTAATTCATATGAATACTTTGTTCATTCCTTGAATCTACCATCTACTCCTATCAGTGCGAACACCATTAAATACCTATGCTGAGACTTTCACAGTTGAGAGGCATTAATATGTCTATAGGATTCATATTCTTTATATCATATGAACAGTGGAGGAAAGGTCTACATTTATACAGATTTCTTTACTCACTTCTAAAAATCCCAACTAATACCACAGCTTGGCATTAATCAAAGATTTCCAAGTTTTATGTCCCAAAAATGCAATCTTTATCTCAGGCCTATAATGAGGATTAAAGGTGATAATGAAAAAAAGAGTACTTAGCACTGTTCCTGAGACATAGTAGCCACTCAATAAATGTTAGTTCTCAAAACAAAGACGGTGTCCAATTTCACTCTCTTGAAATGATTGTGTTAATTTTAAGAGTGCTTATAAAAAATTCCTTGAAGTCATTTAAAAGAGAAGCACTATCTCACTTTATTGACATTATTGTCACCTACTCCCAAACTTACTGATTTTTTTAAAACTTGGAGTAGGCTTCCCTTAATTGGAGTTATTAGTATTTTAACAATAAGTAGTTGTAGATTCCTAAATGGTGGCCTAAAGCAGGTTGAGAAAGGGATGCATAGTTAGAAGTAGAATAATAGTTTACTGATGACCTTCATTAAGTCTTTACTCTTTTCTCAGCAAAGCTAGAGGAAACCAAAGTCATAGAACATCTGAACTCTGTCCAAACATCGGTTGTATTTCAAAATTTCAGGTTAGAATGCATAATATATTAATGCTATACAACTTTATTGTGTTCACTTTAAAATTTGTATTAAGTAGATTGCTACATTATGGTAATGTACTAAATTACCTAAAGCAAAGTAATACAATGATTAACTGACTATAAACATTGGTTTATGGTCAGTTTATAAAGTATTACAATGATTAATATTATGCATTTTCATAACAGTAGAAAATTGCAGGATGAAATATCTGTGGATTGACTCAGTGCCATTAGGAATAATAAAACAGTGGTATATAACTCAGTCTCAAGTTACATCTTGAGAGTAAACTTTGTTTTAAATCTTCTCCCTAAGTGGTCGGGAAATTCATTAATTTAAAATGCCCAATGCTTGCCAGACACAACGTTGAGAATACAAGTGTTCATACAAATATATCAGGCAAACTAGGGCTTAACTGAAGTTTTTTAAGCATTTTTCTTCAACGTTTTGTGGAAGAACAATGAGAAAACATCAGTTTTATTTGTTATGTTCTCTTAATGATTACAAAAGTAAGTAAAATGGGTATATTCAAGATTTAGGTTTTGCCTTCTTTCAAAAATAGGTTTGAATGAGTTGCAACTTTCAAAAATAATCTCTCAGATCTAGAGAAGCCTAGCTCATCTGTTCTACAACACAATGTACTAGACTGAGTCTTTGTGGAGAAACCAGACAACACCAAGAAAAAAGAAAGAGTTATAAGTTTATATTGTTCTATTGTGGCAAAGGGTTGGAATGTAGGTAGGCACCAATCAAAGGATTTGGGCCTCAGGGAGGAGGAAGTCTATAGAATTACGCTGAAGAATGCTGCAGCAGAATTGTCTAGATTTGACTTCTCACCTTGCCAGAGAACTGCTGTATAATCTTAGGCCGATTACCTTACTTTCCTCATCTCTAAAATGGATATAATATCTCTGTTTTGAATGGATTAAATAAAAATTGTGAAGTGACTGGCCCATAATAGACAATCAATAAATCACAGTTATTTTTATGAACATTATCATTATATGTATTACTACTTGATTATAACTAGTTGGTTATTACTGAATTCTAATGTCCCAGTAGAAAAAAAAGTAAAGTGAAAATTGGTATGGGCCCAGTCTAAGAATGCTGGCTGGCGAAAATGATATGACCTTGAGAAATTGTGCAAGAGCCTTAAATACATATGTTGATCATTTTATATTGCAGAGCCTCGGACTTCCATGATAATATCTGCCAAGTCTTTAGAAGAGTGTATGGAAGTGTTCAAGAACCTTTCCTGAAACAACTTCTACTTCTATTACAGACACTGCTTCTTCATGGTTATTCCATCAGATTGCAATCACTTATATGTTTTTTTCCACTCTTCCTTATATTATGAGCACTTTTCACGTAGGGGTTCATCTCTTTAATAATCATAGCTCCCAACACAATTGTAGGCTTATATTAGATGCTCGATAAAGATGAGTTAACATGTAAAGTAATGAATAAGGAAAAATAGAATAGTTTCAAATTAATGCATGTTACTGCTACTGTAAATTTAATGTTTTCATTTCTATTACTATTTATATATAAATTTAATTAATTTTTAACTTTCTTTGCTATCCATACATCTATTTATCTGCTCATTTGAAAATCTCTTTCCTGTTTCCTATTATTCAAAATATTAAAAGCAAATATTACTTAAATATTTAAATCACTCTTTTTCCATGTTAAGTTTCTCAGGATGCAGAATGTTGCTGTACACTGAGAAATATTAGGCTATACAAAATGGCTACTATAACGTAATGTTCTAGAAAATGATAAAAGTCAAACCCATTGGTTTTTGCTGCCAACACAAATTTGTCAATGTAATTAATGCCCTTTAGCCTGGGAGGGTTGTATGACAGGAAAAATGGCATCAAAGCCATTTTTATTTAAAAAATAAATTTAATATTACTTGATAATAAGGGAGCTATATAAGCAAAAATCTTAGAATTTTCTTTTTCTTTTTTTTCCTTAGTTTCACATCTTTCTACATAGTATCCAAATCCCAGTTGTTGATACTAATTTTCTTGCTTTCTTACCCTTAACAAATTTGGAGACAAAGTTAATATCATTAGTAGTATGTAAACTAATTCCTAAAGCAAAAGTCTCTAAAAGTGTGATCCATGTCCCATTTTTTATTGGTCTGCAATGAGGTAAGCACAGAAATTTTAATCACCTCCACGCATACCTTCAATGAGCAACATGTACAGTTTTCTGAGACTCTTCTCTCTTTTCCTGTTTTTTTTTCTGATTGCATTTATAAAAATGCAATTTTGTGTTTGTTGAATCTGATGATAAAAAATGAGGAAACACCGTATATTCTCACTCATAGGTGGGAATTGAACAATGAGATCACACGGACACAGGAAGGGGAATATCACACTCTGGGGACTGTTGTGGGGTGGGGGGAGGGGGGAGGGATAGCATTGGGAGATATACCTAATGCTAGATGATGAGTTAGTGGGTGCAGCGCACCAGCATGGCTCATGTATACGTATGTAACTAACCTGCACAATGTGCACATGTACCCTAAAACTTAAAGTATAATAAAAAAAAAAATGAGGTTCGTATTTTGTATATCTGTTCTTTTAAAGTTTATTTTCTAAGTAATTCATCTTCATTGTATTTCATAAAAGTGTCAGTCTGTGACAGATTGGAAACAACAGAGAGAAGAAAAAGAAAGCTAGTCCTCCACCACAGATAGTTTGAGAACCACCATCCTAGAGCATGGTGGCCTTTTCCCCACATTATGTATTTTCTTTAAAAAATATTTTTAACTTATTAAATAATATGCAATGCTCTTTTTTTTTTTTAACCTTCTCCAGGTACTGCATTCCATTTGTTATTTGTGTGGTCTTTACAGATGTTTCTTTAACAAATTGTAAAGCATCAAGACTAAATTTAACAGCAACAACAACCAAAAAAACAAATATGACAATATTATGTCCTGCTTAAAATGCATGAGTAGCATCTCCTTACATATATCTTTAATGCTTTTGAAGGCTTAAAGTTCCCTCCAATAACTGCTTCTGATTTTTGTTTTTGTTTTTGTTTTTTGCGATGGAGTCTCGCTCTGTCACCCAGGCTGGAGTGCAGTGGTGCGATATCGGCTCACCACAACCTCTGCCCCTGGGTTCAAGTGATTTTCCTACCTCAGCCTCCTGAGTAGCTGGGATTACAGGCATGCGCCACCACACCCGGCTAATTTTTTCTATTTTTAGTAGAGATGGGGTTTCTCCATGTTGGTCAGGCTGGTCTTGAACTCCTGACCTCAGGTGATCTGCCCACCTTGGCCTCTGAAATTGCTGGGATTACAAGCATGATCCACTGCGCCCGGCCTGTTTCTGATTACTTTTTAACCTGATCTCTAGCTTTCCACTCCAGACCATAGACATGTGCTCTCATCTCCAGGTCTCTGAACATATACTTTACTCTCTCATGGAACCCTCGTCTGTCTCTCTCTTTCTAAACACACACACACACACACACACACACACACGCACACACGTGCATATATATATATATATATATATATATACACACACACACATGATTCACACTTACTGATACCCACTCTCTCGAGGTCTTTAAGTGTCACACTACAGGGAACTTTATCCCGTGTCTTTGATCTCTTACTTGTGCTATTAGTACTGTTTTCTTTTCATCAAACTTACTATATTTGTAAAATATTTTAATAGCTCTTTTTCCCTGGATTATAGTTTTGGTAGGTCAACAAACCAGTTTTTGCCTTTGCTTTCATATTCCCAGAACTGAGGACACTGTGTGACACACAGTGGGTTCTCTGTATTTAGAAAAGCAAAAAGTGTATAAAAGAATGTGTGAAGTGGTAATTTATAATGACAAATTCTCATAAGTGCTTTTGTTGCTTCATATCCCTCTGCAATACCCCACATAAAAAGCCATTATAATAGTAACTTACAGAAAGAATACCATAACCAAGGGGTCTTATTTTGTCTTATCATTATTAATACTTAGATCTTCTCTCTATAGTACTTGCTGTACCAATAAGTCTATTAAAAAATTCAGTTTGTCATTTCTGACATTTTATTTTTCCAACTTATTAAGTGTATTGAACATTTAAATTCTGTTCCTCAATATGGTACAAAAACTTACTTATTAAGGCCAACATCAATGGAAAGGTTTAATAAAACCTCTGGAATTCAGGGTAGTTTGATCTTAATTTAAAATTGAACTCTGTGTAACTCCATTATTTCAGGTTCATTTACACTAACTTCAACTGCAGTTTAATCCTCAGTGCATTGCTTTTTTTTGCATTGGTCTTTTAAAATAATGCCTATTTTCTTTAATTCAGTTATTAATTTAACAATTAACTCAAAAATATGTTTCTATTGCCCATCTACCAGGAGCAAGACACTTTAATAAGGATTTTCACATAAACTTCATGCTCATGGTTCTCCTCTAAGGCTGTTTCTATTATTTCTGAGAGCTAAATCCTAGAATGATTAAGTAATTTGTATGAAAACAAGTAGCTAAACTCTGGGAGAGTCACAATTCAAACACAAGTTGTCTGACTTCATACCTAATACTGTTTCAAGTGCTCTTCTTATCATCATCACTGATATTTTCTAAAAATGCATATGACTTTTTCAGAAGTTCTTTTGAGATTTTAAGAATCTGAGGTAATCGCCCTCACATTATAATCTAAAAATCACTCAGCACATTCAGTAAACCAATTGGAAATCAATTGAAAGCAAAACATAAAAGAAAATGATTTGTACATAGGTAATTTTTTGGTAAAAAATTAATAATGGCTGACTGAGTCACATGTTAGCATGGCTGGCTTGATGGAAAGGAGCAATAGTTTAACTTACTCATAAGTCAAGTAAGTTGGCTTAATGACAGTGGGGAACAGCATACCCATACAATTTAAATTCAAACTTATGTTAATAGTTCTCAAAGCAGGACATCTAGAAACCTCTATATTTCTTCCAAGTGTAGTAGTATACCAAATGTGAGACACAGATGGATTTACTTGGTTTACTTTCCTATCCTATGTGACATTAATATTAGTCTTTGTGACAGGCCCATCAACTCTATTCCCTCTTCTACTTGAGTATAAAGGAAAAGAAAGGCACCTGTAGGGAATGTGCTTTCCTGTTACATGGAGGCCACTTACAAAGAAAGATTTCCAAAGACAGTGTTGTCCCTGCCCACAGAAATTGACATAACTCATGTTCTATAATCTAAGAATGTTTGTTCAGTTGCTTAGAACTTATTGCAAAGGTGACCAAATTAAGTATCTAATCATTCCTCCACCCATCAAGTTTTATCTTGCACACCCTATTAGGTGGCCAGCTGTGTCACCAATGTGTGTTATTGACCACAGGTAGGGTTAGATAGGAGAGTCTAGTTGGTCACAAATAATAGTTTAAATATGTAGCCTTCAGTTATTTGCCATTACACATGAAAGAAACTCTCATAACACATCTGTAGAAACCCTAATCATTTAAGCCAGCAATTATGGATAGTCTCTTAAACAAAAATTGTTAATTTCATTACATTTGCTCAAATAGATTAATCACCACTCACCTTTATATCAAATAAAAATGATGGTGTTAAAATCAATAAATGAAATACCCCTCAAACTATCAAGTAGATGCCTAATTTAGAATATATTTTTTCCTCTCATTACATGTCTTTTTGTCCGTAAGAATAAAAATCCTCTTATAAGGAAACCTCACAATATATAAACAAATAACCAGAAATTTCAACTAAGTTATGTTGTAATGAGGCAGAATGGCTGTTGCAAAAGGTACAAATGTTCTTCAGAATAACATTTACACAAAGTGGGTTTTGATTGTTGCTTTGATCACAGGGTTAGAAGTGATGAAGGAGGAAATCTTATCCACTACACAGACTGAGTGTGGAAACCTGTATTAAGCAATCTGATAAGCCTAAGTACAGAACATTAAGTCTCTAGAAATACCTTGCACATATACCTGAAATAGCAGAAAACAGAAATCTTCAGGCTTGCATAAATATATTTCCACTTTCAATTTATAAGAGCAATTACTACTATAGGAAAAGATATTTCATAAGGACATTCATAATGACAAGCTAAAGGTAATGATTCCTGCCCTCATGTTAGGCTATCAACTCCCTTCAGAGATGAAACCTAATCAATCTGTCATTATTGAACTGATGTTACATACATAATTCTAAAAAAAAAGCTACCTCATTTTGATGCCAATAAACTCCTGAAGATACAAGAATACAATCCTCTTCGGCAGGACCACTCTGGTTGACTTTGCCCCAAAAATCTGCAGAGAGAAATTTAACAGGCTGACTATAAAGCTAAAATACTTGTCTGTAGCCACATTCACATTAAAACACTGATTGTCTGAATTGTAAAAGCCACAACTTCTCTGTGACTGGAGTTGTTGTTTGTAACATGGGGTAACAACTGCCTTCATCCACCCAATAAACATTATTTTGGGAGATAATTAAGCACAAGGCACCATCCAAATGCTGAAAATACAACTTTGACTAAGGCACAGTCACCATCTTCAGGGATTTTAATCCACTGGGGAAGATATCCAAGTAAGGAAGAAATTACAAAAAGGTCTCAAAACTCTCCCACAATGGGGCAGGGTAGGTGACAGGGAGCATATAACCTTGCCTTTAGAGTAGGTGTGAGAGGTGACCAGAAAAGCTTATCCATAGGAAATGACCTCAGAATAGAAAATAATCAGGCTAATATGCTGGTCTCCCAGGCAGAAGTGATAATACATGCAAATGCTTGGAGGTAATTAAAGAAAAAAGCAACACACTCAAGCCACTGCAAGTTGTCCTGTGTGGCCCATTAATTCAGGGCCTGCATGAAGAGAGATGAGGCTAGAGACATAAGGAGAGACTACAGCATAAAAGTCTCTTGTAAACAATATGAATAGGTCTTCTTCCGAGAGCAATGGAAAATCATTTGTGGGTTTCAAGAGGAACTGACCTGATCAGATTTTAGGAAGTTAATTTTGGCAGGAGGGAAAGATGGACCCAGCCTCAGCTAAGCCTGCTGGAAAACCAGTACTGCAGCATAGGCAAAATAGAATAGTGGCAAGGGAGATGGAGAGACATTGATAATATCAAAGGATAACAAGGCAGTAAGATTTAAAATGTAATGGACATGGTAGAATGGGGAAGAAGGTGCCACTCCCTAAGAGAAGGTGAACAGGAAAAACACAGATTTATAAAGGTAGGTAAGATTTTCACTATGGAACTTGTGAAGTTTTAGGGCAGGACATCCAAATAGAGATGTCTTTTAGATACATAGACAGGGCTCCTCCTGAGGAGAGAATGCTGGGATAGAAATAAATATTTGATATGTATATATTCTGATTGAGGCATTCAAAGTGGATCAAGTTGCCTAAGGGATATAGTCAGATAAGCAGAGACAAAAAGGGAATGCACTGAAAACATAGCTATGTATTTAAAACCATTGAAGTCACGGGAAGAGATAGGAAGTACATGAGCGTATGTAGATGAGATAGGAAGACATTAAGGAGAGTGTGTTGTCATAAAAGTTCTAGTGGAATTTGTTAGTTTTTATTCCCAGCAGTCATTTCTTCTTCTTATGGTGTTACTACATGAACTTTGATATGAGTAAACCCTTCATTCCATTCTCAATCATGCTTTTTAGACTTCACCCCTAGGGTCTAGGAGTTGAACACATGAAATAGGCAAAACCTACTGAAGTTGAATACATGAAATATAAAGTTGAATATATGAAGTTGAATACATGAAACGTGAAGTTGAATACATGAATACCTATTGGATTTGAATACATGAAA
Source organism: Gorilla gorilla gorilla (assembly GCF_029281585.2). Classification (NCBI taxonomy): domain Eukaryota; kingdom Metazoa; phylum Chordata; class Mammalia; order Primates; family Hominidae; genus Gorilla; species Gorilla gorilla. The sequence goes on from NC_073230.2 coordinate 21,186,080, forward strand.
TAGGCAAAACCAGTCAGCTCATTCTCTCCTGTCTACAAGACATGTCTACAAAACATGTCTACAAGCTCATTCCCTCCTGGCTCAAGAGTGGGCACAGGACTCAAATCAAGAAATTGATTTTCTACTCAAGTCAATCGGTGTCAACACAGTTCATTTACAGAATTCTGAGTTACTGGGGAAACAGATTCTTCTGAACTGGTGTTGCAGTTCTGTGAGCCTGAAGTATATAACTTTCCTCCATCAAGTCTGAGAAGAAAGTCAAGACAAAACGTAACCAAGGGGGATAGATCCTACTGACATTACTTGAACCCTTTATCAGCAGGAGGTTACAATTTGAAGATGTTGAAGATGTTCATTCTCCCAAGTTCCTACCAAGAGTCATTATCCCAAATAGCTTCATGTTTCCTTACTTTTCAAACTCAAATCTACCTAGAAAACTGCTGCCATATTGATTTTCTTATTTTCATTATTTTAAACACTTTCATTATTTTAAACACTTATTTTCTTATTTTCATTATTTTAAACACTTTCTTCTGGCTATAAGATAAATATAAAATTAGGGGGAAATTGAATATTGAAGAAACAACAATAAAAAGCATAAAAATTAGTACAAACCCCACTACTCAAGAATGCTGTTAAAAGTCCAATATAAAAATAGTATTTTAAATTGTATACAATAGTATGATATAACTAATTTTTTAAAAAAACAGATACACACTTCTGCCAAAAACAGAAAAAGACCATAAGGAAATGTGTTAAAATGTCAATTTAGGCTGTTTTGAATGATAAGAATGTAGATGAATTTTCTTTTTGCTATAAGAGTTAATATGTCTTCTCTGCATATTACATTAAGAATGAATTTCAGGGTTTTCTTCCTTCTCAATATGCAGTGGTTCAGTTCAGCTCTTTCTCTCAGAAACTGGGGAGATCCAAAAATGAGTGTCAGCATCTATAATTCTCCCTCTGTCTCTAAAAAGGCATAAATGTTATGGTTGAAGTTACAAGTACTTCAAGACAAAGTTGGTGTTATAAAAATAAAAAAGTACATAGATATGTATTTACATACGAGAGATATATATATATATATCATACAACAGAACAGTCTCATGCCACTATTAGGTAGGTGTGTGGGATTTAGAAATCTCCAGCCACAAGAGGTAGGTTATGACAACAGACCATGCGTTTCAAAATGTTGTTTTAAACAAGTGAGTGTGTATAAATTTATTGAGGGTTGGATGGTGACATATGGAATTATCTATGTGATTTGAAAAATGAATACTCGGTCAGAGGTTACAGCTCTAGAAATTGTGAGACTAACACCAAGCAGCTTAGGCAAGTAATTTTTGTCTATTTTTGTAAAGTAAGGAGGTTTTTTTTCCTGTTCCTAAAATTAGGAGGAAATAATATTTTGCAGAGCTTAAAATTAGTTCTCTGTTTGAAGCTTTCAATATTTTTCAATGAGAGGAAATTTTTAAATAAATTACATTCTGTAAAATTAAAAATAAACTTCATAGAAAAGTACACTAAAACAAGCCCCAACATCCTTTTTAAATAAGAAGGTGAACTGTTAATGCAATGACATCTTAATTTACACACAATTCTCCATTTAGCTGTTTGAAACCTAATAATAACATTTGAGCAATAAATTATGTATCAAATGTTTCCTCTTCTGATAGCCCACCAAAATATAGATTCAATGTGTACTACTGCTGAAAGTCCAAGTGAGATTTAAGATGACTCCCAGATATTTTAATTCCATGATATAAATTAATGGCTTCAGCATATATTCTAACATTACACTTCTCTTTACAAGAGTTCTTGCAACAGTTCATGACTTCTAACCAGGGCTGATATTAAATTCATGCTCTGGAGAAACATAATTTTAACCTGTCAAATGCTTCAGATTCTTTCCAAGATAGAACAAGGATTAATTTCATTTAAAGCAATAAAATTTACTGCATAAACCAAAACTTTGTAGAAATTCTATGAGATTCACTGACTGACCCTTGAATCAGAGATGCCCTTAGCATGAAGGGTGTATGCTACCCTTCTTTTCAGTCTACTTCAGTCCCTCCCATAATCCAGAGACCAGCTTTCCACCAGGTGTCTCAGGATGTTCTCCCCTTTATATATGGGCTTGTCTCAAAAACCAAAGGAAAGTGAGAGTTTTGTTTTGCCTTTTAATGAACACATGATTAAACTATTAGTTATTATTCAGTATGTATATTGTGATTTCAAGACTCCCCCAATAAATAATTCACAATATTTCTTATGCTGCTGTGGAGTAGCTCATTTACAAAAGAGGTGTCTGTAGTGCTTTAGACAGCATTGACTGAAGTACAGCCTTGTGCAATTTTAGGGGGTCCTAGGAAGGGGCTAAGATTACTTTTTTTCAGGCTCTCCTTTCTCTTTAAAGCCTCTGGGTATATTGATCATGTTCAGGCCTCAAATATCAGTGGGGTGTGGAAGGAGGTGAGAGGGAGGTTATTCTACCTTGTAACATAGTTATCCCAAACCTCCTTCTGGAATTTGACTCCTGTTTGAACTTAGGGAGCAATTAAAATACAGTCATGCCAACTCAGCCCCAGCCAAATGCTTTACACTTTTCTACTACAGGAATGCTCATCTCTTAAGCCAAGATTCCAATCCTTGTTTGTCCCTAGGCTGGAAAGCCACATCACTGACACAGCTGTTGAGATGAAGCGGAGATAGTGGAGTGGAGTCTTGACCTTTTACTCACTCTCTAGCACAGCCCATAAAGGGCCTGCATGAAACTTTGGAACTTTCTGAAGCACTGGGTGAAAACCACTAATCTAAAATGTTCTTCCAAAGTCCTTCCAGGTCCTAAATATTTGCATTCTATATAACACCATACTACTGGTTTTTATGAGCAACGTGTTCTTCCTTATTTAGTACGGCCCCTCACATTCAAATATATGGGAGCTGCATTAGGAACCAAATTTCCAATATATTCACTCTGGTTTGGGGACATAATTGTACAGCAGATTGTGTCACCAGATCTCTGATACATCAAAATGTCAAAAATTTGGTTACCTCTTATGGGATAAAGTAGAAGATTATGGTAACAGGTAAATATAAGTAACTCTCAGAAAGCAAAGTTTGAAGGTGTTTTATCTATTGAATATGCTAGCAAATTTTCGCTTTCTTTTAAATGAAGATTAGGAAGGCCCCCACCAATATGCTACAGTGCCCTGATGCCTACGTCTACTGCTGAGTAAATACTCAGCTTTGCTCATCTAACTGGACCAGCATATTTGTCTGGAGCTGATGCTGCCCTCTGGCTGCCAATGTGAATTAAATCCTTACAGAAATAACTAAGCTTCATCACAAAGAAGCAAGTTCAGTTTTGGAACTGAATCTTTGATAAGGTTCTCTGAGAAGCCCTCATTCTGGATCATGAAGTCAATACTCACTTCATACTCTCTTAACAGTATAGCACTTCTAAAGGGCAACATCTCAGCTCCCTCTGTTTCTAGCACTCAATATTGCCAATGAAAGGAAATTTTTTAAAAAACCATGTTCTGTAAGAATAAAAATAAACAAACTTCATAGAAAATCACAATGAGACAAATTCTTTTACCAGTGTCTCTGGCTTTCACATGTTTTTGCATAATGAAAGGGCTAATATAACATAACAAATCCTAAACTGTTTTCACAAGGAGTGGAAAAAAGATGTGTAAAAGTATGCTCTGTCTTGCTTCCTTCTGTTCACAATGTATCTAAATAAAACAAATGGTGTTCTTGCTCTTTCTGTCTGTTTCCCAATCTGTTTGGATAGTAGCCACCATCCCGCAGCCAACGATAATATCTGACACTTCCTGACATCATGAAAGCCACCATCTGTCTATCACCAAAACCCTGTACTTTTTAAAGACTACTTGGCTTGATCCTTAATGAAGCTTCAAGTTGAATGCACAGATCGCTTTAGAAGGAATACAGGGAATAATTGACACAAGGTATCTGTATAAAATCACGTTCTCATTAGATTCCATTTGAAAACGTAAAATGAAATATTAAGGCCCCTTTCAGGCAGAAAAAGCATGGTTTACTTTCAATTGTGTTTCATTTCCGATTTGCCTGTGAAAGTTTAGACAGTGTTGAACACCAGGAATAAACCTAAACTAAAGCCTAAGCTTTAAATTCAATATTTTCAGTCTTGTAAAATTAAACAGTTAGACATGACTTTGCAGTTTGTATACTTGAGCTATGAAAAAAGAAGAAAATCCATCAATTATTTTTCCAAGGCTTGAGAAAATCATGCCATTTAAAACTGAATCAACTTCTTCTTTAACACCTGAACGATTATCCAGGAAACAAAAGAAGGTTCTGTATGTCTTCACTTGTAAATGTCACAGGTGAACACAAACAACCCTGTGCTGGCAATGTCAAGTCACTCTTTGTTTTATTAAACTGTTGTACCTCTATGTGTGCAACAAGGGAATTAGTTAACAGGGGAGACTGTGGAAAAATATAATAATTCCTAGGTGATATTAAGTTCTCTCAGAAAAAGTAAAGCTTTCCAGGGAGAAGACAGAATAAATACACAACTTTCTTGACTGCACTCCAATGTTGTGATTTGTGACACTGATTTCACACTAATGTCTTTCTTTTTCTCTCCTTACTCCAATGTTGTCCTCTGGTTCCTTTTAACAACCTCATAAATCCAAATTTTGTGAAGTCATAGATATTTATCTGATAGTCAAAAACGTGTATGTATGTAGAATACACACTATATTCACTTATATATGTGTGTATGTGTGCATGTATGTATACAGGAAAGAGAATGAGAGCGCTATAGAGGCAGACACAGAGAAACGACGTGTGTGTGTCTGTGTGTCTGTGTGTGTACGTTTAGATCAGCCATAAGTTTATATCTTAAACTGGGGGAAAGATATGTATAAAGTTCTGTTACAAAGTCCTTATGAGAGTTGAAGTTGCATTTCTCCAGAAAAAAATAGCTTGGTAAAATAAGATTTATTATGTGCTTATGCTATGGTAGGTACATGGTCATGCACTTCATAATCGTCATTTCATTTGATTATATTTGTTGGGCAATATTACTATCCCACTGTTTTGAAGAGGTAATTGAGGCTTATAGATGGTAACTTAACTTGCTGAAGATCCCACAGCTAGTAAGTAATAGATACTGGATTCAAATCAAAATGGTGTGATTCAATGCCTGTGCTCTCTCCCACCACCACTGTACAGTATCCCTTGCTTAGACTGTGTACCCTCATACAGTCTCTAGCTATGAGATTATAAAACTTGGCACAGTAGGGAAAAGGGGGAAAGTGGACATCAAAATACCTTCATCCACATGAGTGACAGCCTTCCAAATCATCATCATGAAAGTCTAAGCACTTATTTTTCCAATTTAGTTGATATTTTGGAAGGGCAAGTGACTCTAAGCCATTTTATCAGCTTTAAAAGAAAAGATCATGTTGCATTTTGCCCCCATATTGGATTTATAGAACAAGCCCCACCTTAGCTGAAAAGCAGCCTCATTGCTATTCTTTGTCTGTCCACTCTACATCACTATGTTTTCAGATGGACAGTGAAGAATGAATTATCCACTTGAAATAACAGTGAGGGAGGCAGAATGGTTCACTTGAGTAGATAGTCTATCATAACACTAGACTCTTACTCCACTCAACGCACCGGGATCCTTAAAACCAACAGATGCTTGGGGAGTTGTATTCAACATGTTATCCGAGGTTCTTCCTAAGAAACTTGTCATGGAAATAGCTGTCATTTTTTTCTCCCAAACTAATTCAGAGTAAAGGGTATATCTTCATATCACTGAGTCTTCTACTTTCTGCTTGTCACCTAACCTATTGAAAAAAGAAACATAAAAATATACACCCTTGAGCTGAAACATTAGCAAAACCTGCAGCTAGTCCTTTTACTGTGTGTGTCTTGAATTGTACTGGGACTCTCCATAGACATTTGATTTTATTCATTAGTTTAATAACATTTAATTGCTCCTCATTTGTTACATGCAAACACATTCATTTCATGTTACACTTCCCTCTACTAGAGAATTCAGGCTCATGTTTCGCAACCTGGAGATGGGGCACTGTAGTTTTTAGAATAGAAATAACACATCAGAAAAAAATGAGAGCAGGTTGTTTAAATAAAAAGTGAATAAATTGTTCAGACCAGCTGTTTGGATTTGGAAAGAACTTTTCTGTGTTGATTAAAACCTCTTAATTTGTTTTGTGCTGCTGTGAAAGAGCAGGGTGTAAATAAGTTGGGACCAGAATGCCCTTCTCTGTCAGAAGTACTTGGTCCAGCCCAAAAAAATATGGCCACCTCAGAATGTCTTAATCTTTAGAATAATGTAGGAAAGTGGGGTTTTTTTTTTACTTTAAAAAGATTCATAATGTTAATGAAAAATAGTTGACATTTTTAAACAATAAAAAAATTTCCAGAGATTACAACATACATATCCTACAGTTAAAAAGAAAGAAATGAAATGAAGCTAAACTAATAAATAAATAAATAATACCATAAGGAAATAAATAAAAACTGACTGCTAATATTTGCCCATCATCATCCTTTATATCCTCACCCTTTAAATCTTAATGCTTCTTCCTACATAGATTTATTATGTTTAGGTTTTTATTAATTCTAGTCTACAAAATGTCTTCAAATAAATGTATTAAATACTAGTCCCTAAGTATTATAAGAAGTATCTTAAGAGATTCTCATTTATCTATCTAATGTCATAAATTTGACCTTTCTAGCATTCTTTTAAAAAATAACACATAATGGAAGATATTTAAATAAAGTTTTTGTGAGTATAAACTGAAAGCAATAACCTTTCTTTATACTAAATTACTATAGAGTTATCATTCATACAGCATGACTTTAATTTACTTGTTTAAAATTTTTTTAAAACATAAAAAGCAGAATGATTTTTTAGCCTATTGATGAAAATGGTTTTAAATTTTATACCATGGTAATTATTGTCAATTTTTGCTTCTATAACATTTTTCAGTGGTATGCTCACAAGATAAAATACAAAAACTGGTTTCCACAGAGATCTCCTGGAAAAAGCCCTATACCTAATATTCTTGTTTGGAGGAAGAAACTAGGAAAAACATCTGTCATCTCCTCACCAGGTTGTTTTTTGTTTTTTTTTTTTCTACTAAGCTGTTGTACAGAAGCCATTTATTGAGTATGCAGGCTATTTTAACAGTGACTTGCAGTATAAGGGTGGGCTAGAGAAAAGAAGAAGGAGAGAAAAAGCATTCATTATTCATAAATATTATTCAACATAAACAGCCTCAAAGATATTTATAGAAATACCTAGAGTATAGGGAGCTGTGTTGTGGGCTGTATAACTTTCATTAGTTATGGAAATTTACCCAGGCAAGTTAAATGAAAAAAAAAAGAGTGCATTAAGAATGTTTATCACATTTGAAAATATGACCTAGCTTTAATATAGTACAGTACTCTTCTGGACATCTATATTTAGACTTCTTAATCGCAGGTAGCAAGTAGAAAAGTAAGTACTTTACAGAAAAATACAAGTGCTGGTTTCACTGCTTTCATGGAACCCAGATAAATGTAACAACGTTAAAGGTAAAAAATAAAAAATGTACACTGTTGTACAATATACACATGTTTATTGCTGGGCATTTAAGAAAATATAGACGACCAAATGGATAACAGAAAAAGGCTCATAAAACATAAAATATAGGTTTTAGTGTATATTCTTCTAGTGTTTTTCTTTTCTGTAAATTCTCTGAAAAAAGATATATGATCTTAATGGAACATAAATCACAAGGATATGTATCTGTCTGTATATATCTGCTTGACCCAACATGTCCAAAGAAATCTGTTAATTTTGTCTCTGGATAGGCAACTTATCTTTACCATGTTCAACAATTTTATCCTTTAATGAAATTAATGCATATTTTAGTGATTCTAAGGAAAATGTCAATAGTAGAACATTGATTCAATAGTTCTTTATCATTATTTTCTAATTGAAATTTTCTTATTTTTCTCATTGGAATATCTGTCTTCATTTCTCTACTCAAAAATCATAGCATTCTGTCAAAACTCAATTTAAGTCACATATCCTCTATAAAACCTTTCTTTAAGCATTGTCCTAGTTTCCTGTGACATCTTGATTTGTGTGTGTGTGTGTCTGTGTGTATTTTTGTTGTTTTGTTTTGTCTTTTGGCTTCCCAGTATGTGGTAAGGACTCTGATAATGTTACTGTTAATGCCACGATGACAATTTCAGGGTTTTTTTCTAGGTTCCCAATTTATTTTATCCTTTCTCAGCCTCACAGTCTTAGGTTTATTTGCCCACAGAATGACTAATTTCTACTTGTAGGTTTTTTTATTTTCAAGATTTTTTTTAAAAATGTCTTTTTTACAACCAAATCAGTTACAAAGTTTAACTTATGTGGCAACATATAGTTTAAATCTATCATGCAAAACTTTATTGGCTTTCTTAGCCTAACAGGTTTCTGTCACCCTTGTTTTAATACTCTTTATCCAGAGCTATACATAATAAACAGTAGTAAAAAAATATTCAAAGACATTATATATTTAGCCTGTCCCCAAATAAGGAAAATCTGAAAGACAGAAGAGCATAATGACTCTTTTGACATTTCCTCATTAACCTTATAAAAATATAAGCTTTATACACTTTTGAATTGATTTCACAACTTACTTATCAATGATTTTCTAAATATAGCCATGTATGTTTTCCATGGAACTGTATTAAAAACCCCTTGCTATTTTAATCTAAATAATTCAATAACCTTGTAACACTACAAAATAAACAGATAACTTATTATAATGAGATGATGATGTTGACTTTTATAGGTTGTGGAATGATCATTATAGAAATTATTACACTTTATACCTTACACCTTACTGCTAAGAAATTTAAAACAGAAACTAGAATACAAAGTAAAATGTGATAATTTAACTTAAATGTATTCAAAGATGGAATAAATAAATAATGTATATATGTCTATACAATCTTTGGCATTGTTTTTTTGAAAAAATCATCTTTTCAACAAGTAGATTGAATATCAGAGGTTTTTAATCAAGTGTATGCAACAGGTGTCTGTGCTATTATTCTTAAAGAGATAAATGAAACTCTGATTTCAGTGCTACAGTCAAAATACTGCATCTTGCAAAGTGCATATCACAATTTTAAGTTTCTACAATGTTTTATATTACTTGATTTAATCTATTTAAGCAGTGAAGCACATGGGGGAAGTTCCTTTACAAATTTTACCTCTCCTAGTATTTTTCTTCCTCAAATACTGTTCCATTTTACAAATCAAAACAATTGCAATGTGGACATCTGAATGCAGACACTCTGATTTGCAAGAAACTACATTTACAAAAACAAAACGCCAGGAAATGTGAGAGGGAAAAGAGCTGCCACCCAGAATCCTGTAGCTAAGCAACGGGATGTCTTCTCTTCAGTAACCAAATTATCCAATCACCCCCTGTGGGCCCCAGAGCTCTATAGGATTTCCATCGTTTGACTTTAACTTAAGCCGTTTCTGGGCTCTTTAACCTCAAGCAATCAACCGTATGTTGTCAAGTTTATGGGGTATGAATTTCCATCTCAAAATTGGTCACAGCAGTCCTTCTGGAGGTTCTAGTCTCTAACAAACCATCTTATGGAATACTTAGTAGAACTGATCAAAATAACATGAATGAAACAATATAGGTATTCATGAATAAGAGCAGCTACAATGAATGACGATTGATTATAAGTAAGATGAGTTATTATTCAAAGTCCCAATGAATTCCTTTCCACATGGAGATTTTCCAGTGTTAAACATAAGAAAGGGTGCTTATTCCTAAATGTATGTATTAGTGACATAATTGCTTGTAATAGCCCACCAATGAAATTATTTTCTAAGAGAAATCACCCTAACTAAGCTCTCATGGTTTGTTTTTTGGTTTTTTGTGTTGTTGTTGTTGTTGTTGTTTTTAGTTCTGGAAAATACCTTTAGAAATGTATACATATGCCAGACACCTAGGACTTCTGGAACCTGGCAAACCACCTTTTTTTAGGAACAGTGCCATCATAACAGATGGGTGTTAGTGTAGGCATGCCAGGGAATCAAAATGTACATCACGTTCCACTACAAGGGGGTAGAATCTCATCCAGAAATACCCGTCTGTGCCACTGGCTAAAGGAATATTCCATTGCAACTCTACCTTAGAGCCAGCACTTAAAACGATAATTTCTAAAGCCATAAAACAGATTCCCCTCCCCCACACTTTTTTGGCTTTTGAGTGTAAGGATTCACATTCTACTGGGAAAAGTAGAATGGGAGCCATTGAAATGAAAGTTTAAGCAGTAAAAATGCTATTATGGCCCATTTCATTTTTCAGCTGAATGGCTTACCTAAATAGAAAATCCATTTTTGTGGAAGCAGGCATATAATTTCTGTTAAATAGAACCTGGGAGGTCCTTTCTGACTTAACAATTATTTCGAAGTATTTTTTTCCACTTTTTGGAACCTGTAGAAATCCATTTTAAAGTGAGAATAGTTTCACTAGAACTGCCCTACTGAACAGAGTTATACTGACAGCCATAACTAAATTGATTGCACAGAACCCATCCTTTGGTGCAAGGATGCTCACCAACTGCAGTCTTAAATAAGCTATTTGCAGAGGTTCTGGCTTTGACTGGAGTATAACAGAAACATTTCGTGAAATAATAGAAATTTTGAGCCTTTATATTGTTGGTTTCCTGTCTGCCTTGAATATATGAATTCGTAACAACTACCAAAGCAATCTTTCATTTTTTTTTTTCTTTTTTTGAGACCAAGTCTCGTTCTGTAGTCCAGGCTGGAGTGCAGTGGCGGGATCTCCACTCACTGCAAGCTCCACCTCCCGGGTTAAAGCCATTCTCCTGCCTCAGCCTCCTGAGTAGCTGAGACTACAGGCGCTCACCACCACACCCGGCTTATTTTTTGTATTTTTAGTAGAGACGGGGTTTCACCGTGTTAGCCAGGATGGTCTCGATCTCCTGACCTCATGATCTGCCTGCCTCGGCCTACCAAAGTGCTGGTATTACAGGCATGAGCCACCACGCCAGGCCACAGTCTTTCATTTTTATAATAAATCATTCATGTGTAATTAGTTTTATTCTGATCATGATGCTGAAACTAAATGTTTTGGTCTTGGGTGATAATGGAAGCTTAAAGGTAATATCAACTACAAAGAGAGTTTTTAAATGTTTGGCCTGAATATTATCAGCTTAAAATTTGCACTATTCTATACCTGTTTCCCTTACATATCAATTACTACTATATCACATTTCATTGGGTAGGAATAATAAATATTTTCATTAAATTACTTTAAGAGATCATCAATTAATATACATTTTCTAATAATTATTAACATAAATACTTTTTAAGATGTATTTTAATGCAAACTAAAGAGCTTTAGATACATTCTGAGTCACAGAATAATATCAAGAAGCATTATAATTTTATGTCAATCCCCACAAATCATATAGCCTTAAAGATGACTTTTTAAATTTGTGACTTTTTTTCTTTTAGTTCTGCAGGATTTTTTTTTGTTCTTATTGTTGTTAATAAGGAATAACATCTCTTTTCATAATTATAGCAACAAAGTTTAGTTAAACAAATTCATCAGATTTTAGTAAATGATAGCATTCTAACTATCAAAACAGTTATACCTAAATATATTTGGTACATGTTGTAAAACTATATTTATTGTCTCAAGAGAAAATGAAATCTGGTTATTAAGATATATCAAGACTCTCCACTTTTTAAATTAAGAATAAATCAATTATTCCTGGTGGAATTTCCAAAACTAATACTTCATCCATCAACCTAATTAGTAATTAAATATATCAATAGCATTGAAAAGAAGAGTGGCATATTAGTTAAGATGCATGAACTATATAAAGGTACAATTCTCTTTTTAAATGCACATATCCCAACAAAATTTCTTTCACAATATGGCTATAAAATCATATGGTGATTAACAACTGTAAAACTAGACAAAATTTTTTCACTGTTTTCAGAATATATTACTCCTTTTGGTAAACTGCTATGGAAAAAAAAGTGCAGCTGTCACATACACAAAGTTATCTCCCATTGGCTATGAGAATTATCTAAATGTTACTAGCTTTCATTTGCTCTTGTCATTTGCAAATGTGCCAAGTTGACTAGCCTTTCTATTAAAATAAAGACTACCTTAGCCAAACAAGAAATTGGACAGATTCTCAGCTTTGTCTGAAAACATGTAGAGGAAAAATACACTAATGGAAGCAGCATGATTCTTCATTATGGACCCCTCCAGGTCTTGAAAATCATCCAAGGAGCTATGTCATCAAATGTTGAAAATCTTCCAAGGATCCCTTCACACACACCCTTTTTAAGTGGTGAGTTCCAATCAAATGTTTTCTCCACTGAACATGGAGAGAGGGGTTTCTGAAATGAGGCCCATTTTCTAAATCTTGCCCAAGTTCTATCCGAGCATTGACAAAAGATCCAATATAATATTGTTGTCACTTTTTAAGGATGGAAGAACACCTCCAAGGAAGAAGCAACTTATTGTCATGATTTTCAAGGACACATCTTGCCTATTATTTGACGGTGAATTCTGTCTTTGTTTATGTGTATATGTGTGTGTGTGTGTGTGTGTGTGTGTGTGTATACACACATATATACACACGTATGTATATTTATATATTTCCTTCAGCCTTGAGGAATGGGAATATTCCAAGGTCTCTTTCTGTCAAGCATCCCTTCACACTTATACAGACATCATAGACGTCACCTTTTTTACTACAAATATATTTCCAAATAGGAGCCTTCAGGATATGAAAAAATTTTGCCAACAAGGCATAACTCCCAATTTTATTGTTTTTATTTTGAAGTTGCATTTGTTTCAAGTACTGTAATGCAGTATTTATCCATATACAGCAGAATATTATAAACCATCCATTATAATGTTTATTTATATACATTCAGACAGTTTCTACTTATTCCTTACTTTTCTAAATGAAATTAATCAAATAATAAAAATTGGAATAGGAAAGGAAAATTATGAAATTATACACCATAAGTTAAAAAATTGAACTTGAGATAGAGTCGCTGGACACAAAAGAGCAGTTTGCAAGTGTCCTGAGATCATAGCAAGAGAACCTAGGCTCTGGATATACCCAAAAGTGCTAATGTCAATAATGTCAGAATAAATATTCTCAAGGAAAGAGTAAAGCCATCAGTATTGTCTCGAAGTCACTTCCAGAACCACAGTGTGCCTCCTGTTTTGTTGCCTTTGTTTTTTGGTAGCAATTTTCTCTTCAGAATCTTAAACCACGGTGGTACTTTGAATTTGCATAAGTTGCTTTTCTGCTCCTATGTAAGAGTGTCCAGGTAACAAGTTTTGACAGAGGTTTTAGAGCATCCAGCTGAGCACAGGTAAATTAATCAATTTTGCATGAGGTGACATTTGGAAGATAAAAGTATTCAAGATTGACAAGAATGAAGCAAATATAGTATCCAAGACAAAAGACTAAGCCATTGGTGGAATAAGGTTATCTTTAAGATACCTGCTAAAATTGGTGATTAAAAACTTTTTCTTTAAAATTTGGGAAGTCATGGTAAGATATCTTTTTTTCTTTAACATGGCTTAATTCATATCCTTAGTAGTATAATTAGTCATTTGAAGCTTCTATTTCACGTTTGAGGATTATTCAGAGTAAAAGCTATGGAAATTTAGAAAATTGTGACAAAAAGAAAATATGAGTCAGAATCCCACTGCCCCAGCATGACTACTTTGATATACTTGCTTTCATTCTCATGTTTTATATGGTTGTAATCATATTATGTTGCTGTCTGAATCTATTTTTCTACTTACTATCAAAATCATTTAACATTTTGCTCATTTTTCGCAATGATACTTTTTAATTACTGCCTAATATTCTATTAAGTGAATATGCCACTGGAAATTAAATGATCGCTTTTTCATATTGTTTAACATTTAGCTTTTATAAGTAACAGACTTGTCAGTAATTGAATTTCCTTCCTCATTTTTTAAAAATACAATTTTTGTTTGGAAATAATTTTAAATTTATAGAAAAATGGCAAAGAGAGTAGAAAGAGCTCCCTACCCACTCCTCACCTGAACTTCAGTTACTCCTAATATTATCATATTACATTTTCAGGGTTCACTTGTCAAAACTAAGAAAAACCAACATTGGGACATTAATATTAACATTAAACTCCATACATTATTAGAATTTCACCAGTTTCTCCAAATAATTTATTTTTAATGGTGCTGTACATTGGTAAGGAAGAAAAAGTAACTAGACCATGACTATATAAAGCTACCAGAAGACAAAAATGGCCTTTCAGGTTATTTTGATCAGTTTTTATGTTGCTTATCAAAAGATCAATAATCGCCATTACTTTTTAAGGCCAGATATTTTTATTCTAAAAATCTAATAATTAGTAAAAAGAAATAGGCACTATTAAATAAACTTTAAAAGTACAGATATGTTCCTATTCAAATTCAAATTTCTAAAATGTTATCTAGGAAAAAATATTCAGTGATATGTGAATACATTTTGGTGTATGTGCAGATGGGCAATCTTTATTAAACCCCAATTACTTGCTCAACCCTCTCCCAGGCACTGCAAAAGGAAAATAAAATATATCTAAAATACTTGACTCTTCTCTCAGAAGCTTAAAAATCTGAAAGACATTAAACAATACTATGCTCAAAGATATATACTAAAAAAGATGTACACAAAGTATCTTACAGAAAAAGGAAAATTTTTACCAGAATTTCTGAACTTTCTTTGGAGTTATGTTAACAATTTCTAATAATTGTCAAGTTATCGAACGCTTACTGTGTGACATCAACTGCTGGGCAATTTATTTACTCTCCAAACAACTGACAACATATAGCTCTACAAAAACAGCTAATTCAGTCCCCCCAGTTCAATGAATTGCAGGCCTTGGTGCAAATTTCTGGATCAGAATGAAAACTGGTGGGCCCCAGGAAGATGCATCTGACAGAAAAATAATAATGACTATTATTTATTGAGCACTTATTCTGTCCCAGGCATGTTTTTATGTACTTCACATGTGTTTACTAATATAATCCTCTTGACAATCCTATGATGCAAGATCTACTATTAGCTTCATTTAAAGTTGAAGAAACTGTAGCACAGAAAGTTACGTAATTGTCCAAGGATGCTACAGTAGTTAAGTAGAGAAGTTGGAATTCAAACCAAGGCTGTCTGATTCTAGAGACTGGGCCCATGACTATCCCTCATGCTGGAGAGTAGAAACTGGGAGGTGGGGGAACTTAGAGGGAAGAAGCCATCAGACAAAAGGGAAATGAAATTAATTGACTAAGTTCAAGAGATCTATTGTACAACATGGTGACTACCATTAATAACAATGTGAGAAATTAATTGGCCGAAATGAAGTAGATGCCTTTGAAATGTAGGTAAGAATGATTAGATTTGAGACAAATGTATACCAAATTGTATCTAATTTTCACAATAATATAATAATCAATAGAAAATTAGAATGCTACTTTGATCATGTAAAGCCTTGGATTTAAAATTACATGGATTCTCCTTCTGTTTCATATGTCTCCTCTTGATTTAGCCTGTTTTTTGTTTCTCTTAAAGAGATGGGGGTCCTGCTATGTTGCGCAGACTGGCCTTGAACTTCTGGCCTCAAAGAGATCCTTCCACCTCAGCCTCCAGAATAGCTGGGACTATAGGAATGCACCACTGCACCTGGCCTGGCCTGTTTTTATAGTATTAACAAACAAAAGATATACACTATACCATTTTCACTTGTAGCCAAATAATGTAACAACAATTACAGACATTAATTTAACTAACCTTAGATCTAGTTTCACATGTTCATAACATCTTTCCTTTTGTTTTTAATGTGTTTTCCAGGCCATTTTGAAAATACTCACTATATCTATGTTTTAAATTCCGTCCGTTTGGTCAGAATCTAAATAGTTGTTTTTGGAGCCCCCTTCCCCTTGGAACATTCTTCACCATTTAATCTTTCAGTGCCTATGCAGTGCTAGCCATTTCTGTGGACCCACAAGGCAAGTAGTTAAAGGTATGATCCTATCACTTGCCCAGGTTTACCCAGAGCAGTTTGCCACTTGACAATTCTCATGATATAAAAAACAAAGGAAGCTTTAAAGCACCAGGCTCCACTATCAAGGCACTCTGTTTTCTTTTTGTTTTTAATTTAAATTTCAATTTTCTGATCTGGCTGTTTAGGTTGGCAATAGTAATCAGGTATTTGTCAAAGTTTTTTTTAGTATTATGCTAATTTCAAATAATTTTTAGTTATGTTCAATGTTTTTCCTATTATTTTTATTGAGAAGCTGAAAGAGGATGTTTTTAATAGTATCTAATGTTTAAATAGCCCAAATTTTAAATTTTCTTGTCTCTGCAATGTTCAGAAAAGTAGAACACATCATTATGCATGCAATGTAATCATCATCAGTATCACTGAAGCTCACATTTACTGAGCAGGTAAAATATGTTTTACAGATACTAATTTAATCCTCACAATAACCCTTTCAGGTAACTACTATTTTCATCGCATTTTTCAGATTAAGCTATAAACTGAGGTACTGAGGTAAAGTGCCAAAAAGTACACATCTATTACCTTATAGAGCCAGACTTTAACGCAAGCATTTTGATTCCACAGCCCAATAGTTAAATGTATCACAATCATTTTACTCAATGTGTAATAGAAGGAAGTTCCTTGACTAATATATTTATTATTGAAATAATTTACAAAAGTATACAAACAGTAAACATTATGCACACATTTAGAGAGAGAGTGGGAGAGTTCAAACTTTTCCGAAACTCACAGATGTTGAAACTCGACTTGATTCATAGCCAACGTTATATTTTTTCAATTGCCCAGTTGTTTGTCTAACCTAGCATCCCTGTAAAGCCACTGTCATAGGAACCACTGTGAAAGGTGTTATCCAAACGCATCAATGGGTTTATAATGCTCTCAGTGTTTACTTAAAAATGATAAACAAATTTGATTCCATAAGTACGATCTCATCTGTTAATATTTCACTTTTAGTGGTCTTTATAGGGGCACATTTATTGCTTGAGTATTTGTGAAATAATATATTGCATGTAAGTTAAAGTGTCGTCTAGTGCGCATATTGCTTCAAAGACATCAAATGCTGCTTGTGTGTATGTGAAACACATCTGGGATTTATTGATAGTTTATTTTTTTTTCAGGTAACTGTCATCCTATATGCTGTTCTACTTATTTTTATTGATAGATTCTGAGGTTAAAATAAAATAAAATCTGTTTACTATTTAGAACATGGTTCAATGAATGAATATATTATTCTGTTGTATTTTCTTTTAATGTAATCAGCCAAAAACTACAAATCAAAAAGTGTTTGCTCATGGGGTATTGTTTTGCTTCTAAATTTCCCAGTAATCTAGATACAGGCAATAGGCAGCTGTATCTATTTTACTAATAAAAGTAAAGTAAAGTAAAAGTAAAAAAAAGTAAAGTAAAAGATACTTTTCAGAGTTGAACTAACTAGGACACTGTATTTGGGTTGACTTTCATACCAGGTCCCTGGAGGCGGGACTTCCACAGAATAGATGATATATAATAAAAGTCTTTAGAATATTCTTGCTAGTGACAGTACAAGGAGATGCTTTAATAAACCCTTGAAATCAAAATTTTTTTGGCTTGGACAATAAGCAGTTGTAAAAAATTGGGTAAATCATTGAGTATTTTAAAATCTTCATGATTCTTTTAAATCTTAGTTTCTTATTTATATAATGGTAATAAAACTGAAAGGCAGGTGTAAAGATGTAATGAAATCATACATGTGAAATGCCTAGCCAAATGTTATTTCCTGGAAATTAGGAAATATTCCACATCCTGGAAATTCCCAAATGTTCAATATCCTGCAAATTAAGAGTTGGGGTATTAAAATAAAGATCACAATATTAGCTGCCATTGCTTGGGCTTAAATTATTGCTCTGTTCTTTCTTAGCTGTGTGACCTCAGGATTTTATAGCCCTCAGAAGAGTGTTCAATAAGATCAACACCGAACAATGTCACTACTTCTCTGCATTTTACTCATTACCAACAAACCCATCCCAACATCTCCTGTCCTTCTCCCTGTCCTCTCGCCAGTTTTTTCTTCTTCTCCCTTTCCAGAACAGCAACAAAAAGGTGCAAACTAAAACACAGAAAATTGCCCTATTCCCCCAAACACAGTCCAACCCTGGCACTTGTGCCTCATCAACAAAAGTTGTGCAATTGTAATCTCCTGTAATTCATTCTCTTCTGGCCAGATGTTTTATTTGGTGTCACCACTGGACAGATCAAGTAAAAACAATACTTACAATCCAGGCTGATGGCCTAGGAAACAAACATCACATGACTTACAATTAGAGAGTTTAACAATTGGAAAACTGATGCCAACTTGTAAAGAAATGCATACCTACTGAATACTACTTGACAATGCATTCTTTAAAACAAATCTTTCCAAATCTGTCCACTTCAGCTTCAGCTTTTATTTTTCAAAGCACAATATTCTTACACATAACCTTGAAAAAGAAAAGATGGGCCACAGTATCTGTTTACTTAAGAGAAGTTAAATGGTGCATGTAACATCTCTGTTACACAGTATACAACAGTGACTGACTTTAGCCTTTAAATTACATTTATCATTTGTTTTGACTGCAAAGTGATCTATACTTATTTATGGTGGTTTACAGCAGATTATGCCCTTCAGTTTTTAACTAACACCAAAAAATAAAGACATTGCAGTAAAACAAAGAACGCCTCCATTAGCCAAATACCAAAGAGAGAGTTAGCCTACAACTTCTAGCATTACAAACATTTACAGAGAACATAACGCTAAAAGGTGACTGCTGGATTTTTCCATTACTTGCTCTCTTTCTTTCTTCATACTTATTGGAAAAAGTGTAAGCTTTGATTCAGCTTGTGTAAGTACAAATCCCAGCTCTGTTGCTTAATAATTTTGTGGCCGTTGGCTAAATAACCTGTCTATGCCTCAGATTCCTTATCTATAAAATGGAAATAGCAATTATAAGTAACTTTCTGAGAAAACTGTGTAGAGGATTAAATGAGACAATACATGTAAAGTTTTTAAACAATAATTGAGATACAGTAAGTGCTCAATAGATGTTAGTTATTAACACCTTAAATAATAGTTCTTTTAAACAATGTGTGCTGTCTATTCAACATGGAAACTTACCTACCTTGCAAGGGCAAGAGAAGAGCAATGAATTAAACCACCAGGAAACGTCAACAACGTAATTCTTGGTACTCTTTACCAAAAGTTCAATTAGTTCTCTATTCTAAAGTCATAACGGAGTGGCAGGAGTCAAATGAATAACTCAGAAAGATCCCTCTGGTGGTATCTGAACAACAATATGAAATAAATCTCATAAATCAATATAAAATTATGTCAACAATAAAAAAGAAAGATGATGAGGATCTAAATGCAGACAGCAGCCTTAATTATGGAAAGAATGGGAGAAATATGAGAAGAATAAAAGGGACAGACTACACAAGTATATCACTAATATAACATGGGTGGTACCAAATAAATTCAATTATATTGTTATTTTTAAAGCTTTCCAGAGCAGGAACCCATCTTATTTGCTCTAGTGCATAATTCATACAATGATAATTATTAGTCCAAAATGTATCTCAATTCACACTTTTTGAAGACTTATCATATGTTGCATTACAGAGGGTGCAAAGGATGCTTATAGCTGGTAAAATATGATTAGCTTTATTAGTATATCAGGCTAAATTACCCATAAGTTAATCAATATATTTATGCTAATTGCTAATTTTCATGTCTTGCAACAAAGGTGCAAATTGTGGCATCATCTGACCTTCAAGGCACACATAATACCAGTGATGCTTTTTTTTTTTTCTTACTAAGTTGTGTAACTGCTAAAATTAATTGTACCCCAGGGCTATTATATTATTCATGAATTGTCACCCAAATGAATGACAATGTTTGAGAGGGAGTGGAAGAATAGGGATTTAGATGTATTCTCAGTGAATGCTGCCAGCTACATGACAACTGACATAATACCCAATTACAAGATCACTAATTAAAGCTATCAAACCAAGCCTGTGCAATTTTTGCCCATCACTAGGATTTCCAACTTTAGCTTCTGAATTTTCCTTCAACAATTAGAAAAAAATCCTTTTCTAAGTGGTTTTTCCCAATACTCTGAAACTAGGATTTATCATCTGATGAGTCAGAAACTATTGTAATTTTGCTATGCCCAATTCTAACATGTAACGACATAGCAACAATATGCTTTGATTTTATTTTTCCTGTCTCAGAACTCAAAAAGAGCTAAGAAAGTCAGATACATGTTTCCTCTTTTAAGACTGAAGCAATGAAAGTGAAATCTCTAAAGTCTGATTTCATGAGGAATGCAAGGACATATTATGGAGGAAAGAGCCTTACCAGTATACTATTTATTATCTTCTTTATTGGAAAAAAAAATTAGTTAAAAGTATTGCTTTGTATCTATTTTGTTCAGAAACGAGATGAACATGATGGCTCAAGTTTTTCTGTATGCAAAGTAGAGTCAACTTTTATTCCACAAGATAATATTCAGTGAATATCTTAATCATTTGGATGAAAATTTTAGAAATGTGTATAAAAATGTATATACATATACAGCATCATATATATTTACTTTAGTACATATATAGATATACATATTATTTATTGTGTGTATATGTATATATTTGTGTGTGTGTGTGTGTGTGTGTGTGTGTAAGGTTTTCACCAAAGAGACCTACAAATTTGTTGAATCTTATCTTTGGTTAAAAAAAAAATTAGACAAATTTAACTGAGATTCACTGAGCAAAAAACAATTTGAAAATGGGGCAGCCCACGGAACCAGAATAGGCTCAAAGTGACTCCAGGGTTGCCACACGATTGGATGACATTTACAGACGGAAAAAGGAAAGTAACATACACAAAGTGGGAGCAATGTACAGAAACATCTGGATTGGCTACATCTGGGTGTTTGCCTTAGTTGAGCCTGGTTTATACAGTTGGCTGCCTGTAGTTGACTGAAGTTCAGCTGCTGTGATTGGCTGAGGCTCAGCTACTTGTGACAAGAGTAGGTTGCAATCTGATTACACATCAAGTTGGGTTACAGTTTATTGTGTATGGAAAAACCTTTTGGCCAAGCATAATTTAACAATTTCCCCTTTTGTCAACTTCTTAATTGAAAAAGATTAAAGAAAACCTTAGGCATTGATGTCACCATTGTAAATGGACTTATTTAGTCTCAAATCACTTTGGAGAATGGCAGAACAATGGGTTTCGTAGGTGGGAACAAGGAAACCGAACAGCAGGAAAAAACGCTGGGGAGCATCAGGTCTCTTCAGATTTCTTTTTTGTAAGAGAGCAGAGGAGGCTTCCTTACTATCCTAAAATCTGTTTGAGAGAGGAAAACAAAAATGGGCCTGTTTTGAGATTTATTTCCTTAAAGTTTTATTTTATTATGTGGCACTTAACGTGAGTGACTTCATTTTCATTTGGTCTAGTCTGTTGGGGCCTAGTGCAGCAGCTCAGTCCAAAATAATGACCTCCAATAATTTTGTTTAAAAATTTCTCCCTTTTGATCAGGATTTCATCTAGGTGAGAGTGATCAAAACTTACGGCATTAGCACTAGTCTCAGTTACCATCATTTTAGCTTGCCAGTCTCACTATGTCATTCATAGGTTATGGAGTCCTCATGAATGCACATTTCTTTAACTTTTTGTCTTCCAATCAAACAATGTCTATTTAACATTCTACAGATGGCTGCATGCAAACATTTAAAACTTTTGAGAGAATACAGTGCACCAGAGACACTATTATTACAACTATCAGAAGGACAATACGAAATATGCTGCTTAGCCAGGCTCCCCATAAACCAAACCAACTAAAATTAAATAGATGAAAGAATGTGCCAGATGAAAAGTCTACCCATTTTAACCAAGCAGCCTGTTTGTTAATCCCTTGCAACCAAGTCTCTAATACCTGATGTATTCCTCCATGTGTAATAAGAAGTCTGAGCAATTGCAGATTCTTTCCTGTTCAGCTAACAGGTAATTTAGAGCAATTCTATTATTTAGTACAACTTTAACAAGAGAATGTAAAGAAGTCTGCTCTGCAATTATAGCCTTTACAGTAGAATCTGCTATAGAACCTACTATGAAGGATACATCTCTAATTATTGCCTCATTTATTATATATTTACTCCAAGCCATGGAAAAGGAGGCCTAACAAATGATGCCTATCCAGAAGGGTGAAGACCTCCTGACAATGTTCTCTTTAATGTATGATGTAAGATAAGAGGAGTGGACCAGTACTCTGTTTCTACTGATTTGGAGCAGCAGAGATGAATTTGAAACCCACATTGACCCTTCATCTTCAATCCAACAAGACATAACGTTGCCCATGGATTAGATGGGCTGTGAAATCCTCCATAAATAAAAGTATAACCCTTGGGTGGACACAAAGACCTATTGCTCACATATACATTATAACAGCTTCTGGCCAAGAGTCTGAGACAGAATTATTACAGGTTAAAATAACATTGTGGTACCATGGCATATAGCTAATTTGCAAAAAAAAAAACTCCATTTAAGTAAGTCTGTTTTGTGCTATACTCATTGGTCCTGGCTCTGCATACCATTAAAACAGAGAATGCCAACAAGTTGGCTGAGAAATCTTACCACTGGTACAATTCAAACAACAGTTACATTAAGGATGTTATTAAAGTAACCCACAAAGTCAATTACAGGATCCCTTAAGTCATATAAAGACCTGGATTTGATATGACAGATTCAACACTCTGTCAAGTTACTCACAGATATTACTGATTGTGAAATTTTAATGACAGCATTCTTCTGCTGCTTTGGTTTTGGTGTTTGTCTCCCTTCAAATCTCATATTGAAATTTAATCCCCAACTTTAGAGGTGCGCTTAATGGGAGGTGTTTGGGTCATAGGAGTGGATCCCTCATGAATAGATTAATGTCCTCTTGGAGGGTGTGAGAGGGAGAAATGTGATTGAGTTCTTGCTCTATTGTTCTCATGAGTTCTGGTTGTTAAAAACAAAAAGAAAACTAAAGAAAAAAAAAAAGCCTGGCATCTCCCCTCTACCTCTCTCCAGCAACCCCTCTTGCCATGTGATCCCTGCAGATGCTCTACTTCACTTCCTGCCATGAATGGAAGCAGCTTGAGGCCTTCACCAGGAACAGATGCTGCTGTCAAGCTTTCTCTCCAGCCTACAGAACTGTGAGTCAAATAAACCCTTTTTATTTATAAATTACTCAGTCTTGGGTATTTTTTTATAGCAACACAAAATGGACCAAGACAGAAAATTGATACCTGTAGTGGGGTATTTAAATAAAGATACCTGAAAATGTGGAAGCAGCTTTAGAACTGGGTAATGGGCAGAGGTTGGAAGAGCTCGGAGGGCTCAGAAGAAAAGAGAAAGTTTGGCACTTCTTAGAGATTGGGTAAGTGGTTGTGACCAAAGTGCTGATAGAAATATAGATGGTAAAGAGAATGCTGAGAAGATCTCAGATAGAAATGAGAAAATGGGAACTGGAGCAAAGGTCAACCTCTTACGCCATCACAAAGAACTTGACTGCATTGTGTCCATGCTCTAGACCTTGTGGAAGGCTGTGATGACCCAGGGTGTCTGGCAGATGACATTTCTAAGCAGCAAAGTGTTCAAGAAGTGGTGTGGCTGCTTTTTACAGCTTCCAGTTAGATATGGTAGCAAAGAAATGTGTTAAAGATGAAATTTATAATTAAAAGCAAAGCAGAGCGAAAAAAAATTTTGGAAAATTTGCAGCCTGGCCATGTGGTAAAGAAGAAAACGTCATCTTCAAGGGAAGCATCCAAGGGTGCTGTAGAGCAACCACTTTCTAAAGAGGTTACTGTGGATAAAAGGGAGCCAGGTGCTAATAATCAAGACAGGGGGAAAAAGGCCCCAAAGGCATTTCAGAAATCTTCTGAATTCTGAAAGCCACCCCTTCTATCACAGGCCCAACGGCCTAGGAGTACAGAAGATATTCCTGGGACAGGTCTGGGACACTACTGCCCTGTGTCACCTCAGATGCTGCTCCTGCATCCCAACAACTCTGGCTCCAGCCACAACTTGGACAGCCTCAGCTACTGCTCTGGCTGACACTCTGGAGAATACAAGCAGTAGCCTTGGCAGCAACCATGTGGTGCAGAGTCTTCAGGTGCCCAGAATGCAAGAGCCATTCTTGCATTGGCTTGGTGGCTTAAGGGATGGATATATTGAAAAACCTGGATACACTGGAAGAAGGCTGCTGCCACATCAGAGCAACCAAAGAGAGTCCCAACTAGGGCAGCGCCTAGTAGGGTAATAGGAGCAGTACTGCCACCCTTCAGATCCCAGAATTATAGAACCACTGCCAGCATAAAACCCTAGCCTAGGAAAGCTGTAGGCACCAGGCTCCAAACCATTAGAACAGCCACATAGACTACGCCCAGCAAAGGTAGGTGCAGGGCTGCCAGAAGCCTTAAAAACCTACCCCGCATACCAGTATGCCCAAGATGCAGGACGTGAAGTCAGTGAAGATTATTTTGGAGCTTTACAATTTAATGTCTGCCCTGTTAATTTTTGGACTTGTGTGGGGCCTTGTTACACCTTTCTTTTGGCTGATTTCTCTGTTTCAAGATAGAAATG
The DNA here is from genome assembly GCF_029281585.2 of Gorilla gorilla gorilla. NCBI lineage: Eukaryota > Metazoa > Chordata > Mammalia > Primates > Hominidae > Gorilla > Gorilla gorilla. Next base: position 21,210,901 of record NC_073230.2, read on the forward strand.
TTTATTCAATGCCTGTACAACCATTATATCTTAGTAGTAAATAGCTTGCTTTCTATTTTCCAGGCTCGTAGCAGGAAGAAACTTGCATTGAGTCTCAGATAAGACTTTGGACTTAGAGTTACTTACAGAACAAGTTAAGACTTTTGGGGACTATTGGGAAAGGCTGATTGCATTTTGCAATGTGAGAAAGGCATGAGATTTAGGGGTCAAGGAGCAGAATGCTACAGTTTAGATGTTTGTCCCCTTCAAATCTCATATTGAAATTTGATCCTCAGCGTAGGAGATGGCGTCTAATAGGAAGTGTTTGGGTCATGGGGGTGGATCACTCATGAATAGATTAAGGTCCTCTTTGGAGGGGAGGGGGTGAGTAACTTCTCACTCTGTTCGTTCCTGTGAGAGCTGGTTGTCAGAAAGAGCCTGGCACTTCCCCTCTTCCTCTCTTTTGCTTACTCTCTCACCATGCAATCTCTGCACATGATTCCCCTTCACCTTCTGCCATGAGTGGAAGCAGCCTGAGGCCCTCACCAGGAGCAGATGCTGGTGCCATGCTTCCTGTACAGCCTATAGAACCATGAGCCAAATAAAACTTCTTTCTTTACTTATTACCAAGTATCAGGTATGTCTCTATAGCAACACTAAATGAACTAAGATGCCTGCCAAGCAAAAGAGGTAGGCATAAGCAAAAAATTAAAAATTAAGAGAACTAAGAGTTTCATGATAGCAGACAAGTCTTGATTCATGATCTTGGGACAGCTCCTCATGCCTAAGCTGCCTCTGTTTCTGGAAACTTCCCTGACTAGCTTTATCGTAAGGTCTCCAGTGAGTGTACAGTTCCAAGAGTCTGGAGAGGGCCTTTTGACTTGTGAGATGTGCACTGAAGGTTTGAGGCCCTGACATTTTGCTGCAGTGTGGATGGCAAGAGCAGTCTTTCTCTGAATATGTTTTTAGATGACCCAGTCTCTGGGTTCTAGATCACGAAGGGCTTATTTTCCTCAGTTGGTGGATCAGGAAAAGCATTCCTTACCTTGTGAAAGCACACATTAGTATAATGTATTAAAGCCCTGTAGCATTTCGGCATTTTAGAGTTTAGGAGAGCAGGAAATATATGAGGTTCTATTATTAGAAACATGGGCCTTTCAGTGACTATGTCATAAGCGGTCAACTTACATGTTCTGGCACTCCTGGGAGGAGCCAAGATGGCCGAATAGGAACAGCTCCGGTCTACAGCTCCCAGCGTGAGCGACGCAGACGACGGGTGATTTCTGCATTTCCATCTGAGGTACCGGGTTCATCTCACTAGGGAGTGCCAGACAGTGGGCGCAGGTCAGTGGGTGCGCGCACCGTGCGCGAGCCGAAGCAAGGCGAGGCATTGCCTCACTCGGGAAGCCCAAGGGGTCAGGGAGTTCCCTTTCCGAGTCAAAGAAAGGGGTGACGGACGGCACCTGGAAAATCGGGTCACTCCCATCCGAATACTGTGCTTTTCCGCGACGGGCTTAAAAAACCATGCACCACGAGACTATATCCCATACCTGGCTCGGAGGGTCCTACGCCCATGGAGTCTCGCTGATTGCTAGCACAGCAGTCTGAGATCAAACTGCAAGGCGGCAGCGAAGCTGGGGGAGGGGCGCCCGCCATTGCCCAGGCTTGCTTAGGTAAACAAAGCAGCCGGGAAGCTCGAACTGGGTGGAGCCCACCACAGCTCAAGGAGGCCTGCCTGCCTCTGTAGGCTCCACCTCTGGGGGCAGGGCACAGACAAACAAAAAGACAGCAGTAACCTCTGCAGACTTAAATGTCCCTGTCTGACAGCTTTGAAGAGAGCAGTGGTTCTCCCAGCACGCAGCTGGAGATCTGAGAACGGGCAGACTGCCTCCTCAAGTGGGTCCCTGACCCCTGACCCCCGAGCAGCCTAACTGGGAGGCACCCCCCAGCAGGGGCACACTGACACCTCACACTGCAGGGTACTCCAACAGACCTGCAGCTGAGGGTCCTGTCTGTTAGAAGGAAAACTAACAAACAGAAAGGACATCCACACCAAAAACCCATCTGTACATCACCATCATCAAAGACCAAAAGTTGATAAAACCACAAAGAAGGGGAAAAAACAGAACAGAAAAACTGGAAACTCTAAAAAGCAGAGCACCTCTCCTCCTCCAAAGGAACGCACTTCCTCACCAGCAACGGAACAAAGCTGGATGGAGAATGACTTTGAGGAGCTGAGAGAAGAAGGCTTCAGACGATCAAATTACTCTGAGCTACGGGAGGACATTCAAACCAAAGGCAAAGAAGTTGAAAACTTTGAAAAAAATTTAGAAGAATGTATAACTAGAATAACCAATACAGAGAAGTGCTTAAAGGAGCTGATGGAGCTGAAAACCAAGGCTCGAGAACTACGTGAAGAATGCAGAAGCCTCAGGAGCCCATGCGATCAACTGAAGAAAGGCTATCAGTGATGGAAGATGAAATGAATGAAATGAAGTGAGAAGGGAAGTTTAGAGAAAAAAGAATAAAAAGAAATGAGCAAAGCCTCCAAGAAATATGGGACTATGTGAAAAGACCAAATCTACGTCTGACTGGTGTACCTGAAAGTGATGGGGAGAATGGAACCAAGTTGGAAAACATTCTGCAGGATCAACAAAACTGATAGACAGCTAGCAAGACTAATAAAGAAAAAAAGAGAGAAGAATCAAATAGACGCAATAATAAATGATAAAGGGGATATCACCACCGATCCCACAGAAATACAAACTACCATCAGAGAATACTACAAACACCTCTATGCAAATAAACTAGAAAATCTAGAAGAAACGGATAAATTCCTGGACACATACACTCTCCCAAGACTAAACCAGGAAGAAGTTGAATCTCTGAATAGACCAATAACAGGATCTGAAATTGTGGCAATAATCAATAGCTTACCAACCAAAAAGAGTCCAGGACCAGATGGATTCACAGCCGAATTCTACCAGAGGTACAAGGAGGAACTGGTACCATTCCTTCTGAAACTATTCCAATCAATAGAAAAAGAGGGAATCCTCCCTAACTCATTTTATGAGGCCAGCATCATTCTGATACCAAAGCCAGGCAGAGACACAACCAAAAAAGAGAATTTTAGACCAATATCCTTGATGAACATTGATTCAAAAATCCTCAATAAAATACTGGCAAAACGAATCCAGCAGCACATCAAAAAGCTTATCCACTATGATCAAGTGGGCTTCATCCCTGGGATGCAAGGCTGGTTCAATATATGCAAATCAATAAATGTAATCCAGCATATAAACAGAGCCAAAGACAAAAACCACATGATTATCTCAATAGATGTAGAAAAAGCCTTTGACAAAATTCAACAACCCTTCATGCTAAAAACTCTCAATAAATTAGGTATTGATGGGACGTATTTCATAATAATAAGAGCTATCTATGACAAACCCACAGCCAATATCATACTGAATGGGCAAAAACTGGAAGCATTCCCTTTGAAAACTGGCACAAGACAGGGATGCCCTCTCTCACCACTCCTATTCAACATAGTGTTGGAAGTTCTGGCCAGGGCAATTAGGCAGGAGAAGGAAATAAACAGTATTCAATTAGGAAAAGAGGAAGTCAAATTGTCCCTGTTTGCAGACGACATGATTGTATATCTAGAAAATCCCATTGCCTCAGCCCAAAATCTCCTTAAGCTGATAAGCAACTTCAGCAAAGTCTCAGGATACAAAATCAATGTACAAATATCACAAGCATTCTTATACACCAACAACAGACAAACAGAGAGCCAAATCATGAGTGAACTCCCATTCACAATTGCTTCAAAGAGAATAAAATACCTAGGAATCCAACTTACAAGGGATGTGAAGGACCTCTTCAAGGAGAACTACAAACCACTGCTCAAGGAAATAAAAGAGGATACAAACAAATGGAAGAACATTCCATGCTCATGGGTAGGAAGAATCAATATCATGAAAATGGCCATACTGCCCAAGGTAATTTACAGATTCAGTGCAATCCCCATCAAGCTACCAATGCCTTTCTTCATAGAATTGGAAAAAACTACTTTAAAGTTCATATGGAACCAAAAAAGAGCCCGCATCACCAAGTCAATCCTAAGCCAAAAGAACAAAGCTGGAGGCATCACACTACCTGACTTCAAACTATACTACAAGGCTACAGTAACCAAAACAGCATGGTACGGGTACCAAAACAGAGATATAGATCAATGGAACAGAACAGAGCCCTCAGAAATAACGCCACATATCTACAACTATCTGATCTTTGACAAACCTGAGAAAAACAAGCAATGGGGAAAGGATTCCCTATTTAATAAATGGTGCTGGGAAAACTGGCTAGCCATATGTAGAAAGCTGAAACTGGATCCCTTCCTTACACCTTATACAAAAATCAATTCAAGATGGATTCAAGACTTAAACGTTAGACCTAAAACCATAAAAACCCTAGAAGAAAACCTAGGCATTACCATTCAGGACATAGGCATGGGCAAGGACTTCATGTCTAAAACACCAAAAGCAATGGCAACAAAAGACAAAATTGACAAATGGGATCTAATTAAACTAAAGAGCTTCTGCACAGCAAAAGAAACCACCATCAGAGTGAACAGGCAACCTACAAAATGGGAGAAAATTTTCGCAACCTGCTCATCTGACAAAGGGCTAATATCCAGAATCTACAATGAACTCAAACAAATTTACAAGAAAAAAACAAATAACCCCATCAAAAAGTGGGCGAAGGACATGAACAGACACTGCTCAAAAGAAGACATTTATGCAGCCAAAAAACACATGAAAAAATGCTCATCATCACTGGCCATCAGAGAAATGCAAATCAAAACCACAATGAGATACCATCTCACACCAGTTAGAATGGCAATCATTAAAAAGTCAGGAAACAACAGGTGCTGGAGAGGATATGGAGAAATAGGAACACTTTTACACTGTTGGTGGGACTGTAAACTAGTTCAACCATTGTGGAAGTCAGTGTGGCGATTCCTCAGGGATCTAGAACTGGAAATAGCATTTGACCCAGCCATCCCATTACTGGGTATATACCCAAAGGACTATAAATCATGCTGCTATAAAGACACATGCACACGTATGTTTATTGCGGCATTATTCACAATAGCAAAGACTTGGAACCAACCCAAATGTCCAACAATGATAGACTGGATTAAGAAAATGTGGCACATATACACCATGGAATACTATGCAGCCATAAAAAATGATGAGTTCATGTCCTTTGTAGGGACATGGATGAAATTGGAAATCATCATTCTCAGTAAACTATCGCAAGAACAAAAAACCAAACGCCGCATATTCTCACTCATAGGTGGGAATTGAACAACGAGATCACATGGACACAGGAAGGGGAATATCACACTCTCGGGACTGTTGTGGGGTGGGGGGAGGGGGGAGGGATAGCATTGGGAGATACACCTAACGCTAGATGACAAGTTAGTGGGTGCAGTGCACCAGCATGGCACATGTATACATATGTAACTAACCTGCACAATGTGCACATGTACCCTAAAACTTAAAGTATAATAAAAAAGAAAAGAAAAAAAAAACAAACTTACATGTTCTACTGAAAGTGGATCTTATTGTCATCAATCTGAAGTACCTTTGACCAAGACAATCTAGTTGATTCAGTTAGTGTTACCTAATGCTATTCTATCTGTAATATCTTGTTTCTTTTCCAACTTGTCCAGTAAAATAAGTACCTCTGTTGCTGGAAATTTCTCCGAGAATATCCCATGAGGGACGCACATTTTCTAATAACCGTTTTAATTATTGTTATACCATCAGCCTTCTTTCATGGGAAAGCTTCTATCTAACCAGAAAACATGGATTGAAAATCACAATTGAAAAAAATTCCTCTATAAATGTTCAAATAGATCATTAGGCAGCAGAAATGTACCTGAACTTGTGAATGTCTTCACAAAATTAAGGGTTTGACTAACCAAACGTTAGTCATAGTAATTTTGCCAATTTTAGAACAGTCACCACACCATATTTTTTAATGTAATTTGGATCATTTTGTCTCTTTATGATGAGTCATGAAGTACATAGTTTTTAATAATGGAAGCTTTAAGTACTCAGAAGGGACCAGGTGGCTGTCCAGGCTCTCCATGAGTCCATGCTTAACACTGGATTTATACTCTCTAAAATATCAACATTGTTTCTTTAATTCAGGTTCATAGCACTGTTTATTAAATGGGTTAACACAGGTAATTTGACTTGATCATGAAGTTCACTCAAATTGCCTGTCTTAGCAATTTTAGTACTGGCTGACTTAGCATGAAAATCTGCCAAAGTATTTCCTTGGTATTTAATTAGTTCTTATACTGCTTGAGTTAGCAGTTTTATGAGCCAGTCAGTCTCCTCATTAGAGTTCTGGGAATTCTTACTGAGTCCAATGGTATGAACTTAAGGTTATCAGCAACCTGTGCTTGTCAGAGTCATTTCCAGTCTTTCCATGAACCTCCTTGAAGACATAACACTTTAAGATCGTAATTGTTTATAAAGAGCTTTCAGAAAAAACATCAGAATTAACAATTAACTACAGACAACAAGACTTGTAATGGTTATGGTTAAAAAGGCATTTGGCAAGGAAATTTGGTTATTTCTATGGCCCACAGTAATTTAATGTAATAAAAATAATTATGATTGATAACATATCCTGAGCTTATACAATTTTGGAACATGTATTAATAACATATCTATACAACTATAACTCAAACTAAAAAGGTTAAGTATCATTTCTTATTTGATAATACTTTCCATTTAAGTTAACATAGCATATAAATGGTTTTCATATATCTCTTCTGGATGCTCCCGGGGCCCTCTGGAACATGTGAAAGTTAGTTTGAGATCAAAAAGACTTAATTTTGATTTTAAAATTTGATTTTTGGAAGTCTACCAAATATATTAAGGGTTTAAAATACCTAACCAAAATAGGATCACATGTCACCGTAAAATAATAGTCATTTAACCAAAGTGATAATTAAAACATCTTAAAAAATAAAAACTTTTACTCTTTGATAAAGAGGAGACTTGGTTTTCCAAATAATCAAAAGACCTAATACAGTCAGAATAAGGCACAGAATATTTGTTTCTCTTTCTCTTTTATTCTCTCTCTCTCTCTCCGTTTTTGCAGTTTACTCAAAAGGTGAATAAAAATCTTTTACTACCTCTTATTAATACAACACAAAAATCTTGCTTAAAACAGAAAGCTAAATTTTATTTTCACACTAATTTTCTTTTGATATTAAGGCTCAGTTTTTAAAACTCTTACAACGAATTTATTTATCCTTAGTTTAACCACACAATATTTTTAACTTTTTTTCCTTTTTTAAACTTTCTATGTCCATTCAGTTTTATCTATATCATTTTTTATGTGTTTATTTTGAAGCAATGTTTAAATAATGTCTGAGATAAAATTACTTTAAAAGAAAATACACTTTTATATCTCCTTTATAACCTTTCTCACCAAAAACATATTTTTCCTTTTTTATTATATATTTTGCATACAGAATTGTTACCCTTATTTTTAGTAGTTTTAATTGTATACATTAATTACAATTTTAACTCTTAGTAACTTTGATTTCCAGTGAAGAACCTAGAAAATAAGCAATTTGAACTGTTTTGTAACAGTATTTGTAGATGAAAGCTATTACACAATTTTGAGAAATATATGTTTAATCAGTGTTTTACGTTGATTAATAAACCCAAATATATTTAGCTTCTCTATATCATATAAAAAATGTTAAAATATATAAACTTAAAGTTATTCTTAATAATTAATGTTTCAGTATTTTAACTTACTTAGAAATGACTCAGATATTTAATGAGTATTACTTAATTTATCATGACTTTAAGATTTTAAATTACTGAAAAATATTTTTGAAACTATGACAAGTTCATTTATAAACTTTTATGCCATTTACACTCAGATAATTTACTGATTCCTAAGAATTATGCATGGATTGCTCATTAAACTAAGCTAGTCATTGAAGAAGCTCTGGAAATACCACCCTAAAATATGTCATTTTATCATACTATTGCTATGAATAGGTAAGCAAAGCAAGGCTTTTTTAATTCCCTGTACCTATCTAAAGACAGATTTTCCAAAGAAACTCAATTGTCATTAATTCTCTTTCCAGGGAGATCCAGCAATGAGGAAAGATTAACTTTTATCACTGGAAAGGAGACTTTGTCATACCCAGACAGATACTGTCACAAACCATCACCCATTTTTCTAAGGGCCCATTAATCTTTTCCAAACACCGCTTTCTACCTAAAGCCTAAATACCATCATTTGCCAAAGCCAAGGAAGGAGGGCATAGGTAAAGACCTAGTTAAAAAAAGATGCCACGAAAAGCAACTTAAACAAGGATAAGGCTTGTTATGTAAATTTAAATCAATGCCTTTTCCACCGTAAGAGTTTCTAGTTACTCAATCCTTCCTCTCTTCCTAATGCACAGAGATATAAACTCTTACAAATAGAGATTTTCTTTATAGATGTAATTTTTTTTTTACACAAGGGTTTCAAAATAGCCAGCTAAATGCCAGAAAGCTGTATAACTGTACAGAAGGACAGTGTACGTAAGGACAGTGTACAATGCCATATAAGGACATTTTGGTCAATGATGGATTGCATGTATGATGGTGGTTCCATAATATTATAATACTATATTTTAACCGTACCTTTTCTATACATAGATGCACAAATACTCAGCATTGTATTACATCAGAACAATAGCATGCTATACAGGTTTGTAGCCAAGAAGCAACAGGCTACACTATACAGCGTAGGTGTGTAGTAAGCTATACCACCCAGGTTTGTGTAAGTACACTCTATGATGTTCACACAATGACAGAATTGTCTAATGACACATTTTTCAAAATGTATCCCTATCATTAAGCAGCGCATGACTGTATTTTGATGACTGATTTAGTTCAGTAGGAGAGCTTTTTGACTTAGCTTTTATTTCTTAACTAAAATTACATAGTTCAGGGTGGAGGCCATTAACAAATAGGACCAAAAACTGTCTTCTATGCCTGGACTCAGCGTGGATACCTCTGAAAAAGAAGAAAGCCTACTTTACCTGAGAGCCACCTTTTATAAATACTTTATGCAGTTTTCTTTTCACCTTTGGGATGGGATAGTAGCTAAGCCAAACGTTAGCAGATTCTATTTTTTTTTTTTAACAATTAGTCATTTAAGCTTTTTATTTGTCTTTTGAAACGGTTTTTAAAGGAGGCAATAAAAACACTGAAATTTTTGTAGAAGTTTTTGTAGCGGTCCCTGGGTGAGCCTAATTTGGGAGCCCTCATTTCTAAATTCACTTTTAAAGTACAGTGCTGTTCATTCTGAATGTTCCACTGTAATTTTAAATTATTTTCTTTAGTAAGATTATGCCATTTCTTTAAGTATTATCTGCTTCTGAGGCCTAATAACTATACACGTAAAGGTAGGCTTAGCTGGAAGGTGGAGCACTCAGTTCTTCAGAAATTACGGATCCCATTTTTATGCTGAACCTTGGCATTGGTTCTGAGATCCCCTTGATCAACACTGTCAGGGATTTTTCTCTACCTAGACTTGCAAGTGAAAAAAAAACAAAGAGACTAGAACACAAAATTCCTGCAAATTTGCAAATGCAGAGTTCGTACCCTCTGCAGTGATTGCCATTTACTGCCTGTTTCTGCCTGGTTTGGTCAGACATCTGAGGCCTCTAACTGGATCCAGTCTAGTTAGTTATTGTATCTGATCCAATCCTGGACCCATTCCAGTTTTTGTGCCAACTGCCGAACTCAATTTAGATCCAAAATTTGCCTAAACAAACTCAGCTCAAAACACAAATCCATGAAACTTCAGAATCTGAGAAATAACTTACCCATGATCCCCAGTTGCTGCAAGTGACCAATGGACATGATGACCCTGGAAGGTATCTCTCTTGGTCAGTCAGTGCTCCTGAGGGTCCCAGGAAGCTCTACTTTGAATCCCACTTCTGATGCCATCGGTTAAATGAAAAACTGTAGACAAATTAAATTTGATAGGGCTTAATTGATCAAAAAACAATTCCAGAATGGGGTAGACCTCAGAGCCAGAATAGGTTCAGAGCAACTCCAAGGCTGGTTGGATAATATTTATGGATGGGAAAAGGAAAGTGTTGTATAGAAAATGGAAGTACGGTACAGAACCAGCTCTATTAGTTACAGCTGGGCATTTGCCTTATTTGATCCTGCTTTGAACAGCCAGCTTCTTGTGAGTGGTTGACTGAAGTTTGGCTGTTGTGATTGGCTGAGGCTCGGCTACTCGTTACAAGAGAGGGTTAGAGTCTACTTTACACAACAAGTTAGGTTACAGTTCATTATGTGTGAAGAAACCTTTAGGTGGAATGCCTACATTACAGGAGAGTATTGATTACCAGTTGGAAGCTATGCTGCTCTTAATGGTAACTCTGGACTTGTCCTTCCTATACATGACTCTGATTTTGACCTTGACACGCAGCTTGCTGCAGAAATCAGCCATGCCACTGCAGACCAGATTAACTACCCAGCAGACCTGCTGAATCATGAAAAATAACAAATTTCTCTGGTAACTCACTGAACTTGGAGTGGCTGAGTAATCAGCAATAGAGAACTCATCCATTGCATTAATCCACTGAGATTATTAAGTCGATCCAGCAACTGGATTTTCTTTTGCCGATAAACACAACTAGTAACACAACTGATTCAGCAAAAAATCACAATTCCATGGGTAAGAATTGCTGGCCTAGGTGACTGGTGATAACTCTAGAGATGAAAGTACTGTTAGAAGCTTTTCATTTCGGTAGCGTTAAAACTGTTTTGTGGATGCCCTGGTTTTCAGGAAGAGCTCCAAAGTCTGTCTGAAAAGAAAGGCCAGCATTCTGCTCTACTTCTGCTGGACCACATGTGTTCAATACAGGGCTTTTCAGAAAAAAAAAAAAAATTCCGTTTTCTAAAAAGGGTCAGCCTGAAAAAACACTGTTATAAAGATTCGAACATCACTAATCTTGTCCAACTGTATCAAGAATTATTACAACAGACCCAGAGAAGTAAGGTGGTTAGTTCAAGTTCATGTAACTGAAAGTGACAAAGCAGAAATATAACTCCCTTCTCTATCCACCTAACTTGGGCTTTTGACTCCTACAACATCCTGAGACTTTCAATATGAAGCGTAAGGGTGGCATCTGCAACCGCAAATGGCTGGATAGCACCCCATAAATCAAGAAATGCCTTAGCATCTGTGGTTATTCAGTTCATCAACAAGTATTTATTAAACAAATGTCACCATCAAGTAGGTCCTACCTAGGCGTGTTCCTCCCTGAAGGAGCAGGACTCCTAAAGTTATAAAGTACCATAGCAGGACAGATGTAGCCTTTTTACAAAGTTCTAAACCTCATTCTCCACTGCGTGTTTATTAGGACAAATAAAAATCCATTTTCCTTCCCCACCTCCTTTATCTGAAAAGAAAATTCAGTCCTTTCTTTAAGTCTGATACTTTACATATATATTTAGTGTTTGAATATTTAAATTTTTCAAGTTTATTTTTAATACTTAGTGTTTATCTTTACGTTATTGAATAGAAAGAATAGGCACTTGAGCCCCAATCCAGTACAAGTCATCATTGTACTGGATTGCCCACAAGCTAAAGTCCAGTTTGAGTATTGTAAATAAGCCCCATTAGTTTTGCCAACCAAGAACAAGTCAACAGTTTTTGCTTCCAAGTTCAGTACTAATGAGTGCACTGTATTTTTCTGTCTTCCACTCTGTAGCAAATAGTGAAGTCTTAGACTATTTTCAGGGAAATAACTTGTACATTGTAAAATCATGATAAAAATGAAAGCATTTTGTTATTAGATAAGGACATTCCTGTTTCGTTGTGAATTCTATATTTGTATTTACCCAAAGTGCATCATTAACAAGTAGTCTTTATTCAGTATTACCTTGTCCATTTCCCTATGCAGGATAAATGAATATGCATATAAATAAAAAGTATTTACAAACAAGTAAATAGCCCCTTGATTACATCAGAATTGCTAATAAAGAGCTTACTATATTTTAGATACAGTTTGAAAAATGTGGTCTCCTCCCTGGTACCAATGAGGATCTCACACATTTTGTACTCTAATAAAAGTGATACAAAATTAAGAACACTTATTTCACAGTTAAGAATAATCATATTCCTGCCTTGGAGGAAGAAGGTATAGAAAGAGAGTGATAGCCATTAGATTCAGCTTCAGCTACCATTCGGGTGACCATATGCCAGATACTTTCACTACAGTCATTTAAACCTCCAAGCAGTCTGGATGAGGCAAACATGATTATCATCTCTTTTCTGCAGATAAGGAAACTGAGAATCAAAAATATATATGAGAAAAATAGTTACTTTACTATAGAAAAACCTTGCAGACACTACCTGTGGTTGGCAGACTAATTCTCCCCTAAGATATTCATGTCCTAATCCCTAGACCTGTGATTATATTATGTTACTTGGCAAAGAAGAATTAAGGTTGCTAATCAGATAACCTTAAAATAGGGAAATGATCTTGGATTAGCCAGGTGGGCCCAATATAATCACAAAGGTTCTTAAAGGGGAAGAGGGAAGTGGATGAAGAGATCAATCAGGGAGAGATTTGAAGAGGCTTTGAATCTGGTTTTGAAGATGGAGGTAAATGAGCTAGTGAAATGCAGACAGCCTCTAGAAACTAGGAAAGGCAAAGAAACAGAGCCCACAAAAAGGAACACAGCTGTGCTGACACCTTGATTTTAGCCGTGTGATAACCACGTTGTACTTCTAACCTATAGAATTATCAGATAATAAATGTGTGTCATTTTAAACCATTAAACTTGTGGTAATTTGTTACAGCAGAAATAGGGAACAACTACATCGCCTTTATCAAGTGACAAATTTCACATCACCAGGGATGTCATATTGATGTCATGTGCCACCTGAAACGATGCAATGAGGGGGACATCTCTTCTCTGTGGTTTTCTTCCCAAAAACCCATCGTTTCAACCCCAATGGAGGGACATTCTAGAAAATAACTAAAAAGTATTCTTCAAAACTTTAAAGCTCATGAAAAACCAGGAAAGACTGAGAAGCTATCACAAATCTAAAGAGTAAGAAGACAAGACAATTGACTAAGATCAATATTGTATTCTTAACTGGATCTTGGAACTAAAACTAACAAGAGTGGAATAACTGGTGAAATATGAATAATGTCTCTAGTTTAGTGGATAGTATTGTGGCAAACTTAATTTTTTACTTTTGACAAATGTATTGTGGTTGTGAACACTAGAATAAAACAGAGTGAAGGGAACTTGGGCACTCTGTACTTTGTGACTTTTCTGTAAACCAAAAATTATTCCAAAGTAAAAATTTATTTAAAAATAAGTAAAACAAAAGTTTCTAAAGCAAAGTTTTTCATGAAAGACACAGGCCTGAGAGAGTCAACTTTAGATCCAAGTTTTGTAGTCCTAAGTTCTTGTCCCCTGTTTCCTCCCAGTATACTATTCTGTCCCAGGACTTAGAATCTACTCAAGCTGGCAGGGTGCGGTGGCTCACGCCTATAATCCCATCACTTTGGGAGGCAAAGGTGGGCGGATCACCTGAGGTCAGCAGTTCAAGACCAGTCTGGCCAACATGGTGAAACCCTGACTCCACTAAAAATACAAAAAAAAATTAGCCAGGTGTGGTGGTGTGCACCTGTAATTCCAGCTACTCGGGAGGCTGAGGCAGGGGAATGGCATGAACCCGGGAGGTGGAGCTTGCAGTAAGCCTAGATCACGCCACTGCAGTCCAGCCTGGGTGACAGACAGCGAGACTCCATCTCAAAAAAAAAAAAAAAGAAATAATCTATCTAGGATAGTTTCTAGAGTTGATGTCTCAAACTCTAGGTGTCCTGAAGTGAGTGCTATGGCAGAGACATCTTGTTACATTATTGGGGCTAAGTAGAGAACAATGATTATAGGAGTTATAATAATAGTTAGCATTCATTGAATTTCCTGTGATCCAGGCACTGTTCTAAGCCCTTTACATGTAGTTATCTCATTGAACCCACAAAATAACTTTGTAATGTGGAATTATCTTTATTCATTTCCAAATGAAGAAAGTGAGACACAGGAAAGTGAAGCAAATTATGACATGGCCAATAAGTGACAGAATCAGATTTCAACCCTCACCAATCTGATACTAAGATAGAGCATCTGACTGTAACTGTAAAAGCATTTGGGCTGAAAGTACAGCTCAATACATCCTTATTAATAATGATGATATTAGCAGGTAACATTTATTAAAATTTTCCCTTATTTAAACCTCACTGCTATCCCTATGAGGTAAGTACTGCTACAGATCAGGTTCCCTGGGAAGTAAACTTCGAGACAGGTATTAGAATACAGGAAGTTTATTGGGAAGAGCTCTCCGGATTAACATCTGTAATGGAAGGGGGGGTTAGCAAGACAGGAAAAAGTTGTATTGTGGTATGATCACAAGTCTCAGCCCTTTCTAATTGAATGGAGCACTGGAACTGGGAGAGCACTGCAGAGTTGTGCAAATTGTGGCAAAGTGGCTGGGAGCATATACACCCTCAGTGGTAGTTCGTGGATGTGGGTGGCACCAAGGGAGGGTTGAGGCCTTGTGTGAGGGCAGGGGCAGTCTCCAGAAGGGGACTCATCTGTGAGTCAGCAGCAGCCACCCTGCCAGGCAACTTCAGGATAAGCACTTCAGTTCTGGAGTGTGGGCAGAGTGCTAGGCAGATTTTGAGTGGTATACCACATATTTATGATTCAAAAAACTGAAGACTAAAGAAAAAGCTACATGCCACAAATAAAATAAATGGTCATTGTATTAGTCAGTGTTCTCCAGAGAAACAAAGCCATTAGGATGTGTGGATCAATTAGTAAATGACTGATTGATAGGTAGCTAGATAGATTATTGATTTATTATAAGGAATTGGCTTATACAATTATGGAGGCTAAGAATTTTAGTCCTAGGAGAGCCAATATAATTCCAGTATGAGTGTGAAGGTCTAAAATGCAACAGAGCCAGTGGTGTAAGTTCTGGTCAGAGTCCTAGTTTGAAGGCAAGTGAAGACAGATATCCCAGCTCCCATACAGGCAGACAGAGAGAATTCTTTCTTACTCAGCCTTTCTTGTTCTATTCAGGCTTTCAACAGATTGAATGAGGCCCGTCTACACCGAGGAGGACAATCTGCTTTACTCCTTCTATAGATTCAGGTGTTATTCTCATCCAGAAACATCCTCAAAGATATACTACAATAAGGTTCAACCAAATGTCTGGGTGTCCCATGATCCTGTGAGGTTGACATATAAAGTCCACTGTTACAGTAAGTGACATAAGTTAAGCATGACTTAAGTCTGTTGGAGTCCATTGTGAATCCTAACCAGTGTGCTATGCTGTCTCAAAATATGCAGGAGCTACTGGGGACCAAAGGAGAGTTTAGGGAGAGTGTGATGGGAGCAAATACACTGATACAATTGCAAGGGCAGCTTCCTAGTTCACTCCAGGAAGTCAAATGCTCCCTGAGAAGTGACATGATAAGGCAGTTATAAATTGAATCATATTTTGATGTAGTTATAGTGACTCTTAACCACCTATTTAAAATGATAATACAAAATATCTTTATTAAGTGAATAAGGCATTAAATTACTTCTAAAAATTTTACAAGCAAAAAATATGAAAGATTAAAAAGGGATTTTCAGATGCATTAGTAGTATAAGAGTAGAACTCCCAAACCAGCAATCTCTGACGTTCTGGTACATTGGGCTTTCTTCAACTAGAACTCACATATGTGTAATTAACTCTGCTCATAGTGGCAAGGAAATATAATTCTGTGTGCAGACATATTTGTGAAAATTGATATGCTGATATATTTTTATATATTTACTCTAGCTCAAATAATTGAATGGTTAATTTAACTATTGTGAATAACACTCCAAAAAATGTTTCACTTTTTTGGCTAATTTAACAGCAATTAAATGAACTGTTAAACTCTTTTTTTCAAAATTACAGAACTTGTCTCATAATGCATTTGAAAGCCTCTAATTTCCTGTGTATCAAAGAGTGAAGTTTACTCTTTCCATTTTAGATTTAACAAAAAGAGTTAACTGGGAAGATCTAAAGAGAAGTAATTCCAAACAGGATTTCCATTTTACATGGAAATGTGACAAGAAGAATTAAAAGGAGCAGAATGAGGTAATGAAGGGAGAGGTGAACAAGGACAAGAAGGAAGCGGGAGAGATAGAGGAGCTTGTTTAAGGTTTAATGATAAGAACAGTAAATAACCATGAGGTCATTAGAAATAAAAACAATTTTAGATACTTTGTAATCCACTGCTATTCCAGATTCATATACCCCTGTAAAACTGCTAACAAGGCCTGCTCTTCCCATAGTTCTACTTTCAACTTGTCTTTAAATATAAAGATGAGAAAATGTCAAATGCTTTTCCAAAATCAAGCTATAATATATCTAGAGTAGAGCATTCCCCAGATTTTCTAGTCAAATAAACACTGCCTAAAAAGGAACTGAGTCTGATCTGGCATTAGTTTCTAGTAAATTTATTCTATAATCACTGCATTCTTTTCTTAGATTCATAAAGTGTCTGTTTATTAATCCATTTAAGAACTTGACCAGAGTTTGTCATACTCACATGTCAATTCTATGGCTTGGAGTTTTTCTGCTCTTTGATATTTGCAAGATTTCAACTTTGACACCATGTTAATAATATAATAATTAATTATAATAATTAATAACATAATTATAATAATAATTAATAATATAATTATAAAATATAATCCCCAATGGTAAACAATCATAAAAGCTATTTTTATATAACTTTTTCACTGTACTGCAATATGAAGATTATTCTCCTTGATGAAAATGACATTAGCTAATAGCAGAACTCCCATCCACAGAATTGTTCAAGCAAACACTAGCTGATTCCATGTGATAAGGTACTGCCACTTTCTTTCCTTTTACCACTTAGGATTTTACATTCTTTTCAAGGTAGTGTACATCCACCACACAAATGTAATATATTCATTTATTCAACAAATGGTTATTAAGGAAAGTTTTTGTTTGATTACTATGAGCTAAATGCTGAATTGAACACTGAGAAGACAAAGAAAAATACAACAAAATCTGAGGCTTTAGAGCTGGCACTCTTCTTACCATCACCAAACACCTTTGAATTAAGTAGAAGACCCATTGTCCTAGTGCATTTTGTGCTGCTGTAAGTGAATACCTGAAACTGGGTAATTTGTAAAGAATAGAAATTTAGTTCTCATAGCTGTAGAGGCTGGGCAGTTCAAGATCAAGATACCAGCAGGTTCAGTGTCTGGTGAGGGCTGCTCTCTGCTTCCATGATGGCCTTTGAATGCTACATTCTCTGGAGGGGCAGTGCACTGTGTTCCCACATGGTAGTAGGTTGAGGGGCAAAAAGCCCTTTTATCATGGCATTAATCCATCATAAGGGAAGAGTCTCGTGACCTAAAGATCTCCCAAAAGGCCCCACCTGCCCACACTGTTACATTGGAGATTACATTTTCAACATAAGAATTTAGGGGGACACATTGAGACCGTAACACCCATTAAACACAAATGTTTCCTAAAAATGTATTTTTAAGTTAATCAGAATGAAATTATGGTGACCAAGGATCAGATATTTTACAACAGTGTTTCTCAGAGCCTTTTAACATGCTGATATGCATTGTGAATATGTCAGAGCAGAAAAGAATATATAATGCTTGCCAAACTTACATGGCCTTAAAATCCCCCTTTCCTCCTTGAGATTTATTAAAAGGGTAGGATTTTGCAGAAAGAATTGTTTCCAATATGGCTGGGAAATGATGGGAATAAGGAGAAATGTGTCTTTAGCACTACCCTATCTCTTATTCTGTCATCATCACAGTGGAACTCAAAGGTAATTCCAAGGCAAACAGCGAATAAGTGAATGAGTGAACAATATAGACCATATGCAAGAGGGAACCGACTTTACATAAAGATCTTATAGAAGAAACAGAAATATGTTTTTTATACTTATATGAGTAGCCTAGAATGTACCCTATACTTATGCACAGTGATTCTCAGACTCAGGAGTGCCTGTATACAAACTGGATGGAGAAATTTTGCATCTATATGACCTAAGTTTTCCATTGCTCAGACAGCTCTTTTTCTTTCATAAAATCCTTTTGAACTCTTCAAACAAAGCTCAGTGCCATTCCTTAAAGCAGTGATTCTCAAACTTTAATCTACAGATCATCTATATCAAAACTCTTGGGATGCTCATTAAAAATTGTGAATTTCTTAACCCTACAAAAATTGTACCCTAAAATATGCATTTTTTAAAAAAGGATTGTTTTAGTGATTCATATGCACAATAGAACTGGAGAAGCATGGAATTAGAATCCAATCTCTCCAACTCTTTTTCCCTTATTTTAAGAAACATCTTCCTATAGCTCATCACTTTGAATCTCCAGGGCAATAGGACAGATTGTCACTATAGGTAACAGGAATCCACAGGTGACTCAGAAACACTATTGTGTCAAAAATGGTAACCTCACTAAAATTCAAACATTTTAATGGCGTACAATTATAAGAAAAAACAAGGATGGCTAGTTTGGGATTAATTTCCATCTCATTATTGCACATTGGGAAAGCTCAGAAGTCAGAGGAAAGCAGATAATGAGCCTGAAGATAATGAGATAATAGATTTCTAGGCACCTTTAATACATATTTATTTCATAAAAATTTGAAATCAGGATATGGAGTAGAGGGTTCTGGGAAAATGGCCACTTGAGCTCACATCCCCAGCCCCATCCTCCTCAGCTCCTTGTTAAAGAGGTTTAAAAAATAAATTAATCTTGCTGTTAAATACTCCAGAGAAAAGCAGTTAGGTATTTCATTTTGGTAATGCCTGGGAGACAATCAATAGACCAAGAGACTTGGGGTTAAGGCTACTGAGAGTTTTGGTGGCAGACACTGATGGAATCTCTGTTGTGGAGTGGAAACGTGGTTTTTGCACTTTGCTTTTCTCTGGGAGTACCCTATTTAATAAGCAAAATCTTGGAGAAGGTGTACTCATAAACTGACTTATTTGTGACCCAATGGTCAAGAAGAGCTATTTCTCTTCTGCTTGGTACTAAAGAGGGCTAACCCGAGAGGAGTTTTTCCCTATTGCCCAGTAGAATATTCTGTTTTTCCTACCTGAACAACCTACAGAAAGCTCTCCAGGACCCCACAGCCTGAAAGGTTCCAAAACCTATCTGTGCTATGCTGAGATTAATTATACCTACGGGTAGGCAAAGAAAAATCACAAACCATTGATGTAAACACCATAAACACATTAACTAGAAGAAAAAATATTCCATGTAAACAATGAAGGACTAGTATCTAAAAATATAAAGAACATTTACAAAACAAGAAGAAAAAGTTAAACCCAAACAAAAAGTTAATACAAAATGTGGGCAAAGATTATAGAAAAGCAATACAGAAACACTCACGTAAGAAAAACCCATGCACATATCTATAAAGAGACATGTACAGGAATATGTATTTCAGAATTACAGAAAAAATTTAAACAGCCTATTTTTAAATTGCTATTTATTCATGTAGCTCAATACTGAATTAAAATGAATGAAATACTGACACATGAATCGACATGGATAAATCTCAAAAACCTAATATTTTATGAAAAAAGCAAGTATATGGATTATAAATATACAATAATACTATGCACACAAATTTTTTAAACCATAAAATACTACGTTTCAATTATGTATACATAACATACATAATATACAGACAGACTAAACCCACAAAGGAATAACAAACAACAAATTGAGGATAACAATTACTTCTCTCAAAAAGGGGAAGAAAATAACAGTGTCGCTACTGAATCTCTAATGTTTTACTTCTAAACAAGCCAAAACAGGAGGAAGAAAATAAAGCAAAATCATATGTTCAAAATTTTACTAGTTTTTTCTATATTTCTATATGCTTTAAATATTGTATTTGATGTAAGAAGACTATAGTAAGACCGCAGCATAGCTGAGTATCAACTCGAGTTTTCAATTTGGAAAAAAATTACCAAATCCAAATTATAATAAATAAAAAAGATACATCTAGACACAACTTATGAAATAACTGAACTCTAAAGATAAAGCTGATTTTACAGGCTTTCAGACACAAAGAACTAAAAACAAACTCCTAGCAAAGATATAACTCTTACATAAAAGCAAAATAGATATGTTAAAACTACAAATTAGCATACATTATTGTGTATATACAATATTCATACAAAAAGCACTCTCCCTACAGACACCTGATAATGCAATTAAAATTTTAAAATAAGGTTAATTATAATACTGTTTCATAAGTCTTTCCTGCTCCATAGTCATGATCAATTTCTTTTTCCAAATATTAAATAACTATATTCTAGCAATACACTTGAGAAGTTTTTGTTTAGAAGAAATTTCAGATGTATTTGTCTATAGTTTCTATATTATAGATGTATGTGTTTTGGCATGGCTCCAAGACTTCACATTAACTTGGTAATTATTGAAGTGATTCTGTTATCACATGTTCTAGTTTTTCCAGTACACAAAGTTAAACAGTGTCTAGGCCTGAGACAGGAACGCAGTGAGAGCTGCGAAATGGCTTCATAATTACTCCTCGGCAAACTTGAGTCTCAATTTAACCTTAAGCAAGTAAATATCAGATTATAACTTTATATCTTTTTTTTTTTTTTTTTTTTTTTTTTTGAGACAGAGTCTCCCTTTGTTTCCCAGGCTGGAGTGAAGTGATGCAATCTCTGCTCACTGCAACCTCCACCTCCCCGGTTCAAGCGAGTCTCCTGCCTCAGCCTCTCCAGTAGCTGGGATTACAGGCGCCTGCCACCTCGACTGGCTAATTTTTGTATTTGCAGTATAGATGGGGTTTCACCATGTTGGCCAGGCTGGTCTCAAACTCCTGACCTCAAGTGATCCGCCCACCTCGGCCTCTCAAAGTGCTGGGATTACAGGTGTGAGCCACGGCGCCTGGCAAATTATCTCATTTGAAGACTGTTTTCCATGAAGAAAAAGATGACAGGAAAAAAAAAATTCAAATGGGTCTGCCTTTTCTGCTGTGGTTAACTTTATCCCGTCATCTCCAAACAGAAATGTTACTCTTATTTTTCTTATTACTATAAAGATAAAGGCTTTACAATTCTTATTATCATAAGGATAACTATTTCTAATGTGTCAGAATTTTTTTAAAACCTCAGCTCATTTCCCATCCTTGCTTCCCAGATTTCATTTTTATCAGTAGCACAACTTTTACCTATTCACCCTAAGATTTATACTTCTGTTCATATTTTTTAAATATGCTATAAAATCTAAAGACAAAGGAGGAAAAGGTTGTGTTTTATTTTCTCTATAATCACTGTATTTTTTATAAAAAGTCAAATAAAGAGCCGGGCGCGGTGGTTCACGCCTATAATCCCAGCACTTTGGGAGGCCGAGGCGGGTGGATCATGAGGTCAGGAGATCGAGACCATCCTGGCTAACACGATGAAACCCATTAGCCGGGCGTGGTGTCGGGCGCCTGTAGTCCCAGCTACTCGGGAGGCTGAGACGGGAGAATGGCGTGAACCCGGGAGGCGGAGCTTGCAGTGAGCCGAAATGGCGCCACTGCACACCAGCCTGGGCAACAGAGAGAGACTCTGTCTCAAAAAAAAAAAAAAGTCAAATAAAGCTGTTTTTTAGGTCAAAAAAGAAAAAAAGACATTCTGACATGCAGGAAATAATGTATATACCTTCTATAATTATTCATAACTCTTGAGGAAAATACTAGACATGCTCCTACCAAACGACAAATTAATAAGAACAAAGTTTCAGAATAAGACAAAAAAAATTAAATGAAAAAGTGGAGAGCAATATGTATATATATATATGTGTGTGTGTGTATATAGCAATGTGTAATGTGTATATGTATATACACACACACATATATGTGTATGTATACATATATATTTAAATTTGAGGATATATATAAACCGGTGTGACTGTGAATTATAATAAAAGTATTAAATAAAGATTCTCAAAGACTTTTCATAGTTCAAAAATAAAAATTCCTTAAACCTAGGAATTGTGGTAGCATTAAATAAATGCATCCCTAACATCTTCCTCAGTAGAGATTTCGGTCATGTAAAATGTCCTGTGCAGGCTAGTAATTATTTAATGTTGCTCAGATGGTGGATATATATTTACATATATGGTTACAATGGGAATGTAACTAGTAATAGAATGTGCAATACAATCGTATTTCTAAGTTAAAATAGGGAGAAAAGGAGGAACAGAAAGAAACTTAGTCAAGTCAGCATAGGAAAAAAGGTTGGAAATGAAGGGAGTAAAACAAAATTCACTCAATAATCAGCTTAAAATATAATAAAAATATTTTAAGTATTATTTATCACAGTAAATATGAAGCGTTGAATTTAGGCAATGGCAAATACTGTAAGACTGAATAAAATAAGGAACTCTAGCAGCATTCATTTAGAATTCTCACATGTAAAACAATATATCAAAGACCAGTTGAAAACAAGAAAATGAACAAATTATAGAAGTAGAAACAAAAGGAAAATGGAGTGCAATATTAACATCAGGTAGAGAGCAATTCAAGGTCAAAGACAGGAAAAGAGACTTATCATATCTAATGGTTATTTCATACTTGCTATTTAGGTTGAACCATATAAAATTGTCATTTTTAGATCAAAAGTAGTCAAATATTGGCAACTTCAAGAATGTCAAAATAAAGTTATTAAAGTCTTTAAAAATTAAATCAAACCCATCACTGATTATAATTCTAGTAAAGCAAGCATTATTCAACATTGGGCAATGTTTAACATTATTAGAAAAAAGAAAAGATTTTTAAAAAACCATAAGATTATATTAATAGATGCCAAAATACATTTGCTAAAATTTATTATTAACCATTTCTAACAAAACCTCTAAGAAAAATAAGACTAAGAAAAAAAACTAAGATGCAAAAACTATAAAAATTAATATTAAATATTTTTATACTATGAAATGATAAAGACAATCCAAAGAAAATCAGAAATAATATGAATATGATTATTGCCACTGTATTCATTCACCTTGCTTTTAATAAAATAAGGGCAGGATTTCTTTTTAATAAGCATAAATATATGAAATTGAGAAAAAAACCAGTATTTTTATTTCCCAATTATATGATTAGCTTTGGAAAAAAAATCCAGCAGATTCTTCTGAAAAATTTTATACTTAATAGAAGAGATTAGCACTACAGGTGAGTAACTCAATAGCTTTTAAAAATATTCTTATTAGGCAGTTAAAAATGGAAATAGGGAAGAAAACCACAATAACTGTTGACTGTCAACTGGCCAACCAGTCTGTTAAAATAATTTTCATCAAGTAAAGCCAAGTTAATTGTTTACTGCATTAAGGGAGACCACAACCTCCATAGACTCTTAGTAGAATCATCATATAATGGTTTAGGATTGATGGAAAAAGCAAAATGACAGTTTTGAAGCAAATCGTAAAGAGTAAAACCCAACTAAGTAAACTAATTTTTCTGAAAAGAAGGCTGTTTATCCTAATGAGACCAAGTTGCATAGAATTTGAAAAATGAAATTTCTGGAAATCTCTGAAACAAATAACATAATTATTCTCAATGTTATTATCTTGAGCAAAAATTTCCTGGAATAATAATGTTCTGTTAATGCAGATGATCAAACAGTAAAGTCACCTTAATAGACAGTCTTAGTCTTAATCCTATTAATCTATGGCTGTTAGTAGGTGGTCCTGTATCTGATGTAGAATCTGTTGTTCTGTATCTCATGACCAAAATTATAAAATCCATAAGACTAAATGTAAGAAGATAGATATAATACATATAAAAACTTGTAAAAATATAATATAAAACAGATTTGAATGGGAAACTTAGAATAACTGAAATGTGTTCTTTTCTAACTATTACATAAATTTAATGCAATTTTAATCAAAATCCTTAGAGAAATTCCAGGGAAAGGAGTTTCTAAAAACTGATTTTACATTTGTTATAAGCAAGTATATTTGAAAAATTGCTTTACAATTTTGAAAAAAATGAGGTATAATTAACTCTACAATATGGTAACATTTATTATAAATCTTTATTCAAAGCTATATGGAATTAACCCAAGAATAAATAGCTAAATTAGTGAACGTACTAGAGATTATAGAAACGTATTTTAGAGAAATAGACTTATCTGGGAAGTTAATATATTATGTATTTGGCATTTTAATGAGTACTAAAAAGATCTTTAATTTGTTGTATAGTTTTATGTAATTGCCATCCACCCAAAAATAAAATATATGAGTCACTTCTTCACAATATAAACAAACGTAAATTCTAAATGAAATAAAGTTCTAAATGATAAAAACAGTTAATTGTAAAATTTTTTAAAAAGTTAGGAAAATATTTGCCTAACATTAAGATGAATATGAACTTTTGCCAGGCAGAAAAACAAAAACTGAAAGACATGAAAATTATACATTTGACTGTTTTAAAAAATCATGTAAAAACACAAGTATCAAAGTCAAAGGCAAGAAATGGACTAAAAGTAAACTGTTTTAACAATATGAAAATAAAAATATTAATATTTATGATAAGATGAGGACAAGACAAATCATCCAACAGAAAAACAGACACAGAATATAAGCAGGTCTTTCGAAAAACAGAAATGGCAAATAGACAATAAATGTAAAAGAATGCTTATCATAGCTAGTTGTCAAAGAAATGCAGTGATGTGCCATTTTGCACACATCAAATTTGCATAGGCGGAAAGAAAACACCTAATAGGCTACATATGGAAATAAGTACACACATTCTGTGGGTAAGATTATATATTGCCATGGCTTTCTAAGTCTACCAAAATTAAAAAGACACATATTTTGAGCCAGCAAATCTTGTTTTGAGGATTCATCACACAGATATAAATGTACCAGGTTACAAGTAATTTGTAGCTGTATTTATAGTAATAATTAAGCATAATATATATTTATATAAAATAAATTAGATATAATTTAATCATCTTTATTTACATCTTATTTTTATTTACTGTGGTTTCCTTACCAGTTTAAAAAATAGGGACATAAACAGAACAATCATCAAATGGTGAATAGCTGTCATGATTTTAACTCCTTCTGTAATCGTTTAAAGTTTATCATTTTTCAGATAGAAATTTAAAAACAACTACACTAAGCTAAATTTCAAGACAATTGTACAACACTATTACTTCATATTCAATTTATCCTAGAATTTATCTACAACTACTTTTCACTTGTGAGGTATCATTCTTTTCTTAAATTGTACAATTGCTAAATTATGTAAGGATTGTAACAAATTAGCAGACATTAGAAAAAAGCATAAATATTCCTTTTTCAACCTAAAATTCCATATATTCAAAGTGTAGCATTAACTTCACCAAATTGCCTCTTCTTCCAAATATTTATGTGAATCTTCTTAACCAAACTTGAAAAAAAAATCATCTTCAATTCTTCACTCTATTTGTATGCACTCTTTCTAGGCCCTACTACTTATCAGTTGAACAATGTTTTGTATTTATCTCTTCCATTTCATTCTAACAGTCGTTATTGTTGTCAAAATATTTATCATCTTACACCTAAATAAATGACATAATTTAAAACCAATCTCCTTATAGCTATTCTCTGTCTTGGCATCCCCTCTGCCCAAGTTCTTTTTCAAACTACTACTGTGCTCTCCTTCCAAGTGCCTATCATCATTGCTTAATATGACAAATACCAACAACTCATTTTGCCCGGCTTTTAAGTTCTTCTGTGTCATACATTCCTTCTCCCTTAATAGTCTCGGTCTTTGCAATAGTGGCCTTCCACATTCATCCAGAATAGCATCAAGATCAAAGCATGCACAATGACAAACTGTGATTGCCCCAATCATGCTAGAAATTTAATAACCTCATAAAATAGTAGACTGTGACTTTTATCCAGAGCAGAAACCAGGTGCACTTTAAGAGAAGGGCGGAAAAAGACTCTTTTCTATTGTCCCAAACAACTTAGCTCCATCTCAAACTTACAATCCCACTCCCACAAACAAGCCCTGACACCTACCAAATCTATCCTCTGAAGAACTAAGTTTAAGGATCATTCATAGCAACTCCAGTTCTTATTAAAATACTCTTCTAGGAACATAGAGTATTCATTCTCTCCGAAAGAAAGTCTAGAAAAAATTAGCTTTCTCCATCTTTTTGTATTTCAATGGTGTTTTTCCTCCTGAGTGTTGTTTCAACTCCACTTAGGCAAAGGTCCCCAGGATGAATGCCTGTTTGTCCTACTGCTTAAACTGTCCTTACACACAGTTCTTTATCACTACATACTTCTGCTCTCCCAGACATAGAAGGTTTCCCTCTTTCCTGTCTGCCTACAGAAATAAAATTTACTCAGAAGTACTGACTTGAATTTCGCTCTGGCTTAAAGCCTTTTCTAACTAAATCAGAATATGTATTTTCCCTTCGGCAAATTATTGTTCTGTTACTGTCTTACCTATGCTAGTTTTGTCTCCTGGCAGGAATTTCAAGTTACCAGTGATCAGGCACCCCATGTTTTCTTTATTTCTTTTGTATCTCTCTAATCACATAGCACAAGCACAGTGACCAGTATGTACCTGTTTATCAATTGAATACTGAAAGCCCTAACAATTGATTTAACAGATCAATGTTAAAACATACTTACAACCAAGAGTAAGTTGAATTGCTGATTATTTTTTATTTTCAATCATCTCTTGCAATATCACAATAAGTCCTCACCAAATAGTGTATAAATCACGAATAATCTGTTCACCACTTACCCAATATATTTGACAGTATCACAGGGTTATGGAATTTTTATTTTTTGGAATTTTCTCCCCCAAAGATTGTACCTGCAAACACCAAAAACCAATCACTGTGTTTCAATTACAATAAAATGATACACCATGGGGAAATGCAGGAGTCCAAGAAATACTCAGAAAGAAGAGAAACAAGACAAAGTTTCTGTGGACCAAAATTAAGGCTGTTGAGGCAGAAAAAAATTGATAAAAGTTTAGCCAAATGTGAAGATTGAACCAGGAAGACACACCAACAAAATTAGGCATGTTCCAAAATCTGTTACAAGTTGAAATGTTTTTATAAGAAAGTATAGGAAAAGGAAGGGGGACTCCTCATACCAAAGTTGTCCTTTTTTATTGGAGGGCACAATACAGAGGTGACAGTCATTGGCTACAGATGACAACACACAGGCTAAAATGTTTCACGTGCAAGATAATCAGCAAAACTTTATGATTCAGAAAAAAGCCAGTGTCTTATTCAATGTCAATAGGTTACGTATTTGTCAGTATAACAGTTTGAGGGACTCACAATAAGATTTTTTACTCAGGAACAGGATGTCAGCTGCTAATCACAAGACCATCTCCATGTCGTTAATTTGGAAACCGGCCAAACGTGATCTGTAGGTTATCATGTCTATTAAGATGCTCTCTGGTAAGTGTTTTCTATGTTTTCCAGTGTGAATCGTAATCACAAAAGACACAATCCTGAATGCCATAATCCCAGGTCTTGAAATTCTAAAAAATTAAAATCCCTCAAGTCTAAAATTTCTAAAGTCTGAAATCCTGAAAATCACAATCACAGTATAGTGGCATCATATTAGGTGGAACTATTGCCTTATTATAGTCTGTATTAGGAAGTTAAGCATGGTTTGAGGAGATGGGTATGGGTGCTAAATTGAAAAGGGGTGGCTTTGTGGACTTAATTTTAGGTGTCAATTGGACTGGGTTAAAGCGTACCTCAAAATCTGATAAAGCATTATTTTGGGTGTGTCTGTGAGAGTGTTTCCAGGTATTAGTGTGTGAGTCTGAGTGCAATGTGTGAGGAAGATCTGTCCTCAATGTTAGAGGGATGGTATCATCCAGTCCACCGGGTCCTGGAAAGAACAAACACAAAAGGTGAGTTTGACCCTCTCTGAGAGCCAGGACGGACTTTTTTTCTGCTGCCTTGGACATCCGAACTCCAAGCTCACAAGGCTTCGGCCTCCAAAACTTACACCAGTAGCTGCCCCGGATTCCAAGACTTTAGGCCTGAGCCACACTCCTGGCATCCCCAGAGTCTCCAGCTTGAAGATGGCTTGTCGTGGGCTTAACATATTGTAGCTGCCATAATTGTGTGAACCAATTCCCCTAATAAGTCTTATCCCATATATTTATGTGTGTATGTCCTATTGGTTTTGTCTCTCTGGGGAACCCTATCTAATACAGATTTGGTATTGGGGAAGATGAATATCATTCCTGATTGTATTTCTTACAACACAATGGAGAGATTTGTGAAAATTGTTTCCTTGCAAAAAGGCTATCATAAGTGTACAAGGCTATTTAACAGTGAAAGACAAAAGTTTAAAAGATAATTATTATTGGTGCTGGGAAGGCAGAAAATTGCTTACTTGTGACAGCCAAGCAATAACCAGACTTTCATAGGGTGTGTTAGTCAGGGTTCTCTAGAGGAACAAAACTATATATATAAAGGGGAGTTCATTAAGTATTAACTTACACGATCACAAGGTCCCACAGTAGGCTGTCTGCAGGCTGAGGAGCAAGGAGAGCCAGTCTGACTCCCAAAACTGAAGAACTTGGAGCCTGATGTTCAAAGGCAGGAAGCATTCAGCACGGGAGAAAGATGTAGGCTGGGAGGCTAGGCCAGTCTCTCCTTTTCACATTTCTCTGCCTGCTTTATATTTGCTGGCAGCTGATTAGATTGTGCCCACCAGATTAAAGGTGGATCTGCCTTCCCCAGCCCACTGACTCAAATGTGAATCTCTTTTGGCAATGCCCTCACAGACACACCCAGGATCAATATTTTGTATCCTTCAATCCAATCAAGTTGACACTCACTATTAACCATCACATAGGAACAGCATATACTTACAAAATTGGTAAGCCAGAACCACCCTCCAAATACAAGTGCAGCTAGTTTTTTGAAGATCACAGAAGTTAAAAGTGAGGAGAAATATACAAGAAATCGTCCCCTGACAAATCAATCATATTCAGCTTCTGCCCCAACATGCATAGTGTCATGCTTGCCCTCAAAAATGCCCCTCTTTGGAGAAGAAAAACAATTTGACAAACTCAGTAATTTTCCGAACCAAAGACACTTGCTGATATTGAGCTTTCTCCAGTGTTATAAAACACATTAAATAGTGAAGTATTCTTGATTGGAGATTTGACTATCAAAGAAAATATACTTCTTATATTTACCACTATGTCTCACGCAGAAAAACTAGCAAATGTTTCACTTTGGCTAATGAATGACACTTTCAAAATTGTCCCTACTGTTTTCATCAACTATATACAATTCATACCCCTGTTGGTTTCAAAAATTCTAGAACTTATCTCCTTTATGTACTAATGACTGAAAAAAGTGAAGCACTATATAAACACTTATTTGAAGATTTGGTGAACTTTACAGAAGAAAATGGATTTCAACTGAATCCCCAAACTGTAACAACAGATTTGGAATTAAGTGCAATCAAGGCTTTTAAAAATGAATTTCAAAGTATTACCAATAAAGTTTGTTTTTTTCCTTTCAACGCAATCCATTTGGTGAAAACTTTAGATAAGTAGATTGGCCATGTAATACAGCAACAACAAAAACTTTAGTTTTAAAATGCATCATTTGCCTAAATTGGCATTCCTTCCAGCTGATGACATTCTGGGAGCTTTTAATGAATTAAAGCTTCATTTGCCTGAAGAAGCCAGTGCAGTTGCTGACTGGTTTGAAAATTACGTGCATGGTAGCATCAGAAGTCACACAGCACTGTTGCTGTTGGATCACTAGTATCGTTTCCACCAATTTTGTGGTCAGTATATTAGTGTGTTTGGAATTTACTTCCATATACCCAAAACAGCATAGAAGCATGGCACAGAAGGTGGGAAAATTTAATAGAGAACGCTTATGTCAGTGCATACAGAATCAGAGAAGAATTTCAAAAAGAACAGTGCCACATAGAAAATGAATGTGGGCTGGGTGCGGTGGCTCAGGCCTGTAATCCCAGCACTTTGGGGGCCGATGTGGGCGGATCATGAGGTCAAGAGACAGAGACCATCCTGGCCAACATGGTGAAAACCTGTCGCTACTAAAAAAAAAAAAAAAAAAAAAAAAATTAGCTGGGCGTGGTGGCAGGCACCTGTAATCCCAGCTACTCAGGAGGCTGAGGCAGGAGAATCTCTTGAACCCAGGAGGTGGAGGTTGCAGTGAGCCGAGTTGGTGCCATTGCACTCCAGCCTGGACAAGAGTGAAACTCCATCTCAAAAAAAAAGAAAGAAAGAGAAAGAAAGAAAAAAGAGAAAGAAAGAAAGAGAGAGAGAAGAAAGAGAAGAAAAAAGAAAAGGCTTTCCTAAAGTCCAAGATGTAAAAATGCAAGCAGCAAGATGTGTATTAAACATGTTTTGTTCCTTTTCCACAATAGAACTCCCCTTTCCTTCCCCATCATCTGTTAATGAAAACTTGTTTGAAACTTTCTGTAGGTCATTTTTAGATATAAATTTTAGAATTAAATATTTACCATATTTTCCTGCCAAAATTGAAATCAGTTGTCTTATTTCTGATTTTGTATGAGACAAATACCTGTTAAAGCCATCAACCAATTACTGAGGATACTTTTATGATTTTAGTTAACTTAATGAGCTCTCCATCACATTTTATGTAAGAATTGTTTGAATTTGAAGCTAAAACAAATGGAGCTTTTATGTTGGTACTTATTATATTTTAAATATAAATATACTTATAAAATTATAAAATTATTTAAAATTAATATATTTTAAAAGTAAATTTTAATATGTTTAAATTTTAGAAAATTATATTTTAAATGTACTTTATTAAAATATTATTTTTCTTTAAGACCTCTATTCTACTTTTTCTTTCTAATGATATATATTTAATTTTGCAAAAGTATTTCCAAATGATGCCAGGGAGGTGGAAATTTATGCCAGTCCTAACTACCTTTTAGTAATTAGAATCCAAGAATTATTAAAACCTGTTTTTCTGAAATTAATCAGCAGCTCTACCATTGCCTGCTAATGATCATAACGTGAAAAAGGGCAGAAGTAAAGGTGAATTACCATGCAGGGGTATTCATAACATAAGGATAACTGCAATGAGGAACCTCTAAAAAACAGATCAGTCAGTTTGTTCTCTTCTCTTTTCAATGACCAACCATGAAATTTTCCTTCCAAAATCATGCAACAATTGCTTCTAAAAGTGACTTCAGTGAAATGAAGCATTGGCTGAGTTTAATGCATGTGCTTCGCAATCTAAAACTAGCTTCACTTGATTGCTGAATTCTGTGGTTCTATGGAAACTTTGGTTCTCTTTTCAATGGCATAATGAAACTCATAACCAACCTTGGAGACATACTTAAGAGAAGATATTTCTCATATAATTTTTACAAACATTTTCTCATAAAAATTTTTCTCACCATCTGCCAGATTGTGACTCCTGATAACTATTCACTCAATCAATGCCCAATAATTCACTCTAGTGAATTAGGTTAAAAGGAACTTTACTAGGGGGACTATAAGTGGTGGCACAGGAACTCTAATTTACTAAAATTTACTAAAAAGAAAAAAAATACATAACACCCCCTCGCAGTTGTTTATTTATTACTTCAGAAAACGCCTTTACTGAAAGCAATTGTCTCATATTAACTAAGGTCTAACTTTAGCATTCTCCCCTTTACATACAGAGAAACACATAGAAAATTAAATATAATTATATTTGAGGAATGCAATTTAAGTAGAACCCCAATTTTTTAATGCTAAATATAAAATCTCAGAAAATATTATAATCAGAAATACAGAGAGAATAATCTTGGATTGAAATTATTTAGTATTTTAATAAAATACTTAATAAAAGATATGCTTATAGGTACTTTGAAAGAGTAGCACTAACAAAAATGGAAAATTTAGGATTTAAAAAATTACAGAAATGATCTAGGCAAGCTAAATTTTCTGTAGAAATAAACATATTTCTGTTGACCTGTTGTCTCTATTTTCTAAATCATGGAACTTTAAAAATTTCCATATACTTCCAGACATGGAGAATATGTCACAGTTTGGTCAATGAACTGGTTTGGATGATGGATTGACAATAAGAATGGGCAAAGGTCTTGAGTTTAGCTAATATCGAGGGATTGGACATGTATATTGATATAGCTATGCAAGAATTAGTCAGCCAAAATAAGATAAAATCATGATTTGGTATGTCCATGTTAAACTCATGGTAGACAGGATTCAAAGGTCAAAAAGACCAAAGAATAAACACATGACCTCTCATTTTACTTTCTTCCTGGAGTGGGAATCCCTGTGCCTACAAATACTCATCATGGCCAGAAATTGGTCAGAAACCTACAGTTAAACCCTGTCCCTCACTGGGGCAGGATAATGATACTTAGATCCGTTGAATATTATATATTGAACACCATGTGCATGGCACTCTGTGAGGTACTGTATATATAAGAAGGGCAAAACACACGTAATTCCTTCCCTTATGAACTTACAATATAGAGGCCAACACAAAAATCAAAGACACAAATATACATATAAAGGACTGAA
The DNA here is from genome assembly GCF_029281585.2 of Gorilla gorilla gorilla. NCBI lineage: Eukaryota > Metazoa > Chordata > Mammalia > Primates > Hominidae > Gorilla > Gorilla gorilla. The sequence continues at coordinate 21,243,628 of NC_073230.2, forward strand.
TAGTGTAATAAGGAAAAATGTAGAGTGCTGCCTTACGTTGAGGTCTCTAGAAACAGAGCCTGAAATCAGGATTCTTGTGTGAGTAAGTAATTGAGGAAGTGTTCTCAGGAAATCAGGATAAGCAGGGAAGAAAGCTAAGCAAGAATGTGGTCTCAGCTGGAAACTGACTTGAACTTCACCCCATGGGGAGCTCTGGAGAACATGAATTATACCACTGAATTATGCCACATTGAGGCCAGGATATGTCCTTTTTGTAATCCTGGTCATTTAGTCACTGGGTGAGGGCCACCAGATAGAGTGGGGTTGACAGGAGGAAGCAATTTTTTTGTAATGCTATCCAAGTTAAGATCTGAAGGTTTTATAGCATTTACCTTGGAAAAGAAAAGGAGTAAGAACATTCAAGGTAGCAAAGAGGTCTCTGGTCACCAAAGATCACGAGAAGATGATGCCAGCCAGTGCAGTACAGACAGCCTGAGAAGTGGTAGATTGTGCAGAATCATAGAGGCCAGATTGTGCAGAATCATAGAGGCCAAGTCAAAAATTTTGGTTTTAATCCTAAGAGGATTGGGCAGCTTTCAAGCGTTAACAGTAGGGGAGGCACTTAAACATACATGAATTTTTAAAAGAGTATTAGAGAAAAAGAATCAGAGTGGGTTAAGAGTAGGTCTTGGAATATCATCTGCTGACAATTATAGGAATAGAAAAAGAAATAATGGTGGTTTTAACTAGAATAGTGATTGCACACATGAATATAAATGGATGCAAGAGATAATTACCATGTTAAACTGATGGAATATGGTAGTGAATGGAAATCATGGAAGGTATAAGGAGGTATAACCATACCATATCAGTCTATTATCTTGTATTATTTTCTTTAGCTATGCTCTGCTACCCAGGAACTGGCACAGATAAAGAGGTCAGTTGATTATTTGCCTGAATATAATGAAAAGGCAAGAGAGCTTATGTCACTGGAGGAGAGTTACTCAAAGCGTGGACCATAGAATTCAAACTGGACCAAAAAGAAATGAAGAAAAGATGAGGTTACTAGTAAGAAGAGATAGAGGCACCAACAGGCAGGCTGGAGCTACTGACTGAGGAGCACAGAGGTTTGCTCTAACTGCTATGTAGAGCTAGTCCAATAATTCCAACTGTGAAATTGTCCAAATTAAATTTATTTGTAATAAGTTTAGGGAAGTATGCATAAAGGAATTATAGATGATTTTTACAAAGGAAGAAAAATTCTGGCTATACACTACCAAATCTAGCATGATTCAACAATGTAAAGCAATTGTACTCAAAGCAAATCCATCGCTAAGAAGATAGACTAGGAAGCAGTGTGTACTTGTCAGGTACCAGCTAGGCAAATATACACATTGTGGTACTTACTAGGACAGGACAGTGAATTCTTCATCTCAACACTAAAACAGATGCAAAGAAATTCAAAAAACCAGTTGAGACCCACAAGAAGTCAAAAATCATCTTAGGATGTACTGAGATATGAATCCTGAGGTCACAGTTATTTTGCTGTTTGACTTGCTCGAAAATTCCTTCAGTTCTTCATTTTTGAATCTTTATGCACAACATTTGTGAGTTTTGTGTACATTTTGGAGTCCTTGAATTCCACTAATGTCAAGCAAATGGAAACATGAGTGGAATCAGGAAGCAAAATCTGCAATGTGTTCCCCTGGAATGGGTTGGAAGTGCCTGACAAGCTGCTCCAATTGGCAATGTGGATCTTGGATCCATGAAAAACACAGCTGTGTAGACCAGGGTGTAGATCAAAGGTTGGAAAACCTATTTTTATTTGAATGTTGTGAAAAACCCTATGGTCCAAGAACCACATATATTTTTGACATAAAGACTGCATAGAGAGAAGTCAAAGGCCTTCAGTTCAGAAGTCCCTCGGAAGGACCACATATTAGTGAAAAGATGGAAATGAAAGTGCTTAGATTTTTTTAATCACATAAAATTTCAACATGAATTTTGGAAGTCTAAAAATACCTTCAACACAGGCAGAATGGATTTTAACATGCTCCACACTAAACTTTCAGTTCTGAAAATAAATAGCATGCTGTTTATAGCAACACTGGGTTGTTGTTCTGTATTTCTTAAAGGTGATTATAAACGTGTCAAGATTACATGTGGGGTTCCAGAAGTAGAGCATTCCCATTATCAGAAATGTTTTTTGCTGAGCTTGGACTGCATCTGTATTAATTCTAGTTATGAAAAGGCAAAGTAGAAAAATATGGTAAGGCTATGATCAATCATACTAAAATAATATTTTTTTAAAGTGGCAGTGCTCCATTAACTCATCCTTTCCCTTTTTCTCTAACATGACATCACACTTTCTTTACCTCTTGCTGCTCCAAATAGTCCAATTTTTGTCTCAAAATATCTCTTCCTGAAGCCAAGAAAATCTACAAAACTGTCTCTGATGACTAGACACCTATTCATCCATGTCCTCAACAGTGTCTACCCTCTCATAATCTCCTGAAATTGAATAAACCACCATTGCTTGATACTCTTTCAAATATGAACTGAAATTGTTAAGTTTTGCCTTCAAGTATGATACCAGATGTGCCAGGGTTGATACTGAAAGGAGGCGCCTTCAGCAATTGAATAAAACATAACTTTCCACTCCCTGGTGATTCCACAGACTTCGGAAGGGGACAGCCAGCAGTTTACAGAGTTAACCTAAGTAGCTTTCTGTGTCATTTATTTTTATAGGTTCCTCAGTTTTTTACAATTTCTTGGCAGTGTTTTAGATTCCTACTGAATGCCAGTTCTTAAAAATATCTAGTAAGAACTAAAGCAGTGCAGGATGATCAATGAATTATTTTAAATACTTTCTAAAAGTATGCTATTTTTTTTCTGTAATCAACATAATATATTTAGGGAAGTCATTATGGCATATTGAGGACCTGTGTGACCCTAATGAGGTGGGCCTTTAATGCTTTAATTCATGACAGACATATGTTTTAATAATGTTAGTGTATACCATGCGTTTAAACTGATGAATGTATTATGAAAGTGATTTGCTTTTAATTTGAATAAAGTACTACCAGGGCAATGTATAGTTAAAAGAGTTTTATCTATAGTTAATTATTTAGCTCGGGGATTTAAAGCTGTGCGGTAATGGGCTTCTCATGTTCTTAACAGAAGTTTGGTTCAACCTTTTAAATGCTATCACAGGTTGGCAGCCAGATCTGGTTGGCCTTCATTCTTTCGATTTGTTATAGGCTACCTGCTATCAGCTTCAATACCTAGGTTTGCCAGCTGCTCTCGTGTATTCTGGGTAGCCTCACGCAATGCAGCTCTTATGTACAATTACACAACCATTCCCAACCACTTAAATCTAACATCACTCCAAAACAACAAAGGCAAGTAGGTTCAAACCTATCCCATCCTATGAGTGTACTAATGTGTAAAATAATTTGTATAAAGGTTTTATGTCAAATGTATTCGATGAGTGTGAGAAAAATAAACTTCTACCCTGCCTAAAATCAGAATTGTCTCCCTCTCTCTTGCTATGTAAATATGAATATTCTGCTAAAAACTGGGGTAGCTGTTGCTTTCTGTTGCTCTGTGTTACTCATGTTTTCCAGGCCTGGGAACAGATGGTGCACCACCTGACTCAGAAGAGTCTAATGTAAGATTCATTGTGCTTCACAGGAAATCAAAGATCAAGCAACAATACAGAAGGTGACGCAGCACCTCCTCAACCAGTAACACAGTATGATACAGTCAAGCGGCAAAGGGAGAGGGGAGGGGAGACAGAAATTTAAAAAAAAAAAAAAGAAAAAAGAAAAAAACAAAGAAAGAGCAAAGTAAGTCCACCTGCTTGGAAAACAAAACCTTTAGCCCTTGAAGATTATTATTTGAAAATACAATCCACCTCCATCCCAAACCTTTGTCTAAGACAATAATAACTAACTTTCTCTCCAAAGGACTTTACTTGAATTTGTCAGCACTAAAAGATTTTTCTGATGTCCTTCAAGAAATGTTTTAAATTCAAATCACTTGTAATGCACAGAAGTGGAGGTTGATAGTGATAAGTGTATGAAATTTGTAATTTTAACAAAGCTGTGGAGAAGGGGCCTAGGACAGAATAACTTAGATTATATGGGGTAAGGAATCTTCACAGCTATTTTAAAAAGAGTAGCAAGTGCATTGTGTAAGCATTTCAAACACTCTTCTTCACTTAACCTAGAACAAGAGTTGGCAAACTATGGCCTATGGACCAAATGTGGCCAACTGCCTGTTTTTATAAATAAAGTTTGATTGGAACACAGTCATGTTCTTCAACTTGTGCATTGTATATGGCTGCTTTTGCACTACAGTAGCAGAGATGAGTCATTATAAGAGATCATATGGCCAAGAAAGTTGAAATGTTTATGATCTTCTACAGAGAAAGCATACTGAACTCTGGGCTAGAACATAAACCCCTCTAACAACTGACATATGGACATGAACTTTCATTCCATCTGAGAAGTCAGTAAGAACCCCTATAATAACAGTATCTAACATACTTGACTCACATTCTTTACCTTTTGGAAAGAAACAGTTTCTGGCTTCCTCACCCACTACCACCCACCATCACCAGTTCACAACAGTATTAGCAGAAAAGATATTAAAATGGTTTCTTAATGTTCAGATGCCATCTTCTGACTTCCTTATTAAAAAAATAAAACCCTACATATATAATGCCTGTGGGCAACTATATGCTAATTTGTAGCCTCCCTACCCTTCTGCTGCTAAATCTTTTCAAATCATTTGCTCCTGTCAGGCTGTCACAACAAAAAAAGTTTCAGGCCCTAGACAAATACCACGTGAGGATGTATTCCTAACCTTGTTATCCCTATAACTGGTTGTAACAGAGACTCACCCCCAGAGACAGAGTGGCATTAAAGTACAGTCAAGACATTTACAAATAAATTACTGCCTGAAAAAATCATAATAAGTGAAACAGCATTTCATCCACAAAGAGCACACTTGAAAATCCGTTATCAAAGTCGATTTGCTATTTCCACCCTACATTAGCCTAATGTGATGCACACAAGGCACAGCCGGTGGTGTTCCAGCACAGACTCTACAAAATAAGGATTTAAGGATTTCAAACTATCTGAGAAACTGCATTACTGGTCAAGATAATGGCATTTTTATAATAAATGAAAAATAGCAGCTGAAATGCACAAGGGCATGAGATTGGGCATGAACAATCTGGTTTAAACAGAATCCCACCATCTGCCACTACAGGCATCATTCTGAAGCAGGTCAGTGCTGCACCTATTTTAGGTTTTAAATCAGTATCAGCTACAGTGACAGCCATGAGACAGAGGGATAACTTTTCTAACTGTCCTTTTCCATTATTGCATTGACAATAAAAACACCACCTTCCTTGCCAAAAACTAATTTTGCCCCAACCCAAAAGACACTTTACTCCCAAAAGAACACAATCACAGTAGACAAATGGATGACTAGTTGGAAACATTGAGGACACCTTCAGTCTACATTAAACCCTTTATACAGGTGTGGCTGGCAAGATGGACGAATAGAAAGAGCTCTTGTCTGCAGCTTCCGGAGAGATCAATGCAGAAGGCAGGTAATTTCTGCATTTCCAACTGAGGTATCTGTCTCATCTCATTGGGACTGGTTAGGCAGTGGATGCAGCCCATGGAGAGTGAGCAGAAGCAGGGTGGGGCGTTGCCTCACCCGGGAAGTACAAGAGGTTGGGGAACTCCCTCCCCTAGCCAAGGAAAGCCCTGAGGGACTGTGTCGTGAGGAATGGGGCATTCCAGGCCAGATACTACGCTTTTCCCATGGTCTTTGCAACCCACAGACGCCTACACCACCAGGGCCCTGGGTTTCAAGAACAAAACTGGGCGGCTGTTTGGGCAGACACAGACCTAGCTGCAGGAGCTGTTTTTTATTCGTACCCCAGTGGCACCTGGAATGCCAGTGAGACAGAACCATTCACTCCCCTGGAAAGGGGGCTGAGGCCAAGGAACCAAGTGGTCTAACTCAGCAGATCCCACCCCCAGAGAGCCCAGCAAGCTAGGATCCACTGGCTTGAAATTCTCGTGCAAGCACAGCGATCTGAAGTCAACCTAGAATGCTCGAGACTGATGGCGGGAGGGGCGTCTGCCATTACTGAGGCTCGAGTAGGCCGTTGTCCCCTCAGAGTGTAAAAAAAAGCCTCCTGGAAGTTCGAGCTGGGTGGAGCCCACCACAGCTCAGCAAAGCTGCTGTAGCCAGACTGCCTCTCTAGATTTTTCCTCTCTGGGCAGGGCATCTCTGAAAGAAGGCAGCAGCCCCAGTCAGGAGCTTATAGATAAAACTCACATCTCCCTGGGATAGAGGACCTGGGGGAAGGGGCGGCGGTGGGTGCAGCTTCAGCAGACTCAGATATTCCTGCCTGCCCACTCTGAAGAGAACAGCAGAGATCCCAGCACAGCACTCCAGCTCTGCTAAGGGACAGACTGCCTCCTCAAGTGGGTCTCTGACCCCCGTGTCTCCTGACTGGGACACACCTCCCAGCAGGGGTCGACAGACACCTCATAGAGGAGAGCTCTGGCTGGCATCTGGTGAGTGCCCCTTTGGGAAGAAACTTCCAGAGGAATGAGCAGGCAGCAATCTTTGCTGTTTTGCAGGCTCCGCTGGTGATACCCAGGCAAACGGGGTCTGGAGTGGACCTCCAGCAAACTCCAGCAGACGTGCGGCAGAGGGTCCTGACTGTTAGAAGGAAAACTAACAAATGGAAAGGAATAGCATCAACATCAACAAAAAGGACATCCACACAAAAACCCCATCCGAAGGTCACCAACATCAACGACCAAAGGCAGATAAATCCACAAAGATGAGGAAAAACCAGTGCAAAAAGGCTGAAAATTCCGAAAACCAGAACACCTCTTCTCCTCCAAAGGATTACAACTCTTCACCAGCAAGGGAACAAAACTGGATGGAGAATGAGTTTGACAAACTGACAGAAGTAGGCTTCAGATGGTGGGTAATAATAAATTCCTCCAAGGAAAAGGAGCATGTTCTAACTGAATGCAAGGAAGCTAAGAACCTTGAAAAAAAATTAGAGGAATGGCTAACTAGAACGACCAGTTTAGAGAAGAATATAAATGACCTGACAGAGCTGAAAAACACAGCATGAGAACTTTGTGAATCATACACGGGTATCAATAACTGAATCGATCAAGCAGAAGAAAGGATATCAGAGACTGAAGATCAACTTAATAAAATAAAGCATGAAGACAAGATTAGAGAAAAAAGAACGAAAAGGAACAAACAAAGCCTCTAAGAAATATGGGACTATGTGAAAAGACCAAACCTACATTTGATTGGTGTACCTGAAAGTGACGGGGAGAATGGAACTAAGTTGGACAACACTCTTCAGGATATTATCCAGAAGAACTTTCCCAACCTAGCAAGACAGGCCAACATTCAAATTCAGGAAATACAGAGCACACCACAAAGATACTCCCCGAGAAGAGCAACCCCAAGACATAATCGTCAGATTCAGCAAGGTTGAAATGAAGGAAAAAATGTTAAGGGCAGCCAGAGAGAAACGTCCGGTTACCGACAAAGGGAAGTCCACCAGACTAGCAGCAGATCTCTCGGGAGAAACCCTACAAGCCAGAAGAGAGTGAGGGCCAATATTCAACATTCTTAAGGAAAAGAATTTTCAACCCAGAATTTCATATCTAGCCAAACTAAGTTTCATAAGCGAAGGAGAAATAAACTCCTTTACAGACAAGCAAATGCTGAGAGATTTTGTCACCACCAGGCCTGCCTTACGAGAGCTCCTGAAGGAAGCACTAAATATGGAAAGGAAAAAACCAGTACCAGCCACTGCAAAAATATACCAAATTGTAAAGACCATCGACACCATGAATTAACTGCAACAACTAACAGGCAATATAACCAGCTAGCATCATAATGACAGGATCAAATTCACACATAGAAATATTAACCTTAACTATAAACGGGCTAAATGCCCCAATTAAAAGACACAGACTGGCAAATTGCATAAACAGTCAAGACCCATCACTGTGCTGTATTGAGGAGACCCATTTCACGTGCAAAGACACATATAGGCTCAAAATAAAGAGATGAAGGAATATTTTCCAAGCAAATGGAAAGCAAAAAAAAAAGCAGGGTTTGCAATCATAGTCTCTCCTACAACAGACTTTAAACCAACAAAGATCAAAAAAGACAAAAAAGGGCATTACATTATGTTAAAGGAATCAATGCAACAAGAAAAGCTAACTATCCTAAATATAGATGCACCCAAAACAGGAGCACCCAGATTCATAAAGCAAGTTCTTAGGGACCTACAAAGAGACTTAGACTCCCATGCAATAATAGTGGGAGGCTTTAACACCCCACTGTCAATATTAGACAGATCAACGAGACAGAAAATTAAGAAAGATATTCAGGACTTGAACTCAGCTCTGCACCAAGCAAATAGACATCTCTCTCTGCACCAAATAGACTCAGCTCTGCACCAAATAGACATCTACAGAACTCTCCACCCCAAATCAACAAAATATACATTCTTCTCACCACCACATCACACTTATTCTAAAATTGACCACATAATTGGAAGTAAAACACTCCTCAGCAAATGCAAAAGAACAGAACTCACAACACACAGTCTCTCAGGCCACAGTGCAATCAAATTAGAACTCAGGATTAAGAAACTCACTCAGGATCGAGGAGCCAAGATGGCCGAATAGGAACAGCTCCGGTCTACAGCTCCCAGCGTGAGCGACGCAGACGACGGGTGATTTCTGCATTTCCATCTGAAGTACCGGGTTCATCTCACTAGGGAGTGCCAGACAGTGGGCGCAGGTCAGTGGGTGCGCGCACCCTGTGCGAGCCGAAGCAGGGCGAGGCATTGCCTCACTTGGGAACCACACGGGGTCAGGGAGTTCCCTTTCCCAGTCAAAGAAAGGGGTGATGGACAGCACCTGGAAAATCACGTCACTCCCACCCGAATACTGCGCTTTTCCGACGGGCTTAAAAAAACGGCGCACCACGAGATTATATCGCGCACCTGGCTCGGAGGGTCCTACCCCACGGAGTCTTGCTGATTGCTAGCACAGCAGTCTGAGATCAAACTGCAAGGCAGCAGCGAGGCTGGGGGAGGGGCGCCCGCCATTGCCCAGGCTTGATTAGGTAAACAAAGCAGCAGGGAAGCTCAAACTGGGTGGAGCCCACCACAGCTCAAGGAGGCCTGCCTGCCTCTGTAGGCTCCACCTCTGGGGGCAGGGCACAGACAAACAAAAAGACAGCAGTAACCTCTGCAGACTTAAATGTCCCTGTCTGATAGCTTTGAAGAGAGCAGTGGTTCTCCCAGCACGCAGCTGGAGATCTGAGAACCGGCAGACTGCCTCCTCAAGTGGGTCCCTGACCCCTGACCCCTGAGCAGCCTAACTGGGAGCACCCCCCAGCAGGGGCACACTGACACCTCACACGGCAGGGTATTCCAACAGACCTGCAGCTGAGGGTCCTGTCTGTTAGAAGGAAAACTAACAAACAGAAAGGACATCCACACCAAAAACCCATCTGTACATCACCATCATCAAAGACCAAAACTAGATAAAACCACAAAGATGGGGAAAAAACAGAACAGAAAAACTGGAAACTCTAAAAAGCAGAGCACCCCTCCTCCTCCAAAGGAACGCAGTTCCTCACCAGCAACGGAACAAAGCTGGATGGAGAATGACTTTGAGGAGCTGAGAGAAGAAGGCTTCAGACGATCAAATTACTCCGAGCTACGGGAGGACATTCAAACCAAAGGCAAAGAAGTTGAAAACTTTGAAAAAAATTTAGAAGAATGTATGACTAGAATAACCAATACAGAAAAATGCTTAAAGGAGCTGATGGAGCTGAAAACCAAGGCTCGAGAACTACGTGAGAATATACATTTTTTTCAGCACCACACCACACCTATTCCAAAATTGACCACATACTTGGAAGTAAAGCTCTCCTCAGCAAATGTAAAAGAACAGAAATTATAACAAACTATCTCTCAGACCACAGTGCAATCAAACTAGAACTCAGGATTAAGAATCTCACTCAAAACCGCTCAACTACATGGAAACTGAACAACCTGCTCCTGAATGACTATTGGGTACATAATGAAATGAAGGCAGAAATAAAGATGTTCTTTGAAACCAAAGAGAACAAAGACACAACATACCAGAATTTCTGGGACGCATTCAAAGCAGTGTGTAGAAGGAAATTTATAGCACTAAATGCCCACAAGAGAAAGCAGGAAAGATCCAAAATTGACACCCTAACATCACAATTAAAAGAACTAGAAAAGCAAGAGCAAACACATTCAAAAGCTAGCAGAAGGCAAGAAATAACTAAAATCAGAGCAGAACTGAAGGAAATAGAGACACAAAAAAACCCTTCAAAAAATGAATGAATCCAGGAGCTGGTTTTTTGAAAGGATCAACAAAATTGATAGACCGCTAGCAAGACTAATAAAGAAAAAAAGAGAGAAGAATCAAATAGATGCAATAAAAAATGATAAAGGGGATATCACCACCGATCCCACAGAAATACAAACTACCATCAGAGAATACTACAAACACCTCTACGCAAATAAACTAGAAAATCTAGAAGAAATGGATAAATTCCTCGACACATACACTCTCTCAAGACTAAACCAGGAAGAAGTTGAATCTCTGAATAGACCAATATCAGGAGCTGAAATTGTGGCAATAATCAATAGCTTACCAACCAAAGAGAGTCCAGGACCAGATGGATTCACAGCCGAATTCTACCAGAGGTACAAGGAGGAACTGGTACCATTCCTTCTGAAACTATTCCAATCAATAGAAAAAGAGGGAATCCTCCCTAACTCATTTTATGAAGCCAGCATCATTCTGATACCAAAGCCAGGCAGAGACACAACCAAAAAAGAGAATTTTAGACCAATATCCTTGATGAACATTGATGCAAAAATCCTCAATAAAATACTGGCAAACCGAATCCAGCAGCACATCAAAAAGCTTATCCACCATGATCAAGTGGGCTTCATCCCTGGGATGCAAGGCTGGTTCAATATACGCAAATCAATAAATGTAATCCAGCATATAAACAGAGCCAAAGACAAAAACCACATGATTATCTCAATAGATGCAGAAAAAGCCTTTGACAAAATTCAACAACCCTTCATGCTAAAAACTCTCAATAAATTAGGTATTGATGGGATGTATTTCAAAATAATAAGAGCTATCTATGACAAACCCACAGCCCATATCATACTGAATGGGCAAAAACTGGAAGCATTCCCTTTGAAAACTGGCACAAGACAGGGATGCCCTCTCTCACCACTCCTATTCAACATAGTGTTGGAAGTTCTGGCCAGGGCAATTAGGCAGGAGAAGGAAATAAAGGGTATTCAATTAGGAAAAGAGGTAGTCAAATTGTCCCTGTTTGCAGACGACATGATTGTATATCTAGAAAACCCCATTGTCTCAGCCCAAAATCTCCTTAAGCTGATAAGCAACTTCAGCAAAGTCTCAGGATACAAAATCAATGTACAAATATCACAAGCATTCTTATACACCAACAACAGACAAACAGAGAGCCAAATCATGAGTGAACTCCCATTCACAATTGCTTCAAAGAGAATAAAATACCTAGGAATCCAACTTACAAGGGATGTGAAGGACCTCTTCAAGGAGAACTACAAACCGCTGCTCAAGGAAATAAAGGAGGATACAAACAAATGGAAGAACATTCCATGCTCATGGGTAGGAATAATCAATATCGTGAAAATGGCCATACTGCCCAAGGTAATTTACAGATTCAATGCAATCCCCATCAAGCTACCAATGCCTTTCTTCACAGAATTGGAAAAAACTACTTTAAAGTTCATATGGAACCAAAAAAGAGCCCACATCGCCAAGTCAATCCTAAGCCAAAAGAACAAAGCTGGAGGCATCACACTACCTGACTTCAAACTATACTACAAGGCTACAGTAACCAAAACAGCATGGTACTGGTACCAAAACAGAGATATAGATCAATGGAACAGAACAGAGCCCTGAGAAATAACACCGCATATCTACAACTATCTGATCTTTGACAAACCTGAGAAAAACAAGCAATGGGGAAAGGATTCCCTATTTAATAAATGGTGCTGGGAAAACTGGCTAGCCATATGTAGAAAGCTGAAACTGGATCCCTTCCTTACACCTTATACAAAAATCAATTCAAGATGGATTCAAGACTTAAATGTTAGACCTGAAACCATAAAAACCCTAGAAGAAAACCTAGGCATTACCATTCAGGACATAGGCATGGGCAAGGACTTCATGTCTAAAACACCAAAAGCAATGGCAACAAAAGACAAAATTGACAAATGGGATCTAATTAAACTAAAGAGCTTCTGCACAGCAAAAGAAACTACCATCAGAGTGAACAGGCAACCTACAAAATGAGAGAAAATTTTCGCAACCTGCTCATCTGACAAAGGGCTAATATCCAGAATCTACAATGAACTCAAACAAATTTACAAGAAAAAAACAAACAACCCCATCAAAAAGTGGGCAAAGGACATGAACAGACACTGCTCAAAAGAAGACATTTATGCAGCCAAAAAACACATGAAAAAATGCTCATCATCACTGGCCATCAGAGAAATGCAAATCAAAACCACAATGAGATACCATCTCACACCAGTTAGAATGGCAATCATTAAAAAGTCAGGAACCAACAGGTGCTGGAGAGGATGTGGAGAAATAGGAACACTTTTACACTGTTGGTGGGACTGTAAACTAGTTCAACCATTGTGGAAGTCAGTGTGGCGATTCCTCAGGGATCTAGAACTGGAAATAGCATTTGACCCAGCCATCCCATTACTGGGTATATACCCAAAGGACTATAAATCATGCTGCTATAAAGACACATTTACACGTATGTTTATTGCAGCATTATTCACGATAGCAAGGACTTGGAACCAACCCAAATGTCCAACAATGATAGACTGGATTAAGAAAATGTGGCACATATACACCATGGAATACTATGCAGCCATAAAAAAGGATGAGTTCATGTCCTTTGTAGGGACATGGATGAAACTGGAAATCATCATTCTCAGTAAACTATCACAAGAACAAAAAACCAAACGCCGCATATTCTCACTCATAGGTGGGAATTGAACAGTGAGATCACATGGACACAGGAAGGGGAATATCATACTCTGGGGACTGTTGTGGGATGGGGGGAGGGGGGAGGGATAGCATAGGGAGATATACCTAATGCTAGATGACAAGATAGTGGGTGCAGCGCACCAGCATGGCACATGTATACATATGTAACTAACCTGCAGAATGTGCACATGTACCCTAAAACTTAAAGTATAATAATAAAAAAAAAAAGAAAAAAAACAAGAAACTCATTCAGAGCCATACAACTACATGGAAACTGAACAACCTGCTCCTGAATGACTACTGGGTAAATAACGGAATTAAGGCAGAAGTAAATAAGTTCTTTGAAACCAATGAGAACAAAGATACAACGTACTAGAATCTCTGGGACACAGCTAAAGCAGTGGTTAGAGGGAAATTTATAGCACTAAAAGCCCACAGGAGAAAGCAGGAAAGATCTAGAGCAGCAGGAGCAAAAAATTCAAAAGCTAGATCCTTGAGGAATTGCCACACATGAGAAAGTGGGAAAGATCTAAAATCAACACCCTAACGTCACAATTAAAAGAACTAGAGAAGCAGGAGCAAACATATTCAAAAGCTAGCAGATGACAAGAAATAACTAAGATGAGAGCAGAAATGAAGGAGATAGAGACATGAAAAACCTCTCAAAAAAATCAATGAATCCAGGAGCTGGTTTTTTTTAAAAGATTAACAAAATAGATAGACTGCTAGCCAGACTAATAAAGAAGAAAAGAGAGAAGAATCAAATAGACACAATAAAGAATGATAAAGGGGATATCACCACTGATCCCACAGAAATACAAACTAGTATCAGAGAATACTATAAACACCTCTATACAAATAAACTAGAAAATCTAGAAGAAATGGATAAATTCCTGGACATATGCACCCTCCCAAGACTAAACCAGGAATAAGTCAAATCCGTGAATAGACAAATAGCAAGTTCTGAAATTGAGGCAGTAATTAATAGCCTACCAACAAAAAAAAGCCTAGGACCAGATTGATTCACAGCCGAATTCTACCAGAGGTACAAAGAGGAGCTGGTACCATTCTTTCTGAAAGGATTCCAAACAATAGAAAAAGAGGGAATCCTCCCTAACTCATTTTATGAGGCCAGCATCATCCTGATACCAAAACCTGGCAGAGACAAGAAAAAAAAAAAAAAAAAGACAATTTCAGGCCAATATGCCTGATGAACATTGATGTGAAAATCCTCAATAAAATACTGGCAAACTGAATCCAGCAGCCCATCAAAAAGCTTATCCACCACAATCAAGTCAGCTTCATCCCTTGGATGCAAGGCTGGTTCAACATACGCAAATCAATAAATGTAATCCATCACATAAACAGAACCAATGACAAAAACCACATGATTACCTCAACAGATGCAGAAAAGACCTTTCATAAAATTCGACACCCCTTCATGCTAAAAACTCTCAATAAACTAGGTATTGATGGAACGTATCTCAAAATAATAAGAGCTATTTATGACAAACCCACAGCCAATATTATACTGAATGGGCAAAAGCTGGAAGCGTTCTCTTTGAAAGCCGGCACAGGACAAGGATGTCCTCTCTCATCACTCCTATTCAACATAGTATTGGATTTTCTGGCCAGGGCAATCAGGCAAGAGAAGGAAATAAATGGTATTGAAATAGGAAGAGGGGAAGTCAAATTATCTCCGTTTGCAGATGACATGATTGTATATTTAGAAAACCCCATCCTCTCAGCCCCAAATCTCCTTAAGCTGATAAGCAACTTCAGCAAAGTCTCAGGATACAAAATCAGTGTGTAAAAAATCATAACCATTTCTATACACCAATAATAGACAAACAGAGAGCCAAATCATGAGTGAACCCGCATTCACAATTGCTACAAAGAGAATAAAGTACCTAGGAATACAACTTACAAGGGATGTGAAGGACCTCTTTAAGGAGAACTACAAACCACCGCCAAGGAAATAAGAGAAGACACAAACAAATGGAAAAACATTCCATACTCATGGATAGGAAGAATCAATATTGTAAAAATGGCCATTCTGTCCAAAGTAATTTGTAGATTCAATGCTATCCCCATCAAGCTACCAATGACTTTCTTCACAGAATTAGAAAAAACTACTTTAAATTTCATATGGAACCCAAAAAGAGCCCATATAGCCAAGGCAGTCCTATGGAAAAAGAACAAAACTGGAGGCATCACACTACGTGACTTCAAACTATACTACAACCAAAACAGCATGGTACTGGTACCAAAACAGATTTATCAACCAATGGAACAGAACAGAGGCCTCAGAAATAACACCACACATCTACAACCATGTGGTCTTTGACAAACCTGACAAAAACAAGAAATGGGGAAAGGATTCCCTATTTAATAAATGGTGTGGCTAGCCATATGCAGAAAACTGAAACTGGACCACTTCCTTACACCTCATACAAAAATTAACTCAAGATGGATTAAAGACATAAATGTAAGACCTAAAACCATAAAAACTATAGAAGAAAACCTAGGCAATACCATTCAGGACATAGTCATGGGCAAAGACTTCATAACTAAAACACCACAAGCAATGGCAACAAAAGCCAAAATTGACAAATGGGATCTTATTAAACTAAAGAGCTTCTGCACAGCAAAAGAAACTATCATCAGCGTGAACCTACAGAATGAGAGAACATTTTGCAATCTATCCATCTGACAAAGGGATAATATCCACAATCTACAGGGAACTTACACAAATTTACAAGTAAAAAACAACCCCATCAGAAAGTAGGTGAAGGATATGAACAGACATTTCTCAAAAGAAGACATTTATGCGGCCAACAAACATATGAAAAAAAGCTCAAAACCACAATGAGATACCATCTCACGCCAGTCAGAATGGCGATCATTAAAAAGTCAGGAAACAACAGATGCTGGAGAGGATATGGAGAAATAGGGATACTTTTATCCTGTTGGTGGGAGTGTAAATTAGTTCAACAATTGTGCAAGACAGTGTGGTGATTCCTCAAGGATCTAGAACCAGAAATATCATTTGACCCAGCAATCCCATTACTGGGTATACACCCAAAGGATTATAAATCATTCTCCTATAAAGACACATGCACATGTATGTTTATTGCAGCACTGTTCACAATAGCAAAGACTTGGAGCCAACCCATATCCACATCAATGATAGACTGGATAAGGAAAATGTGACACATACACACCATGGAATACCATGCAGCCATAAAAAAGGATGAGTTTATGTCCTTTGCAGGGACATGGATGAAGCTGGAAACCATTCTCAGCAAACAAACACAGGAACAGAACACCAAACACTGCATGTTCTCACTCATAATTGGGAGTTGAACAATAAGAATACGTAGACACAGAGAGGGGAACATCACACATCAGGGCCTGTCAGGAGGTGTAGGGCTAAGGGAGGGATAGCATTAGGAGAAATGCCTAGTGTAGGTGACGGTTGATGGGTGCAGCAAACCACCATGGCACGTATACACCTATGTAACAAACCTGCATATTCCGCACATGTATCCCAGAACTTAAAGTATAATGATTTTAAAAAACCCTTTAGGCCGGGCGCGGTGGCTCACGCCTGTAATCCCAGCACTTTGGGAGGCCGAGGCGGGCGGATCATGAGGTCAGGAGATCGAGACCATCCTGGCTAACACGGTGAAACCCTGTCTCTACCAAAAATACAAAAAATTAGCCAGGTGTGGTGGCTGGGGCCTACAGTCCCAGCTACTCAGGAGGCTGAGGCAGGAGAATGGTGTGAACCCGGGAGGCGGAGTTTGCAGTGAGCCAAGATAGCGCCACTGCAGTCCAGCCTGGGCCAAAGAGTGCGACGCCGTCTCAAAACAAAACAAAACAAACAAACAAACAAAAAAACCCTTTATACAGCAGGACAAAGAAAAAGTAAGAAATTAATTGAATGATTTGCACACATATTTCTCTCTGCCAGTTTAGTATTACTCATACTAGATAAAAAGAAGACAAATGTCAGTGAAAAAAATGGCTACTCTCTGAGTTTCTCCCATTGACCCTTTTTTACAGTTTCAATATTAATTGAAGTGGCTCACTGTACTGCTCCTGTGGAATTAGGATTGGCATTAAGAGGGTGTTCTTTTTTATGAACTTTTATTGTTATTTTACCTTTATTTTTTTTTTAGAGAGAGACATTGAGATTTATTTTAAGGAACTGGTTCACATGATTGTTGGAACTGCGGGTCTGAAACCTGTAGGACAGACCAGGAGGCTGAAATCTCAGGCAGGTGTTGATGCTGCAGCTTGAGACAGTCTTGAGACAGAATTTCCTCTCCTGGAAACTTCAGTTCTGCTCTTATGGCCTTCAACTAATTGGATGAGGCCCACCCACATCATCATGTGCAATCTCCTTAATTTAAAGTGGACTGATTATAGATGTTAATCACATCTATAAAATGCGTTAATGGAAACCCCTAAATAAGTGTTTGATTAGATAACCAGGTACTACAGCTTGGGCAACTTGATGCATAAAGCCAGCCATCGCAAGTATCCTTTGGGGATTTTTATGTTGTTGTTGTTGTTATTTTGATTGTTATTATTATTTTAATTTATTATTATTATTTTCAACTTTTATTTGAGATTCCAGGGGTAGATGTACAGGTTTGTTACCTGGGTGTATTGTTTGTTGCTGAGGTTTGTATGAATGATCCGGTCACCCAAGCTCTGAGCATAGTACCCAAGTGTTACTTTTTCAACCACTGCCCCCTTCTCTCCTTCCCCTGATAGTAGTCTTGCATCAATGTGACCTGGATATGAGACATGAAATAATCTCAAAGGAGATTATTTTGGAGCTTTAAGATTTGACTGCCCTGCTGGATTTTGGACTTGCATGGAGCCTGTAGCCCCTTTGTTTCAGCTAATCTCTTCCATTTGGAATGGCTGTATTTATCCAATGCCTATACTCCCATTGTATCTAGGAGGTAACTAACTTGCTTTCGACTTTAAAGGCTCGGACTTACCTTGTCTCAGATAAGACTTTGGACTGTGGACTTTTGAGTTAATGCTGAAATGAGTTAAGTCTTTGGGGGAATGTTAGGAAAGCATGAATGGTTTTGAAATGTTAGGACATGAGATATGGGTGGGGCTGGAGGTGGAATTAAATGTTTTGGCTGTGTCCCCACCCAAATTTCATTTTTAATTCTGACATGTTGTGGGAGGGACCTGGTGGGAGGTAATTGAATCATGGGGGCAGGTCTTTCCTGTGCTGTTCTTATGGTAGTGAATATGTCTCATAATATCTGATGGCTTTATAAGGCAGAGTTTTCCTGCACAAGCTGTCTCTGCCTGCTGCCATCCATGTAAAATGTGACTTGCTCCTCCTTGCCTTCTGCCATGATTGTGAGGCTTCCCCAGCAATGTGGAACTGTAAGCCTATCAAACCTCTTTCTTTTGTAAATAGTCCAGTCTTGGGTATGTCTTCATCAGCAGCATGAAAACAGACTAATAGGCCATCTTTATGTTCATGAGTACCCAACATTTAGTTTCCATTAAGAGGATTTTCTTACCAATGAGAATCACTCTGTCAGTGATTATCACTTTAGTAATATGCTCCAGGAATTACATGTATACATTGCATGTATTCTTTTGTGTATCTAACATTCTATTCCATTAAAAATAGTGAAAAGACATAATTGTTTTTAAAAATCCTTTGAGAAGTGATGATTCTCAAATCATCACATGACAGGAAAGAGCTGCCCCTGACTCTGTTAACTCATTGATCTAATTGAAATGGCAGGAATAAATCTCAGGAAATTACTTCAGCATCACTATCCTCGCTAAAGTGGCCATAGTCTTTGCTTTTGTTCTTAGGAGAATCTCAATCTACAAACCTTTCAGGTAGGTCTCCTTAGATCTAAGAACTTCAAGGATACAATCCAATAGGTAAACTAAATAAGGTTAATTATAATTCAAGTGTCCCACCGGTATTGTCTTCTATGGTAAGAAAATATACTGTTATCAATATAATTAGGAATTAGTGGAAAGAGCTATTAGTATCTCTATCACTACCTCCATGACGCATTATAGTTTTGTTTTAACACTGAGCCTGCTGGAAATGCTATTAACGTGCCTGTCAAAACTGAAGAATAAACATTTAGATTATAGCTTATAGACAGAGTTTAGTATTTGATTCCCCAATCCTAAACAAAGACATATAATTTGTATATTTTGTAGAAATTTTATACAAATATTTTCTGCTTACTCAAATAATAGCACATGATGCTATAAAGAGAAACTATGATGCTATAAAGAGAAAATAATTATACAAAGGTTAAGAGAACAATTTTTCCAAAAGTAGAGAAGAGCTCGGTCTCACTTTCATAGCTCCACATGGAATAAGTCAATGCAGGGGATACACATTTTACATTGACCTGAAAATTAGTATTAGTAGTTCTAATATTATGTTGATATGTTTTTAGATTGTTCACCACTTAGATCAACAAAATGAAGTGGAGTAATTCCTTCAACAAATATTTACTGAATACTGCTATACCCTGTGGAGAACAGAGGACGGTTTGCAATGAAAGGTGTCTGGAAAAAAGTGACACCTGAGTGAGTTCTCAAAAGTTAGCTAGGTCACGGGGGGAAAGGAAAGTCTTCCAAATAGCAAAAGCAAAGATGCAGCACAGAGGAGCTAACGGTGTCTGACAAAAATGCAAGCAGTTTGGCATTGCTGAGGCATAAAGTGCAAGGGAGCAGCTAGCTGGAGGTGCCGCTGGAGATACAGGCAAGGATCAGAGAAGAGAGCTTTTGCTCTGAGTTAAGCAGTTTGAGATATATCTCCTAAATTACAAGAAGACGTTGAAAGACTTTAAGCACAGGGTTCCATGTGTTTAAATCTGCATTTCTGAAGAATCATTCTAGCAGCTGGGTTGAAGATGGATTTGACTGGGACAAGAAAGGGAAAATAAGACCGATTAATAATCTAATGAAGAAGCAGCAGATGGATAAGGGATAATGAGAATGTAAACTAAGCTGATGACTGTAGGGATGGATTAGAAAGGATGGATTAGGATTTTAAATTTATCTATATTCTGTGATTAATTATATATGGTTGGTATACACGAGGGAGGGGTAAATTTATTACAAATTTTTGCCCACATTTCCTGGCCATGATTCTATCAACTGAGATAAAAAATATAGGATGAGGAAAGAAATTTGGTAGGGGGAGATAATTTTGCTTTTCAACTATTGTTTGTAAATTTTCTATGGGACGGTCATTTGTTGATGTCCAGTAAACTGTAGGATATGTATCTGGGGAGGGATTTGGACCATGCATTTAAGCTTAGAAGGTGAAACTGTGTGAGTAGATTAGATAACCCAGTAAGCATGAGAAACTGAGGTGGATGAAAAGAAGATAGAGACAAAGAAAAAACAGTAAGAAAGATTAAGACCCAGGAGAATGCCGTATCACAAAAGCCAAGTGAAGGAGAAATAGAATAACCCACATGGCAAATACAGAAGAGAGGACTAGGAAAAAAAGACTAGGAAAGGCCTTAGTTAGCTATTAGGAAAAATTAGAAGCCATATTATAGTGGAAAAATAAATAAATAAGAGGTGAATGTGTTACTATGGTCAGGCAAAATAATTGGGCAGGTTCTCAAATATCGAAAATAAGAAAATAAAACCCGATACTAATTTTTGTTATTTCTTCAGGGACCTAGTACTATATGACAATTTTTCTAAATCTCTGACTCTATACTTTATGTGCATTAGATTATAATAGAACAATTTTTTTTTTTTTTTTTTTTTTTTGAGACGGAGTCCCTCTCTGTTGCTCAGGCTGGAGTGCAATGACCCGATCTCGGCTCACTGCAACCTCCGCCTCCCGGGTTCAAGCGATTCTCCTGCTTCAGCCTCCTGAGTAGCTGGGATTACAGGCGCATGCCAACATGCCCGGCTAATTTTTGTATTTTCAGTAGAGACGGGGTTTCACTAAGTTGGTCAGGCTGGTCTGGATCTCCTGACCTCGTGATCCGCCCGCCTCGGCCTCCCAAAGTGCTGGGATTACAAGGGTAAGCCACCGCGCCCAGCCAATAGAACAAATTTTAAAAGATGGAGTAATACCAACATTAAAAGGCAGACAACATTGCCGCATGATACAAACAGTATCTAAGAATAATAGGAGTGGAAAGGAAAAATAAACAAGGTAGATTTGGGGTGTGAAGAGTAGTTAATGGTACATTATAATTCTTAAGTCCTTTGAAAGCAATTCTCCATGAGGACATTCTCACAAAGGGCCAATTTCTTTCTTTCTTTCTTTCTTTTTTGAGACGGCGTCTCTCTCTGTTGCCCCAGCTGGAGTGCAGTGGCAGGATCTCGGCTCACTGCAAGCTCCACCTCCCATGTGTACGCCATTCTCCTGCCTCAACCTCCCGAGTAGCTGGGACTACAGGCGCCCACCACTGTGCCCAGCTAAGTTTTTTGTATTTTTAGTAGAGACGGGGTTTCACCGTGTTAGCCAGGATGGTCTCGATCTGCTGACCTCATGATCCGCCCACCTCGGCCTCCCAAAGTGCTGGGATTACAGGCGTGAGCCACCGCGCCCAGCCCTACAAAGGGCCAATTTCTATCCATCCTCATGTTAGTAGAAAGTGCCTCATGTTTATATAGTGATTAAGGACAGCACACGGCTTGCTTTGGGGACATGTAATATTATCAAGCCACATTATATGCTGAGCAAATGTGTTCTCTAAAACATGACCGTAAATTGTGAGTCACCGTATTTTCTGCCTATTTCCATTTTTTATTGAAGAGTAGTAGAAGGCAATAGTAGTTTAAAATCTGATTCATAGGCAAAAACTGCTTCCCTAGAAAAGAACCAATTTTACAAAACCACTGATGAAGTTCAGATGATTCAATCATCAGCCTCAAGTTTTAAGTCAGGCTCGTACTTTTCCCCTCACTTTGACCAGAATATATTGCTGCTGCAAAGCAATTTGCACTTTAAAACTTTAAAGAGAGCAGAAAGGACTAGACTTGCCAGAAGGCAGTTGGGCAATTGTCACAGGCAGATTGTTTATTCCACCCAGAGGTTTATTATTATTTTCATAGTATTCTGCAAAGATCAAGAGAAAGTGCTAACAGGCTATGGTTTTTATAAAGGTGGAGTTTAAAGTATTATAAAGCAATAAACCATCAAATTGCTTGACAGTTTATAGAGGTAGGTTGTTCATATAACTATATGAGCAAGGAATACACTTTATTTTTATTAGTTCCAGAATTGTGTGGCCCACAATCAGTTCAATCAGAACAGATTGAACAATCTGAACAATCAGAAGAGATTTGCTTAATTTTTGTCTGATTTTTTAACAAAATTCTGCAAGTGATTCATTGTTTGACTGCAGTAAACCAGTAATGTTTGAAACAAGAATCAATGTTGGCACCAGAAATCATAAGTCTGTTCTTTTTCAACTTCAAATACAATTAATTAATAAGAATTGCAAAAATTCAATGATGAAAGCAAAAATCTCAGGACTTATGAGGGAAGCACGAAAAAAAAAAGGCTCTCCCTTTTTAATGACACATAAAGGGAAGAAATCAGGGTCCTTTTATGTTTCTTACTCTGAAATAAAATTGCCCAAGCTGGGAACCTGACAATCATGTGTATTATTTCCCTATGGGTGCCATAACAAAGTATCGCCAGCTGGGTTTTTTAAGCCACCCAGAAATTTGTCTCACGGTTCTAGAGGCTAGAAGTTCACAATCAAAGTGTTGGCAGGGTTGGTTCCTGCTGAGAGTTGTGAAGTAGAATCTGTTCCATGTCTCTCCCCTGGCTTCTGGTGGTTTGCTGCCAATCTTTGGCATTCCTTGACTTGTAGACCTGTCACCCCAATCTCTGTCTTCACGTTCACATGACGTACTCCCTGTGTGCATGTATCCAATTGTGATGGTTAATATTAAGTGTCGAATTGACTGGATTGAAGGATGCAAAATATTGTTTTTGGGTGTGTCTGGGAGGGTGTTACCAAAGGAGACAAACATTTGAGTCAGTGGACTGGGAGAGGCAGATCCACCCTCAATCCGGGTGGGCACCATCTAATTATCTGCCAGTGTAGCTAGGATAAAAGCAGGCAGAAGAACGTGGAAAGACTAGACTGGCTAAGTCTTTTGGCCTCTATCTTTCTCCTGTGCTGGATGCTTACTGCCCTTGAACTCCAAATTCTTCAGCTTTTGGACTCTTGGACCTTTACCAGTGATGTGACAGGGGATTGCAGGCTTTTGGCCACAGACTGAAGGCTGCACTGTCGGCTTCCCTACTTTTGAGGTTTTGGGACTCGGACTGGCTTCCTGGTTTATCAGCTTACAGATGGCCTATTGTGGGACTGCACCTTGTGATTGTGTGAGTCATGTCTCCTAACAAACTCCCTTTCATATCTAGATCTATCCTCTTAGTTCTGTCCCTCTGGAGAACCCTGACGAATACACCAATTTTCTTTTTTTTTTTTTAATATAAGAACACCAGTCATATCGGAATAGAGACCCACCCTACTCCAGCATGGCTTTATCTTAATTGCATCTACAACTACCCTTTTCCAAATAGAAACACATTCTGAAGTAGTAGGAGTTAGGACTTCAATTTATTAAATTTTTTTTATGGGGAACACAACTCAACCCATAAAAAATCTTAGATGTATCCATCTTTCCATGTACTATTGTCTCAAAGTTCAGTTTCATTCACCTTCACACTTCTCTAATGTTCAACTCTTTCTCCAGCTCCACTGCAACTGCCTTTGCAGTATCTTACTTCATCACTGAACCGTGATTCCACAAGGGTAGAGCCTGTGACCATTTTTGTTCCTCTATGTAGGCCCACTGACTGACTTCATACTGGATGTCTTTTTTTTTTTTTTGAGACAGAGTCTCGTTCTGTGGCCCATGCTGGAGGGCAGTGGTGTGATTTCCGCTCACTGCAACCTCCGCCTCCCGGGCTTAAGCAATTCTCTGCCTCGGCCTCTCAAGTAGCTGGGATTACAGGCACGTGCCACCACGTGCAGCTAATGTTTGTATTTTTAGTAGAGATGGGGTTTCACCATCTTGGCCGGGCTGGTCTTGAACTCCTGACCTTGTGATCCACCCACCTCGGCCTCCCAAAGTGCTGGGATTACAGGCAAGAGCCACCATGCCCAGCCCTGGCTATCTCTTAATGTAATATCTGTTTAGTGAGTTTTAAGTAAAAGACTCTTCATTGATTGGTAAAATGTATTTCTAACTAGATTTCCTGTTTGAAAACTTAATCTTCACTTCAGTCCATTCACCCCCCACAGTTAACAGGTAGATCTTTGAAATATTTTTACCATGCTCCAAAATGTTCAATGGCTTTTAATGACTTACAAGATAAACATTCAAACACCTTAGGCTGGCACACAAGGAACTTTGTCTTGGCCTCAGTTTACCCCTTCAGTCTCATCTCTATTACTTCCTCTCAACCCCTGATCCCATAAATGCAGTAATTTTAGCTCCTTGATAACCTCATGCTCTCCTGTGCTTGCATGCCTTTGCAAATCTTCTCTTTGCCTAGAATATGTTTCTCACCCCATCAGCCCAAAGACAACCTTCTGGGTGAGTTCTTTATCGACACTTTCATTGTGCATTTTATGTATACCTATATCAGAATAGCCTGTATATTGTCTACTTAAATGAATGTTTTTGTGTCTTACTTTCGGTGAGACTGAAACAACCTGTGCTTCTTGAGGACCAAACACAAGGGTTTTGTTTCATCTTTGTATTCTCAGCTTATTATATAGGGCAAGGGCAGGCACCGAATAAACATTTGCAGAATAAACAAATGCATGGAAGAGAAACTATGTGGCCCAATGTTCATTTACAGAGCTTAGTTAGGACACATTTGTTGGAAATGCGATTTAAAGTGATTATAGCTCTTCCTCTAAATCTGTAGTCAGAGTCAACAGAACAGATACTTCAATAATGGCCTCAATGTCAGCCTTCTATATACCTGTCAAAGCCAGGCACGCCAGTGAGGAAAGGGTACACCAAGGTACACCTTCGAACCCCGCTTTGTTCCTAATGCTTTACAAATATTTTCTGAGACTGATGGAGGGAGGAAAACTCAATATACTTTGGTTTATAATCTAATGATGCCTAGTAAAGGCCATAACTCTAACAAACATAAGGCAGGTGTGAGATAATATTTGTCCTTTGTTAAGCCATGTTAATTTAGCAGGCAGTTAACTAACTCTTGGCTCAGATAATAAAATCAAACCAAATATACTAAAATTAGCAATGAGGAAGATGTTTTTATTTGTATGTGTGTGTGTGTGTGTGAAGTAGCAGCCATCCTTTATCACCTGATCATGGCCCATATAGAGATTTTTCCCTTTAGGGCCTACGTTTGGGTGCTGAGGTTGAGTTTATTAAGGAATACAATAGGCTTCTTACTAGTGAGGGGAGTAGTGACATTAGCAAAAACCCTCTGAGGGGAAGCAGAATGTGAAGGTATGTAGCTATGAGGCATAGGCGTTATTATGATGGACATTTACTCATCTATTTCTAGCTTTTGTCATTAGGGCATCATTTAATTATAGGGGCTGGTGGGTTAACGTTCCACAGCTCTGTTCATACATGGTGCATGGTATATACAAGATGATTTCCCTGGCACTGAAAATGAAAGGGTAGCTTCTTTACTCAGGAAGATCAAAACGTATTGAGGAAGGGACATCTTCAAGTGAGTAATGGATGTCACATGAAATGTGTGAAAATATTTTGTGTAAAGTGTGTTGTGATTGCAGAACAAGAAGTAGCTAACATTGTCTCCATAGTCCATTAACAAAATAAATAAATAAATGAGGGTGTTATATGAACCTTCCACATGTCTGCATTGTATCACAAGAATACTTTCCAATGCAGAAGACGAGAAACGGGGAGAGGAAATCAATGGTGCTTCTGTTTGAGCATGGGTCAAGTTGGGCACTAGTGGGAAATTGGAGGGCAGAGGAAGATAGAAGCCAAGGTATCTCTGTCCTTCTCTCATTTCCTTGGATAGCATCTTCAGTAGTGGGTAAGTCTCCTCATTAACTCTGGCACAGGCCAAGCCTCCTGGCAGGTTTCTAGATTCCACATCACCTCCATACCAGGAGGTCCTCCATACTACAGAATGGCAGCAGCTTCCTGCTGATACTAATCTCTGGGTTACCTAAACAACCTCTGTTTGGTTCCTTAGATCTTTCATCAAGTGCACAACCCATTCTAGCCATTTAATTCCCTCTGTTTAAAATAATTTGTGATTTTTACTTTCCTATTTGACTTTGACACACTATTATGTGTATCAGACAAATAAAATTAAGAATGCAAAATGTAAACTTTGTCTAAATCTGGGATCTTCTTTGTGCAAAGAATTGAGTAGTTAGAAATTACTAATAATTATCTCATTTCTTCTTTCATGTTTGTTTTATACTTTAAGATCAGCTTTTGAGTCCAAATTACTAATGTATTTTTTGAAAAATCAATGTCAGAAATTCCGAGATTTTAAAAAAAATATAGGCTATTACACAACAGTCAAATAATTAGGATTTAAAGGCTATGCACAACACCTAGCACAATACCAAAGAAGAAAATAAACACTATCAAATCTTTATAAGCAGAAAATGCCAGTAATCCCACTTTGCTTGACTTTTCATATCTGTAATAATGGCATAATTATTCTAAGAAGAGAAACCGAATTTTATTTTTTATTCCAATGTGATAACAATAAAAGATATACTATGAAACAAAAATGTAACACCAAAATGAATAAAAATAAATAATGATTTTAAAACCATAAATACCAATAATAACAACATCAAACAAATATTGATAAATTGCCATTTTGTGTTAAACATCACACTACCGTTAAACACTTAGTGAAGGCATCAACTCTCTGGGCCTCAAGTTCCTTTTGGGGAAACCGAAGAGCTTAGATCACAATAGTTTTTCCCAACCATTGATCCTCAGGTCTAGCAGTTTATGTAACTAAAGATAATACTGGCCGGGCGCGGTGGCTTACACCTGTAATCCCAGCACTTTGGGAGGCTGAGGCTGGCGGATCACGAGGTCAGGAGATCGAAACCATCCTGGCTAACATGGTGAAACCCTGTCTCTACTAACAATACAAAAAATTAGCTGGGCGTGGTGGCAGGCGCCTGTAGTCCCAGCTACTCGGGAGGCTGAGGCAGGAGAATGGCGTGAACCCAGGAGGCGGAGCTTGCAGTGAGCCGAGATCGTGGCACTGCACTCCAGCCTGGGCAGCAGAGCAAGACTCCGTCTCAAGAAAAAAAAAAAAAAAAAGATAATATTAATTTACCTATTGCAACATCCATTACTTAAATTAAAAATCAAATAATTATGTAGGAGATGTTTGCTTTAGAACAGACTAGTTTATGGTCCTCTGAGAAGTCAGATGAGCTGGCTCATGACTCAGTTACCGTTTCTGACTCAGTTGATAACTCCTAGCTAGTACATTAGTTTTAAACAGCACATTGCTTTTTTAAATTCTAGGTCAAATGTTGTTTAATTTATATCCATAACTGACCATTTGTTAAAGACAGGAAGCACAGGGAACACTGATGTTGAAATGCAATAAGGAAACTAGGGACATAATAATATAATTCTGCAAATTTTGTTCATTTTCTCTTCATTAGATCAAAATTCTTGTGTGTATTTAGTACTTCAAAAATCCATTTGAAAAGCATAAACTAATGTAATGATTATTAAACATGGCTTTGAATCATGAGAAATAAAAAAATTAACCCGCAAACAATGTGTTATTTGCAGACATTTCAAATACCAATTTGAATCTCTTCTTATCTGTGCAGTCAGAAACAAAACATGATAATCATAAACGTAAAAGAGTCCATTTTTTTTTAAGTACGGAGCAAGAATTCTACACATCTGGTCATAATTTAGCAGTTTTTTTCATATTATAACATGCATTTTAAATGTATATTTCAATTGCTATTTATTCACAAAACCAAATATGCCATACTATTAGATTCTTTTGCAACAAATTTTGGCCTTTAAAATAAAATTAAAATTTTCTTAGAAACTGATTTTTAATGGAAAAGGTGGAAATTTATATTTTTATGTATTATTTCTGTTCTTAAGGTTGCACTTAAATATTTTATATTTTTAAATAATTCATTTACCCAAAACTATATGTATATATTTACTTACTTAAAATATATTTATTACGTGTCACCCAAAAATTACTTTAAAAATTAAAATTCTACAGACTGTGTGGAGCTATATATTGGACCGAAAGTTTTTTTCAAGTCAAAGGTGTTTGGGACATGCTTCCCTTAACTAATCTCCAAGACTTCATGAATCCAGTGGCTTTGATGATCCATATTAGACTATTCTGAAAGGAATTCTGATGTCATTGTTTGGATCCTTAAATGACTAACTCAAAGAGAAAACGGAAAAAAAATTGTCTGCAAAAGAACCATTCATTAAAAATCTTATCTGTGTCTTCTACTTTCCCCTCCCTCTCTTCTCTCATCATGCCCTCTTTGTGGCTGTATGATCCAGTTTTGTACAGTCAGAAACAAAATCAGCCCTCATAAAAACATTCATGTCATCTAAAAATGTTTTTATAGAAACTTACTTTTCCCACATTGGGAGATAAGAAGGGTTTCTGTTTGTGGCATTTGAAAGTCTGGAGTCTGGTATTTAGGATATCTATTTACTCTTTTCCCCCTTTATTTCTTTTTATTTATTTATTTATTTATTTATTTTTGAGATGAAGTTTCGCTCTTCTTGCCCAGTCTAGAGTGCAATGGCGCGATCTCTGCTCATTGCAACCTCTGCCTCCCGGGTTCAAGCGATTCTTCTGCCTCAGCCTCCCAGATAGCTGAGATTACAGGCACCCGTCACCACGCCCAGCTAATTTTTATATTTTTAGTAGAGACAGGGTTTCATCATGGTCAGGTTGGTCTCAAGCTCCTGATCTCAGGTAATCCACCCGCGTCGGCCTCCCAAAGTGCTGGGATTACAGGCGTGAGCCACCGCGCCCGGCCTTCCCCTTTTATTTCTAACTTTACAAAACAAAAAGCCTGAGTCCTTAATCATAATGGGACTGAATTTTATGGAGGATGGTCTATATATAGATGCTAAATGTTCTTGATTTGAATGTTTACATGGAATTCATAGGTTGCATAGAAAAAAAAACAAAGACTCTCAAAAGCGGCATGTTCACTTTTCAGATTCTGGTCATTGTGCGTAAATTACAGAAAGAAGAATTCTAGTGAATGCCTACTTAACGAATTTTCTAGTTTGCAATATCAAACACCAGTTCCTGAAAATTTTTTCAATGAAAATATCTAATTCTGTGTTTCTACCCTGAAAGTCCCTGTAGCTTGGGATCACAGTTTAAATTACTATTCTCAACATAAATTTGTCACTTTTGGAGCTGAGTGGAGACTTACTCTGTCTCCTTCTTGGAGAATAATGAAGAAAGCAGCTTTATATCAGAAATGTTGCCCAGGTAGCTGAGACTGTAGTTTGAGTTTAACAGCAGGTGTCTTGCATTTGATAATTATTACCAGCACCTAATCTGCTACCTGTCTTTTTCAGTGACTGGAAATTAGGGCAATGGTGTTTCAAGAGACTGCTGAGAATAAAGTTAAAGCTGCACAGAGATGAATTATTCTTCTAAAAAGGGCCTCTGCACAGAGTATGTTAACACTGCCTAATGAATCTCATGGTGAAATTTTGAAATGCATAAAAATACCAACACTATACAAGGGGATAGGGTGTTCTTGTTATACAATACCAATTTTACAACGACATGTATTCTACTGATGGTGATTTCAAAGCATCTGGATGGAATAAAACACACTCAACACTAAAACTATGTTGAACCACTTTAATAACTTGCAAGCCCTAGAGTTATCATGAGCATGTATAATGC
Organism: Gorilla gorilla gorilla; assembly: GCF_029281585.2. Taxonomy (NCBI): domain Eukaryota; kingdom Metazoa; phylum Chordata; class Mammalia; order Primates; family Hominidae; genus Gorilla; species Gorilla gorilla. The sequence continues at coordinate 21,273,769 of NC_073230.2, forward strand.
ATCTCTACTGATGTACAAAATTCATTGTATTTGTCATGCCTTTTATATGTCATGAGGAGAATATTTTTGTAGTGATTAGTTCAATACTGAGTCATTGAAACATAGCCATAATTGAAAATAATAAAGCAGTGAATACTACAATATAGGCACTATTTTATAGAGACATAATCCATTGTATATTTCAAATCCCCATTGTATATTTATACTATAGCTTTAGCTAACATTTATGTTTACGTATTTTAAGCTAGACAAAGCCATGGATTGATGTCTACATAAACACCATTTCATTTAATCTTCATAACAATCTTACAGAATAGAAATATTTTATGTGTATTATTACAAAATCAGAAATCTTAACCTTTAGAATAAAAATCGAAAAGGCCACCAATAGTTCAAGCCTTACATTGTCCTTATTGGTGGCAAGTTCATAGAAATGAGCATGTTTTTCCAAGAGTTCCCTCCAATTACCCAGAGATAACTCTAGTCACTCTCTTTAGGTGTTGACATCCATCCTCGAACCAAGTACTATGTCAGGAGGATGGCACACTTTCCCTGGTCAAGCCTAGGTCTTTTGCCCATGCTTGAAACCGGAGGATAAGGGTGGGGTTTGCCAGTCTATCAAAATCACATGGACTAAGAATAGGGAAGGGGTTTTCCCCACAGAGATTCTGGGCAGCAGTCCAAAATAAAAATATGTTTTTATTATGTTCTGCTCCTTGGTTGCTAACATCCACTCACACTAGTCTCCCAAAATAAACATGCAAAACCGCCTGGCCTTATATGATGCAACAATCCCATATACAACCAAAAACGTCTCCATCCCATCAAGAGACAATTCAAAATTTTGTTCAGTTGTTACATCCTAATATGCAATAAACCATGAAAAATAATGAAACTCCCTCAACACAATCAATATACCATGGTAGAGGGTAAACAGGATAACTTTGAAAACATCCATCTGAAAAAGGGGACAAAGAGCAACAATAATTATCAATCTGTCTTAGTCTGCTTGGGTGGCTATACTAAAATCCCCTGAACAGGGTGGCTTATAAACAAAAGAAACAGAGGAAGTTATTTCTCACAGTCCTGAGTCGAAGATCAAGGTGCCAGAAGATTTGGTGTCTGGTGAGGGCCCATTTCCTGATTCATAGATAGTATGTTTTTGTGGTGTTTTCACATGGTGGAAGGGGTGAGGGGCCTCTTTTAGAAGGACACTAATCCTATTTATGAGAGCTCTACCCTCATGACCTAATCACCTCTCATAATTCCTGCCTTGCAATACCATCACATTGGCACGAACATTCAGACTATAGCAAGGCTCAAAGCACAGCAATATCCAGGACTGGGAGGAGCATTGGCTTTCTGCCCTGACAATGAGAAAGTTGCTCAGTCAATTAATTGAGTTTCTCAAAATTCTGTTCTCTAGTAAATCTTCCTTGAATAAATTCCTCTTGACCAAATATGAGTTGTGCATTGGAGGAAGATTTTCTTTCTGAGGGTTTGAGTCCTTCAGTAGCCCAGATTCTATTGGGATAAGTAATGAGTTTTGCTTTAAATGCAGAATAACAACATACTTTGATTGTCAGTCTTGGGATTTCTCTAGCAATATACAGTTGGCCCTGCCTTTCAGCAGGTTCTGCATTTTTGAATTCAATCAACCCCAGATCAAAAATGTTTGGAAAAAAAATGAATGTTTGCATGTGTACTAAACATGTATAGACATTTTTTTCTTTGACATTATTCTCTAAATAGTACATTTAACAATTGTTTCCATAGTATTAGGTATTACAATTAATCTAGAAATGACTTAAAGTATACAAGAAGATGTGCATAGGTTATATGTAAATACTACATTTTCTATAAAGGACTTAAGCATCCAAAGATTTTGGTATCTGCTGGAATGCCTGTAATCAACTGCCCACAGACAGCGAGGGACAACTGTAATTCCTTTAACTTTTTAACTCTTTAACTGCTTGTTTCCAAATTCCTTATGTGTTACATATTTAAGTTTATTGATGACAGTTTTTCATTTGCTTATATTATTCTTTGCAACTAAGGGTAACAGGGATATAAAAATTATGAGTTAAAATCACCAAGTCTGGGCGGGGCACGGTGGCTCATGCCTGTAATCCCAGCACTTTGGGAGGCCAAGGTGGGCGGATCACGAGGTCAGGAGTTCAAGACCAGCCTGACCAACATGGTGAAACCCCATCTCTACTAAAAATGCAAAAATTAGCTGGACATGGTGGCACGTGCCTGTAAGCCCGGATACTCGGGAGGTTGAGGCAGGAGAATCGCTTGAACCCGGGAGGTGCAGGTTGCAGTGAGCTGAGATAGCGCCATTGCACTCCAGCCTGGGCGACAGAGTGAGACTCCATCTCAAAAAAAAAAAAAAAAAAAAAAAATCACCAAATCTCAAATCCCAGCATGTAAAAAGTAATTACAGAATAAAGGTTGAAAAACATAATATAATAAAAGTACCTATGTGCTGTTGTTATTATTTATTTTAAGTCCTTAATTATAAGTCACTTAAACAAGCAAACAAACCCTATGTGGCAATTAGTTGTAGTGTTTTCAAACCCTACATGCATCAAGTTATGTTTCTCATCTATCAGTAGGAGATAAGAGACCGTGTAGTGATAAGAATCGCAGAGAAAAATCAGGGAATGTGTAAATAGTCTTTGCTGAGTTACCTAACCTCTTTATCAGTAATCTGGGAATAATAAAGATTGTGGTGGATTGTGGTGATTATTAGGACTTTTCCAAATATATTATTACTTTTTTTCCTCTTAACACACAGTAAGGTTGTAATTCCCTGCCTCCTTTAAAGTTACCATAAAGTGGCCATATGATTTGGCCAATGACATGTGTCAATACTGGATGGGAAACTGAAGGGCAGTGGACAATTCTCTCTGTTCTCTGTCTCTGTTGTGATTGTTGCAGCTAATATGAAGATAAGGACCTCCATCAGTCTAGGTCTCTGAATATATGCAGAGTCTTCCCCACTACCCCATTTTGGGTATGTAATGCAAATAAGAAATATCTTCTACTGGATTAAGCCACTGGGTTTCAGAGGTTGTTGTTCTAAGCATCAAATCAGATAACATAAAGGTTGCATAATTCATGACACATTAACAGAAGCACATAAATATGTTGACTTTATTCTAGACAGAACTATTTAGGCTTGTTCAAATAGTTTTCCCATCAGTAATACTGAGATAATAATAACCATATAACCTAATTTAAAGGTATACTGTGGAATTCTATTCAAGGTCTAAATAATATATTTATATGAAATTTATAAAATGAAAAATATTACTTTTTATGACCCCCACTTTGTATTAGCAGTTGATTATTTCCATAAATTCAATTGTCTTAATTTCTATATTTTTTCTTCTCCAGTTTAGATCTTTCAAGGCCAGAGAGTATCACTGATAAATTATTTTCTTTAGCATATTTTAGAAACAAGAATATTTTATTTCATCATGTCCTTTTTTAGTTATTAGAAATTACTTATTACCTTTTTTTTTTTTTGAGGTGGAGTCTCGCTGTGTCGCCCAGGCTGGAGTGCAGTGGCGCGATCTCAGCTCACTGCAACCTCCGGATCTCGGGTTCAAGCGACTCACCTGCCTCAGCCTCCTGAATAGCTGGGACTACAAGCGCGTGCCACCACACCCGGCTTTTTTGTATTTTTTAGTAGAGATGGGGTTTCACAGTGTTAGCCAGGATGCTCTCGATCTCCTGACCTTCTGATCTGCCTGCCTCGGCCCCCAAAGTGCTGGGATTACAGGCGTGAGCCACCACACCCGGCCAGAAATTACTTATTACTTTTAAAGAAATAAATCACTAAATTTAAATTGATATCTTCTCAGCTACTGTAAGGTAGCTCCAAGTCCCTGGAGCTACCTTACAGTACCTTTTCATTATTGAAAGCAACTTTTTTTTTTTTTTTGTCTTTTGAGTTGGATTCTCACACTGTCATCCAGGCTGGAGTGCAGTGGTGCGATCTTGGCTCACTGCAACCTCCACCTTCTGGGTTTAAGCGATTCTCCTGCCTCAGTCTCCCAAGTAGCTGGGATTTACAGGCGCCTGTCACCACGCCTGGCAAATTTTTTGTATTTTGAGTACAGATGGGGTTTCACTATGTTGGCCAGGCTGGTCTCAAACTCCTGACCTCGCGATCCGCCCTCCTCGGCCTCCCAGCTGGGATTACAGGCCTGAGCCACCGTGCCCGGCCTGAAATTAACATCTAAATACGAGCCTATTGAAAACAACAGAGAGAAAAGGATATGAAACAGCTAAGAACAAGAATTCATCCAGAGACAGATTAGTTAAAATGAGAATGAATGAAAAGAAGTCAAAGTGTAATACGCAAATAAAGTTGAATCCTTGGAAGGATAATTTACACTTCTTTTCTATTTAAAGATAGGCTATATTTGTGAAGTGGTTAGCTTATAATTCTAAACCTTATTATTTATTTCCCTGGCCTTTGTTTTTCCTCATTGTTTCAGCGTATATTCTGGACTTGTAAACATTCTACAATGAGCTGTTAAAATTCCATTTTTTGGCATGTAAATATAGTGTGTGAAATATTTCAGAGTTTTCTTCTATACACGAAACTGTTGCCTTGAGATAGTGGTGTGAAGGAGAAGGGAACATGGGAAAAAATAGAACAATCACCTATAAGTTGGCCAGAGACTATGGTTCTCAAGGAGCCCTGCCTGACTGTATATAGTCAGATAGGAGATGCTACTAAGGTTTTCCCAACAGTAGAATGCAATTTGTCAAATGTTTGCATGTTCTGTTCCTCTTATATAAGAATTTTAATACCTTAGTCAATGAAATGTCAATTGTATGATCTAATTGCCTCTCTTAAGCTTTTATTTCACCTTAGTTCTGTCTTTTCTCGCTGAAATTCCGTTTACAGGGACACAAAGAGCTGTTTTAAATCGGAAGCCAACATTTGGGTGCCAGACAGCATGCTGGTGCCACATAGCATTCATTCCACAGTGAAACTGCAAACCAATACCTTTCTGTGCTAAATGGCACCATATCTCCTCTCCTACTTCATTAGAATAGATTTCCTTCATGATGCCAGCTGCTTTTCTGGCACCAGACATGAAGACTCGGACTAAATTATCCCCACTAAAACCATTGCTGGTGTCATAGTGCCAGACACACCACTCTGACCTCTCTTCCACCAGACTAAGTTAGAAGGCATATCTCCTCCAGGCCTGTTTTAGATTTTCTTGTTTTCCCTGCATTTTGTACTTTTGCATCATTCTTGTGGGCACTGTGTTAGATGAACGAGTTGATTGCTGTTACTCACGAATGGATTTCACAGTTCTTCATGCAGAGGCTTGCTGCCTTTTTTTTCATGACATTTCTCATAATGAGAATGATATAGTTCAAAGAATCACAAAGAAATAGGAATTAATAGTATATACTCAAGGTGAGACAAAAGTCGTTGTGTTGAAGGGAATCTACTTACAAATATCTATCTCTATGAATGATTTTCAACCAGTCTTCAGTGTAAATTATCGGTATACTGAAGTTACTCACATTCTTTCGAGCATATTTTATAACCCTTTTATCGCAAATGGAAGGATTTCATGATGTTCACTTTTTTAACTTTAAAAACCTAATCACCTTCAGTGTCTTATAACGTTAAGATAAAGACAGAGAGCAAGTATGACCATTCTTCACCAAAGTTAAACAACAGGAAGGGGCATTTGGGCACAGGTTCAATGTATGCAAAGCAGTCTACACTCATCTGAATATAAAATGGGAGAAAAAGACCACATTAATATCTGGTGACTAGTTTTCATTTTACTAACTGTTTTTTTCTTTAAGAAACAGAGAATGAAAATCAAACTAGCTTAAGGAAAAAGAGATTGGCTTATATATGTGGATGATGCAGAGGTAGATCGGGCTTCAGATATTGGGTTGACTCAACAGCTCAAGGGTGTCATTTAAGATACTTATTGTCTCCATTAATATATTGATTTGCATAGTATTACCTTCATTCTAAGGCTACATAAATGGCTCCACAGTTTCAAAATCCATACCCACATACCATCCCATTCAGAAAGACAGAAATAGCTGGCTGTAGCCAGCTGTCTTAGAGGAGTGGGGAACTCTCTCCATTCACTCAGAAACATCCAGCCGAGTTTCTTTGTCTGAGGTTGCCAATTCCTAAATCAATTCCATTGGTAGAAGAACATCCTGGGAAGCAAGGCTCAGCGGTAAACTCTGTGAAACAATCATTGCAGTAGGAAGAAGGAGATTATCCCGATGAGGTCACTCAGGCTACAGTTGCAGGTGGCATGGGCTCAGGGTCTCCTCTTTCCTACCCCCACTTCATTCTTACTTTGCAAGGGGGATTGACGGGAGGGAAATGTGAGAAAAATCCCAAGATCTACACTCTCAACAACTACTAAAGCATATTTTACTCCTTAGAGGGTCTGCCCAAGGCTTGCTTTTGGTGAAGTTGCCTGCCTTTAAGATTATGCAAACCTCACCTTTATCAATGAGCTCTCTCAGAACTAAAGAACTGAAAAGCTTCTGTTCAGTATTCAGAGAACACTTGAAATAGAATCACAAATTAACCTAAAATATTTTATTACCTTCAAAGTACAGATCTCCTGAAAAGTTTACAAGCTCAAAAATTCCCTGTTGAAGAAACTATCTTGAGGAACTGATTTGAGAAAAATCCAGATATAAAATAAAAATTAGTATCATCTTTAGAATAAGAGAGGAAACTATATTCCTGGTTTTTAAAAAAAGTTGTTACCCAGGGAACATATAAATAGGAACACACACACACACATATTCACATATGCATATATATATGCATACATACGTACACATATACTTTAATCATCACATAACTTTTTTCTCCATTTATACAGAAGCAGGAGGGAAATCCTAAAGTCTTCTTTAACTAATGTGATTCTCAATAAATTCTTGTTTCAGTTTAAAAGTATCCATCAGAGATTATACACTGAGTTTGGCCCACAGATATGTTCTGTTGGACAGCTATCTAGGCAGAGCTTCCTCTCTCCAGTTTGACCAAAAGCCACAAATCCCCTTCCCCATCCAAAATTTACTCTTAATCCAATCTTTAAAAATATTAGAGAACACTTATTAGAGATGTGATCTAGTTGTGGTCATAGCCTGTCTTAACCACGATACAAAGGTAAGCAAATTCAGGCAACTCCTTGGTAAGCAAGAAAAAAAATAAACAGGATGGACTATTCAGGCCAAAATGAGGACATTCAAAACTAGCCTTGCTTCACAACTGGAGATTTTTATGTCACTCTTTGTTTTTCTAGGTTCTCTTGTGATAACATACATTTTTTTACAGAAAGGGTCAAACAAAATTGAGTATATGATAGCTTTAGCGATGCTATGGCAGCCACCCAACACCCTAGTCATGGAAATGTATTATTAGATGTTTCTAGACTCTTCAGCCATGGATTATTACTTTAGTTCAGTTATTTCTATAGATGGCTGATCTCAGTGGTTTCATGACAATTGTTCTAATTTCATTCTCGGAGGGAAACCTTAATTCCAAGAGCCAAGGATTCCTAGCTGTTACCACCTAGGTAGTAATTACAATTTTCACTGTGGGTGTTAAAGCCAAGATTTAAAAATATTGGTTCAGTATCACAACATGATATTAAATTGATATTGAGTTCCTCTCACTCTTTTAAACATTTCCCTACAGAGAGAGTTTGCTCTCTCTCTGTAGGGTTATGTTTTTTTCTTTACATAAGGTATGATAACACATTTTTAAAGAAAGGAATTTTCATACATCATATTTTCTCTGACAGTCTTGACATTAAAACAATCAGTGTTCGTCACATGCAGTAATCAGGTATGGCAGGTCATGCCTCACTTGCTATGCTAAGTAAAGGCGTTTGATAAATTTCAAAAACTCATACACCTTTGCAAGTTAAGTGGTAGTATAAAAGGTTTGTAGACCAAAGGAGTTTGAGCTACATTTCTTCAGGACCTTTTCTTGTTCAGCATTTTATTCTCGGAACCTAACACAATGCCTGGCTCACATGGGAGGTTTGATAAATATTTTTAAATAAGCTAATTAATGATAAAAGTTGGAAAAAAAACTCAGAACAAACACATTTTCTTGCTAAGATACTTAAAACACAAGTAGATTTTTTCCGAGAGTCATATTAAAGATGAAAATATAGATACCAACAAAACAACGAAAAAACAACTGATTTCTTTATTCAAACAACCATACTTCCAAATTACTATTTAATAACCAACACTACTTTTCAAACTTCACAGGTAGAGCACTTGTTTTCTATGATTGCTCTGAAAACAAGGTCACAAATGTTTGTTTAAAGAATCTAAAATATTACAAAAAAAATTTATGAACTTAACTAATGAGAAAATATAGTCTCTTTTGAAGAGACGAGGATTAGGGATGAAAATAAAACATATTTCCGAAAGTAGATATGGATGCCCAAGTATCACAGGATTATTTGTGCAGCAAAAGACTTTTAATTTATCTAACCATGATATACATTCTAGGATAGTACATTTTATTTTACATATTATAAATATGTTTTTAATACATAGAGAAAATTAAGAATACTATTTTGGCTGTTACATATCAGATTCTCCAGGATTCTGGACTATAGACATTTCAATTCAAAGTGTTTATTAAAGTGCAAGTGTAGTAAATCTTTTGGGGTGCAGAAAGTTAGTTGAACACTTAGGTATACTATTCCAACACGAAAAACAGATGGCAGGCCATCACCAATACCACCTGTAACTTTCTTTGGTTTAAGCAATTTAGAATACAACTTTCTTTTACTTATAATTCCAGTTTGAATCAAGGCATCTACTACCCCAAGCATCAATGCTCTTCAATATCTAATTTCACAGTTTTCTTAACACGTATCTCATGTTATTTATTATAGTCAGAGGCATCCCAACACCTTTGTCTATCTTCGCTACCTTTTAAATGGTTTATCTGGCAAACCATCAATCACAAATCATGAAACATATTTTAGCTCAAGTAAGATCAGTTAAGAAAGAAAACAAGGCTTGTGTGGCCTAATTGGAAACATTATTCACATCAATAAGTGATAAATGCTTGTTCTGGGAAAGAATATTTATCCCCCAGATCTGTCTGTAATGTATAATATGGACAAGATTAAAATCTCCAATCACCTTCTAACTTCAGGCCATAAAGATATTGATAAAAGCAACTGAAAGCTTTTGTGAAAATAAAAGTTGTCAAAAAAAACCCCTCAATTTCAGGTTCAAAAGATTGCTTATATTACCAAAAACATAAACACACGTATTCTATTTATAGTTTATTCTCTGGTTAAAACTACAGCTTATGAACAACTTGAAAGAAAATGCCCAATAAATTTCTGTAAATGTTTTAGTATGTTTCAAAACCTTTAATGAATTAACTTATTTGGCTTTATCCTGAATGACATGTGCTAGAAGTTTTCAATAATCTCTTATTTGATATTTGTACTATTAAATAACTTTTATTAATTATATGATAACATTTCTAATTCAAAATTATTGATAATACATATACTACTTTCTGTGTCTTGGAGGAGACATTAAACATATCCAAGTAAATATATTTCCAAAATAGAAAAAGACATGATGTTTCTTTTATAAAATTTTAATTTAAAGAACATAGATGCACTCACTTACTCCATGAGGTCAATTGCACTACCCGACCACATTAACCAAGTGATGTTCACTTACTTTACAGGTAATTTATTATAACTGCAGCACTGTCTCAGGAATGGTTCACACAAATAATTTAACTTAGGTAAACACCATTTTCCAGTAATGACAGGACAAAACAAACTTTGGGAGCATTTATGAACAGTAATGTCTCACTCTCAGTACACATTTGCCAACCGATCTCTGTTGTTTGCAAATGAATTAACTATGGCTTGAAAAATCATTAGAGCCATCTGCTTTGATGGTAAGAAAGAACTGCTATGATCATTTTTTTATAAGAGCAGAGACTAGGGACTATTTTAACATATTTTTAGCATCATCTGCCCTAAATTTGACATGCTATCTAAAAAATTAACAGTATTATTGATTCTTGTTGAGGCTACCTGTAAATCTGTTTACTGAGAAACTGCTTTTCACAGATAACCCTCTGTTCAGTTTTGTTAGTGATACTGAACGTGGAAAGTGTCCATTTTTCCTACATCCAAATTAGTCATTAGGTACCAAAATACTTGATTTTCCAATGTTTTAATCCTTTAAGAACTGATGAATGAAATAAAAATTCAGTTAACAAATTAGTTCCTTTCATTGTTTTGAAAGAGTCAGTGGAATGAAAATGAACTTTTGTTTATTTCCTTATTCAAACAATTTAGATGAGTGTTATTTTCAATGCTACAAACATCTGAATAGCACATTTTTTCACTTGCTAGAAAAGTATCTATCTTTACTTTCTTACGAATATTTGATTCAGGAACATGTTTGTAATGTGATGATTAGTAACTCCTTGTATTTGGCAGGTCTTAAAAAAGCAAGTGTATACAAATACACACACACCCATACACACCCAGTGTAAACTCATTATTGCATGTTTATTTCTCAAGGATGCATACATTTTTCAAAAGAAAGGAAAGAGAAGAAAAGAAAGGAGGAAGGGACAAGGGAAGAAAACAGAGAGAGCTCACTGGTGTTTATTTTCTGTGGAAATTTGCCAATAACCATGGAGTTTAAATACTATTGAATTCATAATGTTAAGATATATTATTTACCCTTTGTTAAAAATCTCTTTTTTCTTCTATCTTTTAGGATGGTGGTGTTAGAGAGATGACTGCAAAGGAGGACCTGTCCATTTACAAGTGCACGTGGATTCAGTTGACATCCAATAACCATATATATAGAGAGCAAATAGATAGATGGATGGATGGATGACTGGATAGAAGATACATTAAACTTTATTCTGTCTAAACCTTAATTAAAATATAGAGGAAAAATCTCCTTAGGTGGTAAATAGCAGTCCTCTTCAAATCATAAGAGTATCTTCTTATCTGGCTGCACAGAATTGAAGGAGACAAATATATAGTTATAATCCATCAGATTAGTTGACTCAAATCTCTGAATCTATGGGATGAAAAACATGTTAAAAATAGCTTCACCATAACTGCATACAGAGTTGTATGTATCAATAGTATACAAAAAGAGATAAGCAGGTAGATTTCATGAAATTTCTCATAATCTTAAATGTAAATAGCAAAACAGCAAATATACTTCCTTAACACAGTGAATATAAAGGAATTTATTCTTAAAAACTTACATTTGTGTATTCAAAAAGATATCTCACAATCTAATAACTGGGTTTCTTTCTTTCCTTCTGTTTTTGTTTTTGTTTGTTTGTTTGTTTGTTTTTTACATTCGGGAGAAAAACAGCATTACATACTAGTAGAGGTTTAAGTCAGTGAGGCCAAGAGCTGGCCAGAGCACAGGCTGGTAGTAAATGCCTGACATGTTCTTCTAGTTGGGCAAGCAATCTGAAAGACAGCAAGAGAGAGAACCCAAGATGGAAATGACTGTCTTTTATAATCTAACCCTAGAAGTAGCACCCCAGCATGTCTGTGATGTTTGATAGAAAGAAGTCATTAGGTTCTTCCCATACTCAAAGGAAGGGAGCTAAACAAGGCAATAAATATCATGAGATGAAGATCATTTGGGACCATCCTAAAGGCTGTTTACCCTAGCTCCTTAAACCATAGTCAAACCTTTCTCCATTGATTCATTCCAAGGCATCCCTCTTCTCTGAATTTTAAGAATTTCTTTTCAGTGTAAACCTGAAATCAATCAACCTATCTATAAATAAGCCATTCTTTCCTCCTTCCCATGAATCTTAGAGAAACGTCTCTTCTTCTCCCGACCCTCTGCCTTATAGGGTTATTGAAATATTAACTGTGAAAGTGAGTACCTAACATTTACTAGAAAACCTGTAATGTGTTGTAGCCCTCACTGTACCAGGATGGTTTGTTGTTCAATGTTAATCCCCACACCTGAACTGTGAAACCTGTTTCCACAAGTTCTTGCATCATCACTTTCCTGTCTACTTCAACATCAGTTACAGATAATTTTAAGTCTCAACCATTTAATTTATCCATTTATTCACTTTAGTTTCAAATATTCCTTCTCATATTCTTCTTCTTTTGCAACTACTGTCCTATATTAATAGATGAATTTCTTAAAAAATAAACTGCCAGGTTCACTTTCTCACTTCTCAATAACCTCCCTGAACTCTAGTTCCACATCCCTGCTGTGCTTCTCTGTAAATATTGGCAGGGATCTTCTGACTAAACCAATGGCTCTCCAAATGTGGTCCCTGACAGCATCAGAACCACCTGGGAATTTGTTAGAAATGCGCATTTTGGGTCCCTATCATAGGCCTACTGAAACTCTAGGGCTGAGGCTCAATCATCTTTTTAAATTAGCCCTGTTAGCTCATTCTGATGCTGGCTAAAATTTGAGAACTGTTGGCTTAGACTGTCATAAAAGAACTACTGTCCCAAACTAATGAACCACCTCTGGTCTTTATTTAACTTTGTGCAGCGTTTAAAACTGATTCCTTGAAAGTTTCCTCACATACTCTCCCAAACATCCTCTTTTCTTTCTACCTCTCTGATAATTCATTCTTAGTATTCTTTTTAAACTTTTCTTGTCCTACCTATTCTGAGAATGATAGACTCATTCTCCATTTTCTTCTTTTATCTATATGCATGTTTATCCTGGGAATTTTACCTGTCCCATTAATTTATATCTGAAGCTACTAATACCTACCAAATTCATATCCCCTGCCCAGTCCACTTCTCTGGGTAGATAATCATATTTTCAACATCTAAATCAAGATCACTAAATGGGTATCTTCTGTAAGTACAAAATCAACACGTCCAAACCAGAAATCATAACCCCCACAACAGCACCCAAATATATTCCTCCTATTTCTTATCATGATAAAACGGAAGGTCATTTTTATGGTCATCACATTCAGAAAACTGCCATTCACATCACGGTCTACACCCTTCCCATCTCTTCATATAGTTAATCAGGAATTGCTCCAGATTTTGTCTCCTACTTTATCAGACCCCTTCTCAGAATCTCTATTGTTATTTCTGGAATGGTAGTTTTTTCATTTTATCCTTAAAAGTAGTTATTAATCTTATGGCCATCTTTAGAGTAGGAAACTGAGACTAAATGGGGTTCAACAACTTCCCCAAAAGATACACAGCAACTAAGCATCTCAGCGAAGCTCTAAATCTAACTATATAGTTCTTTACTATATTGCTTTAGGATACTTTTATACTCTTAAAAGTCATTAAGGACCTATAAAAGCTTTGGCTTATTTGGGTCATACTTGAGAATACCTGGAAATTCTAAAATTACATGTGTTGACTTAAATTTCATCATTAAACAAAACAGTAGCCCCATATTTTGCTAATTGCACTTTTTTTATGAAATATAACTAAATTTTCTAAAACAGAAATATTTAATGAGTACAGTGCTATTGTTTTAAATGTTTGTGAATCTCTTTATTGTCTGGCTTAATACAATCATATTCTCATATCTGCTTCTGCATTTAATCTGATAAAATATGTTGTACTGGTTGAAATGAATAAAGAAAACCGAGCCTCATACTGTTATATAATTACACATGGAAGAGTATCTTAATAACCTTTTCAGATAATTGTCAATATTCTTCTTTGATAGCACAGCAAAACTCAACATGCAGTAGCTTCTTAAAAATTTGCTACACTGTGGCTGGGTGCCACGGCTCACGCCTGTAATCCCACCACTTTGGGAGGCCAAGGTGGGTGGATCACGAGGTCAGGAGTTCAAGACCAGCCTGGCCAGCATGGAGAAACCCTGTCTCTACTAAAAATACAAAAAATTAGCCAGGTGTGGTGGCATGGGCCTGTAATCCCAGCTATTCCAGAGGCTGAGGCAGAGAATTGCTTAAACCTAGAGGGGCGGAGGTTGCAGTGAGCTGAGATCGCACCACTGCACTCCAGCCTGGGCGACAGAGCGAGACTCTGTCTCAAAAAAAAAAAAATATTTGTTACAATGTTGTATCTGAAATCATATCAATAACCTTTTGGGAATGTATTACATTAACATTCATTCGTTTATCATGCTTTATAAATATATCTATTATCCACTCAAGCCTTTGTAACATAATTTATGGGCCAGTTGGATCATACTAATTTATTGAATTAAGCAGATCTTTCAAATACTGACACAGTTCATTATACATTTTAGAAATCACATTTACTAATATCACTTCCAATCTTATCAGAAAAGACTTTAAGTACCAAAAAGTGGTGGACACAAGTTTTACAAAATATTATTATCTCTTGAACACTTAAACTTTATTATTGACAACAAACACCTGCCCATTATTTTCCCTGAAGTTACAAACTCACTTCTTCCATTTTCAAGAAAATTTGTCTACTGCCTAAGTGTGAATAGTCATAGTTTTTGTCTTTTAGCCACTTTCAAGTAAAACCAGTTTCCTACAATAATAATAATAATGTGGCAAGTTCAGCTTGCAACTGAAACAATCGTACATTTTCTTGAAATAACTATCCTATCTTGATATTTAGTAGATGTTCTTTATGAGTACTTCTTGTTTCTTCACAAACACTATTAAATAGGCATGAACTCAAAGATTGAGATTTAATAAAAAATTTGTATGTCTTTTCCCCCTCTCTGTGAATGAATGGTGGTAAAAAAATAATGACTGCCAGTAAGTTTGGTGCCATTGCCTTTACTTGTGTTAAGGCACCAGGAATGTTATCCACTATTGCTTTTGCAACATGAATGCAAATTTTAACACAGAGGGAATAAGCAGATACCTTTCTAGTACTAAAACAGATAACTTTCTGGTAGTACTAATAAAATATTTTCAACTTTGCAAACTTCCTAGAAGGATCTTCAGGACCACTTGGTCACCCTTAGGACTCCATTTTTTTTTTTTTTTTTTTTGTAGACGGAGTCTCACTCTCTCACCCAGGCTGGAGTACAGAGGCACGAACTTGGCTCACTGCAACCTCCGCCTCCCAGGTTCAAGCAATTCTCCTGCCTCAGCCTCCAAACTGTCTGAGATTACAGGTGCACGCCACCATGGCCGGCTAATTTTTGTATTTTAGTAGAGACAGGGTTTCACTACGTTGGCCAGGCTGGTCTCAAACTCCTGACCTCAGGTGATCCGCCCACCTCAGCCTCCCAAAGTGCTGGGATTACAGGCATGAGCCACTGCGCCAGGCCAGGACTCCATTCTTAAAGCTATTCCATGCTTTTAAAATAGCACCTTCCCTCCAGAACTTATGCTCCCAACTTTATACTATATTAATTATTCTACCACTATTTGGAAAGTTATTATTGTGATAACCCGATAATAAAGTTATTATCAGGTTCATGGTATCTGATGTTAAAATGCCAAGGTTTGAATATGACTGAGCTATTTATTGGCTATGCAACTCTAGGCAATAAATCTTAACAATATTTATTATTCCAGATAAAGAAAACACAGGTAAGTTAATTAATTTGAATTTAAATCCAAGTTTGTCTCCTGGTGCCTATATATAAAATCTTAAGTTCTTTATGTGACACTGAGAACATACACTTCCTCCGCATAAGTTAATTGTCTCTACTTTTGCTCTCTGCCTTCCTCTGATCTCACTCTACTCTCACATAGCCACTCCCTAGAAGCACCAGTAGTAAATTGCGTGTAGTGTTGACATTTACAAACTTATCAGACAATGCATTTTACATCTACTTGACCTATGCATATCCTTTTGGTGGTCTCTCTGTCTCCAATACTAATCTCAGTACTAGAGCCCTACTTATTTTTATGAGAGCATTAGTGCATTTTATTCCACTTAAATGTCTATATAACTGGTTTCCCTGTCTCAGGCGCAGCCATGTTTTACAGTGGAATGAGTGAGATAATAATTATTTTTATAACTTTCAAAGATTTCAACACACAATGTAGGTTTAATTTAAAAGAGATTAAAGAAGGAGATTTATAGCAAAGTGCTCCCATAAATATGTTGGCTTTCAAAGGAAATTATGAGAAATTTTCTCACAAAGGGCTGGAAATTTTCACTTATTTAGATATCAATAAGTAGTCTTAAGTGAAATCTGGCTACATTACTGTATTTAAATCTGGCAAAGATTAAACTAAATTGCCACATATAAAGAAAATGTGTGCAGCTATAGAAGGGATAAGGAGATAGAAGGAGATCTTAATTGAAGGACTAAACCTGTCTAGAAATGATAACAATACTATAACTAATAACGGAAGTACATCATGTCCAAAATATTTTCTTTGGATGAGGGAAAGTACAGTCATGATGTTTTCATCATGTTTTTCTTTTCCCTCGAATTTTCTACATTGAAAATGTCACAAATATATGATTTGAAAAAAATGTTATTTTGAAAAATAAATAAGAAAAACAACACAGTTGCCCAGTTAATTGCAACTTTAGAAGCTTTATGAAGTCATTGGTTTTAAGAAATACCATATAAATTATCTTAAGCACCAGAACAGAACATTGATTTTAGATAATGAGGAAACTCTTATTATTGATGGGGTTCCCAACACGATACCCCAAACACGATACCTCAGCATCTGAGAAAACAGCAGAAGCAGAAAGGCCACTCTCACATTCTCCCACACTTGTCCCCTGATGGAAGCCATAAAAGAATTATCTGGCCGAGCATGGTGGCCTGTAATCCCAGCACTCTGGGAGGCCGAGGTGGGCTGATCACCTGAGGTCAGGATTCAAGACCAGCCTGGCCAACATGGTGAAAAACCATCTCTATTAAAAATACAAAATTAGTCTGGTGTGGTGGTGCACACCTGTAATCCCAGCCACTCGGGAGGCTGAGGCAGGAGAATCATTTGAACCCGGGAGGTGGAGGTTGGAGTGAGCCAAGATCACGCCATTGCACTCCAGCCTGGGCAAAAAGAGTGGAACTCCGTCTCAAAAAAATAATAATTATTATTATCTAAACTTCCTCTGAGTGGATCATAAGATCCTCATTCCAGAGATGCCCTCCTTATTCCCAGAGGAAATTAATGTCTTTACCTCTGAGGACACAGGGACATGAAGAAGAATCTGAAGCAAAAGATCTTGCGAAATTCCCCTACTTTATTACCATTAGATCATACTTTGTTCATTTATACTTCTAAGCAACTATTCACGCTTCATCAAACCTAGCATAAAAATATATAGGTTTTCCTGTTTCCTTGGGTCTTCATTTACAAAGGCTCCCATGTGATGTAAAACTTACATTAAATAAATTCACATGCTTTTTTCACATGAACCTAGCAATGGGTGAAAAAGAAATTACTTTTTTATCCCTTGCAGTTTCTGGCACCCAATAAATCTCTTCTCCCTAATACCATCCTTATTCTGCAATAGATAAAGGTGAAGGTTAGTAAAGAGATAATAAAGATCCAGAGAGGTTACCTGTTTAATTATAGGACTGAAAATAAAAACCATTTTATGAAAAACCAAAGGCAGGAAAGAATGTTCATTGACATTTAATATTGACTCTTGCCATGCTTAAACACACACAAACACATGCACTTTCAAGCACCTCTAATATTCATCAAGATACTCAACCAGGGCCCTGCGTGTCACTACCATACCTTGTCTCTATAATAATTGCACCTGGTCTCTATAACATCTACTGCAGAGAGTTCTTGTGTGCAAGATGATCTATGGAGTGTGGGTAGAAAAATTTAATATGTGTGTTTACACCTGCATTTTTCTCATTAATAAAAAAAGGATTAATAATAGTATCTATTCCATATGGTTGTTTCAAAGGGTATATAAGTTAATTCACAAAAAGCATTTAAAATAGTTTGGAAGAAAGTTCCTTGATCAATAAATGGTAGCAATTATTGTTATTACTATTATTATTGCTGTTGTTCATTTTTTAATTAGACACAGGTTGAGTTTTGCCTATATTTACAACAGTAACAGCAGTGCTAACTACAGAAATACACTTATCTTGGGTATGCATATTCAAAAATGTTTAGATGCGTTTCATAATTGACATGCAGAAAAAAATAGCCAAATTCAATCATATCTCAACCTACTGGGTGCTTAAATTTAGCCAAGGTGAAATGCTCTTTCTATATCTTTGTGGAGTGTCTCCAGCCTGAATTCTCTTCTACCTTCTCTTTTCAGCTGAGTACTTTCTTCAATCCTCAATATAACCATCTGTGCATCTCCCTGATCCTGCAATCTCCCTCTCTTCCATTTCATCTCTGTTCTCACAGGAATTATAAATATTTGTTTTATAGTACTTTTCCCATTGTATTTTAATTGGTTATAAATTTGTTTATAGTATTTGATTATAAAATACTTGAGGATAGCAACCGTGTCTTAGCGAACTTCATTTCTCTGGTGACTAACACAAAGCTAACAATTGTTTGCAGGAGAAATATTGAATGATCTCCCTTTTTATCTTGACATAGAAATTGATTAATTTCTTTCCCTGTAGGATGGTACAGGAAAAACAAAATTTTATGTATACAATTTACAAACATAGATTTTCTTTTCTTAGGTTATTAAAATCTGGCCAGAGATTCATTCCACAATGACATCTCCCTGGAGGCGACGACTTTAGTTTTCCTTCACTTCTATCTGACTTTGATGTTTGACCAAGATGTTCAAATTCTTAACCCAGAGAAGACACCTAAGGAAGCCACATGGTGTGGGAAAAAGTGATATATTTTAGTTTCATATAAAACTCCGTTTTTTATGTTGGCTGTGCCATTTAGGAACAGAGATTTTGAGAAATATAAATAATTCTTTCTCTTCTTCTTTGACTTTATCAGTAAACTTAAAATTATAAAGTTTAACTCACAGCTTGCTCTTTTATTTCTTTTGAGAACATAAAATCACAGACATCTTATCTGATTAATTTCCTTATACAGGGTAGATATCACTACTGACAACCTCTATCAACTCCTTCTTCTAAAATGAGACTTGTGACTTGTGTTTTTAATTTTTTAACTGTTAGATAATTATATCATTCCTTTAAAATACAGTAAGCTCCTTGATGACACACTCAATCTCTCCCTTCTCCCAGAGTGCTTAATTAATATTTGTTTCTTGAATTGAATAGAACTGAGTAGTAAGATTTCTCTCCAATTTTGGTTATTTTCTAATATGAGAGTCTGGATGATCTACTCCCTCACGTACACAGTGCATGTGCCCTGGTGTGACTCGGCAGGCTCTGATCACCAGCCAATTTTCGGCAGCAAACCCGTATTTTTTTTTATTCTGAGAAATTATAAAAATAACATTCCTGCCATCACTTCATCAATTCATAAAGTGACTTTAGTCTCTTGCTTTCTAATTCCTTTCATTTCTCCTTTATAAGCCTGCCAATAGCCTGGGCCTTTGCTGGCCTTACATATTTAATCAGAGTAACCAATGCTGAGGATTTTTACAGGGAATTAAGTTTGATTTGTTTTGAAACATTTATTTATTCCATATGGCATTTAAGTGACTGAATTATTTTTGGTGTTGGAATGAGGTTGCATAAACTGGATTCAAATTTAAAACAGACACACACACACACACACATACACACACACACACACACACACACACACACACACACACACACACAGCTAAGGAAAATGGACGTACAAATGAGGAATCAGATTAGGAGATTTGGCAAAATCACAAAGATAATTTTGCTAACATTGGAGTCACCAACATAAAGCTCCACAATTTAGGGCAATATTGGTTTGCACAGTATAGTGACACTGTGGCTTTCCTCCCTGGAATTACCATGTCACTGCCATGCTGTTGTGCCCTGGATTTAGCTGACTTTGGCAGGACAAGCCCTCTCTTATCTCTGGGGGGTGATGGGAGAGGGCTAAGCGGCCTCATCCAGTAAACTGCCTTTGCTTTCACAGGTTCAGGATGATCAGGGGTACAGGCCTAAGCCCTACATTGTCCGCAGTGATTAGTAGTTAGTTCAGAGGCAGGGATGTGAATGACCTAATTTTGTCTCATCAGTAAAGCCTAATACTTTTATTCAGTAGTTGAATAAAGATAAAAAGCTCTATTATTCCAGATCTTGTGGTTACAGATAGGCACCCTGACACCACTGCAGCCATTTTCTTACTATGACAAAACAAGCAAACAGCAACAGTGAAAGAAAAGAAAAAGAGAAAGAAAGAAAGAAAGAAAGAAGGAAGGAAGGAAGGAAAGAAAGGAAGGAAGGAAGGAAAAGGAAAGAAAGAAAGGAAAGGAAGGAAGGAAGAAAGGAAGGAAAGAAAGGAAAAGGAAAGAAAGAAAGGAAAGAAGGAAGGAAGGAAGGAAGGAGGGAAGGAAAGAAAGAAAGAAAGAAAGAAAGAAAGAAAGAAAGAAAGAAAGAAAGAAAGAAAGAGAGAGAAAAATGCCTGAGAAAATTAGAGAATACAGAGCACAAGCCTGATCTTCAAATATTGTCTAAAGTCCACTAACCAAATATTAGCTGTATTGTTTAAGCCAATGTGAGGTGTATTTTTGTGGTGCTTGTGGTGGTGGTTGTTGTTTGGTTGTGGAGTTTTCTTGCATTTCGACTGGAAAAAGATCCTGATACATAAGCAGAGATGCAGAAAAATAAATCTATAATTATAAAATCCGTATGGTGGGGTTCTTCTGTTGGGCCCATTAGAACACAGTATGTTATTTCACACACTCTCTTATTGAAGTAAAATTACCCTTCAGCCCCTAACCATGCTCAGCAGGACAGACTGTGCTGGGAAGACCACTGTTTCTAATGTATGTTACAAAGTTGATGCTAACAAGCATTTTAAACAAGTTAAGTGCATCACTGCTGTTTCCCCTTCTCGTGGTTAGAGGCGTGAGTCATGCTTCCTGTTAAGCCCAGAGACAGTGCCTCTGTTTGAGGTTTGATTATTTGGTAACAAAATGGAAAGCACACTGCTGCTGTGTCAGTGAGCTGGAAGCAATCAACATTTACTAGGCTTACACACATGAGAAATGCAAATAGGTTTCATTTGCTGGGATATGGGTTGGTGGCTTGACTCAAACATTTCATACCCCCAGGAAAAAGGAAGTTAAACCACAGGATTAATCCTTGCCTAAATCTTGAGGCATTTTTAACCACAAATTAGAAAATTAAAACCAAAATGTATTCTGCCATTCCAAAACCAAAGAGCTAAGCTCTTACTTCAGAGGTTGGCAAACTCCACCATGTTGGCCCATTTCACTTGACTCTTACCTACCTACTGGTTTACTTTTACTGGCTTACTGCCAGCCTCTCCAAGGCAGAGCCATGAAACCATGACTCTCAGCTGTGGAATCAGAGACTGGGTGGCAATTAGGCTTCAGAGGGCACCAGGAGCTTCCAGTGATATGTAATTGCTGAATTTCTGGGGATAATTACAGGGGGTCTTTGGGCTGTCTGGGGAAAAAAAATCAATCTGAAAACTCACAACGTATACGGTTACTGTAAGAATCATAACTTACAAAGTTAAAGATAGTTGTATTCCAACAGGCATGATAATGCAGAAATGGTAAAGAAGAGGTAGCATCTATGCCATTCAAGATATAAAGTTCTCAGTCAATAGTAGTTGATAGCGATGATGCTTTAAGAAAGCAAGAGAAGTAATAGTTCCTTGAACTCATCTTATAAACGCCTGATTTTATTCCACAGAGATCTTACCAGGAGAGTCAGAATCTTTTAAGGAAACTGCAGCTATTTGTGAGCATTATTAAGTTGAAATTCTTAATATAAAAAAAAATCCAGACACCAGAGATTGCTTCTAGTTTGTTTTAAAAAAATGAATGATTTGGAAATAAGGGATAGAGAAGTAGGTGATTAATATTGAGAACCTGTAACTTACAAGTTACTTCACAAAGTAACTTTCATTCTCACATTTAAAAAAATCAAAATTACTAAATCAGAATTTCAGAGATAAAGGATGTTAATCTATATTTCCACAGAGATTTTGTGGTATTCTAATGAATGTTTCAAGGTGTTGAAAGCAAGATGTATTCATACCTTTCATTAATTTATTCAGTAAATATTTAATGAGTGCTGATACAGTTGCAAAATATATAAAGCTATTGCGCTTACAAAAGTGGATAAAATAAGATCGAAATTTCTGTCTTCATGAAGCTCATCACCTAACAGAAAAAGAAAGCATGGAACTGGGTGCCCCTCTTTAGTATGTGAGATGCAAATTGTGTGCTCCAGTTGTCAGGTCTGGAATTTGATTTTATCCTGCTTAAAACTAATAAGTTTGCCTGTTTCTGCTTCATAGATACTGGCAGGAGACAGGAGACTCCTGGTTTTGAGACAAAGAACTTCATTAATCATGCATGGCACAGCAAGCAGCATAAGCATCAACATGTTTGTGTCGATTTCTCTTGCTGCCCCCTCCCAAGTCCATGGGGGTGGTGCACAATGCCCGGATAGATGCACAGTGGATTGTGTTACAGGGGAGGAATACTGCACCTAGGAGATCTACAATTTTCATAGTAAGCAGTAAGCAAGCCTGCTGCTTGTCATGAAGACATTACCTAATCCCCTGAGGATGCTCTCTGTAAACACAGCCCTGGGAAATGGTTCCCTTAAAGAGCAGTCAGTGCCTTGCATTCATGGCATACTGGCAAGACATGCAGGAGTCCAAGAGATCTGTGAAGGACATTCTCACAACATCAGTCAGGATCCAGAGTGCGATGCTAGAAATATCATGTTTTGACTGAAGCAAGAAGTCCAATATTTCTCCTTTTAATATTTTTCCCATCTGCTTTCAAGCCATCCAGGTATCTTCAGGTTCTTATATGGGGATTCCCTTCTAGGGCAAGGGAAAAATCCATTTTGCGATTGACACATTTCAGGATGCTAGCTATGAAGTGGGGTGCTGATTGCTGCGTAGAAAATATGGAAGACACAGACAGTGTATCCATAGCACAAATCACAGCAGTGGAGTCTCATTTCTGTACTTTTAAGGCCAACATATGTTAACCACTACGCTGAGAGATTCCGGCCAAAGTGTCAAATGTTCTCAAGGTTAAATTGACTTTGATTGCCTTACCCAGCAGCAAATGTGGTAACAATCTGCTTAGTCACAGAGAGGAGGTACAACGAGAGGTGTGGGTTGGCAAGAGGCTGGAATAGAACAAGCTGTACATTCAACAGAAATAGTTACTCCAATAGGACATCCTAATTCTAAGTTATGAAAGATTCATGTAGCCAACAGAGTTCAGTTAATAAAAACAAAAGTTACCCCCTGCATTCTAAGTTTGAAGGATTTCAATACACGAAACTAAAGATTTAAACAATCATAGGGAGGGGTGGGGAGCTAAGGTCAAGACAATTGCTACGTTCAATCTCAAATGAAAGCACTGAAGGGATGGTTCTCAAAAACTCTCCCAAAAGGTGATGTAATTCTCAAGACTCTCTGGAATGTTCTCACTCATCATCTCAGCTGCTATGGATGCGGTGTGTGCCCTCAAAATTCACATGTTGAAGACCTAACACCGCAATGTGATGGTTTTTAACGTAGGGCCTTTGGGAGATAACTAGGTTTAGATGACATCTTGAGAGTGTGGCCCACACGATGGGATTAGTGTCCTAAGACAACAGAGCTTTCTGCCTCTCCTGCAAGTGAGGACGCAGTAAGAAGGCAGCCGGCCGGGCGAGGTGGCTCACGCCTGTAATCCCACCACTTTGGGAGGCCGAGACGGGCGGATCACAAGGTCAGGAGATCAAGACCATCCTGGCTAACACGGTGAAGCCTCGTCTCTGCTAAAAATACAAAAAATTAGCCGGCGTGATGGCGGGCGCCTGTAGTCCCAGCTACTCGGGAGGCTGAGGCAGGAGAATGGCATAAACCTGGGAGGCGGAGCTTGCAGTGAGCCGAGATCTCGCCACTGCACTCCAGCCTGGGAGACAGAGTGAGACTCCATCTCAAAAAAAAGAAGGCAGCCATCTGTAAGCCAGGAAGAGGGCCCTCTCCAGAACTATGTGAAATAAATGCCTGTTGTTTAAGCCACCCAGTCTGTGACATTTTGTTCTGGCAGTTCCAGCAAACTAAGACAATCATCCGAGCTTCAGGGCAAGTCACATCTGTCCATATGTCTGGCTGCTTCTTCCTGAGAAGAATAACAGCCACTGCTCTTCACATTCTAAATTTCAGTCAAGTGTTTCATGTTGATGAACTCTAACCTGGCGCCTTACAGAAAAGGCAATTCTGAGAAATGTAGTTCCAACCTTCTTTCTGTGATAAAGAAAGCAATTACGATGCTGTGTTAATAGCAGATAATCCAACCAAGCCGGATGATTAAACTAGCAAACAGATAATAATAATAATAAGTGCCACATGAGTGTTACAGACTAAGTGATATGAGATTGATAATGAGATAAATGTACTTCTGATTCACCCAGGATTTGGGGTAAGCTGTGACATCCTAGAGCAGAGAACATAGTTCAAACTGTGACTGATACCACTCTCTAGGCCCTTTGCACCAGGAGGACAGCTCCTTTGGCAAATCTGAAGACTTTGGTGGAAGCACAAAGATGGGAGAATCTTCCAAGTCACTCTCAGAAATATCAAGGGGACAGAAGAGAAGGAAAGTTTCCAGGAAACTTGGGTCCTTCACTGGCAGGTAGTGGCAAGCCCTGTCAAAGCATTCATTCAAAAGTAAAATAATCCAGTTAGATTTAGTGATCCATTTCATGAATTACTCCACTCAAAAAAAAAATGAAATAAAATAACTTTATTGGAAATGATGCTAGAAAGATGGTTTGTGAGACGAGTAAATTTGGAGGAGCAATGAAGGGCTAGGTTAAGGAAAATAAACTTTAGTCTGTAGGAAAATGGGGAACAATTTAAGATTTCTGAACCAAGGAATGGCCCAAGCCAGGCAGTGTGCAATGTGAACTGAGAAAAGAACAGACTTGAGGCAGAGAAATGAGATAACAATTTGGCTATTATTTTATTAAAGTGCATGATAATCAATGTTTGACTGCAATGATAACAAGAAAAGGGGTGAAGGGATTCTTGGTCAACATTGTGAAGGAAGCATCAACATAACTTAGTGATTTGAGAAGTGACTTTTTCTGAACTTTAGAATGTCCATCTTCTAGTCTTAGAAACTTGTATTCACCGAAAGCAGTCACTCCTGATCTTAGATTTCAAATCCTCTTAACCATGATAGTGGCTTCATTTTCAACAGGATTCTCCTTTAAATACAAGATAGAAGCAGACTAGGCATTTAGCGTTTCCACACTAAGCAGAGATGTTATCTCTGCTTGAGTAGGCTGAGCTTATCCTTGATCATCTCTAGATCTGAATAAGGCTAATAAATTATTTTGCAGTTTCCCTATTATTTTTCTCTAATTACATATGTTCACGCATTTTTTTTTTTTTTTGATGGAGTCTTGCTCCATCGCCCAGGCTGGAGTGCAGTGGCACCATCACTGCTCAGTGCAACCTCTGTCTCCTGGGTTCAAGCGATTCTCTTGTCTTAGCCCCCCGAGTAGCTGGGACTACGGGCGCATGCCTCCACACCCAGCTAATTTTTGTACTTTTAGTAGAGACGGGGTTTCACCTTGTTGGTCAGGCTGGTCTCTAACTCCTGACCTCAGCCGATCCACCCGCCTCGGCCTCTCAAAGTGCTGGGATTATAGGCGTGAGCCACAGTGCCCCACAAAGAAATTTTTTAAATTTCTTTTTTAAATGTGTGGTGGTAAGAACCAAACATCAATTCTACTCTCTTAACAGATGTTTGAGTGTACAAAACAGTTTTGTTGTCTATAGGAACAATACCGTACAGCAGATCTCTAGCACTTATTCATCTTGCATAACACAATTTTACACCTATGGATTAGCAACTCCCCATTTTTTCTTTTACTCAGTCATTTGCAACCACTATTCCACTCTTTGATTCTGTGAGTTTGACTATTTTATATAACTTATACAAGCGGAATCATGCAGTTTTTGTCCTTTTGTGACTGGCTTATTTCACTTAACATAATGTTCTTAAGGTTCATCCATGTTGTTGCATATAGCAAATTTCCTTCTTTTTGAAGGAAAAGTTAATATTCTCTTGTATGTATATAGCATCGTTTGTTTCTTTTCATTCATCTGTCAATGTACAGTTTGGTTGTTTCCACATCTTGGCTATTGTGAGTAGTGCTATAATGAACATGATAAGAGTGCTCATATCTCTTTGAGATCCTGATTTCATTTCTTTTGGATACATAGTTAGAAGTCAGTTTGCTGAATCCTACGGTAGCTCAATTTTTAATTTTTGGAGAAACCTCCATGCTATTTTCCATAGCAGCTGCACCATTTTGCATTCCCATCAACAGTGTACAAGGGCACTAATTTATTCACATCCTTGCCAAGACTTGTTAACTTTTGACTTTTGGATAGTAGCCATACTAACAGGTCTGAGGTGATATCTTGTAGTTTTTCTTTGCATTTCCCTAGTGATTAATTGACGTTGAGCATCTTTTCATGTACCTGTATGGTCATTTTTATCTCATTTTAAAAAAATGTCTATTCAAGCCTTTAGCCCATTTTTAAATCAGTTTACAGTTTTTTTTCTATGAAGTTGTAGAAGTTTCTTATATATTTTGGAAATCAGCCTTTTATCAAATATGTAGTTTGCAAAAATTTTCTCTCATTGTATAGGTTAAGTTTTCACTCTGTTAACTGTTCCCTTTGCTATGCAGAAGTCTTTTAGTTTGATGTAGTCCCACCCGTTTATTTTTGTTTTGGTTGTCTGGGCTGTAGGTGTCCATGGAACTCATTAATCAGTAAGTGGCTACTGTAGCCACTTAGCCAGACACTGTGCTAGGTGTTAGGTATGAAAACATAGAAGAGACCTGGCCCTGGCTTTGAGGGAGCCCACATTCTACAGCCAAGCACAAAAATATAATCATTATAAATAATATAAAAGAAGTGCACTGTTAGCACAAAGATGAAAATTAGCAATGAGGGCTATGGGATAATAGCCTGGGGAGGCTTGACAGAGGAAGTGATTCTTAAGCTATACCTCAGAGGAAGAATAGGATTTGTCAAGTAGATAAGGTCTGAATGAAAGAAAGCCAAGCAGCCACAGAGGCAAGAAGAAATAAAAGAGCATGGATTTAGATGCAGGGCATTTGCACACCTGATAATTCACACACTTCTTGCATACAGAAGTCCAATTTCCATAGCTAGATAGTCCATTTTTGGATTAACTAGGGCTTAAAAAAAAAAAAAGGTTTTTTAAATACATTAACATTTGTATGAATCTCTGAAAGCATCTGCATATTAGAAGTGTCTATTATTCAGAACCATATGAAAACCAATAGTAATTGGTTTGAGCCCACTGAAGAATTGGGACACCCTGATGCTCTATTTCAATATTTAGAAATAGGGAGACCAGCTGAGATGAGAAAGGTAACAATCGTAACTATTTCAATAGAGAACAATTTTAGCTATTTTTCCATCAGACGATTTATAGTTACAGATCTAAATTATTGCTGTAGTTTTACTTTTATTCTTTTGGATGCCATTTCTATGATGCCACATGGGAATATTATTTTAAATTTGAGGTTTACATTAAATCCAAGCTTTATTTTGTTTTGGTCTTTAATTGTCTGTAATTTCCTCTCCCCAGTCACCACCACCAAACCCCTAAATATTAACCTTGTTCGCAATGAGTTATAAGTATTTATTTACTTTGGTTTTATATCCCTGCTTTCATTTTTTATGAATATCCTATTAAAATCAGATGTCACCAGAAATCTAGCGAACTCATTTTAAAACCAGATTACTTTGTTTGTTTACTTTTTTCTTTCTTTTCTTTGTTTTTGGGTCTCCTCTTCTTCTTTTTCTTACTCAGTGTATTAGCGTTCTCTAGAGGGACGGAACAAATGGAATAGATATATACATAAAGGAGAGTTTATTAAATATTAACTCACGCAATCACAAGGTCCCACAATAGGCAGTCTGCAGGCTGAGGAGCAAGGAGAGCCAGTCTGAGTTCGAAAACTGAAGAAATTGGAATCCGATGTTGGAGGGCAGGAAACAGCCAGCACACTGAAGAAAGACGTAGGCTGGGAGGCAAGGCCAGCCTCTCTTTTCACGTTTTTTTTGCCTGCTTATATCCTAGCCTTGTTGGCAGCTGATTAGATTGTGCCCACCCAGATTAAGGGTGGGTCTGCCTTCCCCAGCCCACTGACTCAAATGTTAATCTCCTTTGGCAACACCCACACAGACACACCCAGGATCAATACTTTGTATCCTTCAATCCAATCAAATTGACACTCAGTATTAACCATCACACTCACAAAGTTGTTTTATGTTTGGAGTCTCTCATTCCTCTTAGGCTATATTACATTTTAGATTCTCTGTTTATAGCATATCATCTTTTTTCTTAGAGTTTCTCTATTTATATGGCTGTACTGTTTTTCTAGGGCTGATGCAGAAAAATGCCAGAAACTAGGTGGATTAAAACAACAGAAATTTATTTTCGCGCAATTCTGGAGACTAGAAGTCCAAAATCAAGGTGTTGGCAGGACCATGCTCCTTCTGAAGGGAAGTCCTTCCATGCCTCTTTTTACCTTGTGGCGGTTTGCTAGCAATCTTTGTTATCCCTTGGCCTATAGCTACATAAATCCAATCTCCGCCTGGTTTGTCAAATGGCATTCTCCCTTTGTGCCTCTCTGTCTTCACATGGCTGTCTTCTTATAAGGACACTAGTCATATTGGATTAAAGATCCACCCTACTCCACTAGTACCTCATCTTAACTAATTACGTCTGCAAAGAACCTATTTCCAAATAAGGTCACATTCTGAGGTGCTGGGGATTAGGACTTCAACATGTCATGTTTTGTGTGACACAATTCAACCCGTAACAATTACTGATATTGAGAAACAGTACAGGCTGTGCTCAAGGGCATGGGCTTTGGAATGAAAAAGCCCTGGTTCAAGGCCTTGTTCCATCACGAACTGTGACTTCAGGCCATTTCTGTAATTTTCCTATTTATAAAGTAGAAATTATGACAATACCTCAGAATTTTTAGAGAATTAAATAAGATAATACATCAGTGTGGTTAGCATAGTACCTGGCTTATAGCAACCGTCCAGTAAATATTAGCAATTGGCATTATCTTAAGGATACAGGGGACTATTTCTAAATATATTCAGGAATCCCTATTTTGAGCAGTATAAGAACTAAAACAGTAGGAAGTGGCAAAAGTGTCACCACCTTTTAGCCTATGCTGTGTCATCTTTTGAAATTCGGATATTTTTGGTACTGTCTGCCAAAATGATAAAGAGTAACTAGGAAGACTCTTTGCATGGAGAACTGAGAATGTGCCACATGAAAACTCATTCCGAGAGAAGAGGGAGCTATCAATGATGAACTTGATTCCATACTACATTTTATTTTCAGAAGGAAAGAGTGATTCTTAGGATAGCCTCCTGTCAGACTGTCCCTGGCCCCACACTATGAATTTCTACCTAGGTCTTAATGGCTATAGATGACTCTGAGTTAATACCCAAAGAGCAATGTCACTGGAAAGGGGTACAATATACGTTCTTTGAGTGATGAGCACCATAAAAGCCCTGACTTCACCACTATGCAATTTATACATGTAACAAAATTACACTTGTATCCTTTAAATGTATGCAAATTAAAAATAAATAGAAATGAAAATTCGGAGCACAACTTGTAGTGTTTTGGTATGCACCTAAAAAATTCTAAAACAATATGATGGTATGAGGCATTCTATACTAAACTAGTACAAATACCTGGGGAACTTTGGAACTTTGAGGATCCTTGTAATGCCTGGTGGTCACAAAAGTATCCCTGAAGTGTCAACTTGGTTGATGGAAACTGCAGTAGTCCCTGGGAGAAAAAACATGAAAACAAATCAGTAGTGTAAATAGACGTGGACTGAGCACAGTGGTGCTTAGAGGGCTTAGACTCTTTCATTGGTCCTAGCAAGAACTCTATTTCTGAAAGACTTTTATTATATCTGTTTTACACATGAGGAAAACTAAAAGTTGAAGAGTGGTAAATGTCAAGTCCAAGACCACAGAGCTAATAGGTAGAAGAAAAAAAGTATTTTAACCCAAGCAGTTAAATTCCAGGAGCTGAGAATTTTCTAAAAGGAATGTTAGAAACCCTCTAGAGCAGTGGTCACAAATCTTTTCCTGTAAAAGGCCAAATAGTAAATATTTTCAGCTTTTGGAGCTGTATGGCTTCTTTTGCAACTACTTAACCATTTTTGCCATGGTAGTACAAAATCAGCCGTAGACATATGTACACAAATGGGCACGGCTGTGTTCCAATAAAAGTTTATTTCCAAAAGCAGAAGTCAGCCAGATTTGGCCCACAGGCCCTAGTTTGCTAATCCCTGACTCCTTTTAACTGCTGTGGCAAATGATTTGTTCAGTCTTATTAAAGCATCACTTAAGAAAATAGCATTTAAGGCTGCATCCCCACTTTCTCTTCTATTACTGTTAACCTCCCTTAAATTGGTAAGGTGTTAGTAATCTGCACTGATGTATTTCACTTAGTGCATCTAGTCTCCTCGCGTAACAGAGACAGGAACAGACCCTTGATGTGACTTTTCCATAATAGATCACTCATTTTTCCACCTCCTGCTGCACCTGTTCATCACCTGCATGCCGCTTGCTTACACTGACCTTCATCGTTTCCTACACCTGTACCTTTTTCTTCTTAGCTACCCTCTATTTTTTTCTGAAAGGTTACTTGGTTTCTGAATTTTTTAGTTTTAAAAAAAATTATGTGACTTGTACTTCATTTGCTGTCTTTCCCTTCTTCTGCTCTAATTTTAACACATTTATGTATGCTTATAGCATCTGGGACTATGGCCACACATAAATTCTAAGAGCACTTCAAATGGTTAGGAAATTCAGATTTAGTGAGAAAACTCTTATGAGTTCAATTTTATTCAAAAGTTTAGTTGCACTAATACAGCATAGAAACACTGAGAAAGAGAAACAAGATGAAACAACGCACATCTAAAGTGGAAGTAAGCTTACTACATTCCTTAAGACTTTATTAGAACTGGAAGGAATGTAACCACCAATACATCCACCATTTTCTTTTATCTTTTAAAAAAAGAACACACACTGGGGCCTATTGGAAGGTGAAGAGTGGGAGGAGTGAGAGGATCAGGAAAAATAACTAATGGGTAGAAGGCTTAATCATAACTGGATGATGAAATAATCTGTACAACAAATCCCCATGACACAAGTTTACCTATGCAGCAAACCTGCACATGTACTCCTGAACTTAAAAGTTTAAAAAGAAAAAGGAAAACTGAAATGAGGAAATTCAGGGTCATTTATTTAACTGGTTATAGAGTTCTTTGGAGAGCTGATTCTAAAATCCAGATCCGCTGATTCACCATCTAAGGGCTCTTTCTAACTTCATGAGACCTGAACATGTGGAACAAGACAGAAGCATTTTCAAAGCGTTTTTTTCTTCTGTTGATCTAACATATTGCATCATTATTCTTGGTTCTGATCCCTCAGGTAAAATGACTGGAAGCTGTTTTCTCATCTATTTTCCCGCCCCCCTCCAGTAGTTTACAAACATAAAGGTCAGAGTTGATTAGTTCTTTAAAGAAAGTTCAGTTTTAAAAATAATCTCAAATCAAGGATCCTTCCCTTCTTTTTCAGTAACTTGCAGCTACAGAACAGTCTCAAAGTGAGCTAAGTCTGCCTTTGCCGGTCTTCCTACCTGTGATGTGTAAATTCACTAAAGCACAGTTCTGAAAATGCCACTCTGCTGCTTACTCATAAACATTCAGAGGCTCCTTACTGCCTCCTCAGACTACAAACATTTCCTTGTCTTCAAGTTTTCCTTGTTCTTTCCTTCACATAAAAACAAAACAAAACAAAGCTCTGTATCTCTCTCTCTATCATTATTCTTATCAAAACCCTCTCATTGGTTTGCTAGAGCTGCGGTAAGAGAGGACCACAAACTAGGTGGCTTCAAAACCACAAATTTATTGCTTCACAGTTCTAGAGATCAGAAGTCTGAAATTAAGGTTAGCAAATTTCCAGAAGTCTATTTGAAAGAGTTGGTTCCTTCTGAGGGTTGTGAAGGAGAATCTGTTCATACCTTTGCCTTAGTTCCCGGTGGTTTGCTGGTGACGTTTGGCATTCACTGGCTTGTGGCAACATATATCCAAGCTTCACATGGTCTTCTCCCTGTGTCTCTCTGTCCAAATTTTCCCTTCTTATGAGGACACTAGTCAGATTAGATTAGAGCCCACCTTAATGACTTCTTAATTTGACTACATCTGCAAAGGCCTTTTCTCCAAATAAAATCACTTTCTCAGGCAAGAGGAGTTATCCTTTCAACATATGACACACATGTGACTTTGCTATGAATTTGTAGAGAGACAAAATTCAGCCCATAATAGCCCTCTTTGTATTTCCAGGCCTTATACAGAAGCAATATCTTCCATGAAACATTTCCTACCTCTAGGCTGACATGTTTTCCTCTGCCGAGCCTCTTAGTAACCATTCCTTCTTTCCACTTTATGACCAATTTCTTGAAATCAGGGATTGTGTATTTCTCAATTTGTTACTTTACCCCAAAGTCTATCATGTTGCCTGGTATTCAACGGACATCAAAAAATGTTTGCTGTAAGATGGGCAGTGTGGCTCATACCTGTAATCCCAGCCTTTTGGAAAGCCAAGAAAGGCGGATCACTGAGCTCAGGAGTCTGAAACCAGCCTAGCCAACATGGCAAAACCGCGTCTCTACAATAAAAGAAAAAAAACAAATACAAAAAGTTATCCGGGCTTGGCAACGCAAGCCTGTAGTCTCAGCTACTTGAGAAGCAGAGGTGACAGGATGATCTGAGCCCGAGAGGTCGAGGCTGCAACGAGCTGAGATAGCTCCACTGCACTCCAGCCTGGGCAACAGAGACCCTGTCTCACCCAAAAAACCACAAAAAAAAAAAAGGCCGGGCGCGCTGGCTCACGCCTTAATCCCAGCACTTTGGGAGGCCGAGGCGGGCGGATCACGAGGTCAGGAGATTGCGACCATCCTGGCTAACACGGTGAAACCCCGTGTCTACTAAAGATACAAAAAATTAGCCAGGCGTAGTGGCGGGCGCCTGTAGTCCCAGCTACTCGGGAGGCTGACGCAGCAGAATGGCGTGAACCCGGGAGGCGGAGCTTGCAGTGAGCCGAGATCGCGCCACTGCACTCCAGCCTGGGAGAGAGGGAGACTGCACCTCAAAAAAAAAAAAAAAGTCTGCTGGGTTGAAGAGAAGGTTTTGTCTTCTTTTGTCTTCTATACTCCAGTTCTATACTCTAGAGATGACAGGGATTTTCATGCAGGTTAAGATCCCAGCAAGGCCTCTACCCTTCTAGGTCATATTTTCACCATAGTGATGAGAAATAGTACAGTATTGATTAAGAGAATGGACTTGAGTCCTAATTCTGATTTTGTCACATATGTCCATATTTATATAACCTGATAACATTAGCCTCTCACAAATTTCCCCCACATTTTCTAATTTATAAAGCATGACGTGTAATCCCTACCCTAAAGGATTTGACTGAAAGTTGATTAAGATAATATATGCAACGTCTTAACCAGCGATCGCTAATAATACTGTTGTCTAAGACACCTAGATAACCTATTGCTATTTATAGTGCTGACAAGCTTTTTAAAGGCTTTCAAGAAGTTTTTAAAGACTTTAACATGTTTATAGATCACAGAGAAGCCTCCATACACACAGAGAAAGTATTTGAGCTTGATTCATGAAGAGGAAAAAAAAATAAGAGACACTTTATATAACCTTAAGGAAACAGTGGTCACTTCTGGTCAAGGAGAACAGATAGCAATTGTGCAGAATTAAACTACAGGTCCTACCTTTGACTATTTAGTCACGCCTCACAATTAGCCAGAAGAGCCATTTTCAAATATCAAGGGCAATACAAATAGAGTTGTTATCATCATTCATTCTTCGAAGCAATGACCTTTACTTTGGGCTAGTTTCTTTGGCAAGGAAGTTTGGCACGAAGCTGCTAAAGTAACATTAAACGGCAAAAAATCTGTTCTTGTGACTATGCTATCTTAATGGCAATTTAACAAAACACCTAATTTCAGGCTCAGAAGTAAAAATGCTTAAGCAACCCACCTGGGACTCCCAAGCGGCATATTTATCAAAACAAGTTAAAGTCACCTTCTGAATAATTGTTGTGGAGGGGTTTTCACACAGCAGAGAGGCACATTTTCTGTGGATTGAACGATTGATCACTAAGTTCTAGTAACAGGTGCATCTTGCTTCTGGGGCCTTGAAACATGACAGGCTGTAGAAAGACTATTAAAATCGCTTTGCTAACAAAGAAAAATCAATTGTTCTCCACAAGGAGGTGCCCTCTGGCGCAATCAATATACAATAGTACAATGCTGGGCTGTAAAGCCTGTGAACGGATTTAAGCTTTTGATTAGGTAAAAGGTGGAGAGGGGAGCTGTTTTTCATCTCTGATGGACTCAGAAAGATAAAGATATATTTTGCTATAAGTTGCATTTGGTTTTTCTTCAGTAGATCAACTTGTTAAAAGCACAGCTGGGTTTTTTTGAGTATAGTGCTTTGTAAAGTAGCATCTTACCTGTTTTCAGGTCAAGGTATGCGGTAGAGAGCTGGAGTTGGAAAGGGCCATACTTATGAGACTAGTCCAAGAATCAAAATGGAAGGACACATGGGAAACAAGAACACTATCAGTTCCATTGTTATGAGTTGAAAAGTATATAATGTCTGTTATTTTTCTGCTACATATAAGAAATATATGAGTTTATATGGCAGTCAGGTACTGGAACTTTTTGTGCATTTTTCTACCAACAAATCAATAATCATCTGTCATTTACAGACATATGTTTCAAGAATAGAAAAATGGCATTTACAACCTCTGTATTTTCATAAAGCTTTGCCTGTGTGCCAACAATATTTGAAGCAGATACAAAACTCAAAATAAAACTCAATTCAGGCTATTCAGACAGGGGAAAAGCACACTCTCAGTAACAAAGAACTTTATGCTGAGAACATGAAGTGCTTTTTCACTCAAAGGAATGTTATAACTGAATAGTGTAGACAAAACCCATTGAACAATTGTCAGTAACTTTTTGTAGTTAGAATGTGTATACATGAACATATTTGAAATTCCATCTTTAAAAATGTTAAACGGTCTAGATTTTATAAAATGAGCAACATAATTCAGTATTTTCACAGCGAATTAATTATATGCATTAATGGAGCATACAACAGAAGTAAAGATGTTTTATAATTTGCATGGTGTTGGGGAATTCACATTATTTAGAAGGTAATTTTTGTTCAATATAAATCATCTCATAAGTATCATTCACTAAAACTTCCAGTTTCTTGAGTTTAACCAGATTAATCTTGTCCCTCTGAGTTTGTTTCAGCCACGGAGAAGTCAAGTAAATTGCCAGACATAAAGCCATGCAATTTTCATTCCAGGCATCCAAAATAAAGATCTGGGAGTCTGACAGGGAATATTAGGGACTGAGGCCAACATTCAAAGACAGCAGTGTAGTAGAAAGTCAAGAGCCAGAAGAGATTCGAAAGAGGGTTTGGCTGTGTACTGTTGTCCACTCTTCAACTGGAACAGCTTAGACATAGCTATCAATGATCCCTCATCTGCATCTCCAGAAGAGGGCTGTATTCACTTCTGACCAGACACCCTCAGAGTCCATACATTTTCCTAGTGAAATACTAAAGAAAGTTCTTAGGCAGATGAAACTGATGAAAGAGGGAAGCGTAGAAATGAAGAAAGAATATGTAGAAGAGCAGCAGTAAGGATAAAGCTGTAGGGAAACCTAAATGAAAGAAATCCAATGTTTAGGCGTGTGTGTGTGTGTGTGTCTTTGTGTGCACACATGCACATGCATGTGTGCAGTTTGGAAGTCATTGCATTGTCTGAAAATAGTAAAAGTCTTAATTTCCATTAGACTTTCATTAGAGAGTATCATAATCTCTAGATGGATATTAATATGTTAAGGAATGTTATAATAGTAAAAATAGTAAAATAATGTGTCACTAATAAGCAAATGAGTATAGAATTTAATAATTAATCAAAAAATGCATAGAACAGATGACAAATAGAAAGCAAATTGGAAGATGCTAGATTTAAACACAGATCATATAAACGCTTTCAATGTAAATGAACTAAAATTACAATTAAAAATGAAGATTAAAATAATCTAAAGAAACTAAACTCGATGCTGCTTTTAAGAGACATTTTCAATTTTAATATTCAAAAACATTTTAAAAAGATGATAAAAATTACTAAGCAACACTAAAAGAAGCTTGAAGCTACACTAATATCAGACACTGCAGACTCTAAGCCAAGGCACATTATTAAAGATGGAAGAGATATTTCAAGGCACTAGGAAAATATAATTCTAAATGTGTATACACCTAATAACATAGCCCCAAAAGATGTAATGCAGAATTTTATTGAACTACAAGAAGACATAGTCAGTTTCACAAATACATTGAGAGATTTTAAGATACCCCTCTCAGCAACTGATAGGACAAGCAGATACATCAGTAAGGTTATAGAAGAGTTGAAAAACTTGATTAACTGTGTTGACATAATTGACAAATATAGTGTACCCAACCCAACAATTGCAGAACACAGGCTCAAAGTAAAGGGAGTTGATTTGGCTTAGTATAACAAGGAAGTCTGCACTTACATCTTCAGGTTTCAGATATCCTTGGACCCCGGGGTTTAAAAATATAATATGAAATTAAAAATTTTTTTCTGTCTCATTTCTCCTTAATTTTGCATGTTGAATCTCATTATCTCCTACACAAACAAGCTGTCTTTTTAAGACCTGAGAGTATGGTGTCAAGCAACTGTAAGTTGCTCCTCATTTTTGTAGGTTGATTTAGGAACCTGCAGCTTTATTAAATTTGTATTAGTTCTAACAGTTTAACAATGCTGGACATTAAGATTGCTCTTTTTTTTTTTTTTTTTTTTTTGAGATGGAGTCTCGCTCTGTCGCCCAGGCTGGAGTGCAGTGGCGCCATCTCTGCTCACTGCAAGCTCCGCCTCCCGGGTTCGCGCCATCTCTGCTCACTACAAGCTCCGCCTCCCGGGTTCACGCCATTCTCCTGCCTCAGCCTCCCCAGTAGCTGGGACGACAGGCGCCCGCCACCATGCCCGGCTAATTTTTTTGTATTTTTAGTAGAGATGGGGTTTCACCGTGTTAGCCAGGATGGTCTCAATCTCCTGATCTCGTGATCTGCCTGCCTCGGCCTCCCAAAGTGCTGGGATTACAGGCTTGAGCCACCGCGCCTGGCCTACTCTTCTTTTTATATTCATTTTGATCCTATACTTTCTGTGTCTCTCTATATACCCTACTAGACTGTTGTTCTTGTTGCCTTCTGCTGTTTCCTTCTCTCACTCTTTCTCTGTGTTGCTGCCATCAAATCTAAACACGTAACTGGTGTTTCCACTTTCTCCTGCTATGGCTACACCACTATGTTTATCCCCTTCTCATGCCCACAGTTATGCCTAGGTCTGGATGTAAATTGGGATTCTATGATTGTCTGGATATGAGATATTATATTCACTCTAAGAAAAATTATTTTTCCTCCAGGAGTAGAAAGAAAACAATGTTCCCAGGCCTTTTCCAGTGTTTCTCCTAAGCCCACAGTATATTTACATCTCCCTGTAGCTAGAAATAAGTCAATGACTCTAATATTCAATAAACCACTCTGAACTCCCATAGTCACTTACTTTAACTAAAAAGATTTCATTGATTTGTTTTTGCATGGTTATCTTTTATTCAGAGATATGGCTTTGCTATTTTTCTCTAAAATGACCTTGACATGATTTGCCTCCTGGTTGACTGAACATCAGCAAAAGTTAAATAATGGCACAGCAGCTTATTCTGTGACCCAGCATATTCCCTTCTAAAAATTTAGCCAAAAAACTATCAGATAAAAATACAAACATAAATATATATTTCATAATGGTGCAAAATAAATGAAAACAACCCAGAAAAAAACTAAATACCAAATATCAGAAAACTAGTTAAATAAATTGCGGGACATCTGCTGGGTGCAGCGGCTCAAGCCTGTAATCCCAGCACTTTGGGAGGCCAAGGTGGGTGGATCACTATGTCGGGAGATTGAGACCATCTTAGCCAACGTGGTGAAACCCTGTCTCTACTAAAATATAAAAAAAAAATCTACCTGGGCATGGTGGCGCACACCTGTAGTCTCAGCTACTTGGGAGGCTGAGGTGAGGCAGGGGAATTGCTTGAACCTGGGAGGCAGAGGTTGCAGTGAGCCAAGATCACGCCACTGCACTCCAGCCTGGCGAGAGAGTGAGACTCCATCTCTAAAAAAAAAAAAAATTGTAGGATATCTATACAATTAACTTTGACATAATCTTTAAAAATTATACTGGCCAGGCATAGTGGCTCATGGCTCAATGCCTATAATCCCAATACTTTGGAAGGCCAAGGCAGGAGGATTGCTCTAGCCCCAGCCTAGGCAACATAGCCAGACCCCATCTCTATAGAAAAATAACAAATTAGTTGGGCATGGTGGTGCAAACCTGTAGTCCCAGCTACTTGGGAGGCTGAGGTGGGAGTATCACTTGAGCCTGAAGGTGGAGACTGCAGTGAGCCATGATTATGCCACTTCACTCTAGCCTGGGTGACAGAGTGAGACCCTTGTCTAAAAAATAAATAAATAAATAAATAAATAAATAAATAAATAAATAAATAAATAAAATGTATACTCTACAACATTTAAGAACATAGAAAATTGTTCAGGTCAATAACAGGCTGTCAGTTGGTTATTCCAGAATTAATTCTGGGTTAGATAGCAAAAGCTGGGACTAGACAGAATTTCTTCCTCCAAAGGCAAAGTGAAAGCAGAAACAAAAGCAAAAACTAGAAATGTTCTTGAGGGAAACTGCAGACAACATACATGGATTTGAAAATACTTTTCTGTTTTTTACCTTTTCAGGGCCAAAATCAGTTTGACACAGTGCCTTGTGTATTAATAACTTTCCAATAATAATATACCTTTATAAGAAGAGCCTCCCCATGGCCACTTCCCAGGTTCAGAGCTTCACCATATTCAGCCTCCCTGCTTGTCACACTAAGGATTCGACCAAGGACCTTACCAAGCTCAGGGAGGAGCATCAGACTCTTTCAGCAGTGTATACAATTTATAGTCCTCTTCCGTAACCTATCACTGTTGGTCAACTTTCTTAAGTCATCCAGCTATCCATTCCAAGCACAGTGATGAACCTCACACAAATCCTCCTTTTATTTCCTCCAGCCCATGGACAAAGTTGGGATATATCTTATGCCAGAGACAAAATGATTGAGTTGTCTCGAAGCTTCATGAAAAGCTTCATGTAATATAGCATATTACAGCCTATGCATAAGAGCCTTAATATACCTGGGAAAGGTAAATAAATGCAAGTCAGATCTGAAACACCCAGTCAACACAGCCCAGGATAATTTTGCAATTGGTTTTCATGTCTTTTATCTTCTGCATCTAGATGACAAAGATAGGGGACACTAACAGACCCTGTATTAGTCAGTGTTCTCTAAAGGGACACAACTAATAGATTAGATGTATATATAAAGGGGAGCTCACTAAGGAATATTGACCCACACAATAACAAGGTGAAATCCCGCTATAGATGGTCTGCAAGCTGGGGAGCAGGGAAGACAGTCCGAGTCCCAGAACCTCAAAAGTAGGGAAGCCGACAGTGCAGCCTTCAGTCTGTGGCAGAAGGCCAGAGACCCCCTGGAAAACCACTGGTGTTAAGTCCAAAGTCCAAAAGCTGAAGAACTTGGAGTTGGTGTTCGAGGGCAGGAAGCATCCAGCACGGGAGATAGGTGAAGGCCAGAAGACTCAGCAAGTCAAGTCCTTCCATGTTCTTCTGCCTGCTTTTATCCTAGCTGCACTGGCAGTGGATTAGGTGGTGTCCACCCAGACTGAGGGTGGGTCTGCCTCTTCCCATCCACTGACTCAAATGTTAATCTCCTTTGACAACACCCTCACAGACACACCCAGGTAGAATATTTTGCATCCTTCGCTCCAATAA
The DNA here is from genome assembly GCF_029281585.2 of Gorilla gorilla gorilla. Lineage (NCBI taxonomy): Eukaryota > Metazoa > Chordata > Mammalia > Primates > Hominidae > Gorilla > Gorilla gorilla. The sequence goes on from NC_073230.2 coordinate 21,313,970, forward strand.
AGTTGACACTATTTTTTTTTTTTTGAAATGGAGTATAGCTTTGTCGCCCAGGCTGGAGTGCAGTGGTGCGATCTCGGCTCACTGCAACCTCCGCCTCCCGAGTTCAAGTGATTCTCCTGCCTCAGCCTCCTGAGTAGCTGGGATTACAGGCACATGCCACCATGGCCAGCTAATTTTTGTGTTTTTAGTAGAGATGGGTTTTCACTATGTTGGGCAGACTGATCTTGAACTCCTGACCTCGTGATCTGCCCGCCTCTGAATTCCAAAGTGCTGGGATTACAGGTGTGAGCCACCACCTGGCTGACACTCATTATTAACCATCACAGACTCATTAGTACCTTTCCTGGGCCACATGCAAATGAAAAGATTTGCTCTAAACTGCCAATTGATTTACACCTTCTCCTCTTCACATCTATACACACAGGAAATTTAGAATTCCATTGTTCCACTGTCCTCTTGTGTGTTTATCAAACTTGTACTGGAACGCGATTCTTCAATTTGCGTGATATTTATTTATTTTTTATTTTATTTTATTTTTTTGAGTTGGAGTCTTGCTCTGTCGCCCAGGCTGGAGTGCAGTGGTGCGATCTCAGCTCACTACAAGCTCTGCCTCCCGGGTTCAAGCCATTCTCCTGCCTCAGCCTCCCAAGTAGCTGGGACCACAGGTGCCCGCCACCACACTCGGCTAATTTTTTTTGTATTTTTAGTAGAGTTGGGGTTTCACCATGTTAGCCCAGATGGTCTCAATCTCCTGACCTCGTGATCTGCCCATCTCGGCCTCCCAAAGTGCTGGGATTACAGGCGTGATATATTTATTTTATTAAATTATATCTTGTAACAGGTGAAATTTAAACAACTTATTATTTCAATCAGTTGTAAGACACCAATGCAGAATACAGATAAAAGAGGGAGATACAGTTGAGCGTGAATTTTAGAAGACTTTCCAGAGCTGTGTTACATGTTTATTTCTGCCACTGAAGACACCTCCAGATATTTGAAGGATCTCTATCAGATGACACTGGGTACTAATGCTAACCTGCCTAAGCTGAAGGTCACAAACAAGTTCAAGAAAAAAGTCACTGTAGGCTTACCTGTATTAACTCTTATGTTCATTTTACTTATATTCTCCAGTTGTGTTTTCAAAGGAGCTAATTTCTGTAAATCTCTTTATTTTCATTCTCAGTTCAAATTCCTGGTTGAAAAACACTCCTGGAGTGCATGTTCTGTATAATTCTGTGCGATTAAAATTTCATTCTCTAGCAAGAGGTTTTTAGTAGCTGAACACAAAATGGTAACTGACAAATTATAATCAACAAATTCACCTTTTACCTCCACTTCTTTGTATCTGGTCATTATAAAGATTATTTAAAAATTTACCTTATATTGTCCATCTTTTCATATCCTATGTTTGGGACTGCCGTGAAGCTTTATACAACTAAATAACACAGGCATCTATGATTTTCTCCAACTGGACAGATCAGCTTTAAGATCTATGGGCTTGGGGGTAAAGTAGGTTTGCTGCTCCCTGGTTACCAGCTTCTCTGAGTCCACTGAATACCCCTCCAACACACACAACAGATTATATGAAGAGAGTTTATTTCTTACAGATAGGCAACAAAAAACAACAGAAACCTAGAATTCCTCATATTTCAGTCCCTCAATGCTCAGAAAAGCTGTCAACAATGGATGGAGTCTCATCTGCACATACCCTGCCTGAACTGCAGCTGAGGGACCCCAGAAAGCAGCCCACCTTAGGTTTTATACCTCAGGGTGACGGGATGTGCTGGGCTGAAGTGTTGAAGACCTCCTGTTCTCCTAGGGGACTGAAACAGAGCCTAGGCTGTTCCAGCCAGTCCCTTGCTACCTCAAGATGTTGCATTCCCAGCACATTCTATGATTAATCTTGAGAACCATAAGCAAGAAAGTGGGGAGAGCTGGATCAGTCCAAGATCACTTAGAGAACTATCTTGCAATCACCACTTACAACTGAAGTTGATTTAATTTACTTCTTTGTGAAAGTAGAAGCACTTTTTTCATCTTGTTGATTTTACTCTTGATGGTATTTATAAATCGTATTACAGACTTCCATGATTCTGAATAACATTAACATTAGTAGTCTATCTGGCAAATTCTATTAGTCACTAAAATTGTGCACTTTCCTGACACTATTCCTATGGACATGACCAATACCTGAATTTTCATGATATTCCTTAGAATGTATTGGTCGTATTTTCCTCCTTTTAAAATTTCACATCTAAGTTAACCAACTTTGCCTAGTCAACCTCATTTACTTTCCTGAATTTTAGAATTTAGCAAATGAGTTCATTTTTATTTGCTTCACATGTCCATGTTTTTGATCATGCTCTGTTTAACCACCAGTGAGTTTCTATTCATAACTCAGTCACTAGCTCATGTATTATCTTCCTCACTAACTGTCAAAGAAGAATTATTCACTCCATTTATAGTCTTGTACAGTTTTTTATATGGTAAGTTGATTGACGCGCTTCCCCTGTTACATTATAAACTCTGAGAGCAAGGACCTCATCTTATTCTGCTCTGTATTTTGAGCATCTGTTACACTAGATGACACAGAGGTGAAGATACGTAACTGTTAGAAATGAATAGATGTGCCTTTTGCAGCCATCATCGAAGCGGGAGCAGCCAAAATGAAGTTCAATCCCTTTGTGACTTCCGACCAAAGCAAGAACCGCAAAAGGCATTTCAAAGCACCTTCCCACATTCACAGGAAGATCATGTCTTCCCCACTTTCCGAAGAGCTGAGACAGAAGTACAACGTGCGATCCATGGCATCTGAAAGAATGATGAAGTTCGGCTTGTACGAGGACACTACAAAGGTCAGCAAATTGGCAAAGCAGTCCTGGTTTACAGAAAGAAATATGTCACCTACATTGAATGGGTGCAGCGGGAAAAGGCTAATGGCTCAGCTGTCCATGGAGGTATTCACCCCAGCAAGGTGGTTATCACTAGGCTAAAACTGGACAAAGACCACAAAAAGATTCTTTTAAAAAAGAAAATTATTATACTTTAAGTTCTGGGATACATGTGCAGAACGTGCAGTTTTGTTACATAGGTATACACGTGCCATGGTGGTTTGCTGCACCCATCAACCCATCATCTACATTAGGTATTTCTCCTAATGCTATCCCTCCTCTAGCCCCCCCACCCACCCACCCACCAACAGGCCCCGGTGTGTGATGTTCTCCTCCCTGTGTCCCGCAAAAAGATTCTTGAATGGAAAGCCAAATCTCACCAAGTAGGAAAGGAAACGGGCAAATACAAGGAAGAAACAATTAAGAAGATGCAGGAACAAAGTAATCTTATATACAAGCTTTGATTAAAACTTGAAATGAAAAAAAAAAAGAAAGAAATGAATAGATGCACTACCCTGAAGCCAGTTAAGAACCAGGTAATTACTGATCTGGAAGAACACCTGATTTGGAGACTTCTTTATGTTACCACCCTACTGAGAGGTAGTGTGAAGATCAGGACTAAGTTTCCCAGGATTTATTCTGAACTTGATGCATATGCATTTCAGCTTATGCTGATCTACTCTGTTAGACTCCTATCCTAGTCCTACATTGCAGTGTTTCCTTTTCCCCATGGGAATCAAGGATATAGAGTTGTGGAAGAGAATGTGCCAATCAAATACAGAGACTCTAAATTCTGGCCAGGATCTGACACAGAGTGTATTCTGAATAAATATTTGACAATTTAATTATATTCCCATAAGGTTATCAAGCTGTCTAATAGTCCTTGATATATGACAAACAGAAGATCAAAATAACACAGAGAGACATTTGAATGCTATCTGAGCCATACTTTCTTCCAAACTGGTACTAAATAATAAATTTTTTAAATACCAGTTTTATAAAAGAAGAAGAAGAAAATACTTTTCTTCTGTGACTCAATAATATAAATAGCATTTGTGATTTTCAGTTCCAAACTGAGCTCAGATTCTATTGGCCACTAGTAAAACACTACTCGTGGGTAATAAATTCATCGGCTAAACTTATAAACCAAGTTAAAGCTAAACAATTAGTTGATTACTTTCTACTCATGTTTTACTAGTGGCCAATAGAGTCTGAATTCCATTTTGAATTTAAAAATCACAACTATTTATCCTAAAATTGTTTCAACTCGAAACCAGTACATGTGTCTGTTGCACCAGTCACCTGAAACAGAAGACATTTTAAAGCACATTTATAGTTAAAAAAAAAAAAGAAAGAAAAAACAAAACAAACATGAGGAGAAGAAGAATCCAGAAGAGACATTGCGTAGAGCAAAACTTTTTTATTGTCTTTTTGCTTTCTTTTGAAATATTGCTTTCTTTTAAATTTTATTTTAAGTTCCAGGACACATGTTCAGGACATTCAGGTTTGTTACACAGGTACACATGTGCCATGGTGGTTTGCTGCATCTAACAACCCATCACCTAGGAATTAAGTCCTGCATGCATTAGCTGTTCATCCTGATGCTTTCTCTGCCTCTGCCCCCCACCCACAACATGCCCAAGTGCGTGTTGTTCCCCTTTCTGTGTCCATGTGTTCTCATTGTTCAGCTCCCACTTATAAGTGAGAGCATGAGGTATTTGGTTTTCTTTTCCTGCATTAGTTTGTTGAGGATAATGGCTTCCAGCTCCATCCATGTCCTTGCACAGGACATGATTTCATTTCTTTTTATGACTATATAGTATTCCATTATTTATGTATACCACATTTTCTTTATCCAGTCTATCATTGATGGGCATTTGGGTTGATTCCATGTTTTCGCTATTGCGAATAGTGCCGCAATGAACATATATGCATGTTGTCTTTATAGTAGAATGATTTATATTCCTTTGGGTATATACCCAGTAATGGGATTGCTGGGTCAAATGGTATTTTGGGGTCTAGGTGCAAAGAACAAAACTTTTAATGGGAGAAAAGATAGAAAGATGAAATTAGTATCTGGAGTTGACCTATTATTGTATATTGTATTAACCCACTAATGAATAAGCTTATTTTTGGTAAACTTGTTATATGTGACTTTTACTAATCCTTCCCCTGAAGCAACAAAACATGCTCTTTCTTTACCAGGTCCAATAAGCAGCTCTCTGAGTTCAGCAGCTGACCTCATTTTAGCATTCACTTAAAATTTATATTCTTCTTTCTTTATTTTGTTCTCCTTAAATTTTATAGACTTCACTGATATGAGCCAGTAGAGATTTCATTCACCGATTTCTTTGTGTGTCAGTGCAGAACGTGGAAGGAACTTGACACGCTAACCAGGAGGTGTGTTATCCCCCTGGACTGAGTAAAGAAGATATGACACGAACTCAGCAAGCCTATGATTGTGGGACACTTCTACTGCTTCAGGAGGGAGCTCGGAATTCAATTAGAGATACCAGAAATAGCTTTCTGCTACAACTAAAGTACTGAGTGGGAAACTACATGTCTTGGCACACGAGTGATGGTTTTGCTATTCCTTTGTGTCATGGACAGAACAGAAAAAAAGAGAATATGAAGCAACGAAAAGATAAATGTGCAAAAATTTCCTCAAGGAACAATATTTAGTTTTCTATACTTGAAAAAGAGTGTCAAGATATATAGAAAGCAAAATTAAAAAGACATATAAGGTATTTTCTTAAGAAGAGTTAAGAAGAAAGAGGTTAACTAAACCAAGGAAAGCATTGAGTGAGGACAAAAAGTGAAACAGATTTGCTGCTGTCACTGCTACCGTATACCAGAGACTCTCCAAAAAGAAAAAAAAGATATGGTTGAGTCTTTCATAATACAAACCACAATCCTGGCAAAAAAGCAAGATATAGCAGTGCTGGGAAAACTTCAGTAATTTGCACAACTAAATCAACAGCTATGAACACGTCCGCCAAATTCAGAGTACATAAAACTGTCTTTTTTTTTTTTATTCTGAGAAAAGCATGTCTCCAGTAGATAGAGAGAGCAACGTAATAACAACTCTCTGAATTTGATTAAAGCAGTAGTAATAATAACACCAGCAGCTGTCATGTGTTCACTTCCGGCTACCTGGGAGGTGCTATGCCAATCCCTTTGTGTATATTTTCTTATTAATCCTCAAATTCCTCTATGCATCAGGCATCGTTAAATATATTTTACAGATGGAGAAACCGAGCCTCAAAAAAATTGAGTAATTTAGGTAAATGTATACAGAGTGTTAGAAGCAGGCTATGATTCCAGGTCTACCTGACTTCAAGTTTGTGCTCTTTACCATTATGCTGTACTGCACAGGGAGACAAAGTGTTTAATGACGTAAAAACAGAAGACACATTTGAAAGAAAGTGGCAATACTATTCTAGAATTTATTCTGGCCAAGGAACACAATTATGAGTATGCCCTACTGTATTAGTCTGTTTTGACACTGCTGAGTAAAGACATACCTGAGACTGGGCGATTTACAAAAGAAAGAGAGGTTTAATCGACTTACAGTTTCACGTGGCTGGAGGGGCCTCAAAATCCTGGTAGAAGGCAAGGAGGAACAAGTAACATCTTATATGGATGGCAGCAGGCAAAGAGAGAGAGCTCGTGCAGGTAAACTCTCCCTTATAAATCCATCAGATCTCATGAGACTTATTCACTGTCATGAGAACAGCATGGGAGAAACCTAACCCCAATGATTTAATTACCTCCCACCAGGTCCCACCCACAACATGTGGGAATTCAAGATAAGATTTGGGTGGGTACACAGCCAAACCATATCATCAACAATGTAGAAAGGCATACTTGATCTTCCTTGGAAGAGATAGCTGGATGAAGATGGGCAAAACCACCCAATAATCATGGTTTTAACTTAAAACAGGTATTATCCTATATTCATGTCCTAACTTAAAGGTACAATGCACCATCTGCAGTAGAAATAAACATAGGTTCTATCTAACAGCACAGGCCCATCTCAAGTAAACAGTTATGTATCCACAATCTCAAATTTCATATAACATAGTATATATTGTGGGTACCTACACAACATGCATAAGGCTTACCCCCATTTTTTCCCAAGGCTTTATTGACAATCAATTTGGTTAGAATTAACCATCCCCAGTTCCAAAAATTGGCTATAAGTGGAATAAATAAATCAGATAAATTCCATTATCATTGCCTCAGTGATTCACCTATGGCAGAGCATGTAACCCAAGTTGGTCCAATCAAGGTGTACTAGTCTATTCTCATGCTACTATAACGAAATACCTGAGACTGGGTAATTTGTAAAGAAAAGAGGTTTAACTGGCTCACAGTTTTGCAGGCTGTACAGGTAGCATGTCTGTGGAGGCCTCAGGAAACTTTCAATCATGGTGGAAGGCAAAGGGGAAGCAGGCACGTCTTATGTTTCAGGAGAAGGAGGAAGAGAGAGAAGGGGGAGATGCTACACACTTTTAAACAACCAGATCTAGTGGGAATTCACTCATGGTCACGAGAACAGCAAAGGGGAAATCTGCCCTCATGATCCAGTCATCTCTCACCAGGCCCCTCCTCCAACACTGAGGATTACAATTCCACATGAGGTTTGGACGGGGACACAAATTCAAACTATATCACAAGGTAAAGCCAAAGATTTGCGTTTGGAGATTTGAAGGAAGAGAAGAGTTCCTTCATCTTGACAGTCCAGGGAAGGGCAGTGAAATTTTGAACACTAACAGACATTTTGCTACCATGAGGGTTAATGTTGGCAACTTGATTGGATTACAAAGTATTGTTCCTGGGTGTGTCTGTGAGGGTGTTGCCAAAGGAGATCAACATTTGAGTCAGTGGACTTGGAAACGCAGAGCCACCCTCATCCTGGGTGGTCACCGTCTAATCAGCTGCCAACATGGCTAGAATAAAACAGGCAGGAGAAGTTAGAAGATCCAGACTTGCTGAGTCTTCCGGCCTTCATCTTTTTCCCATGCCGGATGCTTCCTGCCCTCAAACGTCGGATTCCAAGTTGCTCAGCTTTTGGACTCTTGGACTTACACCAGTGGTTTGCCAGGGGATCTGGGACCTTCAGCCACAGACTGAAGGCTGAACTGTTGGCTTTCCTTCTTTTGAGAGTTTTGGGACCCAGACTGGCTTCCTTGCTCCTCAGCTTGCAGACGGCCTACCGTGGGACTTCACCTTGTAATCATGGGATTCAATACTCCTTAATAAACTCCCTTTCATATAACATCTATCCTGTTAGTCCTGTCCCTCTAGAGAACCCTGACTAATACACAACCCAAGATGAAGCTGACACAAAAAGTAGGACAGGACTGGAAGAACTGCAGAACTAGTCATCTTGATCAAATCATGCCTGAATCATGCATTTCCTTTTAACTCTTTTAATTCTCTATACCAACAAACTGCCTTTTTAAAAACTAGTTAAAATATTGTATTGTTTTTGTTAGTCCAGTCCAATGTAACAATATAAAGTGTTAAGAACTCAAGCTTAATACCATTTTACATGTTAAGAACTCAAGTTTATATTCCATGATGCTAACTCCTCTTCCTTAGTGTTGATATTCCCACTTTAACTGTTTCATAGGAAATAATAATCAAACACTTCCCATCACACAAAATGGTGGTTGTATCTACCTATAAATATCGAATATTCTAGCCAAGAATGAATTTTACCTCCAGTGGATGTCTGGTAGATATCTCAAACTTAACATGTCTGAAACTGAGTGCCTGATCCCTTCTCAACATTTCAGTTGTTGGCAATTACATCTTTCCAGCTGCTCATTTTCTGCTACTTTCCCCAATCCTCATTCTACTTCAGGCATACGGGCCTCCTTGCTCTTCTTATAGGGCAGATATTCACCATCTTAGCCTCTTTCAACTGGCTGCTTTCCTTCCCTGATATTTACCTGATTAAGTCATTTTCTTGCTTCAAATATTTTCTGAGATGTCACCTTCTCCATGAGGCTTACTCGGTCCACACTAATTACAATTGTATCTGCCTCTCACACACACACCCTTCTCTGTTCTGTCTTTTCTCATATGACCTAAAACTGTCTAATATACTGTTTAATTAATCTATTCATTTCATTGCATATTTTCCATGTCTTACCATTAGAATGTAAGACTCATGAACATGCATTTTTGTCTCTTGTCTTAACTGATGTATCCCAAATGCTGGAATATGCCTGACATGTGAATAAATCTTTGTTGACTGAATAAGTAAATCACTCTGCCCTCAGCAACTTGGCACAGTTATCCAGTCCTAAGGAGTGTAAGGCACACTAAGCTATGAATTAAAAATCTTTCCACAAAAATTGATTTGTGATGATTTCCTTTGGAAATTGGACCAAATATAAAAATAATTGAACTTAGAGATTCCAAAATCCCATAAGCAGACACAATGTGATTTGGATGATTGAATAACCCTCATAGGTTAGCCCCTGGTGGCATATTCACTCATAAGTCTCTTCCCTGAATCTAGTGTGCTCTCTCCCTTCAATTTGGGTTTGCTGTAGCAAATAATTTAGGGTTTACAACATGGATCTCAGATGTTGTGCTAGTACACAACATATACTGGATGTGCATGGGATCATCCTGGATGTCATTTGTCAGACTGATATGGTTTGGCTCTGTGTCCCCACCCAAATCTCATCTAACAGCTCCCATAATTCTCAAGTGTTGTGGGATGGGCCCAGTGGGAGATGATTGAACTATGGGGGTAGGTCTTTCCTATGCTGTTCTCGTGATAATGAATGGCTCTCGTGAGATCTGATGGTTTTAAAAATGGAAGTTGCCCTTCACAAGCTCTCTCTTTGCCTGTTGCCATCCATTTAAGAGGTGAATTGCTCCTCCATGCCTTCTGCCATGATTGTGAGGCCTCCCCAGCCATGTGGAAGTATAAGTCCATTAAACCTCTTTTTCTTCCCAGTCTCAGATATGTCTTTATCAACAGTGTGAAAACAGACTGATGCACAGACTACAAAGTGTTTCCAAGCCAAGCCCATTGGCTGTGACATTAAATAAATAATCTATTCCTTAATTCACTCAATCTTTCATCTGTTAATTCAAGAATATTTTTTCTGTGCATTGAGAGTGCTAGATTATATCATTGATACAATACTTAGCTTTATTTAGTATAACAATGTGTTTTAGATTTTGATAAAACTAGCTAATGCATAGTTTCTAAAGATCAGTTGATCTATCCTGGAGATAAGGTCTGAGAGGAAATCTAAGATGTAGTGAAAATGTCTTAAAAGATGAATCGGATTTAGAGGATAAAGTATGAAGAATTGCAGACAGAAGGAAGACCATGAACAAAAGCATAGAAACATTAAGGAAACTAGGATGCATTCAGGAAGCCACAACTTGTTCTGTAATACTGGAGTGAAGGAGTGTGTGTGTGTGTGTGTGTGTGTGTGTGTGTGTGTGTGTGTGTGTGTAAAATAAAGTGGATGCCTCTAGAAAGATAGTATAGGTCCAATAATGAAGCCTTCAAATAATATCCTAAGGAATTTGATTTAACTTTTGAGAATTATAGCCATTGAAAGGTTAAAACAGTGGAGCTACAGGATTACATGCTGATTTTAGAAAAAGTCTCTGAATGCATTTCTGAAGAACAGATGAGAGAAGAACAAAACTTCAGGCAAGGAGAATAGTTGGGAAGATGTTGTCAGAGAAAGCAACAAAATGATATGAAAAGAGATGCTCTAAAATGCTCCCCAGATTTCTGTATCTGAGAAGGGCAGGTTGCCTATAAGAAGAGAAGGAAACATAGGGTGAGATAAAGGACCAACACAGTAGAACAAAGAGTGTGTTCAAAGATGATTGCTGAATTCTGTTTTGGACACACTAAATGTGAGAGACTTGGGGATATTGTGGAATATCTAGTTTGAGATTTCAAACTTACTAGAAGTTTGAATTAGAATTTGGAGGTAGGTGGTAGGATTTAGGTTTTTACAACATGTCAGAATAAGTGGTGGAATGCATGAAATGAGACTAGGAGAAAGCTAAGGATGGGCACCAGAGAAAAAATGACTCACACAGGGACCTGAAGGCAGTGACTCAAAAGGCAAGGCAAAGCAAAACCTGGAAGCCTCCTAAAGGTGGAGAAAGGAGCCAAGTGTTACAAAAAGGCTTTGTCCCTAGATCCCAAACAAGTCATCCTAGAATTGAAATTTCTGTAAGTGCTAGATGCATTTTTATCATAGCATGCTTTCTCCACGCAGAGGAGAAATTGCCTCTTATGTTCTGAAGTATCTGGTGCATGGCAAGAAGGTTCCTTCCATTTTTCCTTGGTGTAACCTGCCTGCCTGTGTTGACACTGGCTGTAGTCAGTCTTTAGGCCCTGTTGTGATCCTTCCTGTTCCACTGGTTTCTATTCACCCACTGATGAGCCTTGGCCAGCTACACTTTTGCTTTGACTGTTCCACACTTTGTCCAGACCCTATTCACTCTTGTTTATTATGGAATGCCAACAGACATGAGTCTATCACTTACATATTTCTATTGAATTGCTTCTGTGGTTCACTTTTTAGGTGCCAGATTACTTATTTTGTCCTAGATTTCTATTTTCACATTTGCCACAAGTGATTTTTTGATCAAGCAGTTTTGGGAAATATTGGCCCAAATAAGTGATTCTTAAACTATGTTGTTCTTAAAAACTACCTGAGGGCTATTATTAATATATCCTAACTCAAAGGAGTCTAATTAAGCGGATAGTCCTTGAGAAATACGCTATAATCCCTGCTCTTTACCTTGCCATCAAAAGACTTTTAAACTTTAGTCTCAGCTTTCACTAGTCTCCTCCCCCGGCATACTTCCCTTAATCACCCACTCACAATCAGTGAGGTCAATGAATCACCTACAGTAGAATTATGTGAGATAGATTCCTGAACTTCACCCAAGGGCTTCATCTGAAACTCAGGAATTTCTATTTTAAAATAAAAGCCCAAGTAATTTGAATGTTAAAGAGCCCAGCCCAGAACTCCAGTTCAAAATGTGGAGTGGTGGTGGCGTTCATACAGGTTAAAGATGAATTAAAATCATCTTGTAAGTTTGATCAGAACGAGTGTACCTCCAGATTTCTGTTGTCTTTGGAGTTGGGGATTAGGGTACATAGTTTAAGAAAGTTTTCCAGAAGAATCTGAAAATCCTAGATTTTCTCTGTTTCTCTCTCTTTCTTCTTTCTGCCTGCCCAGCCCCATTATCCAACTGAAATTGTCCATCAAATTTGTATCTTCAGGTCATATATCAACTCATCTATAAAAATGTCTACATATTCACATTCGAGCAAGATTAACTGCTCTCATAACTGTACTCAAATACTTATTAGATATTTATAATACAAAATTTCCTACACTGAATTATAGTCGATGGCCTCTGTGTCTTTCTTGTCTACTTAACTGAATTCAAGAGAAGGTGCTGTCTTCTTTATCTTTGTTATGTCCAGAGCATGCTCGATAAATTATATTAAAGTAATTAAGAATTGCATGTTTTATAAACACAATAAAACAATTCCCTCAGTAAAAGTAATAGAGAAGTAAGGCAAGTTCCAGTTTTGCAATGTTGACACCCTTGTCTTCAGCAAACTCTGTGTGGCTAGATGCAAAGCAGTTTATCAATGTGTTCTTAAATTTCTCACTATGAATATCGGTGTAGTCATCATCATCTCCTTTAAAGGTGTCATCTCCACTATGGGAAACTTTATGATGAATTCCAATTTTATTTTCCTTTAAACTCAAAGGGCGTTATTAAAGGATAATGGCAGATTGTTTTCACATATTAAACGCCCATTCCTGCAAAAAGATTGTATACCCCCGCTCACTTCAACTCAAACATAGCCATGTGACATTCTATGGCCAATCACTATGAATGAAAGTGCTGAGCGTTAAGTTCAGAGCAGAAGCTCCAACAGCCAGCAGACGATTACCAAGTCGCTTATTTTTTCCCCTATGCAGCAAATATTATCAATGTTCTGGGTTGATACTGTACCATCAGAAGGAAAACTAAAACAGGACTGCAGTTGAGTCAAGTGGATATGTAAAGAAAGAACAAAATACACCATGCTTTTGCAAACCACTTAGCACGGTTTGGTATATCCTGCCTGAGGAAATGCTCTTGTGACATTGAACTCTAACTCTTGAATAATCATAAGCATCTTAGAGCTTCCCAAGCAGATATGACAATTAGCCTGAACATGGAAACCTCAGCTACTGGGTTTGCTATGGTGTATTCAACAGTGTTTTGAGCTTTTTTGTGGGGAGAGAGTGAACACGGGGACATTTAGAACTCTTTGGTGTGTGTGTATGTGTGTAGGGGCTTGGTTGTTATAGTTACGGGGGACCTACTGTCATGTAGTACCTAGGGGCTACAGATGCTATATATCCTGCAATCCAAAAGAGAGCCCTGCTTAAGAATTGTCAAGCCTAAATACCCATTGCTTTGGTGGAGAGACACTGGACCACGCAAACCAGTGACAAATGTGCAGATTCATTAGTTATTTTCATAGTGGATTTATCAAAAGCGTGTACTAGAATTTAACCTTCATTTAAATAGATTACTGAATCTACTAGTTTGTCAAGAATATTCACATGTATTCTTCCAAACCCTTGTTCAGAAAGTCATTGCATTTCTAATTTTATGGTACATTCTTAAGCCAATTCGTTAATCAAAGGCTGATGTATGAAGACTTTTTTCCTGACATAACCTGCTCCCCCCCACCAAGATTTTTAATTGTTACTAATGTAGGTATAAATTTATTTATTCCCAGTTTTACCAGTTGTATGTTTTCCTGCCCTTTAGAAAATATTATCTTTTGCTACTATCCTTAACAGATGTTATATATCTGCAGACTGACTTTATAGCTCCTTTGTCCTTTGTTTAACAATACCATACATATTTTGATTTTTCATCATAGGCTGATCCTGCCGCTTCATCATCATTCCTGTTGCTATGCTCTGATTTTCCTCTGTACCTTTTTGTTATTCTAGAAAGAAATGATTCTAAAGAGAATAAATTCTGCCTTCCAGAAGAAAATTTAATATTATATTCAGAAACTGATGAATCTTGTTCGTCTTCTTCTAATAGATCAAACATTGTGTTATATCTCTTGGGTGATACCTGACACTGTAAACTCATATGCAGGTTGCTGTTTCCTGTCAGCTCATTGTATCTTTAGCATTGCTGCTGCGTGTTTCTCTCCTTTTCAAGTTACTCTTGTGCATTGCATTTAATATATGTAGTTCTTACTTGTGCCGGGGCATTGGTGTAATTTTACTGGCCTCACTGCTTCTAGTAGCACCTTGTATCAACTGTGAATTTGGTTAGAATACTTCTACTGCCTTCTCTTTATTTAATTATCATATTTAACTTTCACCTTGAGGGCAGTATCTTACATAATGTATCCACAGACTCTGGTGGAATCCAAGTATCCTCATCACTAAAAAGTCAAGAAACCAAGAGTGCCTCTGTCATCTTTTCCATGGATCCTTAGTATTAGACCAGGAAGATTGGATGACTGAAAAAATTGCCTTGCCCTAAGACACAAGAAAAGCCAAATAAAGGCATCCACGACCGAATTTTAGGGCATGAAGTGAATAAATGAGTTAGTAATGTAAGTAACTTTCAACAGCAGCAAAAATCTTTGAGGAAAAAATCTATTTTCTTCTTTATCTAAATCTGGATTGATTGTATATATTGTCTGTAGTCATGGGGTACATTCTAAGTCCTTTATTCCGTTTCTTTTTATCAAGCCCAAGAAAGCAGTGTGAATGTTAATAGGTACTGAATAAACCCTGTGATCACTATAGTACCTTATAATGATGTGTTCCCAAGCTGCCATATCACAGTTGATTATTACTTCTTTTTCTTCGCAATCCTTCATTTAATTTCCATTCCTTACCTTGCTGTTAACATTCCTGACTATTTGAATTCGTTTTAGAGTGCATGAGATGCTGTATCAAATGTTTTTGCTAAAATCCAAACGTATTACATCTCTCACATTGCATTCATCCACTAATCTTGTAATTCAATAAAAAAAAAAGCAATCAGATTTGTTTGGCATGATTTGTTCCGTGTAAATCCATGCTGCTTATTGCTCAATGGTGCTTAAATGACAAGTAGTGCTCAACGCAAATTTCCTCATCTAACTTCTCATTTTAGCTCAGAAAAGTCTATACTGTTTTTGTTCATAGATTTCTTCCTGGCACATAGCTAGTTTCTAGGTCCTAAAAACCAGAGAACAGAAAGACTACACTAGCTTTATTACAGTACCTTTTTTTTTTTTTGCTTTTGTATTATTCCTTTCCCAATTTATTATTCCTACATTTTCTTATTAGATTTTCATTAAATTTACAATGTCAGTAATTTCGTTATTCTTATTTTCATACAATATCTGTTTAAGAAAAGTGTTAGTGAAGGTACAAGAAGACTATGAGAATACAATTTATTTCAAGCATCTCCATTGAGAATAACGGACGATGCCTTGGTTATATTTAAACAATTTCTTTCTCCATATTAGTCATGTAATATAAGAAAGATAGATTGGCAATTCATCTCTTAATCTCAAATATACTGGTGGTAATCATTTCATTTTTATGGATCACTTTCATTTGGCCATAATCTAAGAACTTGTTATGGGTTGTATTGTGTCTCTCAAAGAAGACATGTTGGAATCCTAACCCCAGTACCTCAGAATGTGACCTTATTTAGAGCTAGCTGTCTTTATAGGCATAAGTTGAAATGAGGTCATCTGGGTAGGTCTGAATTCCAGTATGACTGGTGTCCTTCAAAAAGGGGAAATTTAGTCAGAAACAGAAATGCGTACAGGGAAGATGAGAGAGTCAGAGAGAGGATGCCATCTACAAGTCAAGTAAAGAGGCCTGAAACAGATCCAGCCCTCAGAAGGTACCATCCCTGCTCACACCTTGATTTTGGAATTCTAGCCTCTAGAATTACAAGGTAATACTTTTCTGTTGTTTAAACCACCGTCTGTGCTACTTTGCTACAGCAGCCCTGGCCATCCAATGTAGTACCTATCGTACATGTACATTATTTTGTTATCATCGTTATTCTGTTTAGATTACACTCTTCCGCAATGTGACAAATATTTCTGGTTCTTACTAATTACTGCTTTTATGCGCATGTACCACCACAGCAAGCTTTAAGATACTTTAGGAATCAAAATATTCTTGAAAAAATGGAAGAAAAAAAGGATATTATATATCCAGCAGTTTTCCACTTCTAAAGATGGATTATATTATTTTTAGTGACTTTGAGAAAGACTTGACACCCAGGAGTTAATTCTACTTGTTTTTAAGTTTTCAATCACCTCTCATCCATTGGGCAAGGGCTTAATGAGACGGTAAGATAAGACCCCATGTCTTTTTATAGGCACGGGGTAGGGACACAAATCAAGGGAAAATTTTTGGTTTCTCTCGTTTGGGTTCTGAATCTTGTGAGAAGTAATACAAGAATGGAAAGATAGTTGGTGATCAGTGATTTCAGCAACAGTGACCTAAACAGACCTATGATTGTCTCCTGCTGGAAGAATCAATAGGAATGACCAATAAATAAGAGTTTTTAAAGCAAAGTTCTCTATTATTCCATCAGTTTTGCCATCTATTCACATCCTTCTGCTATGCTCTTTGTCTACTTAAAGCAGGCATAGCCATGCTACATTCATTTTCATGAAGATGTATCTAAAATTTATAAACCTTAAAATCTACCCAGTTCAGCCTCACACAAACTCAGATGCATATGTCCTTAATTGCTATAAATTTCCACAGTTGGTTGACTGATAAAATAGAAGATGAAAGCTATTATGGGTCGCCATAGATAAATAAGGGGAAAAAAGGTTAATTTTACCAGATACAGAAAAGTCTTCCTGTTTGGGATATTTGTTCTGGAAGGATGTTGTGATAACTCAATCATCAAATTTCTCCTGCAAGGCAACCCATGAAGTGCATTTCAACCAGGTTGTCCGATCTAGGGTGTAGGTAAAGAGTCAACTTATTTTCTAAACTTTGAGAGTAAAAGTGGGTGCTGTTAGCACTATGCTGAGAAAATAGATGTAAACAGGAACTGTCCTGAGACAAACTGTTGTACATAGGCAGTACCAAGTTAGGAGCTTCCTTTTACAAAATAGTCACTGTAATGGACAGGTAGATCAAGGATTGGAATCCCTCAGTGTTGGAAAGATCCTGTGACTCACTTCTAGTGTCCTTTCTGAGCATCCATGGTGGTGGGGTCGGGGCAGGGGGCCAGTTGTTAGGTGTGTTCCACAGCATCCACAAAATGGGGCCTCTTGGCTTTGAAAACCTCCTAACCAGTTGGTAATTGTTGCTTGGAACCAGCAAACACTCACTAATACAATGACCCTTTTAGAACACAGTGAGGATTCCTAGTATGTACGTGTGCACAGCAAGTGGGCAGTTGATAAACGCTTTTAATCAAGATGGTCATGATCAAGGCAGTCCACAAGTTAATGAGTCAGTGATCTGCCCTGCCTTGATTTTAACTGAAATTTTCAACATCCTACTGCATTTTATGCCATGTAGACCTACTTTAGTGATTAATTACTTTATTTGATAGCAACAGATATGATTGAACTTAAACACTCATGAATTTGAATAAAAGTATCCAGGCTTTTCACTGCCATCAGCAATCTTAAAGCTAGTTATTTACTATACTCCTTTTATATAGGGTCTAAACCACATTGTTGAGCACTAAATGAGATACGACATCATATATCATCCAAGTGTGTGTTAGATCAATGTGGGTTAGTCTTAGTTTGAGGACAGGGATCACTTTTTATAACTCTATTATATCTTCCATAGAATCTACCTATGAATTTGGATCCAGAAAACACACAATCCACTGATGCTATAGTGGTCTTTAAAACTGATTAGGAAGATATTCATATTTGGGTATTCTGAAGGATTGAGTAAATGGATTTCCTAACATAGAACAAAGTGAAATGAATAATCCAGAGTGTGTTCTAATATGAGTGAATTAATATCCACTCAATGAATGAATCAGTGTACAGTTTTTCTCCTTTAGGACGTAAATTATCCAAATATTTATTTTCATATTTCTCCTTGTTTTGGTTTTAGAAATACTGCCTCAAGCTTTCTACAGAATCACAAATTCCTTGTGAAAATAAGTGAACAGTTAATGCAGGGGAAGAAGTCTTTTTTCACTTGATTCTGTTTCATAATTTTCTTGATACTGGTTTTCAGAGGTAAGTATGTGACACAATTTGAGTGGCAATTTTATGAGTTATATTTATAGTATTTGCTATTTATACCTGCAAAACAAGCTCTTCATTAAAGCCAAGTCAGAAACAATGAACACACTTGGAATGCATCTCATTAAGGGTTGGTACCACAGGTGTCCCATGGTATATGTTAGAGATTGGTTCCAGGACCTCCATATGTACTCAAATCTGGGCATTCAAGTCTGAAAAGTCACAGAAAAATATTCAGTTTCTGTTTTAATTTAGGAAGTTCTTAATGTTTAAACCAATAATATGGTAAGAGGATAGTGGAGAGAGGGCCAATTTATCTCATTAGCCTAATTTTACTTTAATTAAATACTGTTGTTAGATCTAGCGTGTTTGTTTTGGAATTTTTTTTCCTAAAAAAATGTTATGTGAAATTATTATGGTCCTAAAAAGTTTAATAATAATCTATGCAATATGTTTGTGTCTTTATGTTAATCAAATTTATTAATTCAAACTAAAGAAACATGAGTTCAAAAGATCAGTTTGTTGTTTGATGTGGTTTAAGGGGCTGTTTGTAAATATAAACATAAAATGCTGAGTGATTTCAAAATATTCAATAAGCTAGTTAAACTTTTTTTCTTGCAACGGCTATTGGAACTATGTAAAATAGTGTTTTACACAACACTATTTATATACAATGTTCATTTTTTTCCTTAGTAAAGCTATCAGGCCAGGCGCGGTGTCTGACACCTATAATCCCAGCACTTTGGGAGGCCGAGGTGGGTGGATCATGAGGTCAGGAGTTCAAGACCAGCCTGACCAAGATGGAGAAACCTGTCTCTTCTAAAAATACAAAAATTAGCAGGGCATGGTGGGGGGGCGCCTGTAATCCCAGCTACTCGGGAGGCTGAGGCAGAGAATTGCTTGAATCCAGGAGGCAGACGTTGCAGTTAGCCGAGATCTCACCATGGCACTACAGCCTGGGTGACACAGCAAGACTCCGTCTCAAAAAAAAAAAAATAATAATAATAAATAAAGCTATTAAACTACAGTATAAAATCAAGAACAACCTATTAGTAAGTAAACTACAATTAATTTAAATTATTAGAAAGCATAAATTTGCATGTTTAAATTACTAATTGTAATATATGAAAAAGCATTTCTTTGACCATTTTTAAAATTTATTTTTACTTACTTTTTTTTCTTTTTTTTTTTTTTGAGACAGAGTTTCACTCTTGCTGCTCAGGCTGGAGTACAGTGGTGCGATCTCGGCTCTCGGCAACCTCCATCTCTCAGGTTCAAGTGATTCTCCTGCCTCAGCCTCCCGAGTAGCTGAGATTACAGGTGCCTGCCACCGTGCCCAGCTAATTTTTTGTATTTTTAGTAGAGACGGGATTTCACCATGTTGGCCAGGCTGGTCTTAAACTCCTGACCTCAGGCGATCCACCCGTCCCAGCCTCCCAAAGTGCTGGGATTACAGGCATGAGCCACCATGCTCGACCCTAAAAAACAATTTTTTAAAGATGGAGTCTTGCTGTCACTCAGGCTGGAGTACAGTGGTGCAATCTCAGCTAACTGCAACCTCTGCCTCCTGGGTTCACGTGATTCTCCTGCCGCAGCCTCCTGAGTAGCTAAGATTACAGGTGCAGATTATCACGCCAGGCTGATTTTTGTATTTTTAGTAGAGACAGGGTTTTGCCATTTTGGACAAGTTGGTCTCTAATTCCTGACATCAGGCGATTCACCTGACTCAGCCTCCCAAATTGCTGGGGTTACAAGCATGAGCCACTGCACCTGGTCTCCTTGACCATTTTTGATAATACTTCATGAATAAAAAAATCTAAACACTTTGGAAATAGATAATGGTGATGGTTGCACAACACTGTGAATGTAATTAATGACACTGAATTGTACACTTAAAACTGGTTAAAATGATGAATAGTATTTCATATACATTTTACTGAAGTTTTTTTAAGTATAAAAATATTTGTTTAAAGAACGTAATGTTTGCAAATATTTTTAAGAATAAAGAAAAATAGTTCTGTGGTCACTGAAAGTAGAATAGTATTTTGCAGTTTAAAAAGTAATGGCCAGGCATGGTGGCTCACACCTGTAATCCCAGCGCTTTGGGAGGCCAAGTCAGGAGGATTAATTGAGTCCAGGAGTTCAAGACCAGCCTGGGCAACATAAGAACATGGGGATACCCCATCTCTACAAAAAAACAAAAAACAATCAGAAAAGTTGTGAGACCTCACCTCTATAAAAAAACAGAGACATTAGCTGGGAATAGTGGTGCACACCTGTGGTCCCAGCTACATGGGAGGCTAAGGTGGGAGGATCGCTTGAGCCTGGGAGGAGGTAAAGGCTGCAGTGAGCCGTGTTCGCATGAAACTGCAGCCTGGGTGACTGAGTGAGATCCTGTCTCAAAGAAAAATAAAAATAAAAAAAGTAATGTCACATGTGTAATCTCAATTTTTTTCTTCCCACCAACATTGCCAGTTAAATTCCCACATTAAACTTTCTATAAGACAAATAATTTTAATGTTACTTAAATGTGTACAAGAATGCCATAGTCCCCTTTGCAGAAATGTCATTTAAAACAGTATTCTTTCATACAATAATTTCTATGTTTCTAGTCTTACTTTTTTTTTTTTTTTTTTTTTTTGAGACAGAGTCTCGCCCTGTTGCCCAGGCTGGAGTGCAGTGGCACCATCTCGGCTCACTGCAAGCTCCGCCTCCCGGGCTTACGCCATTCTCCTGCCTCCGCCTCCTGAGTAGCAGGGACTACAGGTGCCCGCCACCATGTCCAGCTAATTTTTTGTATTTTTACTAGAGACGGGGTTTCACCATGTTAGCCAAGATGGTCTCAATCTCCTGACCTCGTGATATGCCTGCCTCAGCCTCCCAAAGTGCTGGGATTACAGGCGTGAGCCACTGCGCCCGGCCTTTAGTCTTACTTTCTATTTTAAAAACAATTTTTTGGCTTTTTCTGAATCATTTGACTTGAATCTTCCATGCTTTAAAAGTTTCCTGAGAATTCTACTACTTTCAGAAGTCCTGTCTAATAATATAAATTATGGGGACAGTGTATATAACTTTCTGAAGAGTTTGATTAGTATTTCTGTTTCTTCATTAAGCTGTACCCATCTCCAATAGAAAGAAACAAAGAGGTACTTCAATCAGTTTGATTTCTAAATGCTTAAAAACACTTAAAAAACAACTCAGTTTATTGTTGCTGTTGTTTAAATAGTGCTTGATTTCTTTTTAGATTTTTCTACAAGGAATATTCAAAAAAGAAAAAAAAAATTAAATAACACCGTGTTTCAGCAGAATGTGTTATTATTGTAGATATTTTTGTCATTAGAAATTAAATCAGAAAAGTAGCTAGGTCCAAGTTCCACAAAAACGTAGGGTTCATGATTTGCCTGTGACCACGACATCTTGACACCAAGACATACTGGTTTTGCCATTAGCTTCAGTTTCTCATCAGACAAAACCAAGCAATTTGGAGGCAGTAACATAATTCACATATCTGTGCTGTCTGGCATGTGGGAGTCACTGAAATAATTTAGTTAGTTCCCTTCCCCAAATTTCTCCATGATACATTTATTGAAGGATTTATGTGAAACAAGATATTTACAGAGATTAGAACATAGAACTCAAAAAGGATTTATCAGGTGTCCTGGTATCTAAATTATCTAAAAGAAAGAATAATATATGGCAAAGTAGTGCAAAGACATTACTTGAGTGCTGTGGTCATAAACTATTAAATATGACAAGATGATTAGAAGACAGTCAAAAATTTAGATGACATTTATCAGTTTTAGATGTGCTACCTTTCAGAGTGATCACGACAGTCCAATATTTTCAGTTTCTGGGCTTTTATTTTAGATTTAAATTTTGAGCATATTTAATTTGCTATAATCACGATTTTCATAGCATGTTTTCTCAAACCATAAGTATAATTTTAATACAACCAAGTGAATTAAAAATTTTCTTCCCCATAGAAGCATAAATATAATTTTAGAATGAAAGTAACTAATACTGCAGTCTATATGCAAAAAAGACCCTACCTTACATATGAATCCATAAACAATAGCCACGGTATATACACTTTTAATTGAAAATTCTGAAATCATTAATATTTCTATAAAGATATCCACTTAGTCTAATCAAATTCTCCTCTTAAACTATACTTTCCATAAACTGTTTTTTTTTTAAGTATGTCAAAGTGAGTCTCATGTATATAAAAAAAGAAGTCCTAAAAGTACTAGTTGAGCTCTGAATAAACTGGGTGAAATTTTCTACTATCACGCCCAACTATTACCATCTTTTTGAAACTTGATTTTTGCAATTCTTAGTAGAATTGCTTAATATGTACATTTGCCTTCTTTATATTTTTTCCACCATCACTTTTACCCAATTTGTATTTTTTTAATAATTCTATTTCCTCTCTTCTCCATACCAAATTGCAAATGGAAAATAGCTTACTCACTTCTTATTTTTAAATTTTAGTTTTTGTTTTCTAGGATTCCAAGTAACAAACATCCAAATGACCTTCTCCTCTGTAATGTTTTCTCATTATAAGCTCCGAAAAGGCTGCATGATAGACAAAGTGGCTCATTTTAGAAATCCCTATCATCTGGCAAAATTCTGTAGCTTCTGGCAATATATTTCTTTCCTGGTTATATAAAGATAAGTTGACTCATTTTACAATTGTTCTTTTGAGTAATAGACATATTTTACACATTGTTCTTACCTAATAAGTAATAATCCCTAGCAAATGATAAGATCACATAGTAACCCATATTAACACCAAAAGAAATGTATTAAAAAATAAAATCTGGATTAGACCACTGATTTAACTGTTATTACTATTATTATCATACCTTCTGTTTTTGTTTCATGACTTAGTGTTTTCCTGGGGGCTGGGGAAGGATTTGAATAATCTAAAGGCTTGATGTGATTACCAGACATTTTAGTGGAATAGATGAAATTTAATATAGCAAGTTTTCAAAATTATGTATGCAGAATAAGGGGAAAATATCTCAGTGGTAAATAAAAACAAACTCTAGTACTTTCAAATCCTAGATCCCTCAGCAGAACTCCACTGTTCCTGAGTAAATCAATTAGACTCTTTGCTACACAGTCTTCCTCCTCCGTGCAGTGTTCTGAATAACAGCCCTGCCCTCACCCCTTACATCCATGTCCTAATCCCTGGGACCTATGAATAATTATCTAGCCAAAGGGACTTGGCACACGTCATTAAGTTAAGGATCTTGAGATGGAGAGATTGTCCTAGATTATCTGAGCATCCCCTAAATGTAATCACAAGCATCCTTATAAGAGGCAGGAAGGAAATTGGACTATAGTAGAAGAGTATGTGACCATGGAAGCAGAGATTGAAGTGATGTAGCCAGGAGCCAAGGAATGTCAGCAGACTCTAGAAGTGAAAGCTGGAAGAATCTCCCCTGGAGCCTCCAGAAGGAACCAGACCTAAGGACATCTTGGTTTTAGTCTCTTAAGGCTTCTTTTGAACTTCTGCCTCCAGAACTATAAGATAAATTTGTGTAAATTACTGAAGTTGTGGTAATTGGTTACAGCATCTACGGGAAACTAGACCTCCAAGATCCGCCTATGCTTTGAGAAAAATGTTCTGCACTGTCAGTCTTGTGGATTTTTATTTTGAAGTACTTTTCATGGACATAACAAGAAAAATTATTTTTACTTAGTTATCTGAGTATAGGTGTTTGTTGCAATTAATCTATTGGGTATTAACATGTCATCATCAAGAGACAGCAAACAGCAGTGAAGATAAAAGCTGAGAGAAGACATTACATCATTAACAAATGATTTCTATGTTTGAGTAGCCAATTCAATGAGAAATTCAAAACACAAGAATCTTGCAGAAATCAGCTGCCAGATTTATTAATCTACCTGAAAATAAAAACATAAAAACTCAACCGAAAAGTGGAATAAAAACAGAACTTAAAAAATTTTAGATACATTTTTCAAAAGAGTTTATAATGTAATATTTTCAACCCTTCTGTATTGGAAATACACTTAATGTTGGTCAATTATGTATTTAGTTCAGTGAGTCACTACGTTAAAACAGCAAAACATATAGTTTGTCCTTAAATATTATATAACTAATACCATTTCTGCCATTGTTCTCTTGTGATAACGTTAGCATGGACCAATTCTTCCTCACTGACTGACTAAAACTAGACTATTAAAAAGAAGAAAAAGGAGAAAAGAGAAGAAGAAAAAAAAGGAACAAAAATGAATCCTCAATACAGTTTTCATTCAGAATATATTTTAAAGACTCACTTAAATTTTCTCCTTCAATTTCACCAAATCTCAATTATATATCTCAATTCCTTTTTCCAATAAAACTTTCACTGAATATTTTAACATCTGTTTTTATTCTAAGTGCTGCAGATGGCCACATAAGCATAGTGGGGGGAAAAGGTTCTGATTTTTAAGGCATAGTTTTCTTTTTTAGGCCCATAATGGGCCAAAATAATACATGATGTATATGAACAACAATCATTGAAATCGCAGGTTACATACATATTTTGAAATTGGAGTATTTTTTGTAGGATTAAATGTGAAGAGTAGCAATTTTGGTGTTTGGGTTTCTTGATAACTGCTCCACTTAGAGAAATGAGCTGTGATCTGTGTAGTTTTGGAAAATGGGTAGCTGGGGGGATCATCTTTAAACAATCTTTTTCATGCTCATCACGAAATGCTTTTACAATAGGTTTATTTTGACTTTGTGTTTAGAATTTTTTTTTTTTTTTGCTTTTTGCTATAGACTCTTTTAAAAAGTTGTTCTTCTGGATATTATTGATAGATGGAACAAAATTCATGTCCCTTGCTTGAATCTTTTAGCGAGCTATTCAGAGATTCTACATCCCCATTTACTCATGGTTTTTTCAAGGTGAATGAAACAACATACCCTGCTTTCAATATTTTCTCCAAATGCAAAGCAAAAACAAAACAAAAAACTTTGAAACTTTAAATCTTCTTTCAAACAATCCAATCACATTTACAGAAGTGTCCAAAAAGAGATGATGGATAATATCAGTGCCAGCACTATGTCATACAGCAACTTCCTCATATTCTTTGACGGTTTGTAAATAATTTTCCATATCACCAAAAGTTACAAAAGGTTCCACAGTTTCCTTTAGCAAGCTGAAGCTTACTCTTCATTTGTCAATGTGCATAAAAGCTGCTTATAGCATAGCATGGCGTAAGCTATTTTTTTAAGCAATAAATGGTTTGAGTCATCTATTTTGTCCTGAAATGCTATCTGTAGTTAACTGCACTGCTTATAAATGGTCATAGTAAATTCAGCATGAAAGAGAATATTACAGAAAAGACAGCAGCAGAAGCATTAGCATTATCTAATATTTATATATGTTATCAACATAACACAGCAGTAAAAGGTTTAAATGCATATCAATGGGTACCATGTCTAAAAATTACTATAGTACCTATTTAGTGTATTGGATATTTTTCTTAAAGAGTGTTTGCTGTAACTAGAACAGCATAATACATGATTTAGTACAGTTAATTCTTACTGATTAAATAATGTATTTATGTACTGAAGAAAGTGAATAGGAGACAGATATTTTTTGCTTCATTTTGATTCCAGATTTAACATTTAAATGAAGATTCCAAAGGACCATGACATGTCATTATTTAACTGAAATGGGCTTCAAAATATTTAAAAGACAGTATGATTTGTATCTAAACAGCAAGGTGGCACCAGATACACGTAATGCTACTGGCCTATGACTCAGTTTGGAGCCAGAGTCCAAAATTGTGCCCCTCATTTACAGTCATGGTGATTATTCAACTTCAGAGAGAATTACCCATTTTATGGTTATCCTCTGCAAGTCATATATAAAGCAAAATAAAACAACAAACAGCAAATGCAATCGCTAAATACCTTTTTACAAGTGGTGCAAAAACAGTCATTTCTAACAATTAAACTGCCATTTACAGTAGATTGGGGTTTTTTGTACACCTGCAGAGACTCATAAATGACAGGGGAAAATGCCCAAGGCAAACAGTCTCCAAGTGGATATTTACACAACGTGAAATTAACTGTACCATAGATACCCAGATAAAATAAACATTATCTTATGTTGTTGTGAAATCAAATAGACATGATATAGTTTCATCATACTCAAAACTTGTAGGACCCCATCCCAAGCCTAAGTAAAAAGTAATCCCCAAATCCCTCTGCCCATTCACCCATTAGCTTCCTGTTACACAGAATAAATGTTTAGATTACTCCCACCCACCCTCAAATAAAGTGCACAGTCCATGGCAGACCATAGAATAATGCAACAGGAAAAGCCCCTTTTTGTGTATTATTATTTAAAAATAAAATACAAACAACAGAAATAAAACAAAGATTCAGCAATTCTCTGTATCTTGCAGAAAAAAGGAAAAGCGCAAAAACGCCCTGCTTGACTGTCACTTGTGTTAATACACGTAGCCTTCGTTGTAGGGGTGGGGGTTGCAGCAGCCCCCTTCCGGCATGTAGGCCATGCTCTCATCAAAGTGAGAAAGAGGCACTGTGTCCTCCTCGTTGATGTGACGTTCCATGTCTGTCTTCAGCAGTGGCCGCTGATTATCTGGAAAGGCCATGGAGAAAAGGGCTTCTGGATCACACACAAACTTGTAGACATATCTCTCTCCAGCCACCTGATGATAACATGGAAGAGAAAAACCCATCCTCACCATCGCCAGATGGGGAAGGACAGGAAGGAAAAAACCAAAAACGTGGTTTAATATACAGGAAAGGATGGGTAACTCTGGCCCAAAAAAGCAAACAACTAATAGCAGATACACATAAAAAAAAAAAAAAGTCTTTACTTTGTGGAATAAACTACAGTTCAGTCAAGGGAGATGCAAAATGTTGACCTTGAATAATAATTAATTAATTCCAGATATAGCTAGGAAGCACAGGAATTTGCTTGTTTTAATATAGAGGTAAACTTACATTGTTGTTTTGAAAAAAAGTCAATTATTTAATGCAGGCATAGCCTCATTTAAATGAAAGATGGATCAAAAGGACAGTATCCTGGGTACATCACTTTTAAAAATCAAGGCAAGATGCATTAGACAGAGTTAAGGATGTGTGTAAAGTGTCAAATTGAAGTAAGAGGTGTAAAAAAGTGAAAGGAATTTAAAATACACAATGCACAGGCAGGAAATGAGAAAAAGAAATGTGACAACTGCCTGGAATAAAGAAGTAGCATAATTTATAGGGTATGACATACCCCAAACTTAAATTCTGAAGAGTAATGCCTCCCTAGAAAATTATAAACAACCGAGTGAGATGAATACGCCTCTTGTTAATAGACAATGCTGAGATGCTCTCAAAACCCGGGGTGGGGGGATGGGTGGATGAATACAGTTCTTTCCATTAACTTTGATAGTCACTTTGTATGGGTGTGTAGAGGTATGAGATTTTAGAAAGCTGAAGGTGACACAACACCTCCATGTTCCTGTATATCAACAAGGCATTTGCTAGTTGATTTTTGATGTGGGGCAACAGTGTGTTCCTGGGTTATAAAGTATTGCTATATCTTTGAGGGAAAAGTAACAATTGTCAATGAACGCTGCTGCTCTGAATTCAAATTTAGAACATTTTTTGTTTCTTTTGCCCTGAATTTAAGTAAGAGGAACCACTTTAGAGAATTCAAATAATCTGAATGTACCTAGGTTTGAAAGAATGAACATTTAGTAGTTTTTATGAATTTGGACCTGTTTCTTAGACTACCTCTCAGTGGCTTTTGCTGTGAAATGGAGACAGGAATGGCGCCTCAGAAAGCCCATTGCAAGGTTGGGATGGAAGTCTCCAGCACAGAGCACTGTGCCAGAAACAGAGGAGTCTGGCATACATTTATTTACTTTAGTCCTTCATACAAAGAAAATTAAGATTTTAAAGGTGAAATGATGAAATGACCATAAACATAAAAATAGCACTATCAGGAACAAAGCTGAGATAGTAAATCCCAGTTTTCCTTTATTTTTTTCTTTGTTCAAAGTATTTGGAGAAAAAATAAAATGAAATAAATGGCCTGCATACCTCTGAGTGTTTTATAATGTGCTTTGTTGTGTTTGGGGCTGTGGAGGAAGAGACATTTGCTTTAAGTACTGGACTTCCTTTGACAGGTTGCTATTGGCTATACTTAAAAATTATGTAATAAATGAATTAAAATGTGTAACATGCAATCAAGCTTATGCAATCTCTCAAGGACTCTGCCTTTCCTCACTGCTTCCTTCTGTATTGCTTTTGAATAAACATTTTTAGGGCTACTACTTCATTTGCTGGACTATGTTAAATGCTACTGAGTTTAGAACAAGGGATGATAACCAACCAAGGGGAATGAAGTCTTCCATTATGAGTAATAGAAGTACTAACGTGCAAAATGCTGTACATTAAGTATAGCCAAAATGCAACACTGAGACAGACAGAAAAAACAGGAATCTTTCCAGGGAGATAAATCAAAAGTAAACAAGGAGATAGCTTTAGAGCTGTGCTTTCAATGGCTGGATATTTAAATTATGTTTTATCTCCTAAAATTTCAGAAGTAATATGGGGATACTGAAGGATAAATTAGAAATTATCAATTAAGTTAAAACAAAGGGTCTATAATTATATCATCCAGAATATAATCACCATTAACATATTGGTATATATTGTTCTAGGCATTTCCTAATTTTGAAATAGAAGTACACATAGGCATTGTCTGTAAGGTAAACATACACTGTTCCATTGTTTCTTACTTCTTCCGTATTACTAAAATTAATTACCAGTTTTCAATTTTTTTAACATGTTCAGATGTAAGTTATTTTTATTTTTCTCTAATCTTCTAATTTTCTGTATTACATACACCACATATGCCCACAAAGTTTTAAGTTAATGAACAAATATAGCCATATAAATATTTTCTCCATGTTAAAATATATAATTCAACATCATAGTTTTTGCTATTTAAAAAAGGACAGCATAGTTTTCCTCTGGATGACTATACTGGAATTTACTTGAACATCAGAATGGTACATATCCGAGAATGTGATTAGCTGGGTGCAGTGATGCAAACCTGTAGTTCCAGCTACTCAGGAGGCTGAGGCAGGAGGATTGCTGGAGCCCAGGAGTTCAGAGATACTTTACATTGTGCCAGCTACAATGTAAAGTATCTCAAGTACATTATTTCATTTAATAATCACAGCAACTTTAATGAGGCAAGAATATCACCATTTACTAGGAAAATAATCTGTTCAAGAATGTAATCTGGTGAGAGGCTAGCATTCAAACCTAATTCCTGACTGCCTTATCTGTTACTGCTGTGCAATACTGCCCAGGGACACTGCTGAGCACCATCTGTGACAGCCCAGGCAATGTGCCCCCGCATTAGGAAGATGGTGGTGAAAAGAAAGGAATGGCATGTATTTGAAGGATCTTACTACGAAAAGGTAGGTGAGAGAAAGGGAGGAATTAGAAATGACCCCAGGGTTGAGATGAAAAAGACAGGAGGAGCAGGTAGTAAACTGTTATACATTTTGAAGGCATGATTCAGAAAACAGGAAGCAACTGAAAATCGAAGTCAGCCTTTTCTTTTAAGGATCATGGAAGTTCTAACGTCTGAGCCAGCAAATTCTAGAGCACTGAGATAATATGCCTCTTGTTAATAGACAATGTTCTAGGAAAGTCAACAGTGCTATTTTTCGCTGCTCTAATAAGCTTCATGTAGCAACTGGTCTAGTTTTTCTGGGTAAAACTATGGTGACATAAAAATGTGCCACAATCTATAACATGTAACTATGTTTACAAACCCTAAAATAAACAAATGATACAAAATAAAACTGTAACGTTCACAATAGGTAAATCATAAACTTGGTTCACAGTCAAAGCAATTAGATTTCTGTACACTTGCAAAGCTAAAGGGTGTGATAAAAACAAATATCCACGTTTTATCGTAATTCATTTATTTATTCCTTTCTTCAAAAATGTTGTATTTTATTTTAAGTGTAATTCACTTGTTTTTTCTCTACTCTTTTTTAAAAAGCTACTTTTGGCCAGGTGCATTGGCTCATGCTTGTAATCCTAGCCCCTTGGAGGCCAAGGCAGGCAGATCACCTGAGGTCAGGAGTTCAAGACCAGCCTGGCCAACATGGAGAAACACCATCTCTTCTAAGAACACAAAAATTAGCTGGGTGTGGTGGTGCGCACCTGTAGTCCCAGCAACTTAGGAGGCTGAGGCAGGAGAACTGCTTGAACCTGGGGGACTGAGGTTGCAGTGAACCAAGATCACGCCACTGCACCCTACCCTAGGCGACAGAGCTAGAATCTGTCTCAAAACAAACAAACAAACAAAAAGCTACTTTCAAATATTATGGGAAGCTCATTTGAAATAAAATATATTGAACTTCCACCAACCAAATAAGATCAAATGTTCATTTTTAATGAATGGTTTAGGATGTCAACCTATCAGATGATAAAACTAGGCAAGATTTGAGGCAAGGAAGAAAATGTTTTCACAAATGAGAAAAAGAAATGTCTGTTTTAAGAATCAAAACAAGAAAAAAGTACAAATTTATTCTAAAGATTATTGCTATAAACAAAAGCATTTCAAAATTATATAATTGTAGACAACGTGCAATAAAAACTTCTGAAGATAGATGTGCTATTAATACTAAAACAATCTTTTTTAACCATGTGCAGCAAAGTAGGACCTTCCAGAAAGCCTATTATTCTGTATATAATATCACTACACATTTGTCTACAATGTCTAGGCATTTATACATAGAAAGGCTTGTAATACCAAAACCAAGAGCTAAGCATTTGTTAAAATGAGTGAAAACCTTGCTTCAGCAATGCAATGATACGTGGCGTTTAAAGTATGATGTTCAGATTAATGTGCAACATTTCAATGAATTTTAATGCTGTATTAGCTGCTCACCTTTTGCATAATTCCTTTCTCATAGTAATAGCGGAGTGAACGGCTAAGTTTATCATAGTTCATAGCTGGCCTGTTTTTCTGAATGCCCCAACGTCGGGCCACCTGCCGCAAAACAGAATTACATTGTAGTGTTAAGTATTAACTTATCAGCATATTTCATAAAAATTATTTAATTAATTAATTACTTCCAAACCCACAAAAATGTCCAACTCAAGGATATAAGTAAAGTAGCAAGAGCTATCGTAATCTGGATTTCCTGTCTCCTGGTTTGCTTTTTTTTTTTTTTGAAACAGAGTCTTGCTCTGTCACCCAGGCTGGGAGTGCAGTGGCGCGAACTTGGCTCACTGCAACCTCCGCCTCCTGTGTTCGAGCAATTCTCCTGCCTCAGCCTTCTGAGTAGCTGGAATTACAGGTGGGCCCCACCACGCCTGGCTAATTTTTTTATTTTTAGTAGAGGTGGGGTTTCACCATGTTGGCCAGGCTGGTCTCGAACTCCTGACCTCAGGTGGTCCACTCACCTTGGCCTCCCAAAGTGTTGGGATTACAGTAGTAAGCCACTGCGCCCGGCCTGGTTTGCATTTTAAACCAGGCGTGCAGTGATCCTTCTGAAACACCACAATAGAATTATTTGTCACTATTGTTTTGAATACAAAATTAAATGGAAATAAGGAAATGTTTTTACAACAGGAATGAACGGGCTACAGTTCACCAAAATGAGGCACGTTTTTTATTTGAGATATACTGTCTGTTTTATCCTTCTTGGTTTTTCAGACAAAAACTATAGATAAAGAGCAGCTTAGTGATCTCCTTGTAAAGGTGTTTTACTGAGGTTATGGTAAGCCAAAGGAAAAAAGATACCCTGCTCAATACTATACGAAACAGTGAACAAGTGACATTGTGTGTAGCAGAGGAAACAGTGCACAAATTAATAAACCGAACTGCAAATACTTTTTATTGCCTAAAGCAGCAGCAGAATAAAACTGTGGTCAATATCAAACTGAAGAATTAAGCATTCATTTAGAGAACGGTAATTGGATGCTAAAAATAAGAAGGAAGTGGAAAAGGTCACCATGTATATGAGTCCACAAACAAAAATCTCTAAAGCAGAATGTCTACTCTGTTGTTTAATAAAAAAACTCAGAGCTTTTTATTATGTGGCTTTGGAGGAGCAATGTATCTAAGAGTTTTTCAATAGAGCTTTAAAAAAAATCCTCTCTCCTCAATGTATATATATCCCTACCTCATCACCACCCCAGGCTAGCCAAAGCAGTATACAGAATACTGTAGCTTGCTTTTCCTACCCCAGCTAAAGTCACTCTCTCATTAATTTCCACTTTTTATTAGTCTGAGAAGAAACTGCAGCTGCCACGCAAACCTAGGCAACCCCAAGAGGACATTATCTAATAGGGCTAGGGAGCGCCTTCATTTCCATAAAATTCCAAGTTGTTGCTATGTCATATATACTAAAATAGAATGCTTTTCAAAGAGATCATTCTGTCTCTCTTCGCTTTATTAGTAATAACCTTTCTCCAGGTTTTTTTTTCTTTTAGAAATACCGATCCTAGCTATTTTCCCTCTCAGTAATTTTTATTCTCTGAATGAAGAAATAAAGTACTTTAATGACATGCATCAGTATGTTTTTTAAGAGTAGAGAGATGCGATGTAACAGGGACAACATCATATATCCCAGCAGACAATCACAGTGGCAGGTACATCTCAATTTCCCAAAGATAAACTTCATTTTAAAGTAAATCTTCTGAGCAATAGTGAATTGAAGCGGGGGTGGGGGGGCTAGGGGGGAGGCAATAAGAAATGAAAGCATTTTCTAAAGAATATTTCATTCAAAAACCTAACTATGGACATCAGTGAACCTTTAATAGGCATAGCAGCCAAACTGTATGCAAACCTGGAGGGGATGTGAAAATAAAGTATTAGTATCTCCTTAAACAATAATTTCTGAATCCTTATTCATTTATAAATGATTATTTTCTAGAAACTCACCAGGATGCACCTAGAAAATAAAATACTCACATACTCACAACAACTTTAATACAATGTTGTGGAGGTCTCTGGAGAGAGAAATATGATTTTTAAAAATACCACAGAGTTTGATACTTATCATGCCAGTTCATTCTCAGCATCATGGGTATTAGTGGACATTTAAAAACAATAAAATGTAGTCTTAGAGTTGTTTTAGTGTCATATTCCTCATAAAGTTGAGGTAAATGGGAGAGAGCAATATGCTTAAGAGATGCAGACAAGACAAAAGTTATAAATTAACAGCGTAAATAATTCCAGGCCAGGTAGACCAACCACCAACTAAGAAAGTTCATTCAGCCTTCACATACGACCGACCAATCGCCACCATATCCAACACCACTCAAAGTCAAGGCATAGTTTCCAATATGGAGTGGGAAAAATGGTGGGAAAACTTCCAGTGACTTCCTCATATACGCCTTCAAATGAAAACTTGAGTTGTTAGTGAAGAGAGTAAAAAGATGATAGCACTATGGCATTCACCCTTATTGTCAAATAAATTAAAAAAGACAATGTAATAGTTTAAGCATTAATCAACTTATTTTAAAATATCATGCTTGAATATGTAACACTGAACCTGAAAACAACAATCAGGGCCTGGCTGTCAGACTTCCTGGTAACTCTTCCAGCTCAACAAGCTTCAATTTCATCAAAAGACTTTTATACTGAGTCTTACAGACGACTTTCTATGTTAATAATTGTTTCCTGGCCGGGCACAGTGGCTCACACCTGTAATCCTAGCACTCTGGGAGGCTGAGGTGGGCAGATCACCTGAGGTCAGGAGTTCAAGACCACCCTGGCCAACATAGTGAAACCCCGTCCCTACTAAAAATACAAAAATTAGCTGGGTGTGGGGGTGCACACCTGAAGTCCCAGCTACTGGGGAGGCTGAGGCAGGAGAATCACTTGAACCCGGGAGGCAGAGATTGCAGTGAGCCAAGGTCGCACCACTGCACTCCAGCCTGGGTGACAGAGTGAGATTCCATCTCAAAAAAAAAAAAAAAAAAAAAAATTGTTTCCTGGAACAATTCCCTAGGAGACATGACTAATTCAAAAATAGTATTTCATTATCTCAAATATCTAAGAAAAAGACATGTTAAAGATTATGCGTTTTCTAAAGTTACCCTAAACACACTGAGCAGATAATCTGTGCAGGTCTGGAGTCTCACTCAATATCATTTTAAACTGCAAGATGAAATATCAAGAAATGGAACCCATCAGTAATTCCAATAAGATGGCTTCAGAGACATCTTTCACGGACTGTGCTGACACAGGCACCCAATGAGCTGCTAGGCAGTAGAGGGAACAGGGTGACCACAGGTCACAAAGACAAGAAATTTCACAAACCCTTTCCAAAGAAGAAATTTAAACAAGACCCTACAGTCATTGCCTGATGGAAGTAATTGCAACAGTCAGCAATGCAGCAATCAGATATGGGATGTTTCATTCTGAACAAAAGCCTTAGGAGACATTCAGTGCTTATTGCACAATTCCCTTTGAGTTGGTTATTATTTGGAAACGCTCTACTGACTCTGAATTATCCAGCCTCTTTTTAACTTTATGAGGCTGCTACAGAAGAGTTGTCTAAATGTCAGTCTGTTGTATGGAACAGATGTAATTCTACTTCTTCCCTCCATTTAAAAATCACAGTAACTCAGAATTTGATGAATCTTAATGGTCATCTAGTCAAATCTCCTACTTACTCAAATCTGAACACCATAAAAGTCAACAGTTGCTATATAAAAAGCTTAATCATTTGCAAAAGAATTTTTCTTCTTCTGAGTGGATCAAGAAATACTGGCATAATTCAGTAATGTTCCCTATCTTAACAAATATACAGCAGGAACAACAACAAAAACCTCTGCTCAGTTTATTTTAATCACAGATGAAGGGAAATAACTGTTTAACTGATACAAATCCCTGTAGAAAGTGCTCAGTTCCAGCATGAACAAACTCTTGCAGTGATTATTAACATCTTCCATGAGGTGAAGAGCACACACTCCCATCATGTGAAAGGGCTTTCAAATTACTTTGTTAAATGCTTCTAGTCTCAATTTGTTAGTGCTTAACATTTTTGTGGTTCTTTCACTTACATCATGTAAGAGTATCTATGAAAAAACTAATCTTCTTTGACAGCTAAGTTAATTTTAAACATACTACATCATTCAAACACCCAAACATCATCCTAGATAATGAGAATTTTCAAATACTGACATTGAGTCTTCTGTGTGTGCGTGCTTGATGTGGGGCAAGGGAGATACTGAAAAACTAACCCTCTAGTGTTACTAAAGTATTGATATAAACTGAAGGAGACTTGACTGTTCTAACCGGTGCCTTTTATTTCATACTTTCAGTACACTCTTGAGTCAGATAACCTCTTAAATTTCAAGAAGTTATGTAAACTTATCTTCTGGGCATCAAATTAGGGCATATTATCTGATTATAATTGAATACGTGGTTTAATAAAGACAGAAAATTCAAGATGATGGACCCAGTAGTCAAGGGTGTGGATGTTCAGTGTATATGAAAATCACTTTGGGTTCAAACATTTTTTAAACTTACTAAATTTTTCAATATTACTGAGGTGTTTAGATTCAATACCTAATATAATCAGTTAGAGGTATGCTAGCTAAAAATCTTCCATTGCGTTTTTGGCTGATATAAACTAAAGTCAATTTTAATAGTAGCAGAGAAAGTATCTTTAGTAATGAAGACACAACAATTTGATATTAACTTCACCTTTCCATCAGCAGTCCAAAATGCTATTGATGAGTTATGCTACAGGAACAATAGTAGCCTTAAGCCTAAAGCTAGTTCTGGGAAGAATAAAAACTGAACTGAGAAATTCTTCATGGAAACACTCCATTTGTATGTGGGGAGTGGGAAGGAGGGGACAATTGAAGTTAGTTGAAGGTGACCTCCATTTCTCTGTACAGTATTATCTCTGTCCAGGCTCTTCTTATTTTAGTAATTTTTTATGTGCTATGGCAACATTTTAAACTTCATCCCAACCTTCCAATGGAGTATGCCAGTCCAGCTGACTTGGAACAAGTGTCACGGACAAAGGAAAATGTTTCTACCAGGGCTGTTGTCTTGTAAGAGACACTTAAGGGCTGAGAATTTTCCACTGTTGCCCTTGCATCCCTTTATCCGCCACAGCTGTTTTTCCCCAATCTTCTTTTGAACATAACTTTGGCCTCTAAATGCTCCTCTCCAACCCTCATGACAAAATCCAAGTTGTCCAAATAATGATTGCTAATTTGAAAGAATAATTCACCCGTCCCCCAACCAGTTGACTTTTGCAGACATCGTTCCTCTCTCCTAAGGACCATAAAACCTCCCTCCTGCCTCTTTTCTCTAATTCAGATGCTCCTTTAGAAACCCTGAAGCCAGACATTCTTAAATAAAGGTGCAAAGCATGCTCTGGTTAATTTTCTCCAACATCAATTTTGTAGGATTGTATACAACTGGAAGGAACATGCAATACATTGGTGATTTTAAAGGTAGACATGTTTTATCTTTGCATGCTTTTTAATTCAGAAAGTTTCCTTAAAGTCTTGAAATGATTAAGAATACATTTTTGGTATATTAATCAAATATGTCAGTTTCTTTATGTTATAACATGTCTGAGTGTCCTAATTAAAATCTATTAAACTAACCTCTTCAGGCTCAATCAGTTTAAATTCCATGCCTCGACCAGTCCAGGCAATAAAATGAGAATTTGAAGGGTCATCCAGAAGAGCTACCAAAAACTGCCAGAGCTGAAGTGATCCTCGCCGTTGGTATGTGGGTCCTTCCCGATACATTCCTGGCTCTTGTTTGATGTCTCCTAAATTAAAACATTTTTAAGTTTCTATTATTAGCAATACTATGCTATCTTACATAAAATGTACATTAAATCAATCACTAATATGGTTAAACCACAATCAACCACTTTATGGGCATTTATGAAATATATTATTACCATTAAAGAGGAATTTAAAATAGTTAAATGGTTGAATATAAACAAGCAAGCTGTACAAACTTACAGATAACTATATATAACACAGGTGCAGAATAAATCCTGTGTCAATATGAATGACACACATCATTTACTTACAAAAATATTGTGGAACTATCTTTTCTTTAAATTGATTTCTTTAAAAACCATCGTATCTAATCAGACTTCTTTGCTTTTATTGTTAATGCTATTACCCACTGCTCTAGGCAACACTGAAGAGAGAATAATCAATCTTAAGCTCTGGGCATTTGATTCATACAAATTAAATTCTGCAAACTATAATTTACAAATATCTTATTGACCTGTTCATGACAAACTATTGAAAATTTTAATGCAAATATTTCAAAGCAAATTTAATAGTATCCTAAACTGAGTTAAGTAATCTTCACTTTATATAAATAAGGAAAATCTTGTGGGTAATTCAGGGCATACTGCATTATCATAGTACTACCCTTCCTTCACCGCATCATATACCTTCCTACTAAAGCTACTACTTTTTCAACTGGTAACAAAAATTCTCTCTCATTTTTCTTTATCTCTTGTTTGTACTTCACTCACTTGAATTTAACTTGCTATTGTTTTTTCTAAAAGTCCAATTTAAAAATGCATGCACGAGAGATTTCTGTAACTATGTATTTTTAAGCACAAAAAGTTTGTGTTACATTTATTTGATATTCATATTTAGTGTAAAAATCTGTTAAATAGAGCACAGCAATAAAGGTATTCACGTTGCAATGCTTCTGGTATAAATCTGGTCAGTTATATTAATTTTACAAAAAAATACAAAGTTTCATGACTTCTGATTATTTACTTCCATCTCCAGCCACATGTCTCAAAAGTATGTGGAACTGCTCACACTGGGGATTGAGTGTCTAGGGCCCTGCAAGTATATCATTGTTAATGCATAAATTGCTCTTCTCCACTAAAGGAACAATTCAGACAAAATATATCTAAGCCTATGTAGTCATACTAAGTGTGAATTATAAAACAGACCAAATTGCACACTTTCTAAAACTTACCTATGGTCAGTAGAGAGACATATACCTCTTAAAACAATTACAGAAAGGGCAACATTTGAAAAACCTAAACCAAAATATAAAATGTGTGAGTCAATAGCTGCTAAAATCATTATGTTGTTTTGGTCTTAACATGATAATATAGAAGAGTATCTTCATATTGATTTCAATGACAGTTTTATTTATCTCAGTTTTTCCTTCTGAGATTTACAATTTGTTTTTATGGGAGTAACTGAGTAATTATGCAGATAGAGTGAAACACTGTTAAATTTTATAGTCTCTATATTGCTTCTGCCTATAAATGTGACTGATCACACTGACCATGTACAGTGAAAAAATAACCCCCTCATTTTTCTTTCTTCTTGTTCTACATTACTTATAAAATACAAGACAAATACTATCTTCCAAAAAATTTTATTAGTGTAAAATTTAAGAGTATTTAAAAGTCGAAGGGAATAAATAATCAAGGCAGCTTGTTCCCTAAATATTAGTGTGACTTTGGCCTATCAGATTACTTTGTAATTCTGTCCATAATTTTGAGATATTTTTCTTTCTTATATGCCCTTAGTAATTTTCAAGATCTCTGCAAATATGAAGCTCACCAAACACGAAAGAAACTAATGAAGGTCATTCCAAGAGTAAGAGGCTTTATATACTTTGTCTAAGAGAAAATGCTATATTTTAAGAATGCTGATGCTCTGCTAATGTTGCTAAATAGTACGGCTCACCCCTCTGAAATGCAAAGCTTAAAGCTAACATCTATTGTAGAATAAAACCAAAAATGTGATTCCTATAATTTTGTTTTTCTTGACCTTGAATGAATTTAGAAATCTAAAGGAGGATAAAGAAGCAGATCTTCCCTAGACTTACCAGCCCTTCTGAGAAGGGTAAGGGTAGCAGAAAACTCGGGAACATGGGGTAGTCTTCAAGCAACTAATTAGAAATTGAAAAGCAATCTGAGCATGTACATTGCTGTTTAAATAATGACAATTTAAAACTTCAGAGAGCACCCAAGTTGTTATAGCCATGATCCCCAAAGTTTGTGCAATCAGTGAATCAGAGGGCCCCTGCTGGTTTCCTGTCAAACGATCAAAGCAGGAAATATGAAAACCACTCTGAAGAACCACTAAATCAATTAACTGTTTACTTTTTACCCAAGCTTCCTCAAGATGCCAACTTTTGTCACCTTTGTCAAAAAAAAAATTCAATTTAACTTGACACCCTTTTCTAACATCTGAGACCTTTGCATTGCAATAGCAAGTGATATTAAAAAGGTAATGCTTTCCTAACTCCCTTTTAAGCAATTACAAAGTCATGCTACATTAGTAACATACATCTTCCCCAGTTAAAAAAAAAAAAAAAAAGGAGGACTAACAATCACTAACTAAATGGGCAGTTATGTTGTTCCTGTGTTCCATAATGCATCTTTCCATGAACAATGAAAGAAGAGAAGCCGCGTTAGTCATCGGTCCATCCACAGCAGCACGTTTTCTGCTGTGCTTTGTTAATTACAGGATCAGCTTTCAATAAATCTCGAATAACAAGCTGCATGTGCTCAGCAGGGCAATGGAAAGCCCCCTCTTATGCTACACAAAGCTCAGCAAGAATGATGCTCTTTGGCTATTTCTCCAAAAATGAACTCCCTCCTAACACAAAAGAAAAGGTTTCCTACTGGGGCAAGGAAGAGATAAATTGTAATAGGTCAACGTTAGCTAAAATTAAGTGCATGATGAATTATGTGCATAGGAATCTTTAAGTAGGGATGTCCACTGTTTTCAGAAGAAGCGAAGGTAATCACTCCATCTTTAAAAAAATCAAAACTTGAGGCAAAGTGTAAAACCTACCATCGAATTTTTCTGGGACAACACAGGTGTCATCATAAAACTGCCTGGGGCCCTTTTCAAACATACAGCCTGTGGATGAAAAAGAAATACATTTATTCATGATAGAAATGAAGCTCACAAACACTTAAAATATAACCATTTAACAAAAAAATTGTGATAGAAAATGACTCTGCCACCACCTTTCAGTTCCTTGACCCCTGGACACATTATTTAACCTCTGTGCCTCAGTTTCCTCATCTATTAAATGGGATGACAGTAACACCACTTATCATGTTATAGGGTTGCTGTAGTTTAGAGTGATGCCTAGTACACGGTGAAATATAAAAGTTAGTTATTTATATTGTTAACTCAAGCCAGAGCTCACCTAAATAAACATTGGCAAGGATTTATAATGTATCATCTCCTTTTTCAGATTCATCTAAATTTTATTGTTCAATGAAAAAGTGAGAAAGCAAGGTGAATTACTGGTATTCACATTATATTATTAGTCTGATGCTCTGAGACAGATTTATTTTATCCTCTTACTTTCTTGTAAAAATATTTAGGTGGGTTAACCTTCCTGTACTCAATTAGCAAGACAAGAGGAAAAAAAAAGTTTCCCTTTTTTTTTTTTTTTTTTTTTTTTGCTGTAAGGTAAGTCCACAGAAAAAAATGCAAAATAAATCAACAGCTTTTCATAATAATGTCCTCTCTCAAATATCCTTCACTGTGAACCGTTGTTGTTGCTATCTGTGATTACCAGGAATAAATTTCATAGAGTTTACTTTTATTTCTCAAATGTATTGGTCTTTATGGTGGGTATATAATACTAACAACAGAAGCAACAATAATTACATTGCATTTGTGCAAAACTTTTAATTTCAAATATTTTACATTTACCATCTCATACTACCCTTTAAAATTCTACTAATATCATTTACACAAAATAACCAATATTAGACCTAGCCTAAAAGAATGCATCCAAGTCAATCCTATTAAAGAGGTGCAGAGTGTAAGGTTAGGAACCATGCACATATTTCAGAAATCCTTTATTGAGGATTATATCCAGACGAAATCATTTTTACCATTACTTTTTAGGTATCAAAGTCCTTTACAGGCAAAGCTTTCCTACCACGGTTACCACAAGCCTGTCTACGAGAAAACTCTTTCTCTAGGCCTCCTGTGTGAAATCTCATTCATATAAATTATTTGTCCAAAAATATAAAATCCAGAACATTTAAAGGTGAAAACCTTTAAATCGATGGTATTTTACTCCAAAACTATGACTAGGTCTGTAAAAGCAAAACCAAATATTCCTCAAAGATACATTTCAGTAGTAGTAAAGTGGGCTAATCTATAAAGCATATGTTCTATTTTAAAAGGATGTGGTTGTTGGCAAAAAAGAACACAGAAATCCACTTTTCAGTTGTTTCTATGCATATGACTCACGTTAACAAGATACCACTACTTGAAACGTCTTCTTTCTACTTTGGAGATAGTCTTAAAACAATTGCTTAGGGAACATAAATGATTTTTCCCAAATAATATAATGATTAATTAAATGACATCATATTTGGGATGTCTGATTATTCTCAACGGTATTTACACGGAATTTCAGTGGTGGACAACTTAACTTCTGTTCTGCTGGGATGAGCCAGGAAGCCTTCTTGCCTCATATAAATGGAGTGGCAGCTAGGCACTTCTGAAAGAGGAAACAATATTGGTCAAAAAGAGTCTAGAGCTGAAACGCTGCGGTTATCAATGGACAGGGTGCAGACAGAGAAGATACAGAAACGGACACAGGTTCCAATGTGGGGAACATGTCAACATATAATCAACATTTCAGGCAGGGCCCACACATGAAATGAAAGAATGAAGAGTATATATCTTGGTGAATGCTGATTCTCTTGAATAGGAAGGTGAATTCAAAGTTTTACCCAAATAAACCTTGCTAAAGGTCAGCTCAAACAGCAACCCACATGAATGTGATGGTGTCCTTGAAACAGGGTCACAAGTTTTAAATATGCATCAGGACATTTAGCAAATAAATTTGTATAATCCCATAGCATTCTATGAATATAGCAACATTGGAAATATTTAGAAGCTTTCAAGTTGAAAATACTGTAAAATGTATTATCAAAAGTTTTATTATGCTATTATACTATGCCTTCTTCATATGAAGTATTATGAAGCATATAATTCTGACCATATAAAAGACAGAGTTAACACTGTTTCCTGATATCTGCATTTATAATAGGGTGGCAGTATAGTTAATCTTTTGGGTTAGCAAATAGTTAGCAATCCATTTTAGCCCAACTTCTTAACCCATGGTACTTCAAATTAATTTTTAATGCTATTTTGATTTATTCCCAGACATAAGGTCCCTTAAAGCAGCTGGGACTGGAAGGGACAGTGTTAATAACTCTGCCATCAGCTCAGCAGCTGCTTTGAGGCAAGCATTTCGTTGAACTAATGTTGACACCCTGCCACAAAATACTTTTATTGACTGCTGCACACCTGGATTGTGGCTATAAAAACAGCTGGCTGACTCTGGAGGCAGCCAGAGGAAAACAGATAGGCTAAACTCTATTACATATAAGTGTGACTAAATGCAGTCTTTCCTTCCCAGAGTGGGAGAAAAGGAGGGAGAAAGGAAGTGAAAACATTTCTGAGAAATTCACTATTTAATGTCAAAGAACACCTTATAAAAGTGTTTTAACATATGACGAAATTAGCATAACCCTGGAAAACTAGATATTTGACATCAAATTTGAGATCTGATGGATAATTTCACTAATACCATCTCTATTCAAATGGCTGATTTGTTTATTGCTATATTTACTTCATAACATTCTTAATAAATTCTAATCTATGATATTTAAGATATACTGATTTAAAATTCATAATAAATTAATAACATATAATAAGGTTAATGCCAGAATCTCCATTACACTTCCAAAGGCCCAACTTGTGAACTCAAAAAAGCAATGGATGGCAATTTAGAAATATATGGAATACGACTGTGTTTTTGCCAACTCCTGTTACTATTTATACTCTAGTGTAAATAAAATTAACATCTAGCTCTTAAAATGGATACACTTGGCTAGCATTGTTTAAATCTGGTCTATACTTAAAATTGGTGTCCTTCATACAGTCCAGAGAAGCCTGAAAAAACATGGCTAAGGGGAGATTATCCCCATAAAGTAAGTAAAGTCATGTTATCCTTAAGTGATATCAGTTAATTTATGACTATCAGAGTGGGTCAGACTCTAATCAAATTGTAGAAACATTTCCAAAGTGATTATTCAATCAAATGACTAACATGGTTAATTAGGAGCCATAAACATTGCTCTGAAGTTCATCAAAGTAATGACTTGCCCAGAAAAATTACTGCTAATTAAATTGCCTGCTGCTTTCATTTCTACCTTATCTAATAAAAAATCCAACCAATGAAGTTTGGCATTACATTTTAACTTTTGTTAAATGCTTGACTATGATCCAAACTAGCTAAGCGGCGACTTCAAAGGCAAATGTTTTGTGGCAGAGGAAGAGGCATTGCATATGCATTCAGTTCTGTTTCTTCACGAATAAAATGTGCAAAGTTCAACAACAGTAACATGCTGTAGTTTAACTCATGCAAAAATATTAAGATGACAGCATATTCACACTGTCCTATTATGCATCCACAGATTATAGTTTAAGGATCATTAGTACAAGTACAGCACAATGGTTATAAACAGGCACCTTGTCATCTGATAGAACTGATTTTGAATCTCAGTTCTGACATTGCATGGGAGTATGACATTTTGTTGTTATTTAACATCTCTAACTCCCAACTTCCTCATCTGTAAAATGGGAATAATAATAATGACTTCCTTAAAAGGGTTGTTGGGAGGACCATGTGGAGTAAGTTATGTGCAATATTTTGCACAGTATCTGCACACTGTAAGAATTCACCATATGGGACTTACTTTTAATAACACTATTTTTAAGTGATCCTCACAAGCATTTAAACTGAGTACTTTAACCACAGTACTTAAAACTAAAAATAATTATATATCTAAATAAGTTACATTTGTTATCTTACTCTGCTGTTCTTAAATTATATGA
Source organism: Gorilla gorilla gorilla (assembly GCF_029281585.2). NCBI lineage: Eukaryota > Metazoa > Chordata > Mammalia > Primates > Hominidae > Gorilla > Gorilla gorilla. The sequence goes on from NC_073230.2 coordinate 21,358,110, forward strand.
GATGACTGATTTGTTGATTATTAGTGTATCTATTTTGGAATATTTTTCACAAATCTATCTATTAATCTATGATATCTAAAATACAATAAAATTCATTATAAACTTATAAGGTTTAAGCCAGACTCTCCAGTGGATGCTTTAACTATCTGGGGGTACCTCTTTTTTTTTTTTTTTTTTTTTTTGAGACAGAGTCTCGCTCTGTCGCCCAGGCTGGAGTGCAGTGGCGCGATCTCAGCTCACTGCAAGCTCCGCCTCCCGGCTCAGGCCATTCTCCTGCCTCAGCCTCCTGAGTAGCTGGGACTACAGGCTCCCGCCAGCATGCCTGGCTAATTTTTTGTATTTTTAGTAGAGACGGGGTTTCACCATGTTGACCAGGCTGGTCTCGAACTCCTGACCTCAAGTGATCCACCCGCCTCGGCCTCCCAAAGTGCTGGGATTACAGGCGTGAGTCACCGCGCCCGGCCGGGGGTACCTCTTTTGAGCTTCTTTTTACAGTATTACCCCCTCATGTTAGCTCCTAAAGGGCTCTGGTTTTAAAAGTTTTAAATTAAATCTAAAAATTAAATTATGTAAATTTAATTTAGGACAAAGAATTTTGTTTCAAAACTTGTGGATCAAAGAGCTCTATGACATATTAGTACTGGCCAAATCAGCTTACAGAAATTAAACTGCCTATAATTTGTTACAGATGAGTTCATGGTGATGAAAGCTGATCTAACATGTTGTAAAAATCCAAAGCAACAAAGCGCCGTTGTCATTTTAATGCACTAATCAATGTAGCGGAAGTTAAGAAGAATAATAAACTAACACCCCAAACTATCTAATTTGATTAGTTTTCACGTTTAGTAACATCAGTAAAGTTCTCTTCAAATTAAAATACGCAGACGAGAAACTAAAAAAAAAAAAAAAAGTTACCTTCTTCTCTGTCTCTTGATTTGCATTTTCAAGCTATGCTGGGAAACATAATATTGATTTGGGAAGCTTTACCAAAGGTTTGACCACAAAGTGCAGTTTTGAATTTGCACATTTAAAATTGCTAGGCACTCTCTGATTTGCATATCTGCTGCCTCTATAGTAGAATGGAGGCTCTCCTTTAGGGCAGAGTTTGCTTAAAATTTCAAGGATCTACATCAGGCCACCGCAAAGAGAAAAGATTTGCCACAGTTGTCTGAAATATCTGTACAGAGGTGGCTGAAATTGCTCTGCTATCAAATAGTGTGTAAATGTGGAATTATAACATATTATAACCTCTAAATAAGGGAGAAAAACAAGTCTTTTTCATTTGATGCTTTTGGTTAAATTCTTCTAGCAATAACGACTGTATAACTTAATTAAGCATTTGAATCTCTTAGAGTAAATGAGAAATCTCAGTAAAATATAAATATGTTTGATGTTGTATTTTAATGTGGTTTTGCTTTCCTATAAGTATATAGTGCAAAGCTGGATTGATTATACACTTGACTAACTCCTTGTGGAGGTGATATGACAAAATCAAGTGCACATAAACTTGTCTATAGTATATTGATGATTTCTAAAACTTGGCGCATAAAATATCCAGAGCCAAAATGTGTATGTAAACACATACCTGAAATTATCATATACTCAGTAAAAAATGTGTGTATCAATGCATACCTAGGAGTTTCAACTAGTTTTTCAAAAACATTTTTCTATTACGTAAAAAATACTGAGTTGTATTAAGAATTAATATCACCAATCTCATTCAAGAAAGATGAGCATAGTGACAGATCTTGCCAATATTTTATCTCTTTTAAACTTAATACTTCACTAGATTTTTTGTTTGCTTACTTCTTCTCATTTGCTGGTAAGCTCATAGTTTATGTTTAAAATCCAAAGGTTTACAAGGGTGCATAAATAACCTGAGTTTTATGCAGATGTGTTTAAATGCAAAGCCGTCACATATATGCCATACTTTTAGCCTGCTTTTCCAATTGTCACATGTCAAATTGAGTGTAGTCAATTGAGAAAACTTATTTCATAAAGTTTCCTAGAATGAATGATAATGGAAATAAATTTTTTTTACTTTTACCGCATGACCACTCTATTGCAGAACAAGTCTAAAAGTAATTATCTTCCAAAATAAGGACATATATATCTGAATTCATGTGAGAATGATAGCAAAAAAGTCAAGTTTTATAAGACCTATTTGCTGCTCATTAGGAAGCTCAATGTGAATATAACATCTTAGTTACTAAACTTGATGTGAATGTAACATCTTAGTTACTGAACTGGATGTGAATGTAACATCTTAGTTACTAAACTTGACGTGAATGTAACATCTTAGTTACTAAACTTGATGTGAATGTAACATCTTAGTTACTGAACTGGATGTGAATGTAACATCTTAGTTACTGAACTTCACATGAATGTAACATCTTAGTTACTGAACCTCATGTGAAGAAGGCAGCAAAGCTGGAGAAATCCTGACAAGGGAGTGATGAATTTAGTATTACCTCACTCACACTTAGATGGGATCTTTCTCTTTAGGGTTTTAAGTAAACTGTGAATATAAATAATGTAAAATCTGCAGAGATACTTACTTCACAATAGCGCAGATGTACTGAATCTACTATTGACTGAGTATAGGGGGAGAACTATGTTAATTTTTAGATGGTTTTAATATGCTTGTAATAGCATTTGCAAAATCTTAAAAAAAAGAGAGAAAAGTAGAGGTCAGACGTGGTGGCTCACGTCTGTAATCCTAGCACTTTGGGAGGCCAAGGTGGGCGGATCGCCTGAGGTCAGGGGTTCGAGACCACCCTAGCCAACATGGTGAAAACCTGTCTCTACTAAAAACACAAAATTTAGCTGGGCATGGTGGTGCGTGCCTGTCATCCCAGCTACTCGGGAGGCTGCGGCAGGAGAATCGCTTGAACCCAGGAGCTGGAGGTTTCAGTAAGCCGAGGTCGTGCCACTGCACTCCAGCTGTGACAGAGTGAGACTCCATCTCAAAAAAAGAGTAGGCTGTGCACAGTAGCTCATGCATGCAATCTTGGCACTTTGGGAGGCCGAGGTGGGAGGATTGATTGAGCCCAGGAGTTCAAGACCAGCCTGGGAAATATGGTGAAACCCCATCTCTACCAAAAATACTTGAAAAGTTAGCTGGATGTGGTGGCACACACCTGTAGTGCCAGCTACTCAAGAGGCTAAGATGGGAGGATGGTTTGAGCGTAGGAGGCAGAGGTTGCAGTGAGCCCAGATCATACTACTGCACTCCAACCTAGGCAACAGAGCCAGACCTTGTCCCAAAAAAAAAAAAAAAAAAAGTAAAAGTAAAGTAAAGAAAGAAAAAGTAAAAGTAAAATAAGTAAATAATGCAGTTATCACAGTTATCTGAATTTATGTGCTTTTGAAAGTTTAAGGCTACATGGCAAAAAATAACAGTATAGAATTTTATGTACACAATTATAAACTTCTCTTGTAAGCACCTGGTTTTCTTTTGGACAATACCCCACACAAATAATGACCAGATCCAAACAACATTAGATTATATGATCTACTAGGCTCACACTATTACAAGTTTTACAAGCCTGTGATAGTCTTACTAAGCTGAAATTTTAAAATAAAGTTGAAGTGATAGAAAACATAGACACAACTGTAACTTTGAGTATTTATTTATTTATTTATTTATTTTGAGATGGAGTTTCGCTCTTGTTGCCCAGGCTGGAGTGTAATGGTGCGATCTCAGCTCACTGCAACCTCTGCCTCCAGGGTTCAAGTGATCCTCCCGCCTCAGCCTCCCTAGTAGCTGGGATTACAGGCATGCACCACCATGCCCTGCTAATTTTGTACTTTTAGTAGAGACAGGGTTTCACTATCTTAAGTCAGGCTGGTTTTGAACTCCTGACCTCAGGTGATCTGCCGCCTTGGCCTCCCAAAGTACTGGGGTTACAGGGGTGAGCCATCGCGCCTGACCAACTTTGAGTATTTATTTCATACTACCATACTCTGACAATTAACAGAGGTTTAAAAGAAAATATGAGACCGGGCGCGGTGGCTCACACCTGTAATCCCAGAACTTTGGGAGGCCGAGGTGGGTGGATCATGAGGTCAGGAGATCGAGACCATCCTGGCTAACACGGTGAAACCCCGTCTCTACTGAAAACACAAAAAATTAGCCGGGCGTGGTGGCGGGCGCCAGTAGTCCCAGCTACTCGGGAGGCTGAGGCAGGAGAATGGCGTGAACCCGGGAGGCGGAGCTTGCAGTGTGCCGAGATCACACCACTGCACTCCAGCCTGGGAGGCTGAGTGAGACTCTGTCTCAGAAAAAAAAAAAGAAAAAGAAAAAGAAAATATGATACAGGATGCCATTAGCTGCCAAAATGGGCCACACAAAATTCTGAAGAGATAGTGGTTTTAATGTGGAATTTCAATGCTAAATTTCTCTCTTGCTGGAATCTACATGATTTGAAAAAAAATATACCATGAACAGTTTTGTCCTCTTGTTTTCACCTCTCCTTGGATCACCACAATATTCAGATAACTTTTTCTATTTGCTTTGAATATGAATAATACTAGTAAGAAGTTCAGCAAGACTGTTTCTCTTGCTGGACTAGCACAATATGATTGTTTTAAGAGTATTGTCTCTCTTATTTTATCTTATCCTCTAGCCCCAAATACTGTACTTTAAATTATTAGAAATAATAATGGCATCTTAATAAAGGACTAGCAGTCTTTGAAGAAGTATCTAGTCAAAATAAAATCATGTCAATGGAAATCCTTTATTATTGCCTGCACCCCTATTATGTGCTAGAAACGGTATCAGTGACTTTATAAACATAACCATATTTACCTGTTACAAAAACACTAAAAGATGAGAGTTATTTGCCCTTTTATAAATGAGGAAACTGGAGGCATAAGGGGTTACAAAACATGCTCAATATGACACAAATCGTAAATGGATGTCAGGCCCAGGATTTAGTATAATATTTCCAGTGTCATACTAAGTGAGTGGTTTTATTTTTTAATACTAAGAAAAACAGATGGAGCAGTGAAATGTACAGACCCACATACTAAAAAAAAAATTACCAGAACGGAGAGTTGAAAAATACTTTTAAAGAGAATAGTTAAATGAATCACAATAACACATGCTTGTTGTTCTTTTGTTTTTGTTTTTTTTTGATACTTTTCATATTTATCTTTGAATTACTCTCCTGTAAAATTTTCCAGATTGTTAGAAACAACTAAATAGAAACCATACACACACACACACACACACACACACACAAAATAAGAACAATAACCATCCATTTAATCTGATAAAAATTCCATGAAAATTTTTTCAAGTTGTTCATATCCTAGTTGGAAATGTTTTATGAAATAAAATGTCTCTTTTCCTCAAACCTATTAGTTAACTCATTTAAGTATAGAAATCATTTAAGTGTAAAAATTCTAAAACTATATTCAAAACCTAAAAACATATACTTAGTTATGTAAACACTTTAAAAAATGTTATATGTTCCCTTCTTTTGTTCACATTCATGAAACAGACAAAAACACACAAAGACACACACAGAGAGAGAGAGAGAGAGAGAAGAGAAATCCAAACATGTATCTTTAAACTGTCTCATTTAATTTCAAATCTCAGTTCCACTTATAAAAACAGTTGTATGTTCACTTTACCCACTTGAAATAAGCAGTTCTGGGCCTAAATATCCTGGTTGTTTTATTTAAAAAGAAACTAAAAGCCCCACACTATAAAAGCACACTCCACCCCCTTCTAATTGCCTTTTTCCAAGCTAGTACAACTCACAAGCAGATTATCCATCCCTTCCCCCTTTCCTGCCTGTAAAATCCAAGTTAGACAAACACTGTGGGGCTGAAATGACATATCTGAATGGAATTCAGACCCACCAGTTCCTGTTTATGTTTCTGATTTGAGAATGTTGTCTTCTCATTCACTATACATTAGGAACACTGCAAGGCCATAAATAGTGTCAGGTTACTTGCAAGCAGGACCAATGAGCATTAATCATTACTTCCAGTCAACTGGCATAAGCAGCAGCTGATGGAACACTACACCCTTCAGCTCTGTATAAATGGACATTCCAGAGAGAGTGAGAGTGTGTGTGTGTGTGTGTGTGTGTGTTTCCTTTCAGTCTCCATTTTATGAATGAAACTCCAGGCTCTATAGCGTCCATTCATGTAAGAGAAATGCTTACAGGGCTCTGCCCCTAGGGATCAATCAGTCATGGGTAAAACTGGTATGATTGGTTTAAGACAGCCTTCAGCCTTCCATTACTGCCTTAAAATGCAGTCCCTGTCCATTTGGCCTGTGTTAATGCATAAAGAGTAAATCCAGACTGTAGTCTCAATTCTCAAATCAAATCACTAGAGCCAATGCCACTTACTGTAACTGTAGATTTAGAGCATATTTAAGTATTTCTTAGAAAAACTGATATAGTGGGCCAGAGTACTGATTTGGGAGATTTGAAATTTTAACTCCAAAAGAAATGAGGAAAACTCATATGAGACATGCTAAGCAATAAAAGGCAAAGTCAAATTGTGAGGCCGATCTATGACCTCTATTGCAATAACAAAATCAATTAGGAAGACATCACTGTCACTTTTCATGACTGAAGCACCTAAAAATCAGAGATTAAGTGATCTACTAGTCCACAGATCACTGGCTGTGTAAAAGAAAATTATCTTTGGATATTGAGAAAGAGCTAAGATGTTAACATTTTCTGAAGGTTCAATAGCTCATTCTTTAAAGTTCCCAAGTGATCCTACACTTGAATTTCTTTGAGCAATAGTTTTAGAGTTAGGAGGGAAAAAATGAGCTGCCATGTTTCAGGAGAAAATGTAGCCATAAGCAAATGATGTTTTGTAATGGAATAAGGCCACGGTTTGGCCTTTGGAAGTGTTACATATCAAGCACAAAAGGCCAAAGTTCATGGAATCATAATCATTGCTGCACTGGAAATTACTAAAGATGGCAATATTTAAAAATATCCAGAGTTTTTAGGGAGAGGAAGCAATATATGAGCAATTATGGAAATACTTTTTGAAGAGTCAATCTTATCCTGAATAGTATTAAATATGGAATGGGTTTTATCAGCCATTTGTACTTTGTTCCTTGACTCCAAAGGGGAAAAAACACTTTTTTCTTTCAGTGACCTGAAGCCATATGAGAAAAAAGTTGCAGTAAACAGTCCCTGTGTATATCTCTAAACCACTGATCAACAGATCCTTACGATGCCTACAGAAAAGGAAGAGGATAAACAGAAAAATTGCCCAGTCTTTGGTTTTAAACCTGGGAAGGATTATTTATTATGGCATTATGACAAATATTTAACCTCCAATTTCTAATATCTGATTAATACAGTTATACAGAATAAATAAATTTATGGCCATATGTTAGAGCTCAAAACCAAAATACTTAACATAGGCAGGTGGGAGATGAACCCACCATTCAGAAAAAATATGGGACAGAGGAAAATCACCAAAGAGTGAACGTATACCGAATTATTAATTTATTGCTAACTTTTTTTCCAGGGCTTTAAAAATATTCAATATTTTCTAAGGAATTACTCTTTAAGGTGGTTCAAAAATATGTAAATAAAAATGACAAACTGAAGATGAATATCTTCAAATGTAATATTTCATATTTAAAATAATTGTAATATGTTGTCTAACTTCCATTATTCAATATATTTAAAGTCTGATCAACGTAATACATGAATTACAAATTTATAATTATTAGGGGCTGGATATAAAATTCATAATAGATTGATTTGAGAAGTATATGCATTATCTATATTGAAATAATTTGTTTAGGTGTTCAGAGTTTTAGATATTGTGGTTTTTATAATTCTAGGCCTTCTATAACTACATAAGAGGGAGGCGGGCCTTGAGACAGACTGTTGTGGTTGCTGAGAAGAGAAGAAGGCATACATTTGTAACAACTTGGTGACTCTTCCATACTTTCAAAGGGAATATGAATAGAAAAATACTATTCTACTTCCTTTCCTCCTTAGCTGCCTAATTAGAATCCCAGCAATAATACAATTTTTAAAAAATAACTAAGATAAAATAATGTCTTCAATGTGAAGACACTGAATAGTAAGTGACATTGGAATGTTCAGACAGTGGTGGCATGCACCTGTAATCCCAACTACAGTGAGGCTGAGGAGGGAGAATTGCTTGAGGCCAAGAGTTAGCAACTCACCTGGGCAAGACAGCGAAACCCTATCTCTTTAAAACACATCAGCCAAAACAAAACAAGACACACACACATAGAATGTTCAAGAGGGAGAAATTATTGATCATGGGCTTTCCATTTTGGAAATAATGAAGCCTGCTAGTTTATGGTAAGCCTTGAATATTCAAAATAAATATCAGTTACCTTTATTTCTACTCCCTGTGTTCCATCTGAGTTTAATTAGTGTCTTTCAACAGCTTTTCTTTTTGTAATCACTGCATACTTTCTGTTTCCTGGATAATGTTTTTGGTTGTTTATGTGTGCCCCAATTGTTCAGAAAGGATGAAAGAAAAGTGTATTGGAAAATATGTATGAGGTTAGTTTCCCTAGAACACGTTATCTCATCTTGTAAGTAAATAGCAATAAATTGTTTTTTAAGGTAAAATATCCTGATGACACAATTTCTGAGATATTGCTAGATGAGTAGTAGTAATAAATGCAATAGTATAGTTTAGAAATAAATGACTGGGATATTTTAGCCCTCTGAATGTTGTTATTTTTTTCTTAAGTTTTGTGCAAGTTTAGTCAGTTGATTGAGGCTCTGACACATCATCTCCAAACCTATAAAACACTACACATTTATATTTTTATATGGATGCAGAAAATAACCATGTTGTTCTTGCTCCATTACCCAATTATTTAATCCTACAACTTTCACTTTCAAACCATATTATAAACTCTGCAAGGGGAAGCCCAAGCAATGCTTACTACTACAGGCAGCATTAGGAATTACTTCACTACTTTTCCTACTATTTGATTAGGATGAGTATCCACCAACACAGCAAAACATAGAATAACATTCACAGTATAAAAACATCCTCTCTTGCCATTTTAGAAACCCAAGAGTATTTAAATTTCTTGATTAAAGTGCCAGCTTGGGCCTATGTGAATAGCAGATAGATTTGTCAGCTCTGACAGATGAAAGTTAAACATATTCCAGTTTTAACATATTTAACATAAGGTAAATATTTTTTCAGTATTTATTTCATCATTTTTCTGCCTACACATAATTTTTCGATGTGCTAAGGACAGATAACCGTTCTCTAAATTTACAGGCTTTTCTACTGGCTTTTGTCAAAGCCCTAGTAGGGTAATAAGGAAGTATATGAGGAGCCTGGGAGGGGTTGTTGGGGTGAATAATGGATGGATTTTAAATGAAGAATGGGCCAGGCACGGTGGCTCACACCTGTTATCCCAGCATTTTGGGAGGCTGAGGCAGGCGGATCACCTAAGGTCGGAAGTTTGAGACCAGCATGACCAACACGGAGAAACTCCGTCTCTACTAAAAATACAAAATTAGCCGGGCATGGTGGTGGCGCACGCCTGTGATCCCAGCTACTCAGGAGGCTGAGGCAGGAGAATCATTTGAATCAGGGAGGCGGAGGTTGTGGTGAGCTGAGATCGTGCCATTGTACTCCAGCTGGGGCAACAAGAGTGAAACTCTGTCTCAAAAAAAAATTAATAAAATAAAATAAAATAAAATGAAGAATGGAAAAAGCACCCTATTCCTCAACAACAGCTTTCTTTACATCGGTTTGAGATTCCTGTAGTCCCTCATAGGCTTACTTGTGAAAAATGGATTCAGCTGACAACGGTCTGAAAAGCACAGCTTAAGGTGAAGTGTAAGCCACTGAGCCATCAAGGGCATTAAGAAAGAAAGAGTGAGGTCCAATGAGAAGACTCAAACTCTGTGTTCATGCAATCAAGGACTTAGAGCTTGGAAGGGCCATTAATTAGCCACTTTTTCTTCTCATTATTTTTCAGTCTTTTTCAAAGGAGCTATTACAAAAGATCACTTCTTTGATAATCTCAGTTCTTAAGAATGCTCGTGGTATATTTTTTACAAGAAAGCAGAATGCATCTTCATCATGTATATCATTGAATTGCTCTATTTTTCTACCTCACTACGGTGAACACCTAACATTTAGAGTAAAATGTGGGCACTATTTAATGTGAAATGTGCTCCTCCCAAATTAGTGAAAGCACACCACCTATCTTCAAGCAGATGCCCTGGATCATGAAGATCCTTCGAAAACCATACAAAAACTCAGTATTTCCCTCTAATCTGAACAATTATGTAGAAAGACAAATCATGAACTCTTCACTAAACTAAGAATTAGAAAATCCTAATTTTAGTTTTGGCTGCTTCACAATATATCTGTAACTGATGGTAAGTTACTTCATTTGGATGAACCTCAGATATTTATCTGTAAAATTTGGGTGTGGAGAAGAAGTTTGAAGTAGGTGAACTTCAAGAGCTTTCATGATAAAAGGATTTAGAATTCTATGAAACATTTATTTGTGTCAACTTCCCAATTTAAAATAGCACGAACAACATTTGCTGCCAAAGAGTTACGTGCCTCCAAATTGAAAAAAGGCCTCATGAGTAGCAGCAGGAGTGGCCTTAAGAAACACAACTTAAAAATGCAAAAACCGTTTCTTCGGCAAACATATGATGTTGAGTTCTCACCCCTACCCTCTGCTTTTATTTCCTGCTCTCTCTAAGCTCAAAGTATGTAGCATTGTCCTTTATTTTCCTATTTTAGCTATCTTCCTCTTGCCTTTGAAAGTTCTTCTTTCCCTCTCTTCATTCCCTACTCTGATTAAGTTGCTCCACCACATGGCCGAGAAGCATTGTTTAAACCTATTAGGATAACAGAATAGGTCTTAAGGGCTAAAAACACCTTATTAATGTACATTACTCCTCCAACCAACTACTGGGTTAAGATTTTTAATACACTACAATGTGCAAAGGAATAAAACCCTAATGGTAGCATTGCAAGCACTGTGCAAAGTGAACATGAATCTCACTAAGTAAGGCATTATTTTCCCTCCCTCCTCTAAGGCACTACTAGACACAAACCAATAGAAAGTTATTTATGCTTACAATGTATGAGACTAAACATCCTTTACTTGTTTTCACTTATAGGACTGACGTAATGAGTTTGGACACTTCTCTTCTTCAACTATAAATTAATTGATTTTTTTTTTTTTTTTTGAGACAGAGTCTCGCTCTGTTGCCCAGGCTGGAGTGCGGTGGCGCGATCTCAGCTCACTGCAAGCTACACCTCCCTGGTTCACACCATTCTCCTGCCTCAGCCTCCCGAGTAGCTGGGACTACAGGGGCCCGCCACTGCGCCCGGCTAATTTTTTGTATTTTTTTTTTAGTAGAGACGGGGTTTCACCGTGGTCTTGATCTCCTGACCTCGTGATCTGCCCACCTTGCCCTCCTAAAGTGCTGGGATTACAGGCATGAGCCACCGCGCCTGGCCCGATTGATTTTTTTTTTAAATACTCATTCTGTTTGATTAGGAAAGCAGCACATAAGCATTGTTAAAATATAAAATATTAATACTTCACAGATACAAAATATCACCTATAATATCACCACCTATATATAGCCAAGGTATTTCTGTACTGGCTCTTAATTTGCATGAGTTATGCCTTGCATACTTTTAAAAACTCAGTAGTCTCATTTCATTAAATATTTTTCAAAAATCTGACTTCTAATGGCTGCATAATATTTCTTTTACAAGTACCCATAACTTACTTTACCATTCACCTATTATATATTTTTAATATTTTGCTTTCTGTCTCTCTCAAACATTCACTATGCATCTTTCACTATTTCTTAGAATAAATTCCTGAGAGTGAAATTACCATGTGAACATTGTGTGCTGATATTCTCTAAAGTCAAAGTTTAGTTTCATGTGCTCACTACCCCCTAAAAAAATCTACTGTAAGATATCAAAAAGTAAAATAAAATGAAACAAAAAAAGCAAAATATCAACCAACTAACACATTCAGCTCTAATAAAATATATTGCTATAAACATCTAAAATATTTGCGTCACTGGACATTCTGAATTTGCAAAACCTTATATGTGGTCATGAAAATGGGAAAACAGTCTTGACTCTTAGAAAATACGATACTTTCTACGGGAATCTCCATGAGGCACTCCAGATGAAGCACTCAATGTGTATTTAACACTTCTTTTGTGGGCATTTGACCATAAGGGCATGAAAAAAAATATCATGTTGGGTTTAGAAAAAAACAACCAACCAACAACAACAAAAAATGTGTACTGCTTTATGCAGCATAATAGGCTAGAGAAGAGAAGGAAAGGGACAATAATAGATGGATTGGACTGGATCTTTTAGAACCTAGTATCATGATACAATCATGATCATACTGTACTGGTTCATTAAACTGGCCCTAAATATCTATTTCTTGTTTCCTCACTGTCTTCTGATTGAAGTTTTTTTCTTTTCTCCTGAATAAAAATTTATACTCTACTAACATAGTATTTTGCATTTTTTTATCTTAAATATTAGGCAGTTGAAATTGCATTCCTGTAATTATAATTACAACTAATAGACCTTCCATTTCCCATGTCATAATTAACGTCAGGCTTTATTAGAGCACAATCATAAGCTACCTTTTCCCTTACGAGGCTTCTTTTATTTTCACAACATTTATGGTGTATAGAATTAAGCAATAAAGAGTTCTAAAGGTCTTCCGTAAGAACAGCCTTTGGATCATAGATGCTGAGTTAACTGACTTAGAAAATGCTTTTTACGGCAGGGCGCAGTGGCTCATGCCTGTAATCCCAGCACTTTGGGAGGCTGAGGCTGGCAGATCACTGGAGGTCAGGCGTTTGAGACCAGCCTAGCCAACATGATGAACCCCTGTCTCTAATTTAAAACATAGAAAAATCAGCTGGGCATGGTGGCACATGCCTGTAGTCCCAGCTACTCGGGAGGCTAAGGCAGGAGAACTGCTTGAACCTGGGAGGTGGAGGTTGCAGTGAGCCGAAATCACACCACTGCACTCCAGCCTGGGCGACAGGATGAAACTACATCTCAAAATACAAATACAAATAAAGAAAATGCTTTTTACATTGTTTTTAAACCACATATAAATCTATGTGCTTCCTAATGTGCTATTTGTTCAACACCAATAGGTGAAAAAAGAAATCACTGATTCAGTGATAAATGCATTAGATTTCCTCAAAGGTTATTAAGTGTACCTTCAGCAAGGATGAAAAAATTAATGACAACCAAACAAAATATCTACGAATCATATTTGTTGATTGCAATGTATGACATATACATATGTGTCAACTTAACTGCAGCAATTTCGTGGCAAGTAAAATACATTTTGATACCCACAGATTAAGTTTTCATAGGCCCTGGTTATGGGGTTACTATATTTATTTTAAATCCTGTCAGAAAGATATAATTTTACCATTTAACTATTCAAGCAAAACACAACTGTATCCTACTGGCAATATTGAAATTAGAACTCAAAGGCGGTATACAACTTTGGTAATTTTAAATATAATTTAAAAGGGAGAATGCAATATAAAATTAACAGCTTTTTAGGTAAGAATTTTACAAGTAATCCGCAAGACATGGCATACTTAACTTACAAAAGAGATGCCATACATACCTTCGACAAACGATGCTGGACTATGTTTTGAAGATTATATATGACTCAATCTGTGCTTTTGAGGGTCAAATAGTGACTGGCTCTGAAGTCCATATTATGTATGAATGTAATTCTTACAGCACAAGATGCTGTATTTCGCCCTTATTAGAATTTTAAAATCTCTTTTCCATTAGGTTCACATCTTCTTAAGAAAAGTTATACATTCTCAATACCACACTACATATAACTGTATATACAATATAAATATGAGGAGAAGATATACAGGGAGCAATCACAGAATCAAGAAAACAGTTTCAGGCTGGGCGTGGTGGCTCACGCTTGTAATCCTAGCACTTTGGCAGGCCGAGGCGGGCAGATCACTAGGTCAAGAGATTGAGACCAGCCTGACCAACATGGAGAAACCCTGTCTCTACTAAAAATACAAAATTAGCCAGGCATGGTGGCGCATGCCTGTAATCCCAGCTACTCTGGAGGCTGAGGCAGGAGAATCGCTTGAACCTGGGAGACGGAGGTTGCGGTGAGCCGAGATCGTGCCACTGCACTCCAGCCTGGCAACAGAGCGAGACTCCATCTCAAAAAAAAAAGAGGAGTTTCAATGTTGCTCTTTTTAGTATTATACATATAAAAACATTTCTAGGCAGGGCATGGTGGCTCACACCAGTAATCCCAGCATTTTGGGAGGCCAAGGCGGCCCAATCACCAGAGGTCAGGAGTTTGAGACCAGCCTGGACAACATGGTGAAACCCCGTCTCTACTAAAACTACAAAAATCAGCCGGGTGTGGTGGTGGGTGCCTGTAATCCCAGTTACTCGGGAGGCTGAGGCAGGAGAATTGCTCGGACCCGGGGGGCGGAGGTTGCAGTGAGCTGAGAATACACCACTGCACTCAAGCCTGGGTGACAGAGCGAGACTCCGTCTCAAAAAAAATTCATTTCTAGAGCACAAAAAGAAATATTTTAAGTGCTATGCTATACATGTTCTTTGGAATGATTATTTGAGATAATTTATATGATTTCCACATAAAGTTTCTTGAAATCATGATGAATTTTAAAAACTACAACAAATTAAAATGTGGTTTGGGGAATAAGGATAATATCAATTAACAGGATTTGAAATTTACAGAGATAAATGTGTACTATTTATAATAAAGCCCACTGTATTGCAGGGTTCTTAATTAGAGACACCAGTGGATGACACAAAAGGTTCTAAACTGAAACCACAATGGGAATTTCAAGATACTCCCCAAATTACAGTCCCCGGGGCAAAAATTCAAATAAAGACTCTTATACAATCTGTTAAAATTTCTTAAATTATAAATCGGCCAAGCAAACTGATAAATAAGGTGTCTTCTCATCTTTGCAACTGTATACCATAACAACCTCTCAGCCATGTCAAGTTTAGTAGCTGAGGAAGTCTCTAAAATGAGCCTGGAAGAGTATGTGGTATGGAGAGAGCTAGTACCCAGTCTTCAGATCCTGACACACCCGACTTTTTGTCTCTCTTCCTATCCTTGAGCTCAATATTGGGCCACACTGTGAGAGTTTCACACATCAAGATCCATCCTCATGCCTTCACGAACAACTGCCCTTTAGCCACCCTTGAACCTAGCACTATATATAGGAGCAATGTGCTCTGCTTTCAGAAAATAGGGCCTGGGATGAACTTGCTCAGGCCCTGGAAGTAGACTCAAGGCCACTTGGGCAGAGAATTCATAGGTTTTGGGGAGCTTGCATGCTTTCTAGAAGTTGAGGCATGCCTCAAAGGGGCCAATTCCCTTCGTCCTTTGAACCTATTGGCCAGTGTAGAAGGATGACCAGAGGGAGACTTCTAAGTCACAGGGCTCTCTTTTGCAGAGCCTTAAGGGCAGTTCATTATCAAGCAGGTAATCTTATACGCAAACTGGTAACTCAAGACCTGGAGGTAGTTTTCTTTACTCAAGTAGACTGATGATAGAAAAACTCAGCAGAGGACGCAATACTCCCTTCATAAAGAATGCCCAAACTTTATATCCAGACAAAAGGAAATGAAACTGTTCTCAAATATTTCCACGTCCACAACCATCTATTGACCACAGATACAATAATGTTAACAATATTTTACAGGTACATGGTAACCTTATAAACATTAGCTTTTATTTCATAGATTATTTTTCAAAATACCTGAGATGTGTTAAAAACAGATGTCCTGATTTGGCAGATTATAGAAGGAAAAACTCAGCAGGGTTAAGTAATTCTTTTAAAATCTCAAGGTTCAAATATTGGCAAAGTTGGTGGTACTATTTGGAAAAAAATTTTTTTTTGAGACGGAGTCTTATTCTGTCACCCAGGCTAGAGTGCAGTGGCGCAATCTTGGCTCACTGCAACCACCACCTCCTGGGTTCAAGCAACTTTCCTGCCTCAGCCTACCAAGTAGCTGGGACTACATGCACGTGCCAGCATGCCCGGTTAATTTTTTGTGTTTTTAGTACAGACAGGGTTTCACCGTGTTAGCCAGGATGGTCTCAATCTCCTGACCTCGTAATCCGCCCACCTCGGCCTCCCAAAGTGCTGGGATTACAGGCGTGAGCCACCAGACTGGAAAAGATTTTAAACCCTCCCTCCTTTCAGGAAACTCCACTCCCCCACTTGATCCGCTGCTTTGTACTACTTTCTAGCTCACAGAGACAAAGCTAAACTCTACGAATAATCTGTTATTCCCCTCTTAATATGTAAGAATTCTTATTTACGAACACTTAGAATCTTTGCCACCAATAATTTTTTTTTTTTTTTTTTTTTTTTGAGATTTTTGAGACAGAGTCTCTCTCTGTCACCCAGGCTGGAGTGCAGTGGTGCGATCTCGGCTCACTGCAACCTCTGCCTTCCGGGTTCAAGCGATTCTCTTGCCTCAGCCTCCTGAGTAGCTGGGACTACAGGCACGTGCCACCATGCCTGGCTAATTTTTTGTACTTTTAGTAGAGATGGGGTTTCACCATGTTAGCCAGGGTGGCCTCGATCTCCTGACCTCGTGATCCACCGGTCTCAGCCTCCCAAAGTGCTGAGATTACAGGCGTGAGCCACCGCACCGGGACCCCAGTAATTTTTTTTTAAATGTTATAAGCAATATGTGACCTAGTTCAGAAGAATATTACTTTCTGTAAACATTTTTATTAAGTAGCACTGTAGTAGCAAAATAAGAAGAAAAAAAGTGCAGAATTAAGAAAAAAAATTGCAATGTCCCTCTCGAGCTGAGACTGTGCATAATTCTGTAAAGTGTATTTTTCTTTAAACTGGTTTTGTTTCCAGACACTATTTCAACCATCACCTCATGTCAAAATGACCTGATAGTTCAAATCTTTACACGTAGATGAAGTTTCAGTGAAAGGACAAAATCTGAAAGATCTTATTAAAAAATGGTCAGGAGCTACCTAGTCTGATACCAACACTAACCAATGTGACAAGGGAGGTGAAAAAGTGCCTTGAATGTAATTTGCGCAGAGCACAGGCCTACCTGAGTCATATGCAAAATCTCTGGGTTCCTGTTTAATCATCAGAGGAGGGGGAAAGCTTTGGCTGGCCGCACTGCCAACCATGGTGTTGTGTTCATACACTGGGTCGTGGTACTCCTGCTTAAAGCCTTGTGGTGGGAAGGGGATGTTTGGCTCAGACATCTGGCGTTGGTACATAGGACGTCCTTCCCTTGGCATTGTCGGCAAAGGAGGAAAGGAGTTACAGGGTTCAGAAAGCTGGCGGCGAAATCTAGGGAATAAGAGAGTGTGTTTCAGACGAAATGGTAACATGGAACATTCTTTAAAATACGGATACGGTTTTTCATTTCTTAGTGAATGAACATGATACCAGCTGACCTGAAGCGTAAATCTTTAACAAGCATTACATTTTTCTTTCCTGGATTAGTAGCTCTATGTTTTTAATCATATGACTTATATTCCCTTTCTAATCAGTCTTTTGCAGCACTGTTGCAGTATATGAATTAAAGATGTACTTTGAGTAAGGATTGGAGAGCAATGAAAAACTTTGAGGATTTTACACACACACACACACACACACACAACGATTAATGGCTAAAATGCCTAGTCCTAAATCAACTGGATCACTGATAATTTCCACACAAGAGTCTTAAATGATTATATACCAGAAAAAGATCTCAAACTGCATCCTCTATCTTTTAATTCTGTTACCAAACTGATCAATAAACAAAAAACCAACCAAACAAAAACCTGCTGAGGAAGCAAGAGAGGAATGACTTTTTTCTCAAATCAGCAGGACTTTCAATTCCTCAACAATGTCCTAATTAACATTGCGTTCTAGTAAGAAACAAAACTAGGTATTATAAGGACTCAAACCCAAGCTGGTTGTAAAAAGACTACCTCTTTACTGTCAAACAGCAATGCAGACCATATTGGCTTCCAATAGATTCAAATACAGTATCAGGTTGATAAAAATAAGCATAAATGCACAGCTGATCTCCAAAGGTGAAAATAACATATAGTGTTGTATAGGTTTGGGGCAAGTCCCGCTGTTAGGACATGAGGAAGTTCTGAGGCCTCAGCAGAAGGCTAGAAATGAGTCCTATGCCTCTTCGTTCTTGGTTATTCTTTATAACGATTGGCTAATCACATAATCGTTCTGTTCTGTGTTTCTCATCCATAATATCATTGACCCACCACAAAGATGTGGATTAATTAAAGATTTAAAAGTGCTCTAAAAATGCCCCAGGAGTGCTTAAAAATAACCTATAAAACATTTCTATGAGCAAATATAAGCCTATTAACCCCCCCACTAAAAGCATTCCTGAGACTTTAATTTGGAAAGTTAGCATTTAATTTCGGTAATGTTAAATGAAAATAAGGTAAAAGCTAAAGAATGGCAAAGCCATTGCTTTAGCATTTCTAAGAACACTCCATCCTGTGATTTAACTCTAGGCTCACTGGTGGTCATGGAAAGCACTGAACTTCCACCTACACCTGCAGAAAATAAACTTAGAAACTCGGATATTGCAGAGCAGTTAGGCTGACTGGCACTGCATTCATTTCCCTTCTCTTGCTTATTTCATTAGCCAAAAAAAGAAACAGAAATTATCATTAAGAACTGTCAAGGAGTGAATCAGAAAATTGTAACTTGAGGTTAAAATAAGAAACTGGCTCACTTGTGAAGCCTTAAAAGGAAGTTAATAATACTTGTAACTGAAAGCTTTGTAAGGAATCAAGCCATTTGTTTTTACGAGTCGACCTGATTCCAGTTGGAAGTTGCTGGGGAACATGTATATATCAAACACGCAGGCTTCTCAGGAAGTTGCAAGGTTTTGGTGCAATTCTTAGGAGCCACTGACCAATGGTAAAGAGAAAGTGATTCAAGAAGCTTCTGGAAAGGAGTTAACAGATAAGGAGAACATGCTGATGAACTCCCAGATAAAGAAAAACAGGGTGTAAGTGGTGGAAACACTGAGAAAGAGAGACAGGGCTCCTGCACAGTGGGTTCAGGAAAAAGTGCCAAAGGGCTGGCCCCAGGAGCAGAGTGAGGCTGAGGAAAGGAAGCAGGGTGCAGGCCAGTTGGCCGTAAAGCATTCCCAGAGTGAAGTGGGGTGCCTGGCTGGAGGGGGTGTTTTGGGGAAAGGATCTGTTCCCAGAGCAAATTTGCCATTTATAACTGAGGGACTGTCATTTGTTGGCCAGAGCCCTCTAAGAAATCCTCCTCAGAAACATACGGCTTTAGAGATTTTCCTGGGACTGGCCAGCTGGTACTGTCCTCAAAACTCAGTCAGGGGTCAGTGGGAAAAGACCCCGAGCTTCCCTCTTGGAGTTCCGGGCCGGCTGTTCTCAGTCTCAAATATTTGACTTCAAGTAGAGAAACTAAAATGAATTTGGCTAAAGCATTTCAAGTTAGGTCACCTAAAACCAGGCACACTGCTTATTCAGCAGTCACCTTCCCTAAGAAATAACCAGTTTGCACAAAAAGCGAATTATACAATCTATAATTCTGGCACTGATCAGAAGAGTGAGATTCAGTAATCAAGAACTCAGAAGTCACCAGTAGTGGAGAAAATAAAACTTTGTTTGTTCATACTTTTTTGTTCCCTTTTAGCTCTGCACAATGTCCATCTGTTTAATGGCCCACCCTGCAATAAGAATTCTTTCATCTGTATTTACAAAACTGTTTACACAGATGCACATACCATTGCACTCTGACAAAGTCTCAAGGCTACGGGGTGAGAAGAAAAAGATAATAGGAAGCATTTAATAACTGCCCCACAAGAGGACTTAGTGATGGAAACAAGGGTGGAAAAGACAAGGCTTTGTATCACATTGTAAAGAACGCTTTCATCTTATGCCCTTTATAGCAAAATGAGTTTCTGAATTTGAGTTGAGTCCCATGAAAAAACCTATAAAAAGCAGATTTGAGTGCTCCCTTATTTTCAGAAAGTTGCCAGTGGCACATCTTCTGCTTTCCTCTGCTGATCTAGAAGATTCCTTTGGCTGAGTTATTTTTACAATGGTGTCTCAGACCCAGTTTGCACTGACTTATTGTCAAACTTGCAGGAATTTTTTGAGCCAGTTCTTAAACACAGCCCCTATTAAGAGTTAAATTATATAACTTCACAATCAAAAAATATGTTAAAAACAGAAGATAAAAATGCAAAACTCATCACTTTCTAATTATCTTACTACATTTCATTACCAATTATACACCTGAGGTTACTTATGTCTCTGGTATCCGTATGCTAGAAATACTACATTTCCCTGTGCTATTGCATCTTTGCAACTCGGCATTCAGGGTTGTCACAGTGATGGCTCATAGTGGGCCACGAAAGCAATATGTACATCACAGACCCAGCAAAAGCTACTGATGAGGGCGTTTTGTTTTTCTCTCATGCAGGCTGTTGCTAAACATTTACCAGCACACCACTGCATACAGAAGCACAAGGCAGAAGAGATAATGAAGGAGAGATGCTGTATATGAGCAACCTGGATTTTAAGCTGTATATTAAGGTAGTACATCTCAGAACCTCTACAGGTTTTATTTAATATTTTATTTAAATATGAATTTCTTAATCTCAAGGAGTCATGAATTACCTAATGCAGTATTCTCCTTAGATCTGTGCTCTGTTTCTTGCCTTGCTCCTTTCTAAGTAATACTAATTGAGTCTCTATCTCTTTAATTGTATATTCTCAGTGTCCAGAGTCATGCGTCTACTGATATTAAATATTAATCACCTGGAAAAGATGGTCAACAGTTTTAATCAAATAAGTTATATTCTGCAAAACTATGTACAGCTGAACCATTCAATACAAGGTAGAAAACCTAATTCCATAAGCTACCTACTAAAATTAGTCTCCTAACTTTACAGAACAAGTACACACATATGCTCATAAAAATGGGATGATCTGATTTAAAGTTTAAGTGAAGCAATTTAATTCAAGCAAGGCGAAAGGGAAATGCTCAAATGTCAGTAGATAGATTAATTTTCCATTTTAGCAACCAACTTAAATGTTTATAAAAGGAATGTTTATAAATGACTTTCTCCACAAATTATAAGTATAGATAGAGTGAGCTCTTTCTAAAAATATTTTGCACAGATGTGCAAAATTAATAGGCTCACCTTAAATCTACTCTAGGCCTTCAGAATTGTTAATAGAAATTTCTTCCAAGAACGCAAAAAACAGTTTCTAGAAAACTGGTATCTGCAGGTTACCTGTGGTCCATGGGGTAGCTGCTATCTGGTATGGACTGCGATGGAGGGAGGTGAGCTGGGAAGGCCCGGTCAGGTTTCGGTGTATGAGTTGAGTTTGGAGATGCATGATGCAGTGGGGACACTGGCGTGCTGGATGGTGTGGGGGGGTTGGAGGGCCTCATTCCCACTTGTGGCTTCTGATCATAGGCACTACCCAGGGGACAAAAGAAGAGAGAACATTTCTTTCTTTGGAGCAATTTTTTAAAAAAGTTTCTAATCCAAAGGAAGAAAAGATATTTTAGACTTAAGTCAAATGGAAATGAAAACTTTGTTGTTGCTATTGTTGTTTAAATCCAGAACAGATAAACTTCAAAATCACAACACCCTTAAACAGAAAATAGGATGATTAATGCAAAACCTTGTAACAGAACAAATATTAAATGTGTATTTTTAATGCATATACAAACAACTTAGTATAGGGAAAATTACGTCCAAAAAACCAGTGGTATTTTTTCCATCTATTCTTGATATATCTATTTGAGAAAGTTTGATAGATCTTTCCTAAATCATTAAATACTTCTGATATTATATTCTTCTTTTATATTATGTAAGATTTTAAAACAACAACTAACATCAGCTTAATAAGGTAGAGACTACACCTGGCTTGCTTTTATTTGTGGTGGGATTTTAAGAAGGCAATGCTTTTACTTTATTTTCATTTTATTATATTAAATAAATGATGCTTGGCATTAACTTCCCCACATGGGATAATGAAGATTAATGAGGTAAATTAAAATGTCTGATATATTTAAACTTTCTTAGAGAATAAGTAAAAAATAATGTTATTAGGAATAAAATCCTATTATAGTCTAACTTCTAAACACAGTTACAAAAGAATAAAATGAGTAAGCTTGATTTTATATTATGATTTTAAACTGCTTTCCTATGTGTAACTTTCAGGAATGTGATTTAACTAATTTTGGTCATCTATAAAATATTTTACTAAAACTAAATTTTCTTAAATTTTTTTTAACAACAGGGCATTTCTAAGTTAGAATGCTGTATTTCATTTTGCTGGGCGCAGTGGCTCATGCCCGTGATCCTAGCACTTTGGGAGGCTGAGGTGGGAGGATCGCTTAAGCACGGGAGTTTAAGACCAGCCTGAGCAACACGGTGAAACCCCGTCTCTACTAAAAATACAAAAAATTAGCTGGGCGTGGTGATGCATGTCTGTAGGCTCAGATATTCACGAGACTGAGGTGAGAGGATCGCTTGAACTCGGGAGGCAGAGGTTGCAGTGAGCCCAGATTGTGCCACTGCATTCCAGCCTGGCTGACAGAGTGAGACCCTGTCTCAAAAAAAATAAGTAAAATAAAATAAAAAGCAATCATCAGTACACTTTTTTTCTTTAGAAAGAAATATTTCTTTTTGAATTAAATTATGTAATAATTTATTCTGTTGCTCCATCAATGCAACGGAATTATATCCAGCTGCAAAAATCTTTTACAAGGAGTAAAGGAATATATGCTGCACAAGGCTGCTCTTGCTTTAAAGCAAAGTCAACAGTGTTCATATAATGAATTGCATGTTTGGTTCCACCTATGTTCTTTATCAGTATTTCTGAAGAAAAACCCACTTCTTTTGTGAAATGGTTCACCTAACTCATTCTCATGAATGAAGAAAACAATGATACTATTCCCCCATGAAATGCTGTACTCAATAATATTTTCTGTATAGCGATGGAAGTACCAGAATTTATTGCATATGCCATATATCACTGTGGGGACTTTTCATCCCCCAAAAGAAACACAAAATATTCAGGCAATTCCTTTATTATTGATTTGTGGATGTCAGATATGGCATATAAAACAGTGACGATTTCACAGTCACAATTCTGATTAATGCTGAAAGGCAATGGCAATTCTATATCTAACTGCCATTGACTAGAAATTCCTCAATATGTTAAATAATTATGCTGTGGATACACAGTACTTGTAAGGAGAAAATGCAAAAACAAAACTAAACTATAAAATAAAACTCAGATCGATCAATACTGTCTTATCTGAACTCATTATGCTTTAATAGTTACCTTCTACAAGAGACCTTTTCTATAAAACTTTGCAGTTTCAATTGAGCTAGCTCATAATTTCAGGCTCTGGTGAACCTCTTAGGAAAGCAAATATAAAAGACAAGTTTGCAAGAACAAATGGTAATAAAATATCTGAGCATTGGTCAGCTGCCATAATGGCACAGGTCTATGTTTCTCTTTTATTTTTGAGATGGAGTCTCGCTCTTGTTGCCCAGGCTGGAGTGCAATGGCGCGATCTCGGCTCACAGCAACCTCCACCTCCCAGGTTCAAGCGATTCTCCTGCCTCAGCCTCCGGAGTAGCTGGCATTACAGGCATGCGCAACAATGCCCAGCTAATTTTGTATTTTCAGTAGAGACGAGGTTTCTCCATGTTGGTCAGGCTGGTCTTGAACTCCCGACCTCAGGTGATCCGCCCAACTCTGCCTCCCAAAGTGCCGGGATTATAGGCATGAGCCACCGCGTCTGGCCTATGTTTCTAGAATCTTACATATCTTGGACATAAACAGTGTATGCAATAAATATCTGAGGAATTATTTAATAGAAGACCCCTTTGAGTCATAATGTACAATGAATCTGAATTGATATAACTTATAAAACAGTATGAATATTTGGAATAATTTGTGTAAGTTTGCAAACTAACTTCTTTTAAGAACAAAGTTTCTACTGTAATTGAGAGTGATAATACTCAGCAGAGACAGCCAACTTTTTCTTTATGCAATTAAAGGCCAATATGAAAAGTAGCATCATGCAATTTACTTTGAAGGGTTTTTAATGAACATATATGTGATCAAATTTTCTAATAAATGAACAATGTACTTTTACTGCACCACCCTTTATTATCATCAGAAGAACAACCAGCTTTTTAATAGATAATAGCCTCTGCTAAGCCTTATGAAATTCCAGTTTTATTGCAATTGTCCGTGAACTCATCTTATAGATCATCTGCAAAGCCTGGCAGATAACTAATGTACTGCTTAGACCTGCCAAATCTTTCATTTTTTTCTACAAACTCTCTATCTAAAGTGTATAATGCATTCATTCTAATGGGAACTTTCAAAAGCTGCTTGTGCCAAGTAAAACCCCTTTTTCAAACCCAAGATGCATCACTACAGTAGAAAAGCAACTAATGATCTGGATAAAAATTATTGCTTTAAAATGAATCCAAAGTGCGTGATTGGATGGCAAATGGTTCTTTAGAGTTCTGCTAAATGCATTACCTAATTAGCTTGTTACATATTAAAGATGTAACTCATAAAATATGACTTGAGATTTCATATTATTCTGGACTTTTTGATTCAATAAGAACCACTATCCTACATACATACACCTGGTGGCTTTACCTGACATTGTACAGGCACTTTTCTCCATAGCTGAATTTAAAGGGCTGTTCTTGACTGCAGGCAGAGCCGATTTCTGAACATGGACTGTGGGGTTCTTTCTTGATTTTCAGTGGTAGGCCATGAAAAGCCACTAGAAAAAAGAACAAAAACATCCACAAAAATTAAATGCTGTTAGGAATTATGGAGATTAATGTGTTCTACTTCTCTTGTTAAAAATGTCATTCACACTTCATATTAACTTGCATATGTAAGAAAAATCACGTTTGATGAATTTCAGTAGCAGAAGATTTCAGAGAATCTTCATATACTCCTTTTCTGCCTTTACTGTGTAACAAAATGCATGCTTGAATTTTCTCTCATTACTTAAGTGAATCACTTGTAATTTGCTTAACTGATATTAACAATGCTAGAAGCTCAGTTTCAAGAAAGTACATTTTGAAAACATATCAGAAAGGTTTCCAATGACTAAAGCAGAAAAATTACAACTGATTAGCCAAGAATCAACTAAAGACCAAAATATAATTTTAAGCATTATTGAAAGGAAAATATATCAACTGCATCAATAATAATAGTTTAATGAAATGACAACTAGACTGGGGCAAAGAAAATCCAGGCGCAGGTCCAGAAGTGACTGATATTACTTTGGGCAAAAACTCAACATCTTTGAGGCCAGTTCTCATCTACAAAATAGAGATTAAGTATCTGCCTATCTAATTACCAGAACTGTGAAGATGAAATCTGAGAAATATGTAAATGTTGTTTGTCACATGTAATCTACCATGAAACAATTATTCTATATGAAATGATGTTTTCACCTTTTTACTGTGACTTAATGCATAGTAATGCTTATATGCATTTATGTTTAATAACGTACAAAGCTACATCACAAAATATGAAAACAAGAAAAATACGTATATGGGGAGGGAATCACAGCTGTAAATCCAATAAATAAAAAACATGCTATAGGCCAGGCGCCGTGGCTCACGCCGGTAACCCAACACTTTGGGAGGCCGAGGCAAGTGGATCACCTGAGGTCAGGAGTTCAAGACCAGCCTGAGCAACATGGTGAAACCCTGTCTCAACAAAAATACAAAAATTAAGCGGGTATGATGGCAGGTGCTTGTAATCCCAGCTACTTGCGAGGCTGAGGCGGGAGAATTGCTTGAACCCAGAAGGTGGAGGTTGCAGTGAGCCAAGATCATGCCATTGCACACCAGCCTGGGCAACAGAGCGAGACTCCACCTCAAAAAAAAAAAAAAAAGAAAGAAAAAAAAAGCTATATATTTTTTATTCTTCGATATGAAACTGAAGAAATGCCTATTAGAAATCTTATCAGAATAATTAAATTTTTGGTATAAATAGGAACTTGGTTTAAAAAAGGAAAAAATAGTCATAAGAATAGATTTTGTAATTTACATATAATATCCACAGGTATGAATAGTCAAGGGATAAACACATAACAGAGACACATGTTCTGGAGATTTATTCTAACTCTTATACAAACTGAAATTAAAACACAGTATGTTAAGTCCGCTTTCCAAAAAGGAAGATATGACAAGAGGAATTTTGTGGTTTATGATGTCATTTGTCATTCAATCTTAATGATGGCATTACAGAATTATAAACTTGCATTAGCTTGAATGTTATAGATAATTTTTAATATAAAAATTTGATATCACAAACTACCAAGCTTCAGGAAAACAAATACTATTTGTTTTATATGCATATAATTTTGATACAAGTGTTCAACAGCAATCAAGAGTCATCTGAAATATTCTAGAAAACAAATTTGCCAAATACGCACATTTTACTTAAGTGATCTAAGAGAAACTTAACACATAATAATAAAATAATTACCCTGGGTACACTATTTCAAAGCATTTTTTAATGTAGTGCATGTGTGTACATACATGTTTAGTATGCCTATTCAAAGTAAAGAGAAAAGAAAAAAGATAAATTTTGTCTATCTCCATATATCAAGAATACTCATGTGCATTAACTTTACCAAGTCAGAAAGCTCTAATTCTTCTGAAAGAAAAGGCTTAAGAGTCTCAAGAATCAATTATGAGGACTTGAATTCTGATTTTAACAAACCAACTATAAAAAGACAACTCTGCAATAAATATGACATTTTAGTATAGACTAGCTATTAGATAATTTAATAAATCATTGTTAATTTTGTTGGATGTGACAATAGTTGTATTTAAAAAGTTTTAATGTTAGAGGTTCATAAAATATTTACAGATAAAATATCCAGAATTTTCTTTAAAATACTCTAGAAAAAATAATTGTGTATGAGGAAAGCGATGAATAAGACTAGAAAAATGTTGATAAACGGTAAAAGCCAACTGAAGGGCAGGAGGGAATTAATATTATTCTCTTAACGTTTGTCTATGTGTCCTAAATTTCCCGGGTAAACATTTTTGAAATGTGAAAAGAAAACCCACGAAGAATTTAAAGTAGTGCTCTAGGCCCAGTACGGTGGCTCACACCTGTAATCCCAGCTCTTTGGGAGGTCAATGTGGGGAGATACTTGAGTCCAAGAGTTGGAGACCAGCCTGGTCAACATGGTGAAACCCCATCTCCACTAAAAATACAAAAATTAGCCAGGCATGGTGATGTCCACCTATAATTCCAGCTATCGGGAGGCTGGGGCACGAGAATCACTTGAACCCGCGAAGCAGAGTTTGCCGAGATCGCGGCAGTGCACTCCAGCCTAGGTGACAGAGTGAGATTCTGCCTCGAATAAATAAATAAATAAATAAAGTAAGAAAATTGTCTCCCATTGTACATCTGCGTGTTGTGTGTGTGTACGTGAGATCTTAGAATAACAAATACTAAATGACACAGCTTTGTAATACATTAACCATGCATTTCTTTTTTTTTTTTTTTTTTTTTTGAGACGGAGTCTCACTTTTTCGCCCAGGCTGGAGTGCAGAGGCGCGATCTCGGCTCACTGCAAGCTCCACCTCCCGGGTTCACGCCATTCTCCTGCCTCAGCCTCCCGAGTAGCTGGAACTACAGGCGCCTGGCACCACGCCCAGCAAATTTTTTGTATTTTTAGTAGAGGCAGGGTTTCATCGTGTTAGCCAGGATGGTCTCGATCTCCTGACCTCGTGATCCGCCTGCCTCGGCCTCCCAAAATGCTGGCATTACAGGCATGAGCCACCATGCCCAGCCTCTTTTTTTTTTTTTTTAAACAAGTGGTTTTCAATTATTTATTACATCTTTGAACATATTTAGCAAAGTGTGTATTTCCAAGTTTTGTTTTGTTTTTTAACTTTCATTTTAGGTTCAGGGGTACATGTGCAGATTTATTATATAGGTAAGCTCGTGTCATGGGGGTTTGTTGTACAGATTATTTCATCACCCAGATATTAAGCCTAGTACCCAGTAGTTATTTTTTCTGATCCTCTTCATTTTTCCACCCTCCATCCTCAAGTAGCCCCCAGTGTCTGTTCTCCTTTGTCCATGTGTTCTCATCATCTAGCTCCTACTTATAAGTGAGAACATGCATATATCCAAGTTTTAGCACTTCAGATTAAGTATTGGTTTTACATTTTCATAAGAAAAAGCAGCAGCAACACATAAGGAATTCAAGTAACAAATCATATTATACTTGAGAGATTAGATCAGGTTTACATGACTAAAAATTGATGACCTCTATAGCTAATAAATATGCATGCAGTATGATGTAAAGTTTATCATATTTATCAAAATGTCAGCCATACTGGAGACTATAATGTTTAATATTACTATATTTTAAGTCTTGAGTACCATGAAGTAGGAAAATATTTATAAACAGGACACAAAAAGCACTAACCATAAAAGAAAAAATATCAGCAAATTAGGCTTCAATGAAATTAAGAACACTTTTTCAAAAGACACTATTAAAAAAAAGGAAAGTAAGTCACAAGCTATAAGATGTTTTAAGTAGAAAGATCTGATGAAGAACTCATATTTAACAAAATAAGAATCGCAAAATATCAGTAAGACAAGACAAATTCCCCACATAAAAAATGGGCAAAAAGTCTTGAAACAGGCAAGTAGTTCACAAAAGCGGATATCCAGATGGCAAAACAAATCGGAACGACAACAAAATATATGCAAAGGTATTTAAAATCTTTATTCTTCAGAAAACTGCAAAATAATCCACATGAGATTATCACTATATAGCTGTATCAGACAGTTACAGATAGCACTAGAATGACTAACCTGCAAAAGATAGACATTACGAAGTTTTGGTGAAGACATGAAGCAATGGGAACTTTTATACAAGCTGCTGAGAGTATGGATTAGTATAATAAGCACTTTGGAAAACTTTCTGGCAATATCTACTAGGGCAACAGAAATCTACTCTATGATCCATTAATACACCCTTAGGATACATCCAAGAAAAAGGGGTGCATATGTTCACGAAAAGACATGTGTGAGAATGTTCAAAGAAGCTTTATTCATGATAGCAAAAACTGGAAAAACTCAAATATTCATCAATGGGCAAATGGATAAATAAATCATGGCATATGCATACAATGGAATGAATACAGGAATAAAAAGGGACAAATTACATGCAAAAACAGATGATCTCACAGGTACAAAGTTATGGAAATATATCTTGCTGGAAACATTTTATATCTTGCTTCTGGGTGGTGGTTATATGGATATATACACATGTAAAATTCATCAAACTATACACTTCAGATTTCTGCATTATAATGAATGTATATCAATATAAAGTTTAAAAAACTCTGAGGGACATTAATCAAAGCTACACTAATTAAGTTACTTGAACATGTCTGGCCTTCTGACCCAGCTGAGACATCTGAAAATGTGCTTCAACTTCACAGGAGAAATTATTCCAGATGGGTAGGAAATGGAGGGTGGAGAGGAATGGCATGTTTGGGGTGCCATCAGGAATGGCTGCTAGCATAACAGCCTTCTATCAAAATGTCCATCAGCATGGACGTAGAAGCAAAAGGCATGATCCATGCTAGTGGAAATGCTATTTGGTGCTCTACTGCTTTCAGATTGGCCCAGTGAGTTTCCTGAAGTGACCTTAGAAGAAAGGGCATGTCTTAGTCTGTTTAGGCTGCTGTAACAAAAATACCATAGACTGTATGGTTTATAAACAACAGGTATTTATTGCTCACAGTTCTGGAAGCTGGGAAATCCAGCATCAAGTCACCAGCAGATTAAGTGTTTGGTAAAAGCTCACTTCCTGGTTCACAGATAGCCATCTTCTTGCTGCAACTTCACATAGCAGAAATCACAAGTGAGCTCCCTGGGATCTCTTTAGTAAGGGAATAGGGGCACTAACCCCATTGGCTCCATCTTCATGACCTAATCACTTCCCAAAGTCCTCACTTCCAAATACCATCACACTGGGGAGTAAGTTTCAATATCCGAATTTGCTGGGGCATGGGTGGTGAGACCGGGACACAAACATTCAGTCTACTGCAGGGCATAAGGATTCTCAAAGGGTTATCAGAGGCAAGCTGATCCCTGAACACAGGAGCCCCGAATGTGGCACATCATCAAATTATCTAGGGAGCTGCTGGAAAACACAGATTCTCAGACCTCGTTTGTTATTGGTTGGATTGTGTCCCATCAAAATTTACATGTTGAAATTTCAACACCAGAATCTCTTATTTGGAAGATTAAATTAACATAAGATCATTAAGGTGAGCACTAATCCAATATGACTAGTATCCTTATAAAAGGGGGAATCTGGATAAAGAGACATGCACACAGGGAGACTGCTACATGAAAATGAGGACATAGGTAAGAGTGAGGCCTCTACCAGCCAAGGAATGCCAGAGGTTCCCAGGAAACTACCAGAAGCTAGGGAAGAGGCAGGGAATAGATTCCCTCTCACAGCCCTCCGATCCCTGCTGACATTCTTCATCTTGGATTTCCAGCCTCCAGAACTGTAAAACAACAAATTTCACAAAGCAACCCAGTTTGTGATACTTTGTTACAGCAGCTCGAGAAAACTAATACACCACTCCCAGAAATTCCATTCATTAGAGCTGGGTTGTATCAGGATTCTGAATCTTATAAAACTTTTTAGGTGACGCTCATAATTGAGCAAATTTGAATCCACTGTGATCTGATGCATGCCGCATTCAAAATAGGTCCAGTAGTTGAAAAGAGTTTTTTTAAAAAATCCAGCTACATCTTCCTTTTCCTTAGATGCCAACGCTCAAGGATTCTTACAAGTTCTCCCGCTCCAGTAGTTTTGGGATCCCCAACTCTCTCCATAACAGGTTCAACCTATGTGGGCCTCAGTCACTATGGGCCCTTGAAACTGATTTTTTTTTCTAATCATAAGCCAAATAAGTAATACAATGAATCTGAGTTGGCAAAAAAAAATTTTTTTTTTGAATTGCTGCATGTGAGGAAAAAAGAGAAAGCCAACCTAAAAATCTTCGACTTACAGCACAAAAGCCGTAGGCTACATTATTTTCCTCATTTTAACTTTCCTGCTTCCTGGAGATTCTATGTCACAAAAATGACTTCTCTTATTTATTCTTAAATAAGAGTAGTGTAGAGACTCCCATTAGAGAGGGCTGAGTTGAAAACGTGTTGGGTATTTCATCACAGGGCTGAGAATCTGAGTCTGCTAACAGGCGGTTTTCCAGTTCATTGGCACAGGCACAAGAGAAAGCAGCACATTCATTTTGTGCAATTTGCTTTACCTTCCCACATGGAGTTGGTGCATGTAAAAGGCTGTTAAGTACTAAATTATTCCTTATCAAATCACCATCATCTGGAGTCATGATCAACACTAATTAAATTACTTTCGTTGAACACGGCTCCAGCCTGCTGCCGAGGCTGCTAGGTACTTTTCATTTCTCTTACAGTACCATCCTTGCTGAGTCTGGAACAGAGTTACAGGCATCTGCATTGTTTGTAGTTTTAATTAAAGTGAATCTTTCCTTCTTCAAGTGTACCAAATCAAGTGAGTTAACTCCTTCATTTCATTTGCAAAGTGGTGGTTCAAAATGATATTATATTTTTTATCCCTGACTTCAGACAGGTCAGATAATTTATCTAGAAAATCTGCAGTCTTCCTCTGGCATTCTTCAAACACATTTTCCATGGAAACTTTTATGATCCACAACTCCTCCGGACAATCAAATTTTTGGGAGGAAAGGCAGAAAGAACACTCAAGAGATGTGTCTTGCATTTTTTCTTTGATGGAAGCTTGACCTTTAAAACCACATCTTAAGGCTGACTAATGATCACTTGAGTTCTTCTAATGGTTAAATTTAAGAGCTCCAAAATACCAAGACTTTAAAAAATGCACTTCCAAAATAAACTTAACCACTTCTTAATTCAGAAGTTTACTTGGGGTTATGGTATTCCTCATGAAGTGTTTGCTTAACTAGTAACTGTTTTCATTTTAGAACTATGAACTATGACACATCATTGCTTTCAATTTTTTCTACCTATATTTTGGAAAGAGGGCACAATCTTGTCAT
This sequence comes from Gorilla gorilla gorilla, assembly GCF_029281585.2. Taxonomy (NCBI): domain Eukaryota; kingdom Metazoa; phylum Chordata; class Mammalia; order Primates; family Hominidae; genus Gorilla; species Gorilla gorilla. The sequence goes on from NC_073230.2 coordinate 21,390,360, forward strand.
TATTATTCTACCAGAGGATAGAAATGCCCTCAGCTTTCTAAAAGCAACAATGCTGGTATACAACTACAGCTTTGGTTGAGGGTAGATATATAATGTAAAATCACATTTGAACACTTGAAATATAAGTGGAGAATATGAATTTATTTATTTACTTATTGTATTTATTTATTCATTCATTTATTTATTTTGAGACAGAGTCTCACTCTGTCTCCCAGGCTGGAGTGCAGTGGCACGATCTCAGCTCACCGCAACCCCTGCCTCGCGGGTTCAAGTGATTCTCCTGCCTCAGCCTCCCAAGTAGCTGGGATTACAGGTGTGTGCCACCATGCTCAGCTAATTTTTTTGTATTTTTAGTAGAGACGGGGTTTCACCATGTTGGCCAGGCTGGTCTCAAACTCCAGACCGCCTCGGCCTCCCAAAGTGCTGGGATTATAGGCGTGAGCCACCACACCTGGCTGAGAATATGAATTTAAGATTTGCTCATAGGAGAATAACTTCCCAAACAATCATAACATTGGGGCATTATTTGTATCCTTACATTGAAAACAGATAATGTTTGTTACAACTGACTGGTTAATGTAAATCCAGAGAATGAACAATGAAATCTATGAATGATGTATGTTTTTGTTTATATTTTTACAGTGAAGATGATGATGTCTTGTAAATTAAACAAAGATAATATGTTTAAGTGTTGACTTAACAAACTCTGGTTGAGTTTGGAATTCTAATAGAAAATACTAATTGTAATCCTAATAGAAAACACTAACTATACAAAAAAAAAAAAACAAACAAACTCAAACACACATAATATATAACCATTTTCAAAGAATTGTCCCATACTCTATTTGATTCTCATCAGTTAAGACAGGAACATATATAATAATTCCCATTTAACAGATCTTTTGAAAAGGCACAAAGAAGCTAAGCACCATGTCTGACTAAAGATCTAACACTAAGTCATAACACATTAAGAATTAGAGCCCTGGGCTCAATCTTAAGGTTGTAATTGTTGAACTCTTGAGTATATAAGTCAAATTGATTTATACACACACACTTATTATTTCCTTCATGCATGAGCACCACTATCACATTATATGAGATTTTTATTCATTCATTTCTTCAGCAATTAATTCATTAATTCATGTGTTAATTCATCTACCATGCCCCAGACACTACGGCAGGTCTTGAGAGGGTGAAGGAATATGGAGCTATGGAATGAAGATAAATAGTAAGTCCTTATTATCAAGAGCTCATGGAAGTCCAATTAGAGCTTTATTTGGTGTTTTAAAAATTCCCTAATAAAGACATTAGGCAGTATTCTTTAAGTTTGACTAATTCACGTGTGTCAGATACATGTATCTCTATGTATGACCTTAGTACTATATTCTTGGCACGTGTATCTAAATAAAAACACTTCTCAGAGTATTCATGTTTGCTTTTAGGCAATCCGCCGTCTTTCAATTTATTACTGTGACCAAAGGCATTTAAAAATTCACACCACTCATATTCCACTGAAGGAAGAATGTTGCTATTCAACAGTTGAAGCTTCCCTTATACTCTGATAACCAAAATGTCACAATGATGGAAAGGTCTCCTTCTATATGTGGACAGCGAAAGTAAATACAGTGATAAGTTGTCTTGGCTCTGACCTTTCACTCTGCTTTCCTCCCAACTCTTGTCTTAAGAGTGAAATAGGGTTATCAGTTTCTGTGAGCAGCAAACAATTACCCTGGGAAGAGAAACACGTCACATTTTTAATTCTTCTCTAAACAGAAATAAAATCTATAGTTTTGGAGGAAGAGCCTTGAAGACAGTCTCTTTATTTTGAGGTTGCGTTTTCTGGTCTGTTCAAAAATTATGTTTTAGAATAGTCTTCTGTATGCTGTTCTAGAACAGAGGCTGGCAAATTACAGCTCATGGGCCAAATCCGGCCTTCCACCTGTTTTTGTAAATGAAGCGTTAGTAGAACACTCTCCCACCCATTCATTTCGGTCTAGTCTAGGGCTACTTTGAGCTACAATGGCCAAATGGAGTAGTTGTAACAGAAACCATATGACCCACAAAGCCTGAAATATTTATTATCTGACTCTTTACAGAGAAAAGTTTGCTGATTCCTGTTCCAGAATATAGTCTATAATAAAAAAAGGAGAAGGAAAACACCAAAGTGGCTGGATGGAAAGTGACACCTGCTAGTGACAGAGACAGCTCAACTAGTCAACAAAGGACACTTAATTTTAATCTCTTAACTCTTGGTTTACTCTGACTCTCAAAAACAAAAATGTGCAGCCTTGTGTAGCCAATTTTACAGCAATATACACAAACTAGCTGATTAAAAAAATGACACAAAATTGAGACTAAAACTACAAATGTATGTGCTTTGAGAAATTTCAAGGAATTTACTTAGATCAGGGTGATGATGTATAACATGGAGAATTTTTTGCACCTGTCTAAAAAATATAACTGAAAAAGTCAAAACAAATCATAGTGTGGATAATAAAGTGCTTGTAAAAAAAATTTTCACTTGGCTATTCCAGTGATTTAAAAAAAAAATCTCTGTAAAAGGGAGAGGGGAAGTAAATGGTATACATAAATTAGATTATTTAAGACCAGATACAAGCATGGCATGAAAAATGCACACAGCCTTTTATACAAATATATGTAGTTAGGAATACACTCAGTAGATGAAAAGCATTCACTTTAAGTTAATATCACTTCAATTTCAGGTAATAAATGGATCGCAATGACCTCAATTAGTGCTCAGTTAAATTCTAGAAGCAAAGGGGAAGGCTTGAGTATAAATAAAGACAATGGTGTCACATGCTTTGTGAATCCATCTTCTAAGACACACAGAAGCAGAAGGCATTTTCAGCTGCATCTGAGGCTCTCAAAGATTCTTTCCAGTACATTTACCTCTTCCAAGCCCTCCCCACCCCCACTGTGTACATATACCACTCACACATACACACACCAATATCCATTACTAAAGGGCCTAATCTCAGCCATCAGCAGAGTGCCTTTATGGGGCCATTAAACCATTTCTCTTGTTTACAGTGCCTGAAGAAAGATGTGAATTATGTCTGTGACAAAACAAGCGATAACATTTCTAAACTGCTATCAAAATGCAAACTGAAACACATTTAAGGACAGGGACCCTGATTCAAGTTTTCATGATTTTCCATTATTTGCAGCATCTGGAAATACATTCACCTATAATATTTCCGAGACAGGAATTTAGACCATAGCACAGCAAGTTGATATGTATTTTTTTCTTAAATAATATTCTTTAAGGAGAGCAGCCACTAAAACAAAAATGCCACCAAGTTTTAAAGGAGTATTGTCAGTCTGCAGAGATCAGATACCCAGTTTGCCCCTGGAAGTTATTTTGGCAACACAGGGGAAAAGTTATGTGAACTCTCATCCCTTTTTAGGAACATCAGGGTTTTTAAATTGAAGCAGACATTAGATATGATTAAGGTTTCAGGATTGAGCCAGTGTTTGTTTTAGCTTCGGAGACCTTTGTACTAAAGGAATCAGAATTGGAAGCCCAATGTGCAAAACAGATGAGAGTGGAGCTACCTTTATGGGGGAAGGCAAGCAGTCATCAATATGCCACCACCTTGCTTCCTGAAGTAGATCCTTAGCACGTGCAAGGATCTTCCTGGGCAGTTCAAAAATCAGTGCTGAGTCTCAAAACTCATTTCACAGAAGGGAGCATCAAACTTTTGTGAGTGTGTGTGTGTGTATGAGAGAGAGAGAGAGAGATCCCAAACTTCTACCAGTAACATTAACTTCACACTCTCTTGCAGGGATCCCTGAGTAGTCTTGCCAGAGTGTACCTAAATGAAGGAGATACAGTTTGAAAAAGCCCTGGAAGTGATCAGGTGTCTACAGACTTGGAAACTAGAGCTGAGGACAGACTGGTGGCCTTCGGATGAATGCTGCAGCCTCATAAGGCAGCCGTTTCTCAAAAGCAGACTTAAAAATTCAACTGTCTCTACATTGGAGAATACCATAACATCTTAATATAAGAGAATGGGTAAGTATTCCAGATTGGGGTCCATCTTTCATCTTTTCAAAACGTAGTGGGGATACCAAGATGTGGCCAACTCTCACTTTCAGAAGGTCACTTTCCCCCAGCCCTGATGATCTAACTCAGAGGTTGACAACATTTCTTTGTTTCAGAGTGGTTGCAAATAACCAATTAACTGTGATCATTTAAAAATCAGCTTCAAAATCTTCTGGTTTAGAAATCCAAACTGCTGGCTTCTCTAGGAACACACACACACACACACACACACAATATCGAGCAATACTGGGTCCAATTTCCTGCTTGAAAAACAGGTCAGGAGTTGGCTGAGCCACTCTCAGCTGCCCCTTTGGCCAGGACCTGTGCTTTCCTATATGCCACAGTCCCACAGTCCCCACCACTCCATTCCCCATACCACTTGGGCTAAGTTCACTTCACTCACTTATCAGCCTGCCTACCCCCTATTTAACACATAGATAAGAAATCATCATATTTACAAGTAAATGGGCATGTGCATGTTCTCTCTCTCACACACACACACATACATATCATCTCTAATTGGCAAAAATAAATATTATAAAACTTATGTTACACTCATGAGTTAAATACTCAAGTACCTGCTCACGGGCAATAAGACATAGTGGCAAAGCTAGCAGGCACTTAAATCTGCCTAGTTCCAAATCTTGCCACTGCCACTTATTAACTATAAGACTGGGCAATCCACTTAACCTCTCTGTACTTCGGTTTTCTCATCTATAAAATGGGATAATAACAGCACCTGCCTCATAGAGTTTCTGATAGGACTAAGGGAGCCACTACGTATAAAGTGTGTATTGAGTCCTTAATGATGTTAATTGTTGGTGTTATTATTCAAACCCAGAATCATCAAGTGTTACAGCCAAAAGAGAACATATAGATGACCCAGCCACATAAAAGCTGACTGGTTACGAACATGGAGACTAAATCTTGGCTTTGCCACTTACTAACTGAAGGACTTCTGGTAAGCTAGGTAACCTTTGTGTTACTCAGTTTCCCCTTTTGTAATATCAAATATTGCAATATCAAAATTATTAATTATAATATCAAATATTGTAAAGTCACAAATCCCACAGAACTTCCTCATGGGATCTGTGTAAGAATTTAATGACGTAACACATAATGAGAACTTAATAGTACCTGACATGTGGCAAGTACTCAGTAAATGTTTGTTACTACTAGTATTAGTCCAACCACTTCCTTATACGGAAGACAAACAGACTCAAGGATGTACACTGACTTGTAGAAACAGAGCTTCAAGCCATCAGATGTTACTTCACTACTTTTTCTATTTAATCTTGTTTCCAATTTCTCTATCAGTCAACTACACACTAAGAGCAAAATAAATAAATAAATAAATAAACATGGAAAAAGTCAATTAGGACAAGGTATCCCGACAGAAGGAAAAAGCAAAAGGTGTGGCCTGGTAGAAAGAACACTGGATTAGGAGTCGAGTAATCTCTACCCAGTTCCTACCCCAGCTAGCTGCATAATCATGGACTAACTGTGCAACCTCCCTGGGCTTCTATTCCTAATCTGCAAGCTGAAGCCATTAGGCCAAGTCATCTTTTTTATAGCTCTAAAATGTAATGCCTGCGTGTAAGTGCCTGCTTACTTACTGATGTAAGAGAGAAGAGGAAAATGGCAAAGGTCTGATACAAGAATTCCAAGGGCATAACATTCTAAAGCCATTTACTAATAAGGGCACAGAGCTCTACAAGCCTCAATAATAACTGAGGGCATTTGCTGCATTTTAGCAAAGGGTGGCAACCAATGTTCATAATGGCAACCCTTAATCACCAAGAAAAAGCAAAATTGGGTGTAAGTACTATATTTAAGAAGGGAGGGAGGGTACATAATGCACGTTAGAAAGAGGTACATGCAATACGGTTAACATTTTAAAACTCTTGACGCTTTAAAATTTGACTACAGGGACCCCCCACTTTTCAGTAGGAAATGTGGGAAAGTAAGATGTTATTATATTAATAAAGAAAAGGTAGAACTGAAAGACAAAGTTACATTCCTAATTTTAAAAGCATCACAAGCATCATTAATTGCAAAATAAAGAGACCAAATGCAGAATATGTTGATTCATTCCTCTAAATTGTAAAGCCCAAACTTAATATAATGGTACTTCAGCAGTAGTGGTACTAAATGATCCTCATCTTCACAGTCTAATTGCCAGGAGAAAGTGCCCTGGGAGGAAACTGGTTCTTCCATCTGGAAAAAGGATAAGAACAGGGAAAGGAAGGCCTAATGTATGAACAATCCACATCTAATCAGTTTTGCATTTTGCACTGGCTTCAAATCAGATCTTCCTACCCCTACTGGTCCAGTAGATGGAAAGCAGCACGACACTATTTTTTTGGAAACAAATTCTGTACAGGGAGCCCAAACATACAGTACTTCATATCCAACTGGCAGGAATAAAACCTGAACAAGCTGGAGCTATTTGAGAAACAGATCTAATAAATTGAAATGAAGTGCCTGAATCAAGATACCCATCCAAATCCACACCTCTCAAAATTTGCTATACTTAATAAATTACCTAATTATGACCTTTATGAATATTGAAAACACCTCTTTTACAGAAATTGTCCCACTTTGCTGTAATAGGGACACTCTTTAAGCCCTGCAAAGTTCCAGAAATAAAAATCTCTTCTCTGCCTAGTAATTCTGTAGTTTTTTTCAAATAATGGACAATACATATTTAGAAGAGACTGGGAAGTGTTTGTTATTATTCGTAGCTGAGTAGGAGCTGGAAGATCCCAGCACTTCCGGGTGTTTCTCAGGCCAGGATGAAGTACTGAGGAATGCCACAGCAGATGGGCCTGCAGAATGTGCAGACACCAGAGGTGCTTTGTCCTGGCTACTGAGTGACTATGAAGACAGGTTCTTCCCATAAGAACATGTTAAAAAAAAAAAAGAAAAAAAGAAAAAAAAAGGTGGGCTTCCTTCCACCCTGCATCCGCCACACCTCCACCAGGATGCCAGAACAAATTCCACAGTGCTATCCTCTGTAGGCAATCTGTATAGATCTCTAACAAATAGTTTAGAACAAAGTGGTAAATATATTCCTTGAAATCCAGTGCTACAAAAAAGAAAGCAGATCATAAACAGACGATAATGGATGAAGATGTAGCATCTAAAGACGACTTATTCAGAAGTAAATGATAAATATGATCTTTAATTTTCCTTTTTTATTAAATCACAAACACAGGAGTTCCACCTTAAGATTTTACATTAGTTATTTTATCAATGCACCATAGTAACATACAAAACAAAATTAATATTGCATTGCCATAGAAGACTACCAAATACTAATATGCCTGTCATCGCTTTGAAATAATAACTACTAAAAAGGCATTTCTAAGATTTGTAAGTATTACTCACTAACAACAAGTAGTCAAATAAATATAATAACATGAATTAAAATAAAATCATTTTCTCCAGCAGTATTTTAAAGGCAATAAAATAAGTAATCAGTGATGCAAATACTTGCTTAAATGAATTTATTACTGTGGGCTTCAGAACCAGAGCAGTATAATTCTAAATTTAGAATTCATCTCACATGGATTAGCATGATCTAAACAATTCTTCAAATAAGCCCAGAGGTAAGAGCAATGGTACATGGCTTACAAAGTGGAGAAGGCCAACACCAAGACGACTAAAACTCCACATCTATACACCATACTCATGAATCTAGCGAAATACTATTATTGTTCCATTCCTCAAATGTTTGTGCATTACCTATTTAATATTTAGCTCCTGGAAAGGATCTTTCAATCTCAGTTTGGTGATCCTATATTGTTTGAAAAATTTTATTCTCTTTTGAGTTATTGAATCCTCACTTTTGATACATCATTTCACATACTTTTCTTCCAGTCTGTATGTAAAAAGGGTCTGTAGTTTGAATGGTCTTAAATTGACTATTTTAGCACCAAAATGACATGCTGGAAACAACCCTCAATGGTTGAAGTACACCTGCAGCATTCTGATGTCACCCTACTGAAGACATGATTGAGATCAATTCAGACATCACTAGTCACTTGGCTCCTTGTTCAAAACAACCCCATTGGTAGACAATCAAAGCTGAAAATATGTTCTGAATACCAGAGCTAGGAAAGTTTGCCCAAAAAAAGAAAGCCAGCTGGCTAGGGCCAAAAAAAGTACCTTTCAGTAAATGCCAATAAAACTTTACAGGCTGCCAAAATAACAAAGATAGAGTAATTACAAAGGAAACTTCACAATTTTCCTGACAATAAACACCTTCTTAAAACGAAATTTTCTGTCACCTGGTCTCAATTGTTACAGCTGTTAATACTGGCTGGGGTAAATCTTGCAAAAACATTTTATTTGAACCAACTACTAATTTGGCACAACATTTTTATAATTTTTACCCCAAAATAAATTTGAAAATGTTCTTTAAAAATCCCTTCTGATATTTAATTCAATGTATATTGAAGGAGTTTCCATGAGGAACTGCCACTCTTACAGAAAAGCTTCTACCGAAAGTGTTTCATCCAACTTGAAAATTTTTCATTTAACTGTATGAGATTAAGAATCCCCCCTCAAAATAAGGGGAGATGTATGACATACAAAAGTAAAGACTGTGATTGGGCAGGGCCACTTTTTTTTAAAGCAGTCAAGTTCTTTTTTAATTTCTTAACAATAAAATAAATATTAACTTAAAAACATTTACAGCACAAGAGCTACATCAGAATAATGAACTCTAAGAGTCTCTGCTGACACAAACCCAGCCATTGCCAATAAAACAAGAAGCAAACAAGCCAAACGCTGACAAGAAAAGCCAAGCAAGAAAGCCTTGGATAGACTTAACCGTGGCCATGAAATACACAGTGAGGAGACACTGTGTAAGACACCTATGTAAGAAACTAATTTGAATACCTCTTTAAATACTTTGCAAGTATTGTAGGAACTAAATGTATTGGATCAGTGAATGCACAGATCACATTTCCATACCTAGAGGATATACTCCCAAGAAAATTATTATTGGAATGAAGAATTTTTGAATTATATTAGCATATTATGAGTAATTTTTGTGATTTCTTAAAACACTCATTTTTTTCTACAAGAACACATCTCTAATTTTTCATCGGGATCCATTTGGGAGTTCTGAATCACAAATGAACCAAGCCAAATTACAGTATTTCATAAGGAGTTTAAGAGATTACTCTTGTCCACCTGCACAGTCTTTAAAATGAACAGTTACTGAGAAGTGCTGTAATCATAGATATGCAGCTTGTTAAATCTGATTTCAATACCAATACCCCGCATGCAGTTTATATTAAGTCATATTTATACAAAATTACAATTACATTTGACTTAGTTGATATGATCTAGTGATAAAGAAATATTACAATAGCTGAAAATATAAAATCAAGTATTATACAAGTATTCACTAATTACATACACTTGTAACCTAAGAAATGTTCTTAATTTTCACCCTATTTATGATAATCCAGAAGGCCTTCTTAAATGTTCGTTAAATTCTTGTTACACTTTATAGAGTTGTTGATATAACCTCCCAGCTGCTAGTTCACAGGATTTTTTTTTTTTTATTGGCTCTAGAGTCTCCCTATTACACTATTCCAGGAGTGTACCCTTAAGGCTATATTACAGGAGAGAACTCCATATAATAAGATCATTTCCATCCTTCAGGAACCAAGCCTTGTCTGATGGGAACCAAGATAGTTCACCTGTTACTAAATTTGCCTCCATAGCAATAGTGTCATGGCAACATTCCAATGTATATTTTTTACTTTGACTTGCTAACTGCAAATAAGGGGAAATTAGATTACTACATTAAGCACAAAATGTAGAGCATAACTAGGTAGCAGTGGTGTACAGGTGTTATTGGAAATAGAAAATCTCAGCATGGAAGCAATAATACTTGAACATTACAAATCTTTTTACTTCTATCTTGGGCAGAGCATTTTGTAGAAACATCAAAATACATATCAAATCATACTAATCCTTGCACAATGCAAGTCTTTATGTTATACATAATATACAGTATACAGAGGCACTACATAGGAAATAAACTCTGCATTTGATTTTATTGCCACATAAATTTCATTTAAGTAAATATCAGTTACTAATTTCTGTGGATTAATAAAATTTTTAAAAGACTCCAAGAAAAATTGCAAAATGTCCAAAAAATTAAGATGTGATTATTAAGGTGGCTCTCTATTATTAAATGAGGAGGTATATCCAAATACTCAAGTGTTCTAATGTTTAACTGCCTTTTTTTAAAACGTCAAACTATACTTACTGCTACGTAAACCTAAGGCACCTATTTATTTATTTATTTATTTATTTTATTTTTATTTTTTTTGAGACGGAGTCTCACTCTGTCACCCAGGCTGGAGTGCAGTGGCACGATCTCAGCTCACTGCAAGTTCCACCTCCCAGGTTCATGCCATTCTCCTGCCTCAGCTTCCCAAGCAGCTGGGACAACAGGCAGCCGCCACCATGCCCAGCTAATTTTTTGTATTTTTTAGTAGTGACGGGGTTTCACCATGTTAGCCAGGATGGTCTCGATCTCCTGACCTCGTGATTTGCCCGCCTCGGCCTCCCAAAGTGCTGGGATTACAGGCGTGAGCCACCGCACCCGGCCTAAGGCACCTATTTAAATGTAACCTTTTGAGATGCTTAGATGGTGGCATCAAGCCCATTTGAATGAACAGGTATTACAATGTTTGCTCTAGATCACAAATCAATTATAGGGATAATCATTTTTCCATAACTTGGTGATCAAAGAGGATAGTAAACAATGACAACAAACAGCATTGGTTGTCTACAAACACAATACAATGGTGGAAACTTGCATATGGAATGAATTTTTTAATATTTCTGTCTTATTTTATTTTCTGCATTATAATCTAGTTCTTTAGAACAATGAGCTCTGCCAAAGCGTCTGCTGTAACTCCAGGTGTAACGTGTATCAAATACTGTAGCCAGCTGATATATTCAGCAGCTTATATTAGCACTTAAACACACAAAGAAGATTTATACAGCACTCCTTTGTAATTGATAGTTCCAAAAAACTAGAAAAGTATGAAGATGAAAGAGCGCTCTGCTCTCCTTCCAAGTGTGCAAATAGAAAAGATGAACTTTGGAGAAACACATGGATACCACCTGCAAAACAATCCTATGATCACAACCATGATAGGCCTGGTTTGCATTCTCCTCCTCACCCCTTTGAAGTAAATAGAAGCTTTGTAAAATGAGGGTGTGCATAGGGATAAAAGTTAAGTCAGATAAAGCCTGATTCTCCTCTTACCATACAAGGCATACATAAATTCTTAGCCAGTGACTATTTCTTTGAATTACTACATTTGATTCCACTGACATAAAATTTCTGGTATGTATGCATTATTTAGCATGTATTTGTTTTAAGTATGGTTAACTAGAAGTGTGCCTATATACTAAAATCCATTTACAAAAATACATTATACCCTTTGCTTTTTTCTTTCCACTTTCTCCTCCCCAATAACACATTTTCATCCTCAGAAATTTCCAGGTTGGCCCATTTGCTGTTGTTCAGATAAACCTTGAATACATTCTGACTTTTGCTAGCCCACAAAATGACCTATCAAACTTCATTCCCATTGCTATCCAGTGTGTATGTCTATATTCAAACACTGCTACCATTCTCTCTGATGGACAGAGCAATTAATACCTGGTCTTGTCCCAACTTAATAGGCCCTCCCCTCATCACTGGGTGAATCATACAAATCTTGAGAAGCCCAGTCGATATGTAGTAAGCACACACGTATTAAAAATTAGGTGCCAAGGAAGATCGTTCCAGTTCTGTCACTACTTGGGCACTGTTTGTTACTATGGGCAAACTGTTTCGCTCCCGACAATCTTAGTTTTGGCACACAGCTCTATCTACAAGACAGTGTAGCATCGTGGTTAAGAGTATAAACTCTGGAGCGAGATCTACAGCTTGGCTGCTGTGTGACACAGGACAATCCACCTAACTACTCTGTGCCTCGATTTTCTCACCAAAAGAAAGAGATAATAATAGTTTCTACTAAATAAGGATGTTATGAAGATTGGCTGCATTAAGATATTTATAAAGTGTTTAGGAGAGGAACTAGCACATAGTGAGCATTACACAAGTATTAGCTATTGTTATCCAACAAACACAGAGATATTGGGTGAATAATCTCCAGGTTCCTGTCATTTCTAATATTTCATTGAGTAGATTTCTCATTCTATTGTAGGTCAGGCTTCATTTTCTTCATGAAGTCTTTCTCAAGTACTCCAATCTGTGTTGATCTTACTTAAAAAAAAAAAAACTATAGAATTTAGTATCTGTAAGGACCACTCATTCAATTTGTAGTCAGGTAGTTATTTTTTTAATCGTTAATACAATAATAGTAATGATATTAATAATTATGAATGCTCTATTTTATCCTCCTTACACATCTATAGTATCCTCACTCTTCAAAGCCCCTTTGAAAGATGAGGAAATGGAAGTACTAAGAGATTAATTGACATACCACGGTTACCTGGCTATCAATAGGAAGTAGTAGATGGGGCACTGAGCCTAACTAGTAGGACTCCAAAGCCTGCACTCTTAGGCGCTATTTTAACTTCCCACTATACTGTACCTTAACTAGTCCCAGCATATGCTTCCCCTTCTTCCATACTTCACAGTATGCTTTTAGAAGGCAGGAATCATGTTTTTTTAAAAATATTTTTATGCATAAGAATTATATCCTATATAAATAGATACTTAAGTACCTATCTATCTTTATCCTGGCATTATAACTATGCAAGTAATTCATATAATGTCTAAAATGGAATGAGTCTCAAAATGATTGCTTAAAAAATGGTTTGTTCTGGCCAGGCACAGTGGCTCACACCTGTAACCCCAGCACTTTGCAAGGCCGAGGCAGGTGGATCATTTGAGGTCAGGAGTTCGAGACCAGCCTGGCCTACATGGTGAAACCCTGTCTCTACTAAAAATACAAAAAGTAGCCAGAGTGGTGGCACATGCCTCTAATCCCACCTACTCGGGAGGCTGAGGCAGGAGAATGGCTGGAACCTGGGAGGCAGAGGTTACAGTGAGCCAAGATAACACCACTGCCCTCCAGCCTGGGCAACAGAGTGAGACTCTGTCTCAAAAAAAAAAAAACCAACAAAAAAGATCTATTCTCTGGAACCTTTTTTTTTTTTTTGAATTGGGAGCCATACATAGATTATTTATCTTTCTTAAGTTAAATACTTGGAGTACTGTGCATAGACAACCTACCATAAAATAAAGAGCAGGCTCTTTCACAGATCTGTAATGTATTTGCTGCTACATCTAAAGTATTTCTTCTTTTTGAGTTGCTAGTGGAGGACAATGGAAAGGAAGACGGTGTTCACCTCTTAGAGAACAATCTATAATGAATAATTACATCTGTCTAGGGAAGATATGCTACCACTATGTGGCAGCAGTAATGACATCACAAACCAACTCTTTCATGGCTAAATTAATCAAATGCAATCATCTTAAATTCCTTTAATTATATTATCAACGTTGCTATTCTGAATCTTCATTACTGTTACTACAGCTTATAAAGTCCTCTGCCCTAAAAACAGTACATAAATTAAGTAGATATTGATACTGCCTGACTTCTACAGAGCTACTGAGTTATTCAATACTCAACTATGTGCCAAATTCTTCAGACAAGATACCTCATTTAATCATTACATTCACCCATTTATTTTCCCCGTTTACTTACACAGCTTAAAGAAGTTAATTAGTTCAAAATCACAAAAATAGCAAATTATAAAACTTAGATTTAAACCTAGATTTAAACATACTCCAATCTATAAATCTATAAAATTTATAAATTTATAAAATTTATAAATCTATAAAACTTAGATTTAAACCTACTCCAAAGCTCACATGTTGCCGTGTGAGCTTATAGCTACTTTAAGATTTTACCTCAGTGCCAAATTCTCTGATGCTAGTAATTCTTTTTGGAGAGAGAAAAACTAGAACCTATTTTTCTTATATTTAGCATGCAGAATCCAATTGATGAAACTCAAATTCTGATTTGTTTTGTTGTTGTTATTGATTTTCCTTGGGGGCTGAAAATATAAGAATCTGTTATCATATGCTGGGAGTGGTGGCTAATGCCTACAATGCCAACACTTTGTGAGGAAGGATCACTTGGGTCCACAAGTTCAAGACCGCTAGGTAACACAGCAATACCTCCTTTCTACAAATAATAATAACAATTAAAAAATAGCTGGGCATGGTAGCGCACACCGGAGTCCCAGCTACTTAAGAGGCTGAGTTGGGAGATCACTTGAGCGTGGGTGGTTGAGGCTGCAGTGAGCCATGATTGCCCCACTGCACTCCAGCCTGGAAAACAGAGCAAGACATCATCTCAAAAAAAAAAGAAAAAAAAGAAAAAGAAAAAGAATCTGTTATTATATAAGAATGATTGCACTAATATTTGTGAAATACTTTGGGTCAAAAACATCTGGTCCTGTAGAAGCCCAGCCATATCCTAATAATTGATTGATTGGAAAAGTAGCTATTTTATAAGGTGATCTTTGGTCATTCACAATTTAAGCAGCCCATTAATTTTAAATGAGCTTCAAGAGGACCATTTTAAAGCTGAATACCACTTCATTGCAAATAGTGTTACAGCAAGGGTCCTGTAGATTCATTTTTATTATTTAAATAGCAATGATCATAAAATCAGCACCCTTCTAATGTAGTTCTCATCTTGATTATTGCTATTTAACTAGTGAAATTTTTTCTTCAGGCTGAGCGAACACTATAATTATTATTGCTTTACATTGTAAAGGTTGCATCTTAATTGAAAAATCAACACTTTTTTTTCGCTTTCAATGAATACATCAACTTTGAAATAAAAAAAAAAACATTGAGGATAGAAGCAATTTTGTTAGACCCACAAATTAGGGTGTCCTTGATTGGCCAGAATTCATAACCCATAATCTTACACATAAGATGCTAACTGATCCTATAGTAGGGTCTGTATTACAAGTATCAGAATGTTTCCAGTGCAACACTTTTTGTTTTTGAATTCCTATGGTAAAAGTAGATTTGAACAAACAACACTTCTTAGTTTCTTCTGACAGTATCATTACAGATATACACTGAACTACTTAGTGTGATCAACAGCAAAAGGTCAAGTTGTTACAACTATTTACAGTATGTGTAGATACAGTAGATAAAGTCCACATGTTGGTAGGTGTAGACATTATTTATGAGTATGAGGAAAAACACAAAAAGTTAAGTTGATCAGAAATGAATGCACGTGTGATATATTATGAATGTTATGTTTTGTGTATTTCACATATCTATATATTTTTGTAGATACAGAATAAAAGCTTATATAGTATATTCCATGTGCCAAATATATTACTTAGATATTTCACATAAACATATACAATGTTATGTACACACACACACACACACACACACGTGTGTGTGTGTATATATATATATACTCATTTAGTCACCCTAGAGAAGATAATATTTATCCCATTTTTATGCAAGAGGAAACTGAGGCACAATGATCTTAAATTGCTTGTACAAGGTCACACAGCTAGTAAATAGTAGAGATTTGAACTCAAGAGGCCTAGGTCCAATGTCCTACTCTTATACAGTACAATGTACTCAGTCCCATAGATAAATCTCATCACGTTTATATCATATGGCTTTAGTGTCTTCAACATCAACACTATCAGCAGCATGAAATAATATAAAAAAGTAGTATCCGACAAGATGCAAAATGTGATATTCAATTAATTTCAGCACATTAGCAAATGTTCCTGGCCTAATTATGTGTTGCCAAACAGAATCCAAACCAAAATTTTAAAATTCTCTTTTGAGAGCATCATTATTTTGTTAAGCAAACATTCAGGATTCCTGAAGCTGAAGACCTATGTATACATAGAACTAAACCACATTTCTTCAATCCAAAGCACAAGCATAATGATTTTCATAGACAAACAGGGAACTTCAGGGATTGTCTACTCCACCCTTGCTTTCCATATACATATTAGTTTGTGCATTATGTTATAAATTAGAATAATTCCATGAAGAATAAAAATCATTTTTGATAAATTTTCCATTTTTCTTTTATTGTATTACACAGGCATACGAATATATGTATGTATACATGGATGTGGCAAAAACACTTATTTTACGTCTTTAATTCACTTGTATAGTCATGGCAAATCAATGAATAACAGCTTTGTACATTTTACTGGAATGCATACAAGGGAAAATGTTACAAGGTGAGTTTTGGTTCTGCCATTCAACACCTATGAATGTAGTTCCTTATATAGGAACCACACTAAACCTGTATGAGCTTTGTCTACTCTGTCTATATCCCAAGGTAACTGTGAGAATCAAATGAGATACAGGATGTGAAAATGGCCTATGAAATCTAAAATGCTGAACAAATATAAATGATTAGTATTATTGCTAGTGTTGTATTCATCTTTCAGTTCACAGCACCTAGCACAATGCCTGGCACTATGAATATTTGTGAACATAACTTATTTTTCATTATGAAAAAAAGCCACGGTAAGAATTTAACCAACAGGACAAGCTGCATGTTACCAAAATAAAGACGCCAAATCTAAAGAATCTAAAACTGCTATTCCCTTAACTATTATAAATAATACGAAAATAAGAGCATATTTTTCCAATTTTGTAATCACAAAATTCATGTGTGTTTTACTATATTCACAACTATTGAAATTTTGCATTAAGGTTTTTGAAAACATTTTATTACCAATCTTGGCAAAAAAAAAAACAACGTAATGCACACACACACCTATACATATACATATAGAGAAGTTTACTGATAACTTCTCATTTTCTTAGAATTTAACCAAAATTCTAAGAAAAGAATGTTATATTTTACATAAAATTCAGATGTTTGTATATATTAGCCTGCTTATATGTACATTACGCACACATAAATTCATATGTCCATCTCTACGTGAGACCTATAAATAAAAGGATAGGTCTGTATATTCCATAAGGACATTATCCGAACTTCAGAAATTGCTGTGTAAAAGCCAAAAGCCTACATTTCAACTTTGGTCAATGGGACAGCTTCATCACAAAATGGGATGACTGATGTTTATTGATTAGCTGATAACTTTCTAATGCAACAGCCTTTAATCTGCAATAAAACTATGAATGAAAATAGAGCTTTCACAAAGGAAAACAGGGATTGATTTTCCTGAAAGAATACAAGAACATGGAGATTTCAGATGGCAAAAACATCCAGAGAAACACAGCAATGACATCCAGCTATTTGGCTTTCCCTACAGACCCGTGAGTTGAGACAACTGCATCACCTGACATTCTGGCCCCAGTGCCAAGGACTAGGGAATCAAATCAAATCAACATAATAAGGCTGTTGTGTTCATGAGGATGGAGAAAAACAACCCCAAACAGCAGTAGAAGTCCACTTCACAGCAGGACCACCATTTCAGAGGAAAAGCTAACACTACTGAGAGGTTTCTTTCAATACTACCCTTACATCTTGATAGGGATGAGCCATTTTTAACCATGTTCGGTGGCCTTGATAGTATTTGACAGAACTTTTGCTGGTAACTCTGCAGCTGGAAATAATTCTAAGAAAAACATCTTATGGTTTAGGACTAAATTCAGCGTTGAAAAGTTCTGGGAGATAAATGGAAAAAGGGGGGCATATATTTCTAATCAAAATTTATCCAGAACTTTGTATTGGTTTATAGATCATAATCATACTTAATGTGAAAAATCGACATAATACTAAGCTAAGAATTATGCATAGATACATTAACATTGATAAACGAGAAAAACCTGGCATAAAATAAAAATATTGAATTGAATTCATTCCTTCATCCAACAAATATACATTTGTGCTAGTGATGTAGCAGAATTTAAAAATACCCTTTTGAATAACAAAATGGGTGAGAAAAGTATTTCTTATTCCAGTGTCACAAATAGTGAATCTGATAAAGAAAAAAATCACTAATGAGTGAAAGTATCCAGGTTCATACTTTTTCTTATTTGCTATTTTCCCAACACACAGCTAAGGGCGTACAATTTTTCTTTTAAAATCATAAAGAGCCTGATAATCTTTTTGGATTTCAGTTTTTCATCTTTAAATTAAAGGTGTTGATATCATTAATCTTTATCGTCTCAAGCTGCAGCTATGAAATTTCTATGAATATTTACTACTATAATGGGAATTCCATGAACATTAGTAATACTCCTACTACTACTACTAATACCTCCGCCGCTGCTGCTGCTACTACTACTGCCTCCATTCCCAAATGGCTGTTCTCCTGCAGTGAGAAAAATACACCATGTCTGAAACATTCCGGGGCCAAAACCTGTGCATAAACAACACATAAATATACAGTGTTATCATAAACATCTCTCGAATTCTGGTAAATAAGAGAAAATATTTGAGGCAGAGAAGCGCACACACTGCAGCCTAGACAAGCACTGGAACAGTTCCCGAACACCATGTCCTCCCATCTATTTTTCTCACAGCTATTCGCTCAGATGAGTTCACAGAACATCTTTCTTGAGACAAACCTCTATTGGAAGGTGCTCTTGGTCTCTCTTCATCTATCATACCTTGATGAGAATAATTTTCAAAAACTATTAGTGAAACACATTCTTTGTTAGCCACGCAGATTTTTTTTTTTTCAGAATAGAAACAGTTTTGAAGCTTGTACGTGTAGTCTGAGTATTGGCTATCAGGGAGGGAAGATCTGCATAGACTAAGCAACCATGAGATGGGATTCTCAGCTGTGTAATTTCAGTCATCACATGCCTTAGTTATTTGATTATTTTATGCCCTGGGTTTCTCTTCATGTAAAACAGGAATAATATCAAGTTATTTCAGAGTATTTGTCCTAATAGAGATTATTGAGAAATGTGTGGTGAGATAGGAGTATCTAATAATATTTATTAGAGTGCCCTAATCTGATAACTGAGATTTAGCTCTAATGTTACATAAATGCAAACAGCTTTCCATTAGCCCTCAAAGAAAAATAAAACAGAGGGAAATAAAAGCAGATATTGGCACTCGTTTTCAAACAATTCAAGCCACCTGTGCATGAATACGTTTTTTAAAAAATAAGATTCTAAATACCCAAGAAACTATTCATTCAATTCAGTATTCAATGAATACCTCAAACATGTGAATCATACACATAAACAGGGCATGAACCATCCTCTACAAGCCAATGAAAATAGGATTAAAATTAGGATCTATGTACAGTATGTATTGGCACATAAAATTTGTTAATTCTGACTAAGATAATCAAGGGAAAAATAACATCTGATCTGAATCTTAAAGAACAAATATGATCTCAATGAATAGGACAATACTCTGTAAATAGTAATAATTAACAGTAGAGTACCTCATTTTTTAAAAGTCCAAAGATATTCTTGTCAGTCCCCTATAACATGAATTTTAGCATAGGTCAACAAGGTGTTAACACAGACACTGATAGCCATCATCCACTAGGGAATCCAGTGGCCTTGCCTTTGGACAGAGTACATTTTGTTAAAATAAGTATAAAATTAAGTCCGGCTGCGGTGGCTCACACCTGTAATCCCAGCACAGTAGGGGGCCAAGGCGGGAGGATTGCTTGGTCTCAGGAGTTCGAGACCAGCATGGGCAACATGGCAAAACCCCATCTCTATAAAAAAATACAAAAATTAGCTGGGGATGGTGGTGCATGCCTATGGTCTCAGGCTGAGATGGGAGAGTCATCTGAGCCCAGGAGATTGAGGTCACTTGAGCCCAGGAGATTGAGGCTGCAGTGAGCTGCGATCATGCCACTGCACTCCAGACCGGGCGACAGAGTGAGACCCTGTCTCAAAAACAAAAACAAACAAAACAAAAAAACCTAAAATTACATGAAACCTAAGCACATTTTCTTCAATATGTAATAGATCAGAGTCTGAATACACAGTGATTATGCATAGATTTCACGTCACTCATATAATTTCACATTACTCAATATGTGATAAATACAACTTCATTTATCAATTATATGCAGTAAGAACATAAGCTCCATGATAGCAGATATTTTTCTGACTTTTTTCACCACTGTATCTCCAGTGACTAGGACAAAGCCTGGCATATAATAGGGACTCAAAACACATTTGTTGAATGAATAAACATCTAGTCTTATAAACCTATGTAACACCTGTACAGACTACAACTGTGTAGCATATGTACCCAATAAATAAATTAATTAAGCTAAACTCTCATAGGTAAAATAAGAACTGTTATACATTAAGATTTATTATTCATATTTAAAAATCATAAAAAATAACGGTAATGGATATGGATCTCATTTGCAAAATATAATCATTCCAATTTTGCAAACAGAAATGTGAATACAAGATTCTGCTACAATAAAAGATAATTAAAGGGTCCATCACAATTCAATCCTCTTCAACAGGACCTAAAAACTAGTCAAAACAGGACTATATAGGCAATAACTAGGAGTAACTATGAAACAAATCTCTGAATAGTTTAATAATGTCACACCTACAGCAAAACAAACCAAAAAAACTTCTTTGCTAAACTCTAGATTTACAAAAGATTCAAAAGATTACATACAAAACCATTGCACAAAGGTACTTTTCTGATCTTAAATCTTAATCAGACATTGTATAAACAGTATTTTTAATCTAGCCATTCCTGATATATTGCCAATAATGGAGTTCTTGAGTTAACATTACCCTTAGCTACTGTCAAATGCAAATAGTGCTTTAGATTTAAAAAAACAATAGCATCTAACCAAAATTTTTACCTAGTAAGATACAGCACCAACTCTCATTAGGAAAAAATTCAATAACAGACAGAAGCAAATATGCATTGTGCATCTTAAATAGATGTTTATTATGATTTTAAAAAAGTGGAAAAATGATACCAATAAAAACCCATAACAAACACTAAGCATACAATTACGATGTGAAGGTCCACATGTACTAGTTTAGCTCAGGTTATTTCTTCTTTATATCTTATTTCATGAAACTTACATATTCTATGAGGCGGTAGCCCCCAAATATATTTATTTTCATGACTGCTTTTATTTTAGTTTCAAATACTAATAATTGTTGTGTTTACTTTTTTACATATCAGAATATATAGATGTATGTGTATTTATTAAAAATATGGGGACAAAAAGTATAATATTTGGTTCTGCAAATATTTTCCACTGACATCCTTTACCTAGATTTTTCCAATAAATATTGTTTGGCTTATATTTCTATCAAGTCCATTCATTGTATAACAAAATAATTATTTAATATGAGGTCAAGTTCAACCAAAGAAGGTATAGATCACTTTCTTCAAAATAACTTGTGACTAATTATAGGGAGGGTAAGTAAAAAATATTTGCTGACATAACTTCCTTTGAACACATTTCAAAAGTCAATTTCTACAATATATTGTTATATTAAGGACAAAATTAAAGAAGAAAAATAGGAAAGAAAAAGCTAAAGACTTGGGTTAATATATATATTTTTAGCTTTCATCTTTGGAAGAGCAAGCACCAGTTTTGTAGAGTTTTGAATTTTAGTTTTTGGTTTTCATCTGGGCAGTAAGCCTGCCCTATCTACCTTAATACCTTAACAAGAATAAACTGGTAAAACCAAAAATAGTGAAAAGTATCTACTAGAGCATACTTTACTAAAATCAAGACTAATGTAATTTTCTCACTGTAAGTATACAGAATATAAGTATTGGCTGCACCTGTCCAATAGTTATATTCCGTATACTTACAGTGAGAAAATTATAAGTATACCAATAAAAGAAAGTACACCTACTTCCTATTAGGGAAAGTGTCCTTCATAGCAAATTCTACTTACATTATTCCCCCATGAATTACGTTTCTTTCTAAAACCCACTTTTCGAGTCAAGCATGCATTCACCATATGTAGCTAGTATCCTTTCTCTTTTCCTTCTGGCACAAAATCATAATGTGATTCTGGGCCTAAAAGATTTGTTTCCCTGTCAACTTACAGATAAGTAAGTAAAGGTTAAGAGACATACCCAAGGTCTATGATTTAGATTTTATTTCTTTTACTGGACTTGATGGATTCCTGGGAGGGTATCTAAAATAAAAATTCTTGCAAGAGAGCCTACTTGCAAGATGGAGAGTACTTTTCATTGGATTTTCATTTTGATTTAAAAAATGTATTCCTTGTAAAACAATCAAGTACCAAACTGAAATTTTCGCTTTACCGGAAAGGGGGCTGCTGGGCTTTGTGACAGACGTGGAACACATCTGCACCAGTGGAAGAGTAGAACATCTAATGACAAGAATTCCTACTAGACACACCTAGAACAGGGTGGGTCATCAATGCCTTGGCTCTCTCTAATCAGCATTGGGAATTTCCTTCTAAACTAGAATTGGTTCCAGTATAACAGAAATCTACAATCAGCAATGACTTTCTCACAGCTAAAATAGAGAATAATCTTTGGAAGAGGAAAATATATATAATTCTAGCAAAGATGATAAAATAAGAATATATTTAAAATATCATTTTTATATAGCCTTCGCTTTTTGATTCCCTAGTATATTTTAAAAATAAGATGACAATATATTACTTAAATAATATTTTCCAGAAACTGATTGCCTCTATCACACAACAAATTTTATATGGGTATGAATGGCAAGGTTCATCTTACAACTTAATTGCAAAAGACTGATACTGCTGTCTTTATTTTACAATTAAGTATATTAAGAAAATATCTAACCTTGCACTCCACGAAAGGCCTGCATCAGAATCGCCTAACAGTTCCTTAGAGATACAGAAGCCTAGTTCTAGGCCTGTAATGTCAAGCTCTCACAGGATAGGAAACAGGAAGCTGCATTTGCACAAGCTTCCCAAATGATTTTTATTCATGCCCAGGTCTGAATACGGACTGAAGTAGAATCAGACAGCTGATTACCGGCATTAAAGTAATTAAAACCTATCCAAAATGCTTTTCTATCTTCGTAGGACAACAGGTAAAATCTAAAACTGATAAAACAAGAAGTTGCAGTACAAGCATATTATTTAGTATGTAGGACAACTAAAAGGCAGTTGCTTCTAGAGAGGACTGTGAGTTGTGGGTTGCAGGAACGGGGAATAATTTTATTTGCACTTTTTCCTACTCTGTACATAAACTGCTTTGACAAAATATTTAAACTGGGCCAGGCGCAGTGGCTCACGCCTGTAATCCCAGCACTTTGGGAGGCCGAGGCAGGAGAATCACGAGGTCAGGAGATGGAGACCATCCTGGCTGACACAGTGAAACCCCGTCTCTACTAAAAATACAAAAAAAAAATTAGCCGGGCGTGGTGGCGGGCGCCTGTGGTCCCAGCTAGTCGGGAGGCCGAGGCAGGAGAATGGCGTGAACCCGGGAGGCGGAGCTTGCAGTGAGCCGAGATCGCGCCACTGCACTCCAGCCTGGGCGACAAAGCAAGACCCCGTCTCAAACCAAACACACACACACACACACACACACACACACACACACACACACACACACACACACACACACACACACACACACACACACAGCAGCAACTACAAAAAGCATACCCAAAAGAAACTCAGAACCATCAAGAGGTAGCTATCGTATAACTCTCAGGAATACAAAATTGGGCGAGAAGGTATGCAACTAGTCATGCTTGAAATGGATAGTTTGAGTCTATTTGGTAACATGTTTAAATATGCCTCAAAAAAAGTTTTAAATCTTTTTGAAATTGAAAACAAACCAAAAAACTCTTGTTCTTAAATCCAAAAAAATGCCATTTCTCTTTCAGGGTGTGCTCTCATTTTGGTAAAAGCAGTCAGAAAAACGAAAGAAAACGAAGTTTTCCTGACCAATCATATCAAAAAAACTTAATCGGGCAAGAAAGTTTTCAAAATTAGTAATAAAAAAATCAACTTTATAAAGTACTCACTGTATGTGTTGAAAGAAACAAGATGTAGTAAGGTAACTTAGTAAAAAGGCAGGAAATTATGAAAACAAACCACAAATAGAATTTTTCTGATCCTGGACAAGTACGTGTTAACATAAATTATTCAGTCAGGGTCTACACAGACCTGACTGACTTCAGTTTTTTTAGAAGCAGATTTGTAACAGTAATCTAAGTATTTCTTTTTTCCACTTCATTGAAAAAAAAAAGTCAAATGCTATTCTTTCTTTTATTTATTTTATTTTATTTATTTATTTTTTGAGACAGAATCTTACTCTGTCACCCAGGCTGGAGTGCAATGGCACAATCTCGGCTCACTGCAACCTCTACCCTCCAGGTTCAAACAATTCTCCTGCCTCAGCCTCCTGAGTAGCTGGGATTACAGGCATGCGACACCACACCCAGATAATTTTGTAGTTTTAGTAGAGACGGGGTTTCGCCATGTTAGCCAGGCTAGTCTCGAACTCCTGACCTTAGGTGATCCGCCTGCCTCGGCCTCCCAAAGTGCTGGGACTACAGGCGTGAGCCAACGTGCCCGACCCAAATGCTATTCTTAAAACCAGAAATTCTTAAAGAAACAAAGTGTAGTTATGATTTTCATTTACTTAAAGTGCCATTCATGTAATAATAATAGTGGTTTTAAACAGTTGAGTCCCCACACAAGGGTCTGTCTGGATGATTTTTGTATCGTCCGCTAGTATTGTATTACAGATATCTGATAAAGTACAGAAGTTTGCAAAAGATTTACTTTTGTAAATAGTGGAGAGTCAGGGTTATTGTTATTTCTTTAATAACATTTTTTCCAATTGACTTGCATTCCAGTGTGTTTTACTGACTGTAAGACAAAGCAGTAGAGTTACAAGGATCTATTCTGTTGGGAATTTTGCATAACCCTGGGACTTATGCACACTCCTGGAAATGCTCTGGAAGAAGATAAAATGTAAATGTGAAAGTCACTATCATGTGAATCACTACAGAGAAAAGACTGAAATGAACTAATGTAACCAAATGGAAACAAACTAGTTATAAAAATAACACATAACTTTGTTACGAAGAACAAAATGAAAGGTGGTAGATTTTTAAAGATGAATGATATAACGGCCAGGCACAGTGGCTCACGCCTGTAATCCCAGCACTTTGGGAAGCCAAGGCGGGCGGATCACTTGAAGTCAGGAGTTTGAGACTAGCCTGGACAACAATAGTGAAACTCCGTCTCCACTAAAAATACAAAAATTATCTGGGCGTGGTAGCGCATGCCTGTAATCCCAGCTACCTGGGAGGCTGAGGCAAGAGACACTTGAATCCGGGAGGCAGGAGTTGCAGTGAGCCGAGATCGTGCCACTGCACTCCAGCCTAGATGATACAGCGGGACTCTGTCTCAAAAAGAAAAAAAAATGATATAACTAAATTTAAAATATATGATTTAAGGCTGGGTATGATGGCTCATGCCTGCAATCCTAGCACTTCAGGAGGCCGACTTGAGCAGATCACTTAAGCCCAGGAGTTCAAGACCAGCCTGGGCAAAACCCCATCTCTCTATAAAATACAAAAATTGGCCGGGCATGGTGGTGCGTGCCTGTAGTCCCAGCTACTTGGGAGGCTGAAGTAGGGTAGAATGCTGAACTACGGAGGCAGAGTTTGCAGTGAGCCAAAATCATGCCACTGCACTCTAGCCAGGGCAACCAAGTGAGACCCTGTCTCAGAATAAAATAAGATTGAAAACATAACATTATTGATGTAATTAAACTTAAAGTAAACAATTTAGGAAAATTCTGTTTAAATACAAATGTACATCCACTTCAGAAACATAAGGTTCACCTATGTTTGAAATACTCCTTAATTTGTCCCTTTTGAGAAGATACACTTCTATTTCTTCTGGATTAAGCACATCCTAACGTAATTCTATTTTTTCCAACAGTGTCTGAGTTATGAAAAGATTTATTGCTAAAGAATAAACAATTTGTTAAAAGCATGTTATTGTTTCTCTTAGCCTTCATCGATTTCCTGGCATGCACTTGTAGGAACTTGTTTTCATTTGGTTTTTATTTTTATTTTCTGATAGATACAGGGTCTCATTATGTTGCCCAGGCTGGTCTCCAACTCCCGAGCTCAAGCAATTCTCCACTTCAGCCTTCCAAAGTGCCGGGATTATAGGCATGAGCCACCATGCCCAGGCTCTGTTTTCACTTATTTTTAATGCCTATACTTGCTTCAAAGTTAGCATCCTTCAAAGGTTAGCAATCTGTAACATACCATCACTGGATTCCACATTTCCAATTAAAATATTTTGTAAACAGCAACAAACATTGCTCAGGGAAATTTTTAGAAAGGTCTCAAGTGCTGTGATTTAATCTCATTTTCACAATTTTTGGATGCTCTGATCTCTATTATTCTACATGCATTTAAACATGTTACAGTCAAATGCATGTTCTATAATCCAGTATTGAGCAAAATTTTGCTCTTCACTCTCTTAACCTTCATTTACCAAAGGACTAAAGCAGTAAAAGCTAAGGCAGAAGCATCTTATTTCATTGAGGTATGCAAGGAAACCTGATTACTCACATTTTTAAAAATATCCCCATAGAATTTACAGACAGGCCACACAGAGGGGATGCAGTTTCTTTCTCTTTCTAGAGATAGATCCCTCTGCCCCCACTAAGCATACCCAGACGCACGAGAATCAAACATCTGCTTAAAGGCATTTTGGAGACCATCTAACCTCTCAATTCCAATATTTGATAAACTTCTGCATCCAGAAATCCTCTTTAGTATCTAATACAAATGCCCTATTCTTCTTTTTAAATCATTTCCCTCTTGTCCTTTCTTCGGTGAAGAATAAAATTAGCTGGTTATTATGATCTGAACAATAGTCCTTCATGTCTGTGAAAACCTGAAATAACATATCCTTCCACTTTTTTTTTTTAAATTAGGCTATTTCAGACTTATTTTTGCCTCTGTTTATAGGTTTTTTAAAATTATTATGTGTCTTATTTACATGTCCCAAAGCCATATTTGTTAAACTGTAAATATTCTCTAATTAAAGTAAAATAAACCTTCACAATTCTGAAAACATTTGGTTAAACTTTCATAGTTTCGGCAAGTTTTCCCAGAATGAGACTATACGTGCAGTTTTAAGGCATATCATATGTTTCTACCTTAAGAAAGGAATTAAGACTCTGAAGATGCTTAGGAGGAAATAAGCACTAAGAAGGTGATCATGAATACAATGATAATTTTACTTATTGTTCTTCTATAACATGTAAGCCATGCTGAATGTGACGTGTTTCTTGTACCCTCGAGAAGTTCACAATCTTATCAAAGACACAAATGTATCTAAAATACTATAATACAATAAATATAATATACAAGATGCTGTGGAGTCCAGCTAACTCTGTGGGGTCAGGGTGGCAAGAAAAGGCTGAGAAAGACTTCAGTGACGTGAAATCTAAGCTGAGTCTGAAATAGGAGGTTCACTAGATTGCAAAACAAAAATGAAAAGTTTTAAAGCAAAATGAACATGTGCAAGGGCAAAGAGATTTAAAACAGCTCAATCTGCCCAGATAACTGAAAAATTAGAAGGGCTAAAGTACAGAGGAAAGGAAAAGTCAGGGTACTGGAGTAGCAAGAGTTTAAACCGAAAGGACACTCAAGGCCTGGGTTATAGAAGAATTTTCCGTACAGCTAAAGAAATAGGACTTTGTCCTGCAGACAGTTTAAGAAGAAAAGTAACAAGGCCAAATAGCTGTGTGTTAATGCTACTGCACAGGGTGGCTTGCAAAGAGGGAAAATCAAAAGATAAGAAAACCAACCAAAAGGCTGACTCAGAAGTTCAGTCAAGGCAGAATGTAGGTGTGTGAACTAAAACAGTGAAATAGGGATGAAGGAGAGGCCATGAAATTAAGATATTTTTGAAAGCTAGGATCAACAACTTGGTTAGCAATTTGAGGTTTATTGTAAAGAACCGAGGTCTCTAAGGATAAATATCAGGATTTCAGTTTGGATGGTGATGCCACTAACTTAGAAAGGCAACAGAAGTAAAAGAGCAACGTTGGTCAGGAAAAATCATGATTTCACTGTTGGACTTGCTGAGTGTAAATTGTCTGTGGAGCGTTGCGTTAAAGATTGGAGTTGGCGTGTAGATGGTGTTTTGTGCAATGCACAGCCAAGGGCTAAGGGAGCGAGTCCAGAGGTGTTGCCTTTTTCTAATCTGCACAGGGACACTAGCAGGGATCAGGTGAGGATGTCCAATGGACAGCTTCGGAAGGAAGAACCAGGCTGGAGACAACAATGTGGAAGACATCGCTGTTCAAAGCTGTGCTGACCAATACAGTAGCCAGTAGCCAGTATCCAGACATGTCTAAATTTAAAATAATCAAAATTAAATAAAGTTAAAAATTCATTTCCTCAGTCCCACTAACCACATTTCGTGTGCTCAATGGCCAATGTGGTTAGTGGACACTGTATCAGGTGGCACAGGTGTAGTCATTTCCATCACAGAAAGTTCTATGGGACAGTGCTGGCATGGTGCATGTAAAATAAGAGGAAAGGGGCTCACACCTGTGATCCCAGCACTTTGGGAGGCCAAGGCGGGCGGATCACGAGGTCAGGAGATCGAGACCATCCTGGTCAACACAGTGAAACCCCATCTCTACTAAAAATACAAAAAATTAGCTGGGAGTGGTGACGGATGCCTGTAGTCCCAGCTACTCGGGAGGCTGAGGCAGGAGAATGGCTGAGGCAGGAGAATGGCGTGAACCCGGGAGGTGGAGCTTGCAGTGAGCCAAGATTGCACCACTGCACTCTAGCCTGGGCAATAGGGTGAGACTCTGTCTCAAAAAAAAAAAAAAGAAAAAAAAAAAAAAAGGAAAGGTTTCGGGACAGAACCCTAGGGAAAGAAGAGGTCCACAAAGAGGAGGGAAGGAAGATGAGTTGAGTAAGAAGGAGTGGTCAAGGGAGTAAAAAACAAAAAAATAAAAATAAAGGAAGAAAATCATGCCAGTGTGACCTTCAGAAAAGAGTTCAAAGAGACTAAATATTCAATAATAAGAAAAGCTGAAAAGAGGTCAAATAAGAAAAGGAGTAAAAAATTACCTGTAGGTGGTTCATTTTACCCTGACAATTGGTATAGTATTGGAATTGTTACCAATTACTTTGGATGTAAAATATCAACGAGATTAATTCTTTTACTCAGACGACGTGTTTAGCTTTTAGAAAGAAGAATTCAATTGCCCATAGGAAGGGAAATGTTGGAAATATGACCATTCTCTTCCCATACTTTAATCAAGAAGGGGAGGACTTGTATTAGCCATCATCCTTCTGGGAGTGTTTCTAAGGGTGTCTAATTCAGGTCTATATACTTGCTGAGTAAGTTTCTTGAAAGCCTATGTCAAATACCTGTATTTAGACATCAAACAGCATTATACAGTTTTCTTCTCGGATCAAAAATAAAGCTAATACAACAGTGGTTACCAGGGACTGAGGGCAGAGAAATGGGAGTTATTGTTTTACAGGTACGGAACTTCAGCTTGGGATACAAAAAAGTTCTGAAGTTGAATAGTGGTGAAGGTTGTACGACAATGTGAATGTACTTAATGCCATTGAACTACAAACTTAAAAATAGTTGAAATGGTAAATTTTGTGGTATGTATATTTTACCACAGTAATTTCTTTATAACCAAGCTGAGTTGAAACATGTAACATGTTAGAGAATCTGGACAAAACCTTGCACAACCCTCTACGCCTGAGAAATTTAACATATCAAACATACATGCTGAAAACACTGCCCACAACATCTGTTACTTGAAGTAATGCAGGTATTTGTATTAGAAAAAATAAAACAAATTTAGATGTCACCAACAGAACAAAAATGCTTTAGGCCAGTTTCATAATTAAGATGGCATTTATACCCTTTTCCTTAGTATTTGCTCCTTTGGTCAGTAGCGGCAGTTAGCTGGTAGAATGGCAGATTATAAATATCAGCAGTAAACCCCAAGGCAACCACGTTTGTACAGGCAAAACGCTCACTCTGCAATTAAGGGACAGTGAGTACTCCATGCATCACTCCTTGTGCATTCTCTGACAGACCCGGGAGCAAGGCTCAGGGAAAGGAACGCGGAAGGAGGAACCCTGAGAGAAGCCAATGGCTGCTTCCATTTGTGCTACTGCAACCAGGAAGCAGAAAATTTCAGGCTAAAAATTAAATAAAAGCAGGTGACAATTCATGAATATACAATACTACAATAAGCCAATGAATGTTTGGTCCAGAATCTTTTATAAATTATACAATAACTAATCTCAAGTAGTTTTTAATTCTATCTCCCATCAGCATCCAGGCATCTCTCTGTAAGCATATTGGCAAACTGGAAGTAAACATGTGCGTGTTCATGGATCACATGCTATTTCCTCCCAAAGATATTTACCAATATGAAGAACAAGACCATCTTTCAATCAACTCAGTCTTCCTTGCCTACTATTTGGAGTTCTCTTCCGATATACAGAATTCAAGGATTCTGCTCAAAACAGAGTTTCTGCTGATGTCACAACCTAACAAATCAAATCATCTTATGGCTGTAAGTTAAAAAGGCGCTGGTACAATGTAAGACAAGACACTGGACGTGAAAACCAACCAAAGAGAAAGAAGGAAAGAAAGAAACCAGAAAGACAGAAAAATGCAAGAGATGAGTCATACTATACTTACAACTTTCAGCCTGATAGTCTGGTACAAACTGCTCATCATTGTCAGGTACCTGAGCTGAAGAAGAAAAAGAAAATTAAAAAAAAATTAAGAGAGAAACTGCCAAAAGCATAAGGAATGTCAAGTAAAATCTGTCAAGTAAGATCTTCTTGGGCTGAGATCAAACCTATGATTATTTGCCAATGAGCTCCTATTTAAAATGGTATTGACAACACTACTTAGGAGGAGAAATTGGAAGGGGATCATTGATGTCAACTAGGAACCATATATATGTCAGAAATAGGATGATGGCAGGTGTATTCCCTCCGAATTTCACCTGCCAGATGGAAATAAAAGAGATGCAAAATAAAGAAAGCTATAGAATTTCCATTTCCTGCAGTTTTTTTTCAAGAATAGAGCAAAAGCTATTTCAATTCACCCACTGCCAGTGTGTAAGCAGCCCATTTAAATTAACCACACAATTATTTTAAGTGATGTGCAGTTATCACACACGTCTCTCTGCTTTTTTGGAAACGTCTGCTGGTATGTTCTCTGTCCTGCAAAATACACCATATTTTAAGATGCTTGCACTGAATTTTGCCAAAGTATGCTACAAAGGTTTTTAAATGGAAGAATGGTCCTTGATTTGGCTCATATATAATAAAGTATTATATTTCAAAGATTATATTCACATTAATAAAATAACAAACAATAACACAAATGTCATCTTTTCATTCAAAATATTTTCCTGGCAACTACTAGGCATTAACAAAAAGAATATCACTAGTTCGTCAGTCCTAATGTCAAAAGACGTTCCTATTTTTAGTAAAGGAAAAATACTGAATAGCAAGGACTTAATGCATTTGGCAGCAATCAAAACACAAGTGCATTTTTCACTTCTAAAATGTTTTCATCACATTTGATTCAGACATCGAAGTAACCTATTCCAAACTGAATATTAGTAATAAGCTTTCACAAACACACATAAATACATGCAAACACACACACACACACACGCCCAAAAAATGGAAGTTAGGTTACTTTTAATTTGATAAAAATATAATGAATTATCATCCTAATTAACTTTAGCTGTCATTTGACTAGGTAGTATTACTTTATTAGGGTTATGTAATACTGAAACTTTTTTATCCAGCCAAGTCATATTTAAATAGATGTTAATTAACTTTCTTAAATGAGCCTATTCTGCATGAGGAATGCTTATTAAAATAAACAGTCTCTTTTGAAAATGCTTCAGGTTGGTAAGTGAATGGCTTAAGAAAAAAATCTACATAAAAAGGAATTCTACATTTTAAAAAAATTTTATATAAAAAAGAATACAATATACAGAATTAAAGTTTCTTTTTATTAGTTTAATATTATTCTTTAAAAACAGACATTTGGCTGAATAAAATTTACGTTATATTATGAAGAGCATAAGAATCTGATAATTGTACCTGTTATAAAAATGTATGCAGTTTGACATTCAACTGTTTTCTAACAACTCTCTTCCGTACACCAATAATTAACCTTATTACGAATGCACTCTACCCCCGCTACCAAACAAAATCAAACAAATTAATAATTTTTTCAAGTTTTAACTGATGCCTATTTGATCAGCCTATATTGCAAGGAGAATTTTTTTCTCTTCATATTGCTCTAATATCTGATACTGTGGGTAACAACTTCAAAGTTAGCGAGCTGCAAATCTTAATTCTGTGACATGCTAGTTGTGCAACTTTGGTTAAGTTTCTGAACCTCTTAGAACTGAATTTTACTTATCAGTTTACTAGTGAAAATACAGTTTTTTGGTGAGGATTAAATGAAACACTCTAAACACAATGCCAGCTACTCAAGAAATGTTCCTTATTTTCTTCTTTCCAGTCCTCTACCCACCAACCCTTGTCTTTCAAGTCATCCACAAAAAAGTACTTGTCATTACAATGCTCAGTTTAATATCTTTTCTTCTAATGAAGTCTACTAGAGAGGCAAAGAAACAGCTAAAATCTGTACATTAGCATTCTCTCAGCTATTAACACAACATATTTTTTTCACACTGCAGAAAAAAATGTTCTAAAAGATTCATAAATTACAAGGCGAAGGGTGTGCTTTCAAATAAGTCTTCATATCAAAAAAATTACAAGTGTTTTAAATATATATTTAATAAATAACAGCAAGTACACAGATTCAAATCCTGCACATTTTTCCCATTATATCCTTGTTTTGGTTTTCCCTCAGAATTAACAGCTAAACAGATATAACTATTGAGATGCAAATATATCAACCACCACAATTACTGGGCTTTTAAAAAGCCAACATTTATAAGAATCTAATAAAAACATAATATCCCTTTACAGGAAAAGTTAAAAATAGCTGGTGAGTAACAAAAGTATACTTGTAACTGAATATGATGGTATGAATGTCCTAAAGGTCTTTTGTTTGTTTTTGTAGCATCGTAAGCAGATTTGCAACTTCCTAATATATGTCACTGCAAGAGCAGCACAGACTCACTGATGGGTGTGTGATGTGTGCTGGAATATGTGTGAGGAAAAAAGGGCCAAATTTTAGGAGTAGAATAATCTGGAAGTTATACCTCGCAAATATACAGAAAATAGCTGCACAATAACAATCTGTAAAGAGTAAGAATAAGAATTCCTATTTCTGTTCTAACTCCTTAACATACTGAATAAATACTTCACACTTATTCCTGAACATATTACAGAATTTTAACAAAAAACATATGACTCACATTTTCACAGAAGCTAATCTTAAGAAACTGAATAGACCAAACGAAGCAGCATGCTACTTAAATAGACAAAGGCTTAAGTATACCTCTAATTTCAAGTTAGAGTAAACGGAAAGCAGTTAACTAAAAACACAAGTTGGATCTAGGCAAGGAAAATATGACAAAGTATTGCCACACTTGTATCATACATTTCCTTTTTTCTTCAATTCAGGGGAATACTGTGAAGGAGCAAACTGCAGCTGCCTGAAAATTTGCAGCAAGCCATACCAACTCCAAAGTTGAGAATTAACAATAGAGGTCAACCTAAAAAAGCAATGTTTTTTCCGCTACTATCTATTATAAACTGTGCTTGATATAATCACCTTTGGGGAATGAAAATGTTTCCCCACACTATGTAATTAAAGACGAAGGGGAAGAGGAGGAAAGGAGAAGGGGAGAAAGTATGTACCAAAAGACCAATAAAATGCTTTCAAGGAGATTAAGCATGTGGATTTTATTGGTAATAGCTGGAGCGGCTCTATCAGTTCATTGCACATTAATAGACCAGTTGCCATCAAGTCTCAGGATCTCGGCTTTAAAAGGGCAGTATCTGCACTCTCAGCTATTTGTTTTACCTAGATTATTATCCAAAGTTGTTTTACTGTTTTCTGTCTTTTTGCTACGTATCAATACATATTATCAGAAAGAAATTCATAAAAATATTAATCATGACCTATATGTCACAAACTCACCAATTCTCCTTTTTAATTTTAATACTTTTCTTAACTAATATTGCCTTAGGGATGGGTAATTTTAAATATAGCTTGCCTTTATGTTATGCTTATTTTTAACTTTCAAATGAAATAATAATCATTACTTAAGAAAAAGTAAGCGATGAAAAAGTTTCCAAGGTTGGCTGCAGGGAAGCGAAAACCCTCCTATTCTTACAAACTATGTGCCTGTTGGGTTTTCTTTTAAAGCTAAGGAAAAAGTGGAAGAATTACAAATAAAACAAACGTCAAGTATAAAAGGGGTTAATATTTAATTAAAACCAGTTCTATCCACTGTAACAATGACCTGGAGCCAAACAAGGCGGAAGATGTATGAGTCATTCTTTCTGCCCGTGAATGAGACAGCTGATCTCCTCAGCAATTCCTCAAGACAAGCAGGCAGAACTGGAGTTCTGCCTCCATTCACAAAAACACAGTCCAGCATATGAGCCATGTGGCCCAACCACAATCTTTTCATGTCACACCCTTCCAGGGAGCTAAAGCAAGTAAACTTGGACTTGCAATATAAACACACCAATTTTATTGCTCTGTCTCAGAGCTCAGATCCATTAAAGGAACACATTTAAATAAATGACAAGTTTACAAAGTTACATACATACATACATATATATATATATACACACACAAATATATACATGCATCCCGCTTTACAGAGTAACTTGTTACAGAAACTTGCATGTATAAAACTAAGGAAGAAAAAAGGAAAAGGAAGAAAGATGCAAAGAAGGTTTCAAGAAAGGGAAAAGAAAAACCATTACAGAAATGCCTTATTTTTCTTGCCTATTATCCAACTATTTTTATCATAAGAATACTGTAGATTGTTTGCTGAACTTTGTAGCATTTCTCTTTGAATCAAAGAGTTAGAAACAAATTTCTTGTGAGAAATTTAAATTTTATTTCAAATAAGAAGTAAAAAAAGAAAAATCCACCTTCCTACAGTGGTATGCTGTTTAATCCTAAATTGAAGCTACAGGCCATGGAACAAAATAATCATGAGTCCACTAAGCTTGGTTTTATACCACATCCACTTTTAACATTAAAATGATTGTACAAATGTAAAAGCATTAATCATGCAGAAGTATAAACATATTTAAACATACAAAAAGGAGGCAACTTTCCAATGACAAAACACCTTTAATACTTGATCAAGGCATTATTTCCATATTTCTATATTCTTACTATAACAGTAAAGTTTTAGTCGTTGTGTCAAATCAGCTTCAATTCCTAACTAAAATTGACCTGCAGTAACTTGAAAACTTAAGGGAAGCTGAGAGCCAACTAGCCGTTGTTTCTAGCCAAATATTTTCTCTAATGCTACAGAGGTCTGACTATTATTATTTTTTATTATAACATTATACACAAGTCAAAGGGAATAAAGTTATACTACAAAATGTAACAAACTGCACATTTCCTATAACTGAAATAGAAAAGCTTAGCAATATTTTATTTATTAGGATCCTCTGGAAAAACTACACTATACTATACCAAATCCTATTTTTCTGTTTTTAAAAAAATTTTCTATTTTGTAAACAAAACATGGATGAAAAAACATTTATGCAATTCCAATGAATGTTTAGAAATAAAATATACTTTATCTGCTGTCTTTAAGTCAAACTCAAATGAGAAGTCTTTCTCTCATATTTTAAATTATTTTCTAGTACAACAAAAGGAGGGGTGATAGCCCATCCTCTCCCCACCCACACACACATGAAATTACTGTTGTTCAATTATAAGAAATTATATGGACTTCTGTAATTCAATGCTTAATTCTAAATTCATGTTTTATGTAAACCACATAAAATAATGTAGTTTTTAAAGGCTTTAATCCTTATTGCACCAAGTGGGGGAAAATAATTCATGAGCACATAACCAATTTTATGTTCCATTAAAAAAAAGTGGGATTTCTGAAAAATAAAAATGAGTGTATTATGACTACTGTATATTGTGGATGACATTACACATAGTGAGTAACAATAGCACATATTACTTATGATTTTGAATATAAATTTAGCATCAGCCATTAAAGCGAATTGAGGGGAAAGTAATGACATCTCTGCTTTTAAGTCGACCTGACTGCTGTTGTTTGAAGGTCACATAAAACCAAAAGGAAAAAACCCTTATTTGTATGATGTAATAAGCTTTGCTGTAGAAAGGTTGTTCTTGCAGATAAAACTCCTACTCGAAGTGTGGCGGCAGCACTAAACTTGACTCAATACACAACCACTGAAAAACATTTTACCCTGAAGACAGAGAATATTGTTGATGAAAGTGAACCTGAAAGAACATCTAGACCGGAAACAAAATAACAGTCAACAGAGCAGCTACACATTTACATCAGATATATACTGAAAAGTATTATTTCCCTTTAAGTTGTATTA
This sequence comes from Gorilla gorilla gorilla, assembly GCF_029281585.2. NCBI lineage: Eukaryota > Metazoa > Chordata > Mammalia > Primates > Hominidae > Gorilla > Gorilla gorilla. The sequence continues at coordinate 21,427,003 of NC_073230.2, forward strand.
GTAGGTGAGCTTTAAGAAGCAAATTTGGAAGAATGCAATCCTGTCTTAATTTTTTACATCTTTCTATTTTTCTGGATACACAAGAGGTTCCATTTTAACTATGACTTTCAGGTTGTTAAGAATAAGACATCACCATGATGTTGATAGAATTGATATTTAAACTCATTATTTCATGGGATCAAATAATTGCAATTGCCTTTCTGTCAGTAGCAGTCTAATTTGAAAGACAAAGAATCGATAAAGAATTGCACATAGTAAAATTATAACATAAAGTGACTATGGCAACATTTTAAAATTGGCATATTCCCTGACTTTTTTTTTTAACTACTGTGGTTACTGAAAACATTAACTTTTCAGTTTTCTTCAGAATAAGATAATTGTTTTAAACTGTGTTTAGATGTTAAAAAAAAAAAAAACAACCTTTAAATTGCAGTGTTATTTCTTGGGAAATGATATTAATGTAAAGTTATATTCTCCACCAACATATTTTAATCTCTGTATGGGAATTAACTTTCTTGGTAGAATGCAAGTGTATTTTTACAGAGGACTTTACTGAACTGAAAATACTGGTCCCATCCCAACCCTTAAACAGTCCTGCCTTATCTATTCCAACTTCCCCTTAGAAATAAAAGAAATTTTATAATCCATAATAATTACCCATGACTAATCCATATGTTGCATTTGGGGTAAAATTTATGAATAGTCTTACAGAAAAAAACAAACTAAACATGCTAAGATATCATTTCACAAATATTTGAGGACTTTTATAATTTTTCAAAAACACAATTATCATATGACATATGACAACTAACTTGACTCTTATGTCTAATAAGGTTTTTAGACCTGTTTAACTTCCCAGTGGAATTCCAACTCATGGGAGAAACTTGATTAACCGCCAATGATCTTTTTTAAAAGGGTCAAGATGTCTTAAAATTCCATGGTCACTTTCTTGGCTATGGAGCATTATGAAAAGAAATATGTAAACGGTTCATGGTCTGCCAATTTGGCAATGTTTTAATTTCTGGATGTCCAGAAAGACATAAATGGACACATCTCACTACAAATAAACTAGGGTAATTTGGGGATCTCTTCTTAGCTAATACCGTTCAAGAGGTGGGATAAGTCAAGTTAAAATATCAGTGCAAAATAATATATTTAATTTCTCAAAACAAAAAAAAAGTGGAGTCTAGAAACAAGAAGTTAAAAAGATCACTTTTCTCACTATTAGATTTTAAACATCACATTAACAACTTTTTACTTACATCATGATTAGATAAATTAACATAAACTATTTTGAAAATGCTTAAATTATTTTAAAATGAAATCTTATCCATAGTTTGTAAATAGTAGTCCACCTAGGAATTCATATAAAACACTCATGATTAATTCCTGAACTTAATTGAAATTATAATTCTTTTCTAAGTAAAGGTCCATGTTCTTCCAAATACATTGATCATTTTCTAGGTTTATTTTTTGTAGTGCTAAATCTTCAGGTTTGATTTACAGGTATGTTAATAATCCCAGAGAAAGACTATTCTCTGCAGAGTTTTAAAAGATAAATTTGGATAAATTATTGCAATCACTTATCTGAGCTACAAGACACAAAACAAGTCAAAAGTTAAAAAAAAAAAAAAGTACTGAAACTGATTATAAAATGGTAAGAGTCTGTCACAGATTCCACATTTTAAAATTCCAGGAACAGAGTTGCTATGCACATTCAAAATCTGCCAGCAAGTGCACTGACTTGGAATCAATGAGATTTAAACATCTAAGAACCAACAAACCTTCCAGAACAATTAAAATAGATATTTTAAGTTATTTTGGAGAAGCAGTTAAATTCTCTCATAAAGGTAATGTTCTCACAACCTTTGACTTTGCAAAACTAATAGGCATAAGTTAATACAAGAATCTCCACGCAAATTTTCCTTGAAAAACTTATATCTGAATTTGACTTATGTTGCAATAAAAAGTAATCTATTGCAGTAAGTTTCATTTACACAGACTAGCAAAATGATCCTTAAATATAGCCAAAACTTTCAGTAAGTCTTACCTTCATTAACATATAAATACAATCATCCTTTCAAAGGACTATCAGGAAAGCTATTTAACTTTAAAGATTGATAAAGATTGAAAAAGCTCTTTGGAGAACTAGACTATCAGCAAAACAAAGAAACTTATTTTACATGCTAACAGCAACTTGATCAACTGCATTCAAGACCACCGATAAAACACATCAGTCTGCCTCAAAGTAGCTACAGTAACACCTGGGTTCCATTTAAAGAGACCCACTCTCTCCTTTTTAACCATCTTAAAATCTGTTCCAAAATTTGCATGTTTCCCATATAATGTGAACACACAAATAATACTGTTATACACTCAATGCTTAAATATCTATAATTTTTCTCTTTGTATTTCCCACAAACCACACCATAAAATTAATGTTTCACATGTTTATGCCAAATCCAAAAGAAAAATTTCAAATTATGAATGCCAAGAAAAGTCTCTCAATATTAGGCATTTTTGAAGTTGTATAAAGCTTTAAGAAGCAATCTCATTTTCCTATAAAGTTGCATATGATAAAAGACATAACAGAATGGACCACAAAATTTTAACAAAAAATAATTCAAAATAAAGGTAATGCCTTTAAATGTATCCTTGCTCTATTAAATAAATCCTAATAAAACTGACAAAATAGCAAAGGTCAATTTCAACAAACATAACATGAATAGTAACACATGGAAAACATTTTAAAAATCCTCATATCTCCCATTTATTTTAAACCCATAGATTTCCTAAGTATTAGATACACACCTAACGTTCTGTGTTGTGAACAAGGTGGAAAGAAGACACTTGCACTTAAATCTTGAAGCATCCCGTCCTGATGAACCCAGAGAAACTAATTTCTGCCATCAGAAAAGTCCTCCACCAGAACACCAAATAATGATATGCGCTGCTCTAAAGGAAACAGCAAGCCAGCCGGGTTCTGGCTCTAGGAAGTCTCTGGAGGTACAATAATATAAACCTGATCAATTGCAATTAAAATCTGAACAGAGGCTTAGAACTTGAAGTCTTGGTGCATTAGTTCTTGCCAAAAGCAGATGTGATTGTGAGCTGGAAGCAATTTCTCCTGGTAATTTGTGATGACACTGGGTAGTACAGCCCCAGAGTCCCCAAAGACAAACTCATCAGAGGCTCTAATGTATGCATGACACATGAGGTGGCTCTTTTAGAGCTCAATTAATTGGGCTGAATATTAAGACAGCAAGTTCAGGACTTCATTTTTTTCTCCTTCTAGAGTTGCTTTCCCCCCTTTTAAAGCAAATTTTGCCTTACCTTCTGCAAGCCATGTTTCCTGTAATTGACTTAGATCTTGAAAGAGTTCTAAAAAACAAGTCAAAGACATAAACATAAGATTTGCAAATCTTTAGTCTTCATTAAATGGAAATGTTTGTCATGAAATTGGTATTAAATATAAATTTAATTTCAAGAGACGCAGTCAACATAAAAATAAAAAAAGAGGCATAACTTAAATATCTCAATAATACTGCCTACTTTTCATGCCTATTAAGCAACTCTTTAAGAAATTATTTTAGTCAACTAAAAAATAAAGTCAATCATCTTTTCTTCTCTTTAACAAACAGCTTAATAAATAAGCTCAGGGATACCAGAATTCACAAAAAGGCTGAGGAGAATATGTGTCTGTTCACTGAAATCTTTCTTAAATATGTTTAACTCTTGCTAAAATAGTAGTAGGGGGAAGATTAGAAAGACTGAAAAGCATTTTATTTATATCTTCTGAATCTTACATAAAATATATAATGGTACATGGTACAACTGTCAAAGTATTATGTTTTCAACTTCAATACCTCAAAACTAAAAGAAACCACGTCAAATACAAGTTTTTAGAGGAAAATTTCTACATTAATAGGTTTATAAAAGTCAGAAAGATAATTCTCTGGCACCAGGTTATCATCAAGTTCTAAACTATATGGTCATGTTAGGGAGGGAGGGAGGGAGGTATTTAAATAGTATGAAGATTTGAGGAAGTTTCAGAATTGAGTATATCTAATTAAAATTGCCAACTAAACTTTGATAATTAAATCTAAGTATATTAAGTTTATTATGAATGTCCTCATATGGCTAAAATAATTTGTAACATACTGACATCCTAGCAACAGTTCATAAAAAGAATCTGCAAACTAATTTCCCAAATAGTATTAAAATTATTAAGGAGGCCTTAAGTATGATTCAGTGAACACATTATGGTCGATAAACAAGGTATTATGACCTCACAATTTAGTCATCAAAATTACCCTTGAAAATTCTGTTAATAGTCGATGGTTTTAGTGTAAAGGAGGTGGGAAACCAAACAATCACTAATACTGTTTAATTTGTAATAAAGGAGAAAGAAAAAAGTAAGCAGTGTACATAACTGCTGAATTTGTCCCACTGTACTGGATATTTTTAAATTGTTATCTTAGTGAATGGGGTGAGTTATATGCCACATGGACAAAGGTATTTAAACACAAAACAATGATTAAAAGAAGGTTGTCATTGAGAAGTTTTTATTTCCTTCTTTCATTACTTTGCGATAGGACCATAAAATAGTCTCCCATGCAAACTGCCACATTATGTAAATCGTTCCAAGTTAAAGTCTTAGTTAAATTCAGTAATTTCAAAGTTTATTATTTTTAAGATAAGACTGAAGTGCTCCTTTTCTTTTAGCAGGGTGGAGAGTGTAGGTAAAAAAATGGGGATTCAGCCCAAAATCAAACCTCACCTTCTGAATCATGAGCCAGATCTCTGTTAATGAATTTTCTTTTCCTGACATTTGTTGGTTTCTCGTTACAATTTCTCCCACGCTGACTCTACAAAGGGAAAGATAAAATCCTTTAAAAGAATGTAAACCTCAGATCACACACAGGCACACGCGCGCACACACACACACACACACACACAGACATGCATACATAAGTCTAATGGATCTTCTCTGAATAGAAAAATAGAAGTCCATAGTATCAACTCTAATATTCATTTTCTCACTTAGTTGACAGTGAAAGCTTATGTTAAGCAGGCAGGGAGAGTTGCTTCCCAGTGCCGATCTTAGCACATTACTATTTATCAATCATATATTCATGGTATCTCATCATCAAAACAACCTTAAGCATTTACACTTAAAGTTGTTTTTAGGCTGGTTCAATGCTAGATTAAAACAGTGGGTTTTATTCTCTCTTGGACAGCCCCTCCTCCCCACCCCACCCCCCCACAAAAAAAAGCAAAAAGAGTAGAGAAATGAAAAAAAAAAAAGAGAAAATGAGAAAAAAAAAAGAAACAAAAACACCCCATATAAACAAAAAGTGTCAGCATTTGTCTCAACTTCATTCTTTTCAATGTGGCAGACAAACCCAGCCAAAAACTTTGAGTGCAGCAGCTGCTGCTGCCCTCCATCTCCTCTTCCACTCATGTTGGGCACTTTAATCAGAAAAAGGGGTCTTAAAAACAAAACTATGCCTTATCCAAATCACTGAAAGGTAAGCTCATTTTGAAGACTGGGCTTCTAGAAGCAGAGTCGCCCTACAGTGGCAACAAAGCAGATAAGTATCTGCAATCCCAACCCCCGTGCCCCCTCCCTTCTCATTTTCTCCCTCTCCCCACCCCCGACGGAGTCAAGTTTATAAACAGCAACTTTCAAACTGATCACTCACATTGGTGACCATGTAAGGCACTTGCTGGTCATAAAATCCATCCATGCTGCTGCTCTTCGCAAATCTCAGCTCAGTATTTTATATTTTGAGCATTTAGCTGGAGATTTCCTCAGGATCTGGACTTCTATCAACCTAGAGGGGAACAAGATGGCTTTTAGGCTTAAAAAAAAAATTCATGAATGAAGCTCTTGAATTTGCATAGCTAATTACCCTCCGACAGTCCCATTCACAAAAATAACCCTCCCTACACCGCCTCCTTCACCTGGATCCAAAGAGAGCCAACAGAGTTCACAATTTACATATTTTCGGTAGTAGCAAAAATCCGAACAAGAGGCGATGTATTTATTTACACTCTCGATGTTTCCCTGCGCGGTCGGTGTACCCCGGGCAGCTCTGATTCGCAAACGTGTGCAAAACTAGCAATGGCGATCAACGAGACTTGCTTTGCACCTAACGGGACTAAAGAGACGGAGACACCTCTTTCATCAGGATAGTTTTTGCGACCCACAACCATGCAATTATCTGGAGAGACATAAAAAGTTGTTGGAAAGACCCACCTGAAGGCCACGCTAGGCGAAAGGCTGCAAAAACTTCCCTCCAAATTTAATAAAAACATTAATTATAGCCCAGCACTTCCCCCTTGGAAGCCGAAAGCGCCTCTGACAGAGCTCAATTCGGTGGTTTTTCCTCTACTTCTCCTCCAGGGGCCTCCAATCCAAACTGATGGATCGCTGCCTCCCATTGGCTCCGCGTCTCTTTCACAAGATCAGATTTCGGGCTGTCAATCAGGCGGCTTGCTGCCCCTTCCCGCGGGTCTCCCTCGCCCCTCTGCCCTAGGGGGTGCTCGGCCGGTAGGCGCTGGGTCCTCAGCCTGGAAGCGCCACGGAGAGACTCGATTTCCTCTGTAACCCGCTGCTTATTGTTAAGGCGCCTGGGGATACTCAAACCGTGTGTTTCGAGTCGCCAGTTCCCATTATTGGGGTGTTAGGTCCACTATTGGGCTGGTTTCCTTAAAGTACTGTTGTGCGGTTCTGGTATACACTTAGAGCCGCGATCCACAAAGCCCGTACCGCCTTATTCAGCCGCCCTCCCCTCAGGATCTCCAACCCCTCTACTCTTGCCCTGACTAGGAGCTCACCTCGCTCTCTATTCTCATTCCCATCCAGCTTTTGGCCCAATTTATTTTCCCGTTTTTCAAAACCCACCATCACCATTATGGTTTATCAAAACATTTTTTAAACAGTCATCCTCACCTAAAATTAGATCCTATCGTTCGTGGGACAGAAACATAAAGAATCTATAAGGAAGGCACCTAGGAGATGCAGAATTGCTGATTAGCAGAGGTTGTGATGGGAGGACAACAGAGCAAGCTAGGTGAAAAAGTATAAGTCAAAATGGTCCCTACGTGTGCACTGGGAAAAGGTACTTCCAGTCCACTGTGGCTGTGGGGAGTAGGAGGGAGGGTTTGGGGTTGCTCGTATATCCTAGGACCCGCACGTTTCCTGAGCTTTTGTTATGTATACACGGAGGCGGAGGGTGTCACTTACTGTACTTGACGCTTTCACTTCCTCTCCAGCTTTTAAACAGCCAGAGCCCAGGGTTGGGGGCGAGCGGTGAGATGGCTCGGGTTTCAAGGACAATAACTAGGACGTTAAGAAGTGAGGGCTGCATCTCTGAAGCCACTTGCCCTGATCCTCCTATGGGACTCAGAACAGTAAAGCGTCACTTTAAGGAGCCAGTGTCCAACAGCGGACGGGAGGCCGGGGGGATAGGACCAGGGACTCAATGCTGTTGAAATTCATTTGTGACCAGAACTAGTGACCAAAAGACGTTTCCGGCAGCTGTTCCGCCCGTTAGGAAACGTGCTGCAGTTCTCAATTTCTGTTTGAAAGTTTCCTTCCTTAAATAGAACGTTATGGAGACACATTAAAATGGAGTGTAAGAGCGCACAGCACTCAACCCCGGACCTGGGCAGGAGAAAGATCTACTTGAAAAACAAGCAAACAAACAAACAATCGACACTTGTTACTGGGAAAACAACCAATAACTATGGACAGCAAAGACAGACCCCGCGCATTCCCTGAAACTACTAAATCGGAGTTCACAACGCGCGCACCTATAAGCATTTTGAGCGGGAACTGCATTTTAACCCCGGCCAAGGAGAGCTTCCAGAAAGCGCCTGGGCCCCGAGGCTGAACAGTGAAGCTCATGGGTACTATCTGAGGGTGCAACCAAGCAGGGGGTCAATAACAAGGGTCCTCCACCACCCTGCACTCCTGGAATAACCCAGCGCCTGTAATCTGAGCAACAGTTTCCAAAGACCTTCTCTGCAGCCCGAGCCTGACGGGTATCCAGGGTAACCGCGAGGGGGCGGAGCTTCGGGTTAGGTCCCGGCGAGGTTCTTCCCGCAGCCAATAACGAGCCGTAAATCCCCAGCCCATTGTTGTTTATTGCTGACCCCTCAGCGCTCCGCTAGGAGATTGGCCGCTTTAGGGAAGGGGGCGGAGTCCCGCCCGCCCCAACAGCCACCTTTCGTCTCCATTCACAAAATTCCGGCCCTTCTTGGTCACGTGGTTGGGGGCGTGGAGGGGTAGAGGAAATGACACAACAAAGGCCCAAGTATCCCAAACCACAAAAGTTTTTTCAGCTCGCTGCCTCCTCTTTGTCCTGTCCCTGAAACAGATACTAGATGAGAAAAAAGAGGTTGGGGTCTGGGAGTAATAACAAGAGAGAAAAAAATTAAGACCGAAATTAAAGGAAGGCTCACGTGGGGATAATTCCGGCGTGCACTGCTTAGACAGCTTTTGCACTAGAAGAAAGAAAGAATTGAGAGTGGGGAGAAAGTCTTAAGGACTGGGAACTTTTGCTTGCTGCTTCAAGCCATTGCTTTTAAAGGTGCAAACTGTTCGACTGTAGATGGATTTCAGTTTTTTCACTAAACATTCTGTAATTTTCATTTCTACCTTTTTTTGTATCCCACAGTGTCTTGTTAGTTTTTTAAAGCTTTTATGTATTATTAGTATTATATATTTTTAGGAATATTGATGGTTTTCGCTGGCCGATAGTTTTAGTTTCCATTTCCAAAGACTTCTCACTCCTTCGCAGGCCCCCATAAGCTCTGCGCCCCTTCTCCCTCCCTTTAGTGGACTGGCACTCTCAGGCGCTGCGCTGTTAGCCTCCGATTTTACTACGTATTGCGGTGGCTTCACATTTTCCCTTTTGAGTTCTTTAAATGAACTCATATCTTTTAACTCTTTGATCTTCATAGTAACTGAAAATGATGTTCTCGTGTGAATAAGCAGCTAGTCTCGCTACAGCTCGGTTTTGTTGAAACAGCCTAAAATTTTGAGATAAATGTGTCCCTCTTGCCTGTGAACGATTGAACCACGCTCTTTTCTTTCTCCCACTTTCTCTTCTGTCCTTTCTCTGCATTGATACTTACTGAAACACTATCTCTTCTGTCCTTTCTATGCCTTGATACTCAGTGAGACACTAGCTTCTAGTTTGGCTGTTGTTTATCTTCTATGGTTGGCACTGGGAAAAACCAATAGACCCACTTGCTGAAGACAGTGGAAGGGCTGAAAATTTGTTTTTCAGAAAATGTAAGATCTTAGAAAATATCTGCAAAGGCAGCTGTTCTGTCTACAAGACAGGAACATAAAAAGCTGGACAAAGTTTCCACTACTTTTTGAGAATGTCTTTAAAACATCAGTTTAGTAAATGCCAGTCCTTTTGAACGGAAAATTTCATTTTGGCAGGATTTCAGGCATAGAATGGCAGAGCAGAGGCCAAGAGGCTTTGACATTTATTTACTTGTATTTTGAAATCCCATTTGGATTTTGAAATAAGAGTTCTTGAGAGAAAGCTAACCCCCTCCAAAAAAAAGTCCATTTTTGAGTTTGGAAAGTTTTTAGGTTGCATGTAAAACTATTTAAATTTTTATATTTCCCTTGCTGTTATTTAATAAAGTAAAATAATATTCATTAGTGACTTCTCTACAGTTAACTTACTATGGCATTATGCTGAAAATGCATGTTGTTAAAGAAAGTGAATTTCTAAAAGCAGTTACAGAAAGGCAACAAGCTAAAATGGCGCTGCTTGTTTTAAATGGTTGCTATAATTAAAATCAAATGAAGTTTGCTCAAAATTGAGTAGAGTATTAAGTAAAACAGTAACTTTTAAAATTTGTTGTATTAAAACAGTATGTAAGGCAAATTGTTAAAGATCTAGTTTGCACAGTTACATCAAATAGATAAGAAAAAGATGTAAAATTAAACAGCAAAATTGGCCAAGAAAATGAACAAGTGAAAATAATTCCAAAGGAAAACATGGAGTCCTCACAGGAGGGTGAAAGATAATCAGTGGCTTCATGAACACTGTATGTGAGGAGTAGCAGAAATTTGAGAGGAGGGTGGAGCCTGGGAAGAAGGTAAGGGTATCAAGGAAACTGATACTATGTAGCTGTACCCTCTCTCACTCTCAATACTGCCACTTTCAGCTGGTGACTATCTGTAAACTCCCTCAAGTAGACGAATTGCAAACAACTTATAAATGTGGGGAAAAAAAACTTTTAACGGCACCCCAAATCAGTACATTACACTGTACACTTAAAAAATAAAGAATTTTTTTATTATTGTTATTTATTTATTTATTTATTTATTTATTTATTTATTTATTTTGAGACAGAGTCTTGCTCTGTCACCCAGGCTGAAGTGCAGTGGCGCGATCTCGGCTCACTGCAACCTCTACCTCCTGGGTTCAAGTGATTCTCCTGCCTCTGCCTCCCAAGTAGCTGGGAGTACAGGTGCCCGCCACCATGCCCAGCTAATTTTTGTATTTTTAGTAGAGATGGGGTTTCACCATATTGGTCAGGCTGGTCTCAAATCCTGACCTTGTGATCCGCCCACCTTGGCCTCCCAAAGTGCTAGGATTACAGGCATGAGCCACCGCGCCCTGCCTTAAAGAATGTTTTAACTCATCGATTTGGAAGGAAGTTTCTAATACACTTAGAGTTGGATCCTAGGATAAGGGCCCTCATGTATATTGCTGGTTGGAATGTGACTTTTTGAAACCTTTTGAAAGTAAGCTTACAATGTCTACTAGACCTTAACATGAACATCTGTTAGACCCTAAAATTATATCCAATAATCCTCATTTGGGAAATCTATACTACAAAAATAAAAGCAATGGTGCATGAAGACATTTATTGAAATATTAGGTACCAAGGAAAAAATCTGGCAGCAACTTCAGTATCCACCAATAAGGAAATGGATTTGACAAAGTATGATACTCTTATCGTTTGGAATTCAATTATCATTGTATACCTGTTAAAAAGTATGCTATATGGTTGGTTCTCAAATTTGAGATTATATAAGACACTCCTTGTTAAAAAGTGACATCCCTGGGTGGATTCATAGAGTTTCTGATTCCGTAGGCTTGAGCAAATCACGTGGGAATTCTGTTGCAGGAGGTTGTGTTGCAGTTAGTCTGTCAACATTTCTTTGAAAAACCGTGAGTTGAACTTCTACCTCACAAGTCCAAAAGGAAGCCAGCATTGTGTGCTAGTCCAGACCTGTTTTGCTTGACCCACATAATATTGACCCTCATGGGAAAGTTATTGTCAACATTCAAAATTCACATTATACACAAAAATTTAGACTTCCATTGCTTGAAAAATTAGAGAGTATGGTAACACTGGGCCTAAATTCCCACATAGCAACCATCAGCTGGAGCTGATGTAAAGGAGCTGATGTTCCTCATGAAGAAGCATGGACTCACGGTTTTGCCATGGTCTACATTCTTCCCCAAACCCTGTTTGTCTTGTTGATGTTACCTACCTTACCTCTGAAATGATTTGCATGCAACTATGATTTACATGTGACATAGCGTATTGAATGATAATAAAAGCAAGAGACAGAATATACAGTACCATATATTCTGTTTTCGTTAAAAAGAAAAAAATAGTGTACATAAAGGTGTCTATATACACTTACACATATATATGTATTCACAACCTTTTTTTTGTTATTGCCCCCAAGGAGCTTTTTTAGACATTTTTATTCCTTATCACCTCCTTCTCATTATATTTTAATGCCACAGTTTTACTGTGTATCTGTTTGTGTCCTGTAGTCCTTTAGAGTGTCACAAACCGTTATGACACCTAAGATACATCCCTCCAAGAACCAGTTTTCAACACTTGGGGGTAATATCACCCCCACTAACAATGTAAGGTATATATATCTATAGTTTTATTTTTTAAGATGCTATATTACCTATAAATATTAAAATTTTTATGATCAAATGAGTGGCAGGGAAGGATACACACTTATCTTTTACACTAAGTTACATTTTTCTAATAGGTTGGATTGCAAGTGGGAATCAAAAGATAATATTTTTTCTAATACTTGAAATGGTTTGTTACAACATGCAAGTTTCATAGACGTATTTTTTCTTAACCCACTACATGAAGGAAGAAATTAGTAGTTTATTAGAGTTAATTAATTAGAGATAAATTATTAGCATTCAAATTAGAGTTTGCAAGGACAACAGAAATTTTTATTTGTAGAACAGCAATATATCTAGGTGGTTATAGATCTTAATTTTTGAGTAATACATAAAGTTTGAAAAAACTAATAAGCAAGAAACAAAACACAAACCTCTACCTGCCTTTAAAAATATGATCGTTTGGCCGGGCACAGTGGCTCACGTCTATAATCCCAGCACTTTGGGAGGCTGAGGCAGGCGGATCACAAGGTCAAGAGATCTAGACCATCCGGGCCAACATGGTGAAATCCCGTCTCTATTAAAAATACAAAAATTAGCTGGGCATGGTGGCGTGCACCTGTAGTCCCAGCTACTTGGGAGGCTGAGGCAGGAGAATCGCTTGAACCCGCGAGGCAGAGGTTGCAGTGAGCTGAGATCGTGCCACTGCACTTCAGCCTGGTGACAGAGTGAGATTCTGCCTCAAAAAAAAAAAAAAAGATCATTTGCATTTCTTTTAGAATGAAAAGTATGACTTTGGTGACTTTAAAGTAAACAGTGAAACATTACCAGACTTCACTAATCTCCACTTCATGGACAACAGTGAGAGATGCAGCTGTGGTTGCTATGGTTTATTTAAATGTAAAAGACAGGTTAGTAACAAAGACAAAAAAGCATCACAAAAGTTTGTTTAGAAAGATAATTTTATTCTCCTGAGTTACAACTTGATTTGGAATGATTTAAAGCACAAACAATAAAGTTAGCGTTTTATATGTATTAGCCATTAAGAGGAATAATATTTCCAACCTGGCTGCCTAAAGTATCTCCTCTGTAAGATCTTTCCGGAATAAGTTGGTTTTCCCCAGTTCTGAACCTCAAATTAGCCTTAGGGAACCTCATCTTGTGAACTTTCAAAGCTGGCATTTCTCCATAGCTTTATATTCTGTATAAATATTTGTTACTGTTTTTTCATTTGATAAACTTTTTAGGACCTTGTGTTCCTATTCACAGGCACATAGAAGGTATTTAATGCATGTTTTTGGGTGAATGAATTAATGAAAGGATAGCATACTTTCAAACTGCCTTTCTCTACAGATTTAAACCAACTTTAAGTATTAACCTAAGCAATGTTTTGGGAAATGACTTTTTTGAAAACAAACAAACAAAAATACTGGACAATTAAAACAGCCTGAATATCTGAGTACAAATAAGTTTTAGTTAAAAGATTTTTCTTATTTTTGAGAGTAGATCTCTTACCATACTCTCCCCCCAAAAAAAGTAACTATGTGCAGTGATGAATATGCTAATTAACTTGATCGTAAGAATCACTTCACAACGTATATACAGTCATGAATAGCTTAATGATGGGGATATGTTCTGAAAAAACGGTTTGATTAGAGTATTAGTCCATTTTCATACTGCTATGGAGAAGTGCCTGAGACTGGGTAATTTATAAAGAAAAAGAGGTTTAACGGACTCACAAGTCCCTGTAGCTGGGAAGCCCTCACAATCATGGCAGAAGGCGAAGGAGGAGTGAAGACAGGTCTTACATGGTGGCAGAAAAGACAGAGTGTGCAGGTGAATATCCCTTTATAAAACCATCAGATCTCGTGAGACTTTATTCACTATTACAACAACAGTACAGGAAAAGCCCGCCCCTCATGATTCAATTACTTCTCACAAGGTCCCCTCCCATGACTCATGGGGATTATGGGAACTACAATTCAAGATGAGATTTGGGTAGAGCCACAGCCAAAACATATCATTCTGTTCCTGGCCCCTCCCAAATCTCATGTCCTCACATTTCAAAACCAATCATGCCTTCCCTCCCAACAGTCCCCTAAAGTCTTAACTCATTTTAGCTTTAACTCAAAAGTCCAAGTCCCAAGTCTCATCTGAGACAAGGCAAGTCCCTTTTGCCTATGAGCCTGTAAAATCAAAAGCAAGTTAGTTACTTCCTAGATACAATGGGGGTACAGGCATTGGGTAAATACACCTTTTCCAAGTGGGAGAAATTGGCCAAAACAAAGGGGCTACAGGCCCCACACAAGTCCAAAATCCAATAGACCAGTCATTAAACTTTAAAGTTCTAAAGTGATCTCCTTTGACTCCATGTGTCACATCCAGGTCACGCTGATGCGAGAGGTGGGTTTCCATGGTCTTGGGCAGCTCCACCGCTGTGACTTTGCAGGGTACAGTGCCCATCTCTGCTGCTTTCATGGGCGGTCATTGAGTGTCTGCAGCTTTTCCAGGCACACAATCCAAGCTGGTAATGGATGCAACATTTTGAGGTCTGGAGGACTGTGGTCCTCTTCTCACGGCTCCACTAGGCAGTGCCCTAGTAGGAACTTTGTGTGGGGGCTCTGCCCCACATTTCCCTTCTTCATTGCCCTAGCAAGAGGTTGTCCCTGAGGGCCCCGCCCCTCCAGCAAATACATAAACCAGTAATAGTCATTTATTATTATTATATACTGTATGTTATTGTGTGTGCTATACTTTTACGTGACTGGCAATGCCGCAGGTTTGTTTATATCGGCATCAACACAAACAGGTGAGTATCACATTGCACTATGATGCCTTGCCTACTAGACAATAGGAATTTTTCAGCTCCATTGTAATCTTATGAGCCCACCATTGTATATGCGGTCTGTTGTTGACTAAAAGATTGTTATGCAGTACATGAATGTATATTAAAACATCACGTTATATACCTTAATTATATACAAGTTTTATTTGTCAATCATACCTCAATAAAGCTGAAAAATAAAAAGAAATGAGTTTTTTCTTAAAATCATTATCAAAAGAAAATTAAAAGCTGTACTGAGCTAAACACATTTCTCTAATGCGTAGGTTTCTTTCCTTTTTTTTTTTCCTTTGGCACAGAAACAGATTCTTTGTGATTTCTAAGGATGTGGTATTTTTGTGACCAACACAGAGTATCTGAAGTTTATAATTCAGAATCATAGCTTGTACTAATGTGAACTTTCTTTCTCTTTCTCTTTTTTTAACTTATTAAATAAAGGATGTGTACTTGGTGCCCTTAAGATCCATTATAAAAGAAATCCCTGATTTTTTTTTAATTTTAACCATTGGTTATGTTGAGCTCACTAAGGAAAAAAACAAAAAGACAATGTAGTGGAAAGAGGATTTGGCATGAGACAGTCATGGATTTCAATGCTGGCTCCATCACTGGTTAAACTACTTCATCTCTCTGAGTCTGTTTCCACATGTGGATAATGGATATAAAACCTATACTCCAAAATTGCTGTGAGAAGGAAATACGCTAACATATTGAAATTGCCTTGCAGAGTTGGTACTCTGTAAAAGTTGCCATTCTTGTTTGTTAGAGCTTTTTCTCTAACATTTGACAATAGACCTCTCGTCTCTAGTTCAGCCTCCATGGCCTGTTCCCATTGAGATCTATCCATAAGACCTTCCGGATGGCTTTTAGGACTGTCCTTTCCATCTGGCAATAGCCTGACATCCTGCGTACGTTTAGAAAAATTTTCTAGCTTCCCATCCTTGTAGGATCAAATTCCTGATATGCAATACTCACTTTGCCCACACAGGGGATTGCCACATGAGAGTCCTCTTCCTGGTCTCTGGTGGTCAGCTGACCTGATGTCTGACACAGCATACCAATTATATTGCAGTTGAGTTCTCACTGAGTTCAAAATGTCTAGCACAACAAGAGAATTAGTCTTAAGGAAGTTAAACACAATAGTGATCCAAAACCAAGAGTTTCTGAAAAGGGGGCAAAAGAATGGCCTCATGTCTGTCACTTCCTTAAACCCTAGAAAGTATCCCCTGAATAAGGGTCACCAATGGTATTTAAGTCAGCTTCTTGATATTTGAAGAACAATGTGTCTTTGAACTTTCGTAATAGTGATTTCACTTCTTTGTGATCTCCCTGAATTCCCTTTTATATTTAAAATGTTCCTTTTGTCCTGAATTTCTTCTCAAGTTTAAAAATAGCCGTTTGACTACAGGCATTTCATGTGAGCACATCAAAGAAAGCTACAAATCTTCTTTGTATCTTATGACACACTCTAAATAAAACTCAGATTTTTGTTCTTGATTCACTTTTACATTGTAAGTTAAAATTACTCATTTCTATTGTGTCATATCACATCAATGCTCATTGGTTTATCAAATATATTTGGAAGCAAGTAATCCACCCAAAAAATGAGTTATTTAGGAACAAGAGTCTTCCCTTGGTTAGGAAAAATGTGTATGTAACACGCTTGACAACATTTGAGTCAATAAAGGCAGGCAGCATTTTCAGAAAGGCATTCAGGAAGCAGAATACCATTACTTCAGGTACGTGTATGGATGGGACCTAAAAATAATCTTTGCTTTTAGAGTTAAAACAAAAATATTCTTTTCTATACATACGCACGTTGTCACACCCACTCCTACTAAAATCTACTGAGAATTCTTAAAATAATGTGTTATCAGTTAAAATAGAGGAAAAGGCCATGACATTTATTATAAATAGCTCTTGCTACTTGACTCATTTCTGATGTAATGGGGGATATCAGTGCTTGGATTCTGGATACTTCAATCTTAGAACAGGAAGAGGCATCAGTAGATCATCTAGTTTATTATCAATGGCATAACTACTCTTCTTATTTTCCAACACAGAGTCATGCTTAATAGGAATTTGTCAATTCATATTTAAGCCTTGAATATCTTTTTATTGGCCAAGAACACTCTAAATTATTGCTTCCCAAACTATCTGCAGTGAAGGATCTGTATTAGTTATCAATCACTGAGTTACAAACTATCCCAAAATTTAGGAGCTTAAATTAATCCACATTTATAATCTTACAGTTTCTACGACTCAAGAATCTAGGAGCAATTAGCTGGTAGATTCTGGCTCACGGTTTCTCTTGAGGTAGTAGTCAAGCTGTTGAGTAGGGCTGCAGTCATCTGTGACTAGGAAGAAATCTGCTTCTAAGCTCACTCATGGTGGTTGGCAGGTCTCAGTTCCTTGTTGACTTTTGGTCATATACTTTCACTTTTTGCTCTGTGAGTTTCTTTATAAGGCTGCTGACAACATGACCTTCCTTGTGTGAATAAGCCGAGAGAGCCCGAGATGGAGCCCATGGTCTTTTGCAATCTTATCTTGGAAGTGACTTAACCATCACTTCCACCATATGTTATTGATCACACAGGTCAATCTTCTTACAATGTAAGGTGGGGTGTGAATTCATAAGGGTGTGAATACCAGGATGCTGGGATCATTGGTGGACATCTTAGAAGTTGGCTAAAGACCTTTTTTCTTTTTAGGATGTTCAACCTATCACAGATTGAATAAATTTATTTGCTGTCCTTGTTAATGCAATATTGCTTCCACAATAAGGCTTATGACTTCCAGGAGGACAGGCATTTTATCTTATTCATGATTGTATTCTCATCATCTGGCAGAATGTTTACCACGTTGTAGATATTCAATGACTATTTGTTGATGGAATTGATAAGTATGCATACTTTTTTTAAAACTGCTAAAATAAAGAAAATCCATAGCTTCAAGTAACAATTTTATTTAGGTAACTAACATCTTGGGGTTAGGTTATGTTAATTATACCAAAACTAATTCTGCTATACTGAAGTTTAAACTTATTTCTTCACATTAAAGTCTCTATTCACACTCATCATCTACAGTGTGCAAACATTGTATTATGTTAGGAATGCACAGATAATATAACATCCCCCCACCAAATCGAGAGAGTAAACTAAAAGTTGAGACATAATAACCACGAAACACCTCTTCATGGGGTCTTCTGTAATCCCCCTCATGTTTCCTCTGTTAAAGAAAAGATAGCAAGTTAAAAATGGAGTTACTTATGCTAAGGCTCCACACCACCAAACTGAAACCTAAGTTGATTACTCGTAAGATCTGATCTTCCAAGAAATCAAGAGGAAGATAATAGCCAAATCTCATTAAACCAACATGTTTTTGTTTACATCCCTACCGGGAAAGTAACCTTGAAATGGCCAACCCACTATTTGTCCCTTTTTCCTGATTTCTTTCCCTTTTTTCTGCCTGTAAAACTCACCCGCTCAGTTTAGTTCATCAGAACTCCCTTCTAATTTACAGATTGAATGCTGTCTGATTCATGAATCACTAATAAAAAGCTAATTAGGCCTCTGAAACTCAATTTGTTGAAACTTTCATCTTTGACACCTCTAACTCAGTACCTAACAAATTAATCTGTTTTATTTTCATCATAGGATTTAGCCTGTTTGAGGTAAGATGGAATCTATTACTCTTTCCTATAAATCCTGTTTCAGATTTTCTGTGATGAGGTGTAAAATTCTGCTTTGTTTCATTTATGCTTTCACTTAAAGTCTTACTTCTCAACATTTTAATCACTGTTTCGTTTTTACTCTGAGTCCTCATCCTCTCCCTAGTTTTTAAATTTAAGTTGTGGAGTCACAATATGAGCACGAGATTCTTGTGTCTATTCAATGATTTTGCTTTTATAATTTACATTACCTAATTTAGTTAAGAACTAAGTGATGTCAATGGGTGTTTTGCATGAATAAGGACTGCAAGTGAATCTCTTCAAATTAAATGGAAATTAAAGAGACATTTTCAAGGACATTTGTTCTGAAAATTGATCTGCTTTGCAATTATCCATATGTAAAATTATTTTTCAGTAGTCATGGAAATAACAGATAGCCCACTAACCCAAGATTAGTAGAGTAGACCATTTCCTTGGGATTTATAAAACTTTGAATATGAGAAGCATTTTTTAAAAATTTAATTTTTACCTGTTCCATTTGTTAAATGTTGGGTGGTGGAGGGCTGAGAACAGACATTTAATGGAGTTCTGCTTGGTGCTAGGCTATGAACTGGACACTTCATTTACTGCATGAATTATTTCACTGGATCTTTAGAACAACCCTGCTTCGGCAGACTAGTGTGTCATTTTACAGCGAAGGAAACAGATGCTCAAGAAAGTGAAAGGATTCACCCAAAGTCATAGAGCCAGCAAATGAACCAACAGAGCCCCTCAGACTGTGAATAGCTGGTTGCTAGTTAATTGTTCAGGTCTGATTGCAAGCCCTTTCTAATGTGCAGTCTAAACGCCTGTGATTACACAATAAACAGAAGGACACAGTTTCCCGAAGTATATCCTGAGGAAAGAACATTATGTTGGAATGATAATAGAAGTTATCTGGAAACGAAAAACAAAAAGTTGCCAGGGTAAGTTTGAAAGTTTGAGAAATGTTGGGTTGGACACAATTAAACTGATTTTAAACAACGTTAAACAAAAAACCCTCTGGCACTTTTTTTTTTTTTTTTTTTTTTTTTTGAGATAGAGTTTCGCTCTGTCGCCCAGGCTAGAGGTTAGAGCAGAGTGGCGCGATCTCGGCTCACTGCAAGCTCCGCCTCCCGGGTTCACGCCATTCTCCTGCGTCAGCCTCCCGATTAGCTGGGACTACAAGCGCCCGCCACCACGCCCGGTTAATTTTTTCTATTTTTTAGTAGAAACGCGGTTTCACCGTGTTAGCCTGGATGGTCTCGATATCCTGACCTCATGATCCACCCGCCTCAGCCTCCCAAAGTGCTGGGATTACAGGCGTGAGCCACCGTGCCCAGCCTTTTCAAAGCCTTTAATAAGAAAATGTTTCCTGTGAATAAATCTCAAGGTAGTCTTTTGGTGGGGAGGATGCCTCCAAGAGATGGGGATGTGGAGCCAGGATGAGGTAAGGACAGACTACGCTAAAATTTCCAAATGTGTTTGATTATTTTATTCCCTTGGCAAAACATCTTGTAAGACTGATGCTCTATGGATTACAGTTTGTGAAATATGTGTCTAAATTATGACAGTAAAAACAATAAAATAATTTTCAGGGAGTTTACCATGAGAACTGCTAAATATATCGATTCGATATCACCATGTAGACATAAAAATGCTGTTTTCTAAGAAAAGGTTATAATAAGACTAGTGTAAGTTGGTATCAATTAATATTATCTGAAATGATTGCTCGCGGCACGTTTCTTTTTCTTTGCCTTTTTTCCCATGTCTATTTTTCTTTTTTCTTCTATGGTGCCCTGAGTCTATCAGTTCATCAGGTACCACTTAGTCATCTAGGAAAATGGAGAAATTGTTTCACATTTAGAATACCAGGAACAGTTTTTTGTAGAGACTTGATGTTTCTGAATAGCTCATCAGTTTGCTCAAATTTTAGGTTGATAAAATTTTTAAAAAAGGTATTGAAAGGTCAACATTAAGCTAACAACATTTTATTTTGTCAGATAAGAACACGGCTATTGTAAACTTGGTGAATACGTATTTATCATACTCTTACATTTTTCAATATACTGTGTATTGTATTGAAAAATGCTAAGAGTAGATTTTAAGCATTTTCACCACAAAAACGATAGCTATGTGAGGTAGTGAATATGTTAATTAACTCCATTTAGCCATTCCACAATGTATATATATTTCAAACGTCATGTTGTATATGGTAAATATATACAATTTTATTTGTCAGTTAAAAGCAACAACAACAAAAAAGGTGGGGGGAATAACCTACTTTTGACTATCAAATTGTTTTATGAAAAGAATACATTTGTTCAATTAAATTTCTAGGAAGCCATTGGTTTGGAATGAAGTCCTCTACTACACTCAACAGACCAAAACAAAATAGAGTTACTCACACTGACGTTTCAAACCCCCAAGTAGAAATTAAGCATTTATCTGATACTCGGTGAAATCAGGAAAGAGAGATAATAGCCAATTCCCCACAAGCTAGTTTTAGCCAGTATGATGAGGAAGTCCCCTCCGCTTAGACCTTTACAAAAAACAAACAAACAAACAAACAAAAACATCCTTAGAAAATACCAGTCTGCTTTTGTTTTTTGATTCTGTTTTCCTCAGCTCTTTTCTGTCTACGTTAATAAAACCAAGTTTCTCTGCTGGGCTCATCAGAACACACATTCTATTTTATGGAATGAGGTGTTGCTCCAGCAATAGAATAGTAAATAAAACCCAGTTATGATCTTTATACTAAAGTTGTTTAAATTTTGTCCATTGATGCATTTTAACAAAAAATAAAATGGTACAAAGAACATACACTTAGAATAAGTTCTATATGTTAAATATAAACAAGGCGGGCGGATCATGAGGTCAAGAGATTGAGACCATCCTGGTCAACACGGTGAAGCCACGTCTCTACTAAAAATACAAAAAATGAGTTGGGCATGTTGGTGCACTCCTGTAGTCTCAGCTACTCGGGAGGCTGAGGCAGGAGCATCGCTTGAACCTGGGAGGTGGAGGTTGCAGTCGCTTGAACCCGGGAGGCAGAGGTTGTAGTGAGCTGAGATCACGCCACTAGACTCCAGCCTGGTGACAGAGTGAGACTCTGTCTCAAAAACAAACAAACAAAAACAAAAAACTTCCACAGATACTTCAATAAGACAGGCTGCATCACCCATGGTATTTTTGGGGCTCAGAACACAATATCCCGAAGTGTGGTGGCTTGGAGTGATAGGTACTTTGAACTGAAGGATATTGAAAAGGCCTCAGAAGCAAGATCTGTCTGACCTTCTCCAGTCCTCCTGTCTCTCTCCCTCCCACACTTTCTCTACTGAAGCAAGTTATTGAAAGCAGAATTCAACTTCCCCAAGGCAGGTCAAAAAACTAGAACCCTTCTTCCCCAAAGTAAGCCATAAAACCTGGAAAGGTCACTCTCTTCCCTCTCCCTTCTCCCTGATGATCTCTATTCCAGAGGGGTCCTGCCCCATATCTGGATGCAGAAATGCTACACTGAACGACCAAGAAGAATATGAACAGACAGGCTTTGTTGGGTTTCCCCCCTCAGTCTGTTACCATAAGATCATACTGTTTTGTCCAGTCATATTTCTACCTGGCTGTCCATTCTTCATCAAACCCAAGCATCAAAAGACAGTTTTCCCTGGATATTCAGGTCTTCATTTCTGAGGTTTCCCATGTAATTTAAATACATTTGTTATGCTTTTCTCTTGTTAACCTGTCTTTTGTTATTGGAGTGTTGGCCATGACACTTACGATGGGTGAAGAGAAGTATTACACTTTTTTGTCCCTACAGTATTCTCTATTTTGTATTAGTTGTTTCTATTGTTTCTTCAGAGAATGTGAGAAAACTTACTTTATTGGCGAAATATTCTTGCACTTCAGTAAGTACAAAGTATAACCAGAAAGGTTTACTGAGAGAATGAATCTATCTGACGTTAATTGTAATATCTCATCAAAATGAAAGACAAATAGCATAAGATTATTTGTATTCCAGACTTGATAGTGCCTACTCCATAATTTTGTGGAAATCAATGATGTCTATGCTGCAGTTTTCTGAACTATAAATGGAATTACTACTTTTCTCTGCTTTCCAGTCCTAAAAGCATGTGGGCAAATCCAAATATTTGGAGTTCAAATGAATGCCTTCATTTTAGTCTCAGTAAAGTATTACAAATAATTCTCATTGAGCTAACGTACAAAACTGTGTATACAAATTGTGATTTTTACAGGGATTAGACCGATTTCCAGCAAATATTTAAGAACTTTAGATTTAAAAGAATGCTCGTACTCTGAGATTCTGTATCTTTGCTCCGCAGTTGGCACTTGCCTAATAGATGTGTCTAGAAAAAGGCATTTTTAAAAGAAAATCATAAATGAGACTAATGCACATTCCTTGTTTTTAGTGAACTGAATACAATATATAACACTAAAAGATGATGCTGATTTCAAAAATGCTGCCATTGCCTAAAACATTTTCAGATCTCATCCTTTGTAGCTGGTGTCAAGGCTGGCAACATACTTTGGGTAAATAATTTTAATATAAGAGAGTCTTTGAGTGTGGGTTTTCATTGAAACAACTTAAACTATTTGGAGGGCTTCTTGTGAACAAAACAAGGTGGGTAGTGCTGCCTTTATTCAACAGTGATGTGAATTTAACTAGTAGCATTGAGACTTTGATGTGTTACTCAGATTGACTCTTAAGACGATAAGAAAAGGGAATTCTGAAAATTATAGTTGATGACAGAATCATTTTAGTGACTACTTTAACTGGCAGTATTTCTTTTAGATAAATGATATTGAAGATGGCAAGGTTTGGGATATTTGACTAAAGGTCAGGAAAATAAAATGTTTGGAAGAATTATGATTATAAAATAAATTTGAAGTTGGTTGAAGCTGTAGAATCTCCCATTACAATCTTTTTAATTTACAGATGATACCACTGAGAATCAGAAGAGTTAACTGATTTAACCAAATCCACCGTGTTAAGATCAGAATTGGGACTAGAGTCAGTATACTTGACACAGTACGTGAATGGTGACGAGTTCGCTGGGTTCTCTTTCAAAATAACTAAGCTTTATAGAGTCAAACCTCCTAAATGTTTGGTGATATATACAGATAAGTGCTAAAGAATGCTGTATTCTTTTAATTTTAGGTTTCATCACTTGGGTTTATAAAAATAAATTTAAGAGCTTTAAATTTTTGTATGCACTGAAAAATCCTAGAGGATCTTTACCTACAATAATCTATCCTAACAAACTATAACAGTATTTTCATTCTATTGTAACATATATGTTTATTCAATATATATGGTTTGAACATTGCTTTTTGATGTGCACAGCAGAGGAAGATAATTTTAATCTCATTATTCAGAATTCTGTTTATAATTCATTTGCTAAGGACATTTTTATTGCTCAATACTTGCAGTCATTATAATTTTTAGTTCCTAAACTCACAAGCAAGAAATGTCATTATCTTCATGTCATTAAATCAAATTGAATCTGATTCCAAACCTTATCTTTTTTGGCTGTTAGGGGAGCCAACGTTAGTTATTCTAGCAACATCCGTCCACCTCTGCAGA
This sequence comes from Gorilla gorilla gorilla, assembly GCF_029281585.2. Classification (NCBI taxonomy): domain Eukaryota; kingdom Metazoa; phylum Chordata; class Mammalia; order Primates; family Hominidae; genus Gorilla; species Gorilla gorilla. Next base: position 21,451,059 of record NC_073230.2, read on the forward strand.
GCCACTGGGGAATTTAGGATTTTGCTGGATGCCTGAAAAATGAGGGAAGATCTCAATGGCTCAGTCAAGCACGACTATGATGACTTGCTCATTATCCAAACCCACTTCTTCTTTTTTAAAAAATTATTTTTAGTTTCGATTCAGGAGGGACATGTATTTGTTTGTTACATAGGTGTATTGCATAATGGTGGGGGTTGGGATTCTGGTATACCTATCACCCAAGTATTGAACGTTGTACCCAATAGGTGATTTTTCAACCTTCACCCTCCTCCCACCCTCTCACCTTTTGGAGTCCCCATGGTCTATTATCTTCTTCTTTATGTCCATATATATCCATTGTTTAAGTCCTGCTTACAAGTGAGAATATGAGATATTTGATTTTCTGCTTTTGAGTTAGTTCACTTAGGATAACGGCCTCCAGCTGCAACCATGTTGCTGCAAAGGACATGATTTCATTTTTCTTTATGCCAAGCCCACTTCTTCTTGAAGGTAGATAGTGACAGCCATAGAGAACTTTGCTAAGTCCTTCAGGAACATCCCTGGACATCTCATGTCTCAGCCAATCTCCCACAATTCTTCCATACCCCAGGGGGTTCAGCAGGCACTGGGGCATGGATCCCTGTTAATCATGGGCCCAGCAGGTCTCCATCCCTTTCCTAGTCAAGACAACTTTCTTTCTCTTCTTTGATGTTTGTGGTACCCTGCACCTTGCCCCAATTCTTTGCTTCCCTCTCCAACCTTCAGCATCACCCCTCAATAAGCTAAGCCTTTTGAAAACAAAAGCCGGAAAAAGAGTTTACCTTCAAGTAACAAAAGGAACACAAATTCTGGCTACTTTTTGGAATGAGGAAGGAGGGGAATACAGATATAAAAATAAAAGTAGATTGGATTTTTTCTAATCCTTGTGTAGCAGTGAAAACAAAACACAAAATAGTATTTCAGCAAATTATCCTGTCACATGCTCCACACCTAGGACAGCCTAGAATTATGGATTGATATTAAAAAATAACTAAACAGAAGTCACTACTACGACAATATCTTAAGATTAGAGGAAGCACTGGAGATGATGTCATACTAATTCTTTATTTTACAGGAAATAAAATTAAGGACCAGAGTGAGACATCTTACCATTAAATACTTTGTTGCCTGGTGAAGTTAGTATTAATTACCAGTCCAGGATTTTTTGTATTAGAAAAATTCAAAGGCTTTTTCTTGTGAATGGGAATAAATGATCCTAATGAAAGCTGAGTAGTTTTTTAAAGCACCAGCACTGCCAAAGTTAGCAATAGTTTCAGAGTAATTTGCACATAGCTCTTGCCTTGACCTGAACCCTAGCTAAACCAATTAATAAAACACTGGGTAATCATATAAAAATAAACAACTTATTTTCATCACAAATTGTTTCAAATTGGAATTCTCCTCTTGCCTCTCCACCCCACCTTATAGACACTGCAAAATAATTGAAATGCTTAGACAATAATAAATAATTTTTGGTATATTTTCTTTGATGATGAAAGTTTGAAAATGGGGGTCCATTTTCCTATGGGACCTCCTTTACCCATTCTTACCTATGGTGACTTGGGATGAATAACACACCCAATGTGTCACCTTCTTCAGAATTCTTGGAAAAAAAGAGAGCCTGCTGTTATTAAACTGTATGTGGCAAAAGAAAAACAAAGTCAGAATTGTTCACTTGGACATGAAATTTATTGTTGTAGGCATCTTGTGTTGCTCTAAAAGATCCTGAGGCTGAATAACTTATAAAGAAAAAAGGTTATTTGCTCACAATTCTGAAGGTCAGAAAATTCAAGATTGGACGCCTGCATCTGGAGAGGGCCTGCTTTCACTCACAATGGAAGGTAAAAGGGAGCTGTGTGCAAAGAGCACATGGGGAGAGAGAAAGCAAGGGAAAGGGGAGGAAGATGCTAGGCTTTTTTGTTAACAACCTGGAACAGTGAGAACTCATTCACTCCTCCCTCCATCCAGCCCCTCAGGATACTAACTTATTCATTAGGGATCCACCCTCATGACCTAAACACCTCCCATTGGGCCCCATCTCCAACTTTGGGAATCAAATTTCAGCATGAGATTTGATGAGGACAAACTAACCATATCCAAACTATAGCATTTATTATAAAAGTCAGCTAAGGATTTTTGATAGCCAATCTCAAGAGATTTAAAATAACAGAGAGAATTCAGTATTTAATTTTTAAATTTTGCCGTAATAATACACCATTTATTTATTTTTTTTAGACAGAGTCTCGCGCTGTCGCACAGGCTGGAGTGTAGTGGTGTGATCTCAGCTTACTGCAAACTCTGCCTCCTGGTTTCAAGCGATTCTCATGCCTCAGCCTCCTAAGTAGCTGGGATTACAGGTGTGCACCACGAGGCCCAGCTAATTTTTTTTTTTTTTTTTTCAGTAGAGACGGGGTTTCACCATGTTGGTCAAGCTGTTCTTAAATTCCTGACCTTAAGTGATCTGCCCATCTCAGCCTCCCTAAGTGCTAGGATTATAGGCGTGAGCCACATCGCCTGGCCTACTTTAAACTATTCTTTTACTTTCATTTTCAGCTTCAAGATTTTAGGTATGACTGTTATACAGCAGTTACTAGTTGCATGTTAATTTAAAAAAATAGTTATTAAGCTCTACATTCTCGAATCACTTAGCGCTTTCTAACACTGCCCCATCTTATATAAAAGAGACTTGAGAGGAATTTTAGGGTTTGACCATTATCGTATTATTAACAAAAATACAGTAAAATATGCAGTTATGGATTTTATTGAGTCTCATGGCAAAGTAGTAAACTTTTTGAAATAAGATTATATATAAATAAGATGGCCTAGCACAGTATTTATATATAAAATGTTGCTTAGATTGTAGGTAATTATGCAGGGAGCCAAAGATTTGGTAAAATTATTAAATGTTGATTAGTTTCTAAAGTGGTATCATTTTCACATGGAAAGTAAATTTATTTTTATTTTATTTTGTTTTTAAGCCAGTAAAATTTAGCCGTGGGGGTAGTATACCAACTTTAGTGGCAGTAATGTTAATAAGTTCTGATAATCCGTAATAATCAGACCAGCCAGAAAGTCAATATATATGTGTAAAATATTCTGCAGTGTATTTATGTGCATGCTCCATGAACTTTTCTTTAAAGAAGGGTTTACTGAAACTGAACTTCAGCAACATGTGTCAGAGTCAACCAAGGTAATTGCTAAAATTCAGATCTTAAGAAATTTTCTCATAAATTTTATCAATGGAAACTAAAAATTATATCTTTTCATTCTTTTGTTTCATGCAAACAGGAACTAGAATCCAAATCCATTTATATATTTTTTGTTTGTTTGTTTGTTTCTTTCTTTCTTTTTTTGTTTGTTTTTGTTTTGTTTTGTTTTGAGACAGAGTTTTGCTCTGTCACCAGGCTGGAGTGCAGTGGCGTGATCTTGGCTCACTCCAGCCTCTGCCTCCCTGGTTCAAGTGATTCTCCTACCTCAGCCTCCTGAGTAGCTGGGACTACAGGCGTGTGCCACCACACCTGGCTAATTTTTTGTATTTTTAGTAGAGACAGGGTTTCACTGTGTTAGCCAGGATGATCTCCATCTCCTGACCTTGTGATCCACCCACCTCGGCCTCCCAATATTTTTAGAGTTTTACTCATTTAAATTGCTAGCCTGAATAGAGTCATTGTAATCTTTCACAGTAATAGAACTATGAATAATAAAGAATAGTAGCCATACATATGAAGATATTGTCAAGTACAAAGTCAAAATGAACTATATATTTTTCAGTTTCATAATGGTTACATAGAAAATATATTTCTATATGGCTAATTTTCACTTCATTTCCTACAAGTTGCAAAATGTCACAAAGAGTAACTACAATTTTATCTTTAGAAATGAAGTATTTTGATACATGCAATCCAGTTTTTAGATATTAAATATAAATATATGCATAATAAAAAGTAATTATAGAGACAGGTGGTAGGTTGGTCAGTGTGCTCGTCACATCTTTCCCACGCCTCCATGCACTTTGCTATGTGGGTTTGGAATTTTCTCCGCTAGAAGTGGTGTTGTTGGGCTTGACCAAATATTTCTTTTGGTCAATGGAATGTGGGCATAAATGATGGGGTCTAGTGACATGCCAAGAAAAAAGGTAAGCCCCAGGTAGTTGCTGCCTTTTTAACTTGGCCCCTCAGAAAGAACACACATGAATAAAACATTAACCGCATTGTCCATCTGTAGCTAAGCCCACTGAACTGCAACCTGAAGCAGAACACGGTGTAGTTCAGCTGAACCACAGTCTCCTAAGCATGAGGATACATACTTCTATACACTACTGGAACTTTGTGATTGTTAATTATACAGTGTTGTTGTAGCAGTAGAATAAGCTTCTACAAAAATAAAAAAAATACCAATTCATGATGAAATAAATGTATAAATCATTTGGGTAGAGACTTAGTTCAAAGTACTTTCCGTCCCAGTGTCATTCTTAGCAGTATGATTTGAGCAGATCATTGTGGTTCTCAGATTTATTAACTGTAGTGAGAATGTTTAGAGGGGGTGAATTCTAAGGTCCATACACTTTCAATAAAGTAAGAATCCCTTTTCATTCCAAGAATAATTAAAAGTATCCAAAGATAAATATTTCATAAGTTGGGTATCTCTAGAGAATCATTATTGCAAGTTACATGTTACTATCATGTATTCATTCAGTGGTTACTTTAGAACAACTATCTTGAGTTCAGAATTACGTCAAGCACTATGAGGGATCATAGGATGAAGAGGCAATGTCTTCTTCACCTGTATGAAATTAAAAACCTAATGGGGGCATAGCAATACAAAGAAAAATTTTAGGATTATTAAAGTGCTCCAAATTAAGGGTTTTAAGAGGGTATGCTCCATCTGGAGAGATCAGAAAAAGCTCTTGGGAGGAGATGGTATTTGAGCTGGATCTTGGTGGATATGATTTCAACAGGAAGACATTTAATGTCATTTGCTGATGGAAGGAAGGGCTTGGAAGCAGGACAGAAGAAATTATTTAAAATGGTAATGTTTTTTTGTTTCAGTGGAGTATACTATGTCATGGACAGTATGGAAATATGGCTGAACAGAGAGGCAGGGGCTGTATGTTTTGAGGATTTTGATTTCTATGTTCAGGAGCTCAGAATGTATCATGTACAGAATGATTACTAAAAGACTGAAAAAGAGAGTGTCTAATGAGTGTTTTAGAAAAATCCAACTGGTATTGTGCAGGGAAAAAAGAGACGAGTAAGACTCAAGAGAAGATGGCCTCAGAATGGAAGCAGTTTTACATGGGCCTGAGCTCAGATGGCAGTGGGGTTGGGCGTTTCAAACAGAAAACCCAGCAAGGTGCATTTATTTTCTTCCAGGAAGAAGAAAGCCTGTTGATAAGATAACATGATACAGTTACTTAAAAGAGGCTTTATAGTGCTACTAGATTATGAGAAAACAGTATTTAAAAATGAATTTATTTTTGTAATTATCTTGAAATTTTAATGTGCATAAGAATACTCAGGTTCTTATGAAAAATACAGATTTCTGGACTTCAGCTCTAGAATTCTTGAAACAGTAGGCGTTGCGACAGACCCATGAATCTGTATTTTAACAAGTACCTGAAGTTATAAGGAAGCAGGTGGTCTGCAAATCACTCTTTGATGCTGGTTGGAGAACATAATATTAATAATAAAAGGAAACATTTATCACCCACTTCCTGTGTACCCAACACCTGGCTAAGTGCAGATATACATTACCACATTTCATCCTCCATAGTAAGCCTAGGAAGAGACTATTAATATTATTTTCCAACTTACTGAAAATCAAAACTAGGAGGGGTTCAGCAGCACTTTGCAAGTCACGGAGCTATTAAGTGATGAATTCAGGATATGAATCAAAGACTGCCAACCTCAGAACTCACACTGGAGAAGTTCATGATATTAAAGAGTGCAGCTTTTGTCTTTTCTCTTGTACATTCTTTTTTTTTTTTCAAAAGTTTCAACTGATTGGGACCAGTGCCACATTTAACAAGATTGCCTGATTAAATTTACTCCAGTAAAAAATTTCATTCCTAAGTAGAGAAAGACCAGCTGGAACATAATCAGTCATCATAGTGGGATGCCCTAGATATGAAGATGCCCATCCTACCAAGAATAATACATATGCACATAGCAGTAATTCCAAAATAAATATAGAAAATTTCTACAGCATGTGTTATTATAACCATTTAAGCAAAAACACAAGAACTTTAAAGTGGGACATTATCATTGCCTTGAACATTTTTTTTCCTCCCTGTCTTAAAACTGACATCTCAAAATAAATTCATGGTCTTGAAGCCTAAGAATTAATTGTCTAAAGGAATGGCCCACAATAAAACACGATAAAAGTCAGATTTAATTTTATTCTTCTTAACTATCTCTTGGCCCAAACTACTGTGTCTTTTTAGACTGAAAGGCCACTCATTTATCTACATTTCCTATGGTAATGGAAACATAGTAGCTTATGTTTCTTCAAGAGAGAAAAATGAGGTAAAATATGTTATGAGTCATATTCAAAGTCCAATCAACCCACCACAGATGTTAATTCTCTCCACTTTGTGAAACAGGCTTAAAAAAGGAATCATTAATATAAATTTTCCTCCTAAAACTAAAGAAGAAAAAAATACAAAAAATTTTCCATGAGTTGGGGTAGCAATTAGTATTTGTCATCAGCTGTAATTTTCCAGTTTAAAACCCAAGAGCTCTTCATTGTGATTTCATTTGCTCTTGAAGATAGTGACTGAGGAAAGGTGATGGTGGTAGTATGTGTCCATTTGAATTGATACAGCGTTTAAATTTGCTTTTTTATCAGTGATGTTTTTTCATGTAGTGATATTTTCCCTTCATCCCCAGAAGTGAAGATGATAGTGTTAGAAAAAATCTCCTTTTAATTTCAAACTTAGTAATAAAAGTCAATGTATCAAGTTTTTGTTATTTGTCTAGGCCTTTTGGAAATCACTTTTGTTGAAAGTTTATTCAAAATCAGCTGTTTCCCAGACACTGTGCTAAACTATGTGCAGGACACCAGTGGACACTGATTTCTCTGCTTTACTTTCCATTTGTATCCAGTTGCCATGTATCTTCCTGTGTCTTTAAGGAACTTATTAACCCCCCAAAAAAGAAAGGAAAATAAAAAGCCTATTCGATACCAGAGGTAGGAAGTTTCGCATATGATAAAAAAATATAAAAAACTAGATTAAAAAACAATTTAATTTAATTAATTTAAAAATTAAATTAAATTGAAAAAAATACCATATGCAGAAGTTGCAGAATTTTAAAAATTTCTTTTAATGAATCACGCATCACAGGTTCTGGAAAGAAGGTAGGCTGGATAACCCCTCAAGTCCCATTCCACATATGTCCTCTGATCTATACTTGGAAACATACTTTTTGATTGCCTGATAATGTGGAGAGAGCCTGGCAGCTTTTTATAGAAATGAAAGACTGAGAACAGAATTGCAAAATTATTATATACTTAAAATAAAATTATTTACTGGGAAACCAAAGAAAATCAACTGAAGCAGCATAAAACTAATGTATAAATATAAAAAGTGAATAAAAATGAATACATTTATATCAATAACATCCTTACAAATAGCCAAAAATAGCTAGAAAATTATTCTATTCTTAATAACAACATATCCAGTATAAAAATGGACAGAACTTATATAGAAAAACAATAGACTATTAGTATCTTTTTTATATAACAACCTTGCATAAATGAAACATAACATGAAAATAATAGCAAATATGTTGATTTTTTCAAAGTGTAGTATAAATTTAGTGTAATTTCACTCAATATCCCAATTAGATTTTTCTTATAAAAATGAACACATTCTAAAAAGCCCCAAATTTTGTCTTAAGAAGAGTATTTGAGGTACAATTTAAAATGTATTTTTTATCATTATTAATGAATGCAATGTGGTATAGGCACAAGTTTTAACAAGCAGATAATTGGAATGAAAGAGAAAATCTAGAAATGGAACCTAATATATGTAATAACTCAAAATATAATGAAGTAGCTCTTGACTAATAGGGAATATAAGTAAATATTTGATACTGAGATAATTGGCTAATCATTTAGGAAATATGTATTAAGAGTTCCTGATCTCATACTACTTTATTGCCATTAGATTTGAAAAGGACTAAAGATAGTAATAGCTAATCTTAGTTGGCTGAAAAATTTGAACAAGAATTTGGCAAAATGTATTAAAAATTTTAAAACACGGTGGCTCACGCCTGTAATCCCAGCACTTTGGGAGGCCGAGGCAGGCGGATCACGAGGTCAGGCGATCAAGACCATGCTGGCTAACACGGTGAAACCCCGTCTCTACTAAAAATACAAAAAATTAGCTGGGCGTGGCGCCTGTGGTCCTGGCTACTCTGGAGGCTGAGGCAGGAGAATGGTGTGAACCCGGGAGGTGGAGCTTGTAGTGGGCCGAGATGGCGCCACTGCAGTCCAGCCTGGGCGAAAGAGCGAGACTCTGTCTCAAAAAAAAAAAAAAAAAAAAAAATTTAAAACACACATAGGAAACTAATAATTTAAGTTCTAAGAATCTATAGTAAGAAAAACATTGAACAAATGTGAAAATATTTATGTATAAAAATTTAGCAAATTTTTAATAGGGAAAATTAGAACTGACTAAATGGCTAATAGTTGAGAATTTTTTTGATAAATTATGGCAAATATCATGCAATGAAATATTACATAACTATTTAGTATGATGACTGGAATGTTTATTCAATCCTGTGTATTCAATGTACCAAAATTTTCTTGTGCGTGTAAATATAATTTTAAAATGTTTACAAAGACACATACCTTGAAGGAAAGACATAGAAATTTTAATACTAGTTATCTCTTGATTGTGTGAACGCTTGTTTTTGAGAACGCTTTCCTTTTTTAAATTCTGCTTATATATGAATTTTCTTATTTTCAAAAGTAAATATGCTCTGCTTTTAAAATTAACAGGGAACAAACATATTCATTTTTTTCTCCATCCTGTAAAATGGAACAGATGAAAAATTAGGAAAATATCTTTCAATGCAATGTAAACTTTCATTGCCATTTTGATGAATTTTCTACCCACATCAGTCTAGTGAGAGTAAATTCCCAAGTTATTGGTACCAGGACTCATTCACTGAGTTATAAAGACCATTTGGTATCTCAGGGTAACACAGAGGGATTGGGGTCATTTGCTTGGAGGATCTTAGGAGATTCGACTAACTATATAACATCTATTTTGTCATGAAAGTTAGGCAACACCTTTGCACAGGGAAAACAGAGGGAATGTTTTGAAAAACTTCAGCATACCATATCCTCTCCAGTCTCTTCCAAATGTAACTTTCTTTAGTCATAGCCCACAGAACTAAAGGGTAAGTAGAAATGTTTCTGCTGTTTGTCATGTCACAGGCATTAACTTCTCTTTGATATGGCATGGGCAGTCACTTGGACATTCCATGCCAGGCATTTTAAATCTTAGATTATCTTGATCATGAGGTGATGATCGTGTACAGGAACTCCACAGCCAGTATGTCTGGATTGAAATTCTAACTTTGCCTCTCAGTCAGTTGTGAAATTTGGAGTACTTTGTACATTGGTTTTCTCACTTTCAGTCTGGGGAACTGGAGTTTGTATGAATTTTTCTGATTTTTAAATGTCAACTGAAGTTTCCTCTGTAAACACTACACTGTTTTAACCAAGTACATACACAGGCAACTAAGTCTGGTCTAAAGTTATCAACTTGATTGACCTTTTGAGGCATTCAGGATAAACTTTAAACTACACGGGTTGACATGAAAGACCCATCTTTGATCTGATCCTGTCTTTCCTCATCTATTTCTTCAAACTTTCTAGTCTGCTTTCAATCCTTCATGCACAGCACTCAACTCAGTGCTTTTGCATGTCATATCCTTCTGTCTGAATTCTATTCCGACTTGTTTCTTTTCTGAAAAGCTCTTCTTATGTAGAACTCAGGTACCATGTTCCCCAGGAAGCATTTCTAACTTTCACCTTTAGTCTAAGCTGTATTCCCTTCTTAGATTTTCACAGACCGTCGTATGTATTTGCATGGAGCAAATTACGTATTTACCTCTCTACACTAAACTGCAAAGTCTCTATACTAAACTACAAACTCTCTATACTAAACAACAAACGCTATACACTAAATTATATCTATCTATATATATATAGATAGATATACCTGTCTATGCTAAATTATATATATACATATCTACTTCTCTATACTAAACTACATACTGTTTGAAGACAGACACTACATCTATTATCCTAAGATCCTTGTGCAGTTCCTTGCCCCAAATAGATGTCAGCAAATTCCTTGTGTTTCTGTCCCTTTGCACCTGGCAAAGATGAACAAATTCACTCTTGTTTATTTCTCACAATCTTTAAGTATGGCTCATTTTCTGATATTTAAAGTAATTGTAGATCCCCTAATGTAATAACACTAATGACCTAATACTTACCACTTTATTACTTTACTTCTTCAAGGCCAACTATTTGCTGCTCTACTTATGATGCTGTGCAGAAGACACATAAAACATGAAGGATTCTGAATGTTTAATCATGGGTATTCTGTTTTCATGTTTGCCTTCTTCCTCTGTTTGCTGTCTGGTAGGTGACTGTTAAAATGGGGAGAATCTAAAGTGAAAAGGATAGAAGAAGAACCACTTATAAAGAATATGAGTAATCTATAAATTGGATAAAAGTTGTTTTGAATAGTTGAGAATTGACTGCTTAACACTACCGCAACTCCTCTTCTTAAGAGCACATAGCTATAGTGTAATAAACTGCTTTAAACTCCTATTAGTAAAGACATTGCCCATTTAGGTGTAAACTCCATAATGAAGACTAATAAACGATTCTCTAATCTCAGTTAGGATTAAACTATTATTCCTTTTTTTGTTGTTCATAGGAGATATAAAATAAATCAAAGGGACAAATAACTAAAACATAAAATATGCTTATATTTTAATCCAGAAAGATAACCTGAACCCGTAGAACCTGGGAGCCTTCTTCAATTTCACTATAGTCCACTTCCCTGCCTAGCCCCCAGCATTATAGCATGCCTGCCCAACATCACATCGCAATCTCGAAGACCTATGTAGGTCCGACTCTATTCGAGTTTCTCATCACATTCATTCAGGACTGTATCATCAGAATCATCTGGACGTGTTTATTAAAAATGCAAATTCCTTGGCACTATTCCAAACCTACTAAATCATTTTCTGAATATTATCAACAGAAAATCTTCACTTTTTCACTAGTTCTCCAGGTGGTGATTACTCACACTGCAGTCTGAGAACCACTGCTACAGATGGGGAAAAAATGCTATGTGGTGCTGCATAATTGTGGAAAAATTATACAAAATGAAAAATAATATCAGTTACACAAACTCTGAATCATGAGTCATAATTTTACTTGTTTGTCAACAATAAAAAGCACAAATATTTTATTAATATATTAGAATACAGGTACATATATATACACACACATGTGTGCACACACACACACACATACGCACACACACAGAGGGGGGAAAAACCCTTGTAATAAAGATATTTATTGCTTTCTCATCAGATTGTGCTCCCGTTTGCATTTTTTCTCACTCAACACTTAGGGTAGAATTCAAAAAATCTGTTCTTTTAGCTTAAAAAATAATTATGACAGACTAGTTTCTTCCCTGAAATTAGTGCATTTTTTTTTTCCATGAAATGACTTCCTACTTCCAACTTTTACTTCGTCTTCTGGCAACTATTTATATTCTTTAAATGAATTATCAGCATGCAAACCTCCTGTTATTTTTCCTAGTTTAAAAAAGTCTCTCTCGACCTCACTAACTCCTCAACCTACCACTTGTTTCCTCTCCTTTCTTTACAGCAATACTCCATCAAAGATTTGTCTGTACTTACATTTAAAAATTTCCCTTTACCTATTCTTTTTTCAGTTCACCTCATGTATCCACTAGAATTCTGTTATCAAGGCCACCAGTGACTTCCATGTTGCTAAAACCTATGGTCCATTCTCAGTTTTTATTGTACATGTCCTGTCAGCAGCATTTGACAAAACAGATGTGTTTAAACACAAGTTACCTAAGCAGTTTTTTCTCTTGACTTCTAGGACACTGCACTTCCCTGGTCTTATTTCCTGATAATCTGCTCTCTTTCAGAATCCTAGTTATCAATTTTCTGCAGCTCCCTGACCTCTAAATTTTGAGATGATTTTCAGTTTGGTACTTAGATTACTTCCCTTTCTGTTGATGTGTAGCTCTAGAAGGTCTTATCCAGACTCAAGGCTTTAAATGCCACCTATATTATGCATATTCCTAAATTTATATTTGCAATTTGGACCTCTCCCCTGATCATTTGATTCACACATTTAGTTGATCACTTGGAGCTTCACTTGCATGTCTAACAGGTATATTAAATGGGGCAGACCTCAAACTGTGCTTTCATATCCTTCATCTTTAAATCTGCTTCTCTTACAGCTTTCCCCATCTCTGTATATAGCATATTAACCTTGTCAGATACTTTGGAGACCTTCTTGACTTTTTCCCTTCTTTCTTACAGCTTACCTCTATCCCATCAACAAACCTTTTGGCTCTTTCTGCAAATGTGTCAGACTCTGACCACTTCTCATCACTTCCCCTGCTTCCACTGGAGTTCAGGTCTTCATCATCTCTCACTTGAACTAGGAAAATAGCCTCTAAACTCTTCTTCATGCTTCTGCCTTTATTCCCCAAAAATCATACTCAATGCAACAGCAACAGTAATCCTTTTAAAATGCAAGTCATCATTTCTCTTCCCAAAATCTTCCAATGGTTTTCCATCACATTCAGAGAGATGCAAAGTTATCAAAATGAACTATAAGATCTTAAGTAGCATATATTAGTCATCTATGACTGCATAACAACTTGCTACAAAATGTTACAGCTTAAGACAACAAACATTTACATATCCCAGTTCCTGTGGGTCAAGAATTTGGGTGCAACTTAGCTGGTTTCTCTGACTCAGGGTCTCTCACAAGGTGTCCACTGAGGCTGTTGTCTCCTGTGAAGAATCCACTTGTGGAAGATCCTTTTCCAGTATTGCTGATGAGGATGTTGGCAGATTTCATTTCTGTTGGATGGGGGCCTCTCTTCATCCTCGCTATGGCCCTCTCCTTAGGTCAGCTCACAACACGGCAGCTGGCTTCCATCAGAGGGTGAGCAAGGAAGTAAGAGAATATGAGCAAAATTGGAACTAGATGCTTTTTGTAATCTAATCTTGAAAGGGATATCTCATGATTTTTGCTGTACTTTCTTCATTAGAAGCAAGTCACTAGGTGCAGGCCACACTCAAAGTGTGAATGTTAAACAAAAACATGAATACCAGGAGGTGGGATACATTAGAGCCAACTTAAAAGCTGCCTACCAGAAATAAACTGCACCCCTCCCATTATATATCTGACTTTATGTCTTGCAACTTTCTGCTTGATCACTCTGCTTCACTTACACTGGCTCCTTTGTTACTCCATGTGTGAGTCATACCCTTTCATGCCATTTGGGCTAGACATGTAAAGAGATGTTTGATTTTTAAAGGTTACATCGAAATTCTAAGAAGTTATCTGAAGCAATGAGGATGGTGGTGATCTCGTATCAACATCAGAGGAGTCCATTGTTGTCTTGAAGTCAGTAGCATGTTTAGAGTCTTGTTGCTGAGAGTGGGCTCTGTAACATATTACCATGAATTTATAGCATCATGCATGATGAAAATTATCTCAGGAGTCATATGGAGCTGGATTTGTGAATTACAGGATTCTCTTGGCCAGTTGCAATTCTATTAACAGGGAGAAAGTGAATCTCTATTATCCCAGAACTTGTTTATTGGTTAAGACAAGAATTCCCTGATGGCTGCAATGCTGAGAATGATCAGAGGAGAAATACTGTGTAAAACATCAAAGTCCAAAAATCAGATGGAAAGCAAAAAACAACATACCATATAGCTATTTATTAAAAAAGAAGAGGAAAACAAAACTACTACTATACAAGTTAACCAGATTGAGCTTCACAAGAACTTGAAGCAGAGTCTACAGACAACCCAAAAAGTCCTCATAAATGAAGTGCAAAACTTAGTATGAAAAGATATGGGTAAAATAAGCCATTATTGTAGAAGCAAAACCAGAGATATGGCCCTGAATTGTAACTATAAAAACAATGTACATTAATAATCTGTTTTGATAGAACAGTGATAGGAAATGAGAAAGTCTAAAAAATAAAAATATTATTAGAATGCCATTTTGGTAAAATGTTTGTCTTTGTTCTACTAGATCTTTCATTAGTACCTCCTTACGAAGGTTGGTTATGTTACTATACACTCCCTGAGAGAACTATCAGGCTTTGTGGGTTTCCAATGAACTTTATAGATGCTTCATAAATATTAAATAATCAATTTCAATTCAGCAAGCAATGACAAGATCTTCAACAGCAGCACTACGTTTTCCTGACCATTACATTATATACAAATAAATGGATTTTTTAAAAAGATTGAATAGGACATTTATTTAAAATATTTCTTCTTCATTAATTTACTGTCTCGTATAAAACAGTCATAGCTCATTTATTATGAAATCATGTTTTCTACTTAAATATCAACAATAATCTTTGAATATTACAATTGGTAGTGAAAGTATCAAATGCTAAGAAAGAATATTTTTTAAAAATAATTTCAGTATGTTTTTTAAAAGCCTAGAACTTGAAAAATTTTTGTTCTGGAAAAATTTTACAGTAAGTTAGATTAGTAAAGCAAACTTCTTAATTTCTATATAGCGCACAAAGAGGAAAGTTTTAAATATTATATATTAATAGGAAGGGGCCATAGTTTTGATTAAATGTATCTACTACTTTCTAATCATATTCTGAGTCCTCTTTACCCAACATAGTTTACTTAACATTTGAAAATTAAATAGAAAGAAATGCATCAAAATCTATGCTATACATTTGAAATTGATAGTTTATATTCAGTGTAAAAGGGATACAATTTATAGTCCTGGGTGACAATTTTATGTAACAAGGCATGAGAATGTAAAATTCCATTCAAATTCCTTTCTTATCACTATTCATGAAAACAGCATTTCTCAGCTGGGAAAGCTAACAGTGATATTACATGGTGACATTATTTCAGAAGAGTTGTCTACGATGCAGAATATCTAATTTTTTCACACATGAGTAAGGACTATGTAAAATTTAGCATTTAATTTGCATTCTATATGCAATATTTTAAAGGGCAAGGTTAAGTATTTTTTGAAATATTATCATAACCTAAAATTAATTTAAAAACAAGAATTTAATATTTATGTACCTCTTTTCTTCCAAGTTTTTTTAAATAGCTTTGCCAAAAAGAATAGTATATCTTGAAATACTAAAGATACAAACACTATTATTGCTGTTTTAGTAAAAAGAAAACTGGAGCACGGGATTGCATAAATGATTTTTCTAAGGCAATCCAAATAAAGTATAGGAGCATAGGAATCATAACATAGCCAGAGCTTCACTATTCCTCATTTTAGTGTTTGATACTATTCTTTAAAATATCAAAACCAGTAAAACAGCCTAATAACATCATGTCCAGGGGATGAAGCTGTTAACTGCACTGTTTTCAAGACATTATGGAATCACGGTTAATGCAAGATCATGCAATTTAATTGCCTAACCTTATGGACAAGAAACCTTAAATCTATAAAGATTGTGACTTGCCCGAGGCCATGGAGTACGTTAATAGCACAGACTACACGGAAACCCAGGTGTCCTCTATTCCTTGTACAGTGCTGTGTCCACTATGATTAAAGTGAAAAATTGAATCAGGCTACCAGATGCCTTGATCCTTTATGTAATTGGATTAATGATATAAAGAGTTTTGTTACAGTAGATTCTGACTTTAATATGTTTCAAATATAATATGCACTTGAGGCATTATTCGCGCTCACCTTTTACATGTAAGAGACAATTTTAAAAATTATTTTTGCATAATCCAGAAAGATAAAATGTTCACTACTCTTCAGTTCTTATTCATTCTCCACTTTACTTATTTATTTATTTCATTTACCAAACAACATCACTAATCTTGTATTCTTGCAGTTTAATCATCAAAAACAGGGGTCAAAAAATTTATTTGTAAAGTGCTAGATAGTAAATGTTTTTGTAACTACTCAATTCTGGTGTAATTATTGTTGTTTGTAACACCAAGGCAGCCATAGACAGTGTGTGAATAAATGGAAGTGGCTGTGTTCCAGTATAACTTCCTTTACGAAAATAGGTGATTGGCCTGTGGGTTATGATTTGTCAACCCTAATCTAAAGCCTGATGATTGCAGAATGAAGAACCAAGATGATGACAACTTGTGGTATTTCAGCTCAAGAGTATTTTAGTTCTGAAATAAAATCACCATCAAAGTCTGGAGCTCAAATTTTTCTAAGTTATGTATATCGGCTTGCTGAATTGGCATACCTTTTAAAAATAAAACTTATCTTTATCCTCTCTGGGATTCTTTTTTTTTTTTTTTGGTAAAGTTATCTTTAGTATTATCATTGGCATAATTTTTTTGTAGGCGAGAAAACCCAAGAATTTGGCAATACATAGGGTTTGAATAACACATTATATGATTTCTTAATTTAAACAAAAATATTTCAAAACCTTTTATCCTCACCCTGATTTGTCTCATCTCTCACCTCTGCCTCTTTAGAAACCCCATGAAATGTCAATAAAATAATTAAAAAATGTATAAGCCCACTAAGTTGTAGAGAACAGGAGATAAATCAATGGAGCAGAATTCTCAGCACAGTTTGGAAGGTGAAAAGGGGGAGTGACGGTGACTCAGATTAGTGGAGGAGGCTAGCATCAAGTACTGCAGAGGAGGGCATGAATGAGAAGTGGGCCAATTCAAACTTCGAAGTGCAAAATTTCAGGGAGATTCAGAACTCGAAGTACCAGTTAACAAGGAAGTTAATATATGAGACATGGGGGGAAAAAGTAGGAAAATCAGGTTAAAGTTTGCATGTAAAATATGTACTTGTATCCTTAGCCCACCCAGATCCCAAACTCTTTTGCATTCCCCCAAATCTCATTGACACCTCCGTAAATAGACTGGAAACTTACTCTGAAGAAACTGAGCCATAGAAGCTCAGGGCCCAGGGACAGCCAGCCCAATAGCGAACTGCAGAGAGGAATGGAACAGAAGCAAAGAGTCAAGTCACAATCAGCACAGTGAATATGAAATCCTCTGGGATTCTTTTTCTATCTTGTTTCTGGAACATCACCCATAAAGCCAGAGGAATCTCCTCTTAGAAAATGCATGGTCCTGCAGAAAAAAATCGAATAGGAAACAATCACTATATATTGACATATGAGGGTCCCAATTATCCAACTTTAAGTTCCCAAACTTCTTTCTCCTCCTTCAATCCCTTCCTCTCTCCTATCCCCTGCCCACAGTTTCTATCAGCTTTTTAGCTTCTCATGATTAGATGTGATTTATCAGCTAAGGATTACCAATTAATGTAAGAAAGTCTCCAATATGAGGAAGAAAGACACCAAATAAAAAATTAAAAACAATAAACAAACTCCCAAAACAGAAACCCGGAGGAAACAGACCCAACACAGAAATGGAAGGAAATTTACATTTAATGTTATCAGAGAGAAGAAAATACTTATTGAATCCCTGAAATGGAAACAGAAAGCTATTATAAAGAAACAGTAACAGAATTAAGATAAATCTCTTAAAATTAAAAATATGACAATATAAATCATGGGTAGGAAACCAAAAAAGAGAAGATCTCATAAATTGTAACAGAGACAAATAAGTGAAAAATAAAAGAAAAAAAAAACTTAGAAGATTGATCCTAAATGGCCAACATCCAACAAATAGTTTCCAGGAAGAGACAAGAGAAGGGGTAAATTATCTAAAAAAGCAATAAGGGGATTATTTTTGAGAAATTATGCATGTTTTAAAGAAATGTATAAAGTGTCAAGAATATTTGAATATTTTCTAATCTACTCTTTTTTTTTTTTTTTTTTTTGAGATGGAGTTTCACTCTTGTCACCCCAGCTGGAGTACAATGGCGTGACCTTAGCCCACTGCAACCTCTGCCTCTCGGGTTCAAGTGATTCTCCTGCCTCAGCCTCCTGAGTAGCTGGGATTACAGGTGCCAAGTAGCTGGGATTACAGGTACTCACCACCTTGCCCAGCTACTTTTTGTATTTTTAGTAGAGACAGGGTTTCACCATGTTGGTCAGGCTGGTCTTGAACTCCTGACCTCAGGTAATCGGCCTTCCTCGGCCTCCCAAAGTGCTGGGATTACAGGTATGAGCCACCGCAACCAGCCTATGCCCTTTTTATATAGAGAGAATAGTTGTATTACATATCTGAGAATGTGATACCTGAAATTTAGAGCAAGTTTAAAACTTTTACAATGGAAATAAATTATGTAAAAAAGGCGAATTTTGATCTATTTTGTTTTAGTCAGACCTCAAATGAGAGTAGTGTATTCTGTGTTAGGTACCATAATTTCATAGGGAAAGAAACTCTAAGAGATTGGGTAAGGGGAATGGGCAGTTTGTGGTACTTATTATTTATTGCTGGGTAACAGCACACCAAAACTTTGTGGCTTCGAACAACAATCATTTTATCTGTTCATGCTTCTGGTGGTCAGCAATTTGAGCTTGGCTTAGCTGAGTGGCTCTTCTGCTAGTCTCATCTGGGGTCATTCATGCAACTGTAGTCATCTGGTTGTTCGACTGGGGCTGAGTGCCTCCTATAAGTGGCTGAAGGTTGCTAAGGGCTGACAGCAGAGCTGGTCTCTACACGAGGAGGCTGGTTCAGGCTTCTTCACAAGGATGTCTCAGGTTCCAAGAAAGCGAGAGTGGAAGTGATAAGTCTTCTCAAGGTTTCTGCTTGAAATTCCTCTAATATCACTTCTGTGATGCTCAAAGCAGGCCACAAGACCAACCCAGATTCAAAGTTCTAGAGCACATATATCCCCCTATTCTTGGGACAAGCTGCATGTGCATTCAGGGATGGAAAGAATTTGTGACTATTATTTTGCAATCGACTGTATTTACTCCAAACCACGTCACATGAAGAATAGTTAAAAAAAATTAGTCCAGCTGGGTGTGGTGGCTCACACGTGTAATCCCAGCACTTTGGGAGGCCAAGGCAGGTGGTTCATGAGGTCAGGGATCGAGACCATCCTGGCTAACATAGTGAAACCCCGTCTCTACTAAAAGTACAAAAAGTTAGCTGGGTGTGGTGGTGGGCGCCTATAATCCCAGCTACTCTGGAGGCTGAGGCAGGAGAATGGCATGAACCTGGGAGGTGGAGCTTGCAGTGAGCTGAGATCACACCACTGCACTCCAGCCTGGGTGACAGAGGGAGACTCTGTCTCAAAAGCAAAAAAAAAATTAGGCCTGATTAGCCTACAGTATAGTATAGGAGCTATGGTAACTATTTTGGACATTTGGAGTGTTGTAATATGAAAGGGACATTCTTTTTCTTACAAACCCTAAAGGTCAGATCAAAGATGTGGATGAAAGTTTGAGAAAGCCAATTTCTGCCTAATGCAAACAACAGCTCTTTAAAAATTGTGAAATGTTGTATCACGAGAAGGCTTTGGGTATATGTTGGTCCAACCCACAGACCGTGGGCTGCGTGAGGCCTATGATGGCTTTGAATGTGGCTCAGCACGATTTATAAACTTTCTTAAAACGTAAGATTTTTAGTGATTTTTTTTTTTAATTCATCAGCTATAGTTTAGTGTATTTTATGCATTGCTCAAGACCATTCTTCTTCCATTGTGGCACAGGGAAGCCAAAAGACTGGACAGCCCTGGTTTAGAATATGGTAGAGAGATTTGCTTTAGAAGGACACTAGGCTAGATGACTTTTAATCTTTCTTCCAGTGCTGGATCCCTATGAGTCTTTGCAATTTGTAGGGAGCATAAGTTGGTGGTCAAGACTAGATATTATGTTTGGGAATGATCTGTGAATAAATGACTCATCTCAGTTGTGAGTTTATGAACAGGGAGAAGAACAAAAGAGAAGAGGAACAGAACCTTGGGAGATACTGAGACTCCAGGGAGGAAGAAGAAGCAATGCCAAAGAAGTAGCACGGGAAAGAAAAAACAAATCAGTATGACTGATTTAACATAGTATGTCACCTCAGCATTTATCTCCTCATGTAAAATTTTGTACTGCATTCAGAATATTTATTTCATCTTATTCCTCTCTGATACATAAATCTTTTTCATCTGAAATTCCTATTTATGAAGTTATTACTTGGTTTCAGAGTTATTCAGGCTCAAATGGCTCCCTCCCCTCAGAGTTTTCCATTTATTATAGCATCCTAACTAGTATATCTTTCCTAGGAGGATAAATTACTACAGCTGTGGGTTTAAAATCTATGGTTACCTCCCAACCTCCTGCATTTTTAACTGAGTTTATATTCAGGCTCTTCAGAGAGAAATATGACTGAACAACCAGGAGAATGTTGCATTACCTAATCCAATTGTACATTAGTGGCAGGATAAAGACAAACTCTAGGTCCAATAAGCAAGGTAGACAATTTCCTGGAGACTCTTGTATCTGCTACTTCTCGATTTAGCTTTTACCTGGGACTGATTCCAGTATGATAATGGTGAAAGTTATTGATAAAGAGACATCCACACTTTTATGAATCCCTCCTTACTCATATAGCAACAAGACTTTTGTATTGTAAATTTAGCAGATGGAAGACCACAGAAAGAATAAAAACAAAACTGTCCGTAAAAGATTATTTAAAAAATTTCAAATGGAAAATGCACGCTGCAGGTAAATCAGGTCAATCTAAAAGAGATATTTGTAGTATAAGCAGGACAAACTACAAGCAAGCAAGGCTCTGAGTGAGGTTTCCTCCACAGTCGAATTTAGAATTGCATAGATTTTGAATGTGGGTGTGACATTTTGTTGAGGCAGGTTAAGTGAGGAGGAAGGCATTTCTGGTGCTTGGGAAGATGGCGTGGCTTGGTCTCACGTATTCCTCACGCTTTGCTCGACTGTGATCTAACAATGCACAGGTATGCCTGCCTGCCTGTTTTCCTATCTGGAAATGCCCTGGATGGCATAATTGACATTTATTTCCTTGAGGAATTTCTGTTAATGCAGATGTCTCTTCTAATACATCCATTACTAATATTTCCCTATGTTCTATAATTACACTGTCTAAAGAATTCACATTCTCCCTTCTAAGTTCTAGATACTAGTGATGGCGATATTTTGCAGCAAGGTAACCCATGTAGTGTCCTTATTCCCTCAGCTTTCTAAATAAACTTCTAATTTGGATACATATATATATACACACACATACACATATACGTGTATATATATATATATATACACACATACACATATACGTGTATATATATTTATATACACACATACACATATACGTGTATATATATAATATATAATTATTTCAGTTTTTTCCCCTATATCTTAGGAAGATTTGAATAATCAAAACAGGTCTTTTAGGATCCTTTACGCAGCGTTTCCTTCCTGATTCCTTTTGGTTTTTGTCCTCACTTTCCAACAGTCAGGATACCCAGCACTTTATTTATACTCACAAAATAGAAAACAATGTAAAGTAAAATGATCACATTTCAATAACTCCAACACCTAATTTGTGTATCTTCTTCTAACACTTAAGCAATCTGTGCTTCAAATACTTATTGCACATTTCTCAGATTCAGCAAGAACATCCCTCACTTACCTGAGATGTCAGTAGTTACTATTTTTGCTGGTCCATGTTTTATGTGTTATTACTGGTAAACAACAACCCATATTTACAACAAATTTGAGGAAAATATATGAAGTAAGAAGTGAAAATTCTCTACTCTTTTACTAAACTCAAGCTTTTCTTTTTGCTTTTTTTCTTTTTGAGACAGAGTTTCACTCTGTCACCCAGGCTGGAGTGCAGTGGCGTGATAAGTGCAAAAAAGACAAACAACCCAATACAAAAGTGGGCAGAGGATATAAACAGTCAAATTACAAAACTGGTAAATGACAAATAAATATGTGACAATGATTACTTCCACTAAACATTCAGTAATTACCAACTGAAGTGGTTTTTTTTTTTGCCTATTAAAGCTCTAAACTTTAAAAATGGTTTATTGGACATGGATTATTGGAGAAAAGATATTCTCAAGAACTGTTTGTGAGAGTACAAATTGATACAGCTTTTTATTGGCAGGTAATTTTTAAAAATTACTCAACAATTCCACTTCCAGAATTATGCTTCATAGTAAAAAATAGTCTCTTTGTCCCTCTGTTTGTATATACATGAATTTTCACTGCAATATTGCAACAGAGAAAACCAGAAATGCATCTTACATGATTATTAATAAAGCAATCATTAAATAAAATACAGGAATATTCTTCAGCTATTAAAAATAATGGGATAGGACCATTTTTGTTGATCCAGAACAACGTCAATGATATGAAGTTATCAAAAATCAAAATGTGTGGCATAATGCCAGATAATGAGGAGAACAAAAGAACAAGGTGGAGGGAGCTGGAAATGCTGTAAACATTAAACACTCAGCAACGATGACTTTAAGGCTTGAGTTGGCCAGGCACAGTGGTTCACACCTGTAATCCCAGCCCTTTAGGAGGCCAAGGTACGCGGATCGTTTGAACCTAGGAGTTTGAGACCAGCCTGGGGAACGTGGTGAAACTCTGTCTCTACCAAAAATACAAAAATCTAGCAGGATATGGTAATATCCTCTGGTCCCAGCTACTCGGGAGGCTGAGGTAGGAGAAGCACCTAAGCCCGAGAGGAGGAGGTTGCAGTGAGGGGAGATAGCACCACTGCACTCCAGCCTGGGTGACAGAGCCAAATCCTGTCTTAAAAAAAAAAAAAAAAAAATATATATATATATACACACACACACACACACGTATAATTTTACCATATATATTTATATAGGTATATATACATTCTATATAAAAATATATATTTATATCTCTAAATTATGTACACATTTAGAAGCAATATGGTGCTAAATTTTGCTTGTTTTTGAACTCTACAAAAATGAATTTCTACTGTTTTTATTCTTGTGTACTTTGCTTTTTTCACTCGATAGTATATTTCTGAAATATAATTCATGTTGATATTTGTAGCTGTAGTTCATTTCTTTTCACTTATTAGTCATGTTCAAAAAAACTTGCTTAACCCTATTATTAATTATAATAAATTGTCCATGTATTTGGTTGTATTTTCTATGTGGACAATCATAACTTTACCAAGTAATGACTTCTATTTCTTCCATCCCAACTACTATTCCAGTTATTTTTCTTATCTAATTGTTCTAACTTGGCCCTTACTCAATTGTGTTTTGACAAACCAGTGCCCTTCTACTCACCTCCTTACTCTCCCAATCCCTAATTTGTAGTATTGCCAATTTCCATAATGCAAATACTTCTACCATGGTCAAAGATGTGCTACAATAGGCTTGTGCTTGGGGAAGTCACTGGTCTTACCATCTTTCCCTATTAACTTGAAGCAGCTGGCTTGATAGAATGGTGAAATGGCCTTTTAAAAACACAGTTATATTGCCAGGTAGGTAACAATACTTTGCAGGGCTGGGGAAAAATTCTCCAGAAGGCTGTATATGCTCTGAATCAGCATCCAATATATGGTACTGTT
This sequence comes from Gorilla gorilla gorilla, assembly GCF_029281585.2. Lineage (NCBI taxonomy): Eukaryota > Metazoa > Chordata > Mammalia > Primates > Hominidae > Gorilla > Gorilla gorilla. The sequence goes on from NC_073230.2 coordinate 21,474,830, forward strand.
TTTCGCATAGCCAAGACTGATGCTACCAACTTGATTCTGTATGATCAGGGTCCATCAGGCCACTAGATTGTAGGCACGCTAGTCTACTTAATAATAGTTCCCAAGCTTTTATTATTGAATCAGATGTTTGCTGTAAGTTTTGTTTTTTAAATAGATACCCTGGAAAGGTGAGAGAGTTCTCTTCCATTTCAAGTTTGCTGCTAGTTTTCATCATGGTTTCTGAATGTTCTAGCAGTTTTCTGCACCAGTATAAGATTACCTTGTCTGTTTTTTTTTTTTACTTCCTCCTTTAAACTGTTAGTATATAAACGAAGTTTATAAATTGTCCTGTGCTGATACTCTTTTACTCCTGGGGTAGCCTCACTTGGTAATTATCTGTTATCTTCTTTACATAATGCTAGAGTCGGTGAGTATGATTCAACTGTCTAAAGGTCCCCTTCTCATGTCTCTGGATTCTAAAAAATATATTATTAGGATGAAGTATGCGATTGGTTCTACTTTGGTTTCCAGTCATTTCTGGAGCAATCATCCAAGGTCAAAGGTGACAACATATGTAGAATAGCTCTCCTTGCTGGAGCACTCTACATTGAATTAAAGTTTTCTGAAAAGGAGACACCAGTGTTATGACATTGGCAGCTCAACTAAGAGATGTTTATTTATCCAATATGAAGGGTACTCTGAGTATAATGTATACTAGGCATATTCTACTTTTTGGAGTACTTTACGGGAGAATGTATTGATCATCATGAAGTAAATACATCAATTTCATAAAGACAATTCAGTGATAAACATTACATATGCAATGTTTTATTTTTACATACACAAAATTCTTGACTTTCGAATTTACCACTTTCATATTTTGGATGATATTACTACCAAAATGTGAATTTTAAAATTTAATTTAATGTAATTTTCAATTGACAAATAATAATGGTATATATTTATTATATTAACTGCATATATTAAGTGAGGTTTTGAGATATGCAAAAATTATAGAATGATTAAATCAAGTTAATTAACATAGCCCTCACCTCACATACATTTTTTCATAGTGCAAATAATTAAAATCTGCTCTCTTCGCAATTTTGAAATATATGTTACATTATCATTAACTATAGTCACCATGCTGTGCCATGGGTTTCAAAACCTTACTCCTTCTGTCTAACTGAAACCTTGTAGTTTTTGACCAATATCTCCTCAATCTTCTTCACTACCACCCCAGCTCCTGGTAACCACCATTTTACTCTCTGCTTCTATAAGTTCAACTTGTTTAGATTTCATGAGTGATATCATGAGTACTTGTCTTTCTGTGCCTTACTTATTTCACTTATGTCCTCCAGGTTCATCTATGTTGTCACAAATGAGAGGATTTTCTTCTTTTTAAAGGCTGACTAGCATTCCATTATGTGTGTACACATTTTCTTTATCCATATATCTTTGTCCCCAAGTGTCTTGAGGGACACTTAAGTTGATTGCATATTTTGGCCATTGTGAATAATTCTGCAATGAACATGGGAGTTCAGATATCTCTTCTACATGTGGATTTTATATACAAAGTTTCCTTTGGCTATATACCCAGTAGTGGGATTGCTAGATCATATGGTAGTTCAATTTTTAATTTTTTGAGGAACCTTCATACTGTTTTTCATGGTGGCTATACTAATTTAAATTTCCACCAACAGTGTAAAGAGTGCCTTTTTCTCCACATGTTTGCCACAGTTATCTTTTTTTTTTTTGATGAGAGTCCTCTTAACAGTCATGAAATAATGGCTCATAGTCTAACTTTGCATTTCCCTGTTGATTAGTGATATTGAGCATTTTTATATACCTGTTGTTTATTTGTATGTTCTTTTTTGAGACATACCTAGGCAGGTTCTTTGCCTATTTTTTAAATTGAGTTATTAGTTTTTTGTTGTTGTTGTTGTTGTTTTGAGACAGAGTCTTGCTCTGTCCCCCATGCTGGAGTGCAGTGGCTCAATCTCAGCTCACTGCAAGCTCCGCCTCCCGGGTTCACGCCATTCTCCTACCTCAGCCTCCCGAGTAGCTGGGACTACAGGCTCCCACCACCACGCCCGGCTAATTTTTTGTATTTTTTAGTAGAGACGGGGTTTCACCGTGTTAGCCAGGATGGTCTCGATCTCCTGACCTCGTGATCCACCCGCCTTGGCCTCCCAAAGTGCTGGGATTACAGACGTGAGCCACCGTGCCCAGTGACTTATTAGTTTTTTTTTGCTGTTGAGATGTTTTAGTTTCTTATACATTTTGGATATTAACACTTTATCAGATTCATGATGTGTAAGTATTTTCTCCTAATCCATGGGTTGCCTTTTCACCCAGTTAATTGTTTCCTTCTCTTTTTAGTTTTGTGAAATCCCATTTGTCTATTTTTGCTTTTGTTGCCTGTGCTTGTCAGGTCAACAAAATGTAAGTGCAGTTCTTTAAGTAGATATTGGAATCTAACAGTAAAAGAAGTAAGCAATATTAATTTCACTAGGAGGTAAAAATATAATTTCTAAAATAATGAATTTATGCTTGTTATTACATTGCTATTCATTTAATGGATAGAATAGTGATTGAAAATCAGGGAATGTTACTTTACTCAGCTATGAATAGAGACTAATAATTTTTACCTATGAAAGGAGAATGTAAGAATTAAGTAGTATCCTTACAGGCATTTAGGAATAAAATAAAAGTTGACAAGATGACATTGTAAAGTTTACTCATGGTGCACTTTTTCCTGAATAGCTTTACCAGATAATTGTTAGCTTGTGAATTCCCTAAGGACAACAACCAAGTTCTTGTCACTTATTATTCCTAAAAATTGTGGCGAATGTTCAATGACTGTGCCTATGATAGAAGGATAGTGGTCATGTGGGAAAAAGATAAATGGAATTACAATACAGAATATACTTAAAATGAGACTAATAAAACTGTAGTTGTAAACGTGAACTGGCATAGCGACTGAACAGGAATGTGCACACAGAAGGGGGAGAATTGGAAAAGTAGAGGTCATATCTAGGCTGGCACAGAACACAGGCACACACTGTGGAGGACTTGATCATCTTTTAAACTCTGCTACCCCAGGCAACTGTCAATCTTCGTCTTGTATTTGTGCCAGCCTTTCAATCTTCTCTGATTCTATGAAACCATGCAGATTCTATAAGAGCCCAAGGAATATTTCTCTTTTATCGCTTTGAAACTTTAAATCACATTGGGTTGATATTTGACATACTTGTTGACAGCCTAAATGGATGTTTTTAAATAGTGTAGCGTAGATAAATCTTTCTTTTGTTGTAGGGGAGCCAAAAATGTTTTTATGGCTAACTCAAGCTTAATAAGCAGTCAGAGTTTTTTTAAAAAATGCAACCATTTAATTTTTAATATGGATTGGTTCCTTTTGGTAATTAAAAACTAACATTTTGTAAAATTGCCAATATTTTAATCAAAATAATGTAGGATTTTATACATAAGGCATTTAAATATGTTTTAAACCTTTCTGAGATGGAATCATGAAATAAAACAGATTGAAATAGTGTCTTTTATTGCCTATTTTCTATTTAGACCAAAGGTCGTATATAAAGTTCAGCAAAGGCTGTATTAAATTTTAATAGAGTCTAAAGTTTTCTTGGGTAATGCATGTCTAAATATTTTGTCACTATACTAACATGTGGCACCAGGAGGTATAATAACTAGGTATCACGTTGTTTAAGTAGGCCTTGAAGTTTTTGCCACTAGTCAAGTTTGATCAATGATGACCCAAATCTCTTCCATTTTTCTCATTAGTGGCAGTGCCAATATGTTGCTTTTAAGTCAGGATAACCATGTAGCCAGAATGTTTTGACAACTGGAGATAGACAGTCTCTTGTTTAGCCAGAGACCAAATAAAAGAGGCCAAGAGGAGAGTTTTACTTCCTTTTGTGTGCTTAGAAGTCTATATCTCTGGTAAGCGTTCAGACATAAGCATTATCAAATATAATCATCTCAAGGGCCTTGAAATGGTTATACTTTGTGCATTTCTATACAGTGTGCTGCATTTCATTCACTTCTTTAATTTCTGTACAGCCAGAGGTATCTTAGAATTTCTTCTGCTGTCTTAGCCATTATATCAGTAAAACATAAATGAAATACTAGTTACCTTACATTACTTTGTAATAAACATTAACATAGTAACATTCTTAATATTAAACATCATGTGTTTTGCTCTTTTCCTAATATCTTACTGATTTTCCAACTTCAAATCTGATTATTAAATATATATTCTATAATGCCATCCTGACAACTTTTTAGTTTATTCAGTCTTAGATAACTCATATGTAAAGGATGATCAGACATATTTTGACTATCTCAATTTCATTCTTTCAAAAGGTTAGCTGAGATCATGATAAAGTTCTTAATTCTGAACTTAATTTTTCTCAATAAGTAAAGCTAGTTTAATAATATTAAATAATAGCCATCAATTAAATAATGAGCTCTGTTGAAGTCAGTTTAACAAACTGAATTCAAAAGAATATTATTTCTGCTCAAAGGCAATGCAACATCATTATAGAGACCTAATAGGTTCCAAGTGCTAATAGTTTGGCCTGCATCACATTTAGAAGTTTTAAGCACTTCGAAATAATGTGAAAGTATATGTGGAGATGGAGTTTGGGCTGAAATTTGAACTGCTGTATAGATCTGTCTGCTTCCTCCTGATTGTTAGTTTTTTCATGTATTTTTGCAGTACTATGAAGGTGAAGATCACTAGACTCTCATTTTCTTTATGTTGATGGAGCCACTGAAAGCCCCAAACTACCACAAAGTCAGGAAATGCAAAGTGTGGTCACTTTCCACAACCTATTATGAAATAAAATTGCTTAGTATTCTTGCGTTATGTGAGGTTTCAGTTATTGATCTTGAGCATATCATCAACAAGCAAATAAGTGAATGTGGCCCTCTTTCTCCCCTTTATTTTCTATAAAGAATTAGCCTGATATTATAGTCAACCACAAACTTTACTCTGCCCCCAAAACGATTAGTGCACATACGCTACAAAAAGCAATGATTAATGTGTTTTTTATTATTGTATATTATTAATGTGTAGTTTATGTTTGTGATAAGATTCTAAAATTACTATTTTTTTAAAGATTAGCTGTAGTTCTGTGTTTAGGAAATACAAGCATAAACATTAAGAGATGCTTCAACTAAAATAAATTGTGCTGAATTTTTGGTCTTTGTGGTATAAGGCAATTGTATAGATGCCACTGACCTGAAATGGTCTTTAATTATTCACTGATCAAAAGATAAGACTTAAATTTGCTAATTAATACAATTCCCAAGTAAAAACCTACAGACTAACACAAGCTTCTATTTAAAATAAATTTTCTCCACAGTGTGAAGTATATCTGTTCTTTAAAATTTTGATGTTTTATTAAAAAATTTTATCAATTTCCCCCCAAAATGATCTGTCTTCTTTTTGCCTATGAACAGAAATTGGTAAGAGACATATGGAAACCCTCCACATTTTCTCTAAGGCTGCCCAAAGTCTGTAATACAAAAGACTTTGTATATTATATACAAAGTCTATAATACAAAAGGATTTAAACTTGTTCTTTGTTTTAGCATAATTCTTCATCTTTAGAGAAAGACATAACACATCTAAAACAAAGCAAAAAATGAACTACTCCCCAGCTGCAAAAAAATTCTGTAAGTACAATGTGGTTGTTGAGCATGGAGAATTTGGAATCAGATAAACAATTTGGGTTTGAATTTCAGCTTTCCTGTATTGCCTTGGACAAAATAAGAACTGTTCTCAGCTTCAACTTCATATGTAACATTCCACGCAATGACTGAGTTAGCCTTACAAGATTCCTATAAAGATTGTGTGATATACTCTGCCTAGCAGAGCACCCGGCCCAATCAGGATATAGTGATTAATAAGACAAATGCTTGATGGCTCTTACCTTTGTGTATTGTTATGGGTTGAATTGTGTTCCTGCAAGATTCACAGGTGGATGCCCTAACCCGCAGTACCTCAGATTGTAGCTGTATTTGGAGATAAAGCCTTTAAAGAAGCAATTATGGTAAAATGAGGTGGTATGGGTGGGCCCTAATTCAATACAATGGGTGTCTGTATAAGAAGAAACAATAAAGACACAGACATGAGCATGCAGAGAGGGAAGTCCATGTGAGAACACAGCAAGAAGATAGCTATCTGTAGGTCAAGGAGAGGGGCCTCAGGAGGAGTCAACCCCGCCAACAACTTGATGTTGGATTTCTGGCCTCCAGAACTGTGAAAAATCAATTTCTATTGTTTAAGCCAGTTAGTCTGTGGTGCAGTCCGCCCTCCATATCCCTGGGTTCCCCATCTATGGATTCAACCTACCATGGACCAAAAATATTTGGGGGAAAATAGTCAATAAAAATAAAAATAACAATAAAAAATAATAAAAATAAAAAACAAACATCTAACAGCTATTTACAGAGTAATTACATTATATTAGGTATTATGAGTAAGTCTAAGTAATCTAGAGATCATTTAAATAATAGGGTAGGATGTGTGTAGGTTATATGCAAATGTTATGCCAGTTTATATAAGGGACTCGAGCATCTGTAGATGTTGATATCCACAGGGGTGTCCTGGAACAAATCCTTCATGGATGCCAATGGATGATTGCATTTTGTTATGGAAGCCCTAGCAAACAAATATACCTACCCAGGACAACTTTCTTCTCCAGTTTTTGGAAAAGAATTATTGCACAGGACAAAAGTGTTGGGCCTATGACTATGCTAGGCCATGATCATAGTACCTATAGCAACCACAGTCATTTGCCCAGGCCCAAAACAAGGTTAGTCAGAGTCCTTTTCTCGGCTTTTTCTGTTAAAGGACACGGGGTTATTCTCTATTTCTTTACTTAAAATTGTGGTCCTAGAACATATACCCAGTGATACAAAGATAAGCCTGAGAGGAAATGGCAGGTACTCAAAGAGAAGAAAAGGTGAAACATAAAGAGGGAGAGTACCAGAGATACCCTTAGTTTCAACAACTGTCTTCAATTTTGTGAACTTCTCTCCAAAGAGTTTTCTTTTTAAGCTGGCTTATTGTCATTTTTAGCTAAAAGAAATCCCTACTATTCTTTTCACTTTTGTTATAAAAGTGAACATACAGTTCCATGAGAAAAAAGAATCCTTACATCAACAGAGTTGATACATTACGGGTTGAGTTGTATGTTCTTCTCCCCATCCAAAAAGATATGTTGAAATCCTAACCCCCCAGTTCCTTAGAATGTGACCTTATTTGGAAATAGGGTTTTTGCAGTTATATTTAATTAAAATGAGCTCACACTGGAGTCCGGTGAGCCTCTAATCAAGTAAGACTCGTGTCGTTATAATAAGACAGCCATGTGAAGATGCAGAGATACAAAGGCAGAATGCTATGTAACAATGGAGGCAAAGACTGGACTGATGCATCTACAAGCCAGATAATGCCAATGATGGTTGGCAGACTACCAGAAGCTAGGAAAACGCAAGAAAGGATCCCCCTACAGATTTCAGAGGAAGCGTGGACATGCCAGCATGTGGATTTCAAATTTGTAGCTTCCAGAACTGCAAGACAATAAATTCACTTTGTATTAAGCTTCCCAGTTTGTGGTAACTGTAACTTGTTGCAGAAGTTCTAAGAACCTAGTACAGCATATAAGAAAGGGGTTAAGGTTCATGGCAGTCATAGTTATCATTGAGATCCCACATTTTCTGTAAGAAGACCCTCCTCTGATCTCCTCTAGTCTTTATTTGCACTTTTCAGTTTTTAAAAGCACAGTGCAATTTGTATGTGTTTTAACAATTTGTGTGTGTCAACAACTAGATGGTAAGTCTTTTGAGCTCGGGATCTATGTCTTTTAGCTCTCCGCTGCCCAGCACAGTGAATAAATTCATGTACATCATGTTGTCATTGTCATCATCAACAGCATAAACGTCATCACTATCATAATCATCACCGTCATTACCATTAATACACCATTAATACAGCTACTGTTTATTATTATTATAGGGTTAAACAAGGTGCCTTTCATATATTATACCATGTAATCTACACAAGACCCATGTTAAATAGCTATTAACCTATTTAAAGAAGATGAAACTCTTGCTGAAAGAGAAGTTTGGGAAGTACATTCCCAAAGTTCCCACAGTTGACAGGAGAGGAGGATTAAACATAATTTTAAGGATCTCCAAAGTAAAAGTCTTGAAGACAATGTGATTGTTATTTTGTAAATCTTTTCTAATTTTGCAACTGTTAAGCATTCTAGAATCCCACTCATGCTCTGAGTCACCCAAAATGATGCTCTTACACTTTTTCAGGGGCTGCAACTCAAAGTTTCTATCTTTGTTATTCTAAGAGATTATTATAATTATTATATTAGTAATACTTCTATCTTCATCTCTCTCTCTCTGTCTCTCTCTCGCCTTCTCTCACTTTACTTAATCTTCTGGCCATTACTGTAGTTTAGGTTGGATGAAACGAAATTATTTTCAATGCTATAGAGATTTAAAATTTCATAAACAGATTTTCAGAAAAATAAATGATATAGACATTAACTATTTTTCTAATTTCTGGAACAAAATAAGACTCTCTTAAAAACCACTGGGACGACCCTCACTCCCTTTCATTCCCAACTCTGAACTAAAGCTGCCCTGTTGGGTTACCCAGGACCTCAGATCTCAGCTCTTTCATTGTTTTCTCAGAAAACTCTTCTCGGCTTCCCACTCTAGATCAAGGTCCACATTATGTATTTTAATAGTACCATGCACTATCCTTTTATAGCAGTTACTACTATTAGTTTTTAAAACTGTATTTGTGTGATTATTTTTTCATTTTTACCATTGACATGATCCACTTTTCTGTAAATGTCATGAACACATGACAACTTCTACCTTTTTTTACTCAACACTGTCCCTGGTAAGAAACTAATTCAGTGTCTTGTATGGAAACAGTATTCAAAAAATTGACTAAATGGATGAATGAATACATGGCCCTAAGTGTAATGCCCCTTTGGTTCTTCCCAGCCTTTATTTTAGGCTTATGTGACTTGAGTGGTTGAACAATCCTCCTACCTCAAACTATCTTTCGCTTGGTTTCCGTGACATGGTACCCTGAGCTCTTCCATCTCTGTTCACACTCTTGATGTCTTCTAGATTCGTGTCATCTTCTTCCTCTTTATGTGGACATTTTCAGTCTATTTTTTTTCCTTCTGACATTTTTTATTGGGCAATCAGTGTCAGTTGTCTTCCTGTCTCCCTCTTCAGTCAGCACTTTCTCAAGTTCCAGGATTGCAGCCTGTATCTGGTGCAGTCAGATGTTTTCATTGCGGTACAAAAGTGTCAGCTTTCATAGCATTTCCTTGCTTAATGTGTCTGTCTACACTCTCCTGTTTCCCTAAGTGATGAGAAAAATTTATGTCTTACTTATTTTATCTAGCATGGTGCCTTATACATATATGTATAGAAGAAAGATTGAATCAACTGTCTGCTCAAAAGCCTCCAATTGTGTTTGTCACACTTAGAATAACACCCAAAGTCCTTGGCAAAGTCATCAAGTCCTGACCTCAATTACCATCATTTGCTCTCTCACTTAGCTCAAGTTAAAATGGTCTTTTTGCTGTTTCTTGACATACTACATACCTTCTCATTCCAGGATTTTTTTTTTTTTTGAGACGTAGTCTCGCTCTTTGGCCCAGGCCAGAGTGCAGTGGAGCGATCTTGGCTCACTGCAAGCTCTGCATTCTGGGTTCACGCCATTCTCCTGCCTCAGCCTCCCGAGGAGCTGGGACTACAGGTGCCTGCCACTGCGCCTGGCTAATTTTTTGTACTTTTAGTAGATACGGTGTTTCACTGTGTTAGCCAGGATGGTCTCGATCTGCTGACCTCATGATCCACCCACCTCGGCCTCCCAAAGTGCTGGTATTACAGGTGTGAGCCACCACCCCCAGCCCATTCCAGGATTTTTGATCTGCTGTGCCATAAGCCTTGAATCTATTAATGCATAGATTTTAGGACATCTGTGAAATTGTTTCCCCCATATATTCCTATGGGTTGTTCTCATTAAAGCCTCCACTCAAGTGCCATCCTCTTGGAGGAGGCCTTTACTGACAACATTGTCTAAAATAGCAACACACTTTACTTTCCATCCTGTATTCTGCTCTACTTATGTTGCTCTTCATAGTACTTAACAATATCAAAGATTACAGGTTTATTGCCTATTTATAGGCAATATAGGCCTCTGCTACTAGAATGTAGGCTCTGAGACAGAAGGGTCATTGTCTATTATACTCATTGCTGTATTCTCAGCATGGGAAGAGCCCCATAGTAGGTACACTGAGTGAATGAGTCAATCAATATTCTCAAGCTTTTCAATGACAGGCATCATTTCATGTTCCATTTTTATGTTACCAATCACCTGGCACCCTGTCCTCAATACAGCAGATTTTCAAAAACTATTTGTTGAAGCTACATTCCTATGAGATTCCCATTTCATGAGGGGGAGGAGCTCCAAAATAGGTTCTGTTTGAAACTTTAGATCACTATTCTGTTAGATATCAGAAAAGGGTCTTGCCCTTGACTTTTTGATTGTGAATTTACTTCTTACTTTTTCTGCCATCAAATTATTTTATTTCACTTTCATATCTTATTTTTCTTATTGTGTATTCAGTTTTCAACATGCTATAATATTAATTGTATAAAATATCTAATTGAATGAGCACATTTGTAATTGAGCAGGGTTTTCTAGCTGGGACACCTCTCATACTGACAAGGATTGCGAACACTTCCATATATGTTTCAGAAACAGTTATAGTAGATATATTATAAATAATTAAGAAATGGAATAACCTTTTACTGATTAATTTCCATAAACCATAAGTTTGTTCTTTATGGACAAATGAAAAACATAAACTTGGCTTTTGATACCATATAGATGACAAATAGTGATCACTTATCAGAGAAGAAAGAAAATGCTAACTTCACTAAAATGATTATACTTTTGGGAAATATTCTGGAAAGTTTTTTACCTAATATGGCTGAGCAATAGGAGACCCTGAACTAAATTTCAGAAAATCAGATTGAGGTTTAACTGCATAATAATTGTGATTTAGAACCAAATGACTTAAACTCTTAGCATCTCAGCTTTCTTATATATTATCTTCAAAGCATCTTATCAAGATAAATGAAAAAGAGAGCATTATTCATCTCTTCTTTGAAGAAAGTCTTATTCATACTTGCATGTGAGGGTTCAGCCCTTTCTTTAAAAGCAAAAATACATGGCACAGACAGTCCTGGGAAGTTGTAGCACTTCCTAAAATGAAAAGTTAAGTAGACATATAACTAGCACACAGTAGGGAATCCAGGCTATGGTTTTCTCACTTAAACTTTACATTTTGATCATACCATGCAAAGTAAAACAAAAAAATGAGACATTTTTGCCTTCTCTCAGATTCACCCAAATAACAAGTGTTCAGAGGATTTTCCATTTGAGTCAAACACAATACTAGCTAAAGGGATGGGGAAAAAGACAAAGAAGGAATCAAATCTGTGTTCACTGTGAAAGGAATAAAAAAAACTAAACAACTTAGTGGAAGACATTCTAAATTGTAGGTATTATAAGGAAGGCACTTTTGTAAAATTTAAAATTTTATGTCAGAGGTTCATAACATTAGGTCCACCAACCCCAAGGTCCATAAATTGATTTCAAGGGCTGTGTGAAGTTGGATGGGGAAAAATTACATCTTTATTCTCATTAGCCACCGAAAGAAATTTAGCATTTCCTTCAATTATGAATGTAGGCAGCAATGGCAGCAGCAGTACTTATAATTTTATCACGAATAGACATTAGAGATTTTTAAGTCACATTACAGTTCTTGGCGGTATCACAAATTATTGTTTATGATCATCATTGCTTTGGTAGTTATTTTGCATATTGCTAGGTCTTGTTATTTGATGTGTTAATAGAATTACACAATTGAAAAAATATTTGAATATCAGTATTTCAATATGGTAGGTTTCCTTTATAAGTCTACATATTTTGTTTATGCATTCCAAAATGTTTTTTCTGATAACTTAGGCTTCAGTAGGCTACCAAAAAGGTCCATGGAACAAAAACGGTTAATAATCTCTGATAGTTTGGTATTTTGTATTGAATTATATATTTGGCTAAGATGCTTTTTTTTTTTTTTTAATACTTTCAGTTTTAGGGTACATGAGCACAGCGTGCAGGTTAGTTACATATGTATACATGTGCCATGTTGGTGTGCTGCACCCATTAACTCGTCATTTAACATTAGGTATATCTCCTAATGCTATCCCCCCCCCCACCCCCACCCTACAACAGGCCCCAGTGTGATGTTCCCCTTCCTGTGTCCATGTGTTCTCATTGTTCAATTCCCACCTATGAGTGAGAACATGCAGTGTTTGGTTTTTTGTCCTTGCGATAGTTTGCGGAGAATGATGGTTTCCAGCTTCATCCATGTCCCTACCAAGGACATGAACTCATCGTTTTTTATGGCTGCATAGTATTCCATGGTGTATATGTGCCACATTTTCTTAATCCAGTCTATCATTGTTGGACATTTGGCTTCGTTCCAAGTCTTTGCTGTTGTGAATAGTGCCACAATAAACATACGTGTGCATGTGTCTTTATAGCAGCATGTTTATAATCCTTTGGGTATATACCCAGTAATGGGATTGCTGGGTCAAATGGTATTTCTAGTTCTAGATCCCTGAGGACTCGCCACACTGTCTTCCACAATGGTTGAACTAGTTTACAGTCCCACCAACAGTGTAAAAGTGTTCCTATTTCTCCACATCCTCTCCAGCACCTGTTGTTTCCTGACTTTTTAATGATTGCCATTCTAACTGGTGTGAGATGGTATCTCATTGTGGTTTTGATTTGCATTTCTCTGATGGCCAGTGATGATGAGCATTTTTTCATGTGTCTTTTGGCTGCATAAATGTCTTCTTTTGAGAAGTGTCTGTTCATGTCCTTCGCCCACTTTTTGATGGGGTTGTTTGTTTTTTTCTTGTAAATGTTCATGGGTAGGAAGAATCAATATTGTCAAAATGGCCATACTGCCCAAGGTAATTTAATTTACAGATTCAATGCCATCCCCATCAAGCTACCAATGACTTTCTTCACAGAATTGGAAAAAACTACTTTAAAGTTCATATGGAACCAAAAAAGAGCCTGCATTGCCAAGTCAATCCTAAGCCAAAAGAACAAAGCTGGAGGCATCATGTTACCTGACTTCAAACTATACTACAAGGCTACAGTAACCAAAACAGCATGGTAATGGTACCAAAACAGAGATATAGACCAATGGAACAGAACAGAGCCCTCAGAAATAATGCCGCATATCTACAACTATCTGATCTTTGACAAACCTGAAAAAAACAAGCAATGGGGAAAGGATTCCCTATTTAATAAATGGTGCTGGGAAAACTGGCTAGCCATATGTAGAAAGCTGAAACTGGATCCCTTCCTTACACCTTATACAAAAATCAATTCAAGATGGATTAAAGACTTAAATGTTAGACCTGAAACCATAAAAACCCTAGAAGAAAACCTAGGGAATACCATTCTGGACATAGGCATGGGCAAGGACTTCATGGCTAAACCACCAAAAGCAAGGGCAACAAAAGCCAAAATTGACAAATGGGATCTAATTAAACTAAGGAGCTTCTGCACAGCAAAAGAGACTACCATCAGAGTGAACAGGCAACCTACAGAATGGGAGAAAATTTTTGCAATCTACTCATCTGACAAAGGGCTAATATCCAGAATCTACAATGAACTCAAACAAATTTACAAGACATGTTTTTTAAACAAAAAAAAAATTTCTTTTTGAGATAGGGTCTTGCTCTGTAGCCCAGGTTGGACTGCAGTGGCGTGATCTTGGCTCACTGCAGCCTCAATCTTCCATGCTCAAGTGATTTTCCCTTTTCAGCCTCCCAAGCAGCTGGGACTACAGGCTTATGCCACAAGCCCAATTGTTATATTTTTTGTAGAGTTGGGTTTTATTGCCCAGTCTGGTCTCGAACTCTTGGACTCAAGCAATCCACTTGCCTTGGCCTCCCAAAGTGCTGAGGTTATAGGCTGAGCCACCACACTCAGTCTTAAACAAATTTAAAGGGCAAAATAATACTAAGAATTGGGGGAAAAGGATTTCTTAAAAATTATGAAACTGATATTGAAATGAGTTCAATACAAGAAATCATTATCGAAAAGCATATAGATTAAACTTACAAATTACATATTATAAAATAATATAATAAATGGGAAGGTAACTATCTTCCAATAAGGAGTATCCAAATAATCCTGAACATTGACTCTGCGGCAAAAAGGAAACTTTATGACCGGTCAGAGCATGTCGTAGCATGCACATGGCCTGCCAGAGAACAGATAGCAAGACTTCCCATTGTCTTTGTACTGCCTTTAAAGTTACACATGTATAAATCACTCAAGGATGATTAGATTTCTTGATATATTTAACATTAACTCTTCTATTATTTGCAAATTTTTGTTAAGAAATTTCCTAGACAATATTGTTTTTCTGATGAAAACATAATAAAAAACAGGTTTTGTTTATTTAGAAATCTAAAAAATGAAAATTTGAAATGTAACATTGGATTTGAGGCACTGCAAATACGAGGTATATCAATCTGTACTTTGAGGACATCCATCTCTGTTTCTAGAAGGATATAACTGAATTCTTTTAATTTCTGAGGAATTATTGAGGTATTGTTTCTTTCTTTGAGTTGTTTTTTTTCTTTTTTTAAGTAGAGGTGAATGAGTTGTATGTTAACCATTATATTAAATAAATGTATATAGAGCAGTGAAAAATCACCAGATTGGTTCTGAAGATGTGAGGGAAACATGTTGACAAAACAAAATAAGCCCCAACATCAATAGCAAAGGAGACTGATAGGTCGAGGAATTACTAACCTATTTTTAAAAACTAGTGGGCTTAAAAATAGAGTAAATACATATTATTTACTTTAGAAAAGCCATACTCTGTTTCTATTACATCATTTGCATATTAGTTATGATTTATACATGAATGTGTCTTAAGGTGTTCCAAGTTTTTCTCTGTATTTATCTTTCTTAAACTTATGGGGTGGGGTGAAGGAATGAGGAATAGAAGAGGGATAATGAAATATTTTAAAAGTTCCCTTTAATTTTGCTTGAAAAGGTTACAGTGTGGTAGATACCATTTCTCTCTAATCACAATATATATACTAAGGTAGATATTATGATACCTTTTAATCTCTACTTAGAGATTTCTTGAAGGTGCATTTTATGAAAGGTTAAACTAAAAATAAACATGCCTTTCAAAAAAAGGTAAATATATTTAGATATTATGAAACTAAAGCCACATGTATTAATAACTATCTAGTTTATATTTATTTCTGCACTTTGATAAACAACATACAATCCGCAAGCTTACAATAAAATATGCAGAGAGTTCACCAGAGTTAATACATAGCTCACTGTCTATGCACTGTGAAAAAAGTGTTACTTAAGCTTCTTCACCATTTGTGTCTCTTATTACCAGATGGAAAGGATTCTTAATATCAAATGGTACTCAAAATTCCAAAGATAACTAGCTCATAACTTAAAGAAATCTCTTAGAAGTTGTATAGTTGGCCCTTCTATGTATAGAGAGATGCATGTCTAAACAGTAAAATAATAAAACAAAAAAGAGTAAATTGATCAACTCTTTAGACATTGAGTAAGAAAAGGTTAAAATCTTCTTCCATATTTGTGGTAAGAAAGCTTTTTTTCTATCTCACCTAAGTTAAGTGAGAAATTTAACTTGTTCATTAATTTTTAATGATTCTGTTTGAGGATACATGATAAATTCCAATGAAAATAAGGCGGTACTATATCTTTTGCTTTTCTTGTTTCTGCTTTAACATCTCAAAATAACACTTTATGTAGGTTTTGAACAAATTTAAGCTATTATTATTATTATTATTATTTTATTATTATTATTATTGAGATGGATTCTCACTCTGTCACCCAGGCTGGAGTGTAGTGGTGTGATCTTGGCTCACTGCAACTTCCGCCTCCCAGGTTCAAGCGATTCTCCTGCCTCAGCCTCCTGAGTAGCTGGGATTACAGGTGCACGCCACCACACCTGGCTAATTTTTGTATTTTTAGTAGAGACGGGGTTTCACCATATGGTCAGGCTGGTCTCCAACTCCTGACCTCTTGGTCTGCCTACTTCAGCCTCCCAAAGAGCTGGGACTACAGGCGTGAGCCACTGTGCCCAGCCTAAGCTCTCCCTTATTATTTTATCCAACCCTTACTAGAGGGCAAGAGTAGGTATAGTGATGTCTTGGAGCCAATTTGTCTTTACTGAAAGCTGATTGTTAAATTTTATTAAAAGTAATGATTTTAATAACATTTATTAAAGTTAATTTTAATAATATTAAAAATTAAATTATATAAACTTCTAATTACATAAATTATATTTAAAACAAAAGAACTAAGCACTCAAGAGTCATCATTTTCTAATTACTTTGCCACAAATGCTGTCAATAGTACTTTTTACCCTACACTAAGTATGATATGGTTTGGCTCTGTGTCCTCACCCAAATCTAGAATTGTAATACCCACGTGTCAGAGGAGGAATCTGGTGGGAGGTGATTGGATCATGGGGACTAACTTCGCCTTTGCTATTTTTGTGATAGTGAGTTCTCACGAGATACGGTTGTTTAAAAGGATGTGGGACTTCCCCTTTTGCTCTCTCTCTCTCTCCTGCCGCCATGTAAGACAAGCCTTGCTTCCCCTTTGCCTTTTGCCATTGTTTTAAGTTTCCTGAGGCCTCCCCAGCCATGTGGAATTATGAGTCAACTAAACCTCATTTGTTTCTAAATTACCCAGTCTTAGGTAGTTCTTTATAGCAATGTGAGAATGGACTAATATAAAGTAGCTATTATGAGCCTAATTTTACTAATGAGAAAAACTGTATCTTCTTTTTTTTTTTTTTTTGAGATGGAGTCACACTCTGTCACCCAGGCTGGAGTGCAGTGGCACAATCTTGGCTCACTGCAACCTTCACCTCCCAGGTTCAATGATTCTCCTGTCTCAGCCTCCCGAGCAGCTGGGATTACAGGTGCACGCCACCGCACCCAGGTAATTTTTGTATTTTTTAGTAGAGATGTGGTTTCACCACGTTGGCCAGGCTGGTTTTGAACTCCTGACCTCAGGTCATCCACCCACCTTGGCCTCCCAAAGTGCTGGGATTATAGGCGTGAGCCAGTGCGCCTGGCCAAAAAACTGAATCTTAAAGACTGTAAGTAATCGACCTACTCAACACAGTAGTGACTAGTGTTGGGCCTCTACTGCATAGCTACTGCCTTTCTTTCTTTTTTTTTGGTCAGTTACACAGTCAACGAATATTAAGTGTTGTACCTACTAAGTGAAAGACATTATAACCGGGAACTTACAGAGAAACCTAATGCCTCCTTCCCCATCCTCACTCTCAGCTGATGACTTCACTTTCTATTCCACAGTGAAAGGAGAAAGTCTCAGAAGAAAACGCCAAACTTCATTCTTACCTGTACTTATTCTGCTGTTCTTTGAACACACTTGGCACTTTGCCAACACAAGGCCTCTTTTGTTCTTCCCTCTGCATAGAATTTTTCAAGTGTTTTCATAGTAGTGCTCTTATTTCCCTCAAACTTTTACTCAAAAGTAACCTTCTGGCGGAGTCCTTCCATGGCCACCTTATCTAAAAGTCATCCCTCCTTTTTTCTCCAGTATACTATACCCCCTTTCTTTGTCTTTCTTTTTCTTAGCATTATCACTATCCTGTAAACTATATTTAACTTATTTATTTTCTTTATTGTTTATCTCCCTTTCTATGATGTAATTTTCAGCAGACTAGGGTTTTTTGATCTTTTTTCATTCAACATCTTACCCTAAAACCTAGAGCAGTACCTAATGCATAGCAGATGCTAAATAAATATTTACTGAATAAAAGATAAAACAATAAGACACAAGTGTAAAAATTAGAGCAGTGAACTATCTAGTTAGGTCTATTTTAGTATGAAAAGGGAAACTCAGCCAAGCTTCTCCACACTTTGGGGAAGTGATTGTGAGTACATATGCCCAGGAAGCCAGGAATTTTGAGGTTTACTCCGTGATAGTTCCAAGTCAATTCAAAGCAGTCGAGTGTAAGCATTCGTGGGTCCTTACTGTCATACTGAACCATGAACTCAGTTTAGCAACTCCAGTGAGGTCTTGCTCTTCCTTCTCCCATTCAGTTATATAATATATACAGAACATACTTTCTGTTTTGCCTAGTTTCTATTTGCATATACTTTCTGCTTAAATGTAACTCTTGTCTGCCCTGTACCCCACACAACCACACTCCTGTCTCTGTTCATCATAAACTTTTGGCTTCAGTTTCCACTACTGTTTGTTTTTCTCTGTCTACTATATGAAGATTATAAGAGATAGTATCTTCCTTAGCAAGTATTTTTACAATTTAGGCAATTGACCAGACTAAGAACTGACTGTCTTCAGACAAACTCCTAGGACACCATCTATGACCATGGCAGTACTGTCTTATAGCACAGAATGGTTTCCTGAGGACTACTTGTTTAGTAGAGGCTATAAACAGTGCACAGTACTTAGAAAGAGTCGTAGGAAAATTATGACATCAAGACTGTTGTGTTCAGTAAGACCTAAATATATAAAAAATATCACAATTATTCTAGAAAGCTCACACTTATGACAACACATGCTTGATTGGTCAGTTGCTGAGCACATTAAGTGAGCATTTTTAATCTCCATATACTGTTCTAGGCACTATATCGTGGTGGCAAACAAACAAGTTCCTTGTTTGTGACACTTAATACTGAAGGACAAGATGGACAATAAACTAGTAAATTAAAGAAATTCTGAAAGCAATAAATGTTATGTAGAGAATTAAGGTATCAGGTACTATTTTAGAGTAGGAAAGAACATCCCTCTGAGATGAGTATTAAGCTGAGATGTGCATGATAAAATGTTATCAGCCAGGTGAGTATTGAGGGGATAACGTTGCAGGCCAGTGGAATACATTTGGTAAGTTCGAAGATAATTGATAAAATTTTGGTTGGGGCATACTGGTTGAGGTGGTGAGTAATATGCCATGAGACCAAAGAGACACTCTGAAGTGAGAATCTTCAAGCTGTAACCATCCAAGTGAGAAAAGAGAGTGGCCTAGACTAGGAGGTGTTAGTGGAGATAGCAAAAGGAAAGGACCTAGGATTGTTTTAGAAGTTGAGTTGATAGGACTTGCCTGATGCGCTGTATGTGAGTTATATGTAAAAAAAAGGACATGGACACATAGTAGGGAAAAACACACACTGGGGCTTGTTTGAGGGTGGGGCGTGGGAAGAGAGACAGGATCAGGAAGAATAGTTGGTGGATGCTGGGCTGAATACCTGGATGACGGGATGATCTGTGCAGCAAATCACCAAGGCGTATGTTTACCTAAGTAACAAACCAGCACATCTTGCACATGTATCCCTGAACTCAAAATAATTGGTTTGAAGAACTGAATGTATTGTAATATTATTTATTGAGTTAGAAAGACTGAGAAGTATGAAGTTTGGTTGTGTCTAGATATTGCTTATTGATTCTCAGAAATTTTACTCTTAAATTGTCCTCTGTATTGCAGTGACAGAAAGCCTGGAATCTACCTTTCTTAGATTCACTTACTAGCAGTTACTGGTTTAGGTTTTGCCAATGAGAAACTCGTGTGTGGGACTTGGAAGGTGAACAAGAAGAAGAAGCCATTGTTCTTCAGTGGGAACTGCAGGCAGCTATATGGGCATTGGAGATGGCAGGTATGGAATTTTCCCCAGTGGGTTTAAGATGTCCTCCTGATAATTACCTCCCTGAGTGCTGCAAGTAGCTGAGACTATTAACAGTGGTTTCTGTGTTTTCTGCATATCCTGATTTCCTGTCCCTTGCTGTGGCTTCCCCAGTCTTGCCAATGGTTGTACAACAGTCCCCCAGTTATACACAGGGGATATGCTCCACAGCTTCCAGTGGATGCCTGAAACTGTGGATAGTACCAAATCCTGTACATATTATGTTTTTTTTTCTATACATGCATACCTAAGATAAATTTTAATTTACAAATTAGGCACAATAAGAGACTAACAATGATAACAAAATAGATAAAACAATGATAACAATATACTGTAATAAAATTATGTGAATGTGGTCTCTCTCAAAATATCTTACTGCATGTAATATTTTTGGACTGTGGTTAAACATCAGGTAATTGAACTTAGGAATGTGAAACCATGGATAAGGGAGGAATACTGAATAATTCTCTAGTTCTCTGAGTTAAGTCATTTCTTGTATAAAATGCTTAGCATGGTTAATATTCTCCTCAACAAACTGACTGATATAGAGAGAATAATCAATAGTTCTGCTTTCTGGACTTCTAGAGGGAGAGATGTGAGCTGGAGATAAGGATTTTGGAGTCACTGGTGTTTATATAATAAACATGGGACTAACTGAGGTTTCTTTACAGATAAGAGAAACGGAAATGGGTGCCAGGCGTGGTGGCTCAGGGTGTGGTGGCTCACTCCTGTAATCCCAGCACCTTGGGAGGCCGAGGTCAGGAGGGCAGATCACCTGAGGTCAGGAGTTCGAGACCAGCCTGGCCAACATGGTGAAACCCTGTCTTTACTAAAATACAAAAAAAAATTTAGCTGGGAATGGTGGCATGTGCATGTAATCCCAGCTACCCAGTAGTTTAGGCAGGAGAATAGCTGGAACCCAGAAGGCAGAGGCTGTAGTGACCCGAGATTGCGCCACTGCACTCCAGCCTGGGCGACAGACTGAGACTCCATCTCAAAAACAAACAAACAAACAAACAAACAAACGAGAAAGATAAATGGGGCACAGGGGAATCCAGGGAATATAAACCTTTTGAAGTCAAGTAAAAGACAAGTCAGAAAAGAATACCAAACAGGAGAGATCAGTGAATCAGAAGGAAATTCAGGTGGACATGGTATTATAAATGCCAAAAGAAGAAAGTATTTCAGCAAGAAGGTGTTGTAGGCCTTTCTCCTTAGTTCAGCTAACAGATGGGTCCTTGTCACACGGCCGTGAAATATTAGGCTCACAGACACTTTAAAGGGTGAGAAAAATAAAACTTACTGGGTGAAAAGGGAAAAAAAAGGGAAAACAGGGACTCAGCAGAGTGAGAGTCCTGCTAGTATAGGCTTCTCGCCTGGCAGACTGAATCCCAGATTCGACCCAGGAAGATGAGGGACCCGCTACCCACCCCTGCAAACACATGAACTTCCCCAGGCTCCATCCCAGTGTCCATTCCTCCCAGTGTGCAGGCCGGTCACAGGCTCTCCGGGGACCTCTTCATACTCGGCTGTTTCAAAGGGAGGTCACTGAAGGATAGATGGGTTAGGGAAGGTTTTGCTGAAGAAAAGAGGCCTTTGCAGATGGAGGAGGAGTGTAGGGAATGGGTAGCGTAGTATTCAGGGGAGATGGTTTATCTGCTAAAAGGGCCCCAGGTTCTTAATTTAGCTAATTTAGAAATCAAATTAAAGAGCATTATGGCTAAAGTCTACTGCTACTCTCTTGGTCACATAGAAAACCCTCCCTGCTGGATCTTTTGAAATAAAACATGCAAGTTCTCTAGGCTGCGTAGCCTGCATGCCGTCACCTTGAATTCCAGAGAGCATCTGTGCATGGAATAGTTCTCCACCTCTCTGCCTCCTCCTCACTTTCTGTGCAAGATGATTTCCTGGGTTAACTTCCTTCTTTCCATCCACCCACCCACTGGAATCTTTTTCCAAGCACTTTTCCATTTTCTTGTAGATGGGCTTTGATTTTCTGCCCCCTCTCCATGCCTGCAAAGCTCCAAACTTTTCTCAGGGAGAGGAAGCCTGGACCTGACTGGACTGCCCAGTGAACTGGGATCATTGAGTACAATCAAGTGCTCATGGATCATGGATCGTGGATTAAAGGGGTGTGCTCCTTTTCACCCTAGATGCCTTCTCCATGCCTTTCACAGCCCCCTGTCTTATTACACCACTGCCCCCATCATGCTCAGCCATCCCAGTTCTCCCTGGCCAGTGAGCTTCAGCCTTATCTAGGAAAGGGAGAGTGGGGTGCAGCCATGCTGCAAGACCAGGTCTTCCCTTATCCCAGCTTCCCCATCATCCCAGCAGGTCAAAATATCAGACAGGCCTCCCCTGACCTTCCCCCTTGTAGATACCAATTCCTGAACAGAGCCATTTTTACTCTATATTTATAGTCACACACCTGTATAGCATTTTTCATAAGTTATACAGTAAATGGTCTGAGTGATTTGTGTTTCTAGTGCTCTCATTTGGAACTGAGGCAGGGTTCTATGAAATGTGAGGGGAAAAAAAACACTTTGTATATTTTGTAGTACTATCTTTGTGGCCATGCCTGCCCCAACACATTCTTTAAATATGTGGGTTAAACCAGGGCAGGAGCTTTGTACGCCATCTTTGTACGCCAATGATTTTAAAAAATTGAATCCTTGTACTTGCATTGATTGTAATTTCTTTTTTTTTTTTTTTTTTACTTGTTGTGGGAAGAGAGAAATAAAAATAATCAACTTCCCCCCACCGAAAAAAAAAAAAAGAAAGAAAAGGGGCCTTGACAGGTGAATATATGTTGGATTAGAAAGGAACAATTGTTTAGCTGCTTATTGAAGGTAGCCAGACGAGTGTGAACATGAAAGTAGAAGGGCTAATGCATGTGGGATCTTTGTGGATAGAGTAGTGTGAAAAAGAGAGTGTAAAAGAAACAGCAAGGCAAAGATCATCAGTTGCAGGTGGCCGGGAGAGGCAGCCAAGGAAGTCTGGACTTTTTAAGTAAGCGATGAGAGTCACTAGAGGTTACTGTGTTGGTTATGAGTGGAGCAGGCAGGCCATTGAGAAAATAAGGTGAGATAAGCAAAACACATTTTGATGGAAGACGTATAGTAGGCTTTGATGACCTTAAGTATTGACATAAAATAGATTATTTTCACAGTTTTAAATTGAACTGATTAAGAATAGGATAATATTATTGATAAAAAGGGAAGAGAAGTGGAAACTGATATTGCCTTTTCTGTAGAGGTGACTTAATTTTTTTTAAGAGATGGGGTCTCACTGTGTCTCCCAGGCCTGCGTACAGTGGCATTATCATAATTCACTGCAGCCCCGAACTCTTGGGTTCAAGCTAATTTTTTTTTTTAAGTTATTTTTTAGAGACAGGGTTTAGCTATCTAGCTCAGCCTGGTCTTGAACTCCTGGCCTCAAACAATCTTCCCTCAGCCAACCGAGTAGCTTGAACTACAGGTGCAAGCCACTGTGCTCTGTGACATTTTTAAATGTAGTATAATGGTCAAAAATTGAGTCATTTAATAAAAATTTTATTTGGAAAGAATTTGGTTTTCTTTGATGCTCTCATCATTAACAACATTTCAAACAAAAACCAAAGTAGAGAGAACAATAAATAAGTCTTTGCGTGCGGCTTTTTTTTTGTTTTTTTGAGACGGAGTCTCGCTCTGTTACCCAGGCTGGAGTGCAGTGGCGCGATCTTGGCTCACTGCAAGCTCCGCCTCCTGGCTTCACGCCATTCTCCTGCCTCAGCCTCCCGAGTAGCTGGGATTATAGGCGCGTGCCATCACGCCCAGCTAATTTTTTGTATTTTTTAGTAGAGACGGGGTTTCACCATATTAGCCAGGATGGTCTCGATCTCCTGACCTCGTGATCCACCCGCCTCGGCCTCCCAAAGTGCTGGGATTACAGGCGTGAGCCACTCCACCCGGCCAGTCTTTGTGTTTCTAATATCCACTTCAACAATGATCAACACATGCCGAGTGTTGTTTCACCATTGCCCCACCTACTTCATGTCAATCTCCATATTACCTTGAAGTGAATTCCAGTGATTATATCATTTAATCTGTAAATATTTTATATGTGCCTCTAAAAGAGAACTCTAAAAAAAAAAAAACCCATAATATCATACACATCTTAAAAATTGACATTATTCCTTAATGTCATTTAATGTTTGGCCAGACTTCAAATTCCCCTGATATTTTTATAATTTTTTTGTTGGTTTGTTTGAATTAGTATTCAAGTTATGTGGACAATTCTCTTTTAAAAAAATATGTAATTTTAACACTCACAAAATAGTAAACATATAACTTACATGTAAGATATGAAGTTTAATAATAAAACACTCTGAATCCTATATCCCAACTCAAACACTAGAATTTATCAATACTAATAAATCTACCTGTTTTTCCCTCCACTATCCAAACGTTGTACCATTGTATCAAACATTAGCTAGCACTGTTAATGTAAATTTCACCTAGAGCTGCCTCACATATTTTAAGTATAGCCAAAATGTTTCTCTGAACATAGTAAACTAACCTAACTGGATGAAGAAACAGACTGTGGCTCATTCTTATGCCAATCACCAAGTTTTGACCTATCAAAGACAGCCAACTGTTCAAACTGGGTTCAAATAAAGCAAACGTGGAGGTGTAACCAATCTGACTGCTTCCGTACCTCACTTCTGCTTTTTGTACGTCACTTTCCTTTTTCTGTCCATAATGTGGCTACATGGGAGTCTCTCTGAACCTATTCTGGTTGAGGGGCTGCCCCATTTGCAAATTGTTCATTGCTCAATTAAAGTCTGTTAAATTTGTTTTGTCTAAGATTTTTCTTTTCACAGCTCTATCCTGACTTTTATATTTATTATTCCCTTGCTCTCTTTTCTTCTTTTTTTAAAAAAAGTTTTACCACATATGTATGTGTTCTTAAACAATATGTTGTTTAGTTTTGCTTGTTTTAAGGTT
The DNA here is from genome assembly GCF_029281585.2 of Gorilla gorilla gorilla. Taxonomy (NCBI): domain Eukaryota; kingdom Metazoa; phylum Chordata; class Mammalia; order Primates; family Hominidae; genus Gorilla; species Gorilla gorilla. Next base: position 21,499,708 of record NC_073230.2, read on the forward strand.
TAGAAAAATATCATATACTGTGATTTTCTTTTTTTCATTCAACATAATGCTTCTAAGGTTCATCTAAATTGTTTTGTGTAGCTGTAGTTAATTTCTATGGCTGTATAATCTTTCAAAGAGTGACTATCATTGGCTACTTACCTGTTCTGTTTGTAAACAGGTTATTTTGTTTGTTTCTAGCTTTTTCCACTATGAAAAAATTTTATGAACAATATGTCTCCTATAATTTGTACAAAAGTTTCTACAGGGTGAACCAAGGATTGGAATTGCTAGGTCACAGATTACTGCCATGTTCAACTTTGCAACGTAATGCCAAATTGTTTTCCAAAGTACTTACACCAATTAACATTTTTACTAGCAGTTCATTAGAATTCTAATTACAGCACATCCTTATCAAATTAAGAATTTTCAGACTTATTAAATGTCGCCCATGTAGTTAGTAAAACAATATCAAGTCTTGGTTTTAAAACGTATTTTTTCTGAGCACTAGTGAGGTTGAACACTTTTTCGCATGATGGTCATTTAACTCCCTCATTTCTGTAAAATGACTGATGTTCTATGTTTGGCTTCTTTATGGCTTGATTTTTAAAAAGCCTTAATATGCAGGTGTTAATGTAGTCAATAGTAATCCTTTATTATTTACATGGTTTGAAATATTTTCATCTGACTTGTAGCTCCTGTTTTTCTTTTATGGTCTTACTCGATAAAGACAAATTCTTAATTTTAATGCAATCAAAAGGCTAAATTACTTTAGTGTTTGTGATTTTGGGGTCTTGTTAAAAATCCTTTTTATTAATACTTCAAGTTTGCAAAAATTATATTTTCTTATAAAAATTGAATGGGCTATAACTTTAAACAGGCAACCTCCTTAGACCAAAGTAGTTCCGGGTGAGGGACTGAGGTCTGGGACTTCAGTGACTAAAACCTTTGGCGGTTGAGGAATAATCCTCCTGAAGAGCATCTGGTAGCACACAAGGTTGCTATGATGACTTTGCAAAGTAAGATTAGAAAATTATGCTGGCCGGGCGCAGCGGCTCACACCTGTAATCCCAGCACTTTGGGAGGCCAAGGCGGGTGGATCATGAGGTCAGGAATTCGAGACGAGCCCGGCCAACATGGTGAAACCGCATCTCTACTAAAAATACAAAATTAGCTGGGCGCGGTGGTGGGTGCCTATAATCCCAGCTACTTGGGAGGCTGAGGCAGGTGAATCGGTTGAACCCAGGAGGCGGAGTTTGCAGTGAGCCGAGATCACACCACTGCACTCTAGCCTGGGCGACAGAGTGAGACTCCATCTCAAAAAAAAAAAATATATGCTAATTGTTATGTCTCCAATAACAACACAAAGTCAGCAACATAGTAGGCATCCAATAAATATTTGTTGTGAGCGTGAATGTATCATGAAGTTCACACAGCGGAAAAATATTTCCATTCCCCCTAAGTTACTTTTAGCCATGCGTTAAACAATTCAATACAGCACACTGAATAGGCTTTTGGGAAGTCTAAGTTTTGATCATCTTAGTTGATAATTGTTATTGTACTTGATAACACTCTGGCTGCATGTGATGGAAGTTCAAATGGAAATAGCTTAAGAAACAGACGGTAATTTATTTCTATTTAGAATAAAATAAAAGTCTAATAGACATTTCAGGTATCGTTGGTTCTATGGACTGAAATGAGTTCAAAATGACTCTCTTACTTTACTTATTAGTTCTTTCTTTATATTGACTTCTTTCTTATTCAGGCCCTCCCTACACAGAAAAAAAGATGGCAATCAGCAGCTCAAACTCAGATCCTACTATGATGGCAATGGCATAAAGATTGAGCTTTGCTCCTAATCACTTTTAAGAAGGTCTAAGTAAGACTTCAAGTGACTTGGCTGTGTCCCATATGCAGCCTTCAGTCATTTGCTGTAACTGGCTGAACAGAATACTCTGACTAGGCCTGACTCACGAGTCTCCCAGGAAGCACAGAGAGCAGGTATCCACTTCCCTGCAACTGCATAGCCTGAATGGCACTGCTTCCACCGAATCTCGACCCTATGAACTAAATTGTATGGTGTCCACTTCACCCCAGCCACAAAGATTGAATACCTTTATGTCCACCTTACTCCAACCATATGGATGGAACAGGAGTCTTACGAGGGTAGGACGGTTTCTTAACTTATGGTAGAAAGATATGTATAAATATTTATGTACCTGTATTTTTTCAGTTTTAAAACTTTTATTTTGTATAATAGAGGAAACAAATCTTTCTTGCAAAAAGAAAATAAATAATATTATGTCCTTGCAGAATTTAAAAATTGTTAGGCCCATTCAAAATAATATACTAAGTATAATACCTCTTTCAAATTAAGCTCCTTAGTTTAAAAAATTAAATCTGCTCCAAAATAATAATATATCAGTTATATATAAAGTTATAAAGTTTATCATTTATTTTGTATTTTAAACTATTTTAAACTATGACTCAATAGCTATTTATTTGCACATACTTAAAAATTAAGTATAATAAACACAACTTCAAATATAAATGAAGACTTTCCCTGGCAGCATTGTCATATCAAGAAATCCAGATGGACAAAGTTGTATCAATTTGGAAGGATTTGAGCCTCCAGACTAGTCTAGAAGTAAGGATCCTTTAGGCAATAAGTATCTTATTTCTACTTTCTAAGTCGATTTTTGAGAAATTATCAATAGCTTTTAAAGATGATTGTCTCTCCTCCCTGCCCAACTTATTCACTCACTCAGCCTACATTGCACCTTGTGAACTCCACTGAGTTGACTTTTAACTTTATCATTATATTAAACAGTCATGAGATTTAGGTTTGAGGCCTTTTTCCTTTTTAATGAAATGATATGATAATGATTAAAATTTATCATTAAGGTAATCATCATCAAGATAATGATAAATCTTGAAATATTTAATCTTCAGTAATTTCATCAGGCCATGAATGTTATTTTGCTTAATAGATGGCTATGTCAATTAATGTATATAGAACACAATACTTGTCTGAGACATTTCTTCTTCTTTATATGTGAAATTGACATAGCTGAGGTAGTTTTTGCCATGTTGTTTATTATTTTTTCATGTGGCACCCAAGCTTATATCACTATACAGTCTATACTGAGAAGCCATGGTTAAGGTTATTCTACAGTTGCTAATGAAGTTCTGTTTCAGAATTTGTGATATGTTGGACATGTACGGTTGGGTAGAATTTTCTTTTTATTCTCCAAGGGAAACAAAAGGACTTGCCAAACAAGTGAACACTATGCATTATGTTACAGAGGAAAATATTCTCTTAAGAAAAGCAGAAGCTTTCAACTTTTGATGAATTTTCCATGAATCTAAATTATATCTTCACTATAAACCACATAATTTTAGTCTTTGACAGGTGCTGTTCAGCTCATATTGGTATTTTGCCAAACTAATTTTAAATTATTTTCTACCCAGTAAGGTAAAATATCTGTTTTTTGGTTATGCTTGTTGAATGTAAAAAAATATCTTTTAAAAACAGTCAAATATTCAGGTTGTATGGTAGTTTGAGTAGGCTTTCTCCAATTAATTTCATTTCACAGGATTTTTTTGGACTACTTAATTCTTTTGTGGGTAGAAGGAGATGGCAGAAAAGAAGTGATACACTGAGGAGGGTAATTATCAGAGGTTTTCGGGAAGTATTTTTACCTAAGACAACCAAATTTTTTTTAATCAAGTGATAACATATGAGAATGGGAAGCATATGTGTAATTTTTCTAGACATTTGATTTCCCTCCACATGATTATGCAGAGCACCTAAGAAATTGATGACCTGTGATTCCTTCTTTTGAAAATTACCTCCTACTCTCATGCATATGGTAATAGGAGAGGCAGGAGAAGTTTGGCAGAGTGTCTGTGCCTCTTCTCATAGTTTCTCAATCCGAAGGTGGGCCTTGGACTTAAGTCTGGTTGTTCAGAATCCTGTCTCAGGATTTTTGGAATGGGCAACCAAATATAATATAATATAATATAATATAATATAATATAATATAATATAATATAATATATATTTAATATGTATTAAATATATATATATACTCCAATCACTCTCTCAGGCCATGGCCTCTTGCAATAAGGAACTATCCATCTATGACTGCTGCTGTAGAGGGTTTCCTGGGAGCATGTTTTTTATTATGTGACTCAGCTCCATGTACAGAACCAATTAGACTAGGAATGGGCCCCAGAACAGTTCCTGTATATGCTTAATGAGGCTGGCAGAAAACAATAAAGTTTGTTAAACAGACTCTCTTTCAAGAACTTAGGATATTAACTACTGATAGAAAGCGTCATTTAGAAATGGAAGTTGAACTGAAATGTCTCATACAGAGAACAATTGGAGAGCTCATGATGGTCATGTACAAGGTAAAATTATATAGAGCCTAGGTGCGGTGGCTCACGTCTGTAATCCCAGCACTTTGGGAGGCTGAGGTGGGTGGATCACCTAAGTTTGGGAGTTCGAGACCAGCCTGACCAACGTGGAGAAACCCTGTCTCTACTAAAAATACAAAATGAGCTGGGTGTGGTGGTGCATGCCTGTAATCCCAGCTACTCCGGAGGCTGAAGCAGGAGAATCGCTTGAACCCAGGAGGTGAAGGTTGCGGTGAGCCAAGATAGCGCCACTTCACTCCAGCCTGGGTGACAAGAGTGAAACTCCATTTCAAAAAATAAAATAAAATAAAAAATAAAATAATATAGAAGGAAGCCAACAATGGGGCCAGAAGGGTAGACTGAGAATTATATTGAGAAAAAATTTTCAGTCCAGAGAGAGAAACAAACAAACAAAAAAACTGGTTTCTAAGTACAGACTTCATTCCTTATGATTTTTTAGTTTCAGTTATTCCATTCTCATCTGTGCAATAATTGTCACTTTATTGTCCCTCAGCTTTAAATTCACCCTGTAGTACCTGCACGGCAATAATGGATTGATCTCCAAGCATTTCTTTGTTACAGTGAACACATGTTAAGTACTGTCAGTAGAGGATGCAGGAGAGACATTGAGAGAGGATGAAGGATTCTTCTAATTCTGTACACCTGCCAAAGTCTCACCTCAGCTGCCTGCCTAGAAAGGCTGCTTCCCATGACCCTCTCTACCTGAAGACCACATGTTCTAATTCTCATGCAAAAGCGCCATCCTCACTCCCTCTTTATACATTCACTTATGAACTGTGGCTCTCTGCCACCTCATTTCCTGCTTGCCCAGCGACCATGGACCAGCTCTGATCTGAGTGTCCTAGGAAACTTCTCTGGAGGTTGCAACTACACCTTCTCCAACAAGACCTGAACCCCACCTTGGAATCCCCACTTCAACCTTGTCCTTCATTGCATCCTTTCCCTGAGCCCTAGGCTAACCAGCAGAGTTCTCTTTACATCCTTATATTTACTTCCCTGCCATATTTAATAATTCTTTACATTAAAAAGTTCCTGTTCAAATTACTGGGATTTCTTTTTCCTGATTGAATTTAGATGGATATATCCTCTTCATAATAAATTCCATTTCTCTTGGACTAATTTGAATGAATGTCTGTTTCTTTTGATCACAAGAGCTGGCTACAAATAGGCAGGACACAACAACTGAGTTTCCTCTGTTTGAGATTCTTGCCCTTGTCCTTTGACTCTCACAGAATTTTATGAAATTGACCTCAGTGCCTACAACTGACTGCACATGACAAAATGCAGAACACTTAGATTTGATGAACACAAGGCTTGACATATTTGTCAATAGTACCAGGAATAGTTTTGCATACTATAATATTTAACAGCCACAGGAGAAGGGCAAACCAATATAATTAAGGTTAAATATATGTGGAGTAATTGAATAAGAGAGGCTTAATGTGTCCCTATTTCTATTTTAATTTGTTCAGTCTCATGAATCAATGAGCTAAAGCAAAGATATGTAAAAAGAGTAAATATCTAAACAGGATTTGCTTGAGTTTCCTTAAATGAATTGTTAGCCATGCAGGTTAATTTATCTTTTGAGAAAGCATGTAATTTTGCTGACATACACATATGCTCCGGGGCTGTAAGTCAACACATGGACACAGGTAGGGGAACATCACACATTGGAGCCTGTTGGGAGGTGGGGGGCTAGGGGAGGGATAGCATTCTGAGAAATATCTAATTTAGACGATGGGTTGATGGGTGCAGCAAACCAACATGGCGCGTGTATACCTAGGTAACAAACCTGCACGCTCTGCACATGTATCCCAGAACTTAAAGTATAATAATAATTAAAAAATGACAACTTGTACTCCACCTAAGGGCAGAAAGGAGTACAATAGGACTGATATGGTTTGGCTGTGTCCCCACCCAAATCTCATCTTGAATTGTAGTTTCCATAATCCCCGCATGTCGTGAAAGATCCAGTGGGAGGTAGTTGAATCATGGGGGTGTTTACCCTCATGCTGTTCCAATGATACTGAGTGAGCTCTCACTAGATCTGATTTTTTTTTTTATTACACTTTAAGTTCCAGGGTACATGTGCACAACATGCAGGTTTATTACATATGTATACATGTGCCATGTTGGTGTGCTGCACCCATTAACTCGTCATTTACATTAGGTACATCTCCTAATGCTATCCCTCCCCCCTCCCCTCACCCCACACAGGCTGAAGCTGGAAACCATCATTCTGAGCTAACTATCTCAGGGATCTGATGGTTTTATAAGGGGCTTTTCCCCCTTTTGCTTGGCACTTCTTCCTGCCTCCATGTGAAGAAAGACGTGTTTGCTTCTCCTTCTGCCGTGATAAGTTTCCTGAGGCCTTCCCAGCCAAAAAAAAAAAAAAAATTTCTTTCATTAAAAGAAAAAAAAGATCTCATCTTCACTGGTTATTCAATGATTCGTTTCTCTAGGATGAGTGCCCAAAAAATTTCTGCAGAATTAGATTCATAGATATTAGTCCACTGTGGCATGGAAAACTTTACAAAATGGAGAATAGAAGTGAAGCTTTTCTCCATGTTAATGTGCTTAGTCATTAATTACATAGCTAATAGGCTAAAAATTTGCTGTACAATTTTTTTCGGTAAACATTGATACAAACGTATAGAATAGAATTTGGAAAAAGATTTAAAGGATACAACATGGTAATTTATGGGATTTTTTAAATACAATACGTATTTTAAAATGATATATACCAACAAGAGAGAATTAAAAGTAGTCTGGCAATCAGTAATTATGCGATAATACTGGAAAAAGCAAAGTACAATGGCTTCCAGTATAGCTGACTCTTTAATTACAGCTAAAAGATCTTATAGAATTTGAAAAAATGAAGAGCATCTCTGCTTAGAAAAGCTGATTAAACATTATAGTATGTAATCAATATCGCATTCATAGAACATCAAAAATTAGTGCCTAAATATTAACTTCCTCAAAGAAAATTATGGCTAGATCATGCCATATTAGAGAGTGACTGAAAGGAGACATTAAAAAATGTCTGTCTGAATAATTTACTCTTTTATAGTTGAAAAGTATAAAATTAGATTAAAATAGCAAATCAAATGTTTGGGAAAAACTTTTAAAATGCTTTAAAATACATTTTTGAAATAGCACTCAACTGAAATCTATGTTTCTAATAACTAGAGTTGAAAATAATAAAGGCTGCCGGGTGCGGTGGCTCATGCCTGTAATCCCAGCACTTTGGGAGGCCAAGGTGGGCGGACGACCTGAAGTCAGGAGTTCGAGACCAGCCTGGCCAACATGGTGAAACTCTGTCTCTACTAAACATACAGAAATTAGCTGGGCATGGTGGTGGGCTGTAATCCCAGCTACTTGGGAGGCTGAAGCAGGAAAATTGCTTGAACCTGGGAGGCGGAGGTTGCAGTGAGCCAAGATCACTCCATTGCACTTCAGCATGGGAGACAAGAGTGAAACTCCGTCTCAAAAAAACAAAAAGAAAAAGAAAATAATAAAGGCATGAGTGTTTTTGGTGAGGAGAGGTGAAGAACCAATTTCGATACCACAGGAGTGCTGTCTCCTGAATTAAGTAAATAAATAGTATTTAACTATTTACCTTATAGAGAGTAATGAATTTCTAAAGCAAGTATCTGTGTTCTAAAGAACATGTTTTTATGCAATATTTTGTGGGTATTCTCCTTAACTTAAACATTTTATTTACAAGTAGAATTATCTACTTAGAGTATAAGTCAGAAGTGTTCAGATATTTTAAAAGAGTTTAATAAAATTGAAGTGGAAAGATTGTAAGAAAACACCCTCAAAATTAAGTATTATAGATTGCTAGTGAAAATACTTAAATGTGAAAAAAGAAAAGATTCCAGGAGAAAATATTTAATAACTAACTCAGGCCCTACATAAAAGGAATTCATGAAAAGAACACAGTGAAAATATATACAGAAAAGTAAAGTTCTCATGCCTTTTTAAAAAGATAATTGAATGTCTGGTGAATATAGTTCAAGAGCTGATAGGTGACATTTGATAAAAAGATTTCAACTATTCCTTAGAAATGCTGAGCCAAAATTTGAAATATTTTATAGATGAGTCCACATGTTGTCTATTCCTACTCTTTTTAAAAAACTTTAAAATCCTGTTATCTCCATAGGATTATGGAATGATAAGATCAAGTGTTGATAAAGAATACAGTGTCACTCAGCTCCATATCTTATTACCTGAGGTGAACTTGGACAATTTCCTTAGCTCTCTGTGCCTCGGTTTCCATCTGCAATAGAAAAAAATAATAACCTCATAGAGTTGCATGAGAATTACATAAGTACATATAAAGTATTTAGAATAATATTGAACCCATAATAACCACTCAATAATATTATAACATAATCTGGTTATTTAGTGTCTTTTCAACAGTATTTGTTTTTATATATACATGACAGTTATCACTGAAGAACATAATTGTTAATTTTATATATGAGCCTACTCATTGCTTCCAGAATAGTCTCATTTAAATTCTTTTTTTTTTTTAATTCTACTTCATTGCTTGAGAACTTCTAACGATTCCCCAGTGCCTAAGCCATCAGAGGTGAGTTACATCTGGATTTTAAAACTCTCCATAATTGAAACCAATCTTACTTATTTAAGTTCCTTTCCTGTTTATCCAGCATGATAGCCCATTTGTTTCACTTTAGATTTCCCAGTCTTTCCTAATGTGCCATGCCTTTGCCTTTGCTCATCTATCCTGCCGGCCTAAAACAGGGTTTCTCCTTTCCAGTCTTTCAGAGACAATTACAAAATATTTCATCAAGCTATTTTTGTGCTGAAGTTGCCTTCCTCTTCATTCTGTTTTTTTTTTTTTTTTTTTTTTTTTTGAGACAGAGTCTCTCTATCCCCCAGGCTAGAGTGCAGTGGCACGATCTCCACTCACTGCAACCTCCACCTCCGGGTTCAAGCAATTCTCCTGCTTCAGCCTCCTGTGTAGCTGGGATTACAGGCATGCGACACCATGCCAGGCTAATTTTTGTATTTTTAGTAGAGACGGGGGTTTCATCATGTCGGTCAGGCTGGTCTCAAACTCCTGACCTCGTGATCCACCCGCCTCAGCCTCCCAAAGTGCTGGGATTACAGGCGTGAGCCACAGCGCCCAGCCCCTCTTCATTTTTTAATCAGCAATATTTATTAAGTACCAAATCATTGCAAGACTCAGGTAGGTATAGCAGAGAGTCACTGGGCATGGCCCCTGACCTTGTTAATGTTACAGACTTTGAGGTGAACAATGAAATAAGCAACTAGGCCATAATCGATCTGCCTAGATTGTTCTTCCCCAAACTTCACAAGGCCAGTTCCTTCTCATCATTTGGATCTCAGCTCCAACATCACCTTCTACAAGATGCTTTTTTTGGCCATCCTCTCTAAAAGCTACCCACAGTCAGTATCTATCATAATACCTGTTGATTAGTCTTTATAGCATTTTACTATTATCTGCAAGTATCTTTCCAGAGATGGATTTACTAGTGAAGTGAAGAGTTGCATTGTCCTCCACCCTGTAGCATCCTTTGACAATAGTGATGTGGTTACTTGGCACTGATACATTCCCAGCTATAAGGTGGGACCTGATTGGCACAAACTCATCAGAATAATTTCTCCATCCTTGGCAAATTAAATGGTTCAGTAAAAGGCAGTAACCCAGGGCTAAGTCCTTCCATGCAAGAGATGCCCCTAACCACAATTGTATAAATCAGAGTTGCTCTGGAGAGTATGGTATATGCTTACGAAATCTGGAGTTGCTACAGCCATTTTGCTGCTCCAAGGGCAATTAGCTTGAGGTAGAAGCTGAAATGTTAAGGAGGATAGAGCCAGGGGACTCCCAGAAAACAGAATCCCAACTTTGATCAAACCTATTTTGAAGCCCACATTCCTATGGAAGTTCTGTCATAAGAAACAATAAACTCCCTGATTTTTAGTCCACTGTTCGATGAAAAATTTTATTAAGACAATTATGGATTCATATGTGTTTATAAAAGAGATGATAATGAGAGACAGGACTAGCTGGATTTCCTAGGCTGACTAAGAATCCTTAACCCTAGCTGGGAAGGTGACCGCTTCCACCTTTAAACACGGGGCTTGCAACTTACCTCACACCCGACCAATCAGATAGTAAAGAGAGCTCAATAAAATGCTAATTAGGCGAAAACAGGAGGTAAAGAAATAGCCAATCATCTATTGCCTGAGAGCACAGCGGGAGGGACAATGATCGGGATATAAACCCAGGCATTCGAGCCGGCAACAGCTACCCTCTTTGGGTCTCCTCCCTTTGTATGGGAGCTCTGTCTTCACTCTGTTAAATCTTGCAACTGCATTCTCTTTTGGTCTGTGTTTGTTACCGCTCGAGCTGAGCTTTCACTCCATCCACCACTGCTGTTTGCCGCCGTCGTAGACCCGCCTCTGACTTCCATCCCTCCAGATCTGGCAGGGTGTCTGCTGCACACCTATTCCAGCGAGACGCCCATTGCCACTCCCGATGGGGCCAAAGGCTTGCCATTGTTCCTGCATGGCTAAGTGCTCAGGTTCGTCCTCATCAAGCTGAACCCTAGTCACTGGGTTCCACGGTTCTCTTCCGTGACCCACGGCTTCTAATAGAGCTATAACACTCACCACATGGCCCGAGATTCCATTCCTTGGAATCCGTGAGGCCAAGAACCCCACGTCAGAGAACACGAGGCTTGCCGCTGTATTGGAAGCAGCCCGCCGCCATTTTGGAAGTGGCCCGCCACCATCTTGGGAGCTCTGGGAGCAAGGACCCACCAACCCACCCACCGCCCCCTAACAATAACATTTACAAAGCCACTATTACAATATCAAATTCAAGATATTGGCACTGATATAATCTACCTGTCTTACACAGATTTACCTGTTTTTGCTTATACTCATCCGTAGGTGTAGGTGTGTATTCAGTCTGTACAATTTTATCATATAGTGGTTTCATGTATCCGCCATAGCTAAGAGAAAGAACACTTCCATCACCACTAGGTTTCTTTCTATTTCTCTTTTATAATCACATCCACCTCCCTCCCCACAAAAGTTTTCCATCTCTGTCCCTTGCTGACCACTAATCTCTCTTCCATGTTTAACAAACTATGGCACATCCATACTATGGAATACTTCTTCGCAACAAAAAGGAAGGAACTATTGATACATACCAACTTGGATACATCTCCAGGGAATTATTGAATTTAAAAAGGAACTCCATCTTAAAAGGTTACATATTATATTACTCCATTTATATAACATTTTATTTATTTATTTTTGTATTATTTTCTTTGTACCATGTATATAACTTTTTTTTTTTTTTTTTTTTTTTTTTGAGTTGGAGTCTCGCTCTGTTGCCCAGGCTGGAGTGCAGTGGCGCCATCTCGGCTCACAGCAAGCTCCGTCTCCTGGGTTCAAGCAATTCTCCTGCCTCAGCCTCCCAAGTAGCTGGGACCACAGGCGCCCACCACCATGCCCAGCTAATTTTTTGTATTTTTGTAGAGATGGGGTTTTACCATGTTAGCCAGGATAGTCTCCATTTCTTGACCTCATGATCCTCCTGCCCCAGCCTCCCAAAGTGTTGGGATTACAGGCGTGAGCCACCGAACCCGGCCTATATAACCTTTTAAGATGAAACATTTTAAAAATAGAAAAAAGATTAGTGACATTACATTGTGGTTTGAGTTTATATTTTCCTAATGTCTAATGATATTGAACATATTTTCGTATGCTTATTACTGAAGGATTTTTATATCTTCATGGGTGATGTATCTCTTTGTATTTTGCCCATTTTCTAATTGGATTATTTGTTTCTTTAACTGTTAAGTTTTGGGAGTAATTTATCTAGTCTAGATACTAGTCTTTTGACAGATATGTGTTTTGAAAATATTCTCTTTCAGGCTTTGGTTTGTTTTTTCATCCTCTTAATAGTATTTTGCAGAGCAAAAGTTTTTAATTTTAATGAGGTTGAATTTATACTTTTTTTTCTTTATGGATTGGGCCTTTGGTGTCAAGTCTAATAATAATTCATTGCCTACTCTTGGACTGTAAAAATTTTTATATATATGTATATATAAAATTATATATAAAATTATATATATATAAAATTATATATAGAAAAAATATATAAAATTATAGTTACGTTTATAGAGTAAGCCTTAATGTTGAGTAGACTGACTCCTCTTGCATTATTCTCTTTTCTTCTGTTTTTCTTTCTTTCCTTCTTTGTCAAAATTGCATAAGCTATTGTAGGTCCTTTGGAATTACATTAAGTCTATAAACCAATTTGAAGAAAATTCCAACCCAATTCATGCAAGGTATGCTTCTCCATTTACTTAGATATTCATTCATTTCTTTTGTCAATATTTTAAAATTTATAGCATGTAGGCCAGGCACGGTGGCTCATGCCTGTAATCCCAGCACTTTGCGGGGCCGAGGCAGGCAGATCACGAGGTCAGGAGATCGAGACCATCCTAGCCAACATGGTGAAACCCCGTCTCTACACTAAATACAAAAATTAGCTGAGCGTTGTGGTGTGTGCCTGTAATCCCAGCTACTCGGGAGGCTAGGGCAGGAGAACCACTTGAACTAGGGAGTCGAAGGTTGTAGTGAGCCATGATCGCACCACTGCACTCCAACCTGGCAACAGAGCAAGACTCCATCAAAAAAAAAAAAAATTATAGCATGTGGATTCTGTATATTTTTGGTTAAGTATAGACCTAAGTATTTCATTTTCTTTGGAGTGGTCATAAATGATACTGTGTTTTTAATTTCCGTTTCAGAATGTTCATCATTAGTGTATAAATACATGATTCATTTTTGTGAGTTGATGTTTTATTGTACCACATTATTGAACTTTAGGAGCAGTTTCTTACTTTATAAGCTGTATCCCTTTTATTTCTTTATCTTGCACTATCGCAGTAATTAAAGTTTCCAGTAATATGTTCAATAAGAGTAATGAGAGTGGATATTCTTGTCTGCTTCCTGATCTTAAAGAGAAAGTGTATTATAGTCTTCAACCATTAAGTAAAATGTTGACTGTAGGGTTTTTATAGTTGCTCTTCAGCAAACTGTGGTACTTCTCTATCTCTCATTTGCTGAAAGTTCCTTTTTTTATAAATCATGAATCAATGTTGGATTTTGTTATTTTTGTGGGCCGCTTAAAATGCTCATATGATTTTTTTTTAGCTTATTGACATGATTGTGATATGGTTTGACTGTGTCTCCACCCAAGTATCGTCTTAAATTGTAGTTTCCATTATCTCCAGGTGTTGTGGGAGGGAACCAGGGGGAGGTAATTGAATCATAGGGACAATTACCCCCATGCTGTTCTTGTGATAGTGAGTGAGTTCTCACGAGATCTGGTCGTTTTATAAGAGGCACTCCTCTCTCTCCCGCTGCCGTGTGAAGAAGGATGTGTTTGCTTCACCTTCTGCTATGACTGTAAGTTTCCTGAGGCCTCCCCAACCCTGCGGGACTGTGAGTCAGTTAAACTTTTTTCCTTTATAAATTACCCAGCCTCAGGTGTTTCTTCATTCAGTGGATTACACTGAATGATATTCAAATGTTTAATCAGTCTTAACATACTTGGAATTAATGTTATTTGGTAATGCAGGAAAGTTCTTTTTATGCCTATTGTTAAATTGGGTTACTAATATTTTTGTTGATGGTTTTTCATGTAAATTCTTTGTTGTTATCAATTATGTGATTTGGTTCTTAAGAAATTTAGAACACCGGTTTGTGAGGATAAATTCCATTTGTCAGTGCAAACACAGATGCACGTGGTCCTGGAGGTGAGGAATAGCTTTGATTTTGGGGAAAATTCGTGAGTCCACAGTTTTCTGATCAATCTTGTGCTGCCCTGTAATCTTGTATTTGTTTTTTCTGTGTTGAAGATCTCACCTTCCTGGTGTGTGGGCTTCCATAGCCGCTTCTTCTTGAAATGTCGGTAAGATGTTTTGGGAGTTTTACATTACTGATATTAATTTTGGTTGAGATGGCAATGACAAATTTCTGGTGTGTTCTTTGTAGAGGAACTCAATTGAGGACCAGAGATCCAGTCACAACTAACAAGCCACTAGCCACCTGCTTCAGGAAAACCACCCTCTTGCCTCTGTAGCACTCAGTGAGAAGGATCAGAATGGCCCCGGGGGTGACTCTGGCTCGTAGTTTTCTCAAGTGCTGACTGAAGGGTTTTTGGCTGTGGCTCAACAGCTTTCGAGGCACATCTCCAGTAGAATAATATCTAGGGATTTTGCGAAGTTTAACTACCTGGGCACCACCCTGCTTGTCACCACACACCTTTCCTTCCTTTTTTTTTTTTTTTCAACTTTGGATTTAGCGGCTAAGTACTTCCTCTTGTACATGGCCCTTCTGCAATATGTAGCAGATTGGGAACATCTGCCAGTTCCTCAGACAAGGACAGGATTTCAGCTGCAATGAAGCTTCGCTTTCGTGGGCTTTTTAGCTTTGAGGTCACGTCACCCTTTTTCACCCTATCACCATCAGACTTCTTGGCTTTGAGTTTCTTCTCTTTAGTATCCAGCATATCAGCTTTTTCATCTGCCATCTTGCAAGATGGGAAAGAGTCGTGTAAATTCTTGAGAGATACTGGCCGGTAAGTTTTTTTTGTACTGCCTTTGGCTTTGGTAAAATAAATTAGAGTGTCCCTTCTTCTTCTAATTCTGAAATAAGTAGTGTAAAATTTGCAAAAGTGATGTTAATTCTTCTTTAAATGTTTGGTTGAATTCACCAATAAAACCAGCTAGAGCTAGAGATTTCCTTTTTGCGTCCTTTCAAAATATGAATCAAATTTCTTTAATAGCTATAGGAATATTTATAACATTTATTTAACCTTGGGTCAGTTTAGGTAGTTTGTGGCTTTTAAGGACTTTGTCACATTACGTTATCAAATTTATGTATGTAAAATTGTCTGTTATACTTTCTCATTATTTTATTATTATTATTTTTTTGAGACAGAGTCTCGCTCGTCACCCAGGCTGGAGTGCAATGGCAGGTTCACGCCATTCTCCTGCCTCAGCCTCCCGAGTAGCTGCGACTACAGGTGCCTGCCACCACGCCCAGCTAATTTTTTTGTAATTTTAGTAGAGATGGGGTTTCACCATGTTAGCCAGGATGGTCTCGATCTCTTGACCTCATGATCCGCCCGTCTCAGCCTCCCAAAGTGCTGGGATTACAGGCATGAGCCACCGTGCCCAGCCTCATTATTCGTTCAATGGCTATAGAATCTGTGATGATATCCCCTGTTTAATTCCTGATATTGATGATTTGTGTTTGTTTTATTCTTGTCAGTCTTGCAGAGGTTTGTCAATTTTGTTAATTTTTTTTGGAAGAAACAGCTTTTGTTTAATTGATTGTCCCTATTGTTCTCCAATTTTTAAATTTTATTGACTTCTGCCCTTTATGATTTTCTTCCTTCCACCCTTTTATGGGCTTTTTGGTGGTTTGTTGTTTGCTTTCCATGTATTTAGACATTTTCCTGTTGTATTTCTGTTATTGATTTCTAACTAGACTCATTATAGTCAGAGAACACACTCTATGATTTAAATTCTTTAAATTTTCTTAAGGTTTATTTTCTGGTCAGGGTATGACTTATCTTGGTAAATTTTCCATGGTTACATTTAAAAAAATGTACATTATGCTGTTGTTGGGTAGAGTGTTGTATGTAAGTTTTTCATCTTAATTTTTTTGTTCAATTCATCTGTAGCCTTGCTTATTTTCTGTCTAGTTGTACCATTAGTTGCCAAAAGGAGAGATTTGAGGTTCCTGGCAAATTACCCCTTAATTCCTGAAGAAGAAAGTTAACAGTTTCTTTCTTTCAGCACTGGAAAAATATTGTGCCACGTGCTCTGGCCTTCATGGTTACAGATAAGAAATCATCTGAATTGGTATTCCCCTGTAGATAATGTGCTGTCTCTCTGGCTATTTTCAGAAGTTAATGATTTTGTGCTTTAGTGTAGAGTTGCTTGGGTTTATTCTGTTTGGGGTTCACAGGACTCCTTAGATCGAAGGTTTGTGTCTTTTGTCAAGTTTGGAGAGTTTTCAGTAATGATTTCTTTAAATACTATTGCAGTCCCATGCTTTTTCTCTCTTCTTATGGGACTCTAATGATATGACTGCTATATATCACAGGCTCCTGAGGCTCTGTTCACATATATTTTGTCTGTTTTTCTGCCTTTTATTCAGATTTGGTAAATTCTATTGATTGTCCTCAAGTTCACTGATTTTATCCTCTGACATCTCCAGTCTTACATTGAACCAAGCCAGCAGTTCTATATTTTCCGTTTGTTTCCACTGGTTCTTTTTATAAGTTCTATTTCTTTTCTGAGTTTTCTGTTTTTATTTATTTCAAGAAAAATCTATAATTGATGTTGAAGTGTTTTTTGATGACTGTGTTAAAGTTTTATGTCAGATAATTCCAACAGCTGCTTTATCTCAGTGTTGGCATTAGTTGATAGTCTTTTTTCATTCAAATTTTTATTTTCCTAATTCTTAGTATGATGGGTGATTTTTTTATTGTATTCTGGAACTGTTATCTATTGTGTTAGGAGATTCTGGCTCCTATTTAAATCTTTTATTTTAGCAGTCAGTCACGCTGTTAAGCTTTAGCATGCACATCTTAGCCTACTTTTGTGGGCTGCTGTTCTAATAACAGTTTAATTTTATACTTTTTTTGGGTCTTTATGGTTTTTATTTTGGCCTTTGGTTTATCTGGGACTACCAAGGCTCCCACTGCTCCCTGTTCATACTGCTTGAAGGGATGGAAGTGAGAGGGGTTTAGCCAGACTGGGCTGCCTGGTGTTGCTCAATGTGAGAAGAAAGTCTCAGGTCTAGAGGGGCAAAGAGGCCTTCCTTTCCTGGCATGTGATGTAGTGGGATACTTCCTGATTGTAACCCTTCACCTCCATGGAAACAAGCTCCCTCATGGGAGGCAGGCAATAACTGTTTTTTCCTTCCACTTCCTCATATGAAACTTCAAGATAATAAAAGAGGCAACTATTCAGAGTCTAATTACATCGAAGGGAAGTCCTGGGATGGCTGATTAAAATTGGTATGCAAAAGGAGGAAATTGATAGTGTGATCACCTGAAGCTTGGTGGAATTTCGTAGGAAATTGTGGGACTCATAACCATCTCTCCTCAAATACCCCCTGATGTTAAAAATATCAAGAAAGATATGCTCAGCTTATTTGCACCTAGATAAAATACAAGCAAAGAAAAGTTCTAATGAGCTTCCAGTATTAGATGCCAAAATACTCTCTTTTAACATTTATTTTGTAATATAAGAATAAAATTGACATGAAGGTCAGTGCCTTTAGATCCAATCTCCAGTAATACATTGTGTGGTTGAAATGGCCTGGGGTGGAATGGAAACTATTTGAGGTCTATTAGATAAAGAAGCACAGTGTATAGTGCCGCCTAGTCCTGCTCATGAGTCTTTTAGGGCTAACAAAATCAATTTACAGGGATGTGAGGATGCTATTGTAGTAGGGTAAAAACTTAGTCTGGATAGCATTTGTAACATATGATTAAAAACCCTTGAATTCTCTCCTATAATGTTGTGATATGATAACATGGGTTGTAGATCTAGTACAACTGGCAGTTTTCTATTGATGATATTATAATTATTTTAGAACCTAAGAATCAAGCCAAAATCAAATTTACTATAGTCATAAATTGCATGATAATCAGGAATGGTTGATTAACCTCACAAAAATTCAGAGCCCCACATAGACAGTGAATCTTTGGAGCATTGCATGGACTTGAGCAACCTATGACTTATTGCAGACCACTAAAAGTGAATTATTTTTACTGCCTGTTTCTTAACCTGAACAATGTCTATTGGCCTTTCTTGACTTTTACAGAAATCACATCCCTCATTTGGAATACTGTTGGATCTGATCCTTAAAATCTTTTAAATAAGGCCGTATTTAATTGAGGGCTGTAATGCTAGTTACTCTTTTGGATAACATGGTCCTAATGTTGAAATGATACTAGAAGTGTTGGCCACTCATATTTAGCCAACTGGAGTCTTTCATAAAACCCCATAACCACTGCTACTCAACAGTTATCTCTTGTCTTTTGAATTATAAAATGACCAGATGCTCCTCTCTGGTGTACTCCTTTTAAAAGATAGTTACTGGCTTATTATTGGGCACCTACACAGACAGCCCGAATAAGTAAATTGTTTAAGGCCATATTAAAGCCCCAGTAAAGCATTGCAAAAAAAGAGGGAGATGCCGAAAGAAGTTTCCACATAAGATGGAATAAAAAGGGCATATGTAAGAGCATCCTACCAGATAATTTACAGGAAAGACTTCTTACATTAGTAAGCAAGTAGCCTTTTTCTTCCTATGACCTACTGTAAAGCTGCTTAAGGATTTGCTTGGTACTATTGTTGAATGGGCATATTTTTGAGCAATTGTCTTAGAATGTAAGGCAATTGCCCTGGTTCACAAAAGACAGTTCCAAAAGCAAATGCCAAGACCTGGCATGAAAATCAGGGCTGGGTGCAATGGCTCACACCTGTAATCCCAGCACTTTGGTAGGCTGAGGTAAGAGGATTGCTTGAGACCAGGAGTTTGATACTAGCCTTGTCAACATAGCAAGACCCTGTCTCTACAGCAAAATAAATCAACTGTTCTGCATTCAGCAAACAGTAAAATACTCATGGAAAAGTACAGAGCCTGTATTACAGGCTGTGTTCTTCGCAATGATAGAAGAACTTAAAAAAAAAAAAAGGCTCTACTCTTTGGCTTTTTATAATGACTATATTGACTTTTCGGCTTTCAATTTGTTCTGGAAAAATGGATCAGATGGACCACAGAGGGGCCTCCACATGGTGTACTGCTCTTTGTAAATCTCTGTGGAAATTCTGAGAAAAAAAATCAAAGGCACACTGATGCTCAACACAGCAACCCTGTGTCAGGATCTGAGATGACTGAACTCAAGAAGTTGATGTCCTACTTGGATTTCTTGAAGTGGTAACCTCGGTCCAAGACATGGGTGAACACAGACAAATTCAAACCATGCAATGATGTGCCAAATTACAACACACCCTGGTGGCCTCTACCAATATAATTTTTTCTGTATGTCAATGGAAAAGGCAAAATCTGCAGTTCACCATTGCCAGCATATAGTTGGCAAGTAGATTACATTGGCTTTTAACCTATTGCTCCAGGGGAGGGTACTTAAAAGGATATTGACAGAACTTGATACACATTCTGGGTTTGGATTCCCATACTCACTAACTGAAGCCAAAGCTGCTTATGTTATCAAAGAACCGTGACCAAAAAAAAAAAAAAAGAAATGCTGTATCATTTTGGTCCTCTTAATTACATTTCATCAGATTAAGTTATTAACTTCTAGAGAAATGATGGGTAAAGAAACAGAAATATCACATTCAATAGACTTTTGAAATATATTCCCGAAGTGGTGAGTTAATAAAAACTGACATGTGCGATTAAAACACCTATTTAAAAAGATGCAGGTAACAAAGGATTGAAGGGCTGCCCTACAACTTCCAGCTTTATCTTTATTAATTTTATTTTACCAAGAGGATTATTATGGGTCTCTGTTAGATAAATTATTGTGCATTTGAAATAAAATTGGAAAAGATGGGAGAAGAGGCAACGCAGGAGCTTACTACATTCAAATCTTCCCTTGTATGTAAACAATTTCTTTTCAGTGCTATACCCAATTATTCCTAGGTTAGAGTTACTGTCCCAGAGGCTGGTAATATCCCAAAAAAGAAATTATGTCTCTTAATCTGAATATAACTGAAAGAATCCCAAAGCGATTGATGGGATAAATTATTTCTTCTCCAGACTGCCAAGTTTGGCCTGACAACCTTGTGGCAAATATTTTGTGTAATGATTCTATTTCTTTGTACTTTTCCCATCTAACTCACTATGACTGGGAATAGAATAAAAGAGGAAGCCTTAGCATGTGTCATCTTGTTACCAGCAATATGGACCAGACCACTGGCTGGACCAGAGAGACCCATCTCAGTGGAAAAGCTTTAGATAAAAATTAATGATAGAAGGAAGAAAAGTGAGATTGTAAATGAGGGAAAGAGAGTTAATTAATGGCGGTTAAAAAAAGGAAACGCTAATATAATTCTGTCTGTCCTTGTGAGAGGCTTGGAGCAAAAGAATGCTAGCTCATTTAGCTTCGACTCAGATGCCCTGGGGCAAGCACTCTGCTGGAATCTCTTTCTCCTCGAAAGGAAGAGAGGACTAAACTGAGCTGGCTAACAGGCACACTAACAAACACACATGAAGGAGTGGGCTATGTCCTCAAAATGGATAAACTGATAAAAGCTCTGACTATGACTACATGAAACAATATTAATATGGCCATGTATTTTGATTCTTGTTTCTCAAGATATGTCTATTAACAAAGACCCATGGAAGGAAACAACTTACTGAGAATATTTATCAAATGAAATCTGAAGAACACAGATTCATAGTAATCTGAATGAACATTGTGTAGCCATTAGTTGTGATGATGAAGATTAAAAAAAAAAGGAGCTGGCATATGATCATAGAAGATTTCCTGCTGTATGTCCCATCTGTTACAATATCTTATATACAAATAATTGTTTACTTTATTTTTACTCTCTTTATTACATCTTTTTCATCACAGTTAAAACATTTAAAAAATAGCCTAATGTTGATGTGATGTCAAATGCACTAGCAGAGTAAATAAAAAACTCCTCAGATAATTATGCCTATGGAGAATTGACCTGAAGAGGACTCAGACTTGATTTAGCAGGTGTATACTATAAAATACAGATAGCTGAAAATTAGAGAGGCAAAGGACTTGTAAAGTTAGTATAAAAGTAACAAGAAAGTTTGTGCTGATATTGATGGCTAGTCTAGCTATCTATTTCAACACATACCAACCTTTAGCAGGCTATTACAAAAGTACAAATGTAATGTGCAGGTGGATTTTTGCTATCTTTTTTCTTTTTTTTGAGATAGAGTCTCCCTCTGTTGCCCAGGCTGGAGTGAAGTGGTGCACTCTCTGCTCACTGCAACCTCTGCCTCCTGGATTCAAACGATTCTCGTGCCTCAGCCTCCCGAGTAGTTGGGATTACAGGCACACGCCACACACCTGGCTAATTTTTGTATTTTCAGTAGAGACGGGATTTCACCATGTTGGCCAGCCTGGTTTTGAACTCTCGACCTCAGGTGATCCACCCACCTTGGCTTCCCAAAGTGCTGGGATTACAGGTGTGAGCCCACCGTGCCCGGCCTACTATTTATTTGATTATGCAATGCTATCAGACTAGTGAGTAGTTAATGATTAATAGAATCACTACCACCCCCAAATCTGTTATTTCACCATAATAAATGCGCTTTTGAGTCCAGATTACATTCTTTGTTTCCAATACTAATATACTAATAAGTTTGGGCGACTATAAAGAATGAAGCCACCACGCTTAAACAGCAGAAATGTCTCATAGTGTTGAAGGCAGGAATTCCAAGATCAGGGTACCAGCATGATTGGGTTCTGAAGAGAGCCCTCCTTCACTTGCAGACTGCCAACTTCTCATTGCAGCTCAGATAGCAGCCTCTCTGTCTGCTTGTTATTAGGGCACTAATCCCGTTCATAAGGGCTCTACTTTCATGACTTAATGAACTCCCAAAGGCCCCACCTCCAAATGCCATCACATTGAGATTAGGATTTCAACTTACGAATTTTGGGGGAACACGAGCACTCTGTCATTTCAAATAGTAAGTTTTTTGAAATGACAAATAATCAGGGTAAATGTCGTTTGCTAGCCCAACTTCCTATACAAAAAAGATTTCTTCTTTAGAGCTCTATTGTTTCATTTGAGACAGTGAACGCTAATAGATTTACCAAAAATTGGTTAGATTTCAAGAAATACAGGTGAAAAGTCCATTTCTTTAAATGACCAAAACTGCTGTGATAATTATTAAAAAATCTGAGACCTTTTCCCACTTATAAATTTTTTTAAATCAATGGTACAATTACAGTAATTATTATTGCCTTTTGTACAGTTCCACTAAAGAACTTGACTGTTCAGCTGCCTTCATAGTTTTGAGACTTTTATCCCTAGTTAGAATAGTTAATAACATGCTGGATTATTAATATTGACTATAACGTGTATTTGAAATTTTTTTTGGTGATATTCTTATTGAGCAGATTGGGGATAGGATTTTCAGAATAGTTTTGAGTAAAAGAGAAGTGTCAAGTAAAAAGTGCTCTAAATATTTCTACCAGCTTTCCTAATGCATATCTAATTATCCAGCCATCTATATATATATATGTATGCATATATATAATATGCACTAACTATATATATACACATAATATGCATTAGCTATGTATATTCATATATATAGCTTTCCTAATGCATATTATATATATGCATTTCCTAATATGCTTCCCTAAAACTATATAATCTATGAATATATAGATAGTTATAAATATAATGCCTCATTTATATATATATACACACACATAATACACATATGTATATACACAAACACGAGGGGACTTCAAAAAGTTTGCAGAAAAATGGAATTGGGCTGGGCTTGGTGGCTCATGCCTGTAATTCCAGCACTTTGGGGGGCCAAGGCGGGCAGATCACCTGAGGTCAGGAGGTCAAGACGATCCTGGCGAACATGGTGAAACCCTGTATCTACTAAAAATACAAAAAAATCAGCCAGGCATGGGGTCACACGCCTGTTGTCCCAGCTACTTGGGAGGCTGAGGCAGGTCGCTTGAACCCGGGAGGTGGAGGTTGCAGTGAGCCAAGATCGTGCCACTGCACTCCAGCCTAGGCGGCAGAGTGAGACTCTGTCTCAAAAAAAATAAAAAAAAAAAGAAAAAGAAAAAAGAAAAACGGAATTAAGATAAAAATAAAAATTACAAACTTTATTTCTCAACATAAACTCCATCAAGGTCAAGACTTGTAAGTAATTACAAGTCAAGCTTTTGTAAGTAATGATACCAGCCATGTAGTCCATTCCTAAAAAAACTGCCTGGAAATTTAACTATGTCAATACAGCCTTTTTACATTATTAATTGAAAAAAAATGGATGCCTTTTAAAGATGTTTTATGATTGGGAAACAAAAGGAAGTCAGAAGAAACCAAATCAGGACTGTAAGGTGAATGCCTAATGATTTCCCATCAAAACTGTTGCAAAATTATTAATGTTTGATGAGGGGAATGAGCAGGAGCATCATCGTGGTAGAGAAAGACTCTCTGGTGAAGCTTCCCCAGGTGTTTTCTGCTAAAGCTTTGGCTAATTTTCTCAAAACACTCTAATGATAGGCAGATGTTACTGTTACTGTTCTTTGGCCCTCTAGAAAGTCAACAAGCAAAATGCCTTCAGCATCCCAAACAACTGTTGCCGTGATTGTTGCTCTTGGTTGGTCTGCTTTTGCTTTGACTGGACCACTTCTACCTCTTGCCCTTGCTAGTCGTTGATTGTGCTTTGTCTTCAGAATTGTACTGGAAAGGTCATGTTTCATTTCCTGTTACAATTCTTCAGAGGAATGCTTCAGAATCATGATTTCACTTTTTTTTTAGATGGAGTCTCGCTCTGTTGCCCAAGCTGGAGTACAGTGGTGCGATCTTGGCTCACTGCAACCCTTGGCTCCTGGAGTTCTCCTGCCTCAGCATCCTGAGTAGCTGGGACTACAGGTGCGTGCAGCTACACCTGGATATTTTTTTCTATTTTAGTAGAGTTTCACTGTGTTGCCCAGGCTGGTCACGAACTCCTGAGCTCAAGCAATTCTCCTGCCTCGGCCTCTCAAAGTGCTGGGATTACAGGTGTAAGCCACTGCACCTGGCCAATTCTACTTGTTTAAAATTTCCATTGAAAGCTCTGCTCTTGTCTGCAGCTGATCTGGGTGCAGTGATTGTGGCATGCATTCAGTGGAACGTTTGCTCAACTTTAATTCTTCAGTCGGAATTGTAAAGCTGAACCAATTGAGATGAGTATGGTGCTGGTTTTTATCTGTGCTGTTAATCATTTTATTTGTGCTGTGTTTATCTGTGTTAATCATTTTATCTGTTTTATCTGTGCTGTTAATCTGTCCTCTCAAGTTAAGTCATGAACAAGATTAATTTTTTTCCTCAGGAACTGATGTGGATGATCCGCCGCTGCAGGCTTTATCCTCCAGATCCTCTTGTCCCTTCGTAAAATGAGTTACCCATTTGTAAACTGCTGCTTTCTTTGGGGCATTGTCCCAAAAAACTTTTCATAAAGCACCAACGATTTTACCGTTCTTTCACCTAAGCTTCACCATAAATTTGATATTTGTTCTTGCTTCAATTTTAGCAGAATTCAAGTTGTTCTGGACTCTTTTCAAACTGATATCTTATCCTTTTTAGTGACTCAAACTCGGATCCTGTTCAGACATGTTATAACAAGTTAGTACCATTTTTTAAATGCGAAAACCTTGAAATTCATGCTTGTTACTAAAATACGCATTGTTTATGAACTTTTGGGAAGATCCCTTATGTGTATGTGTCTGTGTAAAAACTGAAGCTACAATTATCAATAGTCCTCAACCCATCTTTTCTTCAGAAATGATACATTTACAAAAGCCTCTACAAAGTCTTTATTAATTTGAATGATGTTATAAATTTGGTGCTTTCTTGAATTGCTTAATATTTTTTTCTTGTATTTTTTTCATTTCTCTAATTGGTCCATTTCAAAGACTGTAAAACTTAAAGGTAGGAGAAGCATCCTAATTCTCTCATGAATTAGCTTCTGAAAAAGACCTCTAGACATCCTTTTGTTTAAAAAAAAAAAAATCTAGAGTAAAGCACTGATAGCATCATTTACATTGTTTTTTCTTTTTTAAGTCATGGAAAAGTTTATTCAAGTGTATGAAGAATCTTATCATGTAAACCAGATGAAAATCAAACTTCTCTGATGAGGATGTGAAAGCGTCTAAGAACCCTCCTTATTTACATTACCCACATTTCTCATGCCCTTGTTTCCATCAAATCCCCACCCAAAAGGATTCTTCAAAATTATTAGAAATCCACTTAGTTGAATTAGAAAACCTGTGGATTTAACTATTTCCAGCTTCATTTACTGACCTAAAGTTCTAAGTACAAAACTTAGTTTACATTTTAATGATGCACCTGAAAACCAGTCCAATATTTTAGCACATTTCTAATTAATAATTTACAATAATTAAATAAAATGTTATCTATATTTTGTTCCTGCAAGGCTTCAGGACAAAGTAACATAACAATACAACACTAGGTAGTTTCATATTTCTGTTCTAAGGGAGCCAGAATTTGAGATACAGTAGCTTATAGCCTCATAAATTAAAGTAGATTCTTTTCTGTGTGTGACAGCCAAGAGAAAGTATAAGATTCCTAAGTTATTTTATTTAATTCAAGTCAAAACAAGACTGGATGCACAAAATAAATGTGTTATGTTATTAATATTCAGAACTTGTCTTAAGAACTCTAGCTCCATCAGAACATTTAAATTTTAAATCATTGTTGAGAGGACATTGGTATACTCTCATTTTGTGTCAATGGCAGATCAGCATCATGGAGTAAAAAAAGCACTCAGCCCAGAAAAGGTAAAACAAATGCCTAGACGAAATAAGGTACAGAGATGCTTTAGGCAACCATGTCATGAGTATTCTGATGCTCAGTTTAATTTTTGTTTCATTAGACCCAGATGATGCAGTTTCTCAACATACCTAGTAGAAAAGCAAGAGCAAGATGTTCACAAACTAACAGACTTCCAGTGATGAAAATGTGACTGTTAATTGCAAGGTTTTATTTCCAGATGTTCAGATAGCTGAATGCTTTTCAGACAGCACAGAAAGCTTGGCAGAATAGTTCCAAGAAAGTAAAATAAGACAAGAGATAAAAAAAAAAATAGTAAAGTTTGAGAAATATAAAACTACCATAAAGGACTGAATATCCAAAAAAATCTTACTGATGGGAACATCTGGAAGATATGTAGAAGAAGATGCAGCAGGAAATAGAACCACTAGTAGTTTAGGTTCATGTATGGAAGATAAAACTCATCATAATTGGTTTAATTTGTATAGTAAAATATACAATATCTTTCTTTTATTAGGCCTTTAATATGAATATCAATAATTCAAGAAGAAAACTAATTTAATATATAGGTATATGTTTAAATAAGTAAAATGATTCTCTGCAAAAAGTATATGGTTCTTATCTGTTTAAAAAAGTGCTCCTAACCACATGGACATAAACATGGGAACGATAGACACTGTGGACTCATACAGTGGGGAGGTAGAAATGTGTGTGTGAGTGGAAAAGCTACCTATTCAGTATTATGCTCACTACCTGGGTGATGGGATTCATACCCCAAACCTCCACATCAAGCAATATCCCCTTATCACAAACTTGCACATGTACTCCCTGTATCTAAAATAAAGTTGAAATTTATTTAAAAATGCTCCTTTAGTTCATCATTCTTCCAAAGAATTCCACCAATGAAGAATATTGCTTTATCTTTAAGGACAGTTGCAAATGTCTGTGTGTATATATTTTCTATAAAAATCAGTTTCCTCATATGTATAAATATTTCTCAGCAAATACCATTGAAGGACTTGAATTCATCTGAAGTCGATTTGTGAACATGCTAAGAAATCAAATATGGGTGGCCTTTGGAGAAGTGTAAGAGTATAATTTTCATGAATTGTGATGACCAAACACTATTATACCCATATCTGTAAAACAATTTTTAAAGTATGTTCCCCCAGTATAGTGTATTAATTTTGGCAATAAAGAATAAACCTGTACTTCTACTTTAGGGTTCGAACTACATTGTAAAATATATATTAAAATATCACTTAAAATGAAAAAGGTGGCTTCTGGGACAGATGTAATACATTGTGGTAGGCCAATGCATCTGCCACAGCACATGAAAATAATAGATAATTTCTAAAATCTGAATTTTGAGAATATCAGAGTACTCTATGTGAGTGAAGACTAGGTGAAATAGAATTCCAGAAATGAAAGAGACTTTCCTAGGAGAGCTACAATCTCTAGACCTCCCGCTGTTTTCTTTCCTGGTGGCATTTAGAAAATACTGGTGTGAGGTGAGAATAGTTTGGTTTAGATAGGGGAACTTTGCTGTAGGAAAGAGAAGCCAGCAGAGCTTTTAACAGTTGCATAGTTTTAAATTTAGATTGACGCATGAGGAATCCCAGATATGTGGCCGGCATTCACTCTGACATATTTGCAGGCGTGTGGAGTGGCATGGGAGACTGGAGACTGAGTTGGAGGCATCTTTAAAAGAGAGTGAAATATTCTGTACTTTGAAACATCCTCCTGGAGGAACTGCTTGCTTATCTCTGCCTCAAGATACATGTTGGATTTTGAACCTCCATGGCCTGAAAGCCTAAAAAGCTAATCTCAAAACCTGTTAATGGGGGAAATGAGTCTCCTACAATGTTTCACAGCCAAGGAAGCAGAGATTAGCTAGGGACTCAATCAAAACTTAGATGAAGACTTAATTAAAATCCAAATTCACCTAGACTACCGTTTCTTTTTCTTTCATCACTTTAAATAATTGATTCCACTCTCTTCTTGCTGGTGGTTTCTGAAGAGAAATTTGATGTAATTTTTATTCTGTGCCTAGATAGGTAAGCAATTATTTTCTCTTCTGGCTTCTTTCAATATTTTCTGTTTGTCGTTGGCCTTTTGAAACTTGAATATGATATGCCTAGATGTAGAACTTTTAGTGTTTATCTTGTTTAGCGTTCTCTGAACTATGCTAATCTGTGATTTGGTGTGTGATTAAGTTTGGAAAATTTTGAGCCATTATTTCTTCACATTTTTGTGTTCCTCTTTCTCATGTCTCCTTCTGGTTTTCCTTCTGGTATGTGAATGTTACATCTCTTGTAATCATCCTGAAGTTTTTGGATCTTCTATTACTGTTTTGCTGCTATTGTTCCTTTTTGTGTTTGGTTGGCTTTCTTCAGTCTTCTGATCAGGGCATCAAAAGCATTCTTCATTTCTGTTCACAGTGTTTATTTCTAGCATTTTATATTAATTCTCCCTTAGTGTTTCTATGTCTCTGCTTATGTTACCAATCTGTTCTTGCCTATTGCGTATGTTTTTTCTTTAGAGCTTTTAGTATATTAATCATAGTTATTTTTGATTCCAAGCCCGAGAATTCTAAAATCTCTGCAATCTATACCTATGTCTGGTTCTGAAACTTGCTTTGCCTCTTCAGACTATGTTTTAGCATGCCTTGCATTTTTTTTCTTGAAAGCTATACGTAATGTATCAGGTGATAAGAACTAAGTCCACACTAAATGGGACTTTGGTGTGAAGTTTATGTTTATCTAGCTAGGAGTTAGGCTGTGCTTAACGTTTGATGTAGGTGTCAGAAGTTTCCTCTAGACTTAATTCCTTTGTCTTCCTTGTTGTGTTTGAGTTTACATAGAAACTGTATTTTTCACCTCTCTCTGTTATAAGTCTACTATTACTGGATTTCCGTAGAAAGTATACCTTTTACCTCTCTGTTACAATTCACTATTACACTGGGCTCTGTTGATGTGGTGGTAGGCATAGGGGAGGCGAAGCTTTTCTACAGTGCGTGTTTTATTTAAATCTCAGATTTTTTTTAGTAGGCCTGAATCCCTGGGATGTGACTTTCCGAAGAGTTTTAGTCTTGTTTTTTCCTCTGTTTATTTGAAACAGGAAGAATAGCATGGACTGGAGTTGTTTCATTGACCTTCTAGGTCAGATAAGGCTCTGGTAAAGTAGTTTGCCTTCAGGGTAGGCCTTTGATATGGAGAATTGAATGTTCCAGGCATATTTCAAAGTGTTTACTTTTTCCTTGTGTGTTTTCCAAAGTGGTTACTTTTCCTTCTCCCTTCCAGAAGCACAGAGAATCTTTTCTCTGTTCTTTATCAGGAGAATCAGTTGGGACTTCTGGAGGTAAAACTCATAAAAATGTGAGGAACCTTCCAAAAATTGTCCTGCCAGTAATTTTAACCCTCAAACTAGTCATGCTCAGCCCCCGGCAATTTGTTAACTATCATTTCAGCGTTCTTATAAGTTATTAGCTCCAGCACCTTATTCTTCTAGTAAGCTGAACTCAGCTCTGATGTTCTATTTGTTTGTTTGTCTCTATAATTTTCAGGGTTCGGGGTTGTCCTGTCATCCCAGTTCTCTGAAAGCTCTAAGAATAGCTGTTGATTTTCAGTTTGTTCAGCTTTTTTCTCATTGTGAGCATAGAAATGATGACTTTTAAGCTAGTTAACTATCTTAGCTAATACTGAAGACTTATGGATGATTTTCAACAGAAACTATGGAAGCCAGAAGACAGTGGAATAACATGTAAAATACTGAAAGAAAAAGCAAATATCAACTCAAAATTCTATAACCAGCAAAAATATATTTATAAAACAATGAAGGCATAGTTAAAATGTTTTCCAACAACAAGAAATTCTCTTACCAGCAATTTCACATTAGGAAATAAAAAAAGGATAAAGGAAAAAAGATCCTAAGTCTGAAGTATGAAACTATAGGTGAAAAAAAAGTAAAGGGTATTATAAAGTTTACAGATGTGGGCAAATGGAAAATAATATTATATTTTTAAAACTTCCTGCTTGTTTGTATGTGTGTTTGTGTATAAGACATTTTATAGGAAGTAGAAAATTTCTAGTTTAAAATATATTGTAATAATTTAAAGATGCATATTGAGAATGTTAGGCTAATGCCTAATATAATTGCATAAAAATGTAAAATCATAAAGCTAAAAAATGAGAAAAAATGATTATTTAAAAGGAGGAGGTTGAAATAAGCACATATACAAGTTTTACTATTTTATTTTGCATTCTGCTATATCATCTTGTGTATCCATTTTGGTTCACGTACTTCAGTTTGGAGAGCATTGGTTAAAAGAACCCAGTATTAGACTGTGAAATCTTGAATGCATTTGATTGTTCCTCTTCTAAGGTATTTTGAATCCCCTTTGTTTAAACAACAATTATTGAAGAAGTGGTTGACATTTATTTTGTAAAAAGAACTTCATATTAACAATATATATGTTAAGCAAATAAATATCAAATGTAGATGGCTGGTTTACACTTCTACAATAATTCTATGGTAACAGTTGCAATTGCAATTAGTATATCTAAAGTCAGGTTACATGTGAGACAAATTTATAAAATTATTGCTAGTTTTTGTTGCTTTCCAAAATAAACATAAAGTATAAATAATTTTGGATTATTTAAAAAATGTCGTCTATAACATTTACTAACCGGTTTTAGTGCCAAAACCTTGAATTTTCTGTGAACTTTAAGTTAGTAAATCTAGAAATGCAATTTTTGTGTGAGTTTCTTTGTACTAAATTATTTTCTGTGGCTGTGGTAACAAATTTAGGAAGTGTGTTCTCTTATTATGTTCCATTCATTCAAACAATGTTTGTGAAAATACTTATAAATCACAGTGAGGGAATAAAGCAAATGCTTAAGAAGTATTCCAATGCTATTCTGATTGCTAAGTGATCATCTGTATGTTTTCTTTCTTATATAGAAGATCAGGTAACAGCTAGATGGTAATACAGTTTAGGCTAAGTCCTTTTGAGAGACAATCCATTTTCTAGTGAAATGATCAGGGAAGGTTGTGAAGATGTACCTTTTCTTACTTTTAAAATATATATTAAATTTTTTTCACATTTAATGTTAATTGTACAGTGAGATTTTTCATTATAGGAAAGAAACTCATATATTTAGAACAAAATATAAAAATCCTCCTTCAGTCCCCCCAGTTGCTATCTTCTCAGAGGTAACCACTTATCAAATTCTGGAGTGCCTTACATTTCTAACCAGGCAATCGCAGATTCTGCAAACAAGGTAGTTGTATCTCTTCTTTTCCAATGTTTATACCAATTGTATTAGACTTGTCCTATGTGCCACTTTAGGTCTTCTGTGGTTCACCTGTCCCCAGTCTTGCATAATGTCCCCCACTGTTCACTCCTTGCCTCAAACTTCATGGCTTCCCTCTTGATAATAAGGTATAAGATACTATACATTTTCAAGCATTTGAAAACCAAAAGTTTGGTAGTATTAACTCTCGATGAGAAACGAATACAGCATAGGCGTTAATGGATGAATCTTAACTCCATTTTTTCCTCCAAGACTAGACTTTTTGAAGACAGCACTGTGAGACAGAGCAACCAGTTGTGCTTGACTCCAAATAGTGGCCAACTCAGTAATGCAACCTTGTATTGTTTGTTTTGTCTTTCTTGTTTCCTGGCTCACTCCTGCTGTCTCTCACATACACTGGTGATTTGTTCTAGGACCTTAAAGGATAGCAAAATCCGAGGTTGCTAAAGTTTTTTACAGCCAACCTACTGTATTTCTGAAAAAATAGTAGCACACAAATTTTTGCCTCAAGGTCTGCTTCTTTGGAAATCTAAGCTAAGACACCACTCACCAGTATTTGCCTGTCCTTATTACATTGACTGGGGGCTCTAGAAACATGTTTGCTTGTTTGTTTTTGAGATGGAGTCTTGCTCTGTCATCCAGGCTGGCAGTGGTGTGATCTCAGCTCCCTGCAACCTCTGCCTCTTGGGTTCAAGTGATTCTCCTGCCTCAGCCTCCCAAGTAGCTGGGATTATAGGCACCCGTCATCATGCCTGGCTAATTTTTGTATTTTTAGTAGAGACAGGGTTTCACCCTGTTGGTCAGGCTGGTCTTGAACTCCTAACCTCAGGTGATCTGCCCACCTCAGCCTCCCGAAGTGCTGGGATTACAGATGTGAGCCACCATGACTGGCCTAAAATCATGTTTTAAAAAGGTGGTTATAATAGAGATTTCTTATATGTCTAAAAAATAACTTCATTGGCCTGTTCATTCAAATTATAATTTTTATATATAGACTTATACATTCAAAGTATTTTTACTCTAAAATGTAAAATGTTTTGGTCTGACTTACTGTTTGTGATGAGAAGTCTAATGCCAATTTTATTGTTTTTTTAAGGGATCATATACTATTCCTTTTAGAAGACTTTAAAATTTTCTTCTTGTCCTTAGCTTATTACCTTTACTGTTTTTATTCTTAACTTTAATGGAAGGTATCTTTATGTAAGCCTTTTGTTCTATAATGTGTTCCAATTTTGTTTCTGATATTCTCTTTCCATCTGAAGACTTGAGTCTTTCTTCAGCTTGAAAATAAAATATTCTCTAGTGTTTCTTTCTCACTTTTAAATTTCTTCCTTTCATTCTTCCCTTCTAACAATTTTCTGGGGACTTGATGTTGGAGTTCCTAAATACATACTTTATGTCTTTCAAACTTGACATTAACCATTTTCATCTCTTTGTGTTTTGCCTCTATATTCTAGAAATGTATTTGATTTAAATTTTCACGGTACTGATTTAGTACTGATTTATTCTTTATCCATTTATTCTATTGTTTGGCTTTTTAGTAAATTTTTAATTTTGGCAATAATATTTATTTATTTTTTTCTCATACTGATTCTTTTGCATAATCTCATCTTCTCTTATTAGTCTTATGGTGTTAACAGTAACTTCCCCAATAACTTCAAAAAATTATAATTTTTAAATTTGTGTCTATTTCTTCAATTATATTCCTTTTCTATATGCTTATTTGTTCTGTTTATTTTTCTCAGTCCTTCTCTTTTCCGTGGTGACAGATAAAACTTAATCATCTGCTAGGTTTTGCTTAAGCAATAAGGAGTATTTTTGACTTTTATAAATGGAATCCCTAGGAGTGATGAAGCATGCTGAAACAAGATCTCTCTCTTCCATTTCAAATCTCTGTTTTCTTATAGGTTCTTTTTATTTTCAGACAGCAATCTCATAGTGTAGAGATAGCCTCTGCCAATTCCAGGCTGGTATAATACCATCTAACAACACCAAAACACTAGCTTTTCTTTTGACAACTTCAGCAAATATTCCAGAAAATAATCTGTTCAGCCTGATTTAGATCACATACCATAAGTTCATTATAAAAGAATTACCAAGAAAATACATGTTAAGTATAACACATTTCAATCCTAAATCAAACATAATATTCTTTTCAAAAATAGTCCTCCCACTCTTATTTCAAACTATGAGATAGATTTTTTCAAAGCCTTGGGTTATAGAAATCAATCATTTTTTTCCAATGAGATTTAAAAAGTAAATGTTTCTTTTTCAAATTGCTGTCACTCTTTTCCATGTAACTCAAGGCTTTAAAATTCTGCCTTTTGATATATTATGATATCACAAATGAGTTTTTTTTTCCATTAGAATAAATGCCAAGATATTAGACAGTTCTCTTCATAGAACACAGATGAAAGGGTGAAACCCTGTGAAAATGTAAAATGTTACCACTTATTTATATCTTCTATATTTGAGCGTTTATTCCTGAACCCACATGGACTACTAGAACAAAATACAGACTGAAAACTATAAGAAATCATTATTTTTTTTACTATAATTGGTTCATAAGTTCACATTTATTATAGGGTTTAGTTTGAGTTCTGTAAACTTGAAAAGATCATATGTAACTTATTTCTTAAAAGAATGGTTATTTGGTATAATCTAATCCATTTACTATCAGATCTATAAATTATTCAAAGTTTAAAACATCAGTAGAGTTATAGATTAAATTGTATTGATTTAGGGTAGGAGGACTAGCTTATTGGAAAGGGAAATATTTTCAGTACAAAGAGATTGCTACCAACTAGTGAGAAGTTGAAGAAAGAACTGTGGAGATCAGCATGAACCTGGGACAATTGCATAAGGAGAAGAGCTCTAACCTAGAGATAAAAAGCCTATTTCAGAAAAGGATCAAAGTGCTGATGAGAGAAAAACTGCAAAGAGCAAATTGCTGGAGGAGATCATAGAAATAAGCTTTCTCCTCTTGAAATGAACTTGCTGAAATTTTGTTGTACCATTCAAAAATGCTTTAAATACATCATTGAAGGGTTTCTTCAGAGACTCTATCTAACAGCCAAAAGTTCTTTGGTTGAAAGAGAGAGAAGAAAAGGTTTTATTATGTAATGTGCTATGCTTGCTTTGGAAAACTTTGCAGGTATTGAATATCTATTGTGTATATATATATACATGCAAAAAAATGGTACACAGGGACACACTCTATGTAACCAAACAATGCTAATTCAAGTGAGGAAAAAAGTGCATTCTGAGGTGCAGGCTAGAAGATAGATATAATAGAATGTAGGATACTCTTGATGTGATAGATTTAACACACTGCTTAAGATGATTGTTGAGAGATTCCATAGGTCTGTGTATTAATCCATTTCTGTGTATAGATTACCACAGACTGGGTAATTTATATAGGAGAAAGATTTATTCAGCTCATTGCTGTCGAGGCTGAGAAGTCCAAGAACCTGGTTACTGGCATCTTGTGAGGCCTTCTTGTTGCTTTATTTTATGGAAGAAGGGTAAATGAACATGCAAGGTAGAGAGAGGAGAAATTGGGTCAAACCTGTTCTTTTTATCAAGAGCCCAATCCCAAGATAACTAACCCATTCCTTGATAGCAGCATCAATCTATTTTTGAGGGTAGAGCCCTCACCCTCTAATCATCTCTTAAATGTTCCCCATCCCAATACTGTTATTCCGTCAATTAAATTTCAACATGAGTTTTGAAGGGGGCACTCAAATGATAGACGTCTATAGTATATGGTAATTTGTCATTTAGCTAATTACGAGCTTGAGCAACTAAAAGCAAAAGGCTACAGTGTAGAAATGAGCTCCAGGTAGCGAGTGAGGTGACCACTGAATACCCACATTTCATTGTGGCTTTACGTTCTCTTCTAAAATGTACAGCATACAAAATTCCAGTAGAGAGCTAAAAAAACTCTGTTTCTTTATAAAAATGACTCTGGAATCAAATCCAGGTGCCAGTGGTGGAGCTGTATTAAAAGTATTAATGGCTGTATCCAGAAATTAACAGTTTCAATAAATTAAAAATGAGTATGTCAAATTATATGGCAACATGAAAATTTGAAGTTATCAATCCTACCATAAGTACTATATGAAAACAAGAAAAACTGATTGTGAACCTGATTCAGCAAATGTTCCAAATAGTACAAAATTTGTTCTTGTTGTGAAAGATAAAACTTTGGTAAAAATCTGAAAAAGCAATTAACTCGTAATATGAAACATGTAACTTTAGAAGAAAATGTGCTTTAGGAGACATTTATTTTAATAGCTGTGTAAATACACTGTGGTCCCATATTATAGATGCATTTAAAGTCTGAAGGTATCGCTGACATCTTTCAGTTATATTCCATTGCATTTGAAAAAATAAAATTCATGCTTCTTGAATATGAGAAGGTTTCAGAAAGCACTTTACCAGAATTTGGAGGGTGTTCTATATTCACTTACCATTATCAGGAAGAATTCATAATGTAGTATAAATAAAACATGATTAGAATCCAGGAAATCTGGATTCTAGGCTTGATTTTACTATGGGCTAGATGTGTAATTTAGTTCAGCCCATTTGATCTTTCCCTGATTTCTACCCTTTCTCTTTTAACTGTAGGGAGTGAAGTAGTAAAGTAGATATAACCCTTCTAATTCTAAGTTGCTATGCTTCCTCTGATGTTCTTTGTACACAAAAGAAGTTATCAGTGTCCCAAAGTGTGTGCAGATGATTATAAGCTACTTCAGCTGCTCCTCACTTTGCATGTTGGCAGCACTACAACTAAAAAAAGCTTTTCTGCCATGAGATGAGTAAGAGATTGAGATCCATCTACTCTGTGAGCAGACTGGCTTCTCTCCTCTCTGCCATACGCCCTCAGAATGAGTGGGATGTGACTGCCAAGCCAAACTTGATGAAACTGTGTATTTGAACATTAGCCTAAAATACAGAAAAAGTTAAATGCTATTACAACTGCCTACAGTTCCATCTACCCTTCAACTAAGTATTCATTGATGGGGTTCTGTCATTTTAATACATTTTGGTATTCAAATATTTCTGTAGCTTTCCCCCCTCATCCTTTTATCCTTAAGAATAATGTTTGTGGCATTTTCTTTGATCTTTGAAGACATGTAAAGAGGAGGAAGTAATGGGTTTCATAATACAAACCACTTATGCTCTATATTCATCTGTGACTTTTGTTAGAGAGAATTAAAGAAGAGCAAGAAATCTAGAGCTCGTGTCAACCCCATGCCTTCGCCTAAAGTCCCAAGACAGATGTCAAGATAAAGTTTTATGATACATTTAATTTTAAAGGGCAGAAACTTTTATAATGCTTCTTGATAGCTAAGATGTTTAATCACTAAAATAGAATGGGTTTTTCAGTCAGGCTTCAAGGATCCATTCAGGTCTGACCACATTTGTG
The DNA here is from genome assembly GCF_029281585.2 of Gorilla gorilla gorilla. NCBI lineage: Eukaryota > Metazoa > Chordata > Mammalia > Primates > Hominidae > Gorilla > Gorilla gorilla. The sequence continues at coordinate 21,536,514 of NC_073230.2, forward strand.
AATCTGGACTGTTGCTGCTGAGCAGATGTAGTTGCTAATTTCCCCCTCTGTTCTCTGTTCCACAGTCCATTTTGGATACGTTCACTGTAGCACCATCACTATTAAATGAAATCTATCGACTTACATGCTTACAAATACAATGGAGCAGTTTTTGAGGACAGACTTGCTCACTTTTTTCTAATCTAGCACATATTCGGTACTTAATAAATGAAGGTTGAATAAACGTATGGGCCATGCTTCCCAAATTCTGGTTGTACCCTCCGGAATTTCTTTTACGGATCTTCAATAGATGATGGTGGCGCTTTGCCCAACAAACTAATTGTCAGAATTTAAGAGACATTGAGGTTGTTTTTCTGAAAATGAGAGAAACTATTCTAGCTAATCTTTATTACAGCAAATCTTCATATACAGCCTAATTTATGCCAGGCTATGTCCTAAATTCTTCATATGTATTAACTAATTTAGTCCTTACTCAAACATATGTGAAAGATAGCGTTATGATTCCCACTTCATAAATAAGGAAACACACACCAATAGGCTAAATAACTTCATCAATGCCACACAGAAATTGGTAGACTCAGGATTCCAAGGCATGCAATCCTGTTTCGGCATTCATGTTCTTAACCATTATATTCTGGTTCGTTGGAACTATGCTGTCATCAGCCAGATGGAACCATACTTTTAGAATTAGTAAAGCTGACAAATAATTAAGATTGTAATACATTATTCAGAAGAATCCTTAGTCAGTTATACCAGTTAATATATTTCATTTGAGGTTGTTTATATTATTTAAAAATAATTAGCTCTATAGAATAAATGCAAAGGATTGTTCTAATTAGAAAGAGAACTGGTTTCTTAAACAATCTTTTGCCTTTGACTTTGGTTTGCAAATCTGAGAAAGTGTACTACTCAGCCCTGCCACATAGTTATTGTAACTAAGTTGTAGAATCAATGAGCAATTCAAGGAAGCTTTGAAAATTGTTGCATGGCTAGCCACTCATGATTTTTGTTTTCCAAATTGCCTCACTGACCTCCCTATACTATGCTGGCTGCCTAGTGATCCTTGTCAACACAAGAACAATGAATGTATGACAATATGGATTTCGCTGGTCCAGATATTGAAAATAATTTGGACAATTAAGAAGAGCTAATGACTGGGACTCCCTGTAACTCTAACAAGCAGATCGCTACATTGTATTTCAGCATTGAGGGGAATGTATTCTTAATCTAAGGTTGCCTAAAGGAATGAAAGAAAAGGAGAAAAAAAGCCAAAAGTAAACATGCATTTGGCCTTTACTGTAAAACATTTTGAATTTTCTAGGTCCAGAAGTTATTACAATATTGAGCAAATTATGAATATATATTATGTGGTATATATATATATATTTTTAACTCAAAAAAGTGTTAATAAAGCTGTCAGACTTAAGGGGCATATCCTAAATTGTGGAAGGATTTCTTATTTCTTCAACTTCAGCTTCCTCTTTGTAAGCCCTAACTACTGTAAATTAGTATCTCAGTACTCGTCTTCAGGACTTGACAGGATTTATAGTAGTTATAAGTTAAATTCCTTTTAGTGAATAAATTACATTTTCATTACATTGAGTGCTAAATTTTGTTTTGCTTAAGAAAAAATAAAGTCACTTAAGGTACTCTATGTATAATAATTTTTTAATTTGGAAATTGTAGTTGATATTATTAACATAAAAAGTTGTTTACCCAAGTTCAATAGATACTGTATTTAGTATAGGAGATTTGCTGCACGATAGTCATCTGTGATAAATTACTTTTCTCTACAAATTATTTCTCCACTATTGATACATATTTAGAGTATATTCTAAAAAAAACTGAACTAATGTCTGTACTGAAAATGGCATTTGCAGAGGCTGATTTATTAGTTTTTAAACTGCTAAGTACATTGTCTAACAATAATGCTATTTAAATCACTATGCCTGAAATAAATATTTTAAATTACAGACTATGAATAGAGCAGTGAAATTATTATAAGATATTATACTCAAGTCCATTGAGTATACTCAATATTCCATTGAGTATAATTATACTCAATTCTCCACCAAGTATAATATCTTATAATAATCTAAACTTCCCCATGCATTGAAAATAATGGAATAATTTTCAATGTTCAAGAAATCTGAATACTTAGTAGGGTCTCATTCCAGAAAATTCTGGGCAACTACGCAAGTAGAAACTATGGGTGTTCCATGTCATAAAAATCAACTGACATTTTAAAATCTTCTTGCTTATTTACCTGTTGGCATCTGGCATCTTTCTGACTATTGATTTATCTCTCCTTCCTGTTGTATGGCTCTTGTAATAACACAGGCTTCCGAAGGTTTTTCTCTGACCTGTCTGGCTGCTGCTTTTTAGTCTGTTTTGCCTGTTCTTCAACCTCTACCCAATACATAAATGTTGATATGCCTCTATTTCCATAGCCCAGACAGCTTTTTCCTCTGGCAGATATTCAATTCAACGTCTCTATTTGAATTATTAATTTATCTTTTTTCTCCTTCAAAAATGTTTCAATGAAACAGGCTACAATATCTATGTCCTTGGACAATGTTCCCTGTACAGTCATAGCTTAATGATAGGGATACATTCTGAGAAATGCATCATTAGATGGTTTTGTCATTGTGTAAACAGCATAAAGTGTACTTACACAAACCTAGATGGTATAGTCTACCACACACCTAAGCTATGTGGTATTGCCTACTGTTCCTAGGCTACAAACCTGTGCAGCATGTTACTGTCCTAATACTGTAGGCAATTGTATCATAATGGTAAGCATTTATGTATCTAAACATAAAAGAAAGTGTGGTAAGAATGTGGTAGCAAAGATTAAAAATGGACTGGGCATGGTGGCTTATGCCTGTAATCCCAGCACTTTGGGGGGCTGAGGTGGGCACATTGCTTGAGGTCAGGAGTTTGAGACCAGCCAGGGCAACGTGATGAAATCCCATCTCTACAAAAATTTAGCCAGATTTAGTGGCGTGAGTCTGTAGTCTCAGCTACTAAGGAGTCTGAGGTGGGATGATTGTTTGAACTCAGGAGGTTGAGGCTGCAGTGAATCATGATGGTGCCACTGTACTCCAGCCTGGGTAATAGAGTGAGAACCTGCCTTAAAAATAAATAAATAAATAAAATAAAAAGATAAAAAAAGATACATCTGTGTAGGACACCTACCATGAACGGAGCTTATATAGTACTGTTAGTTGTTGTGCTTAGTCGGTAAATGAGTGGTGACTGAATGTGAAGGCCTAGGACATTGCTGTCCACTACTACAGACTTTAAAAACACTACACTTAGTCTACACTAACTTTATTTAAAAAATTTCTTCAATAATAAGTTAACCTTAGCTTACTGTAACTCTTTTATTTTATAACTTCTTTATTTTTTTTAACTTCTGGACTCTCTTGTAATAACATGTAGCTTAAAACCCAACACAGGGTACATATAACTATACAAAAATATTTTCTGTATAACCTTATTCTATAAACTTTTTTTCTACTTTTAAACTTCTTTTTCTACTTTTTAAGTTCTTTTAAAAATTAATGCTAAGACACAATACACACATTACCTTAGGCCTACACAAGTTCAGGACCATCAATTTCACTTCCACCTTCCCACCTTGTCCCTCTGGAAGGTCTTCAGAGGCAATAACATGCATGCATCTCCTCTAATAATAACATGATCTCCTATAATAGTAATGCTTTCTTCAGGAATACCTCTTGAAGGGCTGCTTTACAGTTACCTTTTAAAAAATATAAGTAGAAGAAATACACTCGAAAATAGGAACACAGTCGTTTATCATCATTATCATTGTCTGTTTGTACTTGTACATGCTATATTTTACATGGCTGGTGGCACATTACGTTTGTTTATACCAGTATCACCACAAACACATGGGTAATGCCTTATGTTATGATGTTATGACAGCTACAGTGTCACTAGGTGATAGGAATTTTTCAACTCCATTATAATGTAACAGGACCACCACCGCATATGTAGTTCGTCATTGACTGAGAGTTTGTCATGGGGTGCTTGACTGTATTTGGTCATGACACCAAAAGCCATTCCATGGCTTAAGCCACAAATAAGGAATCATTCTTTTCTCTTCTTTCTCTCTTATTTCATAATCAATCACCAATAACTATATATTCTACCATTCAAATATTCTATCATTTGTCCCATTTCTTTCACTTCCTCTCTGTTCTTCCCTCATGCTAGGAGAAGCTTCTTTAGAGAATAATTTAGAATAATACTAAGAATATTGCCTCCATACCATCTTACAAACCGCGCATGCTTTTTATCTCTATTCGCTCCAGTCACCAGTTAGTTACCACCAGATGTTGGAGCTCTGCAGTTTATATTATTATTCTAGTCTTATCTCTGTACCTCCTTTGATATCTACTAAGCACCCACAAATCTTTCCAACAACAACGTCTAGGTCACCCTCTCTGTAATCAGAAAGCTCCCGTGTATCTTTAGCCTCCTCTTAGAATAGTTTTCTTTCATTCTTGCTTTAAGTGAAATCTAGACATTTACTAGGTTCAATTCTTCTTCTTTTTAATAAATTGAGGTTGTTTCACTTCTTACTTACCACAGGATCTAGGTATATTTCTTAGAATTTCTTACTTGCCATTGTTAATTTATAATCCATTACTTCCTTGAATTCATTTTTTTGAGATTCATTACTCTGGATAAAATACCTTATCCATTTCATTTCTGCTGTCATCTAACAACTGACTTTTCACCAAGTTTGTTCATGACAGACTCAAACTTGATTTTCATTTTAACTCAAGTCGCTTTTCTTGATAACTTTAATATGTACAAATCTTATCCCCTGGCCTCTCAGCTCCCTGACATCCTGTCTTCCAGTGACCTTTACATTTATTCTATTGCTGCCTTTTCCTTTTGTGATAGTATTCACAAGCCCTGTTATCAACAGACTAAAAAATGAGACCCAAAGTAGTCCACTCTGAGGCAAAGAACTTTATTTCAATAGCTCTTCTGTCAAATATTTCTATGGCCACAAATATCTGGCTTCACTAAGCTTCCCAATGCATTGACTTCATCACTTTTAAAATATCCATCAGCTTCTTAGATCTGCCTTGCTTCTATGATCCATAAACAGTTTTCCTTTTTTTGCAAATATTTTCAGTTAGTTGTCTGTTTCTCCCTCTGTTTTACTCACCTAGGAAAAAAACTAGCTCTGGGTGAACCCTACCACCTCTCTTTTCTGTGTCTAGTGTGAACTGCAAAGCTTGGAGGAAATTACCCAACTGAGCCAAAGTGTTCTCCTGTACATTTTGATTACATATTTAAGCTTATTAACTTAATACGTTTTTGACTTATAGTCATCATGGCCCAGCGATCATATTATATGTCAAGTTGGCTGATTTCCTTACTATCTGAAATTGTTTCACACCACTTTCTTGGTTATCAAACATTTAATTATTCATCAGAAGCAGAAACTAGTTAGCTTCTCTCCAATTTCCTCTTTCTCCTGGACTCACAAACTGACTACATTTTCCAGCGTCTTTTGCAGTTAGATGTAGCCATTTTCCTGAGTTCCATCCAGTGAAATATAGGCAAATGTTATATCCATCACTTTCAGAAATGACCCACAAAAATATCTTCTACACACAGTCCTCTTTCTTTGTCTGCTGACTGAATAAAGAAGATTCTGAAGAACTGAAAGACGGTAAAGTCACAGGCTGGAAAGAACTGGGTCATAAATGACCATGAGGAAGATAACTTGACCATTAGGAATACTTGTTGAATTCTGTGTACACAATAAATACATTTTTGTTTCTTTAACGTTCTGGAAAAGCAGCACGTTAAACATTTTGTGCATTTTTTAATTTTAAAAATAACTGCTATTATTTATTCCCAGTAATCTAATATCCTCTCTTCCTACTGTATTCTCAGACAATGAAGTTGTTACTTAATTCATCAAGAAAACTGAAACCACCAAAATTAGATTGTCTATATTTTCCATCCCTAAACTTGCAACCTGCTTATATTTGTGCCTGTTTTTCTCTTCTTCCTTTCTTTTGCAACAGAATAACTGGGCTCCTTATTTTCAAGGACAATCACTGCTAGTGCTCTGGGTTCCATCCTTTATAACCTCTTTAGAAAACTGTTTTCCTTCACTTTGTTATCTCCATTATCACCTTCAGTATCAATGATATAGATATATAGGATCCTTCACATCAGAATAGAAACATTCTCTAGTTTCCTCTATTTTAATAAAAACCCTATTTTAAGTCCACACGTCCTTTCCATTATGGCCTTTTCTCTGTCTTATTCATCACCAAACCTTTTCAAATAATTTTCTACATTTATCCTCTTTCTTACATTTACTCATCTTACTTCCATGCATTGGTTTTATAATGTTTTGACAGTAGGATGGGGTGAGGGAACCAGAACATTGTAGAAAAACACAAAGAAGAAAATAATAATTTACATTTCTACCGTTTGTAATTAATGATATTTAACATTGTGAGGTTTTTGCTTTTGTGTTTCATTATTATTTTTTATTTTTTACAAATCACTTTATTGTTTCTGCAAAAGTGACAAATACTAATTATAAAGTTTTCAGATTATGCACAGAAATTATAAAAATGAAAGTTAAAAAAAAATCTGAATATCACTCCTCAAAAATTACCTTCATGTACACAAAGCAAACATATATGTCATTCTATACATAAAGAAATGACTGATAAATTATTTTTTAAAATAAAATTATACTGTCTGAGTTCTTTTATATAAAATAGTTTTATTTTACTTGAATTTTGTTACCTTTAATTTGTGTGTCTATATTGTTATATACACTGTATATTTATTACTTATTTCTTCTATAGAAATGATTACTTTTACCATTGTTCTGATTTGTTTTTCTATTTTATTTGGTTAATGTTTACCATCAACCACTTTGTGCTTATGTTGAGTTTTCTATTTGAGCTTTCTCTTAATTTGCTAAATTGCTTTGTCCAAATTTTTGTCGAGAAGGGTTTGTAGGTTGTATATTCTTTGATATTTTTCAAATCTGATATGTCTATGGCCATTATACTATGACTGATACTTTGGCTGGGTGTAATCTTTTGGGTCACACACTATTCTAAGAACTCTGTAGAAATCACTTCATTGTATTCTGGCTTTGAAGGTTGCTGAAGAGAACTTTGGCAGGTCACTGATTTTCTCCTATTATACGTGATTTGTTTTTTAATTTAAGATGCCCCAAAAAGCCTTTTAAGAAATAATACTTAAATATCTAACTTAGCTTATAGCTTGATATTGAGATTTCTATATCAAATTACCCTGGGGCAGTGTTTTCCTTCAAACTGCAGATTCAGTTATTTCTTTATCAGAGAAATTCTCTTGCATTAAATTTTACAATAATCTTCTATTCGATCTTTTGTTTTGCTTTGTTTTTTACTTTAAGAACACAAATTGATACTTATGTTGGCTTATCTTGCTCTATCCTTTGTGTCCAATTTGTCTGTTTCTAATTTCTTTAATCTTTTTTGTGTATACTGTGATGATCTCAAACCCTTCCACCATGTTAGCAATTTTATTTTTAGCTGAGTAATTTTTGTTTTTTGTGTTTTCTAATGTATTAATTCTATCACAACAATTTAATCTTCATTTTTCCCTTACATTTGCAATTATAGTCAAATTGTTTTTTCTTTTATTGTTTTACCTTGGAGCTTCTATTTTATAGAAATCATATTTTTCCTAATTTGTTCTGCTATGTGAAGCAATTCTAAAGAATTTCCTTCTGTATCTCAAGCTATGTTTCCTTATTGGATGTGCTCTTTGTCTTTCATTTCCATACTTTCTTTCTTAAATAGTTTTGCCTTAGTATGCTTGCTTAATTGTCATGCCAGTTCCTTGTATCTGTCTCATTTATACCCTGTTGTCTCTGCCTAAACACTCTATTTGTTTCGATAATTGGGTTAGTAATTAGGCTTTCTTCCCACAGTATTGAGGCCAGCTTTGTTTTATTTTCTCTAAGATATGTGGTGTAAAGTCTGGAGATATTATCTTTATCCAATTTTTGTGGGATAGAGAACAAAATGGGAGTGAAGGTGGTGGCAATGTCATTTGCAGCAGGATCTCTGCTTTTCCCTTTATGAATTTTGCGTGTGTGTGTGTGTGTGTGTGTGTGTGTGTGTGTGTGTACCATACAAAAGTTTACTTTTCCTAGTTAGAGACAATGGTGAATTGAGGTTTAGTGAGTTTATAAAAATGTAAGTGCCTTCATTAAGGAAAATAATGTAAAATTCTGAATATAAAATTAGGTTTAAAGTCTTAGAAGAGACTCATGTCAGTAAGGGAAGCCTGAAGCTTAAGCTTCCTCAGCCTTTGGTAAATCTTCCTTAACTGGGTCCACTCTGTACCCATGTGACTTTAGATTACTTTTCTTACGGAATGTGTAGTCCAGAAGTCTTTTCTTCTGAAGAGGTCATCCTCTGTTTCTACTTTACAGCAATCTTTCCAGATGTTGTTTCTTTTGCTTCATGGTGAGAAGAAGAGAAAATGAATGTACTACCTTTGGTTGTTTCATTTAAGACTTTGAGATATTGCTCAAAGTCTTGTGATTTTGGAACCTGGGGGATAGGATCTATTCCATGCTCTCTTTTCTCACTCTCTATAAAATCTCAGACTTTTTTTCCACCTTTACTGATTTAGGTTGTTATTACCACTTGTTTGGCCACTATTTTTAAATTTTATCCTAGGTTTTATTGTATTTGAGGAAAGAAGACGTACATTTTGTGAAGAATTTCTTAGAGAAGCCCAGCACCTTCTCTGCTCCTTTCAAAGGTGCAGTGACCTCTTTCTTTGAAATTGTCTTCCTAGATATCTCAACACAGTTTACCACAATTGTTCATTGGCTTTCTTTTGAAAGATGACCCCCCCGCCCCTCGAGCTTCCCTGAAACAGCCTTCTCCTACTTTATTGGCAGAAATTTTTGCTGTCTCTTGGTTAGAGTTTTCTTTCTTAATTCTGAAGAAAAGTTTTCTTCAGAGTTCCACCTTAAGCCATCTTCTTTTTCTCCACACTCATTCATTGGCTAAATACCGATTGCAAGCTAAAGATTCCCAAACTCATGTTTACAGCAGACTGCTCCTTTGAGCTCCAGAAATGAATACCTATCTCAACTTAGATACTTCACAACCAGCTGAAACTTACCTGAACACAGTAGGATTTTACTTTCCCCTCTTAAACTCTACCTTGGATTCCACATGAATTCTTCACTTTAGTAAATATGAATAATACATTATATTTGTGCTCATGTATTTACTGTTGACAAATAAAGCATATGTATGAAAGGTACGTATATATAATATACATGTACAATGTAATGGTTATTAATACAGGTTGAGTATCCCTTATTCGAAATGCTTGGAACAAGAAGTGTTTTGGATTTTGAACTTTTTCAGACTTTAGAATATTCTCATATACATAATGAGATATCTTGAGGATGAAACCAAGTCTAAACACAAATTTATTTATGTTTTATATACACTTTACACACATAGCCTGAAGGTAATTTTATATAACATTTTTAATGATTTTGTGCATGAAATAAAATTTTGACTGCCTTTTGGCTGAGACCCATCACATGAGGTTGGGTGTGAAATTTTCCACTTATGGTGCCATGTTGGTGCTCAAAAAGTGTCAGATTTTGGAGCATTTTGGATTTTAGATTTCCAGATTAGGGATGCTCAACCTGTGCTTCCTACTGAGCTTAAGAAATAGGCCCAATATTAGTGGCCTTTGAGATCCCCTGTGTGCTCCCCTGAGATGTGTCCCTTTCCCAACTCCCTCCTTGAATCACAATCTGGACTTCTCTTGATTTTCCTTATAGTTTTTCCATATATATGTAGATATCTATATAGCTGCGTGTGTGTATCTGTAGGCAGGTAGCTAAATATAACTTTATATGACTCTCCCCATATATATGTAGATATATAGATATAGATAGAACATATATAGAAATACATATATTTCTAATTTCAGAAAAATTAATCAATAAAAATATCATAGTGAATCCTGAAACTGACGTTGATATGAAAATATGACATATAACAGAGGTGGTACTAGACATCGTTGGGGCAAAACTATTGCATAAATATCACTGGGATAATTAATTCTGTGTATGGAACAAAATTAAATTGGATGTCTATATCACACCATTCATATGAAAACACCCTTTAAACAAAAACAAATAAACAACAAGGCTTTGAAAATAAAGGTGGCACACATCAGAACAGGAAGACTTGCTATCCTCTTATACATGGTAGCCACTCGCTTCACTGTTCAGTCATCATCAAAAGAAATCATAAAAATAAAGAGCAGATAAATTTATGAGGAGAGAAATATGGTTACAAAAAAAAGGGACAGTTGTAAATCAAAATAGAAGCAACATTGTAAACCAAACAATTGGTTTAAGTGAGAAAGAGAAAATTAAAATTAAAACAAGAGGCTAAAATATGGAAAATTATGAGGCTAAAGATTTAATATTTTAGAATGAAGTAATACTTAAGAAAAAAAGCAAAAGTTAGGGAGATTTTTAAAAAAGTGATAAGGTTACAATAAATCTAATACCAAAAAGATAAAGACTTAACAAACATTTTAAAGAAATGAAATTAAGGGTTGACAGAACAGAAGGAAAAAAAAGCAAAAAAAAAGCAAAAAACATTAGAAAGAGACAAGGAAGGTGCATCACACGAAGGTTGCTGAGGGCTGTCCAGCTTCCTTGGGTATATTGTCTTCTACTAAGAACTTCATTGTCTTTGCTTTCTTCTCAGAGATCTGAGGGGCAGAGAATCACAGACTACCATTTCTTTATTTTATTATATAATTTATTCTATACAAGTTGACAGAAATCTTTATTTCTGATATACACCATAATGTTGCCATTTTACTCTTTTTTTTTTTTTGATCACAAGAGAAAACACTTCAGTTTGTCCATTTCAAATCTCTGAAGTTGTAAGGTTGTTTTCATGTACAGATAAAACCCACACCATACTCAGACAGAAAGCTTTTTACAGTGTACTAAGAATAATTTATGTATTTAATGAGCTAGTTTTTGCTCCCTTAACCTTGGGAGCAAGAAGTACCATATTATTATTATTTAAAAACGAGTTTTACTCTGATTTCCAATAATGAGAATCTTTGAGGCTTACAAGGTTCTTGAAACTCAGGTGAAGATTTGGTCCTTAAGCTGTGGTAAATTCCATTGTTGTTTTTTCTCCTTCTGTTACTGGTGAAGGAGGGTCTTGACGATGAGTCCTCCAGGTTCTTGGCATTTTGAACAAAGAATTGGACAAAATGCACTAACAAAGCAATAAAAGAATGAACCAACAAAAGCATAGATTTATTAAAACAAAAGTACACTCTATAGAGTGGGAGCCAGCTTCAGCAAGTGGCTTACCAGCCCTGGTTATAGAATTTTCTGGGGTTAAAATACCCTCTAGAGGTTTCCCTTGGTTCCTTGGTTACATTCTATGTAAATGAAGACCTGGCACGTGGCCAGTCTGATTGGTTGTGGGAGGCAACCAATCAGAGGCTGAAGTGAAATTACAAAGGTACCACCTCTATAGAGTTGGCTCGTGACCAATCTGATTGGTTGCAGGAGGGTACCAATCAGAGGTACTTTCCATTTTTCATCTGTGATGCAGAAAGGTGAGGGGTTGCAAAAGAAGTGGCCTCTGATACTTTTGTTACTTAGGCATGGAGAGGTGGGGTTTTCCATTTGATCCAGTTCTAGGAAGTCAGCTTGAACTGGCTTTAGGTTCCCTGCCTCCAGATCCTATTCTTCTGCTGCACTTCTGCTGCACAACCAATGACAACCTCCTCCTATTGAATGTCACTCAGAGCAGACTTAGCCACAAGAAACTTGCTCTTGCTCTCACGTGCTGTGTTTCAGAGCCAGGCTTGACAGGTGTCCTTTTTGCACTTCCCCTCAGGCCTGCTGAAGACAAAGAGTGGCTGTATATGTCACCATTCAGTATGTCATTACTGAAGAGCTACACTAATTTCCTCAAAAACCCCTTCTCTGAAAGAAAAATTTTAGGTTGATTTTGACCCTATACCTTCTATGATACTTCTTGAATTGCAGTCTAAAATAGCACCTCCATTCTCCAATCCACTTGCAATGATACAAAACTTCACAAGGTAACTGTTTCCTGTCCAGTTCCCTGTGGGCTACAGAGATTCTAGCGAACTTCCATACTCAGCCAAATTGTGAAAAGATTTTATTTAGAAACTCACACTCAAAAAGGAAAGCTTTCCTTTTATCGGCTGGCTTTGTTTGGCAGTGTCTTCTTGTAGCAACTGACTCAGCTCTTACCTAGTCTGACAAAACTCACATGGGGCTTCGCTTCTATTGTCTCTCTTAAACATCCTAGCTCTTTCATTGTTTCGTGTTAGAAAAGATTGAGGGGGGAAAAAAAGGCAATGAGATTTACCCTCTGGGGTTTTGGGAACAATCTAAAACTTTGAAATTTTCATTTTTGTTCTAGAACAATTTTCTGGGTGATAAAATTTTCATTTAATTCAGGTATTTTCTTCTTACACAAAATGTTGCAGTATCTAAAACCCGCCTTCTGGGAAATACTGGTCTGGTTTAGCCCTCTGCTAAAAAAGGTTACTATTGTTTTATTTAGAAATACTTAAATGAATCCTTTCAATTTCCAGAATTCTATTAACATCCAGAGCCTTATACAGGAAGATGAGCCTAAAAATCAGTAATCAGTTGGTAATTTATTTTCCATAAGTCACAAAGTCAATTACATTAAGTTCTTACATTAAAATGTACTTTTCTAAAATAAAAAGTTATTGCTTTTATGTTCACAGGGCATTACTATTTTTGTAAATAACAGAATAAACACTGAGAATCATATTACTTTTTAATAATTGGGATTGGAGTTTTTTTCTGAAAAAAATCACTTAAAAATTCTTCAAATACAAGTTGGAGTAAGAATATGTACTTTATAACTAAACTATAGAAAAATTCCTCAGCTGCCTGGATGTACACTAAACATAGCCATCCTTGGATAGCACTTTTCTGTTACTTTCTTATTCTATTAGCGCTATTTTTGAAGTTTCTGACCTTCACTGCCAGTGAAAGTTCTTTTGATGCCAGTCTTTGATCCATGTGCATTATAATTCAGATGGAAAGTATAGCATAAATCTAGCTTGAGAGTAGCAAAGATATTTAAATATTTGAAAAAGTTTGCTGGTCTTGGCTAAACATTTAAGCTTTCAAAAAATAATTTACTGGAAGTTAAATGTGAAATATAGTAATAGTACACGTTGTAGTTATGCAGGGCTGAATATATTTTATACTTCTTCAATAGGCTATTTTACATATATGGTATACATGAAAACCTGAAATATTTTTTCTTTGCTTTCTATGTTTTGTTATATGCAGAGAATGACTCTTTTACCCCTTGCCTGTGCTCACTATACAACTTTGCCTCTTATTTTAAACAAGCCATGGGGTGACATCATCTCTTAGCACAGACAACAATTTATCCTTTTGATGTAGAGAGGTTCAAAAAGTTAGCCACACTAAATATGGTTTTGGTTTTTCTTATATAACAAATGCCACAACCTATATTGACAGCAGAGTCACATCTCTGTACTGCAGATATAAAATGAGAGAATGGGAACTTGCTGTGCTAAACTGCTGAGATCACCATCATACATTATTAATTAAAATAAATAAGAAATAAAAGAAAAAATGACTTTTGCTGTTGCTATTTGAAAGGTCTGTAGTGCATTATCTAGTCATCAGTTCAATTTCTTTTACCACATCATGCACCATGTTTATACTATGTGGGTGCCAAAATTCTCTCTATGACCTTGTCACTTTAAGTTTTCATAAATTCTCCCCCTCACCCGAGTATCTATCTCATATTCACAAGAAACTCACTTCCCTGAATCTTACATTTACAATCCCAGAGCCTAGGAATAAAAGCCAAGCTGCTGTCAGCAATAGGTTATTTCAAAATAACTAAAAATACTTTGAGCAAATCTGTCACTTGGAAAACTTAAACTGGATCCCACATGTGGTTTGGTGACCTTGGAAGAAACACTTAGGCTATATCTACTAGATTCCAAAACAGAGAGCTGAGGTGATCAATTGAGTAACCGATTTTAGAAGAAGGAGGAGGAGGAAGATAAAGAGAAAAATGAGAAAGAAAAATGGAAGGAAAATCAATTTTCTGAAAATACCAAATATTTTTAAAAGAATTTCTTAGACATAAGACTAAAAGAATTATCACTCAATTTAAAAAACGGGGAAATCAATCTACCATGTACTCTTGATAATTTGAAAATATTTCTGCAAACTCACTACTATTCCTTCCTTTAAAAAAGGAAGCGTAATTTCTCTACTCTTGAATGTGGGCTGGACTTGTGACCCACTTTTAACAGCTAGAATATGCTGGAAATCTTGCTATGTGATTATAAAAGGCATAATAGGTTATAAAAAGGATAGCTTTTGCTTGGCTGTAGTTCTATTGTATCACTTTTGAAGGAGACCAGTTGCCATACTGTGAGGACACTCAACTTCCTTGAAAAGGGTTTATATGGAGAAGAAGCAAGGCCTTACAACAGCCAGTGTCGATTTACCAGTCATATAAGTGAGCCAACTTGGAACTGGATACTTCTTCCTTAGTCAGGTATTCACTTGACTGCAGGCTTAACCAACATCTGGCTGCAACATCACAGGAAATCCAAAGTCAGAACTGCTCATCCAAACTACTCCTGAATTTACAACCCATGGAAACTGAGAAATAACAAATGCGTACGGCTGTTTTTAGATATTAAAGCTTTGGGGTAATAGCAATAGCTACATAGCAATGGATAATTAATATTTAGTCACAATATTAATATTTTATTTACTATCTACTCTTTGAGTTACAAATGAAGAGAAATGTCTATTATTTTATACATCATCTACGACCAACTTGGTTCTTATGTTTCTCCACTTCAGTTGCAAAATTAAAAAATGTTTAACAGAAACAAACATAAAGGTTAGTATTAAAGATGAGTTTTTAGCTATGATGTTGTAAGCACTCTCAAGAACAGCACTTATTTCAGAACTGACACTTTTGATGGATAGAGGATAAAATCTTACAACCAAAGTTTGTCCAGAAATGGTTTATGTTGTTTTTTCATTTTATTTAATGTTATACCACCTTTTCTGTATACTATACATTTTTCCTTTCATTATTCTTTTCTATGGTCTATATTAATAAGAAATCGTTTATAATGCTGACCAGTAAATTTCTCAGTAATGGTTGAAAGATAGGAAAATGCTGTTCTTTTGGAATGGGGGAATATATATATTTTCTATCCTTTTTGTTTGGTATGTATCGGGGAACATGCTCCCGATGGTCACGTAGGTTCTTTTCTATTTTCCCTAAGCATCGGCCGGGTTGAGAAATAAAGGGACAGAGTACAAAAGAGAGAAATTTTAAAGCTGGGCATCCGGGGGAGACATCACATGTCAGTAGGTTCCGTGATGCCCCACAAGCCTCAAAACCAGCAAGTTTTTATTAGTGATTTTCAAAGGGGAGGGAGTGTACAGATAGGGTGTGGGTCACAGAGATCACATGCTTCACAAGGTAATAGAATATCACAAGGCAAATGGAGGCAGGGCGAGATCACAGGACCATAGGACGGGGCGAAATTAAAATTGCTAATGAAGTTTTCGGCATGCATTGTCATTGATAACATCTTATCAGGAGACAGGGTTTGAGAGCAGACAACCGGTCTAACCAAAAATTTATTATGTGGGAATTTCCTCGTCCTAATAAGCCTGGGAGCGCTATGGGAGACTGGGGCTTATTTCATCCCTACAGCTCAACCATAAAAGACGGCCACACCCAAGGAGGCCATTTATAGGCCCACCCTCAGGGACGCATTCTCTTTCTCAGGGATGTTCCTTGCTAAGAAAAATAACACAGCGATATTTCTCCCATTTGCTTTTGAAAGAAGAGAAATATGGCTCTGTTCCGCCCGGCTCACCAGCGGTCAGAGTTTAAGGTTATCTCTCTTGTTCCCTGAACATTGCTGTTATCCTGTTCTTATTTCAAGGTGCCCAGATTTCATATTGTTCAAACACACATGCTGTACAATTTGTGCAGTTAATGCAATTATCACAGGGTCCTGAAGCGACATACATCCTCCTCAGCTTATGAGATGACAGGATTAAGAGTTTAAAGTAAAGAGAGGTATAGGAAATCACAAGGGTATCGATTGGGGAAGCGATAAGTGTCCATGAAATCTTCACAATTTATGTTTAGAGATTGCAGTAAAGACAGGCATAAGAAATTATAAAAGTATTAATTTGGGGAACTAATAAATGTGCATGAAATCTTCACAATCCACATTCTTCTGCCATGGCTTCAGCCGGTCCCTCCGTTCAGGGTCCCTGACTTCCCGCAACAGGTATAAGCATTTATTTTGTTTCATTCTTTCAAATGCATTCTAATATAAAAGCAATGTTTATTTATATTATTTATTTAGAGCTCCAATTTGTAACTACATAAACAAATATAATTTTCAAATACCCGGAAGTACAGTAAGTAGAAAAGGAAGTTAATGTATACAAAATAATTTGATTATTTACATTGTCAGTAGGCTAGCATATTGGAATTTTGGAGGCAGGGCCTTCAAATTTATCTGGTATGACCTTCTCAGTTTATATCAATGAAAAATTAAAGCCCAAATAAGTTGAGCAAACAGTTGGGGGAATAATACTAGAATGCAAGTCTAGTAGAGTGTCCATTCCACTTTATTATGTTGCTTCTTATTTTGAAAATATTTTTATCAGCTTGACAAATTTACATTTGTTATCAGAGTCACTATCTTATTGTCAAAATTGTATACCATTGTTTTCCTTCCCATCTGACTAGACTATGGAACATAAGCTTTTCTCTTTGTTGTACTCTCTCGGCAAAGCCAGTGTGTGTCACATATACATCTAACTTGTCTCCCTTCTACTTCTGCCCAGTAGAAAGCTGGCTGGAGAAAAGCACACCACATCACTTTAAACACGACCACAAATTTAAAGTGAGCTTTTAATGATGCCTAGAATTCACATTGTGGTTTCCTAATCTAGTCACTCTCCCATTTTCCTTGATGACTATTTCAAATTGTCTTTCCTCTCTTCAAATCTTCAACACCTACTCCTTTATGCTCATTCTCAGTCCGTCACCCAACATGCTATTTTTCTGAGAATATTGAAGCACTCAAAAGAGAATTACAGAAAGCCTCAGCAAACACATTTGCCCATCATTACCAGAGCCTGTGAACTGTGTCTGTTGCTGAAGCCTATCTTTACTGTAAGCACTGGCCAATTCTTCCATCTATGTGCCAGTTTCTGTGTGCCCACTCAAGTATATTGCTTAAGAAAATCTCTCTTTGCTGTGTCATTGTTTCTTTTCTCTCTACTGAAATTGTTCTCATAAATCAAATTTTCTATGTATCTCCCACCTTAAAATAATTCTCCTTAGATCTTTCACTTCTCCCTGGTTACCACACCAGATTTTTCCATTACTTAAAAGAAAACTTCTCAAAACAGTTTTCAGCAGCACTCTCTAATTTCCTTGCCTTTATTTTCCTTGAATTCACCATAGTCAGGCTTTCATGCTTACAACTCCATTGAAATCACTCTTGTCAAAGTTACCAATACCTCTGCATTGTGCCTATTCTTAGTCCCATCTTTGGTCTATCAACAGCATTGGACAGAGTTGAAGGGCCTCTTGTCCTGAAAATGCTGTCTTCACTTGGCTTTCAAGATACTCCACTGTCATGGTTTTCCTCCTGAGTTACATGTTGCTCATTCTCAAGCTCTTTCGCTGATATCTCCTCTGTGTGCCTATCTAAAATTAAAGTGTTCCAGGGTTCCGTCTTTTGTTTTTAATTCACACTTGAGCTTTAGGTTTAATAAAATATCAACTTTAAGATAATCAAATCTTGACTAATCTTAAATGAACCGAGAACTCATCCTTGAATTTCCAACTTGCATAATTAACTGCCTATTTGACATTTTCACCTGGACGTCTAGGTCTAATGGACATCTCAATATTAACATATTCAGAAATAAATTCCTTATATTCTTCATTCTAAAAGCTGATTTTTCTTCAGTCTTTCTCATCACTTAGAGACAATTCCATCCTTCCAGTTGCTCATGCCAAAATTCCTTGAACCATCCTCTTTCTCTAATACCATAAATCAGTCTGTCAGTGAATTGTTTTGGCTCTGTCTTCAAAATATATCCAGAATATCATCATTTCTCACCATATCTTCTACCACCCCTGTCCAATCCACTACTATCATTCTCAAACCTCTCCACCAGTCCACCAGCATCTGCCATGAACCCCTTCAGTTTGTTCTTAACACAACTGTCCATAGCTTTTCATAAACATAAATTGGATCAGATCAACTCTCTGCTCGTCATTGTTCAAAGGCTTTCCATCTCATCTCAAGTAAAAGCCAAGTTATGGCCGGGCACGGTGGCTCACGCCTGTAATCCCAGCACTTTGGGAGGCTGAGGCAGGTGGATCACGAGGTCAGGAGATCAAGACCATCCTGGTTAACACGGTGAAACCCTGTCTCTACTAAAAATACAAAAAGTTAGCTGGGCGTGGTGGCAGGTGCCTGTGGTCCCAGCTACTCAGGAGGCTGAGGCAGGAGAATGGCGTGAACCCGGGAGGTGGAGCTTGCAGTGAGCTGAGACTGCGCCACTGCACTCCAGCCTGGGCGACAGAGTGAGACTCCGTCTCAAAAAAAAAAAAAAAAAAAAAAAAAAAAGCCAAGTTATCGGAAACGATCTAGACTCCTGTTAAAACCTCTGGCCTCATCTGCTACAATTCCACCTTGCTCACTTTGTTTCAACCACATTGGCTTCCTTACTCTTCTTTAAACAAATCGGACATGCTCCCACATCAGAGCCTTTGCATTGGATGTTTCCTCTCCTGACACTTGGATTTCCGTTGGTATTCATGTGGCATTTTTTACTTCCACCAGATCTTTGCTTGAATGTCACTTTCTCCATGAAGACTTTTTGTCAACTCTGTTTAAAATTGCACTTCCATGTACTCCCTGCAATCCTTCCCTTCTTCTGTTTTCTTGATAACACCGTCTATTATGCTGTGTGTTTGATGCAGTTTATCTATTGCCTGTACCCACTCACTAAACTAAAAGTCTTGTGAAGATAGAGCTTTTGCTCTTTTCACTACTCTATTTCTAGCACCTAGAATAGTCCCTGATACAGAGTACAAATATTAGTGGGATTTATATTATTAGTGATATTACACAAAGGAATAAATTGAGTAATAAATATGGGCTGAATTAACTTTATAAAATGTTGTATTTCTTTCACATCCATGACGATATGAACAACATGTACTAGAAAGTGTGTTGCTTTTAATTCTTTATTTTATTTAACATCGGGTGGTTCCTAGCACAGGTCCAGAGATGAACAAGAGTGGAAGATCAGGATTCTTCTTATAGTGGATAGATATGGCAAGCCGGCTTGAACACGGTTAAGAGGGGAAACATGAGGACAATTAGGATAGGTAAGGAAGGCCTGTTTTTTTTCTGTGGGTTCAGAGCTAATACAGAGCAAATAAATATAGTACATATGCAAACATCAAGGCATGGAAGACAATTTTATGAGCTCCACATATGTCCAGTAATTCAGACCAACAAAAATGGACAGAGTCTTATAGGCAGATAAAAATACACAAGCAGGAGCCAGCTTACACCTTTTAAACTAGGTGCTGAGGAGTAGCAATTATTAATATGGACTCTTACTCTCTTACTCTTTACTGATTTCAAAGATGTTTTTGCATGAATTCACTTATTTGATCATAACACTTGGAACAAGGAGAAGACTAATTTCAGTTTTACTGAAATGATGTTTAGAAGTTATGTGCCATGCTCCATGTCACATGTCTTGAAATGAGTAGAGCTAGTGTATTTGCCAGTCTCTTAGTCCAAGCATTTCCCTTTGCAACATTCAGACATTAATCCGGGAACCCTGATAGGCTTGAATGTACACAGAGAGATGGCCTTCATCTATTTTGCATGAAGTTGTTGTATGGCCTTTGGGCTGGGGCCTTCTGTTCCAAGATGCCATGGGCTATTTCATGTGGACAAATCCCTTCAGTGAAGCAGGGCTCCATAATTATTCAACAAGGGGTGCTGCTGCTATATTAGTCACCTAATATGCATAACAATTTATCCCAAAGCTTAGTGGCTTAAAACAATAATAAACATTTATTATCCTTCAGCTTCTGTGGATTATGGATGTGTGAGTAGAATAATTATTCGATTCTGGCTTAGGGTCTGTCATGAGGTTATAGTTAAGATATCTGCAATCACCTGGAAGCTTGATTGGGACTAGAGAATCTACTTTTAAGGTTGCTCACTTGTGTATCTGGAGTGTTGATGTTGGCTCTTGGCAAAAGGCTTCATTTCCTTGACATAACACTTTGCCCTAAGGCTTCTTGACTATCCTTATGTAATAACAGCTGGCTTCCCTGTGATAAGTGATCCAAGATAGCAAAGTGGAGGTCTCAATGTCTTTCATGAACTAGCCGAAGACATCACATGTCATCATTTCTGCAGTATTCTGTTGATCATACAAGACAGCTCTATTTGATATGAGAAGACACAACACAAGGGTATGAATACCAGGAGGTGAGCATCATCGGGGTCATTTTGAAGGCTGACTGCCACAGCTGCCCACAAGAGAACTTGTTCCCACATTTCTATCAAGAGCATTATATTTATGAGAGGATGGGTATGAATGATGAGACATAGATAAATGAACTTTTCTAATGTTATAATATTAGTTACTTCAACTCAGAAATGTAGTTTCCAATTCATACTTCCTTGCCTGCATTCAAAATACACCTCAGCATTCACTTCTTCAGGAAGCTTTGCCACATCAATTAGTGTACAAGCCAAATAGTGAGAAGACGGAATCTCTCTACTCACATAATAATAAAACATCTATTACTGGCACTCTAAGAGTAGTAATGGTTGCATAATCCTCATTAATTTAACATTAAATATCCAGCAAGCATTATGTCATCATATAGGTCCTGTTGATACAGCACTATCAGTTCAACTATTTTCTAATCAATTTAAATGTACCTTTTAGTGGAGATGGTGGTGAAACCCAAGTAATCTGTAGATTTACAATGTAATTTTTAGATTGGAAGTAAAAATAAACACGATCCAATTGAATGGGATTGATTGCACTGAGAATTTAATCACTCTTAGGGAGTTAGTATTGTTCTTTATTTGTTAACAGATGAGAACATGTTATCTACATTAGCAAAACAATTTGCTCCAAATCAAACAATAAAAATACACAGTAATTATAATTTTAAAGTGTCACATAAAATTTAAAATAATCTCATCCAATAGTTAACCCAATAACCCCTTTTTCAACATGGCTAACAGGTGAGCATCTTGACCAGCAGTCAGCTTACTTTTTCTGTGAACGACTAGATAGTGAATATTTTAGATTTTCAGATTACAAGGTCTTCTGCAAACTACTAAAATTTGTACTTGTTGTGTGAAAATCGTCAAGTAATTCATAAGCTAATGAACATGGCTGTGTCACATAGAACTCTACTTACAAAAACAGGGAGGAAGCTGGATTTGACCCATGGGCCATTGTTTGTCAACCTCCAGTCTACATCATGGATCATACACTGACAACCCATACTTTATATATGGTCAGGGTATTAGTTTTGTTTAGTGTTTATTGATTCCACGTTCTTTTAGAATGAAGCACATTAAGCAAAAACATTCTTGGAAATACGTCATCTTACTTCCTGTTTTTTCAAAATGCAATCAGCTTTTACCCAAGTGTGTTTATTGTACACTTCCAAATGCACTTGGGTGCAATTGAGATTTGACTTCAATACCTGTGTTGGGGATTGCAGTAGCTTTTCAGGTAACCCATGAACTGATGAACCACATTTAAATGTATTAATCACCACATCTCTGTGTTCCCTTAGCACACTATTTACATTACTTTATCACACTTTATTGCTTTTAATTTTGTAGCTGTTGGCCTCTTCTATTCTGTCTCATTTAAAACACCTTGAGAACTGTTATCATGTCCTATGTATTTTTGTACCCTAGCATCTAGCGCAGTGTTGCAACATAGAACATATGCTTAAGAAATGTTTTTTGTTTTCCTGGATTAAATGAGAAGATTCCTTATCTTTCCCTCTTAAACTTCCTTCCATGGGCCTGTCCTGCCGTGGGGAGACTGATTCTGATATCACTTCCATATCAAAGTCACATGAATTTTTACAGAAAGGTGTCATGCCACTAAATTCATCTTTTCCCTCAGGCTTAATAAATTCAGTTCTTTCAATGATTCTCACCTGACATGGTCCTTAGATTTGTAAATTAAAAATAAAATCCTAATCCATCCAACTAACTGAACAGAACCCCTCTTGGTCAAGGGGACTGACCCCCAGAAAAGCCTGAAAATCTGAGTTCTTGTCCTAGATGGGAAGGGAGTTCAGGTATGCCTCATTATACCCCTTTCCTTTTGGAGTTTAGGCACAACTGATCAGCACTGATGTTAAAATAGACGTTAGAAAACTAACAAAACAGACTCTTTGTGGCAATAAGATATCAAATTATAAACAAGACATAAGGCTATGCCAGGCAAGTGTTAAGTTATGCCAGCAGGCCATCCATCTTGCTTCATAGCATCCATATCTTAACTTAAAACATTCCTTTCCTCTGACTCCAACTTTTAGACAGAGCCTTACTCCTTTAACCAATTACCAATTAAAGAATCTCTGAATCCACTTATTACCTGTGAACCCCTGCTTCAAGATACCTCACCTTTTTGGGCCAAACCAATGTCTACCTTCCATACATTGATTTATATCTTTGCCTGTAACTCTTGGCTTCCTAAAATGTATGAAACCAAACTAATTCAACTGCCTCAGGCACACTTACTTGGGACCTCTTGAGACTGTTTCCCGGGGCTATGGTCACTCATACTGGCTATTTAGAATAAATCTCTTTAAAATTCTTTACAGAGATTGTTTTTTTTTTCTGTTAACAGACTGCTTGTTACCTTCAGCATCCATCACTAGATGTGCTCCCAGTTGTTGACATCCCTCTTAAGATGCAATGCCCACAGTACCACCATATTGTTTAGTAAATATTTATTTAGCACTTACTGAATGTCACTGCACTGGGCTAGTCAGCCCTGTGCTTAACAGCACAAGTACAGGTGGCACTTTTTCTTTTCTTTTCCCTTAAAAGTGTTTACAGATCATTTTAAATATTCTGAAATTTAGGTAGGAATGGCTGTTAAGCCTTTGATCTACCAGGACTGTCTCTGCACAATTCTCACCTTTTGACCTCTCCATTGATCTTCATAGAGCTTCAAATATAATGGTAGGGACTCTTTAGAATCCTGGGATATCATGTTTCTGGACTACAGATAAAACTTCTTAAACCAGTCAGTGCCCTCTTTCAGAGTCCTCATCTATTTTTGACTAAGTTCAGCCTGGCAAGTGAAGAGTTTGTCAGATGCTACTGGGACTCTTTTGGAATACTAATGAAGTAAGACTCCTTCATCTGTAACACATATAACTGACAGAAGATTACTATTCAGAATATGTAAAAAAAAAAAAAAAGTTTCTAGAGATCCATGGAAAAGAACTAACCAGCAGATTGATGGGCAAAGATAAGACTACAAATACACAGAAGAGGAAATTTGCACAACCAATAAACCTCCTTAGTAATCAGGGAAGCCCTGTAATAATTATGTGGACATATGTAGCTACTTGTGATAAAATTTCATGTTTATCTTATCATTCCCTGGGTATTCACATATAAGAATCTGATGCCAAAATTGTGTTCCTGACACTGTTTTCAGTTATACTGGTTACTCTAATTGTTATTTTTTAAAATTCTTTTTTCTATGTATTTCTTTTTCTGAGATTTTTAAGCTCCAGCCTTCAAATTTCATTTAAATCTCTTCTTTAATCCAATAGATAGATAAATAGATACAGAAACTTTGTCATTTCTTTATTTTTAATTTCCCTCCCAAACTCCCAATTTGCTGTAACCAAGAGTTTGAAACCATCAACGGTACCCACATGACTTCCAATTTCTTATCACAAAAAGATGTAAGATATGTTTCAGTTCTCTTCTAGAAACATTCTAGCCTTCAGCATTGTAGAAACTCAATAAATATTTGCTAGATTGAATTGAAATGCAGAATTTGCATTTTTGTCTTTACATGAAATCATCAAAGCAGCCAGGAGTGAGTGGGGTTGATAAAGAACACCTTCCTTATAGCCATGCTACACTACGCATCTTAAGTAACACTCATCAATGGGTAGTTTACAAGCCAATTGGTATGAGAATTGGTATGAATATTCTTAATCTCTACCATCACGCGGTGTCTTCTTTTTTTATGACTTTTTTTTCTTCCCAAGGCCTAGTGCAAGTTAAAATTAATGGATCATGAAATCAAGTCACAATCAACATTAAAAAAAATCAAGCGATATCTTAGTCTGGGTTTCTCCCAAAAGGAGTTATTGAGACTAGAGTATCTGTTCAAATCGTTTATATGGAATTTGATCCTAAGGAATCGCAGTTGGGGACTGAGAGTAGTGAAGATGGCAAGAAGGAAGAGACAATCCACAGGTGTGTTATTCTGTCATTATGTGCATGAAACCCCACTGCCGTAACTGAAAAATTGTCATTCATGTGCTTCAGACGAAGGGAAGAGAAGAATATTTTTTTCACTGACTGCAGTCCCCTAACAATCAAGGATTATTCCAAAATGTATTATTTATCTCACACTTTTAGTTTTATGCATCTATCAGAATGGTTGATGGCATTCTTATCTAGTCCTGAGCAGGAGTGGTTAAGAAGCCTCAGGGCAGAAAGCAAGAAATACGTAATGCAGCTGGGGCACATGTACCATCTAGATGTGTAACGGCAACAGCAAATATCTGGAGCACAAAAGTTGTCCCAACACAGGTGAAACAGAAGAGAATAGGATGGGATGAGATGAGATAACATGGAAATTGTAGTTTTCATAATCTTCATGTGTCATGGGAGGGATCTCGTGGGAGGTGGTTGGATCAGGCGGCCATTCCCACATTCTGTTCTCTTGATAGTGAGTGAGTTCTCATGAGATGTGGTGATTTTATAAGGGGCTGTTCCCCACTTTGCCCTGCACTTCACTCTCCTGTTGCCATGTGAGGAAGGACATGTTTGCTTCCCCTTACATCATGACTTTAAGTTTCTTGAGGTCTCCCTAGCAATGTGGAACTGTGAGTCAATTAAACCTCTTTCCTTTACAAATTACCCGGTAGCAGGTATTTCTTCATAGCATCATGAAAATGGACTAAGACAGTGAGATGGATAGGTTGGAAAATACTAGAATATGTCCCACATAATGATAAGTGCTATTTCATGAAAATTGTATTTTAGCTCTTTCTCTTCTCGTGTGTGTATGTGTGCTTGTGATGGTGTGTGGGCATATGTGTATATGTTACTGGATGATGAAGTTGGACATATTTCTTGCTCTATTCTGCGTGTAAAAGTTTGAAAGGCACTTGTGCCATGCTCTTCAACTCTTGCACATAATGACTCTACCTTAATTTTTGTCTCTATAATCCAGATTGGCTTTTTTTTTTTTAGTTTCTCTGTGATAATTTTATCTTGAACCCTCTCAAATAAACAGAATAATGAAAAGCAGTTCCTCAACATTGTTCATCTTTCTTTTACAATTTATATCTTTGTAGTTTGACTATTTTGAACCAAGTACAAATAGCATTTGGGCTGGAGTGTGGTTTACCCAGAAAGTTAGGCAAAAGCTCTACATTATACTTTGTTCACATAACTCAGAATACACCTTCGAGAAAATCAAACAAAAAATGTGGGCAATGAATAGAATCAAAAAAGAAGGAAGCTGCTGGAGTTTGAATGCCATTATTATAAACTAAATCCCATTTTAATCACTTGCTTGATGCCCAAGAAGAAAAACATACAAAATAATATTCAAAGGCCTGCAGATAAGGTACAACCTCCTTTTCACAACTTCTGAGTTTTGATTATTTGATGATCTTTTCTGATTTCCTTCTTTATACAAGTGTTTTTTAGCTACCGTTGGGATATTTTCCAAACAGTGGTAAAACGTTAGAGCCTGAAGGAAAAACAATGAGTTGGATCTTTCACCTTCTATGGCATTCATGTTGAAAGAGTACATTAGGGCATATGAATTGACAGCTTTAGATAAATTATTCAAAGCCCTCTATATATTTTGGTTGATCAGGGGCAAAGCCTTTTTCTCCAAGATGTTCCACCTGACTTTCTTCAGAGAAATGTTGCAGAGGTTAGCATGGCCTGGAAGGTGTGAGTAGCATAGCATGGAAGGTTTTATTTCATGTTTAACTTATTTGGTAGTATTAGTAATGTAAACACTTTCAGATAGACTAAGGAAAGATTGTGATTTTAACATTTTTCAATGTTATACATTGTTAAAATAAAAATGTATATACATTTCAAGGATCAATCCACCTTTGTTTGGCTTAGAACATTTGCTTGGCTTTGAAAATATTATATTAGTGATATATAGGTTTATAAGCATTTGAAATATAATTGTAAGCAACAGAAGTCAAATAATAAATTGTTGATTTTTCAGCTTTGGATTTGGACACTCTGTCATCACTGTGACACTTTCTTATTTAATACTTGGGCATTTCTAGCTTTTAAATGAGATAATACTTTCTTCCTTTCCATTTTTTATTAACTTTAGAAGCTTGAATCCTGATAAAGATTTGCAGGCTAATCAGTAGCATTTTAGCTTTTATGTATGGTTTTTTGAACTCAGATATCATTAAATGAACTCACCTGGGAAAGGGACCAGAAGAAGTTTGGATAATGATGAAAATGATCTCTCCTAGAAAAAAATCATTTGAATATAGATAGATGGATACTTAGACTGATAGACTGAGCGAGAGGGAAAGAGAGAATTGAGGTGTTATCTGACGGCAATTACAAGAATCTCAAATTATCAATTTTTGATGGCCTTCTGGTATTGCAGGCTTACAAGAAAAGTTACAATATAGGATGGTGCCAATAACCCCAAATCCCTGTTTACTCTTTCATCATACCAAAATAGGCTGGACCTTGTGTGAGTCAAGATTGCTTTTGCTTCTTTAACTTAAGGCTGAGACTTAAGTCCAGCCAAATAGTATACCTTGCTCTTTTTCCTGGTTTTAGACCTGAAGATTTACTACCCTCATATGTTTAGGAAGCATAGGAAGTGTAACTCACAGAAAAAGAATGCCTATCTCCATAAAAGTGTTCTCCATGGTCTCAAACCTCAGCTGGACCTGCTAGTCTTTTCGAAGGAGGAGAAGCAGGTCTATGCTTGTCTCTCTACGTTCTCCATTTGGGAGGGAACATACAGAAGACTGAAAATGCTGTCCAAATTCATTAATATAATATGCAATTTTTTTTGGCTTTTCTTCTGTGCCAGAGTACATGTAAGCTCTTTATATATAGCATCTTATTTTATTTCATAGAATGTAAGAACTATTACTTATGCCATGGTGTAGATTAAAAACTGGGAGTAATTAAGAGTTTAGTAGAAGGCCAATGTCAAAAAGCTAGTGGAGGAGCCGCGGTTCAATGGGGAATTTTGGGACAGTGTCACAAAAATGAAATGCTTTATTCACGTCACTCTTCCCACCTAAAGCCTTGCTCTCTAGCCATATGGCTCCATCATGCACACCAAAGTCCTCCTATTTAGGGTATTGCAGGGACAGTCAGAGAATTTGGTCCGCAGAGAAGGTGTTTAAATGTTACTATTTCTTTTTAATTTTTTTGCCTCTATTATTACATTCTTTCCTATTACAGACTTCCATAGACTTCCAAGGAGGGAAAGTCATAGGTTTCTTGAGAATGGAATCTGTCGAATTATATGCATTTACAGAGGTGGTTCTACAAACATTTAGCTTCTGTTTAATACCAGTGTCAAACATCCATGTGTGCTCGCAGAATCGTGCATAGCTAATCACCTAAAATTATCTGTTCAGAGCCTGTGCCATTGAAAGTTAGTGTCCTAAGGGATGACCTTACTTAGGATGCAGTTTAGAGAGGAAGAGATATTTTTTACCAACTCCATTTTTAACATTTATTTTACTCTCCTGATGAACTTGCTTTTCAAATATTCTCTTAAGGACAGGAGAAATTAATAGTAATGAGCTCATTTAGAAAGAAATGGGCTCGTGATCATTTTGGCTTTGTTCACTTTGCGGTAATGGCTCCTGCTCATTTTATTTTCAGGAATTTTGCTTAGGCAAGGTGCTGAGTGCAGCAAGGTGCTTTTCACTAAAATAAACTTATTGAATTTTGGTGAGCCTCTGGGACAAAAAAGGAAAGACAATTGCCTATAAAATGTGGAATTGTTATCTTTTGGCGAAGAAGAACAGTAGGTGTATGCAGCTTCTAAGTGATAAACATGTACGTTTCTAACTTCATTTGTACACCTGCCAAATCTCCTCAGCAGCTGTCTTTATTACAGCCATCTGAGCACTAAGAGAACAAGTCCAAAATTTCCTAAACAACATGCAACATAACTAAACTTTCAAAAGGTTTTTATATCATAAGTTGGAAAGTTTCTGACAGCATGCATAGTAAATTTCAGAGTGCAAACTTTGTGGAGATTTTTTTTGTTTGTTTTACATAAACACTATGGTTTCAGAAGGGAGCACATTTAATAAATGAGAAGGAAAACAACAGAGTCACCTTCATGAACCAAAGTATCTGTACCGCTTAGAGAGATGTTGGCTAGTAAGACTGTCTTAACTTAATATTCTTACGGAGATGATCATATCCTGTCACAGGATATTGTTTTCAATGCACGCAGTTTTAAATACCTGATTCCCTATTTTCTTGTTTGAAAAGCTTGGAGGAAATATTTTCTTTGTTTCTGGTGGAGATTCTTCAAGGCGATGATCTTAAGCTGAAGTCTGACCAACTCAGGAATTTGCTTCTCCAATGTAAGCATTATAAGGTAGAATTTGGAAGTATCCTTATTTGTCACCCTTTATTTTTCATTGGTGTTGGATGACATAGAAGGATGGAACTGTATATGAGTTAAACAAAATTTGTTTTTGTACCAGAAGAGTAGGTAAAACAGAACATACATATTTTTGAATTTTTAAAGTTGCACGTCTGTCAGATTCTGAGGTCTCCTGATAGACTAGATAATTGATGGACTTTCAAAGCTGTCACAGTTAGGTTTGAATTCAGCATCTCATATGGCTAGGGAGTTTTTAGTCAAGTCAATTTCTTGGAACTGAATGTCCATGTTGAGACAATGATGGATTTTAATACTTACCTTATATGACTATCGTGAAAATCAAATTGAGTGATGTATGAAATACCTAGGCGTGTGCCTTATTGTAGGTGCTTGAGACATCCTATGTTAATCTCTTTCCATTTAATAACAAGAGCTATTATGTTAAACCAGGGGGACGAGGTAGCTAAAAAGTTAATGAATATAAATAAGAAAAGATGTTTTATATAAAATATAGTAATTGAATCAGATGGTATTAGGAGAAAATAATTAAGTAAAGCCAAACACTTAGTAATTGAAAACTAGTTTATTGAACTCTTATTATGTGCCTGATACTGTTTTAAGTTCTTTACATACATCATCACAGCCAGTCCTCACAAAAGCCCTGTGACAGTGATTACTCACATTTTAAAAATGAGCAAACAAGCCTGGAGAGATTTAGCGCTATGCTCTTCTTTTTGGTTAATGCTAAATATTGCTCTCATTACATATATAAGATAAAGAAAAAGCACAGGCCACCCATGTACGTAAATAGGTAGGCAAGTTCTGGCTCATTTTCTTAAAACTCTTATTTTCTAATTTGACCTAAGACAGAAGAGGAACGTAAGAATTTTCCATATTTTGGTTTCAAGTAAGACATTTAAATTACTGGCAGGAAGTTAGACACTGTTTTGAAGTACTGTTTGTTTTTAATAATGACACTATAATAATGATACCTTAAACTTGCCTGTGGTATATATTTTTGAGAGTTTTAGAATTTCACTAACCTTTCACAAGGATCCTGGGGTTTTCATTCCAAACCTACTGCAATCTAACTTTGTAACTTTGAGAAAGTAAAACTTTTTGGACCTGTCTTTTCTCAATCATGAAAATGAGAGTATGGGCTAGATTTTCTGTTAAGTCTTTTCTCATTCTAATGATTGTTTCAAGGTCACATAAAAAAACGAACAAAAAACATTTGGAGTGACTGCTTTTCAGTGTAAGGACGTCACCACAGTAAAGTAGCAAAATGTTTCCTTCTTCGTACTGGGAAGAATCAGCTGTCTCGTTTTCACAACGTGGTGAAGTGAATATTTGAAATTATTCACGAGACATTCTCATAAGAAATATTCAATTAGATTTGTAATTTTATTCTTTCAAGGGTTGCAGTTTGGTTATGTATATGTTGACTCAAATTACATCTAAATTTAAATTATCTTACATTGTAAATGCCATCGTTGAATAACAGATATCAATAAAACCCTTCCAAATCTATCCATGTTAATTGCTTTCATATTCTGATCTTTTGGTTATATTAACTGTATATTTTCCTATGTGAATGGCATATAAAATTATAGTGCCACTAGTAATAAAACATATAAAAAGTTTTCTATAATCAATTAACATTGCATATTAAATTTACTTTTCTACCATTTTCCAGAAGAATTCTTAAAGTTGGCATTATAAAAGACTTTTATTTAAAATTAGGGGCAAGTGGAGTGGTTTCAGATTCTGGTTATATGAGGGAAACATTAGCAAATAAAATAAACGTGATTTGGGGCTTTCTAGCACTTAGAGGCATGGTTCACTTTGAACTCTAAATTATTTATGGCACAGAAGGAGACACTTGGTAAATAACAGGAAAAGCACAGAAATCAAATGCAGATTGTGGTATTTGCTAACTTTAACACTTAAGTTACCAAAACCCAAGTCTGGTGATAATTTATTCTCCCTGAATTACTTACCAAAGAATAGCTTTACTTCTGAATGAAAAAATAAATTAGACCATTAGCAAATGACTAAGAAAACATAATTTGGAAAAAGAAAATAATAATTTTTATTTGATGTTAAAGCGAATTTTTATAAAGCTGCAATGAATCTGAAAATATTTTTTCTTAGAACTGATGAGTATTTTATAAATAGCTAGTCTTATTTCGGTATAAATTAATGACAACATCTATCTATGAAATGTAATACGTCACTGCTAGGGTATTAAATAAGCAAAGATAGGAAAGTTGAAAGCTAGGTGTATGTATAAATTGTTACATATGTATAAGTAAATAAATATATATGTATGCATATATATCAAAGGTTTGAGAGAGCTACTGACTCTTAAAAAACGAAATCAGAAAAACACTGTGCAAAATACCATGAATTAAAGTCTACCTATTCTAAACCAAATTAGAGTTACAAAAATGTTGAACTCATGAATTCTCTTTCATTTAATGCATTTCAGTCTCCTCTGTGATATGCAAATAACTATCCTGTACTTTTAAAGCGTTTTCTTTTAGAACTTCTCAAGAGTTTCTTTATTCTTCATTTGAATTGGTTTTACTAGTGAATTTCAGTTCAGACACCATGGGCTTGTATCCCAAGGATCTGGCTGGCCTCCTTTTTTACAGAAGGAAATGGTCATAGACGATGCTTCTTTCTATTGAATTCAGTAGTAAAATCTTTCATTGCCATCTGCTTCTGATGACATCTGAATTTTTTGTTATGAACAGATTTGCTTTTTATAATGGCTGAAATCAGAGTACTATTTTTTTCCCCCTGGAATTTCCTTTTAAGTTTCACTCTGCATACCTTTTTAAAAAATTCAGTATTCATTATTTATACTTCTCAAGTTCATGGCAAACTCCCTTGAAATATAAACACTGCATCATTCATTTCTGTTTCCTAGTGGCACAGTTCAAATGCAATAATAACGATTAGTACAAGAGCAGCTTTTACTTTTTTTCTCATTTATCGCTGCATATTTCTTCTGTGCCTTCTTTTCCTTCTCTTTTTATTTTCATTTTTTCAGGATTTTGGAATTATATCTGGCTGACTGCAAATCCAGTGAGCTTTCTGCTAGTCTAGGTTGTTTCTTAAAGGAAAGATTATGTAAAAGCTAAACCCCTACATATCAAAGACCTGGTAATAAATATTCCGCACTAATGTGGGTAACATGATCAATTGCTTGATCACTGAATCAGTAATATCAGTTTCAGTGGGAAATATTAATCAATTTTGATAGAATGCAATAATCTACAGTTGGCACTGGCAAGGGGATTCTGAAAGAGGGGAAGCAACACTGAAGGAGGGTAAGCTTTGCTAAACTAACAGTTTTTACCTAGGCCAGATGAGGGTACACACACTGGTATAAAAAGGGTGCTCGAGCAGGCGGAATTTAGTTACTTACATCCCCCAGGAGAAGCCGCAGGTAAGTAGACATCTAAATTATGGATTGTGAAGGAGAGGAGCTGAGGAAGTTGAGAGACCTATAAAAGGATATAATAAAACTTCCTGTGAATCCATCACGACTATGAGTTCTTGAGGTTCTTGCTTTTCTTCACTGGTTACAGGAAATGAGAAGGAAATAATGAGATGATTGTGAGACATTGGACAGAAATCTCACCCCTTTGCTCCTCCCTGAAATTTAAAGATAAGGAAGCAAGAGTGAAACAGGATATTTCCCAAAAGGCCTACTAGTAGGAAAAAGAAACAATCTCCTAAAACAAAATATTGAAGAAAAGTAGAATTTAAGCTGATGTTTTTGTTCGTGACAAGTCTAGTGGTAATGAAGGAGAGCTGGTATGTGTGCAATGTTTACGTGAAGGAGAAAGCCAAATTCCACAGAGCAAACATTGCATGGTGTCATATTTGCGGGTAATAATGGTCAGGCAGGAGTAAGGGAGAGAAATGCAGCTTCAGAGCTTCCACTTGGGGTGTTGTGGCTCCTGCAGGACTGTCAAGCACTTACACCAGCACAGACATCAGCACAAGCAGATTGTCAAGCTTGCAAGACAATCTTCAACCCTGTCACCTAGTGGGTGCAACAACACAATTGTATTTCACAACCCATCTTGGCCTCACTCTGTGTCGTTCTAACTTCCCTCACATATTACAGGGTCCTGGTGATTCCCCCACCAAAAGGAGATATTGATTGGTTTCTGTGCTGATAGGAAATGTGATAAAGTGAGCCATCAATGGTAACAAAAAAATATGTGATTATATTTAAATTCTGGGTTGGTGGAGAAGGTCAAAGACTTAAACATATACCCATTTTCTTCTCTATCTGTCTCCAGCTTACATAAGTGACCAGAAAAAAGACCCTGTAAATCCACTGAAAACACACTAACAAGTGGCCCAGACACCACTGCAGAACAGAAGTAGATGGGGAGTGGCTGAGCAAGCACAGGCAGTGGTGTAAGAGGGAAGCGCACTTCCTGGCCATTTCCAGGCAAAACCAAAGGCTGAAGATGAGCCTTGGAGGTGGCTTTTGACTCTAGTTTAAAATCCATATTAAGTTGGTAAAGAAAAGCTAAAAGTGAGTTAGCATATTACAAAATATACATAAGGTATTTACTCTTTTAAGTGTTGAACTAAGCATCTCTATTTTATTGGTAAAACGGCTTCAAATCAGCTTTTAATAAATACATTTTTTGTTACCATAAAGTAAGAAAAGTATGCCCTTCTCTATCTAAAATCAAGTGATATTATAATACTAATCTTACTTTTTCAGATGATTGTGGCTAGACAACACTTTTGTTACCTGGCCATGGTGTTCCTAAACCAAAAAATCTTGAAAGAATCAGTAGCCTAACTTTTAAATTAACAAATAATATCTTAATAGTTAATATATGTGTGTGCATGATTAAGTTTTCTTTTTTCTTTCCTCTTAACAAAATATATCTTAGTATCACTTGTCCTTTGTTTTTGTTTGTTTGTTTCTTTGTTTTTGTTTTTTTGAGACGCAGTCTTGCTCTGTCACCAGGCTGGAGTGCAGCAGTGCGATCTCGGCTCGCTACAACCTCCGCCTCCTGGGTTCAAGCGATTCCCCTGCCTCAGCCTCCTGAGTAGCTGGGACTACAGGCGCGTGCCACCACGCCTGGCTAATTTTTTGTATTTTAGTAGAGACAGGGTTTCATCGTTTTGGCCAGGATAGTCTCAATCTTCTGACCTCACGATCCGCCTGCCTCTGCATCGCAATGTGCTGGGACTACAGGCATGAGGCATGGCGCCTGGCCTAGTATCACTACTAGGTTCTTTTCCCCAGCCGACTTCTAAAACATTAGTTCTTTATTATTATTATTATTATTAATCACAATCATCAGTATGGCTTGTTAAAAGCAAGTGCTGGGCCCTATCTGCAAATATGATCTGATGTGTAGGTTGGCCATGGGCCCTAAGAATATGCATTTCTTGCAAATTCCCAGGTGATGCTAATGCTGCTAGTATGGGGCCCATGTTTTGAGAACCTCTGTTCTAAATAAAATTAAGGTGACTAATGGAAATTACTCTTATTGGCCACTATAATAGCTAATACACCTGAAGAAGTAATAAGTAACCATCTTAGTTTCTCCTCAGGATAAATAACTCAATCATATTTAATCTTCCAGTTAATATCACTTTAATCAATTCTACTGCTCTTCCTTAAATTCTCTGGATAAAAGAAATTACCCTGAAAATATAAAAGTTAAAATTGGTCACCATATGTTAATAAGGGCCTAATAGTGAATTAATTGGAAGCAGCATTCCTCGGCTCTTGCAAATAACCCAATAACTTAAAAATATCCAAGTATCATATTAACTTTTTAGGTTAAAGTATAATATTGCTCATGAAAGACCCCACTAGGCTACTTAGCTAATCCAGCACAAAATGTATTCTTCAGATTTCCTGTTTTCTAAGTATGTATAGAGAGAGGTAGTCTATTTTTCTTTTAATGTTTTGTTTTTTTTTCCCTCCAACTTTTATTTTAAGCTCCGGGGTCATGTGCGGGATGGGGAGGTTTGTGACACAGGTAAACATGTGCCATGGTGGGCTGCTGCACAGATCAACCCATCACCTAGGTTCCAACCCATCACCCAGCATCCATTAGCTTCTTTGCCTGATACTCTGTCTTCCCCTGCTCACCCCCTGACAGACCATAGTGTGTGCTGTTCCCCATCATGTATCTGTGTGTTCTCGCAAGATTACGTTTTCTTCTGGTGTTACTGCTATTTTTCAGTTATTTCAATTATAGCTTCCAATTAACTAAAATGATTTGGGGTTTTGCATTTTACCTAAGACATACATTAAAATTATCTTAAAAAATTGCCAACTACTGTCAACGCCACTCCTCAATTATCCTCATTATCATCAGACATTGTTTATTCAGGGGAAGCAAAGTAATTCTAATATTTGCCTAATAAAACATAATTATGTAAATTGCCTCTAACATTATTCATACTGTTATCTAAAACCAAATATTTTGGAAATAACCATTCTCTCACTCAGATTTGACTATACTTCTTTTGTTTAAAAAGTCTCGGTTTTTGTTTTTTTCTTTTTCTTTGCCAATTTGAGCTATTTTTGGAGATAGGAGTAGTTCTGGAGTAAATGGGTACTGTATTTCTAGCTTTACCGTTAGTTAACTCTAAGAATGTGGCCAAAGACTTAAGTTGATACAGGCATAATTTTAAAAAGTATGTAGCAATGAGTTCTTCCAGCTCTAAATATTTTTTGATTGTAAACTGTGCAAATTAGAATAATGATAGAAATTAAACATATAATAGAAAAATAAGTAATACTTTTGTTCAGATTAAGATACCAGAGAGTGAGCATGCTATTCAGTATTCGAAATACACATCCTTCAAGATTTAGAAAAATAATAATTTAAAAAATTAAAATGAAGTTATATACTTTAAAATGTTAATATATTTAAAATATTTTCAAATTTGAAAAATAAAATTCCAACATAATTCTAAAGTAAAACAAATTCCCAGGAATTTCACTATAGCTACAAAATTAGATGCTATTATGCTTTGCAAAAAATATGTTAACTAGAAGCCAGTAGAAGACTGAGGTCTAGAAAGAAGTATAGATTTGATGTTATTGTTTTCTATTTTTAAATTTTATTTTCATTTCTCTTAAGTTGACAGGAGTTTTAAATTTAAGAGCATTGATAAACTAGGAGAATAACTAACACTCAGAATAAGATAAAAATAACTGTTCTTAAATTTATACATTTTATTGTTCTAAAATGTTAATAGTATGTATTTGGCAGCAAAAATAAGTAATTTGAAATCAATGGATTATTTAGAAAGCTTCATTTATGCATTTATTAAGCAACAAACCATTTTGATCAAAGGGTCACCACTGACCTTTTAGTTGCATGAACAAAAGGGAACATCTCGGCCGGGCGCGGTGGCTCACGCCTGTAATCCCAGCACTCTGGGAGGCCGAGGTGGGCGGATCACGAGGTCAGAAGATCGAGACCACGGTGAAACCCCATCTCTACTAAAAATACAAAAAAATTAGCCGGGCGCAGTGGCGGGCGCCTGTAGTCCCAGCTACTCGGGAGGCTGAGGCAGGAGAATAGTGTGAACCCGGGAGGCGGAGCTTGCAGTGAGCCGAGATCGCGCCACTGCACTCCAGCCTGGGCGACAGAGCGAGACTCCGTCTCAAAAAAAAAAAAAAAAAAAAAGGGAACATCTCTTTTAGCCAATGTATTTTCTTATTCTATAAAAAGACAAAAGATATAAAGTAACAACCAAATGAACATTTATCAATAATACTTTTAAATTCCATTCATTAATATAAATTTTAATGCCTTATAATTAAAATATGTTACACATGACTGCATTCTCTTCCATTTCTCAATTAAGTTTACTTTGCCAAATTGTGTGTGGTGGCCTGTGCATGTGTGTGAAGAAATGAGTGTTAGACAAAACTTGTCTTGCTCTAAAAAAGCCTCTAAAAGGTAGACACCACAGATTGAGAACAAGAGAAAAAAACCATATCTATGATATAACAACGTTAAAAGAAATGCCAGATATTTAGAACTACATCTGTTAAGGTGATCCAAAATATTACAAGCCAAAACCCAACTAATTCTTCATGGATATGCAAATAGAGCTCATGGCACGTAGTTTCTAGAGAGCACAGAAAAAGTTGCAAATATATACAAACATTTTGAAAATATTATTTAGCCCATCTGCAGCTTTTTATAGATTCTAAGTGCTTTAAACTCCTATTTTATCCATTATTCCTTACACCAATCCATTATAAGTCACAAATTTGTTTTATGACTGGATACAGTGAAACAAGCTTTGAATGCATTAACAAGTTCTCTAGTGAACAAGTACACATTAAAAGACATGCATTTTCTAACATAGTAAGGATAGAAGACGGTAGTAAAGAAAATATGAGGGCAGAAGCCTTGGAATTCCTTGGAGAATTCTGAGTTGTGCTAGAAGGGTCTTCTAGGTCAGCTATTATCCAACAACGTTTTCTACCAATGTGTGGTCCATTCTTCACCACCACCCACCTAACTGAACTCTGGACTATGATTTTGATAAGATGTTGCTGGCATGTGTTTCTAATACTCTTGTCCTTTCCTAACTCATTCAAAGTAGATTATACTAATACAAACGGTTAAAGACACATTATCATATATGAACTTTAAAGCTAATTCACGAATATGTGAAAAATAAAAAATTCACTTTATTCAGTAATGAATAAAAAATAGTAATTCTTCAGTACATTTCGGTAGAATATTAGTAATTCTTTTATCAAATGATTTGTGATAACTTAAAATTAATTGTGATTTATTCATTTCCTTAATTTTGTTGCATGCCCTCTGTGAACCAGGTTTTATGCTAATTATTGAGTAAAATGAAATGTAAATATAAGACAGTTTTCACTATGTTTATGAAGATTACTTTTCTCTGAGAGAGAGATTAATTTAAAAAACACGTAAGTGAGTTGGAAAAGTGCTAGATGCCATGAAGTTGGGATATACAATACTATGAGAATATATAGCAGGATTTTTTGAAGTTGAGATATATAATACCATGAGAATCTATAGTAGGATTTTTTGCAGGTTTTCTGTTGGTTATAACTCCAAACATGTTGTCTTTTGTACCTCCAGGGTTGGAAACCTGCAAACTACATTTCTTAGAAAACTTTGCCATTTGGCTTCTTTACTAATAGGAGGTACTCTCAGGAGGCTCAAAGCAAAAAAGAAGGCATTAAGACTTTGTTTTTCCTGCTGCCAGTTTGTGGCTGCCGGTGTAGTAATATCAGCAGACGTGGTGACTATATGAGACTCCAAGTTCGTCCCAGCAGCATCAGGAGAGATTTAACACCAGTGAAAATCTGGGCTCCTAAGTTTCTGCTAACTGGTGACATTGTGATTCCAACAGCTGCAATTGCACTGGTGGCACCTGTCATAGTTAGTTGAACAACAGCAAGCCCAGGGAAAGCCTTTATTAGAAAGGGCTGTTTTAGCTATCAGAAAGTACAGGCTACTTGCTCTGCCTGCAAGATACTGTTTTCTTCCCTTGTTATCAAAGCAAATAGGCTATGCAAAGAAGCCCTCTGTGGAGGTATATTTTAGGGACTAAATGAACATCTATATGTCTGAAGACCAGAAAGCAAGGGGAAGGAGTAGTAAGAGAAAAGGCTGGAGAAGAAGGTAGGTGAATGAATATGCAGAGAATTTTAAGTACCTTCTGATAGCACAGAGAAGCCAGAAAAGGATTTGATACATACGTATTTTCAGTTTTTCATTTCAAAATGTTAACTTTGAACTTTGCCATTAAAAGATTGCCACATAATATATGGGAAGTTTTGTTCTAGATTACTTGAAATGGAGTTCTTATTCTTTGGGACATAACAGGATTTTGTTTGTCCAGTTGATCTACATAATAATAACCATGATAGCAACAGAAACAATGGTCATAATACTGTGCATAATAGCCCCTGTTTTTGAGCACTTTCTCTGTAGCAGATACTGTTATAAGCATTTAACATGTACGTGATAATTCTAACAGAATTAACCTTGGTGAAAAGTCTAATTTGTTTTCATTTTATAAATGAAGAAACTGAACTTTAGTGTTTCAAGTAACTCTCAAGAAGTCAAATTGCTAATATGGTATAATACTGTCTCATTCCCTTTAATTTTAGCCTTGTGCTTTTCTGCTTTCTAACTACCTTCTTAAAAAAGAGGAACAAATATGTTTCTCATCGTTGATATTTTGACTAAAAATAAATTTTTCTTTTTCCTCTCTCAGTTATATAGTGTTTTCAAGATATTTAATCCTGAATTTCATCTGTATACATGGTTAAATGTGGGATAAGTGGATTAAAAAAGAGGGGGCATTGTCTTTGCACAACTAAAAGTATGATACACATAAGGTTACTGTGATGGCTACAATGCCATACTAACCAAATTCTCTTTTAATTTCCTTAATTTTGGCACACAGAAAATCTAGCTTTTTCACTTCCTTGCAGTTAGGTTGGGGCCATGTGGATGGGGTCTGGTGTGACTTGTTCTGCTAATAGAATGTGAGCAGATACGATGCAAACCACTTACATGCCTGTTTGTAAAGGATCTCTGTGTTTATTCCCACTCTGCTTTTTTTCTGTAGTGACCTCAGAGGCCTTATGCTTAATTTGACAGCATCATATCATCCAATTCATGAGAAATTATAATGTGAGTGAGAAATAGACTTTTCTTTTTTGTTCGTGTTACCACCGAGATTTGTTTTTTTAAACATATGACTTAATGTTAACTACCTTGGCCACTAGAAGACAGGTCAGCTGCGGTTGATTTAGAGTGTTCCGCACCTTCTTTGGGAAGGTCCATTCTAAGTACAACTGCTGGTACTCTGTTCTAGAATCACTCTGTGGTTGAGGCTGTAAAACTGGATCCTGGCACCTACTGTGCTTGCAAGATCTCTTCTGTTTTCACCTTTATTTCAGAAGAATTCCTGCTATTTCAGTGGCCTGAGAGATCTACTTATTGTTAATAGTATATTAATTTCTACTATGCTATCTTTAGCTTCCCATGGTATAATTTTGCCCTGAATCATATCTAAAATCACAGTTTGGTGATCATAGCTTCAAACTCTGGAAGTACAGACCTTTATCTTATTAACTTATCAACGTGAGTTTCCATCCACATTTAATTCAGAGGAAGAAACAAGGGGGAAATTGCAGCTGCTTAAAGACTCCTCAGATTTAGGGGACAATAAGAAGATATTGGAATATTAATATCTGAGATGAATAAATAGGGAGTTGACATTGGAAACAAGGGAGATTCTTTTGAGGAGAAGGCTGGTGTGCTTGTGTGTGTACCTAATATTATAAATGCTGGGAATGTAAAGATGAACAAGGATCTGTTGTTACCCTTGAGAAAGTTCAAATCTATTTAAGAATTAGATAGCTACATAAATTATTGCAGTACTGCAATAAAGCAGAGAGTTTACATGGTGAAATTAATAGATTCTAGATGGGGAAAGGGCTTCAGCATGATCGTTGAGCTGATCAGTAAAAGAGAAATGGAAATTTGCACGGTGATCAGTATGGTTAACTAGCAAAGATAGAAGTGTCTTGTAAGATGAAGTCTCTTGAGAATTATATTAGAGAATAGTATGAGTATAGAATATTAGAAGGTTGGAGTAGCAGGAGATCAAACTGTATAGGAAGCCACAGAGTTGATCATTAAAGGCCTTGTTCACTGGGTTAATACGTTTAGATTTTATAGTAGCTTATGGGAACCAGTGAAAGGTTTTGAACAAGTAAATGGCATGATATTTTTCAGGAAAATTTATTGTGTCATGTGGTAGAATCAATTGAAAGCAGAGATTATTGCAAGGAGGCTAGGTAATTTTTAAAAAAGTTCTAATGAAAGATAAGAACGAGAAATTAGACAATAGCAGTAGGAATAGAAGTAGAAGATGAATGAAAAGGTGTGAAATAAATTGAATGGAAAGACTTGATGACTAGATATAAAGGAGTGGGTCATGCTTCTGCTGAGGTAGAAAATCAAATACAAAGAGGAAAGCAAATTGTCATGTGAGAATGTGGTTGAGTCACATTTTGAAGATGTTGAGTCTGTGATGCCTCTGGAACATCCATGTAGAAATACAAGTAGGTTACTGGTCTGTAACTTACAAATGAGATCCCAGCTCTTGATAAAGATTTGAGTGTGGGTCAGTGGTTTCCCAAAGCGCCTTCCAAAGTTCTGACTGCATAAACTAGGGAGCTTGGGGGAATAATTTAAGTGGCCTACTATAAACATGAAGTTTTGCTTTAATTTGTTTTACTTTATTTTTTCCATCTTACACATGTATGGACTTGTGTTAGTTTTTGCATAAAATTATTTTTTTCCCAAATGTTAGGTAAATCTTAGATTCCAGAAGAAACTAACTTTCCCTTCTGGCATATTGTTACCTACCCTACCCTGATGCAGGGTAGTGAAAAGTATTCGAGGGAGTCAGGGCTGTATTCACTTCCTACTTTGAGCTGTGTGATCATGAGAAGATTATCATTAGCTCCAATAATAAAAAATAGCAACATTATATAATGTAAATAAATCACCTACCACACTGACTTTTTAATCCCTTTCATTTTATTATGTGGGAGTAATGGTAAAAGCCCTGAGTAAAATAAGAGTCAATTAAATCGATGAGAAAACCTGAGTAAAATAAGGAAAGAGCAAAGGATGAAACAAACACTGCAAACCTAATAAACAAAAAATGTAACATGAAAGCCATTGCTTCTGGTATAAAAATATTTGCATGTAAGCTTCCCAAGTATTAGTACAGGTTATGAAAGTTATAAATTATAATTCTTAGATTAGATAATGGCTTACAGAAATGGCGCAATAGTCATACCAGTTAGAATATAATCCACATGAGGCCAGTGGACTTTGGCTGTTTTATTCTTGGATGCTTGTTTAGCTCATAGGCATTCAATAAACATGCCGTAAATTTATTAAAGGATTCAAGAGATACACACTTTTGCAACATCAGTGTTTCAGCACATTTAATTTCAGTATTTCAGTTGAAACAAGTCATGGCAATTGTGATTCTGAATATGATCCAATTTTGCAAATCAATTGGAGCTGGTAGGACAGTAGTGAGTCTTACCATTGTCAGGTAAACACAT
The DNA here is from genome assembly GCF_029281585.2 of Gorilla gorilla gorilla. Lineage (NCBI taxonomy): Eukaryota > Metazoa > Chordata > Mammalia > Primates > Hominidae > Gorilla > Gorilla gorilla. The sequence continues at coordinate 21,578,840 of NC_073230.2, forward strand.
AGTTCAACTCCTGACTTTAGATCTGATATTTTCCAAGGAAAAATGTTTTCAAATAAGAGGTGATGAGAACGTAGATTTCATGGGTTAAATGAAATTTACAGAGGTATTTTTGTCTATTTGTCACAGCATTTTAAAATTAAGAGATGTGTAAAAATATTAACTTGTCACTTTCCTTGAATAATAGGATAAATGGCAATGGCAGTCAAACTTTTTCATATAGCAACAATTTGCTTATCCTGAGCACCTACGGCCAGCTATAAACAAAGTATGCATTCTCCAATTGCAATACAGTCCTCACTATCATCCAGTGCCCGCTTATGCAGTTTTACCCAGTGGATTTCACTCCTTATGTTACTCTTTTGGCCTCTTGAGGCATTTGATTTGCAACTTTTCCTTTAAACTTTGATATTTAGGTCTCCTTAAAAGAACAACAAGCTTAGGCTAGACATTTATACTGTCTTTGTCTGTGTTACCTCAAAAGTAGAGCCTGAGACAAGGACTTGGGAATTGCTAATTTATTTGGAAGATAAAACTAGGAAGCTAATGTAAGAAATAGAGAAAAGTGAGACAGAGAGGAAAAACAAGTCAATAAAGGGTACATTAATGAGTGGGTTACTAATGTGGACAATTTGGGCTCAGTCTCACTGGGTGGATCATACCTTTGAATTGTCAGACCTAAAAGAATAGGGAGGCTGGGACATTTCTCAGTGGATTCCCATCTCCAGTTGGTTGGGGGTTGAGCCAGAGGATATCACTCTGCTGCACTTCTGAGTTGAGCCTAGGTATGCCTTAGCCTGCTTGCTTCCTTGTAGGAGAGTGTTCTCAGGCACAGGAGTGGTCAGTGAGTAGGGAACTTTCCACAGCTGCAGGTAAACTCAGCTGGGGTCTGAGAGTTATGGCCCTCTGACAACTGTTCATGTCATGGAATTGCAAATCATCAGTTTTTTAAAGCTTTGCATGGGCAAAAACAGTTATTTCTACCTTCTAATTTAAAATTTATTTTTTCGATTATTGTAAATCTACTTGAATTGGAATGTAGGGTGAATAATGCCATTAAGGGAATGTTAACTAATTAATTAATTTATTTATTGAGGCAGAGTCTCACTCTGTTGCCCAGGCTGGAGTGCTATGGTGCGATCTTGGCTCATGGCAATCTCTGCCTCCTGGGTTCAAATGATTCTTGCTCCTCAGCCTTCCTGACCTCAATTGATCCAACCACCTAGGCCTCCCAAAGTTCTGGGATTACAGGTATGAGCCACCGTGCCCAGCCTGGGAACATTATTTTACATAACTGCAATTCTGGAACATTCCTTAGGGTCTGATAATATACAAACTTTATGCCAATCTTCCATTGTAGCAAAGCAAAAGCTGTACTCAAAAGACCATTGAATAGATCAATTAATTTCTTCCATATATATGGATAGCAATAGAATCTCTCACAGTTAGAACTAACTCAGTTACAAGAGTGAAGGTCCTGGAATAGGAAAAATCTCAAGAACATGCCAAGCTTTCATTTCTCTGGCAACCTATTCTGATGTATGAACAAGACAAGAAATCTAGAACGTTTTTATACTGTAAAATATTTGCAAAGAACTTTAATTTTTCCCTCTAAACACCTAGTAATTTACACATAAACTAGTTTACATTCATTAGCGTTTGTCAGTACACTTTTCTTCTGAAGCTTCAAACTGGAATATCAATCCAAATGCAAAAGTAGGACTCTGACCCAGCTTGCAAGGGCGCCTTCATTAGCAGCTCTGTTCAGTTATTGCTCCCGCTGAAGCTGAACTTGTGAAATGAATGTAGCAGAAAATGTGGAGCAGACATAACATAAACAATTTAACTTAAGAGGAGAACTCTAACCCTCTCATTTGCAGCCATCTATATTTTTTCTTATACCTACAGACAAAAGAAAGTGCCTTAGTTGTCCTGAGAATGGAGGAATACACATTATATTGCAAATTTCCCAATACTTAAACCCAGAATTAAATAAATCACCTGGAAAAATAAATTGAGACAGCTGTCTTCAGTGAAGTAGGTGTCATTACAACAGATGCTTTTACTTTTTCATTTTTTCCCTGTTAGAATGACATCAATAAAAAGCTATGAACCAAACAATAAAATAAATCTTTCTCTCTCTCTTACCAATTTATCTATATTAGAATCAAAGGTAAGAACATATATGTACTGGGTTCTAGCAATCCAAATGCAGTAAGTGAGGATTAAACTATCCGAACATTTTAAGGATTAAGTGAGATGATATTTATTTTAAAGAGCATCAGTGTGTAGTCTGCTTGCCTAGAGCAGCAGTTCTGAACAGGAGTTCCTACTTTAATATCTCCCTATCATAGTTTCCAATTGCTACTGTAACAAATTACCACGAATTTTATAGCTTAAATAATACAAATTTATTATTTTATAGCATTTCTGGTCAGAAGTCCAAAATGGGTGTCACTGAGTTAAAATCAAAGTGTTGACAAGGCAGCATTTCTTTTTTAGGTTCTTAGGAGAAAATCTGATTCTTTATCATTTGCAGCTTCTAAAGGCCTACTGCATTCCTTGGTTTGTGGTCTCTTTCCCCATCTTCAAAGCCAGCAGTGTAGCATCTTCAAATCTCTCTCCGACACTGAGCTCCCCTTCTGCTTCCCTCTTTCACTTTGAAGGATCCTTGGCATTACAGTAGGCCCACCTGGATAATCCAGGATAATCTCTTTATTTTGAAGTCACGTGATTTGCATCCTTAATCCATTGCAATGTAAATTACTTATTGCCATGTACTATGGCATATTCACAGATTCTGAAGATTGGGATGTGGACATCTTTTGGGGTCCATTATTCTGCCTACCACCTTTCAGCACTGCTTGGAGAATCAAAGACAGCTGTCCATGACTCTCCACCCCACTAGCATGCAGATCCTAAACTGGCCCAGTGATTGCCACTGTGAGTTACAGTGTGCCATACTGGTTATTGAATCAGCTGAAAAGTTAGAAATGTTTGGCCGTTGCATCAGGAAAGTGGCATGAGGTAAAAAGGACATCAGGATGAAGTGTAAGTTTCTTCGGCCAAAGTTTATAAAGAATAATAAAAATACTTCTTTTGTAATGCTGACACAAATTTATTATGCTTTCCCCAGTAGAGATGGTTTATGTTTTTTCTTTTTATATCTGAAACAAGTAACATATTTTATTGCAACCCAGAAGTTTTTTTTGGCAGCTGTCAGTTATTCATTAAAAAATGATTGGATATGTAATGTGAGATTGCCTGAGGGGAATAATAGTGAATAGGACCCAGGGCTGGCTTTCAAGTGACTCACCAGTTCAGTAAAAGAATAAAACAAGTGATCATTTAAAATACAGAATAAGAAGAACTTCAGTATGGGTATCTGGAGGTCTTAAGGGAGTGCAAAAGAGACTCACTAGAAACAGTCAACATAATCTCTGCTGGGTCACGGTGGTTCCAGACATTCTTCCAAAGAAAGTGAACCAGTCTTTGAGGAAGGGGATATGGCAGTGAGTATAAAACTTGTGAAAGTGCACAATCATGAAAGAACATGGGTGAAATGCAAGTGAAACAGCATCACTGCAGCTAAGTACATGGGGATAAAAGGGGAGCGGGCACAGGAAAGGTTGACAAGGTCCAGCTCATGACGTCCTTGCTTACTTGAGGACGCTGGACTTTTCTCATATAAAAAATGGTGATCTAATAAGGGAGATTACCTATTTGTAAAAAATACAATTGGCATTGTAGAAGAAGAATGATAGGGATAAAGAGGACTTCATGCTGCTGATAGAACTATTATGACTATGACTATGACGACTGTCACTAAAGATATGACTTGAATGCTTGCCAGTAGAAAATAATTTTGAAAATTATATCCATTTAATCCTCACAACAACTCTCAAACAGGTGCTGTACTTATCCTTATTTGAACAGATGAGAAAACTATAGTTGAGAGAGATTTAGTAACTTTCCCTGGACACACATTCTGTAAAAATGAGCAGCTGGGGTACAGGTTTACACAGCTGTCCCCAGGACCCTCTTACAGCCCCTACACGTTGACTTACCTTGAAGTCCTCAAGCTGAAGCTACCAGTTCCCTCATTTGCATAGGTCCTTTCCCAAACTTGATGAATTCAAGTAGGGAGCAAGAACCCAGTCAGTCACATGGCAGAGTCACAGACTGCTGCCCCACTATGGGCACCATATCCATCATATCCACCAGCCACTATATCCACCAGACAATACTCTGAATAGCCTAGATGAGCATCTCCACCAGTCTTGACTCCAAGAAGGAAGATCACAAAGAGATAGTACTATAACCTGTGCTTACTGGGCATTTTGACCCCAGCCACCTATTCTCCTGGGCCTGTGAAAACCTGAATGAGCTGGACCATGACCAGCAAGGTCAAAGGTCCAGAATTCTCATAGGCACCACCTGGGCAAGACACTGTAAAGGAATTACTGTTGTGACATTACCAACAGAAATTAGGAAGCCAAAATAAATTTCTAAACTATCAATTTAAAATATTTTTAGCCATTCTAGAGAAAAGATTGAGTTATATTTATATCTTCTCAGTAGAAGAATATTATAAAATTGTTGTCTACAAAGAGAGGATCAAAGGGGATGCAGCCAAAAATACAGGAAAGAATATGGAAATGGGTCAGGCATTAGTTTTCTTTCTAAATATCTATTTTGCCTTGTAATTTTATATTCCTTTTCTTAGTGAGATCTCACTAAATGTGGGAGCTTCAGGACCCACAAAAATTGGATCCACCCCTGCCTACAGCTATAATTTATTGCAGGAAATGATGAAGGTCTGAACAAAGGCCTCCACCAATGGAGGTGGTGAAAACGAATGGACTTGACAAATATTAGGGTGATAGGTAGAGTGGATGAGACTCATAGGAATGGCAATCTAGAAGAACGAGTGGTTGAGGATTTTCCTGGGATTCTAACTTAAAAAACTAGGTAGGTACTGACTGGTGAAATTAACTGGGAAAGTTACACAGGTGGTAGGACAGGTTAATGTTGGGAAGTGAGGTGAATTTCATTTGGAAGATTTTAATTTAATATGCCTGTGAGATATTTAAGTAAAGCTGTAGGAATAGTCAGTAAAATTATCAGCTGAGTTCAGAAAATGTTGGATTGGAGATATAAATTTGGAAGTCCTAGGCATATAGGTATATTCAAATCCATGGATAAGGAAATGTATATATAATTTTGAAAAAAGAGAGAGGGTTGAAAAAAGCATTATTAAAGTGATAGGTCAATGAGCCAGGGCTAAAATCTGAAGTATTCAATAGCCTACGTCAGTAGTCCCCAATCTTTTTGGCACCAGGGACAGCTTTTGTGGAAGACAATTTTTTCCATGAATGGTGGGGGGTGGGGGAGGGTAGGGCGGGAGCAGTGTGTAGTTTCCGAATGAAACTATTCTGCCTCAGATCATCAGACATTAGATTCTCATAAGGAATGTGCAACCTACATCCCTCCCATGTGCAGCTCACAACAGGGTTTGCACTCCTGTGAGAATCTAATGCCACCACTGATCTGACAGGAGGTGGAGCTCAGGCAGTAATGCTTGCTTGCCCGCTGCTCACCTCCTGCTGTTCAGCTTGGATCCTAATAGGCCGTGGACTGATACCGATCCATGGCCCCAGGGTTGGGGACCCCTGGCCTACATAACAATATAAATGAATTTATGAATCCAAAGTGTTTTTATTTTTTTAATTCTCAAAAGAAAATTATCTATTCATCTATCCTTCTATCCATTGATCTATCTGTTTCTCAAATGATATACATTTTATCATTTGAGTGCAAGTAATCCATCAAATCATTGTAATGATTTTAAAATTACTTGTTACAATACAAAAGTTGCTGATGTGATCTTTTATTTGATGTGGTTATTGCCAGATGAGTACCACTTGCCTCTGAGCTGTGTTTTGACATTAAAAAACATCACCAACAACTTCTCTATTAAATTGATAGTCATTAGGTTATTCCGAGTTTCAATAATGTCCTTTTAACATCAGTGATATTGTTCATGGTCTTGAATCTTCTTTTGGCAATTGCTGTATTAGTAACAATTGAATCAATTTTTTCTACTCATACTATGAGATGAGAATTTTATTGTTTAATATTCCTGTTACAAGTTAAGTAATAAATATAGTTTATTATCATGTTACATTTAACCTAATCTTTCAGGCCAGGTGAAAGATGGGTGTATCGTGGTGATTATGAAAAGACGATCTGTTGTTGCTTTTCCGGGCTCCATTACTGACTCTGTCAGAGAAGGGTTTTTCTTTTTTTAGTTTTAATTTTTTAACTGACCAAGAATAATTGTACATATTCATGGGGTACATAGTGATGTTTTGATACATATAATGTATAGTGATCAGATCAGTGTAATAAGCATATCCATCATCTCAAACATTTATTTATTTGTGTAGGAAATATTTAATATCCTCTTTTGAGCTATCTGAATGTGCATAATATATCATTGTTAGCTGTAGTCATCCTACAGTGGTATAGAACACTGGAACTTACTCCCTTTATCTAGCTGTAATTTTGTATCCTTTAACAAACCTCTCCCTCTATCTCTCCCTTCCCAGCATCTAGTATCCTCTGTTCTAGTTTTTACTTCCATGAGATTAACTACAAGTTCTAAATGATATCTGTGGACCTCAGTTTTCTCATGTGTGAAATGCAAATGGTGTTGGTAATTATAGAACTCGAGTGAGTTCATTTATGTGTAGAATCATGCCTGGAACAAAGCAAGCACTATATAAACATCGGCTTCTACTTTTATTACTAAAATTAACATTGTCAATGCCTGCGATGAGTGAGGTTTTGGTGGGTTTCAACAAACTTGTCCACTGAAGTGGAGGGGTAATTCGTCAGGATAGTACAATATAGGATACCTATGAGGGGCCACCCCTGATTCCATACTGCTCCACTGGCCTTCTCTATCCACTGCAGCCTCCTTTTTGTAGCTCAATGGCCCTGCTTATGCCACAGTGGCCTCTCCTTACTGCCTGCCCTCCTACTTTTCCAGCCTCTCCTCTGTTTTCGCACAGCCTAAAGTCCATGAAGTCCATGGATTCTGCAGTTTCTACCAGAGCACTTGAGAGGGCAACTATGGAGAAATGCTGGCTGGCAGGGTGAAGCCTGCTGATGCCCTTGCTGGTGTCTGACCAGGGGCAAATAAGAAAGACACCAGTGTGTGGGAGCCATGGAGGTGTAATGGGCTATAGACAGGGCCTTCCAGGCCTGGGTGTGTGGTATAGCAGGAACAAGGGGAGCTTTCTGGATCCCTGCTGGGTGGGTTAGTGGGAGGAAAGACTGGCAAAAGCAATACCAATGATGTGGGGCTTTTGGGATCTGACAGGCCTGAGCACCAATCAACTATTATAGGTCCTGGTGTTTTCCAAGGAGAGGTGAGTAGAAGGAATGTCAGAGGTAAGATGCGCACTCATTGCAGATTTTGAGTGTTGACAGTGAAATTTGGATAAAACTAATATGGGTTTGAAGGATGATGTGTGGGGTGGAGGGAGAAGCACAGAGAAGAATATGAATACGAATTTAATGGAGACTTCAAGAAAGGCATGCCTTTGGACAGTGGCCATGGATTCTGGTGATGTGTCTCATGATGATGATACATTATTTTAATTCTCCAAATGCTATGAAGTTGTACAACTGTAGAATTCTCTTGGTGGCCTAATAACATTTGCTCAGATTTAGAGATTGTAGGAGGTTATTCTGACATATATGCCTATGTCCAGATCATTTTGTGAGGGAATTAGTTTAGGGAGAGTCTAATGCTACATACATAACCTGAACATACAATGACAAGTTATTTTGAACCTGAAGTTGACTACTAGTTTTCTAACAGATAAACACCAACCGTTTGTCAACTGTTTTTACAGAACAGAATAAGATCTTCTGCACTATGGATTTTTATTGTCCTGCTATACCACACGCTCAGGCCTGGCATATTAACGTCTACATGCCAGAACTGCTCTAAATTACCTGATGTATTAATTTATTTAATTTTCAATACATATTTCAACTTCACAGTTGAGAAAACTGAGGCTCAGGGATCTTAAATGACTTGCCTGAGGTCACACAGCAAGTGAGCAGCAGATCCAAGAGTTGTACTCAGGTCTGGCACCAGAGCCCTCATGCTGAAACATGTCAGTATGCTGCCCTCAACTGCGAAGCTGAGAAGGCATTGGGAGATGCACCATGGGGTGGTCTTCGACCTTTTCACACAATGTTGAAAGAAAGTTTTGTGAGACTGTAAAGTCCCATCTTTTTTTGAGTTGAGTGGCAAAAAAGATGTAGAAGCACTACGTGCTACTTGAAGGTGGAAGATCTTAAAAATGCAGCTACAGTAAAAAAATATACATACTATGCAATCTTTTTTTTTTTTTTTTTTTTTTTTTTTTTTTGAGTCAGAGTCTCACTCTGTCACTCAGGCTGGAGTGCAGTGGTATGATCTCGGCTCACTGCAACCTCTGCCTCCCAGGTTCAGACGATTCTTGTGCCTCAGCCTCTTGAGTAGCTGGGACTATAGGCACATGCCACCACACCTGGCTGATTTTTTGTATTTTTAGTAGAGACAGGGTTTCACCATGTTGGCCAGGCTGGTCTCAAACTCCTGACCTTGTGATCCGCCTGCCTCGGCCTCTCAAAGTGCTGGGATTACAGGCGTGAACCACCGCGCCTGGCCAACAGTGGACAGTCTTTCAGCTCAAACATGGTTTCTAATTTTTCAACCAATATATTATCAAGTCCTTGGTAATTTAAGGATTATTATTACCAATACTATTTTAAACAGAAATGTTTTTCTGAGATCAACTGACTTCAAGGAATGAATGTTTGGATACAAATATGGAGTAAAAGAGAGAGAGCTTTTTGGACCTGCTAGTGACTCTGCCACCAGTTGTAATTTGTTGGAAAGATTTAATATTCTAATTTTTTAACATATTATTTTATACGTATTTTTCATACTTAATTTTTTTAAAAACTTAGCATCAACATTTTACAATTGGTGTTCTCTAGTTAGTTTCATGAGCTTCAGAGAGTTTATGAAGTCACTTACATTTACAGAATATAATCTAATCAAACTCCCTGGAAATGTAGAATGGGCAGATATTGCTTTCAGAGTTTTCAAGCCAAAATACCTGGGAATTTTTTTTTTCATTTTTTTTTCTCTTTCAGAATGTAAAATTAATTTTCTAATCTGGGGGGTTTGCGTTACTTTTTCTCCTTCCCTCTCGTACTTGCTTCCTTGCCTCTTTCTTGTACTTTCTTCTTCTCTTGTTCCTTGTTTAGCTAATAATTTTAAGTATAAGCATTATCCAAATCATTCATCTGTAAATTCCCTTTTTTATGAGATGAGTCAGTGAAGAATTTAGGACTTGTTTTCTGTTTCCCTGCTCCCATTCGCCTTCTCTTATTATGAATTTCCTTAATTTGACTTCTTTCCTCATGTAAAGTTTTAGCTTTTCAAAAAGTCACTTGCAGATTTACTTTCTCTAAAGGCCTTTTCAAATTTATTCACCAAATCATCTTTTCCTCATTTGAATATGTCGTATCATATTTTACTTACCTTCATTCTTCCCTTATCCAATTGTGTAATATGGTCCTCTGTTTACTTAATTCTTCTAAAAGATTCAAAGGTGTTTAGAGAAGAAATTGTTTCCTTAAACATCTTTTAATTGCTGCAGCCCCTTTGCATAATATGTTTAACCTAGTCAATGCCCAAGAGATATTTGTTGAAGTCTGTCACACAAAATAAAATGAGAAATTGGTTTCATCCAGAAAATTCAACTCGAGTTCCCACAGTTACATCATTCAGGTTGTTGGCTTACTTGGAATCTAAAATTGATGGAATAATATGCACAGCAGCAACTTGGGGCCCAAAGCACCACAAATTGGAATAATTTGATTCTTAATTGCCTATAATTCAGTCCCTAATTACTCCCTGACAAAAGGTAGGCTGTCTGGCCTCATATCCCTAGTGGATATATTCAGTGGGGTAGATGGATTGTTGAGCTGCTGGAGGAGTCCATTTAAGAGACAGAATCTATCCAAAATGGCAGTAAGAAATGACACTGAACTGAGTGGTTAACATTTTTATTTCAAAAAACAGGATATTGTATATATCATTTCTGAGAAAATAATTAAGGTACTATAATTGAGTTCCATGTTTTTAAACACAATAAGGTTATACAGAATCTCTCAAATGTGAGTTTACTCAAACTTTATTTAAATATAGCAGAATTTAATTGGGAGTTTTAAGTGGTGATTTCTGCCTTTCACAAAATAAAAGCTCTTTTACAGGGTTTTATTTATTTATTTTCTTAAAGTTTACAGCTTTAATATATGTTACAAGGGTTTAATCTTTTAATAGAGATATTATTCAGTTATTTGAAAAATAACGGAGAATATGATTCAATATTATTCAATTATTATTTAATTATTCAGTATTGAATAATCCTTTGGGGGTTATATGTGCCATGAAAAGTACATTTTCCTCTTTTTTTTTTTTTTTTTGAGACAGAGTCTGGCTCTGTCACCCAGGCTGGAGTGCAGTGGTGCGATCTCGGCTCACTGCAACCGCAGTCTCCCGAGTTCAAGCAATTCTTCTGCCTCAGCCTCCCGAGTAGCTGGGATTACAGGCATGCGCCACCATGCCTGGCTAATTTTTGTATTTTTAGTAGAGACGAGGTTTCACCATATTGGCCAGGCTGGTCTTGAACTCCTGACCTTGTGATCTGCCTGCCTCTGTCTCCCAAAGTGCTGGGATTACAGGCGTAAGCCATTGCGCCTGGCCACATTTTCCTTTTTATAACCAATGAACAACAAACTAATGTTGACACAAAAAGGAAAAGAATGATCTCAAAATCTTGTCTCATTCAAGAATACAGTGTGAGATTCAAGGAGAATACAGTGTGAGATTCAAAACATATTCTTCCCTGAAAAATTGCAACTACTTCCCATATGCCTAAAAAACGAAAACAAAATAAAATGTGGAAACACGTATGTGATTCATTAGCCCTCACTGGATTTAAATTTCTGTCTGCAGTAGACTAGGCTAAACATCTGAGCCTTTTGTTTTATTCTGGCTATGAGCACATGAACCTGTTTTAAATAAAATAAAAACTGTTTTAAAATGTTAATTTTTAAACTTCCTACAAGATATCTCCTTCCACCACAATAAATTGACCAGCATTTTCACATGAAATACATGGTGTACACAAGGAAGTGGAAAAAACAAATTTATGTCTTTTAAACTTTCTGGTTCTATGTAGATACCTCCCTTCCTATTTCTTAGAAGCGTGGATATCAAGGTTTACTCTGAAATCTCTCTCTGGAATCTCATCAACTCAGTGCCTAGCAATGTTCAGCAGAGTGCATGTCTCTTTTCCCTCTTTGTTTCTGACTGCTGTTAAGTCCAGCATTAATTTACATTTAAGAGTTTCATCCACTTTAAACTTTATGTCTCCTATATTAAAAGAGGGTGACTCAATAGCTGAAAATTTATCTGCACACATAGAAGTTTCCATCTTGTAAAGCTAACATTCATCATTCAATATTTTAATATACTATAGAATTTTCCTTAAACTATATATTTTTCATATGAAGCTGTCATAAAACTGATGAGAATATCTTCTCTGATTTCAAACCCATCAAGTTACGTTTTTAAAAACTACTTTCCAAACCCCAGGGGCAGTATACTTGAAGGGGCAAGTACATCAGTGTATTTAGAAAATGAGTTGAGAAAAGTCAAATTGGATTCATATTTGAACATTTATTATGGGTACCAAAGAATCCATCTGACTGAAAATGTAACCACTATTAGCACTAATTGTAGTTATACATCTACACTGAAGTGAAGCTGCATCCCATTATTTCAATTATTGAAATCTTATAAGCAGGTTGTTTAATTTGTCTCATCCCACTGTCTATCCAACAGCTTTCTACTGCACAGATTGTTAAGAATGATTCACAAACTGTTGCTGCCTTCAAACTATATACTATAAAAGGTAGCCAAGACATAATTGTATGTTGTAGCGAACATAAAATAATTTGTGGCTTCAAAATATGTTTTTGACACAAAGCCTGCCTGCCCATTGTAGAAAATTTTGTCAATTCATGTGAAAATATTTATTACCTGCAACCATAGATACAAAAAATCAATGTGTGTGTTATGTAACATTATGTCAGTAATGTACTTGTTACTGTTTTGAGATTTCTTTTGGTCTGGATTACTCTTCTGCCAAACAACTTTTTTATTATACCAGGGCAAGTGATTGCTGTACTAAATTTGCAATTGTAATCATAATTTTCCTGGGAATGCTAAATTATGTCTTAATTTTATTCAAAAGCTTTTATTTTTAAAGTAATTAAGCTTATTGTTGATTGATATTTACCGTCCAATGTTCCAGGAACACTAAAAGAATACACTTTGTACGTAATCTTCCATTATAGCACATTGCTTGAGAGCAGCTATTTGATATAACAGCATTCAAACCAAAGAACTAAAATTATAGCAGTTTCACTTGAAATCCATAAATCCATGCACAGGATTGTGTTCAACAGAATCACTAAATGCTATTTGTTATTCAAAGATGAATGAATCAATAACAAAATAGAACTGATAAATCATTAGCACTTTAATGCAGAGTGGAGAGAAACTAATAAATCATGCAGTTCAGGCACTCGTTTTCCTTATGGCATGTTTGAAAACATAAAACATGCAATGATGAGATGCAGGTCAATATGAATGAACAATATTACAAGAATGCTCAGAAGCATTTCATTTTACATCATAGGCTTAATGAAACACTAAAAGAAAAGTACTGTTCCGTGATTTCTTTAAGCAATCAGAGACTCCAACTATGCCATGAACACCTTCAACAGTGATCTAGGCTGTTGTTTCCAAATAAACATTTGAAATGTCATAAAGATGATGGGAGTGGAGTAGGTGAGGAGGAGGGAGCTAATTGCATGCATGATTCGCCTCCAAGAGCTCAGTATTATTACAGGTACCCATTTATACTAGAAATAAACTGATACAATCATTTACTTCCTTCAAGTGTACTTAACTGATCCATGAAAAATTACACCTATATTTATAAATGACTGAAAAAAGCAAGAAATCATCTATTGAGCTTTGATTGTGTTGTCTGGCTTATTGTCTGTCTGTGAAAGGTGAGAATTTTAATCATAATTAATGGGTAACTCACTCTCTTTCCAGCATTTTAGTCATCACAAAATTAATCACAGGAACCATAAATTTGCTCCACAATGCTTAATTAATTATGCATTAACCCATTTCTCTCAAGCATCGTTTTCTGAATCTTTGGTGGGAAACACATTGATTAGGCACATAGTTTAAAACATCTATTTCGTTACTGGTGTGGTTATGAATTCTCTCCTAGATTCTCATGCAGAAAGGAACAAGGCTTGCCATATTACCACACTTGACTGTCAAGTAACATGTTTTCACTTATTTCTGGAATTAAAAAGAAAACTAAGCAAAATAAAAACCGCGTTCTATTTTTCAGCACGAGAAAACCTTATGTCTGATATTTTTATTTCCACTCAGAAGAGTTAAGATGTTGAAGAAAAACTATGTATATATAGTAAGGTATTGTAGTCAACTATTTAATAAAATCTTCGAATTAAAAGTTTCTCCTCAAGTCATAGGTCACTGATACACTGATTCTAAAAGGGAAACATATAGCAATCTGCAATTATGATCATTGTAGCATTACTGATTAGTGCTTCGTAATAATTGGAATCACACTGAGAATCACGTTTCCCATGGTATTTCCTTTTTCATGTTTCACGGGTTTTTCTCACAGGTTAGTAAATGGAAATTGGGGAAGAGTTGGGTGGGAGATGTAAAAATCTATGGGAATGCATGCAACAAAAATATGCAGTATCACTTCAGGTAAACTTCTGCTTTCTTCATGCAAAGATGCCTATAAAAACTGAGACAATAAATTTTCTAATAGCTGAATTTTACATTAGCTTAGTAACAAAAACTGTTAAACCACTTCCATGATTTTGCATGAGCAGGAGACTTGAAATGGTTCAAAGATTTCCAGCATCTGTGTTCCATGGCCCAATTATGCTAATTCAATTTCTAAGAATGAAACAATACAGGATTATTCCTTGCTTCGGTTTCTTGTCCTTTTGACGAGGGAGCAGAATAAACCGGTTTTTGGAGGAGGGCCCATCAGCATTGGGGCTTGGTTCTTGTGTGTAATTTTTATCTAGAAAAAAAGAGAGAGAAAGAGAGAGAGACAGAGTAGAGTAATCTCCAGATACAATACCAATTTGTGAGACTCTCTGTTAAGGTTAATAATATTTCATGAGTGACTGAAACACCGCAAGTGTAAAATGTAATTTCAGAGTTTCTATTATTATTTCAAAAATATGTTTAAGGGAGATAGGGATATGTACTTAAAATATGTTTAAGGGAGATAGGGATATGTACTTAAATAATATCCCAATGCTCAGGATAATAATTTTAAAAATTATCTGAAGTTGCATTTTAAATAGTATGTTACCTCTAACCTCACTTGTAGTAATATTCCAGAACTGCTTGCTTAGGTTACATGATTATCCAGTATTATTTCTTGACCATTAGTTACGTATTATTTATTGAAGTCAGGAAAGAGTGCACCATTATAGTTTCCAGAGTCCTAGTTATAGCCCAATATCAAGATGTACTTGGTATCAAGGCAAGCCTTATTTATCTTGCTAATCAGATTGTTTCTCTCTTTCAACATGAACTGCAAGGCTTAATCTCAAAACAGTCATTAGAAATGAAAGTTAAAAGTTAACATGCGTAAAAGGTCAGAAATGATGAACTAGCTTTCTAATTTGTTAATTAATTGGTAATATAATAGAATCAAATATTGAAAAGCCTGCTTAAAACACTTTGAGAGACTGTTCTAAAGCTACTCGTTTTGATTTCTTTGATATAAAACTACGAATCACCTTAAATGAGACAACCTTAAAGTAGATTACGTCTGCAATTTTCTCTAATTCGACTCTAAATTAGAGAAGACATTTTATGAATATATGCTATGCTCAAAGCTAATTGAAAGCAATTATCAAAGTGGCATTTTGTCTGTGACTTTAAGATACATTGTAAGATAATAAATGATTCTCATTATGTAATAAAAAGGTCACATCTTGCCTTTGGGCTAGTGACGCTAAGAGTTTTTCAAAAGCAATCTGAGACATTTTCTTTAGCGAACTGCGACTAATATAAGAACCATCGCTTATTAAATATCAGTTGTCACCTGCACAGCATTCGCATCAGAGATGAGTATTTCTTTCAAAAAGAAACACCACCTCATTAAAAGCTGCAAAAAATATATCTCTTAAAGTGCATACCTGACATTTTCAAGTTAAAATGAATATCCTTCACTTGTCATTCACTAATAGCAATGAAACAAAAAAATGTATATCACGTGGACAGGATCATTAAAATCTGCAGTGGGGCTTTTGGGAAATGGAAATTTACTTCACAGTCTAGAAAGACAGAAGTATGTGAAAAACCTTGAAAGAATGAACAACTTTATTTAAGTCTGCTGGAATCAGGTTATTCTGGAAGGATTCAGTGTTCTCTTTCCTGAAAAAATAAATTGCACCCGTAAAAGGCCACTAAGGCTAACCCAGCCTCAAACTCTATGGATATCTGACTTCATCTTATTTTTGTTATCTTATGAACTAGGGAATTGATAGTTAGATAGTTAAGACACCAGAATGCACTTAACTAACTATGTAGATTGAAAATGATCTATATCAGATCTTCTCTCAATAAGTCAGCATTAGATTATACTGTACCTTATGTCATTGAGTTTTAAACTCCTCCAAAATTCTAGCTGTAGACAGGATCTAATACTGCATCATTCATCATTTATTCATTTCACAAAATTTGTTCAGCCTCTACTACGCTTCAGATACTGTATCAGGAACTTCGAATAAATAGACAATATACAAGCTCTGCCCCCAAGAAATTATAGTCTAGCAGGAAAGATAAATTGAACAAGCACATTGAATAGTGTTACAGATGCTGAAATGGGAGGCTAAGCAGAAAGGCACTATTTTTTAACATTGAAAATGAAAATGAATCATTTTACGCACAAATGTCATTTTTAAATGAGTACTGGGAAAGCAGTTATCACATATTACTTACATGATAACCTTAGATTCAAATAGAACATTAACAGCTAAAGTAAGAAGGTTGAGATTTCTGGTTCATAATTTCTGGACTAAATGCTTTACAGGGTATAATAGTATTAGGGCATTTTGGGAAATTAGATCATTATTTCCAAATAGTTGTTAAGCCTATGAAAGAAATATATCTTCCTAGCCATTTATATATATATGTTAGTATCAATTTATGACAAAGCATAACCAAAATGTCACATAATTATTATCTATAAGACTTAGCTTCTTCTCTGTTTTTTTTTGGGGGGGGGGCATATCAATTTTGTTTGATTATGACTATTCTTATATTAAAAACTTTTTTTTAAAAAATTACATGATTTTATGCCTTTGAAAAAATAGCACAGTATCTCATTCAGTGCTCTTGACACAGTGGGACCTTTAATCTATGTGACTAAGTAAAACACAAGTTCTAGTTTTCAGTCACTAATCAGAATAAGGGCCAGTACTATTTTAAAAATTATATGTAACCTGTCTTCTTGCTTGTTTAATCATTTCTACAGTCAAAGTACACAACTGTTTCTTTAATCTAACTTTATTTCTGCAAAAAATGAAATCCACATCCTTTTTGTCTGTTGTTTATGGAAACGAGAACCAATTGGTTGTATTTTCTTCTTTGTTAGGGGAGACCACATGGAGGAAACTAGCATTCAATAAATGCCTATTATGAATGCTGTCTCTTCACATGCCTGATTTCATTGGATATTTACATGTCTTGGTATATTTGGGCAGAAGCAAAATCCTACGAGAATAATTCCAAGCCACATGGATTGTCGGTGTCACAGTTACAGAAATTCCAGGTGTAGGCTCTAGGAAGCTGCAGAGACTCAAGTGAACCCTCAGACTCAGGTTGCTCATGTGGGAAAATCCTGGTTACGGGGGGTTAACAGGGCCTGTAATTATGACCCTGATGCCTGTTTTGTATACATTGAACATTCTTGTTTTTTTTTTTATTACTCTTAATTTTCTATCCACTAGAGAAATAACAATGAGTAAAAATTTTATCCCCAAAGACTTTAGAATATATTAAGTTTCAGCAATCTGAGGACATGGACCAAATGGCCTTTGAGTGCCTCCTTCTATTAAGCGTCAGCTAATTACTTCTCAGTTATTCCTTGATACATCAAATATTTTGGGGGCACTGGCTGTGAACAAGGCATTTTGCAACATGATTTTGGTTGTTTAGTTTCTAAGAGACTCTGACATTATTATTTGAAAGAGGATACTGGGCACTCATAAACAGTGGTGACGGGGCTCCTAGAAACTGGAATGGTTCCATGACGGTAGAAGAGCATTGCTTACAACATGCAAGGTAAATTCTATCAGATACAGAATGGTGTCCTCCTATAAAACTCTTCCTTCTCCTTATCATGTACCCTTCTAGAAAAGCAACAGTGGCAGAGAAAGGTTCTTCCACTGCCCATGACTATTTCGACTTCTGTCTTCCTATTTCAAATTAAGACTGGCCACTTCAAAAACTATAAATACGAAAAATGTGGGTTCAGTTTCACTTTTATAATTATTCAATATGAAACAAGGATGCACATATAGAAACCAGTAACAGAATCAAAGATTACAAAGCATAGTCTTCATCTTCTTATTTCTATTACATTTTTAAGGTTGCATAGTTAGATAGCTGTGATAGTTCCACCTCATAGTTGTAATGTTAAGAATAACAGCCAGAATAAAAAATAATATTGATCTGGCTCTTACTGTGTGCTGAGCATTTTGCTAAGTGTTTTACACATGTTATTCAGGTGCCACCTATTTCATCCACCACTTTGAGCTGCCCTCAAAGTCCACTCCCATAAAAAATATTATTAGAGAAGAGTGCAAAACTGAAGTAGAATTTCATAAAAGGGATAGAAGAGGGTATTTGTATCTCACAGCACATAGCAAATAATGTTTATTCCCCAGATATTTGTGTTCTCTTCAAAGACTTTGTTCAGCCCAACTAAAATCAGAGGGAAGAGAGATGGGTCTTCCCTGATTGGTTTTCCAGACAGTATTTGGTTCAGCTCGTTGGTGATTTCTTCCTTGCTTCCCTGTCTTCCAGCATCAAATATTTCCAAACCCTTTATTATGAAAAGTAGCATTTCTCTTTCTTTTGTTATGTGAACAACTGCTCAACATCCTTTCCATAAGCATTTATTGAAGCATTCTGATAAGTTTAGAACAGAGGTGGATCTATTTTCTTTCAGGAATTCTTGTACCTGCTATTGAAATTATTTTAAAAATAATTTTACTTTTATAATATCTAATTTTGGCCTCCTAACAACTCTGGGAGGTAGCTGTCAACATCCTTATTTTACACTGAAGGACAAAGAGACTTAAAAGGGTTCTGCTACCTGCATAACATCAGTCAAGTGGGTAAATGCAAGAGCTGGGTTTGATAGTTGACTCTCAAATCTCCTGGGCCCTCCTTGCTAATTCCCACCTCTGCACCTTTGTGCTAGTTATTGCCCTAGAGAGCATTCCCTCTCTTTTTTGCCAATCAAATTTCTATCCCTGTCCTGCCTAGCTTAAATCACACATTATTGTAAAATTTCAAAGTGAAGGGATAAAAAGAAGATTCTAAATGTCCTCAGAGAGAAAAAAAAATAGGTCACTTACAGAAAAATAAAAATCAGCATGGCATCAGGCTTTTCAAAAACATTAGCGCTAGAAGACAATGAAGAAACACCTTCAAACCCCAGAGGAAAAGTTAATTTTATCTGAGAACTCTATGCTTAGTCAATGTATTGATTAACTGCAAGGGTAGAATGAAGACATTTTCAGTCACAAAAGTATCTAGAGAATTTGCCTCTTATGTACCAAGTATCTAGAGAATTTGCCTCTTATGTACCCTTTAAAACGTATTTGGGGTGTTTTCTGGCAAAGTAAATGAGTGAGCTAAGAAGACGAGTCAAAAAACAAAGGATTCAACTCAGATCCAGGATGACAGATTTGCAAGAGAGCTAGACAGAAACCTAAAGGGAAGGGCTTCTGGCATATAAACAAAAGGAGTGTGGATAATAGACAAATTGATATGGTAGAGTTTTGTCTTTTTTTTTTTTTTTAAGAAAAATGAGAACTATTGTAAAGATCACTTTGCAGAGAGAAGAAAGAAATTCTGAAGCTTTACAGGAAAGAAAATGTGATTGTGGGTCAGTACTTGGTTCTGCAGTTGACAATATTTTTATAGTCTCAATGATTATATATTTTTTATTGATTTAAATAAAATTATTATGTACTTCTCAGAAGCAGAACAGCTTAATGGCTGCCTGGGCCCACCATTTCCTATCTAGGGATTTTGAGCAAGTTACTACAATTCATTTCCCTCATCAATACTGTAGAGCTTTTCATATAGTGTCTCACTGGTTTCTTGTAAGGACTAAATGAATCAATGTGCACGAAATGCTTAGACTGTTACCTGGTACAAAAAAAGCACTCAGTAAATGTTAACTATTAGTAATAGAGGTAAATACAGTAATGTAAGAGTGTTAGAAACCACCTTTCTATAGCACTAAGTAAGTAGAGTATACCTAAAACTAATCCATAAAAAAAAAAAACAAAGCGTATTTCCAGATATGGAGTAAATAATCAGAAGAAATAGTCCAAGAATCAAAGTGGTAGCATCTAATGAGAAGATCTGTTGACACAGAAAAAAGGACACAGGATGGCTATTTTTCTTGCAAGTCTATATATTCTGCTTTTTTTTTTGTTACATGTGCATATACTATTTTGGTACCAACTTCTAAATACTTTTTAAAAATCCCTCTGCAGGTGATTCTCCTGCACTCTAGTGTTTTAGTTCTCCAAATGTGATCCACAGGCTAGGAACACTGACATCATTGTTAGAAATGCAGACTCCCCAGTCCCACCCCAGATCTTCTGATTCCGATTCTGCTTTCTAACAAGAACGCCAGGTGATTCCTCTGTGCTTTTAAATTTGAGAAGCCCTAGCCTATTTGTCATTTTACTTCTCTTCCGAAGTGGCAAGACCAATAAGAATCTGTTGACTGACTGACCAACTGAATAAATGAATGAATGAAAGTCCCTTTTTCTAGGCCCCCGAAACACATGAAAACAAATATCCTAACTTACTCAACTTTAATTACCTTTATTGTTAATGTACTAGGTACCAGCCTACCTTATTTTAGTGCGGAGGATTGCAAGTTAAACAGATATATATATTTTTAAGCCTAACTGAGGTGCTTGTAGTATAATGGTGATAGAAGATATGTGATGGTAGATTGTAATATGCTTTGAGCTAGAGATATTTTCAGGGTACAATAAGATTGAAAACATATGCCATTTAGATCATGGTGGAGGGACAGTGGCAGAATTAAAACTGAGTTTTAGTTACATCATCTCTCTGACAGCAGAGGTTAGGGGCTGGTGCCATACCAGAGGCATGGAGATCAAATGGAAGGTTAATGTGATCCAGAAGAGAAGTGAAATAGACTTTAGTCAGGGCAGAGCCAATGGGGAACAGAGTGGAGGCAGATTTAAGAGATATGGAGGAGGCAGAAGTACAGGATAGGATAGGTGAGTGGATGTGTGGGGCACTGGAAAAAGGGGAAGATTTTACTGCAATTTCCATGCTTGTGGTCTTCGTAATGTGTGTAGCGATGCTTTTTATAGAAAGAGAAGCATTTTTGGTAGGGGTGAAAACCAGGAAGCTGGTGAACCCACTGTTGAGGGTGACGTTCTGAAGGAGATGCTCAGTATCTTTTGGGTCTGTGGATGTGGTGTTCAGAAGGGAGAACAGGTCTTGAGATAGATTTGGGTTTGATCATCTTATAACAATGTCAGCAATTGAGAAGAAATTACTGAAGACCAGTGGGGCATATATGAATAGCAGATGTTAGACTTTGTAACTGGGGAATGCTGCCATTTAAGAGTGCAGCAGGAGAATACAAACAGTCAGAGAGGTAGGAGAAAAACTGAAAGAAGTGCTATCATATAAACATTTCCAATCAGTCCTCATAGTGCCTATTAATTAGGCAGTCTTCCATTAATTAGGGTGAAACCTTCAAACTACATGAAATAAGGTGAGGCATGCCTCGGTTTGGTACAATGCTCTATATGTCCGTGATATAAACTGTTAAATTATTTAACTTAATTCTAAATACAGAATTATTATATTAGAGAGTGATCTACTGAATGATATTTAAGTAGTCATTCATATTGCTTCAGGGGTTGGCAAACATGTTTTGTAAAGGATTAGATAATAAATGATTTCGGCTTTGTGGTCTCTGAACTACTCAACACTGCCCTTATACAGCAAAGGCAGTTTTGGGCTATATGTAAATAAATTAATGTTGCCATGTTCCAATAAACTCTATGTCTAAAAACTGTAATTTTAATTCCGTATAATTTTCACATTAGGAAATATTACTCCTCTCTGGATTTTTTCAGCCATTTAAAAATATGAAAACTATTCTTAACTCTTTGGCTACACAAAAACAGGCAGCTGGTCAGATTTGGCTCACAGGCCATCATTTGCTGACCCTTGATATAATTAAGTCAAACACTGAAAATTAAATTTAGAATTATGAGGCATAAGGTGGTAGAAATAATTTTAATTTAAAATCATGATTTGTTGGGTCAATAGCTAAAAGATGGATAAAAGTGGAAATAATTTTCTTTGGCGTATCTTTATTATATTAAGTGCCACCATTCAGAAATCATTCTGTGAAAATTCTGAATTAGAATGTATACTAACATTCCTCAATTTTGATAATGTACCAACTGATCAAATTTGGCTTAAATGCATTCTCTTTTTAATTAATTCTCATTGCTTTGCACCAGAGTGCGCTTAATAATATTATGGTTCTTCAAACATACCTCAGCAGGTAGCATTTTTCCTATTAAATATTCACCCTGTATCTAGCCAAAAATTTTCTCCCTGCTTCATCTCTTTAAGAGTTTATTATCACTGAATTTATTCAGCTACCTTAAAAATGAATGGGGTTTTCAGAGCAAAATAAATGCCATAAAATATCTGTGAGTAGAGCTTAATTTAGCAATTATCTGGAACATTAAAAGTGACTTAGCTTGATTCTGGAATAAGATTGTCTCCTTCTAATAATGGAAACCATTTTGAATTCATGTGTGTAGCTGAGCCATATGACAGCGGGAATAAAGTACATGCTAAATTTTTCAGGTCCATAACTGCCAAAAAAGCAAAGCAATGAAACATAACAATTTTCTAAAATCCTTTTGCCAGTTTTTTTTTTTAATGATTCTAGCCATTATTTTCTGGAATGATAATTTCCAAGTTTAATGTTAAAGTCTTCGATCTAACATCAAATTCAGAGAAATCATTGTGAAGACTTAAAATAAAATCCTTAAAAAATGGAGTTGGGAGGTTTACTTGCCAATGAAATTCACAGGAAGTTTAAATATGTATGGAAAAGAGAACACTTATTCCTGAAAGTGATGGACTATTTGGCCACATTGCATGGGAAATATTCACACCTGGATTTGAAATCTCTTTTAACATATAAATTGTGTTCTTCATTCCAAAATATTTTTGTGGCTCTAAGTTAGTTGCCAGGGAAGGTCAAAGACATTTTAAAAGCATTTTTATTATTTCCATGTCTCTACAGAGAAATGATCCTCACAATTTTAAACCAGTAACTGTTTATCTTTTCTTAGAGTATCTCCAAATCTTTGGTCACATGGCAAATAGAAGCCAAAAACATGACAAAACAATACAAAAACACTTCTTTTCTTAACTAGAGAATATTTACAACTTGTGACTTGACTTTTCTTACTGAGTAATATTTCAACTAAAATTTTCTATATGGCCTTTTTCACGTAGTAATGGTGTTAAGGACATAGACCCAGGACGTGAGGCAAGGATTTGTTTCCCAGATTAGTCACTGGGCAGCTATAAAACCCTGACCAAAGAATCTCAGTTTTGACCTTCAGTCTCTATTTGCTAAAGTAATATAACAATAGCACCTACTTTGAAAGACCACTACAAATACCAAATAAGGCTATGCATGTCATATACATGCTTAATAAATGTTTTTATTTTTAGTGTTACTATATTTAGTCCTGTGGAAACACATTTTGCTGACCCCTCTTCTATCTGAGACAACACAGCTTTCTGTGTTCCTTGGGTGGCATTGGGAAATGGCATATTATGGCCATCTGCCTTCTCCCTGTGGCACCTGGCAGCATTCCCGCCACATGCCAGACACCAATTTTACCCAAAAGAAACAAAGGTTAGAAAAAAATTAATGTGGAGCATTTACTAACCATCAGAGAGCATAATTAATTATTTTTGTTTGTTTGTTTGTTTAACCAAGGGAGTCCAATAAGCTCACTCTGTCTTAGTAGAAGAAGAAATTTCTTTAATGGCCCAATTTCTAGACTCAGCCATAACCTTGGCTATTTGGAGCATCATAGCACTGATCTGAAAGACTTTCTCCTCAACGTTAAACTACATCATGGTAATACCATTGGATACAGATGTTCAATTTTGATAACTTATCCACAAAAAATTGCCATTGCTTGGTGTTATGATAACTGATATTTCTAACAATGTGCTTAAGGCATTGAATAGGGAGAATAATTCAGTTGAAATAGTACCGGATTAGAGAGGAAACTGATTGTTTTTTCAGGTCCTCCTGTTTCAAGGTATTGTTTCATCATTTATTCAGTTGTTCAAAATGATCCAGAAATCCAGGTCATCCTTGACACCTTCTTTTCCTTACCTCCTATAACCAATCATCTATTATTGACTATAATCATTTTCATCCCCCAAATATTTTTTGTATATCTTGAATTTTTTTTCCTTTTTACTACCATGTTCTAAGGCCTGAACAATTATAGAATTCTTCTAAATGGTCACTGCCTCTCCCGCCAATTAATTCCCCACCTAGAATGACCTTGTCACCGTGCACATCTACTCACATCACTTTCCTGTTGAAACCTCTCTTTACTTCCATGTTACCCTTAAATTAAAGCTAAACGTTTCTCCTGAGGGCTCCCAGGTCCTGCTGTTCTGCTCCCACTGGACCGTATGCCTCACCCCACACTGCCTCTCTTCTTTCATGTCTTCCTTCTGAACCCTGTACACACCAGGTTCCTTCCCACACTCTACTGTTTTCTCTGCATAAGACACTCTTCCCTCTCTTTGGGGCCTAGTTATATCCTCCTCCTCTTTTAGTTTTCAGGTCAATTTTGAGTTTCTTTGAAAGCCTTCCTGGACCTTCTACAACGAGATCAAACACCTCTATTATACCCTGTCACAGTATAATAGTACCACAGTACCGTAGTATCACAGTTCAAAGGATCATGAACTTTCCTTCACAGACCTTATATCATTATTGAAATTTTATATTTGTGGGACTATTTGAGTTATGTGTACCTGCACTGAGTTCAGAGATCGTATCTTTTTTTGGTTCACTTTGTATTGTTTTCTCTCCATTGTAACACTAGGACAAAATGTCAGCAGCTTCATAGAGATGGAATTCAATAAATGTTTGCTGAAAGAATGAATAAATGAATCACTGATATTCTTTTTTTGAGATGGAGTCTTGCTCTTGCCACCCAGGATGGAGTGCAGTGGCGCCATCTTGGATCATTGCAAGCACCCCCGTCTCCTGGGTTCAAGTGATTCTTCTGCCTTAGCTTCCTGAGTAGGTGGAATTATAGGCGTCCACCACCACACCCAGCTAATTTTTGTATTTTTAGTAGAGATGGGGTTTCACATGTTGGCCAGGCCGTTCTCGAACTCCTGATCTTGGGTGATCTGTCTGCCTCGGCCTCTTAGAGTGCTGGAATTACACGCAGGAGCCACTGTGCCTGGCCAATCACTGATATTCTTGACTTGGCTTGGATAAAAGAGTTGTAAATTATATTTATGGATTTAAAAATCATGTTTAATAATAGCCATTTTGTTCACCTCACAGATTTGTCATGAGAATGATATGATATAATCTATCAAAAGTCTTTGAGTTTTTCAAAATAATAGCTATTTATGACAAACCCACAGCCAATATCATACTGAATGGGCAAAAGCTGGAAGCATTCCCTTTGAAAACTGGCACAAGTCAAAGGTATCCTCTCTCACCACTTCTATTCAACATAGTATTGGAAGTTCTGGCCAGGAGAATCAGGCAAGAGAAAGAAATAAAAGGTATTCAGATAGGAAGAGAGGAAGTCAAATTGTCTCTGTTTGCAGATGACATGATTGTATATTTAGAAAACCCCATTGTCTCAGCCCCAAAACTCCTTAAGCTGATAAACAACTTCAGCAAAGTCTCAGCATACAAAATCAGTGTGCAAGAATCACAAGCATTCCTATACACCAATAACAGACAAACAGAGAGCCAACTCCTATTGGCAATTGCTACAAAGAGAATAAAATACCTAGGAACACAACTTACAAGGGATGTGAAGGGCCTCTACAAGGGATGTGAAGGGCCTCTTCAAGGAGAACTACAAACCACTGCTCAACTGCTCAAGGAAATAAGAGAGGACGCAAATGGAAAAACATTCCATGCTCATGGATAGGAAGAATCAATATGAAAATGGCCATACTGCCTAAAGTAATTTATAGATTCAATGCTAGTCCCATCAAGCTACCATGGACTTTCTTCACAGAATTAGAAAAAACTACTTTAAATTTCATATGGAACCAAAAAAGAGCCCGTATAGCCAAGACAATCCTAAGCAAAAAGAACAAAGCTGGAGGCATCACGCTACCTGACTTCAAACAATACTACAAGGCTGCAATAACCAAAACAGCATGGTACTGGTACCAAAACAGATATATAGACCAATGGAACAAGGAACTTAAACAAATCTACAAGAAAAAAACAAACAACCCCATCAAAAAGTGGGCAAAGGATATGAACAGACACTTCTCAAAAGAAGACATTTATGCAGCCAACACACATATGAAAAAAAGCTCATCATCACTGGTCATTAGAGAAATGCAAATCAAAAACCACAATGAGATACCATCTCACGCCAGTTAGAATGACGATCATTAAAAAGTCAGGAAACAACAGATGCTGGAGAGGATATGGAGAAATAGGAACACTCTTACACTGCTGGTGGGAGTGTAAATTAGTTCAACCATTGTGGAAGACAGTGTGGCGATTTTTCAAGGATCTAGAACCAGAAATACCATTTGACCCAGCAATCCCATTACTGGGTATATACCCAAAGGATTATAAATCATTCTACTATAAAGACACATGCACATGTATGTTTACTGCAGCACTATTCACAATAGCAAAGACTTGGAAACAACACACATGCCCGTCAATGATAGACTGGATAAAGAAAATGTGGCACATATACACCATGGAATACTATGCAGCCATAAAAAAGGATGCGTTCATGTCTTTGCAGGGACATGGATGAAGCTGGAAACTATCATTATCAGCAAACTAACACAGGAACAGAAAATCAAACAGCACATGTTCTCACTCATAATTCAGAATTGAACAATGAGAATATATAGACACAGGGAGTGGAATATCACACACCAGGGCCTGTTGGGGGGTGGGGGGCAAGGGGAGGGATAGCATTAGGAGAAATACCTAAGGTAGATGACAGGTTGATGGGTGTAGCAAACCACCATGACACATGTATACCTATGTAACAAACCTGCACATTCTGCACATGTATCCTGGAACTTAAAGTATAATTAAAAGAAAAAAAAGAAAAAAAAGTCTTTGAGTTTTTTAAGTCTCCTCCAAAGAAATATGTGCAACTGTCTTCTGAATATTCGAGGAAATAAAAATCATAAACTATGATATTCTAGTCAGTTCATTTTTATTAAGCATTTTAAGTTCAAATTTTTATTTAAAATTAGTATTCTATCCCAGGAAGATCCCTGTGAAACAGTGGACTAGTTCTGTATTAGTGATAAGCAGGCTCACTCTTTAAAATTTTCAACAATACAGATTATTGCCTTTTAATGAAGAGCTTAGAATATGGTAGCCTTGTTTTCTAATTTTAATACACAAAATCAGAGATCAGAGAAAATTAATAGTTAGAAAAGGCAAGGTCAGAAGGCAAATGTGAGAGGATAGTCAGGCCCAGACCTTGTGAGTCTATAGTCTGTATCCACCAGCAGAAAGATTTCTAACTGCTAAAAGCAATCAAACCTGTGCATTATTATTCTGATGATAACCATCAACTGGGAGATTATTTCCAGTTTTGCACATTCCAGAGGAAGATATTCAGTTTCGAACTGGATGTGAATATTGGTCCTCTTGCAAACTAATGACAAAATTCTGATAAGTACATACAGTTTTATCATTTTTATCATATTTACAGGCTTGGGTCACATCAATATAAATACATAAGGTATTACATATCTGGCATATTTCTCATTTAATTTTTAACCTTTCATGTTTTTAGATATTGTGTCCAACATAGGTTTGGAGTTCCTACATGAGAATATGATTATGAGAGATATTACTATCTGCTAGCCAAAATGAAATTAATTTTTTGAATTGGAAACTAATGACTAGATTAATTCAGGTTTCAAAATAAAGAATAAAAGAAAAACTTACATTCATTGAACAATATTTAAATTGAATGCATTAAAGTGAAGAATGACAAAAACGTAAGTTTAATTGTAAACATAACATTTGGGATGGAAAACATTTAAAATATGCTATGACAAGAAAAAAATCTTTAAAATATTTTTATACAAAAAGCAATCATATCTAATCAGCTTGGCAGTAATTAAGCTCTAATAATGTACTTCAGTATCTTTCCAAAGTAGTATGATCCATTTCCCCTTTATCCAGGTCGATTTGCGAACATTATGGTGTCATCATAATTTTAAAACATACTGAGAAAATGACAGAGCTGCAAAATTAAAATAAATGATTAATGGTATTTTTTTCATGTTTTGTACTAATAGGTATTACTGAGCCTTTAAATTAATAGAGCTGTCAAGCTCACGGGTGTTACAGATCCAGCAATGAACCAAAATGGAAATTATATATTCCAGAGACACCTAAAGATGACACCTTGGAATATTTTAAATTTTAATTAGTAGGTGCAATGGTTTTGTTCCCCTGTAACTACTGCAAATTAATTGGAAATTAGTCACAATCAATCTTTTTTTTTTAACCAATCTGAAATGAAAAGCTTGGTGCTTTACATCTTAACATTGTTGCTTGAGAGCCACAAAGCATACATGCAGTAAACTGTGTTGTCAATTACAAAAAACAACAACTGTTATGAAATTAGGAAAAATTATGCACAGGTAAACCAAACTAATTAATGCATAAGTAACAGGGGAACACACAAAATAGTGTCCAACTAAACACTAATGTGCCAGTCTTTGGAAAAATAAATGTTCAAAAATGTAAATTTATGCAAAAGCATTTACTAATGAAGATTTAGGTAAAAAGGTGCTTTTAGTTTATGTTTTATTTAATTGCTTTTGGAGTCTCACTACCACTCACACCTTAAAACATACACTCACAAGAACAGCAGTCTGCTCATGCCAGTATGTTTCAAGGGGGCAGAAGACTATTAATTTTCTCTCTTCAAATTATCAACATTTAGGCTTATTAAATAACAAACTGGCCAGGCGCAGTGACTCACGCCTGTAATCCCAGCACTTTGTGGGAGGCCGAGGCAGGCAGATCACCTGAGGTCAGGAATTCGAGACCAGCCTGACCAATATGGTGAAGCCCTGTCTCTACTAAAAATACAAAGATTAGCTGGGTGCAGTGGCAGGTGCCTGTAATCTCAGCTACCCGGGAGGCTGAGGCAGGAGAATCGCTTGAACCTGGGAGGCAGAGGTTGCAGTGAGCCGAGATCATGCCATTGCACACCTGCCTGGGCAACAACAGAGAAACTCCATCTCAAAAACAAAAAACAAACAAAAAACAAAATAAAAAACCTCACCACCACAACAAAAAAACAAACTGTAGTATTTATTTCTTTAACAGATATCTATAGTATTTAAATATTAGGCA
Organism: Gorilla gorilla gorilla; assembly: GCF_029281585.2. Classification (NCBI taxonomy): domain Eukaryota; kingdom Metazoa; phylum Chordata; class Mammalia; order Primates; family Hominidae; genus Gorilla; species Gorilla gorilla. Next base: position 21,608,056 of record NC_073230.2, read on the forward strand.
AAAATGCAATTTCTAGGCACATCAGGAAAATACTAACTATCTACACCTACCTGTTAAAGCATTTTCTTACTGTTTACATATGGGTTAGTCTTTCCTTCATCACTAAAAATACACATCCTTCTGTTGATTTTTTCTCCCACTCTGGTAAAATAAGCCATTAGAGCAACTTAAGATTCTTTAAAAACGGTGTGTCTACCAAGTCAGCAAGTGTTGCTACAATCGCTGTGCAACTTTTAACTAGAAAATAATATTATTTTCACATTTTCAAAACAAGGCTACTATCCAGATAATGAAACTGGTACATTAAGAATTATTTAATGATATTTAAAGTTAAAGAATTTAATGCAAGGGTCTTGGGAGAATCAAGAGTTATGTAACTATGCGGATAACCTTCATCGCACTATTTCAGAGCACTGTTTTCAGTGCATCTATTCTAGATGAGTTTTAACATAATTTTCTTTTTATGTAATTATGAAAGTTAAATATTATGATAAAACAATGTCCTTCTTTAATATCAGTTTAACTGTAAATGATAATGATGAAACAATAATGATGTTGCTACATTTTCTGTAACATTTTGGCCGAATTTCAAAGATGTCAAATACTGTCCCACTGTAGAAAAACATGGGTTTAACTTTTTGTGGGGGTATAATTGGGGATTACAGGGAATTTAGTCTAAATTATGAAAAAGAAGAAAATTCAGATGTATTCTTAAATATAACAATACTTAATATATACCAGAAATTAATTAATGCTTTCTTAATATCACTAAATGTGATATATGGTAATTTTCAACAACCATTCAATATTTCTTTGTGACTCGTAGGTAGCAGGTTTTAGGACTAGGAAAATAATTCCAAGAAAAATATTAAATAACTCTCCAAAGTCCAGAAGTCACTAAAAAAAAGCAAAGACAAGACCATGGATTCCAGCCCTCATTTCTATTTTCTACCCCTTTGGATAGTAATCTTCCTAAGCAGTTTTTCCCCTCCTTCCTTACAGATATCCCAGAAAACATTATTTTCAAGGAGTGAAAAATATTTTTAACCTCAGACTACATTGAATTTCTGTTAAAGTGCTAGGAAAGTTGACTATTTCAGTTGCAGATGCCAACTTTCTCAAAATAACTTTTAAAATAGTAGAACCTAGAATAGGTTTTAAATAAAAATCTGGTAAACAGAAGTTTTAATAAAATGGCTGAGATTCTGTAATAAAAGAGTGGTAAGGTTGTACAACTTACTGATTTGTTTCCAGTCCTCTGTTCTGTGATTAGTTAATTTACATACGAGGTAAAAGGAGATCCACCTATCACAAAAAAAATGCGAATTCTAGCTATTTTTTAATTTCTCAAATTTGCCCTATTCCTGCAATAAATCTTTTCTCATGTACTGTTTCTATTTAGGCTTTAGTAGCTTCTAGTCAAGAAACATAGTTCTATCCCCAAGTGAAATTAAAAAATACCTATTGTTTCTTGAACTAAAAATTAAGACACAAGCACATAGACTATGGGAAAAAAGTAATCAACGGATTCCATTATATTTTCCAATATATATTATGTGAAGTGCTCATTAAAATGGTATTTGAAATAGAAAGGATTTTCATGATATTCAACTTCGAATGGGCCTTTGAAAGGACCATTAAAACAATCTCTTCTTACAATGGTTTATGTTGCTTCTTCACGTAGATGCCCTAGGCTGTGTTTGCTAAGTGTGGAACTGCTAAAGAAAGCCAAAATATAAAGGAGTCTCATTGGACTACTGTCTGTTTTACACCTGTGCTCCTTTATTCATCACTGCACATTTCAAAAAGCCTCAGAAGCATGGTATTTCTTCCTTTCTGAACCTTTTATCCTTAGGCAAACAAGCTTAACGAACTGATGACAATTTCAGCAATAAGAAATGGTAGGAACAGTCCCGGTTCTGTAACTCTTTGTTTCATGACCTTGGACATTCACCTAACCTCATCCATATAGTCTAAAAGCTTCTTATACTAACAGATAACTTACTTGGAATAGTCCTAAAATGTGTTTGCCTACAATGTAATTTAAAAAAGAAAATCTCATGTGGTCATCCACATCATTACTCGCCTATAGAAATACCTAAAACCTTAATCTTATAAGTGGGTAAAAACAACTAAGCTTTTTTGGTCAATTATTTTCTCTCAACGTGGTAAATGCTGTCTCAAACTGCTTAAATGTGGGGCACAAGAGTAGAAAAAATATCAGTGATGTTTTCTCAAATTGGGTATGTTTTAAGATTCAAGGTTTCGGGCATTTATTAGACTTATTTAGTATTTTTGGAAGGAATATGAAAATGGGGAATAATCTATGAAATCTCCAAGTCAGCACGTAGGTAGTTCTAGCTAATAATATGCCAATCTGATGAAGAGAATTTAGCCAGATCTCAAAATATTCATAAACAAGAAAATCTAATGGTGTGGGGGAGTGGGTTCCAATTTCAGTTAAGAAGGAATAAGCACTCTTCACTCTATCTCTCCCACTGAATGCACTATAAACCCTGGGCAGAACACATGCAGCAGATATCTGAAGTTGCTGAAAAGAAAATAATAAAAGGCAAATTGGGGAAGAAGACCAGAACATGAAATGCCATCAAACCAGTGATGAGTTTTTAGTTTTTAGTTTTTTTCTCTACTCTTGCACCTCCTGGCCTGGACTTAAAAGCAGACCAAAAACTGGAATTGTATACCAGGTACAGATAGAAAGTGCCAAGAAAAACCCTGTCCTAGTGGTACAAAAATAGGAAAGAAGGGCCCTACAGATCAGAGTGAATGGAAAAAATATTCTGTTAATCAGGCCAGACACAGTGGGTGGCTCACGCAGGTAATCCTAGCACTTTGGGAGGCCAAGGCAGGCGGATTGCCTGAGCTCAGGAGTCTAAGACCATCCTGACTAATACGGTGAAAACCCATCTGTACTAAAAATACAAAAAATTACCTGAGCGTAGTAGTGTGTGCCTGTAGTCCCAGCTACTAGGGAGGCTGAGGCACGAGAATTGCTTGAACCCGGGAGGCAGAGGTTGCAGTGAGCCAACTTCATGCCACTGCACTCCAGCCTGGGTAACAGAATGAGACTCTATCTCAAAAAAAAAAAAAAAAAAAAATTCTGTTAATCATTTCCATCCCAGTCCTCTGGCAATTCCACGGCAGTGGAAGGTAATTAAAACTCCAATGGAGGAGACATCTTTTCTCTGACTAGAGAAACTATGTTCCCAAAGCATAGGGGAGTCCTACTCCTTTTTTCTCTCTCTATTCCTTTATCACAGAACCCTGGAGGCAGATGCTACTTCGAGAAATATATGACAAAGTGAGGAAACAAAAGCCTTGGATTCTTAGTCAGAGAAACAATATGAGAGCCCTGGGAGTAAAAAAAAAAAAAAATAGAGAGATCATGGAGAGGAGGTGGCTTGAGAAAGCTATCCTATGAAGTTGCATTTGATCACCTGAGTTTATCCCTGAGCTGTGTATGCATAGATTTGACCTTAACAAACATACTGATGACTTTGAGAACTGCATTTGGGGGTACATCATCACCAAGTTTTCAGATAAGCATATGGATCTTTTACAAGTAAGATACATCTGAATAACATTGCAAACACTTTGAAAACCAAACATACTGGAACCACAACTCACAGAAGATAGAGCAGCTTTTGTAACCTGAACCTAACAGAGTCAACTACCTGCTAAAATAGTAACAGCAACAACAATAAATTAACATCTCCTGTGAGAATTGAAAATACCTAGAGTCTTATAACACAATATTAAAAATGTTCAGAATATAATAAAAAGTTTCTCAAGATATGAATCACAGAAAAATATCAAAAACACACAAGGGGAAATATAGCCAATGATGCAAACCCTGAGATGATACAATTGTTGGAATTAACAAACAAAGACTTAAGAGGTATTATAACCATGCTCTAAGAAGTAATGGCAGATACTCTTGAAATGAAATGAAAGAGAGCCTGAACTGAGAAATAGAAGATAGTTAAAAAATGAATCATTGGAAATTTTAAAACTGAAAAATACAATGAACAACATAAAAAATAACTGAAAGGACTCAACAACAGAATGGAGATAAAAGAGAAAAATGTCAGTGAATTCAAACACAGATGAATAGATATCCAATGTAAACAATAGAAAATACAGAAGGAAATAAAAAGTGAACAGACTCAAAGATCTATGAGACAATACATAAAGTGCTTAACACATGTCATCAGAGTTTTAGAAGGAGAGGAGAGAGTGTGTGGTGTAGAAGTCAATATTTGAAGAAATAACAGCTGGAGATGTGCCAATTTGGCAAAACATACAGCTACAGATTCATGAAGCTCAGTGAAACTAAAACAAGATAGGCTCAAAGAAACCCATGCCCAGACTCATCAAAGTCAAACTGCTGAAAACTAAAGACAAAGAAAAAAATCTTGAAAGCAGCCTAAGAAAAATGATGTATTACATGTTGCAAAGCAATGATTCAAACGACTATGAATTTCTTATCAGAAATTGCACTATATAAGAAGACATTTGCAAAGTATGAAGGGGAATTAAAGATGAAATTTAAAAATGCTTACAATTAAGTCAGAAGAGCTGGACGCAGGCATGCGTAGCCGAAATACAAGTCTGAATTGGAATGCTGTTAAGACGATATCAACAGAGTCACAGGAGTACAAAGGATCAGGCAAATATTTCTGACAGATGGGAAGTTAAAAAGGCTTCATGAGGAAATTGCTTCTAAGCTTGGCATTGAAGGAAGAGATTTTATTTTATTTTTAGTATGTATGTATTTATATCTCATTGCCTTCCAGAAAGATTTTGAAGTAACTTATAAAAATACATATATCCCAATAGGACAGAATAATTAATTCAGGCAATCTGAGTAAAAGGGGAAAATTAAGTGTATGAAATTAATAAACCATAGTTAAGCCTAGATGAAAGAAATGCAAACCATGGGCCGGGCGCAGTGGCTCACGCCTGTAATCCCAGCACTTTGGGAGGCCGAGGCTTGTGGATCACAAGGTCAGGAGATCAAGACCACCCTGGCTAACAGGGTGAAACCCAGTCTCTACTAAAAATAAAAAAAATTAGCCAGGTGTGGTGGCGGGCGCCTGTAGTCCCAGCTACTCAGGAGGCTGAGGCAGGAGAATGGCGTGAACCCGGGAGGTGGAGATTGCAGTGAGCCGAGATGGCGCCATTGCACTCCAGCCTGGGTGACAGAGCGAGACTCCGTCTCCAAAAAAAAAAAAAAAAAGAAATGCAAACCATGGGTCCTAGATAACTACTGGAAGAAGCCACAGATTTGGAGGTAGCCTGCCTGGAGACCAGAAGAATGAATCTATTTCTAAAGCACAAAATAGAGGGTAAGGATTTGAGGCAAAAAACGAAGTACTATGCATGGTAAACCTCTGGGATGTGGTTCCTGTGAGGCATAGCAGTCTGGTCCTGGCCTTGGGAGAATAATTTAATGTCATGACAAAGATTCTGAACTTTTTTCTATGTAAAATGAGGAGGCATTGAACTTTGAGATCAAGGGAGTAAGATCATCATAGCTGTGTTGGTCAGTAGTAATTCTGGCAACAATATGATGGATAGCTTTGGCTGCCTTGGGAAGCAAAATATGTATTACATAAAAATAAATAATATAAATAAGATGAAAAGGGATTTTCTGTTTTAAATGATAGAGTTGTAATTAATTATTAGTATTAGAAATACATTAAGGCAGCCGGGTGCCATGGCTCACACCTGTAATCCCAGCACTTTGGGCAGCCAAGGTGGGTGGATCACCTGAGGTTGGGAGTTCAAGACCAGCCTGACCAACATGGAGAAACCCCGTCTCTACTAAAAATACAAAATTAGCCAGGCGTGGTGGCACATGCCTGTAATCCCAGCTACTTGGGAGGCTGAGGCAGGAGAATCGCTTGAACCAAGGAGGTGGATGTTGTGGTGAGCCGAGATCACGCCATTGCACTCCAGCCTGGGCAACAAGAGAGTAACTCCATCTCAAAAAAAAAAAAAAAAGAAAGAAAGAAAGAAGGAAATACATTAAGCCTCTGAAGAGTGACTGAGTGAGGCAGCAAAGCATCATAAGAGATTAAAACCCAATGGCCTATTTCTGCCTTTTGCTGTGTGGCCTTGGGCAAGTTACTTGACTTCTCTGGCTTCAGGTTTTTTCTTAAATTTATAAAATGGGGATTATAATAACTTTACTGACATCTTAGGGTTGCTGTGGAAATTAAATAAGTAATAAACATGTACACATACAACAGAAACTGGTACATGGTAAGCAAGGTAAATTTTATATCTAGGCAGTATCACCAGGGTTTCCTCCAAATATCTCCAGGCTGTTCTTATGTCTCGAAAAATCCAGCAACCTTTGTCTAGTTGATATTAACCTGCTGGGTCTTGAAAAACTTAAATTTATACAACCTTTTACTTTATATCTTAATGGCCTGAGATTATTGTGTATTTAGCAAGCGATTAAAGAGTAACTAACACTTTAATGTTATGATCATTTTAATGATTTGAAAAAACAAACACATAAACAAAAAATGTAATAAGCTCCAGAATACTGTTTTTCTTTTTAAATAGTTTGTATTTTAAAGTTATGGTGGGATGTGTGAAAAGAAGTGTCAAAATGAACCCTAGATAACTGCAGTGGCTAGAGCAACAGAGAAAAGACTAAGTCTTCCTAGTAGAGGGCACAAACAAAGGCAAAGCAAGCAGTCAGTGTCCAAGTCAAGGAGGTGCTAGTGTCAGGGAGGGGAACTGGCAGTCAAGTCAGAAAATAGCATCTCATGGAATGGGTCACACAGTAGAAGTCTGGGCAGTCGGAGACAGGTGCTCATAGGGTACCCAGGATTTGAAAGGATCATACCTAAGACAGCAAGACTACCAGGCTTGGTGGGGATTGGTCTGGGGATTGGTCCCGCACCAGGTCAGGGCTCAATTGCACATTGAAAGTAGTTGTAAGCTAAGACTGGGCAAACAGGTTTAAGATCTTAAGAGGTATTATGCCAGGGAAGGTACAGAAAAAAGGCAAAGAGGGGTTAAAACATACATAAATGTTTTCTAGAAGTTGCCGTGGCCTCAGCTATCACTTTATAGAGTCTTCTTAGTCTACCTGTGATCATTTCACTATTTAATGTATAATCTGTTCATGATTTCCTTTCCGTTCTCTACCACATGGAAGGAAGTTTCAGGAGTTTTTTCTGTCTTCATCATAAACAAAATACCCAGAGTAATTTTGCATTAAAATCTTGTTGGCACTACTTTTCATAAATGTGTCATGAGTAATAATACATGGCTATTAATATTTCAAATAATTAACAGAATGCAGCTTTTTGAATGTGCAAAAGCAATGTATAATTGATAATCCAGAGGGAAGTGGCCCAAAGAAGTTTAATCATACCATACAGGAAATAGAAGGATTAAATCTTTTGAGATTGAGAAAGAATTTCTTCTCTGATACATTCAAATTCTTTGCTTTGAGAATATAATGAATAAAGATAACTCAAAATAACTTTTACATGTATTTATATATAAAAATATGTGAATGAATTGCTAGCCAACCTACATTATGTTCAGTGAAAGAAGATTTAGTAGAAAAACACTTTTTAAAAATGTTATACTACCCTAAGAAGTATTTCAGAAATTTGCAAATTCAAAGTGCATTTGGTATTGGCAATCTAATTATGTGTGAGGCACAGTGCTACGCTCTGGGGCTACCAAGATGATCCAAATCATGGTCCATGACCTCAGTAAGCCTGTGTCTAAAAGGAGCTGGACATATAACTGAGAATTCCAACGTAATGTTGTTATTGTTTTGATAAAACTGTGAAACACTGAGGCTGAGCTTTTAGGCTATTTGGAGAAAAAGGAGTGGAGAAGTGGAAGGAGGGGTTGGGCTCAGGGAAGGATTTATGGAGGAGGGACAGCAAGGAATGAGCCTCAAAAGATGTGTTGTGTTACCAAACTAAAGAAGAGGAAAAATGTGTTTGGACAAGAGGGAAGTGCATGAAAAGACTTTTTAAAAAGTAAGAGATTATGTTGGTAAAACAGGAAGCCTCACTCAAACTACATTTTATCAGACAGAGAGTAACTAAACGATATTTTAAGTAGAAGAGTGCCACGGTGAGATTCATATTTTATAGCGACTATTCTGATAGAAATGTGAAGCATGGACTTAATTGGAACAAAAATTGAGATGGGGAAATATTGATGTGGTTTTGCCAGGAATGAGAGAGAAATGAATTGGGCCAAATCTAAAACAGTGGTTAATAGGGAGAGAAAGAAAGGAAAAGATTCCAGAAATAGGTCATATCATTATATGGACACGTAAATTGGATTTGAGGGTACAGAGAGAAGTACAGGATGACTTTCAGATTTCTAGCTTAGGAAACACCAGGTGTTTCAATGGTTTCACTATCTCAGTATGATAGAGGGAAGAATCGCAGATCTAGGATGTGAGAAGACCTCATCTGGGGAAGGAGAGATGTGGGGAGGCAAATGATGAGTCCATTTTAGTTGTAATAAATTTGAGGTTCCTGAGGCTTTGAATAGTCACTTCTCACTTAAACTTTACTGGTCATGTATCACTTAAAATAAATGGGTAGTAAAGGGGTGCTGGTTGTACAGATACAAAATAAAATCTTACCTAGTCTATGTCCTCTCCTATCCTACCACTCCATTCCCTCTACCCTCCACCCCAAGCTGCTCTTTCTTCTTCCCATTATAAGAACATATTGACTACAGAATCATATGTTCTACGTGCTCAGGAGGAAGGATGGGGGAGGAAGAAGAAAGAATAAAATAGACTCTGGAGTCTGGCCTAAAGACAGCTCTTCTAAGACGATTTTCAATATACACTCTTCTAGAATTAATATTGTCTTTAGTTTGATACGCTTATTATCACAAGCAATAGTTATATGGCTAAAATAATTGTGTTAACTCAGTGACTATTACAAAACAATCAATACAGGAGCACTTAAAAAATTTATGTTGATGGCTTTACAGTGACAGAATCTAGATGGTCCTAAAAATAATTACCAAATGCATATTTGAAGAATTAGTACTAAGCTCTTCAGTTTTTTCTTTTCCTGATCTTTGAACTCAATATTGGTGAAATTTATAAACATATCTTACATTAATTTTTGTATTAGTGACTTTTTTATTGTGGTAAAATATACATAACATAAAATTCACCATTTTAACTTACATTTTTAAGTGTGCAGTTCAATGGCACCAAGTGCAATCACATTGTTGTGTCACCATCACTACCCACCAACTCCAAAACTTGTATTATCTTGATATTTAAGCATTAATTGATATTTCTGTTTTATATATTTTACTAATAGAAAAAACAGAGCTTCTGCTCTCCTCTAAAATTATGTCTAGAGCAATTCTTTCATAAATTGAATATCAGCTTACAGATATTTAAATTCAGCAGAGAATTTAAACATTGTAGCATTCTTATTTTCTGTAAGAAAAATATTGGGTTATTCAACTGAAGCAAAAAACGCTCCACAGTTAACCATACCAATGCTATGAATACTAAATATTCTCTTCAATTACAGTGAAATTTAAAGTTCAGAACCCCATGCGGCTGTAGGAAAAGTAGAGTATGCCAGAATGTAAAATCACAATAATGAGCCATAGTCTACTATGATTCTTGGCCTACTGTAAGCTGCAAGAAATGTTTTAGATGAATAAGTGAGTTTACAAGGGAAGAAAATTAATATGTTACATAACATTTTTATTAATTTAACAATTGTAAGTCATGATAGTTAACAGGTGAAATGAATGTCTTATTACTTATTGAAATAAAAATTAACAAAAGTAGTTAAAAGTGCTTGTGTTAAACAAGCTTAAATTATTCTAACACATTAATTAAATTTCAATAGGCAGACATTTTCAAGCTGGAGAAGCTTGAAAGGTAGTCAGGGAGAAAGGTAGTCCGTCATTTACCAAAGGCCACACACTCTGGAGGGAGATTTCCAGCATGCACCGGGGCTATTTTGTGTTGAGCTTCACAGTAAGGAGCAGAGATGAAGCGTGCAGATGCTGGAGTCAGACTACCTGGGTTTCCATTTCTACTTTGCTATTTATTAGCCGTGTAGAATTAGATGAACTATTTAACCTTTGTCTTCCTCAGTTATTTCCTTCATAAAATAAGGCTAACCATATAATTTTTGTGAGAATTAAATGCATCAACATGGGTCAAGTGTCTCCAACTGTATGTACAGGACATTCTAAGAACTTTTTTTAAGATATTATCACAGCTGTGACCGCTTCTTGACTCAAAACATGGAATAAGGGCTAAATGCCTCTTCTCCTGAGAAGAGTCCCAAATAATACAAAGAGTATTCATGGACGGTAGTTGGTTTTATTTCTTTGATTTACTTATTCTTTTGTTACCAAGGCTGATGAAAAGTGACTTTTCATTAAAAACACCACTACCAACCACTACTGTCTTGCACCACAACCACCACCATTGCAACTACCATCACCACAAGTTTTACCACTATTTCCACCATCACAGTAGCAGCTATTACCCCCACCACCATCATAACCATCACCACCTCTGCAATACCATCACCACCATCACTATCACCATTATCATCACTATCACCATCACCATCATTAAAAACAACATTTTTAACATCCATGTGAATAGAATAATGTGAATTTAGAAGTGTCATTTGGAGAGTGAAGGATTACAGAAAAGATGTATGTGTACACATACTGGTGAAGGGAGGAAAAAGATTTAGTGTTCAGGCAGCTAAAGGAATACACCAGAAACAAACATGAAGTCATGTGTATGTGTTATACACAAAGCTTGAGCCAGTAGTTTCAGAGTAAAACCATTACAAAGGTAAAATGAAAAATTCCTTCTTACATGCTAATCGCTGCTGTTTGAAATCTGTAACTAAGGTTGTTTACAGTAGTGGTTGAGAGAATGGGCTTTAATTAAAGAGTCTTGGATTTTAGTTCCATATCTACTTCATACCTGCCCTTGAGTATGCTATTTAACCTCCCAGAACTTGTATTTTCTCCATCTAAAAAATGGTGGTTCCATTATTTAGAATTTGTGTGAATATTCAATACATACTCACATGTAACATAAGCATTTAGCACAATGCTTGTGCAAGATTAAGACCTTCCCCTGTTGCCCTCTAATCAGTTTCTCTCCAAATTTTAACTACTCAGTAAATCACACTACCATTCTTAGGTAAGAGTTAACTTCAATTCAGCCCTTTCTCTCCTCCACCTCCTGCACCCCCAGGAACTCATTAATAAATTTTTCCTGTTCTACCTCTGGAATATAGCTTAAATTCATCCACTTTCATTTTACTTCCCTGCTGCCATCTTTGCCCAAGCCCAGAGTACTAGGATAGACCAATCTCTCAGTTGCTGCTCAATACAATCAATCCTCCACAGAGCAGCCAATGTGAACTTAAAAAAATGTAAATCAGATGATGCTTAGTTTCCTATTGTACTTGGAATCAAAATTTAGCTCTTTACTATCAATTTTTTCTACATGATTTGTTCTCTACCTTTTCTACTTAACCTCTTACCATTCTCCCCTAATTCTAGAAGCTTTGGTCACACCACCCTCCTTAGTGTCTTTTTTTTGGGGGGCATGGAATTTCACTCTGTCACCCAGGCTGAAGTGCCGTGGCACAATCTCAGCTCACTGCAACCTCCGCCTCCCGGGTTCAAGTGATTCTCCTGCCTCAGCCTCCTGAGTAGCTGGGACTACAGGTGTGTGTCACCAAGCCCAGCTAAGTTTTTTTTTTTTTTTTTATACTAAGCTTTTGGCTGTGTCCTTTCAAAGAGGTCTCCCTTATCTCAAGTAGTATTCTCCACACCTAATCCAGCTTCTTATCATCATTTCACCTTATTTTTTAATAACTCTTGCAGTCTGAAGTTATATTTATCATATAGTTGTTTATTTATTCGGTCCTCTATTATAGGAATGTAAGTAACTTGAAGGAAATTACATTGTTGGTCTTGTTCATGTTTCTACTCCCAGTGCCAAAAGCAGTTCCTAGCATGTTTTTGAAATGCAATAAAATATTCACTATGCAAATGAAAACTGATTTTTTTTTTGAGAGGGGCAAAGTGTCTGACTTAAATAATATCTCATTCTGGAAAACACAATTATGGTAGAAACTGGAGAGAAATTTTTTTCTTATGGAGAAGAAGGCCCTCAAATCCCCAAATGGAGGCAATAGAAAAGCTGAGAAATAAATTCACATATAAGCTTAGGCCTGCATTTCTCGTAAATAATATTCTCATAATGTGCTCTGAAATAAACAAAAAAGTTTAAGATAAACTTTTATTAATATTTTGTTTAGCTCCATAGTTTATAATTGATCTATGGTTTATAATTGATCTATTTAAAAGATCTATTTATACTTAGGCTAACACAAACATTCAAGAGCTAAATCATTGCCAAGGGTATATAATGTCTAAAACCTAAATGTAGTGGCTCTTACACACAAATAACAACAACAACAAAAAAGACTATTTGCTGATAGGTTGAAAACACATAAAGAAAAAAATCAGTTATTGTGGTTATTTAGTCAAAGAGGAAAGCAAAACTGAGATTGACATAGCATATCAACTACTCTGTACTCACTGTGCATGGGGTCTGCATCCATGGCTCCCCATCAATTTGCATTGGCAGAGACTTGCTCGTCCTGGGGGAAAATATTTCATTTTAAGTATTGCAAGGAAATACTTATATATTACAGACTATATGTGAGATATAAGATGATGAGACCAGGGAAGGCAATATGGTAATAGTTGGGCTCTAAATTTATCTCCAATGAAAGGAGCTTCAACTCTCCACTATTAATAAATACCCTGAAAAGTACCTTAGTCACAGGAATATTATGAGCTTCCTGGTAAGTGTAGTGAAATTTAAAAAAATTCTGGATGCCAAAAGAAAAATTTCAGGGTTTATGTTTAATGACACGATCAGAATTTCTACAGCCAAAAGAGATTCCTTGTTTTTATAACCCTACATTGCAAACTGGGAGAAAGGTGTTTCTCCCAGTTCTTCTAGCACCAACACTTTCAGATAAATAACATCAATTATTCCTGTGCTACAATCCGTGGCTTCACCTGGGCAGATCACAAGGTCAGTAGTTTGAAACCAGCCTGACCAACATGGTGAAACCCCATCTCTACTAAAAATACAAAAATTAGCCAGGATGTGTTGGCGGGTGCCTGTAATCCCAGATACTCGGGAGGATGAGGCAGAAGAATCCTTGAAACTGGAAGGTGGGGTTGCAGTGAGCCAAGATCGTGCCACTGCACTCCAGCCTGGGCAACAAGAGTGATACTCAGTCTAAAAAAAAAAAAAAAAAAAAAAAAATTGGGGGGAAATTTTGGGCAAAAAAAATGCTTGAAAAAGTTAAAATTTAAAACATATATAAAATCTTACTGTGGCACTTTAGTCCATGAAATGATTTAAGTCAATGGTGTCTCATCATTGTTTTCATAGATAATTTGCCCAGTAAATACTTTGGTGCTTCAGTAGACTAATATGAGTATAAATCATAAAATTTGTATGTTTGAATTCGTGCATCAATATGTCCATGGTAGTCAACAAGAGAGAATCAGATTCCAACAAACCATATCAGTAACAGCTAACAAATATTTTAGACATTCTGCCAATGTCCGTTATTTTGAAATATATTGGTATTAATAACTGATTATTTGGAGCCCAAAGAAGACAATGTTACTATCAGAGTTCTGCATACTTTTAATTAGTTTGAGGCTATGCCATATCAAACGCCTTTGTCAGTTACAGAAAGGGAACTACCTGATGACCACGCAGGAGCATTGAGCCAGCCGCCGGCCAGCACTTTTCAGGCCTGTGTATATTTGCCCCATCTCCATGGCTCCTTCCAAGCCGACCACCTCCAGCAGCTGGTCACTGAGATCTGAAAGAAAGTAGATGCCTTTTAAGTTGCAATGTGTATACATATGTCCACAATTTAATGCCATTTGATATTATGGAGATTAAAAAAATAACAGCCACTTCACAAAGAAAGCTTGTCTTAGAAACTTAAAGTAATAAAAAGATGGCCTACTTTTATAACTCTCAGTTTAACTAAACCTTGAGGTTCTGTGGAAAATGATTTGCTGTCAGCTTATTCTAAAACAAAATGGGAAGCACAGATTCTGAGCCAAATAATACAAAAAAAAAAAAAACCAGTAGTTTTTAACATCAACAAACTTAATGTTATTCCACATGTATATAAGGACCATTTATACATCCCACATCAGACATTTGGCAGCAAATACACATTTCAACACTATAAATAAAATACGAGGATATGCTGTCAAACATGATTTTGTTAAATTACTTGAACAAGAGACCTTGGAGATCATGGAGTTGGAGCTTCTCATTTTATACATTAGAAGATGGGAGTCCCTAAATCTTTGAGTAACTTGTCTACAGTAATAGGTAACTGTACAGAAGTTCAAGAAACAATAGTAATTTTGTGAAATGTTTTTCCGATGTTAAGGAATATTCTACAAAATACTGTTTGGTAGTATACTAGATAATTAGTCCCATGCAATCATTATTATTACATTTTTTTTTAGCAGAAGACATTAAAAAGGGGCTAATAGTTAAGAGGTGTCGCTTGTTGAGTATTTACTAGGACTAATTACTTTATATTATCTCATTTGCTCCTGCTCCAGACCAATTTAAGATAAATGTGATTCTCCTCATTTACAGATAGAGAAGCTAAACATTGGAGATGTTAATAATTATTCATATTCACATACCTAGAAAGTGACAGAGCCAAAAGGTGAACCTAATTGCTTTGATGCACTATGCTACATTTGATAAATCAATCATATGAAAAGGACAGAATTTACAACATTTTAGGAATCATCTTAACATAAAGGTGGAGGTTGGACTGCGTGAGCTTCAAGGTTCCTTTCCAATCTGAATATCTGCATTCAGCCAGAAAGCAGAAGTTGAACTCACATCAATAGAATCCCACACAGTCCTGTCCCAAGACTCAGTGACAGCCCATCTGCTCACCTATTTAACTCAGAGTGCTGAGACCCTTGATTTGGAGGCCAAAGTCTAGGTGCATATATATGGTTCTTTTCCATTTTAATATTCTTATGTGTTTTTGTGTATTTTCAAATATAAATACATAATTGTATATTGTTTAGTAGCAGAAAAACTAGAGGAGGGGAATACAGTGGGAGGCATGATTATTATACAAGAAAGCCATGTAATAGTTGGTCATATTTGAGGTCGGACTCCTAGAAAAACAAGCAAATGTGTTTTGTATGGAATCCACTTTGTACAGAAAGTGCTCACTCCTCACTAATGACTCCATTTTAGCATAGTTTAGAGATGCTAATGATTTATTTTCAGTGTAGTTCAACTGTGTGGCAGCAAATAGTGCTTTGCAATCTCAAAGTTCGTTAAGCCCAGGATCGTAGGTAAATTTAATAAAAGCACTTTAAAAAGAATATGCAACCAAGCCACCAAACTTTTAAGTGAATAATAAAAATCTGTTATTTTTAACTTTAAGCTGTAGCTGTAGCATGGGATTACTCCAAGTAAAAACAATATTTTAGCTACAAAATCAAATGTTAACTTAGAGCTTCCACCTTGCTGTTCTAAACCCCATTTAGACTTATTTCTCATGAAACTTATTCTGTGTTTCTAGTTTAAATTCATGTTGCCAAGAACAGATGGACAAGGAATGGAAACATATTCTTTCAGCTGTAGCCGGCACTAAAATGTGCTTGGCTCTATAGCCTGGGTGTTAATATACGCATTTCTTAGATATATGTCAACCAGAAAATGACACTGTGGCAAGCACTGAAGTCCCAGATGTGTGCCTGCTGATATTTATAAAACAACAACTACCACCACGATGATCACCACCACCACAGGACGGGAGTTCGCATTTAGTATTGTAGATTTTGCACGGCCTGATTCCTAAATAGGTAGCATTCTGTGTTAATTTCTGCAATGATCTGAAACTGGTTGATGGGAACCATTCTATAAGAAAGGAAACACTTTCTCAAGACAGAGTTAATCTGTGAGCCCTAACTTTTTCATGAATCACAGGGATCTGTCTACACCCACACCATATTGCTACTGTCTACCACCCTCCTTCTGATTTTTTTCTTTCTTTTAATTTGTCTTTGTTTTTCTGCATGCAAAAATGCCTTGAAAATCAATTCTGCTGTTAATAATCAGTAATGAAGATATTTCTCATAGATTTAGAACACCCAGGCTTTTAAACTTTCATGTTCTTGCTAACACAAATAATTTTATAGCAATAGTGCCATGTTTACGAACTCTAGCAAAGGCAAATAAATACGATACTCCTTTTAATTAGGCATTCAGGGAGAGAAAACAAAAACAAAATGAAACTCTAAATTTGTGTTGCACAAATTTGCCCCCATAACACTTCCACATTTTTTGATACAGCACAATCTGCAATCTGTCTGTATACAATTGATGCCCCCTACCTGTTAATCTTTGAGATCAGGGTCCTGATTGATTTCAGACAGAGAGAGTTTCTATCTATGCAATTTTGAATTCTGTTTCTATATGTGGTATCCTTTGGAACATCAGACTTCCTCACCTCACATTCTAGCTAAGAGTTATTTTAAGAACAGTTCTCCTTGGGATGGCCTAACCAGCTAGATCAACCTATTTAATTGGTTTGCTACCTGGCTACTGGCTTCATATTTAAGAGTGTGAGCAGCAAAAGATGACCTATGGACCAAATCTGGCCCCTTGCCCTTTTTGTATGGCTCACAACAATTAAGAATGGTTTTATATATTTAAAAATATAAAAAAATAAAGTACTATAACATCTGAAAATTATATAAAATTCAAATTTCAGTGCCCATAAATTAGTCTTCATTGGAACACAGCCACATTCACTGGTTTAGGTCTTGTCTATGTCTCTTTTTGTACTACAGAGGCACAGTAGAGACCATATGGTCGACAAAGCTGAAAATATTTACTATGTGGACCTTTAGATAAGTTTGCCAACCTATGCTTTAGAGAAACATGAACACTTTCAGGTCACTAAGGTTGTCACTTTAGTACTGCTGCTATAAATGCTAAATGGCAATTTATTTTTTAGTGCCTGAAAGACATAATGTTCCAGCATTAATTCCACAGTGTATGTAACCATGCATAGAACAGCTGTTCTCTACCAGGGAGTCTCACCACACTTGTGTACTATGAGCATTGCCACAATCCATTGGTTATTTATCACGGAACACCAAAAGTTTCCAAATAATTTTATTACAAAAGAAAGTAGAACAGTTTAACATTCATTAGTGTGCTCAATCGTTGCCTCTGGTTGGCTTCCTTGAGTGTGAGAAAAAGAAGAATCATAGGTAGGAAGGCAGAAGTTGCAACCAGACCTGGAGATTCAGGTGGGAAACAGCTCTACCTTCAAAAGTTATCTGTCAAGAACTGTGAAATCCTGACACCATGATACTGAAATCCATTTGTGTCTATCTAGAGGAAGACGTTGCTGTTGTTCAATTTAATGTTATAAAGTATACTTTTGAAGGAAAACAAAGTACGTTTCTGAAAGCGTTTATATGTCTTTTTAAATACCTCCATGGGAGTGAACAGAGACAAGACAAGCTTTCATATTAGGTATTTTCACATTTAAAACAGAACATCTATAAAAGGTATTTCAGAGGGAAGAAACTTAATAAAATCATCAAAACTGGGTCATATTGGATCAAGATTCTTAACACATGGTCTGTGAATCTGAATAGGAAAAATGCAACTTTCTTTTCACTAACATGTAATTGAAATTAAGCATTTCTTTCAAATATAAATGTAGTCAGGAATACCTGTGACTTTGTCACTGATAAATATCACGTTATAGTTGTTACAATATTTCCTACTTTAAGAAAAGGTAATACGTTTTAATTATCCACAATACCAAAATATCTACAATAGTCTCTATAAAATAAAATAACACATTAAATTTTATTTTATTTTTTTATTTTTATCTTATGTAATTTTTCAAAATGTTATTTATATTCATTATGTCAAATTTTAATAATTATTGAACTTCTAGATTTTAATTTGTTAATAAGAAAGCATATATATCTCTAAATCAAAATTTCTAACAGCATTTAAATCTAATTTTTCATAGAAAAGCATATATATCTCTAAATCAAAATTTTAACAGTATTTTAATATAACTGACTCCCTTTTTTAGCCTACATATTTTATTTTATAAATTTTAAAACGTTATGTCTGAGAAGAGTCAGTAGATTTCACCAGACAGGCAAAAAGACTACAGCACAAAAATGGTAAGGAACCCTACTTTAGAATGGAATTCGTCATTTTAAAGTTTATAAATCTTTATAAACTTTATAAATCTGTGAAAATAATTAGTGCTGCATTCATTTGTTACACAGGTAATCAGGGATATGAATGTAAATTTGAAAGTCAGGGGCACATATAGATTAGAGGACACACGAGCAGCTCAGCTAATAAGTGGGTAATATTTATTCATAGCTTAGTCTTCATTTTTGACAGTTATGCCCTGATAATATGTCTCATTATGTAATTGTTTCAGACTGCCATATGTGAAGAAACAGAAGAGAATGCATTACAAACACAGAATGAATGTGGGTTGTAGCATTTCGCAGAATATAGTGGGTACTGAAGAAAGGGGGAGAAAGGCTGGAGCAGAGTAGGATAAACCCCTTTGTGCAGACTGTCCAGCAACATTCTGCACCACTGTCAGAGGCCATGTGGAGGTACTCATTGACTCCGGAGGAGCATTTTGAAATCAACATAAATTGCTAATTATATTGACACTTATTGAGTCATTATTTGGCCATAGTAAGACCAGGCTAGCTATGGAGTTGTACCTTTTGAGTGTTTGTAGATTGTATGCCTTCCAGTGATGTTTCTTTTATCTAGCAACATTATGAAACATGTCTGAGGACCAAGAATAAACTTTTAAAAGGCCAAGGAACATATGAAATCCATTCACTAAAGTGAATAATTCAATGATTCGTCTTCAAAATGTCCATCTACTTCTAATTGATTCTTAATTTAGATATACTTCTCACACGCATAAATGCCTGTTTTTCCTGACCTACATAACCCAGAAGACATAAATTTTAAAAAGGGGTGGGTAGGAAGAGTTTTAGCAAAAATTTATTAATATAAACTGTGTTTCAGAGTACAAGTATGTAAAACATAAAAGCAGGCTTTTTGCACCTGAAGGAACATACAATCCAATTGTAGGTCTATTAATAAAGGAGAAACTGTATGGGGAAGGCTAATATATCTACTATATGCCTGCTATGAGCAGGCTCCCTGCTAAGGGATTTATAGGCATTTTTCCATTTAAGACTCTCAACAGTCCTTTGAGATAGGTATTATTCTCCTCATTTTATTGACAGGGAAACTATGTCACTTGTTCAAGTCTTTACATAGAATTGAAAATCTGGTTTTCTAAATAGGTATGCTTGACTCTAAATTCCATGTTACTGTGACAACAGTAAGAACTCACCAATTAAATGTTAACAGTTCTCTTGGATCATCATGGCGGACAGGAGGCAGGACTAGATTGCAGCTCCAGACAGAGCAGCTCGCATTGTAAATTTTAGCTCAATAGATTGCAAGAACAAACCAGCAATCTCGAGAGGACATACAGACCCTCTGATGGAAGTGGACTGCTCCTGCAGAGCCTGGGAGACCCCCCAAATACTGTGAGTGCCCAACTGAGGAAGTGGGAAAGGGAGACCCTCCTCTCCCCAACACATGCCCCCACTAGAGAAGCTGACAGTCCATTTGCAGGAGAAGTTTCCGGCTTTACCTGGAGCTGAGTCAATTTGGAAAGCCAAGCCAAGTACAGGGGTAGAGGAAGCAGCAGAAAGGCCCTGGGAGCTCCTGGAGTCCCCTAACTGGCCATTCCTGCCTGGCACCACACCACAGGGATCCAACGGGAGGGTGACCAGAGGAGCAGGGGGTAAAATTCCACAGGGAGAAGGAAATCTCTAGCTAAACTTTATAACAATTTGAACGGGGTGAGAAGCCACCTGGCTAGAACTCAGGAGAGGGCGCAAATCTGGTGTGCACACTCCACAGGCAGGGGAAGAACCAAGACCTTTTCTTTCGCAGTTGGGAGGTGAGTTTTCAAGCCGGTCTCACCTTCTGCCTGGAAACTAACTTGGGGCTGTTCGTGGGGGCACGGTGAGAGTTAGAACGGGCCTTCAGTTTGCATGGGAGCTGTGTGAGGCCTGTGACTGTGGGCTTTCCCCCACTTCCCTGACAACCTGCATGACTCAGCAGAGGCAGCCATAATCCTCCTAGGTACACAAGTCCAGGGACCTGGGAATCTCATCCCCATCCCCCATGCTGCAGCTGCAGCAAGACCCACCCAAGGAGAGTCTGAGCTCAGAAATGCCTAACCCTGCCCTCCTCCTGATTGTCTTTCCCTACTCACCCTGGTAGTGGAAGACAAAAGGCATATAATCTTGGGAGTTCTAGGGCCTTGCCCACTGCCAGTTCCTCTCTGGAAAGCACCACCTCCTGGCAGGAGGTGCAAAAAAAGCATTGGATTAAATCCAGCATCTCTTTATGATTAAAACTCTCAGCAAAATCGGTATACAAGGGACATACCTTAATGTAATAAAAGCCACCTATTACAAACTCACAGCCAACATAATACTGAATCGGGAAAAGTTGAAAGCATTCCCTCTGAGAACTGGAACAAGACAAGGATGCCCACTCTCACCACTACTCTTCAACATAGTACTGGAAGTCCTAGTTAGAACAATCAGACTAGAGAAAGAAGTAAAGGGCATCCAAATTGGTAAAGAGGAAGTAAAACTGTCACTGTTTGCTGATGATATGATCTTTTACCTTGAAAACCCTAAGGACTCCTCCAGAAAGCTCCTAGAATTGATAAAAGAATTCAGTTTCCAGATGCAGGATTAATGTACACAAATCAGTAGCTCTTGTTTACAATAATGGCGACCAAGTGGAGAATCAAATAAAGAACTCAACCACTTTTACAATAGCTGCAAAACAAACATCTTAGGAATATACCTAACCAAGGAGTCGAAAGACCTCTACAAGGAAAACTGCAAAACGCTATTGAAAAAAATCATAGGTGACATGAACAGATGGAAACACATTCCATGCTCATGGATGGGTAGAACCAATATTGTGAAAATGACCATACTGCCAAAAGCAATCTACAATTCAATGCAATTCCCATCAAAATACCACACCATCATTCTTCACAGAATTAGAAAAAAAAATTCTAAAAATCATATAGAACCAAAAAAGAGCCCACATAGACAAAGCAAGACTAAGCCAAAAGAACAAATCTGGAAGCATCACATTACCTGATTTTAAACTATACTGTAAGGCCATAGTCACCAAAACAGAATGGTACTGGTACAAAAACAGGCACATAGACCAATGGAACAGAATAGAGAACCCAGAAATAAACCCAAATAGTACAGCCAACTGATCTTTGACAAAACAAACAAAAACATAAAGTGGGAAAAGGACACCCTTTTTAACAAATGGTGCTGGGATAATTGGCTAGCCACATCTAGAAGAATAAAACTGGATCCTTATCTCTCACCTTATACAAAAATCAATTCAAGATGGATTAAGGACTTAAACCTAAGACCTGAAAGTATAAAAATTCTAGAAGATAACATTGGAAAAACTCCCCTAGACATTGGCTTAGGCAAGGATTTCATGACCAAGAACCCAAAAGCAAATGCAATAAAAACAAAGATAAGTAGCTGGGACCTAATTAAACTAAAGAGCTTTTGCATGGCAAAAGGAACAGTCAGCAGAGTAAACAGACAACCCACAAAGTGGGAGATAATCTTCACAATCCATACATCTGACAAAGGACTAATAACCAGAATCTACAACAAACTCAAACAAATTGGTAAGAAAAAACCAATCCCATCAAAAAGTGGGCTAAGGACATGAATAGACAATCCTCAAAAGAAGATATACAAATGGCCAACAAACATATGAAAAATGCTCATCATTACTAATGATCAGGAAATGCAAATCAAAACTACAATGCTATACCACCTTATTCCTGCAAGAATGACCATAATCAAAAAAATCAAAAAACAGTAGATGTTGGTGTGTATGTGGTGAATAGAGAACACTTCTACACTGTTGGTGGGAATGTAAACTAGCACAGCCACTATAAAAAAACAGTGTGGAGATTCCTTAAAGAACTAAAAGTAGAACTACCATTTGATCCAGCAGTCCCTCTACTGGGTGTCTACACAAAGGAAAAGAAGTCATTATTCAGAAAAGATACTTGCACATGCATGTTTATAGCAGCACAATTCACAATTGCAAAATTGTGGAACCAACCCAAATGCCCATCAATCAACGAGTGGATAAAGAAACTGTGGTATATATATTCAATGTAATACTACACAGACATAAAAAAGAACGAATTAACAGCATTTGCAGTGCCCCGGATGAGATTGGAGACTATTATTCTAAGTGAAATAACTCAGGAATGGAAAACCAAACATCGTATGTTCTCATGGATATGTGGGAGATAAGCTATGAGGAAGAAAAGGCATAAGAATGATACAGTAGACTTTGGGGACTTGGGGGGAAGAGTTGGAGAGGGGCGAGGGATAAAAGACTACAAATATAGTGAGTGTATACTGCTCAGGTGATGGGTGCACCAAAATGTCACAAATAACCACTAAAAAACTTACTCATGTAACCAAATATCACCTGTATCCCAATAACTTATGGAAAAATAAATAAATGAATAAATAAATAAATGTTATCAGTGATGGAAGAGAAAAAAGTGCTACAAAGGAATACATACATAACACCTTAAAATAGTCCAGGAAACAATCCTACCACTAAATTATTTCAAATGTAATCACAAAATTAAAATGAAGTACAAAGCTCCCATTTATAATACCACGTGGGGTAATGTATGGAGAATCTCAGTAAGAAGGCTAAGAGCCTGGCCCTGCTGTACTCACATGCACCTCTGCCTGGCCCAACATCTGGTTCAGCAGCAGCCATACCTCCCTGGACAGATAGCCACAGGCCTGCTTGGCATCACCACACCTGCACACACCTGAGCCCAGCCTGACAGCCAGTCTGGGTGGTCCCATTTCCCTGCAAATACCATTGCAGGAATGCCTGGCACCATTGCTCTCATGCTTGGTCCAACAGCTGGTCCAGTGATAATTCTGCTTTCCTAGACAGATAGCCACAGGGTCCAACAACCAGCCTAGCGCTCCTGTCCTCAGCAAAACTACACTGCTGCCATCACAAACGCCTGCAGCCTAGAGCACTGAGGCAATATATATCACTGATGAGGATTACAGCTGAAGAAACTGCATGAAGACTACAGTACTGAGTCGACCTAGAGCTAAAGCCAATGCACCACATTTAACACTAGGACTTGTTTACAGGAAAACATTTATCCCTACAAAAGCTACTCCATAATGTTGGAAAAAATTGACTATACAATTAGATTCACAGATATAAATGTAGGGACACAAGAAACATAAAAAAGCAAATTAACATGGCACCCACAAAATGTCTCCAGTAACAGACTCCCAAAAAGGACATTCATATAATATCTGAAAAATAAATTCAAAATTATGATTTTAAGGAAACTGAGCAAGATATAAGAGAACACAGAGAAACAATTCAATAAATCAGGAAAACAATTCATGATCTGAATGAGAAATTCAACAAAGATATATATAAAATAAAAAAAGAACCAAGCAGAATTGGAGCAGAAATATTCAATGAACGAAATGAAAAAAATACGTAACTGACAGCTTCAACAACAGACAAGATGAAGGAGAAGAAAGAATTTATGAACTTGAAGACAGGTCTTTTGAAATAGCCCAGCCAGAGGAGGGGAAAAAAAAGTAGAAATAAGAAAAATAGAGAATGAAGAAAGCCTACAGGACTTATGGGACACCATCAAGTGAATAAATTTTCTCATAATAGGAGTGTCAGAGGGAAAGAGACGGAGAAAAGCACAGAAAATTTATTTAACCAAATAATAGCTGAAAAATTCCCAAGTATTGGTAGAGTTATGAACAACCAGATTGAGGAATTTAAAAGATCCCCAATTATATTCAATCCAAAAAATTCTCTCTGAGGCATATTATAATCAAACCGTCAAAAGTCAAAGACAATGAAATAATTCTAAAATCTACAAAAGAAAAGTATCAAGTCTCTTATAAGGGAATCTGCATCACACTATTAGCAGATTTCTCAGCAGAAACCTTAAAGCTGGTAGAGAATGGGATGATATATTCAAAGTGCTGAAAGAAAAAAAAGCTGTTAGTTGAGATTATATAAAGCAAAGATATTTTTTCCAGAAATGAAGAAGAAATAAAAATTTTTGCAGATAAGAAAAAGCTAAGGGAATTCATTACCATAAAGTTGGTGTTACAAGAAACACTTGAGAGTGCTACAAATGGAAACAAAAGGACCATAATTACTAACAGGAAAACAAGTGGAAGTATAAAACTCACCATAGAGTAAGTTAATTAATCAAATTCATAATATTTCCAGTGATATGATACGTCTTTCAATCCTCTAGTAGGAACGTTTAATGTCAAATGGTCAAAACCAAGAATTACAATTAATGGCAAAGGAACACACCACAGATAAAGAAGTAAATTAAGTGAACAAAAGTATAAATTTTAGGGGGAAGGAAAACTGTCTAGAGTAATTTTATGCAACCAAAGTTAAGTTGCCATCATCTTAAAATAGTGAATTCTAACTACAAGACTCTTTATGTTAGCCTGTGGTAATCACAAACAAATAATGTACAGCAGACAATCAAATGAGAATGAGAAAATAAAGCTTAGCACCACAGAAAACCACCAAACCACAGAGGTAAATAGCAAGAGAAGAAGAAAGAAATAAGGAATCTACAAGATAAGGAAAAAATAATGAACAAAATGGCAGAAGTAAGTTCTTATCTAACAATAATAACCTTGAATGTAAATGGATTAAATTTTCCCATTAAGAGACAGAATGGCTGAATAGGCAAAATAAAATAAAATAAGACCCAACTATATACTACCTAAAAAAGATTCACCTCAAAAAAGGTAGGCTGAAAGCAAAGGGATAGAAAAAGATACTCCGTGCAAACAAAAACAAAAATTGAACAGAATAAGCCATATTGATATCAGATAAAAGATATTTTAAGTCAAAAACTGTTAAAAGAGGCAGAGAAGGTTATTATATATAATGAGAAAGGGATCAATTCAACAAGAGGATATAACAATTGTAAATATATATGCAACCAACACAAAAGCACTCAAATATATAGAGCAACTGTTATTAGATCTAAAGGGAGAGATAGACCACAATACAAAATAGTAGGGGATTACACCCACTTTCAACAATGGGAAGCTAATGACAAAAAGTCAACAAAGAAACACTGGACTTAAACTGCACCATAGACCAAATGGACCTAATGGACATTTACAGAACATTTCATCCAACAGCTTTAGAATACATATTCTTTTCGGTTGCGTGTGGAACGTTCTCCAGGATGAATCACATATTAGGCCACAAAACAAATCTCAACAAATGTAAGAAGAGAGATCATATCAGCTATCTTTTCGGGCCATTATGGTCTAAACTAGAAATTAACAAAATAAAATTTTGGAAATGTTACAAATACATGGAAGTTAAACAACATCCTTTTAGATAACCAATGGGTCAGTGAGTAAGTTAAAAGAAAATTAAAATTTTCTTGAGACAAATGAGAATGGGACACATCTTACCAAAACCCATGGGACACAATAAAACCAGTACCAAAAGGGAAATTTATAGTAATAATTGTCTACATCACAAAAGAAGATTTCTAAGAAACAATCCAACAGTGCATCTCAAAGGCCTAGGATTTGTTATTAATTTAATAATAAACTAAAGCCAAAATTAGCAGAAGGAAGGAAATAAAACTCAGAGCAGAAATAAACAAAATTGATACTAAGAACAAAAATTCAAAAGATCAACAAAATGAAGAATTTGTTTTTTTGAAATGATAAAGGAAAATCAATAAACCACAAGCTAGGCTAACTAAAAAAAAGAAAGAAGACTCAAATAAATAAAATCAAGGATGAAGTAGGAGATATTAACGCTGATACCAACTTTTTTTTTGCAATACGTTTGCAGCTAGAACACCAGTGTCATGAAAACCATCCCTAAAGTCAAATGGGAAAGAAAAGAAAAAGACTCCCATCAACATTGTCAAAATTGGACACATTGATTCAGGCAAGTCCACCACTACTTTTGATCTACAGATGTGGTGGGATTGACCAAAGAACCATCGAAAATTTTGAGGAAGAGGCTGCTGAGATAAGAAAGAGTTACTTCAAGTATGCCTGAGTCTTAGATAAACTGAAAGCCGAACCTGAACATGGTATCACCATTGATACCCTGTGGAAATTTGAGACCAGCAATTACTACTTGATTATTATTGATAGTCTGGGACACAGATGCTTTGTGAAAAACGTGAATACAGCCACATTTCAGGCTGACTGTGATGTCCTGATTGTTGCTGCTGGTGCTGGTGAATTTGAACTGGTGTCTCCAGGAATGAATAGACGTATGAGCATGCATTTCTGGTTTACACACTGGGTGTGAAACAGTTATTGTTAACAAAATGGATTCCACTTAGCCACTCTACAGCCAGAAAAGGTACAAAGAATCATTGAGAAAGCTGAAACTTAAGAAAATTGGCTACAATGCCAACACAGTAACATCTGTGCCAATTTCTGGTTGGAATTGTGACAATATGCTAGAGCCATGTCCTAACATGCATTGGTTCAAGGGATAGAAAATCACCTGTAAAGATGGCAATGCCAGTGGAACTGTGTTGCTTGAAACTCTGCAATGCATCCTATCACCAACTCATCCAACTGACAAGCCCTTATTTGTGGTCTGCCTCTCCAGGATTTCTACAGAATTGGTGATTTTGATACTGTTACTGTGTTCTGAGTGGTGACTGGGTTACCTTTGCTCCAGTCAATGTTACAACTGAAGAAAAGTCTGTTGAAATGCACCATGAGGCTTTGAGTGAAACTCTTCTGGGGGACAAAGGGGGCTTCAATGTCAAGGATGTGCAAGTCAAAGATGTTCACTGTGCCAACGTTGCTGATGACAGCAAAAATGACCCACCAATGGAAACAAATGACTTTCTTACTCAGGTGACTATTCTGCACCAAACAGGCTAAATCAGTGATGGCTATGTCCCTGTACTGGATTGTCACACAGTTCACATTGCTTGCCAGTTTGCTGAGCTGAAGGAAAAGATTGATTGCCAGTCTGGTAAAAAGCTGGAAGATGGCCCTAAATACTTGAAGTCTGGTGATGCTACCATTGTCGATATGGTTCCTGGCAAGCTCCTGTGTTGAGAGCTTTTCTGACTATCCTCTGAGTCATTCTGCTATTTGTTCTATGAGACAGATAGTGGCTGTGGGTGTCATCAAAGCAGTGGACAGGAAGGCTGCTGATGGTGGAAAGGTCACCAGAGTTGGTGAGGAAGAAATAAAAGGCATCCAAACTGGGAAGAAGGTAGTCAAATTGTCCCTATTTGTAGATGGTATAATATTTTACATAAAGAAAACTGTAAAGACTCCACCAAAAACTAGTCAAACTGAAAAACAAATTCACTAAAATTGCAGGATACAAAATCAACATACACAAATCAGTAGCATGTCCATAGGATAATAGTGAACTCGCTGAAAAAGAATTTTTAAAACTTTCTTTTACCATAGTTACAAAAAAACTAGATACCTAGGAATATATTTAACCAAGGAGGTGAAAGATCTCTACAATAAAACTGTAAAACTTTGATGAAATAAATGGAAGAGGACACAAATAAATGGAAAGACATATTATATTCATGAATTGGAAGAATTTTTTTTAAATGGTCATACTACCCAAAGTGATCTACAGATTTAATGCAATTCCTGTCAAAATAACTATAATATTCTTCAGAGCAGCAGTCCTCAATGTTTTTGGCACCAGGGACTGGTTCATGGATGACAGTTTTTCCACAGACCAGCCACAGGGTTGGGAGGTGGTTTTGAGATGATCCAAGTGCATTACATTTATTGTGCACTTTATATTATTAGCACTTTATTTATATTATTACATTGTAATATATAGTTATATATTATTTCATTATGTATTACAATGTAATAATACAACTCACTATAATGTTGAGTCAGTGGGACCCCTAAGCTTGTTTTCCTGCAACTAGATGATACCATCTAGGGGTGATGGGAAACACTGACAGATCATCAGGTGTTAGATTCACATACAGAGTGCTCAATCTAGATCCCTTGCATGCGCAGTTCACAATAGGGTTTGCACTCCTATGAGAATCTAATGCAGATGCTGATTTGACAGGAGTCTGAGCTCAGGCGGTAATGCAAGTGATGGGGAGCAGCTATAAAATACAGATGAAGCTTCACTCTCACCTGCTGCTCACCTCCTGCTACGCGACCCAGTTCCTAATAGGCCACAGACCCATACGCCTGTTTGTGGCCTGGGGGTTAGGGACCCCTGCTTCAGAGAAATAGAAAAAAAAAACAACTATAAAATTCTGTAGAACTACAAAATACCCTAAATAGCCAAAGACATACTGAGCAAAAAGAACAAAGTGGAAGGGATCACACTACCTGACTTCAAAATACACTATTATACAAAGATATAGTAACCAAAACAACATGGCGCTGGCACAGAAACAGACACATAGACTAATAGAATAGAATGGAGAGACCAGAAATACATTCAACACCTACAGCCAACTGATTTTTGACAAAGATGCCAAAAACACACATTGGGGAAAAAGTAGTCTCTTCAATAAATGGTGCTAGGAAAATTCAATAATCACATGCAAAAGAATGAGACTAGACCCTGACTCATGTTATGTACAAAAATCAACTCAAAATGAATTAAAGATTTAAATGTAAAGTTTGAAACTATGAAACAACTAGAAGAAATCACAGAGAAAATGCTTTATGATGTTAGGGTGGGCAAGGACTTTTTAAATAAGATCTCAAAAGCACAGACAACGAAAAAAAAAGAGACAAATGGAGTTTCATTGAACTAAAAAGCTTTTGAAGAGGAAACTATTCACAGAGTAAAGAGATAACCTAGAAAATGGGAGAAAATATATGTAGACTATACTTCTAACAAGGAGTTAATATATAGAATATATAAAGGAACACAAACAACTCAATGGGAAAAAAACCCCCAAATACCTCATTTTAAAAATGGGCAAAAGACTTTAATAGACATTCTCAAAAGAAGACATACAAATGGCCATTAGTTATATGAAGAAAAATGCTCAATACCACTAATCATAAAGGAAATGTAAATGAAAACCACAACGAGATGTTACTTCATTCCAATTAGACGGGTGGTTATCAAAAAGACAAAAGAAATCAAGTGCTGGTAAGGTTGTGGAGAAATGGGAACACTTATATGCTGTTGGTAGCAATATAAACTAGTACAACCATTATGGAAAACAGTATGGAGGTTCCCCAAAAATAGTCAAAGTAGAATTAACATGTGATCTAGCAATTCCACTACTGGATGTATAGCCAAAGGAAATGGAATCAGCACGTCAAAAGAGATATCTGTACTCTCAACTTCTGTAGCACTATTTATAATAGCCAATATATTGAATCGACCTAAGCGTCCAACAGTGGATGAATGGATAAAAAATGTGGCAAATATACACCGTAGAATATTATTTAGCCATAAAAAGAATAAAATCCTGTCATTTGTGACAACGTGGATGAACCTGGAGGACACCGTGTTAACCGAAATAAGCCAGACACAGAATGATAAATACCACATTATCTCACTCATTTTTAGATGTAGAATAGTAAAAATAATTTTTAAATATAACAAGAAGATAAGAATCTGGTACATAAATGGATTAACAAGAGTCATTTAAAAAATCTAGCAGTGTGAAATGTCGCATTCCCTGTTGAAATCTAAAAATGAGGGGTTAATATATGTTATATTCTGTTATGTATACAGAAATACATATATTCTGTTATATATGTATACAGAAATACATATATATTCATAGTGGAAGCCTGACTTTAAAAAGAACTTTTCAAGAGTGGATTTGATCATCTCTTTTAAAGCCATCTAGTTTTTGAAAACAACCAGCCAGAGCTGACTATAACTTTGTTTTTATGCTAAAATTCTGAACTCCTTTAAATGAGTCTAAAATAAGGAAAGACCAGAAATCACAGTACAGCATATTGTCATATGCTGTACTCTATAGCGACCAAAGGAGTTCAGGGCCTGCAAGTCACTGTGTTATAGTGTACTTGAAAAGTCATCTACACCACAGGAACGCAACCAAATAAATATTTCACCGACAAAACCCATAGAGAAAGAGTTTAAAGACTTCCCACAGCAATCCATTGCTGCCACTGGCCATGTGTATTATCAGTAAATGTAAATGGAGTTTATGAGGATAAACTAGTGGTGAATATGAACACTGCTGCTTCTGGGTTCTTGAAGCAGTTTGTTCTCGTTAAGCTTTGTGAAGGGACTGAAGGCTTTCACTTGTTTTCTGTGTGAATGAGCCGTTAGTGTGTGTGGGAATGTTTTCACAGCACCATGCCTCTTCTGCCCTTTTCTATAAACTGAGCTACTTCACGTGTCTCCTCATATTAGTGCCATCACTAAACAAAGCAAGCGCTCATGAATGAAGGCTGATGTCAGCAAATTCTGAATAGCTTCTGGAGGGGCATCCTGCACCCTAACACTGATGCCAGCTAAGGGGATGAAGTCACCAGGGAGATCACCCCCTCTTATTCTCCTAAGAACTGAGCAGTTCCAGCAATGAAAAGCAATACAAAGCAAACAAACAAATATTCAGATTAAAATGCAATGTAATACAGGGCAGTGCCAACATTACTTTACATATGACTACACGGTCTTTACACTAAATATCCAGAAGTACTGTGAAAATCAGTTATTTTCTTGAAATATATTATAAACGATAATGAGATGTTTCTATGGTCCCTTTATTTTAGTTTCAGTGAAACATGAAAAACACATAAAAATAAAATTTTAGAAACATGGTAGTACATTTGAACTCACTTATAAACTTAATAATGCTGAAAATTAAAATAAGGACAGAACATGATGATGAGGAAAAGTGATTTACAGTAAACATTTCCTTGTAAAACAGAACTGTTTCTGGTATCCAATTTACCCCGGTTGCATATAAGTCTTACATGCTTAGCAAGAGATTGAAAGACTTTATAATATTTGAGGTTATTGTGCATAAAACCATTGCTGGTCAGAAGTAAATCTTACTGTCTTGGCAGTTTGTCTTCAGAGAATAGGCTACATGACTAAATAGAATTAAATCTCTGCAACCTTCATGTAGAACTGTTTGGTGCCGAAAAATATAGGATTATATCATGACGTCTGGTGACTTGCCAGAGAACCCTTGAAAACCTGCTGAGTTCAAGGCTCTGCACAACAGGAATGTCATAGTTTCTGCTTAGAACAGTGTGTGTATTTAAGGAGTTTTGCTGTTAATGCAGGACTGAGGACCCCTCACTCATGAACTGAGACAGGGACTGTTATTGTCAAAAGCACTAAACACACTTTCCTCATTGCCTCACCATTTAAAGATGAGCAGTTTTTGACTCATGCCTCAAAGAAAGAATTATTCTAGTCATAAAAGACTGCTAAAGTGTTCTTTTTTAAAGCTTATAAACAGACTGTGGGCAGATTGACCATCATATCTAATAAGCGAACTGTTAACAAGTTAGTACAGTTTAGTATACACCTGAATACTTCTATTTTCTATATTTTTCTCCTCCCCCCAAACTCCCTTTCTTTTGAAGTAATTTTATTTCATGACCTTATGTCTACAGAAAAAGAATTATATTACTGTCTTGGATTACTAAATTGAATTAATGTTGACATAAATAGTTTTATTTGGATGGAATTTTAAAATTCATTCCATTTGTAAATAACCATAAGAAATACAATCTCCTTTGTCATTTCCATCACAAAGTAGCAGAGAAATCTATTCCACACATAAAATCACTTAGAAGAGAGACTTGCAACTTACTACAAGAGATTTTCAGTATCTAGTCACCTTATGACTCATATTAATCATGTACTGATAAGTTTCCAAAGAGCTTGAATTAAAAAAAAATAAGCCCTTGTATATAGACATGTTGAAGGACTTAGATAAGTACAAAAAATCTCTGTGAAAAAGTTTTCATTGATGTTTTAAAAAGCATGTTATTTTATCTTTACAAAGGAACTGCACTAATACTAATCTAGCTTTTGGAAAATACAGCAACATTCATGACTAATCGTAGTGTGAAAAGTAGAAATGGACATGAAAAGTATCATCACCTCTAGCAACACTTGAAACCCTAAGAGAGGTTCAAATGCAAACTTTCAGATTTTCAACACTGAAAAACTAAGGACTTTAGCTTCCCTTTCAAGGAGTTGCTTTGTGGGGCGGGGGAAACCAAAACCTCTTTTGTAGTACAAACTTTGCCAATATATCTGATTCTTTTTCTACCTCCTCTTAGAAGAGATATACCCCCTTTTTAATAGTTTAAAAATACTATTGCAGTGAAACTCTTGGTACAAAGGAAAATTATTCTATTTAGTCGTATTCTTTTAAAAGTTATTTGTTTAAAAGGGCTTCACTGTATTGGTCTTGCAGCCCTTCATACAACAGAACAAAAGCAGTTCTATGAAAGAAGACTAAACTTGAACAAACCGTAAAAAAAAAAAGCAAAGTTCCTCTCTGTTTTTATCAAATTTGATTGCTGCAGCTGTTCCCAGTTTCTGTATTTTAAAAATAGCCTTATTCAGTGCCTTGTTGGCTAAAGGCCAGAGTGCCATTAGAACATGCTGTACGGAAAACCTCTATTCAGTTACAGATACAGAAATATATTTAAGATCAGTGGGGGTCATCTGCAGCAAACACTTGTAAAGGAAAATAGAATTTTAATGTGTTTGGACTGATTGCCACTTTTACCAGATAGTTTAAAGCTTCCATATAGAACCATCCTATTATTTTTTCTTTTAGGTAAAAATGCAAAATGCGTATGAACTTCATTGGACAAATATTATTAGAAAGGTCTGTTTCTCAAATAACAATTGTACAGCTGAGATACACATTTCAAAGAATACCTACTAGTGGTTTCTGTTTGACAAGCTCACAGGCATTCATCGAGTGAAAAGGTAGGTAATATTGAGCAAATGCTACAAATGGAATCATAACTTCTTTCTGACACAGGCCTCCTAAGTAAGGTCACGAGGTGTGAAATAGATTGATCTGCCCAAGGGAAATGAGTCTGGGGACTCATTTTGGACTTAAAGTGTGTGGGGAAAGGGTGAAAGAATTGAGTTGTTCAGTGATGTTTCAGAGTTGACCTTCACATCTCTTCAGTTCTTTCCTTTGCCTCAGCAAAGGATTGAAATTAGCATTTGGGACTAAACAGATTCCTGTAGGAGTCCTAATTTGAGTTGTAAGTAAAAAGGATCTGCTTTGCATAAATCATCAATAAAAAGGAATTTTGATCCCAGGTATTGAAAATAGTAAGAAAAAATTAGAAAGCAGAGGTCTAGGGAATACTAAGGTGAGAAGAGAAAATTTCATTAGGGAAATATACACCAGTTGTCAAGGTATGGGAACATCTAAGATTTCACCTTTCTTGAAAGCTAACATGTTAGCCTGCCACAGCTTTGTTGAGGCTGGCAGAAGACATGAGTCCCCTGCATCAGAGACCCAAGACCTTACTATCCACAGCAACAGCAGTAACCAGTCTTAACATCTAAATCAGTCCCCCAAACCCCAACTTCCATAGGGTGAAACAAAGAGGTCTGGGAGATACCTGCACACATAATGGGCTGCATTATAGAAGAGAAACCCATGGCTTACAATACCTTGATCTTTCATAATAGAAAATAAGCCTGCCTGATCTCTTCCCAGCTGCCAAACTGGCTAAAAAATGAAGCTCTTATTGATATTTTTATGGTCATATGTGAATTGCTACCATGATGGTATTAAAATAGAGGAGACATCAAAATATTTCACAATCAGCAAGAGTACTGGCCACAGTGTATCCTAGATATTGTAAGAAAATAGGGTCCCAGAGGTCTCTAAGGTACCTGGCATTGATACTTTAAATGTTGGATCTGGAAAAGTCTGGGAGGTCATGAGGAGGGATAGGGGGAACCTGGAAGGACAGGGCGAACTGTACAGAAATATTTAAATAATTTAACATTTGGTACAGCTATGCTGAAGGTCCAAGTGGAAGGTACTAAACTGAAATATGTCTCAGAAGTTCTGATTTCTAGTCCTAAATTTTGATTTAGCTAAAGGGCAACTTCAGGTAAGTCATTTAATGTTTCTGGGACCCAGTTACCCTATCTCTAAAAGAGAAATGGTACTGACCTTACGTTGTGATTAAATATATTGTTCCAGTCGGTCACATAGTAATTTTTTTGCTCATTCTCTTTCTCCCCTACACTAAATAAACTTTATGTATAAGTAATAAAATTATAAATTCTGTGGCTATTCCACTTTTGATAGACAAAAATTTCCACGAGAATAGCTTCAAAAATATTGGAAGTGAAGTAATTGAGCGTGATGGGTCTCAGATGAAAGACATTTGGCTACAAATATTAAAGTGGTGGGGGGAATGCAGAATGAACAGGAAAAAGGAATAGAAAAACAAAAGAACAGCAAATAAAAATGTCTGATCTAAGAAAGCATTTGGATCAGATGAATGGGAAATGTAATTAGGCTGGACACCTCAGGAAAGGGCAAAAATATGAGCATTTCCACCACGAAATCAAAGTAAGATAGAGTAACTAGGTCAGCACTCTGCAGGCTGCCTGGGACAGGACTGGGCTCACTGTGAACCTAGAAGCAGAAATAAAATCCACATGGTCACATTTCCACAAGGAATGGAACAAATAGATGATGCCCAGGTGTTCTAGGCATAAGGCATTGTAGAGCAAAAAGTTCAGTGGGATTCAATTAGTAAGTAGAACAAAGCTTCACTATAACTGGGCAAGTGGCAGTGCACTATAATGAAGCTCTTAATTAGGCTAATAATTTAATATAAGTATGTTACTATGTTATTGCTTTAAGATTTCTGAAATAAAAGGAGTAGTGATAATGAAGTACACAATTTCTTAGCTTTCTGGATAACAATATTGCAAAGCAAGATATTTGTTATTTAGCAAATACTACAGTGTCAGAAATTACGAAAACAAGGATCAGAACAAACAAGCAAACAAACAAAAACAAAATCTAGCTCCTGAGTATATAGTGGTGTACAGGGCACAAAAAGAGACCTTTACTACAATAATTGACAAGGAGATGTTCAGATTTCACTCCAGGTTCAGAGCTGGCCTTTAAGTCTAGAACTTCTGGAGGCCAACATGCCACTGCATAGAGGTCATTCTGGTTAATAAATTGAGCACGAGGATTCACCCATTCCTGAATCTAGTTCTTTAAAGTTGTTTAGTAACAATTCTCCTTTAATACTTTCTCTTATGTTGCCAGTCCTCTGCTAAATGTTATAAAAACACAATATGTTTATGACTCTTTTGTACTCAACCTATACTATGAGGCAGCAATGAGAGAATCAAAAAATTACATGGTGTGGCCCCCAGAGTGCAAGACCTAGCAGTTAAAAAATGATACATATCACTGTGCACTTTGGCTACCTCATTACCTAGTGAGACAACTCCTCATTGTTGAGCATAATCACTAGGAATATTTTAGTGCAACTCATGTATTCCCCACATTACCCACAAAAGCCATCCTCATTTTTACACAGGTGTTATGAATTTCTAATTGTCTCTTTTTGTTTCTTCTTGATTAGGAATTTGGCAAGAATTTTTATTTTCCTGGCTTACATTTTATCTTGATGTTTATTTTCTTATACATATTGTTTCATAATACTACATATGATTTCTTTGCCCATTTATCCATTCACCTCATCCAACAAAGTTACATTGAGCACCAATAGATGCTTAGTAGATCAATGTATGCCAGGTACTCTGGAATGTGACTGAGATAGATGTAAAAAGCTATTAGTCTCCTTAAGAGCACTAACATGTAAAAAAAACGTAATGTAGCATTGTCAAAAAGGGAGAGTGTTTAACTCTGTGGAGGATGGTTGGTGGTGGGGAGAGAGTTGGGATTGTAGAAGCTTAGGAAAAGCCTAAAAAGTTGTGAGAAATTAGGTAATGAAGATTCAGTCATGAAGGGCCTGAGAGCTTGGGTTTTCCTTACATTTGACTAGGGTGTAGTTAAAAATTCTAAGCTAAGTAGAGAGGCAGTTAGATCACATTTTATAAAGGACATTTAGGGAGTTGTGGAAGATGGTTTCTTCATTCATTTAGGCTGCTACACAAAAATACCATAAACTGGATGGCATATAAACAACAATGTATTTCTCACAGTTCTGGAGGCTGGAAATCCAACATCAAGGCACTGGCAGCGTCTGGTGAGGGCCTGTTTCCTAGATAGCTGTCTTTTCATTGTAACCTCCCAGGATGGAAGGCTTGAGGGATCCTTGTGTGGTCCCTTTTTATAAAGGCATTAATCCCAATTATGATGGCACCACCCTCATAACTTAATCAACTCCCAAAGGTCTCACTCCTAGTAACATCACCTAGGGGTTAGAATTTCAATATATGAATTTTGGGCAGACACAAACATTCAGACCATTGCAGATGGATTCAAAGGCAATGAGGTAAGAAACAGCAGGGTGATCAATTAGACAAGTATTGAAATAATGCTGATGAGAGATGATAGGGAGTTAAAGTAAGCTGTGACCAGGTGCATGAGAGTGAAAGTTGCTTTGGAGGTAGAACTGACAGCATTATGAATAGCCACCTGGGGAGTGTCGGAAGGCATCGCAGTGGCCACCGGGGTTCAGGGTTGGTAGACAAGCTGATGATGATGTCACCAACTAAGATGCAAAATCCTGGGGGAAAAGCAAGTGGGAAAGTAGGAAACATGGTAAGTTTGATTTTGCATGTGATGGTATTGTGGACTCTGTGGGACATCCACATGGAGCTCTCTATAGAGAGGACGGCCTGGTGAATATGTATCTGTAGATGTGAACATTATTTCCAAATTAATTACAAATTAAAAAAATAAGAATCATATATCATGTTGCTTTGGAGTTTGTTGTTTTGTTTTTAGATGTCCAAATGCATAACCTGGCACAGAGCAGACAATCAATAAGCATACGTTGAATTAGTAATAATGTATTATATTAAGTACACTTGAAGCTTTCCTGATAGTCTTCTATAAGAGGCTCCAATAAAGGATAGACTCACCTTTAAATTTGACTTACAATGAGTACTAGCTAGGAACAAAATAATTGCTCATGATTTCAGAGAACACTTCTTGAAGTGACAAATGTATTTCTTTTGATAAAGGTAATCATTAATGGATTATCTTTAATGTGATAATTGCTTCTTATATTTATCTAGCTCTGTTTAGTTTCCCATTCTTTTTTATGATTTAATGTACTCATAGTATTTATATGCTTAAACCATTGTTAACTGGATTTTCTTTCTGGTAACCAATAGCATTTCTTACTGATACAATTTTACAGATGGAGGAAAGAAGTCAGA
This sequence comes from Gorilla gorilla gorilla, assembly GCF_029281585.2. Lineage (NCBI taxonomy): Eukaryota > Metazoa > Chordata > Mammalia > Primates > Hominidae > Gorilla > Gorilla gorilla. The sequence continues at coordinate 21,645,812 of NC_073230.2, forward strand.
GAAGATGAATGGTTTGCTCACAGTAATTCAGCAGTGTCTAGGGTTCTTCGCATGATATCATAATTCCTCTCAACATCATGAGGCTACTGATGGAAAGCGCCTTTAGGTATCTGTCATTAATTACTAATATCAAGGTATTTTTCAGGGCAAAAGCTGTTGTTACTTAGCCACACTGTTGAAAACTCGTTTGTCGTGACTAACTCTTGTCAATCCTGACAGTGATTCAAGAAAACTGTTAATTTCATTATTTTTATACTGACTTTGCTAAAGATTGAAATCAATTTGCTACATTTTTGGTATCTTTTAAATAGTATAAATAAATTAGAACCAAATCTGTAACAATATAATAAAATATTATATAGAACTGCCTATTAAATGGTTTGTGTTTTCAAATATTTCTAAAAATGATTACAATTTGATAGTATTATTAACATTTAAAAATTCTTTGTGTTTTCAAATATTTCTAAAAATGATTACAATTTGATAGTATTATTAAAATTTAAAATTCCGTCTTTGAAACAGAAGTAGTCAGGTACTGATCTGTTACTGTAAGATGCCAATCATACTATCACATTTCTAGTTGCTGAAGTATTTTATGAATTTTGAATTCTATTAAATGGTGATTTATTTTTTTCCAGATAAGTCACCATGCAAGAGGCACTTATTACACATGTTTTTCAGCATATGTTGCAAGTTTATTTTAATGCTGAAGAGGCACATTATGATCAAAGCAGAATTCTGCCCAATTTAAACTGTTCCAAGCTATTTTCATACATTCACTCATGTAATACTGTAAGATTTACATTAAAATGAATGCTCGTCTACAATTAAGCGATTCAGTCAACATTTTAAAAAAAGGTGCAAATGTGTGCAACGTGAAAAAAAATCAACAGATGTGCGAATAATCTCTACTTCGGGGCCAGTATCAAAAACAGCAGTAGCCAAAAAAAAAAAAAAAAAAAAAGAAAAAAAGTTAAAAGTTTCAGCATTTATTTTTCGTCTATCCTCTAAGGTTTTCTATACCTAAGTTAAAGGATACACACATAAAACAGTCATAAGACATTTCCTCATGATAATTGGATCAGTCAATAATAAATTGGGTTGAGGAACAAATAATAAACTACAATATTCACAGTAGAACTTAAAGATGGATATATATTTTGTTTTCTTCTGATTCTTATACTCTTCTATTCTGATGATGAATATATTCCAAAGCAGCAATGATTCACCTCTGTTCAGAGAAGAGTACACATGTAAAACCAGAATATTTAGCACTAATGTATTTAAAAGATAGCCAGCTAGGATATAATAACAAAAGCAAAAAGAGCTTCTGATCCTAGAGGTGAATAAATCTGCAAGCCAGTGCATGCATGCAGTTTTGCAGGTTGTATAATGCATAACTGAAGGGGTCACCATTCACATTGTGGTCTAAATGAATGGCGTCTTCTTGAATTTTATAGAGCACATCCTGCACAATTATAATGTACTGGGGCCATGGAAAACATTATGAGTATGATGGAAATGTAAAGAGTTTGTTCACATAGGATAACTGAGATCAAAGTGCTTCTTAAAACCTCATCTCTGTTCCATGAGATATATTTTGGTGACCATTGGAAGGATGTCCAGTTTTCACCTACTTCAGCAGCAGATGTGGGGCAAAGAAAACCTTGATGCCAATTGACAGTCTGTAATATTTAGACAATCTAAAGCTTCTGGTCTGACAACATGGATAAAAACTACTCAAATCTCATCCCTATTCTCTCCTCCCCCAGTGAATTAATTGCAGGATATTTCTTCCTTTATTATTTTAACTGAGCTTCCCAGTGACATCTATTTGAGAAAATAAGAAGTGGAAATGGCACTCACTGACAAGCACATTCTTAGATAGGGAGAAAATGAATTGGTATAATTTTACTTAAAATATTCTCCATTAATGTTTTTCAACATGATTAACATTTATGAAAACATTGATCTATGTTATAGTAAATTACATACTGTACTTTAAAATGAGGACTGTGCTTTTGTTTATAAATTTCAACATGCTTTGCTATTCTAGATGAAATCTGAATACATGAAAACTTGAGGGGCCTTATATATGTACCCATGTTTAATCCTGATGTGGCCCAAGGCTTCAACTGTTCTAATTTATTGCAGCTCTTCTACACAGTTCTACAAGCAGCTTGGTGAGCTGACACATTTCTGTGTCTATGTGGATTAATCTGAGCAAGAAAATGATTAGCTTGAAGTCTCTGGCTAAATCACTAACCATACTTTAATCCATTAGATGAGACCACCTCTCTATTTACATTTTAAATTGGGAAACATACAACTGCTGAGAAAATATAGGGCTTATGCTTTTTGATGAGCTAATATAGCCTAAATTGTCTTGGTAAACTCTTCATTGGCCCTTTGCCCATGAGAACTAAAAGGTCCAAGTGCCTAGTCAACTGGCTAAAAGGAAGTTTAGCATGTTTCTGGAAATTACAAAATAGCCAAGACCTGTGTTGTCACAACAGGGCAGCAAATATTCTCCACGTTGAAAAAGGGATGTTAAAAACAGGGCCATGAGTATGGGAAGAGAATGTATGTTCATGTAGATCAATTCTAGGGGAAAAAGAAATGTATTCCTATGAATTGTTGGTAGTTATTTTGTAGCAATTCTTTGATATCAGGGAATGTATTTTTATTTGGAAACACTTTAAGCACTTGTATAAGCTTTCATTGTGTGTATGTGTCCACAACTTTAGCTATTCAAGAAATATCCTATGTTTTTATCCTCTTAATCAACTTCATTCTTCCTTCATGTTCCCATTGCTCCAACCTATCAGTAAATCTACTCTCAGATATCTTACAGGCTTATTTCCTCTCTAAAGATTGTATAATAGCTAGGAAAATGTGAAAATAGCCTCTCATGTTAGTGTGTCATACTGTCACTGTGTATTCATGTGACACAAGCTTACATTCTGATGCCATGTCCATGTGGGGCTGAGGAAACTTGCGGAGATTCATCCTGATATCTGCCTCCCCAGACGCATTCACATCTCTTTCAACTGATAATGTCTTTCCACCTCCTCAAAACTCTTCCAGGGAGCAGCTATGGTTCTACATTGTTCTTGAGACCCGCCCACAGTAACCATCTTCTCTGCTTGGACCATCAGAATCTCTCCTATCTCTTTTCTTATGTTTTAAAGCTTCTCTTTCTTGGGGACACCTCCTATCATCTCTTCTGGGAGCAGAAGTTATACATTGTTGGCCAGAGGGTTGAATCTGGTTCACAGAATTGTTTGGCTCATACCATATTATGTTCTAAATTTTTCAGCATTTGCTAAAGGTTTTAAAAAATAAGTGGATTCTACATAAACATGTGATTCTGAGACTATCTTCAAAGACTGGAGGATCAGACAACATTGGGCCAACTTATCCTCCTTATAAACCTTTTCACCTTTAGACAGGACATGCTCTTTCCAATCACCCAAGTCCCTGCCCAGTGTGCTTCATTTCTGGCCCCACAAGGCATTTGTGATTTGTCTTCTGATCTTTCATTCTCAACTGCTTCTATCTTGTACTCTGCAAAAAATCACATGGCCAGAATGAGGGAATGAACCTTACTACATATGGGAAGTAGAATCTTACTATAGCTTACTAAAATAGGGTGGCAAAATACAGGCAGATAGGCCAAATAATATGATATATATATGTACGTTACAGAAGATAGATCAATTGATTGACAGGTAGATAGAAGCAAGAAAAACTATGGACTTTGGGTAAGATCATTTCTGGTATACAATACCAACTAGTTGATAATTAATTTAATAATGCACATATTCAAAATAAAAACTTGCATATTAACTACAAAATGTAAATTCTCTTAAAACTTGGCTTTACTGAAATGAGCTACACAGACATAATATGGGTCCTTATAGAGATTACAGTCTATACTAAGAAAGACTGTAAAGAGATGTGGAATCCACATAGGAAAATGTGTAATTAAAACACCAGTTGAAAAACATGATAGGGGTTATGACAGGGCTAAGTCCAAGGTGATAGATAGTTTGTAGGAAGAAAAATTAACCAACCTTAAGGGAAGATTTGCCTGAGGAATTCATGTGTAAGCAACAACTGGAAGCATGTGAGACTCATATCCAGGTGAACAAGGAGGTGATGGTGGTTTCAGGAGGAGAAACAGCAAGTGCAAAAGTACAGCAAAAGGTGAGATGAAATCTAGTGCTTAAATCTACCTAGAAACCGTTCAGTATGGTTGCAGCACAGAATTTCAGGGCATGTGGGAGAAAAGGCATATTAGGCCTAATAAGGCAAGCAATACCTGGGCATATGACCTTATAAATCATGTTAAAGAGTTTGAACTTATATAAGGGACTGTGGGTCCCCACTGAAATATTTTTTACAGTAAACAACATAATCAGATTTTTGATGTTGAGAAATCACATGAACCTGCTGAAATTTAGTTTCTATACCCATAAAATAGGAATAGTGTCATATATCCTGGTTGCCTCACTGGATTGCTGCAAAGATCAAATCAAATAATATATGCTAAAATTCAGCAAATTCTAATATGCAAGTAATATTATATTGCATAAAATTTATTTAATGTTGCAACTATTTTTTGTAGAAAGCGTGTGAGCCAATCTCTGATAGGCAAATAGATTATACTACATGACAGTGAGTAGTAAAGCACAACTCATATCAGTTATTAGCAAACATTCTATTAAGAAACGTGAAGAAAACCTAAGTATTAGGGTAAAAATGTATGAGATGGAATTTATAAATGTTGGCAATAACTTTTAATTAATCTTTTATTATACTGTTTCTCTTACTGGGAGTTGAAGAGATTGATCATGCTTTCTTGCTGCCCAACACTTTTTAAGCACCTTCTATGTTTCAGGAATAGGAACCCTGCCTTTAGAGGGCTACAGAAGCTCTCTCCCTCTGCCTCCTTTGAGATCAACATGTGATCCATCAGTATGTGATCCATCAACATATGATCGGATAGCACCTGATCCCTCAGACTGTAATCTATCAGAGTGTGAGTCATCGTGTGTGGGATCTTTCAAAGTGTCATCTGCCAACATATGACCTAAGCTTTGTCAGTCGGGTGCATTGGTGTGAGATGTTTGGAATGCAGTGGCTTGAAGAGGGAGATAACAGGCAGAAACAGTTCTGGCCAGGATGGCATGGAGACATTCTGTTCTCCGAGGGCATGGAGTCCGAAGTCCTAGGGGTAGCATCTTGTGCCCAGCTTCTCTATGGTGAGGTGTTGGACTCATGCACAGGAGCAGAGACATTAAGGTTACCTGTGGGAATGCCAGGCAACGTACTTTGTGAGTGGTTCCTGGCTGTATGGCTTTTAAGCCTAATTATCTGTCCTTTGGAGAGATTTTGGGGGTAACTAATATCAGTAAACATGTTCCTTTTCTCCTCCCACAAATGAGAGTGGATTCTGTTGTTTACAAGTAAAAATCCTGACTGATAAATGTGTCAAAATAAAACTGTTTTTTCATCTTAAGGTGGCAACCTTTTTTTACTCCTTTATTGTACTTGGGAACCAGGGCACACAAACCATGAGGATGAGTATATAAATGTGGAACAAAAGAGGGGAAAGAAATGGATTCCAATACTCTATCTTCAAAGTGAACTAAAAAAATTTAAAATGAATAACCCCCAAAATTATATATGACTTGCCAGCACAATTTCTCATTTGAACCTTGAACCAGCATCTACAGAACTTTGTAGATGAACTTCTATAGAAGTTTGTTTGTAAAGCTCTACTCTATGATATTCTCAGTAAAGTTTTACAGTGATTAAACATGCAAGCTTTTATATGAGTTCTGGGTCCAGATTGTTGCTCCTTAAGTTATTAATTGTGTGACTTTGAAAAAAGTATTTAATCTGTATAAGCACCTGTCTCTCCAGTAAAATAAAACAAAATATCCAGTGAGAGAGTATATTCAACACATTTAGTGCTATGCTTGGCCCAAGACAGACCTTAATAGTTGCTAGTACTGCTAACAATTAAAATAAAACATTTACTTGAGCTTGAAAAAATATTTCAAGGATGGAACAGGAATAGTGGGGACTAGTATTCGGGTTTTTAAACTGCTGGTGGAAGTGCAGTATTAGAAGGCCTTAAAAACTTGAAGAAAAAAACAAAGACCAGTCTAGGATAAAGAAGTATATTCTACTTAATCTTCATGTTTGAAGTAGGAGGCAGGAAGGATTAATGGGGGTTCAACTTCTACTTCGAACAGTTTCCCTCCCTTTTGCTGGTTGCAAGGGATTGTAAACAGCCTCAATTTCTCCCTCTTTATACATCTTCTTCCCTCTTTCTTCTGTGTTATGCATTGATATTTCTTTATGTTTGTGTGTACACATATACTAGTATTTCTGTATTGAATAAAATAATTCAAAACGAGAATAGTTTCATTAATTTTAGGATAGTTAAAGGAACCGGCTTTATTGGTTCCGTTCTTCATTTTTCTGCATTCTAGCCTTCTCTCGTTGGTTTTGAAATGTAGAAGTACTAGGTAGCCTCTGTAGCTAGCTTGATTCTTTATTCACTGAAAACACAGCTAATGTTTTTTCAGTCCTATATGAGTGCTCCAAGAGTTGTTAGAAATAAACAAAAGAATATTCATAGCCTCCTGGAAATAGCTAGTTTTTTTTTTTCATTTATCCTTTTTACTTTCTTCCTTTTGGATTCTCCTCTTCTTTCCACTCCATCTCTTAATTGGCTTGCTTCTTGGTAGCCTATATATTCTATACAATGACTTACTTACTAAATTACTGGGGTAATATCGACATACTTGCATACATCGTTTCTCTTTTTTCCTGTGGGGCACGTGTCTCAAACAGAATACAATTATAGCTAGATGCTGAGTGGGAAACAAGCAGTCCTTATATATTGAGGACATGAGTATAAGCCTGAGTAACTATTACTACTGATAGAAAAAAAAAACACCAAACAAATTTAAAAAACCATCACCATTCATCAATTTTTAAATTGTATCTCATGTTTAAACATTTATTTGCTTCAAATGAATAATTAAAGTCAGTCCCATCTCCCCCTAAACCAAAATTAAGTAGCATTGAAATTCCTTTTCATAGAGAGATATATACGACAAAATTGGGTATTTGGAAGGATACAGACACTGCTTGCAACTGTAAAAACAAGATCAAAACATTTGGATGCCCTTTCTCCACTTCAGTAGGACAGCAACTACACAAGGCTATTCTCTGGAGTAATGATCTTGTCTCCTTCCAAAGGTTTTTTAATCCTATATTCAGGAGGTCATATGCAGTCTTCAGCTGCACAGAGCTCCACTCCTATTAATTTAAAATGGGGGCTCCAGAGGTTCACATTCAGCAAAATCTGCCCCTTAAGAGGTAAGCTTTACCAATCTCCCATTTGAAGAAAAAAAGAAGCGTTTATCTTTGGAAAAAATAACCTACTTAAATAATCTATCTTCCCTAATAAGAAATAAAGAAAAACTTAAGACATAAGTTAATAAAATATCCTTTTTATTAAACAGAGTTCACTTTATTTTCATGTTTTGGCAACATTGTTTTAGTGGATTTGCATGGGGGACTCTGGTATTGTTATTTTATCATTATATTATCATTTTGTTAAGCTATCTGGCGAATTGAAAAGGTTATTCACCCTATGGCTGTCCTTTTTTTTTTTTTTAATGTTGAGCATTCATTGAAAAGAATGAAAGAAATCTGGTTGAATATGCAGGTGCACTAATAAATGGGTGGTCTTTGGATTACAGTATTTATGTGTACTGTGGCAAAGCTGAACAGAAACCTAAATGTTATACATACAAAGTGGTACAACAAGAACATCTGTGTTGGGGGGATTGAACTGGCATGGCTAACACCTCCAGTGCCAGGTGCAAAGGAAATTTCAATACAGCTTGAGTAATCTTGACTGCTAGCATCTGCCTGCATCAGATTATCTCCTATGTTCCTAGTCCACCACTATCCATTAGAGTATTTATATGATACATCTGGTGGTGCAATGGCCAAGCAAGAAGCAGCAGTGCCTCCGTTACTGGGGGCAAATGCCTGACTCTTTAACTCAATACAAAGGCAAACAGGAATTCATTTCAGGCCCACAGGCAGCCAGCCAACTCTTCAAGACTAATTAGCAGATAGCACTCCAGTGTGATGGCTGCTTTGTCCTTTCCGTTTAGTTACTTACATATCCATGTGCATAATCTGGAGACATTTAACTTTTCATTTTAAAATCCTATTTCTAAATATCATTTCCAGGAAAATAACAGGGTTTTAATATGTTGCCAGAATTACAACAGAGCTTTAATGTGACTTGGCTCAATCCAAAGTCTCAACATACATCTGATTTTCAGAATGAATCAATGTGGTTGGGTGAGAATGGTGGAGATCATCAGTCCATTAGTCTCCACAACATCAAATCTCACATGTCCAACAACACAAAGATTATGTCCCTCTCTTCAAATCTTCAAATCTTTCTCACCTCAAGAGATGACTGTGTCACCTAATGCAGAGAAAATCAATGGGATTGCTTTAGCAGTCTGCCATCTAAGAATCTACATAAGCCAGCACCTACATTTCCTCTCTGCTTCCTGTTACCATAGATGTGTGACACCTCTGTCTTTGACTTTATAAAGCAAACCCATCTCTTCCTGCTTTATATACCCACATTTCCCTGATTTTTGCATGCACTCCCCCTCTCCACTGTATCCTTGCCGTCTGAATATATTAATCCACTTGCAATCCTCTTCAAAGAAAACCTCTGTAGATGTTATGTTCCCCTACAACTATCGCCTTCCCCAGGGTGAAGATATTCTTTCACAATCAAACATCTTTGTAGGTTTCTTCACTGTGTTCTCCTACTCACCTCTCAAACTGTTCAAATCTGGCTCCTTTCCTCGACATTTCATGAGACTGTATCATATAAATTTTATAGGTCCCATATCTTCACGCTGCTAAAATCAAAGGGCTTCATCATCCTAATAGCTATTCCTGCAGTATTTGAAATGTGTGACCATTACTTCCTCATGAAGTCTCTTTCCTTAGCCTCTACTATGTGATATTTACTCTCATGTTTTGTGATTTTACTCTCATGTTTTGTGATATTTACTCTCATGTTTTGTGTTCCTCTACATCTCTGGACCCTTATTCCTAGCCTTCTTTGGCCTCCCTTTTCACCATATTCAACAATTCAAGGATGGAATTATGCAGGGATTTGTCCTGAGTCATCTCTTCACTATACTTTTTCCTTAGAAATTCTCATTCACCAATACGGCTTCAATTGCCATCATCTTGCAGATGAGCTACACATTTTAATCCCCAGCTTAGAGTAAATCTGTTCCCTAAACTTCAAGCCCTAGCATCAAATCATTCATTCAACATCTGAATCTAATACTTCTGAATCTCACTCATCGTTCTCTTTGCCACCAAAATACTTTTTTTTCTAAAGTACCTAGTCCTTCCAAATTTCACCACCATCCATCTAACTGATTAAGCTAGATAATTCACCATTTTTGACATCTCTGTCTTGTTCCTTTTCCAAATCGATCAATTAGTAAGTATTGCCAATTAACTTTTAAAAAATTAAACATTATACATGACTATATACTTTATAAAAAATGGCAATAATTGTCCTTTCATCATCACTCCTAATCCTTGGGCATCTTTCTTTACACAGAGGTAATACTAATTATGAAATATATTCATTCAAATTTTTGTCTATTCTTATACTCATATATGTACCAGTTAAATTTGAAATATATCAGTTTTGTATATCAATTTTTATAAAAAAATGGTAACACATTCTAAAATTTGATTTATTCAGACAAAAACATGTCCTGGAAAGCTATTTTTGTATATATATCAATTTGATTCATTTTAATTAATGCCCAAAATACCACAGTATACATATCCCTCTGTTAGAGTTTCTTCTATTTAAAGTTGCGCTTTCTCATTTTTTCTGTTAACAATGCTGCAATGAATATATTCAAGCATGGCTCCTTATATGAATGATTCTCAAGATAGAGAAATAGAGATTGAAAAGATATTGACAGATTACATTCCCAAGTGGTACTGGGAGAAAATTCTCCATGGATTTGTCACTTTTCTGTATGTCTGGGAAGCAAAGCATTGCCTGTCATTTATTCCATAATATCTTTTAAAAAGATGTAGAGTGAACAGCCTTGGAAAATAACATGTCTCCCTCTGGAGCAAGGGGAAGGCATGCTAACTCTTCAGTATAATAGCATTTCCCCTAAGCTTGGAGTTCTTCTCCTATGATGCAAACCATTGTAGAAGCAGGTGTTACCTGGCCCCCTTAGTGTCATCCTGTGGGAACTGGGACTTCAGGAACTAGTGCAAAAATGCTGATTATTCTGGTTGCTGTTATTGCTCTGAGTAATAAACTAAATTTATCTCTGGCCCAGGATTCTCGTGCCTTCCACTAGCTTTCACAGAACTGTGGTGATGGTGATACAGTTTACCCTCTCATCATACAAGTCTGAACAATATCAGCTTCCTCACATTACAGCCAATGATTGATAGTAATAAATGTTTCTTTTTTTCCAAATAAAATAAAAGAAAAAAGGTATCTTATTTTAGTTTGCATTTCCCTAGTTATTAGTATAATGAGGTTTTACATGTTGCCTTCTCTCTCTTTCCTTCTTCCTCTTTTTCTCTCTTGCCATCTATCTCTTACCAAGTACTCCTTATACTTTCACTTTTGTTCATCTCTGATGCCACCATCCTAGTTCAAAGTAGCTGCAATTATTTCCTAACTGGCCTCCCCAAGTCTACTCAGCCTCCCTCAAACACAGATCTGATCACATGGCTTCCTTCCTTAAAAACACTTGGTCTTTCCAATTGTCTTTAGGATAAAACTTGAAACCCTTGACAGGGCCTACATGCTCGGGATAATCTTGTCTCTAGCTCTATTTGTTGACACTCTTGTCTTCATTTTCAACTTACATTTAGCTTTTACCTTTCTGGGATATGGCACACTCTTTCTTCTTTTGGGGATTTCATTCATTTAGAAAAAAAATTCCATGTGCTATTTCAAATTAATGTTTTTTCACAAAGAAAAATTTAATGTTTAGGAAATAAGGAGAAAAAATCTGCTTTGGTTGTAAACTGCAATGAAAAGAAAAGAAAAAGTTTAGGAAGAAAATATATATAAATATTATATGGTACTTATTTCTGGATAAGGGGATAAATGCATTTTCTTATTTTAGTTATTTTAATTTTCTCTATTCTTTCTCCAACAAACATATTTTGCTCTATTAATTAGAAAAAATAATCTTAAAAAACTGCTTTTTTTGGCCTCTATCCTGCTCTCTCCTATTACATAATTACAACAAAGCAAGTAATGAAGTTTTAAAAGAAAAAGTTTAGGAAGAAAATATATAATTTTACCCACAAAATGTAGCACAATTTCAAAAGTACCAAATGAAAACTAAATGCCCAAACAGCTTCTTTGTCATCACCTAAGCTAATTTCAAATGAATAAGACTAAGGGAATACCGTACTGAATTGGGAAGTCCAATGCCTGCCTCACCAGTTTTAGAGTCAGAGTCACACAGTACTGTCCTGACTTCCATTCGCTCCTCCCTCCTTCTCCCACTCCATTGCTTCTCCTCCCACTCAACATTTAGAAAGCACTGTCTATGTGCAGTGAAGTGAAAGTCCAAGAAGTTCATGGTGAAATAGAGGAGCTGATCTGTAAGTACCTACACTCATCCTGATGGCAAATGAACAGACAAAAGCATGAACGCAATGATTATGATCAGAGGCAGCAGTTGAGTGGTCTTGAGAAAAGCATGGACTCTTGCCTGGTGGCTGAGAGATGTAGTGAGATTTCTCATACAGAATAAACAGGAAGAATATGGCAATCTAGGGCAAATATAAACAATCCCATAAGAAAGGAACCTGTAGTATAGGCATGCATGTGAGTCAAAGTGATTAATGATGAACCTGGGAGAAAATTAAGGTTTTCGAGCCACATTATTCTCAAGGGTAAAATAGAGGTAATGTATTTATAAAGTGCCCCACAAAATGCAGGGCTCCATAGTAAGCATAAATATTATTCATTCCTCCTCTCCCATCTCTTGCACGTACACTCCCTTTCAAATTTCATAAAAGTCTATGTCATGTAGATGTATTCCAAATAATAATAAAGATGGTAATAATAGCAAAAATAACCACTAATCTATAATAAGTACAATTAGCATACAAATGTTTTACACGTTTTATCTCATTCAATCTTCAATTACTCTCATAAGGTGGCTACTGGTATTACCTTCATTTTGCCGATGAGGAAACCGAGACACAGAGTTAAGTAACTGGCCTAATTAAATTAATTCATGGTTGAGGTAGGATTTGCAATCAGCCATTCTGATTTAGGATTGGAGCTCCAAGATAATAACAGTAACTAGAAGTGTAATTAGTAACCAGTGTTATTTCTCTGTGCAATGAAATTATATGCAAATGGAAAAAAACAAGATTTGAAAGGTATGCATTTTATTCACAAAAGTCAAACATTAAAAAAATTTATTTATACAATGTTAAGCATGTTTCTCTCTGTATGTTTGCCACTTTGTATATATGGCCTGGATATTATTTCTTTAAGCAGATTAATTTTCAGATTCATTCACAAACAGTTACAAAGCTCTTACTATATACCAAGTTTTATGTTAGAACTTTAAAGAGTTGAAAACAAGCAGATAACATTCTTGCCTTCCTGGAGTTTATGGCCTAATGAGTATAACAAATTTAAAACAAAAATGAAGATATACAATTGTAAAATATAACAAATGCCATTAAGGAAATAATATGAACACGTTATGAAATAGAACAATAAGAAGAAATAATTTAAATTTTTTCTACTTTAACTTTTTAATCTGGACAGAAGTGGAGATAAGGAACGTGGTTAGAGAAGAAATAAAATGACACTGGTAAATATCAGTAAATATTACTCAACTCTCAGCCATGTCTAAGATTTTTTTGGACTTTCAAGGTCACACTAGTGTACTGTTATATGTCATGAGTAATAAATTCTGTTTCAATATTATTATGAACCCAAATTATAGAATAAAAAGGTGACTATGAAAATGCATATGGCAGGCCGGGCACAGTGGCTCATGCCTGTAATCCCAGCACTTTGGGAGGCCGAGGTGGGTGGATCACCTGAGGTCAGAAGTTCGAAACCAGCCTGGCCAACATGGTAAAACCCCATCTCCAACAAAAATACAAAAATTAGCCAGGCATAGTGGTGGGTGCCTGTAATCCCAGCTACCCGGGAGGCTGAGGCAGGAGAATCACTTGAACCCGGGAGGTGGAGGTTGCAGTGAACTGAGATTGAAACATTACACTCCAACCTGGGTGACAGAGCAAGACTCCGTCTCAAAAAAAAAAAAAAAAAAAGAACCATATAGCAAGTTCCCTCTTTTGTCAATGTGAATGTGTATGTGTGGGTGGGGAGGGAGGCGTGTGTGTTCTTAAAATAACTTAAAGGTCTTTTAAAGGACTTATACCAATGTGTTGGTAATCACTGCCTTTGGTAGATGGAATTATGAATGATTTTTTGTTTCTTTCCAACAATTTATTTTCTATACAGTTTATCAGTTTTTATGTAGTACACTGAACAAGAAAAATGTACAAATATATAGTTTTAAAAGTTTTTCTGAACCTCTAAGCTAGGATCTCATTTCATCTCACACACTGAATGAAACTTTATGAATTGAGAAAGCCACTTCATTCCCTGGCCTTCACATCAAATGACAAGGGCCAGACAGTCCAGTCTCTAAGGAACCCCTAGAGATCCAGAGTGTATCTAAAGCAGATGCCTAAGTATTCTAAAATCCTATTTATTAAAATTTTAAAGTGAGAATAATTCAGTTTTATCTATAAGTAATATTTTTTCAGTAATACTTTTTATAATTGTGAACAATTGTTCACTACTTTCCTCTACCTTTATTTGAATTTAATGTTTGGATTTTTGTTTGCTTCCTTGGGACATGGGTTTTTTTCCTAGACTTCAAATCTCTGAAGCCAGTACCTTATTCCAGTTGCAATCTGTATAATTTCACTTTTTCCATTTTTAGTAACATTAAAGAAAAAAATCATCACAAATCATTCTTGGTTGTTTATCTGGACCAGTGTTCTCAACTATTCCAAAGCTCTAAGACCACTGTAAACTTTTGAAATGAGTAATTATACCAGGTTTATATAAAAGTCATATGCTGACCAGGGAAATTAAAAAAAAACTAGAACATACATGAGAAGGAGAAGAACAGGCCTCAAAACAAGCTAAAAGTGAGATGCAAGTGAAAAAAAATCATTCTTCCACATATAGACCTGTATGAATATTTTCCACATGGAGCTCAAACTATCTAGTCCCTTACGCTTTCCCTGTGAGGTCACCATGGGCTTAATGAATGTACCGGTGCTTGATAGAAAGTTAGGCTCTTCTCCAGACAGGTGACTCTCCATCTTTCTCACTTTTTATCTTTTCTTTCTTTGTCCATTGAAGTCTAGGTGGTGTCCCTCTATTGCGTCTGAATCCATGGTCCTGTCCATACTTTTGTAATAATAAATACCTTTGTAAATAAACCCTTCTGAGGACATCCTAACTTGTTTGTTTCCTAGTAGGATCATTACTAATATGCAAATATTAGCTTTCATTTGGCTTTAAAATAAACTAAGCTTTATTTGGAAGGGTAGATTCATATGAAAACAAGACACATGTCCCAGATGAAACTTCGTGTTCATAACACTTAAGCCTTCAGAGTGTTCAGATTATGTAAAATTTGACAGAAAATAATAATCAGTTTCAATATGAGGTATTCCAGTATTAATGTGTTCAAAATAGAGAAGAGGAAAAGAAATGGAGAAGGAATTTGAAATATTTTCCAAACAGATCATACACTTGACCTCTAGCTTAACTTAGCTATGATACTTGAAGTCATATTTACAAGGTCACAGTTTTAAAAGGAGATACATCTTGATCAAGATTACTCTATTTGTCTCTACACTGACACCACCTTGCAAAAGCATTCAATAGTTAAATAAAAATATCATTCTAATGAAAAACTAGTGAAAACCACAATGATATTTGCTTAACCTCATAGGTGAATTTGTTGGTGGTCTAGGATGTCTGCCAACAAAAGCTCTTTTTGTGCTTTGAATTGACCAAAGGCCAAATGCTAATGGAAATGAATACCTGATCTGCTTTGAAAGTGAATCCTGCCTACAATGAATAAGAGATGGCTTGAAGGAAGATAAGGGGAAGCTGATCATACTTTTGTCCATTTATGGACTTTCTAAACTAAAATATTACATTATATCCTTTGAGAAAGAAGCTGAACCACCATTCCCGGGACAGAGTTTTTTTTTATAGCTTTATTGAAATGTAATCCACATATCATTCACCCATTTAAAGTGTGAAATTCAGTTTTTTTTAGTATATTCAAAGATATGTGCAACCATCATCACAGTAAATTTTAGAACATTTTCATCACTTCAGGAAGAAACCCTGTATCTTTTAGATATTGCTGCTGTATTCTCCAATCCCCCACCTCTCACCCTCAGTCCACTATTCTCCCAGCAACTAATGATCTACTTTCTGCCTCTGTAGATTTTCCTATTCTGAATATTTCATACAAATGGAATCATAGAATATGTAGTATTTTGTGATTTCCATCTTTCACTTAGCATGTTTTTAAGGTTACTCCATGTTCTAGTTTGCATCAGTACTCAATTCATTTTTATAAGTGAATAACATTTATTTGTATGAATATACCATATTTTCTTTATCCATTCATCCCCTGATTGGCATTTTGATTGTTTTGATCTTTGGCTATTATGAATAATGTTGCTTTAAACATTAATGTACAGGCTTTCTGTAGACATAAGCTTTCAGTTTTCATGGACTCTGACCTAAGATTGGAATTGCTGAGTCAATGTTCTAAATCTATGTTTAGCCATTTGATAAACTTAAAAGAATGTTCTCTAAATTGGCAGCACTATTTTACAATGTGACCAGCAGGGTATAAGAGTTATGATTTCTCCACATTCTTGTCAACACTTAGTATTATCTGACTTTTCTATTCTAATGGGTGGGCAGTGGTATTTCTTTAGGGTTTTGATTTGCATTTTCCTAATGACTAAGGATGTTGAGAACCTTTGCATGTGCTGATTAGTATCTCTTCTATACGTCTATATACCATTTCTATGTGTTCTTTGGATAAATATCTATTAAGGACATCTGCCATGCTTTAATTGGGCTATTTATTTTTTGTTATTGAGTTGTATCATTACATATTATAGAAATAAGTCTCTATGAGATATATGATTCCAATTATTTTCTCTCACTTGTGTTGTCTTTTCACTTTCTTGATAGAGTTCTTTGAAATGCAAGTTTTAAATTTTGATGAAGTCCAATTTACATATTTTTTCTTTTGTTGTTCATGCTGTTGGCATCATATATAAGAATCCATTGCTGATCAAGGTTATGAAGATTTACCCTTGTTTTCATCTAAAAGTTTTATAGTTTTAGATCTTACACTTACATCCTTGATTATTTTTTAGTTAATTTTTCTATACAGTCATGTGTCACTTAATGAGTGGACTACTTTCTGAGAAATGCATCATTAGGTGATTTTGTCATTATGAGAACATTATAGAGTGCACTTACACAAATATAGATGATATAGTCTACTACACATCTAGGCTAAATGGGATAGTCTATTGCTCCCCGGCTACAAAACTGTACAGCATGTTTACTGTACTGAATACTGTAGACAACTAACGGTAACACAACTGTAGGTATCTCTGTATGTAAGCATGTCAAAACATAGAAGAGGTACAGTAAAATTAAGTTATTATTATCTTATGGGACCACCATTATATATGCAGTCCATCATTGACTAAAGCATTGTTAATGTGGGGAACGACCGTATAGCACGAAATAAGAGTCCAACTGCGTTCTTTGTATGTAGATATCCAGTTGTCTCAGCATTTTTTGTTGAAGACTATTGTCTCCATTAAATGGTCTTGGCGCTCTTATCTAAAATTAGTTGACCACAGATACATGCATTTATTTATGGACTCCCAATTCTATGCTATATATATATATGTCTATCCTTATGTTACTACCACACTGTCTTGATTACTCATGGTTTGTACTCCTTTTTCGAAATCAGAAAATGTGGATACTCCAACTTTGTTAATCTTTTTGAAATATTATTTTGGCCTGAATCTCTTGCAATTCCAAATGAATTTTAGAATCAGCTTGTTGATTTCTGTAAAGAAGCCAGCTAGGATTCTGATAGTGGTTGCACTGAATCTGTAGATCAAGTTGGGGAGCATTGCCATGTTAACAATATTAAGTCTTCCAATCCATGAACACAAGATGTTTATCTGTTTATTTACGTCTTCTTTAATCTCTTTTGACAATGTTTTGCAGTTTTCAAATGTTTTTCTTTTACTTTTAATTTTTTAAATTTTTAAAAAATTTCTTTCAATGATGTTTTCAAGTTTTGAATTTCATTTGCTAAATTTATTTTTAGCATTTTACTCTTTTCTGAGGCTATAATAAAAATTTTTTTAATTTCATTTTTTGTTGTGTTGCAAGGGTCTAGAAATACAATTGATTCCTACCTATTGATCTTGTGACTTATAAGCATGCCAAACTCATTGATTAGTTCTAATATTATTTTGGTGAATTCCTTAAGATCTCCTATATATAAGAACATGTTATGTGCAAATAGAAATAGTTTTAATTCTTGCTTTTCAATCTGATGCCTTTTATTTATTTTCTTGCCTTTTATTTATTTTTCTTGCCTAATTGCCCTAGCTGGAACTTCCAGCACAATGTTGAATAAAAGTGATGTAAATGGATATCCATGTCTTATTTCTGATCTTAGAAATAAAGCATCTAGTATTTCACCATTAAGTATGATATTAGCTGTGGGTTTTACATAGAAGCCCTTTATCAGGTTGAGTACTCTCTATTTCTAGTTTGTTGAATGTTTTTTATTATAAAAATTATTAAGTTTGGTTGAGTACTTTCTCTGTGTGTACTGAGTTGATCGTGTGATTTTTGGTTTTTATTCTATTGCTATAGTGCATTACATTGATTGATTTCCAGGTGTTAAACCAACTCTCATTCCTGGGATAAATATCATTTGTTCATGTTGTATAATTCATTTTATATGTTGTGAATTCAGTTTGTTAGTATTTTGCTAAGAATTTTTGCATCTATATTCATAAAAATATTGGTCTGTTATATTCTTTTCTTGTTATATCTTTATGTGATTTCAGTGTCATGATAATACTGGCCTCGTAGAATTAGGGAGTATTTCCCCTCTTATTTTTTGGAAGGGTTTGTGAATAGTGGATATTAATTTTTTGTTTTACACATTTAGTAGAATTTGCCAGTGAAGCCATCTGGGTCTTTGCTTTTCTTTGTGGGTAGATTTTGATTACTACTCTGAATTCTACACTTATCAATTCAGATTGAGTCCATTTCTTCTCGAGTCAGTTTCAGTAGTTTGTGTCTTTCTAAGAGTATGTTCATTTTATGTAAGTTATCTGATATATTGGCATTAAATTTTTTATAGTATTGTTATAGTCTTTTCTTTTTTAAAGGCTGATAGTAATACTTTCTCTTTCATTTCTGATTCTACTAGTTTGAATCTTCTCTTTTTCTTGGTCAATCTAGCTAAAGGTTTGTTAATTTCGTTGATCTTTTAAAAAACCTGTTTTTGGCTTCACTGACTTTTTATATTTTTTTCACTTTTCTATTTCACTAATTTCTGCCTTAATCTTTGTTTTTTTCCTTCCTTCTTCTTGCTTCAGGCTTAATGTGCTCTTCTTTTTTTGTTTTGCAGTGTCTGAAGATTGAAGTATAGGCTATTTATTTAAGCTGTTTTTTTTTTTTTAATGCTTACATTTAGTGCTTCAAATTTCTCTCTAAACACTGCATCCCCAAAATTTGGTATGTTGTGTCTTCATTCATCTTAACGTGCTTTCTAATTTCCTTTTTGATTTCTTCATTGATTCATTGGTTATTTTAGAGTATGTTTTTGAATTTTCAATGTTAGTAAATTTCCCAAATTTCTTTTGTTATTGATTTCTAATTTTATTCCATTGTTGCCAAACATGTTTTGTATTATTTTTCATCTTTGAGCTTTACTTTATGGGCTAGCATTCAGTCTGTCCTGGAGAATGTTTGATGTACACTTGAAAAGAAAAGCATAGTCTACAGTTGTTGGCTGGAGTTTTATATAAATGTTATATAGATATTTATTATATTGGTGTTTGTACAGATGCTGATACATATACAGTGGTTCACAGAGTTCCAATGTTCTATTTCCTTGTTATTTCTACCTAATTATTCTACCACTTTGAAAGTGGGATATAGAAGTCTCCAGTTATTACTAAATTGTCTATTTCTCCTTCCACTTCTGTCATTTTTTGCTTTATTTTGATTTTCTGTTGTTAGGGTATATATGTTTACAATTCTTATATCCTACTGAAGGACTGACGATCATTATTAAATGTCCTTCTTTATCTCTGGTATCATTCTTTGTTTTAAACTCTATTAGTATAACCACTCCAACTTTCTTGTGATTGCTGTTTGCATGATCTGTCTTTCCCAGTAATTTACTTTCAATCTATTTTTTAATCTTGTAATCTAAAGTGTGTCCCCTGAAGAGAGCATATGAATAGATCTTGTTTTTCCTCCCCATTCTGACAATCTCTGCCTTTGATTAGGTTATTTAATCCATTCACACTTACTACCATTGTTGATATGGCTGGATTCCTGTCTGCCATCTTAATTTTTGTTTTCTATAAGTCTGATGTCTTTGTTGTACATCTTTTGCTTTCTTTTGCATTTAGTATTTTCAAATGCAAAATTTATCTTACTTTAATGATCTTTTTACTATCTCTTCTTAAGCAACCTTAGTGGTGGCTCTAGGGCTTACCATCTACATCTTATCAGAATCAGCTTCATATTTATACTAACATAATTCCAGTGAAATATAGAACTGCTACTCCTACATAATGCAACTTCCTTTCTGAATTTTTATATTTTTATACCTATTACATCTATAAATGTTACAAACATGTTACTTTCCTACATTATTACATTATATAATTTTGTATCTTTTACTGAAGCTGAAAGAAGAAAGAATAGCAAGGAAATATTTATAGCTTTTGCTAATTAACTTTCTTATTATCATTTCTGGATCTCTTCATTTGTTCCTGTGGATCAAGTTACAATCTGGAGCCAATTTCTTAGCCAATAGAGCTTTACTTTCACCCATTTCCTTTCTGCTATTACTGTCAAATATATTACATTTCTGAGCTGTGGGTTGAATAATATACTATATGCATAATTTCTTATACTATCCTGTATTAAATAAGTTAAAAAAGGGCAATGAATATGTATTTATACTATCTTTTATAATTCAATAACTATATCAGTGCCTTTTGTATTATAATGTGGATTCAAGTTATTATAATATCTGGGGTCAGTTGCTTTCAACCTGCACACTTGCCTTTATTACTCAACGTGAGTGAGTTTGTTAGCAACAAATTCTCTCAGTTTTGGTTTATTTGGGAATATGTTTATTTTGCTTTCATTTATGAGAGACTTTTGATCAATATAGAATTCATGGTTGATTTTTTTTTCTTTCAGCCCTTTAAATACAGCATCTCATTGCATACTGACCTCCATTGTTTTAGGTGGGAAGCCATCTGTTAGTTTTCTTTAAATTCACTTGTAATTTATGGAGTGGGGGTTACTTCTTGCTGTTTCTAAATTTTTTTCCAGGTCTTTTTCCAGGTCCTTTTTTCCAGGACATTTTTTTCCAATGTCTCCAACATTTTTACTATGTGTGTATGTGTGGATTTCTTCATGTTTATCCTATTTGGAGTTTGTTAGCCTTACTAGATATGTATATTAATATTTTTCAATAAAGCTGGGTAGTTTTTAGCCTTTTTAAAAAATATTTCTCCTGCTTCCTCCTATCTTTATTTCCCTTCTAGTACTCCATCTTGCATATGTTAATATTTCTCTGAGTAGCATTTTTCTTCATTGTTAAAAATTGTTTGGATTATATAATCTTTACTGATCAATTTTCAAGTCATTATTTCTTTGCCACTTCAATCCAGGGAAATTTTCACTTCAGTTATTTTTCAACCCTTGAATTTAAATATGTTTCCTTTGAAATAGTTTCTATTTTTATTTATAATGTATTGATAGCATTTATTTGCTGTGTTATTGTTATCATTCTCTTCTTTACTTTAATCATGATTTCTTACTTCTTTGTACTTATAATGGCTAATTTGAAGGCTCTGTTTAACTCAACATCTGCTTGCAATCACAGGTAGTTTCTGTTGCCTGTTTTTTCTCCCTTGTGTATGGGTCAGATTTTCCTTTCTCTTCAGGTATCATACTTTTGTATTAGAAACTTGACACTTTAGGTAAAGCATTTTAGCTATTCTGGGTACTCACACTGGGACTTGTTTGCTTGTTTGTTTTGTGACTGTCTGGCTTATCTTTGTGAATTCTAGTCCACCACCGCCACCAAATGCCCCATTTTTCCCTCTTGTGGTGTGAAGTTTCTAATAATGCTCCTAAGGGAATACAACCTTGGCTATATGCCCTGCAATGATAGTGACTTTTTCAGGACACTCTTTGACTATCTCTTTCTTTGACCATATTCAATTTCACTAATTGCCAGCCTCTTATGCTCTTGTTTTTAACAATGCCCTGGTGCATAGATTGCTTGACCAACAGATCCAATCAAATTCAGGATTATTTGAAGAGATAGTTCCTGAGGTTGGTGTTTGAGACATGTTTTGAAGTTAGGAGGACACTTCCTAGTTGCCTCTTTTCATGGTTCACTCCAGCAAAGTAGCCAGCCTACAGTGCAGCCTGCATTTCCAAAGAATCCACCAATCTCCCCCCAATTGCCTTTCATCATTACCTTCACTGTTTTTGAAAGCACCCTTAGGTTTGAACTTACTCACACTCTATGACAAATTAAGTCAGTTCCTGTGGGAAGAGATATGGAGCTTTCTGCTTTGCAGTCTGTTTCTTCCCTTCGCAAAACCTCTGACAGCCTTCAAACTGGCATGGGGACAATAGTACAGTCTTTCTGCCTGACACTCTAACTTTAGTTGCTGAGTATGGGAGACTCAAGAGTTTTAATAGATTTTCTTGGCTACATATTTATTTATTTATTCATTACATGATCCATGTGTACCTTTTTAAGGAACATTTCCAGAGATTTGTTGCCCCTAAGACCATGTAGAGAGACTTAAACACTTTCTTAAAGCGGTTTTTATCAGTTTCACCAAGGAGTGGGTCCACAGAGCTCCTTATGTTGAAAAAGAAACTTTTACTTTTTAAAAAATCTAGCTACTTGTATTAATGAAATGTTTGTCCTTTTTTTATAGCTTGAATGTGGCTAAGGCCACATAAGCAAATAATTCTTATATATAGATATTAACAAGAGTGATGGGAATATTGTGATGGGTTACTTTTGATCAGGTTAGTTAATGATATAGACAATCACAGGATATATTTTTAAAAAGTGATAGTTAGAGATTGAAAAATATAACAATTAGTGGATTAATTAAGAGTATCATTTTCTACTTTGTCTACCACACAAAGGCCTAAATTTAGTCTTTAAATATAGTCAGTCAAATTTATGATAATAAAATGTGCTATTATTATATAAAGGGAATTATTTATTTACTACTGAAAAATTGAGACCATTTAATCTTATAATTAATTTCTCTAAAATGAATTTAAAAATATTACTGTCCTCTATACTTGGTAGAATTTCTATTTATTTTTGCCTCCCCATAAGTCACCAATCTCCTAGTTTCTAAACTAGTTAGTAAGTTTCCATTTGAAATATCTGAAGGCCAAATTATTATTTAGCTATAGATATCCAAGGATTGAGAAAATGTCCAATCACATAATAAATAACCTTTCAGAATCCCAAGAAGGTATAATAGAAATGAAATAAGTAAAAATAAATCCACACACAGAGACAGAAGCCTATCAGAAATTATTATAAATGGTTGAATTTCAGGGAAAAATGCTATTACAAACATATAATCCCTAGTTACTCTTTTTTTTTCTTGATTCTTAGATATAAAGCCAGATTCCTTCATTATTTCTGACCTGATATGAAACACCATCTGGCATGTGCGTGCTAAGAGGATTATATGTAAGCAAAATAGATATGTTTTTTCTCCTTCTGACTCTAAGACTTTTTAAAGGCGTGTAGATTATTTAGGTTTGAAATGTGAAAATTAAACTGGTAAAGAGAAAAGACAGTTTCTAGTAATATATTTTTTTAAAATTAAAGCAATTATACATTGCTTTAACAATGAAGTATTTTAACTGGCATTCTGCAATATCTCTTTTAAATTTTAACATCATGACTATTTTCCTTGAAGATTATAAATTAAGATTCCCTAGAGGAAATGATAAAGATTTTCATAATTATCTTATGATTTATACACATATCAAACTGAATCTCATAGCTCACTAAATCTGTTGGCCAAATTTTTCAGATAATTATCAAATATTTATCAATATCCAGTTTCATTTAACTTATAATACATGAAATGAATCAATTATATAACACCTATAAGATTGCAATTCATGTTTGTGGTTACTTTTGAAAATGAAGAATTTTTGCTGTTTTTAACATTTACTTTAAACTACAAAATTTTAAAGCTAGTAGTTTATAAGTCATGTGGTTAAAAAAGAATCTCATTTATCTATTTAATGGGGGTCTCGCTGTGTTGCCCAGGCTGCACTCAAACTTCTGGGCTCAAGCGATCTTCTCACCTCAACCTTCTAAGTAACTGGGACTACAGGTGCCGGCATCGCACCAGGCAAGAATCTCATTTTTTTTTTGTTTATTTGTTTTAAGAGAAAGCTGCCATCCAGAAAGGATATGGGACTTATCTCAAGGCCCACAGCTATTTGATGAGAAGTCCAGGGTTAGACTACAGGTGGTCCAAGCCTTGGTTCATTCTACCTTGGACACTACTGTGTTTCCTTCACAATCCTGATGAACTTTTGTTCAAAAAATTTCACTTTGGAGGGTCTGAGAATATATATAGTTGCCCAAACTTCATGCACACCACACTGTAAATTGAACTAGATTCACACTTTGGAAAGTAATCTTTTCCTACATTCTTACTCAAATGACTATAGTGGCTAATGTTTGAATTTCAAAACATTTCCTAAATATGCAAACTACCAGAGAAATCTATGAGAAACAGCCAAACAAACTAGCCAATGCAAATGAAAAGAATAGATCATAATGAAAGTATCCAAAAAGGATCTGCTAAAGTCAATCTACCAGGCATACAAGTGATCTAAATTTCTATTTTATATATGGTATAACTAAAACTTATATGGCTTTATCTTGACAAAATTACACAGAAAATAGAAGAAGGAAGGAGGGAGGCAGAAAGGAGAAGGAGGCAGCAATCTTGTTTATTGGCCTGGTCCTTTGTGCTGGAGTATATTAAAAATGCAAATACTAAAAGCATGGAACAACGGCATATAATGGCATATATATTTCACACATTCCTATGTGATAACATTTACCCATGATTTCATTAAAACAAAAAGCAGCAGGCAAAATGAGAGGGCACTTAAGATGTGGAATTCTATTAAAATTTTATCTATTCTCTTTTATCTCTTGCATATAAGATCATATCTATGTTCAGAATTCTGAATGACTATGTATGCCGCAAGAAAATATAAAATAAAATAGTTTAGCAAGTTTTTTTTTAATTGTTGTCAGCTGTGTCTGACAAGAATATCAATTAAGATGGCATTTATTAAGCCCTTGTCTATGCTGAACTAGCTACAGTATAGAGTAGTTTAACCCATCTTATCCTATAGGCTCAGAGAACTCAATTTCAGAATCATGGAGAATTTCTGGCTTTGACGATGAGGGTTATTATATCATCAGCTTCTGTGTCTCACTAATTCCAGTGATGACAAGATTTTTCATCATTTATTTTTATTTTATTTTTACAACTGGTGCGTGTTAGGTTTGTAGAACACAGGGTAGAAACAGCTGGAGTTAGTGTTATTATTTTTCACTTTGAAGGAAATAAGAGGCTGACAACAGTGAAGGACAAAGACAAAGTTGTTGCTGGACATGCTCTGGCACATAGGCCACCTCCCACTGCAACCAGTTCTAAATTAATTATTTATTGTTATTTTAGTTGCTGTAACTTTCTGAAGTGTCCTGTCTATTGTGAATGGGAGTTTCAACTCATTATTGTTTTGTAAAACCTAAGACTCTAACTTGAAGAGACACTAAATTTAATACGAGTAATCTGAAAACAATTTTAGAGCTGTTTATAGTACACGCACACTCGCACCCGCACACACACTCACACACACAGTACAGTGCTACACTGGCTGCTTCATAACGCCACTCAGACAGGACTACCCACAAAGCACACTGGCTTTGCCCAAAACTAATAGATGTGAGCACAAGTGAAGCTGGTAGATGATTTTGAATTTTGTAGCGATCAGTAAAATCAATCATGAGAGAAATTAACACTAAGATTTTCAGGGCCAAATAAATACTCAACCTCTACCATTGCTCTGGACATATTAAAACACTTTCAAAAAATGTATTCTTTTCTGTCTCAAAACTCATTAGTTCTGTCATCACCAAAGAAGAGTAAATCTTCAACTACCTAGCATCAGTTTTTTTTTCTGTGTGTGTGTGTGTGTGTGTGTGGGTGGGTGGGTGGGTGTGTGTTCAAAAATAATTTGCTGTGAATGGTGATAATGAATTAAGAATAGCATTTAGAAGTACTCACAGTAAATTTGAACATATAAATTTCATTAAGAAAATGAGCAGGCTGTGCTGAAATTATACACAAAACCAATGTATATGTATGAGAAAATCTATTCTACAAAAGAAGGGCAGAACAAATTTTGCATTAGCCCAAATTAATTTACTTATATATAAAATCCAGCAGATCTGATTATTTCTTTGTTAGAGAAGTTTTCCAATTTTAAACATTCTATATTGTGTTTATAATATGTGGTCAGTATTACCCATACATATATACACTCATATACAGTAATGCATTGCTCAAGAACAGGGATACATTCTGATAAGTGTGTTGTGAGATGATTTTGTCATTGTGAGAGCATCAAAGAGTGTACTTACACAAATACAGATGGTATAGTTTACTACAAACCTGCGTAGCATGTTACCTTACTGAATACTGTAGGCAATGGCAACTTAATGGTAATTATTTGTGTATCTGAACATATCTAAACATAGAAAAAGTACAGTAAGAATATGGTATTATAATCATATGGGTCTAGAGTTGTATATGCAATTGTCATTGACTGAAATGTCATTATGCACTGCATACGTGAATAGATATGGATATACATGAACACGTGTATCTATATTTATGTCTGTAGCATTATTTGTTTCTATGAAATTTATACCACTATAGAAATGCCAGAAAATTAAGCTATCTGGGGAGAAAATTACTTGGGTTAATCTTTAGGGATATTGTTTTTTCAACAATTACAAAATACACTTATGATCAATGACCATCCTTCATTCCCAAGAAATCTGTCTCTAAGCATAAAGTTGTTAAATAAAATATTTTGTTAAGTGTAACAGGATAAATTATGATATATTCCATCCATGCTAAGATAACAAAATAGTTTTAACTGATAGAAAAACATGTAAAAATAAATATTAGACAAATTTTATATGTATTAATAACAATAATGCAAAAGTCAATGTAGTTTGTACATAAATGCAATGAAATTTTCCTATCTTTGCCAAAGGGTAAAACTGCTTTATAGTGAAAGATTTGTGGTGGAGGAGGTGTGAAAAAGAGTTGGTCTTTGGAAAAGTCTTGTTGCATCATTTTTTTCTACTATTGTTACCTCCTATGGGCTCATACTTATCTTGTACTAAACCTGAACTTAACATTTTTAGGGCAAAACAAATATTTAACAAAAGAGTGCCTCAAAACAACAAAAGTAGAGTTCATGTGCAATAAACTGAAGTACTTTGTCTTCATTCTTTTACTTGGCAAATACACACAATTCAAATTTATTCCATATGATTTCTCTTTCTAGAAAATGTGACTTCACATAAATTGATGAATGCTTTTTTTGCCTGAAACCATGATGTCAAAATAATACTTATCATGGCCTAGTCACTTAGTGTATCTTTGGGGTAAATGCCATTATACTGAAGGAAAAATTTCTCTTACCTGAAAAACGGTGTATGTTTTCAAAAGCTGTTATGGTAAAATTTCATTAATTAAAGAGTTATTATGTGATGTAAACTGTAAAGTCAAAAATACTCCATAAATTAAAAAACAGGAGTAGAAATCAATGCCATCAAATAAGATAGAGCAATAACTAAACTCTTTCAAGTGAAAACGCATATAATAAGAGAATTATTGTAACATTGCCACATTTTATTATAACTCTATAGATTCAAACATACTTTAAAACCTTAGTTTAAACTTTAGAATAAGCTTCTGAGATCAACCGATCTTTCTTACTAGTCTTATCTCTTTTCAGTCTCCTTGTTTACTTTGCTCATTTCACTTTCTATAAAGAACCATCCTCTATTCAGAGTAATGTTTATACACATTACTACCTCTGTCTGGAAAGCTACCCTCTCCATATTTACTACTAAGTCAAAGTACCTCAGGGAAGTCTTTCTTCCTCTCCTACCGGATGAGATGTGTTCTTAACATGTAAGACTATTATAAATATTTTCAGAACAATTAAATAATTACTCTGTTATAATTTGTGTCTTGACTATTATTATGCTGTGATCTTCCAGGAGGACAAGGGCTAAGTCTCTAAGTCTCTGTTGTTCACTGTTGGCTGACGAACTGTATTAAGCAAGGTTAAAAATTCTTTCTTCCTTCCTTTCTTTCTTTCTTTCTTTCTTTCTTTCTTTCTTTCTTTCTTTCTTTCTTTCTTTCTTCTGTAAGGTCTCACTGTGTTGCTCAGACTAGAGTACAATCATAGCTCACTACAGCCTTGAACTTCTGGGCTTAAGCAATCTTCTCACCTGTGCCCCTAGAATAGCTGGGACTACAGGCCTGCATCACCACCATGCTCAGCCAATTTTTAAAATCTTCTGTAGAGACCAGGTCTTACTATGTTGCCCAGGCTGGTCTGGAACTCCTGGCCTCAAGCCATCCTCCTGCCTTGGCCTCCCCCAAAATATGCTTTTTAATGACTGTCCAGTTCACGTTATATTTTCTGATAACATTCTACAAAAAACTATTTAATAAAAATAATTTATTAGCATTTGAAAGAGCTATATCAGAAAATCATGAAAAGATTTCTGCAGGAAAATATTTCCATATTATAAAATAATGCATATTTTATGTGTGTATATGTTTATTATTATGCATATGTATGAGTGTAATTGCACATATGTGTGTGTGAATGTGTGTGTGTATATATATTTATATATAGTCTTTTGGTATGAAATGGATGGTAATTTTCTGCTATACAGAAAAAAAAATAAAACTCATACTGTGTTCTATTCCCTAATAGTGTCTGAAGGTTCACTTTAATGTGATTCTGATTAAAGATGGTCATCTTTATTGATTTTCGAGGAAAAATAAGTTGAATTGATGTGAAGTTTTGACATTTCTAAGGAAAAAATACCTTGTGCTTGAAGTATGTCAGTAACATTATTCAAATATCCCAAAGTAATCAAGTCTTCCATGTAATGTTTACCCTAGCTTAAGCCTCATTCGGTGGGTTTGAGAGAAGTTGATGTGTTTATTGGATTTTCCTCTTAGTCTTTCTGAGAATTCTTAGGAATGCTTTCAAGACCCAAAGATATGCCAGGTGGTTGTGTTCTGCAGACCACTAGCCAAATTTTTCTACTGGCCCATCCTGGTTTGCTAAGGACCACTTCAGGTTGCTTTTATCTTCTCATATCCTTTTGCCTCCCCCTTTTCCTCTCCTATATGTGATAAAATGAAGTGAAGATCTAAAAGTAATATAAGAGGATTAAATTTAGAACTGTAAAAGGCTAAAGGAGATTAGACATTCAAGCTCCCTAGAATCCATCTGTCTTATCTTCTCAGAGACCCCTACATACTGGCCCATTTTATACTCAATCCTTCAATATTTTGGTGTTTTAGAATCCATATGTCTTTTTAGGCAAAAGGCTGCCCTGCTCGAAATTCCTTGCCCTCAAAATCTAGAGTAAGTTAGTGAAAAAAAAAAAAGAATTTAATCTCTTCAGAGGTTAAAGGTTGGCTTATTATTATTATTATTATTATTACTATTTGTTTTGAACTTAGGATGATTGGCCATATGACCATGCATTTGCTTTAGGGGAGGAATCTCATGGCACTATATCCAGACCCTGGAGACAAAAGCAAGAGAATCATAAGAGTGAACCAAATGCATCTCAAAATTTGTGTGATTCCATCTTAAACTACCTAGCGTATAGCATGCACTCAGGACTAATTAAAATCCCTAATTCAGAAGCAAAAAACTAACTTTTTAAAGGGCACAGTCTGATTAGAAACACCCCAAATGTGTTACTAATTAGAAAACAATATTTAGTGTAAAGTGTTTTATCATTTTACTAGCTTAGGGTTTCATTGCTCTCAAAATAACGAAGAGGTACTTGTAAGACAAAAAAGTGCTCACTAAAGTAGCAACTCCCAGAATGATGAATCTGTCTGTTTTAGTGACAAATTCTAGGCTCTATTCTACAAGCAAAACTTCTTTACAAGCTCTAATGTGTCAATTTCCAATCTCCAACAATTTTAAGTTCTTGACTACATCCAGAGCAACAGGAAGAATCTGCTGGTCACTCTGAAATAGCATTTTGTTTTTGCTACACAAAGACTATTCAAGCTTATTATTCATGCTTGTTATTTTGCCTTAATGGTTGCAAAAAGAAAGAGTAATTTCTTGAGGTGTCTTGGCTTGAGTTGGAAGACAGAGGGGAACACACTGAAGATCCCTCAAGACAATGCAAGCTTATGTATAAGAAGGGACTTGCCTTAAGCTATGCACAGGCAAAGAAAGAAAAAAGGGACATAGAAAGGAAGTGGTGGGGAAACAATTTTCAGACAATTCCCCACCCTAGTCTGGTGATCCACTGACAAATGGGACTGTCTGAAGCAACTCTGACTGAAGAGCAATGTCAAAGTCTCTCTGTCTCTCTCTTTCTTTGCCAGGGGAGGATGTTCGTATTTGCTATTTTGTAAAGCAATATTTCATGCCAGTGTCCTTTGTTCTTGCCTATAAATTGAGTCCCAGAATTTCCTTTTTGCTATCTTGCAAGCGTAAAGTGGGTGTGATTGGGGATAACGTCCCCCATTGGCAGTGCACGCTCCACACTAATGACTCTTCCCTTAGTCAGACGTGCTGTGAAGTGAATCATTGAAGGAAGGTTGATAAAGCAGGAGTGTTTTCAAATGATTTTTCTACACACTTCTATAAATTGCCTAAAGATGATCATTATCATCTGAGAATATGAAGTATACGCTGCGTGGAGGAGGGGAGAAAGAGTGGACAGGTAGTCTAAGAGGGAAATTATCTGCATCATTGAGAACCAACTGTCAAAGCAGAGAAACCAGAGTCCAGGGAGTGTGTTGGGGGTGCAACCACAGGTCGAAGAAGAGAAGAGCCACACACTTCTCAACCCCCCTCCCACTCCACACCTACTCCCCAGAGACTGAGAGAAAGCCGGAAGTAAAGCTTCTGTTTGTCACTCCTCACATCACAATTCCACTTAACTAAACAAAGGCCTGGCAAAGGCAGTTTTAACCCTAAAGCTCAGAGTGAGAAGTGCACCTGTTTTAGATTCAACAAAATAGTCCCAAATGCCTGGAAGGCATGGTATCTTTGTGGTCCCCCTTGCCTGGCAAGTACAAGCCCTTTTGAGCTACAAACCTCTGGCTATGAGTTCTTTCTTCTTTGTCTCCTTGGGATGAAACTGTCAGCTATGGAGAAAAAGTAAGGAACCTTGTGATGGACTTTGAAATTCAACATAATACCTAAGTAGTAAAGATAAAAGAATCCTCTCCTCCGTCTCACAAACACAGTTGCATGAACCCTTGTCCTTGCTAATTGACCAAGGAATGAAGTATAAGATAGTAACTACAGATTTAAAAGAAACAAAAAATTCATACACCATTCTCCAAAAGTAAGTGTAAGATTTCTGAAAATTACAAACACATATACTACGTGTATATTTATGGTTCTTAAACTACTTGAATGTATCTTAGCAGTAAAATATCCCCTAATAAAATATTCCTCTCCTTCTTGAAAACATGAACCACGCAATGCTAAGTGAAATATTTGTTACAAATATTTTTCCAGTGGTTTAAACACTCCAAATGCCAAATAAATTGCAAGGAATGAATAATATTTTTGAAAATAGTTTTACGTGAGTGAATTGTTTATGCAAACATAGATTTAATAATCTGAATCCAAATAACAAAAAATCATTCCAAAATATCTTATCACCCTATCCAGTTTTTACTAACCTTTATGCCCTCAGAAAGTTACTTTATTTTGACGCTTTTCTATTGGCAGCAGTAAAATCTCAAGGGGCTTAGAAAAGGTGATATAGGGGGAGTATTCTCGATCTTGTATCATTGCAGTATTCACTTTAAAGCAATGTAGTCCTTTTCTGTTTCTACCCCAACATTTCATAATTATATCATTTTACAAGAATTGTGTAATTTACATAACCACCTAAATTGTCATAATTGCTAGAAAGTGCTGAAAAAGCATACGGTAGGCATTTCAGATTCATTTCTGCTCTCTGTTTGAAACTCATTTTAAATGCCTTTTGCATAAAAATTCTTTTGGTCAACAAAAAAGTAACTTGGATTTAATTTTGCAGGAACCTTCTCTTCTGCTCCCTCTCACACTGACTTCTCTTCTTTCAGGAAGGCTTTCTCAGGTATTAGACCTGAGTACTAACAGGGTCACCTGGTAAACAAACCCCTCCTCTTGATCTTACAGAAGAAGCTGAGACCACAGAGGTTAGCTGACTTGATCTGAGTACCACAGGTCACATCTGCGGAGCCAAGCCTAGAAATCACTTTTATTTAACTTGCATGTTTTGTTCATTGTCCCACACTGTTCTACACTGCATTTAGAAAGAGGAAAAGGAAAAATACAAGAATGGAATGGTCTCTCTACAGTTTTCTCAGCATGCCATTTCTATTATAATTATCTTAACCATCTGTTTTGCTTGGAACAGGCAAAAGAATTTGATATTAAGAAACAAAACTCATTCTATACAACAGAGAAGGGCTTCAGAAATGAGACTTTATTTCAGAACACAAGAGTGGATATCAATGTTATCAGAGGTTTCATCTGTGAAGTAGAATGCCAGTATTTGACCATTACTGTTTTGAAAATCAGTGGCTCATGTAGTTTTGTAAATAAAAATGTGCAACTCAAAGTTATTGCAGCATATTGTTTATAATATTTGCTAAGAGGGTAATGTGGAAACCTGAAGTAAAGCACCACTAAGCAGTTAAGGGTATTGGAAAACGGCAACTCTTCCCAATACCCTTAATTGTTTTTCTTTCTTGAATTCTGCTTCAACTTCTCTCCTAAAAAGCTAATCTATCCTTGCACACTTAAAAGACAGTGTATTACTGTTTAGCTCCTTGAAACTAATTTAGCTGTTATGTGAAGCTATAAAAGTTAGTGGCAACATATGTGATAGGCATAAATAATGGACCACCTTTCTGGTATGCTTACCTAGTGCAAGTGTGCACATATATGGACGCACACACTGCAAAAAACACACACATGGATGCACAAGACATACACGCAGATACACAAAAACAATTTATGCTACTAATAATTCAGAGTTTTGAAATAAATAAGAAATAAGCTGGTTCACCTATTTTCCTTTCTGTCAAAAATTACTGTAAAATATGTATTTTATTGCAAATTAAGAAAAAAATTGAGAGTGGTGTACCTGTCTTGCAGTTACAGGCTTTTCAAATTACAGATAGTATTTGAAAGAACCAATAATACCTCAAAATCATTATTTTAAAAAATTATAATTATTACAAATTAACCAAGCTTCAGAAGAGGTAAACTCCCAACATGAAAGACAGCTTATCACTTTTGAAATAAGCATGGAAGGCAGAACAATTTTCATAGAAAAATGGAGAGTATTCATTCCAATTAATAAAAAAAAACAAGCTATTATTTCTGCCAAAAGAAGGAAAATTAATAGCAAAGGTAGGATGAACCAGACACCCTTTCAATATTGTCTTCTAGAACATAAAGTTATTATAATAACACTAAAGAAGAAAAAAACTTGAAACAACATATACATTGATAAAAGAACAATTTTTCTGTTCAACGAGAACCAAATTTTTTACAGCTGATAGATGTAATATAGTTCTGTAATTTTCGTGAAATAATTTTAGAAATGCTGGGAAATCTCAGCTGAAGGAAACAAAATAAAGTTCATAAAATTTTCTAAAAATCAAAGTCGTGAAATTTTTTCCCCCTATGAATTATATATTAGAAACAAGTAATTCAATTCCAACTTTCTCTTTCCTGTGATAGTTAAAAAACTTATAAACCAACAGCTTAACACATGAAAGCCATTTTAATTCTCACACCAGCACACATCTCACAAAAATTGAAAATAAATAGAAAAATATGTAGTGAAAACAGTCGTGTAGACCCCTAAACATTTTCAGAATTTAACATTAAGCACTTTTTTTTTCTCGTGGTCACTTTTCTTTTTCCCTTTCCTAAGTTGTAATGTGATGTTTATCCTCCACTTAATTTCTTGGCAATGTGGTAGTGGATCAATAAATCAATCTGGCATATTAACCCTAGCAATCATTTTGGAATGTGGATAAACTTCTTTCTGTTATTGCTTAAATTTGTGCTCTTCTTGTAAATGAGGTTCATTTTATAAACCACAGGTAAAGTTCCATAGTCCAACGTTACACTTGCCTAACACATTTCTACATGAATTATTTGTGATATGCTACTACTTTGTTTAAAATATATACACCCACAAATGTAAGTATTTATATGCATATATATTATTTATGTATAAATGTGAAGGTGAAATTGACTCCACTGAAACAAGCAACATGGGCTATAAATGGTATGCTCAATGTATTCATGTTTCATTCTTCCCTTCCTCCATTCCTCCCTTTCTCCCTCTTTCCTTCCTTCTATTACTTTTGACTTCCTTCTGGTTTGTGTATTGTCCTTTATTCCTTCAAGAGACAGGCTGTGAAAGTGCTAATATATGAGGAATTTATTCTTTAATGTAGTGTGTTCAATCCACTAACATGCTTGCCTAGCCACCAAATAGGCATTAATGTGAGAGCACAGTCTTGAGTAAGTATAGATAATATATATTTTATTATAATATTTCACAGTTACTCAAGGTAATTTTAAAAATGCCATTTGAATTTTCATTCATATATAATTCATGCTTTTATTTTGAATATGAATCAGAAACAGGCCTGAGAGCAACAAAATAGTTTATATAGTAGAATCAATAATATGATTACCTAAGATATGCAACAAGATGCTGAAATGCATTGTTATCTTGGCACCGAAAAATAGATCATCTTTTTTAATTTGCCGTTTAAGATAACATAAAAAACAAGATATTTGTTTTTTATTTTTCTTGATAATCTTTGTAGTGTTTAAGGAATGTTAATCATTCATTCATTCAATATTAATGTAAACACAAAAAGTAATCAATAATCTTGTCCCTAGTAGAGGTGATAATTATTAAAGGCCATTTATATTACTACATATATCACTAAAACTTCACAATATTATTTTTGTATTAACACATTTTGAATATGTCTATTAGATTGGTGTTTCCTATATATACACCCATATGACAAATATCTCTCAGGGGTTGGTGAAAGAAAAATTTCTCTGAAACTCATAACCCTTTTATCAGAAATAAGAATTAATGAAAACTGTTTGATATGGTTTGGCTCTGTGTCCCCACCCAAATTTCATGTTGAATTGTAATTCCCACGTGTTGAGGGAGGGACCTGGTGGAAGGTGATTGGATCACGGGGAGGATCTCCCCCATGCTTTCTCATGATAGTGAGTTTTCATAAGATCTGACGGTTTAATAGTGCTTGGCAGTTTCCCCCTTCATTCTCTCTCTTTCTTGCTCTGACATGTGAAGACTGTGCCTTGCTTCTTCTTCTGCCCTAACTATAAGTTTCCTGAGGCCTCCCCAGCCATGTGGAATGGTGAGTTAATTAACTTTCTTTTCCTTATAAATTATCCAGTCTTGGGTAGTTCTTTATAGCCGTGCAAAAACAGACTAATACTTTTGATTTTTTACTTAGTTTCCAGGAATTTCCAGGCTACATTTTGGGCTTAACAAGAATAACTTTTCTTAGAGTACATTTTCTGATTTAATAAAAATAAAACTTAGCAATGATCGTAGCAAATCATTCTGAAAATGGTACAGGACAGAGGGTTAAAGTTGTTGTCTTCTGTAGAGAGAAGAGAGGTGGACGTGAAGTTGAATCTAGGCAGGGTAGTTACAGGCAATCCTCTCTATGTGGGATGTCTGGGTGGTTGAATTGCTGAATGGTTACAAATGGTTGAATTTCATATTATATCTATGTGTACCTAGTAATTAATTTTTAGATGCTTATTGAAATATCATGAATACAAACTAAGGATGTTAGCATGCTTTATATTGGGTCTTACATTTTTAAAAAATAATTTTTTATTTGTTGTTTTTACTAGGTCAAAAAAGGATAGAGACATCTAAAACAATGATTATGTTACACTGAAGAAGGACTTTGTTTTGTCAGCAATGGAGCATTTTCCAAGGGAGATAGATGAATGCCCACTCCCACTGCCTAACTTTGTAACTGCTTTTGCTGTTTGTTTCCTCTCATTCATTTTGCATTCGTGTTAGGCTGCATCTGTTTATGTTACTTGTCTATTATTCATCTACAGGATAACTGCTCAGCAGTCGTTACTTCCTTTCATATCTTTTCTGCATCTTTTGTTTCCATGGGTTGTTTTGGCAATAAAACCAAGAAAAGGGTACAAAGCTTATAAAAAAGTGCTGTTGGAACATCATGTTTTTGCAGCTCTAAGAACATTATTGCTGATTTCAAAAAGTTTTTTTAAATGTTAAAATGTATTCAGCAAAGTTTAAAGCTCATAGGTATGATAAATTTGAAAATTTGAGAAAATGAAATTTAAAAAGTGTTTCCAAAACAGCTCACTACTGTTTGATCTTCACATGGCAGTCTGCCTTGTGCAATTTTCTGTTTACTGTACATTTTAATACCTAAGTTTCAAGCAATGAAGTCATAGTAATTCCTTACATTTGTATAGCACTTCATAATTTTATTGTGTGATTACTCATTCATTATGTCCTCTAATCTTTCTAGGTAGATAATTAGCATCTTCTTTTTAGGATAGGAAAAAAGAGAGTAATAACTTTGTTAAATGACATGCTAAGATGAAAAGGTCAATGGATCTCTGAGCCTGGAATCTACATTAACTTGATACCTGGTGTGGGTCAGGAGAATCCTCACAATATAAAGTTGTTCCAGACTTCCTGCAAGCCTAAGTGGTAAAATAAGGTTTGGGGATTTTAGATTATGTTAGCATAGTTTTATGTGTGATTTTAAATCATTATTGTGTCTCCAAACTTATTAAGACTCTATCTATTATCAAGGGATTGAAGTTTAGTTGGGAAAGGGGACTCATATGTATCTATTTTACCATATTAGCTTTATAAATCCTTAAAGGAATATACTTTAGGTCTTATTTTTGACATGAAGATAAAATTAAAAATAATTTGATCCTGCTACCTTACCAGCCACTGCATATGTGTTTTGTTTAGAAAATAATGGAAAGAAAGATGTGACAAAGTGGAGAAGATAACACCATAGAGGCACATATATGTTCTGTATCTTCCCTTATCAATTACATATTACCAATATATATATATGCACAATAAGCAGAAAACTTTTCTGTCAAAGAGATTTCACTTTTATGTCTCTGTTAAATAATTTCTACATTCTACGTCCCACTGTTGTAAAAGAACAACCCAGTAATCCGTCAAAGCCTAGGTTCCATGTAAAATAAATTTTGTACGATCATTATGTAGTACTTGTGAAAAGTCATAGAATTTTAAAAAGCATTTGATTTGCACCCAAAACAACCAAGAAGTGTCAATGTTTCAATAATTGCATAATTATTTTTAAAGTTATCATCTTTGGAGTGCTAGAGCTATCATTAAGTGATAAATAACAACATAATTTTATTTTGGCCTGTGCCATCCTGGACTCACCTAAGAAACCTTAGTTCATACTTCCAGATCATTATCAGAGCTGTCCCTGTGACCATGGTGTAAGATGACTCCTAAGGAAAAATGAACTATGTCTCTCTATCTCCTCAACCAAAAACATCAGAAAGTGCTCCCTTACCTTTTCTTCCCTCCCCAAGAGAAAGATCTTTGGTGAAAAAACTTAGTTTCTGCCATGTGAGTCTCTTTATTTACTTAGAGTGGCGAGAAGCTACCTTTCTACTCTGACATCTTGCTCTCTGTTGCTGTCTTTCAGTTGTTGAGTAATCAACTCTTAATAAGCTGAGTGACAGTAAACGGTTACAGTTTAGGAGGATTAATAAAAGTTGCTATTAAAATATATATATTTAATAAGCACAGAGGTATCTGAAAATGTTTATATATTCTCCTTATTGAATTCGTAGAATCTGTTTAGGTAATCACTAACCCTTTAGATAGGGTCTCTCCAAGTTTCCTTCAATAGATATGGCTTTAATATCAGGTCAGCTCTGTCCTTTTGCTGACTCTCAGTCATAAATGCCAGCTAGAGGTTGGAAACTCAAGCATCATTAAGAAATGGTCTGAAAGTGACTTAAATTGTGTTCTGGCCTAGATTAAGCCTTTCAGAGCAACTGTAAATGTACGGCGCTTTCATCTAACCTAGCCCCATGGGCATTTAATGAAAGTAAGTGCTCATTATTGTTATTGTTATGAATTATAATATATACTGTATATAAGACAAAATCACAATAGAAAAAACAACCAGCAGCCTAATTTACATTGAGTAGTCCAAACATACAATTTCTCCCACCTAAAATTTTTACCTTGGAATTTTCTTTCATGGCTATCTGTAATTCTGTAAAGGTCAGCAAAATACTGAGCTGTTTTGACCAGGCAAAGAAGGGTTAAACATAAATCCTAATATACTATAATTAAATATATAAATGTTATGTTCCTAAACCCAAGTTATACAGCTTAATATAAAAAACGACATATAAGTAATAACCTATAGCATACATATGTCAGGAAATTGTCCTTAAGAAATCAGCTGACTTTAAGTAGCTTATAAATACTAAATAAAAATATATTGCAAATGAAAAGCTTTTTTAAGTTGAATTGGAAATTTTTTTTATAACTGGTTTGATTTTACCTGAAAGTAGGAAAGCAAAGTAAAATGAACAAGTAAAATTTATTTCCCTAAACCCCAGGGAGTTTATAAATACATCATGAGAACATTTATGTAGACACAATAACAGAAAAGGAGAACATTAGAGATACAATATGCAAATTATGGAAGAAAATATTAAGAAAAACAGTTTTACTAACATTATAACATGACTGAAAATTAATGATTAAATAATTAAGAAAATATCTCACAATAAATTATTTTTAGAAGCAGAGACAATTAATTGGGATAACAAGACAAATTGCATCAAGATATATACACACACACATATAGATATATACACACACACACATATAGATACACACACACACACACACACACATATATATATATACACAAAAGTGACCTAATTTATACATTTCAACACATTTATATTGAAAGGTCAATATGGAGCACATCAACTTTATTTAATTTATATTTATTAGGCAGATGATGCCTGAAGAATGCAGAAACCTTAGCCATTTTGATTTGATTCCTTCAGTCCCTGACCTGCCTACAGGCTGACATAATTTTCCTTCACAGAGACCAGTCTCCAGTGGTTACCAATCTTGATCTTCCAGTGTAGAATGAGTTCTCTTTGAATTACTGGAGCAGGGTGTATGCGAGGTTGGATAAATCAGCCAAACCGAAAGGCCCTGCAGGGCAAAGAAGCAGTAGGGCACCTGTCCTTACATTGTCCTGAGAGTGACCTCCTGTGTGACTTTCTGTGAGGTAAGAGGTCATTCTGCCTCTACTTTGGCTTAGCTTATGTCACCCACAGTAAAGGTCACAAATCCTGACAGCTTTCGGTGCTTGAGACTCAGATTACTGTGTGTCTGAGAAGGAGCGGAGAGCTGTGAGACCTGCTTCTCTTAGGAATCTAGGTCAGAATTCATTCAGTAATGCCACCCAGGCCCTTCAAAGCAATATCTTACATTGTAGAAATACTTTGAGCAAATCCTGACGGTTGTTCATAAATTATATTACAACCTGAAGGGAGAAAAACTTATTCTGTCCCTTTTTTGACTCCAGCTTCTTATAAGATAAGTCATAAAATTTAATTGGTGTCCTCAGAGCAAGGTCATAGTTCTTAAATTCACCTATACCCTTCATTACCTCCAAGTCAATAATAATAACTGAAGATGATGTTAGTGCCACTAAATTTGATGAAAGTGTCGGCAGCAGTTAATGTACAAGAAACCCATCCAAATATATGAAGGCTGTTTTTTTTTTTTTAAAGTGTGTGAAGCTTTCTGAGTGTCTCTGAAATACTGTAAATGTTTGGAATTTGGACTTTATATAAATAGGAAGCATATGCACATTTGTTAACAGAGGTGACAGTATGAAGATTGGAGATTGGAAAAGGGTAAGATAGAGGGAGAGAATAATCTTTTAAGAAAGCAAGTTCAGACATTAAATGTAAATAAATGGAAAAGTCTATGAGGAAATGCTGTAAGCCTATTTTTAGGTAATTTACCTTTCCTATACAAAAAGAGAGGTAGGAAAAGAAAAAAAAAATAGAAAAGGGGAGACTGAAGTGAACACTTGCTTATTGCTTTGAGGTTGTATAAATGTTGCCAAAACTATGCCCAATGCCTACTTAAGTGTGGGAAACAGAGTTGACACTTAAAGAATTGTGCAGTGGTGACTCTGGAGTCTAGAAGCCTGTCGCTAGTGTGAATGGAACTGAACTCATTTCCTTTAAGGGAAAGGCCAATCAAAGACAGTGAGTAAGTGATAGAAACTTGTGGTGAGAATCAAGCAATGCAGAGACATTAAAAAATTCCTAGAACCATACAGATGCTAACATATTAGATTTTAATAATGAATAACTAATTCAAATATCCTGATTCTTTTTAAAAATCAAAGTCATGTGTTGCATCCACCTAAGACACTATTAGAAATATAGGAGCTATACTTTTATACCTTGGCATGGCATTTCACTTTCCAAAGCAAATATTTGAGACTGTCTCTTTTTAAATGTTTCATTCAGGGATAAAATATGATGTTTGGATTATCTCCTTAACCCATTGTATCCAATAAATAAAAATCTCTCTTCTTAATATTACCTCTATTCTCTCAGTAAGACTGATGATAATTCAATCTTCTCTGACTGTAATCTCTCTTTCCAATTCATCTACAATATTGTCAGATCTTGCTTTAAAATGACCCCAGCTTTGTTTTTTCTATTTCTACAGCCATTGTCATAACTTGAAACTAAATTGGGATCCATGATAACTGATTTATTGTACCATCTTTGCTATTTGATGTTGGTCAAATCACCCAACTTGAGTAAAATGAAGGAGTGGAATACCTCTAAATCTAAATCTAAATTTCTCTTATTGATATTTTCCTTCTATAAAATAAAGTGTTATGAGAGATTCTGAGAGACAGAGAGAGAAAGAGAGAGGGAGAGAGAGAGAGAGATCAATTTACCTTCCAGGTGCTTATTATCACATAAGGGGAATAAGGCGGCTTCTGACAGAGTGATTAGGGAAGACATAAAAAGGAGATCGAATGTGGACTAGGCCTTGAATAAGGTGCAGAATATTAACAAGTCAGAGGAAAGGGCAGTAAGATTAAACCACCGTTGCTCTTGTCAAATGTTTTCTCAAAATTTATTCTTTCATAAGAGCCTTTAGCACAATGACACTGTTATAGACTGAATGCTTGTGTTCTTCCCAAATTCATCTGTTAAACCTGATCCTCAACGTGATATTACAAGAGGGTGCTGGCCAGGCGCGGTGGCTCACGCCTGTAATCCCAGCACTTTGGGAGGCTGAGGTGGGTGGATCACAAGGTCAGGAGATCAAGATCATCCTGGCTAACACGGTGAAACCCCGTCTCTACTAAAAGTACAAAAAGAAAAAAAAGAAAAACAGCAGGGCGTGGTGGCATGTGCCTGTAATCTCAGCTACTGGGGCGGCTGAGGCAGGGGAATCGCTTGAATCTGGGAGGCGCAGGTTGCAGTGAGCTGAGATCGCGCCACTGCAATCCAGCCTGGGTGACAGAGTGAGACTCCGTCTCAAAAAAAAAAAAAAAAAAAAAAAAAGGGGTGCCTTTGGGAGTTGATTAGGTCATGAGGGTAGAGCCCTCATGAGTGTGACTGGTCCCTTTCCAGAGAGTTTCCTTGGCCCTCTCACATGTGAGGGCACAGAGAAAAGACAGCTCTCTTCTCTATGAAAAGTGGTCCCTCACTAGACACCAAATCTTTGCCAGTACCTTGATATTGGACTTTCTAGCCTCCAGAACTGTGAGAAGTAAATTTCAGTCTATACTATTTTTGTTATAACAGCCCAAATAGACTAAGACAGTAATGAAGTTCAGGCAACTCTTTTTACCCATGACTCTCATTACTTCTGTTCTTCATATCACATATGCGGGAGAGTCATGTATGCAGTACTTTTTGAATGGAAGGAAAATTGAGATTCATGAAGATGTCATGAGTAAATCTGCCCAAATCTGAAACTAATTTAGCCTCCAGATTTACTGTAGTTATATTAGGGAAATGTGCATATGTACACATACACACACACACACACGCACAAAACACACACTGTGCTAAACTTTAAGAATAACAAGAGAAAAGACTACTGGCTAAAATAAATGTCCTACTGAAAAGTTTACTAAAATCCCATATTTAATTATGATTATTTAACAGTGATATCAGGTAAGGATGATGTACATTTGAATGTAATTGATTAAACAAAAATACAGAAAGCATTTTTAATTAAATATACCCTATTGGGAAAAGTACTCAAAAACTAAAAGAATGGAGCTGAATAAGCCAGGTAAGCATTGGAAAAGGGATAACACAGAGGTAGATTCTGGCCAAGAGGTATGGAGCCTGTCTCCAAGCAGCCTCCAACATTCAAATATTGTGGGTTCCTTGGCAAGACTAATGGTATAATAAGTAAGAGTGCTTCAGGCTATTTTAATTAAAGGACAAGTTTACCAAGAAAAATTATAATAATTTTTTTCCTCCATTTAACATGATTTCTGCCAGGCGAGACGGCTGACGCCTGTAATCCCAGCACTTTGGGAGGCCGAGGTGAGTGGATCACCTGAGGTCAGGAGTGCGAGACCAGCCTGGCCAACATGGTGAAACCCCGTCTCTACTAAAAATACAAAAATTAGCTGGGCATGGTGGTGTGCGCCTGTAGTCCCAGCTACTCGAGAGGTTGAGGCAGGAGAATTGCTTGAACCCGTGAGGTGGAGGTTGCAGTGAGCCAAGATCATGCCACTACACGCCAGCCTGGGCAAAAAGTGAGATCCTGTCTCAAAAAACAAAAACAAAAACAAAAACAAAAACAAAAACAAAACAATAGAAAACATGCTTTCATGACGAGAATGTGCTGGCTAGATTGGACTGAAAATAGAATTATTTGACAG
Organism: Gorilla gorilla gorilla; assembly: GCF_029281585.2. Lineage (NCBI taxonomy): Eukaryota > Metazoa > Chordata > Mammalia > Primates > Hominidae > Gorilla > Gorilla gorilla. Next base: position 21,688,799 of record NC_073230.2, read on the forward strand.
TTATTTCAAGTTGCACATAGGAATTGGCATTCTGGTTACAAATTAGCTTTCTATATAGAAAGGAGCCTTATTAGGGGACATTTCTGTACTGGTTTGTCTGCAATGTTCATGAAAGCTTCAATTAGCCTAGGCTTCTCTATATATTACTGCTTGAATGGGTTTTCTTTATCAGTATATTATATAAAATAAAACCTACATATATTGGCTAATAACTTTTGAGTGGTGATTGTTTGACAGATGCTGCTTGACATGCTTCACATCTAATCTGTAACAGGACTTTATGTTATCTGTTTTAAACTTAATGTAATTTTATAGCCAAAGGGACTGAAGAACAGAAATGTTAAGTACTTTGCCTAATATCACACAGCTGGTAAGTGAAGGAGCCCAAATTCAAAAGAAGATAATCTAGCTTCTGAACCCACATTCTTAAACCCCTGTGGCAAATGGCTTGTCAGATTGGGCTGACAATGCTTAAATCCATCTTCCGTGCTGAGAATACCATATATGATTTGCTATAAACTAAGTAACAAATTATAAAGAATATACTCTGTAAGTTTTGAAATCGTACTCAATTTTGTTGTTGTTGTTGGCTAAGAAACTTTGGGTAACTTTAGCAAATGTGGCTCAGAGATTAGTCCCCTGATTTATTTATCACCCCTCCAGCTTTATTGAGGTATAAATGTTGTATATATTGGAGGTGTACAACAGGATGTTTTGATGTACATGCAAATTGTGAAATGATTACCACAATCTAATTAACATGTCATCTCACATTGTTACCTTTTGTGTGTGTGTGTGTTGCAAGATCTATTCTCAGCAAATTTGAAGTTTACAAAACACTATTATTAACTATACTGCTGTATATTATTAATGACACTGCAATACATACTTTATATTAGATCTTCAGAATATATTCATCCTGCAAAACTAAAGCTTTGTACCCTTTTTAAAACACAATCTCCTCATTTCCCCAACTGCTAGTCACTGGCAATGATCTTTCTATTTCCTATTTCTAGAAGTCTGCTGTTGTTGTTTTTTAAGATTACACATATAAGTGAGATCATGCAGTATTTGTCTTTCTGTGTCTAGCTTATTAACTTAGCATAATGTCCTCTAGGTACATGGGTATTGTCACAAATGACAAAATTTCCTTCTTTTTAAGGCTGAAGAATATTCCACTGTGTGTGTATATGTGTGTTAATGTGTGCACGTAGCACATTTCTTTATCTATCCATGAACACAAATACTAAGGTTGGTTTCATATTTTGGCTATTCCGAATAATGCGGCAATGAACATGAGAGTACAGATATTTCTTCAACACATTGAGCTCATTTTTTTATATATACCCAGCACTTAGATTGCTGGATAATAGGTAGTTCTGTTTTTAATTTTGTGAGAAACTTCCATACATTTTTCCATAATGGCTGTGCCAACTTACATTCCCAGGAGCAGGGTACAAGTGTTCCCCTTTCTCCGTATCTTCTCCAACATTTATCTTTAGTCTTTTTGATCATAGCCATTCTAAAAGGTGTGAGGTGATATCTCATTGTGATTTTGATTTGCATTTTCCTGATAATAAGTGATGTTGAGCATTTCTTCACATATCTTTTGGCCATTTGTATGTCTCCTTTTGCAAAATGTCTATTCAGGTCTTTGCAAATTTTTAAATCTGGTTATTTTTTTTCTTGCTACTTAGTTGTTAGGTTCCTTATATATTTTTACTATTAACTCTTTATCAGACGTATAATTTACAAATATTTTCTTCCATTTTGTAGGTTGTCTGTTTATGCCTTTGATTATTGCTTTTGCTGTGCAGAGATTTTTAGTTTGATGCAATATCACTTGTCTATTTTTGTTTTTGTCGCCCGTACTTTTGGGATTATAGCCAAAAAGCAAATCATTGCATAGACTAATGACGAGTAGCTTTTCCTGATGTTTTCTTCTAGCAGTTTCTAGTTAAAGCTTTTATGTTTAAAATTTTAATCCATTTTAGGTTGATTTTTTTAATATGTTGTGAAATAGGAGTTCGATTCTATTCTTCAGGATGTGGATATCCAGGTTTCCCAACACCATTTGTTGAGGAGACTATGAGTTCCTGATTATGTGTTCTTGGCACCTTTGTGAAAGATCAATTGACCATAAATGAGTGGATTTATTTCTGGGCTATTTTGTTTCATTGGTTGACATGTCTGTTTTTATGCCAGTACTATACTGTTTTGATTACTATACCTTTGTAGTATATTTTGAAATCAAGTAGTGTGATGCATCAATGCCTCAATCTTCTACTTGTACAAGATTGCTTTGGCTATTTGGGGTCTTTTGTTGTTCCATATAAGTTTTAGGATTGTGTTTTCTATTTCTGTGAAAAATGCCATTGGAATTTTGGTAGGAATTACATTGAATCTGTAGATAGCTTTGTATGTAGTATGGACATTTTAACAATATTAATTCTTACAATTGAAGAACATGGATATTTTTCCATTTATTCATGTCTTCTTGAATTTCTTTTATCGCTGCTTTGTAGTTTTCAGTGTATAAATATTTTACCACTTTTGACTTTGTTCCTAAATATTTTATTTTTTGATGCTATTTTAAATGGAATTGTTTTTTTTAAATTCTTTTTCTGATAGTTCCTTTTCAGTTTATAGAAGTGCAACTAATTTTTGTGTGTTCATTATGTATACTGCAATACTATTCAATTCATTTTTAATTCTAACAGTTTTTGGTATAGTCTGGAGTTTTCTGTATATAAGATTATGTCGTCTGCAAAGATACCATTTTACTTCTTTCTTTTCAATGTGAATGACTTTTATTTTGTTCTTAGCTAATTGTTCTGATTAGGAGTTCCTATATGTACCATATTGAAAACAAGTGTTGAGAGAAAGAGAGAGCAGTCTTGACTCATTCCTGATTTTAAGAGAAAAGCTTTCAACTTTTCACTGTTGAGTGTGTTGGCTTTGGGTCTCTCTTGTATGGCGTTTATTATGTTAATGAATGTACATTCCTTCTATACCTAATTTGGTGAGCGTCTTTATTACAAAAATATGTTAATTCTTTTTCACATGTTTTTTCAGCATCTATTTAGGGGATCACATGGTTTTTGTACATCATTCTGGAAATGTGGTATGTCACACTTATTGATTTGTGTATGATGAAGCATCCTTACATCCTTGGAATAAATCCCACTTAATCATAGTGTATGACCCTTTTAATGTGCTGTTGAATTTGGTTTGCTAGTATATTGTGGAGTTTTTGCATCTATGTTCATCAGGAGTATGGGCCTCTAATTTTCTTTTCTTGTAGTGTTTTTATCTGGCTTTGTTGTCAGTGTAATCCTGGCCTTGCAAAATTAGTCTGGAGGTATTCCTTCTTCTTCTTCCATTTTTTGAAGAGTTTAGGAAGCACTGGCATTCTTTTTAAATGTTTAGTAGAATTCACCAGTGAAGCCATCAGTTCCTAGACTTTTCTTTGTTGGGAGGTTTTGATTACTGATTCAATCTCCTTACTCATTATTGGTCTGTTCGAATTTTCTATTACTTTATAATTTAGTTTTGGTAGAGTGTGTGTTCCTAGAAATTTAACCATTTTTTCAAGGTTATCTAATTTGTCAACATATAATTGTTCATTATAACCTCTTATGATCCTTTGAATTTCTGTGGTAACAGTTGTACTGTCTTTGCTTTCATTTCTGGTTTTAATTGGATCTTCTCTTTTTTATCCTAGTCTAATTAAAGGTTTGTAATTTTTTTTATCTTTCCAAAACACCAACTCATAATTTCATCACTTTTTAAAATCATTTTCTCATGTTTATTTCATTTATTTTTGCTCTGACATTTATTATTTCCCTCCTTCTGCTAATTTTGGGTTTAATTTGCTCCTCATTTTTTAGCTTCTTGAAGTAGAACATCAGGTTGTTTATTCAAAATCTTTTTCTTTTCTTTTCTTTTTCTATTTTATTTTGTTGAGAGAGTCTTGTTACGTTACCCAGGCTGGAGTGCAGTCGTGCAATCATGGGTCACTACAGCCTCAACCTCCTGCATTCAATGGATCCTCCTGCCTCAGCTTCCCAAGTAGCTGGGACTACAGGTGTGGGCTACCACACTTGGCTATTTTTTTTTTTTTTTTTGGTAGAAATGTTGCCTAGGCTGGTCTTGAATTCCTGGGCTCAAGCAATCTGCCTGCCTTAGCCTCCCAAAGTGCTGGGATTACAGACATAAGCCACCATGCCTGGTTCCTTTTCTCAATGTAAGGATTTATTAAATTTCCATCTTAGAACTGCTTTTGCCGTATCACATGGGTTTCAGTAGGTTTTGTTTCCATTTTTATTTGTCTCAATATATTCTTTAATTTACATTTTAATTTTGGCTTTTATCCAATGGTTGTTCAGGAGTATGTTGTTTAGTTTCCTCATATTTTTAATTTTCCAATATTCTTCCTGTTATTGATTTCTAGTTTCATGCCATTTCGGTCAGGAAATATATTTAATATTATGTCAATCTTCTTAAATGTGTTAAAATGTGTGAACTAATATATATATTCTGGAGAATATTGTGTGTGCCCTTGAACAGAATGTGCATTCTGCTGTGTTGGATGGAATGTTCTTTATATGTTTCTTGTGTTCATTTGGTCAGTAGTGTTGTAGAAGCCCACTGTTTCCTTATTGATTTTCTGTCTGTGTGAAGATAATGGGGTATTGAAGTCCCCTACTGTTATTGCATTGTGGTTTATTTCTCCTTTCAGTTCAGTAAATATTTGCTTTATATATTTAGGTGTGCCAATATTTGGTGCGTATATGCATACAGTTTTTATATCCTCTTGATGAACTGACTCCATTATCATAATGTAATAACCTTCTTTGTCTATTGTGACAGGTTTGGACTTAAAATCTATTTCATCTTATGTAAGCAGAGCCACCCTGCTCTTTTTTATTATTATTTGCAGGAAATATCTCTTGATTTCTGTAAACTTTCAATCTATGTGTGTCCTTGAAGCTAAAGTGAGTCTCTTTTAGGAGGTGTATAGCTGGATACTGTATTTTTATCCATTCATCCCCTCTAGGTCTTTTGACTGGAAACTTGAATCTACTCAAATTTAATGTAATTGTTACTAGGACAGGACTTCCCACTGTTATTTTGTTGTTTTCTGACTGCTTTGCATTTCTTTCTTTCTTTTTTTCCTCTGACTGTATTACTTCTGAATTGATGGCTTTTTGTGGTGCTATACTGTGATTCATTTCTCTTTTGTGTATCTACTACAGATTTTCTTTTTGGTTATCTGGGGATGATTTAAAATATCTTATAATTAGAACAGTCTTTTTTAAAGCTGATAACTTGGACTATAGATAATAATTCTACACTTTTACTTCTCCCACATTTTATGTTATTGATGTCACTATTTACATTTTTTATATTATGTATTCCTTCACAAATTACTATAGCTGTGGGTTTTTAAAGTTTAGTTTGTCTATTAACTTTTAGACCAGATTAAAAATAATTTATATACTATCACTACAGTATTAGAGTCTGCTGAATTTGATGATATTTTTACCTTTATAGGGAGTTTTATTTTTTACTTTCGTATGCTTTTATGTTAATTAGCCTTCTTTTGTTTCAACTTAAGAACTCTAGCTTTTCTTTTAAGTTAGGTCTGATAGTGATCAATTTCCTAGCTTTCGTTTGTCTGGGAAAGTATTTTTCCTTTATTACTGAAGAACAGCCTTGTTAGGTATTATACTTCTAGTTAGTCTGCTTTCTTTTATCTTTTGTTTTTATCTCATTTGATATGTCACATCTCCTTTCCTGGCCTGCAAGATTTCTGTTGAAAAATGCACTGAATGTCTTACAGAGATTTCCTTTGTGTAACAATTCACTCTTCTCTTGTTGCTTTCACAATTAATTGTCTTTGACTTTTGAAAACTTGATTATAATGTATCTCCATGAAGATCTTTATGTTTAATCTATTTGGATTATTTGGGCTTAATGGATTGGGATGTTCATTTTCCTCTCCAGGTTGGGAAGTTTTCTGTCATTATTTCTTTAAATAAGCTTTTTGTCCTTTCTCTTGCTCTACTCATTCTGAATCTTGTATAATGCATATTTGGCTTTCTTGATGGTGTCCCATAAGTCCTGTAGGCTTCTTTCTGGTTTTTTATTCTTCTTACCCAGATCAAGTCTGCTGTTGAAATTTTACCCAGATCAAGTCTGCTGTTGAACCCTTGTGGCTCATTGAGTTTCTTTAAGATGAATATTTAAAATTCTTTTGTCAGGCAGCTTTTAGTTACCAATTTCCTTAGGGTTGGTTACTGGTGCTTTACTTTGATACTTTGATACTATCATGTTTTCCTGATTATTCATGATTTTATAGCTTTGCTTGATGTCTGCTTATTTAAAGAAATGGCAGCTCTTTCAGTCCTCATAGACTACTCAGGAAGGGAAAACTCTTCACAAGTCAGCCTATCCAGAGATTCTGGATGAGGTTCACCGGCAGGCTGGATGTTAGAATACTCCAACAGGCTGGCTTGGTGCCTGGGTCAGTGGGTAAACATTGCTGGCACCTGGGCCCACGGGGCTCAACCAGGCGCCAGACTCCACAGAAACAGGCCTTGTCCCTAGGCCTTGTCCCAAGGCCTGAAGCCTTGGACCGTGGGGGCAGGTATGCCTCTGGAATGGGCTTAGAACTTAGGTCCATGGGGTTTAACTGGAGCTTGGGTACACAGGAGCAAGTCTGGGGCCAGAGTCCACTGGGATCAGCATGGTTCTGCGGGTGACAGAAAGTGGAGTACTCGTTTCACTCTTCTTTCCCATGTGGAGGATATCTCTCTCCATGTTGTGCTATATGGGCTTGGACAAACTGGTGTTGTGTGTAAGGTGAAAATGTTCTTTCTGCCCTCTTTAATGTATGTTTGTTCTCTTATTTCTGTGTTCCACTCAGGTGCTATAATCTGTCATCCAGATTCCTTAGCTCTTGTGAAGATATCTTTGCATGTAAATGATTGTTTAAATTCATTTTTTTTTTTTTTTTTAGAGGGGGAGTCTCGCTGTGTCACCCAGGCTGGAGTGCAGTGATGCAATCTCGGCTCATTGCAACCTCCGCCTCCCGGGTTCAAGCGATTCTCCTGTCTCAGCCTCCCGAGTAGCTGGGACTACAAGTGTGTGCCACCATGCTGCACTGATTTTTGTATTTTTTAGTAGAGACGGGGTTTCACCATATTGGCCAGGCTGGTCTCGAACTCCTGACCTCGTGATCCGCCCACCTCAGCCTCCCTAAATGCTGGGATTACAGGCGTGAGCCACCACACTCGGCCACTTAAATTGATTTGTATGTGAGGGCAAGAGTGCTGCCAACTCCTATTCTGCCATCTTGCTGTCACTTGAGGAGTCCCCTGATTTTCCTATATGTGATCTCCTCTACATCTCCAGCTGTCTGGCCCAGGCTATTAGCACTATATTGTCTAACAATTCATTAAGGGCCCTATAGCCTAATCTTAATAATTGAATATTAACATCTGAAATAACTACAGCTTCCTATCCCTCTATCTTTATTGCTATTATGTCTGAAATCTCTCTGGCATTAAGTTTATCTTACCCTCAGTGGGATTAGATTTTTGAATACTGCGATATAAATGAAATTTTAAAATACATTCAATTAAAATATTTTTATACTTGAAGTTGAAAACTAAAATGACCTCTTTACTTTTTATTATCCTCTCAGAAATATGCATCTCCTCTGTGTTAGACTTCTGTCAGACTGCATCTATGGGGCTTCTCTTGTATGTGTCCATTTGTCTCCCAAATATACAGTATGTGCCTTTGGTTCAGGTACTACTTGCCAGTATCAGTTATGACTAGGTTAATAAGATCATATTAAAATGAATGATAGTTTATGCTCAGAAAACAAAGTATGCCTAGGTTATAAAGGTTATGTGTTATTTATAACTGTCCAATGCAACTGATAAACATTTCCCTGACATTAAGCTGCTTAGACTCAATATTATGTGGGTCTGACTTTTGCTGATACAAACTTGTGAAGACAAAGAGAAAGAAGGAGTGAGAGGCACAAAAGAAGAAGTAGGAGGGGACTATATTCTATAGATGAAAATTTGCGATCTAGAGGAACAAGTAGCTTTTCTGAGGCTGTAGAACCAAGAGAAAGGACCAAGATTTGAGTTGAAAGCATTGTACCTGCCTTATACTCTCTTGCTACATCCGGAAGAGATTTCAGATTATTTTTATCATGCTTTCTTCACAACCTCAATCCAACCTCAATGAAAGTATTCAGCCATTTGTTGAGGGTGCAGGAAGATATACACAGCTAGTGAATTATTGGACAAAATGAATCTATTTCTCTGATCTTGATATCACATGATAGAACACAGAATTTATCCTCATTAATGAGGAAGGGTGCTATTTGAAATGGACCACAGAATATAGAATCAGATGATTGCATTTGAGTTTCAACTCAGATATACACTAGATAAAATGTTAGTTACATCACCCGGCAACCCTGAATCTTACTCAGTTTAACCATATGCATGTTAATTAGCATTGATCTATTTTAAACTGTTGTAATATATATTGGAAAGTACTTCTTTATATATTTTATCAACCCTACATATACATACATAGAGTACTTTATATATTTCAATTATTATTTTTAGCCACTTCTAGATACCTAAAAATCTTTCTTTCTGTGCAAAATTGTGTCTCTGTTTGTTTTCCTCCATAGCAAATGCAGCAGTGTGTGATCAAGTATATTCTAAAAGTAAAATAAGAAATAAAAAATAGAACCCATCTGAGATTTTTCCTTCTTTACCCCATCTTCAGCCCTTCCATAATACCTTGTAAGGAATTTTCTTACCGTGAGTATTCACAAATTCGGATTCATTCCCTAGAGTTAACAATGTCCCTAGCACTGGGTAGTGTAAACAACTGGGGTTTTCTTTTAAACGTGGCAAGGCACCAGTAGAAGTTGGAGGAAGTCCCACATTCAATTCATTATAGTAACGATATAAAAAATTCACAAAATTTTAAAGTAAATAATAAGTTATGAAAAAAAGACAAATGGGCATGACAGTGTGAAGAAGTCTGAATCTGGTGTCAGAACAAACTAACTTTCTTAAAACTGTTCTCCATTGCCTGGGTAAGAAGTATTTGTAATCAACCAGCTTGAAAACTCCTTTTGAAAGAAGATGTAAACTTGAAACAAAAATGAAAACATTCCCAATTAAGCCTTGGAAAAAATAAAATAATTTAATTAGAGGTGTTTTAGTGATTAAATATTTTAATATTAATCACCCTCCTATTGCTACTACACATAATGCAATCAGCAGAGTCAATATGTGTATACTCTTATGATGATAAAGATCAAGACATAGAATTCAATTAAAGACATTTCACTCTACTTGCAGCATCTCCCTTGGCCCCTAATTAAGTGGGAAGAAAGAAAAAAAGAATAAGAATTCTTGAAATCTTTTCAGAGCACCGTGAAACACGAAGCACATCCAGAGATTACTTGGTGACCTGTATGTTGTTGCAAAAGTAAGAATAAATAACAAGGTTAAAATAATGACCTTGCTAAAGACTTTCACGTGTAAAAAATAATATAATGTATACCTACTCCTAGCTCCTGAACTAATGTTAATTCTCTCTATTGATTCATTCACCAGAGTTTGTAAAAAAGCCCTTCATCTTTATTACACTGTCTTCTCATCTCTTTTTTTATTTTTCTCCTCTTCTCCGTGCAGCTAAGCTTTTAGTATGGTTATTTGTACTTTTTTCTTCACTTTCTCACCTTCCATTTCACTGTTCTGTAAACTGCAATCAGGCTTTGAGCATGTGCTCCAACCCCAAAGAACCTGTCGCAGCAAAGATCACTGAGGTCCTATTAAGTGTGAGACACAGTGCACATATTTCTGTCCCTATATTCTTGACCTTTCTGAAGCTCATGAAATAATTCTATGTGCCAGAAACCCTTATTTCTAGCTTTTTAAGATAGTATTCTTTTATGATTCTCCTCATTCTTTATTAATCATTCTGTCTAAATACTGGCAGAGTTTTGTCTATTTCATTAGACTTTGAAAGAACTAGCTTGTTTGTTTTATTTGCTTATCTATTGAATCTTTGCTTTTTACTGAATCAGTTTTTACTTTTATCTCTCATATTATCTTCCTCTTCCACATATTCTGCATTACTGCCATTTTCCTAAATTTCTGAGTTGATCTCTTAGCTCATTTATTTTTATGCTTTCTTCTTTCCTGGGACTTCTTTCTTAGTACTTTCTTCTTTTCTAGTACTTGTATTATAGTCATATTGATTTCTCAGCTCATTAATTTTTAATCTTTTTTTGTAGTACTTATATAATTTTCCCTTTAAATACCACTTGAAAGCCTCTCTTAAAGTTAATCTACAGTATTTTATTTTTATTTCCATTCTAAAATAAATATTTTATTTATTTCGATAGTTTAGAATTTCCAAATGTATGAATATTTGAAGTGCTATTTTTTGTATTTTATAAAAAATATTTTAAGTGGGAAAATGAAATGATCTGTTTTACATGTTTTAAAAGATTACTCAGGTTATTATGATAGTTAATGGACTATAGCCAGAGTGGATATTTTGAAAATAAATTGGAGGTTATTGCATAGTTTGAGAGAAGACGGTAGTTTTATTAGGATACTCAGTAAAGGCAGAAGAGATGTAGACAGATTCAAATATGCACTGAAGGTATAATGGACAAAATAAATAGTAGCATCAAGAATAACATTAAAGAGAAAAGTGAGGAAAGGGTGAGCAAGGGCCAGGGCCAAGAAGCTTCTCCTTGGTTTTTCTATATGTATCTCTTCTAATTAAATTATGAGAATAACTCAGCTGGGCACGGTGGTTTACATCTGTAATCCTGGTACTTTGGGAGGTTGAGGTGGGAGAATCGCTGGAGCCCAGAAGTTTGAGACCAGCAAGGGCAACATAGTGAGATCCTATCTCTAAAAACAAAATCACCAGGAATGGTGGCATACTCTTGAAGTTCTAGCTATTGGGGTGGCTGAGGTGGGAGGATTAATTGAACACAGGAATTCAAGGTTACAGTGAGCTATGATCTTGCCAATGGACTCTAGCCTGGGTGACAGATTTTTTATTCTGTCATTTATTAGAATAAAATAAAAAATTTATTCTGTTACTAGAATAAAATTTTATTGTAATTTTTAAAAAAAATTAGAATAACTCATATTAGTTCTAGGCTTTCTGTTACCTGAACACTAAATGCATTTACGATTTCTACCCTCAACAAAACACAGACATTTTTATTAGCTTGGAAAACAGACTGTAAGTGGTGTCAATACAAAAGAATGCCATTCTTTATTTGGAAGAGTCTCTGAGTAGCATAACCAAATAAACCAACGGACTATGATGTGTAATATGGTTTGGCTGTGTCCCCACTCAAATCTCATCTTGAATTGTAGTTCCCATAATCCCCATGTATCCTGGGAGGCACACGGTAGGAGGTAATTGAATGATAGAGGCTGTTACCCCCATGCTGTTCTTGTGATAGTGAGTTCTCATGAGATCTGATGGCTTCATACGGGGCTTTTTCCCCTTTCCTGCACCCCTGTGAAGAGGTGTCTTCCATCATGATTATAATTTTCCTGAGGCCTCCACAGCCATGTGGAACTGTGAGTCTATTAAACCTTTTATTTATTTATTTTTTGAGATGGAGTTTGGCTCTTGTTGCCCAGGCTGGAGTGCAATGGCGCGATTTCAGCTGACTGCAACTTCTGCCTCCCGGGTTCAAGCAATTCTCCTGTCTCAGCCTCCCAAGTAGCTGGGATTACAGGTGCCCACCACCACGCTCGGCTAATTTTTGTATTTTTTAATAGAGATGATGGGGTTTCACCATGTTGGCTAGGCTGGTCCTGAACTCCTGACCTCAGGTAATCCACTTGCCTCGGCCTCCCAAAGTGCTGGGATTGCAGGCGTGAGCCAATGTGTCTGGCCTAAACCCTTTTTCTTTATAAGTTACCCAGTCTCAGGTATTTCTTCATAGCAGTGTGAGAATGGACTAATAAAATGAGTAAAAGTTGACATATTTAACAGAAAAATTTCTTCTAACTGTGAAAGGGATTAATCTAAGTTTTATTCAACATTCACATTTTTGTAGAACAGTAGGACTTTGTGATACCATGTATTCAAGTATGGTTGAATTTAATTTTTAAAAGAATACCAGAATAAGAAGACTGTGTGTTAAGAACAGAGGTAATCATGCTTGGAGAAGGTATTTTGGATGAGAAGAAGAATATAGATTAGTTTTGTTTGTACATTATAACTTTTAAAAGTTAAGAGTCAGTAAATAGTCTGGATTAAACACTTTTTAGATTTGTTGACTAGGAGAATAATTAAAGATATGTTTTCAAAGACTACAGATGAAATTTATAAACAGCTGAAATTAGGGGGAAATGCAACAGGATATTCTCTGCCACTTTGTCCTATAGCTTCCTTGCATAATCCAAGAACATTTCATCAGTTCAAATTTGCCTGAATGGAAGAGAACAAGAATTGCTAGAGGGTGAAAGGAATGGGAGGGAACAACCCCAGAGACAGCAAATGCAGCTGCAGCTCTCCAATAGCAACAAGTGTTATGGAAATACGCATAAGCACAATCAAGTCTATGTACAGCAGGAACTTGGTCTTTGGTGCAAAAAGGAACAGACTTTTCACAGTTGATTTGTCTATGTTATAAGTGGAATAGTAATCATATAAAGGAATAAAAAAGAATCCATAGCCCTAGGGTACGTGTGTTGCTTCAACTGTGCCTATCCCTCAAAAACATGTGATTCTTCCTAGGAAAATCTGCAGCTTTTGAATTATTATTGGGGGGCACTTTTTTTCAAACCAAGAAAATTTTGACTCTTAAAGCCTGATTTAAGTCCTGCTCTAATTTGTAATGTAGATTTTAGATGGCTTTGTCTATGAAATTTGTTCAATAGATTCAAAGCAACCATTCTATACAGTGTAACTTTCCTTGTTGAACATGGTTTAAAAAAAACCCTTGAACACTCATCTCTGTCTCTCCTAGTATAGAGAACAGATTCCCAAATGGGCATTGACTGTCTCTGTCCTACTTAATGAGTTTCTTCATAGAAAGGCAAAAGGTGAATACAACACAAAGACGATAGTGCAATTATGTGTAGAAATTGTTGACATAAAAAAGCCTATTTTATATATTTATGAGCAAAAATTATGTAAAAATGCAATACTGGCAAATTAACAAGGTCTATTAAGTTAACCTCAAATCTTTCGTGTTCATTCAAAATATAGTAAATTCTCATCTAGTAAAGTTTCTCTCCCTCTCTCTCTCTCTCTCTCTATATATATATGGTTTTGTTTTGTTTTGTTTTAAGATGGAGTCTTGCTCTGTCACGCAGGCTGGAGTGCGGTGGCGTGATCTCGGCTCACTGCAACTTCTGCCTCCTGGCTTCAAGTGATTCTCCTGCCTCAGCCTCCCATGTAGCTGGGATTATAGGCGTGAGCCACCACATCCGGCTAATTTTTGTATTTTTAGTAGAGACGGGTTTTGCCATGTTGGCCAGGATGGTCTTGAACTCCTGACCTCAGGTGATCCACCCACCTCAGCCTCCCAAGGTGCGAGATTACAGGTGTGAGCCACCGTGCCCAGCCAAAGTCAATATATTTCAAATGTTCATTGTCATTGCATTTGCCTTGTAACTATAGATCACGGATGGTGCCCAGTGGGTAGCTATGGGGTTCTCTTTTCTGGTTCGTAATAGGAATGTCTGACATTGTCATTGAAACATTAAAATTATAGGAATGTTTTATTGTTTGCTACCATTTCTCTTTTTACCTTTGATCCAATATTAAATGGTGTTCCTCAATTTCACAAGCATGTTATGTAAAATAAATACATTTCAAATTGTTGAGCACTTTTATCTTCTGGGTTTGAAATTATTCATGTCCTGACTTTGAAACTTTATTGCAGATTAAAAACAGATTAAAACACATATACATCCCTACATATGTGTACACACACACACACACACACATGAACACACACACACACACACAGTTGAATTTGCTTAGGAAAGAAATCCATCAAAATAAATAATTCATGTTGGGATGGACTGAAATCTAGTCTTTTAGGAGGTGCCAACAGATGGTTTACATTTATAGAATGCACACTTGCTGACTTCCAAACAGAAATGAAAATTCATAAAGTATATCATTAGGACTCCTTATAAGCAGCATTATGTTTATGGTATGAATTTGGATTTTCCCAGGTGAAGAGTTTTCCATCATAATTTTACTAAGAAAAAGTGAAACAAATTACTTTCCTGTTACTATTTTGTGTTAGCAAGTTTAAAATCAAACCCTGCTGCTGATCATCCAGCAGCACATGCCAATAAACTCAGACCTCAATAAGGCTGTTGTTCTCATGATGATCATCATTTTATAAGAAGTCTTGGGCATTTTTAATCCTTTAAATAATAGGCATTATTGCAACTAATAAAATAAGGCAGTTTCTTCAGCTTTCACTTCCTATTACATCAGTTAGGTTAGGAACTTTCTATCGGTATAATTAGGGGTGAGACCTCAGCTTATTAAAGTTCAGGCAACAAGGCACTTTTAGTTAATTTTAGCGACCCTTTTGCCTTAAGTAGAGCTACTTAATACCATGGGATAATAGTAACATTTTATTTTTAGTAAATGTTGCTACTCACCAAAACGTTAACATTTATATCAGGTAAGGTTATAATTAAAACTTGTTTTACATCTACAAAAAGTTAATTCATTGCTCATGAAGATTTTGTCTACACAGTACAAAGTAAAGTGGATTATGATTGGTTACACATTTAACGAAATCAAAGAGTCATGAAAATCACTTAAAACCAAAACAAGCCTGAGATTTTATTCACTAAGTGTGTCTAGTAGTTCACTTGATGAAATTAGCTAAATAAATGACAAACCCTATCCAGAATGGTAGTATTTACAATATGGAGAATATAAGAAAATATAAAAAAAATTAATTGGGCAATTGCTAGATTTTCTTAATGATATTTTAACTGGTCTAAATTATGCAGGCAATTGTTTTCAGTCTCTTTTTCAGCATGTTGGGTTGCCCACTACCAAAATAATTTAGACAAATATTACAGTGGGAAAAATCTGTCATTTCAGTGAAAAAACAAAAAGCCAAACTATAAATGTTTTGTATCATAGAAATAAAATAACTAGTGTTTTAGGCTGAATTTGTTGTTTTTAAATCAATGATTTTAATAATGTATAGGTGGCCTCTTCATATTTTTATGCAGAAATACCTAAGTGTTGGCATAGATCATTCCAAGCAAATACAATATTCTCCGTCTGTAAACTTTAGATATCATATACTATACAGTGAAGGATGAGTGAGGAACAGAACTTTTAGACACATTTATTCAACAAAAACACCTAAAGCTGATATTTTTGCCTTTCCAGTGATTGACTTGATATCCTCAATTAGGGGAAAAACTAGAAATTATATTTGGATTCAATTAATCCATAATCCATTCAATATATAGTCTATACATGACTAAATATAAAATAAGATTGAGCAGCACTTTCTTGCTTAAAATGGATATAGGAAAGAAACAAAAACATAGTTTATATAGATATAATTTGTGACGTTTTAACAGAGGTAAAATAATCTGGTGATATTTTTGAATTTTATATTGTAGAATTCAATATTTTAATCTGTCAGCCTGATTCTTTTACAACTAGACACAATATTCCAAAAGCTTACATTCCATATTTTTCTTGGAAAGCAATTGGCATTAAATGTCATTAAGAACACAAAGCAGAAATAAATTCTTCCATGTAAAACTCCTCAATTAAATACCTTAACAGCAAGCCATGATAATACGGTTATGCATAGTGAAATGTGCTATACGCACTACAGAAAACTTTGAATGAATCCTGGGTTGTGTGGCGAATAATCAAGAAGATGTATTTATCCTATCTTGTCTTAGGTTAGGAGAAAGTACAAGTGAGGGCAGAGGGGTCCTCTGGAATATAGGAGCTTCCAAGATAATGACATATCAGTTGAATTTGCAGCCTAAAAAAGGAAACCCAGTAGTCCAATGGTCTTGGGTAGAAAGAGTTCAGCATAATTGAGCCCATGTAGAATTTACGTTGTAGAATGGATGGTACTGTAGTTTGAATGTTTATGTCCCCTCAAAATTTGTATGTTAAATGTGATAGCATTAAGAGGTGGTGCCTTTAGGAGGTAATTAGGTCATGAGGGTAGGACTTTCATAAAAGAGATTAATTTTTTTTTAAGAGACACCCAGGGGACCTTGCTTGCCCCTTCTACTTTGTGAGGACACAATGAAAAGAAGCTGTGTCTGAGTGAGAGTGAGAGCACAGGTCCTCTTCAGACACTGAATCTGCCTGGGCCTTGTTCTCAGACTTTCCAGCCTCCAGAACTGTGAGAAATAAATTATGTTGTTTAAAAGCCACCCAGTGTGTGATATTTTGTTACAGCAGCCTAAACAAACTGACACAGATGGGACCCAAATGTAGTTACTGTTCCTAGAAGAAAAGCTTGGAAGATTTCTGGGCTCAGAGCCAGGCATCTTTCTCAGGGCTATTGCAAAGGCCAGTCCAAGAGGATGAAGGGGCAAGATAGGGAGTGCATGTGGAATGATAAACTCAGAATTAGGGCCAAACCAGCTCCAACTAATCAGACCACTTTAAAGTAGAATCAGACTGCCGCTTAGAACACTAACTGGGCCAGCAGCAGTAAACTGAACAAGGGTCATTGCCCAGGGAACCAAGAAAATCAGAAGACGTTTTATTAAACAAATCATTCCCACCGAGAGGTAGCTTGGGCCACAATTTTCCCATTACACATCAAGGAAGATTCTTTCCTTCCCTGGAAGGAATCTGAGGACTAAGATGGGTAGCTAACATCCTGAAGGGCTGCACATTCTATCTTAGAAATACTATGCATTATGTAAAGGGATTCATTAAGAATTGGAATAAGCATGTTTTAAAGTAGGTAGGACTATATCTTGTTTTTCTTCCCCACTACTCAGCAAATGGAGGTAAATTCAACTAGATTAATTATTGATAACATAAACCGTTTTCTATGTCCCCTAGTAAACTGTGAGTTTGCAACCCTTCAACAGCAGGTAGTATTACTACGATTGTCATCACCTTTTTCATTGTATTGTCTTACAGTTTCCTTTCAGACTAGTATTTCTAATACACTATAGCTATAGCTCTCTTTAAAATATTTTGGTGGATACATAATGATGAGATGAACCTTTGCTTTTTAAAACCTATTTATCTCCCTAAACTCATCTATTGCAATTTTGCCCCAACCCACAACTCATTTTCCAGCCAACTTTTAGATTGCTATTCCTGAAGCATGCCATTTTCTCTTTTGCCTCTGGGTTTCTGTACATGACATGCTCTCCTTACATGCTATGCATGGCTAAATCCTGCATATCTAATTAGGAATCAGTTCAGATATTACCTTTTCCAAAAATCTTCCTAATTTATGGTGGCCACCTTCAGAAGAGCAACATTCTTTCTTGCTCTTGAGGACTCCTCAGAACCAAGGTTGAGAAATGATTATTTTTGAGAACATTGTAGATTCATAAAGTTAAAGGCAAGATCTTCCTAATCTGAGAACTCCACTGTCCTAAGAATTGCTACTTGAGGTTTCTTTATCCCTTAGGCAATCATTTTTTATTGTATTTGTCTCTTTGGCTAAAGGAATCCTTTATGTTATATGCCACTTCACACACTGGAGGTTTACACTGAAACATGAGAGTTAAGTCTCCAAGTAATGCTGATTATTTATTCTTAATGTATAGCAAGGCTTCTGTATGAGCAGAGTCCTGGCATTTAGAAAAAAATCTTTTGCAGAAATATCAAGATTTTTGTAACAGGGAGAGCCTCTGTGGTTTGAAGTTTGTAGAGGGAGTGCAGTTCTATTTTTGAAATGTATCCAGGACTTCCAACAGGTAGAGTCACAGAGCTCCATGTGATCAAATCAGATTCATCATGAATTGCCAGTAGTAAGATGAGGGACTTAATGGTATGAAATAGACATTGGTAGATGACAGTGGATTGACTGTTATATGTTCTGTTCTTTATTGTATGATGACATATCCAGGTGAAGCAGAGAAACAGGAAAAGATAATTCACAGCTCTTCTTAGGATTAATGCATTTTTATCAGAAATTTATCTGAAACAGCCAAACCACACCCTTTCAGGTTGGCCCTGATTTCTATATTAAATAGGCCCTAAAGACAAATGAAAACAACTGCTTCTGGGGACCTCAGTAGCCTGATTGTGACACACATAGGCATGCCTCTGTTGCTTTGTTTTTTTAGGCAGAGGTCCTAAGAGAATATTGGTAAGTCCTGACCATAATTAAATATCTCACCCACAGTAGAGGCTCCACTCATGAGTACTAGAGATTATTAATGAACAGGGCCTAAACCTTAAGAAAGTCAAGCAACTTCTATTTTTGCAATTTTTAGAACTATGAGTTGCCATATAAGAAGTCTGGCTGTTCTACACAGTGCCTTTTAGAGAAGTCATGTGGAGAATGATAGTCCCTGAGACAACATAGAAAGAAAGAGAGGTCAAGCTGTACAAGCATCCCAGTATAGGTGGCAGCTATGTAGATGAGACATCTTGGATATTTCAGCCCATTTGTGCACCCAGATAACCACAGCCACAGCCAACATCATTAGAAGCAGAAAAGCTGCCAAATTTGGCCCAATAAATGCACAACATCATGAGAAAAATGGGGGTTGTTGTTTTAAACTACTAAAATGTGTGAAGGGTTGTCATACAGTAATAAATAACTGAAACAAAGACTTTACCAGAAGTAGGGCTTTGCTGTAACATAAATAAAAAATATATGGCATTTGCTTTGTGATGGACACTGGCAGAATCTGTAAGGACTTTAAGTAGACTGTCAGTAAAAGCTGGAGGGACTTCTTTTTTCAGGTTTCTATCCCCGCCCCACCCAAATTTATGCAACAGCATCTTAATCTTCCTGTCTCCAATCCGGAGATCATTTTTTTTCACCTAAAAACAAGCCTAAAACATTCAGAGACACTCACTAAACACTAAACACTATTTTTCAGTTTCATACAGAGGGCTTCAGGGTTTGGCTCAGGATTACTTCTCTGATCCTACTGGTTAGCATACACTTTCTCAATTTGGACTGCTGTCTTTTCTCTAGCATTCTTTTTTTTTTTTTGCTTAGTAGTCTCATTCAGATATTACCCATCTTAACATTAACTAGCCATGCTTTTCTGCTACTCTCCCGTACTGTGTAAATTGCTCCAGCTAGCACATTTCCCCCTAATCCTGTGACAGTTTCATATTATCTTCTTTCTATTGTGTCTTCTACATCCCTTCCTTGGCCAGGCTAATTCCCACATGCCCTTCTGGACTTCTTTTGGAAAACCTTTACCCACTTCTCTAAGACTGAGTTAGACGACTTCTTCATATATTCCATAATATCTCATCCTTGCTCTAATAATTACATTTTTTTAAGCTATGGTATAACTACCTGTTCATAACTGCCTTTCCCTTAGATTCTCAGAATATTGAAGGCAAGAACTGTGTCTGTTTTTCAATATACCCTCATGGTTGACAACAGTATCTGGCACATAGGAGGTTCTTTATCAATATATTTTAAATGAATGAATAAAAAATGAATAGATGATTGGGCCAAGTACTTGTGTACTTTTTTCCAAATACCATGCTTATTCTGGCAAAGTAAACATATATAAAACAATTTCCAAATTGGGGTGTTTATGTGAATTTTAGTTTGTTTCTTATCTTTACTGCAAGGGGGTTATATAGTAAGAACAGTGGCAAAAGAGGGTAGCCTATTTTGTTTTTGAAGCATCCTCTTGCCCCTGCCCCAGACTAAGTCGGTAAATGCTACTGAGTGCATGTTAGTGCTACATAAAAGGCAACCTTTTCTGTGGCGGCCTGTTCTCTGTGCTCATTCAATTGTTATTTTTATAAGGCAAATAGCTATCAGTGTGTAGAGAAGCCATCAAGCTCTTATAGCTGGTTTTAAAATACTGTTTTTAGTTTGTATGCCTTCAAATTGCGCCTAAATAACACAGTTATTTTTGACTGATTGATTCTAAGAATTTTGCTATTACAGCCAAACTATGACATTTTGCATCATATATTTTTAGCATTTTTAAAGAATGAAATGCATTTCTATTTTTTAAAATGATTTTTTCATTTTGAGTTTCAGCCAAATATCTCAAAAATCCATAGCTCCTAGAACTCAACAGAAAATTTGCAAGGCCAAATAAAATATATGTGGCTTACTGCTGCAGCTGTATGTTTTAAAGAAAGCTAATATATTGACTAATTCTTAGAAAAGCATCCATAAATTGCTGTCTTTGAAAAATGTTTATAGTTATAAAGTCTAGAGATGATGTCATTTTTGCTGTTACAGGTAAAGAGGCATCTGCGTTTTTGACCTTTTAAGTATTTCTATTGAGATTCTAAATACCAATGTACCAAAATACATCTACCATTATTTATCCAACAACACTTAAAATAAAATGACAACATTTTGTCATTCCACTCTATCAATTTATGTCTCTTTAACCCTTTGATTGCTTTAATGGTTCAGTTGATTTTAATACACAAAGGAATATACAATTATATAACTAAATGGACAATACTGTTTATTTTAATATAACCTTATAAGGTGATCATTCTGTAACCAATTTCTTTGCTATTAATGATCATCACTATGTTAAAATACGTTAATACTTAGGCAGACTGATGTACATAACTGTAACAGGTTTTTTGTTTTAATTTCTTTGTCTTCTAAACATTACCTTATATTTTAAAGCCAATTTATTTTGTAATATAGATAATGAACAAGTTGGTTTCCCCCTAGAGATGTCTATGATATGTGAAACATGTTTGTGAATGAGTACATGTCTTTGTGTGTATTCTATGGTGTGACAGATTAAAAATGCCACAAGTTTTTTGATGTTTTTTCTATCAAGTCTTAGAAGATTCTATGACTGCTTTGACCAAAAGAAAAAAACAGAAGACAAATGCCAATTTCTGGGCCAGATCTTAGGAGAGTGGCGGCCTCCACCTCCTATCTCAACACTTGGTCTTGGAGCCCTGAGAAACTGTGTAAGAAATTCAACTAGCTATTCAGCTACAAAAATCATGTGAAGAGGCCCTGAATCTACATGAAGAAGAAGGTGGACCTAGGTGAACTCAGCCCTTCAGACCTGTGCTAAGATGCCAAGTGATCTTGTCATGCCACGTGGAGCAGAAAGATGACTAGCCCAATTGCTGGCCCAGAAAACCATGAGTTGTAATAAGTGCCTATTTTTTTTTCTTTATTTTTTTTTATTATTTATTTTTTTGAGACGGAGTCTGGCTCTACTGCCCAGGCTGGAGTGCAGTGGTGCCATCTCGGCTCACTGCAAGCTCCACCTCCTGGGTTCATGACATTCTCCTGCCTCAGCCTCCCGAGTAGCTGGGACTACAGGCATGTGCCACCATGCCCAGCTAATTTTTTGTATTTTTTTAGCAGAGATGGGGTTTTACCATGTTAGCCAGGATGGTCTCGATCTCCAGACCTCGTGATCCACCCACCTCGGCCTCCCAAAGTGCTGGGATTACAGGCGTGAGCCACCGTTCCCGGCCTATTGTTTTAAGTCACTAAATTTTAAGGGATTTGTTATATAAATATAACTAGAACATAGGGTAAATGGCATGATTATCTGAGCTGACACCCCATTTTATGATTCTTTTTCATCAAACTATTTTAGAACAATCCTAACTAGGTTACAACAAGATAAATATCCAAATACCATAAAATTACTCACAAGGGTACAAAGAAATATTGAAACTATTAAGTCTATAATTCCATGGTTAATGAAAAAAATCAGGATTTTGCCAGCCAAGTATTACCCAGTCTCTATATTCGTTTTGGAGATGAGTCAAGTCCGCTAGCTTACCATCTAGCTCACTGATCTAACCACTATATAGAGCTACATGACCTCTAGATTTAAAAACCTTTATCTTAAACATTAAAATCACACACACCCATAGTCACTGTACCCCCCCAACACACACCACACACACCACACACACACATACACACCACACACACACCACACACACACACCACACAAACCACACACCACACACCACACACACACCACACAGACACACCACACAGACACAACACACACACACCACACACACACCACACACACACCACACACAAACACACACACACCACACACACACCACACACACGCACCACACGCACCACACACACACCACACACACACCACACACACCACACACCACACACACACAACCACACACCACACACACACACCACCACACACACCACACACACACACACCACACACACAACACACACACACACCACACACCACACACACACCACACACACCACACACACACAAACCACACACACCACACACACACACACCACACACACCACACACACCACACACACACCACACACACAACACACACATCACACACACACACCACACACACACACCACACACACAGACACCACACACCACACACACCACACACACACAACCACACACACACCACACACACACCACACACACACACCACACATACACACACCACACACACATACACACACCACACACACACACCACACACACACCACACACACCACACACACACCACACACACACACCACACACACACCACACACACACACCCCACACACACCACACACACACAAACCACACACACCACACACACCACACACCACACACACCACACACACACCACCACACACATACACACCACACACACCACACACACACCATGCACACACCACGCACACACACACCACACACACCACACACACACCACACACACACCACACATACACACCACACACACACACACCACACACACACAGACACCACACACACCACACACCACACACACACCACACACACAACCACACACACCACACACACACACCACACACACACCACACACAACACACACACCACACACCACACACACACCACACACACACACCACACACACACCACACAACCACACAACCACACACACACAACCACACACACACCACACACACACCACACACACACACCACACACACACACCACACACACCACACACCACACAACCACACACACAACCACACACACCACACACACACACCACACACACACACCACACACACACACCACACACACCACACACACACCACACACACACCACACACACAGCACACACACACACCACACACACACCACACACACACACCACACACACCACACACACACACCACACACACCACACACACACACCACACACACACACCACACACACCACACACACACCACACACCACACACACGCCACACACACGCCACACACACACACCACACACACACACAACCACACACACCACACACACACACCACACACACATACACACTGCCTCTCTTCAAATATTTCTCTCACATCACCAGATTATAAGACATTTTATAAGGATGCTGTGAGATTCACCCACCACCCACAGGCAGCTGCTCTGAAGAGAAATTAATCTACAACAGCAATAAATAAATAAATAAAACATGGAATGAAAAACAACATACGTATTTTAGTATTCAGATATACCTATATAAATACATGGAGATACTTCAAGCATATGCAAGGTTATTGATTTAGAATTCAGCAGGAAGAGGTACCCAAAGAGTTCTCAGAATAACAATGTAAAGGCACATGAGAAATTCTTCTTTCATTTGTTTTTTTCTAGGATTTAACAATGAGATTAGTGCAATTTAAGAAATGAATAAAAGAAATATGTTAGAAGATTTAGATTCTTTGGGGATTCCTAGCATTCAGTTTCGGGGAAATTTTGCCTTTCCTTTAAGGAAGCAGGTATATCTTATGTTGGCTTAGCAATTTAATCTATTTAACTCCTACAAAGCATAACTTATTTAGAACATATACTGGACATTTTATGTATCACTTCTGATTAAGAGTTATTAAAAATAATTTGAATATCAAAACATTAATTTTGGCTTTGATAGTGTCTCTGTAATATGTAAGAGTACTGTATTGGTTACCTATTGTGAACAATAAGTTACCTTTTTGTTTAGCAGCTCAAAACAACCCATATTTATTAGCTCACAGTTTCTGTGGGTCAAGGATTCAGGGCCAGGTGACTCTGACTGAGTCTGTCATGATGATTCAGGTAAGCCATCACCAAGAAGCTGAAGGTTTAACTTGGGCTGATCTGATTCCATGATGGCTCATTTGCGTGGCTGTTGGCTGGAGGCCTCAGTCCCTCAGAGGCTATCGGCAGAAAGCCTTAGCTCCTTGCCATGCTGACTTTTCTGAGGAGCTGCTTGATCTCCTTATGACATGGCAGCTGGCTTTACCCAGAGTGCACAGTTAGGAAGAAAGGAGGAAGCTGCAGTGATTTTTACGACCTAGTTTCTGCAATCACACACTAACACTTGTGCTTTATTCTGTTCATTAGCAGTGAGCCACTGAGTCCACCCCACACTCCAGGAGAGGGAAATTAAGCTCCACCACTTAATGGAAGCAGCATCAAAGAATCTCTGGACAAATTTTAGAACCACCACAAGTAGGTTTAAAGACTTGCCAAGAATCAACTTAAATGGTCTGTTTGGTTCTGAATTAGAGGTGACAGTGTAACTAGTGAACATTTTGCTGCTATGAGCCACGGTTAGTATATATTTTGAAGGCTATATTCTTATATTTATCTGAATTCACTACTTCCCTGACTCCACCTCTGAGTCTTACAAGAATCAAATATATCTTCTCAGAATGCAACCTTATATTCTGGCAGAGCGGGACCATTATAGGTCAAGACGATAGCTAGATCAGGAGAAATAGTGCAAGGCTGAAAACAACCGGAATGGAATTGCAGTTCATGGATTTAGAAACTTCCTATTTCAATTCAATCTGTATATCTTCTTTATTTTATTTGTTAGGGAAATTTTATTTTCACTCCTGAGGAATATTGTAATATGATTTTAGTCCAAAATAAATCTTAAAATCAACTACACAGAGAAGACTTTATAACACAGTTTCTTTAAATATGTGGCAAATATTCAATTATCTGTATTAAAAGCCTGTAACACTTCATAAAATTAAGACAAGGAACTAATAAGTAGGTACCTTGGCAAGATTAAAATGTACTGACCTTATTGATTCCTATGCCATCCACTAAGTTTATTATAAGGCTTTTTTGCAAAAAAAAAAAAAAAAAAAAAAGAGAGAGAGATTCCTGAATGCACTTCACGATAAGGGAGTTTTATATATAATGTGCATGTAAGATGGTAGTAGAAACAGAAAAGTAAAATTGTCAAAAGTGATGCAGTTCTAGCCTTAGGTTACTCAGTTTCTCTCTCATAGGCTATGCTCTCCGTTTCTCGAGGCATCTCCATTTTTAGTGCACATATGCTGCGTTCTCTTCTTTCTCCTAACCAATTTCCTCTGCTTACTCATAGTTTCTGCTTCGTCACAATGTTAGCTGGCATATGAACCTTCCTAGCCTCTCTTGCCTCTCTTTATACCTTGTTGTTAGCTTCTAAGTCACTGGTCAGCCTGTGGTCTGTAGTGTGTAATGTGGGTTAGGGTCCCTCTTATCCTATCAGCCAATCAGCTCTAGATGGGGTAGACAGGGGCACAGGGTTTACAAAGCACTTCCTTTTCAGGAAGGGCTGTGGTCACATTCATTCCTTTCAAATGTCAGTTATTGGTAGTACAGGCAATCTGAGTCTTGGTCCATGTGGTGCAATGATAAATAAATAGGTGCATAAGTTAAAAACTATATTTTGGTTCTCTTTTCTAATTGATGATCTTAAGAAAACATATACATAAGAAATATTTTCTCATCTGTCAAATAGAAACTCATTTGTTCATTTACTAAACAGATGTCCTGAAGGCCTATTGCCTGTGAAGCCCTGTGCTGGAATTCGCGAGTCTTGAAAGTTGCTTAAGAGGATTTCCTGCCTTCGAAAGCTTTCTGTAGAGGAAGTGGGGTAGAAGGGTTAGGTATTCAAGCAAACAAGTAAAATATGATGTAGAAAGTGATTTTTCAAGAAGAGAGAAAACTTAAACATATGGTTACTGGAGTCCAGATTACAACTAAGTAAATCACAGATAATAATATCTTCTTTCCCATCTTACAGAACTACTAACATGTTAACTGTTACAATACAGGTACAAGCCTAGAAGGATGATTTTGGGGAGAACAGAGTTCTACAGAAATACAAGCTGTCTTATGAGTAAATAATAACAGAAATCGTTTACAGGGACATTTTTTTAAACTGACTTGAATTACATATTTTTATAAGACTCATATCTTTTTCGATAAAATGTGGCCACATTTAAGTTCACTTTCCCTTGTATTTTAACAGAAACCTGAACTTCCATTCAAAGAGAGATAACATGAGAAGCAGAATATATAGTGGTCCAAACTGTGTTGCTCACTATTTTTATGATCTTGTGCGTGTCTTTGAACATCCAAGGCCTCAGTCTTCCTTAAAAATATGAGATGATTAGACCAAAGCATCTTAAAGGTCCTTGTGGCCCTGTGATTCTATTGAGCCTGAGCCAATTAGTCAAACAGTTACCTGTCATTACAGAGGCTGTGGTGTACACATACATTTTAGCACCAAACCACAATTTAATAACAGGGCACAGAGGCCGCAAAGCCTCCTGATTCTGTTCCATTACTAATTTATCAGGGGCTAAAAGCAACCAAACTTAGGATCCCAGGCAGACAATGGAGCCTTTGAGGGACAAGGGAAGCATCATTTAAAAGGAAAGCATTACCATTCTAAAATAATGGCAAAGCACATGAACTGAGTGCTCTGAAAGAGAGCACTACAAAAAAGGTATTCTCAGCTTAAATGCCCCAAACACAAAAGCTTTTAGTTGGGACTTAGAAGGGAAAAAGAAAATAGCTCCCAATAAATTGGTTTTACCAGTATCCTTTTGTGTGTGCTGGTGCCAAGGGGGCTAGGGTACAGGCAAAGCGTGATTTTCCAAAACCCAGCTGAATTATGTTTCTTCTTTAGAACAAAACCCAACATTTTGCTAATGAGGATAAAGACAGTAAAACTGATATTCCTGTGCTATTACTAACTTGGGTATTGAAAGATCATTCACACAATAATTGTACCATGTTAGCACTATATATGCATATCTTCTATTGTCTCCTTTCCTTGATATTTTGATTTAAAACCAGTAGATAACCATACAGTACCATATATGCATATACAACTTAATAATCTGATGTGCAAGGCAAAATGAGATTAAAAGCTGAACACTTCATGCTAACCAATTGTTATTTATATACTATTTTTCATAAACAATGCAAGATGACAGTGTATTTATTTGAAGAACTAGGTAAGTTAATGGTGTGTCAATTTAAGACAATATAAAACATGTAAAATCTTTTAGCATCCCCAGTCAGGTAGGCAAGGTGTTTGTTCATAGATTCTTAGCACTAACACTATTTTTGAAAAATTCTACACAAATGCCAGGCATCATTATTAGCAATACATATACGTAAAATTACAGGTTTGAAGAAAAATCTCATATGATAAAAAAAGAAATGCATTTTATAAATCTTTATAGGTGGCATAAACTATAAAAAATTGAAGATTTAGTTCAGAAAATCCTATTTTCCAACCATTTTTCTATTGAGATTTATATCTTTGAAGAAGCTATACACATAATGACTTCAAGATTCATTGCACAGTAGTTATCTTTATCTGCCATACTGTTAGCACCTCCTTAACTATATCTATGGTCACTCTACTTTTTTTGCTTAAAGCAGATGTCTTACATGACTGAAAACATTTTCTCATAGACCCATTAGTGTCTATGAGACATACCTAAAAAAGTGAATCCCGTAAGAACTAGGAGATGATCTTAATGCATCTTGTTGGTTTTTAACTATTTAGCAATTTCACTTATCTTGCAGAAATGGCTGTTGCCCTACCATCCTTAAGTGAAAGATAAGTTTCAATTGCAAATTCTTTCTGAATAATGAGTTTGAAAGGAAAAAAAAGATATAAAATGTGTAGATTTGCATATTGAGACTAGAGAATCTATTTGGGGGAATACATGGAATAGTTGAGTGAAAGGATGCACCTAATAATATCTGATATACCAGGACCAGGAAATGGAGACAATGTGAGCAAATGTGTTTGTTACACTATTAGTTCTGAAATCATTAGAAAGATCACAGTGGGGTCTAGCATGGTGGCTCATGCCTGTAATTCCAGCACTTTGGGAGGTGGAGGCAGGTGGATGGCTTGAGTTCAGGAGTTGGAAACCAGCCTGGGCAATATGGTGAAACCCCAACTCTACAAAAAATACAAAAAATTAGCTGGGCATGGTGGGGCAATCCTGTAGTCCCAGCTACTCAGGAGGCTGAGGTGGGAGGATTGCTTAAGCCCAGGAGGTGGAGGTTGTAGTGAGCCATGATCGTGCCACTGCACTGCAGCTTGGGTGACAGAGCTAGACCCTATCTTATAAAAAATAAAAAATACATAAAAAGAAAGAAAGAAAAGAAAGGTCTGTAACAGGATACATGATAATATGTTTGGCAATCTCATTTCAGATGTAACAGTAAAGATATGAAATGATGTACATATGTAGTTTATGGATTCAGGGTCATTGTTCTATAGTCATAGCCAAGATATTTATATCAAGTACTGTGGGCTTTCTGATTTATTACATTGTTGTATTGACACAAGGCAGAAGTGCTAGTTTTGAGAATAATTTGGGATATTAGTTGAATGGTGAATTTTCACGTGATAAGGTTCAGAAAATAGATTTTAACTGAATGACAACTCTACATACAAATACTGGCTGTATCTCCACTGGCTAAGCTCATTTTTCTTTTGAAAAGGTGTCTTCTAAAACTATACAGACATGATACCACTCAGTTGTTACTAGTAAGTAGCTTTAAGTTCATTCTTTGTGTAATTTACTTTTTTAAAATTTAGTTCATATTGAGGTGAGTATGTATATATGTGTGCAAAAAAGATGTCTGAATATCAGTAATTTCTCATTGTACTAACAGATAATCAAGATGACAATACCTAAGATTATTTACAAACTTTACTTCAGGAATTACTCTTTTGAGGATTTTAAATTATTAGAAACATATTTGTATTTCATTGTTTTGTGGGAGATTATCCTAGACCTCATGACAAATGTCCCTTTTTGATACACTTGAGGGGCTTTGGCTAATAGGAGTTCATAAGTTGCTTTGCTCAATTGCAAGACGGTTCCAGGATTTACAGTAGCAGGTGATTGCCAGTTTGGTCAATGAATGGCTGTTACCTCCTGAATAGCTCCTCAAAAGAATGTGACAGCCCCATGATCCACATGTTCCTCTGCTCTTGGCACTGTACTCAGGAGATACCTTGAAGGTGATACGCAGTGATAGTTTCAGTGTTTGGCAACAGCCTCCAAATTTTATTTTATTTTTTCTCTCGGCAATGACTAATCCTACATTAATCCACCTGGCTGGAGTTTTCTTACTAAAATGCAGACCTCCTTAAGTCACTTTCTACTAAACTCTTCAATGAATCCTAGTTACCCCAAACTCAAAATTGTTGGCATGGCATAAAAGGCCCTACCTGCTTGCTTTTATATTATCTTTATCACTTGATACCTTTCCGCATTAACATCAGACTTATAGTTTCTCACTCTGTATTGTTTCTAACTTTATGTGTGTTTTAGTTTGTGCTATTAAAAAATGTCATAGACTGAATGACATAACAATAAAATATTCATCTCTTACAGTTTAGAAGGCTGGGAAGTCCAAGATCAAGGTGACAGTGAATTTGGTATCTGGTGTTTGGTATCTGGTGAGGGCTCTCTTGTTGGTTTGTGTACACTTTCTTCTTGTTGTGTTCTCAAATGGCAGAAAGAGGGAGAGGGCTCTGGTCTGCTTTTTTTTCTTATAAAGGCACTAATCCCATCATAGAGGCTCCACCTTCATTACCTCATCTACACTTCATTACCTCTAAAAGGCCCCACCTCTAAATCCTATCACATTGAGGATTAGAAGGTCAAATATGCATTTTTTGGGGGATGCACTTCAGTCCATAGCAGTGTGTGTGTGTGTGTGTGTGTGTGTGTGTGTTTGTGTGTGCGTGTTATAAATGTGATTTCTTCTGTTTGAAATGGCCTTCTCTGTTGTCCTACATGAAAGTATTTTCCTTCTTTAAAATTCAGATTAAACATCACTTTCTCTGAAGCATCTCTCTGTCACCTCTGGGCAGAAATAATTCACAGTTTTTATGTTACCATTGCCTTGAATATACTTAAGTTCTATGTTTATTCTCATGACATTATAGATTTGTTTTGCTTTGTATTGTTTTGTTTTTAAATGTGCATATCTTCTCATCTTAAGGCAGTCAGCATATTTCATACACCTTTATAGTCCCAACTCCTAATACAGGCCCTGGTATAGGGTTGACACACAATAAAAAGTTTTCGTATGAATATTTCTTGAAATAATATTGGATTATGAGCATTCTTTTCACCAAGAATGAAACACAAAGTCCTTGGTCACAATTTGACATGAGCCTACTTCTTCAACTAATCGAGGCTTACATTTAAATCTTTCCACATTTTTTTCCCTTCTAATAGCTTTTCATGCAGACAGAGGAAAGCAACATTTAACAAGCACTTAATTGCAACATGTGGGAATGAGTCAAATAGTGTCCATGTGTGGAACTTTTAATAGCGCCAATTCACATAGGGTCTCTGCTCGCTAGAAAGGCCATGCTTCCTCTGCCTCAGATATTTGACAGAAGACAAGCAACAGCTGAAACAAATACTGTCTTTAAAAAAATCAACTAGCAATTCTTAATAGTGGTAGGTTTAACAATTACATAATGTCAGTGATGTCCCACCAGTAACAGATTAGAAGAATTCCAAGTTTGGAAACATCTCTAAAACTAATTCATAATTGCCATGATATGATGATGAGGCCAAATTTTGGCACAATGCAAATTTTAAATAACAGAATAAGCTGTCGTTTAGTCCTGACTTTGTACAGTAGGTGAGTGTTTAATTAATTCTTATCTAATTCATAGAGTAAAGAAATTACTCTTTACTAACATAAAAACAGATTTCTGAAATCCTCTTCTTGCTTTTAGTTGCTAGCCTCACATACTATAGTGATAGACCTATTCGTATACAGGGAATATTTGGGGGCTTTTTATATTCAAAAATTAGATGGTACAAAGTTCATATCACTATGAGGTAAATCACTGAAGCTTTATTCTCAACTTAGCACAGTTCCATGTAATCTGCTCTCCTAAGAATTCAGCCTCAGTATTTAGTAACAGAAAAATTTCCAATGATACGACACAGCTCTCCATTCCCTAAAATAAAGGCAAGTAAACCTATGCATCATTCTCATTGCAGAACTATATATTTTCTTACATTGTATCGACACAACGCAAGCCAACATCTTTTAATAGTTTAATATTTCTTGCTATTGTACTTCTTTCAAAAAGTATTTTCTCAACCAATAGACATGATAAAATATGAATTAAATCAATTACAGTATGTCTACATGATAGAATACTGTAATGCCATTGCCATCATATTTTTAAAAACATTTCTGACATAAAGGAAATACCCAGAGTACATAAGAGAAAATTTTTGTTCTGCAATATTATATATACATCACTATTCTACATTTTTGTAGACTATACATCATATACATGTTAGAAAAATTACTGGAATATATATAGTAAATTATTAGAGCAATCATGCCTAAATTGCATTACTAAGAATGGTTTCTAATTTTTTGGTGCTTTTAAGTATTATAAAAATAGTAGTTATTGATATTTAGCAAATATGTGAGCTACTTTGCTAAGATATTTTATATGGATTATCTCACTTAACACAGTAACCACATGATGTAGATACTATCATGACTTTTAATTTACAGATAAAGGAAGAAAACATTTATATGTTTAAAATTATTATTATTGCTTTATAATTTTACATCTTTTAATATTCTTTTTAAAGAAAAATTATAATTGTATATGTATATATGGGTACAATGTGATGATTTGCCATATGTCTACAGAGTGGAATGATTAAATCAAGCTAGTTAACATACCTTTTTTGTGGTGAGATGTTTGAAATTTGCTTAGTTATTTTAAAATATAAGATATATTATTATTGACTATAGTCACTCTACTGTGCAATAGATCTCAAAATTCATGTCTAAAAAATATGTAATTGAAATTTTATACCCTTTGACCAACAACTCGTTATTCCTTTCCTATACTTCCATGAGTTCAACTTTTAAATTTTCTTATTTTTTTTTTTTGAGACAGAGTCTCACTGTTGCCTGGGCTAGAGTGCAGTGATGTGATCTCGGCTCACTGCAACCTCCACCTCCCAGGTTCAGGCGATTCTTGGGCCTCAGCCTCCCAAGTAGCTGGAATTACATGTGCATGCCACCATGCCCAGGTAATTTTTTTTCCTTTTTTTGTAGAGACAGTCTTTGCCATATTGGCCAGGCTGGTCTCAAACGCCTGGCCACAAGCCATCCACCCACCTTGGCCTCCCGAAGTGCTGGGATTATAGGCGTGAATCACTGTGCCTGGCAAGAGTTCAACTTTTTTAGATTCCACATATATGTGAAATAATGCAGTATTTGTCTTTCTTTGTCTGGCTTATTTCACTTATCATAATGTCTTCCAGCTTCATTCATGTTGTTACTAATGTCAGCGTTTCCCTCTTTAAGGCTGAATAGTATTTTATTGTATACATTTACCACATTTTCTTTATCCATTCATCTGTTGAACATTTAGGCTGATTCCATATCTTAACCACTGTGTATAGTGCTACAATGAACATGAGGATGTAGATATCCTTTTGACATATTGATTTCAGTTTTCAATTTCTTTGGATATATACCCGAGGTAGGATTGCTAGATCATATAGTAGTTCTATTTTTATTTTTTTGAGGAATCTCTATACCACTTTTCCATAAAGGCTGCACTAATTTTCATTTCCCACCAACAGTATACAAGGGTTCCGTTTTATCCACATCCACACTAACCTTTGTTATCTTTCATCTTTTTTATAAACACCATTTTAACAGACATGAGGTATCTCACAGTGGTCTTAATTTGCATTTCCCTAATGATGGTTAATGCTGAGAATGTTCTTTGTGGATTTGTTGGTCATTTGTATGTCTTCTTTTCAGAAATGTCTACAGATTCAATGCAATTCCTATAAAAATCCCAATGCCACTTTGGAAACAGAAAAAGCACTCTTTAAATTCTCATGGACCCACAAAAGACCCTGAGTAACCACATCAATCTTGAGTAAAAAGAGCAAAACTGGGGCATCACATGCCCTGAGTTAAAAAATATTATGAAGCAACTGCTATCAAAAACAGCATAGCACTGGCATAAAAACAGGCACACAGACCAATGGAATGGGATAGAAAAACTAGAAATAAACCCATATATTTATGGTCAATTGATTTTAGGCAAAGATGCCAAAAACACACAATGGGGAAAGGACAGTATCTTTAATACGTGGTATTGGGAAACCTGGATATCCACGTGCAGAGGAATGAAACTTGATCCCTATCTCATACCATGTTCAAAAATCAACTCAAATGGACTAAACACTTAAACACAAGACCTAAAACTATACGACTACTAGAATAAAACACAGGGAAAATGTTCATGACATTGGTCTGGCAAATGATTTTTGGGGATATGACCCCCAAAGCACAGTCAACAAAAAGTAGACAAATGGGATTGCATCAAACTAAAAATGTTCTGCATGGGAAATGAAATAACAGAGGGAAAGGACAGCCTACACAATGGAAAAAAATACCTGCAAATTATACATCTGATAGGGAGTTAATAAGCAAAATAATAATAATGAGAATAATAATATAAGGAACACAAACAACTCAATAGGAAGAAAATAAATAACCCAATTAACAGTGGGTAAAATGTTTATTATTTTAAGAAATGAATTGGAAAGGAGGAGCCAAGATGGCCGAATAGGAACAGCTCCGGTCTACAGCTCCCAGCCTGAGCGACGCAGAAGACGGGTGATTTCTGCATTTCCATCTGAGGTACCGGGTTCATCTCACTAGGGAGTGCCAGACAGTGGGCGCAGGTCAGTGGGTCCGCACACCGTGGGCGAGCCAAAGCAGGGCGAGGCATTGCCTCACTTGGGAAGTGCAAGGGGTCAGGGAGTTCCCTTTCCGAGTCAAAGAAAGGGGTGACGGACGGCACCTGGAAAATCGGGTCACTCCCACCCGAATACTGCGCTTTTCCGACGGGCTTAAAAAACGGCACACCACGAGATTATATCCCGCACCTGGCTCGGAGGGTCCTACCCCACGGAGTCTCGCTGATTGCTAGCACAGCAGTCTGAGATCAAACTGCAAGGCCTCAGCCAGGCTGGGAGAGGGGCGCACGCCATTGCCCAGGCTTGATTAGGTAAACAAAGCAGCCGGGAAGCTCAAACTGGGTGGAGCCCACCACAGCTCAAGGAGGCCTGCCTGCCTCTCTGTAGGCTCCACCTCTCAGGGCAGGGCACAGACAAACAAAAAGACAGCAGTAACCTCTGCAGACTTAAATGTCCCTGTCTGACAGCTTTGAAGGGAGCAGTGGTTCTCCCAGTACCCAGGTGGAGATCTGAGAACGGGCAGACTGCCTCCTCAAGTGGGTCCCTGACCCCTGACCCCCCGAGCAGCCTAACTGGGAGGCACCCTCCAGCAGGGGCACACTGACACCTCACACTGCAGGGTACTCCAACAGACCTGCAGTTGAGGGTCCTGTCTGTTAGAAGGAAAACTAACAAACAGAAAGGACATCCACACCAAAAACCCATCTG
Organism: Gorilla gorilla gorilla; assembly: GCF_029281585.2. NCBI lineage: Eukaryota > Metazoa > Chordata > Mammalia > Primates > Hominidae > Gorilla > Gorilla gorilla. The sequence goes on from NC_073230.2 coordinate 21,723,826, forward strand.
TACATCACCATCATCAAAGACCAAAAGCAGATAAAAACACAAAGATGGGGAAAAAAACAGAACAGAAAAACTGGAAACTCTAAAAATCAGAGCGCCTCTCCTCCTCCAAAGGAACGCAGCTCCTCACCAGCAACGGAACAAAGCTGGACAGAGAATGACTTTGATGAGCTGAGAGAAGAAGGCTTCAGACGATCAAATTACTCTGAGCTACGGGAGGACATTCAAACCAAAGGCAAAGAAGTTGAAAACTTTGAAAAAAATTTAGAAGAATGTATGACTAGAATAACCAATACAGAGAAGTGCTTAAAGGAGCGGATGGAGCTGAAAACCAAGGCTCGAGAACTACGTGAAGAATGCAGAAGCCTCAGGAGCCGATGCAATCAACTGGAAGAAAGGGTATCAGCAATGGAAGATGAAATGAATGAAATGAAGCGAGAAGGAAAGTTTAGAGAAAAAAGAATAAAAAGAAACGAACAAAGCCTCCAAGAACTACGGGACTATGTGAAAAGACCAAATCTACGTCTGATTGGTGTACCTGAAAGTGATGGGGAGAATGGAACCAAGTTGGAAAACACTCTGCAGGATATTATCCAGGAGAATTTCCCCAATCTAGCAAGGCAGGCCAACGTTCAGATTCAGGAAATACAGAGAACGCCACAAAGATACTCCTCGAGAAGAGCAACTCCAAGACACGTAATTGTCAGATTCACCAAAGTTGAAATGAAGGAAAAAATGTTAAGGGCAGCCAGAGAGAAAGGTCGGGTTCCCCTCAAAGGGAAGCCCATCAGACTAACAGCGGATCTCTCGGCAGAAACCCTATAAGCCAGAAGAGAGTGGGGGCCAATATTCAACATTCTTAAAGAAAAGAATTTTCAACCCAGAATTTCATATGCAGCCAAACTAAGCTTCATAAGTGAAGGAGAAATAAAATACTTTACAGACAAGCAAATGCTGAGAGATTTTGTCACCACCAGGCCTGCCCTAAAAGAGCTCCTGAAGGAAGCGCTAAACATGGAAAGGAACAACCGGTACCAGCCGCTGCAAAATCATGCCAAAATGTAAAGACCGTCGAGACTAGGAAGAAACTGCATCAACTAACGAGCAAAATAACCAGCTAACATCATAATGACAGGATCAAATTCACACATAACACTATTAACTTTAAATGTAAATGGACTAAATGCTCCAATTAAAAGACACAGACTGGCAAATTGGATAAAGAGTCAAGACCCATCAGTGTGCTGTATTCAGGAAACCCATCTCACATGCAGAGACACACATAGGCTCAAAATAAAAGGATGGAGGAAGATCTACCAAGCAAATGGAAAACAAAAAAAGGCAGGGGTTGCAATCCTAGTCTCTGATAAAACAGACTTTAAACCAACAAAGATCAAAAGAGACAAAGAAGACCATTACATAATGGTAAAGGGATCAATTCAACAAGAAGAGCTAACTATCCTAAATATATATGCACCCAATACAGGAGCACCCAGATTCATAAAGCAAGTCCTGAGTGACCTACAAAGAGACTTAGACTCCCACACATTAATAATGGGAGACTTTAACACCCCACTGTCAACATTAGACAGATCAATGAGACAGAAAGTCAACAAGGATACCCAGGAATTGAACTCAGCTCTGCACCAAGCGGACCTAATAGACATCTACAGAACTCTCCACCCCAAATCAACAGAATATACATTTTTTTCAGCACCACACCACACTATTCCAAAATTGACCACATACTTGGAAGTAAAGCTCTCCTCAGCAAATGTAAAAGAACAGAGATTATAACAAACTATCTCTCAGACCACAGTGCAATCAAACTAGAACTCAGGATTAAGAATCTCACTCAAAACCACTCAACTACATGGAAACTGAACAACCTGCTCCTGAATGACTGTTGGGTACATAACGAAATGAAGGCAGAAATAAAGATGTTCTTTGAAACCAACGAGAACAAAGACACAACATACCAGAATCTCTGGTATGCATTCAAAGCAGTGTGTAGAGGGAAATTGATAGCACTAACTGCCCATAAGAGAAAGCAGGAAAGATCCAAAATTGACACCCTAACTTCACAATTAAAAGAACTAGAAAAGCAAGAGCAAACACATTCAAAAGCTAGCAGAAGGCAAGAAATAACTAAAATCAGAGCAGAACTGAAGGAAATAGAGACACAAAAAAACCCTTCAAAAAATTAATGAATCCAGGAGCTGGTTTTTTGAAAGGATCAACAAAATTGATAGACCGCTAGCAAGACTAATAAAGAAAAAAAGAGAGAAGAATCAAATAGATGCAATAAAAAATGATAAAGGGGATATCACCACCTATCCCACAGAAATACAAACTACTATCAGAGAATACTACAAACACCTCTACGCAAATAAACTAGAAAATCTAGAAGAAATGGACAAATTCCTTGACACATACACTCTCCCAAGACTAAACCAGGAAGAAGTTGAATCTCTGAATAGACCAATAACAGGATCTGAAATTGTGGCAATAATCAATAGTTTACCAACCAAAAAGAGTCCAGGACCAGATGGATTCACAGCCGAATTCTACCAGAGTTACAAGGAGGAACTGGTACCATTCCTTCTGAAACTATTCCAATCAATAGAAAAAGAGGGAATCCTCCCTAACTCATTTTATGAGGCCAGCATCATTCTGATACCAAAGCCGGGCAGAGACACAACCAAAAAAGAGAATTTTAGACCAATATCCTTGATGAACATTGATGCAAAAATCCTCAATAAAATACTGGCAAACCGAATCCAGCAGCACATCAAAAAGCTTATCCACCATGATCAACGGGGCTTCATCCCTGGGATGCAAGGCTGGTTCAATATACGCAAATCAATAAATGTAATCTAGCATATAAACAGAGCCAAAGACAAAAACCACATGATTATTTCAATAGATGCAGAAAAGGCCTTTGACAAAATTCAACAACCTTTCATGCTAAAAACTCTCAATAAATTAGGTATTGATGCGACATATTTCAAAATAATAAGAGCTATCTATGACAAACCCACAGCCAATATCATACTGAATGGGCAAAAACTGGAAGCATTCCCTTTGAAAACTGGCACAAGACAGGGATGCCCTCTCTCACCACTCCTATTCAACATAGTGTTGGAAGTTCTGGCCAGGGCAATTAGGCAGGAGAAGGAAATAAAGGGTATTCAATTAGGAAAAGAGGAAGTCAAATTGTCCCTGTTTGCAGACGACATGATTGTATATCTAGAAAACCCCACTGTCTCAGCCCAAAATCTCCTTAAGCTGATAAGCAACTTCAGCAAAGTCTCAGGATACAAAATCAATGTGCAAAAATCACAAGCATTCCTATACACCAACAACAGACAAACAGAGAGCCAAATCGTGAGTGAACTCCCATCCACAATTGCTTCAAAGAGAATAAAATACCTAGGAATCCAACTTACAAGGGATGTGAAGGACCTCTTCAAGGAGAACTACAAACCGCTGCTCAAGGAAATAAAAGAGGATACAAACAAATGGAAGAACATTCCATGCTCATGGGTAGGAAGAATCAATATCGTGAAAATGGCCATACTGCCCAAGGTAATTTACAGATTCAATGCCATCCCCATCAAGCTACCAATGCCTTTCTTCACAGAATTGGAAAAAACTACTTTAAAGTTCATATGGAACCAAAAAAGAGCCCGCATCACCAAGTCAATCCTAAGCCAAAAGAACAAAGCTGGAGGCATCACACTACCTGACTTCAAACTATACTACAAGGCTACAGTAACCAAAACAGCATGGTACTGGTACCAAAACAGAGATATAGATCAATGGAACAGAACAGAGCCCTCAGAAATAATGCTGCATATCTACAACTATCTGATCTTTGACAAACCTGAGAAAAACAAGCAATGGGGAAAGGATTCCCTATTTAATAAATGGTGCTGGGAAAACTGGCTAGCCATATGTAGAAAGCTGAAACTGGATCCCTTCCTTACACCTTATACAAAAATCAATTCAAGATGGATTAAAGACTTAAACGTTAGACCTAAAACCATAAAAACCCTAGAAGAAAACCTAGGCATTACCATTCAGGACATAGGCATGGGCAAGGACTTCATGTCTAAAACACCAAAAGCAATGGCAACCAAAGCCAAAATTGACAAATGGGATCTAATTAAACTAAAGAGCTTCTGCACAGCAAAAGAAACTACCATCAGAGTGAACAGGCAACCTACAAAATGGGAGAAAATTTTGGCAACCTACTCATCTGACAAAGGGCTAATATCCAGAATCTACAATGAACTCAAACAAATGTACAAGAAAAAAACAAACAACCCCATCAAAAAGTGGGTGAAGGACATGAACAGACACTTCTCAAAAGAAGACATTTATGCAGCCAAAAAACACATGAAAAAATGCTCATCATCACTGGCCATCAGAGAAATGCTAATCAAAACCACAATGAGATACCATCTCACACCAGTTAGAATGGCAATCATTAAAAAGTCAGGAAACAACAGGTGCTGGAGAGGATGTGGAGAAATAGGAACACTTTTACACTGTTGGTGGGACTGTAAACTAGTTCAACCATTGTGGAAGTCAGTGTGGCGATTCCTCAGGGATCTAGAACTAGAAATACCATTTTTGACCCAGCCATCCCATTACTGGGTATATACCCAAAGGACTATAAATCATGCTGCTATAAAGACACATGCACACGTATGTTTATTGCGGCATTATTCACAATAGCAAAGACTTGGAACCAACCCAAATGTCCAACAATGATAGACTGGATTAAGAAAATGTGGCACATATACATCATGGAATACTATGCAGCCATAAAAAATGATGAGTTCATGTCCTTTGTAGGGACATGGATGAAAATGGAAACCATCATTCTCAGTAAACTATCGCAAGAACAAAAAACCAAACACTGCATATTCTCACTCATAGGTGGGAATCGAACAATGAGATCGCATGGACACAGGAAGGGGAACATCACACTCTAGGGACTGTTGTGGGGTGGAGGGAGCGGGGAAGGGATAGCATTGGGAGATATACCTAATGCTAGATGACGAGTTAGTGGGTGCAGCACACCAGCATGGCACATGTATATGTATGTAACTAGCCTGCACAATGTGCACATGTACCATAAAACTTAAAGTATAATAATAAAAAAAGAAAGAAAGAAAGAAAGAAAGAAATGAATTGGAAAATTCTACTTCTAAACCTTATTTAGTGGGTGATACTTTCTCACTCTGCATCCTTAGAGACCATTATTTCTTTACATTGAATCAAAAATAACATGATTTACTCCTATTTCCTAATATATGCATCTTATTGATTTGACCATATAGGTATACTCTGCCCTAGCAGGGCTCCTAAAATATACTGCCATTTGGTGGGTGCTACAAAGTTGAAAAAGATGTGTAACTTACTAGCTTGTGCAGAGGCAAGTCACTGATTGAGTCTGCCACAATTACTGCTCTAATAGAGGGGCTACAAATTACTATCGGAGCAAAGAGGTGGGAGGATGTAGTAAGTAAATGTCTCATACAGAAATGCCCTTTTCACTGGTGTTTCAGCTGCTCATCCTATTCATCTTTCTCAAGGCATTACAAGTGCAGAAGTCTGAGTGAAGACAAAAAAGCCTAAAATTAAATATACACTGATTTAGCAAAAGCCAATAAAATATTATTTTCAGCTGAAAGTCTCACAGACTACTTCATGGATGAAGTATCAGTTGGGCTGGGCTCACTAAAGGTTGTACTAAAGTGCACCTGATAATTCACATTGTATATTAATTGGACACTAATATGTGCCAAAGTATAGATATGAAATGCTTTTTATATTTGAAAACAATTATGAAATATATTTTTGGAAGGTACATCTATGTATGTAGGAAGATGTTATATAAATGATTTAGAGAAACAAAGAACACATTTATGAGACAAATCCATATTTAGCATATTTGAGAAATCCTTGACCTTAAAATCCCTAATGGCAGTCAGCATTTTTGGAGTAGGTTCAAATACTTAAATATCACATCTTCTTTGTGCTTAAAAAAATACAAAGAAAACCCTGTGTTTGGATCTACCTTTTCTCTATTACTAGAAATTGTATGCATCAATAGATCAGTATAGGTTTTTGTTGTAGTTGTTTTCTAACTCCCTTTAGAAGGTGACAGAAATTAAAGGCTGGAGATCTCCTTGCCTATTGACTCACAAAGTTTGCAATGTCAGAAATCATTATTTATAATTAATGCCAGTGTACAACCAAGCATTCTCCTCAACCAGAGGCTGTCTGTAACCATAAAGAAATTTTAGGGAAGCCCTACATGAAATCTATCTTACAGATTTCACACAACACCTGTGAGTCAGCCTTGCCCAGTGCTATGTCATTTCACTTCCTATCCATCTGAAAAATGTGCCTCACTGAGAGGGCATAATACTTTGGAAGGGCAGAGTATTTATAACTGAAGACACGCAATATAGCTTCACATGTTAGCATGGTGACGATATCAACTTTTTGGCATCTAAACTTTGAATAGTGAAAGAATACAGAGAATGTATTACTTGGGTACTAAAGTCTGCTCTAAAGGATATAAGATAAACCAAGATTTGGAATTGGATGTTAGAATCTCTTATGGTTAACTATCGCTATTTTAAAATGGGAAATAGGTCTGAATTAGGAATTGGGTAAATAGTCACATAATGGAAAAGTTTGCTTGTGAACTTACATCTGACTTTGTTACTTATACTCAATACTTTTCTTTGCCCTAAATTCTCATTTTTGCAGTCCTTTAAATATGCTATAAAATACATGTTTTTCAAGTCTTTCTGGATAGGAAACTTTCCTAAGTTTATGGAACATTAAATGTCTGGATAATTTCTGAGATTCCAGACTGTGTTTCAATAACTGTAGTTATAAATACATAAGCATATTATAACTTAACATATTTTGGTTATTATTAGAATTATAAAATATGTGCCAACAACCTAAGATGGTTTTAGAAAAATGTTTCAATGGACAAAAAGGCATGAACAATATGACATTTTTTCACCTGCAACCAACACATTCGCCACTTACATTACCTTTCCTATTGGACACATCTTCCTATATAAGGTGATATATATACACATATTAACTTTTACAACAAAACGTGTTATTTTTGGTGTATGTGGGGGTGGGGGAAAAGCAGGCCCATGTGATCTCTACCATTTCTTTCAGCATTAAAATTCTGTGACTGTGATGTAAACTATAGTATTTTTGTCCATTAGAAAAGCAGATTTGTGAACTTATTATGACAGAATTATTAATCAGACCCTAAAGACTCTAGAATTCCAACATAACAGAATAAAATTTAGGTTTTGAGCATGTTGAATATATCTGATTTTAAAAATTGAAACTAGAGGGTTTAAGATTTTATTGATCCCTCTACCATATGTCCTTTTACAACATTTTAATGGGTTCTCGGGTTCTACATTTCAGTGTATCTCTTCTGTTAAGATTAGCTTTATCTCAATGAAATCGGGTTTGTGATGCTACTTTTTCTTATATCTAGAATTTTTAATAGAAAATTTCTAGGAATTTCTAAGTTGTTCTAAATGATTTTCATCATGGTTGGCATTTGGTAAATGCACAATGAAGATTTGTTGAATTAATATCAACTTATTTTCCTATAGTTGTCTTTTACTTCTTTCTACCGCATGGTCTACATGACTGATAATGAAACTGTGTCACTATAAATACAAGAGTAGTATCTGTGGTTAATGTGATATTAGACCCTCAACAGGAATACACAGACAACTGATAAGACTTCAATCAAAGCTTTAAAGTTAAGCATATTCTTAAACTAGGTGAGGAGTCATGAAGATGGAAAATAGAAAAGTATCTTTGAACACATGGGGTCCTGAAACGGAGCTTTCCAGAAGTTGGTGTCCAATTACCATTTAATATTTCATGAACATGTTTAGATCTAAGACATTTTAACAATTTTAATTCATAGAAGAACAGCCTGCCCTCATAGAAGTCATTGTGAAGTATATCTAAAAGGTGAGGTTTTTAAACATAATTATTCCCTTGATACTGCCTCATTTCCACATTAGTCCTGTTGGAATACACTGGACCATATGATGGAGAGGAATGACAGAACCAGCCAATGCTACGATGCTTCAGGAATAGTGCAAGGTTTCTCTGCAAATAGCTTCTTAAGATGCTTATGGTTCTTATATTGTTAAAATTAGAACTAGAAGCAATGGCAAGTAGTATCATATTGGAGCCAGAAAGACCATGTTTTCTTGTATATAAGAAATTATACTTTGAACTACCTGAACTGATCAGGCAGAATTTCAGGTTTCTAGAATTCTTGATAATCTGGTTTTTTTTTTTTTTAATTTTTTTTTTTTTGTAAAAAAAAAAAAGAAAAAAGAAACAAACTACCCTGAGTTTTTTTTTTTTTTTTGCTGATACAGCTCTATACTGCTGCAACCTGGGAGAGACGGATCACAGTGTTTATTTTCAAATAAATTTTAGTGTCATTTCTGTGTTATATTTCATATACTGAATTCAAATTCCTCAATTTAAAAAGAACTCACTCAAGTATTGATTGCAAAGATATATTTCTAGTAGTTATGCCTAACTGACAATTGCTGTCATTTACTTCTGGCCAATTTAATAGTCCCAGGAATAAAGTGCTTCTTTCACTTTTAATCATTCATTACTCTCTCCTTTTCCTCCCTTGCAAAGTTTTTCCTGATTTTCTTTGTTTTCCTCTTGGCCATCCACCTTACACCCCTTATTCCTACTCTTTGCCTTCATCATTTTGTCCTTGTAGAGTAGCTCAAGTCAGCCTTTGATTGTTAGTCAGACTCCATGGGCAATTCCCTCAATGTTTTCATTGTTTACATGAAAGCATCCAAATGTATAGCAAATAGACCAGCTGGAAACCTCCCCACAGACAGACGCATCCAAACAGGAGGTTCCTTGACGTGTTGTGGTGGGTCAGTCTGGTTCTGCTATCAGAAAGAACAGCCCACACCCATATGCACTGTTGCTCTTGAGTGGAAGGCTTGTGATAGCATCCACATGGACTGGGCCTCAGCCAAAACTTAGCCTTTAGCACATACAGCAATACAGAATGATGTGACAACGACAGAGTTTTGGAATACTGTTTGTAGCATGCTGTTCTTTGGCATACTTTTTCAGAATGTAAGAACAGATTTCTCCTAATTTTCCCAAGACATATTGTTTATTATAGAACGAGGCTTTAAAAATGACTATAGATTTGAAGGCAATTGATCGACTTAATATTAAACTCAATATTTAGTGTACATATCTTGGAAATTTATTTGGAAATGTTGCATTGGTGACTCGTGCTTGAAAAAAACCACCTAATTTTAAATATTTCTCCAGGGTGTGAAAAGGACAACATTAGTAATGAGACAAATAGAGTGATCCTTGACTCTAATTAGAGAAATACAGTGAACATTTATCAGTAAAAGTAAAATGCTTAAAACCTAAAGCAAATATATTTAAAGACATTTCACAAATATAATATTGGCAGTTTCTGAACAATAATAACATATTTGCTGAGTATACATTCATGTTATACACTACACTAAAATCTTGTTTAAAAAATAAGCATAACATTTACACGTTCTATTTAGAAGATGATGTATATTGTCTAATAACACACATTAAATCAGTACTTATTCTTGTCATCAGTGATTTGAAAGAATAATGTGTTATAAATTTCTATCTAATTCATAGCACTATGCCATAATAAAGAAGGATAATACTATTAAAAAATAACCATCTTGGTTTCATTTTTTTAGAAGTCCCTTTCTTTACTTCTCACTATTGTTTTAAAATAAATAAGGCAAACATAAATCAGACACGGACCAAAAAAAAAAAAAAAACCCTAATGAAAGCTATTCTATGGCAGTAAATGTGGTTTGAGAAACATGTCCTTAGCCTATTCTAAACAAACACCTTGATAAAGGCAAACGGGACTTTGCAAATCAAATATCATCATTAGTAAGGGGAAAAAACAGTGGCATATTTCTGCCTTTCATGCTTGTTATTTCAGGTGGTTAACCTGAACTACAAACTCATTACTTGACACTCAAGATGTAGGCAAAATCAAATGCTATATTCTAACCCAAAATGTATGTAGCAAGTCTACAGATTTGTCATACAACATGGGCAACATGCAACCACCAGTTTAAAGGGTTGCAACCAATTTCTTGTCTGTGTTCACAGACAAACTGCAGGAATCTGACCTCAAAGCCCAACCAGGCTCTGGAGGAAAAGCTGTGTGCCTCATTCCAAGGAACCTCCGAGTTTCAATGGATTTAAGACCTAGAAAGAGATCTGGAAAATAAAAGAGTAAAAATAACATTTCTTATCCCTCTTGATGAAAGACATATAATTGAATTCCAGAGAATGACTGATTGAAATTTAATTATTTGTTTTTTTCCAATTTGCTTATCTAGTGTAGACTTCATTTATAGCCTGAAAGCCTATAAATTATGAGAGAGAAAGATACAATACCACTCACAAAAAGCTAGGTTATCCTGCACACAAAGAACCTCAATGTGTTTGTGGTTTACAACCATGGAGTTTTATTTTTCACTGATGCTCACGTCCATCAAAGCTGAGTTGTCAATTGGCTTCATCTTTCCTTCCCTCAGACTCAGGCTGCCTCGGTACCCTCTACCTGATTATTGTTGGTGGTTGTGATGTGGAGGGAAATGACATACCAACCACGTTAGCTCTTAAAGCTTCTTCCCAGAGGAGACACTAACTACTCTTCACATGCTATTGGGTGAAGAGTCTCATGCCATGATGAATGTCAACAGGTCATACAAGCAAAGATAACTGTCTCCTATCAAGAAAACATCTCTGTGGACAATAATATAGTTTACCACAGGTAGCAACAGGCACCATATATTCTGAGAGTTAGGTAGAGGAATGGCCTGCTATTATGGACTTAAGTAGAGAATGTTGGCCAGGCATGGTGGCACACGCCTGTAGTCCCAGCACTTGGGAGGTTGAGGTGGGTGTATCACCTGAGCTCAGGAGTTCGAGACAAGCCTGGCCAACCTGGTGAAACCCCATCTCCACTAAAAATACAAAAATTAGCCAGGTGTGGTGGCACACGCCTGTAATCCCAGCTACCTGGGAGGCTGAGGCAGGAGAATCACTTGATCCCAAGAGGCAGAGGTTGCAGTGAGCCGAGGTCATGCCAATGCACTCCAGCCTACGCAACAAAAGCAAAACTCCGTCTCAAAAAAAAAAAAAAAAAAGAATGTTAGACTGATAGATACTTGGATGAGCTATGACTTAAGTCAGGCCAAGTACAATGGCCATGAACAGCAGATCCATGGTGCTACCATTAAAGTATTAGGGAAGAATTGGCAAAGTATCATGCTATCTAAAAACAGGCAGATGCTATTCAAAGTTAAGTATAGGGAGATGAAATATTAAGCAACTTCCTTTCCTGCAAATTCAAGGGATTTCTTCATTTTTGACCCAGATATAGGAAAGAATTTTATTTATGCTTTAAGTAGCCATGAGACTGCAGTGCTTGAAGTAAAATGAGGTCTAAAATATCTTCTCAGATTTTGGCTCTTTCCTTGGTAATCCCAAAATTGGTTTCGTTCAGAAATCAGTGAATTCTCCTATCTTTATTATAGGGAATCTACAGTTTTTGAGGTTCTGAGGACCTGATCTCTAATAGAAGCTTGAACTCTTTCTCTCTGACATTTTTGTTTTGATGGGAAAATTTTTCAATGTAATCACTTTTACAGGACCCAGACAAAAGTCCCAAATTTAAAATTTTATTCTCAGAAAATTTTTATAGATTTTTACAGTGAATACCAGGAATGCATCCAACAGAATTATTCAATGAAAGCAGAAAATACCACCATTATGAGTGAGACATCATGAACCCTATGGGGCAAAGATCTTGTTGCCGTGAACATTTTGCTTCTTTAATCAGCAGCTCTGGTTGTCATTTTAGACAACAAGGCAAACATTGGCATACAGAAGCAGGAGGTAATATCAGGAGTTTCAGATGGGGTAACTTCTGGAAGTTGTTAGTAGCTTCTACTGTTTACCTCCTTTTCAATTTTTTTTTTCACAAAAAAGGCACAATATCTGAAGGACACATGCTTCCTTTTAAAGTGTGAATGTTATTTTTAGCACTGGTATGGAAAGCAGCAGAAAATACGACAATTTATTTGCTCTGTTCATGAAAAGTGATTTTATTTTTGGGTTTAAAGAAATAATTGTGAATGTCTTTTGGGAAAATACGAATTTTAAGGTTTAAATTCAAGTGTCCCTTTCTGTAAAAACTTTTCTCATTTACGAGTTTTCATCTATGGTGGATATGACATGATTATTTATGTCATCTTTTCTCCTTCCTATGGGGTCTTCTCTTGCAAAATGGCGCTGCATGGTCAGCACTGACTCAGAATGCGGAACAAGGTGAGGCTGCCTTTCTCACAGTATTTTATGTGTATTCAAGCTGTGAAAAGTGTCACAGCAATACTCCCATTCTGTGTCAGCTGAACTGTATCTGCTCATATTCATATCTCGGATTGACTACAATTCAAACCTGGTTATTTGTTTCTTTATCAATTGTCACAAAATAAAAGGCATATTTTAGCAGTGTTTTTGAGCCCCCAAATAGGAAACTAATTTTTATAGAAATCTATACCATTCCGTCTTTGGGAGTATCAGTCCTTAAACCAGCAGGTGAGACTACATTTTATTAAATGGCTCATTCTAATTCAGATCCTGGGGTGGTCTTACTTATGGATGAATTGTGCTGCTACCCCAAGAAAACCATTTAACCGATCTGCACTTACAGAGTGCCTCTGTGTACCTGCTGCTGTCTGATTTCAAGCCATGAAATGAGAGGCTTCTGTTTTTGAAATCAGTTTTTCAGAGGTGCTGGCTTTGACAGTGGCTACTCTTTATTAAAGAAAGAACAAGACAAATAAACAGAGGTTTGACCACTACCTGTTTCATATTGGCCATTTCTACATGATGCAAAATGCCAGGTCATAAATGAGTCATTCAGTATTCTGGGCTTCTCTGGATGGCCAATTCAGAGACTGAGGAAACTAAAATTACTGCCTGTAAATCATTCTTAGGATGAGAGAGAGAAAGAGGGAAAAGAAAGATTCACTGGATACATATTGACATGTCCTTTGAGTACATGTATAAAAATTATATTCTTTATATTTTACTTACAGATATTGCTATTTGTTAAATATGAACATGGTCAGTTTAATACATGTATTATGTTAACAAAATTTCAATTATTGAATAATTTGGGAATAAAGTTTCTTTTATAAATTCACTCACATAAAAGCAGGAAAGCTCTGCAGAAATCATGTCAAGAAGAACAGTTTACCTGAATTTGCAGGTGCATGATAAAAATATCCCAGTGCCCAGCTTCTATTTGTACCTGCCTAGATGAAGGTAAAAAAATGCAACTAAGATCTTCCAATGATTTCTGTTTTCTATTGCATTGCTGGGTTATTCTTTGTCTTCTTTCTTTACAAAATAGGAACTAACATACCTGTGTCTGATTTATTCTCCATATGTTATGCCATTTATTGTTATTTAAAAAAAACACAATGTAAAATGTACTCAATAAAGAAACTTGTAAGACAGAAAGAAATAAATAAAAAACACATAAATCATCTGTCATGTCATCACCAAAAATAACTAATGGTAACATATGGTTTGCCCTTCCGGTAATTTTTCTGTGTCTGTGCCTCATCTCTTCCTTGGCTGCCTTCTCTTTTCTATCCGCATTCTTTTTCTAGGTGATATCCTCTAGGCATGCCTATAATCCATCCTTCACAGGCTAGATGGAGTTTACTTTTAAAAACTCTCCAGTTTGAAACCCTCCAATGGCTTCCTGCTGCACTTGGAATACATTTCAAAGTCCTTATGTTCTTCTTGCTGAGTCTTTTACAACCTTCCTCTCTGACTTTGTACAGTCTGATTTTCTTGCCCTCCTCATTTTTGTTTGCTTTCTATTGCTGAAATAAATTGCTACTAATTTAGTGGCTTAAAGCAACACAGATTTCTTATCTTTTTGTTCTGGAGTTCAAAAGTCAACAAGAGGTCTCTCTGGGCTAAAATCAAAGTGTTGGCAAGCTCCATTTCTTTCTGGAGGCTCAATGGAAGAATCCATTCCTTTGCCTTTTCCAGCTTCTAGTAACCATCTGTATTGCATGGCTCATGGCCCCCTTCAAAGGCAGCAATGTTTGGCTCAGTGTCACCCTGTCATCTGTCTGGTCCTCCTTCTGAGGGTCTTCCACTTATAAAGACCCTTAGGATTACATTGGGCCCACCCAGATATTCCAGGATAATCTTTTGGTTAGCCACCTTATCCATCTGCAACCTCAATTCTCCCTTACTATGTAACATAATGTATTCATAGATTCTGAAGATTAGGATGCAGTCATCTTTGGAGAGGGGCCATATTCTATCACACTCTGAAGCATTCCTTAGAGAGTCAAAGATGACTATCCACTACCCCTAACTTCACCAAGCATGGTGACCCTGCATTGGCCCAGTGATAGCCACTGTGATATAAAGATTACCATACTTGGCCAAATGAATAAATTGAGAAGTCAGAACTGTTGGAATATTGCAAACAGTATAAGGTGAGAGAAACATTCGGAGGAAGTGCAAGTTTATTCAGCTAAAGTTTATAGGGCTAATAAAAATACTTGTTTCATTGTCCTGACATCAGTTTATTGTAATTAACCAAATATAGACTTTAGCTTTCTTTTCTTTTTATAGAACTTCCTCAAAAACAGGTAATACATTTTGTTGCAACCTATTATCTGACCACTCAAAGATTATTGAATATATTATACGGGATGGACCTGGGGATATAGTTTTGAATGAGACTAGAACTGCCTTTCAAGTGACTCACTAGTTTAATGAGATAATCAGATAAGGGACCATTTAAAATACAGACTACATAGGATTTAGCCTGGGTTTTGGAGAGTCTTGTTGGAGTTCAAAAGAGGCTAAGCAGAAAGACTGACCTAATGCAGTCTAAATTAGAAAGGTTCCCGAAATTTTTCCAAATGGAGATGAACCAACAACTGAGGAAGGGCATCCATCAACAGGTATCAAACTTCTTCCTTTGTTGTATTTTTCCTTCCCCTAGAAGCAGCTTTATGAAAGGCTCTTACTTCTCTCACCTCATCACTGTTTCCCCAGCATGTAGACTGGTTTCTGGCACATAGTAGGTTCTCTATCGATATCTACTGAATATGAGAATAATATATGTACAGAAAATATGCAATTTTACTTTATAGAAAGGAAATCATACAAAATGGCCTATTTGGTAACATGTTTGCTTTTAGTTAGCAATATGTAACCATCATTGTCTGATAAGCATTTTGACAGACATTCAATCTCAAATAAATGTTTATTCAATCAGAGCTTTCTATGTTAGATTTCTTTATTTATAATTATGGAAGAATAAACATTGTTTCCTTTAGTTCTTAAAGGAGCTTCGGGGGCCAAAAGTGTGTTTGAATTATAATTCTCCAAAGCCTAAAATCTGCATTTGTTTAACAAGAGTCTATTCAAAGTCCTTTGTACTTTAAATCTTTCCTTATATCTGTTTCCTGCCTGAGCTTGGAGCTATGGATCCTGGAGACTCACCTATTTTTTTTTTTAATAGACAGGTTTTCTGTGATAGTTTATTTTCAATACAACTGTCTCAAAATTTTGAGCATACTCTTGCTTTCCAGTAAATAAATATGCCAACCTTCAATCCTCCATCCACCTGGTTCCAAGACTTTTTAAAAAATTATTATTATTATGTTCTAAGTTCTCGGATACATGTGCAGAACATGCAGGTTTGCTACATAGGTATACATGTGCCATGGTGGTTTGCTGCACCCATTAACCCATCATCTACATTAAGTATTTCTTCTGATGCTATCCCTCCCCTAGCCCCCCAACCCAGACAGGCCCCAGTGTGTGATATTCCCCTCCCTGTGACCGTATGTTCTTATTGTTCAACTCCTACTTATGAGTGAGAACATGCAGTGTTTGGTTTTCTATTCCTGTGTTAGTTTACTGAGAATGATGGTTTCCAGCTTCATTCATGTTCCTGCAAAGGTCATGAACTCATTTTTTTTTTTTTTTCAGACAAGAATCTCTGTCACCAGGCTTGAGTGCAGCGGCACAATCTCGGCACACTGCAACCTCCACCTCCCAGGTTCAAGCAATTCTCCTGCCTCAGACTCCTGAGTAGCTGGGACTACAGGTTTGTGCCACCATGCCCAGCTAATTTTTGTATTTTTAATAGAGACGGGGTTTCACCATGTTGGCCAGGATGGTCTCAATCTCCTGACCTTGTGGCCCACCCACCTCAGCCTCCCAAAGTGCTGGTATTACAGGCGTGAGCCACCATGCCCAGCCAAACTCATTCTTTTTTATGGCTGCATAGTATTCCATGGTATATTTGTGCCACATTATCTTTATCCAGTCTATCGCTGATGGGCATTTGGGTTGGTTCCAAATCTTTGCTATTGTGAATAGTGCTGCAATAAACATATGTGTGCATCTGTCTTTATAGTAGAACGATTTATAATCCTTTGGGTATATAGCCAGCCACTAACGGGATTGCTGGGTCAAATTGTATTTCTGGCTCTAGATCCCTGAGGAATTGCCAAACATGAGAAAGCAGGAAAAATCTAAAATGGACACCCTAACTTCACAATTAAAAGAACTACAGAAGCAAGAGCAAACAAATTCAAAAGCTGGCAGAAGACAAGAAATAACTAAGATCAGAGCAGAACTGAAGGAGATAGAGACACAAAAAACCTTTAAAAAATCAGTGAATCCAGGGACTGTTTTTTTTTTTTTTTTTTTTAAAGATTAACAAGATAGATAGACCACTAGCCAGGCTAATAAAGAAGAAAAGAGAGAAGAATCAAATAGACACAATAGAAAATGATAAAGGGGATATCATTACTGATCCCACAGAAATACAAACTACCATCGGAAAACACTATAAACACATCTACGCAAATAAACTAGAAAAACTAGAAGAAATGGATAAATTCCTGGACACATACACCCTCCCAAGACTAAACCAGGAAGAAGTCGAATCCCTGAATAGATCAATAACAAGTTGTGAAATTGAGGCAGTAATTAATAACCTACAAACCAAAAAAAGCCCAGGACCAGACAGATTCACAGCTGAATTCTACCAGAGGTACAAAGAGATCTGGTACCATTCCTTCTGAAGCTATTCCTAACAATAGCAAAAGAGGTACTCCTCCCTAGCTCATTTTGTGAGGCCATCATCATCCTGATACCAAAACCTGGCAGAGACACAACAGAAAGGAAAATTTCAGGCCAGTATCTCTGATGAATATGGATGCCAAAATTCTCAGTAAAATACTGGCAAACCAAATCCAGCAGCACTTCAAAAAGCGTATTCACCACAGTCAAGTCAGTTGCATCCCTGGGATGCAAGGCTGGTTCAACATACACAAATCAGTAAACGTAAACCATCACATAAACAGAACCAATGACAAAAACCACATGATTATCTCAATAGATGCAGAAAAGGCCTTCAATAAAATTCAACTCCACTTCATGCTAAAAACACTCAATAAAGTAGATATTGATGAAACGTATCTCAAAATAATAAGAGCTGTTTATGATAAACCCACAGCCAATATCATACTGAATGGGCAAAAGCTGGAAGCATTCTCTTTGAAAACTGGTGCAAGACAAGGATGCCCTCTCTCACCACTCCTAGTCAACATAGTATTGGAAGTTCTGGCCAGGGCAATCAGGCAAGAAGAAGAAATAAAGGGTATTCAGATAGGAAGAGAGGAAATCAAATTGTCTCTGGCTGCAGACGACATGATTATTTATTTAGAAAACCCCATCATCTCAGCCCCAAATCTCCTTAAGCTGAAAAACAACTTCAGCAAAGTCTCAGGATACAAAATCAATGTGCAAAAATCACAAGCTTTCCTATACACCAATAACAGACAAACAGAGAGCCAAATCACGAGTTAACTCCCATTCACAATTGCTACAAAGGGAATAAAATACCTAGGAATACAACTTACAAGGGATTTGAAGGAACTCTTCAAGGAGAACTGCAAACAACTGCTCAAGGAAAGAAGAAAGAATACAAACAAATGGAAAAACATTCCATGCTCATGGATAGGAAGAATCAATATTGTGAAAATGGCCATACTGCCCAAAGTAATTTATGGATTCAGTGTGATTCCCATCAAGCTACCATTGACTTTCTTCACAGAATTAGAAAAAAACTACTTCAAATTTCATATAGAACCAAAAAAGAGCCTGTATAGCCAAGACAGTCCTTAGCAAAAAGAAAAAAGCTGGAGGCATCATGCTACCTGACTTCAAACTATACTACAAGGCTACAGTAACCAAAACAGCATGGTACTGGTACCAAAACAGATATATAGACCAATGGAACAGAACAGAGGCCTCAGAAATAACACCACATATCTATAACCATCTGATCTTTGACAAACCTGACAAAAACAAGCAATGGGGAAAGGATTTCCTATTTAATATATGATGTTGGGAAAACTGGCTAACCATACGCAGAAAACTGAAACTGGACCCCTTCTTTACACATTATACAAAAACTAACTCAAGATGGATTAAAGCATTAAATGTAAGACCTAAAGCCATAAAACCCAGGCAATACCACTCAGGGCATAGGCATGGGCAAAGACTTCATGACTAAAACACCAAAAGCAATGGCAACAAAAGCCAAAATTAACAAATGGGATCTAATTAAACTAAAGTGCTTCTGCACAGCAAAAGAAACTACCATCAGAGTAAAAAGGCAGCCTACAGAATGGCAGAAAACTTTTGCAATCTATCCATCTGACAAAGGGCTAATATCCAGAATCTACAAAGAACTTAAATTTACAAGAAAAAAACAGACAACTCCATCAAAAAGTGGGTGAAGGATATGAACAGACAATTCTCAAAAGAAGACATTTATGCAACCAGCAAACATATGAAAAAAAGCTCATCATCACTGGTCATTAGAGAAATGCAAATCAAAAACCACAATGAGATACCATCTCATACCAGTTAGAATGGTGTCATTAAAAAGTCAGAAAACAACAGATGCTGAAGAGGATGTCGAGAAATAGGAACGCTTTTACACTGTTGGTGGGAGTGTAAACTTGTTCCAATACTTTAATGTTATTTTATATAATAGCAACCAATCCTCATAACTCTATTCCAAATCTATCAAATTATAGTGAGGCATGGCAGTAGAAGGAGAGTATTGGAGGAAAGGTAAGTAGAAGCAGATAGAAAAAGTAAAGAGGCATTTCATAATCATTTCAGGTTGTCTATAATGTATAGTTTTCAGAGGAAAAGTAAACATAAAAATGCCTAGATAGAAAAGCCTGTTTAATATGTAGAATTACATTTCTGTAACAAGAATCCCTTCCCCAATGTATCACAATCTTCTAGAACAGCTTTTGATAAATTTTAAAGACTCAATATCAAATGAATGGATAGATAAATTACAGAATATATTAGTGAGAGGTTTTGAAGAACAGGCAGTTTTGTTGCAATACAGAAAGCTAAATTAACTTAACACTACAAAGGTGCTTCATGCAGACCAACAAGAACAATAGTTAACAGTTGAAAACCTGTTTCTGTGTTTTAGCCACCCCTCACCCACAACGTATACACACAGTGATAACATTTTCTTAATAAAAAATTGAATCACATCATTTGAACGAATGAAAAGGAAAGGGTATGAGGGGAAGAGGTTTTGGAAGAAAGGGAAAGAAGCCACAGTGCATCAACTCATGAGGAATGCTTTCACACCTGCCGCTTCCCTCCCACTTTGTTACACATCCCGGTAAGGCATGCCCTTCACTCCTCATTTCTGAGAAGCACTAGCCAGTGAGCTATATTAATCAAGGTATTATTTCTCTAAAAGTTATTCAGCAAAAAAAAAAAAAAAAACCTTCAAAGTAAAGCAAAACACAAAAAAATACAAAAAAGCAAAAACCTTGTATGTAGCACCATATAAAAATATTTTAAAATGGCATGATCCTCTATAACACGGGATATATGGCCACTATATTTGTATAGCAACTACTTCCAGACATACACGGAAGAATATGTTATCATACTTTAATGATTTCTGAAAGATATCTACCAAAAAATAGTATAAAATACTATAAAAGAGCTCCCGTGTAGTTTCCAAAGTCCACCAATATTTTCAAATCCTACGTTACATAAAGTTTCTTTAAAAATTGACTCGACGAATGTTTCCTATTTTAGATGTCACTATGATTTTAAATGTTAACATACAATAGCAAAGTGCACCTCATTTTTCCTATTTCATTTTTTTCCCTCATCAATCTGACTTTGTTTTTGTAGGGAGTGCTCTAGGTGAGGCATGAACTTACAGCCTTGGCATCATAAATACCGTGTACTAATCAACTGTGCAACTGGCACAACCAGACTTTTCTTAAATGGTTAATGATATGACTCATACATTGACACATACAATGATATTGTTAAAATCACCCAGTGTATCACTTACTCTACCTTTAAAAGCCCTGTGTGAAAATGACTGCTTATTTTTATTAGTAATTAATCATTATAAAGCCATTTAATGGAGTTATGTATTCTTATAAATCTCTGAATACCTGCAGTCAAATTTAAATATACTCTTAGTTTTATATTTCCTCTCTACATTAGATCTTTTTGTTGGTTTTTTAAAGACATGCCACTTTTGATCTTAATATTAAGCATATTGATTTACTTAAGGACATGAAGAATCCAGTTTTAACAAGTGTATCATTCACAAAAATGTCTCCTATATGGCTGTACTCTTTTTCCATTTCCTGGTTTTGAATAGTCTTATTTCTGTCATCAACAATGAACTTTAAGGTACCTCATTTCAACTAGAGCAAATGGCTGTTGAATTCAATGACTCACTCAGCACAGAAATTCATTAGACATTGGTTTATCAGTCAAAGATGACATTTGTTTTGAGCCAGATGGGTTTTCTTGAGGAAATCCTCGAACTGGATGCAGATTAGATTGGATTTTAGCTTTTCTACACTATTAGACATCACTGTTTCATATGGCACACACAGCCTGTAATATATTTGTATATATTTGACAGGATTTTAATAGCCATGGTTTTAAAAATAAAAGATTACACTTTTTCTGTAGTTTATCTGTTTGCAGTCTTTGATATTTTATGGGTTTTAAAACATGCATCATCTTATAAATATATTTCCAAAGCCTAAAATCTTGGGATATATTTTTAAATTAAAATGTTAATAACACCAAAGAAGAAAATCTCATTTGACTAGGCTACATAGTAACAGTGGGATAGAATAGTTGATCCACAGTGCAGCTTTTCTTGGGCATTGGTCTCTCTATCTTTTCTATTTTCTGTATCCCACACACCCTAACAATTGGCAAGTCATGAGATTTCTATTTAGAAGAAAAACCATTCTATTTTCACAAATACCATACCCAGTCAAGACATCTTCATGTACTGCAGAGACAACAGCAGTACTGATCTAATTTGCATCCCATCTTCAAATCTTACTGTTTAAATTAATCCTCATAAGAGCAGTCAGTAATCTTTTAAAAAGATAGATTAGGGAATGTTACTTATTGTAATAAGAACTTGGTAATTTGGGCCAATCCTACCAATGTGGACAACTTGTGCTGCTGTATGCATATACATCTCCAGATGCATCTTTGTGTATATATACATGAATAGGTGTGTACACACACACACATACACACACATTTGAAGGCTTAGAAGACTAATAAGAGAGTAAAAAAATGGTGTTACCATCTGGCTAAAGATGGAGATCTGGAGAGGTGGGCTACTCTTGCCTTATGGGCTTTCACTCATTTCAGGAGGGTTGGTTGATAAAGTGTACAGTGCTTTTGTCAGACTCATGGGACTGAGTCCAGGGTCTACCAAAGTATGGGGCTTGGCAAATGTCCCTGGTCTTGGGTTGGGACCCCAAATGGCAGTGCTTTAGCAATAAAAGAAAATCAGAATCAGGCACTCTCACAAGCACCACAGCTTTGCTTTGATTCTCTCCATCTCTGTAATCCTACAGAGCAAGGACGATGAACAAACCAAAGCCAAAGCCAACAAAAAGCAAATTCCACAAACATAGCATGGAATAAATGTATCTAGACACAAAAGAATAGATACTAAGTTATTTTATTTATTTCAACACACAATATATAATGTTTAGGAATGTATTCTTAGGTGTTAAGGTCATATGAAAAATCAAGAAAGTATTTATAATAAAAGTCAAGATAATGGTTCCTCTGGTGTACAGAGGAGAGAGAACATAAGAAAATCTTCTGTGTTACTGCCAATCTTCCTCTATTTTGGAGTGATGTGTACACATATGATCACTTTGTGATAAATCAGCAAATGTATATTTTATTTTGAAATTTGTGTACCTGTGTGCTGTATTTATACTAAGAATGTTAAATTGTAAGTTAGATCATATTACTCTGTATTGAAAATATTCCAGTTACCTGTGATTGTCTACCTCCCTCTTCTCATCTGGAAACAGCCTGCCCCCAGCCCCATTGCTCGTTTTACTCTAGGTACATGGAATTCCTTGCTCTTGTTCAAAAGGACAAAAATCTTGCCCATTTTAGTCTTTGGACTTGAACTTTCTTCTCTTCCTGCAATACACTTTTATTGACTTGATCCATAATTGTTTCCCAATCCTTCAGCCCCCTATTAATTGTAGCCTTCTTAGAGCTGTATTTCTTGACCACTCATTCTAAATTGACAACTGAAAACCCAACAAATGCTCCATATCGCCTTATTTCCTTCATATTGGCAAGCAGATGATGACATTTAATTTGTAATTAATATATCTTTTATCCAAGGTAAAATATTTGCTGTAATGTAAGATCTATGATGGGAGGTATACTTTTGGTTTTTATTCTCAGCACTAAATGAGTCATAGGCTAACGAAAATTATTTTGAGAAAAGACTTTGTGCAATTCCTAAAAATTAGTCTATTATACCATGGGTGGTAGGAGAAGCTTAGGATCTCATCATATAATTTGGTTATCCTAGCTATGCTGCTAAGCAAAACAAATATTTATTTAGCCCAGATATGTAGAATTATCTTAGACAAATTTTCATACGTGTCCAGTGCCAGTTTTCAAAATGACATTTTTTTATGGCAACACCTAAGTGAAGTATTTCTTTCAGGGACATTATACACAAAGGAAAGTAAATGTTTTACTTCAGGTGGTAATGACAAAGTTTTCGTAATGATAAAAGTTATTTGTAATGCTAAAGTTATTGCGTTTCATTTTTACTTGAGGAATTACATATGCCACTTTAGAAACTTTACTTTGATGTGTATGACTGTATTTCCCGCCGTAGTTAGTTTTTAAGAAAGAATGTTTCACCTAAAGCCATATTCACCTTTCCAGAGTAAAAAATCAACATTTAGCCTTAAATTAATAAACTATGTTTTTGTTATTATTGGTCCTTTTGATACTGTATCTCTTTCCATTTCATAAAATTAAATAACTTACCTGCCATATTTATTATTTGAATACTAATTTATTTTCCCATTTAATTTTTCTCTTTACTCTTTGGTGTTTCTTTGCTCAGACCAAACCTAGTCTTGATCTAGTTGCACTGTGCTTGCACTGAAGTTCAAATGCATCTAATGAATCATGGCAGTACTCTCTATCACCTTACAGGCATCAAAGTAAATCAGCCAGAACACGGATAGAAATTCCAAAGGTCCCTGCCACCTGTGCTGCAACATTGACTCCAAGTAAACACTTAGTCATCTCTTTAGTTGTGAACAGTGATGTGGCCCAGGAGCCTTTCACTGAAGGTGGCCCAGCACTTGCTGCTGAGTTTTCATGCACTTTGCTTGCATTTATCGCCACCATGAAAATTACCCAAGGATTGAAAAGTCTATCAAGTATAGAGGAGAGAAAGCTAACAGGTTCACAGATGCAGATAATTTAGTGTTTTAATGAAACCCTGGATTAGATAATGCACTTCTCTCTTTTATTTAATTTTTTAATGTTACCTGTCTGCTATTATACACTGTTTGTTCTTATAGAACACACATACACACACACACACACACACTCACCCCTACCTCAAGCAAAGGAGGTTGCAACTCTTTTTCTCAAAAATAACAAATCAACCTGTAATTCTTCACACTAACGGTAAGGTTTATGTGTTTGCTTCAAGTTAAAATTACTACCTTTCAGATGGATTATCTTTTTATTTTTATTTTTTATTTTTTTTGAGATCCACCTAGGCTGTCAGAGTTCCACATTTGGCATCATTACACCCAGTTAATGTAAGACAGCTTATTTTTATATTGCGGTGTTTTATAGATTTTTTTTATTGCACCATTAAGAGCATTTTGATTTCTGCAATATTCCCAGATTTTCTTGTCATAATACACAACATCCCACAGTCCCACTTTGTGCCAAATCTCATAGCATTCACTTACATCTACTTTTCTGCCTCAGAAGGCTAGGTAATGAGCTGAGCTTCAGAAAAAGAAATTGCTGGTTTAGGTTTTTTGCATTACAGCCCAAACACATTGTTTTCTTTTCGATAACTAGCCAATGCTCAGTTCACAGATATTTCCCCTGGTAGGTAAGCATTGCCAATTTAGTGTCCAGTAGCATGTTTACAGTTCATAAATGTCATCTGATTTTCAATTTTTAACTTGAGAAATAAAATGTTTCTTTCAATATTCTGTAAATTTTAATGGAAATTTTGTGGAATTTCTCAGTTGTTCAATGAAGCAAAAATTTGTTCAGCAGGCCTGTTTTAATCCTAACGAGAACTATTAAGGAGTTTATATTCTTGATATTGACTATTTTTGACAATATAGTATTACAAAACCATTTCGACAGAAGCAGTTTTAGCTTTGGAGTTTACACAGATTATTACTGTATTATCTATGACTTTCATTCACTCAAAGTACATACATATCTCATAAAGACACCATTTGAGATTGCCACCATTTAAAAAATTAATAGATAATAGTTGTTCACATTTATGAGGTACATGTGATATTTTCACATATGCATACAATGTGTAATGATCCAATCAGGGTAATTGGGATATCTGTCACCTCAAACATTTATTGTTCCTTTGTGTGGGGAACATTAAAAATCTTCTCTCCTAGTGATTTTGAAATATATGATAAATTATTGTTAACTCTAGTCACCCTACTGTGCTATTGAACACTAGAACGTATTCCTTCTAACTGTATTTTTGTACCCATTAACCAACCTCTTTTTGACCCCTTCTCTCTGATATACTTCTCAGCCTTTGGTAACCACCATGCTACTTACTACCTCCATGAGATCAATTTTTTTGCTTCTACATATGAGTGGGAACATGTGATATATGTCTTTCCGTGCCTTCTTGCTTCATTTTTGATAATATTAAATAAAGGTCTAATACCTAGTGGTCAAGTTTGAGGTTGACATGGAGGAGAATAAGACAGTCATATTTAGGCTGAAATGATTTTAAAGACAATGAACTCTCTAATGTACATGGATATACATTTGGGATTCCTATTCAGGGCTGGAATTCAAAGCATTCTAAACATGTTAACAACAGCGTTTATTTATAGTTCTAGTGGCTTGCGATCCATCAAATGGCACAATTGCTACTGGCCTCAGGGTAGACGGTCTTCCTGGCAGTGGTCCCACAGATTGCACCAGTGTAATTTCAAGGCCTTGATTTGCCAATGATCTTATCATTGTAGTGATCCCTATATTCTCTTTAGCTTTCTCATTTTATAAGACTGACATTAGAAAGCAGGTTCACATTAAGGTCATAGCTTGACCAGGTCTTAACAGACAGGATGACTAAACTACCAGTCTACTTGAATTTGTTTTTTCAGAGGCCTATATTTAAGCTTTTTTCCAAAAGATTAATGTTGGTTAACATGAGAATAGAAGACAGTGAAAGCAGATGAACTTTCAAAGAATAAAAAGAATTCATGAGACCTAGGTTAATTCTAGAACTTTGAAGATTAGATTTATTCATCTAGTTGGTCTGAAATCGAAGTGATTTTTTTTCTTTTTTTCCTCAGAGATAATATTCCCAAATAAGATTTTTAAGTTCATTCTAAAGCAGCTAAAATTCTTGAGTAGCTATCTACTTATTTGGACTAATTTAATTTTATCCCAGTGATATTAAATATA
Organism: Gorilla gorilla gorilla; assembly: GCF_029281585.2. Lineage (NCBI taxonomy): Eukaryota > Metazoa > Chordata > Mammalia > Primates > Hominidae > Gorilla > Gorilla gorilla. The sequence continues at coordinate 21,750,130 of NC_073230.2, forward strand.
TACATATATACACATATACTTAAATATATGAATTAATATTTTCAATAAAGCAAGATTTTAGAAGTTAAATAGACTGGAATCAATCAGCTTAATAATGCATAACACCGAAAGAAAGTAAGAAAGGAACAAAATAAAAAAACATTAGGGGAAAAGCAGGTAAGTTAGGAGAGGGATACATGATTCTACATTTCCTTTTTAAGAAGGAGGTACTAATTGATTTCACAAGAGCCAGCTGGGATTTTAAATGCTCACTCTTTTTTTCTGGTCAATATTAATAATAATAAAATCAATGCCTAATATGATATTAGCCATTAAATGGTTATTCCACGTTCATATTTGGGCTTTCACAAAGTCACTGAAGTTTTTTTTCTTTTTTTCTGAGAATCTGTGGATAGTCCAGTCGGTACAGTAGATAATTGAAATAAAGTGTTCCCTGCATCCTTTGGCTCTGTGCTTCAGAACTGGGCCATGGGTTTTCTTTTAAGAGGCGTAATGTTGTGCTGGAAACCACATCAGCTTTGACAATTGAGTTCTTATTTTCACTTCACTATACACCAACTTTATGAGCCCTCATGGTGCTTAAAGTTTGTTAGGAAAGAAAGAAACAAAAGCTGCAGGGGCCAATAATTAGCTAATTTCATTGTGATTTCATGCTACGATGCTTTTGGCTCTTCAAATGTGTCCTCTTGCCCTACCAGGAACCTGGAATAACATGAGCATTCCTCTTTCCCTTAGCTTACCTAATTTGTTCCTGTTCTTCAGGTCTCAGTTTAATATCGTGTATTCTCTTACTTCCCTAATCTTTTCAACAGATTTGGTGCCCTTAGTGTGCCCTTATCATCAGTACTTTCTCATTATAGCACTTATCATACTTTATTATAATTACCAACTTAATTTTCTTTTCCACCTTATTTCTATTTGAATCTACCACATTTCTTGGCATATAATACTAGCACAATAATATTAGTAGAAAATGGGTAAATAATTGAGGGTTACATTTAATTGTGTCTGGACTATAGTAAGAATCCAATGCCTAATAACTGTGATCACTATCTCAAACTATACCTCTTTCTAATTTCTAAAACAAAAGAATTTTAGTAGTATAGAAAATGCTGATAGTCATTTAATATTTTCCGACTTCAATTAATTAAAGTCTTTCATAGAAAATGATGTGGTGTTATAAGCTTTCATCTAAGACATTTAATTCAAGTTTTAACATATTTCTAATGTATGACTAGGCATATTAATTGAATAGAGTTAAATAACAGTAAAGGTTAAAGATTACAGGATGTTCTAAATGAAAGATGAGCAGTTCGCTGCTGTATATGCATACAGGCAAAGAACAGCTGGGACTTCTCTTAGGATAAAGAAATATGCTCAAAACTGTACAAATAAAATGCAGACCTTTACCACATATCGTATTGAATGTCAATTTACAAATGGACTAATCTGTGGAGAAATATAACATTTGTAGTTAATATGAATAAAAGTAATGTTAGACAATTTAAAGCAGGTAATTTGTTTCACTTATATATACATTGCTAAGTATATAGTGTGATTTTCCCTGAACACAGAATTACATCACATAGAGTTTTTCTTTTTCTTTTAGAATCATAATGTCTTAGTCAAAATCTCATATAAGCTCTAGCTTTTTCTGTCATTCAAATATTCCCACATTGACTTCCTTAAATTATGTGGAAGTTTCCTTCTCCCCAGCTCACATGTGTCAATGAATTTATCTAAAGATCTTACTGGCTTAGGACTTCAAGAACAAATATCAGTAAGAATCTTTTTAAATAAAAAGTTTTGAAATAACACATTTTCCTGATTTTAAAAGTAATGCAAACTAATTTCAGAAAATCTGAGAAAATTAAAATAATGTAAAAATTATATTATCCTGTTTTAGAGATAATTGCTTTTCTTTTTATGTACTTCAAGCATGTATATATTTAAAAAGAAAATCATAAAGATACCCAGTATAGTTTTATAGCAGGATTTCCTCATGTAATTTCATGTCATAAACATTTTCAAATGATATTAAAATTATTTAACCTCAGATTTTTAATGGCTATGCCATGAGTAATTTAATAATACCCCTAAATTTGGACATTTTCATTATTTATCCTTATGCAATGAAGATATTTGTATATAATTTGTTTTCTGTACTTAGCAATTTGTAATAGGTGTTTTCTATAATGATTATGAAATTAAAACACATATACCTCTAATAGGATATTTCTACTATTTAGATACTATTAAATGGTATAAAAACATGTTTAAAAGAATATTCAAATTACAAATGAAATTTTTCTTTTATCAGAAATACCTTTGCCAAATCTTATAATAGAGAAAGTAATATTGAGGCATAATTATCTTCTTTAATATTATATGAGTGAATGGGGATATGCAATTAGTTACAAGACCACAAACATTAAACAACAGAAAGTTATCAGCTAAACCTAAAAACAAGTGTGAATTTGTCAATATGAAGGTAGATAAAAGGGAAATGTGTGGGCTATATTGAGGACCTGAAAGAGGGACTAGGCACTATTAAACCTGATGGGAAGCTGAAGTGAAGAAAGCCCTTAGAGATTATGCCAGGATAGAATGAGGTCTCCTTTGTAAAATAAGTGAAACAATGGGACACATTTTTTTCAGTTCCACAAGTAGGTTTCTAACAATCTCAATGTTCTTTTGTTACAGCATTTGAGTTAAATAGTCTGAGTTTCTTCAGCTTTGAAAATGTTAAAATAGGCTGTGCATGGTGGCTCACGCCTGTAATCCCAGCACTTTGGAAGGCTGAGGAAGGAGGATCACTTGAGCCCAGGAGTTCCAGACCAGCCTCGGCAACATGGTAAGGCCTCATCTTACAAAAAATACAAAAAATTTAGCCAGTGTCTTGGTGCTTGCCTGTAGTCCCAGCTACTTGAGAGGCTGAGGTGGGAGAATTGCTTGATCCCAGGAGGTCCAGGTTGCAGTGAGCCATTATTGTGCCACTGCACTCCAGTCTGGGTGACAGAGTGAGACCCTGTCTCAAAAGAAAAAAAAAAGTAAAATACTGTTTTGTTTGCAAGCAGAGCCCCATCTGTCTTTGTCACCATGTATCAGCAGTGGTTAGCAGATAGTAGATCTCCAATACATTTATGTGAATGGTTCTATGTAAAAGCAAACACCACACTGATTAATCACTAATTAAAAGCAAAAAGCAAAAGCCAAAAGTCCTCTTATACAAGATTCTGCCGCCAAAGAGCAAGGACAGCAGAGGACCAGGCTCAGAATCTAATCATAAAAGCAGCAGATTTCAAAGAATTCTGGTTTATTCCATGATCAGAACCCTGATAGTTGTTATAATGATACATGAATATCTGGAGCAATGCAATTTAAAAGTTTGAACTTCTAGATTTCTAGATTTTCTCTGGGCCTGCAGAAGTTGTTCACTTCCTCTTTTCACAAGATAGTATCTTCTACCCACTTGAAGTCATACAGAGGCTGACAAAGGGTAGATTTCTTATAGGATAATTCTTGTTCTTCAGGGATTACTCTCATCACTCCCTCTGACAACCAGACAAATACTGAATGTCAAATACCAGCACAACTGGGACAAAGATGCTATGGGATTTCTAAGAGAGAAGAAGGGCTATCATTGAAGTTACTGAAGGATCTGCAGGTGCAGGAAGAGTACACAGAGCATGTAGCCTAAGGGGCTCTGACAAAGGGTGAAAGAATATACATTTGGATACAGTAGCTAATGGATATGGAAGCACTCTACTATGATATTAAGATTTAAAATCCTGGCACATACCCTAGGTGATGTTAACAGCTGCTAGGATGGTACTTGGAAAATTTATGGCTCACATTGAGTGAGGTAGAAATTCCAGAACTGCCACGGAAGATGAAGGAAGAAGGGATCAAAGGACTCAGTGTATTGAGCATGCCTGAGAAAATATATATGGAAAGCTAGAAATCCCGCAAGATAAATATAATCCAAAGGATGGACCACTGGACACTCCATTTACCAAAATATAAAGAGTGTGTTGTGGAGAAGGACATCAGTATTGTTGAGAAGCTCAGTGGTAACTGTCTTCTGAAGGCCAGCTGGTAGGAGATCACATTACAGAACAGGGATTCTTGAATAAAAATGGGAACGATAGAATCTCTAAATAATAGATACCAAGAAGTGATATTTCATTGACAGAAGAAACACAGATGTAGATTTCGCAATGAGAAGGAAGACAGGAGTGGCAAACATGGAGTCTAAAATTTAGAAAACAGTAGAATAATAAATAGAGTATGGAGCTCCTATAGGCAAGACAGATGGACAGCTACCAAGGATTTTGATTAATTTATACAACCAAAACCAATCAAGAATGGATAATCAGGAGGGCAGGAACCCTTCTTCTTCCTCCACAACTCTCTATCTTTTGCCCAGTTTCTAGACCTGCATTGATTCTCAGACTTTTAATTGAAGATGACTGATAAAGTAGAGAACAGATCTTTCAGGGAAAGAACCTAATAATACCATGAACATATGAAGTTGTAATTTTCCCAGTCCTTTTTCAATGGGACCTGAGACTCTTTACTCAAGTGACTATGTACTAGGTAAGAGGAACATCCAGAACTTCTGAGGTTTGCTTGATTCAGAATCCAAACTCAAATTAGGCCAGGTATGGTGGCTGAAGCCTGTAATCCCAGCACTTTGGGGAAGGTGGGAGGATGCTTTGAGACCAAGAGTTTGAGACTAGCCTGGGGAACATAGTGAGACCTCGTCTCCACAAAAATACAAAAATTAGCCAGATGTGGTGGTGTGCGCCTGCAGTTCCAGCTACTTAGGAGGTTAAGGTGGGAGGATCACTTAAGCCCAGGAGGTTGAGGCTGCAATGAGCCAAGGTCACACCACTGCACTCCAGCCCGGGGAACAGAGCAAGACCCTATCTCCAAACAGAATGAAACAAAACAAAAATACTGAAATTCATACTTTGATATCCAAACTGATTGCATAGTCCTCCTAACAGAATGAAGGCATATGGGAGCCAGATAGTAAGTAGAGTTCTGGCTGGCATTTGGCTCACAGTGTAATCACTGGGTCCACAGACCAACCAGATGGTGTTTTCCAAGATCTTCCAAGGTATTACTGGATTATACATCCTTGGTAGTTGGCAGATCCCCCACACTGGTTTTTTGTTCTATATGTAACAGCCATCAACTGTCGCTTCACCCACAACTTTATTCATTTTTCATCATTTTTTTTTTTAGACAAGGTTTCACTCTGTCTCCCAGGTTGGAGTACAATGACATGTTCATGGCCCACTGCAGCCTCCACCTCCCTGGGCTCAGGTGATCCTCCCACCTCAGTCTCCTGAATAGCTGGGATGAACGGTGCATGCCACCATGCCCTGGCGAACTTTTTTTGTGTTTTTTGTAGAGACAGAGTTTTGCCACATTGCCCAGGCTGGTCTCAAACTCCTGGGCTCAAGTGATGTGCCCACCTTGGCCTTCTAAAGTTGTAGAATTAAAGTCATGAGCCTCCATGCCTGGTCATTTTTTTAATCTTTATTGATTTTCCTAACATTTATATTGTCAGAAACAATTTTTTACAATGTTTCCATATTTTTGGTGTAATATCAAAATACTTCTATAGTAAATCATTTGGGTTAAGCCATTTTCTTCTTAAAGAAGGCGGGGAAGGTGGTCTCTGGAATATTCCTATTTATGACACTAGTCTAGCAACTATAAAAATATGGATAGATAATGGTATATGACAGTGGATAACTGTAAACTTATCCAGACAGTAACACCAATTGCTGTTGCTGCACCAGCTATGTTATTTTTTTTCTGAAGCAGATTAACACAGCCTTCAGTGTGAGATATAAAGCCATCAAAATGAAAATGCATTTATTTCCAGCCATTTCAAAAAGAAAAATCAGAATCAGTTTAGATCCACATGGAACAAAAAGAATACACTTATAGAGTTTTAACTTGAGTTCTGTTAACTCTCTTGACCCCTATTATAATGCAGTATAGAGACCTGAAACATTGACACAGTATGTGGAACGCCACACTGGTCCATTATATCAGCAGTTCTGCAAATGTGGTCTTTGAATCTTGAAGGTCCCTGAAACACTTTCAAGAGATTAATGAGGTCAAAATTATTTTTATACGCATTGTGTTAACATTTGCACTGATGAGGCAAAACAATGTTGTATAAAATTGCTGGATCTCTAGCATGAAACAAGTAGCACCTAACTATACTTGTTATTAATGCCTTGTTCGTTGCTATGAATTACAGTTTTTAAACAAAGCTTTAAAATGTCCTTGATGAAGCAGTAAAAATTTTATCAAATATTTACTCTTGAGTACAATTTTTTAGTATTGTTTGTGGTGAAATGGGGAATATGCATAAAGCAATTGTGCTGCATAACAAACTGTGATACTTGTTTAAAGAAAAACACTTGTGTGATTGAGAACAAAATCAGCCACTTTGCTCATGGAACACCTTCAAAGGTACTGATGGTAAAATTATGGTTATTCAGACTTGGATATCTTGGGGTAGTTGGCAGATATTTTCTTAAAAATGGAAGGAGTTTTTCAGTTTGATGGAAAACAACTGACACTATTTGTTCCCAATAATAAAATTCAATGTTCCAAGTGAAAATTAGGAATTTAGAAACTTTTTGTATTTACTAGTCTTAGCTTGAAATCAACAAGTATGATTTTTGATATTGTATAATAAACTGTGTCAATATTTGAAAGCCTGCATAACAGAACTGATATTATTTTCAAATGATTAATTCATGGTGTTAAAAATCACTCATAGTTAAGAAATCCATTCAAAGTTCAAGACATACCTGTAGATTTTAACGCAAAAGAGTACAAAAAATTGATTGATCTGTTTCTATATTTCACATTGCAAGTAACCTTTAAGAAACTACTACTTGTTGAATTTTGATATAATGCCAAAGAATAATATCCCAAAGTATTTGAACAGACTATTAACATATCACTCTTTTTTCCAACTACATATCTGTGTGAGGCTTGATTTTCTTCATAGACTTCAATTAAAACAACATATTGCAATAAATGGAATGTAGAAGCAGATATGAGAATCCAGCTGTCTTCTATTAGACCAGACATTACAGAGATTTATAAAAAGCAATACAGTGCCACTCTTCTTACTAAATTTTTGTTTTTTAAGTATAGTTATTTAAAAATATATTTATAGTAACATGTAATAGGTTTATTAAGACTTTTAAATGAATACATATTTTAATAATTTCTCAGCCTTAATGTTTTATATGGTAACAATAGATGTACCTCACATAAGCAAAAGTTCTTTAGGATTTTCAATAGTTTTTAAGAGTATGAAGGGATCCTGAGACTAAAAGTTTGAGAACCAGTGTACTCTTTTGCTAATTGGGCTAGATGAGCAATAAATGACATGTAGGCTGTAGATCTTGTAAGATAATGACTTGCCAGGGTGTGAAAGATAAATTCTCTAAAGAGTCAGGGATTCATCTTTGTATTATGCATCCAGTGGTCTATAGTATGTCAGGACATGTTCTCCAAAATAAAAGATAAAGTATTGTATTTCATACTTATCAGCACTAAGAAAAAGTGCAATGTTGTTACCTTGTCCCCATTCCTATAAGTTCATCCACAAGCATCTTCTTTGGAACACTTTGTTAAGATCTACAGGTCCATTTGTATTCTCACCTTGGGCTACTCTCTATACAAAGGATAACTGGGCAGGCTCCCAGAGCTCTGCTCATTGGGAATTTCTCCTTTCCACTACCCCAAAAGCAGCACTGCTGGAATAGCAGCCCTTTTTTAGAAGCACACTAACAAAGCAAGATAAACTATTCATGAACTCTCATTAAAGCTTTTCCTTCTCTGACATTTGGTCCTAAGAGTCATAGGTGGGAGCTGAGGGGGAGGTGGGGGTCCAGCAGTGGTGGGAACAACAGACACTCATGCAGCTTTCCTCGCTCTCTGGCCCTACACATGTCTGATCCAGGTGTTCTATCTACTTCTATCTTACAGTGAATTCTGAGCTTATGACTTGGTTGGTCTAACAAAACTCAGCATATGGTGGGCCCTGTGATTTCATTATGGTCACTTGCTATGGTCAGATGTTCCATATTTATAGAGTCCAAGTAGCACGTCCAGAGCTTCTTCTCAGTTGACGTATAGTTTTCTGCTGCCAATGCCATAGCCTTGCTCCACAGCCTTAGACTACATTGTGATTCTCTTATTGAAGTGTGTCATCAACTCCACAAAGCATCTTTTCCACATATATATATGTACCGCATAGGCGGTACATATATGTATATATAGTACATATATATGTGTACATATATAGTACATATATAGTACATATATATATATAGTACATATATGTGGTACATATATATATATAGTACTGTAGGGTCTGTCCTATAACTTAAGTTACAGGGCTGCTTGCATTTCAGTTTGACCTATAATAGAATCATTTTATGGTCTGCATCTGATACAAAGCTATAAGCTTCTGTTATTAGATAAAGTAGTTAGAGCCATACTCACAAGTGCAGGTCACACTGCCTACCAACTTTGCCCTTTCTGTTTGCATAACCTTATTAAATAAACCTAATGATGACATGATAGGAAAAATAATTCATGACCATTCTCCTGAACATAGATGGAAAATTTTAAATGTAATATTAATAAATAAAATCCAGTGTTGTATAACAAGATAATACAACATTCCAAGTTAGATTTATTTAAGGAATACATGGTTGCTTTAAAATATAAAAATTCAGCAGCCAGGAAAGGTGGCTCATGCCAGTAATCACAGCACTTTGGGAGGATGAGGCGGGCCGATGACTTGAGCCCAGGAGTTTGAGACCATCCTGGAAAACATGGCAAATCCCTGTCCCTACAAAAAATACAAAACTTAGCCAGACATGATGGCACACGCCAGTGGTCCCAGCCGCTTGGGAAGCTGAGGTGGGAGAATCTCTTGAGCCCAGGAGGCAGAGGCTGCAGTAAGCCAGTATCACATCACTGTACTTCAGCCTGGGCAACAGAGTGATACCCTGTCTCAAAAAAAAATTAAGCAATGTAATTCTCCACATTCACAGGATAAAGAATAAAAAGTATGATTCTCTCAATAGATGAAAAACAATAATTTTATAAAAATCAACATGTATTTATAACAAAACATAGTAAATTTGAAACAAAGAAGAAATCTTTAACCTGAAAAGGTGTATCCATAAAAGTATACAAGGAACATTAGAGAAATGGTGAACTATTGAAATCTCCCCCACAGCCTCCAATGTCAAGAACAAGACACCAACGTCCATTATCACCCCATGTATTCAGCCTTGCACTGGAGACTTTAACCAGAGAAATAAGAAAAAAAAAAAAAGAAAAGGATTAAGGGTAAAAAAAGAAGGAATGAACCATCATCATTTATTGATGGCATGATATTTATTTAAAGTCCAACAGTCTATAGATACAGTACTAGAATTGATAAGTGATTTTAGAAAGCTGTGTATTTTGGTACAACAAAAACAATTAGAGAGTAAAAGTTAGAAAATATATTTTTTAGAATAGCACTGTTAAACACCAAATATCTAGGCATAAGACAGCTACATAGAAAGTTATAAACCATTATAAGAAACTAAAATGAAAAAAATGGAAAGCTATACCATGTTCACCATTTAGAAGACTCAGACTGTAAAAATGCCAATTGTCCCTAAACTGATCAATGTAATTTTATTCAGAATCCCTGTGGTATTTATTTATTTATTTATTTATTTATTTATTTATTTTAGAGGGGAGACATTAACAAACTGATTAACAAAACATTAATTAGGAAACTGTAGTACTGGCATAAGGACTGATGAATAGACCCATAGGATAGAACAGGTGTCAGCAAACTGTGGCTTTGTGCCAGATCTGGCCTGCTGCCTGTTTTTTTTGGAGCAGAGCCATGCCCATTTATTTAGGTATTGTTTTTGGCTGTTTTTGTGGTACAGTGGCAGGGATGAGTAGGTATGACAGAGAGTATATGACCCAAAGCTTAAAATATCTACTATCTGACACTACAGAAAAAGCTTTCTGACCCCTACTGTGGAATACACTGTTCAGAAATAAATAAACTCATAAACAGAAACTTGGGATTAAGATTATGTTACCACTGAGTAGTGGGTGTAGGAGTCTTTGCAATAAATACTGCTGGGTCAGTTGGATAATGATATGAAAAAAGAAATTATTCTTGATCTAAATTTAAACCATGCACAAAAATCAATTCCATCTTAATGTTAAAGTTAAGCCGATAAAGCTTCTCAAAAATAATATAGCAGATGTTCAAAATTATTTTTAAAAACTACAGATAAAAAGCAATAAGAAAAAAGTAATAAATGGACACATTGGACTTTAATAAAATGAAGACATTCTGATGTTTAAGACTTTGTAAACTATAGGCAAGGCACACAGTGAAAGAATATATTTGCAACCCATAGAGAACAAAAGATTCTAGTTCCTTCAAATATAAATAATATATAATACCAGTTAAAAAATAGGCAAAAGACTTGGGCAGATATTTCACAAAAGAAAATGTCCAAATGATCTGGTCACATAAAATGATGTTTCATATCATTAGTCATCAGTAAAATGCATATTTACAGAACAATAAATTAGGATGCCTAAATTAAAAAGACTCATCATTCAAAGTGTTGGAGAAGATGTAGAGCAGTGATAGCCCTTGTGCACTGCTGATCATAGCGCAAATCAGTACAATCAGTTTTAGTAGCATCTACTATAGCTGAACATGCACATACCTTATGACCCAGCAATTTTTATTACTCAATTTATACCCAGAAAAATATATAATCTTCAATGATAATGTTCATAGAAGTACAATTAGTAATAGCTTCCCACTGGAAAAAGCTGCATACTCATAAAATTAATATTATAAAATAATGAAAATATGGAATTTAAAAGGCCAGATGCAAATGAATATATGCTACATAATTCTACTATAAAATATAAAAACCAGAAACATTTATTCATAGTGAAAAAGGTCAGCATATTGAGTAGGGCAAGTGAACTAGGGGTTTCTGTGGTGTTGGCCGTGTTCTAGTTATTGATCAGAGAGAGTGGTTACATAGGTGTAATGACTATCAAAATTCATTGACTGCACATATAAGACATGTACACTTTTCTGCACATATGTTATAGTTTATGACAGCGTTCAGGTTCATTAAAAGGATAACACATAGAGAGGGAGTAGGGAATCGGAGGAGATGGGGTGATATTTTAGACAGGGAATCAGAGAAAGCTTCTCCTAAGAGAGCATATTTTAACAATGACCTGTTTTCAGTGACCTGAAAGAAGCAAGTGAGAAGCCATGTGAAGCCGTGGAAAGTCATATTAAGATCTGAGATAAGAATATTCCAGGCAGAGAGAATATCAATGCAAAGGCTTTGAGATGATATCATGCTTGATGTGTTTGATGAGTATCCGAAAGGCTACTTGGGCTTGAGTAGAGTGAGAAGAGTTGTCATAAATTAGATTGGCTGACACATATTAAACTATTGAGTGAATGACTTATATGAAGATTGACATTTCTGGTCTTGGCATGATTATTTCTTGTTATCTGTCCATTAAATATACATGAAACATTGTAAAATGGTTTTCAAAAAACCTGTCTATTAGCCTTAGACAACAACAGATTTAATACCAGGGTAATCACTTTACTCAGTTCAAGAACTGAATTCCATTTCACTAAATTTTCAAAGTCTAGACAAAATGTTTTGTCCATCCTACACAATTCCTAATGAAGGAAAACGACAGAAACCAGCAGTTAATCAAGACATTAGTTAAGTTGAGGGAAAAATATGTTGATAAAAGCATAATCTCTTCATTTACTGATCATTTATGGGAAAAGAGCTATACGCAAATTTTATATATGCATATGAAAGTTTTGGCGGGCACAGTGGCTCATGCCTGTAATCCCAGCACTTTGGGAGGTCAAGGCTGACAGATCACTTGAGGTCAGGAGTTTAAGACCAGTCTGGACAACATGGTAAAATTGTCTCTACTAAAAATACAGAAATTAGCCAGGCATGGTGGCATGCACCTATAATCCTGGCTACTTGGCAGGCTGAGGCAGGAGAATTGCTTGACCCCAGGAGGCAGAGTTTGTACTGAGCCAAGATTGCACCACTGCACTCCAGCCTGGGTGACAGAGTGAGACTCTGTCTCAAAAAAAAAAAAAAAAAAAAAAAAGAAAGAATGTCAGATTTAAGACACGACACCAGCAGCAATGGAAACCGAACAATAGAAAATCATTCTTTCAAGGACTTATTTCTCTTAAAGACATAATTACCTAGGATTGTCCATGAAGAATGAGCAATATCATTTGAGGTGATGGAGGCTCATTACCAGGTGGCAAAAAAACAATAATTATACTTTCTACATTTTATAAGAACCTAGACATACTGCACTTTAACCCTGTGATGTTTTCCTTTTTAATTTAAAAATAGCAGCATCAGCAATCACCACTAAGAATAAAACAATAACACACGCGAGAACAAGATACATATTCAAAGTCCTGAGACTTCACAGTTTCCCTGAGAGTTGCGAGTGTCCTGCAATGAGACAATGACGCTTCTGCCTAGAAAGAGTTGCTGCAGAAGCAGGAGACACTAAACTTTAAACAAAATCATAGAACTCTTTCAACCTTTCTTCTCGTATTGAGTCTATGTTAAAGTGCCATAAATCTTGTTGACAGTTACTGCCACATCTATTGGCACACAGTCAGCATCTGTTTGAAAAGAGTTTTGCAGCAAAGGTAGAGCCCATTACCTGTTCTCTGTCTTCTCTTACGATTTATTTTCACCCCAGCAGGCAGCACCTCACAATGTCATTAATTTCTTAGTCAGCCTGTACTTTCCCTTACAGCCACTTAGAGAGTGCTCTTATAAACAGCTCTGTGCATCACCAGAAATGCATTGCACCTCTAGAAGGAAATCAGAAATTTAAGAGCAGCAGGTACAACCTGAACTGGTTGCTGAGGTGATGTGGTCTCTGCTGCTAGATCAGTGGGGGGTCATCATGGTGATTCGGTTATATGGTTCCGAGGGAATCAGTGCTGTTGGCCAACACAATCTTAAGAAAGTGAGCGATGGTAGATGTGCAACTGAAGGGAAAGCAGCAAGAAAGTATGATATTCCATGATTCACCATGAAGAAGAAAGCAACAAATGAGTAGACAAGACAGCAAGAAATTACCTGCATAAAGAAGGCATTCTAATCATCCCAATACCTGAAAAGAGTGAACTGTACTCTAGTCAAATTTCGTTGGGACAAATATTCTAATAGGAATTGCCCCTTTCTTCAGAAAGGATGATTAAAAAACATCATCAATCAAAGCTGGACCAGAAAAGCAATCAGAACCTAATTCTTCATTATAACAGGTTTAAAGATGTCCAGTCATGAGGACTCTACTACTTTAATCATAATATGGTTTTTTACAAAAATTAAAAATTTCCATAAACTAAAATATGGATCACATTTATTTTTATTCTTCTGTGGGGCCAGGACTCATTTCTAGAAGGGCTACTGGTCCATGGTTAGAAAATGGCCCCTTCACCTCTGTGGTAAATGTGGGCTATATGTTTGGATGTGCTTCAAATATTCTAGATGGGTAGCTTTGTGCATATTTTAAATTTTATAGAAAAATAATGTAATCTTACATTTCTATTTAATCATTGTTTAAAATGTATTGAGCTGTAAAAATCACACAAGGAGGTAGAAAAGTCAGAAATGTTTATGTCTACTTATATAGGTTATGAGACAGACCTGCCAAAGATAATTAGGTCACAGATTTCTTTTTTTTTTTTTAACCATACAACTTATTGTATTCATGTGCTTATAGTCTAGGAAACTAAAAACTAAAACCTGTGTGTAAGAAACTCAGTAGCCTTCAATGTCTGTGTCAAAAGTCTCCCCTATTAGCAGCTGCTAAGTGGAAAAGAAAGTTGAAGGAAAGCAGCCTGGGTAAGTTGAGAATTCTAATAAATCAATTGGTATGATACTAATTTGCTCTTTTTTTTTCCTTGCCCATGGAATATGATAACTCATTTTTATCATGCACCTTTGGGAAGATTGAAAACCAAAAAAATGAAAGAAAAGTCAATACAGTATTAGAACTAATGTCTTCCCACCCAAGCTACTGTGTTCTGGTGCATGAGTCAGGTGGAGCGGGACTACAAGGTCAACCAAGAGAGTGGGTTGTTCAACTACTGTGGCAGGAATCACCATAGAATGCACATTCTCACCTGGAGGAGGACTTGTAATGAAATCTGAAGAAAACATTATTCTCAAGAGATAATATGTAGTGGAAGGAAAGAAAATTAAGACAGAGAAGAAGGAATTCCCTTCTCCTGTCTATACATTTTCAACCTCCTTTCCTTTGCGGTAATGGCATAATGATTTGTTTCTTAGAGAACCTTGTTTTGTTGTTTCCTATCAGCTTCCTCTGCAAAACAAAAACACCCCTGAACCCGCCTTCCTCTTGAAGTAATACTTTGGTTCCCTGATTTTCTGATTAGGGCTTCCAAAATAATTTGTGTTCAAGTATGTTTTTATTCCAGGCTTCATTTTGATATCTACATGTCCATTATTAGCCTGTCCCCATTAACCAAATAAGTACACATGCAAACACACACATGCACACACACATACACTCTCTATTACAACAATATACACAAGACATATCTGAGTACTCACTAGTAAATACTCATGTGTACTAAAGTCTACCACAGGGGTTTCAAATGTCAGTTGTGTTTTTTAGTTTAATTCAACTTTTATACCTATAGTAATTCATTTATTTCATTTTTGATTATTTTGAATGTTTTGGATAACAGAATGGCTCTTGAATTGCAAAGGAAGTTAAATTTCAGTATCTACCATAAACAGCACATTCATTTCATTCCTCAAGAATGAAAACACCTGTTATAGTTCCTTTTTGATTGCTGACTTTTATATGAACATTTGGATGAAAAGTAATGTTTACAAAGATATATATAAAATATTCAGAAGACAAACAGCAGAAATGAGAAACAAAAAAAAGCAAACAGAAATTTAAAATAGTTTGTCTTAACAAAACAATTACAATAAAGAATTTATTAAAAACCTTTGGAAGAAACTGTTTCCAGTAATTTAAAAAGAAACAGAAAATATATTAGCAAATAATTGAAAATAATATCTAACTGCACAAATGTATAAAATATCCAACTCAAAACAGCACTGTTAATATGTCAGTATATTTTAGTTAACATACTTTTAAAATGAGACACACAGATTACTTCATTGCATACCTCTGAGAGCTCCTCAAATCCTACACACATTTTAAATTGTTAAATTTGATACAATTACTGTCTTTTTAAAATCAAAAGAGCATTTTCATACTTTTAGACTGAGTAAAAGATGCATTGACTCCTTGCTTCCCACTAGACTCACTAGACATTCTGATACTGCACTCGTGGTGAGCTGGCCAGAGTGAGGTTGTGAAAAAAAGACAATACCGAGGACATTTGGGCAAAAAAGTATTTATCACCAAGTATAAAAATGTTTGTAAAGCCATCACTGATTAATACATTATTTCATTTTTGCTCAATTACTTACTAGAGAAATGTATAAGTAGCATTTTCAGTTCCTTGCAAGAGACCATGGTTAGTTAGCTTATTTCATGGCAAAAACATGTTAAAATATGAAATGACTTCTCAAACCTATTTTATATGGAAGTCACATTTTTGTGCACATGACTTTTTAATTTTGAAAAGACCTTTTATCACAAATTCCATGAAACTATCTTTCAGTAAATCCAAAAATGGAATGTTCTCTGATGCTAGTTGACTTTCCATCTCTTACTATTCTTCTAACAGGATACTCTGAAAATTTGAATATCATAGACTTAGTAAGAAAATATGTTTTACGTAGCTTTTTGGGTTAAGAAGCATTAGTAGGAAAACAAGTCAGTGTGCTAAGGGCTTTAATTATCTGAAGAGACATACATTTATATATTCGGTAAAATAAAATTATTTAATGTTCTTCGTTATTCAATATTTTTGAAAATATTGTTATGTTTGTGTTTTATTCACAGAAATTCAGTTTTACAAATAGCAGCTGATTTTTTATTAAACCAGAGCCAAATTACTAATTTCAGTATTAATAGTTAGCTTTGACATGTTTCAAAAGGGTAGAAAGTACGTAATAGACCTGTCTTCAACTCTGAAATGAACAACTGCTCAGGGAAATGGAATTGTTCAAAGATACATTTTCTTTCTGCCAATCTGTGAAATATAATATAATTATTCTCTTTTAATGAATCTCTCAACGAGGAGCAATCTTTCAGAGCTTGAGCAGGTAAAATATAATGATAATGGGAACAGCTTTGTAAATAAAAGGATGAAATGAGATTGTTATTTTGTGCCATATTATGGGATAATTAAAATAACAGTGCAGCGTTCAGCAGGTATTTGAACTTTCTAAAAAATGCTCCCCAGGGCTCTTTTAAATTAGTCATGTTTATCCATGTAGATTTGTAATCTTACTGCAAATGTCTGTCACCTTATAATATTCAGACCTCAATACTTAACTTAATCTGATTAATATCTGATACTGTACAACAGTTAACAAACCTTGCCTAAAGCAGACATTAAAATAATAACCTGAGTTGATAAACTCAAATTTATTAAAAGAAGAACAATGGAACTATTTTCATTAAGCCAGGAGAAGGATTACTCTCAGTGTGGTGGGACTCATGAACTATATGAGATTCTATGTATTTCCACAAAACCGAGTGGCTGCACGCTTCCAAGGAGCTACTATTCACATGATAATTAGCTCCATATAATAAAAGACTATATTCATGGAAACTAAACTCATGGCAATGGAACTCCAATGGCTAGTTGCTTTGTTTAATTCAAATTCATACAGCTCAAATACAAGTAGATGATGAGATTTGATTTTTCAAGAAACAAGTTTCTTTGCAGTTCACTGGACCCTCCTAGCACCCTTCTTAGAAAAAGTGTGCAAGCAGAATCAAGTGCTAGAGTGTGGCCATTATATCACATCCATTAAAGTTATTAGAAAACAAAATATAAATAAAGAAGGTAAAATAAAAGTCTGATATCTCTTCTGGTATAACTTTAAATTGCTAGTGAGATATCATTTCACGAAATGGTACAATTGAAGTTTTATTCTCAATTAGGTTATAGTTTTTCTCAGTTATTATTCTCTATCTGGAGGAATAAGGAAAATGGGTTTTAACATCAATAAATAAGTAACTGTGACTTATGTTTCATACTTTCTGTAGCTGATTTCATGTCTTTTTAATAGTTCTTTCATGCTTATAATTTTTTAAAATCCTCCCCAAGTTATTGTCAGATATCCTGATGATAGAAAGAAATTATTGTAATTTCCTGGGGAGCTATCTACCGCCTTAGCTTCAAATCATTACCCCCAAAGGGCAAGATTGCTATCAGGCTTTATATTTAGGAAATTTGTATGGATAGCCTCATATCTGGAAACTTTATGTGTCTACTATTAGAAGGTATACTCTACATGTGTTATTTAATCACTTGAGCGTTATATTATCAGGCAATATTTATTTAGTTTGGAAATCTGTTTTATATGTCTACCACTGGGTACGTTAAATTGACTTAAAGTTAAGATGCAGCTTTACTCTAGGTAGGTGATCTGCCACTATTTTCAATAGACAGAGGACTGGACAACTGTGCCACAGAAACAAATAAGATGATAATTTTACCACTGATATCAGATATCAAGGTCTACAGAACATACCCATTAAAGCATTTGTATTTTCTAATCTTCTCTGCAATTGCAAAAGTCAATAGCTAGAAATATAGAAGGGTTTTAGAATAGCATGTAGAATTTTGAAAATAAACAATGTATTCTTCCTCAGAAGTCATATAAGATTAACAATCTGAGCCTTAATTAAAAATCCTGAGTAAACACTTCATTTCCTTTTTCCCTTGCAACTATTAAATTGATTAATAAACCATATATTTTTCAAAATGCGACTGGTACTAAAAACTCATTTTTCTTGTTTCCCTACATTCATTAGGTGATAGAGAGTTGCTCATTATTCTGCCATCCCTGTGTACCCTTTTGGATTCTGCCCATTTTCCTAATTTCAACTTCTTTTCAGGAATGAACAAACTGATGATCAATGGTGATGATTTCATTTATGTACTAGAAAATACCACTTTTCTGTTTAAATGATTACTTACCTGTTATATTCAATTTAAAATGGCTTTGCAGTCTTACCAATTCTACCATAAAAAGTTATAGCATTATACTTCTTGTCAGATTTTGTTTTTAAAATTATACTGCACATCAGATTTTTTAAATTTTACTGTTGAACAAGGGGAAAGGGGGCAATAATGATGGTCATGAAAAGGTAATTTGTATACCTTCAGAAGACATATGAGAATATTCTAAATATTGTCATCTAGTGGCTCAGTTCCTCTAAAGTATTATTCATATTTCTAGTTTGTGCTTTTTAAATTTCTAGGAGCTACCAGTGTCTGCAGTTTCTACAGTACTATGACAAATAGAAATTTCATTAATGCTTCTCGATAATGCATGTGCTTTTATAGGATAGCCAAACAAAGGATAAGAGTACCTGGTCTTATATATTGAAAATTTTTTTATTTTTACATTTTAGAAATATGCCTTATATTCTCTAACTTTTTATTACTTTTTACAAACTTTAAAATTATAACTTTAAAAAAATCTTAGTGCCATCACATTAAGATACCCAGGTATATGATGTAATCTTAAATTTAACAGCAATTTTGATATTTAGTCTTATTAAGCATATGCTATTATTTGCATTACCATTGCTAAAAAATTTCAAAGGAGGCAGTTTAAAAACATAGTTGGGAACTCATTTTGAGACATCTACTGAAAGGTTACCAGATAGCAAATGTTTGGATCTATCTATTTTCAACCAATGAAAATATCATGGTATTAGTGTATGCATATATTTTTGTGAAATGCAACATCTCAAATGCCATACTATTTTTCAACAATTTTAACAACCAGGTATAATAATGCTGCATGAAATCCTTTTCTTGTTTCTAAATTTAATTGATTTAATCACTGAAATTAAATGCTTGGAAATTCTTCTGCTTGCCGGTGTTTGAACGCCAAATACATCATCTACAGTTCTAAAATGAATATTGCATTTATATTTAGACAACTTAAAACACTGCTTTCTAAATTACCCTAAATAACCCATAGAAATGTCTAGAAAAATTGATAATAGTGGATGACAAATGTCCACTACCATCAACTTTCAAATAACTTTTACAAGGTATACAAAGTGTACAATTATCTGGGAAATATAATGTAAAGCACACATAGATTAATCTTACTTCTTCCAGCACTCACCACCAGTGAGCTCTTCCAAAACTCATCTTTAAAGATGAAGACATCAGAGCTAGAAATCATATTTATCTTCAGAGGCAAAAGAAATTTAAGTTTTGCCAAGCTTTCACAGACATCAGCTCATTTATTCTCTTTGATCAATTTGGTTTGTATTGCTTTGTTTTGCTTTTCTTGATAATTTCTGGGAGTTAAAAAATTAATAGTAATAAAGTCACTTGAGTAGAGAGACTCCTTGACAGCCAGTCAGATACACAGTCTCTCCCAACAGTGCATAGAGAGATCAAATAGGGTGGGATGAGGATATGTGTGGTGCAAAGTATATGGAAAAGCTTATTCTGGGGGAAATAATACATAGTAAATTTTATCCAAGATGATGAAGAATAAAAACAATGTTTACAGTAAAGTATTTCCACATGGGGCTACTTATCTGAGTTTGTTTGTTTGTTTTTTGTTTTTTTGGCCTGAATTTTTCCATGAAAGATAGTAGCTAGCATTAACTAGGCATTTGCTACGTACTGGCCCCTATTCTAAGCTTCTAATCTGGGCTATCTTTTCTCATTCTCACAGTCACCATATGAGGAAGGCGCAATTCTTTGTGCCCATTTTAGAGATAAGGAGATTAAAGTACAAGGAGATGAAGTTACTTGCCCAAAGTTGTCCAGATAAGCAGCAGAGTTGGGGTTTGAGCCAGCTGGAATCTGGTGCCTGCACCAAGAACCACGAACACTATGCCGCCTTCGTGGAATATGTAGGAGTGATTAAGCTTAAGTATTTCCACATGGGGCTATGCAAATACTATCAAGGTGGTGAAAACTGCAGCAGCTGAGTGTAGTTTTCTAAACTTTAGTCTTTCTGGCTTCACCTTCACAATTTTGGCAACATCTAAGTATCTTCTAAATTATCACTTAGGTAGGATGTTTTACTCTATTTTTACTTGAATTAATTTTTAAAAGAAAATTTTGATTAACATTATAAATGATAGTAAAAAAATTCAGCGTTTCTTACCACAAAGAGAAGACAACTGTAATAGTAAATATAAAACCATTAAACTTTTAAAACATTCATCCATGTACCCACTAACCCATCTCATTTTCCATCAGTGGAGTCCTTGCTGGGTTTTGGGAAATTCTGCCCGAAGAAAAGAGTATCATTGTTAAATGTGAATGAAATCACTGAAAATTGTCTGGACAATATAATATGTTAATTAGTTTTTAAATAAACTTTTGCATGATGGGTACCTGGACAGTTGTATCCATATGCAGGGTAGACAGTCACCTATTAATGAGGTTTCAAGCAGAAAGTCCAGCTGCTCCCTTAGCTTCTGGCAAATGTTTGAAACTCTATAATTTGAATATAATTACTTTCGCTCAGTGGTTATCAAACTTTTTAAAGCAGTCAACAACTTCATTTTAAACAAAGCAACATTTTATAAACCGGTAAGTAAAAGAGAAAATTGAAATTTTATTTGTGCAAATCCATTTTAGAAGTTCTAATTGCTAACACTCTCAACACAATCAATCAGTGAGAGGCCGGGGGCAGTGGCTCACACCTGTAATCTCAGCACTTTGGGAGGCCGAGGATGGTGAATGATGCGGTCAGGAGATAGAGACCATCCTGGCTAACACGGTGAAATACCCCTCTACTAAAAATACAAAAACAAAATTAGCCGGACATGGTGGCGGGTGCCTGCAGTCCCAGCTACTCTGGAGGCTGAGGCAGGAGAATGGCGTGAACCCGGGAGGTGGAGCTTGCAGTGAGCCGAGATCCCACCACTGCAATCCAGCCTGGGCAACAGAGTGAGGCTCCGTCTTAAAAAAAAAAAAAAAAAAAAAAAAATCAATCTGTGAGAATAATGGATCTATTTTGATGAAGACAATTGCAATGCTATAGTATCTTATTTTTCATAGATTTCTGCATTTTGTTTTGGTTTTGTGGTATTGGCAATATCCTGATACAGACATATATATAATCAAATAGTATGAATGTGTTGCTTCTCAGCCACGTTGAACCATTCTGTCTCCACTACCAAAAACTGGAATAGACTTGGATCTTCAAAGCTAAATCAATTAGAGTAACTAAAATGGTTCTAAATAGTAACTAAATAGTAACTAAAATAGAGGACCTTGAGAGGTCCTCACTCTTGGTTAAAAAATACCTTTCAAAAGTGTCTTTTTAACAGAATTTTTCACTTTCAACAAAACAAATTCCTGACATAATGATACTTACTGTATCATTGAATTGAATTGAATTGCAAAGCTTCAATTAGTCAAATATATTTTATTCTGTGTACATACCTGAAATGCTCCAATTTCATTGCTGGCTGCTTACACGCAGTTGTGAGCATGTTTAAAATCTTCTCTGATAAAAGTGTGCTTGATATATAAGCCAGTACAAAATTATTATTAATATTTGGGGGAGTTAATTAACTGATACAATTTCTTTATGAGGAAAAATACATCTTATGGTGGTCTGCATTTTCATTTAGGTATCGTCACTTTGTTTTCATGTCCATTGATTGCCACATGTTGTTTGGTGCTTGTGCCATGCAAAAGTACCTGAATTTGCTGGCCTTTTAATTGCATGTGGTTCCCATGCACTGTGGTGGCATTTGCACAATATTGTGGCCCATTTGCACAATATTTCTCATGAAATATGCAAAGACATATTTTTAAATGTCCATTGCAGATCTATAGACTTTCCAGTCAATGCCACAGTTATTTATTTCTTTATATGTATATACATATGTGTGTGTGTGTGTGTGTGTATGTGGGTATGTATAACTATCTATATATGCATCTACCTATATAGAAAGAAAAAAGAGGAGGAAGAGAAGGAGGAGAAGTTGTTTTTGTCTGGTAACACAAGTTAATGATTTCAGAACTGTTAATATGACAAATATATTTTTATTATAGTTTTTTTATTGTCCCCAAATCTGGCAATGATTTTTTTTTTTACATTTATTACAGAACTGCTGAGGAATTGCAGTTATAACTCAATGGAACACAGTTTGAAAAATAACATTTTAGCTGAAGGTCTTTATATCTTTTAAAATGCAAATACCTCTACTTTCATCTGCAATCAGTCATTTGTACATTAATGTGAATGAATTTATTAGACATTTTTCTGAGTTTAATTCAGAAGAGGGGGAGGAAAAGATGAACTCAGCTACTGAAAGACATGGGAAAGATCGAATATTAACGCTAGGAGAAATGAAGACTAATTTGGCCTAGTTTACAGTTTTACTTCAAGACTATGCCATCTATATATAATACATTTATTTGTATTTATAAACACATATGCACACAAAGAAAATGTCTACTGCATTAGTTGAGTGTGAGTGTGATTATGTTTCAGAATTGCATCCAACTATTTTAGAATATTTTGCTGGAATAATGTAATTACATGAATTACTTACAATTTTGTCAACTCTAAAGTAAGTCAACAGTAAAATTTCCAACCAATGAACTTATTGAAGATATTCTGATTTTATTATGTGAGTGTCTTCAAAGATTGCAAGCAAATAAATTATGCAGAAGTCCCAGATTATGTACAGCTTAATATAAATAAGGACTTAATGCTCCAAACCTGATCTCATACCTTTGGACTATGATATTTCTTTAAATTAAAGTAAAAGAGTAAACTTTAAATTAAAATAAAAGGGTAAACTTAAAATAAATTAAATCCTTTTATTAAATAAAATAATTACCTTTATTACATGAATTTAGTTATATGCGTCCCCCATTTTCTCCCCCCCAAAAGAAACTATCTAAAGTTTATGAAAGCAAGTATCTATTTCAACAGTGTAAACATTTAGTTGAAACTTCTGATAATTTTTTACAGAGGCATATGAGAAACAGTGTTAGTTAACATTTTAAGAAAGAACAAGAAGAAAATTACATTAAGTTTTTCATTTCATTTCATGTATTTTCTAACAGTGAAAGTTATTAATTTGACTGTAGGTTAAAAATGTGTTGGACTAGAGCCATATTGGCCATATTCATTCTAAAGTCAGTGCTTATAATAATTTTGTGTAAATTTGAAATATATATAAATTTGAAATACTGATTGATCCTCACATTTAATACTATTGCTGCTTTGTTGTGTGTTTTTGATGATCCTCACATTTAATACTATTGCTGCTTTGTTGTGTTTTTGTTTTGTTTTGTTTTTTTTAAGAGACAGAGTCCTTGCTCCATTGTCCAGGCTGAGGTGCAGTGGCGCAATCATAGCTCACTGTAGTCTTGAACTCCTGAGGTCAAGGGATTGTCCCTCCTCAGCCTTCTGAGTAGTTGGGACTGTAGGCCTGTGCCACCCACCAGGTGCTATTCCCACTTCCTCCTTTCCCAGTATGTTGCCTAGGCTGGGCTTGAACTCCCTGCTTCAAGTGATCCTCCTGCCTTGGCCTCCCAAAGTGTGAGGATTGCATGTGTGAGCCACCATGCCTGCCCTATTGCTGTTTTTATGTCAAGAAATTGAAAACAAAATCAAGTAATAGAAATATTACTATTTAGGAAAGGGATAAATGTAACTATCTCAGTAGTAAATTTTGTTTTTGGCTATTAAGTATAACACTGAAGAATTAGCAGAATAAATACGAAATCAAAACTTAGAAGCATTTTGAGATACTTTTGGTATTCTGTTGCAAAATATCTCAAAGTGAAAACAATACTGAAATCACTAAAAAGAAAAGACTAATATATAACAGGTTTTTTAAAAATATTCAGCTCAAAAGGTCATTCTTGGTTCTGAGATTATATTTATCCTGAAATAATACTAAATCAAAACTATAAGCTAGTCAGTTAAGTCAGGGAACAAAATTGAGCCTAACATACTTCTGTTTTTGCTCATAGAATGACCTTTGAAACCTCTCTGAGCTCTACTGTTTTTTTAACTATTTCCCATCTGTGTACAGAGAAAAATGTATTACTGAGTCACAAGGCCTATATATTCCCACTTCCTCATTTCCCAGAATTTATGGGAAATCGGTTCTAATAGTTCCACAGTAGAAAGCAAGAAGACAGAAAGGGAAGAGAGCGCTTTTCCAATAGTTACAGGCACTGACAGCCTATGACAATATTTGAGTCTGGTTTGTTTGTAGTTTATTCCAAATGTGTGTTCCTGAAAAAAAATCATACGAAGGAGGGTGAGTGAGCCCAGGTAAATGACATGTATGCAGCAGCTCCAGAGAGAGTGTACAGACGTGTGTTTGGGTGGAGCACAGTGGTGTATCTAAGAGATGTTCAACAACCCAGTGGGTGAATGTAGTTGGCAGCTGAGCCATTGAGAATCAATTTGTATAAGTATCGGGAATGTGTAGATGCAAAAGACATATCAAGTATTGAGATGTAGTGACCAAACAGAAAACTTAACCTGGAAATTATTTTGTATATATTATTTAGTGAAAATATTTTTAAGGAAGGAAGCAAGGAGTACATACGTAGTACCTAATAATACAGGCTATACAATTACAAAAGGGTTTTTTAAGCTTGGTTTTAGTATGGTCCTTAAGCTAATTGCAATACTTAGAATTTTTCACTACCCTTTTTAGAAATCTACTAATTTTACATTTAAATGTATATTTAAATACAAATATAAATTAATTTCAATAACTTCTAGAAACTAATAATTATATTTATTTCCCTCCTCTAATTCATACAGCACAAACCTCATTTTTTCTATATATTTCTCCTTCAAAATATTATTTTCCTCCATATTTTCATACAGTTATATTTTGAGTATATAATTTTTTAATTGATTTGTTATAAACGTGCTTGTACTAATACAATTCTCCAAGATTACTTACACATTTTAAGGGCATCAAAACCACCTGTCATTGGCAGGTTGTGATAAGCATTTCTTTCAAGAGAATACCTAACACTTTCTCCATCAATCTTTTCCACTTTCATGGTACCAAATTTTATATAAAAGAAGTCACCGCTTGTTACTGAAACTTGAACCAGGTACTCAAAGACACCAAAACATAAAGCTATTGCCCACCACCATAAAGCCCACCAACCATCTTCTCACTTTATTCTATTTCATTTTTTAGTAATTTATTTATATTAGTCCATTAACACTGAAATCTCTTCATATTTTGTCCTTGCTACACTGAGCTGAGACAACATGTTTTGATTTCTCAATGTCATCAATAGTATTAGGTAAATTCCAGAAGGTAAAATTGATATTATAGAATTACATACATAAACTATTGGGACATGATTAGTTATCAGAATATCACATTGATATCTCTAGTTTATAAAATCTCTAAGAATTAGGTATCATGTCCCAATGAGAACTATATTACAATAGAGTTGAAAATTCTGACCCATAGTTAGTCTAGTCTACTTTTTTTAGGTCTTTGCTCTCTGTTTCCCAGGTCTCCTACTTGTTGTTACTAACTTTCTGGAAAAATTCAGCAGACAACGAAAATTTATCAAGGGATATTTAAACATTCTGTTATATATGGTACTTAGAACAACAGCTCTGTAAAAATAGCTTCAATCTCATAGCCTGACCAAAGCAGAAAAAGAACAAAATCTCTTATAACACAACCTTAGAAAAGCCTTAACTACGTCCTTATTCCAGCAACTCAAATGTCCTATTTAAGACAATCACGTTTCAGAAGAGCTTAATATACAATATCTTCTATTTTATTATCCACGAAATACCCCAAATGTATTTTATTTTCTGTGGGAAGAGCTATATACAAAGAAGAATAATGAAAAATGTAGCCAATTTATACTTGAGTTAGAATCTATTGTGATATAAGTTAATCACACATGGGTATCTCATAATATGAAAAATACAACTGTAAAAATATATAAATTATTATAGTGCAACGGAAAACTCTTTACTTTTAAAGAAGCCTTTGAAAGCAGGTTAACAAGCAATTTAACAACTAATTGTTAGAAAACTGACCTTGACTTGCAAACTTCAACTCTTTGGCATCTGTGACGGTGGTCCTTTTGTCAGACCCTTTTTTCTCTATTCGTCGATGGCTTCGTCTTTTCTTAGACTCTCCCCAAAGATTGGATCCTCCATGCATGCTTGGTATATTCAAAATAGCAATTCCTTCCAGAGAGATGTTTATTAAATCTATCTGTACTCCATCACACTGATCGGTAAAAAGAAAGAAACAGAAACAGAATATTTTATCTTTATTTCCCTGATTTCTTCTTTTTCATTTCCTCATCTTTTAATAAGTGTGTTGAAATCCATAATGTTGTCATTTCCAAACAAGCCTTTCAAGAACACTTAAAATATAAGTGAGTCAATATAATAGATAAAGCAGCCCCTAATATTAACCAGTTATCTCTAGTAGTCCTTAAAAATGATCAAATTAAATCACCAGTATATCTTTGTTTGTAGAAAACCTTTGGGAGAGACTCATTAGCATCTGCATATATATTTAACCAGCTGCAAATTTCCAATGTGTTACAAAAAGGTTAATTCTGGAAACTATGGTCAAATTTTAGGAATTGTGATGATTGCCCCTGTTTAGAACACACTGCAAGGTACTATTGGGGGAAAGTACAGAAACCAGATTGATGCCTCATGGTCTCACACCTTTGGGGCAGAGAAAGAAGTAGCTGAAAAGACTTTTGTTAAAAAAAAAAGTAAAATTCAAAGCGGAGATTCTAAGAGATTTCAATCACACTGAATTTACCAAGGGTGGTTTCTTGGACTAGATGAAGTCCTAAGGAGATGTCAAAGGCCATGAGAGGCACAGTTGTCCAAATGAATATGGAGGGCCGGGCAGATTGATTGAGGGAAATAGGAGTAGCAGTTAAAAGACTTTCAATCCAGCATGATTTTATAGCTGCTGCAAAAATGGTTAAAAAGAAACCAAGGTTAATCAGCCCAATTTTTCTTATTTTCCTGGTGACAAAACACCCTGGTGATTATGAAAAATATAAAATTCACTAACAAACAATGTTTTGTTATATTCAGAGTGGTCACTTCTTAGTTTTTTGAATTTTCCATTCATTTCCACTACTGGACATATATGGACAGCGAAAAGACTATTCTGTATTTTTAAAATTACTATTTATTTATTCATTTGCCTTGACTTCTTTAAAATGCTAGTTATTATTATACATTCTAGAAATTATTATCCCATTTTCAATTATAAGTGAATATGAAAAGAGATATAAGCGCTTTGTTTTTAAAAGAATTTTGTGAGGGATATGCATTTCCTAAATTGAAATATATTTACAATGGCGTTGTTTCATTCGCCATGTCTTAGTACAGAAAAAATTATTGACACTAACTTCATCATTTCTCATGGCAGTCATGATTTTTGAACTCAGAAGACACAGTGTTCCATGAAAATGATGAAAAACAAACAAAACAAAACAAAAAAAAAGCCCTCTCTTTTTCCACATTCGCCTCATCATACTGAAGCTAGGATTGCATCTTGTTCACTGAAAAATAAAAACTGTGAAATAAAGAAACACATCTTGAGACTACTTGGCAAGGGTAGAAACAAATTCTAGAGAAAGTGCCAAGTTTTCGTTTAATTTGTTTCAATGAGGGCGAAACCAAGATCTGGATGATGCTTTTTTTTTTTTTTTTTTCCAGAAAGCAGTGCTTTTTTTCCTCCTTTTCTTGTACTAAATTAAGATGATTTCTTTTTACTAAAGAATTCTGGTCATGTGTATACTCACTTACCGCTATATATTCTAGATAAACAGATATTAATTTCATAATTAAAAGTAATCTTGTGTAAATACCCTGCAGGCCTCAATGAATCAAACACATACTGTGTGTCAGGCCTCCCACTGTCTTCAAGTGGAATGTACTGGCTGGATAATTAGATAGTACATATTTTTTAACCTTATTTGCATGCATATTATATCTTTTGCACACTGACAAGCAGCAGTAACAACAAAAGTCAGATTACCACAGGGAATTCCCACAAAGAAGTCTTCATTCCTTATAATTTGCAGCCTAAATTAAAATAATTTGATCTTTGACAAGGATGAAATGTCAAGCAGAAGGGGGTCCTCTACAAGCCACGGCCTGTGGCTTCTGAAATCTGCCTAATTTATGTCAGTCACTTCTTAATACATATTTAAGTATTACACGAAAAAGATGATAAATATGCAATCTGACACCTTTGGTATTTCCCTGCTGTTAATTTATAAAGGTCTGGCTTCCCCCAAACTGACTAAAATCATTTAAATAACAGAAGAATCATGAAATAAGCTGGAGTCAGGGCCTGGCTTCCATTTTCACTCAATATTGAACACAGCAGGTAGTACACTAAGACAATTATTTGACTAGGCCTTAGAACCCCACTGTGACAAGTTACTTTCAGAATTAGTGAAGGAGGATTCCTTTGTTCATCTGCAGAAAAGGAGAGCATGTTGCAAAGAGGCTTCTTTTAAAAAAAAAAAAAGAATTGAACCAGCTGAGTTACATGTGACAATTGAAAAACATGAGTGTATGCTATTATTCATGTTTTCACTCTTCAGAGTTTTGTCATGTGTAGTTTTAGGGAAACAGAGTAAGTAGCTCTCTGAGAAGTGAAAAAAAATTCTCAGAGAGTCGCAAAGAACAAGGACTGATGAAGAACATTGATGTTCCTTTGAGAGCAGGACAATGTACTTAAATAAATTGCTATTTATTAATGATTTGTTTCCACTTGTTCTTGACCCCAGGCTACCTTCCTCTGTTTGCTTCAACGTTATGTTCATTAGTCTGGAAAATTTCAGTGCTGGTTCTGATGGAGACCAGTAATTGTAGCACACCAGTTGAGTGCATGAAAGTAACAGATGAGGTGAAGGCTGTGAAATATAAACAAGTTATAGTACTGTGTCAGATAATATTTTCATTCCCTTTGAGATTTATGACTTTTAAAAAGGTAGCTACAGAGGAAAAGAATATAAAAGCTTAAAAGCTAACAGCCTCAGTTAGTCAATAAATCCTGAATATTTTTATTAGGTAGAAAAAAGGTCGTTAACATATAGTACTATGGGAGCTATTTATAGAGTGCAAGGCTGTGATGCCATTGTCCGCTCTGAAAAGAGGATCTTATTCCAGAGACAAATATAATTAAAAGAAAAGAAGACGGTTTCAATTTTTCTGCCAATGTGTTTTAATCTTCATAAATAAATGAGTCCTGGGTCACACTGTACAGAGGTGTTAAAAACAA
The DNA here is from genome assembly GCF_029281585.2 of Gorilla gorilla gorilla. Lineage (NCBI taxonomy): Eukaryota > Metazoa > Chordata > Mammalia > Primates > Hominidae > Gorilla > Gorilla gorilla. The sequence continues at coordinate 21,779,746 of NC_073230.2, forward strand.
GCTTTATATGTGCCTTTAGTGTTTCAGATCCACTTAACATGTCAGTTGATAGCACTATTCAAAACATGTGAAGAACTTTGGAGAGCTCTAAGTGTGGATGGTAAATGTGATGAGATACAATTAACGATAAACTGTAATTTTTTTCCATAGTAGGTCTGATTCTATGTCTATATCAGATAAAAATTATTTCTATTTTTACTCAATGAAACCTAAAACATTACTTTATAGGTAATTTCAGTATTAGGACACATGGGGCGGAGACTATGCTTGGGAATTCTGGCTATTGCCTCTAAGAACTCTGTTTTCCAGGTTACTGAGGAATAAGAATATTGTCTTTTGAATCCTGCTAATTTATTTTGTGTTTTTGATGCTAGTCATGCCATTTATTAATTCTTGAGATCATTTAGGTTTCTAGGGGTATTTAATCATTACAATAAATCAATACTTTGGGATGGAAATTCTTGGCTTTAAAATTTACCATCTTTCCCAGTATCCCTGTCAACCAAAAGACTGAAATATCTGTAGAATAGGCTTTCTTATTCTCTCATTAACTTTGCCTGGTACTCTGAGCAAACTGAACATTCATGAACTCTGTATCTTCAATTCCAAAGGCTGACCTGAGTTTCTTAGGCACACATTTCACCCCTCCAAATACTTTAATATAAACATTGGTTTTAAAATATTTTCTTGTAATTTTAAAGAATTTATATTTATCTTTTGTAATAAAGTTAGAAGATAAATGAATATCTTTAAACAATTCTACTTCGTGTATCATGAAATCTTTACATGTATGTGTAAATACATATATTTTTCAATCAATTTGCTCATTAGATTTAAACATTGTGGCAGCAACATAATTCTTATTTCTCTTAAATTACTGAAGAAAATGTTTGTCTCTGCAGTGGAGATATAACCATATCATAAGGTTTTGATGAAGACTAAATCAAATAATATATGTGCATTGTTTAGCATCACCTGTGAGACAGTTAATAATAGGTAAATCTTAACTATTATTACATGATATTCATATCAACCCAAATATTTGCCCTCTTTGGAAGGAGCTCACTATGTGAAAGAGAAATATTACATAAAAAGACACACAAAAGATAGTTTGATTTTGAAAAAGCTGCCAATAAAACATGTATCTGTTGCTGGAGGTTCTGTTTTTACTGAAGTAGTTTATTCTGTTATATATTTTTCAAACCATAGTAGGTATAATTTTAGGACAAATAGGAAGCAACAACAAACAGAATCAAATTTTCGAATTTCTGTTTTTGTTATATTTAATTATAAAATAACCTTGAGGGTAGAAAGGCATATTCTGCTAATATGATAGACAGGATTCATTAAAAAGTGAGCAGAGAAGCAGATTTTGCCTAGCTATCCACACACACACACACACACACACACACACACACACACACACACACACACACACCAAGATATGCAAAAATACAAGGGGGCATGCACACAGTGCTGCCTGTGATTCATAAATATTATTGTAATAGCACCCAAAATAAGCCAGGGATGCAGAGCTAGAAGGCCAGGCTGAGACAGTAAGTAGAAACAGCACTCCAAGAAACATAACTTAGTTCTAGTAGCCCAGATTTCTTGGAGAACATTCTAAATAGTTTTTCTGTAAGATCTCAAGCTCTGTGGATCAAAACCACTTAATTTTATCATTATTTAGCACATTACAAACCACCGTTTTCAAATGTATTTTCATTCAAGATCTTTTGCTGTAAACACAACACTTTTCTTAAAGATTTTTTTTTTTTTTGTACTTCGTGACACATAGAATCTTATTTTATAGATCAACAGCTTTTAAATCTGTGCTCAAGGGTAGGATAAAGTAAAGGGAGGTGCAGGAGGATTCAGGATCTCCACCTACATTCAACCAAAGCCATACTTCTAATTTTTCTAAAACTTTTCAGCTTCTGCTGCAAATTGTATTTGAGCATAATTGTTGAGGATAAGAAATATTCAAAATCTAGTATATAAAGCAGTTTTTAAAAAAAATAATGATTCTAAGAGTAAAGGGGTATGTATATGTTTTATTGAATATATATGCACATAAATATGTATATGTATATAACAATACATATGACACATATATAACTATATATACTATATATTTAACTATATATGTAGTTATATATGTCATATATTATTATACATAACATATATAACTAAATATATAACTAAATGTAGTTATAGATGTCATATATTATTATATACAGTAATATATAACTAAATATATAACTGTAGTACATATATAATTATTATATAGATATACATGCATATAGTTATATATGTGTTATATATATCATTTTTATATACAGTTATTTGTGTGCATATATCATACATATACACAGATATATCATCCTAAATAGTAATAACAGAAAGTCCACGTTGAACCCAAATCCTTCACCTCTGTAATTATGTTCCTTTCAAAGGTTATGATCTGATCCCGTTATGAAGGGCTTTTTCCCATTCTATGACCATCAATTCTAATACTTAATTATATTTACCAATCATGATGAGATAAAAGTGCTAAAAGGTTACACTGAGAGTAGTATCATTTTTTGGTATTATTAATAACAGCAAATTAGAAATTTAGGATAATGAAGAACTTAGCCAGGCCATTGTGTGGTCCATAACTACTTCTGTTTACCAAACTTATTACCTGAATATAAGGAACTAATGATTTAGGTATCAGTAGCAAATTTTTGCATTTATTTTTAAAATGAAAAGTGTTGAAGCCAATGTTTCTTAATTCATATCAACTAGTCATTAAGTGTTCATGTTTCATAATTCTGTTCCTCTGGTTTTGTCTTTATCATTTGTCAAAATATAACTTTTCTTTTTTCTTTAACCCCTAAAAATCTCTCAATATAACGGAGTCATTTTCTTTTATAATATTTCTCCAAAATTTTGAGTCCTACAGTGTCTTTTTTTTTTATAGACCTATTTGCTCCAAGTCTTTTTAAAATGTGTCTTTTCTTGCTATCTTTGCTCTCTTTCTTGGCATTTCCACTTTCTATAAATGTAATGGGGAAATGGCAACCTTGGGAACTGAGAAAACCTAGTTAATGAATGGGAATGGAATGGAAAAGTATACTTTTTAACCTTTATTCATAAAAGTAAGTACAATTTTAGCAAAGTGTGTTTTAAAGGTTACAAGATATTGAGACCCGAAAATAATATTTTTTATGTATTCTGCAACTTTTTTCTTCCCAACTACTTTTATCTTACCTTTCTATCTGCACTATGCCCAGTAACAACTGCATCGATTTCCAAAGTTGTGTTCCACTTCTCATTCTTTTATACTATAATAAAATAACCCATATCTACACTTAACTTTAGTATGTCAGATAGTGCTGTATTCCAAATGAGCGAAAGGAATGACAATTTAAAATCTTGAGTAAGTCTCTGTGGATTGCTAATATATATTTCATTCCATGGGCTCCAATGCAAATATACTAACAACAAAGCTCAAGCCATTTCATCGTATTACAAAAGAGAATTCATTTTTTTCTTACTTCTATTTCTACAGATTCATGTAGCTTCTTGCAGGTGGCTGAGAAAGTTTCAGATGTGCCAAACTCAAAATACCAAAATTTGTTCTTCATTCTGAAAAAGAAAAGGAAGAAGCACCTTAGGCAATTATCAATAACAGAGGGATCTTTTAAAAAATGGTCTAACTCTGTCTTGTGTTATAATAGAAAAGGTCTGAGGACATGTGACATCTAAAATGTAATAGATGGTCATATAATTTTCAAAGCTTAAATGTTGGTGCCAAACTGTATGATGGCCTTGAGGGAATTATAAGAATGTGTTGATCTAGCAGACTCCAGTACACCTTTAGTTTTTTGTGGGTTCATCACATTTTAAAAAATGGTTTTAATGCTCATGATTCTTAGCCTGTTCTTTGGCAACAAGTGAAGAATGTACAATAGTGGGAAATTATGATACAGCATAAAGTTTTTTAGTTCTTTCAAGAATTAACTAATAACATAGAATAAAATAACTAAGAAAGTAATAATATTATATCAATAAAAGTTGCAAAGAAATATAATTAAAATAATTTCAGTATTTAATCTTAAAGTAAAAGACTCAAAATTTATTTTCTTCTATGACTTGATATTTTTGGCTTTTTGTACCAGGTAATTAAATTTATTATCACTTAATGTAACTTTACAAAGGTCAAATAGATTTTTATATTATCTAGTATTGGATTTGAAATTTTATTCTTGTGAAAAAAATGCAGTATTTGATTATGCATAATTCTAATAGTGATCATGCCCTCAATTAGAAGACAATACATGTAAGTGACAGACATTTTCACACATAGAAATGAAACAAAGAAGTTTTTGTTATGGTATTCGAGTATGTCTCTCATATCAAATTAAAGTATTCTGTTTGACTTATAAATATTGATATCTGCTCCTTACGTTAGAATGTAAAACATTTTGACAATTAAAAAGACATTTGGCAAGGGCCTTACTACTTAATTCAAGCCTCTTATTGGTTTGGAAAATGACATTAAACCTAATAGAGTGCTTATTATTATGCTATGTTAAATCCAATAGAGTGCTTATTATTATGCAGAGTTTTCTGATATAAAATTATAAAATACAAAGTAATGTTATATTATCTATCTAAACATAGTCAATAATGTTTAGGCTCTCACAAGGTTTTATTTGCTTAAAAAATTCACAATCCCTTCATGAATCAGTCATATTCAGGCCAGTAATCTGAAGGTCAGTATAAGTTTCATAGGATTCTAGCACCATGAATCTTTATTCTTTTCCAGAGAATATCTGACTTAGTTTATGGCCTGATTTCATACATGTGAGCAGATATAAACAGATGATAGCTAGTGAGGTAGGTTAGAGGTAAACATTTGATGACAAGATTTGTGGGCCTGTATCTACAGATGCGTCTATATTAAATTAATGTAAATGTCTATTTTATAGAATGGATAGGCTTTTATAAATTTACACACTGAAGTCATGTAAAATTAAAATATTTCGCTATTGAGATTTATCATTCTGATGAAAAACATATCATTCTACTGATGGAGAGAAAAATATTGGTTTATACAAAGAGGTCTGAAGACATTCTTAATGAATATTTTATGACTATTGGAATAGTCTTTCTATATTCAGCAACTTTCTAATAACATTTTTGTGTTATTCTTTTCTCCAGACTTTCCAGGATTCATTCATTCATTCGACAAAAGTTTAATGAGAACACTCTCTCTGTTAAGTACTATATATACAAATATAAATGCAATTACCTTTGTCCCCAAGAAGCTCAGAATGTTATAAACTTATGGGCATATCAGTTTGTTAAGGGAGGCCGGAAGGTAATGGAGGGAGTATGCCTGGACATGTGAGGCCCACCGGGATCTTGGTTATTATGGCCCTTATCTGCCAGGACTGAGTCTCTTCCCTACACTGTCTCAAAACCACAATTAGATATCACCTCTTTTTTGTTAGGATGGCTATTTTCAAAATACCTCAGATAACAAGCACTGGCAAGGGTGTGGACAAAAGGGAACATTTGTATATTGTTAGTGAGAAAATAAATTTGTACAGCTGTTATGGAAAACGGTACTAAGTTTCCTCAAAAAATTAAAAAATAGAACAACCATGTGATCCAGCAATCTCTCTTCCGTATATATACCCCAAAGAAATGAAATCAATACCTCAAAGAGGTATTGTTGGACCTTATGCTAAGTGAAGGAAGCCAGAACAGAAAGACAAATCTTGCATGATCTCACTTATATGCAGAATCAAAAAAAGTCAAATACATAGAAGCAAAGAGTACAACTGTCGTTATCAGAGGTCAAGAATTGGGGGAAATAAGGAAATGTTGGTCAAAGGATGCAAACTTACAGTTATAAGATATGTAAGTTTTGGAGACCTAATGTACAGTGTGGTGGCTATAGTTAATAATAATGTATGGTAGCAAGGGGGAAAATAATGTATTATATATTCAAAATTAACTAGAGTAGTAGATTGTAAGTTTCTATGTGAAGTCATGGATATGTAATTAGCTTCATTGTGATAATTATTTCACAATATGTGAAAACATAACGTTACACATCTTGAATATATGTATAATTTTTAAAAATTTGTAAATTATACCTTAATAAAGCTGGGGAATAATAAATAGACATTATTTTGCGATAAATTTAGATTCACATGCAGTTGTAAAAAGTAACACAGAGGAGTCCAATGTGCCCATTACAGTTTCCCCCAATGAAAATATCTTGCAAACTGTAGTACAACAGGACAACCACAATGCTGACATTGATACAGTTAAGATGCAGAACAGTCCCATCACCACAAGGTTCCCTCATGTTGCTCTTTTATAACCACACCCACTTCCACCTGCCCCCACTCCCTCCTTTCCTTCGACAACCACTAATCTGTTCTCTAGTTCTATAATTTTGTTATTTCAAGAATGGATATAAATGGACTCATATAATAAGCAAATTTTGGCATTTGAATTTCTCACTTAGATTCATCCAGGTTGTTTCACGTATCAACAGTTTCTTCCTTTTATCACTGAGTAGTAGTACATGGTATGAATGCATCATAGCAAAGGACTAGTATTTAGAATATATAAAGAACTCTGATGATTCGGCAGTAAAAGCAACCCAAACAATTTAATTAGAAAGCAAGAAAAGACATAAACAGACATTTCACCAAAATAGATATACAGATGGAAAAAAAAAGTAAAGATGCTCAACGACATTAGCGTTTAGAGAAATACAAGTTAAAACCACAATGAGATATCACCCCACACTTAACAGAATGACTAAAATAAAAAAATGTAAAAAAAATCTTGAATATATATAATTTTCATGTGATTTGTACCTCAATAAAGCTGAACATAAAAATATTGGTCTATTATGAAAAATAATAAATTGAGTTTCTAAATGAAATATGAGCCAAGTATTGTAGGAACATACTTCAATGATTCAACTAATTTTATCTCAAGAGTCTTGCAAGCTTTAGAATAAAAGGTAGCATGTGAATGGATAAGTAGTAGAAGGCAAGCAGAGAAGGAAGAAGAGACAAGTTCTGTGCACCTTTGGGAGTGCTGTATGATTTAAGAGTAGGCTAAATACCGACTAACAAGTGTGGTAGGGTCTGTTTCAGAACATGTAAACAAAGTTAATGGTTTTAGACTTGATCTTATGATTAAGAAGAAGCTGACAGAAGTTTATTAGCAGAGGGGTGACATGGTGAACTTTGTTTTATGGGCAAACAAATCTGGCAGAAACATAAAAATGGGCTGGAGTGTTGAAATGCTGGTGTCATTAAGAGAACTGTAGTTATTGCAATAATTCACATAAAATATAATTGAAGGCCTAACCAAATGGCAACAGAAATGGAAAAGAGGGGCTCAATTCAAGAGCTATAAATGAGGTTCCTATCAATAGGAACTGGTGATATTTGATTTTACTGATTTATGCCATACCTAGATTATCTCTGAATGCATAGACAAGAATACCAGAGTCTAAATCCAGCATAAAAAGAGATATGGGTTTATATTTTGGCAGGTTCTGTGATCTAATGTACACTGTATTGTAGTTTGAAAATTTAAAAAATATATATACAAGGTTTTGGCTTGTATAGAAATGATTATTCCCTGTATTTCCATTATGTCCATCAAAGTTCCTCACAGCTTAATTAGGATTATGTGTGTTTCTATCAGTTATCCAAGATATACTCACTTTAGCAAACATATCACAAGAAACAGAAATTCTGAGAATTTGCATTCAGCCCTTATTCACCATATTAGTTAGCATTACTGCTCATGTGCAAAAGCTACTTTAAATTCTCCATTATTACAACCATTTTATGTTTCACTTAGATAAATATATGGAGGTAATAAAATGCACATGGTATCAGATTCCACATGACAAATTAAAGGCTGTTAAATTTTATTTTTTTCAACCAAACTGGTTTTAGGCTGTAGAAATGCAAAAAAGCACATTTAAGCATTTATGCTATCTACTTTTATGATTCACATTAGAAAATGATCCAAATAATTCAAACTCAAATTTGTCAGTGAAAACATAGCTTTGGACTTTAAGAATATGGTAACTCGACATTTAACCTATTGTGAAATGGTCACAGCAAAGTCAAATTATCGTATTCCTGGACAGATTTTGTGACTCCAAGGAAAGTAACAAAGGTTCTATAAACCTCAGAAAAGTTATTCATGTAATTATTATTTGAATTAACGTAGTAAACCCTATGCCAATGAATGTAATTGTAAATCTACAAGTTTCTATTTAATGCTCAAAGTGCTTGGCTACCAGATAGCCAGGTAAAGACGAAGAAATTGGCTCCCATTTACCTGGAATTTTCATACAAACTGTAATTTTGCTTCTTTTACGTATCCTGAGTAATGTGAACTATCAGAGACTTTGTTCAAGCAAAATCCTTCTTGTTGCTATGAAATTTAGTTAATATTCAGTTCTTCAAGTTTTTAACTTTCAAATGGGTAATTTAATTTCCAGCAATATATTTTCCTTGGAATTTTTCTTCCTGCCTTACATGTCTTTTATTTTGGCTTTCATCAGCTTAGTAACATTAATGAAGTAAACATAAAACAAAACAAACAAACGAAACAGTAAAGTACCAGTGCATTTTCCGAAAAGAATAAAAAGTAACCTAATTAGACATGAAACTCATTTCTAACAAAGATGCAACATACCGAGGGCGATGAAATTATCTCATTTGTCTTACTGTGGAAGACTCAAAAGTCATAAGCAACAAAAAAGTTTTGACTTAGTGAAATTACTCTGAGAGGTCGTATTTTTATTTTACAGGTGCATTTGTTTTATTATTTTTCATGTATTTAGTGGGGATTTAGGTGGCACAGGGAGATAGTTTATTATGTGAAAACAGAAAGACTTCTACTAGATACTGAACCCATTTTCAAGCATCGTTAACTAAGCGATTTGACCTATATTGTATGGATAACATGCTCAACAGAGGAGAAAATAAATCTCTTTTGATCTTTGCTTTTCAAATAAAAACAAAATCATAATATTATAAGTAGCTTAGTTAAAATGAAATTAAATATTTAATTACTAAGGATGTTTCAGAAATCCTATTTTTTATTAGTTGTTTTCTCTTTTGTCCTGTTATTAAAATATTTTATGTGTCATTTCAAATCTGGTTTTAAAATAATTTTCTCGTGGAGAAGATAGTTTTTAACTATGTTATTCAGTAACTTTATTTTAATACTAAAACAGTCTCATAATTCTATGGCATAGCCTTGAAGCATAGCAGGAATTTGGACTTGCTTAACTATGCTGGTTAATGGGAAAGGTTGACTTATAGTAATACTGCAGAGTAAGTGTTTAAAGTGGATACATTTATGTCATAGAATCAATTCAGTTTTATTCACTTTTTCATTGCCAAGAAACATGACACGAAACATGGGTTATGGGGTTACTCATTTATTCCTAAACGTAGTGAGGTATTACTTTAAAAAATACACCACAAGTCAAATGGAAGGGCCCTGGTGGGACCTGATTCACCAGTGAATGAGGAGTGTCTGAAAGCTGCAGTTCAGGGAGGGAAAAGCACTCCCAGAGTAGCTGCAGCAGACAGAATGTTGGCAGGGCACAGGGAGCCTGGTCGGCAAACGAGCCCTAGGTCAGTGCAGAGGGAAAGGGAGGATACATTTGTAGTTTGTTTTTCATCACTTCTTGAAGTCCCCTGGGAAATTAAACGTCATCTGTATGAACTATGGCCATAGGTATTTGTTAGGAACTAAGTCCTGGCCCGGTTGAATAAAATCAGCAATTTATTTTTTTTTGATTGGCAACTATAAATTCACCAGTAAAGAGTTATGAAAAGGGTTGCTCAAAGTATGTAATAGTGGCATGAATGGGAACTTTTACTCAAATTTGTAAAAATTATAGTATCAAATTTAAGTGTATAAAAAGTTAGGTATTTGCTTGTAGAAACTTGAAACTACAATTTTATGGCAATTACTATTCAGATGAACACATTAGTGGTGGAAGTGACCCGAAATTCTACACATGTTATAGAAAGAACTCCATTTTATTTAAACCCCTAAACTCAGGCTTTTTTGCTCACAGAAATGTGTACTTTTTTTTGGAGTAAGAGAATAATGTTGACAACATTATTTTATAAGGAAGAAACACAGCTATAATCACTGCAGTGGAGACATTTAATATTCACACCGAAGAAGGCAAACATTTTTCATATTTCTAGACAACAGGTAGAGATATAAATTTACTCAAATGACAGATAAAAATGCTTGTATCTAATGCTCATTCATAAGATGTGCTTGTTAAGTCCCAGGGAGACAATGAAATAAGCTATAGAAACTTCAGACAGAATCATATGCTACTCCATCTTAGTTTGTAAAAGAAAAGATGGATATTCTAAAACCATTTTTAACCTGAATTACTTTTACAGGACTAAAGAAACTTTTTTATATGTAAGTGTAAGAAAAGGATGCACCCAAAGATCAAATATTTTAGTTTTTAATTATTTCAACAATTCCCTATGGAAAAAAAAGTGGTTAAGTATTTTGATGTATAAGAATTTTCTATCATAATACTAATTATTTCTTACCTAAATGTTCTCTAGTTCTCTATTTGTATTGTACATTAGAACTAATTAACAGAGCAAAAATGGAAAAAGTATATAAGCAGTAGTGATCCCACATTGCAGAGTCATACCAAAAAGGTACACAAAGTAAGTCCCTAAGAGCAGTGATAAATTCATAATTATTTGAAATGTAAAATGAAACCTGTAAAATGTTTAAACAATAACCAATCATGTTGAGAATTGAATATATTTCAATAATAATTAAATCTTTACTATTATTGGCTCACAACCTGTAATCCCAGCACTTTGGGAGGCAGAGGTAGGCGGATCACGAGGTCAGGAGTTTGAGAGCAGCCTGACCAACATGGTGAAACCCTGTCTCTACTAAAAATACAAAAATTAGCCCAGCGTGGTGGCGCGTGCCTATAATCCCAGCTACTCGGGAGGCTGAGGCAGGAGAATCGTCTGAACCTGGGAGGCGGAGGGTGCAGTGAGCTGAGATTGTGCCATTGCACTTCATCCTGGGCAACAAGCGCGAAACTCTGTCTCAAAAACAAACAAACAAAAAAAACAAACAAATAAAAAAATAAATGTTTCATAATAATAAAAGTGTCCCTAAGAAATTTATTAGAAAGATTTAAAGAAATGTATGATAGTAATAATTGCTGTTGTTACGGATCACAGCACTGTCTCAAATGAGCTTAGAAGTGATGCTTCCAACATTTCATGGGAAGTAGCAAAATCTAACTCAAGAAACCCTAGCTTTTTCCCAAATGTCTCTCATTATATACAATAATGAATGCAGCATCACTTGAACCTTTTTTTCCTGAGCCATAAGGAAAATGTTATAGGCCAGAAAGGTCATCATTAGATGACACCTTTGTTCATATTTCTGTTTAAGTGCTTTTATTTCCCTCTTCTGAAATAAGCCAACTAAAGAAGACAATGTAACCTAGAGCTGACTAATGGAACCTGAGGGAAGTATACCGTGGGCATCTAGGAAAGATTTTTTTCTCTGATCAAGACACATACAAAGTAAAAGCTTTGCCCCTCTTTTCCTATTTTTGCATGTTGTCAAGGAAAAATAACTGGAGATGAAGCAGCCATCTTGCCCCTATGAAGGAAAAGACAAGGGAAACCCAGAGATGACCCAGATTCTGGACAGAGCTGAACTGGCTCATCAGCAACCTTGAAATAGTCTCTGAATTTTTACTCGTGAGAGATACATAAATAGAATCATTATTTATTTTGCATATTCTGTCACTTGCAGCCAAAGCACACTCAAAACATAACTCACTATGTCTTATAAAAGAATTTTCACATATATTATGGAGATATTAGAAAACCTAAATGAATATTTTTCATACAATACTATTTTTCTAAATGTGAAACTTGGTAGTGGCTGAAATAAAGGAGGTAAAGTAGAGAATTTCTGTTCAGCATAATTGCTTGTTTTTATCTTGTGCCAAGATATGCAAATATCACTGAATATGCTTTCCTCATCTGACTTGCTGTCCCCCTAAATTTTCTAAGAGTCATTTTCACACTTACATGCATGAAATAATTTTTTTAAAAAACATGAAACACTGCTTTTTTGGAGTGCTCCCAATTTGCATCTGATATTTTATCATTGTCAATGAAGTCTGTATAGACCAGTGAGTGGTAAGCTGACACTTTTCTTCTTCCCCCATCCCACATCCAATAACTTAAAAATACAGTGACCTTGTGGTGTTTGAATTAATAAAATATACCCTGATGTCTGAGATTATCTGCAAAAATATTTAAGATATGGTATTTCTCTATAATATAAATAGGAACATGTACAGCCTAGTGAAAATTGATAGCAAAATGTAATAAGGTATGTGTTCTTGTATACACAAAAAGCTGTAGTTTATTTAATTGAATTACATTCATAAATAAAAAGTGTCCAACAAACAAAAATTGTTTTCAATAAGTTTTAAAAAATAAGAGGGCACTACAAATGCAGATATTAGCATGTTTCCACTCCTGGCTTTGGATATCAGGGGAGGTTAGCATAACCCTCTTTCTGGTAGAATAGAAATTCATTTATTCAACAATCTGAGCATTTACTATAGGTCCAGTACTCTTATAAGAATTGGAATTATGTTTACACAAGAAAAGAAGAGATCTCTACATAACGCTTACTTTGTATTAGAAAAAATACATTAAATTATTTAATATAAATTGAGAACAAGTGCTATAAAGAAGATACACAAGATGGTATGTGTGTATACAATAAAAGCAAATTGAGAGCCTTCTTTAAAAAGAAATTGGCCAGGCCTTCCAAAGGTTCTTTTGCTGAAATTCCATAGTTTCCAAGCAATCTGGAAGTTAATTTGGCTTTCTATGGATTTTGATATAATTAATAGGATGCCATAAATTATAGAATTATGTATCTGAATCCCTGGAAAGGAATTATCATCACCTCCCCTATATATTAAGTGGTATATAAATTTTATAGTAGATAAAGTTGAGCAAGTGAATAAGAGCCTGACCATTTCTGGGTGTCATGATTCAATTATGTTTCCCCATTTACCAAGATGAGAGTGAGACTCTGGACTACGGATGATCACATAATCAACATAGCGCCCACTGGAAAACCCGAACAACCTTCCTAGGCAGCAGAAACAACTAGCTGGATCATACTAGTTGACTGTGTTGAGCTAGACAGCAAATAGCGGAAGAATTGCTTGTTCCCCCATCCTCTTTCTGCCACTCACCAGTTGACTTTCTTGGCTCTCTCCCTCTCTCCCCCTCCCTCCCTCTCTCTCTTTCTCCACCACCCCCCATCCTATTTAGTGGTCTTTATTGAATCCATTAAGTCAATCAATTGTTTAAGCACAGGTGTGAGAATATAAGAATATAAAGTTCATTTCTTTCTCTTGCCTGATTGCCCTGGCCAGAACTTCCAACACCATGTTGAATAGGAGTGGTGAGAGAGGGCATCCCTGTCTTGTGCTGGTTTTCAAAGGGAATGCTTCCAGTTTTTGCTCATTCAGTATGATATTGGCTGTGGATTTGTCATAAACTGCTCCTACTATTTTGAGATATGTTCCATCAATACCTAGTTTATTGAGAGTTTTTAGCATGAAGGGCTGTTGAATTTTGTTAAAGGCTTTTTCTGCATCTACTGAGATAATCATTTGGTTTTTGTCGTTGGTTCTGTTTATGTGATGGATTAAATTTATTGATTTGTGTATGTTGAACCAGCCTTGCATCCCAGGGATGAAGCCGACTTGATCATGGTGGATAAGCTTTTTGATGTGCTGCTGGATTTGGTTTGCCAGTATTTTATTGAGGACTTTTGCATCGATCTTCATCAGGGATATTGGTCTAAAATTCTTTTTTTTGTTGTGTCTCTGCCGGGCTTCGGTATCAGGATGATGCTGGCCTCATAAAATGAGTTAGGGAAGATTCCCTCTTTCTCTGTTGATTGGAATAGTTTCAGAAGGAATGGTACCAGCTCCTCCTTGTACCTCTGGTAGAATGCGGCTGTGAATCCATCTGGTCCTGGACTTTTTTGGTTGGTAGGCTATTAATTATTGCCTCAATTTCAGAGCCTGTTATTGGTCTATTCAGAGATTCAACTTCTTCCTGGTTTAGTCTTGGGAGGGTGTATGTGTCCAGGAATTTATCCATTTCTTCTAGATTTTCCAGTTTATTTGCATAGAGGTATTTATAGTATTCTCTGATGGTAGTTTGTATTTCTGTGGGATCAGTGGTGATATCCTCTTTATCATTTTTTATCGCATCTATTTGATTCTTTCCTCTTTTCTTCTTTATTAGTCTTTCTAGCGGTCTATCAATTTTGTTGATCTTTTCAAAATCCAGTTCCTGGATTCATTTATTTTTTGAGGGCTTTTTTGAGTCTCTATCTCCTTCAGTTCTGCCCTGATCTTAGTTATTTCTTGCCTTCTGTTAGCTTTCCAATTTGTTTGCTCTTGCTTCTCTAGTTCTTTTTTTTTTTTTTTTCCGAGACGGAGTCTCGCTCTATTGCCCAGGCTGGAGTGCAGTGGCACAATCTCAGCTCACTGCAAGCTCCGCCTTCTGGGTTCACACCATTCTCTTGCCTCAGCCTCCCAAGTAGCTGGGACTACAGGGGCCTGCAACCACGCCCAGCTAATTTTTTGTATTTTTAGTAGAAATGGGTTTCATTGTGTTAGCCAGGATGGTCTCAATCTCCTGACCTCGTGATCAGCCCACCTCAGCCTCCCAAAGTGCTGGGATTACAGGCGTGAGCCACCACGCCCGGGCTTGCTTCTCTAGTCCTTTTAATTATGATGTTAGGGTGTGGATTTTAGATCTTTCCTGCTTTCTCTTGTGGGAATTTAGTGCTATAAATTTCCGTCTACACACTGCTTTAAATGTGTCCCAGAGATTCTGGTATGTTGTGTCTTTGTTCTCATTGGTTTCAAAGAACATCTTTATTTCTGCCTTCATTTTATTATTTACCCGGTAGCCATTCAGGAGCAGGTTGTTCAGTTTCCATGTAGTTGTGCAGTTTTGAGTGAGTTTCTTAATCCTGAGTTCTAATTTGATTGCACTGTGGTCTGAAAGACAGTTTGTTGTTATTTCTGTTCTTTTACATTTACTGAGGAGTGCTTTACTTCCAACTATGTGGTCAATTTTGGAATAAGTGCAATATGGTGCTGAGAAGAATGTATATTCTGTTCATTTGGGGTGCAGAGTTCTGTGGATGTCTATTAGGTCTGCTTGGTGCAGAACTGAGTTCATGTCCTGGATATCCTTGTTAACCTTCTGTCTCATTGATCTGTCTAATATTGACAGTGGGGTGTCAAAGTCTCCCATTATTATTGTGTGGGAGTCTAAGTCCCTTTGTGGGTCTCTAAGGACTTGCTTTATGAATCTGGGTGCTCCTGTATTGGGTGCATATATATTTAGGATAGTTAGCTCTTCTTGTTGAATTGATCCCTTTACCATTACGTAATGGCCTTCTTTGTCTCTTTTGATCTTTGTTGGTTTAAAGTCTGTTTTATCAGAGACTAGGATTGCAACCCCTGCTTTATTCTGCTTTCCATTTGCTTGGTAGATCTTCCTCCATCCCTTTATTTTGAGCCTATGTATATCTTTGCACGTGAGATGGGTGTCCTGAATACAGCATACCAATGGGTCTTGACTCTTTATCCGATTTTCCAGTCTGTGTCTTTTAATTGGGGCATTTAAACCATTTACATTTAAGGTTAATATTGTTATGTGTGAATTTGATCCTGTCATTATGATGTTAGCTGGTTATTTTGCCCGTTAGTTGATGTAGTTTCTTCATAGCATTGATGGTCTTTATAATTTGACATGTTTTTGCAGTGGCTGGTACCGGTTGTTCCTTTCCGTGTTTAGTGTTTCCTTCAGGAACTCTTGTAAGGCAGGCTTGGTGGTGACAAAATCTCTCAGCATTTGCTTGTGTGTAAAGGATTTTATTTCTCCTTCACTTATGAAGCTTAGTTTGGCTGGATATGAAATTCTGGATTGAAAATTCTTTAAGAATATTGAATATTGGCCCCCACTCTGGCTTGTAGAGTTTCTGCCGAGAGATCTGCTGTTAGTCTGATAGGCTTCCCTTTGTGGGTAACCCGACCTTTCTCTCTGTCTGCCCTTAACATTTTTTCCTTCATTTCAACCTTGGTGAATCTGACAATTATGTGTCTTGGGGTTGCTCTTCTCAAGGAGTATCTTTGTGGTGGTCTCTGTATTTCCTAAATTTGAATGTTGGCCTGCCTTGCTAGTTTGGGGAACTTCTCCTGGATAATATCCTGAAGAATGTTTTCCAACTTGGTTTCATTCTCCCCGTCACTTTCAGGTACACCAGTCAAATGTAGATTTGGTCTTTTCACATAGTCCCATATTTCTTGGAGGCTTTATTCATTTCTTTTTACTCTTTTTTTGTATAAACTTCCTGCTTTATTTCATTAATTTGATCTTCAATCACCGATGCCCTTTCTTCCACTTGATCGAATCGGCTACTGAAGCTTGTGCATGCCTCATGTAGTTCTCGTGCCATGGTTTTCAGCTCCATCAGGTCATTTAAAGTCTTCTCTACATTGCTTATTCTAGTTAGCCATACTCAATAAGGAAAATAAGAAGTCACATTGTCCCTGTTTGCAGATGACATGATTGTATATTTAGAAAACCCCATCGTCTCAGCCCAAAATCTTCTTAAGCTGATAAGCAACTTCAGCAAAATCTCATGATACAAAATCAATGCACAAAAATCACAATCATTCCTATACACCAATAACAGACAAACAGAGCCAAATGATGAGTGAACTCCCATTAACAATTGCTACAAAGAGAATAAAATGCCTAGCAATCCAACTAACAAGGGATGGGAAGGACCTCTTCAAGGAGAACTACAAACCACTGTTCAATGAAATAAAAGAGGTCACAAACAAATGGAAGAACATTCCATGCTCATGGATAAGAAGAATCATGAAAATGACCACACTGCCCAAGGTAATTTATAGATTCAATGCCATCCCCATCAAGCTACCAATGACTTTCTTCACAGAATTGGAAAAAAACTACCTTAAAGTTCATATGGGACCAAAAAAGAGCCTGCCTTGCAAAGACAATCCTAAGCAAAAAGAACAAAGCTGGAAGCATCGGGCTACCTGACTTCAAACTATACTACAAGGCTACAGTAACCAAAACAGCATGGTACTGGTACCAAAACAGATATATATATATATATATGTATGTATATAGAACAATGGAACAGAACAGAGGCCTGAGAAATAATGCCACACATCTACAACCAACTGATCTTTGACAAACCTGACAAAAACAAGCAATGGTGAAAGGATTCCCTGTTTAATAAATGGTGCTGGGAAAACTGGCTAGCCATATGGAGAAAGCGGAAACTGGATCCCTTCCTTACACCTTATACAAAAATTAATTCAAGATGGATTAAAGACTTAAATGTTAGACCTGAAACCATAAAAACCCTAGAAGAAAACCTAGGCAATACCATTCTGGACACAGGCATGGGCAAGGACTTCATGACTAAACCACCAAAGCAATGGCAACAAAAGCCAAAATTGAAAGTGGGATCTAAATAAACTAAAGAGCTTCTGCACAGCAAAAGAAACTACCATCAGAGTGAACAGGCAACCTACAGAATGGGAGAAAAGTTTTGCAATCTACCCATCTGACAAAGGGCTAATATTCAGAATCTACAAAGAACTTAAACAAATTTTCAAGAAAAAAAGCAAACCACCCCATCAAAAAGTGGGCAAAGGATATGAACAGACACTTCTAAAAAGAAGACATTTATACAGCCAACAGACACATGAAAAAATGCTCATCATCACTGGTCATCAGAGAAATGCAAATCAAAACCACAATGAGATACCATCTCATACCGTTAGAATAGTGATCATTAAAAAGTCAGGAAACAACAGATGCTGGAGAGGATGTGGAGAAACAGGAATGCTTTTACACTATTGGTGGGAGTGTAAATTAGTTCAACCATTGTGGAAGACAGTGTGGCAATTCCTCAAGGATCTAGCACTAGAAATACCATTTGATGCAGCGATCCCATTACTAGATATATACCCAAAGGATTATAAATCATGCTACTATAAAGACACATGCACAGGTATGTTTATTGCGGCACTATTCACAATAGCAAAGACTTGGAACCAACCCAAATGTCCTTCAATGATAGACTGGATTAAGAAAATGTGGCACATATACACCATGGAATACTATACAGCCATAAAAAGGATGAGTTCATGTCCTTTGCAGGGTCATGGATGAAGCTGGAAACCATCATTCTCAGTAAACTATCACAAGGACAGAAAAACCAAACACCACATGTTCTCACTTACAGGTGGGAATTGAACAATGAGAACACTTGGACACAGGGAGGTGAATATTACACACTGGGGCCTGTTGTGGGGTTGGGGGCTGGGGGAGAGATAGCTTTAGGAGAAATACCAAATATAAGTGACGAGTTAATGGGTGCAGCAAGCTAACATGGCACATGTATACCTATGTAATACGTTGTGCACATGTACCCTAGAACTTAAAGTATATATATATATATATATATATATATAAAAAGAATATAAAGTTCATTAGTTTCAATAGAGTTCAACAGATATTTAAGGAGCACCTACTAAGTTTCAGGGAAGTTAATTTAATGTAGGTGTTGCAGTAGATTTCAAAGACAGCTCAGATTTCCCATCCTGAATCATGGGCAACTTTTTACAACTAGAATAGACATTAATTGGTAACTTTGGGCATCTAACAAATATCTGAAGGGGACTCAGATTATTAAACTAGATAACCTTGTTTAATAATGTTTGCTTGGCATATTCAAATATGAATGACACCCCAAATCACTAGGCAAAGCAATCTCAAAATGCAACATAGGGAGTTCAACATGTGAGAAAAAAGGAGTATACATATATTTTGGAAAAACACATTTACTTTCATCACTGAAAGGCCAGTTAATACTTTTCAATTATCTTCAGTGGTATAGAAGAATTTTAAATCAGTAATTATGTAACATTAGAACATATTACATATGTTTTTCCTAACCAATTTTTAGATGCTATATTTTGTAAAACTTGCAAAAATCGAGAAAAAAATTACACCTCTCTAGCTCCTTCACACATTATTTCCCTTACCTATATTCTGTGAAGACTACCACAGCTTCACAACTTAAAAAAAATACTTCTAATAAAACTTGTTTCTATTCTCTGAAAATTAGTTAAGTGTTTTTTACCTTTTGTTTTTCTTCACACATCAGCAGTCTTTTTCCAATTCTGTAACAAGAAGCATAACTTTGCATTTTGAAAATGCCAATCACCTTAAAACTTCTCTCATGCTAGAAACAGAAAAAACAGAACAGTTCTCCTTTTTCTAATGCTATGGAAGAGTGGTTTTACATACACGTTAATTATCTTGTATAAAAATGATAAGAAATAAGAATCAGGCTACTTGAATTATATTGAAAATATTGATATTTTTAATCAAATTGAATAATTCTATAGTCTAACACATAAATCAGTAAATCCATTATTATTTAGATTGCATTTTTGTCATTGATTTACATCTTGAGGGACTCAGATGACTCCCTGAAATATCATGATCTGTTTTTGTTGCCAGTCATGATGCTATAATTTATATAAAATATTCAAGCTGCCTTGTACATAAACTAATTGACAGAGGTAGGAATTGTCATTTGGGGATTAATCATTTTGCCAGTACATTCAAGTACATGTTAGATAATTCTAAGATGTATGTAAAGGAAACATCCCCTCTCTTTTTCTCTCCAATATTATCTACTGTTCTATTTTTAAAATGTGCCTACCCTTATACCATTTTCTCCTATTTAAAATTATGTCCATATAAACAGACAATAAATGGAGATGAATTCCAATTGGGAATATTTTTATAAGATAAAACTTGTTTCAATTTGCATTACCATCAACAAATAGCCAAATCACCCTTTTTTCCTATATTAAAATACTAGCAAGATGTAGCATTCATTTACCAGATTTAAATTTTAAAAAGACCTGTATTTTTACATGAGTCAGAACAAAGTGAGACTCTTGTCCAGAGAAATAGTACTGCAGTCTGAATCTAGATACAGTATTGAAATCAAATTGTGAATACTATTGGATATTTACGGTCATTCATTTAGGTTAATGACTCATTTAGATACGCTTTCTATACTGAACAGATTACAGAGATCAGAGAAAATATATTACTGTCGTTTTGTGCCAATCAATAAGAAAGCAAAATCTCCTGGAGGCTCCTTTTAGTGGGTGATCAAATGTTCATAAAATAAATCATAAAGACTGTTCTTACCTGTAAGTTTTAGTGTCCCTACATTATGGCAGTTGATTATCAAGAATTCATTGAACAACATATGTGAGCAGGACCTCTATTTCTTATTTAGCCATTTCTCTAAAAATTTGGAATTTAATCATTTGAGACAGATGAGAACAAATGACATCTTCCCAATGAACATAAAAGGGAAGACCACAGAAAATAATGCCTATTATTTTTGCTCATTAATTCATTCATTCAACAAGTATTTAATGAATACCTGTTATGCATGAAGCACTATTCTAGTTGCCAGAAATTCATCAATAATTGAAATATATAAAGTTTCTGCCCTCGTATTGCTTATAACTTTTATTTATCTAAATGTGAGATTAGATTGCTTATATAACTTAGAATTAATATACCACTCTCTCCACCTCTTCTCATTCTTAGAGTGTATATACAATAAAAACCCAAAACAAAATGCAACAAAACATAGAACAGTTAATCTAGTCAATTTCTGGACTAAGTTTTATAATTAAATGACAATTACATTGATATTATTCTATTATTTTGTATTGTATTACATGCATATTAATCTATTACAATGTACTGTTTAATACAGTGGTAGACTGTTTAATGGGCACGAGTTCTTTCCATTCCTGTAAGCTTCCTTCTATGCAGTGAGACTGTGCTGCTGCTTCTCCCTTCTAGACATGAATCTCCTTCTAGGCCCTCTTGAATCAGGACCAACCTTGTGACTTATTTTGACTCATGGAACATTACAGAAGTGATGCATAAGCTCTGGATCCTAGGCTTCGTGGGGTTTATAAATGCCACCTTCCCCCTCTTGGAGCATTGTCATGAGACCTCCATGTTAATAAGCCCAGGATGGAAAACCACTAGGAGAGGGAGACACAGTATCCTGGCTGGGCTTCGCCTCCAGCTCATCCACCAGATTACTATTGCTAAAAAACTGCCAGGCTAATTGACAGAAATATGAGAAACAGTAACTTATTGCTGATTAAAGCCACTAAGTGTTAGTCTGGTGTGATAAGAACAAATAGATAAAAGACACATAAACGTATATACCAGACACTGTGCTAAATACAACATATGCAAAATTCAGCAAAAGCTTTCATAATCTTTGCCTATAGTCTCTATCATATTGTATAGCAGAAAAGACAAGAACTCTTCAAGTATTCACACAAATATTGTGAAATTGCTATGGTAGCAAATAAAAGAAAGAAAAGTAAAAATATTTTATGAGAGGTTGTGATTCCTAGAGGGAAGCACATTTCTGGTACAGGTGACTTTAAGTGCAAAGTCCCTGTCGGAGAAAGCAGCAGATACCAGAAACCAATAGAAAGAAGGCATTTGAGCCTGCGATAGAGGGTTAGCTTATGAAGAGATAAGATTGTGCTAGTGGGTTACGGTTAGGTATTTAGCTGTGTAGCATATCTGATATATGGAGGATACAGTTAGTAGCAGCTCTTATATTAAAAAAAGAAAAAGAAAATTTGGGTTTCTTTGTGTATGTGCATTTTATCTTTTTGAGCAATTATTTGCTACAAGAGCATTCAGGAAATAGAAGCAAAACATGCTCCAAAATATCAACAGAGGCAGTGCTTAAATTTCATTACTAAGGCTTCTTTCATATCTACACTCTTAGAGTGGAAACTAAGTAACCTAAATAAATCTAATAATGAAAATGAATTAGAGAGAAATGAGCTTTGGTAATTGTGACTGTCTTTCAATTGAACAATTAGATTTTAACATAGAAGAAAAGAAATATGATAGGTCAATTAAACACTGTATATAACCAGGCAAATCAACAAGTTTCTATAGTACAGGTCAGCTCTGTACTGTGTGGCCACCGACTTTATTGACTCAGTATAATACAAAGAATATGGAAAATTTTGAAAGTGATGAAATTTTTCTGACACTACTATTATTCTCATAAATGTGCCAAGTGAAAAAATAACAATTATTTCCAATAAAAAAAACTAATGCGTAGTTCTGTTAAAAACAAGATTTGCTTTCCTCTAAGCTCCAAAAATATAGACATAGCAATGAACAACCCTGAAATTCCCTTCCTTTGCCTGCAAGACTCACAATGAAATTATTGCCCAGAAGTGCTGGCAAGTGACCAAAATGAGGAGGCATTCTTGGGGATTACTGGCTTAAACAATAACTCCTTCAAACAGGGAAAGCAAAGGAAAAAAAAAAAAGAAAGAAGGAAGAAAGGAAGGAAGGAAGGAAGGAACGAAGGAAGGGAGGGAAAAGAAGGGAAAATCTGTATTCTTTTTGTTACATTCAATCGTCACAATAGAGTAATTTTCTCTCATCATCCATAAATCTATCATCTTGCTAATACTTAGGTAAAATCATTTTCATTGTAGCACATAATATATATTAATAAGCTACTAGACTTTTTCTAATATTCTACTTTCCTTTCCACTTTAGATTTAACAATCATATAATAATCACTGTTCTGCTTGCAAATGAATCATATGCAATAGTAAGGAAATAGCTAAGAGGGAGATGCCGCCCATGAGAGATTTAATCATAGGAAATGGCTGACTTTTTATTTCCAATAACCATCTGCACTCATGGTAAATCAGGTGCTAATGAAGCTCAGGCCCAGACTGCACAGGAGCATAAATCTCAAGAACCAAAAGTCGTGGAGCAACAGACCTCAGAAAAACAGAATTTTCTAAGGAAATGCACCAAAATTATCATATAGAAGGTCACCATCTGCAAACGTGTCACATAAGTGAATATATTTGGTAGGCCTAATACCACATTATGACACTGGCTGTAAACATCAAATCTCTACTTTTCTTTTGAAACTTACCACTTTCAAATATTATGATCACTTATGGTTTTTTACGTTCTCCTAGATAGTCAACATCTTGGGGGTAGGGGCTCTTCATTCCAGTTTAATTTTTATCGCCTCCATAGTGGTTTGTCCTTATAAGTACTTGATATTTGGAGAATGAATAATGAGAATAAACGTATTAATTGTGGAATCCTACTTTTAGGGCAGAAAAGTTTTGCAGAATTTTTTTCTCCAGTGGTGGAGGAAGCCAAGTCTTAATGCAGTAGAATTTGTACCAGAATTTGTCTTCTGAGAGTCAATAAATGTACCTATATCTTCTAAGACAAAAACTCTTAACTTCATGTCTTGCTCACTCATTGCTGGAGTGATATATGTAAAAGAATCAGAACAGAGTTAGAAGGCGAAGGGACAGCCCAGAACCGACAGTATAAATTCAAATCCTGTCACAAAATGATGCAAGTCTAAGGACTTGACAAAATCATTTCCTTTTTCTATATGCTAGTATAATACATAGATCATATCTACCTTGTAATTATTAATCATTATATTTTTAGCCACTGGCAAATAATATCAAAGCAAAGGCCTGGTAAAGAAGAGGTATGATATCTCTATTAACTCTTGAACCAACCTAAGTTCTATACCATCCCACACTTCACTCAGCCTCATTATTCTCTACTTGTTTCCATGAATGCAGAAATCTTAGTCAAGTGTTAGTAAGCCTTTTATTTGCATTTGTTTTCTGTAAAAAAATATAATTAGCACAAAAAAGAAATCTGGTTGCTAGAGCCAATTAGTCTGTAAATAGCTTTATAAATTGTATTAGGTAAATATTAATACTTAGAGCAGCAGTTTTTAATTTTCTGTGGATCACAGATA
The DNA here is from genome assembly GCF_029281585.2 of Gorilla gorilla gorilla. Taxonomy (NCBI): domain Eukaryota; kingdom Metazoa; phylum Chordata; class Mammalia; order Primates; family Hominidae; genus Gorilla; species Gorilla gorilla. The sequence continues at coordinate 21,803,896 of NC_073230.2, forward strand.
CTTGAAGAATTTGATGACAGGTGTGAACCGTCTGCCCTGATATAAACACATGATATATATGTGCAGAATTATGGCTAAAATTTCAGGAGTTTTACAGTCTTGAAATCTATTAATAGTGCCCAGGACTGTGTAAATCCAGGTCAGAATTTCTGACTATAGTTGTATTTGCAAACTGAGAAATTAACAAAAATCTTAGGTGGAATTCATCATACATAACAGATTTTAGATGTAGACTGTTTTTTATTTCTTATCCAAAAAGTTAATCATTACCAGAATTTATCATGCTAGATTACAATTTTAAACTGTGTTTTCATATATCCACATGAAATCCACATAAAACAAAATAATGAATCTTTTCATTTAAAACTGAGAAGACAGACAAATTTTACCATTCAGTGTATATTTCTGGACATGATATATAGAGTTGTATTCAGGTAATGTTATGCAGTACTAATCAGAATTCACAAAATTAGAGTTGCTTATATCTGATGAGTGGGTTTTAACCCTCAGAAGCTAGTTAATGCATACTCCTGCCCCAGGCAAACTGACATTGCTGTATCCTGAATGTGTTGGCATTTGACCTATGGGAAGCTAACATGCTGTTAGTGAGAGGAACATGTGTATGCGTATCCTACAACACATTACTTTCACATTTACTGCTTTCTTCTCTTTCATTTATCTTAATACATGACAAAAAAATTGACAAATCTTTGTTTCGTAATGCAAATTATTGCACCTGAAGCCAAATCCAATCTATTCTCAATTCAACACATAAGATGAACTGAGAAGGGATTTTATGGCATCTAATATTATAATTAGGCATATTTTTAAAGAAAAATTAATATTAAATATAGATGCTAGTAAGAGCTAAGTATTAGATTTGAACTTCAGTTTTCTTCAAAGATTTTCTCTGCAAAGGAACATATGTTCCTAATTATATACTTTATTGTGTCAAAATTGTAGAAAATTAATTAATAACAAAATATGAAGAAACCTATAACTTGCATTATAGCCTGTAGTGTAAGGACAATGGTCTCCAATTTACATGGCTCAACTTGTGATTTTCATAGTTTACAATGGTGTGAAAGCAGTGCACATTCAACAAACACTACACTTCAGGTTTTGAATTTAGATCCTTTCCCAGGCTAGAGACATGTGGTGCAATACTCTCCTGTGATGCCAGGCAGTAGCAGTGAACCTCAGCTCCCAGCCACGCTACCTTGAGGGTAAACAAATGATAGTCTATAGTGTACTGTGTTTCCAGATAATTTTGCCCAACTGTAGGCTAATGTAAGTGTTCTGAGCATGTTTAAGGCAGGCTAGGTGATATGGTTTGGCTGTGTCCTCACCCAAATCTCATCTTGAATTGTAGCTCCCGTAATTCCCATGTGTCGTGAGAGGGATCCAGTGACAGGCAATTGAATCATGAGGGCGGGTTTTTTCCCATGCTGTTCTCCTGTTAATGAATAAGTCTCAGGAGATCTGATGGTTTCATAAAGGGGAGTTCCCCTGCACACACTCTTGCCTGATGCCATGTAAGATGTTCCTTTGCTCTTCCTTCACTTTCCGCCACAGTCGTGAGACCTCCCCAGCCACATGGAACTGTGAGTCCATTAAACCTCTTTCCTTTGTAAATTACCAAGTCTCAGGTATGTCTTTATTAGCAGTATGAGAATGGACTAATACACTAGGCTAAGCTACAATGCTCATATTTTGTTAGGTATATTATATTAGTCTGCTTTCACACTGCTCTTAAGAAATACCCAAGACTGGGTAAGTTATAAAGGATAGAGGTTTAATGGACTCACAGTTCCACATGACTTGGAAGAAACTTATAATCATGGTGGAAAGGTGAAAGGGAAGCAAGCATCTTTGTCACAGGGTGGCAGGAGAGACAGAACAGGGGAAACTGCCAAACACTGTTAAAACTTCAGATCTTGTGAGGACTCACTATCACCAGAACAGCATGGGAGAAACCAACAGCATGATCCATTCACCGCCCACCAGGTTCCTACTTGATACGTGGGGATTATGGGGATTACAATTTGAGATGAGATTTGGGTGGGGACACAGAGCAAAACCATGTCATATATTAAATGCATTTTTGACATGATATTTTCTTTTTTTAATTTTAATTTTTAAATGGAATTCATTTTATTTGGAGCAGTTCTAGGTTCACAGCAAAATTGTGCAGAACATATATAGAGTTCCCATATACTCCCTACTCCCACATATGCACAGTCCCCCCACCATCAAAACCTTATACCAGAGTGGTACGTTTATTATAATTGATGGACCTACACTGACACATAATTATCACCCCAAATCCAGAGTTTTCATTAGAGTTCACTCTTGGTGTTATACATTCTGTGGGTTTTGATAACTGTATAATGACAGGTATTCACCTTTATAGTATCACACAGAATAATTTCACTGCTTTAAAAATTCTCTGTGTTCCACCAACTCATCCAGATTTTTTTAGGGTTATTTTCTGAATCAAATGAGATATAGGTAAAGTATTTAGCACAAGGCGTGGCACACAGAAAGTGCCCACTAACAATAGCCAACATTAGCATTAATCATCAGCTTGAGTTGACTGGTGAGGGCTAAAAGTAAATGGTTGCAACAGAAATAAAGAAACAGATGCAAATGGTATTTTCTCTGTGTGTGTGTGTATATGAAAAAGGTAGTGTATGTAAATACACAAACAGATATAAAGAAAAAGAGGTAACAGAAAACACTAGGACAAAGTTACTGAATACGTGTGGGAGAGAGAGAAAAAAAGCTAAGTGCAAAGAATCAAGCCTTGTATGTTGGTTTTTACTCAATGAGATGCAACCCAAATGCGATTAGATACGCAAGATAATTTATTAGGGAAAACGCTTGTGAGGGAAAAGTAGGTAGGCACAGGAAGAGCCCGGGAGAGCCCTCAGACCATCATGCAGATCCGATTTCTGTGAAAGAGAAAGAGAAAGAAGTTCTGGACAGTGGTGCTGTGTTTTGTTGCTGTTTTTGTTTTTCAATTTCTGGGATACATGTGCAGAAGGTGCAGGCTTGTTACATAGGTATACATGTGTCATGGTGGTTTGCTGCACTCATCAACCCCCCATCTACATTTGGTATTTCTCCTAATGCTATCCCTCCCCTAGCACCCCACCCCCTGACAGACCCCAGTGTGTGATGTTTCCCTCCCTGTGTCCATGTATTCTCATTGTTCAATTCCCAATTATGAGTGAGAACATGCGGTGTTTGATCTTCTGTTCCTGTGTTAGTTTGCTGAGAATGATGTTTTCCAGCTTCATCCATGTCCCTGCAAAGGACATAAACTCATCCTTTTTCATGGCTGCATAGTATTCCATGGTGTATATGGGCCATATTTTCTTTATCCAGTCTATCATTGATGGGCATTTGGGTTGGTTTCAAGTCTTTGCTATTGTGAACAGTGCTGCAATAAACATATGTGTGCATGTGTGTTTATAGTAGAATGATTTATATTCCTTTGAGTATATACCTAGTAGTGGGATTACTGGGTCAAATGGTATTTCTGGTTCTAGATCGTTGAGGAATTGCCACACTGTCTTCCACAGTGGTTGAACTAATTTACACTCCCACCAGTATTGTAAAAGTGTTCCTATTTCTCCACATCCTCTCCAGCATCTGTTGCTTCCTGACTATTTAATGATTGCCATTCTAACTGGCATGAGATGGTATCTCATTGTGGTTTTGATTTGCATTTCTGTAATGACCAGTGATGATTATCTTTTTTTATATGTTTGTTGGCCACATAAATGTCTTCTTTTGAGAAGTGTCTGTTCATATCCTTCATCCACTTTTTGATGTGGTTGTTTGTTTTTTTCTAGTAAATTCGTTTAAGTTCCTTGTAGATTCTGGATATCAGCCATTTGTCAGATGGATAGACTGCAGAAATTTTATCCCATTCTGTAAAATTATGTAAATGCACACATATCTATCTGAAAAGAACTATCTGATTATAGTTTCTCTTGCTGTGCAGAAGCTGTTTCATTTCATTAGATCCCGTTTGTCAATTTTGGCTTCTGTTGCCATTGCTTTTGGTGTTTTAGTCATGAAGGCATTGTCCATGCCTATGTTCTGAATGGTATTGCCTAGGTTTTCTTCTAGGGCTTTTATGGTTTTAGGTCTTATGTTTAAGTCTTTAATCCATCTTGAGTTAATTTTTGTATAAGGTGTAAGGAAGGGGTCCAGTTTCAGTTTTCTGCATATGACTAGCCAGCTTTCCCAACACCATATATTAAATAGGGAATCCTTTCCCCATTCCTTGTTTTTGTCAGGTTTGTCAAAGATCAGATGGTTGTAGATGTGTGGCATTATTTCTGAGGCCTCTGTTGTGTTCCATTGGTCTATATATGCTGTTTTGGTTACTGTAGCCTTGTAGTATAGTTTGAAGTCAGGTAGTGTGATGCCTCTAGCTTTGTTCTTTTTGCTTAGAATTGTCTCGGCTATAGGGGCTCTTTTTGGTTCCATATGAAATTTAAAGTAGTTTTTTTCTAATTCTGTGAAGAAAGTCAGTGGTAGCTTGATGGAGATAACATTGAATCTATAAATTACTTTGGGCAGTATGGCCATTTTCATGATATTGATTCTTCCTATCCATGAGCATGGAATGTTTTTCCATTTGTTTGTGTCTTCTCTTATTTTCTTGAGCAGTAGTTTGTAATTCTTGAAGAGGTCCTTCACTTCCCTTGTAAGTGATTTTTAAAAGATAATTTCAACTTTTATTTTAGATTCAGGGAGGGCACGTGGATGTTTGTTACATGGGTATATTGCATGAAGCTGAAGTTTGAGATAAAAATGATCCTGTCACCCAGGTAGTGAGCATAGTACTCAATAGTTTTTCAACTCTTGTCCCTGATCTTCTCTCCATGTTCTAGTAGTCTCCAATGTCTATTGTTGCCATGTTTGTCCATGGGTACCCAATGTTTAGCTCTTACTTATAAGTGAGAACATGCGGTATTTGGTTTTCTGTTCCTGAGTTAATTTAGTTAGGACAATGACCTCCAGCTACATATATATTGCTGCAAATGACATGATTTCATTCTTTTTATCACTGCATAGTATTCCTTGGCATATATATATAACACATTTTCTTGATCCAATCCACCACAGATGGGCACCTAGGTTGATTCCATGTCTTGGCTAGTGTGAATAGTGCTACAACGAACATATGAGTGCAGGTGTCTTTTTGGTAGAATCATTTATTTTCTTTTGGATATATACCCAGTAATGAGATTGCTGGGTTGAATGGTATTCTGTTTTAAGTTCTTTGAGAAATCTCCAAGCTGCTTTCCACAGTGGATGAACTAATTTACATTCCCACCAGCAGTGTATAAGCAAGCATTCCCTTTTCTCTGCAGCCTCACCAGCATCTGTTGCTTTTTGACTTTTTAATTATAGCCATTCTGATTGGTGTGAAATAGTATCTCACTGTGGTTTTGATTTGCATTTCTCTGATGATTAGTGATGTTGAGTATTTTTTCATGTTTGTTGGCAGCTTATATGTTTTCTTTTGAGAAGTGTTTGTTCATGTCTTTTGCTTGTTAAATTGTTTTGTTTTTTACTTGTTAAATTGTTTTGTTTCCTTATATATTCAGAATATTAGACCTTTGTCAGATGCATAGTTTGTAAATATTTTCTCCCATCCTGCATGTTGTCTATTTACTCCCATCCTGTAGGTTGATAGTTTCTTTTGCTAGGCAGAAGCTCTTTAGTTTAATTAGGTCCCACTTGATAATTTTTGCTTTTGTTGCCATCACCTTTGAGGACTGAGTCATAAATTCTTTCCCAAGGCCGATGTTTCCTAGATTTCCTTCTAGGATTCTTATAGTTGGAAATTTTACATTGACATTACTTAGCAATGAGGGAGAGCACAATTCCAGCACCTGCTGCTGAGGTATTTTCCACAGTTCTGGCTGTGGAGGCTCCTACTTCACTCCAGAGTAGGCATGCCAATCTCTGGCATGAGACTAAAATGCCTCCGTGGCCATGCTGCCGGGTCTCCAAAGAATGACTGACTTTGTGTGCACCCGGATTAAAAATGGCATCCTGCTCTTGGTCCCAAGTCTGGGAAAATGTCTGCAGCTTTTCCAAGTGCCTTTCTCTTTCAGCGCCTCCAAGCCTCTCTCCAAGGCAGTTCCAGTGCTCAGGAGAAACAAAATGCTCTTCCTTGGTCTAGGTTGCTCAGATCTTCAGTGGAAATGTGAGTCACAGAGGGAGACTCTCTGTCCCTCTCACCTACCTGGGCTTCAATCACGTTTATCAGCCAGATGCTACCACGGGAGCTGTTTGCCAACAACCCCGGGAACTGGGGTGTCCTTCATGGTTCTGGTTGATTCCTTTTTTCCTTCTTGAATTAAAGCTCACATAGTTGATCTTTATGTACTATCCTGCTACCTCCAAGTGGCTGAGGCACGCTACCTCTAATCTGCCATCTTGGGAGTGGGTAGTGGGGGGAACTATATTTTTAATTTATAGTGGGTTTATGGTGAACTTAACCTCATCATAAGTTGAGGAGCACATGTACATCACTTGTGACAACAAGTAGCTGACAAGTGAAAGAAACACATGGCAAAGTACCACCTTGATAAATATCTTTACATCCTTTGACTTGGCTGCTACTTGCTTTTTGATATCTTTATCATTATGAGAGATGTGCATAACAGAAAGAATTACAGATGATGATTTCTTAAAGTGATTAGTAGTTACTAAACATAAATTATATTTATATTTATTAATCTATACTCTTATCTACTCACCTTGTTTTAGGGGCTCATATACTTTCTTGGAAAACTATATATAAATAGTACAAATGGCTATTTTTTCAAACATTTTAGCTCTAGAAGGATTTATTCAAGTTTATCCATTGAATCTGCCCATCCATATCTGTTTTACTTCTTTAGTCCTACTAATTATCCAGTTTATTATTACCTTGATTAGTGAATCAATGCAATCTGACAAATATTTCCACTTTCCCCTTCTGGGAGCAAGGTGGGAGTATATCTCCTGGCCATTTTATGGAGGGGATAAGGCCAGAAGTCTACGTTTGATCAATAAGGTGTTAGGAAACATGATGTGGGTAATTTCAAGTCTGGAATAGTTAATTGCCCACATGAGATTCACTGGAATTCTCTTTCCTTCTTGCACATTGAATGACAAAATTCGAGTTAACGGCCACTGTGTCATCTTGGACCCTTGAATAAATACAGAAACAGAGCTCTGCAACCCCTGCAAATAATTTGGAACACGATAGAGAATAATTCTTTGTGGATTTAAGTCATTGTTATTTTGGGGCTGTTTGTTACCTTGGTATAACGCTTCCTAACATGTTTAAAACATTCACTAATGTGTCTTTTCAAATACAGTTTTTCCACTTCCAAATTATTCTTCAGAAAGGAACCACATTTTTGTTTGTTTCTATTTGTGAAACAGTAACTGTTGTATTGAATAAAAATGACAGAAAGATGCCATCATAAAGTAAATAAAATTTTAAAATTTGTCTTACATTTATTCCGTACAGTGAGTTCTTTGCCAAAAATAAAATCTGAGTTCAGTAATTAAAATGCTAGTCTCATCAAAGCTCTGAATCTAATTTAAAGTTGAGGTTACTTCCCTGCCTTAGCTATTGGCTGATGCAAGAATAAAGCCCATGAAAAAGAAAGGGAAGGGACAACTTCTTCACTCATTTCTCACCTAGGACTTCTTTTCTCCTGCTCTATCTTGGCTATCCATATTCTCTGACTCCTCCAATTCAGAACAAGCAGTAGAAGAGGTAAGGAGAGAAGGGATAGTTCTTCCTTGAGTGGTACCATGGTAGATGACTCCCACTAGTATTTTCTACTTTTTCCATATTTTAAAATTCATTTTCTGATGGGCCCGTGCTTTCATTTTTTCATTTTTCTGAGATTTCTCCCTATCCTTTACACCCAACCAGTCCCCTGACATAGTCAAGTGCATGTTTTGAGTTTATCCTTATCCCCTAGGCATCTGCCAATTTAATTCTCATTTCCTCTGCTGAGGTCCCCTTGCCCTTCCTGAAAGATCTAAGACAGTCACAAAGCAGCTCATGCTCTCCTCTTCTCTTCTCCTCTTCCAATCTCTCTCTCTAGCCCACATGCTGAATTTCACCCTGGCAAACTCAGGGTCCACAGCACTTCCTGAACTGCAATCCCCTACTCTACTATCAATAGCTCCCCAACCTTTACTTTCTCATATGTGACTCATATTTGATGACCTACAAAGCAGTGGATACTAAGACCTCCAAGTGAGACATTAAACCTCCTCTTTTGACTTTGGTTTAGGAGGGGTTACCCCACTGGGAGCGATGAAGTGGACCTGACAGCATATCTCCCTCCAGAGACACCTCTTAAAAACCTTTCCCCTCTCCCCATGGGTGCTCTTCCATACTTTTGGTTTGATAGAGTGCTTTAACAGTCCTCAAACTGGTTCTGCATTAGCATCTCTCTTTGCAATGTGCCTCAGCTGAAATTTCCATTAGAATCATTTGCAAACAGAAATCAAGTCTTGCCAACTCCACCTGTCTCCTATACCCTCACCACCAGCCCCCGCACACATTCTGATAAAAAGCCTTCAGAGACTTCATTTGAATTTAGGATTAAAATCTAATTAAATCCTACATGATCTAAATTCTGCCTGTCTTAACAACCCTTTGGTATGATAATAAGAGCTAGTCGCATGAGTCTCCTGTTTCTCTTATGAAAGAACTCTCTTGCCGTACAGCAGGGTTTCTCAATCTCAATACTATTTACATTGATTGGGCAGATACCTCTTTGTTATAAGGCACTGTCCTGTGCATTGTAGGATGTTTAGCAGTATCCCTGGCCTCTATCAACTATATGTGATTACTACCCCCAACCTTGTCGTGACAATCAAAAATGCCTCCAGATATTGCCGAATGTCTCCTGAGGAGGGCACAGATTGTCCGTCTGTTGCCTTAGAAACTTCATATGTGATATTCCCTCTGTCTCAAAGTCTATCTTGCTCATTCTCTACCTAAAAATTTCCTACTCATCTTTATCCCTGAATGAGTTTCCAAAACTAAATCAGTTCTTCTGGTGATAAAGCATCTCAACATTACTTTTCCTTTGTAGCTACACAGGTGGTTTACAACCTCCCTCTCTCTGCCTCCCACAGAGATACTTTTGGAGCATTGGTTTATGGCATATGCCACATACCCAGGCCACTACAACAGGATGAGGCCTTTATAATGCAACTGAAGGCTGAGGAAACACCCAGACCTCATTGGAGAACCTTCCAGGCAGTGTAACAGTTTTAATTTTCTCTTTCAGATATGTCATTGGCTGAATCAAAAGCCTTTGCTGATGTTTCTTTTGTGAGTAGAATGGATGAAACTGAGTGAGAGATAATAATAAGAGCTAACATGTATTGAACATGTACTATGTGCTTTACATAAAATAACACATTCAGTCCTCACAATGAATTAGCACTAGCTAGCTTCATCTGACAAAAGACAAAATCACAATTCAGAGAGAATAAAGTATTCATTTCAGATCAGGTATTGGCTTCATAGATCTGCCTTCATTCTTCATAACTGCTGTTCCCTCTGCTGGGAAGTTTCTTCCCCCAATTAACCACATGCCTTTCCTCCTCACCTTCCAGGTCTCTCTTCAAATGTCACCTTCTCAGGTAGGATTTCTTGAGTGCTCTATTTAAAATTATAAATAGATGCCTCACGCTGGCATTTCCTGCTTTGCTTTCTTCGATAGCACTTCCTGCCATCTGAAATGCTGCTGTTTTACTTTGATTGCCTCTCTCCTCTGAAAGACTGGAAGTTCTTCGAGGGCAATGATTTTCTTGCAAGGCTAAATCCTCAGTACCTGAAACATGCTTCACACTTGGTGAGTTCACCATAAACATTTGTTGAATAAAGGATGAGTAAATTTCAATCCTCTACGTGAAGGTCTTAGTATTTGAACTAGGCATACAGTCTTGGGGTGAAATGTTGGTTCAAACTTGTTTCAAGAATGCTTTCATTTTAGTTTTCTAGAAACAAGAATACTGACCATGCAAATTGTATACAGGTAATCCAGGGTACATACAGATAATCCAGGGTACATACAGATAATCCAGGGTAAAAGAGACTAGAAGTGACTCTCTCCTGCCTCCATAGTTAATTTCTAGAGAGGAGGGCCCTGAGGCAGAAAGCAGGTAGACAACCAGCTTGCACTTGTGTTGGTGGCCTGTCAGCCAGGGTTGAGTTTGACCTGGCCCGGAGCACCCACAGCAGCTGTGGCCAAAATCAGACTGGGCCAAGAGAATTTTTCATGGTTCACCAAGATCACCTGCTGTGATAATCTACCCTGGTAACATTTTATATTTCTCAAAATTCGCCTTAATTTATATAAGTAACCTAAATCCATCATGCTGTTTTTAAAATACCTTTTCTATCCTTCTTGTCTCAAAAATTATAGAAACAGATGTATACTCTCATCACAAAAATGACCTTACATCAGATGAAAATTTTACTAGGTCATGCCCCCAAAATTAACAAAGTTACTAACTATGCAATTTTTCATTTTATATTAAATCATAGGAATAATTTTCCTATCTCCCTAAACCCATTAAAAGTCCAGTACTTTATAGCAGAGATGACATTGAATGATTCACAAATTAATGAAACCATTGTTACAGTGCTTTAAATTTTAGGAACTAGAATTATAAAAACCTTATAAAACCATGACTCCCCCCAGCCCCTTCAGTAGCACATGTGTTGCCTGTTTGAATACTAAACTTGTGAAAAGCCATTTTATGAACACTTTGCGCTAAATAACTTTTCTAGGATGAATAAGGGTGCCTAGATATTTCCACAGAGGCAGATTAGTGACATTCAAATTGTAATCTTGTTCCTCGAAGCAGAAGTAAGCTTTCTATAAAGGACTGAACTTGAAAGGGAAATTTTGCTGACAGTGAGAGTTTGAGTTTCAGTCCCTAAAGCCAGGGGCAAGTTTTTCAAGAGACCCATAGTGCAAGGCCACATTGTGGACTATGTAACTTCAGCTAATTTCTTGGAAATGTGAGTATAATTGTCTCTGCATTTTACATGTTTAAGTGATATGATGTGACAGCATCTGGGTTATAGGATGGGGGGTTCTGAACCATGAGAACCCCTAAATTTGAGACCGTTTCGTGTCAGGATATTCTGAGCTCTGTCTCAAGGGATTTTTTCCTCTGACCCATAGTGCAGAATTGTTTCCTGATTAGGCTGTTTCAAAGCTAAAAGGGACAAAAATAGGGCTGAGCAGCCAGCCAGCCAAATGTACCTTTTATAAATCTATCTCTAAACTTGTAGAGAACTCTAACAATGGTTTCATTAATTTAACAATCACTCAATGTCATATCTATTATAATGTACTAAGCTCTTAAGAGAGAAAGAAAAAAGAAAATTGTTTTATTCCCGTGATTTAATTTAAAATGAAAAATTGCATTGATGGTAGTCTTGTTAAACTTTTTTGATTTGCTTTATGATTTAAAGTATGGACTTTCTTTTCTTGAGGGCCATGCTTCTGTCTTCTATTTTAAAACTTCCAAATAATCATTCTTATCTTCTAGGACAGGTATGAAAACACTTGATAAGTGATTTTAATAGAAACATATATTGTGTACTTATAACTTGGTAACAAATGCAGCCAAAAAGGTTGCATATTGAAACAGTGTATATCCAAACCGTATACCTAGCTTGGCCCCCAAGATGCCTGTGGGAACAATGAAATACCCTGACTGATCCCCATTGCTCACCATGTAGCTTACTTTGGCTAGATCACTTTCCTGGGTCCCTGGGATCTTCCTGGGATTCTTGCCAAATCCAGTTTCCAGTTCCCAGGGTAGGTTATACTCCTTTTGCACAGTTCTTCACAGCCATGGTTTGGGATTGTCCCATCAAAGACTCTTTGTGGACAATATAATACTCTCCCTTTCTCAGAGAGCTCCTTTGATAATGTCCTAAAACTTCTGTCTTTCTAATCCACAAAGGATTTTTCCTAGGTTCAGAATTTTCTGGATCTGCTAGCCTACTAAAATCCCCCTGTGATTCTGGAGTATAGTAGAAACATCAGAGTTACTTAGTCAGACATTCTTGAAATAGATTAGACTTTACCAGGGGTGACTGAGCCAAAATTGTTACATTTCGTAACCATGAAAATGAAAGACTTCCACTGAAAGCAGGACATATTGGAAGACAAATGCATTTGATTCTAGGCTCATGGGGTCCCTTTTTTCTGCTACTAATTTTGAAGTTGACCTCTTTATGAACATTGATTCTCTTCTGAGATCCAGTCATTTCAAGGGGAAGAGAAGATGATATTCTAATCCATTTGCCCACATAAACAGAGTCAAAAAGCACAGTAATATTAATTTCTTGGTTTTGAATATTCATTTTTAGTTTGAAAAGTGTATCATGATTATGTAAGATGCTAACTTTAGGGAAAAGTAGATAAAATGGATTCAGTTTATCTATGTAACATCTTCGTAAACTTTCTGTAAATCTAAAGTTATTCCAAAATAAAAAATTTATTTAAAAAATTTGTGGATGATAGAAGGGGACCCCAGTGATTCAAAAAGTCACTTAAATCCCAGAGAATGATACAATCAATATTTACAGAGGATAGAAAATGATCCAACACCTCTCCTAGATACATTGATAATTAATTTGCATTAGAGACTGACATCAAATGCCTCAACCTATATATGTTTCTGTGTAAAACACTCAGAATTAGAAGGAGGTCTGCAGCAGGACATATACTGAAAACTTAAAATTCAAAATGTGCAGAAAGTCCCTTATTTTAAATCAACAGTGTACTTAAAAATATTTACCTACTCATTTTCTTCAGGCTTCCTTTATACTAGATGATTATGCAAATAGAATTTAAAAGGGAAAAAACAATCTATGTTTTTGCTCTTGTCCATTATAAATATTTACGCATTTTGGTGAAGCAGGAAAGTGGTTGTTAGCAAAACTGATTTGGATGGATAGGAGGAAATTTTGATTAAAAATAAAGTAAAGCATAATGAGATTGGGGAAAATGTCATCTGAGGAAAAAAATCTCATTTTTTTTTTCAGTTTTTACCAACATCCTTTTTTGAGAGTACTGCAGACAATTATGTCACATACACATTTTTAAGACTTTTTCCCATTACACTAGACTTCTTCATTTTCTAAATTTGTTATTTGTAAATGGAATTCATTTCTCTGGCTTCATTTTCTTGTCTCATTATGCTGAATTCAGCGAGTGTTTGTTTTGAAACCCTCTTTAAATAAGAGCTCCCATTTCTTTTCATCATCTGTAAGTTCTTAACCATGTACAAAATCATTTTTGTTGAACCAACTTTCCAGTTCACGCACCACTGCTACTAGAAATTCTAGGATGAAATCCATCATTAGGCGACTCAAAGAAATTATGGAGTTTTGTTTTTTTTTTTCCACTTTCTGTTTCTTGCCAGTTATTGAGACATTTGGTGATTCAGAGAATAAGGAAAGAGAGTGGGGAGCGCTCTGACTAGTGTCTAGTAACCCCCTAGTGGATGACTTCAGCTGGCTTTAAGCAATTGCTTTTTTTTTTTTTTTTTTTTTTTCGAGATGGAGTCTTACTCTGCCGCCCAGGCTGGAGTGCAGTGGCGCGATCTTGGCTCACTGCAACCTCCGCCTCCCAGGTTCAAGCAATTCTCCTCTCTCAGCCTCCTGAGTAGCTAGGATTACAGGCACGTGCCACCACGCCAGCTAATTTTTTGTATTTTTAGTAGTGACGGGGTTTCACCGTGTTAGCCAGGATGGTCTTGATCTCCTGACCTTGTGATCTGCCCGCCTCGGCCTCCCAAAGTGCTGGGATTACAGGCGTGAGCGAGCGGGCCCGGCCTTAAGCAATTGCTTTTAATACAATAATTCCTCTTCTAAATTCACTGTGAGGCTGCAGTCAGGAATTGGTTTTGTTAATTGTAAAGTCCAGCTGAAGTGCTGGTGGAAACTCTATACTAATAAGTGCTTGGCAATTATAGTTATGTCCCCATTGAAGTGATCCAATACATGTTGCATACTTAGCTATATCCAAAACTGGCAGAAATTTGTCTTCAGTGATTAAAACAGTTATCACTGCCCAGCCCTAAAAGATTTATAAACACTGTATACATTTAGAAACCCCTTGTCAATCTAAAAATAAATATATAAATAAATAAATAATAAAAATAAAAATAAACAATGGCAGCATGTTTTTAATTATGCCTAACTGAAAAAGGAATAAAATCATTTGGAAGTTAGGTGAAGAAAAGGGGATGAAAAGTCTGATAATCAGTGGTTATTCTAAAGAAAATAAAATTCTTCTCAATGTAAATCATATAAACATACCAGAGTGCTTTAAAAATACAGTTAAATAATCACACTGTTTTACTGTTTTGGCAAAAGTTCCATTTAGCGTAGAAAATAAATATCACTCATATTGTTTTCATTTTGCTTTATGTGTTCAAATAGGATATATACCAGCTCTACACATCATCCAAATATATAATTATGTGGTTAATTATCACAACATAGTGTTATTCTTATTAACTTTAAATATTTTATTTTGTGATTATTAGAAAACAAATTTAAAAATAAGGAGTATTCATTGCTTTCATCACACATTGATTAAATATGTTTTTCTGAGGGTCTGTTGAGTGCAAAGAATTATACTGTAATAGTATATATTTTTTCCAATTTTTCTTTCTAACTGTTGATTTCTTATTTCCTTAGCAATCAAAGCATATGGACTATATTTTAATTCTACAGGCATTGCATTAGGCAGAACAGCTACCAACACCCAATCCCTGAAATTTGTGATTATGTTTTGATACATGGCAAAAGGAACCATGCAGATGTAATTAAGGTTAAGAACTTTAAAATAGGAAGATTAAATCCAACGAGTTCTTCAAAGTAAAGAACTACTACATGCAGAAGGTATGTGCTGACTGGGGCACCTCGTAGTTGGAAGGAAGGCTCCTCACAGTGCATGATGGAGCTGTGGGCGGGAAAACAAGAGAGAAGGCCATTGGCTGAGAGCTCAGGGGCTCGTTCTCTCTGTGCTGCCATCTCTAGGTGTGAAACTCCAGTGTTGGAACCTGGCCTTCAATGTTGTCATGCCAAGGTAATCAATAAGGTAGAGCCTCTTTTATTTAATGCCAATAAGCAAGTAGGTCAGGGTGATTTAAAACTTTTTTAAATACATAGGAATGTGCTATGTGGGTCTCCATTTGTACTTTTGCTCCAGGTCCTGACAATTTCAGTCATAGGCCTGAGATAATAATTTGAATAACGAACTTATTGAAGGCTTACTGAATGTCCTCTGTGTGTTGGATATCATGCAGACTGCTTGGCATGTACTATTTTTTTAAGTTCAGATAACAATTCTTCGAGGTAGGAATAATGTGTACACATATTTTAGAGATGAGTAAATGACATTACAGGAGTAGAGTGATCTTACTAATGAATCTTACCAAAGAAAAGCATTCCTGTGAAATCTGTGTGACTAAAGGGAGGGTAGAAATAATTGTCTTCCCCAGTTTCCTCTTGTTTTGTTTATTTTCTTTAGAGATGCCCAGGCTGGAGTGCAGTGGCTATCCACAGGCGTGATCATATTGAACTGCGGCCTTGCACTCCTGGGCTCAAGTGCATCTACCTGCCTCAGCTTCTCCCAGTAGCTGGAACTACAGGTGCAGGCCACTGTGCCCAGCTTCCTCCTGTCTCTAGCCACACTGTAATCACAAATCACAAGAGTTTTCTTAAATCATATTGCTCCCAGAGGAATAGTGATGATATTTGCTACAGTTTCAGTTTCCATCTGTACTTAAGGAGGAATAGCACCCAAACTCAGCAAGCAACCCAGAGCTCTAGTTCTTGATTCTGCAAAGTTTTTGTTATAATAAAATCTTTTTGTTTTGTCAGTATGACTTCTTTTTGGAGTCTGAGTTATGCATTTGACATGAATTCAAGTTCAGTTATCATTCATCTCGTTTGTATTTACACAAAACAATTAAGTCTAAACTGCAAATAGTTTTTGTCTCAGGTTTCACCTCTGATAGGCTGGTAGCAGCTGTCTGGATAGTCCTGCCAAGAAGGATCGAGGAGCTGCACGTAGATGCAGTAAGAAAGAGCACAATTAGAAGAGGAGACTGGGGATATGCCTACCATGAATTTCTTATCCGTAATCAGTAGAGCCGAGCCCTTGTGCACAGATATACAAACAGTGGCATTTTTTTTTGTCCACCAAAGTATTATTCAACAAGGCACACACAACCTATAGAGAGGAAGATGCCTCTCTATTCACTCAAATACATAGTTTTTTTTTTTTTTGCATTTCCAATTATCTATTGCTAATAATCTTCGCAGTGCTTACATATGTGCATGCCTGTACACACACACACACACACAGACACATACACACATATATCCTAAAGTTTGTAAAACTATAGTTTGCCTTATGAAAGGAAAACACTTGATCCTATTCACAGGGGTAATTTTTAGACATCTCTATTCACAGGTATAACCAGCTTAGAAAATTTACTGCTTTATTAAGGGTCAGAATAGCAACTCACAGGAAACTGAACATTTGGAGAACCCAATAGGTAACTTTTAAGAGAGGAGTATTTAGGATATGAAGGAACATAAAAGTTTTGTTTTTACTCCCTTTGGTTTTCTTTTGTAATTCTAGATTGGGAAGAAATAACAGAGAGTGCTTGAAGAATAGATGTGGCTAGGACAATATCTCTGAATCTCTGAATGGCCCATGGTGGTGACCCCCAGCCAGAGTGAACTGTGCAGCAGCAATGGTGCCCAGTGGGCAGCAACAGTGGAACAGAAGGTGAGGAAGGGGCCAGAAGGAATCCTTTAGGAAATTAAGAAAAGGATAAAAATATGATAAAAATGTGGTGTCCAGGTGAGAAACAGAATAACCTCATCCCTGTTCTGACTAACAATTTGGTAATATTTTGACAGTTTTGAACAAGAACTTCCTTCTCCTTTTCTTTTGGAGTACACCATAGTGAAAGACCTATGGTAAAAAACAAGGTACAACTGGAATACTGCTTTTTGTTTTTCTATTTTCAATAATATCTCCTGTTTATAATGGATTGTTTTAATCTCAGGGAAGAACATCTGAGGAGATCACAGGGTCTCTAAATACCAGTTCTTGTCTCTGCACACCTTTTTTGGGGGGGACTGATGCCTGGTTATATCTGTGGTACACCAGTTCCTAAAGCAATACCTAAGAAAGTCAATGTTTCCTAGATAAACTTGACTTTCATCAAATGATATTTAGGATCAGTTTTAAACTTGTAGAGTATTTCAATCAATTATGATCATATTTTGCAGCATATATCATGAAGTCCAAATCATTTTAGCTTAAAGAAAACAGACATCTATTATTTTTTCACTTAGAATAAGTCAGGAAGTGTGTAGTCTTATGTGTTGGCTTTCCAGTGTCATCAGGGGCCCAGATTCCCGTCTTTCTGCTCTGCCATCTCCAATGTGTGGTTTCTAACGTCATGATCCAAAGTGGGTTCTTTTGCTCCAGCCCGCGTATCAATGTACCAGGCCAGTAGAATGAAGAAACTAAGCAGAGCAAAAGGAGGCTCCTTCCTAACTGAGTCAACTTTCTTTAAGCATTTGTCCTGAAGGTCCCACACAATATTTTTGCATATGTCTCATAGGTCAAAACTTAGTTATGTGTCCACACAAAATTTCAGAAGAGGCTGGAAGGTGTTGTCTTTTAGCTGAATGCATTATCATCCTGGAATTCAAATCTGGGTTCTAATAGTAAGGGAGAAAGAGAGCGTGGTTATTAAGTGGTGTCATTTGGCACAGCCTGTCAACAGAGGACATGTTAATTGGCATTCATACTGATGTTTTAATAAAGCATGTAGTGTGCTTATGAGGACCAAGATTGACCATACTTTGGTCATCATCAATCATGGACTGAAAGGCTTTTAAAGATGAGGTATGTACCGCCTAGCATTCAGTAACAACCCACTTAGTCATTCCTACCTTAATTTTAGGTGCATGACACCAAAATGTTAACATATTTGAGAAACAGTCCAAGCTAATTTAATTTATGTAAGTACATTTTTAGATAAGACGATGATAAATTTGAAAATCAGTTTGGTTTAATGATTGGTTAGTTAAAAATATATCAAATAAATAACTTTTTCTACCTTAGCATTTTTAAAATTCTGGACCTAAAATTATTACATTATATTTAGGGCAAGGATTAGCAAAATACAGCTTACAGGCCAAGTTTGTCTTGACTTCCTTTTTTGTAAATAAAGTTTTTTTGAAACACAGTTACTCTCATATGTTTACATATTGTCAGTGGCTGCTTTCACTCTATATCGGCAGAACCGAGTAATTGTATTAGACACCCCCACCACTAAACCCAATGTGTTTACTATCTGGATTCATACAATGTTTGCTGATCCCTGGCATAGGCAAAACAAAATACATGACACAATGAATTTCCCTCATACTTAGAAGTTAGGGCCCACAGAACTCACCTGAAAAGTTGCTTAATAGTTATTTAATTATATAGCAGATTAATCAGTGTTTAACTTGATTCTGACGTTCCTAAAGAATGGCAAATTCCTTCCTAACACAAACTAAACCTTTACCTCAGTGGTTCTCAACTGGGGTCAGTTGTGTCTGCCAGAGATATCTGGTAATATGTAGAGACCTTTTTAGTTGTCACAAGTTGGGGTTGGGAGGTGGCTGCCACTGGCATTTGATAGGCAGAGACCAGGGATGCTGCTAAACGTCCTACAATGCACAGGACTGCCACTCAACACAAGGAACTATCTGGCACAAAAGTCACTAGTGCTAAGACTGAGAAACTCCATGGTAAGTGAGAACTCCCTAGGACTGAATAGGTAGTTGTCAATAACAAAAAGGAGAAATTACTTTCCTTAAAGGTAAAAATAATTGTGGCGTTCTTTCTTGGTGGTGGAGGTTTTGCTGTATTCCTTCCTTGTTTTTATTCTCCAAATGAAAACACCATTTTTATCTGAATTAGTAGCTCAAAGTTTTCCATTAATCACTTCAAATGGACTGACACAGTGTTTCACACACAATGTCATGCATGCTGTATGCTAACTCCTGAGTTTTGTTCTGAGAGAGAAAAATGAATTCCATGGCCAAAAGTACTAGAGGAAGAACACTCATCATATCATCATCTGGGAGGTTCACTGTTTACCTCCAGGATATTAATGGCACTCAGAAGACTGGTGGTGAAGAAACCTAGGAACTGTAGAAATGTAAAACCTGATGAGGCTGCTATTTGTAGACTAGGTCCAGGGAAGATGTACTAGGTCAGAGGAGAAGATATCATGGCAGAATCTTCTAAAGAGTTTTTCATGGATGACTTATTCATACATGGTCCTCAAACATGGTCCTCAGAGTGAAAAATAAAAGAATTCCTAAGTAAATGAATTTGGAGATTACTACCTTTTACAGAGTTTAACAAGTTCAATTATAGCAAAGGCTTTTAACCCTCTTTTTCTGTGTGTGATAAACCCCATTGGCAGTCGCAGATCCCTTCTCAAATTAATGTGATTAAATACATAAAGCAAAATGTATAGGGTATCAAATGAATTGCATTGAAGTGTAATTAACAAAACAAAAATAAATTGGTGATATATGAATGTAAGCATCTCTTTATTATCACATTAAATAATAAGATCTAGCAGTAGGTCTACTAACTACCATACTTTTAAAGTAGTGGTGAGTATAAATAATATTTCAAGACAGCTGCAATAACGGTGATGTGATATGAAAACATCTGTCATTTTTGTTGGGGACAAAGTCACAAGTACTGCTAATATTACTATAGCTTGTTGTCTTCATTCAAATGGAAGAAAATGCTAAATTTCAGTGAAGTGAAAACTAAGGTTTAAACCATCGTAAAGCCTTTAAAATGTTATGTTACTTGTGAGTTTCCAAAAGTAATGGTTGTGGGACTTGTTTGAACTTATTTGAATATAGAAACTTTAATATATTTTGAAAAGATAATTTCACATGCCATGTGGGAAATGTTGCCTTGAGCTAGTGCTGTACGCCTGGAAGCTTCTAATGTAATGATGCAGTATTGCATTTATAATCATTGTTTTAAGCTAGCGTTTTCAAATCCAGTTCAGCTCCATGATAACAGCTGTTGTTTTCTTTACTGATGTATTTCACTTTCAGATATGATTTTTTAAAAATTTCTTTGAACTTCATACTTTTTCTTAGCAAGTATCTCCATTTAAATTCTCAGAATGAAAATAAAAATGAGTTGTCTCACACCTCCACACTTAGAAAATCTAGGCTGCCTGTGGCCCTTTGCCCTAACATGTGACTCCTGTATCATGTATGTATAACTCCCTTCTAATTAAGCAACCTCATTCATCAAGAAAGCCCTGCAGCGATAAGGTAATTTTTGCCACAGGAATATGACACTACCATGTGCCAGTTGCTGAAATAGTTGCACAGATTTTAGTGAAATGCAAGAGATAAGTGAGTAAGAAAGTGAAAATTGTCAGCCCATAAATTACTGCTGCCCTCAGTCTACAGTAATTACAGCAAAGCTGTAGATAACTGTCCCTCTGATGAACTCTAGCAAAATGGTCTTTTAAGTTTATCAGCATATTCAGGTACAACTCTCTCAGGAGGCTTGGCCTCTTCTAAATGATCAAATATTCTGAGGGTGGGTTGCAGAAGGACAAAAGATGAGGAAAAAGGAAAGAGAAACATTATTTACATCAACTAAAGTAATTTTTAAGTTTATTCTTTTAAAATTATCTAGTAGAAGCCTTCTTTCTCAGTTATGATTCCTTTAAATGATACTTGCTATTTTAATGACTATTAAAATAGTCATTAAAATATTAAGTACTAAATGGTACTTGCTATTTTTATTAATGGATGCCGAAAGCAGTCAGGGAGCTAATTATTATATTGTGAAAGTAAAAATATATATGAGACTCATGTAAAACAGTTTTGTTTGTTTGTTTGTTTTGATTATTTATTTATTTATTTAAAGACAGTGTCTTGGCTGGGCACGGTGGCTCACGCCTGTATCCCAGCACTTTGGGAGGCCAAGTTGCGTGGATCACGAGGTCAGGAGATCGAGACAAGCCTGGCCAACATGGTGAAACTCCGCCTCTACTAAAATTAGCTGGACGAGGTAGCGTGTGCCTGTAATCCCACCTACTCAGGAGGCTGAGGCAGGAGAATCGCTTGAATCAGGGAGTCGGAGGCTGCAGTGAGCTGAGACGGCACCATTGCACTCCAGCCTTGTGACAGAGTGAGACTCCATCTCACACACACACAAAAAAGACAGCGTCTCATTCTGTTGCCCAGGCTGGAGTGCAGTGGCATAATCTCAGTTCACTGAAGCCTCAATTTCCTGGGCTAAAGCAATCCTCCCACCTAAACCTTCAGAGTAGCTGGGACTATAGGTCTGTGCCTACATGCTCAGCTAATTGTTTTGTTTGTTTTCTGTAGAGACGGGGTCTCACTATGTTGCCCATCCTGGTCTTGAACTACTGGGCTTAAGTCATCTTCCTGACTCAGCCTCCTAAAGTGCTGAGATTACAGTTGTGAGCCACCATGCCTAGCCTCATGTAAGTTTAGAGCTATAAACTTGAATGATGGGTCATCATTCATATTACTTTTCAACATTTTTATTATCTCAATAATCTTATAAGGTGTGGACTCTACTATTATTCCCATTTTATAGGTTAGTACAGGTATCATCAGTTGAAGTGTCCTTTTCTTTTTTTTTTTTTTTGACACAGTTTCACTCTGTCACCCAGGCTAGAATACAGTGGTGCCATCTTGGCTCACTGCAACCTCCACCCCCGGGGTTAAAGTGATTCTCCTGCCTCAGCCTCCCAAGTAGCTGGGATTACAGGCACCTGCCACTGCACCTGGCTAATTTTTGTATTTTTAGTAGAGACGGAGTTTCACCTTCTTGGCCAGGCTGGTCTTGAACTCCTGACCTTGTGATCCACTCGCCTTGGCCTCCCAAAGTGCTAGGATTACAGATGTGAGATGTCCTTTTCACTCTCACTGCTAGAAAATGGTGGTGCCATAATTTGGAAAAAAAAAAAAATATTCTGCAGATTTGGTAAAATGGTCCTGAAATAATGTGAAGCCAAAAAAAAAAAAAGTGCATATGCACTTGTTCCATGTTTAAAACTATTAAGCAAATATATACATATATTCATTTAAATATATATACATATTTTAATATATACATATATTTATTTAAGTGTATATACATACTTAAATATATATGTATGTAGATGTGTGTTTGTATATGTGTATATATATTACATATAAAATATATATATCTAAGTAAAAAAGACAAATTAAAAATACTAAAAAGACAACAGTGCTGATTCTAGTCTGAGGAGATAATAAGTCATCATTTCAACACTTAAAATTTTATGTATTGTCTAAATTTTCTGCAGTAGGTAACTACACTTTTATTGGCAGGAAGAGAAATTCTTATGAAAAATGATTGATATTATATCTTTTAAAATTGTAAGAATAAGTAAATTAGTAAATTCCAAAGTTCAAACATTAACTTCTATTAATAATAGAGTTTAAAAAATTCTTTCAGGAAGATGGAGAAAAAAGAACACTGACAACTCTCCCAAGCAGCACTATTTCAAAAAACTTTTACAAGATAGTGGATATGGTGGTGACAACTGAGGAAAGAGCACAGAGACAAAATCAGAAGCTTGTTGAACTCCTTCTCTCTCTCCTACCAACCTGGAACAGAGGGCTTTTATATAGAATTTCAAGTGCTGTCCTTTACCCCTTTGTTAACTCATTCTAAGCATGAAGACAAGCACTCTTGGAATGATCATTTAAAACAGTCACTGCCCTTTCATGATAGCCTCCTCAGACCTTGCCAGCTTGAACAATAAATTACAAATCATTTTTTTTTGCTGCTATTGCTGAGGTATAGCTTTCAATATTATCACTGATTTAAGAGTTGATGTATTTTGAAAAGTCAGACTAATATGGCAGCATTTCGGATGAGGCCTCTTTTGTGTGTCTGCTTTATTCCTTTGTTGGAGTTCCACATTTTCTTTGTGTGGGACCGAGGAATCATGGAAAATTGCCACTTGTGTGATAAATTACTGTTTTCACCCATCAAACATAGAAAATCCTCCATGTGAGCCTTGCACACCATTATGTTGTCCCATCCAGGACCCTTTGAAAGTCAGCAGGGTGCATCTGGCTGAAATTCAGTCAGGCGATTAAATTTATTCAAGCTTGGTGAACTTGAGAGCTTTCAAAAGAAGAGTAGCTGAAGGGATGAGATTATAGTCCTGACAGGGCTCTGGAAAGGGTGTCTGACACCTGACGGCTCACAGCGAGCCATGGTACCTGTTCCCATTGATTTGCAACAAAGTCTTTCTCAATAAGTATTTCCACTTAACATTTCCTCTCAGGGAACCTGTGCCGTTGAAGATATTTACAAGTTGCTTTCAGCTTAAAAATAAATCACCTCTAATTCCTCTAAGCGAAATCAATCAAAAACCTGTAAAAAATGGACTGGTTGTTTGGTCGATTCTGGCAGAAAAGTAAACAGCACTTCAGCTTTTCTCCGCCATTAAGGCCTAAATGGCCTAGAAAGTAAATCAATATTTCTAGTCAGCCTTCTGGCTATTGTTTAGCCAGTAGATATGGATTTCTCTGGCTTACTGAACTCCTTTGGGACTAGCCTATAATCCTCTGAGAGGAATAATAAGTTCGTTATCTAGTTCAGCTCTCTGTTGTACATTTAAATGGACTACATCCATCAGCAGCCCTTGTTAAAGTTAAAGGGTGAGGGCATCCCATTCAACCCCCTTTAGAGTGAAACACTTCCAACACAGTGAGGGGGAAATTATAATTCAAAGTTCTACTGGTTGGCAAATGGCCTAAAAACCCTAAGTGGGGGTGAGGCAGTAATTTGAGTATGAGGAGGCATATCATACTGCTGTTTCAAGCTAGGAAATGCTACTTGCCCGTTTCTGAGTATACTATGATACATACATAAGGGTATTTGCTAGAGAGTCTCTCATTATTCCTACTAGTCCTTCCTGAATGTTTTTATTTAAATACTCCTGTGATTCTGAACAGTAAAAGCTATTCAGAACTTTCCTGATGTAGCAAACCAACATGCTTCCACCTCTCCTTGTCAGCAAATGGAGAATCTCATACTTTTACTAATTTTACTTTAATAATTTAAAAGTGACTGTACTAACAGCTTGGCAATACAGTTTTTGAGGGTTTTAGAAGATAAGAATCCTGGATAAAAGACCATTGCTTAAAGAAATTAACTTCCCCTTGCCTTTCAACTTGATAAACTAAAATTCTCCTTTAAATTCCATCCATGTATTCTGGCTTCATATGAAGAAGTGATAATGTAGGAATAATTTATTTTGAACTATTTTATACACTTAATTTTTATGTTATTTTGTTGATTTCTTAATAAGAGTCACAAAGACAAAAATGAATTATGATTACTTGAAACTTTCAAATGTAGGTATTTATGGTATCCAAGACATTTCTTTAACAAAACAAAAACAATAGTGTTTCCAAAGGTCCCAGGTGTCTCTTATTATGTCTTGGCATGTATTTCATTTAGAGATTGTTTTCATAATTTTGTAAAGTAAAATTATCACAACAGAATTAATAAAGGGAAATATAATTATTTAGATAAAATAGTCACAAGAGAATTTAGAAGGTAGAATATGTATGCAACATATACTCATTTAGGAATGAAAGTTATTATATTAATGACTAATATTGAGCTAGCCTATGAAGCTGACTTGTTCTGTAGAGATTTTTGCTGCTGCCTTCTTCAAGGACTCACCTCTTCAATTTCCAGAAAGTTTGTTTTACAGAGAATACTTAATTATTTGGAAATCTTTTGTGGGGAAAAATTAAATTCAGTAAAAATCAACCTAAAAGTTTGTATTCAATTTGATACATTTGTTAACTACACTTGCTAGAGGTATTTTGTGATTAAATAATAACTTTACCGATTATTAATGCCACATTAAATTCACTTTTAAGAATTCAGTTAACAACTATTTTTGCATGGAAATGTAGAATTTTATCTATTTTGGTTTTTGCTGTATTTTGAAGAAGTCTATGCTGAGAATCTGACTGTGACAGATTTTGCTCCTCATAAGCCAAATCAACTTTCTCACTATCACCTTTCATATTCTCCAACTTATTTGATGGCTGATGTTCTTCCCAGGAGGAGATAAAAAGGTGACTCGAATGATAAGGGAGGCCAGACATGGTGGCTTATGCCTGTAATCCCAGATTTTGAGAGGCTGAGGCAGGTGAATCCCTTGAGCCCAGGTGAGACCAGCCTAAGCAACATGGCCAGTCTGTGAAAAAAAAAAAAAAAAAAAAAAGGAAAAATTAGCCCGGTGTGGTGGCAGATGCCTATAGTCCCATAGTCCCAGCTACTCAGGAAGCTGAGGTGAGAGGGTCACTTGAGCCTGGCAGGTTGAGGCTGCAGTAATCACACCACTGAACTCTGGCCTGGGCAACAGAATGAGACCCTGTGTCAGGAAAAATAAAAGAAAGAATGGTAAAGACAAAGGGCTCTTCTCTGTCTTTTAGATACATTGACACTTGATTTTCATACTTTTAATTCTTCAGTAGTGTTCACATGCTTAAAGTTAAAATAAATGCAAAATGCTCACTGTATTCTCATTCTAAAATTGGGTTGGAATGATATAATATTGAGAGACTTTACTAATCATATGCAATGAGAATCAGATAGAAATGATGGAATTTATTTGCAAAATTGAGTTGATTTTTCATCTTTGATTATACTTGAATATCCCTATTAAAGTTTTACTTAAATGGTGTGTAAATTTACATAAAAACTACAACTCTTAGTACATTTACAATATACATTTCATGTGTTTTCCAAAACAATTTGGAAATCAGGTTATGTCTGCATAACCTGACAATACCAAAATGTATCTATCTCTTACTTGTCAGGAAACATTTCTTACCAACTGACTTGGAGTTATGAATGCATGTAAATTTTCTCTGTATTAGCTTCATTTTTATTCTGATGTTTGAGAAACACTAACATATATAAAGAAATATTATTATATCAATAAGGTTTAATTTGCCAGTCAAAACCTTTCAAGATTATAAGGTTATAGCCTTTATCTGGGAGTTGTCAGTACTGGATGAGGTTGCCAACACAAAAAGGTAGTGAGAATCTAGTTGTTTATTTTGTTTTGTATTGCGTTAATATGATATAATCACTTTTCTAAGAAACACTCATAAGTTATTTCTGCATCCTCATAATTATCAGTGAATGGAACGTACTATTTATTCAACACATGATTGTTAAGAGAACATATAAATAAATGAATATGTAAATGAATATATGACTATAAATTAAGACTACTATTTTGTTTCTGCAGCAGAAGCTTAGACAATTTATTAATGTGTGTCCCTGGGGTCTTACCAGGGCATGCAGTGGCATTGACAAAATGAATTAACTGAGTGAAGCTGTTTTGGTGCTGTTGCCTAAACTCAGAAAGTGGAGAGTAGTTGACAATAAAAGAGTTTGGTCAAATCCTATTGGAAATTCCAAATCCCATTCGCAAAAAGTGGCTATAACAAACAATTACAATGAATAAAATAAGAATTTGATCAGTCACATTTAACTGACTAGAAGACATTTATTCTATATACCAAGATAGCTTTGGAATAAGAATTTCTCTAACATCCTTTCACATAGGAGATAAAACTTCTACAGAAATAGCTCTGTGCTACATCAAAAGCATTTCAGGGAAGGGCTCAGCCAATTATAACCTGAGGGCCAAAACAGACCTGTTTTTTTTTGTTTGTTTTTTTTTGAGACGGAGTCTCGCTATCACCCAGGCTAGAGTGCAGTGGCGCGATCTCGGCTCACTGCAAGCTCTGCCCCCTGGGGTTCACGCCATTCTCCTGCCTCAGCCTCCCGAGGAGCTGGGACTACAGGCGCCCGCCACCTTGCCAGGCTAATTTTTTGTATTTTTAGTAGAGACGGGGTTTCACCGTGTTAGCCAGGATGGTCTCGATCTCCTGACCTCGTGATCCGCCCGCCTCGGCCTCCGGAAGTGCTGGGATTACAGGCGTGAGCCACCGCGCCCGGTCAACAGACCTGTTTTTATACAGCTTGTGTATGTGTAACTGATTTGATGACAACGAACACCAATTTTGAACCACTATTGAGCAAAATGTTACTTCCCCAATACAAATAACCATCTTTCTCATTAGTATACCATATGATTTAAAAAACCACTCAATATTATATTTTTAATGTTATTAATGCATACTATGTAGAAATTTATTCTTTCTTTTTATGTAACAATCTACATAAATATCTTTAATTTTGCATCTTGGACTGCAAAGTATGAGAATTCATTATCTGGCCTTTACAGGAAAAGTTTGCCAATCCCAGTGCCAGCGTATCACACTGCTCTTGAAGGATCATGAAATATTTACATTGCTAATTTAGCTGATACGACATCTTCAGGCCTTTATCTTCTCTTCCTTCATCTCACCATCTATTTAACTATCTTATTAATCCACCTTGGTTAGAGAACCCTCAAGGATAATGTTTTTATAGTGTCTAATGATTTCTTTGTTCTAAATCTGAACGAGAAACTCTGTGTCTACTATTTGGTCTAGAAAAACCATAAGCAACCTCTCTGAACTGATGTTACATATAACATGAAGATTGTGTATATCACCTTAGAGCCATGCAACTAAGAACAACATGAGTCTGATGACACAGATCCAATCTGAGGGGAGCTAGCTGGATGTGGCTGTATGGTGAATTTTTAAAAAGAAAAAAAAAAGTAAGCACTTAGTTCAGTTCATTTCTTTTTATCTTAAATAGCACAAAATTATCCTTTTGTCATTTAATTCACAGTGGTATCTAGAAATCAGTGATGGAAAAGATCAATTAGGTCATTTAGCTCCTTTCCAAGGTTCCAATTTTCTCTTTCAGCATATTAACTTTTGCCTGTCCAAATTTAAGTGACTAAAGAGATGGGTTTCCACAACTTACTTGGGAGATATTTCTAAATCAAATTTATCTGTACCAAAGCATCGTTAAGGACTTTGCTATTAGAGTTATACTAAATTGTTCTCTGCTTAATTGCATCTCATTTTTCCTTTATTCCTCTTGTCTACTCAAAGCAAACTTTGTTTTTCTTTGAATAGATTTATTTTAGACCAGCTCATCCTCATATATTATTGACAAAGAATATATCATTAATTGTTTCTGTTCATTACATGAATTGTTGCTTAAATATTTTTGTTCTTTTGCTCAGAAACCACAGTGGAAAGGAGGCCACTTTGTATTAAAAATAACAATCTTTCATAGGAAATTCTCTTAAATTCATCAAGGGCTCCAGTGGCTGTGCATAACCTTTTCTAGCTTCAACCCATCGAACATGAATGCCATGTAAGTTGTTGTTATATCTTCACCTTTCTTCCTGCTATTCATTTCCCCATCAGTGACCATTTTTTTTTATTTTCTGAAACTTCAATCACATTAAGCTTTTCTTTTTTCTGCCATAAAACATGGCTCCCATACCCCTCATTGATTAAGTCTAACTCAAGATATTCTAAGGATGCTAGGTTCAACAGCATATTGTTCTCTTCTTCCTGCCCAATTGGTGGATATCCTGTAACACAATCTTGAATCCAAAAATGAGCTGATTAAAGAAGTATTAAGAAAATCCATATACATGACTAAGTCAATCCATCAGTGTTTTGCTCAGTAGGGTCAACTTTTCTGTATGTAGAAAATACCACTGCCAGGAGATAGTAATGAACTACGACCTCTGAGTGTTGCAGCAGGAACTAACAACAAGGAAACATTTGCTATTAGAGCAAATAGACTCCTAATCAACATATTATCGATCCTTCATTTTTGTCAAGGTTATTTTGTGCTTTAAAAAATGATCCTACAGCAAGGCTTTAATAGGAAAAGTAGACTAATTTGATTTAAAGAGTAAATGCTATTAATTATGAAAGACAGTCAATAAAAAGCTTGTTCTTCCAAACATAAAGGCAAATCTTATAGATTACTATAAATCTTATAGATTTATGGTAATGAATACAATGATGAAATATTTTGACTAGTATCTCTTACTCTCACCCTACCTTTTGCTGTTTTTCTTGCTCACACATTAGAAATACTTAAAATAATCTCTTCAAAGCCATTTTTGGAACAAAATAATTTTTATAATTTAGTAAATATACTTTTTAAATAGATAAACCTGTTACATAATATTTTGATATTATTTCCAGAAGAAATGTAACAAAAAGGAAAAATTTCATTTTACGTTTAAAGATATGGGTGAACATTTATAGTTGCTTATTATAAGTTGATGTTTAAACACCATATAGTGATGAGATTTAAACAAGAATTTTAGCATTCTAAAATCCAGATAAGTAAAAAATTTCAAAGAACTACCATGTTTAAATGATATATTACTATATGTAAAAATATGTGCAAATACCAAACATGTAATATTCTGTATTCTGACATATTAAATCTGTTAAAGCCATTTTTAGGTTCCATTAATTTATTATTCACATTATTTTATCTGAAAGAAATTAAGATATACATTATTTCACAATAATAAACAGTGAATTTAAGAAAAAATTCTTGAACATCTATATATAACCTATTGGATTACTAGTTTCTCTAAGAAAAAGGGTTAATGCTTTATTTCCCTAAAATGATCTAATTATATGCATTGCAAGTTATTTTATGTCTCACTTCAATAAGGTACAATTTATTGGTTATAAATTATACATTTGAAGGACTGCTTTCAATATAACTTTTCTCATTATGAGTCATCAATATGTGAATTGTTTAGTCTTCTAGACTGTAATTACATGACTATATCACTGGAGAATGGTAGGGCAGGTTAACCTTACATGTTGGTTAGGATGAGATTTTCTTCTGTTTGAAAGGGTATATTTATAGGTTAGGAATTAATATATTTTAAATATATTAACTGTGAATAGATGCAAAGTCTGTTACCTGAAAAATTTCACATTTTTTTCTAAATTTTACTGAAGATTTGTTTATTTGATAAAACAATTAATTTCAAGGTGAAATAAAGTAGCATATCTTGTAAGAAACAAGAGGCACAGTAGCCTAGCCTTGCATAGTGAGTAAATTATCAAAACTTACATGGAACAAATAGTTTGGGCCATTCATATAATTACTAACAGATTATATTTTCTACAAAAAGAAAGCTATGTTGGCTTACCATCAGGGACTCCATTAATTTTAGATTCATATCAGTCTTTGTTAGACCTTACATACCGAGATTTAATGCAAAGATCATACTCAAGTTCACCTCAAAGCTGAAAGCTCCACATCTGTGTGGCCATGGACCAAAAGGCTGTTTTGAGCTTGGATTTGTTGATGGGCTTCTTCAAAAAGCATGATATTCAACAACCTTAATGACATGTAGGTTACAGCAGATGGCATATTTAAACAGAACCAGTATTTATTTTTAAAATTGCTATAAGCAGTATGTTTTGAAGTGCTCTGGCCACATTTCACACCAGGGTGACAATATGCTTCAATCCACACCAAGCTCTCTTTTAGCTAAAGCTGCCATGCTATGAGACTATCTACTGAGTTTATAGAGTAATAAAACTCTGAAGACTGAAGCCAGATCTCTGAATAAAAGAGGCAGAATAGTTGCTGTAGTCTCTGTATCTTACTAATTCAGAGGAAGAAGAATTTCTAACTTTGAATAAGGTTGAGAAGATGGCTACAATTTCATTTCCATGATTTTTATTACAAAAATTATGTTACATGGAAATATTGAAGAGATTAAATTATTCCAGTCAATAAGTTTTTCAAGCTTTCTGGGAGAGAGAGAGAGAGAAATTTACATACAGAAGAAATTGCGGGGCATGAAAATCTGTTAAGGGTTACATGTTTTCTCACAATTTTACATAGGTAGACAGGACATGATCTAAACGTTCTTGAAGATAGAAAATTAGATTATTAGTATGAATAACTGTGTTGTACTATATGAAGAGCTAAAGTTACAAATACCAGTTTCACTAGTACAAGACTGGGCAGGGGATAAGAATTGTGAGTGCACTGACCTGTGGGAGTTTGCTGTTCTCTGTTTAAGAGTAGTGGTTGGCCTACTGTTAACATGTGGACTATTTTAGGAGAATAGAAGTACTAATGCATATTTGCACCTTTCCCTTTTTCCATAGTCCAGTTGTTAGAAATATTCTGTAAGTATATTCTCAGGTTCTACTGTGGAAAGCGGATTCTTTTCTTCTTTACTCCTTTTAAGATAGTAAAGATCACCTCTCTGAGAGTCTAGAACTGCTGTGTCCTTCTAGCCAAAAAGTTGCTTTGTTCATTGCGTTTCTTCATTGCTCATTTTCTTTAGCCTTACAGAGTCTCTTTACCACTTCTATCACTACGTGTGACCTGCATGTTCACCACCAGGGTCCAGTGGACACTTCTTTGCCATATATTTCTCCTTTTGATTACTTATTTTTCACTTTTGTTTGGTTATATTTTGTTTCATGTTGCTTCTCTTGTACTTCTTAGCTTTCATGCAAAAAAAAGCGGACTGTGCTTGTTAGGTAATTTGAGCATTTTTCATTATGAATGCTTTCTTATGTCAAGTATAGTATTTGGGTTTTCTCCTTTTAGATAAATTAATTGTTCCTGGTTGCTCAACAATTCGGCTTTATTTTCAAGGAACTGGGAGTCTTCTCTTTTGTTTGTTATTTCAAAATGAATAGTGGTACAAAACAGTGGTGCAAAAAATAGTGGTGCAAAAAATCTGATTTCAGATGGCCACAATTTTACTGAAATATCTGAACACTCAGCATCAATATAAACATTGGAATCACTTCAAAGGATGTTTTACGCATTGGAGAAATGCAAGATAGATAAATGTTCACCTACTGCAACTATCTAAATATCTACTTTGATCTCATCCTCTTGAATGATTTCGATCAATGGTAATGACTGGGTGAAGAGACTAAAGATAGGAAAAATGAAGAAATGCCAAGTTTTACAGTAGCCATTGTGAAACATTATGTTAAACCACATTTACTAATAAATAAATAGTCTTCTATGTTTCCTTGAGCTGAGGCCTTGAGACTGTCCTTGTGAATACAAAATGAAAATTAGAAAAACAGACACTTTATAATGAACATCAGTAGGATCTGTATATGGTACTAAAGGCATAATTCATTCAAAAGGCTGAGCAACTGACAATCAATGCTTTGGGCACAAATTCACATTATGATTTTGACAAATTCACACTATCATTTTCAAAAGAAATAGCGAGGCAAAGCTATAAAATTCTTTTATAAAAAAGAAAACTTACTGGGATGTGTGAAGGCAAAATCTTGGACTCTGTTTTTATTATCATTTTGCTCTTCCAAAATGAGCAAATCATCTACAGAAGTAAAAGATTTAGTAGTAACTTTATTCTGATGAGCTAGAATGAGAGTAGAGCCAGAATAGAGATTAGAAACTCATCAAGGGGATGGAATCAGAGTGAACAGTTGTTGGCATTTGTTATCTGGAGTCATCTATGAAGTAATATGAGCTCAGGATGCTAACACATGGTCTATGACTAAAAAAAAAAAGTTGCAGAAACAAGAGGGAGGCAAGATATTGACTTGCAGAAGGTTATGATTTTGAAATTCATTAAGGTTTTCAGGTTGGTTGTGGGCCCAGACTAATGCTTAGGAAAGATCTAGGGGCTGCTCGAATGCAACCCCAACAAGTTATATGCCTGTAAAATTTGCAGATCTGAATATCTCACATTTACAACCCGCAGACGTGAAGAGAAAGTATAGTGAAATTAGTAAGAGATTTGGACTCAAGAGATATGAGTTCAGGAGTTTCCTCGGCAACTTATAAAACATATGTATCCGAGTTGAATTGTTAACTTCTCCAAGGCTCATTTTCTGATTGGCAGAATGGCAATACCACTATTACCACCATCATTACTACTCCTAGAATAAAAATGGTCTAAAGCTATTGAGAATATATCAAAAATATATTTGAAAGCATTTGGTACAGAAAACAAAATGTTAGTATTCATTATTATAAATATATAATAATGGTTAAATAGCCACAACTTTTTGTATATGGAGCTATTTATGTGAGAAAAATAACTTACCATATTTGAATTTTCAGTTATTTTATAATCAATAGCTCCAGTTAATGCCCTAAAACCTAAATATTAGTGAGACAGAAGTACGTAACTTGTTTGATATTAGTTAAATTTAGAAAAATTATATTTT
Organism: Gorilla gorilla gorilla; assembly: GCF_029281585.2. Lineage (NCBI taxonomy): Eukaryota > Metazoa > Chordata > Mammalia > Primates > Hominidae > Gorilla > Gorilla gorilla. The sequence continues at coordinate 21,837,314 of NC_073230.2, forward strand.
ATTAATAACAATACTTATAAAGCCATTCATCCTGAAACAATAGTACCTATAATACAAATAACCCTTAACTAATTTTATAACTAAGTGCTAAGATTAAAGGAAAAAAATGTGAATTGATTACTATGTATAGTGACTGTCCTATATATTTACTTGTATAAAAAAGCAAGCTTTGATTTAACCTGAGATAAAAGAAAACTTAGAGTTGATAGTACTTTAATTGAGAAAGACTATGGGATGACATCCAAATTATGTGTTTCTAGAATGGCAATGAAAATCTACTTCAACAGGGTGTTCTTTGAAAAAGTCATTCCTCTTGAAGTTCTCAAAAAGAGACAGAATAGGGAACAGACTATTCTGAAGCCTTTGAATCTAACAAAATGACAAAATGAAAGTTTTTTTTTAAACAGTCTTCACAGACTGCCAGATTTTTCTCTTTTGATAGAAGAGATACACGAAGAACAATATTAACAAGAAATTTAGAATATTACAAAAAACACCATAAATTTTGACGATAAGTATATTTTCAAATTATTTTAAAAGAAGTTCTAAAGTATTTAACAGACTATCCATAAAAAAGCATTTGTATGCTGAAGTGCAGTGAAAATAGTTACTAAAAATCCATTTTGAAGCATCATATAAATCTCTTCAATTAAATTGCAAATCAAAGAGGAAAACACCCTTTATGGTCTCCTTTAGAGTAAGGACCATGATTTCATTTCCTTGTGACTCAGGAATGCCAAACATAATGCATGTTCAGTAAATAGTCAGAATAACCCACAGACTTCCTTACATTATGTTTAATAATTTGTGACTCCTAGAGAAGTTAAGCAGTGATTCCTCAGAGAAATCACTGAGCTAATCCAATAAAAATTCGAGTATTTCAGGTCTCTTCTGCTGTTTCTACACTAGCCAAGTACAAGTATATACTCTGGCATTTGGACATATACTTGTGCCTCTACAGAAAGCACCATATTCTCCAGAGATCTGGCAAGTAACAGACTTCATCTTGCCAGTGTAGAAATAGCATTAGAGCAAGACTAATTGCTGGAAAGCCTGTTCAGAAAGATTTGTCATTCAGGATGGTAAAAATAATCCTGCTTTTCAGCGTACATTCAAACTTTTTTTTTATTTCCAGTATTTAATGGAGATCAAAACATTACCATTTCCACAAGTGAATGCGTTTTATGTAATGCAGTTATTTCCTTTGATTTGAGTTCAAGCAGAAAGGCTAAAATGAAAAAAGAAATTCTGTCTAGACGTATCATGTTTGTTCCTTGTGTGAGATGAAATTTATTAATCCTGAAATGTGGCTTAAGGACATATTTATATGTTTTATAAGTATCTTATTGAAAAACAGAAATGCCAAGAGGGAGAGACCTCTTAGATATACCCTTGAAAAGACAGTCAAGTTTAAGCAGGTCACATTCAGTGGGGGGGTGGGGGGTCCAGAGATTTATATTCAGGGAATCTACCGAGCTATCCTTGACTGCTTCCCCACTCAATTTGCTGTCCTGTACTAGATATGCTGTCTTGTTGACTACAAAATCACCACCAAATATGTCTGCTTATAGTAGCAGCAGCCAACACCTTGCATGACTTTATTAACCTGATTCTGCCAGTGACAACATCTCTAATAAAATCCAATGTCTCTGATTATTTTAACTTTTGGCTCAAGGTTTCCACTTTTAAAAGAATATTACCTACTAGATTTACAATCATAATCCAAAATGTCTTCCATTGTGCATGGCCAAATTGCCATAGTCTTATCTAAACAGCTCAGATCAAGCCAATTTCTTAACTCTCAACCTTTAATAGTAATGTGAACATAGCTGTTGGATTTCTAGCATCTTGTTCCCTTATCTACCATCTCATAAGCCTGAGAAAGCATATCTGTGATTTGTAACACAAGAGAGCCAACATAACCACAGTAAATAAAAGAGAAACATGTTATGATGTTAAGCCAGTGCACTGCTTGGCATGCATTAAGTTCACTGTAGCTGAAAAATAACTGTGAGGCTCCATATCCCATTAACACTGTGTTAATTATTGTCATTGTCTCATCAATGTTTCGTTTATGACAGCTCTGGCTGACAGGAATAGTGGGATGTTCTGTCAAGGCCATCACCTGATGAGATTTTATTGGCAAAAGATCTTTCTTCCCTTTACTATGTTAGGGGTATCAGTGCTTCATTAACTCTAAACATAATCGCTTGCAATAGGCCCAGTTTTTAAATGTTTCAAATAATTGATATAATAGTCCCTTTCCAGCATTATAGTTAACGAATTCACCCTCTAAAAATGAGAGACATCCCTCAATCTCTCTCAATTCAAAAGACCACTCAATGGCAGTCAAATATGAAAGGAAAATACTGTCTCACTGGGGAAGACTTTTTAATACTGATAGGATGTTTTATTCCTTTATGTATGATACCTGTGAATAAAGAAGGCCTCCACAGAGGAGGAAATCTATGTCAAGAAAAAAATAAAACACAATAATTTGTATACACACAGACACACACACACACACACACACCCTATTCAGCTATGATGAATCATTGCCCTCTCCCTTTTAAATCTTTCTCAATGAGAGGGCTGTGGGGTACTACAGATTCTTGGGCAGGGACTAATAATTACCATTCTCTTTTTAATTATTTATTTCTATATATAGAAATAGATTATATGAGATAGATCTATTTCATTTCATATATGACACTCAATCCTTATTTTTTAAAAGAAAGAAGGAAGATTGCATCATTCTTACCATTAAATTGTCTTATCACAGCTTAGCTATTTCTGTAAGTGAAAATATTTCAAGCTAAATGAAAGTTCCTTGCAATTTCAAATTCACAGAATAATTCTAATTTAATGATAAAGATGATACTCCTACCCATATCAATGCCTAATTTTAATTCCAGGAACATAGTTTCTTACTAACATTGCTTTTGCTTTTTTTTCCTTATTGACTGCTAATAAAATTCTTTATGACACTGGGTGTGGGCTCTAGTCTACAATTTAGGAATTGTATATTTTAAATGACTCAGTTTCCTCACTTATGTCATTAGAGTCAAATTTGCTACTCTGTTTAACCTGCAATACTGTTATGACAATATGAAATTTATGAGTATGACAGTATGTAAAAATAGCTATCAAAATGTGAAAAGTTATTATCTATAGCACTGACCTGAACCATAAGTAGGTAGTATAAGAGTGATCATTAATTTTATGTGTCAATTTGGTTAGGGTATGATACCCAGTTTGGCCACATACCAGTCTAGATGTTGCTGTGAAGATGTTTTATAGATATGATGAACATGTAAATCAGTAGATTTTGAATAAAGCAGATAATCCTCCCTAACATAGGTGGGCCTTCATCTAATCAGGTGAAAGCCTTAAGAAAAGAGATCAAAGGCTCCAGATTGTAACCTGAAAATTCTGTCTGAGTTCCTAGCCTTTGGACTATGCACTGCAACATCAATTCTTAGAGGAATTTCTAGCCAGCTGTCTTGCCCTGCAGTTTTCGGACATTTCAGCTCCACAATAGCATGATCCAATTCCTTAAAATAAACCTTACCTTCTTTCTCTCTCTGTGTATCATTCTCAACCCCATCTATCTGTATATGTATATACATACATAGATACACACACATTCTATTGGTTCTGCTTCTCTGGAGAATACTAATACAGTGTTTGTTAGAAGAAATTATATATATATACATACCCCTCCCATAAATTGAACAAAGACTCTCTCTCTTAATTTAAAAAAAAAAAGCCTGATATTCTGGAACAGGATGTTCTCTCTGTATCAGAATCAGTTTCTGCTCCTAGACAGCAGTCAAGTTCTGCCAGTAGATACCAGCCCCTCCTTCCTCTAGCTTATACAGGCATGAGAGTAATTAATCCTCATGCTTATTGGAGTTTAGTTTGGCTTTGGCACAGTATGCTTTCCCTAGCAAACCATAATTGATTCTGAATAATTGATCAGCAACGAACATTCAATTTTCTTTATCTTCTCTTCCTCTCATTCTCCTATGATATATGTTTTCTTTGGGGAACCATTTTCCATTTAAAAAAAAAACCCCAAATGCAAGGCCTTTTAGTGATCAAATCAATTCATGCTGCTTTCTGCCAATTCGCATCAACTCCAATGCAACTCCTGTTGGAGAACTCTTAGGGAACCCTAATTAGTGTCCCATTGTATCCATTAGTTTTCAATAAGGAAGTAAACTTCTTATGTAAAAACCTCGGAAACTATTTACATATGACTGCTTTGCCATTTATCAACCACCACACTAGCTTTCTTTTTTCAAAAATCCTTTGATGAGGACTATTATTGAAACCACTAAACCCTACATGAGTCATGGAATCTGGCTAGACAAAGACACCTAAAATCCGAACCTGTGATACTCATCTAAGCTTTGTTAACTCACCTAATGATGATGTCCCTCACTTTTCTCTTATGTAAAAGTAAGATTATAATGATACCCCACTTAAATAATTATTTTAATTCCTTAGGCACCAGAATAAAACCTCTTAGCAAAACAGAAGTAAAAAGTTCTTTGAGGAAAGTAGTCTTCAAAAAGTCAAGGCATTTTATCACATCAAAGAGAAGTGGGTCACTTTCAGGCCAAAGGCATGCTTAGTGTAAGGTGCAAAATTAAGCTTACTTATTTAGTGAGGTTGGATATCTACTTTCTTCTAATAATCAAACATAGATGGATACTAGATGAAAAGTAACAGAATGTGAGAAACTGTTGGATGCTGATATTTTGAGATGAATCATACATATGTCTCGGATATCCCCATTTAACCTACTATTCAATTTAGATGCAATGCCCTTTTATTTCTTTCAACCTCTGAAACAAGAAATGTTATCATGACCTTCTTTTTATTGAATATTATGCTGTTACATACACACCTTTCCAGCTCTTGTGGGAGTCAAATGCTTAGAAGAACAAATCTACAAGGGGACTTTTTCTCATTGTCCATTCTACCCAACAGCAAATTAGATGCACACTCAACTGCCTACCCTGCTATACACTGTTCCTTAAAACAAATTATAACTCAGCATCCCATTTAATCCAGTTGCATGAAATTAACATTTACCGAGTAGCCACTCTGTGCCAGAATCTAAGCCTAATTATGGAAATAGAGCTGCAGCCTCGTTTTGAAACAAAATTTCCCAAGGCCATGGTCTCTAGTCACTTTCTGCATCACCTCATCTTGCTTCTCACTCAATCCCTCCCTTCAGTCCCCTCCTCTATATACCAGAAGTGTTCTTTTCTGCTCTGCTTGTCTTACTGGGCCTTCACCACTGCGTCTTCTTGAATTGCTCCTCCTGCTCATGTCTGGGAACCTACACTCTCTGCTTTTCCTTGTCTTTCGTTGGCTGCTCTTCTTCTACTTCCTTAGTCACTCCCACTTCTCACCTCAGCCATTAAACACTAATGAAATCCAAGCTTCAGACCAGTGCTGTGTCCCCATCCTCTCCCTGGTTAATCTCTGGGTAATCTCATACAGTGCTACTGCTGAAAGCATCACATAGAACTTGATCATTTCCAGATTTATATCTAAAATTTCAAACTCCAATAGGATACTAGATTCCACCATTTAGAGCTCATATTTAATATATCTAAATTGAAATTCTCGATTTCCACATTTCAAATCTATTCTGCCTCAAGTTTCTCAAGACTAGAAATTGTGTACAGTGTTGCATATGTGGATAACTGAGACATAATCTAGTCAACAGAAGAATGGGTAATATTCTTCTACATAACCTTGTCAGTATCATTCTCATGATTTTTTAAAAAAATAAATTACAGTAAAGAGTATCAGCTGGGGAATCACAAAAACCTGCTTTTTAAATACAGAATCTACCATGTTATTAGCTTTTTAATAAGTTACTTAATCTTATGACTTCTGAAATAATTCATGACAAGCTACATAATCTCTATAAATGTCAGTTCCCTCAACTGTTAAATTTGGATAATAATAGCCATTATGAAATCAGCTTGTAGTAAGAATTAAATGAGATAGGCCTCTTAAAGGATATAATCAGATTTTATGCATTCATTTTTTCTTTTACTCATTTAAGAAATCTGTATAATAAATCTAACGTGTTTCATTCTAGGTGTTGAGGATACAGAAACAATCAAGACAGACAAGGTTCTAGCCACCTTTGAGCTATAACCAAGGTGGAGAAAAAAGTCAGCATGCAAGTAAACAATAATCATTCAAGCTATATAGGTTGTGCCTCATGAAAAGGACTTCATATGTGAGAGAGTAATGGAAACCAGGCACAGCTTTCAAGAGATGATGTCTAGAATGGGACCTAAAGAAGAAGGAGCTCTCCATGAAAAAATATAAGAAAAGCCCATTCTAAGCGAGAGACATCAGGAAGGACAAAGGAACTGAGGCAGGAAAGAGCGTGGTGTCTTTTAGGAATAGATGAGAATCCAGTCTTGGGCTAATGAAGCAACACAAGATTAGCAACAGCAGGGAGTTGCTACTATCTTTAGCTTGCAGGAGAAAAAGGAGGACGTTGTATTACCAGAGCCCAGGGGTGGAGTGACCCAGCATAACATAGAATCTTAGTTGGTATATTCAAGAGAAGGTGGATCCAAAGAAGAGTTACAGCCATTATTAGAGATGCTGCCCCAGAGGGAGAAGGAGAGATACCTTGAAAATTTCCCTTAATCCCTCCATTCATTATATCACCAATGACTTCCAGTGACTGAACCAAATCAGATGCCAGATGACACAATAGCCTAGCAAATGCAGTCCAAGAATTCAATCTCCAACACACCCAGTAGAAAGAGCAAAGGGTAAGAAATTGACCTGAGAGCAAGTTGGCTCAGAACAGTAGACCCTTAAAGTCATTAAGGGTCAACTACTTTAATACTTTGGGAAAATAATCCCACTATGCAGGGAAAGAGGATGAATTTTAAAATGTGATATTTTAGGTATATAAGGAAAAATCCTGCCTGACCCTGATATAAAGAAACAAGGATATCAGAAAAAAGTGTTGGCTCTACACATCCAGGTACTACTGATCACGACAGCACTTACAGGCTCTAAATGGTTAACTTCCTGAAAAGTGGCTGTCATATGGAAAACCATAAAACAATCAATGGTGATCCTTGTTTCTATTTAAAAAAAAACATGCCCTTAGGTTCAAGTAGACTGACCCACTTTAGGACTATCTATCCCTAGGGATCTTGTAAAATGTAGAGAATGAGAAAAACCTTTAGAAGATGCTAAACTCTCTTCTTTTAAGCTAACTAGCATGTTGAACAATTTATTTGTACAATATGAGATATGACCATATTGCATCTCATCTTATGGAATTACTCAAGTTATATACAATTTTCTCAAGTGCTATTGCTAGTCTGGATGTAGGAGTGAAGAGAATAAATTGAGGGCTTGATCTATGTTTGGGGTTTTCAGAGAAGACATAGAAATGAAAGAACAGATTGGTTGAGAATATAATCAAGTGATTATGGGTTCTGTATTGAGCAGATAATTTAGTCCAAGAAGATGCTTATAGTTATGAAAGAAAATTCAGGATCAAGTACATGAGGTCTATAGAAGGTCAAACAGTAGTTAAGAAGGAGTGAAGAAGTGTGAGAGCTAAAGGATGTAAAGTAGAAGTCAGAAAGTGAGGGCAATGAGGCATTCTAGTGCATGAATGTGACAGGGAGCAGCTGAAGAGAATGGAAGTGATAGTTCTAGTTCAACGGTTCCAGGAACTGCCATGTTAGGGAGTTAGAAAGTTGCCCACGTGGATTTGAAATTTGTCCTTAATTTATTCATCAAATGTAGTTAGTGCTATTATGTCTATTGTTCAACGTCGCTGAGTAACAAACAACCTCAAAAATCCTATCGGCTTCCAATATCATTGTGTCTCGTGCTTATCAGACTGTGGTTTGACTATTTTCAGTTGATCTAGGCTGGACCATGTTGCTCCACGGTGTGAGTCTGGAGAACTTTGCTTCAGGATTTCAGTCTTCTCTATGTGTGTTTATCTTAGAGGGCAGGCTGATGGAGAAGAAGCTACCTGGGTATGCTCTTCTCATTGAGAGTGACAGTACAGGAGGCAAAAGCCTAACCACACAAGCAAATTAAAGCCTCAACTCACTTCATAGCTGCTAAAATTTTGTTGGCCAAAACAATTCATATTTTATTAAAATAAACTGAAAACTGAAATTAATAAGAGGTTTTTCTTTTCTAATGAGTTGTATTATAAAATCATATGGCAAAATCTTTGGTTAAGACAGAGTAAATATTTCAAATGAAGATGCAATAAGAATGAAGACAAATTGCTGTAAATCATGTGCTTCAGTAGACATTGAAACTATTGGCAAGTGAATGGAAGTCAACAGAGATCAGCAACAAGAGAGATAGAATAGACAGAACTAGGGACTAATGGATCCTCTCCATGCCCCTACCTAGAAGACCATAGAAGAATAACAGTCTGGATAGGGCATAAGGCAGTGAAAAACAGAAACTACCCTCCCCCAATCCTCACAAACCATAAACAGCAGGTTGTGGGGGCATACTGATAATTATTAGTCATTAGAAGCTAACTGTGGAACACACACTGTAAGAAGACAAAACATATTTTATCAAACACAGTTATGAAGAAAAAACATGGTGGCTCCTGACAAAGTAGGCACATCCCTCTTTCACGGTTTAATGATCAATTACTCAGTTGAAGTTTTGGTCTCTGAGGATATCAGAGTAAGTGTGATTGATTGGGATTTTATAGAACTTGTCATTAAACCCTAGGTGTTGGAGGCAGGAAAAACGCCCATAGCCTGGTTAATTATCATGGAAGTACTTAGGATTTTTGTCTTGGAGGGAGTAAGAACAGAATAAGGACATTTCTGAAATCAATAAGCAATTGTTTATGTGACTGGTATGGTTCTAGCAATATGGGGAATATAGAAGGCTTGTAAGACAAAGCAATCATTTTCACAGGGTAAAATTAACCACAATATTAATGCTACCTGATTGTAGGCTGAACTGGAAAAGTCTGAATAATTTATTGAGGTGCAGGCAAAATGCCATTGGAGGATACATTTAACAACCTTCCAAATACATAGAACAATTGCCATTTCTAAGTTATGTTATAATCCTATTCTTCTAGCTCACTGATTCTTCTAAATTTCAAATATAGTATTTTAAATTTCATATTTTTGGTTCTTTATTCGATAATGAATCCGAGCTTTAAAAACAAGCTAAAAAATGAGTAAATACAGTTGGCCCTTGAACAACATGAGGTTGAACTGCATGGGTCGACTTGTACGTGGATTTTTTTTCAACAAATATATTGTAAAACTTATTGAAGATTTGGGACAATTTGAAAAAACTCACAGATGAGCCCTATAACCTAGAAATATGGAAAAACATGAAGAAAAAGTTAGATATGTCATGAGCGCATAAAAGACATGTAGATGCTAGTTTAGTTTATCATTTACTACCATAAAGTATACATACATTTATTATTAAAAGTGAAAATGTATTGAAACGTACACACACGAACACTTGCAAACAATACATGGCACCATTTGCAGCTGAGAGAAATGTAAACAAACATAAAGATCCAGTAGCAAATCAGACTTGCATAAAATTAACTGTAGTACATAAGGTACTACTGAAATAATTTTGTCACTATCTCTTATTGCCATTGTGGTGGGCTCAAGTGTTGTGAGTATCTGCTTAAAACTCCACGTGATGCTAATCATCCCGAGGGAGCAGTCCCTTTCTCTAGTAAATTCCGTAGCACAGTAAAAAGTCATCATTCTCAGTCCTTGTGTACTTTTCATCGTGTTTAGGGCAATACCATAAACCTTGAATAATATCATGAGACCCACATGAAGTGCTACTAAGGATGCTTGATGTGCTCCTGAGAAGCAGAAAAATGTCATGACATTAAAGAAAAAGTTGAATTGTTTGATATGTACTGTAGATTGAAGTCTGCAGTTGTGTTTGTCCCCATTTCAGACAAAAACGATTCATCTTATAAACAGACAAGTACTGTAAATGTATCTTCTCCTCCTTATGATTTTCTTAATAACACTATCTTTTCTCTAGCTTACCTTGTTGTAAGAAAACAGTGTAGTAGTACACACAACATACAAAATATGTGTAAATCAACTGTTTATGTTATCAGTAAGGCTTCTACTTAACAACAGGCTATTAATAGTTAAATTTGGGAGGGATTCAAAAGTTAAAGATAGATTTTTGACTGTGTAGGAAGTTGGTATCCCTAACTCTTGCAATGTTGAAGGGTCAACTATAAGCCAAAACACTCTGATACCACAACTAACAAAATATGTATTCACACTCAAATGTCTCAGGTATTCTTCCATCAATTTTTCTGACCTTTTAATTACACTAAATATATATATATATATACACATATATATACATATACATGCACACATGTATATACATACTCTTTTTATAATCTTCCTTCAGATAAGCTTAACACATTTTAAAATTTTAATATAGTTGTATATTTTTATAAAGTCTGGTTCTGTATAACTTTCTATTCATTTTTCTCCAAATTCATCTCATGTGTATATTCATTCTATTTCTAAACCTTTTGCTATTCCTATCTCTAAGACATTTTTATTCGGCAAGACACATCTAAAATAGATTTTATCTGCATTCACTTATATAACCAAACGTATTTATATTTCCAAGCACATTTCTTTCAAGAATTATTTAACATTTATCCATTGTTAATATGTTTTCAGATGTCAAATCTTGTATACGACAAAAGCTATGACTGAATAAATCTGGCTACATAAAAAGGTTAAAATGACTGTAACACTAAAAGTACACATATATGTGCACATACGTATCCCACAAATAAAATTAAAAGAAATTTGACAAAATGAGTAAATAGTTACCACATCTGAGCTACATAAATATCTTTAATATAAAAAGAGCTCTGAGGAATCAATGATATTTTAAAAATTGTATCAAATCAAAATGATAAAAGATAAGACTAGATAACCCACAGAAAAATGAAAATGTGTTGAATTTCTATTGAAATATAAATATATACAATTTTATTAAAGTGAATGCCTCTACAGATGGTCCCAAACTACGCTCGTTTGACTTAAAATGATTGTTTTGACTTTACAATGGTGTGAAGGTGATACACATTCAATAGAAACCTTACTTGAAGTCTTGAATTTTGCTCTTCTCCCGGGTTAATGATATGCAATACCCCTGAGATGCTGCACAGTGGCAGGTTTCTGCAGCTCACAGTCAGCCACACCATCGGGAGGGTAAACAACCAATACTGTAGTCTACAGTGTACTGTATTCAATATATTGCATGAGATATTCAACACCATTATAAAATAAGCTTTGTGTTCGATGATTTTCCCAACTGTTAATGTAAATGTTCTGAGTGCGTCTAAGTTAGGCTAGACTAACCTATAATGTTTGGTCAGTTCGATGTATTAAGTGCATTGTTTATTTATTTGACATTTTGTTGTAGTTTTCAAGTTACAATGGATTTGTCAGGACGTAAACCCATTGTAAGTCAGGGAGCATTTGTATCTTCTAATGGCCAAAATATTTTTCTTTAATAAGTTGGTAATGGCCCAGATATGGGAGTAAAGAACTATAAATTAATATAAAATCTCTGGAGAATGTCTGACAACAAACATCAAAATATTTAAAGTGTATTATTTAACAAGTCTTACGGTAATCAGAGTTCTGGGTTCAAATTGTTGGTCTACCACTTGATTGCTATGTAATCTCAGTAATTTATTTTACTCCATGAGTTTTAGCTTAAATTTCTGCATAATAGGATCATAACAACCATCTTTCAAGGTGGCTGTAAGATAAACAGTATAATACACACATCTTAACACATTTTCTGACAATGATAACTGTTCTTCAGACAAAAACTTCTATCCTAATAGTTTCTCATCTTTCTCCCCTACCTCTTTCTTTCTTTCTGGAAATAATTATAGATACAAAGAAAGCTCTGCATACAAAGATGTTAACCAAAGTATCATCTCTAACAGTAAAATATGGGGGCATTGGTTTAACACATTATGTCATATTAATATAGTAGAATAATATGTGACCATTTAAACCATGTTATAGAAAAATTAATGAGATTATTTAGTAAAATGCTTAAGTGATATTGATATACCAGAAAATCAAGTTGTATAAGTAATATGTGTTTTATTATCACAATTTCGTTTACGTGTGTGGTTATGCCCTTATAAAGGGCAGGTATTTCTGTGTATGGGTCATGCATGAGCATGATATGATGTATATGCATGTGTGATTGTGTATGTGTATGCATAGGCACAGAGAAAGACCAGAAGTCTATAAACATTCACATATTCAGAAAAAAATTGCTGAATTGCTGCTATAAAGCAGATACCATAATAACTTCTGGTGATAAAAAGTAAGAAAAGACAAACACAAATTTGTACAGCAAACAATATATATTGGGAAGCTAGATGTTGTTAGAATAATCTCTAAGATAGATTTCAAATTCTGATTGGGATAATGCTACAAAGGGACAATGTGATGTGGAAGAATGTAAAAGGCACATTGACTTTTGAAAGCAGGTCAGAATTCCCTGCTCAAGACCCAGTTGAACTGAAATCTGCAAAAAGTGCAAGACATACATAGCAAAAAGGGGAGGAAAGAGAGCCCGGGGAAAGGAGCAAAGGAATTTGGTGTGGCTTTAATAGATGAGCCCGAGGCTCAGGGAGTCTGGAAAGGCAGGTGACAGATCAAACCAGGTTTAAAATACACTGTTAAGGAGAGTTGAGGAGGTGATCATATAAGAGAAATGATCAGAGATCTGTTAGGAAAACATCACTTTAACTATAGACTGAAGGGGAGCAAAAGTCAGCGAGGAAGGCCAGGCACAGTGGCTCACGCCTGTAATCCCAGAACTTTGGAAAGCTGAGGGAGGTGGATGACCTGAGGTCAGGAGTTCGAGACCAGCCTGGCCAACACAGCAAAACCCCATCTCTACTAAAAGTACAAAAATTAGAAGGCGTGGTGGTGCGTGCCTGTAATCCCAGCTACTCAGGAGGCTGAGACAAGAGAATCACTTGAACCCAGGAGGCAGAGGTTGCAGTGAGCTGAGATCACGCCATTGCACTGCAGCCCGGGTGACAGAGCAAGACTCCAGCTCAAAAAAAAAAAAAAAAAAGTCAGTGAGTTGAGGAGTACTGTGAAGTCATTTGAGTGATGCAAGTGAGAGATGACAGCAGCCGGGACTAGGATGGAGTGAAATGGAATGAAGTGATGGATCTAGGAGCTACTTACAGGGCAAAACTAAAGCGATATAGCAATGGATTGGATATGGGGAGTGCAACATGGAGAAAATAATAATATCTACCACACAAGGACATGAGAATGAAAAAAACAATACGCCATTTCAGCATCCCAGATGGGGCCAGGCACAGAAAGGGACTGATGTTGAGTGAGAAGCAGTTGATGAAGATGACACAGAACTTTTACTTGCATAACAAAATGGATAGCATTGCCATTCATGGAGATGGGAGACAGGGAACACTATTAATTTTGAGGGGGACAGTCATAAATTCAGTTTTACATGTAAAAATTTAAATTATTTTCAAAATATTCAAGAGGAGATGCCAATGTGGTAGTTGGGAAAATGAGCCTGGATCTCAGAGGAGAGGTCTGGGTTGTACATAAAAGTTACGAGGTTACATATGTGGTCAATAAAGCTAAAGGTGAAAGGGCCTAGTAACAAGTCTTGAGGTATTCCAGGTAAAGGAGAAGAAGCCTGAAGTGGGATAGAGTAGGAGATATAATGTCACAGAAACCAAGGGAAAAGAGGGGTTTCAGGTATCTAACTGTAATACATCTTTCTTTTTTTTTTTTTTTTTTTTTTGAGACGGAGTCTCCCTCTGTCGCCCAGGCTGGAGTGCAGTGGCGCAATCTCGGCTCACTGCAAGCTCCGCCTCCCGGATTCACGCCATTCTCCTGCCTCAGCCTCCCGAGTAGCTGGGACTACAGGCGCCCGCCACCACGCCCGGCTAATTTTTTTTGTATTTTTAGTAGAGACGGGGTTTCACCATGTTAGCCAGGATGGTCTCGATCTCCTGACCTCGTGATCCGCCCGCCTCGGCCTCCCAAAGTGCTGGGATTACAGGCGTGAGCCACCGCGCCCGGCCTGTAATACATCTTTCTAAGAACTCATTTAAGATGTAGACAACAGAAATCTCCCTGAAGAAAGAGAGATGGAAGTCATTGGCACCCAGGGAAAGAGTGATGAATACACATTCATCACAACTTGTAAGTTTACAAGTTGTGATGTTTCACAGATAATTCAAGAAAAGAAATATCAGATTACAGCAAAAGATGTAAAGTTTCAAAATATATCAATAAAAATATAAAGTAGATGAATTAGAGGGATCTATATACCCTTTACAAATGTCTGGAGCTTAGAAGGTGAACAATCATTGTAAGAGACTGGGATAGAACAAGTTCGAGATAAGTGAGTATAAAGAATCTAGACGGGGTCAGGAAAATTTACCCTCCAAAAGCAAAACAGAGCAGGCTCTGGGAAGATTTTAAAACTTACTCGAGCAACTAAAAATGAGAGTTGAAAAGACTCCTGTGATAGTAAGGTTATTTCAATATTATATGACATACAAATTGTTTTGGAGATGGCATAGCGTGGTACAGCTGCAAAACAGCCCTTCCCTAGAAGCCAGGCACCGGGTTTGGTTTTGTCTGTGTCAATAATAAAAGGCAGTAGCTTGGAGAAGTCATTTAATTAATCAGAGCTTTAGCTTCTTAACCTGTGTATTTAAAGAGTTTCCCTACATTTTCTGTAAGTTTCTTACAGCATTAAAATTCTTTGTCTCTGTAACTAACAGAATAGGTATGCTGTAAGAAAAAAAATATATACATTGAGGTAAACTTAAGTGTCTCTAGAGCATAACATTATCAAACTTTTTTTGTAGGTCCTGTGTAAGTGAGAATAAAAGCTCCACACAGTCCTTGACTTCATTCTAAATAGGTTGACAAGGGTGTGAAATGACATTCTTCAGTCTTAGGGATGTGTGAAGGGCACTTAACATTTCTGACAAGCTGAGTCATTTGACATTATTCCCTGTGTAACTTATCCATTAAAATTTTATCTGTTGTGCACATAATTTTTAACAACTACATAAAATTTAAATACTCCGAAGAAAGCACCTAGTCATTTCAAGACTTTCTGATGTGATCTATGTTGAAACAAACAAACAAAAAATAAAAAAAAACCCTCCTATAGAGTCTCACTAGAGTACAGGTTTAAAAGTTAAAATATGTATTTCTAAAAGTAAATACATTACATAAGCATATGAAATAATGAATATATAATACATATTATATAAAGTGATTACATATATTTCTATTCCTTTTTGGAATTTGACTATTTTCTGGTGAATATTAAGATTAGCTTGGTTTTATGTATCAAATTAATAATTAACATTGAGTCAAATGACATTCACATATATACATATTTTTAAATTTTATTATTATTATACTTTAAGCTTTAGGGTACATGTGCACAACGTGCAGGTTTGTTACATATGTACACATGTGCCATGTTGGTGTGCTGCACCCATTAACTCGTCATTTAGCATTAGGTATATCTCCCAGTGCTATCCCTCCCCACTCCCCCCACCCCACAACAGGCCCCGGTGTGTGATGTTCCCCTTCCTGTGTCCATGTGTTCTCATTGTTCAATTCCCACCTATGAGTGAGAGAACATGTGGTATTTGGTTTTTTGTCCTTGTGATAGTTTGCTGAGAATGATGGTTTCCAGCTTCATCCATGTCCCTACAAAGGACATGAGCTCATCCTTTTTTATGGCTGCATAGTATTCCATGGTGTATATGTGTCACATTTTCTTAATCCAGTCTATCATTATTGGACATTTGGGTTGGTTCCAAGTCTTTGCTATTGTGAATGGTGCTGCAATAAACATACGTGCGCATGTGTCTTTATAGCAGCATGATTTATAATCCTTTGGGTATATACCCAGTAATGGGATGGCTGGGTCAAATGCTATTTCTAGTTCTAGATCCCTGAGGAATCGCCACACTGAC
Source organism: Gorilla gorilla gorilla (assembly GCF_029281585.2). Taxonomy (NCBI): domain Eukaryota; kingdom Metazoa; phylum Chordata; class Mammalia; order Primates; family Hominidae; genus Gorilla; species Gorilla gorilla. The sequence continues at coordinate 21,853,434 of NC_073230.2, forward strand.
TTCCACAATGGTTGAAGTAGTTTACAGTCCCACCAACAGTGTAAAACTGTTCCTATTTCTCCACATCCTCTCCAGCACTTGTTGTTTCCTGACTTTTTAATGATCGCCATTCTAACTGGTGTGAGATGGTATCTCATTGCGGTTTTGATTTTCATTTCTCTGATGGCCAGTGATGATGAGCATTTTTTCATGTGTTTTTTGGCTGCATAAATGTCTTCTTTTGAGAAGTGTCTGTTCATGTACTTTGCCCACTTTTTGATGGGGTTGTTTGTTTTTTTCTTGTAAATTTGTTTGAGTTCATTGTAGATTCTGGATATTAGCCCTTTGTCAGATGAGTAGGTTGCAAAAATTTTCTCCCATTCTGTAGGTTGCATATATTTTTATATAGGGTTTAGCTTTTGATGTCAATACATTTAAGAAAAATTTCTATGTTTTTTTCAGTTATGTTTCATAGAATCAGGATAACTTCTGAAATTTTGGAAGGTAAGAGGATGTCCCTCCCACTCTTACTTATTGCTAAGAACTTTGTAAAATGTATGCTGTTTAAAAACATATATACCCTTCAAATTGATTTATATTATGGATTATGACCAAAATCTTACCTTTGGCCTCAAGTCCTGGTACAGTTTGGCTGCATCCCCACCCAAATCTCATCTTGAATTGTAGCTCCCATAATTCCCACGTGGTGTGGGAGGGACCCAGTGGGAGGTAATTGAACCATGGGGGTGGTTTCCCCCATACTGTTCTCATGGTAGTAAATAAGTCTCACGAGATCTGATTGTTTTTTAAGGGGAAACACCTTTCACATGGCTCTCATTCTTTCTTGTGTGCTGCCACGTAAGACGAGCCTTTTGCCTTCCACCATGATTGTAAGGCCTTCCCAGCCCCGTGGAACTGTGAGTCCATTAAACCTCTTTTTCTTTATAAATTACCAAGTCTTGGGTATGTCTTTATCAGCAGTGTGAAAACGGACTAATACAAGTCCCTTTTTACTGGGTTTAAATTAGTTAGTTTCTACATGTACAGGTAATTTTACTCAACGCTCCCTTTGTCTGGCCATCCACTCAAAAACTTTTTCGAATTGTAACCATTGCCTTCAATGAACAAGATTGTCGTCTGCTCCCCAGGCATCACTGACTGGGCAATTTCTTCCTTAGTGTAAGCAATCCAACAATGAAATATTCTCACAGTTACTGTACATGTTCTTGATTATAAAGATACACATATTTAATGGAAAGAACTAGGACCATAGGAACAGATTTGGTATTTTATTGTTTCTAATAAATTAACTTGTGACCTTCAGAACGACACTTAAGTTCTCTGCACCCTGCTGGTTTCCATAATGATTAGGTGTTTTCCAAGATTACATTTCCTCTAAAGTTTTAGGCTTCTACATTTTTAAATAAATTATAATTATGATTAATTTCACAATTTCAAAGATTTAGTGTAAACTTGTTTTGAGATTGTTATATGCAGATGCTGTATTAGAACAAAATGAAAACTGTGAAATAACTAGCAACTTTAATGTTCACATAAAAGACTTCAAGAAATATAACAAAAAGTGGAGTTATCCTGGCTCAGTGAACTAAGCTATAAAATTTTTGAATGGTAAGAGCTGTTAGAATTATGAGGTATCCACTAATTCAGAATATTAAATTTGAGATATACTTTATGAATAATTTTCTTTTTTATCTCAACTGGGAAAAATTATTCTTGAACCTCAACAGAGAAGTTCGATAAATGACATTTAAAATGATTAAAAATCATTCACCCAATTTAAGAAACTCCCTAAATAATAATCTGCAGCTCAATTTTTGTTAAGTTTTTGCATGGACATGTGAAAATTGGAAAGTAAAATAAATTGCTTCTGGTGATTTTTTACTTTTTTTTAACTTGTACAGTATACATTTATTTAACTATGACTGCTAGTAAATAATTAAATATAAACCTCTGTAAAGCTTTCTGCTGTAATATTTTGGATGAGAAGGATAGTTTAAACTGCAAGGTCTTCAGGATATTTGAGGGTTTATACCTTGCAGTAAAAAAGGAGAGAAAATAAAACAAAAAACTTTTACCTAGTTTGTATGGAAACCTTCTAGAATTCATTATACACTAATTTGCTTCTTTCAAAAAATGTCAGAGTTATAAACATAAGTAAACTTGGGTTTGCTGATGCCTGGTCATCATTTGCTTATTAATAAATGCAGCTTTCTGTATCTCACTGGTGTTTGTAGGACTCTGTACATCTCTATATTGCTGCATTACACAGCCTCTGATTATAATGCTTCTAGAGTTAGAGTTTTTAAAATATATATATTTTATATATAAATTTATATTTTTATATTTTATATTTTATAAATATAAAAAATTTTATATTTATAAATGTATATGTTATATATATAATATGTATATATATTTTATATATGTGTGTATATATATTATATATATTTTTTATATATATGTGTGTATATGTGTGTATATATGTATGTATATATACATATGTATGTATATATACATATGTATGTATATATACATACGTATGTATATATATGTATGTATATATACACACATGCATATATTCACATATATATGTGTATATATATACACACACACACACACACACACACATATATTCATGTAAGTATACATATTTCCTTTATGGCAGAGTGTAAAATAGCAATTCCTTCTAATTATAATAATACAGCATACGATACAAAGTGAACCATAGTGTCTCCTACAAAGTAACTATCCTACAAATGTTAGCTGTCATTAGTACTATTAAATAGCTATTGAAACCCTGATGGTTTGTATCAATCCATTTATTTCTTTTTAACAGGCTATCATTCTGATGCAAACATAAATAACAAACAATCTTGGACTATGTTGAAAAATGGGTTAGGCTTGCAGTCAAAACATCTAGGTTTAATCCTGGATATGTTGCTTCATAGCTAGGTTAATTTCATTAGCATTGTTACCCTTAAGCTTGTTGTCTTAGATTTTAAAAGCAGGACAATAATGGTTATCTTGCAGATTCGTTATGAGTAGCAGTTTAAAAATAAATGTGACAAAAAGGTGAGAAATTCATTATCACAAAACTGTCACACAGAAGGCATTCAGTAAGGGTTAACTGAATCTGAAATCAGGAAATAAGGTTGCTTCTAAAATATAAACATTTATAAACATTCACAATATTCCAGGCCATATGTTCTGCATAGCACATTAGGGAGACAAGACTCACTATTAAGAAACCCGTCATTGAATATGATTATTGTGATTGAGAGAGCAGAGAAAAGAGAATAATAGAATCCTTACTCTGGGACAGCGGAATGTTTGTCCTATTAAAAAAATTCTTTACACAATTATAATTTATTTTATTCAAAAAATAAATTCACTGTAATAATGTATGAAGAAAATAAACCTCTGCAAAATTATCTATACTATGGGCAAAAGAAAAGGAGTGAGAAAGTAATTGAGTGAATTCAACTGTTAATATAACACATTTTTAAATTTAGAGCAGAAACTATAAATAAAGCTATGTTGTAATCAAAATTGTACTAGGAAATACACATGTAAAGATACTTCTGAATATTTCTTTGTCCAATTCTCAGTCAACTGTAAAATTGCTGAGTTTTGGAGATATAAACTTTGCAAAACTCAGATCATTACTCCTTTTGGGCTTTTAGTTACAATTAAGGAAATTATGATTATCTATTTGTTTATATTTGCTATGTGGCAAAAGACAATATGAAAAATGTTATTTAGTGAGGGTTTGGTGATCATTAGCAGCTTCCACATTATCCTTAAAGTTGTGCTGAAATGATTGAAGATAAATGCGCTTAATTTGAAAAAAAAAATGTTGAACTGGAACTGATAGTGTTCCAGGAAAGCTGAAAGAAATCATGAGCAGGGAACAGTGAACAATCTTATGAGACATAGAGACATACAGGCTCTCAGTTAGCTCTGAATGGCCTTTACAATCAAGATATAAACTATGTGACAAATGAGTGTAAAATACCAAAGCACTGGCTTCGTTTCATGAAGATAAGAACAGTCTCAAAGTCCTTGTGTTCCATATAGTCCATGGATTTCCAAAGAGAAATATACTTGACCAGATCAAAAAGCAAAATGGACATTGTGTCTGGCTGGTATTTGGGACATGGAAGAGCGACATCTAATTTCTTAAATAATGTCAACTTATACTGCTGTGCTTTTATTGGACAGATATGTGTGAGGCTTTGAATACATCCAAACTGAAACTTCAAGAACAAACACCAGTATTATTGATTATTTTAACTTTTTTTAGAAGTTCTGACTGAAATGCAGCCCTGGGCATAGAAAACTGGTGTTTAAAAGAAATAGTCTTATTCTAAACAATATATATACATTGTTTATATTTTATATAAACAAAACTTTTTGTTTATATATTTTGTTTATATTTTGTATTATAATACATTTACTCTGTATTAAAGATGAACTCAAGTGGTAATATTTTCATTGTGATATGGCTCAAAAATATGTTTACATTTTGTGAAGTTCTCTTGTCTCATTGATACTTAGGCTCCTAAAGCTAATCTGCAAGAGGGTTTTCAGATTTCAGTGTTAATTCATTTGCCAATATAACTGCTAGAAAATCACATTTAGAGCAAGTTTTGGTAAAATATCTACCTTATTACAAACTGAGCAGATTTGGGTGGGGAGCAGTATCTATCCTATTTATATTAATAAATATATTTCAGAATCTATTTTTTCTCTGTACTTCTGAAGTGAAAAATAAATCATCAGAGTAGACTTAAAAGTGAAAGTGGCTGCTATTGTCCTAAATCTATCCCATTTGTGATATGAACTCAGAAGCTTCAGTTTCTTTGGAAATCATTATAGACATGGACTACTGCATGAAGTTTCATTTACCTTAAACTTCTAATTTAAGTTTCACCTATATGTGGCTGAGATGCTGATTCAGTTCAATTCAAATATTAACTAACTAAATCCTTATCTGGCTGATGAGAAAGAAAGAGTAGCCCACATGAAGCAGGAGAATAGGGTCTGGAGGCAGGGAAGCTAAGGTCAATTCATGCTGACGTCCTAGAACTGGATCAAAAGGAAAACCCCACCTCTCCATGCCCAAGTGTCAAAGGATCAAATGCTACTCCTTCCACAACCCCCACCCCTTCCACTGCGTCACAAATGGAAAATGGAAAGTACCTCTGATTGGACGTGGGCCAAGCGTGGGCCAATCCTTCATTTGCACAAGGTGCCAATCCATTTCAGCCTCTGATTGGCCAGAGTCAAACCTCCACTTCCATCCTTTATTACATAGCGTATAAGCAATGGGAAATCTTTAAAGGGTACTTAAACCCCAGAACATTTTGTAACCAGGGCTCCTGAGCTGCTTGCTTGAGCCCGCTCCAATTCTGTAGAGGGTATTTTCACCTTAAATCTATGTTTCTGTTGCCTTTTGTGTCAATAAATCTATGCTTTTGTTGCTTGTTCATGCATGCTGTTCAAATCTTTGTTCAATACATCAAGAGCCTAGATGACTCACGATCAGAACCCTTTATCTAGTAACACTTTACAAACATATATGCTCATTTTAATTTTTAAAATAACTTTTTGAATAAAATAATGTATGTTTATAAAGTGCATAGTAAACTGTAAACTAGTATGTAATAAATGAGTTATTGTTGTCATCCTTATCTTTTTCTAATCAAAGTAGATAATATCTATTCTAAAACAAGTTATTCAAATGTCTTTTGTCCTTTGTCTTATTCAAATGTCAATTGCCTCTAGAAGTTTTGATTTTAAGAAAAGGAAATGTTTTGCCTTTCAATCTTTATCAATGGAAGACATTTCACTCAGTCTTAAAATGCAATTTCCACAGATATTTTATTGGGTAGAGTACTTTTAAAAAGCTCTAAAATAAGAAAGTGATGATAATGGAAAGCAATATTTAGTATCAACATTGAATAGGCACAAAGAGCACTGATGTAATTAGAGATACTTAGACATGTAGCTAAAGAAAATATACCTCTGGGAGAAAATGTAACTGCTGTTACTATTTTCAAACAAATATGGGGCTCAGAAGTATCTATTTCAGTGCCAATATTAAATATCTCACCATGTTTCCATTATAAACCCTTCTTCTAGGAGTTTATAACTGGGCCATAAAAATTCACTTCAGGCACTCCTTAGTATCCAAAAAAGCTATTACAGCCTTCTGGGAGAATAATAAGCATATTTATAGAAGGTATATATAAAAATATTGATATATTATGTTTACCTATTTTTAAAAATGCACTTGTGACAACTAATCTCCTTTATCAATTTGCTGAATCATATTACCTTCTTCAGTTCCACTAACCTAAAAGGAAAAATACAATTAAATTTAGTCTCCTTTCAATTGTTTCTAAATATGATTAATCTGGTGTCAACAAAGTATCACTGTACTTCAGAATTTGCTTGCTGGCCTCTAAAAAGCCAAGGAAGGGGTAATAACTTTTAATGGAATAAATACATGTTTATTTTTCTGAAGTTAACTTTTTTGTTGTTATTTGTTGAGATTTTTCTGTTGCAAACATTGTGTACAGTCAAAAACTCTGCGAATAAAGAAACAGAGACACTTATAAATACACGTGTACTTTTTGATTATTTCTTTAGAATCAGAAAGACTTAAACCCATGTACATTTTATTTTGGCAGAAGATCATGTAATTTTTCCACAATTACTCACATACCACAGCAGAGGACACAAAATCATTCCGGGCTTTATTAATTTCAAATACCCAAAACTGTCTTGAGAAGAAAATACCTTTATATTATTTTATTTGATAGTGAAGTCTTAAAGTTCTATTTCTCTCATAGGTTTTTTTGTTTGTTTTAGCAGTTAGCTAAAAAGTTTCCCGATTAAAACATTTTAGTACTTAATCCTATGGTTGTCATGCATGAGACTGGTTCATTAACAAGGTGGAAGGTAGAATAGTGAATAGATTTTTCACAATATAATGAGTATGATAATAATAGTAGTAGTAATAAGAAATAACAACAATACAAAGAATACTAACAGCAAACATTCTTTTTGAGTACTTTCCACCTCACTGGTATGCGGTTAAGTTCTTTACATACATTATTCCCCAATTAAATCTACAAGATCAGCGCCTGTTTTGCTAGGGAAACTAGGCTGTAAGGAATGAAATCACTAATGCAATATTATATAGCTAACTATTGGCAGTGCTGGGACTCAAATTACATTCTGAAGATGAAGCCTGTGTTTAATAATCAAGTTCTACCACTCCTTCTACTTTAGAAGAAAATCAGTATGATTTGGTTAAATTAGATGCTCTAACAAGAAGGAAATAGCTGACCCAAATTATAGATGGAAAACTATACGGTAAGATAGCTGGATTGCTAGACAATAGTCAGCATAATATCACTGTTATTAAAAATTCATAAATATTTTTGCCATCCTAGGAACTAGTCTTTAAACTTACTACATACCTTGCTATTCAATTGCAAAATGTAAGATTTAAAAAATGGCTCTTCTTTAAAATAAATGTCAAAAAGAATGGTGTTATTTATCTTTGAAGTTAGCAATATTAATTACTTGAAAATTAGTAAAATTGTCTGACATTTAAGAGGTTTTAAACGGTCTCCTAACTATTATACTTTTAGATTTTACAAAATGAGTGTTCAAATATCATCTGGTTTATAATTAATACATAAAAGCCAGTGAATCTAAGTGCACATACATTTTTATTTAACTGTGTAATTACTGATTAGTAGTTCATAAAATTGGTTTTGATATGTTTTGAGAGCCTTTACAATAACTTTGCAACTTTTAACTCATGCAAAAGTGATTCAGTATAAAGTTGGACTAAAATTCAGAACAGAACTTCTTTTACAAAGTTAACAGAGATAATTGATATTTCACTCAATGATGACTGCATTAAAATCATTGACACACATTTAACATTCATAACTACTCTAACCCTTGAATTTGGTATATGGCAATATATTGAATCTAAAACTCTTAATTGCTTTCTCGTCAATCTATTTCTCCCCTGGTCTTTTCCTCTTTGTAAATGGTAACTCTATTCTTGTAGTTGCTCAGGCCCAAATCTGTATCATTTAGTTGTCTTCTACATGTCATTTAAATCAACCAGTAAAACTCATCAATGTCAACTTCAAAATATATCCAGAATGCAGCCATATTTCATCACTTTCAACACCATCACCTTAGTTCAACCAGTATTACTCCCTGCCTGGTCTTGGGCAATAGGTTCCTAACTGGTTTCACCATTTAAATCCTTACTCTCTACGTCTTCCATGCAAAAACCAGGATTGGTCACTGTTCATCTAGCCAAATCCTACCATTCAGTAAAACCAAATCATCATCACTATCTCTGGGGTCATGTGTGGCCTGAACCTCTGCTCTTTTTCTGTCCTCATTCTCCCTGCCCAGTTTTGTTTGTTTATTTATTTGTTTCAATCACTCAGCTCTTGCTACATTGGTCTTTCCTTGAGTACACCTAATCTGGATCTGTCCTTGATGCTTCAAGACTATTTTCCTCCCTGTTCAAAATATTCTTCCTCCAGATTTCCACCTGTCACATTTTCTTCATCTCTCTTTTTTTTTAAGTCTGTGCTCAAATACCATTTAGCAAAAAGCCTTCTCTGACCACCCTATATAAAAGAGTTAGGTCTATCACTCTCTGGAAGCTTTTTTATATTAATAATAACCATCCCTTATATTCTAGGCATTCTGCTAAATGTATTATATCTGCTATTTCATAATCTTCAAGACACTACTGAGAGGTAGGTTTTATTATTTCTCTTAAATAACTGAATAAAATTTAAATAAAACACTAAAGGTATGGTTAAGGTTCAAACCGGGTCTCCGGATTCCTCAGTCCTTGTTCTCCATCAACTGCATAATCCCATTTATGCTTCAAAACTTTCCCAATTTAACAAAATAGGGAATGTGAGGCTCAAGGGTTTGAAATAGTTGCCCAGATCACACAGCAAGTAAGTAGTAGAACAGGAATTCAAATGTAGGTTGATCAAATCTGATGTTTACTCCCCTGCACCACACTGCCTTCCTGTGGACAAGGTGATATCCTTATTGCCAACTGCCAGCCAAAGATAGATAAGATGAGTTCACTCTCCATTCTTCTGGGCTTTATTTTTGCTTACTTACTCAAGTCTCACATAAATACATACTCATCTTAGATCTATAACTTGGTTGATGTAGAAATATAAGAAAAGTGCACATATGATATAGAACATTAACAATATTGACATTATCCCAGAAATTATATAATTAAGAATTGAAATTTATATGATTTTCATTGATTTTTTTCTTCTTTTATTTGCTAATATTCTATCCTCTCAACAACATACTGCTAAACTTTGCTTTGTTCAATGTCCGTGCTTGATCATTGAATTAAAATCCCTCTAAAATAATAAGTAGGACATATCTCAAATATATGTATCCATAATATAAAACATATTCATTTAGAATCTTTGCAATGTACCATTATACTAAGGCCATAATAAAAATTCTCACTTGTCTTATACTTGGTGAAAGAATAAGATCAATTGAACCATATAGTTGCTTTATATAGAAATCAGCCTGTACATATCTAATTGAATTTACTAATTGTCACAGGTGAAAAAAATGCCATTTTCATACTGAAATCAAATATAATCCTGACATAAAGGTCATAAATTTAAAAATTTATGCAAAGATACCTCAAGCTACTACTGGAACACCTATATCCAACATACAGAAACAATCAATACAAGCATTAATCTGATAGTCAGTATTAGACATAAAGTGACTGAAATAGAGCTTGATTACAAGAGCAATGTCTCCTGCTTTGAGAATAAACATTTCAGTTTTGTCTCAGCATTTATGTAACAGCAGGAGAGAGAAGACAAGTTATCTTGTGACAACATCCTGCAGTATGTCATTGACATTATCTTATAATTAGACTTGCATTAAAGATGATTAATAGTATCTTCTTTGGTGTCTAATCAGTGCAGTCTCATAGCATATACAAAAATGAGTATTTTAGATCACTTTAAGTCAGTATTAAAGCAGTAAAATCGTTATGTTCCTTTTCCCTCAAAGCCATCTCAAACAAAATAACAATATTTTCATTCAATTTTTGTTGGTAACAGTTTGAAAGAAAATGCCACAAATATTTAGAGTGTTGAAATTCAAATTTTATCTAATTAACCTGAAACTCCTGTATTTTTTGAATCCAGATTTAAACCACTATTGTGGCTACCGCTAATAGCTATATATGAATTAATAGAAAATGAAAGATTTACTTCTAAGAGAAACATAACACAAGCTACTTTCATGTGTAGTCAATTCAAAGTTTTATGAATTATTGGACTCAGATTACCTACAGGCCTGGAAGACAGTGGCTCTGTCTACTATTGGAGATGCTGGCTCATTGCACTGAAAATTTGCTATTTATGTATAAAGGATAAGATTGGACTTAGAAATCTGTAAATTAAGCTAAGTGATTTAAAGCCATGCAGCGTACATGTGAGACACAAGAATCAAACCCTTAAGCTTTATTTGTGAGGAAGTAGCATTCATGTGTGCTTAGCCTACCAAGAGGGATCAGCAAATGTTTGCTGAATGGATGCATGAATGGATGGAGTGGCTTCATAGCACAATAAAGTCATATACCACAATAGTTAGGGGGTACAGCTGGAAATAACAAGTCTTTATAAAGTGACCAGACTAAAACAGCTTTAATGCTATCCCACTACTACCTATTTTCCTACTGGGATCTGAGTGATTTCTTGAGAATGAAGTATCCTAGGCAACCATGCTAAAATTATGAGTTCAGAAAAGGCGAACTATTTAACAGGCTAGACATACTGATGAAAGCTATTGTGGGGCCTTCAATTTAAAATTTGTTGAATTTGTGTACTTAGTTCCACTAACTCTGTATTATTAAGAAATTCCACTATGGGCCAAGCATGGCAGCTCATGCCTGTAATCCAAGCACTTTGGGAGGCCAAGGCAGGTGGATCACTTGAGGTCAGGAGTTTGAGACCAGCCTGCCCAACATGAGGAAACCCCATCTCTACTAAAAAAAATACAAACATTAGCCAGGCACAGTGGAGTGTGCCTGTAATCCCAGCTACTTAAGAGGCTGAGGCATGAAAATCACCTGAACCCAGGAGACAGAGGTTACAGTGAGCCAAGATAGTGTCACTGCACTCCAGCCTGGGTGACAGAGTGAAACAGTCTCAAAAAATACAAGGGGGAACGCACACTGCGGCCTGTCAGGGAGTGGGGGGTGGGAGAGCATCAGGATAAATAGCTAATGCATATGGGGCTTAATACCTAGGTAATAAGTTGATAGGAGCAGCAAACCACCATGGCACATGTTTACCTATGTAACAAACCTGTACGTCCTGAACAGGGGCAAAATGCCACCAGTCTTTTTGCTAAAATGTAACAAGAGTCACCGATGCTTCACTTCCCAACAAGTTCTTCATCTCCATCTGAGACCACCTCAGCCTCAATTTCATTGCCCATATCACTATCAGCAGTTTGGTTAAAGCCATTCAACAAGTCTCTAGGGAGTTCCAAATTGTCTCACATTTTCCTGTCTTCTTCTGAGCCCTCCAAACCGTTCCAACCTCTGCCTGTTACCCAGTTCCAAAGTTGCTTCCACATTTTTGGGTATCTTTTCAGCAGTGACCCACTCTACTGGTACTAATTTATTGTATTAGTCCATTTTCACACTGCTGATAGAGACATATCTGAGACAGGGTGATTTACAAAAGAAAGAGGTTTCTTTACAGTTCCACATGACTGGGGAGGCCTCACAATCATGGTGGAAGGTGAAAGGCACATCTCACATGGTGGCAGACAAGAGAAGAGAGCTTGTGCAGGGAAATTCCCCTTTTTAAAACCATCAGATCTTGTGAGACTTATTCACTATCACGAGAACAGCACAGGAAAGAACTGCCCCCATCATTCAGTTACCTCCCACCAGGTCTCTCCCACAACATGTGGGAATTCAAGGTGAGATTTGGGTGGGGACACAGCCGTAACACAATGTTTTAGAATACATTTGGCCCTATAAAACTGTAGATTCAAGTCTACAATAATTTCTCAAAAGTTTTCTTAAATTATATCTTTCTCTATGTTTTAAATTTTCCTGTTTATACAGTTTGTTTCTACCAGCACATCAATTTTGTATTGATGGTTCATTTATTTTTCAATATTTTCAATATTGAAAATTTTATTGAATATTCAATAAAAAATATTCTGATTCTGGCAATCAGAAATAATAGGCAATTATTTAATGCCTGTTGTATGCTAGACAGTGTTCTATACTTTGTTTCATAACTTTTTCTGTGATATATATATATATAATTTTCTTTACAATCATCTTCCAATATTCTTTCATTTTGACTCATTTTGCTTACTTTATCAATTCTGTTCTCTGAGCCCCTTATTACTCTCTTCAGTGACTTTTTACTGCTTCTATTTTGACTTTCACTTCTGTAACTGCTTTATATTTACCTTTAACATCTTCCTTAGTCTCTCCTGTTTTGGGTTTTATCTTTGTGTCACTATACATTCCGAGGTATTGAAATATTGATTTGTTGTTTTGCATCGAGGTTGTTTGGGGGTATGAGGAAGTGAGAGGTTCATAAAATAAAACAGTGTGATTTCCTTCTGCTCATACCAATATTTTTCTTGTTGCTTTTCTCAGCCTGCTGCTTCCTCCCTTTCTTTTTCTCTTTTTGTTTTCCCACATTATTGTATAGAGCCTATACTTGTTCATTTTCTTCATTATTGCTCTTAAATGAAGTGAGTACAACAAAAATTGAGACTGTTAAGTGCAGCGTATCAGAGGTTTCCTCTAATTAATGGGAAGTTTCTTAGGATTAAAAATAGGTGCACATGTGATTGTGTAAGTGTGTATGTTTTTGCATTACATTGTATACCCCTCTCCCTTTAATTTTGCCACTCACTGATTCAGCTAATGGCAAGATCTGAGAACAAAAAAACCCATGCTCATTCAGATGCTAGGAAAACAGGCTGAAAAGAGCAGAGAACATTCCCCAAGCCCCTATTTTACTAAGGACTCTTTGTAATATAAAAAATATAAATTTTTTATCTGAGCAAATGACCATTTTATATTTCTATATAAAAGTTGGTGGTTTAATAATACAGGACTAGAATAATGTAGATATTTAATTTTCCTAGAAATTAAACTCTGTAGCCAAAGGCCCTCAGAGATGATTACTAAACAGAGAAGGCATATTGAAAACAGAAAATTCTATTTTGACAGAAGGATTAGACATATTTTTGTTACTGAGAAAATACTATTTATTTTCATAGACTGAATGTTTGAGTCCCCCCAAAATGTTAAAATCCTAATCTCCCGTGTGATGGTGTTAGGAAATGTGGCCTTTAGGAGATAATTAGGTCTTGAGGATGGAGCCCTCATGATGGGATTAGTGGTGCCATAAGAAGAGAGGAGATAACTTGCTCTCTCTTTTTCTTTTTTTCTACCTTGTGAGGATACAAGGAGAAGATGTACATCTGTGAATCAGAAAAAGGGTCCTCACCAGAACCAAATGTGCAGACATCATGATCTTGGACTTCCAAGCCTCCAGAACTGTGAGTAATAAATGTTTGTTGTTTAAGCCACTCAACCTATGGAAATTTAATACAGCACTCGGAGCTAAGACATTCATGATCACTTTTAGGTGCCTTTAGTTCTGGTAGTCACATGGAAGATATATCTGAAGAGTCTGATCTCCTCTTCACTCTGCACCCTTTCCACTTTATAGTGGATGCACATGAAAATGTATTTTGGGGGCCAGGCACGGTGGTTCATGCCTGTAATCCCAGCACTTTGAGAGGCCAAGGTGGGCAGATCACGAGGTCAGGAGTTCAAGACCAGCCTGGCCAACATGGCAAAACCCTGTCTCTACTAAAAATACAAAAATTAGCTGGGCATGGTGGTGTGCGCCTGTAATCCCAGCTACTCAGAAGCCTGAGGCAGGAGAATTGCTTGAACCAGGACCCGGAAGGCGGAGGTTGTAGTGAGCTGAGATCAGGCCACTGCACTCCAGCCTGGGCTACAGAGCGAGACTCTGTCTCAAAAAAAAAAAAAAAAAAAAAAAAAAAGGCAAAATGTATTTTGGGGAAATTCCTGCAAGCATACTAGTCTTAGCAAGTATTGGTGTGGCTTCACTTGGGAAATGATTGCTTTTTACTGATTGTTTACTCTTTCTAGACTCTTTAGTTACATTCTTTCACAGGGAAATATGTTTGAGTTGTTGTTATTAAAGTATATAGTGTTTCTCTGTGGCCCGTTTTGGGTCCTAGCAAGTGGCTGATGGCTTCCTTGCACTTTCACACACTGATGACAACATTCAAAAGAAAATGAAGTCAGACTTGGACCAAGATATATGCCTTTAGATGATGTTATGAAATGGTCTTTTAAAAATATTTCATCAAAGTTCTTTGTCTTGAAAGACTAGCAATGCTTGTTAGATTGTTAATGTTTGAGATCCATGTGACTTATATCTATATTTTCATATCATTAAAATATTTCACTGGCTGTTGAGATATAAGTAACAATCTGCCAATTTGTCATTCTTTTCAATGACATCTGGATCCAAAATCATGACTGGTTCACATGTGAAGTTGGTCCATTAATTTTATCCAGGAAAAAGTTATTGGAAGCTACATACATAGTTTTAAGATTTAAAATTTCAAATTTCTATGACTAATAAACTACAGAATCCCTCATGCCACATCTCTAACACATTGATTCAGTAAATGTTTATTAAATTATGTTCAGTGCTAAGATGCCAGTAAAGTTTCATTTTAGATGAATACAATATAAATTGATTTATTAGTTGAATATTTGTTGTATATTTGGGCCAACTGTCCAAGTGACTTTATTCAGATATCCACATTTTATATATATTACTACTTTCACATTTCTGAGTAATTTCATTGGTACATTTTTATGTGTCACAGAAGCACTTTATGATTTGGTGAAAATAATATTTACTTTGATATTCATACCGTACCATAGCTATCTAAGAATCTACCTTTATTATCTAATTATAACCATCCTGCCAACAATTCTACCTGTAGATTTGTTCTGTTCTGTATAGACATATCTACCTAGAAGAGCCTACCTCAGAGAGGAATTTCCCTCTGAAGTATCATTTTCCTGTGGCCTGTTTTCTTGCCTTCTTGTTTTGATCTTTCAGGCGATGTGACTTTCCTGGCTATAGTTGCTCTCCTGAGTCTCTGGCCAGCTCCCAACATAAAAAGGCCTCTTCTCCCTTGTGTTGCCTCCTGGTTTTCTCTTTCATTGTTATGTGTGTAAGCCTTCCTTCTGCATGATTGATTGACTTTCTTCCCTGATCTCCTGTTTTAGAAGCTGGATCATCATGACCACTTACCTGACCGCTGAACCATCACCCGTTCGGCAGTGTAACTTTTAACACCTTTTAGGGTTCCTTAAACCTCACATTTTTATCTACTGAGACTGTGATATAACTTTAAACTGTAATATTAAAGCTTGTAATATTCATTTACAACAGATATTTTTTCTGCTTTTTTAAGTGAAAAGTTGAATATTAGCAATTTAATTGGATCAATCTAATATTCAGTGTAAACATAAACTGTGCTGCTGAAAATGTTCAGAAATTCAAACTCCTCTACTTCAAAGCTCTGACACCATGTCACGAACCAAAGAAACAATTTAGTAGTGCTTACATAATAGACTAAGTATCATCAAACAACACTGTTTACTTTCTAAAGGCAATACTCTAGGTGCCTTAATGAATAAATTTTATCTATGAAAAGTACTTTTAAAATTATATTTTATTGTGGTAAGTCATTAAGGAGCAAATTTTCTGACAATATTTTAACTAGTTTTGCACTTAATCCAATAATCAAATTAAGTTTTATCTGTTACTATAGAACTGATACATTCTTGAGAAAGATGTATATATTGATTCATATGAGATTTTTCATAAAAATTATATTAAAGAAAAATAGCCCCCCATATGCAATAATGGGAAAGCCACATGGATTTATATTGTAGCTATGGTATAAGAGATCATGTCCTTATTATAATCTTCACATCTATGTTTACATATGTTATTTATAAATGTACATTTTGCAATGTCTTGACCTTTGTTAGCTGTGAAAGACTATGCCAGGTATGTTTCAGGGGAAAATGAAAGTGCTTGCCCAGAAATATAAAAACAATGTTGTCCCGTCTCCTAATATTTACATTTTTATTTCTGTTGATAAGATAGACTTCAGTGTAACAGTATCTATACAGAAAAAATTCCTGATCTACAAAATCTTCTGCAAACAATTATTGGTTTCTCACTGCAAAGTATAGAAGTTGCTACTGTCATATCAGAAATATTTCCCTTTGTAACTGTCTGTACTTGCTGTTGCCCTATCATCGCTATAAAGGGATTTTTTACCTTGAGTAAGAATTGAGCAATTTGCAAAACAGGCAATAATGAGGAGTAGACATAACCCTTCTAAGAGCTGTGTACTCAAGCCCCATCACCACTCCCTCCATGCAAAACAATAGGCTGTAAACACCATCCATGTCTGTAGCACTTTTCCACATGTCTTTATTCTTTCAGGATATACTCCTAAATTAATTCCAGCTTAAACTACTTTTAGCTCTTCACTATGTTTCTCATTTATTATCCTACTTCTACTTCCTCAGATTTAGTTCTCCCCTCTCTAAATAGTGACTGTCAGTTAGTCTTCATGGCCTCTGGCTTGAATTGTATCCACAAGGTTTTCTGGCTTGCAACTACTTTTTAAAATTTATAGACAGGAATTGATCTCTAAGAGTGGATCCATCAACCAAAATCCCAAAAGGAGAACAATTTGAGATGTGGTTTCCATGTTGGCCTTCATCCTGTGCCTTAGTTTAGATTTCTTTAGCTTTATTTCAGTTTTTATTTTATCTCCTCTATTTCCCTCATTTCATGCTTCTCTCTCTTTCCCTTGTCTTTCTTTCCGCTATTTAAGTGCTCCAGAACCTTTTTATTTTAATGTCAAGTAACACGCTCCAAAGGTATCACCTGGGAGGAATGAGGAAATATGAAGGCCTAGAAACCTAGGGAAGAAAATCAAATGCAATGAATGGAAGGAATTGTAATAAACACACATGGTAAGAGCATGGCGGAATGGATGCTTTGGTGATATTCCCAGATCCCCTCCCTTAAAGACTAAAGTATTCATTCTTCCCAGCTGCTGTAAATGCTGACAACAGACAACAGCTGGGCAAGGGGAGCCTCCTTGTCTGAGGTCACAGACTCTCCCTGGGAGCACATCGTATCTACTGACTGGCTAGCAGGAAGATAAAAGACTTGGTTCCTTTGCTTCAAGGATTACTGTCAAGAGTCATTCCAATTCTAGAGCTCCCCATGAGATTAGCTGATGCCTTTTTTTGAGACTTCATTGCAGTTCAACTCTTCTCAGTCCAGTTTCCTCCACTGCTTTGCAGGTATTGATCTCAATAAAATTCTTGCATGCAAATTTCCATATCAGAATCTTTTATCTAATAAACTTGACCTGAAATAATAGGCTTTGGGGGTCAGAGAGATCTGGGTTTGAATTCAACTGCACTTTTACTTGCTAGCTGTGTTACTTTGGGGTTTATCTTCTCTATAGGCAAAAATGGGTAATAAAAAAGCAGAAGTATTCTATGGTGGTGACATCCTTGAAGTTGTACAACATAATTCCCTGAAAAAAACCACTACATAAGTGAAAGATTAAATCATATATTTAAAGCAGTTACTGTTTTGCAGAGTAGACACTTAATACATTTTTGTTCCCCCCTTTTAACTTTGGACAGATTGAGGAAAATAAGAAGGTAACCAAGCAAAATAGTTTATTAAGAATCTAATTAAGGGTAGAGTATTCCTTACCTAAAACATTTGGGACTGGAAGTGTTTTGGATTTCACATTTTTTTCTGCCTTTGGAATATTTGCATATATACAATGAGATATCTTGGGGATGGGACCCAAGTCTAAACATGAAATTAATTTATGTCTTATATACACCTTACACTCATAGCCCGAAGATAATTTTATAAAATATTTTAATGATTTTGTGCATGCAACAAAGTCTTGACTGTATTTTTACTATGACTTGTCACATGAGGTTAGGTGTGAAAATTTCCCCTTGTGGAGTTACATCAGTGCTCAGAAAATTTTGGATTCTGGAACATTTAGCATTTCAGAGTTTAAGATTAGTGATGGTCAATCTCTTTCATTTTTGGAGTATAAGATAGTTATCTTAGAATCAAAGAGATTTTTCAGTTACTTTAATTGGATGAAGACAAATTAAGATGGACAAGCAAACAGTTTGCCACTGCTGAGTTATCTTTATTTTGACTTGAACCTATTAAACCCTTTGTGTTACACAGAAAGTCCTTCCCTGTCCCAAATATGTCCACGTCTCAATCTCTACAACCTATAAATATGTCTCCCTATATAGTAAAGTGGGCTTTGAAGATGTGATTAAATTTTAGGATTTGGGGAGGGATTATTCTGAATTTTCTAGGTGAGCCAAATGTAATCACAAGGGTCCTCAAAAATGAGAGGCAGAAGAGAATTAGAGAGAGATATGACTACAAAAGAGGTTAGAGTTATGCAATGTGAGATGAGTTCAGCCTGGCGTTGCTGGCTTTGCAGATAGAAGAAAAGGAGCCATGCTGGAAAAGATACAAAAGTAGCTCCTCCCATAGAGCCCCAGAAAGGAAAGCAGCTCACTGGACACTTTGATTCTTGTTCAGTGAGACCTGTGTTGAATATCTGACCTACAGAACCATAAGATAATACATTTAACAAATGTGTATGTTGTTTTAAGCTACTAAATTTTAATTGATTTATTACAGCAGAAACATAAAATGAGTACACTTTTCATAACTCATGGAAAAGTTATCAACCAGTAGGCCGTGTCTAGGGACCAAAGAGCCTCAACCACGTGGAAAGAAAGGGAACAAGATGGGAAACCAGTAAGAGTATGACGTTAATCATTGGAATAAAATATATTTGGCATATACCAATGGTTGATTGTACGTTTACAATACGTTTCTTTCACACTAAGCTTGTTTTGCCAGTTCCATCTCTTGACCTTCTAAGATGCACTTTCTCTTCCCCATTTCCTTCCAATTGCATCCATAACCAGAAAAGTTATATTTCCCATCACATTGAGAAATACCCGAAAATTTTCTTTCCTTATTTTTGCCTACTGCTCACCTTATTTTGCTTAATATTAACACCCTGTTGATTCAAACTAGCTCTTGATCTGGATTTTTATCTCTCAACCTCTACCTAAATTAACTTTTTTCCTACTATTTCTCCAGAAATAAGCATTGCTCTCACTTGTTTTGTTGTCATAGTTTATTTGTATCACAAGGAAAGACTATAATCACAACTAAACATCCATTGATTCATCAAAATAGAAGAAAGGGAATCCCTGAGTTTTTATGTGATTTGAACAAAATACAGAGTTCAGGAGAAGAATGCAGTATGTAGAGGACTAATTAAAATCACACAGGCTCCAGGCTCCAGTTCAGTTCCTGCTCCTCCAATTGGTCAGTATCTCATGTCAAGGAAATTATTTAAATGTCTAAATCACACTTTATCCCTTATGAAAGATGGGCTATACTGACCCAACAGAGTTATGTGAGTATAGTAAATGATCATAAAGTACTCTAGCAAGATAACAGATAATAAACTTTAAATAAATGTTATTATTTTTACTACAAGAACCACTGACATTAATAAATATTGTCCTGAAAAAGCTCCCAACATTATATTCAATGCCATGTTATCTTTGATGGCTTTTGTGCCCATGTCCACATACTCTTCTAATTTATAGTCTATTCTTCATGCAACAATAATCAAGAAAAAGGTGAAATTGAATAGTTGGTTTTATCAACTTGAAACTTGGTTTTTGAAAATTATATTTAAATTTCTATTATAAATTATGTTAGAAAGCAAGTTTATTATTTACAAAACTATTTTTGGAAATATGTTCTGAGCTTCCAACAACTGTGTATAACTTGAATTTTGGCACCTATTATTGTAATATTCTTTCCTGGATGTCTATGGCATGTAGATATTCTAATAGACTATGACTTAGAATAATATCAAAGGGAAATTCAATAGAAATTATCAGTCTTTTTGGTACAAAATATTTCAAATGGAATCTAATGCCTAATTTTTCCCATTGTATGTGTTGGCATATTAACTTAGATACTATAGACCTTTACAATTGGCATAAAGTCTTGATTATGCTAGATAAAAAAATTTGAGAGATCTGCTGCATAACATTGTCTCTGTAATTAAAAATACTGTAGTGTACATTTAAAATGTTGTTAATACACTGGATCTCATGTTAAGTGTTATACTACAGTAAAAGAAAATAAATCAGAGAACTTTAAAAATTAATTTCCCATACCAAAGATTATTGTCTATTTATTTTTAATAGTATTGAATGTTTAGCTCTTTGACCAAATAGCATTATTAAATAAATACAGGCAAATACTAACTTCATCAAAGTCATATTTAACAAGACTTTGATTGACTTGCCAACACTATGGGTGTTGTTTTTCCTCTGTGCCGTGGCTGAGACTGAGAATTCCTGCCCTCTCTCTTCATAAGCATTTCTGACCTCCTGGACGTTTATTTTGGTATGCTGTCCACTTGGGGACAAGTTGCTATAGTTGTGACCACTCTCTGGCCTCTTTCCCTAGAAAAAGCAGATCACCACCCTTCTTTCCAAAATGCAGCATTTTGTTTTTAACCTAAATTCAGTAATTGGATATTTAAACGCTGTTAGATATAAATATATTACTTTGATTTTTTATTTCACTCTTAGTGATTTTCCAGTGGTTCATTTGCAAGAGGTACACATGTTTCTACCACAAAACTCATTAAAGATAGTCTAGCCTTAGCTCAAATTTTAAGAGTTTGACCTTTGTTTTAATTAATGAAGTGGCAATATTAAATTATTAAAAGTACTGGAACCAAAAAAAGTTAGAATCATCCTCAAAATTATTTTAATGAACCCCAGAGTAAAATTAGCTAGGTGAATTATTAAAAACTATATTATAGTTAAAATGCTTTCCTAGTACCCATTAATTAACACAATTAATTTCACCTTTCTTAATGAACATAACTCCATTGGCATTTGGCATTTTTTCCTCTTTCTTGGGTTTCTTTCTGCTTATTTATATGTTTTAGCAGTAAAGAACTGCAACCTCAGCAAACTATAAATTTTATTTTTGGAACACAAAATATTTCCCTGGGAGCCACGACTTAATGATTTATGGAGAGGTATTTTATTTTTAAATATATAGAGGATCTGCAAGAACAACAACAATAAGAAAAAACTTTATATCAGTCCCAGAAAAAGTGGTTCTAATTAAAAATTAAGGTAGAGTTCATTAATTTAGTAACCAAGTCCATAAGAATAGAGAACAACTTTTTCTTTATTCAGTAATGCAGAATTAACATTAAATCTCTTTGATAATTCTAAAACTATCTGTGCTTTTGTATTTTAGTTTTCTACACACTTACTAGCTCATTGGTTTCTGGATTAGAAAAATAAAGTTAAACACAAATTGAGGAGCAGTACTGACTGTGCGGAAAATATGCTCCACTCTTAAAAGTATGCTAAATATATTTTTTAAAGTTTCTAATTAAAAATTATTTACTTACCAAATGTGATTGCACATGTCGGCTTTATTTAACTGATTTAATATTTTGATTGCATACCTTCTAAATATGTTTTCAACTAAGATAATTGTGTTAATTTGCATCTTGACAGGGAATCTTTCAAGACAGAGAATTGTCTTCAAGGTAATCTCTGGTGAATTAAAAATATATTTTTTCAACAATTTAGGATATGATTTTTAAACATTAATTCCCCACTTACTCTATAACCCCCGAAGTTTTCCCTAGGGTTATCTCGTAAGCCCTTCTTAGGAAATGACTATAAGATTGTGCCTTAGAGAATTCTAGAGAAAGCTTTTTAAAGACAGGACTTATTGGTCTTTACATAACTGAAAAACACGTCAAAGAAATAGAAGCTCAGAGTTCAATATTTTTTCTTTAGCATAGGATAGATAAAATCACAAAAATTCCTTCATTGTTGCGTTACAGAATGACAAGAATAATGTTATAGTACATAAATGACAAAGCCTTACTGTCTACACTGCTATACTGAAGTTTGAGAAATTCCGAAGTTTCCAAGCAAGTCTCCCCACACCACAACCCCCAGAACAAGTATCTATCTAAATCAAATAAAAACTCAGGGATACTAGGAGAAATTAATTCAAACTTGACAGATTTCTGACCCCAGTTGTTAGTGTAACACTAGAATAGTTAGGATTAAGAAAATGGGGCTCAAGCTCTCTGCCTCATTATCAGGTTCTATGTTGTCACTGCTTCTTAGTGAGGCTGATGGAGTCGAATTAGTAGGTCAAGAGAGCAAAGCTAGTCAGTTTTTTAAAAGTGCTACCAAGCACGTCACATTTGGAGGACTCAGCACAGAATCCACCGAAAACATTTTGTTAATTTTGTACTCATGTTCTAAACATTATTTAAAAAGGATCAAACCCAGACTCTCTCATTAAAGAGATATTGTCAAGCCTGACTTTGATTATGTGTTAACTGAGAACAATTTACTGCCCAAAGCCCCTATACAGTTAACACAATAATTTAGATACAAACAGAAAGAAAATTGCTATGAATCTTGCTTCCTGGAGTGACAGAGGTTGAAGCGTGGGTGAGATTTCAATGAACTACATTTATGAGTGGCCAGGAATTATAGATAACAGCATAGTTAGATGCATTATTTTATCTCAAATTAGACCCAGACATTGTGAAGCAAGATGTCCTTCTAGCAATCTTACTAAGTGTTGGCAGCAAGAATAGGTTTCAGTCCAACAATACATTTCTAAAAGAAGCAGATAATTAAGTATCACCTAATTATCTTCCCTATATCTTTTGAAAGGTTAACACTTTCATGTTTTAAAATCTAAGTAATAAGGGAAAAAAATGTAGTGACCTGAATATACTCCCTAACCTTTAAATTTCTAAGACTTTTTTTGTAACATTTCAAAGCCTATATGCGGGAAAATTATATTATAATGGGGGAAGCCTCCCTTTTTTTTTTCTTTTAGTTCAAGTTTTTTCCAAGTTTCTTGTATTTCACTGGAAACAACATAGCCAGATGAAATATCTCCAACTAAAGTGTCTTTACAAAACAGACAAACAAAAGTACATTAAGGGGGTTTGGATTTTAAAAGGAGGAGTTACTTTCATTACACGTACTAATCCCCAAACTCTCCCCTTTACATTTGACAGTGGCCTCATTCCTGGTATTAGCTAATGTCATCAGTGTTAACTTCTATTTCAGTAGAGAAGAAAATGTGTCTTCTCACGATACTTTTAAATCTTTGTTTAAGCAAATTCTCAATATACAGTAAAGGAAATACAAACAGAAATATTTCTAAAGTATCTAAAGTCTTTGCCTGAATAATGATGAATAGAAATAATACACAAAAAGACCTGTGTTCTCTTCACCCCTTGATGAAATGAAATGCCACAAATAACAAGTGAAGCTCCCTGTATTGGCCTCCTTACTTCCTCTCCCACCCTCTGTCCTCATAGATAACCACTTTCTTCAGTCTGGCATTCATCATGTCCATGAATTTATGCTTTCTTTATGCATGTATGGGTCTTTAAAACATAAACATTAGAGGCACAGTGGCTCATGCCTGTAATTCCAGCACTTTGGGAGGCCAAAGTGGATGGATCATTTGAGGTCAGGAGTTTGAGACCAGCCTTGCCAACATAATGAAACCCCATCTCTACTAAAAGTGCAAAAAATAGCCAGGCATGGTGGCAGGTGCCTGTAATCCCAGCTACTTGGGAGGCTGAGGCAGGAGAATTGCTTGAGCCTGGGAGGCAGAAGTTTCAGTGAGCCTGAGATCATGCCACTGCACTCCAGCCTGAGCGACAGAGTGAGACTCTGTTTCCAAAAAAAAAAAAAAAAAAAAGTAATGAATAAATGTGACCAACTGCCACAGTTACTACTTGAGATTGTCACTACAACAGTTACTACTGTTACTACTTGAGACCATCATTACAAGACTGAACGAAGGAGGAGGAATGCAGAGATGCTAACAAAAAACAAAAGAAACTGTTTTCAAGAAAGGGTCCAGGGAAGAAGAAGATAGCTCCCTGCTTCTAGTGAGCAAAGGCAGCAGCCCTGAGCTTCTACAGCCCTTCATATTTGTTGGGTAGAAAGAGCAGGAGGAGGTAACGATTGGTCAGCTGCTTGATTGATCACAGGTTCACATTATCACTAACAGGCTTCAGATTTGCCTAATCACAAGAAACACTTGTGCCTGGGTTCTGACTGCCCTCAGCATTCCTTCTTGGCAGCAGATGCAGTTTGTCAATTTGCCAACATCCTGCTTTCATGAGAACAGTTTGCTGTTTACTAATGTAGCCTCCAGTGATTTACTGAGTTGATCAGGACCCTCACTCATGTAGCCTCCAGTGATATACTGAGTTGATCACGACTCTCACTCATGTAGCCTCCAGTGATATACGGAGTTGATCATGACCCTCATTCTTTCGGCCTTCAACAAATAAAGGTATGTATTTATTTTGTAGTCTGTTCTTTTAAAAGCCAAAATGTGGGTCTGTGAGATATATTCAGATTGATAAAGGTAACTCAAATTCCTTCATTGTCACTGCTGACTGATATTCTATTGCTTGAATTTGCTAACACAGTCTACTTACTCATCCACTGTTGATAGTACAGTAGGCAAATAATGTTTAACACTCTTAAACAAGTATCCTTATACATAGCTACAAAGGAAATTGCTGAGTGTTAGCATGAGCATGTCTTTAAATTTATGTCTACTGACAAGCTGCTCTTCAAAGTGTTTACATCAATGTATATACAAATGGGCATTGTTTAACATTTGCTTTTGCTACCTGATTCATGCCAACACTTGGTATGGTAAGATACCATTTTTAGTATTCTGATAGCTGTGAAGTATCAGCTCTTATTTTTATTTGATTTTTCCTAATTGAAACCAGTTGAATAGTTTTCCTTCTGTTTATTGAGCATTCATTTTTCTTCTTTTAGAATTCTTTTTTTCTTTTGACAGAGTCTTGCTCTGTCGCCCAGGCTGGAGTACAGCGGCATCATCCTGCAACCTCCACCTCCAGAGTTCAAGTGATTCTCCTACCTCAGACTCTCTAGCGGCTGGGATTACAGGTTTGCACAAACACACCCAGCTAATTTTTTGTATTTTTAGTAGAGGCGGGGTTTCACCATGTTGGCTAGGCTGGTCTTGAACTGAACTCAACTGATCTGCCCATCTCAGCCTCCCGAAGTGCTGGGATTACAGGCATGAGCCACCACGCCCGACCCATATCTTTTGCCTATCAGACTGCAGATTGGCTTGTCTTCCTCTTCATATTCACAGAAGTTCTTTTCATATTCCAAATAATAATCATTTGTCAATTATAGACCTTGAACTTTCTCAATAAAGTTTATCTGTAGTCTTTCATTTTGTGTTTGTTTGATGCACAATTATCAATTTTGATAAAGTCAAAAAATTTTTTAACTATGAAAACATGTATGATTTTGTGTTGCTTAAGACATTATTTTTTACTCTGGACTCATAAATTGTTCTCCTATATATTTTTGTAAAACTGTTAAAATTTTGTTTATTACATTTAGATCTTGAATGCAGTATGAATTATTTTGTGTAATTTACAGAAATAATAATTGTGAGCATTTTGGATCATTCCTGAATCAAAGGAATGGTTCTAATTTTCATCATTATGTGTCTGGCTTGCTAAAGTTTTTTTGTACAGTTATATGTTTTTTGCTCTCTTATCAACTGCCTTTATTTTTTGCTTTTAATGACACATTTAACAAATTATTTTTATATATGTTCTCCTTTGATAGATTTATTCTATTATAAATATCCTGATATTGAGCCATCCTTGTATATTTGAGATATCATACAACTTTGTCATAATGCAGTAGATATACATACATATCAGGATATGATTTCCTAGTATTTGCTTATAATTTTACATCTATGCTAGTACTTGATATTAGCTTTTAATTTCCTTCTTCATTCTGTCTTAGATTCAAATGTCATAAAATGAGTGGGAAACGGTTCCTTTCTTTGTAACTTCTTTACTTTGTAACAAATTTAAATTTGTAAGTATGCTTCAGAATATTTGTTAAAATTGCCTTTGAAAATATCAATGAATGAAGGGGTGAATTGATTCTTAATTACTGACTGAATTTCCTTCATGGGTTTTTTCTTTCAAGGTTTTCATTTCTTTTGTTATCAGTTTTGTAAATAGCATTTCTCTATTTGTTCTAGTTTTCAAGTACACTGAAATAAATTTCTTTATAATATTCTTTTTTTGTTACTTGGGTTTCTATATTTTAATTCTTGATATTCTTAATATTGATTCTTAAAATTCTTCATGATCACTTTTGTTGTTTCAACCTGTATTGGTAGAATATTTGTCTTTTAGTAAACAAATATCTAATTTTGTTTACTCTCTCTAGGTTTTTATTCTATAACTTTAATATCATCTCTTACAAATGTGTTTAACTCTCCTCAAATTTTCGGAGTTCATCCTGGCTTTAAAGTTGATAATTTGGTCATTAATTTTTTGGTCTTCCTCCCACAAAATGAATTGTTTGCAGATATAAATTTCCTGTAAATTTCTATAATAATTCTGTTGTAAGAGTTCTAATATGTAATATTTTACCACATATTATTTCTAACTTTTTTCTAATGTCCAATATGATTCTTTCTTTTTTGGGATAGGATCATGCTATGGTGCCCAGGCTAGACTCAAACTCCCTGGCTGAAGCCATCCTCCTGCCTCTGCCTCCCATGTGTCTGGGATTTCAGGTATGTGCCACTGTGCCCCACTCTATGCCATATGATTTTTTAAATCTATAATGTACATATGATTTTGAATGTCTAAGTAAAAATCTTTTTACATATTTTCTTTCTGCAGTTGATAAAAATTCACCTTGACGTTACCTTTCATGCAAAAATGTGGTTTACCTGATAATAATTCTTGAAACATAGCATCACTTACATAAATTTTATAAATCCAAACTGCCAATCTTGTTTTATAACTGTTTTATAACTGTCTAGTTTACTGCATAATAATATGTTGGATGTGTACTTATTTTGTCTTCTCTATTTTTATTGCCTTTTCTAAGCATTTTTATAAATATTTTCTTATTTCTTTTGCATTACTTGAGATTTGCTTCCTCATGTTTTCCTTTTACTGGTTTGGAAGAATAGAGTAACCTTAGAACCATTAGATCCCATCATTTCTCTCCAAAGTTACACGTTCGAATTTTACTTTGTTGTTGACCTCTCAATCAGACACCATTAATTTATTCAGCCAATTTATTTTGATTTACCTACTTTTATACAAGCTGCTTTTCTTCTCATAAGCAAAACCTTTTATTCTGGGAAAAAATAAATTTTAGCACTTCCTTAAGTGAAAATTAATTAGAAATAAGCTCTCTTGCTTTGTGTAGAAACATATTTTCATTTCCTATTTGGCCTCCAAATGATAGGTTAGCTTATTTTCAAATCATGGGTTGACAATTATTTGTTTCAGAACTTTAAAAATATTATTCTCCTGTACTCTGACTTCTATTGTTGATGTTGAATAATCAGTTGTCACTTTAGTTGTGTTCCTTGGAAGATAATTTGTCCTTTCTCTCTGGAACTTTAAAGGTTCTCTCATTCTCTCTTTTTCTCTCCACTTTGTAGCTTTACTAAGACAAATTTGAAAATTTTGTTGGCTTATTTGAGTGTTCGTTGTTGTTGTAGTTTTTGAGGTGGTGTGATTCTGCATAGGATTTATTATGATCCCTGGATTCAAAATTTGTGTTCTTTGTAAATTCAGCAACATTTTTTATGCACTGTTACTTTAAATATTAGCTCTCTCACCTTCTATTTATCATTTACTTCTGGATTCTAATCGCATGCTTCTCTACTTAATATTTAATTTCCTTTCATTTTTTAAAGCTCTTTCCCTCATGTTTTACTCTATCTTCTGTTTCATTAATACTCCTTTTAGCTGTGTTTAATATTTATCAGTCCTCTACTGTGGATTTTTTCTAATCTAAATATTCACATTTTACATTTATAGACATGGAATTTGGCTTGTTTTTCAAATAAATTGGTTTTGCGAACAATAGTGAGACCTTGTCAAAAATATTGGTATAATATCACCTGAGTTTTATAAATCCTCTTTATATCTACAACTGCAACATTTTTATTTTCCTTCCCTAAAAATTCTAACATTTTTGTGTACAATTTTGACATTGTATATGATAGTTATTATCTTAGTTTTATTCAGTTGGTATGTACATGCATTATTTTATCTTATTGATAATTGTATATATGAGTTTTTTTCTTAGTAAATTTTCACTTAAAATTGTAGCAATATCCTGTATGACAAAATGATAAACTATGTGTTCATTAGAAACATTATATAATAGTTGACAAGTGTACAGACTTTTCAGGTGGATGAATAAGAATTCATATGCGGTCTCCAACAATTACAAGTTTTGTAACTTAATTGATTTCTCTAAACTTCAGTTTCCTAATCTAGAAAATTTGGATAGTAAATTGGTAGCATTAAATACTAAAATATAAAATAGTAACAATATAAATAACATCTGATGTTTATTGAAAATTACACTAAGCCTTTGATATCAGTCAGACATTTTTATCCTCAAAGGAGAATATGATGGTATTCCTATTACTATCCCCACTTTACAAATATATGTAATGCATGTAAAGCTTTTAGCATATTGCCTATTACATTATAAATTCTCTGACAAATAATGGTTATTATTATGTTTACAACCCTTCAATTTCTGAACTCATGAATATTGTATTATTAAGAGTGGCATAAAAAAGCATAAAATATAAATAATATGCTGTCAAAACCAAGATTCACTGGGCCACTAATAAATATTTCTGTTAATTCCTTGCAGTAAGTATATTTGAGAAATATTATAACTATTTAGTTACTAGTTCAAAGTGCCATTTTTTCAGTTGCTAAGTAATAGAAATATGGCATTAATTCTTAAAGTATTTCAGATTCTCTACCTGTACCACTATTGTCCCCACCTCTGTCACTTATATATTCTCATTCTTTCTTTGAGAAAATAGTTGTAAAGACTTTAATCTTTTCTCTCTCTTGTTCCTTTATTCTTGCTCTTTCTTTTCTTTGTAGCTCCTCACCCTAATGTATAGAGTAAAAACTTTCAAGTCTTCTAGGATGACAAACACTGAAGGAAATGGAAGAGTGAAGTTTCTAATTTCTTGATTTCCCTCTTCCCACTATATATTTTAAATATATAATCCAAGAGCTGCTACATTGCTTTGATTTATTATGTGGAAGAGGAAACTTGTAATTATTACCAAGCAAAAGTCAATTGATATTGAGGAAAAAATCCAAATAGAACTATCCCCCAAACTTTGCAATAGCCCCTTTCTTTATTTGTCAGCCATGTTTCTTTTTATTTTCCTAAATTATTTCAAAATGTTTTACTAGGATATAAAATTCAGAAATGTATTTAAAGAAGAAGAAACAGCAGAAAGGAGATAATGAAGAGGTAATAACATGAAGGTAAAATGCATAATCTGAAGTTCTGTGTACATGGTCACAATTTGCATTTAATTAACAGTGATTATAAGATAAATTGAAGGAACTGCTCAATAATGATTACAGTTTCTGATCTTAACAGGTAGAAATTTTTCCCAAGGATCATAAAGTAAAATCTGTATATCAAAAAATAGTGTCCCTAATAACTTATATCCATTAAACATGGGTATAAGTTTCATGTTTTTTATAAGCCATCAGCATCTTATGAAAATGCTATATCCTTTTTTAATAATTTTAATATTCTGAAACATAGACTTAAAGTTGCCTTCCATGAAAGTCTACTTGTTTATGCTGTAGGAAATAACTAGAAGTTCTACCAAAAGTGAATATCTACACTGAAGGGCTCACAGATATTTTTTACTTTTAAATTAAATTTCACTCACTATACTTTATAACATAAGGAAAACCCGTGCTTTCTTGACTTAATTGAATATCTAGTTCCCCTTTCACACATATCCCAACTAAAACTTTCTCCAAATACTTCTTGCAATCTCTTGTTTAGTCAATGTATTAGATACTTCATGAAGGGAATTCCCTTTGAAGTGAATTTGTCCTCTAAAAGACTTAGAGAAAATCCGGGCAATAGTAGACCTAAGAGCCAGACAAACTTATTGTGTTTTAAAAAGCAGCTACTTAACCAATGTTTCATTCAATCAAAAGTGGTTCTTTTCTTGGATAGTTATTTGCACATCCTTAAAATCTCTTCTGAGATCCTTATCAAAGCTTCCTGAGAATTTAGGTAAATTGATTTACTTAGTCTTTCATCAATTGCTCTGTTTACTCTTTAGGAGTGATACAATAGGGTAAAGAACAGTTAAACAGAAATTCACCTTGTTAATTTTTACCACCTTTCATATATTACTTTAGCACATGACATACAGACAGACACTGAGTGGGATCATTAATGGCAACTTAAAAAACAATTCGACTAAACCTTGACTTACGATCAAATTTTTGAATGGTAATGTACTCAACAAAATATGACAAAACACAACTTTATAAGCCATGTTTTCTGAGCTTTCTCTAAGTTTTCCTCTTACTTAGCTCAATATTTGCTCAATTTGTATGTAAAGAAGTGTTTAAAGTACCTGGTACAGGGTTCTGTCAAAAAGACTTTTGTCCAGGGACACATAGAGGCTCATATAAAAACAAATTCATAAATTTGGCCTCATTAATGCCATGCTCTAATCCAACAGTGAGAGATGAGGAAGTTAGAGGCTGGCTAGGCAGATAGAGAGGGAGAGTTTCAAGAGAGAGACAGTGCCTATGGGAATGCACCTGTATCACCCCTGTGGTGTAACTAGCAGGTGGAAATGTGGTTAAGAACTTCCTCTTATACCAGGATGTCTGCTCAGAAGGGACTGTCCCAACTTAGGCACAGGCACAATAAATTAACTATGTGTCCTTAACTTGGCCCACTGCTAATTGTAATATCATTATCACTGTAGTTTTGGCAAACCCTGTGGGTTTCACTTAGGGTAGTAACCAAGATGGAATCACTATGGCCAACCCCAGGTATGCACAGATGCATCACCCCTAGGGGGTAACTTTAGCTCCCCCATCAGGGTGGAACCCACAGAAGACTTCCTTGTTTTTGCCACATGAAAGAAATAGAACTCAGCCCCTTACTGGCAACCCTCTTTTGGGGCCCCTCTACTGCTGAGAGCTTTTCTGTTGCTTAATAAATCCTACTCTGTCTTACTCATTTTCTGGCGTCCGTGTGCCTTATTCTTCTTGGTCATAGGACAATAACTTGGACCTCACTAAACTAAAGAATAAGGAGACAGCAACAATAGCTTCCACATGTGGATCAGGAATAGAGTACATTAATTTATTGATAAGGGTCTGAAAATTCACATTTGCAGATTTACTTATCTATAGAAATAGCTTTGTGTTGATATACACTGATAATTTGTGAAGATATTTATTTTTAAGTTAGATTATAAGATAAATTTAATTTAAAGCGTGGTATATTCATGTTTAGTTTGCATCGATTTATCATTTTTTAAATTTTCTCCGTCATTGCGTCCTAAAAGTAGAGCTAGCAACATGTCCGGATCTCACACGTGAAAATGTTCAAAACACTTCTAGATACCAAAAAACCTGTGTTAATAATCATACAATGTATCACAGCCAAGTTGTCACAGCACACTTACTGGTTATAACCACTGACTTTTTCTAAGCTCCTTTTGTGTATCAAAATCTTTTTCTTGACTTTGACGGTGTCGGGAAATCCTAATTTCCGCAGTTCACTGGGAATTTTAGATGATTTAATCTGATTTTTAGATGGTGCTTGGTCAAAATAAAACTATCTAAAAACTCACAGAGTGACATTTAAATGCCAAGAAACTTAGACATTTCAATCTCTTTAAAACACAATAAATCTCTTTGTTGAATACTCCAGTTTATGCATGCATTCACTAATCTGCTCATTAGTTTTCTCATTCTCCATAAATTTATTGAGCAGTTTTATGTGCAAGACAGTATGCTGAGTGCTGGTGTGATGTTTTCCAGGAATTTAACAATATAGTGGGAGAGAGATTATGAATTACAAAAATAATTGAAGAGCCACATAATGCTGTTATGGCCTCCTCTATGAGTACTGGGAACATTTGGAAGAGAAAGATACTTAGGAAAATGGGGTGGAGAAAGAAAGCATTATGCAGAAAGTGGAGTTAAAGGAGGATGCTGAAAGTTGTAGTTGATCTCATGTGTAATTTGGGGGTAGAGATGGGTGTGGTGTTGGGATGATAATCAGCATCCTACTTTGAGGAAAACTACAGGTTAAAAGATACAAGCAAGAAAACACAACATGCACTGAACACTGATTAGAATGTCTGCCTGTAGTTTTGATAAGACTGGAAAGTGGAAGGCAGATGGTAGTAAAGACCTTGAATGTCTGGCTAAGAATTCTGAATGCTGTGTTATGCAACAGGGAATCCTAAATATTCCTGAGTATGACCATGACATTGTAAGTTAAACACTTACAAATGCACTTGTGATGTACATTGTTTAAAATACTTTTGCAAAAAACAAGTAATTTACTTTTCATAACAACTTTCTAATATGGTTAGTTTTATTATCCAGGTATTTCATACTTGGAGAACTAAAAAACGGATACGTTAAGTAAGTTGCTTAAGGTCACAATTAGGAAGTGGTAGAGCTGGGATTCAAATCCAGACAAGTCTGTTTCAAATTCTGTGTTATTAACTATTACACTATCAAAGTGAGGGAACAAAGGCAGATTTTAAGATTAATTTGAGTGCAAATATGGGTGTGTTCAAAGAACTGGAAAGACTAAGAACAGAATTCAATAAGCAGAATTTTCAGCAGTATGAGCATGAGATAATGTTATTTAAACCAGAGTGGTGGCTGTAGGAAACGGATGGATGCAATAGATACAAGTGTCCTTAGGAACTCATAACTACATATAAAAACTACAGAGTAAGTTAAACCATGTCATTCCTCAAAGAATCTATGTCTACCAAATATACATAGAAAATATTAGAACTTAATAATCACATATTTTAAATGCTTGTTAAGATCTGTTCTTTTTACATACAAACTCAGCAAGTAATTTTAGTAATTTTTCCTAATTAGGGAATTATTATTTTTCGTTGATGAGCAGTAGCCAAGTGTTAAATGTGGAAAACATTGACTATGGTTTGTCATGTTCTGTTTTACGTGGTGTTAACTTTCTGTTTGTGTACCTTTGCATTTTACTGATTCCCTACAGACGAAACTGTGTCTTTGAGGATTGTCTGTAAGCCTTCTGGGATATAAATTCCAGGTTATTTTGAAGTTATGCCTGTTTGTATCATTCGCCCACTCAAGACATCACACATTCTTCCAAACACCCCCTACACTTGGAACAGGCACCCAATTAATATACGCCATGCAGGCCACCTTGCTCTTCTCCTTCAAAAACTCCTAAAAAACCATCTGCTCTGGGAGGCATTCCAGCTACAATAACCACCTACTACTTTCAATTGCCTATAATATCTGCATTCACTTTCCTGAACACTGCTTACATCTTTTACCATTATAAAATCCATAAGACAAGATAATTTCTAAATATCTTGCAGAGATATGTAACCTCCTCTCCAACATCTACATTCCTTTAGAGTAGTAGTATATTCTTGCAAAGATTTCTGCCATGACAGATTAAAGAAATATCAGCTTTAAAAGAATAAGAGCATTAACATTGTCTCTTGTATCAAAATGTTCAGCCAACCCAGTTAGGTATTCTGATTAGGATTTAATGCCAAACTCTCACGGAGAATGTTGAGTGACACTATCTAATTAGTTCTTTATGAACATATGATAGTGTGGAAAGTAAACAAAGTAGTGAATTGTTTTTAAATTAGTGTACTTTGCTTCTCAAAGTTCATTATGTATTACTTGCTAGGCGACAGGAACTAATTTTGATTTTATGATATTTTGGATAAATTGTTCCCTGGGATTAAAAAAAAATAAGCTTTGACAAGAACACATTTTATCAATATGCAAAATAGATGAAACCAAGACAATTTCTTTTTAATTTTTGAAATTGTAAGTCCATATATCGCCATGCTGGTTAACACCAAATTCCTGAATGCCTGTGAATCTCCTACCAATTATGTCAACAACATGCATATCTTCATAGGGATGCCACTGTCCAGGTAATAATCTAAAGACATGTATCTTTTACTCTTGCAAGTGTTGTGCCTTGCTAAATGATAAAGCGTTTTTCTTTGTATTTCCGCAGCAGAGATTTCAGATCAACAGACAAGTCCCAGACGACTGAGGACAAAATAATTAATATGCCAAAGTTATATAATAAGAAGGCACAGTGGGAGATTTCTGCCAAACTAAGAGGGCAAAGCCCTACGGTGGCTGAGTGGAGGTGGTGGGTGGCAAAGCCCAAATCATGGGATTAGAGAGACAAGAGATTGGATATCAGGACTGGTCCCCTTATTCTTCAGGTCAACACCCAAGAGTAGAAAAAAAAATTCCTAAGTAAAATATGGCAATCAAAGAGTCCTAGGGGTAATCTTGGGAGATCTTTCTGTGACTGAGAAGAATGATGCCCATTTTCATCATTCTGTGCCATGGACTGCATGGAAGTAGAAAGTAGCAAAGAGCAGAAGGAGGTGTCCTATCAAGTGGATCTGAGGAAAGTCCTCGCCAAGTCACATAGACCTTATTATGTCGGAGGAAAAAAGCACCTTAGAATGACAAGACTCTTGAACAATGTGGACTCAAAAATGCTGAGAGAATGAACTAGGAGGAAACAGAGGTCAGGACAAGTAGCTGGTGGGATGTTGAGAATGAAGGTAATTACACAGTCTACAACCATCAGGAATAGCTATCAGTCAGATGCCCAAAATATCAGATGGGTCTCCACAGCGGATACCAGTGTAAGATGCCCAGAGACCAGGTGGCTTCTGCTACATTTCAGCAGAAGTAGAGACCATCTGCCATCTGGGAGACAGAATCTTCCCCTATTGTGACTATTAATATTATATGTCAACTTGGCTGAGCCATGAGGTGCCCAGATATTTGGTTAAACATTACTCTGTGTGTGCCTGTGAAGGTGTCTATGAATGAGATCACCATTTGAATTGGTAGACAGAGTAAAGCAGATTGCCCTTCACAATATGGGTAGGCCTCATCTAATGTGTTGAATGTCTAAATAGAGCAAAAAGGCTGGGTAAAGGAGAATTTTTTCTTTCTGACTGATATATTTAAGTTGGGAGATTGGTTTTCTGCCTTCAGGTTTGGACTCCACTAAAACCGTTACCCTCTCCTACTTCTCAGGCTATTGGACTCAGACTGGAACTATAGCATCAGCTCTTCTTGATCTCCAGCTTACTGACTGTGGATCTTGGAGCTTCTTAGCCTCCACAACCATGTGAGCCAATTCCTTATAATAAATCTCTCTCTCTGTCTCTCTCTCTCTCCATCTAATCTCCAATTAGTTCTGTTTCTCTGGAATACGCTAAAACACTCCTATGTTATAAGAAAGTGTGCTATGCCCTTTGTACTTAAACATTGTTCTGAGAAAGAGGAAAGTAAAGTCAAAGCCAGTGAGTTGAGAAAGATACCCAGAACAACTGGGTAGTTACATCAATGAGAAAATGTGTTAAACCAGAGAAGACTGAACTGCTTTTAATGAACAAGATCAGCTATTTACTTAATCAGTGAGATGCCCCAAACCCTTACTTCACCAGTAAGAGTGGCCACTCAAAAACAAAATGGGATCAATTATAGAAATTAATGAAACTCACTCTTTTGCACAGTCAGACTTATGATTGTTTAATATTTTACTGCTTGTATTAAAGTTGTTATTGCTAACATATTCCTAACCTGAAGCCCATCAAGAGAATTTTTGACTCTTTTCTGAAGTCATTCAACAAGTTTGTTTTGAATTTTATTTAGATTTATTTGGAAAGGTACACCTGTTTTTGACTGTTTAGAAAATATTAATTATCACCATCAATATGCTTGCAATATTTCCTGCCAAATAGAAAAGAGCATGCATGACATACATATGTGGGCTTAAATATCTCAAGAGCAAATAAAATAATTTATACAAAAGCAATTATTTAAAACTATAAATCAGTAAGCATATGTTATTTTATTACTGAAGCAATAATAATAAGGATCAATAGGTTTCTCAGAATGTAAAACAACCAGGGTAATTACCTAGAATCTATTAACAACCTTATTCTCATATAAATTCCAAATTATTTGACAATATATTTTAAAATAATATTTACTTTGCAATTCAGAAAAATACCTGAGATCCTAGAATTGCAAATTGTATCATTTAGAATGAAATATTTATGCTTCATTTCATCTATTAAGTCTCTAAAAAATATGTGGATAGCAGCTAACATTTGGATAACTACTCTTGGCAAATCATTTCATAGTGCAACTTGATAAGGGCATTTCTTACTGAAATTTTTAATAAGAGTCACCTGAATGTGAATTTAACTCAGAAGACTATAAAGACAAAAATGGGTCAAGTGAAACTGACTGAATTTATATTATATAATAAAAATCATTTTTTTTCTCATTTTTTTTTATTGTACTTTAAGTTTTAGGGTACATGTGCACATTGTGCAGGTTAGTTACATATGTATACATGTGCCATGCTGGTGCGCTGCACCCACTAACTCGTCATCTAGCATTAGGTATATCTCCCAATGCTA
Organism: Gorilla gorilla gorilla; assembly: GCF_029281585.2. NCBI lineage: Eukaryota > Metazoa > Chordata > Mammalia > Primates > Hominidae > Gorilla > Gorilla gorilla. The sequence continues at coordinate 21,890,459 of NC_073230.2, forward strand.
TCCCTCCCCCCTCCCCCCACCCCACCACAGTCCCCAGAGTGTGATATTCCTCTTCCTGTGTCCATGTGATCTCATTGTTCATTTCCCACCTATGAGTGAGAATATGCGGTGTTTGGTTTTTTGTTCTTGCGATAGTTTACTGAGAATGATGATTTCCAATTTCATCCATGTCCCTACAAATGACATGAACTCATCATTTTTTATGGCTGCATAGTATTCCATGGTGTATATGTGCCACACCATAGGTAGAATGCAAAAAGGAAACAACTAATATAAGATAATTTACAATCATGTGTCACTTTACAGAAATACCTTCTGAGAAATGCATTGTTTGGAAATTTTGTTATTGTGCAAATATCATAGAGTGTACTTACACAAACCTAGATATTTTTATTTATATATATCATATGGAAAACCAAATGTCCCAGCACCATTACTGAATATCAATCATTTCCTCTACTTGATTTGCAAAACCAATATCACATGCCCTATATTAAGTTTCTATAAAGGCTCCATTAAATCTTACAGAACGTATGTGTTCCATCACTGGCTTAAACATCGTAACGTGGTCCATGACTGCATGCATGTGCATGGAAACGGAAATAGCAATGGCTTACACATATAGTGATTACTATGCTCCAGGCACTGTTCTTAGTGCTTTAGATGCATTAACTCATTTACTCTTTTGTACTCTATGGAGTAAGAACCATTATTGTGTCATTTTACAGAGAAGGAAAGTGAGGCACAGAAAGGGTTAAGCTGCTTGTTCAGGGTCACCCAGTTACTGAGTGGAGGAGCCTGGATTTGGACATGGGTTGTCAGGTTCCAGAGCCACCACAGTCATTTCTTGTCACCACCACAGCCATTTCAAGCGTCCGGTTATGTGGTTCTGGTAGATATTGCCTTTTCTAATAAAGAAATAAGCAAAATCGACACAGATAAGGGACTAGTTTGCTCCAGAGTCTCTATTCCATGCATTTTGTGTAGCACATATGGTTCTGGACTAGAAAGCATTACACTTTGCAGAGAATCTCAGTTTCTCCACCAAGGCTCAAAATTCCCATGCTACTTAAAATAAGTCTCCTTAAGTTCCCCATTCACTGCATTTCTAACCGTCTCCATTGTATCGTTCTCTATATGACAGAACATGAAGTTTTTACTCCTTTTATCTGTTCTGAAATTTATCTGTAATTTTTCGAACACTTTCTCTCAGAGCTACAGTTTTTCATCTATCACAGGAGTAGTAAACTTTCTTTGTAAAGGCCCAGATAGGAAATAATTTAGGCTGTATGGATCATATGGTCTCTGTCACAACTCAGCTCTGCCCTTGTAGTTCAAATGCAGCCATAGATAGCAGAAAAACAAGTGAGCTTGGTTGTGTTCCACAAAACATTTCTTTTGTAAACTAAGCAGAGGGCCAGAACTGGCATATGGGCCATAGTTTGCTGACCCCTGATCTGTCTTATTACTCAACAGTGGGAAGTATGTATATCTTGCTTTGTCTTTTTTTGAAGGGAGTACAATTAAGGGTTTTCTTGGGAATGTTTCATTAATATTATTTTTGTATTATCTCTTATTGATATATCATAGTTACACACATTGCAGATACATGTGCTATTTTGAAACATGTATATAATGTGTAATGATCAAGTCAGTCTAATTGGAATATCCATCACCTCAAACATTCAACTTTTCTAGTGTTAGAACATTACACTTCTTCTCTTCTACCTGTTTTGAAATATACCACACATTATTGTTAACTATACTTTTCCTACTGTAGTATTGAATACTACAACTTATTCCATCTATCTAAGTATATTTTTGTACCCATTAATCCACTTCTAATTTGAAAATACTTCCCTATTTTAAAAAATCACTTAATTCTATGGTATTTCCTGTATGTCTCTAGCAAACCTATGTTCTTTTATTGACTATGATTTTGACTGCAAACACATTTTAAGGCAATTATTTAGTAGCCTATGTTTTTACAAACATTCACGTTCAATAGTTGCAGTAACTCTGTGAGATTGTCTTAAGAAAACCATTCCAATTTACAAAGGTAGCTTCCACATTCAGGAATTATAATATGGCTTTTTAATCTAAATTTTGTGCTCTTGTGATTATGTGACATGATCTTTGCATTATATAGAAATCATATATGATTACTATCAGATGCACATTAACTTTTAAATAATAAAGCTTTCAATGAACTTTCAACTCCGTTTTTCACTTTCTAAGAATCACCTAATATTTCTGACACATCTTCCTAAATCCCAGAGAGTTACTGGACCCCTGCATTATAGCATCAATATCCTGCATACACTTGAGTCACATGATAGTTTTGATAGTAAATTCTGATGGGAATAAAAACAAAAGAAATGGTATTACTCTAGCTACATGACATGTATTATTCAATTTAATTTAATAGTATAACAATCCTGAGAACTAAGAATCACTATTCTACTCTCATAGGTGATGAAATGGATGCTACTAAGTTCTAAATAATTTACCCTAGGCTTCAGAACTGGTAAGAGGCAGAAGTAGAATTCAGACACAGATAGAACCGAAGGTTTGTCTTTTTCATATGATATCAGAAGTGTCTCCTGGTTATCTATGGAACCCAATATCACGTTTGAACTTCCCAACCATCAATATACTTTTTAATTTTCTATAAACTCTGTTTAGAATTCTCTGTATTTCTTTATGACAACCAGGAAAACTTGCTTATACCATTTGAGCAGTGAAGTTAAAAATCACAGACATAACTTCAATATGAGTTTCATTACTGGTTATCTGCTAGAGAGCTTGGAACATTCTGAATGGAATTAAAATGCATTTCATTGGTGTGGAATCATGAACATTTGTTAAAATTGTTTTGTAAAAAACTCCCTAGGTTTTCACAGCTGTAGAAATGCGCCCTCAAAGAAATAAGTGCAGAATGAATAAAAACAGATGTGGCATTTTTGCATATTATCAACAAAAATCTCTTTTTATTTTATCTTGTCAATGTCTTACCATAACATTATTTATGCCATTATTCTGTTCACAACAAGTGCAAAGAAATTACATGACATTTCCAGTACATATACTGGTCTTCAGTAGGGTTTTCTGGTTACTTATATTTCTCTAGAGAGTACCTTTGCACAGGAAGTAATTTTCTATGTTTTCTAACTAAAACCCAACCTTTCTGGCTGTGCACTCTGAGAAACAGCAAACATTCTCCACTCTATTAAAAGTAATTGAGTCGGAACATTTAAAGGTATTTTAAATGAATGTGCACTGAACATTCTTCAACTTGGTTCAGGAAATAGATATAAGAAAGTTTTTAATACCCTGAAATTTTTAAGAAGAGGAAATTACCTTTGGTTATTTAAAGCTAGAAAAGATTGGGTTTAAGAACTTTAAGACAACGTGCTAAAATCAACTCCAAGGCAATGATAGGGTCTTCCTTTAAAAAGTCACTAGTGTTTTGTGTTTATAAATTTGTGCCTTCACTGTTAAATTTGTGCCTTCACTATTTAAAATGTATACACTGTACACAGGTTTAGCATTTCTAATCCAAAAATCCAAAATCCGAAATGTTACAAAATCTAAAACTTTTTGAGGGCCAACGTGATGCCACATGTGGAAAATTCAACACGTAAGTACTTAACTCAAACCCTGTTCCATGCACAATATTATTAAGACTATTGCATGAAATTATTTTCAGGTTATGTGTATAAGGTATATATGAAACATAAATGAGTTTTGTGTTTTGTGATAGACTTGGGTCATATCACCAAAATACCTCATTATGTATATGGAAATATCCCAAAATATAAAAAAGTCTGAAATCTGAAATACTTACGATCCCAAGCATTTCACATAAGAGCTACTGAACCTGTAGTACTCTTTTAGGCACTCAGATGTAGAGTGAAGTTAATTCTATATAATATAAGCTAAAAAACATAATCATTGGCAGTACCTAGTGGTAATTCAAGCTTTCAACATCATTAGAATTTGAGGATGTTAATATACCTGCACAAAACAATCCTATGTGACTTTTCAAAGATGAAATTGCACTCAGTGTGGTCAAATGAAGAAATTAAATCATGCTATGAATAAGTGATGTTTTATTAGGTAGATGTTCTAGCAAAACCTAATGCTTTACCTGAGAAGTTAATCACTTCTTACATTATTTTTCCAATTGTTAGTCTTCCCAAGAGTTGTGCTAACTTAATATTAATTTGATATATTAGCTGTACTCACTTAAAAGTTTACACAAAAAATATTTTACCATTTGTAATTGTTTCAAGTTTACATAAAGAATTAAATATATTTTAACAAGCATCTACATAATTGACATGATTTTTTTCTAACCTGAAAAGCTAATTATCACCTTCTTATAGAGGACAAGGAACAGCTTTGCAGGCAAATTAATGTATCCTATCAGTGGGACAGTTTGTCACTTGCTTAAATAATCATCATCTTTGTTATAAGCTTTACAGAATGAAGAAAAGAGATAGGACCCCTCTCATGCTATTACACATTAAAATTAACTTCCCACAGGTTTTTCAACAGTTTCCTACACTTTCACTGTGCTGAATCATAAAGTAGAAATGACAGCATTAACTGCTTTTCAAGAGATAAGAAGCAAATATATTTCATGTCAGCTTTGTAAAATAAACAGACTTCAGTCACCACACAGATACATCATATATTTAATTGTACACAAGTTAAAAAGTATGCCGCATGTTATAATAATATGATATCATAGTGCATTAGTAAAGAGGGTATGTAAAAAGGACTGCATTATTAACAATTAGTTGATATTATTAAGTAATTACCTAAAATGGACACCTGCCATTAATTTCTGTACAATAAAGAGCTGGCACATGTTAAAACTGGTTTCCTTATTTGCTTATCTAAATGGGTAAAGTTATTAAAATTACAGTAATAAATGCACCTAAAATACACAAGATTTGTTAAAATGCTCTTAAAGTAAATATAGTATTGCTTGCATTTTGGAAACTTTAAAAAATAATATTCTTGCTATTAATTGCTACATTAAAGCTATTATTTCTAAACTGAATTACTTATAAATAAAAAAATTTTTTAAAAGACTGATCTCAGTTCCAACTAGCAAATTATTTCAGACATTTTGCATTTATTTAATTTGCAATGCTGCAATTAAGAAAGAGCATCAACACTTTGACTTTTAGTTGGTCTGAAGCCAAGTCCCTTCCACGTGAGATTAAAACTGGTCTTGTTCATCAAATGGGATCAAAAGCTCCTTAATTAGTAGGCTGGACTAAGGTACACAGATGCCCTTTGACCTCCTATGACAGATTGCTAACATTTTAGCATTTACAACAGACTCTCAAGTATGCCGGCTGACATTCAAATATAACTCAAATTACACTTGGCTAAAAGAATTGTATACATCTACATGAGAAGGACTACTGGTGTAAAAAATCTAAGTCCCGGCAACGCAACACAAATCAAAACAATGACTTTGCCAGTATGCTTAATAGGAAGGACTCATCCAGTGTTCTCTGGATTGCGGGAAGTGCGGCAAAGCTGAGTGCATGTGGGCTAGCGCCCTCTGCTGGTTAGATTCTTCAACGTCTTTAAATCAAGAATCTTCAAGCCTTGATTTAAAAAAAACGATGCTCTAAAGATTCTTTCTCTTTCTGGAATTAGGAATCTATGGGAAGCCTTTTAAAAATTTAAATTTTAATTCGATTTCAGGTATTCTAACCACCTGAATATTTATGTGAGGATCACAATAAAATTAGATTCCCAAATTTCTTATAAAATTTAAATTAAAAATTTAATAAATTCTTATGACTACATAATAAATAAGTGAACCATCTGATAAAATAGTGTAACAATAAATAAAATAAGTTAAATAATTTAAATTTAAATAAATTCTGAATAAATACCTCTGATAAAACTAATCGTTAATAATATAGCGTGCCCAGCGGTGGCTGGCAAGATGGCTGAGTAGGAACAGCTCCTGTCTGCAGCTCCCAGCGAAATCAATGCAGAAGGTGGGTGATTTCTGCATTTCCAACTGAGGCACCCAGCTCATCTCATTTGGACTGGTTAGACAGTGGGTGCAGCCCACGGAGGGTGAGCCGAAGCAGGGTAGGGCGTTGCCTCACCCAGGAAGCACAAGGGGTCACAGAACTCCCTCCCATAGCCAAGGGAAGCCCTGAGGGACTGTGCCATGAGGGATGGTGCATTCCGGCCCAGATACTAAGCTTTTCCCACAGTCTTTGCAACCTGCACACCAGGAGATTCACTCCAGTGCCTACACCACCAGGGCCATGGGTTTCAAGTACAAAATTGGGCTGCCATTTGTTTGGGCAGACAACGAGCTAGCTGCAGGATTTTTTTTTCATACCCTGGTGGCGCCTGGAATACCAGCGAGACAGAACCGTTCACTCTCCTGGAAAGGGAGCTGAAGCCAGGGAGCCAAGTGGTTTAGCTCAGGGGATCCCATCCCCACGGAGCCCAGCAAGCTAAGATCCACTGGCTTGAAATTCTCGCTGTCAGCACAGCAGTCTGAAGTCAACCTGGGATGCTCCAGCTTGGTGGGGGGAGGGGCGTCCGCCATTACTGAAGCTTGAGTAGGCGGTTTTACCCTCACAGTGTAAACAAAGCCACTGGGAGGTTCAAACTGGACAGAGCCCACCGCAGCTGGGAAAGCTGCTGTAGCCAGACTGCCTCTCTCAATTCCTCCTCTCTGGGCAAGGCATCTCTGAAAGAAAGGCAGCAGCCCTAGTCAGAGGCTTGTAAATAAAACTCCAATCTCCCTGGAGCAGAGCACCTGGGGGAAGGGGTAGCTGTGGGTGCAGCTTCAGCAACTTAAACCTTCCTGCTTGCTGGCTCTGAAGAGCATGTTCTAACCCAATGCAAGGAAGCAAAGAACCTTGAAAAAAGGTTAGATGAATTGCTAACTAAAATAACCAGTTTAGAGAAGAACATAAATGACCTGATGGAGCTGAAAAACACAGCACAAGAACTTCGTGAAGCATACACAAGTATCAGTAGTTGAACTGATCAAGTGGAAGAAAGGATATCAGCGACTGAAGATCAACTTAACAAAAGAAAGCATGAAGACAAGATTAGGGAAAAAAGAATGAAAAGGAATGAACAAAGCCTCCAAGAAATGTGGGACTATGTAAAAAGACCAAACCTACGTTTGAATGGTGTACATGAAAGTGACAGGGAGACCAAGTTGAAAAACACTCTTCAGGATATTATCCAGAAGAACTTCACCAACCTAGCAAGAAAGGCCAACATTCAAATTCAGGAAATATGGAGAACACCACAAAGATACTCGTTGAGAAGAGCAACCCCAAGACACATAATCTTCAGATTCACCAAGGTTGAAATGAAGGAAAAAATGTTAAGGGCAGCCAGAGAGACAGGCCCGGTTACCCACAAAGGGAACCCTATCAGACTAACAGCAGATCTCTCTGCAGAAACCCTACAAGCCAGAAGAGAGAGGGGGGCCAATAATCAACATTCTTAAAGAAATGAATTTTCAACCCAGAATTTCATATCCAGGCAAACTAAGCTTCATAAGGGAAGGAGAAATAAAATACTTTACAGACAAGCAAATGCTGAGAGATTTTGTCACCACCAGGCCTGCCTTACAAGAGCTCCTGAAGAAAGCACTAAATATGGAAAGGAAAAACTGGTACCAGCCAATGCAAAAGCATACCAAATTGTAAAGACCATCAATGCTATGAAGAAACTGCATCAACTAACAGGCAAAATATCAAGCTAGCATTATCATGACAGGATCAAATTCACACTTAACAATATTAACCTTAAATGTAAATGGGTGAAATGCCCTAATCAAAAGACACAGGCTGGCAAATTGGATAAAGAATCAAGACCCATTGGTGTGCTGTATTCAGGAGACCCACCTCACATGCAAAGACACACATAGGCTCAAAATAAAGGGATGGAGGGAGATTTACCAAGCAAATGGAAAGCAAAGAAAAAAAAAAACCAGGGATTGCAATCCTAGTCTCTGATAAAACAGACTTTAAATCAACAAAGATAAAAAAAGACAAAGAAGGGCATGACGTAATGGTAAAGGAATCAATCCACCAAGAAGAGCTAACTCTCCTAAATATATATGCACCCAATACAGGAGCACGCAGCTTCATAAAGCAAGCTCTTAGAGACCTACAAAGAGACTTAGACTCCCACACAATGATAATGGGAGACTTGAACACCCCACTGTCAATATTAGACACATCAACAAGACAGGAAATTAACGAGAGTATTCAGGACTTGAACTCAGCTCCAGACCAAGTGGACCTAATACACATCTACAGAATTCTCCACCCCAAATCAACAGAAATACATTCTTCTCAGCACCACATCACACTTATCCTAAAACTGACCACATAATTGGAAGTAAAACATTCCTCAGCAAATGCAAAAGAACAGAAATCATAACAGTCTCTCAGACCACAGTGCAATCAAATTAAAACTCAGGATTAAGAAACTCACTCAAAACTACACAACTACAGGGAAATTGAACAACCTGATCCTGAATGACTACGGGGTAAAAAAGCAAATTAAGGCAGAAATAAATAATTTCTTTGAAATCAATTAGAACAAAGACACAATGTACCAGAATTTCTGGGACACAGCTAAAGCATTGTTTACAAGGAAACTTATAGCACTAAATGCCCACAGGAAAGAGCAGGAAAGGTCTAAAATCAACACCCTAACATCACAATTAAAAGCACTGGAGCAGCAAGAGCAAACACATTCAAAAGCTAGCAGAAGACAAGAAATAGCTAAGATGAGAGCAGAACTGAAGGAGATAGAGACACACATACACAAAAACCCTTCAAAAAATCAATGAATCCAGGAGCTGTTTTTTTTTAAAGATAAACAAAATAGACCACTAGCCAGATTAATAAAGAAAAGAGAGAAGAATCAAATAGACACAGTAAAAAATGATAAAGGGGATATCACCACTGATCTCACAGAAATACAAACTACCATCAGAGAATACTATAAATACCACTATGTAAATAAACTAGAAAATCTAGAAGAAACGGATAAATTCCTGGACACATACACCCTCCCAAGACTAAACCAGGAAGAAGTCGAATCCCTGAATAGACCAATAGCAAGTTCTGTAACTGAGGCTGTAATTAATAGCCTACAAACCAAAAAAAGCCTAGGACCAGACAGATTCACAGCCGAATTCTACCAGAGGTATGAAGAGGAGTTGGTATCATGCTTTCTGAAACTATTCCAGGTGATAGAAAAAGAGGGACTCCCTCCCTAACTCATTTTATGAGGCCACCATCATCCTGATACCAAAACCTGGCAGAGACACAACAAAAAAAGGAAATTTCAGGCCAATATCCCTGATGAACACTGATGAAAAAATCCTCAGTAAAATACTGGCAAACCGAATCCAGCAGGACATCAAAAAGCTTATCTGCAACGATCACCTTGACCTCATCCCTGGGATGCAAGGCTGGTTCAACACATGCAAATCAGTAACCGTAATCCATCACATAAACAGAACCAATGACAAAAACCACATGATTATCTCAATAGATGCAGAAAAGGCCTTCGATAAAATTTAACAGCCCTTCATGCTAAAAACTCTCAATAAACTGGGTATTGATGGAATGTATCTCAAAATAATAAGAGCTATTTATGACAAACCCACAGCCAATATCCTACTGAATGGGCAAAAGCTGGAACTATTCCCTTTGAAAACTGGCACAAGACAAGGATGCCCTCTCTCACCACTCCTATTCAATATAGTATTGGAAGTTCTGGCCAGGGCAATCAGGCAAGAGAAAGAAATAAAGGGTATTCAAATAGGAAGAGAGGAAGTCAAATTGTCTCTGTTTGCAGATGACATGATTGTATATTTAGAAAACCCCCATCATCTCAGCCCCAAATCTCTTTAAGCTGATAAGCAACTTCAGCAGTCTCAGGAGAAAAAATCAATGTGCAAAAATCACAAGGATTCCTATACACCAATAATAGACCGAGAGCCAAGTCATGAGTGAACTCCCATTCACAACTGCTACAAAAAGAATAAAATACCTAGGAATACAACTTACATGGGATGTGAAGGACCTCTTCAAGGAGAACTGCTCAAGGAAATAGGAGAGGACACCAACAAATGGAAAAACATTCCATGCTCTTGGATAGGAAGAATCAATATCATGAAAATGGCCATACTGCCCAAAGTAATTTAGAGATTCAATGCTATCCCCATCAAGCAACCATTGACTTTTCTCACAGAATTAGAAAAAACTACTTTAAATTTCATATGGAGCCAAGAAGGAGGCTGTATAGCCAAGACAATCCTAAGCGAAAAGAACAAAGCTGGAGGCATCATGCTACCTGACTTCAAACTATATTACAAGGCTACAGTAACCAAAACAGCATGGTACTGGTACCAAAACAGATATATAAACCAATGGAACAGAACATAGGCCTCAGGAATAATGGCACACATTTACAACCATCTGATCTTTGACAAACTTGACAAAAACAAGCAATGGGGAAAGGATTCCCTATTTAAAAAAAGGTGTTGGGAAAACTGCACAACCATATGCAGAAAACTGAAACTGAACCCCTACCTTACACTTTATACAAAAATTAACTCAGGATGGATTAAAGCTGGAAACCATCATTCTCAGCAAACTAATACAAGAACAGAAAACCAAACACCGCATGTTCTCACTCATAAGTGGGAGTTGAACAATGAGAAGACATGGAAACAGCGAGGGGAACATCACATATTGGGGCCTGTCGGGGGGTGGGGGGCCTAGGGAAGGGATAGCACTGGGCATAATACCTAATGTAGGTGACGGATCGATGGGTGCAGCAAACTACCGTGGCACATGTATACCTATGTAACAAAACTACATGTTCTGCACATGTACCCCAGAACTTAAAGTATAATAATAAGAAGAAAAGATGGATTAAAGACTTAAATGTAAGACCTAAAACCATAAAAACCCTAGAAGAAAACCTAGGCAATACCATTCAGGACATAGGCATGGACAAAGACTTCATAACTAAAACACCAAAAGCAATGGCAACAAAAGCCAAAATTGACAAAGGGGATCCAATTAAACGAAAGAGCTTTTGCACAGCAAAAGAAACTATCATCAGTGTGAAAGGCAACCTACAGAATGGGAGAAAATTTTTGCAATCTATCCATCTGACAAAGGGCTAATATCCAGAATCTACAAGGAACTTAAACAAATTTACAAGAAAAAACAAACAACCCCAACAATAAGTGGGCAAAGGATATGAACAGACACTTCCAAAAGAAGACATTTATGCAGCCAACAAACAAATGAAAAAAAGCTCATCATCACTGGTCATTAGAGAAATGCAAATCAAAACCACAATGAGATAACATCTCACGCCAGTTAGAATGGCAATCATTAAACAGTCAGGAAACAACAGATTCTGGAGAGGATGTGGAGAAATAGGAACACTTTTACATTGCTGGTGGGAGTGTAAATTAGTTCAACCATTGTGGAAGTCAGTGTGGTTATTCCTCAAGGATCTAGAACCAGAAATACCATTTGACCAAGCGATCCCATGACTGGGTATATACCCAAAGGATTATAAATCATTCTACTATAAAGACACATGCACACATATATTTATTTCAGAACTATTCACAATAGCAAAGACTTGGAACCAACCAAAATGCCCATCGATGATAGACTGGATAAAGAAAATGTGGTACATATACACCATGGAATACTAGGCAGCCATAAAAAAGGATGGGTTCATGTCCTTCGCAGGGACATGGATGAAGCTGGAAATCATCATTCTCAGCAAACTAACACTGGAACAGAAAACCAAACACTGCATGTTCTCACTCATAAGTGGGAGTTGAACAATGAGAACACATGGACACAGGGAGGGGAACATCACACACCAGGACCTGTTGGGAGGTGGGGGACTAGGGGAGGGATAGCATTGGGAGAAATACCTACTGCAGATGGTGGGTTGATGGGTGCAACAAACCACCATGGCACATGTATACCTATGTAACAAACCTGCACATTCTGCACATGTATCCCAGAACTTCAAGTAAAATAAAAAAATAAAAAATAATAATTTAGTGTGCCTAGTAATTTTTTTCATTATATATGAAGTATAATTTGCCAATTATTTTTTCAATCTTTTGAAAAAATCAGATTACAATGAGTATGGTTCCAAATAACAAAACTTTGTCAACTAATTGAGTTACCACTACTCTGGATTTTACTGATACTACAGTTTGCAGATAATAAAACAATAATGGCTCCTTTATTGCAATGACTATTCAACTCCATCATAAATATCCCAGGCCAGTAAAATTTATTGTCCATGTAATTGACCTAGATATTGCTCCAATACCTCACATTCAGCAGACACAGAATCAGATGCATAATCTTGATCCCACACAACACCTGTTCTTCTACATTCACCTCTTGGTTGGTATTGCCAGTGTTCTGCCTTCATTCACATATTTTCACTCATCATTCCATTCCTTTTCACATTCATACCGATATCAATTACCAAACTTGGTGTTGGTAACCCCTTTTCTCTTCTACAAATCAATTTCCTTGGTCTTATCCAGTCTTTGTTTAAAATCTATAGTTTCATATTGTGTCAAGGATAAAGGGCATGTTCCAGTAGGACTGCCCAAGTTCTTTGTCATCTGACTATGATCTACATATTCCTTTGAATCTTTTGTTTCTCACATTTATTTATTTACTTATTTCTGTATTTATTTGAACTATTTGTGGTCACCACTACTCATTGATATGTTATATGGCTCCAAAGTCATTTGTAAAACTTCTCTTTATCTTTTAAAATAATGTATCAGGTTTTATGCAAAACCTTCCTAATCAACACTATCCCATCACTGCATAAGAAGTATTTTCTCCTTTGTATCCTCTGTGTATGATACTCCAACTACTGCACTCATCTTACAGTATTATATATTTGTTTGCATGTATCTTTTCCCCACTAAGCTATAAACTCTTAAGTGGTTGGAATGGTGTTAAACTCATCTTCTACCCTGAGCAAAAGAAGTCTTTTCTGGAACATATTAGCCTTGCATCAAATGAGTATTTATCTAGACAGAATGTTTAGTAAATTGCTAAATATGTAAACTAGAGCAAGTTATACTTCTGAGTTTGTTTTCTAATATGTGAAGTAAAAATAATAATTGTAACTATCTCCTAAGATTGTGTGTGGATTAAATAAAATAATCCAGAAAAATCATTTAGTAGAGTATCTGGAACATAGCCCAGCCTTTAAGAAATACAAATGATGAGTTTTATTGTAGTCTATTGCCACAAGGACACACAACTTACACATTAGGTTTACAACTGTTTATTAGGCTATAATAATTGAGAATAAAAGTAAGATTGGGACTAATGATTAGTGATATTAGCTTAAGTTTTCATGGTAACCAAGCTTTTTTTTTTCCCCTAGTAAGATGTATAGATCTAGAAAAAGCAATAGAATTTTTTTTAACTTTGTGTTCTTTTCTGTATGTCATATGATACTTTAAATAACTTTAATTATATTTGAAAATAATTTTTATCATTAGGTGAGTAGAAAACAGGCTAAAGCATCCAGGTTGAAATGTAAAACAGCCAAAATAATTAAAGTAATTGAATTTGAACATAAATGAATTTTATATTCATAAATTTGCAAACTACATGAATCACAGTACATGAAACTTTCTGGTATTTTAGAAGTTATTGCCAAAATTCCAAATGACTTTTGTAATTTAAATATGCCTTAAAGATTAAAGTAAAATGAATTAAATAAGACAAAGTTAGTAAAAGTAAGATGAAAAGTAAGTAAACAAAATATTAAAAGAATATGTATAAAGAACTAACTGTGTCTACATACTAAAAACCAAACAAATTATGACATAACAGTGACTAATAAACATCAGTAAGTAAGAAGAGTGCATAGTGGCATGTGCTCTGCATAGACATAAATGTACATGTAAAGATTTATTCTTTAAAAGCATATAAATGTAGAGATGCTTGCTTGCACAGCAAATGGTTTTGTTACATCAGGATTTCTCTGTGTACTTGTATTTTTATCACATCATTAAAAAGTTTCAGTAGAAGATGAGGATCATAGAAATGCAGATTTAAGTGACCTCCTTAAAGCTGAGAAATGAACTGCCAAACCCAAAGTCTTTGCAAAGCCCAACTCATTTTTAAAATATATGAAGGTTTTGGCAGAGAATGCTTTTTGACCCCTGTTATTCATTTTTCTTTCTTTCTGTGTACACAAGAACCTCTCAGACTTTATGTGAGCACATGACACCACCACGCCCCTGCCAGAGATCACATTTTCCTGAGCTCTTGCCTTTAAGAGTGGCTGGGTCACTAAGTTGTGATATGAGTAGCAGCGACAGGGGCGACTCCCAGTGGAAAAACTTGGTGAAGATGCTGTGGGCATTGGACATGGGTATGAGAAGAATACTTTTTGGGGATGTCTTCTCCAGTCCTCAGACAGAAAGAGGCACCTCCTCCTGGTAGCATATTGTACTCCATTTTGCATTTACCTCACTGATAGTCTTTACCACATTTTATTGTGATTACATGTTTGGCTTTTGTCTTCCCTGTAGGCCCAAAGGCTTTTCAAGAGCAGAGAGGATATTTCATATTAACATTACTCATTCTCCAAGTACTTTCACATGATAGAACTATAATACATATTCCTCACGCTATACAAAATAACGAAAAGAAAACATAAGAGTCTGTAGGTATGATCCTGATGATGAATTCTGACTTTGAAAGAACAATCAAGGCAAAATGAGGAAAGCTTGGAAGAGAGTCAGAATGTCCTGGGAATAGGTATAGAATGAATCCAAGGAAATGCCAGATGGTGAGACTTGGAGGCAATAAGTGATAAGATGATCAATCATAATTGCTAGTATTTGGGGGAACACAATATTTGCTAGCCACTGTTAAAATGTTCTTCATCCAGTGTTAATTTATTTTTGCAACACACCCCCCAGGTTGATGCCATTAGTATCAATCCTCATTACACTGATTAGAAAACTGGAGCATGGAGAGAGGAGAAATTTTCCTAAAGTCACACAGTTAGGAGGTGGAAGAGCCACTATTTGAAGCCAGGGAGCCCTAACTAGCACATTATAAATATCTGGGGGAAAGAAGAGGTAAATTGAGGAGACCCAAGCATGACTCCCCAATAACATCCCCTGCTTATTAGCGTTGTCTTAATTCTTCATAGTGAAGTATGGCCCATAGGTCACACTTGCTCACATATGATATATGTAGTGTGAGCCTTACTCCTAGCTGCTGGTGTACACCACAATTATTGAGACTTTCTGTGATGCATTATCCACCGGATTTGCATGAGTTGGAAGTAGACGTTTGCATGTGCACACAAGCTGGCCTAAGAACAGAAATGAGCCATCAACAGGGAGGGGGACTTATCATATAAATCCTAAACATTTCAAGTGCACATCTACTTCCAGGGATCATAAACATAAAAAAGGTTAAATAAGGCAGGAGTTGTCAGTGGTTTGGTGACTATGAAACAGGAATGAGGTAATCAAACTGGTCTTATCTTTCATTGAAAAATATGAACAAGCTCTCATTGAGTGCCTAGGAGCACTCAACAAGCTTTGATCAACAGAGCTTTGGACCATACTTAAAATAGCAACATTAAGGCCAGGTGTGGTGGCTCATGCCTGTAATCCCAGCACTTCGGGAGGCCAAGGCAGGTGGATCACGAGGTCAAGAGATCGAGACAATCCTGGCTAACATGGTGAAACCCTGTCTTGTTAAAAATGTACCAAAGAAAGTTAAAGTCGATTTTAGTACCAGCAAGACCAGTAAACACCTTGGAAATGTTTTTTAAATACAGTGACAGGCCTAAACAGTTGCAGCCAGTCAACACTGCAAAATAGGGGCAAGAACCTTGGACCAAGATTCACTAGAGTGTAATTTACTAATCACAAGGAGGGTTTCTTGTTTACTACTGTATCCTCAGTGTTCCATAAATACATTCAATAAATCTTTGTTGAATGAATAAACCAAAAAAAACAACACAAAAATTAGCTGGGCATGGTGGTGGGCATCTGTAGTCCCAGCTGCTTAGGAGGCTGAGGCAGTAGAATCGCTTGAACCTGGGAGGCGGAGGTTGCAGTGAGCTGAGATCGCGCCACTGCACTGCAGCCTGGCGACAGAGCAAGACTCGTCTCAAAATAAATAAATAGCAACATTAATAAGGATGGCGTTTATATAGAGAGGCTAGATGGATTCAGCCTGATGACTTGGTCAGTCTCTTATTTTGACCAGTCAAGCTACTAAAGTTCCTATCTAGAGAGTGATGTGGAGCTGTGCTTGTTAAAGCACAGTTCTTGGACTATGTCCATCAGAGTTTCTGGAGGACATGGTCAAAAATGAAAATTTCTGGACTATGCCCTGAATCAATTAAATCAAAGCATAAAAGGACAGAAAGTTGTATATACATGTACCATATTTATGCTTAATGAGTTTTTGTATGTTATGTATATAACTATTATATGGTTATATAAGCTAATTGTCATAAATATATTTATTTATATAATTATTTTATTACTTACTGTTTTTAAATATTTTATTACATACTTATTTATATAACTATTAACTATATTATTTATATAAAATTGCTAGAAATTTTCTAAAAGAGATTTTAAATGTTAATTCCACAAAAGCATATGAGTTAATGCATGTGTGAAATATCTTGATTTAGCCATTCCACAATGTATACAAACATCAAAGAATCCTATTGAACATCATAACTAAATACAACTTATGTTTTTAATAAAAATAAAATACAAAATATAAGTAACAGACAAATATATGTACGCATATTATATATATACCTATACAAAATATAACATACATTTTTAATTCTACATGATGTAATTATTATGCTGACTGAAGTTTGGGAACCATGGCATTACATATCCCAATATGAAAACACTGTTAATGCAGAAAATACAAATTTCAGAATGCTGCATATGTGAGAATATTATTTTTCTCTTCAAAGAGCAATGTTTATGAGTGAACCATTTTTTAAAAAATAAATCATTCAAGGTTAATATTTTAGAATTAACTTTGTTCAGTCAGAAAATAATGTTGAACATTTTCACATAACTACATGTATTCCAAAAGAAACGCATGAGTAACTAATGCTTATGTGGAGGGAGAAGCAACACAGAGGATATAATTAGTTCCAATTAGCCATGCCAGCGGATTACTTTCTAGGTAAGATTACCTTATAATGAGGTGATTAACCTCTTTGGAAAAAGTTCAAGCCAGGCTTACCTTCTACTTAATACGTCCTGTAAAGAAGTGTTACAACGACGGTCCTCAAAATTTTTCCCTGGGATAATTGCCACCAAGAATCAATTGATTCTATTCCAGAAGAATCAAAAAGCATTTCTATTATATCATTGATAGAATGAATCCTAACACATCTATATATTAGAAATTAAGTATTTAAATTTCATATCAAATTAACTAAATTATATGGCACGGATTTTATTTATACTAACAAAACAGCAATTGAACTCTAGTCAATTCCAAATACAGATCTATCGGCTATCTATGAACGTCAAAGGGGAAGAAAATTCTATCATTGATATTGGTTAAGGTCACAGGCTTATTTCCAAAAGTAGACTGTCCATTGTCTAATTAGTTTAGAGGATCCCTTCTGTCGCCAGAACACAATTGAATTTTGTTGCAGTTGGAGAGGCTGATGCTAACCTAGGTGGCAGGGCTGAACACAAGGGAACAGAAGCTTCAGTGTTTTCACCATAAAACACTAGATAAATTGAGGATAGGGTTTTTGGAAATAATAGATTTAACTGTTGTCCAAGCTTATCTGCAGTTTCTTCCCTTTAAACTAAATTGATAGTTTACTTATTATGGACTAATTAAAATTATTATATATAATATTATCTATGTAATATATCTGTTACATATATATATTGTTGTCAGCTTATAAGGAAAAATAAATAATTTTCTTTGTGTTTTAATTTAACAAATACTTCCTGAAAGTTTGCGTGTAGGCACACAAGCTACAACAATGAGTAGAAATTTTTTCTAAAAGTGGTTTTTACTGTTTAATACTGTTCCCTATAAGAAAATACTTAAACTTGAATTATTCTTGTAATCTTGTGGACATCTCTGAATTAATTACTGTTACTTTACAAATCTTGTTTCTTCATTTGTTATCCTGGAAGTATTTGTATGTGTGTGTGTATAAAATTTTTGCATAGACCACATGCAAATTCATGTAAAGTAATAATACAAACCCTAGGAATAGAAAGGCAAAATCAAGGGGAAAATATTTAAAATATTTGCATGGAAATGATAATAATAAAATGTAAGTGTCTTGCAAACAGAAACTAGAAATAAATATTTCTGTTTTATTTAAATTAGAGCATATACAATCAAGCCTTACTTCAGCATGTATCTGTTAGAGCTCAACGGTCACCTTAATTTGGGAGCCCCAGGAAATATCTTCCCTCCGTACAGTTACAAAGTAGAATTTTTCTCTGGTTTATATTCTTCTGTGTAACTTACGATTATCTAAGCTCTCTGTAATCCCAAGTTCCATTTCTTCATTTACCCTAGATTCTAAAAATCTAGGCCTTAGCTGAATGCCCATCACATAAACAGGGCTCCTTAGTAAATGCTTGCAGAAAAAGGAAACAACCAAATCAATAGCAGATAAGCAGTATTTTATCCAAGCTTCAGAAACTTTATTAATATTTTTTGTTACTTCACTGCAGTGGCAAAAATAAAAAATGAACAGGAGAATAAAAAATTTGGTGTGAAAGAAGAAAGAGAGTGAGGGGCAAAAAAGGAAGGGAGAAAAGTCACTCTCTTCTTTATTCATCCTCCAGTCCTCACTCACTCTATTCCGAAGAGCCATCTTACAAACATGATTTTAAACAGCCTGGATACAGAAGTAAGTGTTCTGGTGTTATTAATGGTGCCAAGAAATGATGCAGGAAGCTTCAGGTGAATTGGAACCCCCTGCATGAGAACACACACAGTCCTGACTCATTTAACCATTCTCATTTCTACCCACTCAGATCCAACAAAGTATTTAAGCAAGTCTCAACATACAAATAAAAATATACGAATCGAGGAGCATAGTAAATTATTCTAAAAGCTTTACATTAGGAATACACACATAGAAGAGCACACATAATTATAAGAGATTTATATAAATATGATAAAATGAAAACTTAATATGTATACAAATATATAAATCGATGCATCACAAATACATATATGTATACACATATATACATCTATATATTTACCTATTTATTTATCTGTACACTATATGGTTTACAGGCAAACCGTAATTTAGTCATATGGAAAAACTGGCCTCATGATAATGCTTACACACACAAATTTCAAAAATTTCATTTAAATGATATAGCAAAGTATTCTAAGTTAGAATGAAAAATGAGTATGTTTCTTCTTTAAAAACACATCAATTCATTCTAGTACACAGAAACTAAAGACATAAAAGTGCTTTAGGACATGAAACTCTCATGAAGATATGATTCTCTTCAAAAGGTCCCTGCACAACACCACTATTTCTAATAAAACTGATTTTACTAAAAACACTAAAAATGATAAACATTTAACTTTTAATTTCAGTAGTACTGTTTACCTAGTTGGCTAATAAAAGATAGTGACATATACACAAGGTAGAAGTGTGCCTTAAAACATGATAATAATTTACATTTTTAAATGAAAAAAATTCAGTCTACAATAATGAAGTTGTCTTGACTGAGGCAAAAGTGAGGTCAAATACCTGAATGATGACATTGTGATATACTTCATCCTTTCTTTACTTTCACTGTTTTTAATAGATTGTGAATGTCAGTAATTTAAAAATCAATTGTACTCCTGAAATTACAGTTTAATTCCTAAAAGTTTAAAGTGAAAGAAAACATGAATTCCTACAAATGTGATTCTACAAAGATACATGTTAAAAGCCTTCAGAGGAAAATAAATACAAATATCTTCTATATTCTATTTGCTATGTCATACCTGACTCAAAAATATATGTAAGATATACATTTAAAAGAATATGTCATGAAATTCATTGGATGCCAATTTTCAATTGGCTTTTATCATTTGTACATTAAAGATTCTTACAGAAGATCAAGAAAATTATAAGTATGAATACATCAACAGAATATATCATCACGATGTAAGACAATTTGAATTGCTCTGGAACTTCAAAAGTATTTTGTTGAATTCACAGAAATAATTTCTCAATGGTACTTTACATGGTAAGTAAAAATATTTGGCTTTGATATAGCATTTTTCTGTCACTACTGAAATATTTTATTTTTAACCTCTCATTATATTCTAGAACTTTAATAGAGTTTTTTATCTCTAGATAACAAATGGCAATTTTGTGTTCTATTACTCTAGTCTGTGGGCTTTTCTTTGTCTCTATAGCAAAATAGAAAAAAAATACACAGGTTTGATTTTTCTATTCTTAGAAATGATAATTATCCATATATATGGAATATATGTATATATACATATATAGGTATGGAATATATGTATATATACACATATATGTATGTATATATGTGTATATATACATATATATGTATGTATATATGTGTATACATACATATATATATACACACACACATATATGTATAAGCATACATATATATATAAGGAGAGTGATATTTTATAGTCTTCAGTTCAATACCATCAACACATAAAGAATAATAAGTTGAAAGTTGTATACTACTGACATATAAATTGATAATAAGCACAAACTAATCTATAAGTAATCTCACATTATTTATTTGTAGGACACAGTGCTCAGGGATTTATGTTGAAGAATTTTTGTTTGTTTTGCATTGCTGGTTCTTGAAGGTTACGTACATAAAGGCTGAGAAAACTAAAAGGTATTAATACCTCAAATAATAGTTATGTAGAATCAAGACTCACTCTACGTATCACAGTTCAATCTTTATTGCATTTTTTGCACTATAAAAGCATAAACTATAAAGGTAGTAAGATATATAGAAAAATATAGAGAAGATAAATATACCATGAAATAGTAAATAACTTAAAGAATAAATATCTATTGAGTACACAGTATGTTCCACAAACTGTGTAGTTACTAAAGCCCAAGAAAGAAAAAGCAGAAAGTAGTACAGAAATAAATCACATACTTCTGACCAGGGGGCTGAGAAACTATCTTTGTTTCATTCCAAAAATTAGAGACCAGATACTTTGAAATAAGCTGAGTGGATTTAAACAGTATTATTGTGATCGCTGGCCATAAGTGCTTACTAGCTAATTTCTTTTAGTTTATTCTAGTAAAATGGTTTTAGGTGTTACACATTAAGAATTTGAATTGAATCATTGAAATCATGCTATGACTAGATTTTTAAGAAATCTTTGTAAGACCACCTGATACGGTTTGGCTGTTTCCCCACCAAATCTCATCTTGAATTTCCACATGTTGTGTGAGGGACCCAGTGGGAAGTAATTGAATCATGGAGGCAGGTCTTTCCCATGCTGTTCTCATGATAATGAATAAGCCTCACAAGATCGGATAGTTCTGTAAGGAGGAGTTTCCCTGCACAAGCTAGCTCTCTCATTGCCTGCCACCATCCACGTACAATGTGACTTGTTCCTCCTTGCCTTCCACCATGATTGTGAGGCTTTCCCAGCCATGTGGAACTGTAAGTCCAATAAACCTTTCTTTTGTAAATTGTCCAATCTCTAATTAATGTCTATCAGCAGCATGAAAACGGACTAATGCAATAAATTGGTACCCAGTAGAATGGGGCACTGCTGAAAAGATACCCAAAAATGTGAGAGCAACTTTGGAACTCGGTAACAGGCAGAGGTTGGAACACTTTGGAGGACTCAAAAGAAGGCAGGAAAATGAGGGAAAGTTTGGAGCTATCTAGAGACTTGTTGAATGGCTTTGACCAAAATGCTGATAATGATACGGACAATGATACCCAGGCTGAGGTGGTCTCAGATGGAGATGAGGAGCTGGTTGGGAGCTGGAGCAAAGATGACTGGTTATGTTTTAGCAAAGAGACTGGTCGCACTTTGTCCCTGCCCTAGAGATTTGTGGAACTCAAGAGAGATGATTTAGGGTATCTGGAGGAAGAAATTTCTAAGCAGCAAACCATTCAAGAGGTGTCTTGGGTGCTGTTAAAGGCATTCAGTTTTATAAGGGAAGTAGAACATAAAAGTTTGGAAAATTTGCAGCCTGACAATGCTATAGAAAAGAAAATCCCATTTTCTGAGGAGAAATTCAAGCAGGCTGCAGAAGTTTGCATAAGTAATGAGGAGTCAAACGTTAATCCCCAAGACAATGGGGGAAAATGTCTCCAGGGCATGTCAGAGACCTTTGCAGTAGGCCCTCCCATGATAGGCCCAGAGGCATAAGAGGAAAAAATGGTTTTGTGGGCCAAGCCCAGGGTCCCCATGCTGCATGAAGCCAAGGGACTTGGTGTCCTGTGTCCCAGCTGCACCATCCATGGCTGAAAGGGGCCAACATAGAGCTCAAACCATAGCTTCAGAGGGTGCATGGCTCAAGCCTCAGCAGCTCCCACATGGTGTTGAGCCTGAGAGTGCACAGAAGTAAAGAACTGGGGTTTGAGAACCTCTGCCTAGATTTCAAAGTATGTATGGAGACGCCTGGATGCCCAGGAAGCAGTTTGCTGCAGGGGCAGGACACTCACAGAGAACCTCTGCTAGGACAATGAGGAAGGGAAATGTGGGGTCAGAACCCCCACAAAGCATCCCTACTGGGGCACCACCTAGTGGAGCTGTGAGAAGAGGGCCACCATCCTCCAGACCCCAGAATGATAGATCCACCAACAGCTTGCACCATGTACCTGGAGAAGCCCCAGACACTCAATGCCAGCCCGTGAAAGCAGCCAGGATGGGGGACTATACCCTGCAAAGCCACAGGGGCAGAGCTGCTCAAGGTCATGGAAGCCTACCTCTTGCATCACCTTGACCTGGATGTGAGACATAGAGTCAAAAGGAGATCATTTTGGGGCTTTAAGATTTGACTGCCCCACTGGATTTTGCAGTTGTGTGGGGGCACGTAGCCCCTTTGTTTTGGCCAATGTCTCCCATTTGGAATGGCTGTATTTACTCAATGTCTGTACTCCCATTGTATCTAGGAAGTAACTAACTTGCTTTTGATTTTGTAGGCTCATAGGCAAAAGGGACTTGCCTTGTCTCAAATAAGACTTTGGACTGTGGACTTTTGAGTTAATGCTGAAATGAATTAAGACTTTGGGGGACTATTGGGAAGGCATGATTGGTTTTGAAATATGAGGACATGAGATTTGGGAGGGGCCATGGGCAGAAAGATATGGTTTGGCCATATTCCCACTCAAATATCATCTTGAAATTCCATGTGTTGTGGGAAGGACCTGGTGGGTGGTAATTGAATCATGGGGGTAAGTTTTTCCCATGCTGTTCTTATGATAGTGAATAAGTCTCATGAGATCTGATGGTTCTATATGGGGGAGTTTCCCTGCACAAGCTCTCTCTCTCTTTGCCTGCTGCCATTCACATAAGACTTGACTTGCTCCTCCTTGCCTTCTGCCATGATTGTGAGGCCTTCTCAGCCATGTGGAACTGTAAGTCCAATAAACCTTTCTTTTGTAAATTGTCCAGTCTCAGATATGTCTTTATCAGCAGCGTGAAAACAGAGTAATACACTGCCAATACTTTTCCTATAACTGGTTCCATTTTGCATGTTACTTGGAAGTCCTTTTCAGTGTTACATAGTTTTACACAAGGAATTCCACACTGCTTTGCATGTTTTTCTAAAATCATTATATGCCTTTATAATTGCCCTTTTTAATGTTGCTTATTTTAGTGTGGTAATAAATAATTATTAATATCCTTTTTTTCAAAAAAGGAAGTATTTAAAGTCATCTCTCTAAATAGCACCATGAGAAGTATTATGTATGTAAATTATGAATGTAAATATGTTTATGAATACTAATTGATAATTTATATAAATATTTTAAATACCAATATTATGTAATAAATAGTTTAAAATTCTAGTAGCATAAATATTTAGTTTTTTTTTTCTTGAGTCTAAAGGACTGGAAGTTTTTATTCAAATTCAGTTTGTTGGAAGAATATCTTAAAGTTTAGAAAGTTAAATAGCATGCTTTCTTTTAACAGTTAACTTAGATTTATATAGAAATTTGGAAAGAATATGATATAAACCTTTCAACTAGCACTCTCTTAAGCACCGGAAAAATCATTACCTTTCCCTGTTCTTTCAATTTCTGTCATAAGAAGCATAGAGAACAGAACTATATATTTTGGTAATTAATTTCCTTAAGATAATGTTAGAAACATCATGTTCTTTAAAATATAAATGAATTTCAAGGTGAGCATGCTGGAGGATAATATTAATGGCATGTGATTTATTGTGACAAGAGATCTGATCTGAAATACCATTATCAGGAGTACTTAAAAAAATCCATTTGCAAATTCCTGAAAATATGAAAGTGTGCTATGGCTGAGCCTGTCGCAATGTTGAAATCTGAACTATCTGCCATCGTAAGTATGAAATTGCTTGGGTACAATATGTCTTCCTCACAGAAATTCATCAGAAAATGTTCATATCCTGAATATATCACATTATGGTTTAGGGAATTGCCTAAATGCTTGAAATGATAACTGTAGACTTAATCTGCAAATGTATAGATTGAAACATACATGCCTAATTGACGTGGTAATATATGGAATTCTGTGGCTGATCATTATCTTAAAAAATATTTGGCCAATAATACATTGAACATCTACTCTATACCTGGTTCTTGAACTCGCAATAGAAACCTGTGACTTTGTGTCATTTTAGAGAGCATTTTCTATGTTATTATCTCTAGCAAAGACTCCCTATAAGCTATTTATAAGCGAGATTCATTCATGACTCAAATTTGCAAAGAAGTTTTAAGAAAGTTAGTTTTACATCTTATAAAAAACATTGCAGTTAACAAACACATTGTTGTAAATGGCATCTAATCACATATTGAGCAGTGAGGAATGTCACAAATTAGTAGAGCTATTAGTAATAAAAAATTAAATAGATATGTGAATAATAGGAGTCTTTATGAGTAAGAAGACTTAAAAATTATTCTGCAGAAAGAAATTCATTAGCCTCTGATGCTTGAGAGAGGGTAACAAATATTGGCATTCTTACACATAGGTTGTCAAATATGATTAGCACATAAATATACTGATATACCTCTCTATACATTCAATTCTCCCCTGCCCTCTCACCCTGCTGCCACAATTCTCTCCTTTTTCTGTTGCTATGGCTCTCTTTTTCTGTCTCTTTCCCTCTTTCCTCAATAAGTTTAGGACAGTAATGCCTTATAAATTGTAAACATTTGTTTTCTTGGTATATTTCTTAAAGCCTTTAATGAACTTTTTTATGTTAAACTCTCTAAGAGGTACACTCCAAAAGGTATTATCCAAACACACTTTTGTTTTTTGCTTGAAACCTATTTTAATATATGAATATAAACTTCTTTATGAATATAACATAAATAATATATATGAATATAAATATGAATGCTTCATAGAATGACATGTGGGAAAGCATAGACTACTCTATCTTATACTATGTTTTGTATACATTAATAGCTATATTCATTTCCAGGACATTTGAGGTGTATAATCAAGTGCTGAAATCTATACAGTACATATACGTTCACTGTTATGTCAATTTATTTTTACATGTGTTTCATGAACTGAAACTATATCTTGTAAAATAAAAATGTCTATTCTAGGTATAAAGACAACTTATAGGTGCAAAATTTTAATTAGATTACTTTGATTTAATTTTGAAATGCACCTGGAGCAAAATTCAAACAGTACAATAAAGAAAAATACAGTTGTCACCACAACCACTTTGTTCCCGTCTCCAGAAGCAACCAGAGTTATAAAATTTGTGTGAATTATTCTGAAAATATATGTACACATATATATCCATATATGCGTTTATTTCATTTTCTTTACGATAAAAAGTATAGTTTTCTGAACTATAAGAAAAAAGCAAATCATAAGGTCATGATTTATTTGCAGGGTAAAAAACAAATCAAGGAAATACCCAACATAGGTATTAGATTATGTTTTTAGTTACTAAAAATATATATATTTTTTTGAGACGGAATCTCACTCTGTTGTCCAGGCTGGAGTGCAATGTTGCAATCTCGGCTCACTGCAACCTCCGCCTCCCGGGTTCAAACGATTCTCCTGCCTCAGCCTCTTGAGTAGCTTGGGTTACAGGCACCCACCACCACACCCTCATTTTTGTATTTTTAGTAGAGACACGGTTTCCTCATGTTGGTCAGGCTGGTCTCGAACTCCCGACCTCATGATCTGCCCGCCTTGGCCTCCCAAAGTGCTGGGATTACAGGCGTGAGCCACCGTGCCCGGCCTACTAAAAAGATCTCAATAGGTAAATTTAAGGAAAAATTAGATACAAACTCATGAAACATTTGCTGTGATGATTTATGCATAAAGTAGTGCACTCAATTTTAATATTTAGAAAACTATAAAACAATTTTGAATAGTTTTTAACAGCATTTTATTTATTGTGAACCTACATGGGAGAAGATTACATCAATGTACTCATGAGTGACAAAATTGAAATAAATGTAAGAATGTCCAGGGGCAGGTATCTAATAAATGGTCTATAACATTTATGGCAAGATGTCAGCCAAATGCAGCGACAATAAAGCCCTTGGCTTTGAATATTAATAGATAAAGTCACTTAAATATCTATACAGAAATGCTAGTTATGGTTTTGTAGCTTTGTGAGCTGAATAGAGTGGAAATGAGTATAATTGAAGCAAAAGATAATTCACTTCTTCTGCCCCACTTTTCTAGGGGAGTGAGGTGGAGAGAGCCATATTTCCTTCCAGAAATGGGGAAGATACGGAACCAAGGCTTTCCTATTTCCCTGAGTAACTGTGAAGGTCAATGTCTACATTTTTGAAGAAAAAATGTTTGCCTATTGCTCTTATGAGGAAAGAAATTTTGTTCGTCAAGGCTTTTCTCCTTGAAGAAATGTCTCTAAAAATAATTTATATTGGCATTGATATTACTATAATTTCTTTTGCATTTAGTTTAGGCCAATTTGAAGCTGATAGTCCAAAGATATATAATCCCTATGTAATATACACTTAGCATTATCAAATCAGAACCCTGTGTTTTTCCTTGGGATTAAGGTTGATTGCTGTTCATATAAGTCATGCAAACTTCCAGTGTGTCTTAAAACTATTAATTTCATATTTTACTTGAAATCTTTCTTTATACTATATGAGAATGAAATAGAGATGACCCATTGCATTCCTCATTATAGTTTCATCACAACCTAAGAAAAATTTAATTCATTTATCCTACTATCTTAATATTTACACACACACACACACACACACGCACACAAACCTCATAAAGCCAGTAGATTATAAAATATTCTGTACCATCTAGTGATCTTTTTATGGCAAAATTCAGCAACTATATCTATAATTTCATCTCTTTTGTCACCTTACCTACTGTTGAATTTCTCTGGGTGTTTTTCTCTCATGATGTGGAATCTGTGTGCAATGGAGGCATCCTAAGGGGAGAAAATAGAAAACAAAAACAGGATGGTTTATGATCCTATTATCTTATGAAAATGTAGACTAAATAAAAAAATAACATTTTAAAATGAACTTTTATTTACAATATTATTGCCAAGAAGATTATTTGAAATTAGGCAAAAATGTGTGATCCATATAAATTTTATGCAGAAGTGATTTATGTAATAATTTCACAATTGATTTTTTTTACATTTACATCTAAGACTTTATTGCTATTTAATTTCTATATCTCCTTTAATGACTGGCTTTGGCCTCATGTTCAACGTATGTTGAAGATAGCACATATGAGTGTAAATGTCAAATAGTAATGGAAAACATTGTTAAACAAGAGTTAGAAGGATGGCCTAAGTGGAGAAATGATCAGTACAGAGGCTCCTAATTATTTGAGATTAACTATGAGTAAAAGGATAGTGTGAGGGTGTATGTCTAGTAAAGATAAGTGCAATACTTGACTTCAGAATTTGCTCAGGTTGTCTTGATGTGTAATTAATAACAGTTTGGACCACAAGCAACTTTCTGGCATATCTCGTTGAATAGAAAAAAAAACAACAACAACAAAGAGAAACATTTATTTTTGGGGAATTGGTGACAAATACAATTTGTTTCTGAGACCCCAAGTGCATCGGTTCTGACCCTAATGGATGTTTCTTACTTTTAGCAAATACAGAATTTTTCCATGAGATAGAAATCATACTCAATGTGTGAGACTGGTGAAATACTGCTATCCAAGCTTTTCAAGCACGGACTGCTCCAACTGACTCTAAACAATTATCTCTGTTATTCCAAGTGTGGAGATATTTTCCCATTCTTCATCCACACATGATTAATCACTCAAATGAGGAACTAATATATTTACCAGTCATCTCAACAGAAAAGGGCTATTGTTGACATTCACTGTTAATTTTGTTTCAAAGTGGAGATAAAAGAAAAAGAAAACCAAACTCAAGGAAATAAAGAAGTTGTGTATTTGAGAGAATCTTGAAAACACTAATCAAGGATTAAAAGTCTAATGAATGAAATGAAAGGCTAATGTGCTTACTCATGCATAACAAAGCATGAAGCACAAAAAGAGAGGGACCAATGCCCACTGCAGATGGCAGAGAGTTGCAGGATAGAGCTAACTGTAATTTTTTTCTGTATAAACATTTGATACCCTAAAATTTGTCAAGTAATTGAATTAATCCATGAATGAAAATCACCCAGACATATAGATAGAGGTGTATAGAAACAATGCTTATAATAAAGGTTACAAAAATCCCCCTCTACGGTTTAATATTTAAGACGTTATTTTGTTATATATACATGGCCAACTTCCTGGTTTTCTAGGAAGTACAAATATCAAGATGGTTCACTTTTATTTGTCCAACGATAACTCTCTAATCTAGTCACAGAGTTCCTTTTTATAAATTTAATTCTTTAAGTCATAAACATATTATACTTTATAATATGAAGTTGTCTTACTGTGGTATGAGATTACAGGAAAAACACCTGAACTGGGCTATTTATGGTATATGTAGCATGATCAATTAATTAATTTTGAAATGCACTTACTTTTACTTTATCCCTAATCTGGTACAAAATCAACTTGGAATACCTTCCAATTAAAGGCATACATTCAGCAGACTAGTTAAACAAAAGCAAAGGAATATGAATCAAACACTAAGAATGAAAGATCAATATTGCTTCCCATAGGGAGAGTATCATTGGATTTACTTCTGCTTGAATTGTTTCTGCTAAGTTGGGGAGACTGAGACTTTTAAAAATAGATTGTGTAGTACAATTTTTTTACAGGTGTATATTTTTGTAATAACAAATTTCTTCCTTTACAAAGCAACATAAACAGAATAGAGAAAGGGAGAGAGGCAAGAAGAGAGGAGGGAGAAGAGAGGGGAGAGACAGCAAAAGACCATTTAAGTAGACTAGACTATAATTGGGTAAACTCCTAGAAACACAGGACTACATAGCCAAAGATAAAACTAATATGAGCTTATTTATCTTCAAGATACTTGGGCAATGGATCATTTAGTTAAGAGGGGAAAAAATAAAACTTAGTGTCAAACACTAGCAGGTCTTTTCCTTGTGTTGAATAGGTTCCACCACAAAAAGAGAGCTGGCATTGCCAACTACAGGATTGATAAGGAACAATGACAGCAGGTGTTCATTTGGATGAGAATTCAGATCCAATTCACATGGGACCCTGTCCCTTTGGCATAACCCCAAAGGGCTTGATAGAGTACTGCCAAAATCTGCAACACTATCCAGCAGCCATTTTTCAAGAGACACTAAAGGTTCTCTAAAGACAGGCCAAATAAGAAAAAGCTAAAATGCCATTTTAAAATAAATTTTACCATTTCTGTCTGAATGCATTACAGTTTTTAGACAACAGAAATAAATCAGCATTACTTCCACTTCCTAGAAGGCACAAACTCTGAATTCAGACTTTCTACTTCCAAGCCTTGTGACTTCAAACAAATTATTTATTCATTGAGAATCACAGCTTCCTTATCTTTAAAAGAGGATACTGACATCCCTTCAAAGTACCTTGGTGGAGATTTAATATCATTCTCTATAGCAATTGGAACAGTATTCTATATAGCTCATATTTTCATACATCTTATATACAAACCAGTATTTTCTTAAAGTTAAATGAGAATGCTAAATATGGTTAAATGACATATTTTTGAAATATATTTTTAAAGACTTACATTGCTTTTTATTATTTCCTTAACCTATATAGCTTTATTTTTAATTAATTAAAAAAATCTAAGAAATGAAAATAAATCAATCTTATTAAAGCAAAACAAATTTAAACCTCATTGTGTTATTCAAACAGTAAAAAATTAATTAGCAACTTTTCTTGCTATATGTACATATATAAGTATATGCAAATATATGTATATCGAATAATCAGCTTATTAGCCACATCTGTCTCAAACACTTGGTCACTAGTATTTTTCTGAAATGTATTTTTCCTTTTTCTGTATAGGCTTATTTATGTTTTAAGTAAAATTGCCCTAAAGCTCCAAATTTGCATTTTATGATATTAATTTGAAAAGCTGATTATTTTCTATGGATCATAACGTTTTCAATTGAGAGAATATTCTATATGTATTGAGATCCCAGAGCCTGTAGGAAATTCTGCTGAGGAGAATATTGTCTTTATAAAATGTAAAATATATGTACCCAAATATTGTCATCAATATTATCTTTTATTCTGTTTAAATAATCTTTCTCTCACAAATAGTTTCTAAAATTTATCGAGTAAATTGTTCGTTTTTGATGATTTGACCATTGCACCACATTAAATATCTTTTCAATTTTTTTCCATTTTAGAATAGAATATAAATTTAGCCAATTAGAAATGAGTGTCATCAAGAGTTATTCCAAAATCTAATTTTAGAATTAAAAATAATCTTGCATACTATATGGGTTTTTATTGTTGAAATAATTTAGTTCTTCCTTGTTTTTGGAGGAATGAATTCAATCTCTCCCTGTGTGCAAACTTTTCTTTTTCTCAAAAATTGTAATTTACTAAAAAGTTTCAAAAGCTGGTTTTCGGTGCTGTATTTGTTGAATATTTTGTTAAAGATTTCCAGTAATATTTTTGAAGTGTTATTGCAAACAAGAAAATTGCCAATTTTAAGTGTGTACTTCAATAAGTTTTGTGAAAGGTATACAATAACAACAATCTTTTGCTATGCTTTTGTTCATTCATATTTCTTCTTATGTGGACTACATATTGAAGTCTGTGTCCATTTATCTCTGTATATTAAATTGACTGGGTTCAAGACCCAGCTCTAAATTTTACTGAATATTTTACCTTGAAAAGTTTGCTTAGATTTTCATTATTGTCATTTTCCTATATTAAAATAAGAATAATTTTAATAATACCTGCCTTGCTTTGAAGATCTGGTGTTCTAATACCTGGAAGATAACTAGAATTGTGCCTAGTGTATAGAAAGCAAGAAAATAAATGTTAGCTATTACTATTATTGAAATATATTCATGATTTTGAGATTCATAATACCTTCTCCTTTGGTTTATTGAGATGGTTAATTAAATAAATTGCATAATCTTTAAGATGAAGTATATGAGGAAATTTTTGCTTTGGTATTCAGAATTTTTTGGGTTATGCATTCATATATGATAAATTATCTAACAAACTCAAAAGGGTGAGGAATATCACACTATACTTAAACTTCACATAAATATTTCTGCACTAGTACATATGAATATTAACTCAAGGAAAGATAAATTAACAATGTGAGATAGAGCTAACTGTAATTACAGTTATACTAGAAACACTACACTTTGTAATACCACAAAGAGCAGCTTAGTTCAGGTTATAGTTCTCACTAAGAAACTATAAAAATCTGGGTTTTCAAAGCTTTGTTAGATTGAGCTTTTAGATAAGAGATTGTGGTTCTGTATTTCCCATCTGGAATAAAACAATGTTTGCTCTCCTGACAGTCTTTACCTGAATGTACTATGCTCTCCTGACAATCATTACCTGAATATACTATGTATATAAGGCACTATTTTCACCTGTTAATATTTTTAAAGAAAATTACAATAATAGCCACAAGTGGGATTATTTCCCAGGCAGATTGTATCAGATATTGATATCTGTAGTGCTGGGTTGATAAATAGAGCCAGAAGGTTTTCTTCTTTATGCTGCAGAATAGTTAATAATGCATGGGAATTATTTGTTCTTTAATCATCTGTGAAATGTTGGCCTGGCATTTTTTTTTTGGAGAAGTTAACGTTTTGGTTTTCTTAATTTCTCTGCTATATTAGTTTTTCTATCTCTTCATAAATTATGTTTTTTATTACATCATCTGTAGTGGGCTCAATGGTGCCCCCCAAAAAGATATCAGATCCTAATAGCTGGAACCTGGTAACTTTTTTTTACAGAAGTGACCAAGTTGATGATTGATATCGATTGGAACCAGTGACCCCTCTCTACATTGCACTTTCTTTTTGCGGGAATAGGAATGTGTACAACTGTGATACTATGCTTTTTTGCCACTGTATTTTGAAAGCACATAACTTGTTTTCTACTTTAACATGTCCACAAGTGGAGAGATATTTTACCTGAAGATGGATGATACCAAGTGTCATCTGTATCTGATTTAGGTTATTTACATGATGAGGTTTGCGACTTGGAGCTGAAGATATTTAGATGAGATTTTCTACTTAAGTTGATGACGTAAAGGACTGAGCCATTTGGGGATATCAAGATGAGGTAAATGTATTTTGCACACAGACATGAATCTTTGGGGGCCAGAGGACAGTTAGCAGTGGGATGACTGTGATCCCTAAACATATCAGGTCCTAATCTCTAGAACCTTGAAATGTTACCTTTGATGGTAAAGGTTTTTGAAAATATGATTAATAATTTGGTGATGAGAAGATTATCCAGGTGGGACGTAATTCCCTTCACAATTTCCTTATGAGAGAGAGACAGAGATTAGACAGGAGGAGACGATGCGACTATAAAGTCAGACATTGGAGTGGTGCAGCCACAACTTAAAGAATGCTGAAAGCCACCAGAAGCCAAGAGCCACAAGAAATGTTTTCTCCTCCATCGCCTCTGGAGGGAGCATAAACCTAGGAGCACCTCGATTATAGTCCAAGGATATTAAACTCGGATTTATCATCTCTTGAACTGTGAGACAATACATTTCTGTTGATATAAGCCAAAAGGTT
The DNA here is from genome assembly GCF_029281585.2 of Gorilla gorilla gorilla. Lineage (NCBI taxonomy): Eukaryota > Metazoa > Chordata > Mammalia > Primates > Hominidae > Gorilla > Gorilla gorilla. Next base: position 21,923,934 of record NC_073230.2, read on the forward strand.
TGTGCTAATTTGTTACAGCAGGCATGGGAAACTTATACTTCATCTGTTCATGTAGGGTTTTTTTTTTTTTTGAGAAAAACATTATTCTATAATATTTTAATTCTTTCTTGAATCCATGGTTATTTTGATCCTCTTAATTTGAATTTGCATTATTTTTGTATTTAACACGCAGTTTAGAATCTATAACTTAGCAAAAAGGCATAAGAGCACATTAGAATAGGCATAGCAAAGCCTATATATATGTCAACTCCACAAAGTTGACATACAACAACCAAACAGTAAAACTCTAGAGGTAAAAATTGTTGTTTTGAAAAGAAGGATTTATTTTAACACGACAGTATAGTGTAGATGTTTTCCCCTCTGAATATCATATTGAATTGTGGTACCCAGTGTTGGAGGTGGGGCCTCTTGGGAGGAAATTTGATCATGGGGGCAGATTTCTTATGGGTGCTTCAGCACCATCTCCTTGGTGTTTCCACAATGGGTGAGTTCTCATGAGATCTGGCTTCCTAAAGTGTGTGGCATCTCCCCCCACCTCTTGCTCCTGCTATTGCCACGTGAGGCACCTGTTGCCCCTTTGCTTTCCGCCATGATTGTAAGCTTCCTCAGGCTTCAACAGAAGCTTATGCTGGTGCTATGCTTGCTGTACAGTCTGCGGAACCTTGTGCCAATTAAATCTCCCTTCTTAGAAATTACCCAGCCTCAGGTGTTTCTTTATAGCAAGCAAGAATGGCCTAACACACCCCAGATAGCACTGCTGAGTATCTATTTAAGATTGTATGTGCGGTCTTTAGAAATATAACACATCAAGAATTAGACAATAAAAGTTACATGTATCATAAAGAAAAAGAAAGGCTATCATTATACATGATATAATGTTATATACAGCAAATTCAGAGAAATAAACTGAAATCCACATAAATTGGGAGAAGAGTTTAAAGTTTCCCAGATATAGGAGTAGTATATAACAATTAGTGGAATTGACAACATTAAAACAAAGTAACAGAAAATAATACCATTTACAATGGCAAAAGTAATTATAAATATATAGGTAAAAAGTCTGCTAATCTGAGTCCTATGGGGAAAAATGATAATTACTGAAAGACACACACACACCACACACACACACACACACACACACACAATCAGTGGAGATACACACTATCCTGAGTTACAAAGATTTAGGGAGTTGATGTTACAGTATCTGAGGAATGATACAAGCTCTTCTAAATGTGAGCATAGGTAAGAGCACCTGGACTTTTCTCTGCTAGATTGCATTTTTTGTCTTTTAGAACTAATGCTCATGAGGGGTGTGTGTGTGTGTGTGTGTGTGATTCGACAGGAACTCAGATGCATTATGTTGCACATCTGCAATTTTGCCTGCTGTGAATACTTCAGATGGAACCCATTGTAGATTTCTGTTACTTAGTTTTGGATTCCACTGCTGGAACAACCAGGGCATTTTTCTAGAATGAAATAACTTAGAGACTTGGAGAAATACATGATTGAGAGCAAGTTAATGGGATTTAGAATAAAGCAAATCCCTAGAGTAGGATATAGGATTTGCTGAACGGTACATGAAAATTCAAAAGCAGATTTTAAATAGGGACACCTGGCCGGGTGCGGTGGCTCACGCCTGTAATCCCAGCACTTTGGGAGACTGAGACAGGCAGATCACTTGAGACCAGCCTGGCCAACATGGTGAAACCCCATCTCTGCTAAAAATACAGAAAAAAAAATACCCGGGCATGGTAGTGGGCACCTGTAATCCCAGCTACTGGGAGGCTGAGGCAGGAGAATCATTTGAACCCAGGAGGCGGAGGTTGCAGTGGGCTAAGACTGCGCCATTGCACTATGGCCTGGGTAACAAGAATAAAACTCCATCTCAAAAAAAAAAAAAAATAGGGACACCTTTGTATGAAGATGGCTGCACCCTTGAGCAGGTTCCAAGTGAATTATTTAATTTCTTGGGTATTTGATATTAGGTGATGGCAAAATTTATAAGTAGAATTCAGTTCAAGTTATTAATCTCAAACTTTACAATCCACTTCATTCTTTTTTTTAAAAAAAATAATTATTCCATAAAGTTGGACACAGTCATATCACTCTTGTGATTATGTTGCAGAGGGCAGTGATACCTGGGTTATCTGTGAGATAAGGCCTGCCTTACTTCAGCATTTTCCCATTGTCCCTCCCATTCAGGAAGGGCCCCTTGGGAAAGTAGTAGCTATACACTGGGAGAAGGGGCAGCATCATTGTTGCATCAAAAACAGATGGTGGCCTCTAATCTGAAGAAGTACCCTATTGTAATTGGAGGAAAGTTTACTCTTTTTAAATGACTACCAAAAAGTCTGTGGGAAACCACATAGGATCATGCAGAATACTGGGGAAGGTAAAACACTCGTATGTCCAAAGGGACAATGTGAGGAGCTAGTTACCAGACCCAGAGGGAAAGAGTTATATAGAGAAAACGGCCTTGGGAGGAAAAGACATCCAGCCCCAGGTGACATTTTCACCGAGGTATCCAGGAACGTAAGAACCTGAACCCTGCTTTATATCCTCTCATCTACTGTGGGGATCTCAACTGGCCAACTCCACCAGAAGAAAGAGGGCAAGGGAACTTTGCTGTCTTCTATACAGGACATTTCTCAGGGAGATAGCAGAACGAACAAGGGCAGAGAGAATATCTAGAGAGGCAAACAGAAGCACCCAGAACACAGGGACCACAGTCCTTGAGATTCAATGCTTATGGTAGAATGGAGAGCTGTGTGTGCACAGAAGTCTAAAAAGCACCAGTACCAAATCTATGGTAAAGTATTGACAATCATTAATTAAGGTGACCACTGGAGTATCAGTATAAATTGTTTTATATTTTCCACTATACATTATGCATTAAACATTTACATTTAAACTTCAATAATTTAGATTAAAAGTATTTCATTAAATCTATAGATTTAATTGAAGTAAAAGATTAATCTTTTGTCTTATTAAAATTGATACATAGCATTACCTTTAACCTTTTCATAATGGCAAGAGTCATCTTGTTAAGTAACACATGCCATGTACTGTGGTGGGCAGAGTGTGTAGGGCTATTCACTTTCCATGAAATGACTCCAGACTGCCGAGTGGTAGTTGTGCCTTCTAATCATTTCAGGATTTTTAACTTATTTCCTCTTCCACCACATTAGGCTGTTTAACATTCTAATATGTTAAATTCTAACATGCTGCAAACAACATGCCTGTCCCTAGCAGTTTCCTCCTTTTTGCTTGATTTTAATTTTCATGTGTTGAAAAGAAATGAAACCTTAGAATTTTAAATTTAGAATTGACCTTAAATAATGCTCATAGGTTAGACTAGTAAAGTGGTTTTAAAAAAGCCAAGATGAATCTAGAATAGGACCAATAAGCATAAAAGGAGCTGGATTAAAACTCTGTGGACTTCTACCATAAGTGAATGTTAGTAATTTTCTATGTGAACTTTAAGTTAATCATTGTAACTATTTCTAAATATTTAATTATGCCTACTGCCTAGATTTCCATTTTACTCCAAAAAGTCAGAGTTCTTAAGAAAATTCCTTTTTTTTTTCTTTTGGAGACAGAATCTCTCCCTGTCACCAAGGCTGGAGTGCAGTGGTGACACTGGCTGCAGTGCAGTGCAATAGCTCACTGCAGCCTTGAACTCCTGGGCTCAAGTGATCATCTTGCCTTGACCCCTCGAGTAAGCTGGGATTACAGGCATTAGCCATCATGCCTGACTAACCTTTTTCTTTTTTTTTCTTTAGAGGTGAGAGATGAGGTCAAGCTATGTTGTCCAGGCTACTCTCAAACTCCTGGCCTCAAGTGATTCTCCTACTTCAGCCTCCGAAAGTGTCGGAATTAACAGGTGTGAGCCAATGTGCCTGGCAAAAATGACCTTTGACAAATCAATTATCATTGGAAATAAAATATATTTCTCATCTGCTGTAAATACTTATGAAAATTGTAACAGAATATGACAGGATTGAAAGCAAATGTACAAATGATTACTATGAGTCTCAATTCCAAAACAGAAACCCATGACTACAGCTAGGGAATCAGATGAAGAGATTTTAATTAAGTTTTAATAATCTTACTGAGAATTTCTCTAGGTTACAAATATTTCATACAGAAGAGTTCATGAAATTGGGCAGACTAATTCAAAATATGAAAAAAATTGACCTCAGAGAATCTAGAGACAACTTCCAAGAAGAGAATATAAATTATAAATCCCACTCTTGCTCTTTCCTGCATACAATATGTAGCATTAGCAATGCCAGAAAACGTCTGTAATGGTCTTTTCACATAATTAACTGTAAGCTTCAGAAACAAACTTGTAGAAAGAATAAACTTACTATACACTAACTATAACCACAAATATATCATTTCTGTGATTAAAATGCTCCCTTAAATACAAAGTTTCTTCTACCAAGCAAATTCCAGACTCATTTTTAATGGATTAAAGAGATGGAATTTCTCTCAAGGCGTTTATTTTAAATCTCTAGATTTAGGCCAGGTGCAGTGGCTCACGCCTGTTATCCCAGCACTTTGGGAGGCTGAGGCGGGCAGATCACCTGAGGTCAGGAGTTCGAGACCAACATGGTGAAGCCCCATTTCTACTCAAAAAAAAAAAGTATATATATAAAATTAGCTCAGTGTGGTGGCACGCACCTGTAGTCCCTGCTACTCAGGAGGCTGAGGCAGGAGAATCGCTTGAACTGAGGAGGAGGAGATTGCAGTGAGCCGAGATTGCGCCACTGCACTCCATCCAAACGGGGTGACAGAGCAAGACTCCGTCTCCAAAAAAAAAAAAAAAAAACCACCACCACCACCAACAACAAAAATTATTGTCTAGAAATCTAAACAACAAAAATTGGGGTCTAGAAATCTAAAATGAAGAAAATTGTACAGAGCATACAATCAGCAACTGAGTTAAAAGTGTAATCCAACATGTCACTGAAGAAACAAATCATCTGTGTCTTAACATAGAATTAATCTACTTCCCTAAGTGTCACCTGACAAGAAAATACTTAACAAAAATCTTTACTAAGATGATCATAGGCCTAGAATATTTCACAAACTCTGCCTGTATCTATTGAATAATGTAGGGTTCCAGTGTGTTTTGGTCTCCCTCTAATAGAATCCTTATTTCATAGTTTCCATTCCTCTTTCCCAATTAGAAAACAATGACAGGTATATAAACTTATATAGCTAAAATATTTACTATAATCATTTGACTGAGATTTTGAATTGAGAAATCAAGTCAATATAATATATTTAAAACTGTTCATTTCACAGTAAATTAGATATTTAACTCTGTTTTAGTTTCTGGAAACCCTAAGTGTTTTTGCTGATATATATTATTTTCAATAATCAAGATATCTTTTTCAGTTAATGCACAAAGGTTGTATCCATCAATTACATTTATATGTCTCAGGTTGATTGGTCATTACAGTATTCATTCAATCTGATAAAAGCTGCAAATGTGTTCAGTGATTTGATGTAATTTCCGAAAATCTGCAAAGAAAGACTTATCATCTTTGAATACCCAAGGGTTTGAAATGTGACAGCATAATACTTAATTTTTCAAAATAAATCCAAGTCAAAACCTCATGTGCGTTTGCAATCATTAAACTGAAGTGGGGAATGACCAAAGCGGTATGAGTGGTCACCAGTAACTTGGGATGAGATGGGAGAGTAAGAGGTAGGGATACAGGCAGCAGTGGAGCCTGAGGTGGACACAAAGGAGGAGGGGAAATGAGATAGAAGAAAAATCATGTTTACTATCTACAAGTAGGAATGAGAATAGATCTCAAAGGTGAGGGAGGAAGTAGCCTGCAATTGCAGCTAAGGGGTCCCTTGAGAATTATATTGGGACAGAGAGAAGGGAGCTGGATAGTGTGGTGGAACCAGAACTAGAAATAATATAACTTTCATGGCAAAAGTCTGAAAGTAAGGTTCTTTATAACATTCATTAACTCAAGAACGCCAACAGTATCGATGCTGCACCAAGAACAGAGTGCAAAGTGCAATTATATAGTTTTTAATCCCATTTAATTTCCTTAGTGAGTCAATGAGGTAAATATTGTTTTAGAGAAAAAGCTGAAACTTAATTGGTTTACATAACTCAGCAAAAATCAAGTTAAGGTAGCCAAAACTTAAACCAGAATATATGTAACTATATGTAAATAGCACATAGTTACATAGTCTACTATCTCAAAAGGCTTTAGCTTATGAATTCCAGAGAATCAAGCTTTATTATAAGAATAATTTCCAAAATATAATTATTTTCTTTATACCTGAAAGACAATTATCTTAATAATTTGGTTAATTTCAATTAGATATCTCAAAGTGACAGCATAGTTTATTTATTTGCATCTCATTTCATCTAGGCAGCCACGTGCCCAGCTAATAAATAAATTCTGATTTTCCTGGGTACCTTTGTAACTAGAAATGGTTATCTAGACAGAGGTCCATTCCACCCTTCATCACTACCACCTTACTCACAGAAATGTGGATTTAATTCCTGAAAGTTGAAAAGGGGGATAAAAAGGAGTCCAGTCCTTTAAAACAACTTGAAGCTGTCCTACCGGCTTTGAACTAACTTCTTCCAGTTGTCCTGGGAAAAGAAGCCTATGACTTAGAACTTTGTTATTGTTCCATAAAGCCAATTACGATCCTAATTGAAACAAAGGTAATCATTTATTCAGCGCTTCATTCCTGTGAGAACATAAAATTAGGGAGTCAGTGAATTCTGTAATGGCGATTTCTACAAAATATTTCACGCAATTATTTTTCTTTAGAGACAAAATTACAAAACTTTGTATTTATATAGAGCTGTGTGATTTCCAAAGGATTTTCTGGTAAATTATTCATTTTGACCTGATTAATTGTGGTAATTTTTTTTTTTTAATGCAGAAACAGGAGAGATGCTAATGTTTGCCCTTTAGAAAGAATAGATCTGAGTTTAAGGGGCTTTCTAGAGATTATGCAGCTCCCTAGAAGTGAGAATGAGTTTAGTCTTTAAACTCTCAATCCATGACTCATGGTGCTACTTCCATATTGATATGGTTTGGCTGTGTCCCCACCCAAATCTCATCCTGAATTTTAGTTCCCATAATTCCCATGTGTTATGAGAGGGAGCAGATGGGAGATAATTTAATCATGGGGGCTTTTTCCCCTATATTGTCCTCATGTAGTGAATAAATCTCATGAGATCTGATGGTTTTTTAAGGGGAAACTCCTTTCACTTGGCTCTCATATTCTTTCTCTTGTCTGCTGCCATGTAAGATGTGCCTTTTACCTTCTGCCATGATTGTGAGATCTTCCCAGGCACATGGAACTGTGAATCCATTAAATCTCTTTTTCTTTATAAATTACCCAGTCTCAGGTATGTCTTTATTCGCAGCATGGAAATGGACTAATACCCATCTTGTCAAGCAATATAGATTACTGGATAATTCACTTGATGTTAATTTTCATGAAGAACCACTTCTGCTTTTCTCTAAGGTATTTCATCATTTATTGTTGCTAATGCCATTAGCATCCAATATTTCCTAAAAGAACACATATTATTCAGAAATTTAGAGGCTGCTTGTGTCCATAATTCTATTCTTAACATAATGGTAGGTTTTATTTAATTAACGATTTAGTTCCTGGAGGATGTTAAAAAACAAAATATCGTTGATTGATTCTTTTTAAATGATAAATAACATTTGTCCTCATTCTTTGTTCTCAAGAATAATATTATTTTAACTGTCCTTTATTGTAATCATAGTAATTAAAGAGAATCAAATCAGTAAATTAATAGCTTAAAACCATAATGAGACTCATAATTTATCTAACCTAAGTTAGAAAAATTGAGTCCAACATCCCTCAGCAAAAATATCTCATACCTCAGTGCTACAAAGAACATTGTAAAAAGTGACTGCAGAACTCCCACAACACTAAACTAGTATTTGAAAGAGAATATAGGCCTATTACATTATCCTCATAAATGATTAATATTTAATTCATAAAAGTTTACAGAGATAAAAGTGTTTTGTTTATAATGTAATATAAAAATTAAAATCTATTGTGTATCTAGAAAAAAATTCTAGACATAAAACCTATAAGGGGAAATTGCTCCTGTTAATCTTTGCTTTTATTACCCCAAAACAGGGCTATAACTAGTCTATTGAAGACTTTCCTATGGGCAGTAGAGAAAGGAACAATAATGTGAACAGGTTTTATGTACTGCAGAAGGATCAAATCTTGTTGAGGGAGTGAGGAGGTAGCTATTGTCTAGCGTAGGGGGTGATGGCTGGAGTTGAAAGCCCTGAGGGAAAATTTAAAAATACCAATAAAAGAACATATATAAGATATTGGATTGGTGGCATTTAAAATATTTGCTCATGTTTTTCCAACCTAAAAACAAAGGTCTAGTCTTCATGCAAGGAAAATTATCCATATTTTGGATTGTTTGAAGAAAAGAAAATACAATTGACACATTTGTTAGTGAGGTACAGCTTACAGGGATTCACAGAATTAATGGGTATTAGATGTAATACTTTAATCTCTGTTTTCTGCAAATCGTGAAGCCCCGCCACGATGGGTTTCTACAGTTCTAGACCTGATGTATTTCTAGGTCTGACCTTTATGCCACCATAAAGTAATTAACAAACACCTCTAAAAATAAAAGACATGGTTCACCTCAAAAATAATAAGGGCCAAGAAATTTAAATCCTTTTGATAGCTTACATTCAATAGCAATAACAACTCAATACAATTACACATTTAAAGTACATGACAAAAAAGGGTTAAACTTTAATGGATTGAAAGAAATATTTTAATCATACTGTTTGTAGGTTGTAATAAATAGTAATAGCCATAGTCAAATTTTGCAAACATGGAACTATCCCTGTATGCTTACATAGACATAACCATTTTTCAATACATCTACTTTGAATGCTTAATCTATGCAAACTTTCAGAGGCATATTTGCCTAGTGTTAGTATTTCTGATAAAATAGTTTTATGTTAGTTTCCAGCAAAATGGTTCTCTAATTAGGCAAGTATATGTGGTCAATTATGTTTATTTGAATAAATTACGGATTGAAAATGGAGTTTTATGTTCTACTCTGCTATTTGAAGACTAAAAGGAAGAGATGGTGATGCTTGATGAAACAATGGATGCTAATACCATGTTTTCCCCTTATCTACAGGGTATACATTCTAAGACTCTCAGTAGATGCCTGAAACTGCAGATAGTACAGAACCGTGTATATAAGTATATATATGGTTTTCCCATACATATGTACATACCTATGATAAAGTTTAAATTAGAAATTAGGTACAGTAAATAATAACAATAACTAATAATAAAATAGAACAATTATTACAATATACTGTAATAAAAGTTACGTGAATGTGGTGTTTATCTCTCCCAAAATATTTTCTTGTACTGTAGTCACCCTACTTCTTGCGATGAAACAAGATGATATGAAGCTTACAGGATGAGACAAAGTGAAGGGAATAGGCACTGTGAATGTAGCATTAGGCTACGAGTGACCTAAGTGGCAGGTAGCATATTCAACGTGGATTCCCTGGACAAAGGGATGATTCAAGACCGGGGTGGGAGGTCCAGGGACGGTCCAAGATTTCATCATGCTACTAGAACAGTGTAAAATGTAAAACATATAAATTGTTTATTTCTGGAATATTTGATTAATATTTCAGACTATGGTTGACCGCAGTAACTGAAACCGTGGAAAGCACAACCACAGATAAAGGGGACTACTGTAATATTAAGCATTCTACATTTCTGGACTTATCCAGCATGTAAACTTCTCACATGTAAAAAAGTCATCATAAAATACCATGGCTATCATGGTATCACACACACACACACACACACACACACACACACACACACACGGCTATGTATACATCATAGCAATTAAACTGAAATGTGATGTTAATCATATGCCATATCCAATATAAAATCTATAATTACATGTATGGCCAAAATGCTCCACATGATTTTGGCACCGATGTATTAGCTTCAATGTTTCAAGCTCTTTGAAGGTTTAAAATATATGAAAATGCTCTGCATATTAAATTATTTTAAAGGCCCTCTTGTTCAGAAAAGTACATAATCAAAATATATTGTCTTGGAAGTATTCCTTAAAAGAGTATATTTTCTATGATATTAACTTAGTAGTCCAGTATTAGTATTAGTTCATTTCTTATCTAGCATTTTATCTTTTATATTCATATAGTATTTTAATTTTAGAATTTTATAAAATGAGATTTTAGATGCCTAACAAAATGTATAAGCATCTTGAGACAATCTACATTTAGTGATTCAAACGGGACACTTTTTTCTGTATCGTGCTAATCTTAATTTGTGACCCTACCCACCAAAAGAAATAAAAATCAGTCTTTGCAAATATAAGAATACAAATTTAGCCTATCATTTTTCATCTTTTCAAATAAGCAGTATTTACGGGTTAACCACACTTATGGCTTAATATGGCATTCACTTATTAAGAATGATAGCCACCTTAAATTAATCTCACAAACAAAATATTATGGGACACCTTGTATTGCAATGTTTTGCCAGGCAAAACATCACTCATTCTCTGACATCAAATATGCAAAGTGAGTAGAAGGTTGAAAGCGCCTATGACTTTTAAAAGGTATTCAAAATTACACATTTGTAAAACACTGCTTTGCTTCCATGATTTAGTTAAATCATTTTATGTATTTCAAATTGTATGTCTTTGTTTCACTCTAACATGAAATTTTAAAAAATACATATACTTGACCAGTATCTAGTCCTACTAATATACACAATCCACGTGGATCTGCATGTTATATGGCTTCACGGTAAAACAGTAAACTATCTTCACAAGATTAGTAATACTATTTTTTAAATGTCTTCAAGAAAGACAAAGGTTTAATAGGCTAAATTTGATAGTATTGTTGATATCTAGCAGAATCAAATTATTTATTTTCTGTTGCTTAAATGAAAAGCACAAATATATTCCTATTGTATTTCAAGTTGACCCATGATTCTCTAGATGTAGTCCCCACTAATCAGTGGCACCACTGAATTCAGAGACAAATCCTTCCTGATACACACAATGGAAAATACTTTAATAAGTGAACACATAAGAATCTATAATACTATTGCACAAAGAGAATAATGGTCAACAAATGGCTCTTTTAAAATGCACTATTTGTCACTAAATACACTGCCATTATAACAAGAAACCTTTTGTGCTTTAAAAGGGTATGTTTCTCAGTAAAATATTTATGCTTTTAGAAATTACCAGACTATATAGCCCCTGCACAACAATTTCACTGTTATTACACAAAATTGTAAATTATTTCTTTTTAAATTATTAATGCAACTGAAAAAAGAATTTTTCAGGCTTATAGTCTTTTGAAAGGACAGCAAAATAGATGAAACAAAACCAAGATGACAATTTCAGCATTTAAAATCTACACATGATAATTCAAACAAATGTTATGACATTTAAGATAATGAAACCCTTCATTTATCCTACTATCTGGTATGAGTTTTATTTCACATATAAGGAGTCAGAACAGATGTCCATATATTGTAATGCCAAAAGAAAGTTAGGGCATATCTTGATTAATACCCTCAGAGCAGCCTGTAGTGTCTCTTTAAAACTGGCATGGTTTACTTCAAAACAACTATTCAAAATCCATTCTAGGAAGCCTAGCTAGACAAAGATTCCCAAGACAAAAAGAAAACAATAAAGCTTAGTATAACCCTTTTAGCAATGTGAGTTGCATATTATTGACAGACCATTCATTGCAATCAGTAAATGATTAATTGCAAATTTGTTGCTAAATTGACCACACACAAAAAAGAGACAAGGTTCAGGCTACTGTTAAAGAGGAAAAACTTATGTTAAAAATTATTGGAGGCTTCTTGTAGTGAATTAATTCTAATCAATATACTTTTTGACTACACAGTGGAATAATGACTTCCTTAAATATCAGAGGTACCCATTATTGTAGACATTCAAATTAATAATTAACCTACTGACTTGCATTTTTAAAAAATTTACTGAAGTAGCTTTTTCTTTTGCCTTACCTTTAACAAATAAATAGTTCATGTTTCATCAAACATGTGCATAAGATTTGTTTTTGAATTTCAAATGTAGATTGCAGAAGTAATGCCCATATGGTCAAACTTATAATAATTGCCTGAAGCAATTTGTTCTTGGGTTTTTATGAAGATAAACCTCAGTGGCATATTAAAAATATAAAAGTTTAAAAGGTGGTAAGATAGATGGATGGGTATCTATTTCTCAGTTACAAATGGCTATGCTTTACAAAAATGGTGCCTTTTGGGTTCTTTTATTCATATCAGAATGATCAAGCAAAAATGAGTGGTATAAGGGTACAATATAATATGTTGCACAAAAGGAACATTTTCATCAAAACAACCTGCAAAGTCATTTTCAGAATATTTATTGAGCACCTATTGTATGCCAAACACTGTGCTAGGTTCTGAAAAGACAAAAATTAAATAAAACATAGAACTTCTGTTAGGCAAATAATATTTGTAAATCTCTTCTTCCCTTAACTACTCATTTTTCTTTGAAACTTATTGGGAATGCATCAGTGACAAAGAGGCAGAAACATTATTCTAAAGTTTTTGAAAACAGAAGCAATAATTTTTGCTACAAAGATGAAAACAGAGGATAAATAAAGCTGCTTCAGATATTTATAATAATTTGATTACTAAAAAATTATGTCAGTGATTATGTAGTCCTATTTCTAGGTAAGGTATCCAAAGTCACTACAGCTAATAAGGATATATTTCTAAAAATCATGTGAGGGTGCTTCAAGGTCTATATCGTAGGAGGTGGGGGAGTGGTAAGAAAAGTGCACATCTTTAAAATGTGGTATAATATATACAATGGAATACTACTCAGCCATAAACAAATGAAATAATGTCTTTTGCAGCAACTTGGATGGAACTGCAGGCCACTATTCTAAGTGAAGTAACTCAGAAATCAAAAACCAAATACGCATGTTCTTATCTATAAGTGGGAGGTAAGCTATGGGTACACAAAGACATACAGAGTAGTACAATGGACATTGGAGACTCAGAAGCGGGGAGAAAGAGAGGGGGACAAGGAATGAAAAAATACCTATTGCATACGATGTAAACTATTAGGGTGATGGATGCACTAAAATCCTAGACTTCACCACTATATAATTCACCCACATAACGAAACACTACTTGTACTTCTAAAGAGATTAAAATAAAAATTTTAAAATAAAACATAAGAAATGTTTTAAAAAAAGAAAAGTGAACATCTTTAGTTTCTACAGTAGCCCTCTATATTGAGACTGTGTTATACTTTTGGGATGACTTTACAAAGAACTATGAAGTCCATCCCCCCACATCATAAAATGCCTTCCTTAGCTCTATGTTCCTAGGCTCTCCTAATCGTATTTAACTATCATGTCACTATATTCCTCAGTGTGCTTTCAGCCAGGCATAAATGACCATAAATAGCCTCTGCTGCATAATCCAGAGCACCAAATGGCCTGGAGCTAGCAGACAAGAATTCGAACTTTGCTGCATCACCCCGAATAACAATAATTCGCTAAGTTATTGAATGTTGTATGTTATTATGCAGAGAGTGAACAAACTGACATTCAACAATGCTAGATAATTTGTGCAATACTGCAAAACAAATAGGTGGGTTCAGCTGGTATTTGAACACAGTTCAATTGCTTCCTTCTGTTCTAGGAGATGGCTTGTTATCTTATTTCCACAATACCCACTGAATATTGAAAAAAATTGCTTTATATAACCAAGTGACACTCATGGAAGGACAGCTGATTTTCTGGCACTCAAAGCATACGTTTTGTTGTACATTTAACTTTATTGACACAAAGATGCATTTAATATATTCTTATTTATGGATTATGTTCCATTTTTGAGTTAGATTCTTAACTGTTATAATACATGGGGAATATCCATGCTTTATTGTATCTGAGAGTTTTAAGTATAGAAATATTTTTCACTTAAAAAGGTATGTAATTTATATCTATTTCTGCTTAATTTGTGAAAACAATCTTTTAAAGCAAACAATAATTGTCTTAGTGAAGCAAATTTGCCATCTTACACATTCTCCTTAATAGCATTTGTTGATTTGTTGAAGATGCTTACCTTGCTCAAATCTGTTTAAATCTCATTAAAATATATTCACAAACAAGTGCTCCATTTTTAAAATTGCTCTGCTAAGGATACATTAATACAGTCAACTTAATTAACACAAAGTATTATACAATCATAATGATACAAATTTAAAAGGAAAATGGAATAGGTAAAAAGCCATCAAATTTTAAAAACTTGAGTGGTCTGTAGAAAGTCAAGACCAGAGATTCAGAGAATAAAATAACCTGTCTAAATGTTAGACAGGAGTAGAACTAAAGGGTTCTGAATTAAAATGCAGGCATCCTTTTCGATTTTATGATTAATCATCAGAATTAAAGTCAATTGAAGGTAATTTTGGGGAATTGCTAATTTAGTTGATTTTTCTGCCTTGAAGTTTACAGCATTCTGTCAAAGCATGCTATAATTTATCCAGTAGTAGTAGTACACTTTTTGTTAGGAAGGAAAAGAGAATCCAACTAATTTGTATTTTGCAATGAGTAAATATTAATTCCAACAGAATAATAATGTCAAAATTACCAATTACCTTATACAGCAATATAGTTTATTTACTTGCAGTAAGTTTACCAATTGCTCACATAAGGGAAATAGATTATATTTGGTAAGGAAGGTCAAGAGAGAGGAATCACTTGGAGATGGGCTGGAAACTGGGTTTTGAGGATGAAGAAAAGACATTGTGTGTAAACATGAAGGATTTTGCAAGTATGAAGGTAAAGAGTTTTAATTTCATTTGATTGGGAAGTTTAGTCCTCTGAATTAAAAATTCTTGAACAGAGGTAGAGAAAAGGTGTTTCTTAGAGATGGGCATCATTCTAAAAAGATAACTCTGTGGTTCGGTTTTTGAGTTATTATTTTATAAATGATAAATTTTGCACTGGTTGCTTGAGTAGTAAAATGTAGCAAATAGTCCCACACTTCTACATGTTTAATATTATTTTCTGCCCCCTTTTACTGCTTTTTGCCCAGAAAGATAACTAAGTTTGTTCTGGGCTGGTATCTAGGAGTTAATATAATTTATTATTATTGCTTGAGGCTGAGACTTAACAACTTTGGCAGGAAGCAAGTCTTCATTTGATTTGAAAAATATTGTTAATTTTGCAGTATGTTTTGCTCATTCAGAATAATTCTTCAAAAGAAAGATGGGTGAGTATTTGCTAGCATGATCCACGAAAACATTATTGGCTATCACCCCCGAAAGATTAGTTTTGGTTTGATTTCTCTCCCTTCTGGCTTAAGTCTTCTTGAATACCAAAAGTTAGAATGAAGACATGGCAGATCAGTGATAGATTACCATAATCATAAAATCACAAAGGTGGAGCCTCACAGATCATCTTGTTTGAAAATTCTTTTTACAAGCAAGGAAACTGAGGCAACACCTTAAATGGAATGATTTACAAATAATGAGCTGGTGGCAGAGCTATGGCTCATGATTCCTAGTACATAATCTTTATACTACATAAACTAACGTTAATATCAAGTAGTGGAGAAATCAAATATTCTTCTGAAACGTAAATGACAGAAATTGCTCAAAGCATAGCCTAGTGTAGTAAGATAAAGGAAAGAATGATTAAATATTTTCCAAATGTGGAAACAAAAAACATAAGAACTGTCATAGTGAATCAGACCCGTGGCTCATCCCAGCGTTTTCTTTTAGGCCTTGGCTTTGAGAAGAGACTACATTTCTTTTCCCACAGGTCAACTTCAAATGTTAGAAATTCAAATTGAACCAGGACTACTATAACCTAAACAGGTTATTTTCCCTTGTGGAGTTAATATTCACAAATTCATTCTGGCCTTTTTCAATACTTCACATATTTTTATGTTCCCTTATTTTATATGCTCCATAATATTTAAAAACTTTCAAATATTTTTATTTGCTGTAAATCCATGCTAACTTTTAAAAATAAAACAATATCCTCCTTTTCTCATAGTCTAAATTTTATTAACATCTTTGCCCTTTAACTGTATTGATCCAGACTATAAGTTTTCTTAAACTTCACCTTTTTGATAAAAAAACAAAGTGTTTTCAAATTATTTTTATTGATCAGCCTTTTAAATAAAATTATTTTACCTTTATCAGCATTTAAAAATAGGTCTTTTTTATTATGAATTTGTTTATTCATTGAACCCTTATTCTATGTTTAGTACTGGAGTGAGGGTTTAAGATAAGAAAATGAACAAAACTAAAAAGTTTGTTTTTTTTCTTTTTGCTATCATCTTTCCTAAAATAGTACAATCAAGAGTAGAAGTTTATTTCAAGTAGCATTTCCATACATTTGGTAAAAATCTTTTTACCTCCATGTTTTTAATTTCACTATTATTAACCATAAAAAATAAAAAGTAAATAATACCTACAGGTATTACTCCTACAGGTAAGCAGTCTAGTGGTGTTTTAAGCATGGTGCCTGGTAGTTGGGTGTGAAATTGGTTTGGGTACTAGGTGATGGATAGAAGCTCAAAGGACCTTATGGAGTCTACTGGTGAAGATTCGAAGGACAGTGAGAAAAGTGTTATTGAGGGCTAGAAGAAACAGGACACCTGTTGTATAGCGGTGAAATGTTTAGCAACATTCTTGCTTCTTTTTACATGAAAAATATAAAAGATATCTATAAATATGACAATGGCTGTAAACATTTCTAGGCAAAATGTAGAAAAGTGTTCAGACATATTCTAGCTGCATATAATAATAAACGGGACAAGAATAGAGGAATTTAAAGTTTTAAGGCAAAATTTACAGAAAATATTAATAAGCTTGATGAGTTTGAGGATAAAACTATTTCTCATGCTGAGACACTCCCAGAAAAAATATTCTCAAGATAAGAATTGGCTTCAGGGAAAAAATCAAATCCAGTGTACTACCAATAACATGGTGGGATCTAGGGTTATAGGAATCACAAGGTTGTGACTGTATGATTTTTGTTAAAACCTTAAAAATATTTAAGGGCCTGCCCAGGAGGGCTTCTAGAACTCTTAAGAGAATGCTTTATAGATGGATTCAATTAATAGGGATCTTCTTAAGGAGAGTGTCCCAAAGTAGCATCTCAAGTTAAAGAAATATCATCAGGAGGAGGTATATGGTTATGGCTTTTGTCTGATTGAGCAGACTTATAATTTAATACATAAGAAACATACAAAATTTTTAAAAGAATGCTTATAGTTTGGCTAAAAGTGATAGAAACAGTACAAAATGAAAAGAGGTTGTTGAACCTCCAACCCACTGTGAGAAGGCAGCAGGCGGAGAAACTTGCTTGATGAAAAACACAAATATGTGTCTCTGGAAAAGAGGTAATGACTCAAACAGAAGAATCAAGAGCTCAGAGAATCATCTCCAGGAAGCTGAACTGAGTTAAAAACAAGAAACTGGCAATACGTGTTCTGCTGGATTTCATAATTGCTATGAACAAACGACTGCGGTGTATTTTGTGTTTCCTTACTTTTCGAATGGGAGTGTCTACTGCCGTTATCCTATGTCATTTTATGTTGGATGTATATATGGGGTGCAGATAATTTGTTTCTTTAGTTAATAGGTTTTTATTTCAAGATGAACTATATTCAAGGAACTATACCTGAGGAAGTACACTCAGGAACCCCATCTATACCCTGACCCGATTTAAATAATGGGGTCTGGACTTTGAACAAATACCATAATGGGATGAGGTTTTTGAGGGTCTTGGAAGATGGTGAGTATATTTTGCATGTGGGATTGCAATATATTTTTGGGTTAAGAGGGTGGACATTGTAGCTTGTCTCAATAGTAGCTGCCATTATTTTTTTCCCTACTTGTTCACACGTCATACCCCAGTGAAAGAGGAAGTCTATTTATCTTCATGTCTTGGATGTGGGCTTGACTAACAGAATGTGATGAAAGTGACATTCTAGGCATAGCAGCTTTCACCTGTTTCTCTTGGAAAGCTTGTTTTGGAAAAAACCAGCTTTCACATAAGAAGTCCAACTAATCTGTTACCTTCATGTTTTGAGATGAGAAAGAAGCCTTCTCCTGGAGAGAGAGAAGTCAGGTAGAACCAAGGTACTAGGCATGTGAGTTAAGAAAATATTTTAGAATTTTATCCCCAACCCCAGCTGCCAGAGCTAATGCCCATGAATCAAAGAAAAAAAATCCAGCTATGCACTTTCCAAATTCTCCCCCTACAAAATTGTGAGTAAAATAAAATGGCTGTTTAAAGCCATTACACTTTGAAGTCACGTTACACAATATACAACTCTTAAGTAAACCAAACACAACTATACTATCATTTCAGGATTCATTTATGATTCTGAAGTACTTTTGGCAATAATTAGTTTTCTGGTGGGAAAATATTATGTTTACAAGTTGGAGTCTTAAATGTAGTTGATAGAAATATAGAGATCGCAAATTTTGACATTAGATTGGAAACTTAAATTGAGGCCTGATTTAGATTATACATAAAGTATCTATATGCATAATCCTTAAAAATATGACGTAATCTATATACCACTATTCTCTTCACAGAGCACCCCAACTGCAAAAGCACTCTTGCTGTATGCACTGATCATTCAAATCCCATCACAATTTCTATCTCTTTTGAAATAAACATAGCTAGGATTCTGGCTTTCAACATTCCTTTCCCATTCACCTACTCCTCTCATCTTCAACACTTTCCAATCTTCCCCTAAAGGATCAGTTTACTTACAGAAAACTGGAATCAACAAAAGAACCACTAGACAGCTTAACATTTGAGAGGACTAGCTCTTTCTTCGACTTTCTGCCTTCACTCCAGTAACTGTTTTTCTCCCTTGTGATTTATGCCTCTCCAGAATCTAATTTCTGTAAAATATCTGCGTGCTTGTGCTTCTACCATTTTTTGTTGCTCAATTGCTCAAAAAATATGTTTCTTACCTATTTCAACATGTGTGTAAGATCTACTGCTGAATCTACCTGATATTAATTGTTCTTACAGAGACAATAAAGCTTTAAGTTTGTAAGTTTTTAGAGACAGTTTGGTAAGACGTGATTCTTAAAACTCTTTTGAAAAACTAACTCCACATTTGTGTGTCTGTCATCTCCAAGACTAGTCAATCCCTGCCTATCACATTTTCCCAAAGAGGAGATGGTCATTTGAACAGACTGCTTTCTCTCTTCTATAACACTGCATGAATTACTTCTATTACCTTATTTTTTACCTATTTTAAATTTATACCATGATCTATATTTTGACTCATTTTTACTTAATATAAAATGTTAATCATTTAATTACATTGGGAGTACCCTTGAGGCAATAATAGATTCTTATCTTTTTATGGAAGTGGTTTTAAAAAATTGTATAAATAAAAAGGTGGTTTTCAACAAATAGTATAAATAAGATTAACTCCGAGATTTATTCTATGGGTCTGAGATGAGGTTAAGAATCTGCATTTCACTTACTTTAGGATTCCAGTTGTTTCTGGTGCAGATGGCCAAAGACTATACAACAAAATGCTGCTTTAGACAATAGGGATGTGATTTAAGACAATTTCCTATAGTAATGTAAGGCAGTGAGTGACTAAAGGGCAGAGTCCAGTTAGAAAACCTTTGCAAAAGTCCAAAGAAGATATCAGGAGAGGGCTGATCTACACAGAAGCATTAGCAATAGAAAGGAGGGGACAGATGGAAGCTAAACTAGCTATTAACAAGTTCCTGAAACTGTTTTCTATTAAAGCTGCCTTAGAAAATGAAAATGTACTGTTGTAAGCACTAAAACAAACACAACCAAAAAGATGTTTTCTTAACTGGGAAATTATGATGTGCAGTTATGTTTGGTATCTAAATGCAAATTTTGCATGTAGGCTGCATTTATGGAAGAACTGAAAACAACCACAATACACTATATCATAGTAGAAACAAAACAGACTAGCTGTACTTGGCATAGTAATGATAAGCCCTTTAAATTAAATCTTTATGCAGATTCTATTTTATACTCCAAACTTTTCATGGAGCCTTGTGTAATTCTGATGTGTAAACCAACAAACAGAGAGGCTCTGTGTATGGAGTAGCTGGTTTGGATACCAGCTGGCTTGGCTGTGCGCCTTTCTAATGGTAATGAAGTCACACAGCTGCTAGGACAATCAGCTGGAGTTCAGATTGTCACTAGCTAAATGGATATCCATTGACTAGCTTCTTATCCGGACTCGTTAAAGTTTAGTATTGACAAATAGTGGCTGGAGGTTTACAACTAAGAGGCATGTAGAAATGAACTTGTTGACTATTTTTTCCCTATAGCTTTTGCTTTGTGATTCACAGAATGTCATTCATCTGCTTGAGATGCATGATTACTAATGCACTGTAAAATTTTAAGCACTCTTCTGCTTATAATTTTCAAAGTGAATGAATGTTCTGAAGCAAGTAGTCACAGGCATCAATAAGAAGTTGTCAGTATATGAAAACACAAAGAACAATCAGAAAGTACTATTTTTCTTTAAAACAAATAAAAAGAAGGTATGATTTGCACAAAAAGTTTATAACTTGAGGTTGATTTTTATTTTAAATATTCTTATAGGTATTTTCCTGGATAATTTCTAAGAGTTGACTGCATCTACACTAGTCAACATGCCACTAAATACTAGATGATTTCTTTTAACCAAGCAAATTGGATAGATAAGAATAGTCACTGGTAATTTTGTTAATTCGACAGTCATCTCTTGAACATGCTAACACTTTTCCAAATCCTCAAAGGAACAAGAGCCAGAAATCAACACCTGTTGGGTCAGAAGTGAAGAATAAGCCTTCATGTTGATAAAGCTCCACAGTGCTATCTCTTAATCCCTGGCCTCACTGAAGGCATAGAGCTTAGATATAATGTTCCATTCCTTGTCCTCATATCCTATGCAGTTTGTGTTCTTAAGAACATGTTTTGTCTTGTTTCAAGAATAGACTAAACTTGGCCAGGTGTAGTGGCTTACACCTGTAATCCTACCACTTTGGTAGGCCAAGGCTGGCAGATCAACTGAAATCAGGAGTTTGACACTAGCCTGGCCAACACAGTGAAACCCCATCTCTACTAAAAATACAAAAATTAGCTGGGCGTGTTGGCACGCATGCTAATCCCAGCTACTCAGGAGGCTGAGGCCAGAGAATTGGTTGAGCCCAGGAGGCAGAGGTTGCAGTGAGCAGAGATTGTGCCACTGCAGTCCAGTCTGGGAGACAGAGTGAGACTCCGTCTCGAAAAAAAAAAAAACAAAAAGAAAAAATAAATTCAAACTTACTTCCCCACTCATTGTCATTACAGACTAACTTCTACCTTTCACAACTTTGCTGCCTTGTGAAGGTTTTGAAAACACTGGATCCATGCTACCCATCTTTTGCCTCCAAAGACCAATGTAAAATTGCCTCCTGACTGTGTGTGTGTATAATTATCTGCCTTAGACTATGATAACACCTTTAGGCTCTTTGTGAACTAGAAAAAAAAAGTTAGCAGACCTTCCTCAAGAAGATATGGAAGTAGAAAATGCTAGAGCAATACAAAATGTGAATGACGCTCAAACGCCAGTAATTTGCTTTTTTACCATGTCCTCATGTGTAAATTCTCTTTCCCTTTCCTTGATCTACAGGACACTTGCTTACTTTCCAGGTCTCTTTCCTGCGGATTCCAAAGGCAGAGCAACATTCTTCCATGGTCAGTAGTGTAATTAAAAATGTTCTCATTTTTATTCATACCCAGATTTTTTTATATTTCTGCCTAATATCGTCAAGTGTAAGTAATACAAAGCAGGCCTATGGCATTCATTGTTAAATGTATACTCTCTAGCTCACAATGTGAACCACAAAAAATATTCCAGTTGTGGATTCCAGCTGTTTCTAGTGCAAATGGCCAAAGACTATATAACAAAACACTTCACTAGACACGATGACTAACCACTCTTCCTGGTAACTCAGAATAAAGATTTTGGCAAAATTTTCTGATTAGATTATAAAATTTCATGCCTCCCACAAATCAATAGATGTAAACTCACCCACATAAAGGATGTTGTCTTGACTCAACAGAGCAAGCTTAGTGCAAGTCCAGACCTTCATATGATGTAAAAGTTTTTGTAAGGCAAAATGGAAAATTCCTACAGTTAAAAACTTTTGCTTAATCATGTTTTAAACTTCTTAAAGAGAAAAAAATAGACTATGTAGCTATAAAACATTTATAAAAAAAAAGGTAGACAATATGCAAATACAGTTTCTGTACATTGGCAGAGAGCTGTACCAGGATTTAGAAGGCCTAGCTAACTCTGGGAACTCAAGCAAGTCATTTAATCTCTCTTGATTTGATAAGCAAAATAAGAGTTTTGATTTCATGAATTCATTCATTCATTCACAAAACAAGGATGTGCCATAGATTCAGCAAGGCACTGGAAAATTGGACAGCCATGCACTAACCTCTGAGGGCAGCATACCTGGAATCCCTAGAGTCCCTGCCAGTCCAGGATACTATAAGTGGGTGAATAGAGATATCATTCCTTGGAATTTTCCACACAAAAAAGAACAATGACTGCTGATATTCTCTGCTATGGCTAAGGCTGCTGGTACTCCTTGATACCCTGTAATTTGCTGTCTTTTCCAGCAAGTTGACCATTGACTAGCTCCGGCCAGTGGATTGTAAGTAGAAGTCATATATATCAGTTCTGGCACAGAGTAGTTATGTATCAAGAGTTCCATTTTTTGCCCTCTTTTCTATTCCATCTGCAGGCTGGATGATGCCAAGGTGACATACAAATTTGTATTCACATTGTGAGGACAAATATGGCAGAGGCACTAGCTGCAAGTGCCTCATGTCTGGGTTATTTAAAAGAGAGCAGCCTGACTGATAGACAAGATATAACACAAGAACTTCTATTGTGTTAAGCCATAGAGATTTGAAGGCCTGCTTGTTGTTGCAGCATAACCTAGCCTAGTGTGCTTAACTCAAACAACTATATATTATTATAAACCTCACTCAATGACAACTAAAATTAAGAGCAATGTATTTTTTGATGCTTTTTATGGCAATTCAGAATCTAGTATCTTACTCACTGGGCATCATAAATTAAAATTAGTATTTAGATTCTGATATTTTCTATAGGGCATATTGCCAGTTTTAATGAAATACTTAACTCCCCTGAGCATACTGTCAGAAATGCTCCAAAAATTCTTTAATGTGCCATGTGAAAGTCTCAATGGTCTCTTACTAATCAACATTATAATGGAAAATACACATACTAGTTAATAATTAAATATGTCAAACCATAAAGTATATGAAGATATTTTCATTTTGTATTACACTTTGCACAGAAAACTTCACAGTGTTCTCATTTTTTACTGCTGTTAGGAGGTATCTGTGATTTCCATTTCTTCTTTCACCCTTTCTTTTCAGGTATCCAGGGAGGGCCATATGTTGAACCAATGTGATACCCCCTGAAGCAGGCTTTCCTCTTTAGTATGCTACATCTTGCAGCATTCTATGTACTATCTATCGAAATTCCATTATGTTGGCACAGGTCTGACCAACTTGCAAGTAGGCACAATGCCAAACATGCAGATGGCAGGAGGGGAAAGAGCCAAAAAAACATGTGAGTCAACTGTGGGTACTGATGGCAAAATTCCCAGAAATGCAGGTCCAAACGCTTGTCCATCCTAAGCTTATAGTACATACTTACAGAGACACAGATTTGTCAACAATAATCTAGCACTGAGTTAGATCAATTATTTAAAATATTTTAAATCTACTTTTGGCTACTGTGGGTAACAACAAGGCAATGATTCAACAAAGGTGGGTGTTTAGTCTTTCGTCTTTACCCAGATGACTTCTCAATAGACAATCAGGTGGCATATTTAAACAATTATTTCTACCTATATTAGTTATGAATAAAGGAGAAATGTGCGTCTTGTCTTTATTTATATAAACTATATAATTAAAACACAAGAAAAATATTAAGACACTATACACTGAGACTAAATACTGTTGGACAGTAGGGCTCAAATTGTGGCTCTATTAAATATTCTTCCTTGACCTCTTCTGCCTGCTTGATCAAAAAAATTTATTGTGTTTTATAAACTAGTAAACTTCACTATCAGGATTGGATCTGTGAACGCATAAAATGAATAGTACCTGATTTGAAGATCTTTAAAAGGCTCATTCATTTAAATAATCCATTTTCTGCTGTTTTGGCAGTTTGCCTGAAATGTCTTAAATTATTGCCACTTAGGTTAAGCTATTGTATCTCCTGAAGGTGTTGATTTTAGAAGGAAAACATTTTATTGAGAAAAGAATAAAATTAGGTTTTGAATATATAGGTAGGATGAAGTTTAATCACTGCAGTAAATGCTCCTTAGCAACTACTGTAAAAGGCTCCCAGAATCTCTACACCTTACTTATGAGCTTTAATAAGGACAATTCCTATTAAATCAGTTTTAGGGAGAGCATCTGTTAGATAAGTTGATACTGAACTTCTAGAGGTAAGGTTGAAAATACTTTGAAAATTAATTTGTGGTATAGATGACCTATTTAATATGTTTCTCAATGAGTCATATAATTTAGTCATGTCTCTTGACCCCAAATCTAGTGTTTTTGTTACTATACTATCATTGTGACATTTTACAGAATTGAATTGGTTCATTTATACAAGCATTTTCAATTTAAGGTATATGTAGGAACATCACATTCATTCTTCAAGTGAGTATTTTATGAACAATGTCATACAAATTTAGAATTTTAATCTAGCATGAAGAAAATAATTTGCCCTTTCAAAAGTGAGTCCTTACATCCTGCCACATTTCCAGAAATTACTTAAATTCCAGCATTTAGTACACATGACATTTGGTCTCTCTTTTGATTGGACTCCATACTGCCATTTATGTTTTGATTCCTGGTCAATTTATGTCTATTGCCTACAGGTATAGCTTGTATACCAAACACTGAAGGCATATAGGAATACCTCAGAGATATTGAGGGTTCAGTTCTAGAACACCACAATAAAGCTAATACTGTGGGAAAGAGAGTTTCTGGGGTGCCAGTTGAGTTGGTCTCCGCTGTGTGAGACACCCATGGGGAGCCATGGGTGGCCTCTGAAGAGAAAAGTCTCCCTATTGCCTTCATGTCTTTATGCCCGGAGAGCGTAACCGCTCAGCGGCATGCCACAGGTTGCTCAGGGAGATAACACTCCCTTGAAGCAGTGGAGTATAATCAAACATCTTGGCTCCTCCTGAAACCCACTCCCACCCATTTCAGTCCTGATAAGTTAAAGATCTTAAGTAGTTTAGACACACGCCTTTGCTCAAGGAAATTCACAGAAACCGCCACTACTATACATCTTATTGAATGACTCACGAGTTCTCCTTCACATATTAATCCTTCTCCTCATCGGTTCCTCCCCCTCTCATCTGCCCTAAGAACAAAGGGCTTATAAACCAATAAATCGGGCAGAGCCCGAGAGCTCTGGGCCGTGAGCAAGCCTCCGACGCTCTCGTCCCTTGGACCCGCCCTTTAAAAGCTTATTCTGTCTCTTTCTAACTCCTTTGTCTCCGCCAGACTCGGGGTACCTGCTGAGTGGTGTGGGGCTGGTTTCCCCAACAAATCCGGTAAGAAAGTGAGTCACACAAAATTTTCTATTTCCCACTGCAAATAAAAGTTATAATCACTTGGCCGGGCATGGTGGCTCGCCTATAATCCCCGCACATTGGGAGGCCGAGGCGGGCGGGTCATGGGGTCAGGAGATGGAGCCCATCCTGGCTGACACGGTGAAACCCCGTCTCTACTAAAAAATAGAAAAAATTAGCCGGGCGTGGTGGCCGGTGCCTGTAGTCCCAGCTACTCGGGAGGCTGAGGCAGGAGAATGGCGTGAACCCGGGAGGCGGAGCTTGCAGTGAGCCGTGATCACACCACTGCACTCCAGCCTGGGTAACAGAGCGAGACTCCGTCTCAAAAAAAAAAAAAAAAAGTTATAATCACTTTATATTGTAGCCTATTAAATATGCAATAGCGTTACGTCTAAAAAGTAGACATACCTTAATTTAAAATACTTTATTGATGATAAGTACTAACAATCATCTAAGCCTTTGGTTACTTGTAATCTTTTTACTGGTAGGGGATCTTGTCTCAATGCTGAGGCTGTTGACCAATCAGGGTGGTGGTTGCTGAAGGCTGGGGTGGCTGTGGCAATTTCTTAAAGTAAGACAACAATCAAGTTTGCCACATCCATTGCCACCTCCTTTCAAAAATGATTTCTCTGCAGCATTTGATGCTGTTTGATAGCATTTTATCCACAGGAGATCTTTCAAAACTGGGGTCAGTCTTCTTAAATCTTGCTGCTGCTTTACCAACTAAGTTTTCGTAATAGTCTACATCCTTTGTTGTCATTTCAACAATGTTCACAGTATCTTTACTAGGAGTGCATTCCGTCTCAAGAAACCACTTTTTTTGGCTCATCCATAAGAACCAACTCCCCATTCATTCATTTTTTCATGACATTGCAGTTATTCAGTCACATCTTCAGGCTCCATTTCTTATTCTTGCTATTTCTACCCCGTATGCAGTTACTCCCTCCACTGAAGTCTTGAGCCCCTCAGAGTCATACATGAGGGTTGGCATCAACTTCTTACAAACTCCTGTTACTGTCAGTATTTTGACCTCCTCCCAAGAGTCATAAATGTCCTTAATAGCATCTAGAATGGCAAATCCTTTCCAGAAAGATGTACTTTGCCCAGGTCCATTTGATAAATCACTATCTATGACAGCTATAGCCTTACAAAATGTATTTCTTAAATAATAAGATGTGAAAGTAAAATTACTCCTAGATCCATGGCTTGCAGAATGAATGTTGTGTTAGCAGGCCTAAAAACATTAATCTCCTTGTATACCTCCATCAGAGCTCTTGGGTAACTAGGTACATTGCAAATGAATCATAATATTTTGAAAGGAATCTTATTTTCTGAGCAGTAGGTCTCAACAGTAGGATGAAAATATTCAGTAAACAATGCTGTAAACAAACGTGCTTCTATTCTGGCTTTGTTATTCCGTTTATATTGCACAGTTAGAGTAGATTTTGAGATGATTATTAAGGGTCCTAGGATCTTCAGAATGGTCAATGAGCACTGGCTTCATCTTAAAGTCACCAACTGCATTAGCTCCTAACAAAAGTCAGCCAGTCCTTTGAAGCTTTGAAGCCATGTACTGGCCTCTTTTCTCTAGCCATGAAAGTCCTAGATAGCATCTTCTTCAGTAAAAGTCTGTTTTGTCTACATTGAAAATCTGTTGTTTAGTGTACACCTTCATCAATTTAGCTAAATCGCTAAATCTTCTGGATAACTTGCTGCAGCTTCTCTGTCAGCACTTGCTTGCTGTGTCACCTTGTACTTTTAAGCTCTGGAGATGGCTTCTTTCCTTAAAACTCAAGAACCAACCTATGCTAGCTTCCAACTTTTCTTCTGCAGCTTCCTCACCTCTCTTAGCCTTCATAGAACTGAAGAGAGTTAGGGTCTTGCTCTGAATTAGGATTTGACTTAAGGAAATGTAGCTAGTTTGATCTTCTGTCCAGACCACTAAAACTTGCTCCATATCAGTAATAAGGCTGTTTCACTTTCACTTCATAGTTCATGGGAGTAACCCTTTTAATTCCTTTCAAGAACATTTCCTTTTCATTCACAACTTGAATAACTGTTTGGCTCAAGCGGCTTAGCTTTCAGTATCTCTTGGCTTTCAAAATGCCTTCCTCACTCAGCTTAATCATTTTTAGCTTTTGATAGAAAGTGACAGATATGCAACTCTTCCTTTCACTTGAATACTTAGAGGCCACTGTAGGGTTATTAATAGCCTAATTTCAATATTGTGTCTCAGGGAACGGGGAGGCCCGAGAAGAAGGTGAAACAGAGGAATGGCTGCAGCTTCTCCATCAGCAGTCAGCGAAGAAGTCAGAATGCAGAATTGATGAAGTTCACTCTCTTTTATGGGTGCATTTGTGGTATTCCCAAACAATGACAATAGTAACATCAAAGATTACTTATCACAAATCACCAAAGCAGATATAATAATGAAAATATTTGAAATATTGCAAGAATTACCAAAAAGTGACAGAAACATAAAGTGATCACATGCATTTAAAAAAATGGTGCTGATAGATTTGCTCAAAATAGGGTTGCCATAGACCTTCAATTTATAAAAAGCACAGTGTCTGTAAAGTGCAGTAAAGCAAAGCACAATAAAATGAGGTATGCTTGTACTTCAGAACAACACCAGCATACTTATGTTTGCAAAACATGAAACACAATCATAGAAGCTGATGTTTGAGAAATCCACGTTATTTTTACCTTCTTTACAAGATGGAATTATTGGGTTTCATTTGATTACCAAGAAGGATTTTAATAAGTTATACATAATCAATGACTATCCAAAGAGTAGAATTTTCTCTATCAGAACTATGTTTTTCTTGTAATATATTAACATGTTAAGAGATAGCCTTACTCTTAAAGTTCAACTTGTACATCAGGTAGATTAAAATGTCATTAGCTTGCTGGAATGCTCTTTCTACAATCTCTTCCTGACAACTCAATCTTTTATTTTCTTTTTTAATTTTTCTTAAATCATTCCTATAGATGTCTCAGGTTTTAGAATCTGACTTCCAGCCATTGAGAAAACAAAGAAACTAGTATGGTAGTGTATGGTTTTCTCAAATTATAATTAAGGTGTACATATAAAAATTTTAACACCTTTTTTTCTCTACTGAATGTGATTAGAAGGCTCCCTGTCCCTTATATATTATAGAACTCAATTATAACACAGCTTATTATTATACAGGTTTTGAAACACCAGAAATTATAAAATCTCCCTCAGACAAAGTTTACACACCAAAACCTGAAAGAGCTTATTTGAACTAAACAAGGAGGTTTTGCTTTATGATCATTCATTTTACTCTCTTCTATATTCCTTCCTTCCTTCAATCATGTGGTCATTTATTCATTCACCAAGTAATTGTTGAAAATTTACTACGTGTCAAGAACTGGGGCAGATACAAAGAAGATATGGCATGTAGCCAAAAGAAAATTCCTCCTTGGTACAAGGTTCAGAATTGAAAAGATTATATAATTTCTGTAATGAATACGTGAAAGGAGATGAGGTTTTCATTCAAGGTAGAAAATGACATCCATTATAAAAGTGCTATTAATAACAGCCTTTTAATATTTAAAAGAGAAGAGTGATTAAGACAGAATCCATACTTTATTATTCTATCTTCTACATGTATTAAATAGGTTTGACCATATTCAGGTGTATTACATATAATTAAGAATAAAACTAAAAGTTCTCTTTTTTAAATCCATATGGGACACAGTAGATGGTTGTGCCTATTTTAAGCTATCATATTTATGTAAACAGCTTAACTTGCCTTTTCTGAGTGTAAATTTGTTGTGTATTTTGCACTTTCTCATCAAATTAAAATGACTTAGTTATGTGAGCTCAATCACATAATACCTTTGAGAGTTTATTCATTCAACTTTAAGACAGTCAAACAGTCTCATTCTGGGAGCAATTAGCACTCAGATAATTATTACCTATATTTTCATACTATGCCAACAGAACGATTTTATTAAAACAAAATTTTTCAATACATCTATTGCATTTTGGGCACTATAGTTGAAGGTCATTTTTAAACAAGAGCAGTGTCAAATTTTACACTAAAATATAAATAAAACAGTATTTTATTACTAGATTGTGAATGTCTTTATATGTAGGAACTATATGTTGTTCATCTTTGTATACTCCCTAGGATGTAGAATAATGTTTAGTTAAAGCAGAAAGTTAAAAAGTGTAGAATTATATTAAAATAATGAGCATATGGATTGCTTTCTAAATATAAAAATGTTTTATCTAGTTGTAATGTTCTACTAGTTACTAACTAGTTAAAATGTTCTACCTTTTATTTTATACCAAAATTTGCTGGTATTGCTTTTGGTCTACTGACATTTCTAGCATTTAATTACCACAAAAGCAATCTGATTCTTTTTTAACATGTTACTTTTTTATCAATGTAAATTAAAATCTTAAAATCCATAAGATAAATGATAAATGTTAAACATCTATAAAATGCCAATGGAAACCCTACTAATTAACTTGAGAACTGATTTGATTTTGGGTACCACTTAAATCACAAGGCTTTTATAGTTCTATCCAATGAAATTATTTTTATAATCTCTTTCTAAACTGTGACATAAATTTTTAAAAATATTTGATTTTCTTGTTGAACCATGATGATACATTTTCCCCCAAAATATATAAAAAATTGAATAGACTGCTGTCTTCAAAATTAAACATTTAGTTCAGAATTGACAATGAAAGCATATATATGAGGATCATTTTTCCACCTTGAAATAATCTTTTGAAAAATAGGATATTAACTTGACTTTCCTCAAAGCTACTTACAAGTAGAACTCTAGAACAATCAGTTGCATTATTTGGACAATATGTAGATATTTTCAGCTTTTACTTGCACCCAATAAAATTTTATTGTAACTGCAAATAATTGTTTATTGACAGATTTGAACATATAATTTAATATGGATGGGTAACTTAATTATAAAACCAGCATGGAATTAAATATTTCTGTTATTAAGACAGATGCTCATCAGAATCACATATATTGAGATCGTATTTGTATCAAATACAGATATTTTTATTTTTATCTTGTATCAAATATAGTAATAAAATGAATGTTCTCAATTAATTGTTTCAACAACCTTATGAGAAAGATACCATTAGTGTCCCATTTTAAAAAAAGGAGGCCAGGTACAGTGGCTCACACCTGTAATCTCAACACATTGGGAGGCTGAGACAGGAGGATTGCTTGAGCCCAGGAGTTTAAGATCAGCCTGAGCAACATAGGGAGACCACAACTCTAGGAAAAAAAAGAAATTGGCCAGTGGTAGTCTGCAGTCCTAGTTACTCAGGAGCCTGAGGTGGGAGGATCACTTGAACCCAGGAGGTCAAGGCTATAGTGAGCCTGCATGACAGAGTGAGAACCTGTCTCAAAACAAAAACAAAAACAAATAACAAATAAAAGAAAAGGAAACTAAGGGTTAGTGGCCTCAAGATCTCCAACTCAGAGCTGAGACATTCTCTGAATAATGCATATTTCTTAACTAACAATTGTTAGGTTTAGAGGGTTAGAAAGAGTTGCTTAACAAATATCAAAATCAAATAAAAATAAAAAGTAGAAACACATTATGACATCAGTATATTATTTCATTATTTTTCCTAAATTAGCAATTGTAGAAAAATTACACAATATCTCTGAGGAAATGGATTATGGCAGATTCTGTGATTATTTGCCAGGAAAACATGAAATCAGTGATAACTATATTTGAGATCCCATAATAAGGAAAAAAGTTGTTTGCATTGAGATGGATTGTATCTCTGATGTCCTTGACTGGCAGACCAAACACTTTTTCCCTGCTGTTACAAGTAAGTCAGAAACTGAATCAAACAATCTAACATGTTTAATAATTAAAATATACTAAACTATGTTTTCATTTGCCTACTAAAGTTGGACATCAACAGATTTCAAAAAGAGATTTAGGCACCTCATCCAAAAATGTATAAATCAAGGAAAAGAAAAAATCAATAAATTTCACATTTTAAGTGTTCAATACCAAAGTATTTATTCAGCACTGTTGTAATCTGACAAACTCAACCTTCTGTCTTTGTCATCTAGAAATAGAACCTTCATCACTAAATTATTTGAATAATCACCTTGACTATTTTTCTTAAAACTACTTGGATTATACGTAAATAATGTAGTTATTACAGAACTATAAGAGGACTTCTCATTCCAAATTGCTACTTTAGAAGAGTTAGATTTTATTTATTTTTTGAGAGAAAGGTCTTGCTCTGTTGCCTAGGCTGGAGTGCAGTGGCAAGCTCATGACTGTCTGCAGCCTTGACCTCCTAAGCTCAAGCGATCCTCCTGTCTCAGCCTTTTCAGTAGCTGGGACTACAGGTATGTACCACCACCACCACCTGGCTAATTTTTTTATTTTTGGGGGGATGGGGTTTTGCCATGTTGCCCAGGCTGGTCTCATACTCCTGAGCTCAAGCAATCTGCCCACCTTGGCCTCCCAAAGTGCTAGGATTACAGGCATGAGCCACTGTGCTCAGCCATATTTTTAAAGAAAAACAATTTTTCATATCTCAAGTAAACTAAACAATGTATTACTCTAGTTATGAGTAATATGTTGTTGGAATTCTCAGCAAATGAAACAAAAAAGTAAACTTTAAAGAAGTACATATTTAAACAAAGTCATTGAACAAAGACAAAAAATATGTCTATAAAAATCAAATATCCACTCTCTCCCAGTGCCATTTGTAACAATACTGTTAATACTTTCTTGCCTAGTTGAAGGGTTCAATGTACTTTCCAAAATCTGTAGTTTGCATTCATAATTTGGAATTAAGTTGAAGATCTGATCTGGAATAAGCCATTCACATAGTAAAGATGAGTGAAGAAAGCTGTGTGGTTCAGAGGCACACTGAAGAAGAGCCCATCCTCTCTCAAGGGAAACCTGGTGCCCTGCTTCAGTTCAACACTGCCATGTAAGAAAGATGTGAGGGAAGTTATATTTCTAGGCATTTTATTCTTTTTGTGGCTATTATGAATGGGACTGCATTCTTGATTTGGCTTCAGCTTGAATGTTGTTGGTGTATGGGAATGCTACTAATTTTTATACATTGATTTTATATCCTGAAACTTTGCCGAAGTAGTATATCAGATCAAGGAGCTTTTAGGCAGAGACTATGCAATGGAAATTACACAATACTGCTCAAAGAAATCAGAGATAACACATCCATGCTCATGGACAGGAAGAGTCAATATTGTTCAGATGGCCATACTGCCCAAAGCAACTTACAGATTCAATACCATTCCTATCAAACTAACTATGAATTCTTCATGGAATTAGAAAAAAACATTTTTTAAATTCATACAGAACCAAAAAAGAACCTTAATAGTCAAGTTGATCCTAAGCAAAAAGAACAAAGCTGGAGGTGTCACATTACCCAACTTTAAACTATTCTACAAAGCCACAGTAACCCAATCAGCATGGTACTGTTACAAAAATGAACACATATAGAAATGGAATGAAAACAGAGATCTCAGAAATAAGGCCATGCACCTAAAACCGTCTGATCTTCAACAAAGCTGACAAAAACAAGCAATAGGGAAAGAATTCCCTATTCAATAAATGGTGCTGGAATAACTGACTAGCCATATGCAGAAGATCGAAACTGGACCCTTTCCTTATACCACATACAAAAATCAACTCAAGATAGATTAAAGACTTAAATGCAAAACCTAAAACTATAAAAACCATGGAAAACAGCCTAGGGAATACCATTCTGGACATAGGATTTGGCAAAGATTTCACAACGAAGACACCAAAAGCAATTGCAAGAAGAAAAAAAAACCCCAAAAATTAACAAATGGGACCTAATCAAACTAAAGAGCTTCTGCACAGCAAAAGGAACTATCAACAGAGTAGAAAACCTACAGATTGGAAAAAGCTTTTGTAAACTATGCATCTGAAAAAAGTCTAATTTCCAGAATCTACCAGAAATTTAAACAAATTTACAAGGAAAAAACAAAACATCTCATTAAAAAGTGGGCAAAAAACATGAATGGACACTGCAAAAGAAGACATACACACAGCCAACAAGCATATAAAAAAAGCCCAACATCAATAATCATTAAAGAAATGAAAATCAAAATCACAATGAGATACCATCCCATACCAGTCAGAATGGCTATCATTAAAAAGTAAAAAAAAAAGTAACAGATGCTGGCGAGGTTGTGGAGAAAAGGGAACACTTATACACTGCAGGTGGGAATGTAAATGAGTTCAGCCATTGTGGAAAGCAGTTTGGCAATTTCTAAAAGAACTTAAAGCAGAATTATGACTTGACCCAGCAATCCCATTCTGGGGTATACGCCCAAAGGAATATTAATAATTCTGCCATAAAGACACATGCATGCATATGTTCATTACAGCACTATTCACAATAGCAAAGACATGGAATCAACCTAAATGCTTATCAATGGTAGTCTGGGTAAACAAAATGTGGTACATATACACTATGGAATACTATGCAGCCATAAAAAAGAATGAGATTATGTTCTTTGCAGCAGCATGGATGGAACTAGAGGCCATTATCCTCAGCAAACTAATACATCACCAGAAAACAAAATAATGCTTGTTTTCACTTATAAGTGGGACTAAACATCAAGTACATATGAACACAGAGAAAAGAATAACAGACACTGGGATCTCCTTGAGGGTGAAGATTAAGAGGACGGTAAGGATCACAAAACTACCTATTGGGTGCTGTGCTTATTACCTGGGTAACAAAACAATCTGTATATCAAACCCCCATGACACACAACACATAATTTACCTATATAGCAAACCTGCCCATGTACCCCTGAACCTAAAAGTTAAAAAAAAAGATGAGAGGAGTACTCCCACATCTTGTGATTCTTTAAGAGATACGTGAAGTTTAAAACTTTGTGTGTAATATATAATACTTCTATTTAAAAATATTTGCCAATCTCACATTAAAAAATAAGTTTTTGGCTTGTTGAGGACTCAGGAGTAAGAGTTGTTCCCCAGAAAAGAGAGAATTCTACTACTATAGGAATTTATAGGAACGTGCCTCTTAAATTTTAGCATATACCGCCATCACCCAGGGCATTTGGCTCCTGGGGACTCAGGAGATAAGAATTGTTCCCAAGAACAGAGAGAATTCTATTACTATAGGAATTTATAGGAATGTGGCTCTTCAATTTTAGCACATACCACAATCACCCAGAGCTTGTTAAAATACAGATCCTTTGGGTCCTTTCCTTGACATTTGGATTCAGTAGGTATGGGATAGGGTCAGAGAATTTGCATTTCCAAGTTCCCAGGTGATTGTGATGCTGCTGTTCCAGGGGCCATACTTTGAGAATCACTGACCCACTTTGGTCATAATTTGAAAAACCCTACACATGGAGTTTTTTCATTTAAATAAAAGGAATAAATTATGAGCCACTATTAACTTTTTAAACAATTGTATTGATGTTAATGTATGCATCATAAAATTCACTCACTGTAAATACACAACTCAATAATTTTTGGTAAATATTTTATAGAGTTGTGTAACTATACCAAAATTCCATTTTAGAGCTAAAATTCGAGCTACAATTTTTTTTCCAAGTCGGTTTGCAATCAATCTCTCCTCTGACCACCAGCCTCAGGCAACCTCTGATATAAATTTTTTTCTGTATAAATGGGTTTGTTCTGCATTATTTTACATAAATGGAACATACGTGCAATCTTTCCATCCAGCTTCCTTCACTTACTATGATGCTTGTGAGGTTCTACCATGTTATAGCACATAGCAATATTTTGTTTCTTTTAACTGCAAATTAAATTTTACAGGTAAACCGCATTTTGTTTGTCCATTCACCAGTTTATGGGCTTATGAATTTTCCCAGTTTTTGGCTATAAAGAATAATGTTGATATGAATATTACGTATAACTATTTCCATGAGCATAAATTTTCATTTTTGGGAGGTATATTTCTAGATGTAGAATTAACTTCTTAAGAAACTTCCAAACTGCTAAAGTAGTTGTTTCATTTTATCTACTGGAAACTAGTGGAGGTTCCAGGTATTGGACATACTCACCAACACTGGGTACTGTATGGTTTTTTGATTACAGCCTTCTCAGTGGGCATGTAGTGACATATCTTTGTAATTTTAATTTGCATTTCTTTAATTATTAATAATGTTGATCACATCTTCATTTTCTTATTAGCATTTATAAAAAATCTTTTGTGAAATGTCTGTTTAAGTAATTAGTCTACTTTTTAAATTGGATTGTTTGTCATTATTATTATTGGAGACAGATATTTATATAATCTGGGTTCAAGTCCTTTATCAGATATATGATTTACAAATATTTTTCCACTCTGGCTTATCTTTCCGTTTTCTTAATGGTATCTTTTGAAGAACAAATAGTTTTAATTTTATCAGATTCCAATTTATCTTATTTTTTATTTATGGGTCTTTCAATATAATGTCTAAAGACACCCCGCCTAACCCAAAGACACAAAAGATTTCCACATATTTTTTCCAGAAGTGTTATAGTTTTAGAACTTATTAGTATTATTGACTTTTATCTTTTTTCCTATTTTTTTTTTTTTTTTTTTTTTGCAGGAGGCAGCCTAACTGGATTTTGTCGATTTTCTTATCTTATAAAAAAAACTAGTCTTTGGTTTCATTCATTTTCTCTACTATTTTTCAACATTATATTTCATTGATTTGTGTTCTAATGTTTATTATTTTCT
Organism: Gorilla gorilla gorilla; assembly: GCF_029281585.2. Taxonomy (NCBI): domain Eukaryota; kingdom Metazoa; phylum Chordata; class Mammalia; order Primates; family Hominidae; genus Gorilla; species Gorilla gorilla. Next base: position 21,960,500 of record NC_073230.2, read on the forward strand.
TCCTTCTGCTTTAGATTTAGTTTGCTTTTCTTTTTATGATTTTTAAGGTATAAACTTAGGTTACTAAGGCCTTTTTTTCTCTTCTACTATAGGCATTTACATCTATAAATGTTCCTCTAAACCCTGCTTTAGCTACCTTGCATAAAGTTTTGTATGTTAGAGTTAAATTTTCATTCAGGTAAAAATATGTTTTATTTTTCTTTGTGTTTTTTTTTGATCCATGAGAGATTCAAAGTATATTTATTTAATTTTTACTCTTTGTTGTTTTCCCAGATTTTTTTCTGTTGTGAATTCTTAATAAAATTTTGTCATGGTCAGAGCAACACCTAGTATGATGTCAATCTTTTTATCTTCATTGAGACTTGTTTTGTGAAACAGTAAATGGTTTCTAATAGAAAATGTTCCACAAGTGCTTGAACAGAATGTGCGTTCTGCATTCATTTGGTAGGGTGTTTAATAGAAGTCGATAAATGCCAGCAATGGAATATTTGTCATTTTTTAATCTGGGAAGGTCTGTCTTCAGAGATCTTCATTATTAAATGATTCTATTGATGACCACACTATTATGTTCATCCAATTTCATCATCATTAGACCATAATATTGCTGAACATACTATTCCTATATGAGAGGGGTTTTTTCTTTCAGCCCTTTGAATATGTTATTCCAGTATCTTTTGGCCTTTGTTGCTTCTGATTAGATGTCAGGAATTTTTTTGTATTGTCCTTTACCTGTATGTAAAGAGTTATTTTTACCTTGCTGCCTTCAAACTCTGTGTGTTGTATGTAATATTTCCGTTTAACAACATTTGCCAAATACACATTAAAACAATGTACCGGTACAAAAATAGAAACATAGACCAATGGAACAGAATAGAGAGCCCAGAAGTAAGGCTGCACACCTACAACCATTTGACCTTTACAAAAATTGACAAAAACAAGCAATAGAGAAACAACTCACTATTCAAAAAATGGTGCTGGAATAACTGGCTAGCCATTTTCACTTTCTCTTTGTCTTTCCACAGTTTGACTAAGCGTATCCTGGTGCAGATCACTTGATATTTATCTTATTTGTGGTTGGTTGATTTTAGAGTGCTGTAGATTAATGTATTACATCAAGTCTGAGAAACTTTCAAACATTATATTCTTTTTTCTGACACTGCAGACCTGCTGTTGAGCCACTCTAGTGAATTTTTATATTTTTCTGTTATTGTACTTTTTCATTTCCATAATTCCCAGTTGTTTAATTTAAAGTAATTGTTATATCTTTTTTGAAATTATCTCTTCAGTGAGTTATTTTCATGGATCCTTTTAATTCTTTGAACAATTTTTATTTTTAAAACACATTTACAATGACTGTTTTGATAACAATGTCTATGTTTTAACATCTGGGAAAATTCAGAAACTATTTATACTGACTGCTTTTGTTCCTCAGTATGAGTCACACGTTCTTATTTCTTCGCATAGCTCATAATTTTCTGTTGAATATTGAACTTTTTATGTAACATAACAACTCTTGATTTTTACTCTCTTCTTAAGACGTATATTTTTTTTGGCTTGTTATTTATTTTGTAATTTTGCCTGGACTAAATCTGTGAAGTCTGCCTTTTCACTGTGTATGACCTGCATGCAGACCTCTTCTACTTTTGCTTTTTCTTATTCTTTATTTTTAAGCTTTGCATCCTAAGGGTGTAGTAGTGTGTTGCTGTTACACATAGCTTAGCGTTCACCCAAAGATTGGTCAGAGTTGTGCTTACCACCTTGGTTATTAAGTGTTTCATTTTTTGCTGATAGATATATATGTGGCCTAAACAGAACATTTACATTTTAGATTACATTTGAAGTTTTTCCAGGCTTTTACTTTACACAAGGCTTTCTGACATCTTTGTTGCACATGCATAGATAGGCTTTAAAGGCCCAGGAGGTGTGAGTAGCTTGGGCCTGTTGTGTTCTCTGTTGTTCATGCACATAAACTCCAGTCAACCTGAGATATATGCGGCGTTTATCAAGCCATCTTTGACTGTCCAACCTCCCAAAAATGTCTGTCAAATCCTTGGCTAGTCCACTGATACACTGATTGCACCACATAAATGTGCACACTCATACTAATGAAATTGCCACCCTTCCTGTTCTCTTGCAACTGAGATGGCCACTTAAACTGGTGATACTCCAAATCAAACGAGCCCTTTCGGCAGTGGCAGCAAGCCCTGCCCTGTCCTGGTTGAACTACCATATTGACACAGCTGGAAAGGGGGTGGATGGGAGCATGCCCAGGAAAAAATGCCATGGTCTTACAACTGAAGTTCATGCATTTTATTCATAAACACTTAGTTGGTTTTATGCCTTTGGTTGAATTCTGGAGCAAATAATTACTTGTTTTTGACAAGTTTGTCCAGCTTTACAGTTTTTTGGGGAAAGAATTTGTCAGCTTCTCACTTTGTCACGCCTTCCATTGACTTTTGACTGCTTGATTTATACAAAATTATTTAAAAATAACAAAAGTTTAGATAGAGAAATATGTGGTATTCTTATACAGATAAAAGAACTGAGACAAGAAAGCATATGGAATTGGCCTAGTTTTTCACTAAAAGTTAATGACCAAGTTGAATGTAAACCCAACTTTTTGATTAACAGTCCCATATTATCTATGGCCTGATATTTTCTGAGGCCAGAGGATTCAAAAGTATACTTCACAGTTCATAGCTGTTGGTTATAAAATAAAAGGTAAATATTAATAACAGGAAGCTGTGAACCAAGATTAAATGGATGTTAGATATATTTTTAAACTACGGTTTTAAGTAGATTTCCTTCCTAAATAATGACTTCTCTTTGAAAGCATATTTAAAAGTGAAAACTTTTCTCGGCAGTCATAATTTATCTAAAAACCACTTTATTTTGACACTGTCTCCTTTGAAGAAGGCATCATGGAGACCACCTCTGAAAAGAGACTACCTTTTCCTTGTTCATGAAAGCTGTTTCAAAATGAAATGACTACATTATTTCCAATAGCTGGTATGAGCCATAGCCATGCATGCTCCCTCAGGTGCAGCCTTCTTAATTGGCTGAAAAATAGGTCAGTGCTCTACATTGAAGAACTGTTTCCTTCTTATAGTTCAGTCAACAGCCTACAGTATAGTCTTCCATACAGTAAGCTCAGGATCTCAGGATATTTGTGCTAAAATTGTACTCCAATCAAGGCCACACATAAAACATAAATGCTTTTATATTGTAACATAATCTGAATAATATCAATAAAATAGTCATATATTATCTTGTTTGGAAATTGTTATATAATACAAACGTATATAATACAATGAATTCTATTATAAATATAATATTATCTGTAAACAATAATGAGGTATATGGAATCAAATTGCTGCTGAGTATGTTTCATGGGGAACATTGTGTGTTGTAGTAGAAAGAGCTTAAGTTTTAGAGTCAGACATATCAGTGTTTGAATCCTAACTCTATTACTTAATAGCTATGTGATTTAATGTTATTTACTCTCTCTTTGCTAAACCCTAGTCATCTTATTGAGGGGTTACAGTGTTATGTTTCTGCAATGACTAAATGGTTATACTATATAGAGAACACCAATCTGACCTACAGACTAGTGCTAATACTGCTCATTGCTGTGCATTTCCCAGCTCTGGATCGAGACACACGGGCATATCAAATCAGCTGATAATTTTGGATCTTCTCCAACTGATGTTTTAGAAATGTTTGTTTAACATATATTTAACGAACACTGAGAAACTCATTGTCTAATGTTTGTATTTTATATTTATTGTGTTATATTCAGAATATAAGACATATTTCATATTCTAAAAATTTCTTAGATGATACACCAAGAGTTTAAATTTGAAAAAAAAATCTACTGCTCCTGGAAAAGAGTATTCATAAGGAATTGGTTTCAGCTTCTTTCTCTCTCCGGGATTAGGTAACTGCTACCATTCCTTGCTTCAGATCAATAGAGTGGTAGAAGAATACCTTTTCCTAGATACTTGCCAGGCTACTGAACTATCCCCTGTCTCTTGGGCTATCTTCAAACCCTGCTTACACCTTGAGAAACTGTCTGTTCATTAAATTATTCTTTAAATAATCCTAATTCAGGCCAGGCGCAGTGGCTCATGCCTGTAATCCCAGGACTTTGGGAGGCCAAGGCGGGTGGAGCACCTGAGGTCAGGAGTTTGAGACCAGCCTGAACAATATGACAAAACCCTGTCCCTACTAAAAATAGAAAAGTCAGCTGGGCATGGTGGTATGTGCCTGTAGTCCCAGCTATTCGGGAGGCTGAGGTGGTAGAATCTCTTGAGCCTGGGAGGCAGAAGTTGCAGTGAGTGGAGATCGCACCACTGAACTCCAGCATGGATGACAGAGTGAAGACTCTGTCTCAAAAAAAAAAAAAAAAAGAAGATCCTAATTTAAATGTGCCATCTCTTTCCTGATAAGACCACGAAAATACTAAAAAATTACTGTTAATTTTGTGAGATATGATGAAAGATGGTCATATATCATGTATAATGAATAAAAAGCCCCATCACTGAAATACATACACACTAAAATATTTGTAGGAAAAATGACCTAATTTCTGCAATATATATAAAAACATGGGGTGGGAAGAATAAAATTGACACACTGTTGATCATGATTGAAGCTGTGTGATGAGTACATGGTAGTCATCCTATATTTCTCTCCATTTTGTGGCATAATTGAAGGCTTCCATAATAAAAGTTTGGGATTTTTTTTTGAACTATTGGTACTTTCAACCCCTTTGATAAATTATTTTTAATTATGATCTCTGGTTTGATAACCCTGTCATGAACACAAATGGAACAACCATTTCTAAGATAAGTAAGTCACTGTTTTCTCTTTTATCCATTCTGTAGCCCTGATCTGAATAATGCTCTCCCTACTCCAGTTGAAAACTTCTTTGTGCATGATCCCAAACTTCATCTTCATTTGTCCCAGGGAAGCTGAAAGGTGCATATGTGACCTTAGCTCCAGATTAGAAACGAAATATTCTTAGTTTGAGTTAGACTTTTCTGGAAACAAGAATGACTGTTCTGGAAATTATACTCTTTTGTCATATTTATACCATCTTGAAAAGAGTGTTATCAAGTTGTCTCCATTAAGCAGCAAGGAAAGAATCATTCTGCCCAAAAAGGGATTCTCTCTTGTTAGACTAATGATTGGGTACATGTCCTTAGCAGGTCACTTAAGTAACTTGCTCTAATGACCTTTAAATTAGAGACATAACATTGTTGACAGTAGTCAAGGTATGATGATTCAGTTACTGACAATTAAATACTTGACAAGTAGTCAAGATATGATGCCAATTACATTGACAATAAAAAAAGTAGAAAAAGTAAAAGTTTTATTTGTGTAATAGAAAAATTTTGTTTTGGTCTTTTTTATTATTTGTTCGGGTAACCAGAAATTCAAAATATTTTCCAGTACTTATTAATGCGTTGTCATCATTACATTGGACCCACAAAGTTAAATTGTGAAGTAAAGGAACAATATTTGAAGAAATATAGCATTGGAAATGGAAGGTTTAAAATTTTTAAGTCAGTAATGATTTAGTATGACATTTTACATATGCTGAAAAATATGTGCACATTCTCAAAAAGCTAAGCAAACTAATTTCTATATTATATTTTATGTAACATTAGTTTTTCAAATTCAATCACATGTAAATATTTTCCCAAAAGAGTATTTTCTTCACTGGTCTGTGGTTTAAATAATTTCAAGGAAAAAAATGAACATTCTACTGGAATTCCATGTGATTAATTATATACTATCAAGGTCAATTCAATGTGTGCTCATTCATTTAAATCAGGTTTTTTAAAACCTCACTGCAATGGACAGTCTGAGCTGGATTCTTCGTTGTTGTGGGGGGCTATACAGTATTGCACATTACAAGATGTTTGGCAATATCCCTGGTCTGTACTCATAAGATACCAGTGGCACTCCCACCCTCAAGTTGTGACAATAAAAAATGTCTCTGAACATTGCCAGAGATCTCCCTGGGGGCGAAATCAACTCCACTGAGAACCTGTGTTTCAAAGCAATGAGTTCTGTATTACATCCGCCTAAATTTTAATTACTTTCCAAAAGATTACAGCTCAAATAATGGGGAGAGTCAACAAATAAAAAGAAATAAAAGATTTTGAGAAAGGCATTGTGATAAGAGATAGCTTTTCCAATTAAAAACACTTTTAAGAGTAAATATTTTAAAAAATAATATGTGGTTAATGTAAAGATATGTAAGAGAGTGCCATAGTGAACTGATATTTAAAAACTCAAGTTGCTTACAAAGTCGTGGACATGATAGGATATCAAACAGTGCATTTTCATCAAACTGATTTTGATCTGTGCATCTAATGCAGTTCGTAATAGAGAAAGAATGAATTCTAAACCTCCATACATACAAACCAAAATTACACACACGCCACACACAGACACACACACATTGATGTGAGTGTGTGAACTTAGCAGTTCACCTATTTCGGCCACCATTTTCCACCAAATCTTCATGTTAAATCTGGTTGTGTGAAGACCTAATTGGGTTTACACCTATATGCTTACAAATCCTACTAGTAATATGTTTAATTCATTTATTTACATTTCAGGAACCTCTATTTTATGCTAAATATCCTCAGCATTTATATTCAATGGTGGTGTAACACTACTTTGAATTTACTGTCATATCTCAGCATCGATTTCTGGTTGCTTTCTTTCATCTCTGCAACTGCATAGTTAGTCCAGTTGGGTCACCAGGTCTTGCCTACTATTAATTGTTATGCCTATAATTGAAAAGTCATTAAAGCAAGTTACTTAAATGATTTGCCAAGGACATGTATCCAATCATTAGTCCAATGACAGATAATGTTTTATTGGACACAGTTCATTGGTTAGCATTATCCACTGTATACAGAACAGAATTGGGAATTTATTTAGTAATTTGTTTAGTAAACCTAGATAAATATTTGAAAACTTATATTGAGCTTTCCTCTGTTTTATGGTCATTTTGGTAGCTCTATCAAAAGCTGTGGGTATTATTTTTATCATTCACTGGTGAAAAAAGGAGAAAAATAGAATAAACATCCAAATTTCTGGCATAATAGCAATTCTGCAATTATTATACTGAACAACACAACAAGAACATTAGAGTTGGAATGGATTTCAACTGAAAATATTCTCTAGATCCTTATGCATACTTGACTCTATATAAATCATTTTTGGAAGGTTCAAAAGAAGTGTAGGATAGGATTATCCTGAAGAGCTATAATTTTTGTTGGGTTTAAGATCTATTTTTCCCTGTTAACATGAATACTTCCAATTTTTTAATGAAATAGAATTATAATATTTATAAAATACAACATTGTAGAATGAAATTACATATTTTAGTAGGAAAATAGAATCATAGAAAAATGATTTCTAAAGCAGCAACTTTTATTTAACTCTCAGAGTAAAAAACTATCAATTCTTGCCATGCAACAACTCAATAAAAAGAAAACGTGCTAACTATGATCTTTTGTGGAGGTGCCGAGTACTGGCACTAAAAACTTCTGCTATATGGAAGTAAGATGGAAATTTTTAGTGTGTGAACCCTATACCATGTAATTTTAAATGGTTTGTTAGTATCCAAAAAAGCATCTTTGGGTAAAGTGAAATAAATACCTTACAGAAAAATAACTTGCTGAAAAGTACAAGTTGATGAATTTCATAAAATTTCAACAGTCAATGTAAGCTCTGGATTTTCTCTTTTTATACATATTTTATATTCATTTGCCAAGTCAAAAATCTTAAAAGCCAGTCACCACAACCTCCATTTAACAGGCCTTTCCACTGCACTGACAGCTGCTCTCACCTTTATAAAATAGCCCACTCTCTCATGGAGTTTTTGCCCTGATGCAGACTGCAGTGACCTTTCTATAACTGAGTCATAAATCCCTAAACACAGAGATGAAATCACCCACGATGGCTTACGTATGGTGGTGTGAATGTCTACAATAACTGCTCTGTAATTACATGGTAATTATTGACCATTTAAGTACATTTAAGAACAGGGTGACTATGTAATCAAAGACTAATTATCTGATTATTTCTGTCTTTTAAACTGTAGGCTTATAAGATATAAAAATTGCAAGTAACATGGTGATTAGTCATTGAACTACATAGTAACTTGCAGCATAATTATGAAGTAATCTGTAGAAAATGTATTTGTACTGTCGTACTCCTGAACAGTAATTGAAGAGTAGTTATATGGTAATACACATTCTATGAAGTGAAAACAGAAAAAAACTATCAAGACATTATGCTAATAGAGCACAAATATGTTAACCAAAATATTACATGATTCATTAGAGCAATATATGAATGGGATATATCTTTCACAAGACAGGTAATTGGTACCTTAAATTAGAATTTCTATGGTTTCTCTATAAAATACAGAAGTGCCACTGTGCCTTTTAATAGTTCTTATAAAATTCCGTTGCATATTTCTTTAAAACATTGCTGTGATATGACAAATAACTTGGGCAGGGACAGATAAAAGGAAGGTCAAAAAAGATGGAGTTCAGAATTTGGTCTATTGCACTGGGATTCAGTGGCTAAACCCAATCAAGGGGGTAGTTTAACTTCATTAGCAATTACTGGGACCCAAGTTGGAGTCGTTTACAAACCCTCAACATTTTCTTCCTAAAATAATGAAGTAACATGAGAAGTATACGGATAAGTATTTACAATGATTCTGAAACACACTAAAAATATTTACCTAAAATATTTTAAAAGCTTCTACTTTAAATTAGAAAAGGAAATAATAAAGAAGTTTCCCCTAAAAATTCATTTGATGTAGGCTGAATGTAGAAATTTCCTGAAGAAATACAGAAATGGTGGAGTTTTTAAGATGGGCAAGAAGAGAAGTGTTTGGAGAAACTATGGCTTACCATGTGTTTGTTATAAAAGTTGAAAATCAACTATTTTGTTGAGCTGTGACGCTAAAAATGAGTAATCTTTAATCTTTAAAGTCTATTTAAATAAATAACTACTTTTTTCTTGGTAATATGATTAAAAACATTAATATGAGCCCTGAAATAAAGATCATGTTGATTCCATCATGAAGGAATTATAATAATATTTTGTACATAATAAAGGTATGGAACTCTAAAATGAAAAATATATAACTCTACATGAAAAATGTATTGGAGCAATAGTTATAAATCCCTTACCTAAGGAATATGAATAATTTGACCACATCTAAAGAAATGATAATGCTCTCAAAACTAAACTTGATTACTTTCAAATTCTGATTATTTGACATAGTTTTAATATCACAATTTTTTAGTGATTTTCCATTTTCTCCAACAGGTCCATGAAACAAAATACACTTTTGAGTATTGTTGCATGGTTTATTTTGGATTTTCAATTTACATTGTTTGCCTGGTATGTTCCTTCTCTTTGGAATTCTACACTATAATAAAGTATGAAATCTTCTCAAATATTCTCTTGTCCAATTAGTTAGATACAAATACTTAGTCAAGTGAAATGCTATAAGTAGTAACTTATAAAGTTGTTACTCTTTTGACCTGAGCAGCTACTCATAAAGTGAAATCAAAATGGACTGGAGTAGATTTATTTGATCAGGATCGATTAATTCATGTATCGTTACTGAAGTATTTCCTTCGATTGAGAGCTCATTAAAGGTCTCTGCTTTACATCAAAATGTCAATAATGCTTCTAAAATGGAAATGCCATTTTATTAAGGCTATGTTTTTTAAAGTAATAACTTAAAATTATTTACAATTGCTTTTCAAAAAATAAAATTTACAGTACTAATTTTTTTTAAAAAAATTATATACACTGTTTTACGAAGCATACAAAAAGAGAAAATAATGAAAAACTATCATGTTCTGAGTTATGCCTTTGGTCATCCTGAGAAAAGGAGTTAATAAGTAATTAACAAGGCTTGTCATTCTGTATATACAATAACTCATCTCAAATTGCCTTCTCCCTTGATCCCTTTTCAGAAAAACCCCTGTATGGAAGTATGATTGACCTATAAATAGTTTTACATGCCTCCCTTGATTTCTTCTTAACTTACATAACCTTCAATTTAAAATTTATACCTCCTTTATAAAGAGGTGAGGCTTGAAAATTGGATCACATATATTAAACATGAAACAATGTTTTAAATGAGTTTACCTTACGATATTGGGATTTCCATGAAAATATAGATGAGATAAAGCTACCCATTATATCGAATTCCTGAGGAGATATGTGCCATATACAAGATATAGCAAGGTAGTTCAAACTGACTTCTTGACAATCTCACAAAGAATAATTCATGTAACTTACAATTAGACTAAATCTTTCCTTTGTCTCTCATTTCTCCCACTAATTCATTGTTCTTGTATAGAATGTCATTTTCTATAAGACAAAGATGCTAGCAGAAAATGTCATGAATGAATACAAACTTTATTTCCCAGTTCATTTTATCTAGGCTATTTTCTTTACAAAATAACTTAAGAATATATACAATGTAATCAAATAACCTAAATTTAAACCAAAAAAATCTATAAAATATGAAATACCATGATAACTTGAGACCATTTAATATCATCGCCAAATATTGTCACAGACATGTTATAATTACTTCTACATTTCTATATTAGAAAATACACATAAAGTGCAGCTTGTTTCTCCAAATACACTTATCTATTCCTTAAAAATCTGGTACACCAAAGGGAATGCTGACTTTTACCACATATAATCAATCTTTCAGTAGAGGCTATTTCATTGGATGCTATAACTAAAGCAATAAAGAAAAAGAGAAATAAACTGAAAGTATCTAAATTGAAAGAGAAGAAAAAAAACAATGTTTTCTTTGAAGACAAAATGATCTTGTGTGTAGAATATTCCAATTTTAGAGCCCAACAAAAATTACTGGAATTTATAAATAAGTTTGGCAAGGGCACAAGATTCAAAATCAATACAGAAAAATTAACTATTTCTATATACTAGCAATTAATAATCATACAGTAAAGTCAAAAAATTATTCCATGTATGGTAGTTCCTAAGACTAAAATATTTAGAAATGCATTTAACCAAAGAATGGTAACTTGCATTATAAAAACTAAGAAACATTGCTGCGAGTATTGAAGAAGGACTAAATGAAGTAAGAGACAGTTTATGTCCATAGATTGGAAAATAAAAATGCCAAGATAGTAATTGTGAAAAATAAATGTAATAAAATCCTTATCAAAATGACAGCAGATTTTTTTTTTGAGAAATCAACAAGATGATTCTATGTGGAGAGTGAGAACCCAGAAGAGCCAAAAGATTTTGAAAAGGAAGAAGAAAATTGGAAAAGTTACACTACCTGATTTAGAAACTTCCTACAGAAGCTATAGAAATCAGGATTGTGGTATTGGTATAAGAATAGGCATATAAATAAATGAAAAATTAAAGAAAAAATACTCAATATTTACGGTCAATAGATTTTTGAGAAGGGCATCAAACAATTCAATAGAGGAAATAATAGAACTTTTATCATGCTAGTGAGATAATTAGATATCAATATGCAAAAAAAATGAAGTTAGGCCTTCCCTTTAAACCATATACAAAAATTGCAATGAATCCTACATCCAAATAAATGGATCATGTTCTCAGAACTATATCCATATAGTTCTCATAACTCAGAACACTGTAGTACTTCTAGAATAAAATATAGGAGAAATTCTTCACGACCTTTGGGTTAGGGAAAATGTTCCCAGATATAACACCAAAAGAATAGCTCAGAAAAATAAATTAAACTTCACAAGTAACAACAAGAAACCTAAAATGTCATGAGACCTACAAAAAAAAAAAAACACAAAATGGTAGATGGAAAACCAACCATATCAATAATTTCATAAATATGAACGGACTAACACATGAATCAAATGTCAGAGATTGTCAGCTAGGATACAAAACAAGATCTAACTATACATACTGTCTATAAGAATCATGCTTTAGAACCAAATATATATATGGATTAAGTGTAAAAGACTGGAAAACAGCTATTCCACATAAATAGTAAAACTAAGAGAGCTGGAGTGGATTTATTAATATATGAGAAAATAAACTTTAAGTAAAAATAGTGTTAGAGATGCACAGTTATGTTTCATATTGATAAAACAGTGAATATATAAGAAATACATAATAATAATAAATGTATATACATATAGCAATAAATCACCAAAATGCATGAAGTGAAAAGTGACAAAATTGAAATGAAAAATAGACAATTTAACACATATGCAGACGTATAAATGCCATTCTCTTAATATTTGATAAGACAGTTAGAAAATCGGTAAAGACATGGAGTCCTAAACATTATCAAGCAAATAACACTAGACTGACATAGAACACTCCACCTACCAACAGGAGCTACATGCTGTTTTAGAGTGTCCATAGAATATTACCAAGGAAATAAAATATATTAGGCAATTAAAATTATAAGTGAAAGTCTTTCCTTGACAAAGTCAGTCTGTAAACTATTCTGCAAATGGGCAGACACCATTGCAAGAATAAAAGGATCACAAATAAGGGTTACATGACACTACTAAAGGAAACTAATAAATTTCCCATAACCAACTCTAAAGAAATGAAGGTCTACAAAGTACCTGTCAAAGAATTCAAACTAATTATCTTTAATAAACCCAGTGAACTAAAAGAGAACACAGATAGACAACTAAACAACTGACTATAAACAGAAAGTTCAGCAAAAAAACATAAACCATAAAATATAGAAATCCTATAGCTGAAGAAGACAATAAGTCAACTAAAACTTTCAACAGACAGCCTCTATAGTAGACTCAGTCAACAGTAGATTCAATCAGAACAAAGAATAGTAGATTCAATTAATCAGGTGAATGAATGAACTTGAAAACAGGTCATTTGAAATTCTCCAATCATAAAAGCAAAAAGAACAAGAATCAATAGACTGAATAAAGCTTACAAGACTTTTGAGATACCACCGTGTGAAACAATATATGCATTATACAAGTTTCAAAATGAGAAGAGATAAGAAAAGGGAAGAAAACTTATTTAAAAGTTATTATTTTTAAAAGTTATTATTTAAAAAAATAATAGCTAAAAACTTTCTAATTCTGGGAATGGAAATGGACATCCAGATTCATGAAGCCACAAGTAACCGAAATAGTTTTAAACCTAAAGAAGTCTACAATGAGACACATTATAATTAAATTGTGAAAAGGCAAAGACAAAGAGAGAATTTTGAAAGCAATAACTCATCATAAAAAAAAGGCAACACCTATAAACTATCAGCAGATTTCTCAGCAGAAATGTTTCAGTCCAGGAGAGGGTGGAGTGATACATTCAAAGTACTGAAAGCAAAAACTTGTCAACCAAAAGTACTCAGCAAAACTGTCCTTCAAAAATCAAAGATAGAATATTTCCCAGATAAACAATAACTAAGGGAAATCCTTATCACTAGAAATATCCTGCAAGAAGTACTAAGGAAGTTCTTCAAGTTCAAATGAATACATGATATTCAGCAACATGAAAGCATATGATAGTACAAATCTCACTTGTAAAGGTAAATATGTAGGCAAATATACAATGTTCTAATACTGAAATGTTATATAAATCATTTTAAATACTAGTAAAAAATTAAGAGACAAAATTATTACTTATAACTATCACCACAAATTTTGTTTAATAAATAAACAATAGAAAAATAATAAGTAAACTCTGATAACAATAACAAACTACATGTGGAGGAGAATAAAAGTATAGAAGGCTCATATACAGTTAAAGAAAAGTTGTTATCAGCTAAAAGTAGACTGTTATAATTACAAGAGGTTAGTCCAGGCTTATGGTAACTATAAAATAAACAAAGGTAGTAGATATGCAAAAGACAAAGAGGAAAAAATCAAAGCATATCACTACAATAAAATTACCAAACCACAAAGAAAGCCAGGAGAAGAGGAGGGGAACAATATAACTACAAAACAGACAAAAAACAATGGACAAAGTGGGAATAGTAAAACCTTAGCCAACAATATTCACTTTAAATGTAAATGAATTAAACGGTTTAATCAAAAGACATAGAGTAGATGAATGGACAAAAACAAACAAAAAACCAACTAGATGCTTTCTCCCAGAACATGACCCAACTAGATTCTCTCTATAAGAGACTCACCTTAGATTTGAAGACACACATAGGCTGAAACTGAATTAATAGAAGAAAGATAATCTTGGAAATGGAAACCAAAAGAGTTGGGATGACTATACTTAGACAAAAATAGACAAAGTAAAAAAAAGAAAAAATACAAGAGACAAAAAGTAGAATATTTTTTTCTTTTAAAGCACACACAGAATATTCTCTGGGATAAAGCACATATTAGTCACGAAACAAATCTTAAAATTTAAGAAGATTGATTATTTCAAGTATGTTTCCTGACCATAAAGGAACAAATATAGAAATCAATTGCAGAAAGAAAACTGAACAATCACAAATACATGTGAATAAAACAAACTCTTGAAAAGTCATTGGGTGAGAAAAGAAATCAAAAAGGAAATTAGAGAATATCATAAGACAAAAATGAAAACAACATATCAAAGCTTATGGGATACAGCAAAAGCAGTATGAAGAGGCAAGTTTATGGCAATAAATATCTCTTTTAAGAAGAATAAATGGCAAGGCACAGTGGCTCACACTTGTAATCCCAAAATTTTGGAAGGCCAAAGTAGAAGGATTGTTAAGACAAGGAGTTCAAGATTAGCCTTGTCAACACAGTGAGAACTGTCTCAACAAAAAAACAAAATAATTAGCCAGGCATGGTCGTGTGAGTCTGTAGTTCCAGCTACTCAGGAGGCTGAGGCAGCAGGATTGCTTGAGCCTAGGAGTTCAAGGCGGTAGCAAGCTATGAATGTGCCATAAAACTCTGGCCTGGGTGACAGAGTAAGGCCCTGTCTCTTAAAAAAAGAAAAAAAAAAAAAAGAAAAAACGAAAAATTAAAAAGAAGAAGTATCTCAAATCAACACCCTAACTTTATACCTCAAGTAACTACAAAAAGAACATGCTAAAGCCATAGTTAGCAGAAGAAAGAAAATACTGAAGATTAGAACAGAAAAAAATGAAATAAAGAATAGAAAATGATCAACAAAACTAAGAGTTGCTTTTTTTTTTTTATTATACTTTAAGTTTTAGGGTACATGTGCACATTGTGCAGGTTAGTTACATATGTATACATGTGCCATGCTGGTGCACTGCACCCACTAACTCATCATCTAGCATTAGGTATATCTCCCAATGCTATCCCTCCCCCCCTCCCCCCACCCCACCACAATCCCCAGAGTGTGATATTCCCCTTCCTGTGTCCATGTGATATCATTGTTCAATTCCCACCTATGAGTTGCTTTTTATTTATTTTTTTAAATTCATTTGGAGATGGAGTCTTGCTCTGTCACCCAGGCTGGCGTGCGATGGTGTGATCTCAGCTTACTGCAACCTCCGCCTCCCATGTTTAAGCAATTCTCCTGCCTCAGCCTCCTGAGTAACTGGGATTACAGGCACCCGCCACCACGCCCAGCTAATTTTAATATTTTTAGTACAGACGGGATTTCACCATGTTGGCAGGATGGTCTCGAAGTCTTGCCCTTGTGATCCACCCACCTCAACATCCCATCGTACTGGGATTATAGGCATGAGCCACTGCACCTGGCCTGTTTTTTTTAAGATAAACAAAATTGATGAATTCTTATCGATAGACGTACTAAGAAAAAAAGAGAGAAGACCCAAATAATGAAACAGGAGTGAATACAACCAACAGAAATAAAAATAACAAAAAGGACTGTTATGAACAATTATATGCTAACAAACTGGACAATCAAGAAACGAATAAATCCATAGGAATATACAATCTACTAAGACAGAAAGAAGAAATAGAAACACTTTAAAGATCGGTAATGAATAAAGAGTTCCAATTAGCAATAAAAACCTATCAATAAAGAAAATCTCAGGACCAGATGGCTTCACAGGTGAATTTTACCAAACATTTAAAAAAGAATTAATACCAATCCTTTTAAAAGTCTTCCAAAAATATAGAAGGGATAAGGAATACTTCCAAACTCATATGAGGTCAGCATCACCTTGATAACAAAGTAATGACACTATAACAAAAGAAAATCATATCCCTGATGAACATGAATGCAATATCCCTAATTAACCTGGATGCAAAAATCATCAATAAAATATTTAGCAAATCAAGTTCAACAGCATATTAAAACAATTTTGCACCATGACCAAGTGATATTTATCTCTGGGATGCAAGGACAATTTAACACATGCAAATCAATTAATGGGATACATGACACTAGCAAACAAAAGAAGGAGAATAACCACAAAATAATCTCCAAAGATGTTGGAAAAGCATTTGATAAAATTCAACACTCTCTCATGCTAAACCACTCAACAAATTAGGTATATATTAGGTATAGAAGGAAGCTGTCTCAACACAATAATGGTCACATATGAATATCCTACAACTAAAATCATACTCAACAGAGAAATGCTGAAAGCTTTTCCTCTAAGATGTGAAAGAAGGCAAGGATGCTCATTCTCACCACTTGTATTCAGCATAGTCCCGGAAGTGCCAGCAAGAGCAATTAAGAAAGGAAAAAAAAAAACAATAGGCATCCAAATTAGATAAGAAGAAACAAAATAATATCTGTTTGCTGGTGGCATTATATAAGAAAACTGTAAAAACCTCAAAACTGAGGGAATTAAAAATCAAAATGAATCAAGTTACAAGATAGGTAGTAAACACAGAAAAAGCAGTTGCATTTCTATCCACAAACTATGAACTATCCCAAAATGAAATCAGAAATACAGTCCCATTTACAATATCACCAAAAAGAAAAATACACCCAAGAATAAATATAACCAAGAAGGTGAAAGACTAGTAAGTTGAAAAATGTAAAACCCTCATAAAAGAAATAAAACAAGACACAAACAAATGGATAGTGATCCTTGAGTATGGATTGGAAAATTTAATATTGTTAAAATATTCATTCTAGCTAAAATTCATCTATATATTCAGTGCAATCCCTATCAAAATATCAAAGATATTTTTATACAGAAATAGAAAAATAATCTAAAATTCATACAGAACCACAAAAGACCACAAATAGCCAGAGCAATTTTGAACAAAGCTGAAGGAATCACACTTCCTACAGTAATCATGATAGTCTAGTACTGACATAAAGACAGATCTATAGAGCAATGGAACACAATAGAGAGCCCAGAAGTGAATCCACAAATATACAGTCAACTGATATTTGATGAAGATGCCAAGAATACACAACAGAGTAAAGAGAGTATCTTCAGTACACGGTGTTTGTAAAATTAGATATCCCCCTCTAAAAGAATGAAATCAGACACTTATCCCATAGACAAAAATTAACTCAAAACGGATTAAAGACTTAAATGCACAATTTGAAACAACAACAACAACAACAAAACAAATCTTTCAGAAGAAAACATAGGTAAAAACCTCGTTAACATTGATCTTGACAATGATTACTTCGATGTGGCACCAAAAGCACAGGCAACAAAAACAAAAATAAATACGTGGGGCTGGGCTGGGCGCGGTGGCTCATGCCTGTAATCCCAGCACTTTGGGAGGCCAAGGCGGGTGGATCACCTGAGGTTGGAAGTTTGAGACCAGGCTGACCAGCATGGAGAAACCCTGTCTCTACTAATAATACAAAATTAGCCAGGCGTGGCGGCGCATGCCTGTAATACCAGCTACTCAGGAGGCTGAGGCAGGAGAATCCCTTGAACCTAGAAGGCGGAGTTTGTGGTGAGCTGAGATCATGCGTTTGCACTCCAGTCTGGGCAACAAGAGCAAATCTCTGTATCAAAAAAAAAAAAAAAAAAAAAAAAAAAAAGGGACTATATCAAACCAAAAAGCTTCTGCACAACAAAGAAACAAGCAACAAAATAAAATGGTACTCTATGGAGTGGGAGAAAACATTTGCAAACCATGTATTTGAAAAGTGGTTAATTTCCAAAATATATAAGGAACTCCTACACCTCAATAGCAAAACAAAACAAAATAAACAAACAAAAAACAACAAAATAACCCAGTTACAAAATGGGGAAAGGACTTGAACAGACATTTTTCCAAAAAAGATACAATGATGCTCAACAGTTGTATAAAAAGATGCTCAATATTGCTAACCATCAAGGAAATGCAAATCAAAGCCACAATGAGATATCGCCTTATTCCTGTCAGGATGGCTATCATCCAAAAACATAAGATAATAACTGTTGGTAACGTTATGGAGAAATTGGAATGCTTGTATACTTTTAGTAAGAATGAAAATGTTGCAGCCACTATGATAAAATAGTACAGAGATTCCTCAAAAAAAATTGAACTACCATATGTTCTAGTGATCCCACTTTTGAATACGTATCTGAAATAATGGAAATCAGAATGTCAAAGACATATCTTAACACCATGTTTATTGCAGCATTATTCACAATAGCCAAGACATGAAAACAACCCAAATCTTCATCAGCAGATGAATGGATAAAGAAAATTTGGCATTTTATGCATTGGAAGGTTATTCACCCTTCAAAAAGATGGAAATCCTAGCATTTGTGACAACACAGATGGACCTGGACATTATACTAAGTGAAATAAGCCAGTCACAGAAGGACAAACACTGCATAATTCCTCTTACATGATGCATCTGAAACAGTCTCATGTATACAAATAGATAGTAAAATGGTAGTTACCAAGCAATGGTGGAGGTGGGATATGGGGAGTTGTTGCTTAGTGAGTGTAAAGTTAGTTATACAAAACAAGTAATCCATTTTGTAATTGGACCAATTACAAAATTGAGCACTATGGTGCTCATAGTTAATAATAAATTACTTACACTTAAAAATTGATCAGAGTAGATATCCTGTTAATTGTTCTTACTCCAAAACAAAAACAAAACAAAGGGACACAAGGGAACTTTTGGATGTAATGTACATGTTTGTTACCTTGATTATGGTGATAGTAGTGAGAAAGTATACATATGTCTAAACTCACCAAATTTCATTAATTATGTGTGGTTTCATATTTTTGTATACCAACTATTCCTCAAAGCTGGGTAAAAATAATGAACCAAATCCCACACTGTCATGTTTTCCTTGCACTAATACATGAAATAAGACACATGAAGTATTGTAAAGCTGAATAAAGCTTAATCAATATGGCAAAAATAAAATAGCATTCATAAAAGTGATTGTATAACTTCATAAATTTACTAAAAACATCAATAAACTTCACCCCTAGAATGGGTTAATCATGTGGTATGCAAATTATATTTCCTAACCCTGTTTTAATGCTGAAACATAAAAGTTAAGCAAGGGTTTTTAAAAATCTCATTTGTAATTTCAAATCTTACATAACATACAGTCTTCTTGATAGCCATGTTAACTCAGTAATGAAAAGCACAGTCCTAGAATTGCTATTCAGTTCCTCAGACAGCACACTATAAAGGCTTACACTTAGTATATGACCTTTGCTCACCTTCACATTGTTGATTTGCTTTAATTCTTAATCAAAATCCAGAGGTGTGTATTTTATCACAAACTAAATATTCATAGTATGTGGACTGACTTCCAGGGGTAACCACTTCAGGGTATAATACTCAGGTTTTTATTACTGATCACAATATACCTTTTTTATTCTCTATAACAATTTGAAAAATAATTTAAATTAATCTCATGTAGCATGAATTTTCATGTGATATGCAGAAAAACATCATTGAGCATGTTTTTCTCATTTATATACTACTCATTTGTGGACTTATCACATCATTTACTTAATATTTCACTTAAGTAAAATATTTATTAACATGCACAGACCCTGTACTTAGTCTTCCAAGGAAGAAGCTAATGATATTATGCCAGAATCAATAGTATCATTTAATAAAGGAACATTCCCATACATCATTTTGGGAGGTATAATATTTGTTATTAACTTTGCAATTGTTGCTATAATACTATCAGCAAACATGTGACATATTTACTATAAAGATGCAATTTTAATGATGCCTTGGAAGCGCTGGTCTTTTCCTTGCCTTTGGCTAAAATAATAATAATTTATATTGTAAACATTGTATTATGTATGTTCTGACATAACTCAATTGGTTTACCAGAGAGGTTATTGTGCTTTGTTTGAAAATTAAACAAAAGTTCATGGCCCAAATTGGCAGGGATGTCTAACCTAAAAAGCTCTGGGGTAAGTTAAAAAAATCATCAATCCAATTAAATCTCATTTTAAAAGACTTTTATCTTCATAATTCCTATCATACTTTTCTGTTTTGACTGCTTGTGCAAAGTCATCACAGTTGCTAATTCGTTTATCTGAGAATATACAGATTTACCTTCTGCATTGGTAATATAGTTTAGTTTACTATTTGAGTTACAAATTTATGAGTGGTTTTATTTTATCATTACTTTCCTATTGCAGTGATTTATTTCAAGTTTTGTGTCATTTTCTACAAATTGTGGAAAGGACTCAACATAATAGTAACAATGCTAACTACATATTTAAAACACATAAGCAGTAACAGGCAAATGATATGAACATATTGGATGAGGGGAAATGTAGCCTGTTAGCTGAACATGTTCTGAGACAAACTGATCAACACTGTCTTCTTTTCAGCCTTGATAGAACCTTTCGAATTCAATGATTTATAGTATGGTAGAATATCTATGAAAATGGTAATCTTCCTTTTCAAATGTATGCAATGTATATGAATGCAACTATTTCATTGTGGCTGCATCTGAAGCCACCAGACTCCTTCTTGATAGACCACAATGATCCACTAGTAGCAGGTAGTTGATACCTTGAGAAACACTGCATTAAGAATATTGTTGGTCTCCTTTTTTTTTTCTAGACACATTCATATGACAAGTGATGCCATGTCCAAAGATCTGTGGGATTCCTTCACTAGTGGGAGCAGAGAATAGCCCAAGCAAGTGGCAGCTGTAGTATTATGGTTATACAAATGATGCTACACCAATAAAAATGAAAATAAACATCATTTACAAACATTAGGTCAGCTATCAATATCACTTCATTTGTGAGCACACTGAAGTGCTTCTAAACTGCATGAAAATATTTGGCAATGTGAAAGAACCAAAAAGAAAAAGCGGTTTTGTAGTTGATACAGGCTGCTCTCACGTAGCACAGCAAATGGAACAGGAATGAACTGAGCCTATTGAGAATAAGCAAGTCATAAACAGATAAAATATTACTGAAATGCCACCACAAACACTTGTATAGAAAAGCACATCTAAAAGTTAATTTCTCTGTTTATATTGGATCACATACATAGGTCATATTTAGAAACAACAGACTGATAGTTATTTTTAGAGAACTACATAGAAGCAACCTAATCCAAAACCTTCCCAAAGCATATTGTGACTAATTCACTATGTCCTAGACTATGTCGTTGTACCTTCTATAGGCTTTTCTGAGCAATCACATCCACATCAATCTACTCCTTAATTTTTATTGCTGAAACCCTTTCTTCCATGTTCCAGACCTGCATTCCCAATTTGACATCAGTAAGTCAGACAATGTTGTAATGTAATAATATTTTAATAGAGATTTCAATTTCAATGCCAAATTCATTACCAGATGCTATCAATAGTCTCTTTTGTTCTTAGCACATTTAGATTTCTAGCATTTCCATCCCAATTATCCTACCCAATTTCCTTACATATCATCTCATAGCATTGTGATTGTGCTAGACTCCACACTTGTTATTGGCCTCCCTGCCTTCATTTTTGTCAAATGTAAATAGATTTTTTGTCTGCAGTCAGAGTACTCTTCTTAAAACACCATTCCTTTTAAGTGATCAATTGATTTTACAAAATTCTACAATGGTTCCTCATGGGCCATTCTTAACCTCCACACTCTTTTTAAATAAATTAATATATCTATTTATTATCATTATTATTACTATTTGTAGAAACAGAGTCTCGCTAGTTGCCCAGGCTGGTCTCAAACTCTTGGCCTCAAGTGATCACATCATCCTGTCTCGTCTTTCCAAAGTGCTGGTGCAAGCCAGGTGCTCCCTGCTGCTTTTTCCTAACTTTCAGGATCATCTCCTTCTCTGCATCTACTTATCCTCTGTTAAGCCACAACAGTCACCTTCCCTAAACATGACTTGTACCACCCGTATTCTCTACTTCAAAGCTTTACTCACAACATTCTTCTTGTCCAGAAAACTCTCACACATTATATTTTCCTATTTAATTCCTACACTCCCTTACATGATCCTAGAGAAGAAGATTTTCTATATAATTTCACTAGTTTTGCATTTCACTGCTTTGCCTGGTCACCTGAACCATCCTGTAGCTGCCACTCCCCAGCAGAGGCAAAAGATTCAGACATTCAAACATAAGTATAATATTTCTGCTTTCCAGGGGTCCAAGCACAGAATTCAAGGGTCTCTGATGCTAAGGGTTTCAAGCAGGAATATCTGCCTGAGATTTTCACCATGTGTCTCCTGTCCCGGCAGATTGCCACTCACTTACCAATTGCATCCAGAGGACTTTTGGAGATTTTATCTGTTGTTACTCAAATAAAATGCCCTATCTCTAAAGCCACACTGCTCTCATATCTGTGTTTACAGAGATACCAGGGAGTGTTGCTTCAGCTGACTTTGCTGTGATGATTGTGAAAAACGGAGATGGGTTCATTTGGGCCAATTAAGGATTTTGAGATAAAGATAAAGATATGGATATGTCAGTGTGTGAGCTAGTGTTACACTCTGGGTTGTAACATATTACTTGTCCATGTCATTTTTCATTCTATCTGAAAACTGTTAGAAATTGAAATAATGTATACACAATGATGAGCAAGTGTCCATTTTATTAATACTACAGTATATGAAAAGGATATGTTTGTCAAGAAAGACCATGGCCAGGCATAGTGGCTCACACCTGTAATCCCCGCACTTTCGGAGGTGGGAGGATGGCTTGAGGCCAGGAGTTTGAGACTAGCCTGGGCAATATGGCAAGACCCCATCTCTACAAAAAATAGAAAAATTAGCCAGGCATGGTGGCATGCGCCTATGGTCCCAGCTACTCAGGAGGCTAAGGTGGGAGGATCACCTGAACTTAGGGAGGTTGAGGCTGTGGTAAGCCATAATTGCACCACTGCACTCCAGCCTGGACGAGAGAGTGACACCCCATCTCAAAAAAAAAAAAAAAAAAAAAAGAAAGAAAGACCTAAATACAATAGAGTTAGAAGTTCTATCAGAAAGAATGAAAATAAAACACTGTTTGCATTTTGATATTGCCCTCTCAATACCAGCTGCACGAACTTGAGAAAATCTCCCTGAACTTCACTTCTCTTCAGTGGAATGAGACAATAATAGTAACTTGCTCACAGTAGTGTGCAGATAATTAAATTAAAAACTATTTGTAAAGAATTTAGCACAATGTTACTCTCACACATAGAAACTCAATAAATCATAGCCAGAAATTTTGTTATGGCCACAAATTTAAAAATCAAGACACTGCTAGCTCAGAAGGTACTGATTGGTTATAATTCTTACAGAGAAAGCTCCAAAAATCTTTTCCAGACACCTGCATACACCACAGGGATTTCAAAAGGAGCAGAATGATAATATAATATAACAAGGGACAGGTAGAGTATTTTTAAAATGAAGTATATCATGTGCATTTAAGAATAAATTTGTGATAACACATGAATAGGTGCACTAAAATTTCATTTTCATGTCTTATTAAATAAATTGTATTGCTATTAGTATATGATTTTTATTTCTGTAGAATTAAGGGATTATTTCTGAGAATCCAAATCAGGAGACAACTGAAAATATTCCTTGAGTTACAGATATAAGACAATCATTTGATATGTAAAAATTGCATATATTTAGAAAACCTCAGCAGAACATCACAATAAAGCTGTTGTCATTGTTCTGTTTATAAGATAAAGGAAGAAAAATGTTCTCGCTTTTGTAGGCCTTTAAAAATGAAGTAGATGCAGTTATTGGAAATATGAACTGACTAAGACATCTAACAGGAATGACACAGTGTAAATTTCTCTGACATTTTGTTTGCAGATCCTTAGTAGAAAAGTAGTGGTTTGTATTAGGCTTGAAGATGTTTTAATCAAAGGACACACTGCTTGTAGAACAAAGTGAATAAATGTAAAATACAGTTTCATCCAAATAATGAAAAACCTGTGCTATAGAAATTTAAATCTCGTTTAACTTAAATTACATATTAAGTTACATATTTATAAATTCACTCATTTTTGTATATAAAAATGTCAATGACATCTCCTTTTATTCTCACAGGGTTTCTACCATTGCTGATACACAAGTCAAACTTCAGTGTCTAATGGAAAGCAATTTAGGTTATTATTTTTCAAAGAAAAAATTCTCAATTATATTAGTCACATTTATAATTACATGGCTAGTCAAAAACATTGGAGTCTGGATAATAGTAATGATAATAAAAACTTGACATGTTGTTTTTTGACAGGAAAAGTCTTCTAGGACAGGGTGTTAAATTCCTTAGGAGTGTTTTTTTCTCTTTTATAGATCTCCATCTTTGCTTTCCAGGCCCATCACACTGTGTTTTTCCCCTGTAAGTCAGTTCTTCCTCTATCTCTGCTTTCTAGGCTTTCTCCCAAATGTCAATTTTCCCCTTTATTCACTCCCACTTGTATTTTTACTGTCAGATGCTTCTTCATGTTGATGCCAAAATGTTTTTTTTAAAAAAACAGATTTTAAACATTCCCATTTTCTTTGTACTTGCTACCATATCCTCTTTTCTATCACTGTCTTCAGCCTCCCTTTTTATGTTTTATCTCTTTGTCAATTTTTTTCTAAAATTTTGTTTTATTTTTCTACTCATTTCTATGCATCTATACTGTGATAACGATTAAGGCACCCTAAAAAAATGTTAGGCTAATAACATGATACACAGTACATTTTTTCAGTCGCAAAAGACAACTCGGGGGAAAAATGATTAAGGGTGAGAGACTCCCACTGAAGTCTATATGATGAAAGTAACCTCAGATACAATTAACTATGAGTATGACTGTTCGACCATGTTCCTGACTGAAATCAAACAGGTAAGAATCCAATGAAGTTTGTGAAATATATTGCCAAAAGCATGGACGAAAAGAGATTGGGACTCTTTCAGACTTGCAATAAGCCATGAAGCCTCAACAGTCTGTGAGCAGAAAGCATACTGAGAAAACATCTCTCAAACATGACATGTATTACGAGATGTCTACATCAGATGCGGCCAAAGAGGAAAATAAAACAGACTAGAGCAAAGGAACTATGAAGAACAAGTGACCACGGAGCCCAGATTAAAGGCTTAATCAGCTTCCGCCACAAATCTCACACTTGGAATCCTCACAATAGCTGCTCAGCAGGATTTAAGAATTGCTACACTGGGATCTGGGGGGCAATGCCCATTCTTCCCTTTCTGGGAACGTTTATTTTTGTTAACTTGTTCCTGATCTGACATCGTATACTGGGTGAGAAAGAGGGCAGGAAACTTGTTATTTTTGATTCTAGGTCTCTACCTCTAGAAAGGCCATATGAAGAACTAAAGTAGAGCACTTTTATCACCTCTTAAAGAAGAGACAGTTATGATGAGGCCAGAGCATCTGGACTTTGACCAGTCTGCACAGAATTCACAGGGACTTTAAAGTTAACAATCTTGTTAAGGGAACGAGAGTATTGGCTGTCGTGTAGAGATTAAACTGAATGTTTTCTAAGCAAAGGAGCTGACTGATAATCATTAGACATGTTCTCCAATCTCCAATAATCTGGTTTTTCTTCTAATGATTTGTCAAATCTTTTCAGTTACATTGCAAACATCTTTGGCGGAAATATTATTTATTATGATACTTATGTGATTCACATCACCAAGGAAAATTCCTTGCATAAATATGGAATCCAACTAATCCCAATTTAATTTCATTTGAATTTCTTTTTTAATTTTTTTTTTCTCAAATGACTGCCCAAGTTTTTGAGTAAGTTCTAGTGAAGAACTTCTTGACTTTGCCTGTCAAGCAACACAGAACTCTCTTTACTATGCAGAACATATTCCCTGTGGCTCAAGTAGAAATATCCTCATCAACAGTATCTCTCCTCTTCTTTCGCATGACTGTAACTCAGGCCATTTCTGAAACAACTGAGACTTGAGTACATGCAGGGCTGGCTTCATGGGCATGGAACTGGTGCAGTGCAGGTCTTAGCCTTCAGCAGGGCCTCCTCACAATTTAATGCTCAACTACTGCATTTTAAACATCCCCCTAGGGTTTTCTGGTGGAACTGGAAGGTAAGATTGTGTCTTTCCACTACGGATCTGGAATTTCAGGCAGCAAATTTCCACTAGGTCGGGAGCATCTGAGGCAAGCAGATCCAAAAGTGGAAAGAGAAATTGAATCCAGACCATACTGTTGGGACCCAGCTAGAAAAGAATGGACTCAACTGACCTGAAAGATGCAACAAGTGATATGGCATTAATGATGTTGTTAAGTTTCTAAATCCAGCCTGATGCCAGAAACACTCCTGGACCAGTGAAATGAGTGAATATAGTATCATTTCAGTTTAAAGTTACATAAGTGGGATTCTGGCCATTTGAATCCCAAGCAATCCTGATCAAAACACATTTTCTTTCTGTACTTAGTCTAATATTTTTCCCAACTTTCCAGAACTATTCTTGAATATGCCTAAAACCACCATACTTTGCACAAAATAGGCTCTTTCTTAGTTAACTCATATTAAAAGGAATCATTAAGCTTGCCATAAATTCCCTGCTCAATACAGAATGAGCAATATGAAATTAAAATTGTTGATATGTGTTTTAAAGGTCAAAATCCTTTTCTCCATTTCTTTTGAGTTTTTTTATACTTAATGTTACTCAGCGCTATGCCTCTGCTTTTGGCTCAATATTGATTACATACACCTCCACATCCTCAAAGAAGCCAAAATAAACCTGCTACATCCTGTGCCAGGGATAACTAATCTAATCATAAAAAATCAGCTTTATTTTCAAATTTTTAATTTCTGTACATACCACATAAAGGATATAGTTACTTCTGTCTTTCCAATAGTAAGTAAATGGAATAAAATGAAAATGTATGACAATTATATTATGATAATATGACTAAAGTATTAAGATGAATTGTTAATCATTACTTAGCAAATTACAACTTTCATATGGAGAAAATAATACCTTACATATATAATGAATAATATTACACTTGGGCTAATATGGTTTTGTAAGTTAATTATAGACTACACAGCTGATTTAGTTTCATTTACCTAAGGAGCTGTTCTGACCCTGTTGCAGATTAATTACATCTTCAGGAATATACTCTCATTTATCATTGTCACTTGGAGCATTATAGCTCTTAGCAAGAGGGTAGAACTTTTTTTAATGTTAAAAAATTCCTTAGCTGTGATACATTTTGCAAGTTTAGTCATTAAAAACACATGACAGCTAAAAGCAGGTAAGATTAAATTAGCTATGGAACATTAAGAAAGTTCATGTCCTAGAAATTAAATGACTGAAAGAAAATAAAAATTCTGTTAAAATCATTCATGTCAGACAGAGGTTTCATCTACATCCTGGAGTATTTTTTAGAAGATCCCTTGCTTTGAAATATGTGTATGAAAAATGTTTGCCACATTCTAAATTCTTCAGCACACATTACACAGCTTTTTACTATTCCCATTTTCTATAATTGTTAGAAGTATTTAAAAGAATAACATGGTTACCTTTATCTATACCTAGAAAGTATTATTTAAATTATGATGGGAAATTTATACCATTTGCTTTTACCTAATGATGGCCATGTCCTTAATTGTGAACATGAGAAAGAGCTAAAGAAGTCTGTCTAGCTTTGAAAACTGTAGAATATTTATTTACATGTGAATGATCACTTAACATCTGTTTGAGAACTATGTGTCAATGTATGTGCAGATTAGGCACACTTGAACAACTTACATTCCTTCACCTGGAGGAGCTCAGATTATAGGGGAAAATAGACCAACAGGTGTAACTGAGAAACAATGTGTAAAATGTGATTAAGGTTACATAAAGATATGCAACAGTTAATACAGAGTGCCCCAAATGAGTGGAAAGCACAGTTTGGTAGGTCAGAAAAGGCTTTTGGAGGGAAGAGAGGCTTCCACTAATTATTCAAAAATGGACAGGAGCTAGCCTTGTAACTCCTGAATGAGGAAAAGGTGGATGTAAAGAGGAAATTGGAGGAAGGAGATGGGAATGGTCAGTTTCATCCAAACAGAACTGATGATAGGAGCAAAGGAATAGAGTAAAGTAAAAGCATCTTGGAAACTACAGGCAGTTTCTGGAGATGAGATTGGAGATTGAGGCAGGCCCAGAACATGATAGGAAGCTTGGAATTCATCTGTATGCAACAACAGGGCCACTGGAGCCATGACTAGCTATGGGGAGCATGGGTTTGAGAAATCAAGACTGGAAGCAGAGAGAGCAATTAGGAGGCACGGTGATTGCAATAGTAAGAGGTAATGAGAGTTCCAGATACCCAGGGGACTATACAAATAAAAACAGAAAAGATTTAGAGAAGATTGAATGATAAAATGACAGGATTTCTTGGTCAGTAGTGGGGATTTGTGAAATGCTAAGATCAGTTCTAGATGAGTGATCTAGGGCATGCTGTCTTCTGCACAGATGGTGGTTGAAATCAATGAGGAGGAGTGAAATAACCCAGGGCAATGCAGAGAGGAAAGAGTAGAACAGCAAAACAATCCTGGTGATCATCAGCAATTAAAGGACAAGTAAAGTTAGAAAATCTCTTGAAAGTGACATAAAACCAGCAAGGTGGTCAGAGAATTATAAGACTTGAGAGAGTGTAAGGTCATGGATGCCCAAGGAAGTAAGAAAAACATTTCAAAAAACAGAAAGTGAGTCAAGTGCTGCAAAACACTCAGAAAGATGGTACTAATGAACTGGTTAATGTGACATCAAGGGTGACCATAGCCAAAGAAGTTTTAGGCATGTGATAGGGGTACAAGTAAGTCTGAGAAACCAGTTTGCACTGGTTCTGCAAATGGTGAAGTGGTAACATAAAAGAAGTTTTTTTACCCCCAGAAATTACCTAGGAATAAATTTTTTTTTAAATTGATATATATTTTCTGTTTTCTTCTTCCACCAAATAACCTATATAGTTATTTTTAAATATTCTATTTAATACTTTGTATTTTTTAGAATACTTTATATTAAATACAACATTTACTATTCTTCAGAAATCAGAAATTCTGGTTCAGTATTCAAAACCCATTTTAAACTTTGTTGAGCGATAAAGAGAATGCAGGGAACAATAACACTGAAAATTATATTTAAGTCTGAACATTTAAAAACACAGAAAAGTTATCTGGTGAAAGGAAAGATGATTAAAATCTCTAGCTGGCTGGACATGGTGGCTCACGCCTGTAATCCCAGCACTTTGGGAGGCCGAGGTGGGTGGATCACAAGGTCAAGAGATCGAGACCATCCTGGCCAACATAGTGAAACCCCGTCTCTACTAAAAAATATAAAAATTAGCTGGGCGTGGTGGCGTGTGCCTGTAGTCCCAGCTGGTTGAGAGGCTGAGGGAGGAGAATCACTTGAACCCTGGGAGGTGGAGGTTGCAGTGAGCCAAGATCATGCCACTGCATTCTAGCCTGCTGACAGAGCTAGACTGTCTAAAAAAAAAAAAAAAAAAAAAAAACTTTAGCCATTAGTTGCTTAATGAACAAGCAAGTTTTGAAAATTTATTAATAAAACTAAAACAGCAATTTTGTTTTATTCTGTCATTTAAAATTCAAGTTTGGGGTTTTAAGTATTACAGATAAAAACAAATTATTCATTATTGGTTATTATATTATGGATCTGTTTTGAAAAAATTCCTATTATATTCAATTTGCTGCTTAACATACAACTTATTTATCATTCATTAGAGATTAGGTTAATTTTTTTCTAAAATACTTATTTACTAAGGAGTTTAGTGTGACTTACTTAATAAAACAGAAACAAAATGTAATTGAAAGAAAATAGCTGAAATTACATTTGCCATGAAATTTTATGAGTAAAATAAATTGCTCTGAGGTAAAATTATCAAATATTTGAGATTAAGAATCTTTTTGTGATTGGTAATTTACTCAACTAATCTAAGTCATTCTGGAGATAAATAACCTGTTTCAGAAGCCAATGTCCTATTAGAAAGCATCTTCCAAAAGGATATGAAGTTGATTTTCCAAGAAAAACATTACAGCAGTATAGCATTAACATCATTAAAAATTTCTTTATGTCACAAAACAATAAAAAATACAACTGAGGACATTTTCGTTCTTTCATGTGCTTTATAGTCTTCATTTGGTTGCTATGATCATCCATAACTTGTCAATTTCTCAAATGTAAACTCCAATCTCACTTAAGAACCAAATAACAATGATTGTCATGAACACGATGACGGAATTATCTGCAGACCAACAGAATTTTATCAAACCAAATATAAATCAAAGTAATAAAAAATGACAGCTTCTAAAAATTATATCACAGTTTCACTAAAGAGGTAGATAATGTAGAAATAAAAGAAAATGAAATTAAAAAAAAGACTGATCATTTTCAAAGCCCAATTACATTCATCTCACGACTAGACAAAAAATTCTTCCTTTTTAATCAGTCTGTGAGCATTGCTAAATTTCTTTGGTTAAAATATTTCCTTTGTGTTTTCAGTAAAGATATAGGAGAATGTGTTACAAAGGGCTGAAAATTGGAGAAATTCTGTTAACTATTCCACTAACTTGAAATTTATGGTTATGAGAATTAAGTAGTCATATTTTTCCTACACTGGCAGAATAAGAGGCTCTTAGTGACTGACTAAGGCTGAAGGATATTAAATCATAACCATGCAAATATCTATTTGATAGGACATTTGGGTGGTAATATATATGTGTAGTAAAAGTCCACTTGTCTTTGTCAGATTTCTTCCAGACTTAGAAGATTTCTACAGTTAACATAGACCCAATTCTGATTTCAGAAGAACTAATGTGGATAAGGTTTTCATTTTCATGTTGGCTTTCACTTTTTACACAGCATGTGATACTAATTTGTTTCTGGATATGTTCTACAAAAACCGGAGGACCTTTCCAGAAGCCTTTACAATTCTTATTGCCTTGCTTGTTTCTTCTCGCAGTGCTGACTTCTGTGTTGAAGAGTGTCCAAATTGGAACTTACTGGGATGATTAACAGCTGCTACAAAATCAATACTCTATGTAGGGAAAACAGAATTGGGCTAAGATGGTCTTACATGAGCACTATTTTGTGGCTGAATATCTACTGATGTCAGCAAGCCAAATACAATTTATCTTGGTGGAAGCATTTCCATGGATATAATACAAGAGCTTTTCAGACTTGGCCTCAGAGACATAAGAGGTGGGGAAGATAATTCATAGGTCTTAATTGTGCATAATTATGCATATTCTCAGTTGCAAAGATGATCACTGTTATACTCAGTAAGAAATGGGTTTGCTTAAATCTTTCATTATTTTAACATTTATTATGGTTGAAACACTAAGTCATACTATTATTGTTACTGCAATCTGTCTCACAGTGAGTCTTAAATTTTTTTTCTTCACAAATTAAATTGAAAGATAATACAGATGTTTGTGGATTTGGTTTATTAAGCCCTGATGTTCTAATTACAGAACCATAAGGTGGTCACTAACATATGACCTAAAAATCTTTTGTATCTCTTTTTGGAGGGCTAAATATGCTTTATAATATTATATTTAATATTAAACAACAGGATAAATATGCTAACAGTTTAAAAGGTAATAAACAATTCCCTGAGCCCTTACTTATTTGCATCACCTCTAGCCACATGCAAGGGAATATGCTTGTGTGTAATGTTTTACCTCCAATATACTAGAATTCACACTTCTTTCTGGCAATATGTTCATCTTTGTATCCACTATAATGTTTATGTCAGCAATTAGACAATACGCATTTGTGGAATGAACTAATAAATGAACTCCTCTGTGATTAAAATACCAAGGAGCTAAATGCTAAATGCCCATGATAACTCAATATTTTAGATTTTTATACTAATGTAAGTACACTGTCAGAAGTAGTTAAGAAATGTTTATTCAACAATGCCATTTGTAAAGCCCAGTAAGTGACCCATAAAGAGTATATTTTGCAAATCTGTTTAACTGGATTATCCACTGGGAATAATATTGTGTGCTAACCCTCCTCCCTCCCTGTCTCATGATACTCTCCCTATTTCATTGTTGCACATGTTGCTTGGATAGGGAATATGTCACCATGTTTTTTATGTTTTTAAACACGAAAAGCTATCAGGTTAAAAAGACTTAAAATAATTGTTTTCTGGGGCAGCTACCATGAATTTGACTACACTTTTAGCACATTAAGTAAGGAATCTGTTCTCCTTTCTCTGCACTAGGAAAAATTAAATGTTTTCCAATAGGGAGCTATCACAAAATATGGATTCTATAGTTCTCAGATGTGTGGACTTTCTACCAACATGTTAACCAGAAATTGATTCTGTAGCTCAAAGCCACAAGGACAAGAACATGATAAGGCAGGGTCAGCATTGTTATGGACTGGGAAAGCCACAGCTATCAATAAACCAGAAACCTAGAAAATAAAATTAAAGAGCCAGTGGTCTTAAGGCTGATAGTGAGGGCTTTGAGACCTTTGGGATGCTTAAGGCCTAATCCCCAAAGGGGAAATCAAAGAGAAAGTCAAATGTTAAGAAGCAAATGGGAAGAACAATACATGAACCAGAAGAATTTGCCACGGTCAGCTCAAGCAGCTCAGCACAGATGAATTCATTCTACAAAATGAATCTAATAATGTATTGCAAGGCAAAAATTATTTTCCATCTAACAGTGAAATAAAGACCCCATAACATATGCACATGCTTTGTCACTTTCCTTTATAGTACCCTGTATCTTTTCCTTCAAAATACTGAGGGCTGTTTGAAATTCACTTGTTTATTGTGTCCCATTCCTAAGAAAATGTAGACTAAATGAGAACTGGTTTTCCCTCTTGTGTTCTCCAATACTAACTCCGTTTATCTTCTAGTGCTT
This sequence comes from Gorilla gorilla gorilla, assembly GCF_029281585.2. NCBI lineage: Eukaryota > Metazoa > Chordata > Mammalia > Primates > Hominidae > Gorilla > Gorilla gorilla. The sequence continues at coordinate 21,993,722 of NC_073230.2, forward strand.
TGAAGAGTATCCAGCACAGTGATCCAGTAAGTGAAGGAAAGGAAAAGACACAAGAGTGTGTGAAATGAAAAAGAATCAGTAGAACAGCAGCTATAGTTATATCTATCCAGTTAAAATGTGATCTAAGCAAATAAAACCACATCCAATCGCAAATCATTATTAAAACAATTCAATAAAAGGCAGCACTGTAGAACAGGTTGAAAGTGAATATCTGAGTGGGAATGTTAGCATCATGGTATATATGGGTTTACAGACGTTTAAATACATTGAATAATGCTATGACACTTTAAAGATGACCCACAGTCCCACCACATTTTAAATTTACAGTAAGAAGTTTTATTTCTCTCTGTCTCCTCACATGCTGGAGGTATATATATTTGCAGATTAATTTATATGTTTTCATATACATATTTTGATATATATATTTGTGTGCTCCTTTACATGCTTTTTTTTTTTTTTTGAGACGGAGTCTCACTCTGGAGCCCAGGCTGGAGTGCAGTGGCGCCATCTTGGCTCACCGCAAGCTCCGCCTCCCGGGTTCAGGCCATTCTGCCTCAGCCCCCTGAGTACCTGGGACTACAGGCAGCCGTCACCACGCCCGGCTAATTTTTGTATATTTAGTAGAGACGGGGTTTCACTGTGTTAGCCAGGATGATCTCAATCTCCTGACCTGGTGATCTGCCCACCTCGGCCTCCCAAAGTGCTGGGATTACAGGTGTGAGCCACCACACCCGGCCTTCCTTTACGTGTTTTAGGAGACAGCTATGTAAAGACATTTATGTTTGATCACCACTGTGTTCCCTAACATTTCTTGAGCACTACTGTTAAGTGTTGTAAGAGCTTTAGAAGTCCCGAACAACTCCTTAAGATAGTTTCTGTATTGTCTTCCTTCACAAAAGTAGGATATGAGAAATAATGTTATTTATGGACAATTTGTTTTTGTAATTTAATGTTAAATTTTGGGGACCTCTTTTCTAGTTGTACATTATTTTCAAATTGATAAATTTTTAGGTTCCCCCAACTATTATGTCTTTAAATATGTTTTGTGCAGCTTACACTTTTGTACTCTTTTCCCTGTGGAATACATTTTTATAAATGAGATGGATGGCTCAAAGGGTATGCACATTTTTAAATTTTAATAGATACTATCACATAATAAAAATATTTTAATTTATAAGTCCATGACACAATATGGATGTGGTGATTTTTCTATTTACATCATGTCAATAAGTATGACAGCATCATACTTACTGATTTATTGACTGATAGAGATCATCAGTCTTTGTAATTTTGAACAATTTGAAAGGCAAAATATGGTAACCTATTGCATAATTTTATCTTTCATTGTTAACTAAAAATATTAGCGATTTTTTTCATCTGGCTATTCAGTATTTTTCTATTACATGCTTATTTTTTAAACTGGAATTCAGTATTTAAGTTTATTCACCCTATCTTTATTATTTTTGTTGAAAACATTTTTTGAAATTTAAAAGTTAATGAGTTTTAATATATATTTTTAAAATGAAAGATCAAGAAAACACAACCATAATTACCTTTTAGATTCTAGATTTCTTGCTGGTCTCTGACAAGTTTTCCTGTTCCGGATGATAGCAATTTACTTCTATATTTTCTTCTAATATAAGTGTATTGCTTCCATTTGTATTTTTAATCTATTTGATGTATATTTCACATGGCTTTGAAGTAGAAATATGAATTTGTTTTTATTTAAATGAATAACCAATTCTGTCACTTCATTTATTATGTATTGTGCATTTTATCCCTCTCCAATGATCTGATACTTCAATATCTAACAAATATTAAATATTCTGTATCTCTGCACTTTGTTTTTGTCTAACTTTATATTCAATTCTATTAATCTATTTTTGTGCCACTGTATTTTAGTTACAGAAATTTGGTAGCATTTAGTACACGGCAAGGAAATTGACCATTGCAGGACATTATTTCAGAATATTTTAATGGCATTTTTGTTCAACTGCAAATTACAATTAATCAAAAACAATCCCCAGTGACCCTATCAGAATTCTCAGAATCAAGGAATTAATATATAAATTAATTTGGGCAGACTTGATCTCTTAATAATACTGAATCTGTCCATGAAGGAATGTCAGAGGCATTTGAACCAGAGCAACTCCATCTAGAATAGGAGTAAGGTAAAATAAGGCTGAAACCTACTGGGCTGCATTCTCAGACAGTTAAGAAATTCTAAGTCACAGAATGAGATACAAGGTTGGTACAAGATACAGGTCATAAAGACCTTGCTGATAAACAGGTTGTAGTAAAGAAGCCGGCCAAAACCCACCAAAACCAAGATGGTCACAAGAGTGATCTCTGGTCGTCCTCACTGCTACACACCCGCCAGCCAGCACCATTACAGTTGACAAATGCCATGGCAACATCAGGAGGTTACTTTGAAGGGTCTAAAAAGGGGAGGCATGAATTATCCACCCCTTGTTTAGCATACAATAACAAATAACCATAAAAATGGGCAACCAGCAGCCCTTGGGGCTGCTCTGTCTATGGAGTAGCCATTCTTTCATTCCTTTGCTTTCTTAATAAACTTGCTTTCACTTTGTAGTGAAATTAGTAATTTTTCTAATTACTTATTTCTTGCAGGAGATTCAAGAATGATCTCTTGGGATCTGGATTGGGACTCCTTTCCGGTAACAGGAATACAAGACAAATTCTTAATATTCAAGCCTTATTTTATAACTTTGCATAAAATTATTTAGATTTCCTCATATATGCTGAGTGGTTTTTTAACTAAATGTAAACCTCGGCATATTTTTAGTTTTGCTGGTATTGTTAACAAAATTTTATTCATATTAACATAATAACTGGTAATATTAAAAAGGAAAGTTATAGGTTTAAAAATATATATTTAGTATTTATTACATTGCTTTACTAGTTTCATTTCTAGTTGATGAATATTTATTACATATATAATCACCTTCAAATATTAATAACTGATTTCTCTATATAAACATTTAATTTTTCATTATTAAATTAGTTCACTTTTAAAAATTTGTTGACTGACATAGTGATAGAAGAATTATTATGGTCTTCCTCCTCATTTTATTTGGAATGCATCCACTATGCCCCTATACGTATATTTTGATTTATTAAAAAAGCTTAAATTTTTTTCAATTAGTTTTTAATCACAAAAAACAGCAACTCTTGTTTTTATTTAAATCAAATAATTGTAGTAATATTGACCTGTTTTGGCTTTCTTGAAATAAACCCTATTGGGTCAATAGATTTTTGTCCTTAGATATACTACTTGAATTTATTTCCTATTATTTTTGTCTGCTATTGTTGCATTTATATTCACATGTAAATTTTATTTTGGAAGCTATGGTTATGAGGTATTGATATAGAGGTTTTCAATCTATGTAAAATGAATTGGAGAAACTTTCCCTTTTAATCTGCATTCTGAAATTTTGTTAAAATATAAAAACTACTTGTGCTCTTAAGAGTAAATGGAATTGACACCAAGTTTAGTAGTTCTCTTACTACCTTTCTACATTTTCCTCCTTTGGCTAACTGAAAGCAGTGGTTCTCAAAATAGGATACTGGACAAGCAACATTAGGATCACCTGGAAGCTTGTTAGAAATGCAAATTCTCAGCCCCCGCCCCCAATCTCAGACCTACCAAACAGAAAACCCAGGTGTAGAGACCAGTAATCTGCAGTTTAACAAGCCCTTTAGGTGATTCTAATTCATGCTTAAATTTAAGAACCACTATCTTAGATTTGCTACCGCTTGCTCTTCAGCAAATTTTAGCTATTTATATTTGGATGCAAAATGTTCCATTTCTTCTATATAAAAAAATTATTGCCATATAAACACAGATGATATACTTATACTTATTTAAATATTTTCCATAGCTGTGGCTATGTCTTTAAATTTATTATGCTGTGTATTTATTTCTTTCTGTTAAAAAATATTTGTGCCGGTCTATTTGTATTCTATTTGCCATTTTTTTAGGGGAGAAAAAAGCTTTGGGCTTTGTCTATCATTAAACTTCTGCTCTTTTTTTCCAAGTTGTTTTCTTTTTGTCAATTACATCTTAACTTTCTATTTGTCTTGTAGCTTTTTCCTAGTTCTTTCTTAATTTGACTATTGCTTATTTTTATCTTTTTAAAAAAATAACATCTTCATGGCTATAATTTTTTCCTCCATATACAGTTTTGCCCATATGCATATTGGCTTTTGATAGAAAATCTTCATATATTTGTTAACTTGTAAATAATACTTTTTCCATTTTTATTTCCATTTTACCTAAAAAAAAATTTAAATGATGCTTATGAAAATTCTTAAATTTCTTAATTTTTTGGTGTCACTTGGTTTATTTTTATTTCCAAATTTATTTCATTGTCATCAAGGAAATTATCATTTAGACTCCTTACATATTTATTATTTATTATGGTATACAAAAATTCTTAAAATTATTTTCCTGCAACATTGGTTGATTATTTTATCTCATTTATCATTCTTAATGTTTACTATTTTGTTCTTTTACTTGTTTGCTGTAATCAAATTTCTAAGATGTTCTTTTTCATAGCTCTTTTTCAAGAAATTCTTTCTAGATGCATCCATTATTGGTCTTATCTGGAAACACATCTCCACATTTTTATCTGTCCCTTTATATATATCTATATGGTTATTATATATAATTGCCATTTATATATTTATGATAAATATCTATATAATATATAAATAATTTAGATATATATACATATGTATACCTTCTGTATAGAGGATGACTATATCATAATTACAGCATTGTTAGTAATGAATTTTCTCTTAGTTTATATTATCTTTGTATCTAAATTTCTGCTATAAATATTAAATTCTTTTTTTGTTCTAGAAATGAAAGTTTATAAATCTTCTGAGGATGCCTTTCACAATTTTACATTAGAATTGTATATTTCCTGTATAGTTTGCCATTTTTCCTTTTTATTTCTACTTTGATCCAATAATTAACCAGAAATGTTTTACAATTTTCAAATGTTAAGATTTTTAGACCAACTTTTTGCGTACTTGTAATATGACTGAATTATATTAGATCAATTTGCCTTTAAGATTTCTGCTTTTTTTTAAAAAAACTGATTTTCTTTGTGGCCACATGTGTAATTGATTTTAATAAATTGTTCATGGATATTCCAGAAAACACACAAATTCCCTAAAGATGTAAATTTCTTGGTATCTTTTGAAAATCCACCAAGCCGCTAAGAAAAACCAAGAGGCTGTATCCAGATGTCTAAGTAAGAAACTCTACTCACCTGCTCAGCAATTTTATGGCTGTTGGACACCAGAACACTCCTGTAGGTTCAGAATGTTTGGCTCTTGTGTTCCTCAGATCTGCTGCTTTCCAGTCCTTAGACCTAGGACTCCATTTGCTTACTTAACCCACTTGGGGAGAAATCCCTGCCTAAAGTACCTCAGCTAAGGCTCTAACAAAGCCAAAGCATACTAGCTCCCAGCTGCCCCTGGTCTCCAGCATCCATTTGAATCAGGAGAGTTGAAGCAATTGAACAAAGCAGATCACCTGCATGTCCCTATTTTCTTAGAAGCCTCCAAATATTCCCCTGGGAAAGCCCACAGGTGTGTGTGAAATGTGCTAGTATGTGTTCCCTGTGACCAACATGACCTAACACCATGTCCAACATAATGGTGACTTTTTTCAAAAATGTAGAAATACTCTGTAATGACATCAATTTTCTTAGCACATAGACTTTTTCTATCTCTAAATTTCTGTAGTACTTTAGGCTAGAATAACCTATAAAATCAATTATTTTTCCTTGCAGTTTTCTTTATCAATTACATATGCCAAGTTTATTGAAGAATCTCTCCCTACGCACTATATCATGTTATGTCTCTAAAGTCTCAGTTACTCTTTGCTCTGCAGTCCTCCTACATCATTTTGGAGGAAGGGGGCACAGGGTAGAGGGTAATGGTCTGCTCATTCTGAACTGAAATCCCTCAAAAAACCCTCTGTAAAGGTAGCTGACCTAAAATACAGGCAGTCTCTTTAGTATGCATTCAGGTTGGGCCTTAGTTCTGGGGTAAAAGCAATAATCTTATGCAACCTTCTATTACCTACAGCATATGCCCCTTAGAGGTAATGGGATTTATACTATACAATTTATTTTTAGAAAACTCAACTACTATTGTCAATTGAATTTTTTGTTACATCATGAATTTATTAAATTATTTCAAAAACTTGATGCATTGAAAACAAAATATTTAGCAGTTGCCTAATCACAATACTAAAGTCACTGAGATGTCAAAGCCTTGGATCTGAAACATTTGTGAACAGAGTTGTGATAGCAGCTATTTAGTGAAACTCCAGGATGTCACTTGGCCCCTCTGGGCACTGGGCTATTTCTAACTTAAGCATCTTCAAATTATTTCTTTTTTCTTTTCTTTTCTTTTTTACTTTTATTTTCTCTTCTCTTTTCTTTTGTTTTTCCTTCCTTCCTTCCTTCCTCCCTTCCTCTCTTCCTCTCTTCTTCCCTCCCTTTCTCCCTCCCTTCCTTTTTGCCTTCCTCTCTTTTTCTTTCATTTAAGTGTGGAGAAACATTTATTCAATCTTCTGCCCATTTTGTAACTAGGTTATTAGATTTTTTTTACTGTTTAATTGTGCTAATTACTTACATATTTTGGCGATTAACCCTTGTGATGTGAAATATTTATATTTAGTCTTTCTCCTCTTTTTCTTTTTTACTTTCTCCTCTCTTTTTTTATTGTTGTAAGAACACAACATCAGAACTTAGGACTTAACATGAGATCTACCTTCTTAACAAAGTATAAAATACATTATTGTTGAGTATAGGTACAATGTTTTACAACATATCACTAGAGTTTATCCCTCTAGCTTTACTGAAACTTTATTTATGTCCGTTGATTAATAATTTTCCATTTCCCCCTCTTCCTAGCCCTGGTAGCCACAATTCCACTCTTCAGTTTTATGAATTTGACCATTTTATATACCTCATATAAATGCAATTCTGAAGTAGTTGTCTTTCTGTGGTGGGTTTATTTCATCTAGCATAATGTCCTCAAGGTTCATGCTTTTAGTTGCATATTGCAAAACTTTCTTTTTTAAAAAACTGAATAACATTCAGTTGTATGTATAGACCACATTTTCTTTACCCATTCATCTGTGGTTGGGCAGTTATATTGCTTCTATATCTTGGCTATAGCAAAGTGTGCTGCAATATACATGAGAGTGTGAACATCTCTCTTCAAGATCCTGATTTCAATCCTTTTAGATAGTCAGGAGTGGAATTGCTGAATTATACAACAGTTCTATTTTTCATTTTTTGAGAAACCTCCACATTGTATTGCATAGTGGCTATACCATTTTGCATCCCAACATTATGCAGGAGTCCCAATTTCTCCAAATCTTCACAATCACCTGTTGTTTTTGACAATAGCCATTCTAGCAGATATGAGATGATATCTCATTGTGTTTTTGATGTGAATTTCCCTGATGATTAATAATATTGAGCATTTAGAAATATATACTGGTTCATTATTTGAATGTCTTCTTTGGAGAAAAGTTTGTTCAATTTTCTACCCATATTGTAGCTAGGTGATATGGTTTGGCTGTGTCCCCATCCAAATCTCACCTTGAATTTTAATAATCCCCACATGTCATTGGAGGGACCCAGTGGAAGGTAACTGAATTATGGGAGCAGGTCTTTCCCGTGCTCTTCTCATGATAGTGAATAAGTCTCAGAAAAGCTGATGGTTGTATAATGGAGAGTTCCCCTGCACACACTCTCTTGCCTGACATCTTGTAAGATGTGCCTTTGTTCCTCCTTTTCTTTCTGCCATGATAGTGAGGCCTCTCCAGCCATGTGAATCTGTGAGCTCATTAACCCTATTTTTCTTTATAAATTACACGGTCTCAGGTATGTCTTTACTAGCATCACGGAAACAGATGAATACAGTAAATTGGTACCAAGAGTGGCGTGCTGTTTTAAAGATACCCCAAAATGGAGACATGACTTTGGAATAGAGTAACAGGCAGAAGATGGAACAGTTTGGAGGGCTCAGAAAAAGACAGAAAAATGTTGCAAAGTTTGGAACTTCCTAGAGACTTGGAGGGCTCAGAAGATAGTGATATGGACAATAAGGTCCAGGCTGAGGTAGTCTCAGATGGAGATGAGAAACTTGGGAACTGGAGCAATGGTAACTCTTGCTATACAAAGAGATTGGTGGCATTTTGCCCTTGCCCTAGAGATCCGTGGGGCTTTGAAATTGAGAGAGATGATTTAGGATATCTGAGGAAAGAAATTTTGAAGTGGCAAAGCATTCAAGAGGAAGCAGAGCATAAAAGTTTGGAAAATTTGCAGCCTGACAATGCAATAGAAAATAAAAATCCATTTTCGGGGGAGAAATTCAAGCCTGCTGCAGAAATCTGCATAAGTAACAAGGAGCCCAGTGTTATTCATCAAGAAATGGGGAAACTGTCTCCAGGGCATGTGAGAGACATTGTGGCAGCCCCCCTCATCACAGGCCTGGGGGCCTTGGAGGAAAAAATGGTTTTATGGGCTGGGCCCAGGGCCCCCCTCATGTGTGCAGCCTATAGACTTGGTACCCCATGTCTCAGCTACTCCAGCTGTGGTTAAAAGGGACCAAGGTACAGCTCAGAATGTGGTTCCAGAGGGTGCAAGCCCCAAGCCTTGGCAGCAAGCTCTAAGCCTTGGCAGCTTCCACATGGTGTTGATCCTGCAGGTACATAGAAGTCAAGAATTGAGGTTTGGAAACCTCCACCTAGATTTCAGAGGATGTATGGAAACATCTGGATATCCAGGAAGAAGTTTGCTACAGGGGTGGGGACCTCATGTAGAACCTCTGCTAGCATGCAGAAGTGCATAAGGGAAATGTGGGGTTGGAGCCCCTACACAGAGTCCCCACTGGGACACTGCCTAGTGGAGCTGTGAGAAGAGGGCCACCATCCTCCACACCCCAGAATGGCAGATCCACTGGCAGCTTGCACCTTGCACTGGAAAAGTTGCAGACACTCAATGCCAGCCTGTGAAAGCAGCCAGGAGGGAAGATGTACCCTGCAAAGACACAGATGTGGAGCTGTCCAAGGCCATGGAAGCCTATCTTTTGCATCAGTGTGACCTGGATGTGAGACATGGAGTCAAAGGAGATCATTTTGGAACTTGAAGGTTTAATGACTGCCCTATTTGATTTTGGACTTCCCTTTTGTTTTGGACGATTTCTCCCATTTGGAATGAGTGTATTTACCCAATGTCTGTACCCCCATTGTATCTAGGAAGCAATTAACTTGCCTTTGATTTTACAGGCTCATAGGCAGAAAGGGACTTGCCTTGTTTTAGATTAGATTTTGGACTACAGACTTTTGAGTTAATGCTGAAATGACTTAATACTTTGGGGGACTGTTGAAAAGGCATGATTGTGTTTTGAAATGTGAGGATAGGAGATTTGGGAGGGGCCAATAGTGGGAAGATATGGTTTGGCTGTGTCCCCACCCAAATCTCACCTTAAATTGTAATAATGGCCATGTGTTGTGGGAGGGACCCAGTGAGAGGTAACTGAATCACGGGGGCAGGTCTTTCCCATGCTGTTCTTGTGATAGTGAATAAGTGTCAGGAGAGCTGATGGTTTTATGAAGGGGAATTCTGCTGTACACGCTCTCTTGCCTGCCACCACATAAGGCATGCCTTTGCTCCTCTTCTGCCTTCTGCCATGATTGGGAGGCCTCCCCAGCCATGTGAAACTGTGAGTCCACTAAACGTATTTTTCTTTATAAATTACGTAGTCTTGGGTCTGTCTTTATTAGCGGCATGAGAACAGAGTAATTCACTAGGTTATTCATTTTTTTACTATTTACTTGCAGAAATTACTTATACTTTGGAGATTAAGTCTTGTAACTAAATATATATTTGGTTTTCCCTCTGTTTCTTGACAAAAAACTTCTAAAATTCTTGAAATCTTCAAAGTGGTAAGTGCCATTTTGTCTGTTAATAAGTTGACAGAATTGAGTGAAATTTTTAGTTCAATTATTGTTTTCTTCCATTCCATGATTTCTATTTGGTACCTTTTAATATTTTCTATCTTTTTGTTGAAATTCTCACTTTGTTTATGCGTTATTTTCTTGACCTCAATGAGTATCTTTATAAGAGTTATTTTAAATTATCTGTCAGATAAATCATACAACTCTGTTTTTTTTTTTTTTTTTTTAAGTTGGTTCTTGGTGGTTTAATTGGTCCACTGTTGGGAATATCCTTGTCTACTTTTTCATTTTTCTTGATTCTCTATGTTTATGGTATCCGCACATTAGACAAAACATTCACCTCTCCCTGTCTTCACAGACTAGCCTTGTATGGAAAAGACCCCCAACAACTAGCCAGGTGAAATATTCTGGGGTCTTCACCAAGTTTTCCTTCCTCAGGGAAAAGCAAGCTGCTGTAGTTTTCCTGCTCACTCTGTGCTCAGCCAGGGGAATGAAAAAGCTATGGTTTCTGCTAGCACAAGCCACCATTTCTGTTCTCCCAAAGGCAGCCCTGTGTTAGACCCATCAGAGCTTCAAGACTGGTAAGACAAATGCTAGCTCTTTGGGCAGCCCTGGAGAAATTTGTGTGATGAACTCATGGAGCTACTTTTTATTTAAGCAGGCAGAAGCTGAGAGCTGAAAATTTTTGTCTGCTTGCTCTGTGCTGAGCAAGGGGAAGGATCAGTGGTATCCATTAGTTAAGCCACTGCCTGTATTCTCCCCTAGGTGGCTGGTTTTGCTGGAGCCATTAGTGTTCCACCTGGAAAGACAGAAACTAGTCTTCCAGGGAGATACCTTGGAAAAGTGGAAGTGCTGGACATTCAAACTAACCTCTTCCTTCCTCTTAGTAAAGCTGGGGGTTGAGGGTTTTCTTACTGATCATGTGATGCTGTGCCTGGGCCTGCTCTTCAGTGAGAGGGTAACCCAATTCTCCCTACCAACTTAAATGAGTCTGGTTTTGCATTATCCCAGGGTACAGTAGCATTTCAAAGATTTTCAGATTTCTCACAAAGGGAATTAATCTGTAAAAGATTTCTGAAGCTATATGTTTGTCAGGGGAAGAAGATGTAGGTCTTCCTAGTCTGCCATGTTGCTGATATCACTCTGGTTATTTGTATTTTAATATTAAATGGAATTTAAAAATTCCTGTTTAAAATTTCTTATCTCTGTTACTATATAGTCTTTATAGATGCAGCTTCACTGGCCCAGTTTCTTCAGTTTTGTCCTGTTTTTACCAGACTTCTTAGCAGCTTTCTCTTTAGTCGGCCATTCTTTTCTTAATCTTTTTTTTTTTCTTTTTTGCTTACCTGAACATTATATACTTCTTGTTTTCCTCCTGCTTCATTGGCCATTGTTTTCCAGGGCATTTCCCATGCCATCTTCTTCTAGTAGACTCTAGGTATTAGTAAACCTCAAGGCTTTATCCTAAAGTTCCATTTCTTCTCTTTTTGAGCTCTCCCTATTAATCTCATCAGTCCACACTGATTTAAGTATATGTTTAGGTAGATGGAAAATAATGGATAAACTTTCTCCCATTCCTGAATGTCCCCTTGCAATGTAACTGTCTTCCATCAAGAGGTAGATTCTATATCTTCTCTCCTTGAATATAAGCTTAGTTATGTGATATTCTTTGGCTAACGACACATTAGCAAGCTGGATGCAAATAGAGGTTTGCATCAAGAGGTTTGCATTGGGCTTTACACTCTTTTTCTACTGAAAATTTTTCCACCATTATGTAACAAAGTCTGGCTTAACCTGTTGGATGCTGGGAGTCATATGGCCCATTATCATCATCAGCCTACTAACAGCTAGAACCAACTGCCAGATATATGAGGGAGACCAGCATAGAATAGCTCCAGGTAATCTTCCACTAATGGCACAACCACCCAGTTGACACACAGACTTGTGAATAATAAAATGGTTAGCATATTAAGCCACTGAATTTTAGGAAGGTGATTCATAAAGCCATATAGAAATAAATATGTCAATGACTCCAAATTCTCCCTAAGTGAGATAGTCTTCTAAGCTTCCAACTTAAATATCCAACCATAGCCCTGAAATTTCCACTATGACATGCACCTCAAACTGAGCATGTCTTTATATCCTCCACTAAACCTGAATCATAAATAATTAAGCCCATCTCAGTAAATGAGACCACCTAGTTGTTAAACTTAAAACCTCAGGATATTTTATTTCCTTCCATCCCCTGGACACTGTCAATTTTATTTTCAAAATATTTCTTAAGTCTTTTCAGTTTTTTTCAGTATCCATGGCTCTTAGTGTACTCATCTGTCTCTTATTTTACTAGAAGATATTCTAGGATGGTCTCTTTGCTTCCATTCTTGAAAACTTCCATGTCATTCGCCATGTGACCACCAGAATGATTTTTAATATAGTAATTTTTTTAAAAACTGAGCTTCCTTTAAGTGAGCAGCCAGATTAATATTTTTTCTTCATAAATTATATTGAATCTGAATATTGTTAACAGACTACCGTCTAGTAAATCTGCACATTTTTCTTTTTAGTTTTTGAGGTTTATGATGACCAAGAGTTGCTTGTGTTGTTTCCAAACCTGTTTATGCCTGTTTTACTTTCCATTATACTTATATAATTTAATCACATATAATTGGAAAGTATAATTTTAAAAAGAATCATTTTATAGAAACTAAGTCAAATGCTTTAGGAAGATTTAATATAAATGTAATGCTGAAACTTTGCTGTATAATTATATGTAAGGGTAATAATTATAAAAGATTTTTAAAAACAATTTTAAGTATCTAGAAGGATTTTACTCATATGGCTTCACAAGTGTCTTCTGAGTTTTTACTCTAAATAAACTGAAACTGAAAATAATAGATGGTTTATTATGGACTGTAGTTTACACAAGGCAGAGTTTATAGAATCTCAGTGACTCACATTCAAAAATAAGACATTGGCTGGGTTTATGAGGGAAGATGGCCAATTCAATTATATTTATAGATTTTAGGTAGAAAAGTTGTTTGTGTCATTTTTATGACAATTGTTTTATTTTTCAATTAATATCCAACTATCACCTTTAGTAGAAGAATTTCTGCTGCAAATGGATCAGGTTACCTCATTCCCTAATGATAATTATTTAATTATTCAGTGACCTACCACTTAAAAGGCAAATATCACACCATAGTCTTACAGGAGACTTCAAGACACGGTGGCAGCTGTGTTAACAGCAGCCTTTCATGTTACTCACTCCCACTATCCCTCTCCATGCTCCAGGCACATTGACCTAGCAGAGCTTTGAAGGCACTAAGCTCTTTCTTACCTCAAGTCTTTCACATACAGTTATACTTGCCTGGTATGCTCATGACATCTCTTTGGTGTCCAGCTCACTTATGTATATTCTTCAGATCTCTTCTTAAATGCATCCTCTTTATATAAGCCTTTCCTGACTCTCAAATCTACGGTTGATGTCCTTCATGGTAGCTTTTGTTTTCTTTCACAGCATTTATCATAATTTTCAAAAATGTTGTATTTGTGCATTGTTTTTTGCTTTTTAAAAATATCTCCTTGCATCATTAAACTCCAAGTTCTAATAATGAGATGACCTGTATATATATATGTATAAAATTATCCATTTATATATAATTATATATTATATATATAATATAAATATATATTATATATTTATATATAATATAAATATATATTATATATTTATATATAATATAAATATATATTATATATTTATATATAATATAAATATATATTATATATTTATATATAATATAAATATATATTATATATTTATATATAATATAAATATATATTATATATTTATATATAATATAAATATATATTATATATTTATATATAATATAAATATATATTATATATTTATATATAATATAAATATATATATAATATATAATTATAATTATTTTTATAATTAATTAATAATTAATATAAATATATAAATATTATATATAAATATATAATATATATAAATATTATATATAAATATATAATATATATTAATATTATATATAAATATATAATATATAATTATATTATTTATATAATTATTTATATAATTATTTATAATATTTATATAATATTTATATTTATATAATTATATAATTATATATTATTATATATTTATTATATATAATATTATATATATTATATATTATATATAATATATATATTATTATATATATTTATATATATTATAATATATAATTATATATTATTTATATAATATATAATATATATAATATATAAATATATAATATATAATATATAATATATATAATATATAAATATATAATATATAATATATAATATATATAATATATAAATATATAATATATAATATATAATATATAATATATATAATATATAATATATAATATATAATATATATAATATATAAATATATAATATATAATATATATAATATATAAATATATAATATATAATATATAATATCTATTTATATAATATATAAATAGATAATATATATTATATATATTTTATATATATATAATATATATTATATATATTATATATATAATTATATGATATATATTATTATATATTATTATATATTATATATAATATATATTATTATATATATATTATATATATATTATATATATTATTATATATATTATATATATTATATATATAATTATATATAATATATATAATTATATATATAATTATATATATAATTATATATAATATATATAATTATATATATAATATATATATAATATATATATAATTATATATTTATATATAATTATATATATAATATATATATAATTATATATTTATATATAATTATCCAATTATAAATAAAGATATATATATATCTTTTTTACTGAGATGGAGTCTCACTCTGTTGTGCAGGCTGCAGTGCAGTGGTGCGATCTCGGCTCACTGCAACCTCTGCCTCTCAGGTTCAAGCACTTGTCCTGCCTCAGCCTCCCAAGTAGCTGGGACTACAGGCATGTGCCTCCATGCCCAGCTAATTTTTGTATTTTTAGTAGAGATGCGGTTTTACCATGTTGACCAGGCTGGCCTTGAACTCCTGACTTCAGGTGATCTGCCTTCCTTGGCCTCCCAAAGTGCTGGGATTACAGGCGTGAGCCACAGCACCCAGCCAGATGACCTGTGTCTTTAATTCACTCCCATAACCCTAGAGCCTGAAAAAAATAAGTGCTTAGTTTTTTTGTTTAATTAAACAAGTGAATGAAGAATCAACTATGGAAATTAAACTAATGGGGTAGAAAGTTTTATTCCTGGGATATTTAAAGATATCTGTAGTTGGCTTTTGCTTCTAATGTCCAGCTGTCTAGCATCTCATGACAATCTTCTTTCACCTCACTGCCATGTAAGCTTAGTGACTACACAGACTTCTATCATTTTCATTGCTAATCCTCAAACAGTACCTGGTACATAGAAGGTACTAAATAAATATGCTTTTATTGATGGACCATCACTGTGGAAGAATATCTATTTTTAGAGTTAATTATGATTTCAGGATCATTTCCGATAGTTCTGGCTAAATTGGAAAAGCATTAAAAAGAAGGAATTGCCATAGTGTCTAGTTATTGATCAATTTCCCTTTCTACCTAGGCAGACAAAATTTATTTCCTCAGCTTTCTTACAATTATGTGCAGGCAAGTGATTGAGATCTGGCCAGTGAGTTATGAGTGGAAATGATGCTACATCTTCCAGGTATGGGCCCACTAAAAAAATCCACTTTCTTTAGCCATTCAGTTGTTGAATAGAGAAGGTTATCTGTCAAGATGGAAGGAGCCTGGGTCACCGATTGACAACATAGAGCAGAGCCTCTCCCCAATTTTTAACCTATCCTGACCTGTCACGTGAGGAAAAACTGATTTTTATTCATTGTCAGACCACGGATAATTTGTACCAGCAGTCAACCCATTCTGAATAATAAAAGGGTCTATAACAATGAATATGAAGGTGATACAGCTACATATTTCTGACCTCGGGCTTTCTAAAAATTGGAGGCAAGGTTCTTTGTAAATTGTACAGCGCTAGCAGTCAGTAAATAAGGGACAATAGTTGAAATAATGAAAACAATACTGAGATTAGAATCAAACTTGGAAATCACTTTGTAACTAGACAGCAGAAGGGTTCCTAGAGACAATTTCAAGTACAAACTATGTACTCATCTGAAGCTTTTCCATGCTGTTATAGCATAAAGTTGAGATGCATCCCATATGCTTTAAATCCTTCAACTCCACTATTTGTTATATATTCAGGAATGATTTGAGACAATTTATTTTATTTCATTATATTCTAGATTCATTGATTGAGGAAGAGGAATGTAAGCTGCTGAGTAGATGACTTTGTTGAATGACATTCAAGGTAGAAGATCTATTGCTCTGATTATGTCCTTGAGCATTGAGATGTTGCGTCCCTGGGGCAGGAATAAATCTTTCAGGGAGGAATGCCTCCTCTCTTTATCCCCCTAATCCCCATATTATGCTCAGGTAAAGGAGGTCCAAGTCAAAGGAAACAAGACCCTTTAAAAGAAAACTCAGTCAAAGCCACCTTATTTGTTTAATTAGTCCCGATCTGCCTTAAAATCGTAAACATTCTATCACATAGTTTTTATTAGTTTCTAAATGTTATCTTTTAAACGTAGATCTTTAATAAGTCTGGCATGTACTTATATAATATGAGGTAGAGTTCTAACAAAAGTTTTTTCTTTCTAGGAAGCTAGGTTTGAACATTATCAACTAAGTAATCTGCCATTTCCTCAGTGAATTTTTGTGCCATCCCTATACTAAGTTCCAATATGTGTCTCTGTACTTCCTCATTGATTCATTCATCTATTATTTCATAGGACCATTCTGTTATAATTATCCAATTCAATTGTAGCATGTATAATTTAGTAAAACAAATTTATTTCTGTCCTTATTGTTAAAATTGACTTAGCTATTTTGTCATACATATTTTAAATAAGTTTGTTATAAAATCCAGCTCCAATCTTGTGTAGTTATATATTAAATGTATAGATTAATTGAATATTATATCAATAAATCTCATATAAGAATAGAAAATGTCTGCATTTATTCTGATCTTGTGTGTCTTTGCAGAGAGTTTTAACATTTTCTTTATATAGGTCATGTGTATTTTCTATTAATTCTTAGATACTTTCAATTTTTTTTGCTATTGTTTCTGGAAAGTCATTGATTATTGCTAATATAAGCATATACTAGTGAATATTTAAGTTGATTTTATATTTGGCAAATTTGCTATAATCTCATACTAGTCATAATATATTTTCAATTAGATATATATTTTTTCAATTGGAATATATATAAATATATATTTATCATTATTTTTATTACTTTTTTAATTTTTTGTTTTTCACCATATATTGTTTACTTATAATTCTCTTTAGAGTATTTTTGCAAAGTCAATTTCTCAATAGGTCTGATTAACTTTTCTCAATAATGCAGCTTTCAGTTTTGCTAACATTACGAATTTTTGTTGTTGTTGTTACTCTCTGCCATTTTCTGTCTCATTTCTATTATAGCTTTCCTTTTCAAGTTTTTTGGTTTTGTATCATTTCTGTTTTTCAAACACCTTGACTTTTTGTATTTAAATACAATTGACCCCTGAACAACATGGGAGTTAGCGGCGCTGACCACTCTTGCAGACAAAAAAATTGGAGCATAACATTTGACTACCCAGAAACTTAACAACTAATACTCTACTGTTGACTGGAAGCCTTACCAATAACATAAAGCCAATTAATATATATTTTGTATGTTATGGATATTATATACTGTATTCTTACCAGAAAGTCAGCTAAAGAAAAGAAAATGTTAAGAAAATTATAAGAAAGAGAAAATATATATACTATTCATTAAGTGGAAGTTGATCATCATAAAGGTCTTTATCTTCATCATCTTCAGATTGAGTAAGTTAAAGGGGAGGAAGAAGAGAAGGGGTTGATCTTGCTCTTCCAGAGGTGGCAGAGGCAAAATAGGTGGAGAAGGTGAAAGGGGAGGCAAATTACACTGGGTATAACTTTTATTGAAAAAAAAATCTATAAGTTGACCAGTGCCGTTCAAACCTGTGTTGTTCAAAGGTCAAGTGTATTTCTGTTTCCTAATATAAGGGTTTTACAACCTCGACACTATTGACATTTTGAGCTGTATAGCTGTATAATTCTTTACTTTGTATTTGAGGTGTTGTCCTATGCAGTAAGCGTATTTAGCAGCATTCCTAACTTTACCTACTAGTTAGCAAAAAAACCCTGCTTTAGTCATGACAATCAAGTAGACATTGCCAAATGTCTTCCAGGAAGAGGCAAAATTCTCCTCTGTTGAGAACCACTGGAAATTGACCAAAGCATATAAAAAAAATGAGAAATGTTTATTTAGGAAAAACTATTGAGCCTCAGATAAGAACTCTCTAATTAGTGATATTTCAGATTCGGGTTGCTTCATTAGCCTTCAGCTCCCTGGGTGCTGTAGTTCTATCAGAGTGGAATAAGCTAAGAAAACAAGTAGATTCATTGTCAGTGGAACTGACTTGATTTGAAATGGAAGCCAGAAAATCTCTATGGCCTAGAACATTGTTTTACAACTTACACTTACAGTAGTGATATCTGTGGCAAATGAACAGGGAGAGCCAGTGTCATAGCTAGCCTGAGTTTGTGAAACTGACTTTAGGGCCAGCAGCTAACCAGCAGATTGGCCAGAGATTTAACAAGAGATCTCGGAATCAAACTTTCATATGGGCTGCGATAAACTTCTATATATTCCTGGCTGTCTGAAAATCTGTATGGATTTGCAAGGCTACACAAATGCTCAGAAGAGAAAAAAGAGGATCCTAGTTATCTACACATCCTTGGTTAAATGAGAGGTTTTGTACATGAGCAGAAGAGATGAAAGAAAGGCCAGATTATATTAAAAGCCGAAGTGATTTCTAATTGCCTGAACTTTGAATGTATTCTTCAGTGACCATATGGATGCGATGACAAAGAAAAGAAGACTTACTGGCTCAAAGTGTTTGAGCACAATCTCTAGACAACCATTTTGACACAGGGGTGATCTCTAGGAAAGCAGTATACACCATAAGAAAGAAAGGCTCCACAGGTAAGTCACTAAATAGACAAACATAGGAACAATGATAACCACTGTGGGCAGACAAAAATCCAGGCAATTAAAGATATAAACAATTTTCAGTATTCAACAAAAAACGAGGAGATATGCAAAGGAATAGGAAAGTGTGTCACACATTTAGGGAAATAACAAGCAAACAAACAAGGTCTCTGATGGGGCACAGATATTTGACTTCACAGACAAATACTTCCAAACAGATATTATAAATATGTCAAAAGAATGAAAAGAAACACCATTTAAAGAACAAAGTATAGGCCGGGCATGGTAGCTCATGCCTGTAATCCCAGCACTTTGGGAGGCCGAGGTGGGCGGATCATGAGGTCAGGAGATCCAGACCATCCTGGCTAACATGGTGAAACCCCGTATCTACTAAAAACACACACAAAAAAAATTAGCCAGGCATGGTGGCGGGTGCCTGTAGTCCCAGCTACTCGGGAGGCTGAGGCAGGAGAATGTCGTGAACCCAGGAGGTGGAGTTTGCAGTGAGCCGAGATCGTGCCACTGCACTCCAGCCTGGGTGACAGAGTGAGACCCCATCTCAAAAAAAAAGAAAAAAAAAAGAATAAAGTATAAAGTATAGTAACAATGACTCTCCAAATAGAAAATGTTAATTAAAGATACAAAATTATAAACAAAAGAACCAAGTAGAAATTCTGGAGTTAAAAAGTCTGGTAACCAAAACAAACAAAAAATCCTAAAAGACTTAAGAGACAGGCATCATTAATATCTAAAGATTGGAAACAATCAATATGTCCACCAATTGGTGAAGGGATAACCAATATTTGATACCTCCATGCCACAGAATCCTATTCAACAGCAAAAAGGGAATCAATATTTATACAGTTCATATGAGTGAACTCAAAAACTTCATGCTAGGTGAAGGACTCCAGATGCAAAACTCCTATATTGTGTGATTTTAAAAATTATTTTCCCATAAGTTTTTGGGGTACAGTGGTATTTGGTTACATGAGTAAGTCCTTTGTGAGATTTTAGATATTTTTAAATATAGAATGTCCATAAAAGACAAATCTTAGAGGCAGAAAGCCAATCAATTCCTTCCTGAAACTGGGAAAAAGAGTCAACATTGAATAAAAATGGGCATGAGGGTTCTGATTTGCATAATAAAAATGTTCTAAAATTGGATTAATTTACTAAAATCATTAAAAAGTACACTTACAATGAATGAATTAGGTTGTGTGTAAGTGATACACTAAGAAAGCTGTTAAAAATACTGTTTTTATACTAACGTGAATAGGAGGGCTTCTCTGGATCAAGACACATTGCATTTTTCTTTCAAATAATAATAGTCATTACAGTATTAGTAACCATTGTATATTTAGCCTTCATTATGTACCACTCTGTGAGATTCTTTAAATGTACAATCATATTTGCAACTCTATGAGAGAGGAAATAATAACCAGCATGGCACAGATAAATAAATAGATACTGAGATTAAATAATTTGCTTAAAGACTTTTACCCAGGTAGCTTACCTCTTAAGTTCATGGACTCAACCAATGCTTTCCATATTCTACTAGCCTTTTTATAGTCTATCTGTGTGTGTGTGTGTGTGTGTGTGTGTGTATGAGATGTGACATGACATAAAATTAGCATGGGATGACATACATTAAATTGAATGTAATGCTTTATTTTCTATATTTTTAGATTTCATAATCATTGGCTAAAAATATATATAAAATCACTGTTAAAATTATTCCTTTAGGATTAAAATTTTAATAACTATTTCAACTGCCAAATAATATTTTACTCTGTGTAAGATTCTAAAAGAAATGAAGTGAAAAGTCAGCCTTCTGACTTATTAATCACTTGAGAATAGTAGCAGGATTTTTTGTAGACTTTTCATAGATTTTTAGTAAGTTATAATGATTTTATAAAATGCATCTCAAAGTAAGATAAAATTTAATGCAATATTTTCACATTTTCAATAATATGGAGTTTTAGCTTATACTCTAAAACTTGTAAGTGTATTAAATCATTCTAAGCTTCATTTTAGTAACACAAATAAACCAATTACAAAGAATATAGTTTTTTTCTTTGCTTAAGACATGAAAAATATGTCAATTGCTGATACTCTGACTTTAAATTGGTAAGCGATGATAATAATGATAGTCATTAGAGCAATAATAATTGCCTATTACAAGAGATGTTTTGATGGCACAAAGGTAAAATAAGTTATTTATAATCAGTAAATTTTCATAGTTTAAAAGTTTTCTCACTGTGATTATACAGTACAGGTACAAAGGTAAAATTTAGTGGAAAATCTTACCACGCCAATGGAAAAGTAATTATTGATGATACTGTAAGGCACTGGGTCTCCTTTCTCATCTTTGTCATTAGGTATGACTTCAAACTTCCACCTGTCCAACATGATTTCTGTGCTGTTTTCAATGTCTTTTAGAATTTTCATCAGATTCTCACCTTCATAACCTAGTGGGAAAAAAAATACCTTGAGAAAAGAACTCTAACCAAATAAAAAAGCTGTATTTTTATGTTTCAGTGTGCTTATGCATATGTAATATTCTAAAGGTAAATAATGATTTTGAAGCACATTCTGCCACCAAATGAAGAGTTAATTATAACATTATACTCATACACACATTTAATTCTTAACTTTAATTTGTAACATGTACTGTATTTCTCTTTTTGTGGTGCAAATTCTCAGCATATACAACTGCCAAGTGAACATTTCTACTGTATTCCCCACAAAACTTTATACCAATAGATTCAAAATTGAATGAATTCTCTGCTTCCATATCTTCCTCCTGTGCAGCTGACTTCACAAAGACACCATCCTCTACCCAGCTGCTAAAGTCAGAAATGTGGATGACATTTTAGACTTTTCCCTTTCCATCACTCTCTTACCCTCACCTTTTCCTGTCTAGTGATATAAAACTTTCAATTTAAGTAAAAGGTCCTACTCTTTGTAAGCTTTAAAATTTCCTTTCTTATTCTATCTTCTCAGGGTGCCCCTTTTCTTTTTGGCTGGTTTGCATCTATTTCCTTGGTATCGTTTTATATTTGCTAATACTACTTCCCAGTGCTGCTGCTTATGCCTGTAGTCTCAGCTACTCAGGAGGCTGAGGCGGGAGGACTACTTGAGGCCAGGAGTTCCAGGCTGCAGTGAGCTATGATTGCACCACTGTATCCCAGCCTGGGTGACAGAGCAATATTCCCTGTTTAAAACAATAAAATTAAATAAAACTAATAAATCTGCTAATACTTCTTTCTGGAAAGCACCCTTTCAAAATAATGGCTCAGATGCCCCTCTCACAGTCCCCTATACGCAGTTCTCAAAACTAGCCCTATCTTAGAACTAGTACACCACATTGTCATTACTTGTGTTTTTCTCACTACAGGCTCCTCTTAACCCAGCCTGCAATAGAGTAAATGCTCAACAAATCAATTTTTTAATGAATATATGATAGATGGTCAACATGACCTGAAAATCAAAGTCTTGTCAATATTACATTCTCAATATTCAATTTATTTGTAGGTATATAACATTATAGTTATCACTGCAGCCTAACCCTGACAGAGTTACTGTTTTTGTTTCTGAATCTTCCTCAACATTAGTTTCCTTCCCTGTAAAAACCTTAGGGTTCTTGTGAAGATTAAGCAAGATAATGCCTAAAAAGTTCTCAGTACATGAGTCCTAAAACAGAGAATAAAAAGTTCTCAATAATATTTTACTACCGATGATGATACCATCAGAATTTGAAATATTGTACTAAGTTAAATCATCTCTCTTTTCACCCATACAAAAGCACACACATAGTCCTAAAATGATTATTTTGAGTCAGAACAACATTTTCAGTTTTTATTTTTTTCTGTTCATTATTTAATTGCTGAACAAGGAAATGCCAGAGGCTATGAGTCCTCATTAGAGCTATTAGCATACATATCATTGAATAAACTCATTGGGTTAAAAGAAAACAGGCACCCTCATATACCAAAATTCCCTAAAGAGGAATACGTTACGCTTAAGGTGTATCTGTTCAATTAACTATTAGAAGGTGAAAGCCACCAGAAACTAGAAATACCTCTTCTGGAGCTCATCATCACTTCTTACCTTACACAGGTTTAAAAAGTAATTACTCGCTACTTAATACATACAGTAAAGGGTACAATAAGTAATGATTACATAAACATTGAAAATATTAAATATTATTTCAGACGAGATTGGGTGCATTCAGGGTGGTATTGCCATAGACTAAATACTATTTAAAAAGCCATCATATATTTTACAGTATAATTTGAAGCTGTAAGTATTAATAATATGAATATAACTGTACTCAGTGGCAAAACACTGAATGGCTTAAACTGCAAGATTACAATAATTATATTTACTAACATTTCATGTTTCTTAATAGTGCTACCTTATTTTAAATGTTTAATTAATTTCTAATTGTTAATTTCTTTTAAGAAGTATAAGTAATAGCTCCCCAAATAAATTATATACATCTATATATTATTTTACCACTGAATTAAGTAAAAAACACTTAAATATATTCATCTATTTTCCAAATTCTGCTTTCATGT
This sequence comes from Gorilla gorilla gorilla, assembly GCF_029281585.2. NCBI lineage: Eukaryota > Metazoa > Chordata > Mammalia > Primates > Hominidae > Gorilla > Gorilla gorilla. The sequence continues at coordinate 22,017,493 of NC_073230.2, forward strand.
CAGAATAAGCTTGATAGTCTCTAGGCATAAATTAATTTGCATATAATAATATGTATTATAATATACGAGTATCGTGTGTGTGTATGTGTATACATATATACAATTAGCAGAAATACTAGTAAATAATAATGCTTTCAAAAAGGTTGAAGTTTTTCTCAGTCATGTCTCAGGTTAATAGCAGCACCGTCCAACATAACACTGGAACAATGTAGGAACAGCAACCTAACTGGGAGAGAACATGATAGGAATGAATGTACTGAAAATCATTTACCACCTCTAGATTGTAGCAGGGTCACTCAGCTTAAAATCTTTACCACTGGATATGTGTGTAGGGATTTTTATGACTAAACATGAAAAAGGCTGGTTTAAATCTGTCTTCTGGCCAAGCAAAAGTAGAAAGAGGCAATAAATAAATCTTGAGAATTACAACATCTACAATTCAGAAGTGATTCACATAGATAAACTCTAAACTGTAGTCCCCCATTTAACAAATATCTTTTCCCCACTTCTTGTATGTATCTATGCCCAAGATGGTTAAATAATGATAAGTAACTATTAATAGGGTTCCTGTACCCAAGAAGATCATGATTTTAAAAAAGATAAATCAAATCCACTAAATATGCCAGCAAAAGATTTTTACAGAAAAAAAAATGCTATTTTACTTTCATTATTTTGATTTAAAGCCTGTAATCAATCCAGGCTAAGAAACAAAATGAAAACATGATTAATATTTATTTTATATTTAATGATATTATGTTATAATGAGTGAATCTAAAAAGTCATAGAAATTTTTGCAAATGAAAATCACATAAGGAAATGCAACAACAAATCTGTATAAAAGTGTGTTCAGGCCAGGTGCGGTGGTTCACGTCTGTAATCCCAGCACTTTGGGAGGCCAAGGCAGGTGGATCACGAGGTCAGGAGATCAAGACCATCCTGGCTAACACGGTGAAACCCCGTCTCTACTAAAAGTACAAAAAATTAGCCTGGCAAGGTGGCGGGCGCCTGTAGTACCAGCTACTCGGGAGGCTGAGGCAGGAGAATGGCGTGAACCCGGGGGGCGGAGCCTGCAGTGAGCTGAGATTGCGCCACTGCACTCCAGCCTGGGCCAAAGAGTGAGACTCCGTCTCAAAAAAAAAAAAAAAAAAAAAAAGTGTGTCCAATTTACAACTATTACTTGCTTCCTTAGTCTACACAAACAAGATTTTCCTTGCAATTAAATTTTTGTTAAGAGAGACTAATGATTGCCAGAAATTTACAAAAAGAATGCTAATTAAGCTAGAATATCCTACATTCTTACAGTGTCAACTTTTCCAAAATACGAAAATATATTCCTATAAAAAAGAGGCTTCAAGTCAATAGATTCCCTGAATCTTAAGTGAACCAAATGATTATTGGTTGAATGAAGTACTTTCTTCTACAAATATTAAGCATAATAATAATTACTGCAACTGCATGAAGTACTTAACACAAACATTGATATGGTTTGGCTCTGTGTCCCCACTCAAATCTCATTTTTAGTTGTAATCCCCATAATCCCCACGTGTTAAGGGAGTGACCTGGTGGGAGGTGATTAGATCATGAGGGTGGTTTCCTCCATGCAGTTCTGGTGGTGGTGAGTGAGTTCTCATGAGATCTGATGGTTTTATCAGGGACTATTTCCCCTTTGCTCATTTGCTTCTCTCACCTGCTGCCATGTAAAAAATGCCTTTGCTTCTCCTTCACCTTCATGACTGTAAGTTTCCTGAGGCCTCCCCAGCCATTTGGAAGTGGGAGTCAATTAAACCTTTCTTTATAAATTACCCAGTCTTGGGTATGTCTTTATAGCAGTGTGAGAACAAACTAATACAAACACTGTGCAAACAAGTTATCAGTTTAGCACAAGAACCTACAAGGCACTGTTATTTTCTTCAAATTCTGATGAGGAATCTACAGCACACAATTTTTAAGTAACTTGCTCAAAGTTACACACCTGTCAAGAAAGAATCCCACTGTAAAGCATATTTCTTTGTTAATAATCTCTAGCAAATGGCTTCTCCATTTCCCTAATTGCTCAACTTGGGCATCTTGATACCTTGCTTTCCCTAAAATTCCTAACCAATCCACTGGTAAGTACAATTAATCTAAGCCTGAAAATGTACCTCCAGTTTGGCTTTTAAATCATGTAAGCTCTAGTCTGCTCACTTTATTATGCAATTGGGACAACTATAATAGAAGTTCTCATTTGGAGAACTATAGTTCTGCATGTTTTCACATTTTCTGACCAGTTTATTTTCTACCCCCAAATTAATCTGTTTTTGAAAATGTGTCAGTGTGTTACTCTGCTTCTGAGACTTTCAAAGCTTCACTTTACATGACAAATTCAATCAAGTAAAACTCTCACAAGGACAAATAGGTTCCTCCATTATCTGGCTCCCAACTGTCTTTCCAAATTCATAGTACTCACTATCCCTAATTGCCCACCATGCATTGCTGCTTCAGCCACCCCACCTGCATTCCTTCCTTCAGTCCTTGAAACACAGGGAGCTATTTCTCCTCCTTCCTATATTTTAGGTCCAGCTTTAATGTTACCTCCTCAGAGAGACCTTCTTGGCCATCTAGCTAGATAGTTCATCTCTATTATTCATTCTTCTGATTCTTTGATATTTTATAATTATATATTTCATTATTGTTCAATTTATTTTCAATTATACTCAACGAAAATGTAATCTCCAGAAGGATAGAAGCCATTTGTTTATTTCCTCACTGTATATTTAGCACCTAGAACAGTGCCAACACATATCAGACACTCACAGGGAATCCATCACTAATAGATTCTTTGACACATGCTACAGTCCTTGCCTTTGTCCATTGTTAGTGCTTTGTATGTGGTTTCACAAGAATTATTAGAGTATGCCAAATATGGACTTCTTTAACAAATTTGAGATTTAGGCCATTTGTTAATTTGGAAGCAAAAATAAAATTACTAATTTTCATATACATCAAATATATGTTCCAGAAGAACATGGCAAGAAGACTCACATATTTTCCTTCTTTTTAATCTATGCACTTGCATGAACACTGGCAAATATAAGTATCTTATCAGAAATGGTGATGTCTTTATTCATTTCTTTAGATTTCATGAACTCTAATGCAACTCATGAAAATACTCCTAAAGTATATTCTTACTGAACATCCCAAATAGACTACATACTAAGTTCTTGACTTAGTCAAGCACGTATACAGCTTAGAGCTAGTTGGTCAGATATTCATGGAATTATTCTCCAACTTTGCTGTAAATCAGAGTTACTTAGGGAGTTTGTTTTAAAAAAAAATCATCTGCTCAGGTCCCAATTCCAGATATTTCCATTCAGCATGTCTGGGGTGGGGTCAGGCCACTGTATTTTTAACAAGTTCCCCAGGGACTCTGTTCACCCTGTCTTAGTAGACACTTTTCAAACTTCTCTAAGTGAGCTTTGATGCTAAAAATATTTACCATTCAAGTCCTGCTTCTTTACCAAAGTCTGATGGTGTTTAGTGATCTTATCTAGTGGTGTTCAGTGATCTTCAGATAAATATAGCCTATTAGTGACTCTGCAAAATGTTTTAAGACCTCATCTCAAAATATTCTCTCTTTGCTTACCCTACTCCATCGACACTATTTCAGTTGCAGTTCCTTGAATATGTCAAGTGCCTTGCCACCTCTGGGCCTTTGAACTCGATGTTCCCTCCGCCTATGAAGTTCACACCCAGCTTTACATGGCTGTATCATTATCTAGCTAGTAGTTTTTTCTTCTATGTCATATCCTCAGTGAGGTCTTTCCTTATAATGATCATCTGTTTACTTGTTAGTGTAAAGTCTCACATATGATTTTATGTGCCACTAGAAATTAAGGTACTTTTGTTTTTCTTTTGTCAACTCTGTATCCAAAGTGCAGAGCACAGCTGGCTAGCATAGAGTGAGTCTCAAAACTGAGTATTATTTAACGTATTCACTCCTGGGAAACTAATTCATTAGCCTTTCATTTTTCCTTTGTTTGTGATTTTACCTCCCAACTTATAAATTAAAAGTATAAAAATTACCTTGAAGTGCATCCATGTGTACCTTATTTTCTAAACAAAAAAGTCAAAAACCAAAACCAGAGATGTTTGGAAACTTGCCCTCCTTTAGTTTAAGTCTCTATTTAATATCACATTAAAACCCAATACCCATGGTCTCTTTGCCCACTATTTGTTCTTCTATCCAAGACTATTGTTCAAAATCATATATTATATATACCACATCAGTTATCGTCACTGAAATCATATCGTTTTTGTTTCTTTTTTCTTTTTGTTTTGCAAGGGAAAGGGGTGTTGTGTACTGTTTCTGCTTTTGTTGTTGCAGCTGCTTTACCTCCTCCCCATCGCAGGCATCTTGCTAGATCATTGCCAGTCCCAAGAGGCAGAATTGCAACTGGAGGATGCTTGCCTACATTGGCCTTTTCTGCAGAATAAAAAAAAATACAAATAAAGAAAATTTTAAGTTCAGATAAAACGAAGGAAATAAAAAGATAGCCTGATGACATTAAATGAAAGAATTCCAATAGGTACTCATAAACAAAACAATTGTATTTTTAGATATATACAATAATGAATTATGGATAATTTGTATACATTTGTAGCAACTGATAAAACACAACGACTATTATTCACAGAATGATGGAATTTTCAAAACTCAGGCAAGAGGAAAGCTTTTTAAATATCTTAACTCAGCTAAAAATTGTGGTGTGTCTTATCTCCACTACAATCCTCAGGGATACTATTATATACAGCATAAGACTACAATACAGAGACACAACTAGGATGGATGGGTATGTTCCCACATAAAGTCCTTTTGCAACATCAATTCTAGGTACATTTTACTTAAAGGAATAAAATATTTGAAAACTGTTGAATTATAAAAGTGAGTAAATTGCTAACAATGTCCTTGACTTTTTCCCACCCATGGTGCTGCTCTGTGTCAGAGCAAATGGAACACAATGTTAACAGCTGGAATACAATGAGATCAGCAGGTTTTCCATGAGATTAATCTTTATATCACATAATGCTTTGGGTTCAGAGCAGTAAAGATCTCTGCCGCTGACATCCCATATGCTTTGGTTTGAATCATCGCATGCCTTGAATTAATCTCACAAATGTATATCACTTTCTTTTATTTGTTTCTTCCTCCTTAGCCCCTCAAAATCAGTGTACATATGTGTGTAGGGATAGAGGGGATAGATAATGTAGGGATATGTCACAATGAAATAGCCGACAACAAGATTTTGAGGGCTAAAACAAGCTAAGAATTCCTGCTGTTTTTCCTCTAAAATCCTTACAAGTCCTCAGATACTTTTCCAACTAACTCATTAACTTTTGTAATTCTTGAATTCTGGTTGTCTTCTCAGATAAAACATATAAATATGATTTACATTGTTTAATGGAAGGCCAGGTCAGAATTTTCACTGTTTCTTCTTAAATCAAATATTAGTAGATTAAAGCTGTTAGATCCTTATCAAAAGTGTTGCCAACATGTATTTTTCTTATTTTGAATATTTTTAGTGTATGCATAGACAGAATGCTTTCTCCATTGACTAAATAGGTGTCTGTTTCAATTTACACAGAAGGTAAAACTTCTTTTGAATCAATTCGTTTTATGAAAGGGCCTGTTTTAAACAAAGAATTGATCAATGCGGTAACTGAAATGAGACCAAAAAGAGTCAATATTTGTTTTGGATTTATTTCCTCATAAAGGCCAATTCATGGTCTCTTTTTCTAACTAGTAACCAGTTCCAACAACTGACTAGATCTGAAGAAGCAAATAATTTTCCTGAATTTATACTTTTTCATGTGCTGCATACTTACCTTATATCCTCAGTGATGTTCCTGTATTATTTGCTCATAAAAATCGAGCGTTTTCAGTTTAAATAGAGAGGCAATATAGAATAAGGCTTAACTGTGCATTCTAATCTCAGCTCTCTCAGTTCACAGCTATAAGACTTTGTTGTAGTTATTTACTTTTTTCCAAGTTTTAGGTTCCCTATCTCTACATGGGATTATTAATACTATCTGTGTCATAGAGTTGTGAGGAATAAACAAGATAACATGATGAATAAAAATTAGCTATGATGATGATGATGATGATGGATGATAACGATATGAATGTATACAGAGGGTAAGGTTTTGAGGGTCCATGTTTTAAAAACGTAAGCACATCAATTTCGCACAGACTTTATCACAAATACTAAGACTGCTCCTTCAGTTCCTTGTCTGGGGCACGCAAACAATCTGATTTCCTAGAGCCCCTGAAAACAACTCTGAAAATTTGGTAAACACTGTAAGAAGTGGATTAGAAAGGAAGGACTTCTATGTACGTGTAAACTATCTTGCCAGTTAAATTTTTGAACTACAGAATAATAAGTTAAACCAGTGTGCAACCTTCCAGATGTTCAATTATACCACCGCTTCCAAAGATAATGATACAAGCAATAGACACATAGATGAAACAGGATTTAAAGCTATTGCTCTCTCCCCAGCCACATTAAGTATGTGTCTGCATTACCTATGCAATCCAAAACCCAGCCCACGGTTCCATCTCCACCACAGGCTAACACTCTGAAGTCAGGAACATCACGGAAAAAGTTTAACCTGAAAAATAAGCATGTTATGGCACATGATTAATAGTTTAAAAATAAGATGTTTTCAGTTTTGTATCATTAGCATTTTACCCGATGAAATACGTTTTTATTTTATAAAAACTGTAAAATAGCTCAGTGTTAACTTACATATCCTTTAATCCTATTTTATAATTATATATTCAAGATTCTATAACTTAAAAATATTTTGTAATTACATATTCTAGATTCCATAATGAATATACTCTATTTTTCTTTAATAAACTCTAAAATTTTAAGAATAAAATTAGTAAATTATAATAATTTTCATTGATATTCCCCCAGATGTGATTTGCAGTTCGCATAACTCAGAATGACATATACTACATTATTTCATTTAATAAATTTCATCAATCCAAAATTATCTTTTGAGTGAATATATAAATGTGACAGTTATGTCAGTAAATATGTCTTTAACAATTTTCTACTTTCTCCATTACTGGGAGAAATTGATCAGACTGCAACTGGGGTTCTAGCCAACTTTCCTTTTGACTGAGAATCTGCAAATAGGAGGCAGGCTTCACCTTGTATTTTGACCTGGTTGACAGTGTTTTCCACCCAGGAACACTCTAGCCCAATTGCTGGGTCAGCTGCCATAAATACCCACTGCTTCTGCTGTTACTGCATGCAGGGTGCTTAATAATGCAACCTACCTTGGGAAAAGTCACAAAGGCAGGTAATGCAGCCAGCTATACAGTCATAGCCTATTTTATTGCAATAAAGAAATTGAAACAGGACAGAAATTTTGGTATGTTATGTGTCTCTTCACCTCCCTTGTCCCAAACATAACAACTGATAGTGATATAATATGCAACTATCCAAGGAATTTTTCTACGTACTTACATATACAAATTTTCATACATAAATCTTTATTACACACATATTTTCAACACGAATAAAACTGTGCTATACATACTGTTCATTAACTTGTGTGGTTTTATTTTAACTTCAAATATGTCTAAGAGAACTTTGTGTATCAGTATATAACATATGCATATGTCATGTGTTGCATTCTGTCAGATTATTATTTTTAAGCACTGCATCATGTTTTATAAGTTCATGTACTACAAGATAAAATGAATGATCTCTTTTTATGAATTTTTAAGCTATTTCCAGGGTCTCATTATTACAAAAAAGTATTGTATTTAACATTATTTGAAGAACATTTGTGTAAATGTGCGCATGTGTTTTGAAGGCTACTCTAGAGAAAAATATTCCATTACATCATTATATCCCTCTGAATGGCTCCCACTGTCAAATATGCAAGGATTCATTTCCTTGCAACCACAAAACACTACATATGAACAACTTTATGATATTTCTTTAATAATAAGTGAAAGCCAATGTCTTTTTATTTGTTGTAAAGTCACACTTCCCTGTTTACTAGTGAGTTCAGCATATTTTTATACATTTCCTGGAGATGTGTAACCTGTCCTATGAAAAGAACATTCAAAGATGTGCCTTTCTTTCTATTGAATTGTCTTTTTATTTTTTATTTTTATTTTTATTTTTTGAGATGGAGTTTCGCTTTTGTCGCCCATTATGGAGTGCAATGGTGCAATCTCGACTCACTGCAACCTCCTCCTCCTGGGTTCAAGCGATTCTCCTGCCTCAGCCTCCCAAGTAAGCTGGGATTACAGGTGCCCGCCACCACGCCTGGCTAATTTTTGTATTTTTAGTAGAGACAGGGTTTCACCATGTTGGCCAGGCTGGTCTCATACTGTTGACCTCAGGTGATCCATTCTCCTTGGCCTCCCAAAGTGCTGAGATTACAGGTGTGAGCCACCGCGCCGGGCGAGATGTCTTTTAATAATACTTTACAAACTCTTTGCATATTACAGCCATCTTTGCATTTAAATTTGCATCATTTAAAAAAATTTTGTCAAGGTAATACCAACACTGCATAAATATAATAAAATATGTATAAAAATTACTAAAACCCATCATCTGATTATAATATCCATGGATATTTAGAACAGGAAACTTTCATGCATTTTCTCATTTATTATATTGTGGATATTTAACCTTTGTGAGACATGTTGCAAATATTTTATTCGGTTCTAATACTCATTGTTTTGCTTATACTAATATATATACAATAGAATAAACACATATGTACCAATTGCCCATTCCAGGAAGTAGAACATTTCTAATAACTTACATATTTCTCTGTTTTCTTTCCCTATAGTACTGCCCTTTCTAATTTACAAAGGTGAGCACTACTCTGAATACTGAGTTACCACGTGTCTGACATAATCCACATGTGTCCTTCTACTTTTCCCACTTACATTGGTACTCAGATTCATTCGTGTTGTAGCTGAAGCTTTTCCCACGTGTAGCTGAAGTTCTTTTTGCTTCTGCTGCTGTGTTAAATACCACTTACATGTCTTTTAAAATCCATGTCAATGGGCATTTCAACTGGTTTGCTTTACATTCTTGCAAAAAGTGCATTCTCGTACAGGCATACCTCATTGTATTACTCTTTATTGAGTTTAGCAGATACCGCATTTTTTACAACTTGAATGTTTGTGGCAACTCTGCTTCTAGCAAGTCTATCAGTGCCATGTTTTCCAACAGCACATGCTCACTTGGTGTCTGTGTCACATTTTTGTAATTATCACAATATTTCAAGCTTTTTCATTATTATTGTATCTGTTATGGTGATCTCTGATCAGTTATTATAGTAATTGCTTTGAGGTGCCATGAACCACACCCATGTAAGACAGAGAACATAATTGTGAATGTTGTGTGTGTTCTGACTGCTCCACCCACCAGCCGTTCTCCTGTCTCTCTTTGTGTCCTCAGGCCTCTCAATTCCCTTAGACACAACAGTATTGAAATGAGGGAAATTAACAACCCTACAATGTCCTCTAAGTGTTCAAGTGAAAGGAAGAGTTGCATTTCTCTTTCAATCAAAAGCTAGAAATTATTAAGCTGAGTGAGTAAAGCATGTCAAAAGCACAGGCAGGCCAAAAGCTAGCCCTTTTGTGCCAGTAAGCCAAGCTGTAAAAGCAAAGGCAAAGTTATTGAAGGAAATTAAAAGTGTTACTCCAGTGAAGACACAAACAAGAAGAAGGCGAAACAGCCTTATTGCTGACAGGGAGAATGTTTTAGTGGTCTAGACAGAAGATCAAAGGAGCCACAACATTCCCTTAAGCTAAAGCCAAATCCAGAGCAAGCCCCTAACTCTGTTCAGTTGTATGAAGGCTGAGAGATGTGAGGAAGCTGAAAAATCGTTTGATGCAAGCAGATGTTGGTTCATGAAGCTTAAGGAAAGAAGCTGTATAAACAGCAAGTGCTGAGGAAGAAGTGGCAGCAAATTATCCAGAAGATCTAGCTACAATTATTGATAAAGGTGGTACGCTAAACAACAATTTTTCAACGTAGACAACATAGCCTTCTAATGGAAGAAGATGCCATCTAGGACTTTGATAGCTACAAAGGAGAAGTCAATGCCTGGCCTCAAAGCTTCAAAGAACAGGCTGACTCTCCTGTTAGGGGCTAATGAAGCTGATGACTTTAAGTTGAAGCCAATGCTCATTTGCCATTATGAAAATCCTAGGGCCCCTAACAATTATGCCAAACTTACTCTACCTGTGCACTATAAATGGTGGAACAAAGCGTGAGGGATATCACATTTCTTTACAGCATGGTTTACTGAGTATTTTAAGTCCACGACTGAGACATATTTCTCAAAAAAAAAAAAGATTCCTTTCAAAATATTATTTTCATTGACAATGTACCTGGTCACCCAAGATTCTGACGGGAGATGTGCAGAAAGATGAATGTTGTTTTCATGCCTGCAAACACAGCATACATTCTGCAGCTCGTCGATCAAGGAGTAATTCAACTTTCAAGTCTTATTTAAAAAATACATTTCATATGGCTATAGGTGCCACAGACAGTGATTCATTTTGGGGATCTGGGCAAAGTTAATTGACAACCTCTGTAAAGGATTTAATAAGCTAGGTGTCATTAAGAACATTCATAATTCATGGACAGAGGTCAAAATATCAGCATTAACAAGAGTTTGGAAGAAGTTGATGCCAAGTCTCATGGATGACTTTAAAGGGTTCAAGACTTCAGTGGAGGAAGTCGCTGCAGACGTCATAAAAACAGCAAAAAGTAGAATTATAAGCGGAGGCTGCATGTGACTGAATTGCCGCAGTCTCATCATATTTGATGAGAACTGAATTTGAAAGGATGAGGAATTGATTTTTAGAGATAAGCAAAAAAAGAGGGTTTCTTGAAATGGAATCTACTCCTAGTAAAGATGCTGTGAACACTGTTGAAATGGTAACAAAGGATTTAGATTATTACATAAATTTAATTGACAAGGCAGCAGCAGGATTTGAGAAGACTGACTCAAATTCTGAGGGAAGTTCTACTGTGTATAAGATGCTAGCAAACAGCATCACATGCTAGAGAGAAATCTTTCATAAAAGTAAGTGTCCATCAATGGGTCAAACTTCACTGTTGTCTTATTTTAAGAAACTACTAGAGCCACCTCCACCTTCAGCAACCACCACTCTGATCATTTGGTTCCCATTAAAATCAAGGCTAAACTCTCTACCAGAAAAAACATTATGAATCCCTGGAGGCTCAGATGATTGTTACTAATTTTTCGCAATGAATTATTTTTAAATTAAGGTATATACATTTTTTAAACCACAATGCTATTGCACATTTAATAGACAACAGTATAAACATAACTTTTATATGTACTGGGAAACGAAAAAATTTGTGTGATTCACTATATTGTGATATTCACTTTATTGTGGTGGTGTGGAACCAAATCCACAATATCTCCAAGGTATGCCTGTACGTACTTCCTAGTGCTTAAGGGTAGAGGCCACTTTAGAGTAATGCATATTAATATGCAACTTTACCAGATAACATCAATGTTTTTCGCAAAGAAGTTGCACCAATGTACAATGGATGTGCTCTATTGAATCCATTCTCTTTAACACTTGTCACACTTTTTCATTTTATTTCTTATTTTTGTGAAATGCCTATTTATCCTTTTGGTTTCCATTATCTATTCCTATTCACCTTGTTGGTTTGCAAAAAAATTTTACACGTCTTTGATTTTAGTCCTTTTTGAATAATTTTTTTTCAAATATCTTCTACAAATTTAAAGTTTTTTCTTTTACTTTCATTAATGTGTATTTTAATGAAAAAGAACCTAGTTTTAATATTCAATTTCATCATCCCTTTGATAAGTAGTTAGTACCTTAACCAGTCTTCTGTAAGACAAGCTTCCTTACTCAGAGCTCAGAATTCACATACACTCTCTTAAAATGTCAGTTTTATTTTGACATAGAAATTCTTAGTTTGTTGTGGTGTGAAGTACTTTCTTTTCTTCTTTCCCCACTTTCTCCCATCTCCCCTTTACCCTGGCCTCCGGCCCTCCCTCTCTTCCTTTCTTCCTCCCTTTCATCCTTCCTTTTGGCTGTAGTGGAGCACATTTTTTCTATTTATTTTTTATCCATCTTTTTCATTTATTGAATAATTCAACTTTCTACTATGCAAAGTCCACGATAAGTATTATTTCCACATATGGGTACATTTCTATTTGTATTCTCTGTTGTGTTTTACTCACGACTTTGTCCATCTCTGCACTAGTACCATACTCTCGCAATTACTATAGCTTTCCAGTAAGTCCATATCTCAGGGCATGAAGAATCTTACCAATTATTTCTTCTTTTTTTCATGTACATTTAAACTCATCATATTTCACCAAAACTAAAATAATAGTAAGAAAAACCAATCATGATTTTGACTGAAGTTGCATTAAAACTATATATTAATTTTGGGAGAAATAACACATGTATAATATGAATTAAGTTTCCTTATTCATGAATGTAGTATTGCTCGATTTATTTACATATTCTTTAATAACCTTCAACAAAGATATAAATTTTCTGCTAACAGGTCTTGCATATATTTTGTTAGATTTATTCTTGGTTGTTTTGTGGTTTTTGTTGGTATTTTAAACATTTAAAAATTATGTTTATTAATAACATTAATATTTTTGTTGCTGGCATATATAAACATATTTGACTGTTATACATTGATTTTATAAATAATCGTATTATCACTGTTTTTCTATTGCTTACATTTTGTTTGTGGATACATTTGGATTTCTATGTATATAACTGCGGCATTTGCTACCAGCAATGGTATTATTAGTAATCTCTAGTCCTTATAATTGTTATTTCTTTCCCTGCGTCTTTTTCCTTGACAGAATTCCAACATATTGTTGAATAGGAGTATTCATAGTGAATATCCATATCTTGTTCCTGAAGATAAGAATTACTTTTGGAATCTGCCCATTTAGGATATCTGTTATTGAGATTTTATTTTTCTTTCTTTTTACTTTCCTTCTTTTTGATGGAGATTTTTTATGAGGTTAACAAGTTTCTCCTCTACTCCTATCATAAGAATTTTTACTATAAAAATATTAAGTTTTTCTGCATTTTTGAGATTTGACAATGCCTCTGTCCTTTAATCGGTTAGTGTGAGAATAAACATTTATATATTTCTGCATTATTAATCATTCTTGCAATCCTTTCATGCACCCAAATTGATTCTTGTGTATTAATATTTTTAAGATAATTGAGTTTCTTTGCTAATATTTTGTTTAGAAATTTTGCATCAATCTTCATGAACAAATTGACCTATTTTTCTTCCTCATACCACTTTTGTCTACTTTTTAAAATTAAAATTATACCGCCTCATAAAATATGTTGCAGAGTATTCCCCCTTTTACGATTTTTTTGTGGAAGAATTTGTATAATTATTGAAGTTCTTTGAAAACTGGTAGCACTTGCATATAAAACCTAAATTTCTGGTGTTGTTTTTTTTTTAAAGAGAAAAGTCTTAAATCATTGTTTAAATTACTTTAGTAATTATTCTTAAAATTTATGATTTTAAATTCTTCTTAAGTCAGCTTTTTTCCAGCTATACTTCTGTAGCAATTTGATTCTCCCTCCTAGATTTTCAAACATTGGCACTGAAGCTTAAGAAAACTTTGTAAAACACGGCAGTAGGTGCAACATTTCCCACCGAGCTAATTGTTTTTGGTGAAAGCCTAACCATCCAATTGACTCACCATTGTTCTTCTATTCCATGATGATGTTTCATCTGTTATTCATTCTTGTTTTCTTTAAAAATTGTCATCATTGGTTCTTCAGCAGCATCCTACCCCCAAACATAAACCCCATGTGACTGTCAGACCAGCTTACTCTCTATAAATTGATTGCTAATTGGAAAATTTGACCTCTCTTTATCTCAATTTCTTGATCCATTCAATCCATGCAGTTTTCCCTAGAAACTCATTCATTCCTTACTACATTCATTCATTAATATCCTTGGGATTTATTTAGTGATTCTGACCCTCAGTTTCCATAACTTCAGAATAGAATTAACACCACGTGGTTTGTTGGGCTCTTTATATACACATAAAGAAAATGTGTATGTAAATACACCTTACTATTCACATGTTATTACTGATTTAATTATTTTTTTTTTCTTTATTACAAGTAGTATAGGTGTGTTTTAGGTCAGAGTGCCACTCCTCTATTTCCCCACCTCCTCCGCCTGCACTGTTCTGGCAGAATAGTCACAATTTTCTAACAAGCAGTAAGGAGAGTTTTTCTGCATCCAATCTGAAACTGTAGCTAGCGGACAATTGGGAGACCTGCCTACAGCACTGGAGACACAAGGTACAGAGGAAAACAGCTGTGATAGTGGACAAGTAAACTGAAGAGTCTCAGCAAGAGCCAAAATGCAGGGTCCCGCATGGCACTGACTTTTCACCCAGGAAGGCTGTGATGAGGAGCAGCTGTGAGGCTTCCATATCACAGGTCATCCTTCCAATGGGGAGAAGTGAGAAAATGGGGAGTGTCAGGAAGGACTTCACTCTGGGGAAACTTTTGTACTGTGTATTGTACTTTTTACCTATCAATTCCACAGTGTTCCATGTGAAGAATGAATAAGCATGAACATTTTGCAATGAAATCATGCTTGGGTCCTGAATTTATTTGCACCATTTTATTAATTTTTTTGAAATTAAAAATTCAAATGATTTATGAAGAAAATGAATGATGATGAGTTTCCAATGTTGGCCTTTATAGCATTGATTCACCTAGAGAGTTTCCTATATATCTCCAATAGCTATATTTGAAAGCAAGCCTATTATTTGGGTTTAGCAGCCCTCTGTCAGACGCTTCTTTTTTTTAAATCATATTTGCTCTATAATCACCACTATAACATTCCATAAAGTTTCAGTTATGCAAGATGAATAAATTCTAAGATCCACTGCACAACACTGTTCCTATAGTTAACGACACTTTTTTGTACATTTAAAAAGTTTTTAAGAATGTAGGTCTAATGTTAATTGTTCTTACCACAACCACAACAAAAGAGCAGGTGGTGAAATTGTGATGCTTAATATTACTAAAAACAAATCCAGAAAATTTCATCTAAGACTCAGAGGCTTACTTTGTGTTAAGACAAAATTGATACAGAAAAGGCAGTAAATTTTCACTTGTACCTAATTGTTATTAGGTACAAAGCACACCAGGAAAACCTTTTTTAAAAGAAAAGAAAATTGTGGTACTGATTCCAGAATCTTGGAAAATGTCATAAATCAGAATTCTTAATATCAATATGTAAATATTACTTTTTATTCCAATCTTATATTTTATTATTAAAAAATACTATCACTTACATACAATGTGGCTGTATGGGTTATAAATAGATTAAGTATATAAAATAAATAAATATATGGCTCCAAGTAGTATATATATTATAAATCATAAAATAATATTTTTGATACTTAGAGGAAATCAGTGTGAGAGTCATAAATATTTTCAGCATATCCATACATGGTGAATGCTCGCTTTAATTATACATATTTACATCTCTTTGTATTAAAGAAACACAAGGCTGAAGGATCCAAAATGACTTTACCATATGTCATCAATTCTCTTTTTCCTCTTTCTTGTTTAGAAAAAATAATTTCAAGAGCTTGCTTTACGAAAGGTCTGCATTTTGGTTTAAGCATTTAGAGACAGAAAGAAGCATACTTATCTCTGATTATTCTATTCAATTCATATTTATACTTGCATGTACACAGTTACATACTATATTATTCTTAAAGTTACAAGATTAGATGGATTCAAAATTGCCTTAGCAAAATCTGGCTGAATTTTCTGATTTGTGATGTTACCGTTGTTTTTGAAACAATATTTATGGTCTAGAAAACCAATTTTTAATAACTTTCAGCTTATTTATTAATACCCAAACTGTAACTGTACATACCTTGGTATCATTGATATTATTATTATTGCTGGTGTAATATCTTTTAAAAATCCATGCATGAATTATTTATACTCCCCAAAGTTTCATTCTATTATATACATTACAAAATGGGGGAAAGGTTATTTCATGTTTTTCTCTGTGGGTTTTGATGTTTCATGAATTTAATGTGACTCTCTCAACATTTTAATTTAAAGTAAAATTAATTATAATAATATCCTTCAATCTAATATCTTATGTACTTTATTTCAACAATACATTATAAAATTTAGTTAAACTAGGAAATGCACCTGTTTCAACAAATTCGGTTAGAGTTTTGAGATATTGTGTGGAAGCTGAATTTACACTATTTTGGGAAGACATTCCATGTGGATAAGTGGGATAGTTATAAAAAATTAATTTGAATTAATCTTTATAAACGCAGTGTAAATAATTATGTTACCATAATAACCAGAAATAAGTTTTAGAGTATTTGAAAAATATACATATTCCAGTGGGCCATTAATAATTGAAACATTCATTTCATTATTTCTGGAAATCTCAAACAAATCTTTTATGCTTATGTGTGTTAAAAGTGAAGGAGAGAGGGACAGAGAAAGGGAAAAACACAGACTGAAATGACAAAAGAGAGCATGAGACACAGAAAATGAGAGAATATTTATTCCTGGGGAACCTATAATGTTATCTCATTAAATAACTTTAATATTCCTTCTAATATAAAGTGAGTTAGAAATGAAAGGTCAGTAAATGACAGGTTCTATGATGTAGCCTAAATATTTTTCCTTTCTTCACTAATGTACATATTTCTTTAAAAATTAATAATGGCAGAAATATCAAATTTTTAATGTCATTTCTGAGTGAATAGAAACACTAATATTTAGTTGAAATACTCTTGCCCTCATATAGAAAATATTTATAATTTTATTAGTATAAGTAAAACACTTTTGTAAATATATTTGTTAAAATATAAATTTTTTCTATTGCATGGAAAATTATAACCCTTGAAGGATATTTTTAAAATACATAAATTAATATTTAAAAACCAAGTAACCGATGTTAAACAAAAATTATGAGTGGTCATTATTTTAGACTGAGCTTCTGCACTAGGCCCCAACAGACCAGAACAAACCAGAATGGAGTCACTTGTGGTAAGTGCCATGTAATCAAATTGAACTTTAAAATGGTCCAGTTAAAAAAAAAAAAAAACACACACAGGAGATTTGCAGCAACCAATCAGAAGGGGCCCAGTTCACCAGAGCTAGCATGATAAGGAAGTCCTTTCGGTTTTGACCCTGTAAGAAAAGTAACTTTGAAATGACCAGTCTGCCTTTCATTCCTTATTTCTGCTTTCTTCAGCCGTCTTCTGCTTATAAAGCCAAACTCCTGTGCTCAGTTCATTGGAACACTCATTCTATTCTATAGAATTAGGTGTTACCCAGTTCTAGAATTGCAAATATAAGCCAATGAGATCTTCAAACTAACTTTGTTGTAATTTTGTTTTTTGACACTGAAGAACACAAAACACCTTTTAAAATGCCATTTTCTCTCATCTGTAAGTGTGTTTTTTACATTAGAAAGGGAGGGATTTAATTGAACTTAGTATTTTCATACTGTATTTACTGCTACAAATATGCAGTAAAATTCATGGTCATGCTGCATGAAAGTCCATCTCTTAAGGTATTAATGAATATGCATAAGTTATGTGTGTACTGATATGTATATATATATGTTTGGAAATGCAGTTTAAAATATTTCTTGTAAGTTACATGACTAAACATAGAGAATTGACAGACAATTCTGATGTAGTGAGTTGAAAATGAAGGGAAAAATACGATAAAGAGTGGCAATTAAAACAGAAGTTACACAGTCTTCCTGATATTTGAAAGAAGTTACAATGGAATAATTCATTCTTATTGCTTCTAATTGGAAAGCACATATATATCATTTATGGTCCAAATTCATAGTCTACAAAATTAACCCCTAAAATGTAGCAGCACAAGTGATTAGGTTGCTGAAGACTGTTTGACAAATTTACTGAAATCCATTCTGTCGTGTGAATGATTTTAATATTAATAATTAGAATGAGTTTTTATTCTGTACACATCAGATCATTCCACAGAGTTAGCTTAGAGTGTGAAGTAAGAACGTATTTTGAAAGGAAATAAATCTAGACTTCTATAGGGAAAAAAGGCTTTGCTTAGGGTCAAATACAAAAGAATAGCTCTAAATACTTTATAAATGAAATGGCACCTGTATCTATCCACTTATTTAATTTAAATGTAGTAACTGCAGCTATGTACTAGGAACTGAGTTAGATTCCAGAGATTCAAAACAAGGTAGAATTCTTGCCTTTGAGTATCTCACTGGCTTAACTGAGAAGGCAGACAAGAAAACACACTGTTCAGGTCACTATAAGATGCTCTTTGAGGGCAGTTAATGTGGACTAGGTAGGGATGAGGGGTGGCTTAATAAACTTGGAGACACATGAGTTGAATCTCGAAGCTTGGGTAAACTTAATTAGCTGATGAATTGGGGGACAGAAGTGAGGAGAAATTGAGTGAAGGGTTGTTATGTAAGAAGGAGGGTAAATATAGATCCTAGGAGAGTGGTTAGATGACAAATCTTGAAAGCCTGAAGTGACATACTGTCAGTGGGAATGAGAAAGCGGTTCTTTAGTGAATGGTCTTTTTATTCATCAAGTTAGAGAATAAAAACAGTGTGTAAATTTGGGAAAAAGGGAGAAAACTAGTTTAGTAATAGACATGTAGAATTTGAGATACTCATGGAACTTGTGTTCATGGAGTATTGAACATAATAAGTTAATTTCCTCCTTATGATCTCTCTTTGATAAATAAGGAGCAGGAGAGTGAATCCTGATTATGTAGGGCCTGATGTTTATAAAAATTGAGGCCCCCTTTAAGAAAAAATATGCAAAATAAATGTGCACAAACTTTTATAAAAGTGATGTATATATATAAATATATATAAATAAATACTTATCTATAATAAAATCACATTAGATTGTAAATTTAAGATAGCTTACAAACATCACATCATAGGATTTCAAATAATAACATAGTTTTATAAATTAATAAACTGCTTAATGCTTCGTTTTTACATTTTTATATGATAATTTAAAATAATATTTGTACTGAGGTTAAAAGATAATTTTCTTTTCCTCTAGAATGATTTATTAAGATATGTTTAAATTGATGATTTATTAGGAATGTTCCACTTAGCTTCACAAGTCATCATTGATAAAGTAAATTTTTAGTATTATTGTTAAATACGTGAAAATCAATATTTGGTTTTTGGTCATAGCCAAGCTGTAAGACTTGCAGGCATTTCAATTTTTTGTTCAATGACTAACCTTAAGTACTCTTTGAATTCATGATATACATTAACCATTGTTAAGTTAGTAACACGACATATTGTGAGTTTTATGTATCTTCATTGATGGCGATATTTCATAGAGATTTATAAAACATGTACTTTACACATAAACATGCCTGCTTGTTGTAGAGCTGATATAGGCTGTGCTCTACAAGCACAGGAATAATGATACATTTAATATCATGTAACTTTCATCAATAATAAAAATTTAAAATTGTTTATACTGCATTGTTAACTGTATTCCTGTAAGAATAACTCCTCTGTTTTGATGACGCATTAAAGAGAACTGAATGGGATGATTAGAAGAATTTCCGCAGATAAGCTTTGAACTTTGTACATTTCAAACCTCATTTCTCCCTACTATACACATATTCTGTTACCAGGCAGGCTCTGGACCATTTTTATCAAGACATGTCTTCTGGCTCTTTAAATTTATGTCAGAAAACAAGTGTAAAGTCACACTGGGCAATGGGGATATGCCTGGAAGTCATTTTTACACCAGGAGAACTAGCAATAACAACCATACACAAAAATATCCGTGAACCACATATTATAAGTCTCAGGGTTCAATCATGTAATTGGACCTCATCCTCTTTAAGTCAGATCCTAAAATGCTCATGCTCATTCCAATGCTACTAGTCACTAGGTAAAGTGTGATGAAAAAGGACTTGGAATGGAGACAAAAGTCTTTTTTTTTTTTTTTTTTTTTTTTTTTACTGTTTTATTTTTCCATATAGATGCCCAATTTTTCTGGTTAATACCAATACATATACAGGGCATGGGGGAGGGCTCTTAATTATCTTCCATTGATATATTTGCCTCTCTATGCATTACTACTGAGCTGGCTTAACTAACATTGTTCATAAAAATTCTTGTAGTTAAAATATCCTCTTTTTAAAATATGAAAAACTCAAATGAGAAAGGCAATACAACCACATTGCTAAGATCCTTCCTATAGTCTTGAAAGGAGTCCTTGCAAGTGAGAGACACTGAAGTTGAAGATTCATTGCCTTCAAGAGCATCTGCTTCTGTGCACACATCTTACTATAGCATAATACTGGTCAGAGACCATAATTTAAAATATGACAGCTACTCGGGAGGCTGAGGCAGGAGAATGGCGTGAACCCGGGAGGCGGAGCTTGCAGTGAGCCGAGATCCTGCCACTGCATTCCAGCCTGGGCGACAGAGCAAGACTCCGTCTCAAAAAAAACCATGAATAATTTAATTACACACAATTCTAACTATAGGCATAAAGGTAACTAAATGAAAAATATATGACTCATCAAGAAGAGATAAATAAAAGTAAATAATGCAATTGGAGAATAAAACATTATGAATTCAACAAACATCTGCCATTTTCAGGAAATGATATGTACATAATTGAAGATTAGTATCTTAGACACCAAGATATTTATGATTTTAATAGTTGTAAATATAATTTGTAACAATTTTATCAAATGTATTATATTCCAAATCCAATTATCTGCTTTTCGGAGTGTGTTTATTAGGCTAAACTTGTCTTGATTACGAACAACACTGTTATCCAATAATATAATTCAAGTTGTAGATTTCTATATGCTGATAACCTCTATATTAAATTACCTTAAATTTTCATGCTCCTTGAGTTGCAGATTTTAAATAGAAGAGGAGGGTATGTATAATCAGGAAAAGACTGGCTGAAGGAGTGTTGTCCAGAGAGATTTTTACAGGGTTTTATTACTTGAGTCACCTAAGACTTGAGTCTTATTATTATTATTATTTTGGTCCAGAAGGTTCCTGGGTGACTACTGAATCAGTAGGAGAATAACCGAATAATTTACGTGTGTGTGTGTGTGTGTGCATGCATGTGTACAAGCAATATAATTATGGCTTTTATTTTAATTATTAGAATATTAAAATTTCTGGGGATGTGATTATAATTTATGTGAGCAATCAATTTAAAGCACATTTTTTTTATCAATCAATTCATTACTGTATTAGAAATCACGTTTTTGTCATGATGGTATGCTTCACCAGAATCTACATTCAAATTATTCCCACAGAAGGAAATCATTGTATCAGTAGTGCTAAACTTTTATACTGATTTTATGATAGCATTATCACTAATAACTAATGTCTCACCTTCATCCAAATGAACTTCCAAAAAACTTTATTTAGAGTGCATGAATTGAATGAATTCAAATCATCTTTACAACAAACAGATGTTTCATTTAAAACATTCTGATCACTCTGATATAAAAATGGCATTACTTGATCTTTTGGAAAAGTTATTCTGCTAATGGAGTCAAGATATTAACAGCTATAACTTCATTAATAATACACATAAAGAAACTTGGAATTGAAAATGAACACTAATTTTGAAAAGTCATTTGATCTAAACGAAAAGTCATGCTTCAAAGAGTGATATGCAAAGGGACTTTCTGCATATTAAATGATTGCTTTGGGGCAGAGAATTAACTATTAATTTTAAAGCAGATGCTGATGTTTCTTCAGCATAGTTGTGTTTACTGATTTCTGCATAGTCAATGATATCACTGGAGCTCTCATTGCAGATGGTAAATGTTCATAAATATTTCACACAGATTATGTATTCATCAACTCTTTAAGAATCAGAAATTCAGAACTATTTTTTGTTTTGAAATTCAGATTATTTTTATTTAAAAGACATTTTATTTTTAAGCTATCTTTTGCTGAAAAGTGTCATTGCAAAATAAAAATCTATTATAAAGTAAATATTTATAAACTATATATTTAATGAAAAATAAAACATTGAGGAAGTATATTCAAGCCATTCACTATACATTCTTGATAAAACTGCTCATGCTCTTTTTCTCACATACATTTCATGAACATCTAACCTATGATTTGTCAATATCTCCACAGGCATTTCTGACTGGTATATTTGTGACCCTTTGCAACTCTCAGGGAGCTGTGAGGTCCAGGCCACAGCATAATGGGCTGGCATAAAAGGGATACCAATTCTTCAAAAGTTGTCACTTGTTTTTGTGTTTAAAAAACATTGGAAAATAGTTTATTTTTGGTCACGTTTTATGTATAATGATTACTATTAAAGTCAGATCTCTGTTCCTTGGACGTGTGTCTTACACATTACAAGAAGATAACATAGCAAAAGCTGGATTTAGAAATTGGAGGGCTGCCAAACACATCATCATCATTCTTCATCGCAATGCACTTATTAATAGCAATACTTAAAATACAACAGTCCTGGGCAAATGCTAAATTGGGCCAGATGCTAGGACACCAGAAATAACCTGAAGAGTCTTAGGTAAACCTAATTATTATGGTCACAATAATCCTAAAACCCTGTGTGAACTAGCCCTTAGTAGCTTTCTGACATCCGACTGCCCTTCACTCTGTTCTAGTCTCCCTGGCCTTCTTGCTAATGTTTCCCAAACTTACACAATATTTTCCAATCATTATGCTTTTATGCTTGCTGCTCTCTCTGCCTTAAAAGCTCTTGTACAAGATGACAATGAGCTACCTCCTCATCTTCACATCTATACTCAGCCAGTTCTTCTCCACCTCATTTAAAAGAACAACCATGAAACCCTCACCAACAATGCACACTCCTTGTTTACATTCCATGCTAATATATGTATATTTCACCTGTTTATTAGTTTAATATATGTTTTCCATCACTAAAATATAAGGCTGTGAGGGCAAGAGTTATTATCTGTTTTGTTCAGAGTGGATTGGCAGTGATGAGATTTTTCCTGGCATCTGGTAGCCATTGAATAAATGTTTTGAACCAATTCATCTGCTATGGGTTTTCTTATTTTTACTTATTGGTAAGCTATGATAAGTTAACTGCCTGGGGCTGGAGGTAAATTTGAGCCAGTAATTTTACTATGTACACTTAGATAACAGTAAATGGGAGGATATTTAAGTAAAATATGTTATTTATTAAAAACTTAACTCCTATAGAAAAAAAAATCAGAAACAGATTACTTTAGTTCATTTGTGCTGCTATATGAAAATAACTGAAACTGGATAATTTATAAATGACAGGTATTTATTTCTCACATTTCTGGAGGCTGGGAAGTCCAAGATCAAGACATCAACAGATTTGTTGTCTGGTAAGGCTTATTATCTGCTTCAAAGATGGCACGTTCTTGATGCATCCAGTCATGGCAGAGGGATGAATGCTGTATCTTCACATGGCAGTAGAAGGGGAAAAGAGAGAGCTAGTTCCCTTGAGCCATTTTATAATGGCATTGATCCAACTCATGAGGGTAGAGCCCTCATAACCTAACCATTTGCTCATTGCTCCACCTCTTAATATGATTGCATTGGTGATTAAGGTTCAATATAAATTTTGGAGAGACACAAGTATTCAAACCATAGCATTCTGCCTCTGCTCTCCCAAAATTTATGTTCTTCTGATAAGTAAAATACATCCATTCTATCCCAGGAGCCCCAAAAGTTTTAACAATTTCCAGCATCAACTAAAAAGTCTAAAGTCCAGAGTCTCCTCTAACCATCATCTAAATAATACAGTTACCACTCCAGGTACAATTTATTTTGAGGAAAATTCCCCACCAGCTGTGGGCCTGTGAAATCAAGCAAGTTAGGTCCTTCCAAAATACAATGGTGTACGATAGAATGGACAATACCATTGAAAAGGGATAAATAGGAAAGAAGAAAGGGGTAACAAGTCCCAAGTAAGTCCAACACCCAACAAGGGCAAACAACATTAACTCTTAAAGCTGGGAATAACAAAAACCAAAAAACCCTCTTTGACAATGTGTCCTGCCTTCTGAACACACTGTGCAGAGTTTAAGCCCCTAAGGCTCCCTAAACCCCCATTCCTTCCATGGCTGTGCTGTGTGCAGCCCACACTGCATTTCTCACGTGTTAGAGTTGAATGCCAACAGCTCTCTCAGGCTGGCTTTACTAGCCTGGAGTCTCAGAGGTGGCCCAGCCCCCATAGCTCCACTAGGCATTGTCCTAGTGGAGGCTCTCTGCAGGGGCCTGAACCATGTAGCAGTTCTCTGTCTGGGGTCTGGGGATCTCCAGGACCTCTCCATCCTTTGAAATCTAGGCAGAGGTAGGCATGCCTTCACAGCTTTTGCACTCTGTGCCTGCAGAGTTAGCACCAGCTGGATGCTGCAAACCTTTGCCACCTCTGTCTCCTGAAGGGTGGCCCTGGTTGCACTGAGGCTCACTGGAGCCACAGATGGAGTGGCCCAGGAGTGCTGCACTAGAATGCATTGAGCAGAAACTTGAGGCAGCTCTGGGAAGTGAGCCCTGAGATCCCACAGGTGCTCTGAATCCCTCCTTTGAAGTCTTGCTGTCCTCAAGGCCCTGACACTGTGGGCCTGTGATGGGAGTGGCAGCCTTGAAGATCTCTGAAACGTTTTCAGGGACACTCTTCCATTGTCTTGATGAATAGCATTCTAGATTCCTTCTAGACATACTAATCTACTCAAACTTTCATTGGTAACACCCTTGGTGTTTTATCATAAACACATTTCTCTTTCTTTACCAATTGGCCAGTCTGTGTATTTGTCAAATCCTTAATTTTTGCTTCCCTTTTGATGACAAATTCTGTCATTAATTCATTTTTCTCTTATTACATCTTACTATAAGCAGTCAAGGGAAGCCATGCCACACCCTCAACACTTTGCTTAGAGATTTCTTTTACCAAGTATCACTCCATGGTATTTCATCACTCTAAAATTCAACCTCCCACAAAATAGTAGGACATGGATACAATTCGACAAAGTTCTTTGCCACTTCATAACAAGGATTGCCTTTCCTCTGGTTGCAAATAACTTGTTCCCCATTTTCGTATGAAACCTCATTACAATGGCCTTTCTTATCCATATTTCTAGCAACATTTTGTTTGCAACCATGTAGATAATCTCTAAGACTGAACCTCTCTCTATGGTCTTCTTTCTTTCTTCTATCCCCCACCTCTCCTCCTCCTCCTCTACCTCCTCTTCCTCCTCCTCTTTCTCCTCCTCCTCATCCTCCATATTGCAGCCTCTCCCCAGTCCATAGCACCTTCTACGTTTTTAGGAATTTGTTACATTAGCACCTCACTCCTTAGTACCAATTCTGTCTTAGTCCATTCTGGCAGCTATAACAAACTACTTTAGACTGTAAAGTCTAAAAGTCTATAAAGGGTAATTTATAAACAACAGAAATGGTTTGATATCACAGGGGTACAGCAGAAGAGCAATTTAGCTCAGGATGGATCATACCTTGAGTCTCATCCATATCTGATTTAGAAGATATTTAGATGAGACTCTGGATTTTAGATTTTTGAGTTGGTATTAAAACAAATTAAGACTTTGAGACTATTGGGATGGAATGAATATAATGTATCTGTATGTAAGAAGAACATGAATTTTGGGGGACCCAATCCAGAATGCTATGGTTTGAACTTTCATGTGTCTCCAAAATTAATGCTTATAATAAATTAGTGCCCAAAGCAATAGTATTAGGAGGTGGGGCACTGAGGATGTGATTAGGTCATGAGGACTCTATGCTTACGAATGGGATTAGTGAATTCGTAAAGGGGCTTGAGGAAACCAGCCAGCTGTTTTTCTGCTCTTCTGCCATGTGGAGACTCAGCATTCATTCCCTCCAGAGGATACAGCAAGAAGACACCACCTTGGAAACAAAAAGTGAGCCATCAGCAGATACCGAATCTCCTGGCCCCTGGACCTTGGACTTCTCAGCTTCTAGAACTGTGAGAAATAAATTTATGTTGTTTGTAATTAGCCAGTCTAAGGAATTTTGTTATAGCAGCCAGAACAGAATAAAGCACAAGTTGAAGCACATACACAAATATGAACTGGTCATTTCAAATGGCCAATTCAGAACATGTTTGTTTCTTTAGAGTGTTTCAGCAATTTTGATAGGCAATAATCTTTAAACAGTGACACACAGATCTCTAGTCTAATTGCTATTTGGCCTTTGTTGGTGAGACAGATAATAAAAGCTAGACTTTTCAACATCTTTAAAATCATAGTGCATTTGTGGATGCATGTAAAAGGTGACTAAAGGCCTACAATGACTCAAAGGGGGAAATCTGTGTGAAAGGCAAGCAATTATGTGACCTTATTCATTGTGGTAACATATTTTTGTTACTTTTATTAATCCGTAGATCTTTAATTTAGAAGCATGAATCAATTTTCAAACTCCATCACTCCAGTGACCAAGGCAGAATCAGAATTATGCTTACACATTTAATTGGGGGAGAGCTTGCCGAATCATCTGCATTTTATTTTATGATTAATCATGAGAAGGAGAGAGTTGAGTGCTTCACTTTTATATTAGTAAAGAAAATTTTTTATTTTTGAAATTTGCAACAGAGCTCAATTAAATTTTGATGAACATTTCCTTAGCCCTTTTGAGGATTCTGTTCATTTCTGTGTCATAATTTCATAACAAGAGGCATATGTAAAAGGTCATAAGCTCTGATTTTCCTTAAATAAAATATGGTAGAAATTTGGTTATATAAAATGATATTTTAAATTAAGAAGGTAATGAAATCTGTGAAATCTGTTATGCATTTTCTAAATTATACATTTATTTTAATAGGAGAATATATTCCAAAGTTTCACTATGAAATATGCATGATATTTGAAATATGCAAATCTGTAGGTTGACTGTTGCATTATATTTTTAAAATTATGTGTCTTTTGCATTTAGTTCAGGTAGATGGAAGCAAAGATTTCTAAGAGCAGCTTTCTCACAAACAATTAATTATTCTTAATTATCCTGATCAATCTGAAAAATAATTTACATATTTTAAAGTTATCTTGTATTTTATTTCAATTCATTATGTGCTTCCTATTTCTCACTTAAAATTGTAGAAATAATGTGAGAATAAACCATCTGCATTTTCATGAAGATTAGACTCAGAAGGGGAAAAGTAATGTCACAAGTATACAAAAAACTTGATATGAACTTTTCATAAGTCACATTAACATGTGAAGTTGGTGTACAGCTAGAGCTATACATACTTATTTTAATGTAGTGAAGGAAAACATATTGTTATGTAAAACCCAAGAGTAATTTATATTTCATCTCTTCTAACTAACCTATACCTCCAAATAATTTATTCAATTATATCACAACATGTTCCATTAGGAAAGAAACAACTTATTTGAAAGAGACTATTGTTTCAGACACCTTGAAACAGAATAATCAGGATCAGGGAGAGATGATTTATATAAAGAGATAGAATGGAAACACATAATACACACCCATTTCTGTTTTAAAAACAATTAAAGATAAAAAATGAAATGCCCAGTGAGTTTTAGTATTTGCCAGATAATTTAGATTAGGAATAGTTTTAGTTAAAGAAAGTTATTTCCTCTTATAAACATAGTTTTTGAAAAAAAATAAAGTTGGGATAAAAGAAGAGTTGTATACCAAAAGAATACATCAATCTGGTGTGGTAAAGAGGAAAATATTTTTAAAAAAGAATTTGGAAGAATGTATAACTGCAGGTTTAAAGTAGCAGAAAAAATGCATACTATACTTTCAAGAGTATGCATTCAAAAATCTATTGTTAGCATTGGAAAAGTAATAAACTAGAAATGGTGATAAAACTAAAATGTATAAATCACCAAGGGTATCAGAGTAATAGGGAGACCTTATGAAACAGAGCAACTTCTAACGCCATACATTAAAAGGGAATCACTGCAATAGGACACTCTTAGCATGATCGGGGCAATACAGCTAGAAAACAGGGCTGGGAGGATTCACAAGTGAGCAGATCAGTCATTGGGTTCAGAGAAAGGGCAACATCATAGCCTGGCCAGAGTCCCCGTTCTGAGCAACTACCTGTGGCATTTGCCTTTAGGATAAACAAAGACTAGCTCTCTAACAGAAGTCTGAGTCTGACACTAGGGATGCAGTGTGGGCATCAGTATCAGAGGCAAACAGGACATTCTCATGTTGATCAAGATGAAGCTAAAAGTTCAACACAATTATATTTAATCATTTTTTAAAACAAACTTTTGACATTGAATATTTTCAGCCAGGCAATTCTACCCATAGCCACTGATTCCATAAAAATATTTGAACACACTTTCAAGAATATGCAGATAAATTTATAGATATCGATGTAGCATATTTGGTAATAATTGTAAAACACAGGCAATATAAATATTCATCAGTAATGGAATGGCTCACATGATTATGGAATATCATGCAGCAGTTAGAAAAATGAAACTGATCAATGTCTACTGAAACGGAACAATGTGTATCACCTGCTTTAGAGTGCAGAAAGCAAGTTGCATGATAATATAAAATCTATATTCTGTTACGTAATAAACTATCTACCTATATTTCATATATATATTTCATATATATATTATATTATATATATATACCTATATATGTGTGTGTGTGTGTATGAATACGTTATAGATAGAGGGGAATATGCTCATTTATATGTGTGTATTAGATTGGGAAGCTACACCAAACAACCACAATAATAATTTCTGAGGAGTAGTAGTGCTCAAAGTGGGACCTTTAAATTTTTTTCTAAATAATATTCATTGTAGTGTAGACTTTTTACAGTTACATACATTACTTTCATTTTTTAAACATGTTAAGATACAGCAGAGGATAACAGGATGCCTAGAACTGAAAGAGTAGAAGGAAACATGTAGTGCATATTTAAAGTGTAGTAGGAAAAAAGTGAAATGAGAGAACAGGGCTAAAATCAAATGTATTCCAATATATTTACATAGTGCTACAAAACAGTCATGTTTTTATTAATTATTAATTCATATTTGTACAAATAATACGGATAATAAACCACATTCACTGAGGACATGCTATGCAGTAAGTACCTTGTTATTTGCTTCATGGCCTTATCCCATTTAACTTCACAACTATCCTATAAGGCAGGCAGAAATCCTCATTTTACAGATAAGATAATGAAGCCACACAGAGGTGAAACTGTAAGGCTTGTAATTAGCAGAGCCAACTGACCTCTTGTTTAACTATGAAATACAGGAAAATCCTGGATTAACTTGGTTTGATTCAACTTACAGGGGTCTTAGAATGGCAACAGTTTTGAATGCACAATATCCTAATTCAAAGAAGAGCTACTTTTTTGAAGTCCAGAGAATATTAAAGGACAAGAAAAAGAGCCATCCTGACTGAGCTTCTGAGTTTACAATACTTTACTTTTGCTTGGCTTTATCTACTTGGGGACTTCCTGCATGTAGCTAGCTCACTTAGCCAACAGTCTGATCATGATCCTCTAGATTCTGGATTGTGAAGCTTGACAAAGACATTGTTCTGAACTAAATTCCTGTGGTGAGCCTGCCTTCCACAGGAAGGAGGTTCTGCAGATCACTGCTCAGCATTGGGAAACTGATCCCAGACAGCAGGCAGCAAGGCAGTAGAAGAAAGAGCTGACTATAATGCTGAAAGACTATGCTAATTAATTATACTTTATGAATGTATTTTTTGTGTAAGACACTACGGTACAAATTTTATTCTGAGTTTTTAAAAGAGTAATATTTAAATATTTGGTTTCTGGTTCCTGAGAATGAGAAGTAAGACTAATTTTAAATCAACTGCTTTTTTTTTAAAAAAAAAATGAAGCATGCATAAAGCTTATAGAGCTTCTGACCACTTCATGTGGTCTAATGTTTACCCTCATGTTGATGGAAAGAAAAGAGGTCAATGAAATAAAATGACATTAATTATTTAACTAAGCCAAGTTAATGGTGATTTGTTTAGGTGCATATTAGTAACTTCAAAAGTATACAGTTTATGTTACAAATATATTTTATTTTATTAGATCTTACCTGTTAACAATGAAGTATAAGAGAGTGATATTGATTAGATTTGGTAAGTAGTAAATGAAATCGTATGATTTTTTTCATTAACCCATTTATGCTGGAGGTTGCAATTTTTAAAATTTAACTTGAATTTAAAAATAAGACCTTGGCGATGACCTTAAGCTGTAGAATATAAATAACTCCTACATGCTTAGTGTTCCAATAATGGAACACTAGGCATAAATGGGCTAACTAGCTTTCTCTTTACTTTTAGCAGATATTTTAAATATAAGAAGTACAATAAAAGAGAATCGTTCTTCAAATACATGGTTTGGCAGTGTTCAAACTGGCATTCAGCTAGTTTGTCGCGTGTGTGTGTGTGTGTGTGTGTGAGATTAATATCATTATTAGTACAATAAGG
Source organism: Gorilla gorilla gorilla (assembly GCF_029281585.2). Classification (NCBI taxonomy): domain Eukaryota; kingdom Metazoa; phylum Chordata; class Mammalia; order Primates; family Hominidae; genus Gorilla; species Gorilla gorilla. The sequence goes on from NC_073230.2 coordinate 22,048,083, forward strand.
AGCATTACTTCACAATATTTAGAAAGAAGAAAAATCTGCTAGAAATGGACTATTTTGGAAAACCAGTATTTGGACTCGTTTCTCTTACGTAGTTGATATTTCATTTTTATGTACTAATATGCTGCTGTGTTCAAATAACATTATTTCTAGATATGTCAGGCAGCTTATTTAATTAATTAACATTAACTGAGTTAATGGTAATAATATTATCCTTGGACTTACCCTGGCATTGGTCCATTTCCAGAAAGACTGTAAACCTGACGAGGATTTAGTAGATACTGGAATTTTCTGTAAATTCTATAAAGGTGAAAATGTGGGGAAAAAATTTAATAATATTCAATACTTTTAAAATAAGTAATGTCTCTCAGTGTTATAAAGTATATATAGCTGCAATTAATTATATAATTTAATAAAAATTTCTATCAATTTAATAAATTTTGAATCAATATCAGAAGTCTAACAGCTCAATAGGAATTAATGGTTTTTTAAAAGGCTTAGTAGCCACTATTAAGGCAATATAGTTCATAAGTTAGAAATATTGCTTGGATCCTTAATATGCACATACATTTAGAATATTCTCTAACCCGCTTTTGAACATTATTTAGCTAACTAGATTTCAAATAAATATATTTTTTTAATATTTCAGTATAAAATTGCTTAAATATCTTCTCTCAGTAAATCCTTGTGAATAATTTGTCCTCTATAGATCTTTGATAGATCTGAAAATTATCTATCCCCTATATGAAATGGGACTGTACATTGTACATGTGTACATGTAAGCAAAGAATGTAGCCTCATCTGGCCTAAACATTTCATATAAACAAGATCTTGACCAGTCATCTCACAAAATTGTTAAACTGTCTTAGCAGCATATGTCAAATAATTCTTTTTTTCTGAAAGAAAACAATCTTTATAAATAAATGCAATAGAAATGTTTCTATGCATGCACATATCTCACACGGTTTTAATTCTTAGACAAATACTAAAAGTAAAGAGATAAATAGTACATCAAAAAGTTAATTTACCACAATCAGTTAGGCATTATTCCTGGGATAAAAAGTTGGTTCAACATACACAAATCAATAAATCTGATTCACCACATAAATAGAATTAAAAGCCAAATCCATATAATTATCTCAATAGATACAGAAAAAGCATTTAATAAAATACAAAATCCTGTCATGAAAAAAAAATCTTCAACAGACTAGACATCAAAGGAACATACCTCAAAATAATAAAAGCCATCGATGACAAACCCACAGCCAACAGCATACTGAATGAGCAAAAGCTGGAAGAATTCCCCTTCAAAACTGGAACAAAACATGCCCACTCTCACCACTCCTATTCAACATAGTTCTGGAAGTTCTAATCAGAGCAATTAGATAAGAGAAAGAAATAAAAGGTATCCAAATAAGGAAATAAGTCAAGCTCTCTCTCTTCATTGATAATGATTCTATACTCAGAAAACTGTCAAAATTCCACCAAAAGGCTGTTAGAACTGAAGAATTTTAGCAAGGTTTCAGGACACAAAATAAATGTATAAAAATCAATAGCATTTCAATAACATCCAGCCAGCGTCAAGTCAAGAATACAATATCATTTACAAGAGTCACACACAAAAAATGAAATACCTAGGAATACAACTAAGGAAGGAGGTGAAAGTGCTCTACAAGGAGAACTACAAAGCACTGCTGAAAGAAATCAGAGATGACACAAATGAAAAAAAAATCCATGCTCATGGAAGAATCACTATCGTTAAAATGGCTATTCTGCCCAAAGCAATTTATAGATTTAACACTATTTCTATGAAACTACCAATGTCGTTCTTCAAAGACTTAGAAGAAAACTCTTCTAAAATTCATGTTTAACCAAAAAACAGCCTGGATAGCCAAAGCAAGCCTAAGCTAAAAAGAACAAAGATGGAAGAATCACACTATAAGGCTACAGTAACAAAAACAGCATGGTACTGGTAAAAAACCAGACACTCAGGCCAATGGAACAGAGTAGAAAACTCAGAAGTAAAGCTGCAAACCTTCATCTGATCTTCAACAAGGCCAACAAATACAAAACAATAGGGAAAGGACTTCTTACTCAATACATGTTACTGGAATAGCTGGCTAGCCATATGCAGAAAAATGAAACTGGACTCTTATCTTTCACCACATACAAAAATTAACTCAACATGGATTAAAAATTTAAATGTAAGATCCCAAGCTATATTTCTAAAAGAAAACCTAGGAAATACCCCACGTGACAATGGCTTTGGCAACACATTTTTTATTAAGTCCTCAAATTGCACCAAAACAGAAATTGACAATTAAGCTACAGAGCTTCTGCACAGCAAAAGAAACCATCAACAGAGTCAAGCGACAATCTGCAGAATGGGAGAAAATATTTGCAAACTATTCATCCAACAAAGGTGTAATATCCAGAATCTATAAGAACTTAAATCAATGGGAAAAAAACAACAACAAATAACCCCATTAAAATGGGCAAAATATATGAACAGACACTTCTTGAAAGTCATACAAGCAGGAAACAAACATATGAAAACATGCTTATCATCACTAACCATCATGGAAATGCAAATTAAAACCACAATAAAACACCATCTCACACCAATCAGAATGGCTATTATTAAAAAGTCAAAAACCAGTGGATGCTGGCAAGGTTGCAAAGAAAAGGAAATGCCTCTATGCTGTTGTTGTGAATGTAAATTAGTTCAGCCATTGTAGAAAATGGCTTGAATATTTTCTTAAGAACTTCAAACAGATCTACCATTCAACCCAGCAATCCCATTATTGGGTGTAAACTCGAAGGAAAACATACCATATACCAAAAAGATACACGCACTTTTATTTGCATCCCTGCTCTATTCACAAGAGCAAAGACATGGAATCAACCTAGGTATCCATCAATGCTCGGCTGGATAAAGAAAATGGAGTACATATATAGCATGGAATAATACACAGCCATTACAAAAGAATGAAATCATGTCCTTTGCAGCAATATGGATGGAGATGGAGGCCATTTCCCTAAGAGAATTAACACAGAAACAGAAAACCAAATACTGCATGTACTGCATGAAATGTTAAGCAGCAGCTAAACATTGAGAACACACACACATAAACATGGGAACAATAGACATGGGGGACTACCAGAGTGGGGAAGGAAGAAGTGGAGGAAGATATGAAAAAAACTACCTGTTGGGTACTATGCTTGCTACCTGAGCATAATATACTCATGTAACAAACCTGCACATGTACCTCCTATAACTAAAGTAAAAGTTGAAATTAAAAAGATTTTTTTAAAGTTAAGGGATATATTTAGGTTACTAAATTGGTTTTATATACATGTGAAAATATGATTATTTTATAAACAAATTCTTATGATATTTACTGATAAAACTCTCCAAATTCAGTATGTAATATCTGCTCATATCACCTAGAGTTGTTCTCAATACCCTCTTTTCCCGGGCACCTGAACCTACTAGTGGACAACTCTGCACCTTCCTAAAAGAAAACCTAGGAAATACCCTATCTGACGTTGTCCTTGGCAACAAACTAAAAAAAAAATGCCTATCAAACCTGGCTATTCTATCCCACTGCCTTACTTAAGGTCTTCAAGTTCTTTCACCAGCTTTATAAAATTCTTGGCAATCCAGCCCTCCTCTATACTGTTGTCCAAGTACAGCCATGCCTTATCCATGATGCAAAGTTTATGCCACTGTCCAGTTATTCACAATATAAAATTAAGACATCTTCACAATTCAGCCACAGTTTCTCTCTCATCTTTCCCCTCTTTCTCCTTACATTGTCATCCCGGTAAATTCCTCTTGGTTGACACCCTGCCATTTCACAAGTCTGCCTTTCTCCTTCTTTCATTGGGCAAACATCTACCATATAAGAACCTATAAAGAAGCTCCTTCTTCTCTAAAGACTTCTTGGTCTTCAGAGATAGTTATCTCCTTCTCTGAACTTTGATAGCACTTTTATTTTAAACATTTCTACTTCAACCTGTAATATATGGTATTGCAATAGATCTATTTATGTCCCTGCCTCTCTGCATGACTGTGTATTATGCCTCTTATTCCCAGTCACTAGTAGAGTTTGGATTCAACTAGGCATTGCTGCCTGAACACATATGCGAACATTTTCAGACTTATTGATTGATATGGAAAACTTTATGTGGATTTATGATTCTGTGACCTTTTGCAACTTATCTAACATATCAAAGTCAAAAAAGCCAAAAAATTTGGAAAGGAAAACACTGAACGGGATCACCTTGTGAAAGGTGCCTCTTATGCAGGCAGAAAAATTACGTTTGCATTCAAAACAGATCACCTTTAAAACATATTTACATTTCATTTGACTTCGCGTGGTCCCAGTCAATGAATAAAGAACAAAACACAAGTGGATGTGTATATAGAAGAGCTCGAAGTTGAAGCCCCCAGTAAATTTAATTTACTTAACATTTTAGTGTAACTATATATATATGTATATTTTCAATTTAGGGAAAATTATTTATATGTACTGGTAGAAAGGGAAGGCAAATACTCAACTAAGGGTCATTCTACATGATTCCTATTATCTTAATTGGAGAAAAATTATTTTCCTTTGAAAATACTATTTTTTTCTCTTCAAACTTCAATATTCTGTAATTTCCTATGTGGATTTAAGTCTCATCTAATCCTTTGTGGGAAGTTTTCTTTTTTTGTTAAACTATCAATAACATATACAGCTAACTGACTGTAAATAGTAAAGAAGAAAGTAATTTCAGCATTATTATTTAATTATTATTTTATGAGTAAAACTATTCCCTTTAATAAAGCATTGGGAATATTTTTAATTATTAAAACATTATTTAAAATAATTTCTATCACGTTTAGAGGAGTAAAACATAACTTGTATACTGATGAAAAGAAAAAAATCTTTATTTTATTTTACTTTACTTTACTTTTTTATTTTATTTTATTTTATTTTATTTTATTTTAATTTTATTTTATTTGAGACAGAGTCTCACACGGTCACCTGGGCTGGAGTGCAGTGGCACGATCTTGGCTTACTGCAACCTCCCAGGTTCAAGCGATTCTCCTTGCCTCAGCCTCCCAAGTAGCTGGGATTACAGGCGCCCACGACCATGCCTGGCTAATTTTTTCGTATTTTAGTAGAGACGGGGTTTCACTATGTTGGCCAGGCTGGTCTCAAATTCCTGACCTCATGGTCTGCCCACCTGAGCCTCCCAAAGTGCTAGGATAATAATCTTACACTCTTTAAAGCAAAAACGTTTTGTTGATTCAATAATGAAAAGCATTCTTCATTTCATGGAAAGAAAGCTGGTAAGTTAAATGGTAGAAAAAAATTACTTTATTCATGGAAACATTTCAACTTTGCTATTTGGTGAGCCACAAAGGAAATCTGTTATACTGTTGTCATGTTTGTTATGAGTGCTTTCATCTGCTTGCTTATTTTTGGTTGAGATTAGGAGAGTTATCTAAAAAGCATTAAGGCAGGTATAAATGCATTTTTGTTTATGACTGTCATCTTTAGTAAGACATAAGATTTACTCTTCAATGTAGTGATTTTCATATTTGTATTAAATAATATGATTTAATCATTCATTCATTACAAAATAAAATGTTATCAGCCAGAATGCTGAAATACCTGATAATGCAGCTCATTATTATTCCAATTAAATATATTGTACTTCTCCAGGAAATATGGCATCATGTTCTCCAAAATGCACATGCAGAAAATCATTATAATATATTTTGCCTAGATGTTGGGTATAAATTCGGTTCCTCAGTACTGAATTATGATTTATGTGGATTCATCTTGTTAACCATTTAGAGAACCAATTTTCATTCAACAGTATTTATGAAGCCAGACTTTTGTTAGGGGATAGGGGTGATAGGTGGGGTAGAGAGAATTCAAACACCTGAGCTATAATAGTAAAAATAGTTACAAAAGGCCATTGTATTAAAATTTCAATCCTAAAAACAAGATCATATAAACATATTAAATGCTAGCATCATCTATTTTGCATTAAAATTAGCAGAGAGGAATAATTATTTTTAAGCATTTTTACATCATAGTTTTGTCTATTTTTTTACATATACATGACATAGACAGTAAAATCAATCAAAAAACATACCGTTCTCCTTGTTTTCCACCACTTTTGGGGTTCACAAAAACTAAAAGTGGGTGAGTACCAGGCACAGGAGTGACCTATAAGAAAAGTTATATACATGGAAAAATTATTAGGCCCATTATACATGAAGAAGACTCCTTGTTATTTCTAAATTATAAAATACCAATATGCAATTTCAATATTACTTTCCACAATGTGTGTGTGTGCATGTGTGTGTGAGTGTGTGCGTGTGTGTGCATGTGTGTGTGTGTGTGTGTGTGGTGTGTTCAACAGGAAAACCTCCTCCACAAAGAAAGGCATGCCTATCTAGGTAGAGGGCCGAGGGGAAGGCAGTCAGGAAGAGGGAATAACATTTGTAATTCCTGTAAGATAAAAAAAAAAGTTACGATTTTCAGACAGTAAGTGAACGAGCCAGAATACAGCAGAATTTGAGGAAAAAGGGATGAGAAGCAAAGAAAGAGATCAACTTATAGAGAGGCCTCCTTTTATGCAGGAGTCCTAATTGAGAGTTTTGAGGCATGTGTGGAATCCATCTTCCCAACCACCTGTGAACTGGAAAGAAACTCAATAAGATCCTTTGAGGTCCCTTTTGGCCTAAGAGTCCTTATCTACACAATTTGTTCAGTGCTTTCTTTTCCTCTTTGCTGAATAGGTTGCTAGTTAATCAAGTCTATTTGCTAAGTAGAGTCCATTAACTATTGATCTCTCTTTCAGGTAACACGAATTGACTCGACTATACGTCATGTGCTACTGCTTTCATCACAGCTCAGCTCTCAGTTGAACAAGAAAGACAAACTTTCTGTCCTAATGGAGCTTATATTATAGTGGAGAAATATACAATAAACAAATACATATTTAGTAACGAAACATGCCACGATGGGAAATAAAGCAGGTAAGGTGATAGCACGTATTTTTGTGGGTAGAGTTGTTTTACGTAGTGTGGGAAATGACAAGTGTTGTCTCTTACCTGATTCCAATGTTAAATAACAGACTTTTTAAAATAAAAGTATTCCTATTCAATGTAACCCTATGTAACTCCCATCTAAATACAGTTTGATGAAAAAAATTTAATAACAGAAGTATTCAGCTAATTGTGTCCTCTAAATACTAAGTTGAACAGTTTTGGATCAATCTGCTTTTTTGAAAGTACATTCAAATTATCTTTACTGCAGTGTTATTTCTCCTCTAGAAAGTATTCTTAAATGTTTAATGAGACAATTAAAAACACTCATTTTACCATATCATGCCCTTCCTTCCTGTCTGTTTAACAATATAAGTTAAAATATTCTACTAACATATTTTCCTCCACTTCTTTAGTAAAATGGCATTTTTCTAATGAGAATAGGCAATGGGGAAATGTTAAAATCTTCACATTACCGAAGTGGGAAGATTGACTGAGATACTCGTAATTTTTCTATTCATATCCAACTAGCTCTCATTATAATTTACTGTGTCTGTTTCTATTTTACTTTCCATTGCAAAGAGGACAAAGTTTCTTTCTTCCTAATGTGTCTCCAATTCAGCTGGGAGAAGGATGAGCAGGAAAAACTTATGCACTAACTTCCCAGGTCTCCCCTGAACCAAATGTGTGCAATCAATTAATGTACATAAAGTGCCTATTATCTTTAAGCCATGGTGGCTGCGGATTGCAACGGGTACCCCTTCCTCCCATTAAAAACTAAAATCAAAAAAACATCTATATCTAAAAACCTGTGTTCGATTTTCTTTATTTCTCATCCTACTACAAATTGAAACTCCTAACGTTTTCATAAGCAAATATGCAATAATAAATAGATGTAGATTTTAGTTGACTTTTTAGTCAATTTGAACTGTTTCTACTGCTTTTTAAGTAGAAATGGGAATCTCAAAGTAAACAGATTTTTAAGCATGAGCAAAGTATTAACTCTGAACCCAAATACTCATTAGGATGAGTTTTCCTTTTCTCCCTAAAGTCAACATTCATTTTATAACTATATGAGATTATACAAAAATTCATGCTGAGTCCAATATATGGAATTATTTTCAAACTATGTTTTGAAATGTCTCTCAGAGATATTTAATTGTGAGAATATTTATAGACATCACTATAAATTGTCAAGTAAAGGGGAATTAAAATTGTATTTTAAGTTATATACTGTTATGAAAAAATAAATATCCCACTGGAATAGATTATAGTCAGTAAGGCATTTCAAAATAAAACACAAAATCTTGATGTAATTTTTAGGGGTAGTTAAATGGAGAAACAGATTAAATGTATTAGAAAAATCAGAGAATTTAAAGAATTTAGAGCAATGATGATATTCCACGAGTGGCAAAAGTTGAATATCCAATATGGATATACAGGAATAATATCAATCAATTAGCAACCATTATTTTACATAATACTTCTCTCATTACTGAGTATGAGTTCATTTTCAGACAGTCCTAACATTTAAAGTATGAGATAAGTAAAATTGTGGATATTATCACATGTAGTCTTTCAATTAGTTAATTTGATCTGTTTGATTCCAGATTCTGGTTTTCAAAGAGGTCAATCAAATAAGAACTATCTTTGCATTGTATTGCAATGCAAAACATGTCTACTGACAAAATGAATATAAATAGTTTTCTTAGTTTCTGAAACTCAGTATATCTGATTTTGGTGAATAAAGTTTTATGGAAATATCTTACATTAATATTTTTTAAATTTTACAGTAATATTTTTATTTTTTTGAAAAACTCTCAAATTTACAGAAAAGTTGCAATGACTCTCAATTAACTTTTTCCCTCAACCACTTGAGAGTAAGTTGCCAAAATTCTACTCCATCACTACCACTCCCATTTACATTAGTATTTCCTACATATAAAAACATTCTCTCATATATACATATATATATACATATATATATATACACAATACAACCATCAATAACAGAAAACTAATATGATTTTGGACTAGTTTTGTGGAAAAAAACTATTATTGGGACAACTGATGAAACCTAAATGGGATCTGAGGTACCGATGTAGTTAGGTACCAACGTTATATTCAAGCTTACTAATTCTCTTTTGGATTGTATCCAATCTGTCTATGAATTTAGAATTTTTACTTTCACAAAACAATTGTGAAATAATATGTAAAACTCAATTATTCTGAAAATACATTTGCTGCAATCCTAAAATATTGTGTCCTTTTTGTTATAGATTTTGGTGGAGTAGGAGGTGAAAGACAAAAACACAACTATGTCAAAAATTCTGTCAGCTGAAAACCATTCTTTGAAGTACATATTTATACAGCATTTGAGATCATCTGCAGTGGAACAGCATATAGAACAGATGACATCCTAGTTGATTTGTTTAAAGGATGAAAGAACCCTCAACCTGCTCTCAATCTCCCATGACTCTTCCATTGTGCTTGAGGCTCTCTACAGAGCCCTGTGTCTTTTCAAAACAGTTAAACAATAATTGAGATACAGTAATATGGTTTCACACACACAAAAACACTGATGAAGAGAGAAAGTGTCTAGGAAAGATTTTATAGCATCTGTGGTAGTTGAAATCTTGAAGAATGGTTATAAATTTGATGTGCAGGGCATTCCAGGAGACTGTTCACACTGGATTCTCCACCATACTGAATAGAATTCATCATGTAAAATCTTACTTAATCACATAAAGGGGCAGTTAAAAACAGTACATTTAAAGAGCATGATTTTAGAGTTAGACTGGTTTTGGATCCCAGTTCAATCACTTCTCTCTATATACACACTCTGTCCTTTAATGATCTCATCTTATCTGATGGCTGCCATCAATGCCTTTCACTCCCAAATTCATGTCTGCCTTTTCTTCTAATTTCTAGGTTCACATATTGGTCTACCTACTTGATATTTTTATTTGGATATCTAACAGCAGCAGAAATTTCCCTCTAAACATTCATACAGATGCTCCCCTATCTCAGTCAATGGCAATTTCATCATTTCAGTTGCATGGTCCAAACTATTAATATCTTGGAGAAGTTCCCGATTCCTCACTTTTCTCATAAACCCTGTAGTCAATTCATCAGCATATCTTTTGCTCATTCCTCAAAATATATGTAGAATCCCATCACATCTCTCTACTTCCACTGCTCCATCCTAATAAGCCTACATCCTATAACCCTTGAATAACTTCAAGAGTAATCTACTGGACTCTTGGCTCCCCAACAATCTAATCTTGATAAGAGTAAGCCTTTTAAAATACCATTCAATCATGTCACTCCTCTGCTTATCTTTCCCACCAATATCTTCTCATCACACTCAGATCAAAAGTCAGTCTTTATTGAAGCCTTCAAGCCTTTAAAAATTCTAGCCCCTGTTACTTCTCTGAATTACTTGCTACCACTTTCCATCTTGCCCACCCTACTCCAACTACAGTTCTTACTGACCCTAGGCATATACTTACCTTAGGGCTGTCCATTCCCCATATATCCAAATGACCAACTGCTTCATCTCTTTTAAGTCTTTACCCAAATATCACTTTATTAATGGGGCCTAAACTAGCCATTGTTCTTAAAATTATAGACAATTCCGACTCTTAGCCCTGATCTTTCTTATCTTACTCAGCTCTATTTTTACATCATTTATTATCTACCATTTTATGTATATGGAGATACTCAGTTTAAAGGTTGCTATAATGCTCAAAACTATAGAGTAATAATTCTGGGTTTACATAGAGAGTTAGAATGTCAATGAAGTGCTAAGTATGAAACAGTCAACAGGGTTGAGAATTCTAAAATGAGCAAAGGACATACACACACACACACACGTACACACACATACATCAAAGAAAGTGAATTGATTATATAGAGATAACTAATTTAATATACATATATACTATACAGTTACATTTAGTGCATGGGTGCATGGTTTATAGTCTTGGTGATTACAAGAATAAAATATTACAAATAAGGAAGATAAAATAAAGAGGCAGTTTTGTGAGGAAAGACACTGGTTCAGTTTTAGATATCGGGTCCTCCTTTCTTTCTTGTGCTAAAAGTGTTACAAACTAGATTCGTTACTTCTTAAATGACCCTTTTATTTGGAAATGTTTCTCAAAGAATATTTAGGAACAAGGTAACTTCAACATAAACACAGTTTAAAACAATTGTTCTGTTTTTCTCCTTATTTCTTCACATGTGGGAGAGCCATCTGTAATTTTATATCTCTTGCATGGTAAGAAGTCGCAGTTTCAATTACATTTGATCATATGTATTAAGTGTAAACCTATGGCGTGAGCGATGACAAAGACAGAGTGCCTAACCACCTCTATTTGAAGTCCCCTAGGACTTGGGTTAATTAATGAGACTCATCCTAAGGTTATACATGATCTATTACTTCCTCTAATTAGAAATAATAATCCTGATCATTATGCTGGTTAGCTGGAAAGAAATAAGATGAATGTGCTTAACTATGATTAATAGTCTTCTTTAAGCAGTGTAGATCTCTTCTGTCACTGAAGTTATATGCAAACTGGGCTGCAACTCAATGCTTTTTAATGATACATATTTTTTAAAGCTCATGGAAAAAATTAACTTTATGGTAGATCTTTTTACCTTTGTTGATAATAAACAAACATTTTGGTATTTTAAAATTGATAAATACAACACAAAATTACTATTTTTTCATTTTGCATATAATAGCTATCCAGAACTTTATTCTTTTATTTTTTTTCTCCAAAACTATGTGGCTATATATGTGTATTCTATTTTGGTCCTTTCCGCTGAGGTACAACAGACTTTTGCACATGATTATATACCAACATTTTTTTAATTCAAAAAATTATTACTATACATATGGTATTTTCTTAACTAGTGTTTTGTTAGGGCTGATTTCTATACTTGTCCCACTCACAATTTTAGCTGACACTTTCATATGCCAAAGAAAGTTATAAAAAGTTATTATCTGGTTAGAGAGATGAAACACATCCACAAAGAATGTTAATCATCTAAGATTTTTAATGTGACTAATTTAGCTGTAATAAGGTAGAATATTTCAGATTATTTTAAAAGAGAAAATAAAATCAAACATATTACTATGTAGGTTTAAAACCTTTAAAACACTGCATGTACTATTTAATTTTGGTTTTGATGTCTGGGCAAATTGAGGTATGATTACGAAAATCTTGGAAAACTGAGATTAGAGGAGTTAAAATTCTGTTGCATACATAAATTGTATCTCAAAGCCCGCAGCAATATAAAAGTACACAGAAGAACAAGATGTTCAGAAGTTTAGCAGTTACATACATGTTAAAAAATTTTAAGCAAAGAGACAGGGTGTCTTGGGAGTGAAACACACAAACTCTAGTCAGATGGTCTTCATTCAAACCTTGGTTTTACCACTGACTGTGTCCTTGGGGAAGTTATCTTACCTCTGAACATCAACATGATTTTGAAAATGATGATAATAATGGTATTGATCTCATATGTTTATTGAGAGAATTAAACAAGCTAATATGTATAAAATACCATCATAATGCTTAAGCTATCCTATTTAACAAATGATATATGCTTCCCATCTGTGATGAGAAGTATGTGCCTAGTCATGTGAAATACAATTAGATTTCAGAATTAGGCTTCCCTTTCATTAATTTCATTCCAGGAACCCAGAGTAGCTGAAGATTTAAACTTATCAATATTAGGCATCCACATATTGAATTAAAATGTTGATTTTTTTCAATGAAAATTTTATAGGATAATTTAATTAATGAATTTTTTTGCTAATAAAATTGTGGATAGATTTTATATTTGACAGCTCCTATGAAATTTCTAAACATATGGATATGAGTTCCAAAATGTACATCTTGATTTACTTTTTTATAATTAAATTTTCTGTTCTCTAATATATAATAATTTTATTATTCAGAATTCCCTCCTTTTATATGAGTTTAATAATTTATGAAAAATTTTCTATTCACAATGGATTTTTAGATAAAAAAACAGTAACTTAGTTATCAATATTTAATAAATTATTATTAAATTTTAATGACATTCAAGATGATAAAGAAGCAAGCATTTAGGCATCTACTCTGTGCCCTGAACTGTGTTCTCATATTGAAAAATACAAAAGACATAATCTATAGTATCAGAAATAAAATAAGAAATAAAAAAAGATGATAGAAATCAAATATAATGAATGCAAGTGTGTGACATACTGTTTGTATGTTAAATTGTTGGTAAATATTCCCAGAGAATGTGAAACTTGAAGTATAGGCAGTTGGAACACAAAAACATAAGTAGAAAAACATACTTAAATCCACAATTTCATAAATTAAGCCAACGTTATTGACCATTTTTCTGTTGAAGTAAGAAACACAGGTAAAAAATAGAGGTAAGTAAATGTTATACATTCACCCCATACAATGTCTTAAAATGTTATTCTTGATGCCACAGGCCGTAAAGATAACTTACACGTTTTTATATAATAGTATTAAAAAATGACTACCTGTGTTTATTTAACCTAGATATATATTTGAGGTTTAAATTTTGACTTAAAATTTTGACTTAAAAATTTGAAAGCTAGAAATATATTACAATAAATTCTTTATTATTAAAAATTGTTTATTTAGAAAAAAATGCAGAGTTCATTTTCTTCTTTCCTAGTCTTTTTTGCTATCAAAGTGACTCTTCATATCATACCCATACTAAATATAAATATATAGAGAGATATAAAGTATACCTGTAAATAAATAACACATATGTATTTAATAAGTGTGTATATTTAGCAATAATTTGCAAATCTTTCAAAAGATCTCTTGTCAATTTGAGTTTAAATGGAGATAAAATCATAAATGATTAATTTAACCAGAATGTTACTCTGTCAATCAACCGTAAGACTGACATCTTGATAAATTAATAAAGATCTTTCTGAAAGAGTCTACTAAGCTAATATTCAGATTAAACAAATGTGTTGATAGCTGAACATATGCCCCTTTAGAGCCTAGAAGTATCAAATATGAAACCTACTAAAATTTTGATTTAAAAAATCATACCTGCAGGCCTTGTCCATCTACAGTAACAGAGTTGGCTCTTTGCATTTTATTCTTGTCGATCACTTTGTTTGGCTGCTGGGAACCACTCTTTTCCTTTTTCACTGTTGATTGTCTTTCCTGTAAAAAAGAAAATTTTGATAAAAATAAAAATTAGGAAAATAACATAATAAAATGTTAAGTTGTTTTTACTAATAGAAGAGTTTAATGGTTACAAACACAGGCTCAACTTTCTAATTTGAAGTTCCTAGTGAATAATATGAAAGCTGTTGTTTTCAACTGGCTCAATATATATGATAGCTTCATGATCGAACCACCATTTAAAGAAATAATGAGAAAGAATACCAAATTGTATTATCCCTATGTGCCCAATTATGACTCTTTATCAAAAGTTACTAAGGATTACTAAAGTTGATTATTTTCATATGTAATGATACACAGATAAAGGGTATAGGATTGTAATTTAAAGAATGTGGTATTGAGTACTAAGAAAAGCTTATAAATACATGCAATATTGAAAATTATTTTTAATTGCGTGATGGACTTTTAAGCTACTATTTATATCAAAAATAGCATATATCTTAAAACTGACATTCCATCCCAGCTAATTACTTTGTTCCTCATAGTAAAAAAATTTCTTTTAGGAGTTGCCTGCTCCCTGTTTCTATTTCCTCTCTTTTCACTCTCTCTTAACACAACCCAATCAACTTGTATCACCATTACTCCACCAAACTATCTTTTATTAAAATCACCAATGACCATCTCAGTTTCACATCTAATGATCAGTCTTCATCTTCTCAAATCTTTCAGCAGCATCTGACAGAATTGATTTCTTCTTACTCTTTGAAAACTTGCCTCACGTGGCTTCCAGGACACTTCTTTCTCTGAGCTCTCTTCTTCCTTCACAACTTCGCCCTCATAGTCTCTTTTGCCCATTGCTTCTCCAGCTTTGCCACCTGTAAGACTCAGCCTCTTCCTTGGACCTCTCATCTTCTCTATCTACCCTCACTCCCTAGGTAACTTCATTCATTCCCACAACTTTCAATTTCATTTTTATGAAGATTTCTAAATGTATAATTCTTGTTCTGATTTCTACCTGAGCCTTAATTTCCACATGCAGATACTGTTTCTAAATGTCCACATGAAGGCCTAAAGCACAAAATTGTAAAATGTCCAAGATTAGTTTTAAAATTTCCTGCCTACTCTGTCCCTTGAAAATAAATCTCAAATTGGATGACTACTCACCACCTGCCTCATTACATGGTTTAAACAGCCATTATCTTTTTTTGCTTGGATTATTGTAACTATCACCTAATGAATCATTCTACTTCCATTTTTGTGTCCCTACACTCAGTTCTCTACACAAAAGCCAAACTCATCCCTTTTTTTACCCTACTCCAGCTGCACTGGCTTCCTCATTGTTCCTTGATCATAACAATCATGCTTTAAATTCAGAGCTCTTGCAATCATTCTGCAGTCTGCTGGAAAACTTGCCACTGCACATTTGTGGGCCTTGGTCCTGACTTCAGGATGTGGTCAAATGTCAGAGAAGTTTCTCTAGTCCCTTGAGCCTCCTTTTAAAACATCAATTATTACAACCTAAAGTATTTTTTATTTGATTTGTTTAATTGTCTGCATTCTTTCATCTTAATCAAAGTTCCATAAGTAAAAGAACTTTCTTTGTTTCACTGGTCTATATCAGATCCTAAATCAGTGACTAACTAAAGTCAGGATAAATGAAGAAATAAATGAAAACTTTTTTGAAAAGTTTTCTAAGTTCTTGAAGCAACTGTTGAGAAGGATTCTTGGGGATTTTAGGCTTGATGTGAAAAACTGTCCTAATTGATTGGCAATGCATGCCATGGGTGCTTAAGTGCTTTAGTACCACACATTTCCTATCACTTACTCAGCTATATATATTTCCTAGTTCCTATATTTGCTTGTTAGAGTACCATTTCAATTTCTGTAATTTAGAAACATAGGTTTTTACCTGTGCAAATGTATGGGGTAACTGAGAAATGTTTTACACGTAAAGGGTATTTAGAGTGATCATTGCCCAAGTACAATACATTTATTAAGTATAATCACCCTTCTCTGCTATCAAGCATTGAATTTATTCCTAGAAAGACATTTTTAAATAGCTTTGAAAGTAAAGCTGTTTTTAAATATATTAGAGCTAGATGGATCAGAAATCGTCTCTGACTAAAATAAATGCTAATCCATATAGTCCATTTACCTTGCAATTCCATGGTGCAAAAACACTGAATATATTTTGTGTGTGGCTGAAAATGGATGCCATAATAGGATTCCTGAAATTCAAGTCGTTTGGAAAGTGATGTACTTTCATATAAGCATAATTTCTGGCAAAAATATTGATTTTTAAAAGAAAGTTCCTCCTTTTTAAGTTTGCAAATTATAATTTTATTCATAGATAGTTAAATGGCATAATGTATATAGGAGTGAATTATTAGATGAGGTTTGGAATCAGAATGCCTGAGTTGAATCTCATCTCTACTACCTAAGTATTATGTAACCTAGAGGGTTTATGCTTTGGCAAAATGGAGATAGTGATACCTATTTCTCAGAGTTGTGTAAGGTTTAATAGAAAATGTATAGTCTGTAATATTGTCACTACATTAAAGTATGTATTCAATATAACAGTTACTATGAATGATGTAAAATAGTTGTGGTTGCCTTTTTGGGTACTCATCAACATTGTTTTTATATTTCCAAATGTGTGTGTGTATGAAAAAACATTCAGTGGTTACGTCAGGAACATATTTAAAATTTAAAAGTTCAACGCTTATATTTGAAAATGCATAGCTTGTGTTAGCTGTTCAAAAACTTAATGCTGTTGGTGAGTGTGGAAATAATTTACTCCAGCATTCTTGCATGCACATATATAAAACATGGCATCAATATTTTGTAAAAATCTGCAATGTGAAAGATATACCTTAATACAGTCATTTTTCCTAATTATCCAACAATTGTTGTTTGGCATTCAATTTATAAAATGCTTACACTTGAAGAATTAAATAAAATTCAATTTGATTAGTTACAATGGAACTGGGAATTTGCACCAGATTATATATTTATGTTTTAATGGAAATTTAAGACATGCAAGTATATGTTTTTAAAGAGCTACGAAACCATCTATTAATATTACTTTACTCTTCGCCACACGTATAGCTAGGGAAGTTCTTGTGTTCTAAGAACCTCCAAATGGCAGAGATAGCAGCTGATTAAATGACATCATGTCCCTCCAAGTAGTCACCCCCCTAAGTAAGTTGGGCAGGAGACTAAACAATTGCTTTAGTGTAAACAATCAGAAATAATACAAACAGGCTGCGTGTGGTGGCTCATACCTGTAATCCCAGCATTTTGGGAGGCTGAAGCAGGCAGATCGCTGGAGCCCAGGAGTTCAAGACCAGCCTGGGCAACATGATGAGACCCTGTCGCTACTAAAAACGCAAAAATATAGTCGGGCATGGTGGTGGACACCTGTGGTCCCAGTTACTCTGGAAGCTGAAGTGGGAGGATCACTTGAGTCTGGGGATGGAGGTTGCAGTGAGCCAAGACTGTACCACTGAACTCCATCCTGAGAGACAGAGTGAGACTCTGTCTCAATAAATAAATAAATAAATAAATAAATAAAAACAAATTTTAAAACCCTAAGTTGAGTTTTCAACTCATGAGATTTCATTTATGAAATCCAGAATTATGAGAAAGAGGTATATAACAAGTTAATTTTTAAATCCTCAGTGTATCCATCTGTCTGTGTATTTTATTATAGTATCTAATACTAAAATGGTAAGCATTCATTTAAACACAAACACACAGACACACGCATCAAGAAAACCAAGTGATTTCTTTGGGGAAAAATGTAAATGTGTGGAATTTGTGCAATTAATCCAGTCTAAAATCTTAAAAACAGGAGAGCCTCATCACTATTTAATTTTTCTTCTATTTCCATTGAGAAAATTGTCTCTCCTTTTTATATGAGGGACAGGAAGGGGGAGGCAATTGTATCCTCAAAAAATTTCCTGTCCACCAGGTTTCACTAGCTTCTTTGGGAAGGTAAATTGACCCTGACTGGCAGACCTCTATTATGATATTTATGAGAGTTAATTACCAATGTTGAAGTTATTGAAAAGTTTCAGAAAGAGCTCACCAATCTTAGGTTGCACAATCATTCAGGATAAAATTGCTCTCTGATAACAGGGGACAGTGTTTGCCATTTAACCTTCAGTTTCTTTCTTTAAG
Organism: Gorilla gorilla gorilla; assembly: GCF_029281585.2. Lineage (NCBI taxonomy): Eukaryota > Metazoa > Chordata > Mammalia > Primates > Hominidae > Gorilla > Gorilla gorilla. Next base: position 22,066,491 of record NC_073230.2, read on the forward strand.
TTTTGGGGCTCTAAACCACAAAATAAATTACATTGTTGTAATTAAGGCAAATTTCCTTCTGCCAGATAAATCATCCTAGATATACAAAGAGTTGGAAAATTGTTGCTTTAATCAATAGAAATTATTCAAACACTGAAAAGAGCTACTCTAACTAAAAAAAGTCATGAAAGAAAATAGAACATATAACTACAAAATATAAAATACAGTTATTGATATTTGAGCATTTTCAAATATCAACCATTTGTGTTTGCTATGTAGACATTTTAAATATAGAATTCAGTGTTTTGTGATCCGTAGACTCCACAAGTAGCACAACAGATCTTAACTGGGGAATATATTGTATTAGAATTCCAAAAGAATAATCATCATCATAAACAGAGAAGAAAAGCCAAAAAGACCATTCACAGAAAATAGAAAGATGAAATAAATAAAATAAAAAGACCTCACTTTATATATGTGCTCTAAAAAAAAAATCTTTGTCTACATCATGCTGATTCTCAGAGGTAGAGTATTTGTACACTGGTGAAAACTGCTTTCACAAAAGGGTTGTTTACCACAATACTTAAGCCTGCTGTTATCGATCGCTGGCAAACTGCAAGCAGCAAGTGATGATTACCTCAAGAACAGGGTTTTCTTCTTTTTGTCCAGTCTCAGCATGAGAAACTGGCAGCAGCAAAGCACCTCCACTGGTACAAAGCTACAAAGGCGAGTGCTTTCCTGCCAACAGCATCCATCACTTGTATCGTAGAACTTACTTTCCCTGCTACTACTGCACAACTTGCCTGAATGGAGATTTAGTCCTTTCTGCCACTGGAGCTAGGCCACATGAATTTTCCAGAAACCCTAGAGTTTTTAACCCAAGGTATCATATAGATTCACAGCAGTTAAGATCTCTCTAATGCAGAAATGTTACCACATTCAGCGGGGCTTACGAAGGTTCGGTCTGAGACACCAACTTACTAACAAACTGCAAAGCTGCACCTTTAATCAATATGGACTGCATGTGGGATTTGAACATTTTAGTGGTTGAAGGAAACAAATTCATTTCAAAAATGATGAACGCTCTAAATCTATTAGTAATCTTTGGAAATTGCAGCAAAACTATTTGCTGACTAGAAAAAACAGTTTTGATTGTTTTTAATTATAAAGTTTTAAACATAAATATAATAAACGATATAAGGTCTAAAGATTTTTATTTCTTTTAAACTTAGTTAAGTAAGTACTTTTAAAAAAGGCAAAAACAACTTTTTGTAAAGGCAAAAGTATGAGTTTAGAAGCCAAATTGCAGCTTTGTCTTTTATTTCTGTGTAAGCTTGGGCAAGTTATTTACCATTGCTATGTTACCATTTATTTTAACTATAAATTGGAAAGCTTATGTCAGAAAAAAGTACGAAAATTTAGATAAAAGTACTAACATAAAACAGGCACTCAGTAAATGGCAATGATTTTAAAGTATAGATAAAAAATTTTATTTATTTTATTATTAAGTTAATCACAGGTATACTGCTTGGTCATAGCAGTAAAAGGTAAGTGTCGTAAGAAGTATGATTTATTTAACATCCTGTACTTTATTTGCCCACTAAGTCACCATAGCTGAGAATAATTGCTGTGGTGATTTAGGTGGTGTCTTTTTGGGAGACGGGGGGCAACAAAACAGACAAAATGACAACTGGTCTTAAAGTACCTGGGGGTGTTAGTCACTTCCTACACTTGAAGGTACACTTGGTGACTTGATCCATAAGTCCCGGTTTTCACACATTACACATGAAGTTCATAGTTTCTCCTAGGATAATTTTATCCTGGGTATAAACCACTTACAAGATTTCTGTTAAGGAAATTCTTATTGGAGGGAATGAAATTTAGGAATAAGACGGTCTATGCCAAAATAACTCAATTTTGGCTATGTGCTAGTACATGGCAGCACCATTATAAAATAATGTGTGTATGTCTGTGTGTGTGTGTGTGTGTGTGTGTAGTATACATACACATATATGTATGTGTATACTTTATATACAAAAGAAGACTTTGGGCTAGGCGCGGTGGCTCACACCTGTAATCTCAGCACTTTGGGAGGCTGAGGAGGGCAGATCACGAGGTCAGGAGTTCGAGACCAGCCTGGCCAACATGGTGAAACCTCATCTCTACTAAAAATACAAAAAATTAGCCGGGCGTGGTCACGTGCGCCTATGATCCCAGCTACTTCGGCGGCTGAAGCAGGAGAATTGCTTGAACCCATGAGGCAGAGGCTGCAGTGAGCCGAGATCGTGCCACTGTACTCCAGCCTGGGAGACAGAGTGAGACCCTGTCTCAAAAAAACAAAAAAAAACAACAACAAAAAAAACAGACTTTGTAACCAACCTCAACATTCCTCTTTCTCCAATCCCTTTGTAAACCATACTGACTGTCATCCACAGTAAACTGAAAGTAAGTACCAGGAGGCAGCTCTCTTATGCTCACACTCATTGTCTCTTTCTACCACCTAAGCTAAATGCTCAACACAGTGACTTATTAGCCCTCAATCTGTTTATGCCAGTTCTAAGTAAAACTTACCTTGTAATTGTAACTGTGTAATTTAATTATTACTCAAATCATTGAATTTTGAATACAAAATGAAAGAGTCATCTTTATAAAAAATAACCTGCAAGCTTTAGAAAGACAAAATAACACAAGTTATGTGTGTGTGTGTGTGTGTGTGTGTGTGTGTGTGTGTGTGTGTGGTGTGTATGAGGAGTGGTCAAATTAAGTTTAGAGAGAACAACTGTGCAAGCTTTGGGTATTAATAATAAAAATAGTGAGTATTTTTACACTCAGATTTCTTCACAGATGTTCTTAAGTTTTTGTTATACTTTAAAAGAATTGAAACTATTATAGGTGATAAGCTTGTGATATATACAAGAAAGGCAAGATACCATTTCCAATTAGAAGATCTGTCCTCATAGAAAAGCCCTTAATCTTCAAAAATATAGCCAATGAATATAAATGTACATATTTTAAGTTAAACATTTAATGTATGTATATATCTTTCTATATGTTCTCCCACATATACTTTAACCACATTTTCCGTTAACCAAGGAGCAACTGTTCCTGATGGCAGAACATAAGGTTTCTTGTCTTTCTGTGTGTATATATGTGTATTCACACACTCAGCCATGCATATATCCATGCATGGGCTTAAGGAAATTTTTGGAACAACAAAGTTGAAAAATCTTATATAATGACTTTGAGGGATACTGGAAAGTTTAAGTTAATGTAAACCAATATATAGTGCCAGAAAACGTAAGTATAGGAAGACTTTTAAAAACTTCATATCAAAATAAAGACTTTTTTCCTGAAAATTAAAAAAATATATAAAAACAAAAATTTGGATCTATTTACTCAATCTATGTGACACAAATTATATAACTGAATACATGGGGATGCTTTGGAGATTAACAGATCTAAAGAGAAAAGTTTAGATCTCAAATGCAATGCCTATATTTGCTTGATTGGGCTGGTAATCGGGGCAGAAACAAACTCAAGAACCTGAGGATGCAAAATTAATTCTCTCACACTTAAATAACCCAATGAAATAATAAACTGTCCTAATACTTTTGTCACTTGAGTGTGTAATTTAGCAACTCTATTTTATAATAATAATTGTGATAATAATGTCACCAACTCACTTAAAGAATATAAAATCAGTTTAACATTTTCTTAGATTAGAAACATTATATTTAAGTGTATGTCCAAGTATTTTTGAGTACGTCTCTGGTTAAAAATGAGAACTTTTTTTTTTTAATTTAACGAAGAGGTCTACACTGATTAAAAAGCCATTTTTGGTGGGGAGAAAACAGCAGTTATTACACTTTTTTACAAACATGTTATCCTCTAAATAAATTCATAATCTTATGTAGCATTCATATAAGCAATACTTTCTAAAATAAGCAGATTTTAATTACAATTTTAGGGAAACAATACCATTTGGGCATTTCCTATAGAGATAATAACAATTGAATTGGATATTGTCACAGAACAATGTGGAGGCTTTGCATCATCAATGCAAAGGTAAAGCAAAAATGTTACTGAAAATAATGTTGTGGCAATGCTTACATTTGTTTTCAAAACAAAAGCCATTTATTCTGACTATATTTTATTCTGATGTTTCTCTATACAATGGCATGGGCTAGGTGATTAATGCTGCATTCATTTGAAAGTGATGGGCAGTTCAAAGTAAGCAAGAGTCTCTCAACATACTGCCATTGAAACTTATATTTTGATGGCTCAAAGAATAAATTGTTTTGGATTTCCAGCAAAGTATCTACATTTTAACGTGAAAAAATGGGAATGGCACTGTTTTTCTATGCTAGTAAAAACTCTTTGTAAAGTAATCTTTATTTTTCTCTGTGAAGTCTAGGTCACATAACTTCTTGTTTTCTTAATGCTTATCACAAATATAGATAGAAAATTCTTCAAGTCTATCCCATCACCGAAAATATGAAAACCACCACTTCCAATTAGCAGAATATGAAAAAAATAAAATATAAAATGCTGGTATTCGAATGTCACTGAGCCAGCACAAAATGTTCTTTACAGCAATACAAGATGTATAATGACCTATAATTTTAAGTGTGAAAACCTGTTTTTGCTTACGCACCTCAGGAACTGAAACTCCTGAAGTGGGCAGAGTCTGCTGAAAAAGAGAAGTTCATATGAAAGCTGAAAAAGAGTCAAACTCAAAACAAATCAATGAAGTTTCTCATATCATTACATGCCTGTGAAATAAATGAGTAAATTAAAAATACATTTCCTTGGTATAATTGTACTGCTTCCTTGAATTAAATAATATCTTTTCATTGAATAAGAAATTATCTAACACAGAGTGGGTTAGGTTGTGAAATTATTTATCCAAAACACAACTTCATCTACCCAAAGCATGCTGATCAACATCTTTGGTCAGCTTTAGCTCCAAGTTCCATTCTCTTTAATAAATAATTTCCACTTAGTTTTTTTAACTTGCCCCTTTACCCATCCCAATTTTCATTTTGAAGTCCAACTCTCATTCTTTCCTAAAAATACTGTGTCTTTTGAACATAGAAACAGCTTATGATGTTCATTTTGTTTTGTGATACTCTGGAAATAAGAAAACATATTCCATTAATACCAGTAAAAGAAAAAAGCTATAATTAAATAAGTAGCAAGAATTTTACTTGAGAGTAATTTTTTTAAGATGGGGTTAAATATATTGACATTAGTCTTCACAACTGTATTTTCCATTATCTACCACTACTACCCACTTTGTAGTTCATATTGGAAAGCCTTGTTTTTTTTTTGACAAGAAATGATAAAAGGTCACTGAATTCCAAAAGCCTGCATTCTATGGAAATGAGAACATAAAATACAAATTTGGATAATTAGTTCACAAATCACACACACAATACTAGATAAAGTTTCCCCACGCTGGAACGGGAGAAGAAAAGTTGGATGGGATGCCAGGAGTTCTTAGATATTTGTGTGTCCCTGAAAAGAAGGAGGTAGTCAGAATTCCCTTTTCCTCCCTAGATACGAGCCGTCTGAGGGAGGGTCTGGGCAGTGCTAGATCACCAAGATGGGTATGAAAAATCTCAGAGTCCAGATATTATTATAGTCCCTTACCCAGGAGAACTTTAGAAAGGCAGCAAGAACCAAAAAAAAAAAAAATAGCTGAATCTGAGATAGGTAACACCTGACACCCTCACAGCTGTGCAGAATAGAGATGGACTAAAAGCATTCAGTGCACTCAAAAGTGACACAGAAGGAGAAGAGGTCTAGCACAGCCCCACAGAAAATTAAGGTGTTCAGGAATACAGCTCTATTTGGAAGATACTTCCATAATATAAGTAGAAAGTCACGCCTGTAATCCCAGCACTTTGGGAGGCCGAGGCAGGTGGATCACGAGGTCAGGAGATCGAGACCATCCTGGCTAACACGGTGAAACCCCGTGTCTACTAAAAATACTAAAAATTAGCCAGGCGTGGTGGCGGGCGCCTGTAGTCCCAGCTACTCGGGAGGCTGAGGCAGGAGAATGGCGTGAACCCAGGAGGCGGAGCTTGCAGCAGTGAGCCGAGATCGCGCCACTGCACTCCAGCCTGGGCGACAGAGCGAGACTCCGTCTCAAAAAAAAAAAAAAAAAAAAAAAAAGAAAGTACTGTGGCTGCAGATTTCTAGTCAAAAGAAGCCATGAAGTGGAAGAGTATGAGCTCTGGCCAACTATCCATTCCACAGGAGAATCTAATGGAAGTAATTATTGTTGTTTTGAAGATGAATTGACAGTAGGTCTGGTAGAGCCTTTACTGAAAACTTCCTGATTTCAGTAACATTCTTGACTTCTGAGTCCAAATCAGTCTACGTAACACCAGGGACAACGAATATTTGTGCTAGTTTCTCTCTGGGTCAGTTCAAAGATATTTGCCAACCTTATTATCATTCTTTCTTAGCTTCGGCTTGAAGTTTAAGGTCTGAATAAAATTGCAAGACATGGATATAGTCCTTCCATCTTTATCATAATATATACAAGTTTGTTCTTCAAATTCAGGTCAGGAATGTAATCCTACGGATCCTTATCCCATTCTGTGCCATGGACCCAGGAAACTCTCAGAGACTCTCAAGCAACCAAAATAAGAGACTTCAATCAGCCTCCAGAGCATGAGTCAGAGATGCCTTTTACCTTAGAAGAGTGTATGCTTACTATGCATACATTTGCAGAGAGCAGGCACTGGAAAGCCAAGTGAAAAGATTATGGCTGTCTAAATGGTTCAGAATAACAACCAAATGCAATTCAAGAGCTTCAGATAGATCCTGGTCCACTTTCACTTTTACCATGCCCAAAAAGTAAATAAATAAAAGCAACAGAAGGCATTTTGGGGATAACTGTAGACATTTGAATATGGACAAGATAATGACTGATATTATGGAATCATTGTTACTTTTCTTAGGTGAGAGTATAATAATGTCATTAGGCAGAAAATTGTCCTTAGTCTTAGAAGGTGCTTGCTGAAATATTTAGTGATGTGGTGTTATACTATGTGCAGCTTACTTTCAAAAGCTTCAGCTTTATATATATATATACACATACATATATATTTATATATAAAGAAGTATATATAAAGAAATTATGGCAACGTAATAGCAATTATTGAATATATGTGGAAAATATATTGGATTTTTGTATTGTTAGTGAATATTTTCTAATAAAATTCGAGAGAAGAAAGTTCTTTCTACCTCTTCATTATATCCTTTAACGCCTAAAAGTGTGTAAAAATGTTTCCACAATGAAATAAAAATATGTACATTATCTCAGTGAAAACTATGAAGTTGCTAGAAGGTTGAGAGAGAAGTCATAGGAGTAGGTGGGAGAGAAATAAGGAGCACTATTTTCATGGAAACAGAGTTCTCATTTAAGATGAATAAATAGAGGTAAGTTCCTAGGCTGCTGGGAAAGAGGAACAGAGAAAGAGGGGGAACTGTTAAAGATAAATGAAAAACAAGGTTTTTTTGAAAAAGCAATATTTCAGTTACAGCAGAAGGCCTTATTGACAGGCATCGCACTTTTCCAAATGTGTTCCTTTTGGGACTCAAATGCAGAAACCCACAGTGGCCAAAAGATAATACAAATAGGTAAAACAGGTCCGATGTTGCAAAGGTAAAGACTGTGCCATGCTGGATAATAATCCTCCCATTTGAAGTTATCCAAAAAAGAAAAAGAAAAGACACTGTGGTATGAAATTGAAATCTAGCTATCACTTTGCAATTAATTGGCAATTTATGGATAACATACTTGAAGTCTTCCTCTTTCTCAGAGCAGCAGGGATATGAGATATCTACTGATAGAGAGCAAGTGAGATTGGCAGAGAGGTGGTACAATGAAAAAGGTAATGAAACAGAGGTTTGTCACTTCTTTTCTGAAAATAAAAAAGCAGTTTGCTAAGGATGAGTAGCAGGATCAACCAACACTGATGACCCAGCTGGAGCTAGAAGTTTTAAATATGTAAGAGAGAAAGCCACCAGCCCTAAGAATTTTCTTATGCAACACTCAGCCTTCTGAGAGCAACACTAGAAATTTACTCCAAGAATAAGAGTGACAAAACCAACATATATCTAACCTCATTTACAATCAAAATGTATAAAGAGTTATATATTAAATGTACATGCCCATCAGTAGTTTATTCCTGTTACAATGAGCAAACCATGGTACTTAGATCTAAAAGAAAAGTAGAAACTTATTAGAAAATAAATTTAGCTATCGTATCACTTCTTTTTTTACTCTCCTGTACTTTTTAAATATCAAAGATGAGCAGAGTAAATGTTTTGGTTTTTTTGAAAATCATCATGAGTGCATGATTCTAAATGTAATATATTTTTAATCAGAATTAACACAGAAACTGTATATTTTTATTTAATCCAATGTGAGGTGTGACTACAGAGGAATGTGATTGATTTTATTTGATCAGTATCTTTTTAATATTAAATAGAATACACAGTACAGATAATTAGTTTAAAAGATGCATTTGCCTTCAGGGCACTTATTAAGTTCAATTTAATATCAAAGAATTTTTAAAAATTCTATTATTCTTAAGTATTAGGATATCTCTTGTCTTCATATTTTCTAATGTGTAATCATTTTAAATTGACAATTTAATCCAAATTGTCATAGGACAAAGAAAAATCTTTGGTGGAGATTATTGGAGGTTTGACTTAGTTAAGATATAATGAGAGCACAGTACTCACATTAAAAGGGTCATTAGTTATTTCAGGCTAAAGGAAAATTTTAAAAATGATACCTTATACCTACATAAGAACATTTATATTTATATATATATATTTTACATTTATATATTTTTCATGTTTGCTATCTTGCCTCATTTAATACTCCCACTGAAACAAGATACTTTATCTTTCAGGTTGGGAAGCTGAAAATCAGAGAGCTTAGATGCCTAACCCAGGAAAACAAAGTTAGTGACAGAATATTGCTTCCCTAACCCAGGCTCTATTTATTCAAATAACAGTAGTTGCAAGAGGAGATTTTTTTAAATTACTATTTTTAGCCTTGCCTTCATTTTTTAAGTGGTTTGGAAATAAAATTATTTTAAAATATTGATGAAGAATGAAAAATATTTAGAAATCACTATATCTACAAAGTGATACACACACACACACACACACACACACACACACACTTGTTTTGCCTGAAAAACTGGCTTGAATAATGTGAATTAATTTAACACAATAACTTCCAGTGTAGTAGTTAAAGTGTTCCAAACAAAACTATTTTAAATAGCTTTTTTTCCTTCATATACAATTGGATATATCTGGCATCAAAAAAGTAGTAAGAGACAGAGAAAAAAAACTAGGGTAAGGTAAAGAAAAATTGTCTTCATAAAATGACACTTTGTCTTAGCTGGACAGGTAAAGTTGTTCTCTCAAACAAGATAATAAAGTGTATTATCTCTAGGATATAAAAATTACATATATTTTTGGCTTCCATGATTTTTTTATATTTCAGTTTCATATAATTTGTTTAAACTTTATAATTCTTGAGGTCCTTAATTGTGTACACTCACACATATGAATACAATGCAAGTTTTAAAAAGGACGTGAGATAAAAATGATTTTAATACTATTGTTGTCTTTATTAAAACCTTTAGTAAGAGATTATTTCAGTCATAATACAAGCAAGACACTGAAAAGAAACATAAATTATTTTTCTTTTCCACAAAAATTCTGATATGTCTAATTAAGACGTAACTATAAAAATAAAACATTTTAAAAGCTACACATATTGTAATCTTATCCAGGGTCCCTTGACTACTTCTCACCTGACTCAAATTTTAAAGTTTGCATTAACAGAAATTTAATGGTAAAATATATTTTTAACTGTGGTTACTTCACTACCCTTCAACTGTAATTGCTCACAAAATATTCCATTCTTACTTAGTAAATATGATTGTTTATGTCTATTTTTAGAGTTTTGTCTGGAGGTTATTGACAAGAAGGGAGCTTAGGCTCTATCCATGCTCTCTCCCTCAATATGTGTCTATGTGTGTGTCTGGAAAGGAAATGAAACTGAAATTTCAGGAAAGGGTACCTAGTGCAATGGATGTTTAAAAACTTAAAAGATATCAAATGTTTTCAATAAAATGTAAAGAATTTATCTTTATACAGTTATCCAAATCATCTCAAACATGGATTTCTAAATATAAAAGCAATCAGCAAGAACAACTAAAAAAATTTTAGCATTTTTGGCTTGCCTACTTGATTAGCTAGCAAAAGATGCCATTAGAAATGAGTAACACCCTCTACTTAGCTAGGTCTCATAAAATCATTAGAAGTAAATATCGTTAAAGAGGTGTTCTTCAATTTAAGTCGTGACCTGCCATAAGAATATTTGAATATTTACACACTTGTAAAATAATTTTACAATGACTACTCATTCTTTTGACCCCACTCTCTGGTATATTCTACTCTTTTTACTCTTCACGTCTATTTTTCTCTAGTCTCTCTAATCTATTGTTTTTCTTTCCATTCCTTTTCTGAAAGTCTGGTCTAGGTTCCTTAAATTTATTTCAAGCATTATTAATTGCTGGGGACTGCAGCATGAACATAAAAACAGCTTTAAAATACAGGGTATTGAGTAAAGCAACTATTGCTTCTGCCACTTGCAAGTTGAGTGGTTTTAGGTAATTTTCTTAATCTCCCTAAACTTCACATTCCTCAAATGTTCACCGGGCATCATAATTATACCTACCTGTAGGATTAAAAGGATAATGTCTGACACATTTAAGTTCTCAATAAATGGTTAACTGTTTTATTAACATTAGAACCAAAATGATTCCCTTAGTTTTCACTGCCTGCTTAAGAACTCAGCAAGAAATGATGGGTTATACTTTCTTCATCTGAACATTTTTTTTGTTGCTAATAAGTGGATGGGAACCAACAGAATTTTAAAAAATAAAAACGTGTATTTGGGGGCTATTAGAGACACAGAAGAAATTATGGAGGAGGGTAGAAAACAGATCAAAGATAGAAAGCAATGGAGAAAAATGGAGACAGAGGAAGCTCTTAGAAGAAAGAAAGAACAAAATTCTCTCTCTGTTATTTTCCTCAATCATAGAAACTGTTCTTTCCAAAGACTGAGCAAAGAAAACTATGAAATCGAGGAGGAGAAAGAGGGGAGCTGATATTTACAGCACCCATCTTCAAAACACATTTCAAAATGAAACATGCACATCCTATTGACTATTTTTTCAGATTATTCTTCAGAACTCTTAATTTACATATAATTCATTAATAGATACCTATTTATGAATGTGTATATGTATATGTGACTATGTTTGTGTATGTTTGGGACAGGGATCTGAGGGAAGTTGGTAACTTGAAAAAATCACCCCCTTCAAAGAACTCAGTATAATAGACTGATACATACAAATTTTATGTTCATAAAATTAATCTATAATATTTCCTGTTATGCCTATTTTATCTCCCTATAAAAACGTGAGCCAGTTCTAGAAATATATCACTGTATAGTTAGCATATTGCTGCTTTCCAGAATACAAATATAGCACTATAGGTAATGAAAGTATATTGATAATAATATTTACAATTAAAGCCTAGGTCTCCTTTTCACCATCCTTGAAAAAGATCTTGAATTAAAAAACAAAGAGGTTATAATAGAATTTGTTCTTGTCTTTTGCTCCTTTAAATATCCATTGATCTCATGCCAAAGTATTTTCTAACCAGGTTAAAGTCCAATTCTGTACTCACGTTAGGCTAAGATTCAATTGAGTTAAAATTTTACACTGACTGCCAGTCAACCTTATCATGAACTTTCATTATGTGCATGTAATTAATTGGGTCCGACGAACAATATCAGTTCTGAGTTATAGACTCTTTTCCCCCGACCATATAATTAGAATATAATTACCCACAGGATATCAGAATGATGCAGAACCTTTCCTCTAAATGCGCCCTCATTAGGAAACAAGTCTCAACGTACACTTATTCAATCAGTGTGAATTAATTAAAATGTTACTGAAATAAAAGAGGGTAGTGATAAAGAGTATCTGACATCTATTAAGAGACTATCACTAGAGACCTGCATGCACAGTTTATATTTAAATCCTTTTAGCCGAAATAGAAACTTTGCTATGTAATGTTATATACATCCAGTGTACTAGGAAATCTGAGTACATACATCGGTGTGTGTCATCATTTTTGAAAAGAGTACAAGATATGATAACTATAGAATCTTTAAGAATTGGGTAGGAATCTAAGAGCCCCATTATTCCATAAATATGTCATCATCAGATAGAATCTACCTGGCGGGCAAAAATCATTTTAACTCAAACTACCTAAGCAATTATTGGTTTAACCCACAACCTTACATTACAAATCTGAAAATATTTGTCCCAAAATTGCTTAGGAGACAACAATTGGAAAAGCCCAGATTTGTGAAAACACTAATTATTTTTGTCTTTATAAAATAACCTGAATTCCTTAAGCTAGCTCAAGTTATTACAGTAGCATATTTTCTTTAAGCAGCACATTCAAATACAGCTAAGAATATCTTCTTTTTAAGAGAATAAATAATACACCATACCACACATTCTGATTATATAAAACATATTTAAAAATAGTAAATGCACAAAGAAGCTGAGGGACACATGATACATAGCGCACAAGAAGCTGCAGATTCAAACAGTAACATTCTACCTAAGAGCTATTCATCTTTATTTCTCCAGGTGTATAGTTATATTCAATAAAACTTTGCTAAATAAATAACCCGTGTACAAAGGAATACTCAGCATTAGAAACAATGCCATGAACTGTTAACATAAAAATTTCAGAGCTGCATGTAATAAACTAAGATATATACATATTTTCAAGCTTTCAGTGTTATTATATATTCCTCAGAAAATTTTAGATACAGAAAAAGGTTTTATAAAACAGTTCTGGTAATAAAAATTTGGCATTCACTTTTATAAGTAGACATGCACCACTTTGTAATGGAAATTCTGCATGAGTATTAAGATAAACTAGGCTATCTACAAATTTATACTTTTTATATGCTCTTTAGGAGCAAACTTCAAGCAGTTTTAAATTATTACTCTTTTTTAAAAGAATGTTTAACTCTATAAGATTATATATATATATGTGTGTATATATATATACATGTGTGTATACACGTATATACTTGTGATTACAACATTCAAAAATATGTTTTATATACCTATATATACACAAATATACATATATATGTATGCATGTTGTAATCACATTCTGGTATAATATTCTATTCAGACACTAAACTCATCTTGGTGGAGACCAAAAGTGAGAGAAATAATGGTTCCACCCTGCTAAGCAAATGAAAATTGTCTCACAAAGGTTTGCTTTATTGTTACCCTAAAACTTTTTTAGAATTTCAGTAATAAATACATGTAGCTATAGTTGCCTGCTGAAAATATTCTATTGGAGTAACATTCACTAAAATGCCACATTAACTAAGAGTAATTACTACCAAAAAGCCACAATTTCTAAACAAGAGAATGTGAATATTTTTGAAGTTCCATTCTATAATAAACATCAATTTTCATTTTCTGAACACAAAGAAGAATGATTATTTATTATATTTTACATGGAAAACTATATTGCCTAAATTATATTTAAAAATCAGATTTTTAAATACAATTTAATATCCAGAGAAAAACATCTCAATTCTCCTCAGAATTCTGAAAATGTTCCCTTTATATTCTCTACCTGCTGTAACTCCTCATTTTACATGTGAGGCATTTTACAGTACCATCTATTGGATATTTTATATAACTACAACACATAAAACTCACCAGCTTTTCGAAATTTAGTAGTAACTATAAGAAGCTGCAAGAGCCATTCCGGAAACTAAATACAATGCTAATTTGGTATCCACTAACATTTCCTCATCATCACACACTTTAAAGTCAATTTTATTAGCTTCTAACAAAATGATTTAATTATGAGTTATCAATGATTTTTTAAAACCAAGCCTCCTTGCTATATATTTGTTTTAATTTTTACTTGATATATATGGTACTGTCTGATATATTTTTTCTTGACTCAGGGAAAAGAGTGATAAATGATGGGAATTTTCAAAAGCTGACTGAATGCTATTCATTCACTCAGCAAATATTTGTTAAGCATCTAGTCTATGACCAAATCAAATTAGGCACTAGACATAAAGAGATACACCCTTTTGCTGGGAGTGATAAGAATAATGGGGGTGCTAGTCAATGAGCATAAGGGACAGTTTCACAAGAAATGTTTCAAGTTCAATTCCTGCTATGTTGACTTTTAAGCTTCTGTGGGATATATCTGAGAGGAAATTTAAAATATGAAGTGAGGGCCGGGTGCAGCGGGTCATGCCTGTAATCCTGGCACTTTGGGAGGCCGAGGCGAGTGGATCATCTGAGGAGTTTGAGACCAGCCTGGCCAATATGGTGAAACCCATCTCTACTAAAAAAATACAAAAATTATCCCGGCGTGGTGGCTTGCTCTTGTAATCATGGCTACTCAGGAGGCTGACCCAGGAGAATCACTTGAACCCGGGAGGTGGAGGTTGCAGTGAGCTGAGATCACGCCACTGCACTGCAGCCTGGGCAACAAGAGTGAAACTCCATCTCAAAAATAAATAAATAAATTTATTTATTAAATTAAAAAAAAACACGAAGTGAGCATTTCGATCTAGATGTATGTGGGGAGAATGGGTTCATACAGACACATGCAAACATGGTAGCTGTAGCCCTGGAACTGGATAACATAATTTATAAAGTGTGGGTGTAATAAGATGAGAATTGAACAAAAAACTGAAGTTCTACACATATTAAACAATGAAAGGAAGACTAGGGATTTAGTAATATTGACAAAGTGTGGTTAAAAGGTAAAAGAAAACCTAGTGGAAATGCACTGGATGAGTGTTAGAGGCTATCAAAGGTAAGCATCTCAGTGTCAAACACTGCAGAGCATTCAAAACAGATTATACTTGGAAAGGGTTTCCAGTAGATGCTGTTGGTAGCTCAAAGCAGATCCTTTGCTACCTTGCCAGAGCAACTATCACCAGCTGCTACGAGTGTTAACTTCTGAAAGCTTGCAGCCGTCCCTAAGAATTAACCTTTATCCACAGAAATAGGCTGTGCCAGGAGGCCCTAGATAATGACTGACACATAGGTGAGGAAAGGCCAGCCTTCTTGCCTTAAGTTAGGAACAATCCTACGATAGGATTTTTGCTGCAAAGCCCTAAAGGTACGGTCCAAGGCTAAACTGTCACTATGATCAACATTCTTGCTTAGAGCTTGCCTCTTCCTTTTTCTGCCTCCCTCCCTTCATTATAGGTTGTTTTGTTTTTGTTTTTGTTTTTGTTTGTTTTTTTCTAAAGAACTTTTTCTCCCTCCATAAATCACACAAAGCCAAATCTTGGCTTAATACTCTACTCCTTAGGAACCCACCTAAAAGAGTGCAATTCGATTTAGTAAGGATAGCAAGAACAATTTCATATCCATGTTACAGTCAGAAGTTACACTAATGTGGGTTGAGAAGGAAGAGAGGAATGTGACACAGTGGGCGTATCTACACACCTGCGCAAACATACTTATGGTTATGTGAAGAGCCAGACAAGAGTCAGCATGCAAATACAGGAAATAGAATTGCACAGGAGAAGGACAAACAGCCCTTTCACCGGAATGAGTTCTACAACACACTAACAGTAAAAACAATATTCAACTACTGGACTCAAATCATGATGCTGTTTAGTACTAAATTACATAAGTGTGCTGGATTACACCTTGTCTGGGTTTTTCCTATTGTAAATTAGGAAATTGATATTTTATTAAAGATTTGTGACAAATGCCATGAAAGGAGAAAAATGTGGAATTCCAGGAGAATTAAGGCAGAAAATACTAGAATGAAAGAAATCTGAAAGAATATACGCATTGGGTGGCTCAAGGATGTTGAAGACATGATAATCAAAGGAAGTAATTTGAAAATATTTATGGTCAAGATAAAATGAGAGTAATGTAATGAAGAATAGATCACTAGGTACAGAGCCGTAATATTCCAGGGTTTGGGTTTCCTTGGGCAAATGAGGCTGAATAAGTCAAAGCTCTTTAGAGTATTAGCAACAGAATTTCAACTGATAGATTTTTATCAACTGGACTGGACAGCAAGGAGTGGTCATGGAAAGCTCAAGAGAACTATCCTTATTGCACATAAAGGGGAACACGGGTTGAACTAGGGAACAAAGACAGGCAATGAGACAGAGATCATGGTAGTATTTACAAAATTGATGTGTGGACCAAAAGTTATATGTGACTTAATTCTTCACCAGGTTTCAAGTAAAAGTTGAGAATAAACAAGCCATATTTAATAGTAAAACAGAGAAAGTCATGTACATAAATACTTTCTGATCACCACTGTTTCAGCAGGAATCATTAAAACTACAGATTAGCTTTGCAGGGTGGAATTTATCCCTTAATGTCTAGTGGTGGTTAAGAATGTCTGGTTTTGACTGCATTCAAAATTTAAAAATTAAAAGATAAAAATGATATAAAGCATTTGTTTCTACTCTAATGCTATTAGCTCTAGATATATGCCTTGCCCCAACCCCAAATTTCTTTGAAAGGTGTAAGCAGAAATATCAACATAGAAGTTCACATATTTGGGAGCTTTTATGCCATAGTTTGTGGCAATTTAGTTTCACCAGTGTTTAATGAGAATAGCAAATTTTGCACATTCTTGCCAACACTGGGTCTTAACATTTTAAAAATATTTTCCAAAATGGATAGAAAAATTAAATCTCATTGTTTTAATTTATATCTCTTCATTACTTTTTACAATATAGGGATTTGGTTTACAATATAGGGATTGCATTTTACAATACAAAGATTTGTTGTTGCTGTTGTTATTGTTGTTATGATCCTTATCTTTAACTTGATTTGTAAGTTTTGGGATTTAGCATTTTCTTTAAAATAAATTTTCATTGCTCAAGGCAGTCAACATTTTATCTTTCTCATTTTGGAAAAAAAAAAAAGAAAAGGCCGTGCCTAGGCAAAAATTAAACCCTGAATTCCTGTTTGATTTTTTTTGTAATAGATGTAATGTAGAATTTACCTTACTTTATTTTCACATGGTTATACAATAATCCTGACACCTTTGATGCTCCACCAGATTTCATTTGTGACTTTTATTATAGGCTACATAATTATATATAGTTCAATGTCTTTAGACTTTCTATCACATCTTTACAACTTTTAGAGCCGTATTATTTTGATCACTGCAAATTTAACAAACATATTTTTAAGATTTTTTGTTAGAATAACCATTTTCTTATTACTCTTCCTTTTTAAGATTTTATAATGTTTATGTACATTTATTCTTCCAGACAAAATTAGAAATCATTTTGTCCAGCCAAAAAATTGCATGCAAATTGCACCAAGTAGATAAATTAATTTGAAGTGACGTAGGTTCTTTTTCATTCAGTTTAATTTTCTTTACACTTAAGAGAACAATTTAGTTTTTTGTTTGTTTGTCTGTCTGTTTTGCTTAGGGATATCATGATCTCTTTTCACTTTGTTGCCATTCTCTACAGTAGTAAAAGGAGATTTTCATAATCCTTTTCTCCAGATTACTTATTTTGTTGTCCTCAGTGTTGATTTTTGCCTTATTCTAATACAGATATAGTTAGTTTCTGCTAAAACATTATTTTTTCTATGCTCTTTCTTAATTCTTTTGTTTCTTTCAAGTCAGTGCATTATAAAGTAAATGTTTTCTTTAGTATTCTTGACCATCTAAAACTATTACTATTGATGTCTTCTTCTGTTTGATGCAATAACACTTTATGTATGGCATTCATCTAACTTTTATCTGCCATCCTTTTTCTTTATTTTTGAGTTGCATAACTATTAGTATTTTATTTGGCAACAGGTAGACTCTTTAATACCAAAATGCACTTGGGTCATAAACCATCAGTCTGCATTGGCAGTGGATAGAAAAGTCAAAGGAAACAAATACAACTACACCGATTATTGCAATATTGTTCAGGTACTGTCCAATACAGAAACAACTTCACACAGAAAAATTAATCTAAGGTCTCAGTAACCACAAAATAATAAAAAATATTTTCTCTAATTGAATACAATCAAGCCTATAATATTTATTTTTGCTAAGGCTACCAAGAAACTCAGGGAAATTCTGAAAAATTACCTCTGTAAACTTTGAATGGTATTGTGAAATAAATTTGAGTTTTAACTTAATTTTTGCACAAACTTACTATATTTTATTTTGCTGCATATGGTATATTACATAAGCTGTTTTGAATACTGTTAGCAATAACTTGTAGAATAATTTAAATCATTCATGAATATATAATTTCCCATCCTCACTTTAGAATCAGACATATATAATACTCTTTGTTTTAAGTCTATTTTTAAAATTTAGCTTTTAATACATTGTAATCTCTCTTTGGATAATGCTCATGTATGGCTATATGTTTAAGATTTCCAGACACCGTCAAGATGGCTGACTAGAGGAACCTAGCACTCACCTCTTAAACAAAGAAGGGCCACAACAGCAAATAAATAACCACAAATCAAATGGAGCATCTAAGGGAGAACACAAATTCAGCAAGAAAATGATGAAGCCCTTCTAAGACATGGAAACTCCTGATGGCACAATAAAAATAAAAGCAAAGCAGCTAGCCAGGATCAGCATAGAGGCAGGAGAGACTCTCCATTGCAGGAAAAAGGTAGGTGGGAGATTCCCCAGCCATCTACATTCCCATCAGAGATGTCTGAAATCCTAGGGAGAGAAAAGCCCCTCTGCCCTCACAGACCCCGAGCCTAGTGCAGAGAGTTTCCTGGAGTTCACATGACTGTATTGTTCCAGAGAGGAAAATCAAACTGGGTGCCCTACACTCCTGGGACCAAAGCTGATGCATCATGGCATTATTTTGAGAGAAGAACCATCACCAGAATACATTCTGACTTGGGCCAAATAGCCCCTGTATCTCCACATCCACAGTATTCCACTGATATTCCCCTACATCCACTGAGAAGGCTACAGTCTCATGAAACCAACTAGAACTGGTGGTACAACTGTGTCCCCAGCATCTGAGCCCATGTAGCTCCCTGTACTCCAGAAAATAGGTGATCTAAAACCTTAGGAAATCTGCCTCCAGGACATAGGTAGCTGAAGCATGTGCACACCAGAGCTTGAGAGCCACCTGTCTTATCTGCCGTCACCAACAGTGACCTCTCCCCCTCTAGCAGTGGGGCCACCACATGTCCATGTGCAATGTCAATAACCTGCAAACCAGCTTAACTGGGGTCCATTGCCAGTGCCCCAATGTGTGCCATCCAGGAGCCCGAGGCCATCCTCCTCAGGAATTGCTGCCACTTCAACCCCAAAAACCTGACCTCTCCAATAGTGGGGCTGCTGCACACCTTTGCACACCATTTAGGAGCCAGAGGAGTGGACCAACCAGGGTCTACTGCCACCAACACCCATGCCTACAAATATCCCCCAGGATCCTGAAGACTGGCCTACCTGGCCTTTCCCAAAGAAAGTTATGACAGAGCCTCCACAAACAACTACAGCCTAAACTACTGAGAAAATCACATACGCTACTGATTTGATTACAGGCAAAAAAAAAAAAAAATCATATGGAGAATACATTACTGTACCTACCTAGAACTAAAACCAAAGCACTCTACCTAACTGACTCTATAGATACATCTACAGGGAAAAAAGTGTTACCCTATGAAAGCTACTTCAGAAAATTGAAAGAAGTGACAGCTATACCAGAGATGTAGATATCAGTGTAGGGATGCAGGAAACATGACAAAGCAATAAAACATAACATCTCTAAAGGAAAATAATTATTCTGCAGTAACAGACCACAAATAAAAGAAAACCTATAAACTACCTGAAAGGGAATTCAAAATAATTATCTTTCAAAAATTCGGTGAAATACAAGAGAACACAGATAGGCAATACCATGATATCAAGAAAAGAATTCATGATCTGAATCAGAAATTCAACAAAGATGTCCAACAGAAATTATAGAACTGAAGAATTCAATGAAAATATAAAAAGTACAATTGAGAACTTCAACAAGAGACTTGTCTTACAGAAGAAATAATTTCCGAGCTTAAAGACAGATCTTTTGAAGTATCCTAGTCACACACTAAAAAAAGAGAAAAAGAATTTTTAAAAAGAGTGAAGAAACTCTATGTGACATACAGGAGAACTTTAAGCAAACACATTTTTAAATTCTGGGAGTTCCAGAAAGAAAAGATGGGGAAAGGCATGGAAACCTATTGAATAAAATAATACTTTAAAATATCCTATGTCTTGGGAGATAAATAGACATCCAGATACAGGACACTCAATAATCCTCAAATAGACTTAAATTAAAAAGGTCCTATTGATGGTGACAGGGGACAGACAAATTCCTAGGCAGACAGGGATGGGTCTCCAGTGAAACCCAACCTTCAAGCAAAGGACAGTTTAAAGCACGAAAACCAAGCTGCCAGTTCCAGATAGACTCCACAACCGGCATGAGAACTTCTATCTCCATCTCACCCACTCACTCTTGATTGGTTCCTTCTGAATGATGCCTTTTAACTAATCAAATGATGTTTTTTTTCAAGACCAACCATGGACCCATCAGCATGCATTCCCTGATTCTAAGCCCATAAAAACCCCAGACTCAGACTCACAAATGGCTACCTGTTTAGGGGTCCTCTCTCATTGCTGAGAGCTTTCCTTCAGTGACTCAATACAATTCTACTATATCTTACTCACTTTCTGGTGTGCACATACCTTGATCCTTTTGGTCACAGACAAGAAAATGGAAATCCTTGAACTGCAGGAGCAAAAGAGCTGTAATGTTCCTGCTTGCTGAGCTATAGGTGGTGAGAGTAAAAGAGTGGTATAATCGATTCTCTGCCGCTCGCCGAACAACAGGACAGAAAAACCCACTGGGTGCCACCTTCTCCTGCTTGCTGAACAATGGCAGCAAAGAAGCCACTTGGTGCCCTTTCTCTCACTCACTGAACTGTGGAAGCGAAAAACCCACAACACTATCTGAGGCACATTATAGTCAAACAGTCAATAGTCAATGATAACAACAGAAAAGAATCAAGTCACATAGAAGGGAGTTCCCATTAGACTAACAACACACTTCTCAGAAGAAACCATATAGGTCAGAAGAGCAGGAGATGATATATTCAAAATGCTAAAAGAAAAAAAAAAACCTGTCAGCCAAGAATACTATAACCAGCAAAGCTATCTTTAAGAAATAAAGAGTAAAGTTTTCTCAGACAAGCAAAAACTGAGGGAATTCATCACCACCAGACTGGATATACAAGAAATAAGGGAGTTCTACATCTGAAGGCAAAAAGGATGATATCTGCCATTATGCTAACAAATGAGAAAGACAAGGAATGAAATGTTATTTCTACAGAAAACAAGGCAACTGCAAAAAAAAACTTAAGAGAGAAAGAGAGAAACAAAACAAATACAAAACAATCAGAAAACAAATACCAATGGGTAGTTAGTCTTCACCTATCAACAACTATGAAGAGGTTTAATTCACCAATTAAAAGATAGAGATTTGGCTGAATGGATTAAAAAGCAACAAGATCCAACTATATGCTGCCTACAAAAATCTCACTTCACTTGCAAAGACACTCATAGATTGAAAGCAAAGGAATAGAAAAAAGATATTCCAATGCAAACTGAAACGAAAAGTAGGCAGGATTATCTATATTTATATCAGACAAAGTAGACTTTAAGTCAAAAAACATAAAAACAGACAAAGAAGGTCATTAGATAAAAATTAAGTGGTCAATTCAGTAAGAGGATATAACAATTATAGAAAAGTAAATAAACGTATATATACACACTCAACATTGGAGACCATAATACAATAATAGCTAGGAACTTCAATGCCCCACATTGAGTATTAGACAGATAATCTAAAAGGATAATAAATTGTAAAATATTGGACTTAAACTGCACTATAGAACAAATGAACCCAATAGATATTTACAGAGTATTTCATCCAATAGCTGCAGAACACACATTATTCTCCTCAGGACATGGGACATTTGCAAGGATACACTGTATCTTAGACCTCAATATAAATCTCAAACATTTTAAAACATCAAAATTCTCTCAAGCATCTTCTCGGAACACAATAAAATAAAATCAGAATCAATATCAAGAAGAACTTTGGAAATTGTACAAATACATGGAAATTAAACAACATGCTCCTGAATGACAAACAGGTCAATAAGGAAATTAAGAAGAAAGTAAAAAAAATTCTTGAAGACATGAAAATAGAAATACCTATGGGATAGAGCAAAAGAAGTACTAAGAGGGAAGATTATACTAATAAACAAAAAAATTAAAATATTTAAAATAAACAACCTAACAATACACCTCAAGAAACTAGAAAAGCAAGAACAAATTAAATTCAAAATTTATGGAAGAAAAAAATAATAAAGATCAAAGCAGAACTAAACAAAATAGAGACTAAAAAATTACAAAAAGTCAACAAAATGAAAAGTTAGTTTTCTGAAAAGATAAACTAAAACGACAATTAGACTAAGAAATAATAAACAAAACCTCAATAAATAAAACCAGAAACAAAAAAGGAGACATTACAACTGATACCACATTAATACAAAGGATCATTAGAAACTGTTATGAACAACTATACACTACCACACTGGGTAATCTAGAGGAAACATATAAATTCCTGGAAAACTTACAACCTGCCAAAATTGAACCAAGAAGAAATAGAAAATCTGAACAGACCAACTACGAGTAACAACAATGAATCACAAATAAAAAGTCTCCCAAAAAGAAAACAACAACAACAACAAGGCCCAGGACAGAGAGTTTTACTGCTGAATTCAACCAAACTTTTAAAGACAAACGAAACCAATTATTTTTAAATTATTCTAAAAACAAAAAAATAGACCATACTTCCTAATTCACTTTATGAGTACAGCATCACCCTGATAACAAAACAAAACACAGACACAAAACAACAACAAACTACAGGCCAATATCCCTGATGAATATGCGTGTAAAAATCCTCTACCAAATAATAGCAAAGCAAATTCAACAACACATTAAAAAGATAATTCACGGGGGAGGAGCCAAGATAGCCAAATAGGAACAGCTCCGGTCTGCAGCAACCAGCGTGAGCAACACAGAAGACAGGTGATTTCTGCATTTCCATCTGAGGTACTGGGTTCATCTCACTAGGGAGTGCCAGACAGTGGGCGCAGGTCAGTGGGTGCGCGCACACTGTGCGAGCCGAAGCAGGGCGAGGCATTGCCTCACTTGGGAAGCACAAGGGGTCAGGGAGTTCCCTTTCTGAGTCAAAGAAAGGGGTGAGGGACGGCACCTGGAAAATCGGGTCACTCCCACCCGAATACTGCGCTTTTCCGACGGGTTTAAAAAACGGCACACCACGAGATTATATCCCGCACCTGGCTCGGAGGGTCCTAAGCCCAGGGAGTCTCGCTGATTGCTAGCACAGCAGTCTGAGATCAAACTGCAAGGTGACAGCCAGGCTGGGGGAGGGGCGCCCGCCATTGCCCAGACTTGAATAGGTAAACAAAGCAGCCGGGAAGCTCGAACTGGGTGGAGCCCACCACAGCTCAAGGAGGCCTGCCTGCCTCTGTAGGCTCCAACTATGGGGTCAGGGCACAGACAAACAAAAAGACAGCAGTAACCTCTGCAGACTTAAATGTCCCTGTCTGACAGCTTTGAAGAGAGCAGTGGTTCTCCCAGCATGCAGCTGGAGATCTGAGAACGGGCAGACTGCCTCCTCAAGTGGGTCCCTGACCCCTGACCCCCGAGCAGCCTAACTGGGAGGCACCCCCAAGCAGGGACACACTGACACCTCACACAGCAGGGTACTCCAACAGACCTGCAGCTGAGGGTCCTGTCTGTTAGAAGGGAAACTAACAAACAGAAAGGACATCCACACCAAAAACCCATCTGTACATCACCATCATCAAAGACCAAAAGTAGATAAAACCATGAAGATGGGGAAAAAACAGAACAGAAAAACTGGAAACTCTAAAAAGCAGAGCGCCCCTCCTCCTCCAAATGAATGCAGTTCCTCACCAGCAATGGAACAAAGCTGAATGGAGAATGACTTTGACGAGCTGAGAGAAGAAGGCTTCAGATGATCAAATTACTCTGAGCTACGGGAGGACATTCAAACCAAAGGCAAAGAAGTTGAAAACTTTGAAAAAAATTTAGAAGAATGTATAACTAGAATAACCAATACAGAGAAATGCTTAAAGGAGCTGATGGAGCTGAAAACCAAGGCTCGAGAACTACGTGAAGAATGCAGAAGCCTCAGGAGCCGATGCGATCAACTGGAAGAAAGGGTATCAGCAATGGAAGATGAAATGAATGAAATGAAGCGAGAAGCAAAGTTTAGAGAAAAAAGAAAAAAAGAAATCAGCAAAGCCTCCAAGAAATATGGGACTATGTGAAAAGACCAAATCTACGTCTGATTGGTGTACCTGAAAGTGATGGGGATAATGGAACCAAGTTGGAAAACACTCTGCAGGATATTATCCAGGAGAACTTCCCCAATCTAGCAAGGCAGGCCAACGTTCAGATTCAGGAAAAACAGAGAACGCCACAAAGATACTCCTCGAGAAGAGCAACTCCAAGACACATAATTGTCAGATTCACCAAAGTTGAAATGAAGGAAAAAATGTTAAGGGCAGCTGGAGAGAAAGGTCTGGTTACCCTCAAAGGGAAGCCCATCAGACTAACAGCGGATCTCTCGGCAGAAACCCTACAAGCCAGAAGAGAGTGGGGGCCAATATTCAACATTCTTAAAGAAAAGAATTTTCAACCCAGAATTTCATATCCAGCCAAACTAAGCTTCATAAGTGAAGGAGAAATAAAATACTTTACAGACAAGCAAATGCTGAGAGATTTTGTCACCACCAGGCCTGCCTTACAAGAGCTCCTGAAGGAAGCACTAAACATGGAAAGGAACAACCTGTACCAGCCACTGCAAAATCATGACAAAATGTAAAGACCATCGAGACTAGGAAGAAACTGCATCAACTAATGAGCAAAATAACCAGCTGACATCATAATGACAGGATCAAATTCACACATAACACTATCAACTTTAAATGTAAATGGACTAAATGCTCCAATTAAAAGACACAGACTGGCAAATTGGATAAAGAGTCAAGACCCATCAGTGTGCTGTATTCAGGAAACCCATCTCACGTGCAGAGACACACATAGGCTCAAAATAAAAGGATCGAAGAAGATCTACCAAGTCAATGGAAAACAAAAAAAGGCAGGGGTTGCAATCCTAGTCTCTGATAAAACAGACTTTAAACCAACAAAGATCAAAAGAGACAAAGAAGGCCATTACATAATGGTAAAGGGATCAATTCAACAAGAAGAGCTAACTATCCTAAATATATATGCACCCAATACAGGAGCACCCAGATTCATAAAGCAAGTCCTGAGTGACCTACAAAGAGACTTAGACTCCCACACATTAATAAAGGGAGACTTTAACACCCCACTGTCAACATTAGACAGATCAACGAGACAGAAAGTCAACAAGGATACCCAGGAATTGAACTCAGCTCTGCACCAAGCAGAACTAATAGACATCTACAGAACTCTCCACCCCAAATCAACAGAATATACATTTTTTTCAGCACCACACCACACCTATTACAAAATTGACCACATACTTGGAAGTAAAGCTCTCCTCGGCAAGTGTAAAAGAACAGAAATTATAACAAACCATCTCTCAGACCACAGTGCAATCAAACTAGAACTCAGGATTAAGAATCTCACTCAAAACCGCTCAACTACATGGAAACTGAACAACGTGCTCCTGAATGACTACTAGGTACATAACGAAATGAAGGCAGAAATAAAGATGTTCTTTGAAACCAACGAGAACAAAGACACAACATACCAGAATCTCTGGGACACATTCAAAGCAGTGTGTAGAGGGAAATTTATAGCACTAAATGCCCACAAGAGAAAGCAGGAAAGATCCAAAATTGACACACTAACATCACAATTAAAAGAACTAGAAAAGCAAGAGCAAACACATTCAAAAGCTAGCAGAAGGCAAGAAATAACTAAAATCAGAGCAAAACTGAAGGAAATAGAGACACAAAAAGCCCTTCAAAAAATTAATGAATCCAGGAGCTGGTGTTTTGAAAGGATCAACAAAATTGATAGACCGCTAGCAAGACTAATAAAGAAAAAAAGAGAGAAGAATCAAATAGACGCAATAAAAAATGATAAAGGGGATATCACCACCAATCCCACAGAAATACAAACTACCATCAGAGAATACTACAAACACCTGTACGCAAATAAACTAGAAAATCTAGAAGAAATGGATAAATTCCTCGACACATACACTCTCCTAAGACTAAACCAGGAAGAGGTTGAATCTCTGAATAGACCAATAACAGGAGCTGAAATTGTGGCAATAATCAATAGCTTACCAACCAAAAAGAGTCCAGGACCAGATGGATTCACAGCCGAATTCTCTCAGAGGTACAAGGAGGAACTGGTACCATTCCTTCTGAAACTATTCCAATCAATAGAAAAAGAGGGAATCCTCCCTAACTCATTTGATGAGGCCAGCATCATTCTGATACCAAACCCAGGCAGAGACACAACAAAAAAAGAGAATTTTAGACCAATATCCTTGATGAACATTGATGCAAATATCCTCAATAAAATACTGGCAAAACAAATCCAGCAGCACATCAAAAAGCTTATCCACCATGATCAAGTGGGCTTCATCCCTGGGATGCAAGGCTGGTTCAATACACGCAAATCAATAAATGTAATCCAGCATATAAACAGAGCCAAAGACAAAAACCACATGATTATCTCAATAGATGCAGAAAAGGCCTTTGACAAAATTCAACAACCCTTCGCGTTAAAAACTCTCAATAAATTAGGTATTGATGGGACATATCTCAAAATAATAAGAGCTATCTATGACAAACCCACAGCCCATATCATACTGAATGGGCAAAAACTGGAAGCATTCCCTTTGAAAACTGGCACAAGAC
Organism: Gorilla gorilla gorilla; assembly: GCF_029281585.2. Classification (NCBI taxonomy): domain Eukaryota; kingdom Metazoa; phylum Chordata; class Mammalia; order Primates; family Hominidae; genus Gorilla; species Gorilla gorilla. The sequence goes on from NC_073230.2 coordinate 22,093,649, forward strand.
AGGGATGCCGTCTCTCACCACTCCTATTCAACATAGTGTTGGAAGTTCTGGCCAGGGCAATTAGGCAGGAGAAGGAAATAAAGGGTATTCAATTAGGAAAAGAGGAAGTCAAATTGTCCCTGTTTGCAGATGACATGATTGTATATCTAGAAAACCCCATTGTCTCAGCCCAAAATCTCCTTAAGCTGATAAGCAACTTCAGCAAAGTCTCAGGATACAAAATCAATGTGCAAAAATCACAAGCATTCTTATACACCAACAACAGACAAACAGAGAGCCAAATCATGAGTGAACTCCCATTCACAGTTGCTTCAAAGAGAATAAAATACCTAGGAATCCACCTTACAAGGGATGTGAAGGACCTCTTCAAGGAGAACTACAAACCACTGCTCAAGGAAACAAAAGAGGATACAAACAAATGGAAGAACTTTCCATGCTCATGGGTAGGAAGAATCAATATCGTGAAAATGGCCATACTGCCCAAGATAATTTACAGATTCAATGCCATCCCCATCAAGCTACCAATGCCTTTCTTCACAGAATTGGAAAAAACTACTTTAAAGTTCATATGGAACCAAAAAAGAGCCCGCAGCACCAAGTCAATCCTAAGCCAAAAGAACAAAGCTGGAGGCATCACACTACCTGACTTCAAACTATACTACAAGGCTACAGTAACCAAAACAGCATGGTACTGGTACCAAAACAGAGATATAGATCAATGGAACAGAACAGAGCCCTCAGAAATAACGCCACATATTTACAACTATCTGATCTTTGACAAACCTGAGAAAAACAAGCAATGGGGAAAGGATTCCCTATTTAATAAATGGTGCTGGGAAAACTGGCTAGCCATATGTAGAAAGCTGAAACTGGATCCCTTCCTTACACCTTATACAAAAATTAATTCAAGATGGATTAAAGACTTAAACGTTAGACCTAAAACCATAAAAACCCTAGAAGAAAACCTAGGCATTACCATTCAGGACATAGGCATGGGCAAGGACTTCATGTCTAAAACATCAAAAGCAATGGCAACAAAAGACAAAATTGACAAATGGGATCTAATTAAACTAAAGAGCTTCTGCATAGCAAAAGAAACTACCATCAGAGCGAACAGGCAACCTACAGAATGGGAGAAAATTTTCGCAACCTACTCATCTGACAAAGGGCTAATATCCAGAATCTACAATGAACTCAAACAAATTTACAAGAAAAAAACAAACAACCCCATCAAAAAGTGGGCGAAGGACATGAACAGACACTTTTCAAAACAAGACATTTATGCAGCCAAAAAACACATGAAAAAATGCTCACCATCACTGGCCATCAGAGAAATGCAAATCAAAACCACAATGAGATACCATCTCACACCAGTTAGAATGGCAATCATTAAAAAGTCAGGAAACAACAGGTGCTGGAGAGGATGTGGAGAAATAGGAACAATTTTACACTGTTGGTGGGACTGTAAACTAGTTCAACCATTGTGGAAGTCAGTGTGGCGATTCCTCAGGGATCTAGAACTGGAAATACCATTTGACCCAGCCATCCCATTACTGGGTATATACCCAAAGGACTATAAATCATGCTGCTATAAAGACACATGGACACATATGTTTATTCACAATAGCAAAGACTTGGAACCAACCCAAATGTCCAACAATGATAGACTGGATTAAGAAAATGTGGCACATATACACCATGGAATACTATGCAGCCATAAAAAATGATGAGTTCATGTCCTTTGTAAGGACACAGATGAAACTGGAAATCATCATTCTCAGTAAACTATCGCAAGAACAAAAAACCAAACACCACATATTCTCACTCGTAGGTGGGAATTGAACAATGAGATCACATGGACACAGGAAGGGGAACATCACACTCTGGGGACTGTTGTGGGGTGGGGGGAGTGGGGAGGGATAGCATTGGGAGATATACCTAATGCTAGATGACGAGTTAGTGGGTGCAGCGCACCAGCATGGCACATGTGTACATATGTAACTAACCTGCATGATGTGCACATGTACCCTAAAACTTAAAGTATAATAAAAAAAAAGAGAATTCATCATGATCAAGTAGGAGTTATCCCAGGGTTGCAAAGATGGTTTATATATGAAAATCAATAAATGTGATATAATACATCCATAGAATAAAGGAAAATGTCTTATGATCATCACAATAGAAACCAAAACAAAGCAATTCATAAAACTTCATCCTAAAATTTCTTCATCATAAAATCTCTCAAAAATTAGACATAGAATTAGATATACCCTTACACAATAAAGGACATTTATGACAAACCTACGGCTAACAGTATACTGAACAAAGAAAAGCTTAAAACATTTTCTACAAGAACTGGAATAGGACAAGTATGCCCACCTTTACCACTCTTATTCAACATAGTACTAGAAGACCTAGGCAGAGCAGTTTGGCAACAGGATGAAATAAAGGGCATCCAAATTGGAAAAGAGGATGTCAACTTATCCCTCCTTGTAAATGAGATAATCTTACATATAGAAAAACCTGAAGACTTCACAAAAAACTCTTATGACTAATAAATGAGTTTAATAAAGTTGCAGGATATAAAAATTAACATACAAAAAAATCAGTAGCATTCCTATTTACCAAAAACAAGCTAGCTGAAAAGGAACTGGAGAAGGAAATCCCATTTATAATAGCTTAAATAAAATAATAAAATACTTAGGAATAAATTTAACCAAGGAGGTAAATAATCTCTACAATTAAAACTGCAAAACACTGATGAAAAAAATTGAAGAGGACATAAAAATCAAAAGACATTCCATGCTCATGGATTAGAAGAGTTAATATTGTCAAAATGACCATACAACCCAAAGCAATTTATAGATTCAATGTAATCCCTATTAAAAATTGCAATTATATTTTTCTTCAAATAAATAGGGAAAAATCCTAAAATTTGTATTGAACCACAAACAAATAGAAGTAGTCAAAGTAATACTGAGCAAAGGGAGGAATAAAACTATGTTACTTCCAAATATATCACAAAGCAATAGTAACCAAAACAGCATAGCATTGCTATAAAAACTGACACACAGACAAATAGAACAGTATAGAGAACACTGAAACAAATCTATGTATTTTACAGTCAACTCACTTTTGACATAGGCTCTAAGAACATACACTGGGTAAAAGACACCCTCTATAATAAATGGTGTTGAGAAAACTGGATATGCATATGCAGAGGAATAAAACCAGATCCCCATCTTTCACCAGATCCAAAAATTGACACAAAATGTATTAACAACTTAAATGTAAGACCCAAAACTATAAAACTACTAGAAAAAAACAGAGGGGGATTTCTTTGGGACTCTGGTCTGAGCAAAGATTTTTATGGATAAGGTTACAAAGGCACAGGTACCAAAAAGAAAAATGGACAAACAAGACTATATGAAACTTTTACAAAGCTTTTGCTCAGCGAAGAAAACAATCACAGAGTGAACAGACAATCTGTAGATTGGGAGAAAATATCTACAAACTATTTATCTGACAAGGGCCTTTTACCTAGAATATACAAGGAACTCAAACAACTTAACAGCAATAATAATAACAGTAATAATCCCATTAAGAGGTGGAAAAGAATCTGAAAGACATTTCTCAAAAGAAGAAATACAAATGGCCAAAAAGTATATAAAAAATGTTCAGCATCACTAATCATCAGAGAAATGCAAATCAAAACCACCATAAGATATCACCTCACCCCAGTTAGAATGGCTATTATCAAAAAGACAAAATATAAGAAATACTGGCTAGGATGCAGAGAAAAGGGAATTCATACATTGTTGGAAGGAATTTTAGTTAGTACAACTATTATGAAAAACAGTATGGAGGTTCCCTAAAAAACTAAAAATAGAAATATCATATAATCCAGCAATCCTATTACTGGGTATTTAGCCAAAGGAAAGGAAACTTGTGTATCAAAGTGACATCTTCACCCCCATGTTTATAATAGCACTATTCACTATAGCCAAGATGTGATATCAACCTAAATGTCCTTCAATAGATGAGTGGATAAAATAATTATGGTATATATCCACAATGGAATACTATTCAACCATAAAAAGAAATGGGACGTTGTCATTTTTTGCAACATGGATGAACCTGAAGGGCATTATGTTAAATTAGTCAAGCACAGAAAGATCAATACCACATTCTTACTTATATACGGGAGCTAAAAAATTGAGCTCATGGAATAAAAGGGTAGAATTGTAGTTTTCAGAGGCTGAGAAGTTAGGGATGAGAAAGGCAAAGAGAGAAGTTGGTTAACTGATACAAAATTACAGCTAGATATAATAAATAAGTTATGTTCTATAGCACTATAATGTGAATAGAGCTAACAATAATTTATTGTGTATGTTCAAAAAACTAGACTGGAGAATTATGAATATTTCCAATATGAAGAAATGATAAATGTTTTAGGTGATGGTTATACTAATTACTCTGATTTAATCACTGCATATTTCATACAGGCATCAAAATATCATTCTGCATCCTATAAATATGTAAAATTATTATGGTAACTAAAGATAAAGTGAAGAAAACAAAAAATGCAAAAAACCAACCAAAATCATGTAAATACAATTTTTAAAGAATTTTTATGACTTCATTATTATTTTTGATTTGTGGGACTACACATTTCACAGCAATTTCAATGTACCATCTAGATATTATATAGACACCTATGATCTGAACTTAAAGTTTTAGAACATTTCTACCTATAATAGGTTTTTGGATATTTAAATTTTGTTTTTTTTTTCTAGGTTTGAGGTCAGTGAAGAAAATTGACATTTTAAATTAATATAGGCATGATGGCCTAATTAATCTTCTTGACTGTGAACTCCTGTGTGTCAAGAGTCAATCCATAGAACACTGCATACTGAATATATTAACTTCCCAATTGTTCATATATTAAAATAAAAGATTTTCATCAGATTTCTTCTTAGCTGAACTTCCAATTCATGTCTTATGGGGCTTTTGTTTGGCTTTTCCATAAATCATGGCAAACCAAATGTGGCACAAGTTTGATTTTTGAAAAAAAATTATTATTGCTTGCCCTGGGTACAGTTATACATATAGGATATATATACAATATATATATAGGATATACACACACACACACACACACACATATCCTATATATATGGTATATATATACATATCCCTGTTTAAAAAATCCCTTTAAGTATACAACTCTACCTTATGCATTTAGGTAGAAACAAAAACAATTGTCTATAACACTCGAACTTTTTCTTTTAGACTAGACCCTGATTATAATTATACACATTCTACATAATATAAACTAGTTCAATGTAAAGATAGTTTGTCAGAAAGCAACACAGCCAATCTGAGACAATGTAACAGATAAATGGTTGGTTAACCTCCCAAGGGTAAGATTATGAAATCACTTAGTGAGGCTGGGTCCCTTCCAGTTTTCTTATGCTATCTCTCTTTAAAATATATGTACATGAAGAATACATGTATTCTTTAAAATATATGTACATGAAGAAATACACGTACATGCTATGACTCTTTAAAATATATGTACATGAAGAATATTTTAAACCAAAATGGATGTAGACATATTTTATAAATATTATAGCACCCTAGTTCTTAATGTGTTCCTCATCAGAATTTGAATAGTGAGAATGTAATCCTACACATTTAAAAAATTAAATAAATAAAAGGCAGCTATCCTTTATGAATAATAACATGAAATTGAGTCTGAGTTAGATCTCCAAAATATGGAAAAATGAGGTTTCTTTTTGCCTATCATTACTATGATGACAATTATGAATTGATCTATAATGAATATTAATTAAATGAATATTAAGTAATGACACTGATGAAACATTTATTGAGAGCTGACAATATGCTTTATCCCTGCTCTTTCAACAAAAAAGAACATTGCATAGGCACAAACCTTTGGTAGATGACATAGGATTTCAAGGAAATAGATGACTTCAGTAACTTTGCTTAAAGGTTAAAGAGGTAAATTTAAAAGAAGGGTGAAACAGCCATAATGATGTGAAATAAAAGCTGAAGCTCAGTGCAGCAAGATACATCCTTAGTGAGTTATATGTTCACACCTCCCCACCAGACTCTGCATTTCTGGAAGTTTTATAACTAGCCTAGGAATAATATTACAGAGAATTCAAAATTCAAATTTCAGAATCACAGAACATTTGAATATCTCCCACCCACCTTGAATTAGCTGATGTGTAGCATTGGGATTGTCATTATTAACTCTTGCCGATAAAAGTCAGATGAAAAAATCTACAGAAAGTTTCCATACTACTGGAGCTGTGAGAAAGAGACACACACCATACTTCTACTTCCTAACAAACTTTCTGACATTGCTGAGAAATAATGACTTAGTTAAACACATGCTCTAAGGAAAGATTTAACATACTCTATGCTATTTAAGACTTAATCACCATATTTACAATGCATAATTTAGTAGAATTCTTAAAATTGTGGAAGAGCAAGCAAGATCGGAAGAAGAGGAGAAGTTAATATGACATATGGTTTTCTGAGGGTGTTATAGGTAGAGATACGTAGATTGCTGCTTCAGCAACATCACAACTTAGCCAAGTTTTCAGAGTTACAGTGAAGAAAAAAGAGATGCAGAACTGGGACCATTTTAAGTTTCAGCAACATAGATGGAACTGGAGGTCAATATGATAGGTGAAATAAGCCAAGCACAGAAAGATTAATATTACATGTTCTCATTCATATGTGGGAGTTAACAAGTTAATTCCATGCGGGTAGAGAGTAGAATGATGGTTATCAGAGGATGGGAAGAGTTTGCATGTTTGTGGAGTAGAGGGATAGAGAGAGGTTGGTTAATGGATACAAACACGTGGTTAGATAGAAGAAATAAATTTTAATGTTCAATAGTAGAGTAGAATGACGATAGTTTCACACATTGTATGTTTCAAAATAGCTGGAAGAGAGGACTTCCCAACATAAAGAAATAATGAAATACTCAAGGTGATGTATACCCTAAATACCCTGACCTGATCATTACACATATTATGCATGTAACAAAATATTACATGTACCCCATAAACATGTACAAATATTATATATCAATACAGAATAAAATTCATTTTTTATATTTATAATTTTAATAAATAAGATTTAAAAATTATGTTTATAAAACAGGATTAATTTTAAAACTAAAGAATATTTTTTAAATATACATTTTTCAAATAGTTTTGCTGTCCTTTCTGTAAACTAACAAGCTTCATAATTTATCTTGATGGTATTTTTATTAACTCTATTCTTGTTTTTTAAACTTTACTTTAAAGTTCTGGGATACATGCGCAGAATGTGCAGGTTTGTTACACAGGTATACATGTGCCGTGGTGGTTTGCTGCACCTATCAACCCATCATCTAGGTTACAAGCCCCACATGCATTAGGTATTTGTCCTAATGTTCTCCCTCCCCTAACCCCCTACCACTCGACAGGCCCTGGTGTGTGATATTCCCTTCCCTGTGCCCATGTGTTCTCATTGTATTAACTCTATTCTTAAAGGCTCATCAGATATTATAACAAGAGAGTGTATTCCAGGAAGAACACACCATAACTGGTCTAAAGGGCTATGGTGCTGAACATATTCATTGTTTCACATCCTATCATTTCCTGCTAATGGACAGTAATGATATGGTTAAGTTCAAAAGTGAGATAAATTACCTTGGGCGGTATGGCCATTTTCACGATATTGATTCTTCCTACCCATGAGCATGGAAAGTTCTTCCATTTGTTTGTATCCTCTTTTGTTTCCTTGAGCAGTGGTTTGTAGTTCTCCTTGAAGAGGTCCTTCACATCCCTTGTAAGGTGGATTCCTAGGTATTTTATTCTCTTTGAAGCAATTGTGAATGGGAGTTCACTCATGATTTGGCTCTCTGTTTGTCTGTTGTTGGTGTATAAGAATGCTTGTGATTTTTGTACATTGATTTTGTATCCTGAGACTTTGCTGAAGTTGCTTATCAGCTTAAGGAGATTTTGGGCTGAGACAATGGGGTTTTCTAGATATACAATCATGTCGTCTGCAAACAGGGACAATTTGACTTCCTCTTTTCCTAATTGAATACCCTTTATTTCCTTCTCCTGCCTAACTGACCTGGCCAGAACTTCCAACACTATGTTGAATAGGAGTGGTGAGAGACGGCATCCCTGTCTTGTGCCAGTTTTCAAAGGGAATGCTTCCAGTTTTTGCCCATTCAGTATGATATTGGCTGTGGGTTTGTCATAGATAGCTCTTATTATTTTGAGATATGTCCCATCAATACCTAATTTATCGAGAATTTTTAGCATGAAGGGTTGTTGAATTTTGTCAAAGGCCTTTTCTGCATCTATTGAGATAATCATGTGGTTTTTGTCTTTGGCTCTGTTTATATGCTGGATTACATTTATTGATTTGCATGTATTGAACCAGCCTTGCATCCCAGGGATGAAGCCCACTTGATCATGGTGGATAAGCTTTTTGATGTGCTGCTGGATTTGTTTTGCCAGTATTTTATTGAGGATATTTGCATCAATGTTCATCAAGGATATTGGTCTAAAATTCTCTTTTTTTGTTGTGTCTCTGCCTGGGTTTGGTATCAGAATGATGCTGGCCTCATCAAATGAGTTAGGGAGGATTCCCTCTTTTTCTATTGATTGGAATAGTTTCAGAAGGAATGGTACCAGTTCCTCCTTGTACCTCTGAGAGAATTCGGCTGTGAATCCATCTGGTCCTGGACTCTTTTTGGTTGGTAAGCTATTGATTATTGCCACAATTTCAGCTCCTGTTATTGGTCTATTCAGAGATTCAACCTCTTCCTGGTTTAGTCTTAGGAGAGTGTATGTGTCGAGGAATTTATCCATTTCTTCTAGATTTTCTAGTTTATTTGCGTACAGGTGTTTGTAGTATTCTCTGATGGTAGTTTGTATTTCTGTGGGATCGGTGGTGACATGCCCTTTATCATTTTTTATTGCGTCTATTTGATTCTTCTCTCTCTTTTTCTTTATTAGTCTTGCTAGCGGTTTATCAATTTTGATGCCATCCCCATCAAGCTACCAACGACTTTCTTCACAGAATTGGAAAAAACTACTTTAAAGTTCATATGGAACCAAAAAAGAGCCCGCAGCACCAAGTCAATCCTGAGCCAAAAGAACAAAGCTGGAGGCATCACACTACCTGACTTCAAACTATACTACAAGGCTACAGTAACCAAAACAGCATGGTACTGGTACCAAAACAGAGATATAGATCAATGGAACAGAACAGAGCCCTCAGAAATAATGCCGCATATCTACAACTATCTGATCTTTGACAAACCTGAGAAAAACAAGAAATGGGGAAAGGATTCCCTATTTAATAAATGGTGCTGGGAAAACTGGCTAGCCATATGCAGAAAGCTGAAACTGGATCCCTTCCTTACACCTTATACAAAAATCAATTCAAGATGGATTAAAGACTTAAATGTTAGACCTTAAACCATAAAAACCCTGGAAGAAAACCTAGGCTTTACCATTCGGGACATAGGCATGGGCAAGGACTTCATGTCTAAAACACCAAAAGCAATGGCAACAAAAGACAAAATTGACAAATGGGATCTAATTAAACTAAAGAGCTTCTGCACAGCAAAAGAAACTACCATCAGGGTGAACAGGCAACCTACAGAATGGGAGAAAATTTTCGCAACCTACTCATCTGACAAAGGGCTAATATCCAGAATCTACAATGAACTCAAACAAATTTACAAGAAAAAAACAAACAACCCCATCAAAAAGTGGGTGAAGGACATGAACAGACACTTCTCAAAACAAGACATTTATGCACCCAAAAAACACATGAAAAAATGCTCACCATCACTGGCCATCAGAGAAATGCAAATCAAAACCACAATGAGATACCATCTCACACCAGTTAGAATGGCAATCATTAAAAAGTCAGGAAACAACAGGTGCTGGAGAGGATGTGGAGAAATAGGAACACTTTTACACTGTTGGTGGGACTGTAAACTAGTTCAACCATTGTGGAAGTCAGTGTGGCGATTCCTCAGGGATCTAGAACTGGAAATACCATTTGACCCAGCCATCCCATTACTGGGTATATACCCAAAGGACTATAAATCATGCTGCTATAAAGACACATGCACACATATGTTTATTGAGGCATTATTCACAATAGCAAAGACTTGGAACCAACCCAAATATCCAACAATGATAGACTGGATTAAGAAAATGTGGCACATATACACCATGGAATACTATGCAGCCATAAAAAATGATGAGTTCATGTCCTTTGTAGGGACATGGATGAAATTGGAAATCATCATTCTCAGTAAACTATCGCAAGAACAAAAAACCAAACACCGCATATTCTCACTCATAGGTGGGAATTGAACAATGAGAACACATGGACACAGGAAGGGGAACATCACACTCTGGGGCCTGTTGTGGGGTGGGGGGAGGGGGGAGGGATATCACTGGGAGATATACCTAATGCTAGATGACGAGTTAGTGGGTGCAGCGCACCAGCATGGCACATGTATACATATGAAACTAACCTGCACGTTGTGCACATGTACCCTAAAACCTGAAGTATAATAATTAAAAAAAATAAAAATAAAAATAAAAAAAGAGATATGAGAGTTGGCAGGGGCTAGAAGTCCAGTTTAAAAAAAAAGTGAGATAAATAATCATCTAAAAATGATTTTAAAATTTTAAATAATTTTCTATTCTAAGACAAATGTTCTGTTTTAGGAAATATTTAATCATTATTTTCTTCATTAGGAATGGGTTTATAGTACAGAAAGAATTAAACAACCATAAAAGCGGACTTATTTGTAGGACAAAATAACACAGTATGGGAAAAATGATCCTTTGCACTTCTGAGTAGAGAACAGCCAGAAGAAACCATTCTTCATAAAGATGTTCACTATTATGTTACTTATAATAACAAAATGAGGAATTGAAAAGATGCTAGACAAAAAAAGTTTCAACTAAAATATGACTTCTTTACTTAATGAGATTATGCAGGCATTAACAGTGATGTCCCACAGTATATGGAAATACATAAAAATTTAATGATATCAAGTTAAGTGTTAAAATATAATGCCACATGGTACATTCAGGTTAACTTTAAAAATGTGAAAAAAAAACCCTAAAAATCAGGAAGGTAATTTTAATAGTGTTTCTATTTATATATTAATTGTAATTCTTCTTATATAACTGTATCACGGGTTTTTAAATGTTTAAATTCTGTTTATTATTTTAAAATTTTGTATGATTACATAGTTATGGTATGATAAAATGTTAAAATTCACTTTTCAAATTACAGCATAACACTTATAATAGTAATATTAGATGATATCATCTTAGCACTCACCATCAGCTATGCATAGTTGTAAGCAATTTTCATGAATTAACTCATTTGATTTTATTTACAAATGGAATACAGAGGGACAAAATGTTAATACCTTGCTTCATATCACAAAACTAGTGAAAACCCCAGGATTAAAATACAAATGGTATACTGCCAGAGTTCTAAGGTAACTGAACCAATTTACTCTCTCACCTGCAATGGATGAACAATTTGGCTGCATCTTAACAAAGCTTAGGCTTTTTAATGTGCTTGTATCATTCTCTTCAGTGTCTAGTGTTATCTCCTGATACTTAACATCAATTTTCTTGATAAGCAATGATGGTGAGTGCATATTCCTATGTTTATAGGTGGTTTATAAATAGACTTAGTTCAAATGCCTGTTTAGGTCTCTTGCCCTTTTCAACTGAATTGTTTGTTTATTATTGATTTATATCAATTCTTTTTATATTTCACATACAAGTCATTTGTCACCATTTTGAAACTACTGGATGGAAACAACTTGCCCACAGATCAGGAGTTCATGTAAGAACTCTGGACTCTAGTCTTCCACACTTTCTGGCTATCATTATTCTCTCTTCCTTCTTTCTCTTCTTCCTTTTCTTTCCTTCTCTTCTTTCTTTTCTTTTCCCTTCCTCCCTTCCTCCCTTCCTCCCTTCCCTCCTTCCCTCCTTCCCGCTCCCCTCCCTCCCCTTCCTTCCTTCCTTCCTTCCTCCCTTCCTTCCTTCCTTCTTTCCTCCCTTCCTTTCTCTCTCTCTCTCTCTCTCTCTCTCATAAATCTTCCACACTTCTCCTCTTTTCTAAAACTTTTCACTGGGCTCCCTGGAACCAGTGTGCAAAAAAAACAAATTATCCTTTTCCTTTCTAAATGATTGCCACTTTTGCTAATAACACTTCTGAAAAGAGGCAGCTCACTCTCTCAATCCTTACAACTGCTATAGTTTTAAGGGCAATCTCTTGGCCTTCCATCAAAATTACCATTTGTCCAGCTCCAAAGCTGGACTTGAGGTTCATGAAATCTTTACACTTGAGGTTCATGAAATCTAATAGTTCTCCTCTACCCTTATTCATTACTGTCAAGTAATAACTATTTTTAAGACTCTGCAACTATCCTGGGTGGTTTTAAGGATAATATCCAATAAGTCATTCTCAGAGTTCCCTTACTTTCTAACATCTAATGAACTTCCCCTGCACCTCAGTTGAGCCACCCAGATTCATGGCTGCATATTGGATCTTACCATCATCTGAAAATAATCTATTTTGAAATCACATCAAATCCTAATGTTCTACTCTCTGCTACAGTTTTCTCTCCTGGTTGCCTAATTTTCTTTCTCTGTTGATGTCTCTTGACTATTCACATTGCAATCTCCTAGTGATACTCTCATATCTCTTCTGCTCCCTGCTTTACATTTCTTTTACACCACACTGCTAGCAAAGCTGTCTTTCTACAACACAAAGTTAATCATTTACGCTCATATTTATATTGGATAAAGCCAATCTCCTTGACAAGACAGGCCAGGAAGCCATTATCTTGGACCTTGTATTTTCTCCCTCTCCAGCCTCACCCTTACACATGCCCTTTAAAAAATATTTTGGAGTTTCATGATCACACTATGTACTCTCTTGTCACTGAGACTATTTATATAAACATCACTTTACATTTTCCTTCAAAATACCTATTTATGCTCAGACATCATTTCTTTAAGAAAAAGTTTCATTTACTGTTTTCCCTTGGAATGGATTAAGATTCCCACCTCTAGAGCCCCTGTAAGTGAGTATTTATCACACCATAATATTTAACCTCTTTGGATGCTTCATCTAATTTACTCTGAATTGCAGGAGAGAAGACAACTGCTCTTACCTGGATTTTTAGCTCCAGTGTCTTTAGTAAAAATTAAGGGGAAGAAAAAGGAAGAAAAGAAAGAAGGAAGGAAAGAAGGCAGGAAGAAAAGAGGAAAGAGAGGAAAAATAAACAGTAGAAAGCCAGCACTGCAGATATTGTGTATAAAAATAATGCAATGATCTTAAAGGTACCTTTAAGAAATAAAAATAACAATTCATATAAAACAATGGTTACTTACGTATCATACAACTTCAACTTTAAATAATCAGCATACTAACACTATGTCATTCATAATTCCAATTTATCAATATAAAATATTGATATTGATATGAAAAAAAGGCTAGGTAATTAACCTCTTTGTTAGAGAATTAAGAACCTTGCTCTTCAAGATCGATCGTGTTCTTGGCAAGAACATGGATGGAGCTAGAGGCCATTTTCCTTAGGAAACTAATGTAGGAACAGAAAATCAAATACCACATGTTCTCACTTATAAGTGAGAGCTCGATGATGAGAACACATGGGCAGATAGAGGGCAACAACGACAGAGGGTGGAGGGTGGGAGGAGGAAGAGGATGAGGAAAAATAAGTAATGCATAGCAGGCTTAATAGCTGGGTGATGAAATAATCTGTACAACAAGCCCCCGTGATGCAAGCTTACCTATATAATAAACCTGTATATGGACCCTTGAACCTAAAAGTTAAATTAAAATAAAGAATATTGTTTTTAAATTATAATACAAAATGTGTACATACAGAAAACAAAACTAAATCATGGAGGTGAATACAACAGAAATGATTTTTGTGATAATCTGCTTGATTTTACTCTTCAAAGTTTAAAATGTGATTTTCTCATGAGATATCTCAAGTCTTCTTTTGTTGATGGTGGCAGAATTAATTGAATAAAAGCCCCTCCAAAACTGAAAAATAATTACATAAATATGTGCACTCTTAAAGAGCCACTTTACCTCATCATAAAAATTATATAAAACTTAGAATGAATGTAAAACTAAAATATAATTCTAGAGAAATTGATCAGATTTGTAGCTTCCTATATGAGATTACTCTAAAATCAAAGGGATTCTATAGGCTTATTTTATCGATTTCTGTGACCTCACAAATTTATGTACTACCCAAAATAATTTCAAAAGTATGGACTTAAGCCATTACAGAGAAACAGAAGAGAAATTTATGACTAGAATAGTAATAAAGTTATATATAAACACATACAAATAAACAACATATATTCCAATATCATAGTTCAATGTTAGTATAAATTTAATTATAAGCTTCTTAAGTACAAAAAATAAAAGCATGATGGCAATGACACATGAAGTCTAAGAGATAACATCATGATAAACAGAACTGAGAAGAACTTTTGTCAGGTAATGAAGGACATTTCCAACATATCTTTTTTTGTTAAAATAGGGAGTTTTATGTGATTAATTTTTAAAACTCCCTTTCAATGCAGGCTGATGACATAATTGCTGAAGCCCAATTTAATTTAAGCGAAACTGCGAAGGGCTAAAACAACATAGACTACATCTGTCTTGAGTTAGGGGTAAATTAGAACATAGAAGAGTGAGTGGCTTGCATATGGCCTCATTAGGCCATATTCCATATGAGATTATTAAAATTTATTTGCAATGTCACTTTGTTTTGGATTGGCCAGCTGAGATTTCAGTGTGTTATCTGCAGCAAGAACCAAGAATGCATTTTTTAGTAGATTCTATTAAAGGCAGAACATCTGTTTTGACAATCAGTTGGGAAGGGTTAATGGCCTTTTATAAATTAAGCAGCTTATCATGAGTCTCGATGAGTTGGGATTCATCCTACATTTTTTTTGAAAGTAAAATAAGGGGAGGATTTAAGGAAATCTACCTTTGTAAACAGTTTCTGACCTCTCTTCAATATGGCAGTAAATGAACTATAGCTATAATTGTTACCAGAACATTTTTTTTTTTTAAAAAAGCATTCTAAGTACCTAAACACAGTCACGGAAAAATCTTAACTAAATCCCGCATTAAATAAATTTTAAGTAATATAGATTTTTGATAGTACTTTCAAAAGATACTGGATGCCAATTGCAACCTCAGAAAACTAATTATATCTGATGTAGGGAATCATTGTTTAATTTTTATTTGAATGAAAAAATCATATGATAATAATTTTAATTTCAGAGTAGTTGATTTTAACCCATTTTTATGGCAATAGCCATTATCAAGGCCAATTATCTGTGAAAGCCATTTGTAATGCATGCTTATAAAAAGCATTTCATCAGTGCAGAGGAGATGCTTACCTTGCTAATCTCTGGAAATGGTGAGCATATATCTACTGAATCATTAATCTACAGCTTATAACAACTATTGGGTAGGAATGGGAAGGCTGAGAAGGGTGGTACAAATTTTTTTTAATGACCCTGGAGAAGGTGTTCTAAAATATGAGAAGACAATGGCTATGGATCTTGACCTTGTGGTATGTCATTAAGATACAAGGCTATGTGAGCTTCAACCAGATATTAAGGATCCACGCTGTATTTATAGAGGTCATTCAATAACCAATTCCTAACTACAGAGTCAAAGACTAAGGAAAAAATAAAACTAGGCATCTCAAGTTCTCTAATATTTCCTACAATGTGATAGAGATAATATCAATATCCACTTTGTATTAACTGAGTCTGAACCTCATCTGCTCCTCTTAGAGAAGATTAGCAAAAGAAACTGGGGCATACAATTTCTTAAAGAGGAAACTGGTATTAAATAATAAAAACCAAAACAACATGATATATGTGAGGACTAATGATTTGCTTTAAATGAAGGGCTACAGGTCATGCAGTGTGAAATTATTCCTGGAAAGTTACTGAAAGTTCGCAGACTGAAAAGGCTCAGAGCCTATCAGCTGGAGCTGATTAAGCAATTTTGTGGGCAGAACAGTTTCATTAATTTGTTTGAAGTATGATCACTTAAATAGTTAATGTGTACAACAGTCAATATTTTTATTCCATGACAAGAAAGTAACCTTTTAATTCTGACTTAGCCAGGTGGGCAAAATTTTAAAGCAAAGTGATTTAGATTGATTTAACACATACGAGACCCCAAAGGCTTGACAGAACAAGTGTACTTAAAGAATTACAAGCAGTTCAATTATCCTTGATTTCTAGTGGATAAGGTACTATATGACAGATTGAGTAGGTTGATCCAGTTAAAGACCCTTGTTTACTGTAATAGAGTGTTTGGGATTCAAATAGGGAATCATCAAAAATATTTTAAGAGTGAGAGAGACTTATAATATTTGCATTTTTTGAAAGTTGACCCAGGAAGCAGGTTGGGGTGTACAGAAAGGAGGTAGTTCACAAGGATCCTACTGGGACAATCCTAGAATAAAATTTGTGAGGCTGGTATACAAGACAGTCACAGTTGAGCTGAAGTAAAGAGACAGGATTAAGAACATTAGAATAGAATTGAGTAATATTATATTCCAGATGAGAAATAAAAAATGCTACTTAGGTTTCTAGTTTGGGAAAGTTGGGGTGTGAAGGTTTCAGTAGCTGAGATACAACAGATAAAATCTCTCTACTGGGATTTGG
Organism: Gorilla gorilla gorilla; assembly: GCF_029281585.2. Classification (NCBI taxonomy): domain Eukaryota; kingdom Metazoa; phylum Chordata; class Mammalia; order Primates; family Hominidae; genus Gorilla; species Gorilla gorilla. Next base: position 22,110,487 of record NC_073230.2, read on the forward strand.
AGAAAATCTCAGAGCACAGCTCTGGAGTGATAACCACTCGGGCTCCACTTCTAAATTGCCATGTACTACTCATGGGACACTGGGAAATTTACTTAACCTCTTTGTTTCTCAGTTTCCTCATATGTAAAATGGGAACAATTATAATATTTATCTTATGTTGTCACTGTGAAAACAAAATGAGTTCATATATTGTGTTACTTATAACCATACCCCTTCATAATCTCAATTCCTACCTCACTCACTCTCAACCTGACACCATTAACCTTGATTCCAACAACCTTTGACGTCACTGTAATTTACAATGTACTATTTCTAAAATCTACTACTGTACCTCATATTTAATGTCCTTACTTCCCTCATTTCCAGCTCAAATTCCATGATTAAGCCTTACAATTACTCCTTTGCATATATTCTCAACTCTCTGACTGCCCTCTCTGTACATCACATTTGCCAAAAGACACAGTCACATGAAGACTGGGCTGTGCCTATTCCATTCATAAAGCTGGAATGTAACTAGATAAATATGACTGAATGTGAGTAAAGAAATATATTCATCCAAGCTGACTGGAATTATATACTAAATGGATGATTATTAACTAGAGGTAGCTGCTCTTTTCTCCTTGAAAATCACAGTTTCTTTGAACAATTTTGTTCCCACTTTCCTAGGTGACACAGGCTTCTTACACATCTTGCACCATCCTCACTCTAGCTAATGACCCAGGTTTCTATTTCTTTGAGAAAACAGAAGTATTATATCTTTTTGCCATTGTTGCCCCCTCAACACTACACAGATTGTTCCTTTTAAAATATAAGTCAGATAATTTCTGGTTCTGGTCAGAATCCTCTAATGGCTTCCTATTTTATTCAGAGTAAAGGCTAAAGATTTTACAACGGCCTAAATTATCCCACCAAATATAAAAATCGTATGATATCTTTGAACTTCTATTTTTCCTCCTATACACTCAGGGGTAGCCACTAATCCCCCCCAATGCCTTTGAGATCTGTCGAGTCTCTACTGCCTCAGAATCTGTTGGTGAAGTTCTGTCCCCAGATAGCCACAGGGGTGACTCCCTCAAATCACTCAACTCTACTCAACTGTCTCTTCAATGAATATCTTGACAGCCTCTTTTATCACTGCAGCCCCAACATTTCTTCTTTCTCTGCTTTAATTTTTCCCTTTACATTGAAAACAAAACCAGTACTTATTTATTGTATATATTTAAGGCACATGATTACTGTACAATTAATGTTTTGATATTGTTAAACAAAAATTATCAAAGCCCATTGTTTTGGACTGAGCTCCTACAGGAGGCCCCAACAGACCAGACCAGACCAAACCAAAATGTAAACCAATCTTTAGTACAAACAACTTGTACTAAAGCGTCACATAATCAAGCTGAAATTTTAAGGAAGCAAACTGAATCCCAGAACACATCAGTTGTTTCTAAAAATGTGAAATTCAAGTCTACCTGACTTGGTATAATAAGGATGTAACCTCTCCTTTAACTCTTTACCCAAAGAGTAACCTGAAGTAACGTGATGTTAAACAATCAGCTTTTGTTTTGTATTATTGTGTTTTCTTGTTCCCACCTTACAAAATCCACTGTTCTATGTCTGGTGGGAGCTCTCATTCTACTCTGTAGAATAGATGCTGTCCTAATTCATGAATAAATGCCTATTTGATCTATAAATAAATTTGTTGTTATTTTGTTTTCAATAGTGTAAATATTCATAGTGAAATAATTATTATAGTTAAGCAAATTAACATATCCTTCTCCTCACATCTCCTCATATAGTTACCCTTGTGTGTGTGCATGTGTGTGTGTGTATGTGTGTTAAGAGCACCTAGTCTCTTGGCAGATTTTCAGTATGTTATAATATACATATATACACACACACACATTTTTTTTTGAGACAGAGTCTCACTCTGTCACTCAGGCTGGAGTGCAGTGATGCAATCTTGGCTCACTGCAACCTCCACCTCCTGGGTTCAAGCGATTCCCCTGCCTCAGCCTCCTCAGCAGCTGGGATTACAGGTGCCTGCCACCATGTATGGCTAATTTTTTGTATTTTTAGTAGAGATGGGGTTTCACCATGTTGGCCAGGCGGGTCTTGAACTCCTGACCTCAAGTGATCCACCCACCTCGACCTCCCAAAATGCAGGGATTACAGGCGTGAGCCACGATGCCCAGCCATGTTATACAATATTAGCTATAGTCATCATACTGTACATTGGATTTCTACACTTATTCATCTTACATAACTGCAACTTTGTACTCTTTGACCAACATCTCCCCACTCCTCCCCTCTTCATATCTTCAGGAATCAACATTCTACTCTGTTTATGTATTTTAGTACAACCAGGTACTAAATAATTTATTTATCTTTATTGTTTATTGTCTACATTACCCCTGCTGGAATGTAAACTCCATAAAAGCAAAGATTTGTCTTTGCTTTTAATGTTTTCTTTCCTACCTATAATACTGTTTGGCACATACTAGGCATGCAATGAATATTTACTGAATAAATTAAATAATATTTTAGCATAGTCTCTGGGATAGTATATATGCTCAATCAAAAGAGCTATAATTATTGCAGTAGTAAATAATAATATATCGGGTATATGCACTTAAAATAATATGGGTCCTGCAGGTGGCAGTTCTAGGTTTGGAATTTAGGATAATGAGCTGAATATAAATTAACATGGTAATGCAATCAACTGAATAAACAAGATCTCATCGAGAAGAATACTAAGAGAGGAATGCCATAACATAGAAGGGTAGAATCCAGGGATGCACTGACATGGGCATGTTGACATTGTGAACCCAGGAAAGATACTGAAAGCAAGTATCCAGAGAAACAGAGAAAGGACCAGGAGTGAGGTATAATGGAAGTCAATGAAAGGTAGACATTTTGGAAGGACGAAATGCTCAGTAGTCATCACACACTTCAGAGTAGATAGTACCACAAAAATGGTAAACAACAAATGCTGAGATATAAATTATTAAAACTGTGGGGATATTTAATGATTGGAGATAAATCTTCAGAATAAAAACTGTCTAAAAACAGCAATGAAAGATTTTTCAAGATTGTTCAAAGACGAGAAAATTCACGTAACACACGCTCTTTACATTTGATCCTCTCAAAAAAAGAAGTGATAGCATAATAAAAAGAATACACCTTATATTTGAATTTATATAACTAGAGGTTGACATAAGTGGGCCAAGGAGGCAGACCCCAGGCTCACTGAATTGAGTGGGGTCTTGCACAGACGGATGGGTAGTAGGAAGAAATCATAGATCTCATCTTAGAGTTAAAATCTGAGATCAAAAATGCATCTAAACCAGTAAAATTGCCGTATTTTAAAATAAGAATATAAATAATACAAAAATTCTAGAAGTCTTCAAGACAACACTTAAATGAATAAAAACAACATTTAAATTAACCTAAAATGTAAAGTATTTTTGTATGGCTCTCATTTTATTTAATTAACCTTATTTACCATAAGATGTCTAATAAACCTTACATGAAGAAAGGAAATTTAGAATTAGTTATTGCTATACTCAGCAATATGGAGGTATTTTCTTTTCCTCTATTTTTGTAGTTTGAGAAAATGAAGCATTTTTAATAATTTTGTGAAATAAAGGCATTTAAAATACAACCAGTATTTTACAGATAATTACAAAATGAATCATAAGTGGTACAAAATGAGTAATATGATTAATTTCTAGGTTGACCTTTAGAAAAGTATTTTTCTATCATTTGTTAGTTGTTATAATTTTATTATATCAAATGGAAGTTCCAGCCATTTAATTTCCATGTTGTTTTTCAAAATGAGAAGTGCATCATGGATATAAAATAGTTCGTTTTTTAAAATAACTTTAATTTTCAAAGTAATTTGGGTTTTGAATAAGAATATTATTTGAATATCTGCTTCTCTTCCTACCAAGGTTCATTCTTTTCATAGTTACTTTACTCATGCATTTTCACTTCTATATTTATTGAATTAAGTAATTATTTTGCAGGTAGTTAAATTTATTGTTCAATAAAAATTATTTTAAAAAAACAGCTAATAGCAGTGCATAACTTTCTTCATGGATGTGTCATCATTTTAGGTAGCCTGTAACCTAGATGAGAGGTTGCAACCCTCAACGTTGCAGATATATAATGTGCATCTCCAGCAAAATTGCCCATAAGAATAACTTCATTATTCTGGGAAGCTAGATCTATAAAATATATAAAATGTTGAAGTGTTCTGCCTTTACAATTCCTGGTAAGTACAGCATGACTAAGTGATAAAACCTGAGTCAGCGTCATTTCAAGCATATTGTTCTAGAAAGCGTATTTTGACAGAAGGAAAAAGAAAATATAGTGGACAAAGGTGTTCTGTTTCAGAGTAACGACGTATTTTAGATCTATATACTTCTACCTTGATTGATGAAAAATTATCTCTAGAAGCTTTTAATGGTATACGAGACTGATAAGTCACAGCAATCCTAAGTTATAGTAGAATGATAAGGAAAAACTCACCAGTACCACTGGACAGATTGTTGTGGGTGGTAAAATATGGTCCTTCAAAGGTCCACAGTCACACTCAGGTTTTAGATGAGAAGCACATTTATTATGCAGCTAGAAAAACAGAAAGGGGGATAGTATCAAATTCTACATGACAATGCCTAACATGGGGGAGATTATATTTCAATCGAGATACAGCAAACACATTAAAAGTACAATAAAGAAATTATAAGAGCAAATAAACAGAGTCATAAAGGAATTCATAATACATTTGTCCTTATATATGTACCCTAAATAAACCATCTAGCAGCTTCTGTGACCCATTCTACACATTTTATACTTCTCAGAAATGTTTATATTAAAAATGTACTTTAGGTTTTGCACCAAAGAACCCTGATTTCTTTGACAAACACAAATTATTGTCCATTACAGTTCTTCCTTTGCTTATCTGTTAGCATAATCTTGAAACCACTGTGCCTGTGTATGCTTTTTTTTTTTTTTTTTTGACCCTCCTGTTTTCTCAAAGTCATTCCAAAGTGCACAGCTCAGTATGGGGCATAATTGATCCCATCATTAGTTTTAACTTTGTAATTCAATATGTAAATGTAACCAGAGATTCATCTCAGTAGGAGCAGGATATAAATAAAAGAAGATGATTATGATTATAAAAATTTTTCTGTATATTGTATTTATCAGCTCAACGTTAAGTTAGTATATAATCATACAATGTTCTATTTATTTTTTAATATGTATGAGCCCAAACTAATATTTTTATTAACCTGGTCATAAGTTTACATTAAGGTGTTATAACGTGGTGTTTTAAATAGTGATGTTTTAAAACTGAGATGGTAGTTTTTTAAAGAATTACACAGATTTGGTAAAATAATACTTGCTTGAGGGCATCTAGAGATTTCTCCCTCCTGCACTATGCATTAATTTGATATGAACTCTTCATACTTTAGAAAAAAATATACATTTCAATAAGATAACATGTTATGTTCAAAACAAAAAAGAGCCACATTATTTTTCCATTTTGAATCAAAAGCTACCTCATTTAAGCCTTGGCTGCATTAATTTCCACAACATACATACCTTTGTGAGCAGTTAATAATTATCTAAGCATGGGAGTCTAATGAGTGTTGATTTATTTTTAGTAATAGAACAGTATCAAAGAGGTATTTCTGCGGTCCTAGAATCTAACACTGCTGTCATGCTAACTCCCTGCACTGGAGTTAAGATGACTTGTACTGTAATTAATGCCCATTAGGTTACATTACATGAAATAAAAGTATCTTTACATGTTCATCCATAATTAGCAGCTCTGCTTCTCAGGGGCATATAAACTTCTCTATAAAAAAGTGATTTAATTGTATTAGGCACTACTGGTCTTTGTCAAGAGGCAAGAAGTGTTGAAGATAGAGAAGCAACTGAATGCACAATAGAACTAAATAAACTGATACTCAGAGCAAATTAAAAGGTATAGTTTCCTCAAAATAAAATTAGTGACTTATTTAAAATGTATTATTAATTTATTGGACCTAGTAATTAACTTTCTTAGAATCTGCCATGGCCATGGATGTTCGGATTTAGAGTTAACAGATTAGCAAGTGTTGGGATGGATCAATTTCTCCCAAAAGATATGCTGAAGTCCTAACTTCTGGGACCTTTGAATGTGAACTTAATTGGAAATAGGGTCTTTCTAGATGTATTTAAGTTAAGATGTTGGTTTAGCTGGACGCTAATCCAATGACTGGTGTCCTTATAAGAAGAGGGGAATCTGGACAGAGAGACAACGGCACAGAGAGGAGAAGTCCATCTGATAACATAGGTCGATATCTGAGTGATGCACTACAAGACAAAGAATTCCAGGGATTGCTGGCAACCACCAGAAGCTAGGAAGAAGCAGAAAAGGATTCTTCCAGAAAGCCTTCAGAGGGAGGATGACCTGCTGACATTTGGAATTCTAGCCTCCAGAGCTATGAGTGAATACATTCTTGTTGTTTTAGGCACCTATTATATGACATTTTGTTACAGCAGCCCTAGGAAACTAATAAACCCAGTACTATGAAAACGGCACTAAAACCAAAGAGAGATTATGGGTCTTAAGACTCTGCTGCACTATGGATGTCACAGAGAAAGAGCTTTGGCTCTTTAATCTTGGGGAACTTCCTTAAAACTGAGAAAACAGACTCTAAGAACCCTCTACAAAAAACAGATCCGAGATAAAAACCTATTTGTGTTTACAGCAATAAAGTGTTGAAATATTATTCTTGATTACAGTGTAAAGCTAAACATGTGACTCTGAAGGCCACAGGGGCAGGACATACTGAGTCTTATGCCAACACTGACTACAGATGCAGTCAGAGGCCTCAGCCTCCTCCACGCCTCCATCCATGTGTTTCCAACAATTTGCAACTGATATGGTAAAGGACGACTAAGCTCTCTGTATAGTTATTTGAGGGTTACTGATATAAGAAAGGATGGCAAAAATAAAATTAATTTAATGATAGTTTAGGGGCATTTAGGCTAGTTTCCCAGAAGGAAGGAAAGAATCGAAGACTCAGATAGAATCATGCAATAGATGAGCTTACCAGAGTGTGTGTGAAGGGGCAACTCTGTATATTGGGATTTGGGAGTTTCAGAGCATAGGTACTGACAATTGATTCCATGAAATTCTGGTCTTTGCAGAGCCAAATAAAGCTAGTGTGGGATTTCCCAGTTTGATTGCCACTGTGGTCCTGAGTTTTGTCTAGGTGGTCGTAAGGCACTCCCCAAGACATAGGAGGATCTATAAGTTTACTAACCATACTATCACCTGTTAAACAGAGTCACACAATGCAAGAAAATTCTCCTAACCAAGAAGTCTATATTTGATAATATGCAGGAATACCTTATGCTTGTATTAAGACTAGAATCTGGCAGCTAATAAATACATTTGCATAACCATCAACATTATGACGTTGTTTGTAGCCAAGAGTGTTAAAACTGAGGGCATCATGTTAGGAGTACGGATCATTTTACAAGTCGTGAATCAAATTTGTCTGACAGGTTTAGTTTATGCATCATATTTCTTGGAGATATACTTGAGGAAAAAATATACAATGTGAAAGCCAATGTGAAAAATGCGTATCATTTTCAGGACCACCTATAAAGTGTAAAAGTGAATATCATTTTTGCTGTGAACTTAAAATTGCTCTAAATCATAAAGTCTATTTTAAAAAGCAAAAATCAACAAAATTATACAATAGAATTCAAAAGCTACAAATTTTTTTCTTTAAGATACTGGTAATATTTTGTTTCCTGATCAGGTACTGCTTACAGAATATTCATGTGGGGAAAATTGACTGGGCTCTGCCCTTTGGATATAAATGCCTTTCTGTATGTACACTTTCCTTCAATGAAAAGCTTTTTATAGTTTGAAAGAATGAATTAGACCTACTATGTGATAGCACAACAGGGTGACTACAGTCAGTAATAATTTAATTGTACACTTTAAAACAACTTAAAGAAGGTAATTGGATTGTTTGCAACTCAAAGGATAAATGCTTGAAAGGATGGATACCCCGTTCCCCATGATGTGCTTATTTCACATTGCATGCCTGTATCAAAACATCTCATGTGCCTCATAAATGTATATACCTACTAAGTACCCACAAAATTAAAAATAAAAAAATTAAATAAGTGAATATCATCAACAATAGAAAGTTGCTTAAACTTGTCATCATATTTCGTGGACAAGAATATAAGAAAAAGACACACCTGAGTCCTTCTCAGTGTAAATAAGATGCTGAAGGCTGACTATTGTTTTAAAGATAACCTATATCCCAAATCAGCGAAATCCTAAACACCAAGGTCCTCATCAAGAATAGAAATGAACTAGAGCATTGAAGATGCTGCCTCTTTAGTAAAATAACCAATAGCGCACCAGAGAAAATCAATTGTTTACTATTTAAAATTTAAAAAAAACATTTTTGTTCAGTTATCTTTGTATTTTTTTCAAGCTAAGGCTAGAAATCCTTAGCTCATTTTTAAATATACATCCAGAAATTCCCATTCATGTTAAGGGATTCAGTGCCATATGTAGGAAAATCATATAATAGAAACCAGCTTTTCCTGGAAGTGAATTAAACACTTGGAAATAATTTCAGAGTTTATGACAACTTCCAGTAGCACCTAATTTAGAGCCAGATCTATGTTTATTAGAAAAAGCTGTCTCAAGATAGAAAGAAAAAGATAGTGTGTGGATGTCTGTGTGCATGTGTGCCGGCATATAATTCTATGGATGGAGTTAGGAAGAGTGGCTGTGCTGGTCAGAGAAGAAAATGGAATCTGAGAAGTCAAAAGCAGGAAAAATGGAAACTAAGTGTTCATAGGAATTTAGAGGAAAATAAGAAGAGAAATAAGCTATTTTTCTAAAGAAAAATTTGAAGGCCTGATTTGGAGGCACATATTTACTGGTTCACCCATTACACTGGCCCCTAATATTTTGCAGTTTGGGGTACTTCCTAAGACTGGCATTTACTGAAGCAGAAATGTTTCCATGGCATTGGAAACCTTTAAACATTACTGTTAGGAATTTAGTATCTTAATAAACAATATTATCTCTATATCATAGCAAAAGTTAGTAATTCATTTTTATGAAATAGGTGTTCTTTTTTCAAGCCTAAATAAAATCCCTCAACTTCCCATCCTGGTGAGTCCTGCCTGACCAGTGAGAGCTTACCCTGACAAGCAATGATTCACAACATGTTATACAACGAAGGTCAAGAAAACACACTTTCAGAAGAAATGAACAGGTATAAGCAGTGGGATATTAAGGATGTTAGTAATCAAGACACGAAAGAGGACTGAGGTGAATATTTTGCCTGTCACAGAGGATTGAAATATAAAACACAGAGACTGGTTGCCTAATTATCAGAAGGCAGTTTTCCACTGATCTTTCCTAAGCTTTTCGTATTTTTAATTTTGAAGTGGCTAGATTTACAAATGAACAGAAAATTTCATTCTAAGAGCCTAACTTTATATCTACAAGATAGCCAACTAGTAAATCAAGAAACTGCAAGTATGAACTGAAAAATGGGTGTGAAAATTGATTCTTAAGTATTCATTTAAGCTTACTTGCATACCTGATGGAGATTTGAGTATTACAGGATGATACTATAAAACAAAACTTAAATAGGACATATGTTTGAAATTTAATATTCTACTGTGAGAATAGCATATCAGAGATTAAAGTGATCTTACTGAAGCCTTCTCTACACTCAGTACTTTGTCAAGAACTTCAGGTGATTAGGAAAAAATGTGTGACATGGACAAGCAACAGGAGCGGGCTATAGTTAACAGTGCAAACAATGTTAGACCGTGGTGTGAAACCAATGGAGAGCATTTGAGTTTTTCCTTTGGATGTGGAATGTAAGTACAGAAACTATTCAGAATCAAGATATATTAGTGTCAAGAAAAATTTCAAGGAAGACAGGTAACCTAACTTGTTTCCTAAAGTATGATTAGAATTTAAGATAGGTGCATTCAAGGGACCGGGATGAACAAAATAGTAGGCATGAGGGAAACATGGCCTCCCCAGGGGACTGCCAACAGAAATACACAGCTATGGCAGAGGGTGCGTGTAGAAGAGGAATATTATATACAGTTATGTTTAGGTTTGATTCTGATTTCTAAAGAACTAAAAACCAACTTGATGCAAGGGGTGTTGAGGGCTGCATTTATTATCACAGAACTATTATAGATTGCTAAAGAAGGCATATAACAAACTAGTATTTTCAGAAGATCTTTCTGGAGGTGGTATGCAGCCTGCATTATAGGAAAAGTACCTTCTGTTAGGGAGATGAGCCAAGAGATTTTGACTCTAATCTAGTCAAGAGGTGCTAAGAGCTTGCACTAGGGCTGCGAATGTGGAGACAAAACCTCAAATCTGAGAGAGATATTTTAAGTAGGAAATGACAAGACTCAGTGACAGGTTGTGTACAAGAGATAAAGGTAAAAGACAAGAGTAAAAAAAATTGACTTCAAACTTTTTTTCCAATGACTGGAAGCATGACAATACCAGGTCTGATAGAATGAGAGAGTTGTAGTAACCGTCTTTGGGAATAAAAATCAGTCAGTTGGGCTTAGGATTTAGTGAGATTCAGGACCACAGGATTCTGGATGTTTTTTTGAGTGCATGCAGGTGCTGTTCTGACTCAGACTGTACAACTATCCATCCTTGTACAGGTGAGAGAGAAATGACGTAAGTGTTCTTCATGGAGTGCCCTCTGGAATCCAGGGATTGGTTTATGTGCACCCAAATGTATTTCATAATACCCACAAATATAATTGTTACTTACTAAGCACTTAATATGTATGAGGTCTTGTCCTAAACATATCTACAGAGATTTTTTGCCCCTTTAATCCTCATAATAATCTAATAACTTAGGTATCATTAACTCCATTTGACACATTAGGAAATTTGTCTAAACTGGTTACATAAATGGCCCAAGATGGCACAACTAGTAAGTGAGGAGACGATCTTAAGAATCTGGTTGGTCTGAGTTGCAACAGTCAAATCATTTCCAAAAGTCATATATAAAAGGAAGTAATGGCTTTTGGACAAACCCTGAAAGAAAGCCAAGCATCATTCTTTCTGTTTCTCTCTACAATATATTCTTCACGGAACCCGAATTTCAGATAGGCCTTTCTGAAGCCAGCACTGACAGCGCCATATCCCATTACTCCCATAACTTCTGCTATCTCTTTGTTATGTCCATAGTACTTTCTGGAAAGTGTAAGAGCAAAAGAAAGTACATTCAGTTGTTTAAAGGCAAGCAGTAGTAGTAGATACTCATCAGTCAAGAGCAGATCAATTTTATGCTGAAATTTTCATGCAATGGCTCAATAGAAAACTATAAATACTACTAAATACACAAATGTTCTGAGGTAAATATATCCTGTTTAACCAAGGCACAAAATCAATAATTAAGTAAATGTGTCCCTAAAATTGCTTAAAATTAAAAATCCGGAACTGGATGGAGGCTGAAGTGACTTTTGAGAAACTGATAGAGTCTCCTGGATATATGATAACTTTTTAAAAATTTGCACAAGTTGTGTTTTATGAACTTAATACCCATAAGACCCCTAGAGCTCATTGTTTATAGAAAATAAGGCTGAGGATGGATAAAAGTCTCAGGACTTTAGAGAGCTTAGTAAGAGGACAGCCTTTTTTTTTTCTTTCTGACTCTGCCTTAACTCCACCAGAGATCCCTGGTTAGCCTTGTTTCCTAAATAGAACTTTGAGATTGATTAATTGATTTATTTATTAATAATTTTGAACTTGGGGATTTAAGACATTTGCTCTTTATGTTGTGCTTTGCCATAATGACAAACAAAATCACATTCAGCTATTCAATGGTATTTAGTGTAAGAATAAAATGTTAAGGGTATATTGTCTTATCTGATTTGGGAGGTATGATATTTAGATTTTTAAAAGTACAGTCTATTGAAAAGTGAAATCCTTTTTCCTGTAAAAGAAAGTGCCTCTTTTCTTGTAAGGCTAGGGTCAGGATCAAGACCAAAGAAAAATGAATAACTTGTGAATGGTAGGGCTAGGTGTGGATTCTGAAGTACCAGATAAGAAGAACCATGAAAACAATGAGAAAAACAAAAAGCAAAACCATGAGGAAAACAAAATGGAATATAATACAAGGAAAGGAAGAATTTTAAGATGCTTTGTGTACCAGGAAGAGACAACTAGCAATGGTAACTTTGAGGACAGTGGTTCCCATGACTGGAAAGGGTAGAAGACAGACTTCATGGAGATTAAATAGAGAAAGAATGAGAGAATTCAAATACAGAAAATTCTAACAGCTTTGAAAGCTTTTCCATTAGAAAAGGCAGCAATGCATGTTTTTAGAGGGTTCAAACTGAGTACACACTTAAAAACATTGATTTTTCAAGAACTAAAAAAGAAAATATGAATAATAAACCTAAGACAATAAGTTTGTAATTTATGGAGAATAGGAAAACAATTGGAGATACAAAGAAGAAATTATTTCTAATATTATCTAATCTCAGCTTATGTTAAACTTAAGATATAACCAGTGAAATATTCACTATATGAAAAAAATAAGAGGAAGCTCCCTACAAGGTCAGAAACAAAAATGACATATGTTTGTAAATGCTTAGCAAAAGAAAAAAAAACTGGTTTTTAAAAATCTACATGAATGTTTTTAAAAATGAAGTAGTTATGATCTTCTTAAAACTGGGAATTCAATGTTTGAGTAATTCATGTGTAAAATTTGAATCATCGTTAGACATTTTATTATACTAACCAAACACCTTTAAAAAAATATCTTTCATAATTAAGAAAATTTCAAATGTAAACATAATTTAACTAATAGCTGAAAATGACTGCAGAAAATGTGTTCATTTAAAGGAAAGTACTTAATTGTATTTTTGAAAAGTAAGTCAGTTGTTTTTCTCATCATTCTGTATGAGTGTGCATGTGTGTGTGTGAGTGTGTGTGTATGTGTGTGTGTGAGAGAGAAAGAGAGAGCATTTAAGAGAATTGTTTAAGCCCTGGGTTGAGGGTGGGGCACTTGGGGACACAGTGGAGACAGTTATTTACTTAACTGATTCAGTGCCTCCTACTGTTTTATTCTGACAAAAGTAAAAACGTTAGTCCTGTAACACGAATACTCACTCTAAGCTGGGAAACAAAACCTCAGCCCCATAAATATTTTGTACAACATTATCAAAAATAGCTATTATTGAAAATGTGTGATTCTAATTAACTTACAGAAATTACACATATAACTGTAGAAGTACCATCTAACAACTGCATTCATTCCAAAAATTTTTTCAAGCTAGATTTGACAGTCAATCAAACCAGGTGAAATTCCAAAGTGTCCCAGAAAAGACCAATTTATCTCTTCTTACTTAATTGTGAACACCATCAAGACTAGCATTTACATCAGTCTCTCTTATACCCCAATGTATGATTTAACTGAAACAGGAAGGCAACAATATGTTGGAAGAAGCGTAAGATGAATTTTTAGATGCATCAAGACCTAAATAAAACACGGACTACTTGCCCTTCTATCTAGTCACGTGGTCAAGGACAATTTGCTTAACTTTTTTTGGTCTTAGTCTTCACTATTTACTGAAATCATTGAAGCTCATTGTTCATTTTTCTAACCCTTTTAAGCCCATAGATTTTATGACTAAAATAAATTTACAATAAGCAAACCAGAAAACCCTTATTAAACAGGGTTGTGGAGCAAAGGGAGAGCTGAGTTCTACCCAAACAGTATCCTATTCTTATTGCTTACTCCTAGCCATGGTCTCTGATTACCTTCCCGGGAACCTCTAACACTCCATGGAACACAGTTTAAAAACCATACCATGGTATCATCTCTTAGATTGTCACCAGCTCTAAAATTCAGGACTCTATGGGGACAAATCTGACCCTGAGCCTATCTCTTTGCAAACAAGCTGAAATGAGAAGTTTCCATGGTTTTATGCTTACACTCAGTTTCAGGAAGCCCTTCTAGGGTAGGACTTTCAGAGAGTATGATATACATGTCTTCAGTGTGGGTGAATGCTGGGATTTGTTTTCCAATTGTTACTCACTGTGATCTGACACCAAACACAATGCAGTCCTGTCAGGCCCTGGTAACATTTAACAGTTTTGTGGCACTTATCACACTTGGTTGGGCAGTTACCTTCAACCCAGTAATGGTGCATGACCTAGAACAGAATGACATCATTGTGATAAGAGGACACACCACATAATGGCCACCTTCAGAAAGCAAGCATGCACACAAACTTACATCAGTGTTCCTTTTGGACTTCACATAGGTCTTGATGCAAGAGGGAGGTGCTCGAGCCACACAGCGCTCATGGACTGTGTACTTGCAGACTGAAAGGAAACAGGTACACAAATTCAGAGCTAATCCTGGTCCTGGTTGTAATTTTATAGAGAAAGAATGACATTAACAGAACCTCATTTCATATCCACTGCTCCCTAATCAATCCAATCAGCCACATCAAGGAGAAGTCCAAGTCGACTGTTTTTACCATGGAATATAAAAGGCCAATTAGTACAGGAAATATTATGCATGTGAAAAACCAAGGCTCCTCTATCATGGCATAGCAGGAAATGCTTAATTAAATCAGTCCTCACTCAAATTTTTCACAATAATTCCCAGATGACAAAAATATTAAAGACAAATTGATGACTGCCAAATGGCTTGGTGTCATTTGCTAGAAGGAAGGGATCTATATTTTACAAAGTATAGGCATGAGAGCAGCTGGCGGGTATGGGAATAAAAGCCCATGAGTTTATGCTATTTTGTCTCTTATCTAAATCTTAAATGGCTGATTAGTCTATTTCCAGAGAAGAGATTTCATCATACATGCCAGGCCTTTGGTGAAAATTCATCCTTCACTTGCCATCATGGCATCGTTTGTCCAAAAGCAACAGCCTTTGCTGGGCGGCATATTGTATACATATGGAAAAATTTATGTTACTATGCAAATGTATACATACACATAAGCAAATATATGTATCTATGTATATATATAATATGTGTCAGAAAACCAAGACATACATTTTTGGCATCTTCAAATTCTTTATGGTTTGAGTCTGAATATGATTTAGGGTCAACTACATGTGTTCTTCTAATAAAATGTTGATTCCAGATTAAGGGTTCTAAAAGCATAAATATATAAAACAGTACTTAAAAATAAACACGTAGCCTCCTCAATAAAAACAAAAACAAAAAACTAACCACTGCCTCAAATTAAAATGGAAAACACTAAATCCAAATAATATTTATATAGTAAAACTCTCCCAGAATATTCATATCTGTGATTTTCTTTGGCAACATTGAGGGAGAAAACATGTTTTCTCTTCTCCTCCGTATTAAAAATAATATTGAATATTGCATTCACCACACTAATCAGTAAAAACTTATGAGCAAAATTCTCATTCCTCATATATCACTCATCTTATTTGAGACTTATCATTTTGTTTTATGTGTTCTTGTTAACAGACTCTACCATAAAAATTCCTTTTCTTAAATATAATAGAACTTTAAAAACAAAGTACTTCCTTTGTATAGGGAGAATGTTCTAGTGTAACTAACATGTAACTAAACTTTCAAACGTAGCTGTCAGAGACTATGTTACACATGGCAAATTTCAGGTAACTTTATTAAAATTCGTAAATAGTTCAGAAATCATATGCATATGTGGCACTAAAACATGGTATTAAGTTTCAAGTAATACAGCTGAGAGAAAGGAAATTCTCAAACATATTACCAAAGAAGCTGCTAGCTAACGACAAACAAACAAACAAACAAAAAACCTATAAACCATGGATGGTATTGGAAGCCAGGTAAGAAATTAGATTTAATTAAATGCACAACAATGGAATGTGTCTAATGAACTTGACAGTTTCAGTAATTCTGTACAAGCTGAAAAGGTTGGGGAGAGATAAATTGATGGATTAATGGAGAACTTAAATGAAGGGGGTATAATATCTTTTTTATCAGGACTATCGTGGATTGTAAAATTTTCTCAGGTAGATATGCTGTAGATTTAAAATTACTTAGGTGATTTTATAAACTAACTGTTATATACACTATAAGAACATTCTAATTGGCAGACCTGAGTTAACAGAATAAAATGAAAATTGCAAAGATGGGTGAACTGAAATTTTTAAAATGGCCACAACTCATTAATCATCAATGCTTTGCATTCCAATGTCTATTAACCATATATGAAGATTTTCTTTCTGTTAGCATTGAAAATAATAGGCTTGAGGTGTAAAATTAGTTCGTATATCTTGCGATTTCCTAATTTTAATGCAAATCTATTTTTAATCAATTAATGTAACTTAAACAAAATACCCAAAGGAATCAACTCATTATAAGCTGTTCATGTGAATAAAGTCACTAACATTTGGGGAGGGGGGGATGAATATGAATAAGATGTAAGTATGAAAAACTAGTGGAAATATTCAAAATAATCCCTGAAGAAATGGGAAACATGAATAAATTAAACTACAGTGGAAAGAAAATTGCTGAAGACTTGGAAAATGTCCTTCATTTTTTTACAACGGTAGGTTTTTCCAAAACTGAAGAAATTAGAGTAACCTAAATATTCAAAAACACACTACAGGAAAATATAAATCACATGTACAGAGACAGTCCAGATCAGATCTTAGGTCTCCATTTACAAATAAGACTATTCCACGAAATCAACCTTTCCTCACTTGAGGAGATGATGTCCAGGCAGAGCAAATGTACTCACAGGAACAGCAGAGGCCCTGCTTCCCCACGCCAATCAGCATGTTCAGGCAAAGGTTGCAATAGGCAGGTTTGTTAAAGTGCTTCAGTCGCCACACGTGCTGTCCATCATCCTTCACGTTCTGCATGGGACGTAAGAGAAACAGATTTCACTTAATGAAATAAACAGTGAAAGATGTAAGTGCCAATGAAATTCAGAGCTGGACTGAAGCATGTGAAGACAATCTGTTATTTCATCCCTGACTTTCTCCAAGATCACCGCAGAGCCTTTAGAAAAACACATGTGCTCCAGTGAAATGAGATAGTGCTAACAAATCACCGATGCTATAGCAACCCACAAATCCTTGTCTAATATTAACAGCTCAACAGCGTACCCCAAGCCATCGTCATGACCTGCCAAATGGATCAGGGACGTGATTGCCTCTCCTTTAAATACTTTATCCTTAGCACAATTCCATAAACAAATAAATAAATAAAGAGAAAGAGAAAATACCCTTCAGTGGAACAGCCTGATAAATAAAAGCTTGCAAAGACGTCATTAACCCTTGCTTACTAGTAGTAATATACAAAATTCATGATGGTGATCAGGTCATGTAAGGTGGCAGAGGAATGGGATGGGATGGAAAACTAATACTAAAAGGTAAGTTATTGGTGACATCCTAGGGCTTCATTCGAGAAGTCCTTATACTATATTCCAATTTATATTAATACATTGAGTATGCCACAAATAGTATATTTTAAAAGGTAAACTTTTTAAAGGATTTCATTATGTTACCATTTTGTTTACCCCCTTATAAAATATAAGTAGTTTTAATCCCACAGAAAGATGGTAAAAATATTAAAACTGTATTAATATTTTTATTTATAACAATCACTGTGGTTATTTGCCACAATACAACCTTGGGTTTAAATTAATTCCTACTTTAGCAAAACACTTTATTTTTTTCTCTTCTCAGTAAAACTCTCTATATCATAATAGCTACTCCTGTAGGTATTTAATCACAGCTGCATTGTTCAAGATTAAAATAAAATGAAATAATATGATGCTTAGGAATTTCTTGAACTCCTTACAAGAAGGTCAAGATATTAAATGAAATTATTATATATTATTACTTTTGCTACCATCATTTTCTCCATTAACGTGTACTTTTTGTAGTCTAATCACCAAATTATATCAAACAGATTAACATTTATTGGTATTCTATTGAAAACATTATTTGCCATAACTTTCCAGGTTACCAAAGTTGTCATATTTCTTGGCACACATTCGCCTAATAATTTCTGAGCATCTTTTAAGTGCTTGGGCATTAACATTACTCCTGTGGTAGTGAGGCAATATAAATATATTCAGATCATCTTGTTTCTCTTGATAATAAAATATTAATAATAATGCTCCTAACTACCTTTCCTATTCCCCGTCAAGGGATAAACCACCAGATTTTTAATACTAGAGAAAATCTATAGTAACTAATTCTTACATTAGAACCAGAAATGTCAAATTTGCATCACAACATGAAACATTAATGAAATGCTTCCTGGGCGATAATTCTTGGTGGGTCTCTTGAATTTCTTCATGTTTTGCAAACAGAAGCACTGTCCTTTCTTTTTCTTTCTTTCTTTTTTTTCTTCTTAAGACTATCTTTTCAAAGATGTTTGAGTAACAAACAGCCTAGCCTTGGACAATAGAGACATGTCTCCCTCCAGAGGAGAGGGCCAGTTTGCTTACTATACTTACAGTATAATAAAAATAATCACTCCCTTGTAGGCAAAGGTTAAATGGGTTTGTTTCCTACACATTATAATTCATTTAGTTTTCTTAAGTCAGGGTTTCCAAAACTTGATGTTGTGCACAATCATTAATTGGGTCCCACTCTGTCGTTCCCATGAGATTTTGGAGGCAAGGTGAACTCAAACTTGAAGCTCCTGTTGCTCTCTTTGTCGTGAATAACAAAGTCTATTGTCTCTGACTCAGGAGTCTCATGTCCTCTGGCAGCATCCATAAAACTGTGGCAAGCTAATACATTAACTTCCAATAGGGTAAATTTTGGACCCTTTACAATTCTTGACATTGCTCAGATTTACCTTTCTGACAAGGGGCTAACAAAGTCTCAACAAATACAGCTACACAGGTGTCATACAGAAAACTTCAGAAAACACAGGTGTTTTAATTTCCTTTCAAAACCTAAGAAATAGGCTTTGTATTAATTTCTGAATTTCCTATTTTGGTTTTGGTGAGTCATAGATTTCTAGTAGCTTTATCACGTGAATAGAATACTTTATATATTTAACTTTGCTATATTTTCAAAACTGTCTATATTTTAAAATTTATATCCCCTCAAATAATATTTAAACATCCTTATGTGGAAAGGTTAAATATGGGGTTGTTAATTTTTAAAAAACTAAATTAATATGTTAAAAATTAAAAGTAGTAGCTAAGTGCTTAAAAACATTTTTAAATAAAAAGGACAAAAATCTAATTTTCGTATGTATTACTGTTCTTGTAATTCTTGTCGTTTTATTTTTAAATGATTGTCCATTACATGTGAATAAGCTTCATCCTTTGAAGAGCACATATGGAGTAAGTTAGCTGGCATTTTCCTTATCAAAAAATAAACAAGTCTGAACGTGGGTGTTCTGTCAATCAGAACACTTAGCCGTGTTACAGGCTGCAACTGATGTACAAATCCATTACCCAGGCATAAAATGCTTTACCAAAAAACAAATTAAATGGCTGTATAGCTCTTAGCTGGATACATTGCCAAAATATGCAAGGGATGAAATATGTATGTGACTTCTTTAAGAGAAGAAATTGAAACCAGGAGCCAATTACTTCTCAGCAGTGCAAATTATACTCCAACTCTCTATTTTCATGTCTTGTCTTGTTTATCTTACTTAGATCGTAAACTTAATGGGGGAGGGAAAGAATCTGTCCCTTATATTCTATCAGCCAGTAGAGCACATTCCTATTAGTACTTCCACTGCAAATATATATTTATTGTCAAAAAAGGGAATTTATTTTTTATAAAACAAAAATAAGCAGGGCATCCAGAAAGGCTTGATTCCTAGCCTACTATGAAAATGTGAATAAGCCATTTCACCTTTCTTCCTATTTTCCTCTCTAATGAAAGGAAAATACCCACTTCCCTTTTCCAGGCTGTGGTGTGAGGTTTCATTATACAATACCTGTGAAGTTAATTTGGTTTCTCAGAAGACGGGTGTTATATAAACAGCAAATATTATCACCCTCATTGGGTTGCGTTGTGTAACATCCCAATTTTTCAGCCAAAATAATTGAGAAAGATACCTAAAATTTCACTTTATTTCATTAAAATGTGCTCTTTTTTCATCACCAGACATAACACTGTGTATTGTAATGAAGCTGTTCAGGTCTGTGTTTATGACAGAGAAATGCTTAATGAATCCTAGGCTACTCCATGCTGAGAAGGAACTTTACATTTTCCCCAACTCTTAGTTGCCTACAAAGCAAAGGGATGTTTCAAAGGAAATAATGCTCTTCAGAACTTTTAAAACCTATTATCCTAGTGATTCTAAAGTTTTAGTTTTTCCATAAATAAAAATCATTATCCTAGTGATTCTAAAGTTTTAGTTTTTCCATAAATACTTCCAAGATCACATAAAAAGTTCAAGTGAACTAGGGCTACTATAAATAATTTTTTTTCAGAAGACCTCAAGGAGAAATTTCATTGATGTCCTAACCCACATGCTTCTCTCCCCACACCTAGTTATGTTTCAACTGACTTAACTTATATAGAGAGAGAGAGAGGAGCTAATGTTACAAATAATTACTTCCAACTCATTAAATAACAAAGAACATTAAATTACCTTACTTTTTGTCCAAGGTCTCCAAAAAAAAAAAAAAAAATTATGACAATGTGACAGAAACTTCTCTTTTTTTTTTTTTTTTTTTTTTGAGAGGAGTCTCGCTCTGTCGCCCAGGCTGGAGTGCAGTGGCGCGATCTCGGCTCACTGCAATCTCCGCCTCCCGGGTTCGCGCCATTCTCCTGCCTCAGCCTCTAGAGTAGCTGGGACTACAGGCGCCCGCCAGCACGCCCAGCTAATTTTTTGTATTTTTAGTAGAGACGGGGTTTCACCGTGTTAGCCAGGATGGTATCACCTGACCTCGTGATCCGCCCGCCTCGGCCTCCCAAAGTGCTGGGATTACAGGCGTGAGCCACCGCGCCCGGCCGAAACTTCTCTTTTAGACAAAAAGATGAGCTCTATTAGGCCTGGGCAAAGAGAATGCAGAGAAAAGTTTTAAAATTCTGAGTGGAGCTGTCATCAACTGTTCATCTCCAGACCACACATTGTAAGGTCACCTGCCATTCCTGAGGCTCAAATGCAAAATCAACAGCAGGTTACACCACGTAGTCATTTTTCTTAAATGACACAATCTGGAATCTCAAGAATTTTTGCATTCATCTAGTTTTGTAACTGCTTTCTACGTTGAGCAAAGTATAGACAGCAGAACAAAAACTCTTAACCAAATTAAAAACTTTTAAAAATCGATGTGCTGAACATCAGCTCCCAAAATATAATACATTGTCTTCTATTCTCCATCACTCAGGAATTTCATCAGAGAACACATTGCATATTACTTTACTGAGAGTCAAGAAAAAAATGTGTGTTAAACAATCTCAGTCAAAGGCAAAGTTTAAATGACCTATAAGAATTGAAGACCAGGATTTTTGGCACACATATAGTGAGACCAAAGTGTAAACCATCCAGAAACCATGCAGGCTAGATATGGGTACAACAATCCACAATAACAAGTTAAGGTATTGCTATTTCAAGCTAGTCTACTGCTTAAATGTACATTTCTCTTTTCCCTATAATATAAATTCAGGAATTTTCCTTGAAAAAATTAAATGACGATCCAAAGTTAGAGATTTCAGAAATTGAAGCATTATTAATTATCTTGTTCATGCAGGAAAAGGAAATGTTCAAACTGAAAGAGTATTAGGAAACACTAACTTCTCTTCTTGACTAACTTCTCGTTTTTCCGGAGAGAGCAACTGCCTGGCATAAAAATGACCTAGTTAGTTAATAACAGAGCTAGGGTCTGTTATTTGATCAATTTGATGACGTTCACTGCTCCTATGCTTTCTGTCTATTAGTCCTCATGTCTTGCTGTGGTTGTCTGATTGTGCCAAGTAAAAGGTATTAGATTCCTTTCTTCCAAATGAATTAAAATAAATTAAAACTTTTTCCGTTTTTTAATCTGAGAAATTAGTGATAGAACAGACCAGTGGTTGGCAAACTATGGCACTGAGTCAAACCTGACCAGCAACCTGTTTTTGCACATGCAGTTTTATTAAAACATAGTTTTTGTGGTTCATTTACATAATTTCTGTGATTGCATTTGTGCTGGAACAGCAGAGTTTAGCAGTTAAGGCAGAGACCTTATGGCCCCACAGCCAAAATTACTTAATATCTCTCCCTCTGCAGACAGTTTCCAATCACTGGAACAGAGTTTACCTCTATATAAAGTTATTCAACAAAAAAAGTGTTTTAATTACATTGGATTTTTTTAAAAAACAATTCTCCAATGAGATGAATTCTGAAGGAAGAATGAATAAGTCTCAGGTATAAATTTTCATTGTGGTAATCAGAATCACAAAGCCATCCAAATTCTCAATTTTCCTTCAAATCTAAGAGACACTAACACTCTATACCATTTCTGACCCATTCATCTTGTATTTTGTAAAGTTTGTAGAGCCTCTTCTAAGAGAAAAGAAATGGCTCTTGCTCTCTGCTATTTGGTATAGAATCTGGTCCCCATCAACTCCATTTCTGATTTTGGTACCAAAACAGATATTCTTTAAAATAGACTAGTTTTTAAACTGCTGTTGCCGGAGAAAAATAAATTGCATTGAAATCGTAACTGTTGTGCCTTACATTAGAAGTGAAGATTACTCTCCCAGGACTACTTCCTTTTCTGTGTAATTTGGCTAGGACACCACAGTCACTTTCAAATACACTGTGGTATTTTACATGCACCATCAATTAGAACCTACTCCCCGAGCTCATAATTGACAATAGACAATAACATATAGGACAACCTAACAAGACAAGCTTCACAACAAATGGCCAACTTCAAACTACAGTATCTAGATTTTCAATTAAATAAGCAAAGGTGAGGGGATAGATTCATGGATCAAATTCTCTACAGGTAATAATGTAACACATTAACTGCCTACAGAAAGGAAATAAATCTCAATTGCTAAAAAAGGTTCTCATCACTCAGTTGTCTTGGTGTCATTCCCGCTTTTTAAAACAATTACCATGCCTTAGAATTCAACAGCTTTTTCTAACAAATAGATGCTGTATTTTGTGATCATTACAGATGATTATATGGCTTATACATTTTATTAAAAGACAGCTTAAAATGTAGGTGGCTTACTTTTTTCACAAAAATGAAAGAAAAGGGAAATTTCTTCTTTTAAAGTTGCTCTTTACAGAGATGGGGTTGGGGGGCGGAATTTAGTCTCAGATTTAAGGCGGTCTCTTAAGATTAAATAAGGTACCTCTGCCATCTAGCGGCCATCCCTGGTAACACAACTCTGGAACACAGCTCTGATAGCTAAAATAAAACCTTAGATTTCTCTTATTTAGCTCCAGACACTCCCTTTTTACTAAAAACATAAAAAATAAGTTTACAAATACTATTAAAAAGTAAATTATGTATAATTAATAGAGTGCACATTAAATGCATAGAATTGCCTTACAATTGAAATAATACTACACTAGAAACTAATGAGGTATTATATTGGTTTAAAATACTTTGAGTTAAATCATACAGATTTGTGGACTCTATTACCTGTGATAATTTTTATAACTTCACAAATATCTACATTTATAAATTAAATAATAAATAATATATCAGCAGTAGTTTCCAAAAAAAAAATCATCATTTCAAAAAATCTCTTGTGACATTTAAAATACGGGCAACTGACTGTCCCTTTCTGCACTTTTCTATCCCACCCTCGACTACCAGATGATTTACTTGCTCGTTCCTGCATCTTCCCTCCTTCTCTCATCCTAGAATTTACATAAATGCTTAGAATATGCAAAGTTTAGCTTTACAAACATAAAATGTCCTTCTAGGGAATCATTATTATTGGAATTTCCTGACTAAAGTTATCTGACAACAATTTTTCAGGATAAAGTATACATTAAACCTTAAAATGTCAACATTTTGTCAATTTTTCTTTTGTTTTCTCCCAGTAGTCTGATTTACATAATGGTTTTTGTCATAAGGTACATGAACAATTAAATAAATATTGATAATATAGAGATAAATATGGTATTATAAAAAAATACTCAGTTATGTGTAGTATAAGAACTTCAGGTACAAGAAAATACTATTTCACAAAATTTTTAGTGTAGAACTATATACCTATTAACAATAATATATATATTATATTTTGTTTAAATAAATTAGTTTAAGGGTAATTTTCCATATATCACTTATTAGTATTTTATTGTTTTCCATCCTCTGACCATGTCTCAGATCCCATGGGCCTCATGAAAGGTAAGCTTCAACTGACTTTAGAAGAAATTTGAAGACCCAGGTAAAAAAGAAAACAAATAGTAATCTCTTGAAGCCCATTATTTATTCCTAAACTTATACATATTCCTTAACCCTCAGCTCATTTGTATATTCCTAAAGCCCATTTATATATTCCTAAACCCATATGTGCCAACATTTTTTTATATATACTCATATGTTTCACAAACACAGACAGTAAGTTATCTTGAGAAATGACTTTTAAAAATTTGGTGTCTTGAATAACTATGATATAGTCTTGAATCTGTAAAAATATTTCAGCTGGTAATAAGAAGTATGAAAAGTTTTGGGTTTGGCAGCAAAGTGGTGAATACTATGGTCTTACACCTTAAAACTCTAAATATTACAATTTCATTGTTCTTTCCACCCCTAATGTTCTTTGAAATTAAGTAGACATGTTATTCTATACATAGTATATCTAATTATTGCATAACTATTAATGCTGAATTAAAAAATCTGGCATACACTATAGATTTCATCAGATTTTTAGAATAAAAATAACTGAAATCTGCTTCAAGTCTGGGTCAGCAAGATTTGCTTTCAAAGCCATTATTATATTACATTCTCATCTTAGGTTGATTTATTTTATTCCTTCACAATGGTATTTAATTGCAACTAGAGGAACTACTCCAAGAAAACTTTTGACAGGCGATAGAATGAGAACCTGGCTCCTGCTGATACAAGAAAAACTTATGTTTATGTAAGTTGGTGCAAAAGTCATTGCGGTTTCTGCCATTACCTTTAATGGCAGAAACCGCAATGACTTTTTGCACCACTAATCTTTAAACCACTGGAGATATTTAACTGCCTCCTCCAAGTATCAGTTTTCAATAAAATAGATTACCTTTATAGGTAGGAGGAACCTTGAAATAATAAAGCACCACAAGAACTGCAAGATACAATAATATTGGAGAGTCTCTTGCTTTAGATAATATGAGGAGGTCAGTAACTTAAAAACACTAGATTGCACCTTCAACAGAGGAAAACAAAAGAGAGAGAATACATTTTTAATCCTGAAGTAATACCTGGAGTGAATCAATATGTGTGTGGCAAGTATTACTACACAAGGAGTTACTGTCAAATTGCACCGTGGCATACTTACTAAAAGTTCCAGGCACTCACTGCATGCTTAATGGTAGAAAATGGTCAGATCAATCTGTAATCAAAATGTGTAATACAGAGCCCCACTGACTCACCACCACGACACCCTCCTCTGTGGAAATGCTTACATTTTCTAAGCCCAAGAGCACAAGAAGTGGAATCGTTGTCATTCCTCCTTGAATCCATTCCTCCAGAGACACGGTTCCATCATGATCATAATCAATTTCTTCCATCATTTCATGGAGGATCTGGAGTACAGGAGATAAGGGAAAATTTGTGGTCAATCAATAAAATAAATTTCATAGGCTACAACATATGAAATTGTGACTAACAGCTAAGTGGAGAGTTGGGATAACTGTCTTGCTAACTCGGTACAACATTAATTCTATTACTGATGAAGCAGTGACTTTGTTAGCATTTCTAAACCTGGCCACTTAACACTGATCACTTTTTAGAAATAAGTGCTTAACTTTTCAATATTTTTCCAATGAACAGCACAGCTAAAACAAGAAGAATCTTTAATAAGTGTGAAAGTGGTCTTTAATTACTTTCTCCATATTATTTTTTAGATTCATATATATGCCAGAAAATGTCTGAACAAATTAACTTCATGGCAAAGAGCTCATATAATTCTTTGCTAAGTAGTAAGGGGCGAAGGAATTTAGTTGCTTTTAATTGCCTATCAGAATTTAATAGAGTCGAGAAGTTAAAGGATCAAATCAAGTTTAATTAAACTTCGTTTCTAAAGATGACTTGCACGTAATGTCTTAAAATGTTCTCTGCAGTGTTTGTTTGCAATACATTTACCTCTCTGTGGTATGGTGGCAATATCAGTACTTATCTAGAAGGGCTGTTGTGAGGATTAAATAAGCTAACGTATTATAAGCAGACGAGCCCCTGGCATATAGAGTCAGAGTCATATAGTGTTGTTTGTGTTATTATTAATGGAAATTATATATAAGTTCCAAACATATTACCCTTGGTTGCTGGGAAAGCAAAGTACTTCCCATCTAATGGCATCAAGATGGCAAACATGGTAAGAATTCTAATGAAGAAAGGAACTCACTGTCTTTATATAATACAAAAATGTTAATCAATTTGGAAAAAAGAGAAATACAGAGAGCATCGGAACAGAGATTGGAAAAGATGCAATGCATGAAATATTTGATTTGTTGGTAGAAGTATTGTCTGCCTAGACACTCTTGTGCTTGGTGTCTTCACTCAG
Organism: Gorilla gorilla gorilla; assembly: GCF_029281585.2. Lineage (NCBI taxonomy): Eukaryota > Metazoa > Chordata > Mammalia > Primates > Hominidae > Gorilla > Gorilla gorilla. The sequence continues at coordinate 22,137,218 of NC_073230.2, forward strand.
GAAGTATTGTATTTGAAAATTAGATTAATTTTCTCCTCCTGCCTCTCAAGAGCTTGCTGATGAATTAGTAGAAATGTATCAATCATAAGAGAAATAAAACAATGACATTTGTTTCAGATGGGTCATGCTTTCCTTTTTGTACCTAATAAATCTCATGTTAAAGCCATCCTCTGACCGTGTCTCAAATCCCACGGGCCTCATAAAAAAATAAGATTGAACTGAGTGTAGAGCCTGAGTTAATTTGATAAAAACTTCTAGGGACGCTCCAGTCTTCCCTACTACTATTATAATCAACCTCAAATGTTCATTTCTCTCTCTCTCTCTTTTTTTTTTTTTTTTTGAGACGGAGTCTCACTCTGTCGCCCAGGCTGGAGTGTAGTGGCGCAATCTGGGCTCATAGCAAGCTCCGCCTCCTGGGTTCATGCCATTCTCCTGCCTCAGCCTCCCGAGTAGCTGGTACTACAGGCGTCAGCCACTACGCCCGGCTAATTTTTGTGTGTGTGTGTATTTTTAGTAGACACAGGGTTTCACCATGTTAGCCAGGTTGGTCTCAATCTCCTGACCTCATGATCCACCTGCCTCGGCCTCCCAAAGTGCTCGGATTACAGACTTGAGCCACCGAGCCCGGCCCATTTCTCTTTATTTATATATGCAAACCTATGAGAAGCCTGCTGATGTGTACATTTGTTTACAATGAGAACTACTGAAGCCTTAGGCAAGATGACGAGGCAGTTCCCATGACAGCAGACATAATGTACAACTTTGTACCATTTCAGCTCCCTGGAATAGTAGCAGACTTATCAGTAACACACATGTCAAATAATGCTATAGTTTATTACTTGTATTCTCCAGTCAATAATCTGACAAATACACTAGGTATTTGTTGTAGAAAGACTACTCAGCCACCAGCTTTCCCCTTCCTCCTAGCATCCTGATGTCCTTTTTCTCAAATCTACAAACACCTCCCCCAACACACACACCAAAAATGCTTTTGTTGAGAAGTGGTAGTGCCCGCTGTCTAGAAACGTGAATGGAAAAACAAATCCCCTCCCACTCTCCATCTAATAACAAGCTGGCTTGATTGACAGATGACTGGTCTGCACAGGTAGAAAGGTGAGTAGGAGAGGAGAAAGCTGTTGTCGATTAAAAGGGCAACGGAAATAATCAGAAATTCCTGGCTTTCAGTGAAAATATTAAGGTGAGTCAAACAATAAATTAAATACATGTTACCATCTACTTTATTATTCCACATACAAATGGCAACCTGTTAATGACATCTGCCACTCACTATAAGCACAGCATATGCGTTTCCCAATAGCTGATTTAAAACTGGAAAAATCCTAATCCCAGTAAGACAGGAAAATGCTATCAGAGTTCTTGCAGCATATACTCATGCCATTATCCTGTTGTTTACTGCATAGATGTGAACAGAGGTTAAATATACACCTCTTGAATTTGCATAAAATGTAAAATCATTTAAATAAAATTTATTTGCATTTGCTTTATTCATATACACTTTGCTAAAGGTTTTAAAAATAATATAAACTCAATATCTCTTATCAACTTTCCCCAAAATATTTTTTGTGGCCAAAGTTATGGTTTCAAGTCAAGTATATTTTAATATGTATTTGAATAATGTTGAAATTTTGATGTTTATTCAAAATAAGAATTCTATGTTCTTAAAAGCATTTTTAGATACTCTTTCTCTAAACAATTTAATTAGAAATTCCTGACTAGCTGAAGAGCTTTGGGCAAGTAATTTTAACATATTTGGGTCTCAATTTACTCCTCTGCAAAAGGAAAAAAAAATAGTGTATCTACCTCAGAGAGTTGAAAGCAATATATAACATATACACAAGGTAACATAATGCACTGTGCATGGAAAACTACCATCTTCTTTTATGGTATGGCATGGCCTTGGCAGTGTCTATCAGGACCTTCTGCTTATCCACATGTATGTAAGACCACCATTCAAAATAACTTCCACGAGGAAGAAAGCAAAAGTTACTGTTAATAGCTTCAGAACTCCACATATACCTTGTTATCTTATTCAGAATCCACTTTGACTTCTGAGTAGAAATAGTAACTTAGTTATCAAAAGACAAAATGAAATGACAGGAATATATCAGGGTCCCAGACAAGAGAAAAAAAAAGAAAAAGAAAGAAAAAAAAAGGAAGGAAGGAAGGAAGGAAAGAAAGAAAGAGGAAGGAAGGAAAGAAAGAAGGAGGAAAGAAAGAAAGAGAAAGAAAGAAAGGAAGGAAGGAAGAAAGAGAAAGAAAGGAAAGGAGAGAGAGAAGGAAGGAAGGAAGGTAGGAGGGAGGGAGGGGAGAACGAAAGAAAGAGAAAGAGAGAAGGAAGGAAGAGAGAGAAAGAAAGAGGGAGAGAAAGAGAAAGGGAGATGGAAGGAAGGAAAGAAAGAGAGAGAGAGAAAGAAAAAAAGAAAGAAAGAAAGAGAAAGAAAGGAAGAAAGAAAGAGAAAGAAAGAGGCCTTCCAGAATTTAGCCAATAGTGAAATCATTCATATACCTACTGGATTAAGTTCAGTGACATCCCACTCAAGGTATTCTGCAACATGCATCATCTGACTGATGATATTTTCTAGCTCCTGGAAGAGAAAGAGAGATAAAAAATATGAATACAAGATCTTAGTGAGTTTTAAATCTTTCACTTGCAGAAATTGTTTTGTTCAATGTGTAGCTAAAAAAGTTAAATGAGTTCTATGGGAATATATATATGTACATAATCCTTTTTAAAGGTCTAATTAACTATATAAAGAAAAAAGAATCCTGAATATAAATTTATCTTGTACATTGTCTAGAAATTTTCACCAGGAGAGGGCACAACTTTACAAAAAATACATTTTCTTCTACTAAAAGAGAGTGTCTGAAGAAAGCAGGACCAAATACATGTTGTCACATGTGATTTTTAAGACACTGAATTCCCTGAACCTTTGGCTTGAAAATAGATGTGAAAGGGTGGAAAGATCATTTGAGGACAACTGAGAAGTCTATTTTTATCTTGATACACTGAGAATGTATATTGACTGTTTTAGTCATGTATTGAATAATTTGCTCTCGAAAGAAGAGTGTTCAGGGCCAAGGTTTGCAGGACAAGTATATGCAGCATTTATTTTGAGAGGATGAAATTTTAGTTTGAATTTCCATATTATTCTGCTCAATTATCAACTCTTTGAAGAACTGCAAGTTAATACATATGACCTGGCTAAATTAATTAAAACATTTTCCTGCCTATTTATCTAATGTTTTAATCTTTCTCTACCTACAGAAAAGATTAAACATGGCTTTGTGAAATGCTTGTAATTTCACATGAAAACATTACATAATTTGAAAAGTGGTGTTTTACCGTATAATTTAAAATGTAAGAAGTATAAAAGAATAAAGCTTGAAAGTACAATAGTCAAAGATTATCCTACTCAAATCTCTAATCTAATATATGTAGTCGATGTTCATGGAATAGAGAAGAAATACGATAAAACAGATTCTCTTTTGGGAAGCCGTGTTTCCCTCCGAGGAACTAATGAAAGCTATACTCCCTCTCTCCAGAAAAAAAAAATATAATTACGAATATGTTACTTAAGTAAGACAGGCTGCCCCAGAAATAATACAAAGATAAATGTATTTATTACAGATTAACAAATTTTAAAACATAAATCCCTTTGAATTATAGGTTAAAAGTGTACATGTGTATGCACACATGCATCACTAATCTCTCACCTACTCCATCTTTGCTTACATATGCCTTAATGGTTTGGAAGTGTTAAAGTTCCCGGATATCTTTTAAGAACAGAAACTATTTTTGGTGGACTGTTACTTAGGCATGTGATATTAGGTAAGCCACCCCACCTAAGACTCAGTTTTCTCGTTGGTAAAATAGCTACTCTAACTTTACCTCCTTCATAGAATTGCTTCAAAGGTTAAACATGTTATTATACAAAATGCATTTATTTTGTGGTTTGCCGTATTGCAAATGATCAACAAATCTTAACTATTATTATTAGAAATAGTGGACAATTTTCAAATTATCATTTTCTTTCTGTTTTGCCTCCAGTAGGTGAACTGCTACACCTTAAAGGTACCAAGACACATGATGTCAGAAGGTACAATTTAAACCTGACAGCGAAGGAAAAATATTGGAGTAGTAGGTATTGTGGAGAAAACCCTAGAAATGAAATCCAGGCCTTTAATTACAGAAAAATAGAGACTAGTTTAATCAAAACTAAATATATTTATCCCCAACTCATTGTTTAATATTGGGACTATAGTTCTAAATATTGCTAGTAGTCTACTGTATATGCTAACAAAAAATGAGCAGAGACAAAAAAAAGAAGGACTATTTGACTGAATTTTCAAATCAACTGCCAATCCATGGCTAAAGCCTAGTAAAGAATCATCATTTTAATTTAATTAAAAAAGAAACATTAAATAAAACAACTCTCCATGAAAATATAATTTGCATTAGTGTAGTCACAAGTGCTATACTAAGCATATTAAAGTATCTAGAATAAATTAAAATTTCTAGTCGTGAAATGGCACCATAAAATGAGCAAATTTATTATGTAGCTTGGTATTTCTAATGGGAAACTGAAGACCACTAGGCACTTTAAAATAATAGCATTTGAAAAAAAATTTTTTTTTTTTTTTTCAGATGGAGTCTTGCTCTCTCGCCCAGGCTGGAGTGCAGTGGCACGATCTCGGCTCACTGCAACCTCCGCCTCCCGGGTTCAAGCGATTCTCCTGCCTCAGCCTCCCGAGTAGCTGGGATTACAGGTGCCCACTACCACGCCTGGATAATTTTTGTATTTTTAGTAGAGACGGGGCCAGGCTGGTCTCAAACTCCTGACCTCAGGTGATCACCTGCCCGCCTTGGCATCCCAAAATGCTGGGATTACAGGCATGAGCCACCACACCCGGCCAGCATTTGAAAAATTACTGAGACTTACACATAATAAATCCCACAATCACAGCATCAATTCAGGGTGATGGTCATTTCCTAGAGTAGGAGTTATATATTTTAATCTCTCTCTGGAGAAGCTAATATACCATTATCCTACTCAAAGTTACATAAATAGGCTTCCAACCTCATTGCTTTGCTTTTAAAAGTCTATTTTAGCTGCCATAGGGTGGTCTATCAGATGATGAGAAAAACTCACTCATTTTCAGAGATCATGTCTATTTCAGTCATCATTAAATATATCAAAACATTTGTTTTTAATAATATTAAATATATTAAAAATGGTACACTTCAAAATCTCCATAATATGACACTTATTCTATTAATATTCTTATATTTCCTTGATAGAACAAGAAATAATATAATATGCAAAATATGTTACCAAACATAAGATAGATTATTGGATGGACCCTGAGATGGACTTTCATGCACGGTACTGATCTGTGCACTAAGACTAAAAACTACTTTCTATTTCTCTGAAAGCTAGCAATGATTTCCATATATTACAAATAAACGTTTAATTATTCCCTTCAGTTAATCATATTAAGATGGTATTTTCTTATTTTTTATGACTATAACTATAGAATGTAAATTGAATATTAAATTGGATGAGATATTTAAAAAGCAAAGTTTGTGAAAGCAATCTGTAAATATATTTACCTATTTCAGCAGCATATAGGACAAAAGATACCATGTAAAACTGGGAAAATAATGAGATAATTAAATTGACTTTATACATCCTTAAAATTCTACTTATAGTCTCAAGTTTCCTTAATGCCAAATGTTACAGATAGTTTTTCCCTCATTCTAAATCAATGGTTTCAATTTAATCTTATGTTTTATTCAGACAAGGCTGGTACCTTTCTTTTTTTTACCTAACTTCAGTGCAGGAAAAATAAAATTAAAAAACTCATGCTGTGGTATGCAAAACTATTCAGCAGAACAATTGTAATCCCAACAGTTTCCTCAGATCACTCTCTTTCAAAAAGTCAAAAGATAAAAATGCCATATGAGTGGATGTAAATTACATTAAGTGTGCCTTCTGTGGTAATAACTACAAATTTATTCACTGCATTTTTCAGAAGAAACTCTTTGAAGTTTTCACAGAAACTTTGAAGAAAAAAATTACCGAGCTGTCCAGGAAGCCATTCCCATCCGTGTCATAAAGGCGAAACATAACTAGAATGAAAGAGGTGTTGAAAACAAGATTATAGGCAAATAAGATCAATGTTAGTTTAAAGTATATTCATTAAAATTTAGTTTGTGTTGAAAACAAATACTAAATTCCTCCCCTGCTCCAAACAATTAATTTGTGGGATTATTTCTCAAACTAAATTGAAAATGAATGAATTAGTTAATAGAAATACTGGATAGCACAAAGTCTATCAAATTTTGTTTGTTTCTAGAAGACACTAAAAAGTACTATTATTTCTTTAAACTCTTTATTACAAGATCATTAAATGTCAACTCAAAAATAAAAGAGAAGAAGTTGAAATATTCAAAGCCTGGGTATTAAAGAGCAGAGTGCATAAGGAAAAACAACAAATGTGAAATTTAGAAATCAACTATAATTTGAAATCCACCATTCACAATTATAAGAGCTTGGTCAAGAAATTTTCTTTATCTGTAAAGTGAGAATAATCATTCTACCATAACACATATTTACTGTGAAAGTTAAGGGAGGTGATAGACACAAAAGTGAATGTAAGCCATAGATCATGATACAAATAGATGCCATTGTTAGGATTGATCCCCAAGCAGTATGGGTGAGGAAGGTGGAGTGAAAAATAACAGGTTCTTTCTGGTGGAGGAAGCCAGCACAGAAAAACTGCATTATGATCATGGCTCTCATTGTTTATTTGTTTAAATCTGAGGTGGAGCTTCAGAGGGTAACTGATGTTTGAACTAATCAAGTAAGGGAAAGGAGAACATTGGGTCTCTGTTAGCGGATTCAGGAAAGCAGATGACAGAGGTCCCTGATGGGCCTGAGGATTCCCTTGTATAATTCACACATCCCCAGGAGGCTGTGGAAGAGGCCACAGGTGCCATTTTGAGATAAATAGAGAAGACAGACACAGCTGTAAAAACAGAAGAATGGAAGTACGGGTTTGTCTTGGGTTTGTATAATTTCCTGAATGATCTTGATGTCTGAAGTCTATAATATTAATAAAGATGTTGATTACTAAGCAGCATAATTATATAATGACCCTGATGGTCTATTTGTAGGTGATTATTTTTTGTATTTAATGGTTACTGCATTTCACCAATTCTAACCTATTATTATTAATAAGATGCATAATTAGTCTATATATTGCTAAAAAGAAAAAAAAGTTAGCCATGTCACTATAATATTATATTTATTGTAAGAGGCAAACAAATGTTAAAGATGTTAAAGTGTAAGAAAACAAATGTCTGTCTATTGACTTAAGGGCAATAATACTAAACTGGCTAAAAGACTTAAATATCTGTATTGTAAATCATGGTAATGATTCCTTCTCATACAGTCAATAAATGAAATAAAATGCAGAAGGAAACAGCAACTTACAACACTGTGGATACTAAGCATTTCAAGAGATTGTAGTGCAGCAGCAAATAGTGAAAAATATCTTTGTAAGTGGCAAGAATTGACGGACTACTCAGAGAAATGATTAACTACCAGGAATAAGGCAAATATCTAGAAAAGCCTAAATATATTTCAGATTGAGGGACATTTATAACTCTGTTAACCCTTACTGGAGTAAATGACTGCAAAATGACCATTTCACGTCGCTCAAATTTGTGGAAACCCTGTTCTGATTTGTTGACCCTACTGGGAACATGAACTCAAAGAAACACACATGGGTAGGATATATAGATATTGGGCATTCATTACTGACAGTGTCTGAAACTTCTTCCTATTTTCTGAAAATCACACTTTATGAAGACCATTAGAAAATGAAAACTCTAGATACCTTTTCTTTACTAGCCTGACTTGAAGCTAGACTGTGCGCATGGCCCAGGCTCCACCACACAGAAGCACAGTCCCAGGTTATCAATCAGATGCTAGTGACCTAAGCAAAAGAAGCTTGCACAGAATCCCTTCTGGTGATGGGAGGTGGCAGTGATTTCAGAGAGAATATCCAGGGTTCTGGATGAGTCAGGGGTGTTTCGAGGCAACCATCCCAGCCCATTTCAATACTTTATTTAGTCATCGTTCCTGAAAAGGCAGCCTCTAGAATTTGTTCTCTACCTCTCCCAGTGATTCTGCGTGCTCCTAAATATCGCTTAAAAATAATAACATGCTTTATTAAAAACAACCAGTTGAAATAAACCCGTTTCTATGTCTTTCCCAAGGATAGTGTGTACTTAACGTTGGTTTTAAAAACGAACTTACTATTGTAATATTACACTTACAGATAAATGTATTATTTAATACCTTATTAAAGTGTACACACCAATGTAACTATTACCTCTAAATCGAAAAACTGAATTCTTACTAACAAATCAGAACCCCTTTCATCCTCCCCCATCATTATTTTTTCTTCTCTCTCCAAAGACACCCATTATCTTGACTTCTACATCTCTTCTTTTGAATTGAATTGAATATAACATTTAGAAAATGTTTGCCGGCCGGGCGCGGTGGCTTACGCCTGTAATCCCACTACTTTGGGAAGCCGAGGCAGGTGGATCACGAGGTCAGGAGATCGAGACCATCCTGTCTAACACGGTGAAACCCCGTCTCTACTAAAAATACAAAAAAAAAAAAAAAAAAAAAAAATTAGCCGGGCGTGGTGGCGGGCGCCTGTAGTCCCAGCTACTCGGGAGGCTGAGGCAGGAGAATGGCGTGAACCGGAGAGGCGGAGCTTGCAGTGAGCCGAGATCACGCCACTGCACTCCAGCCTGGGCGACAGAGCGAGCCTCTGTCTCAAAAAAAAAAAAAAAAAAAAAAAAGAAAAGAAAAAAAAAAGAAAATGTTTGCCAATCTTTTCTTCTCCTATTACAAAACAAAACGAAAAACAAACCAAAATAACACTGCTGGATTTCTAAAGAGATTGTACTGAACCTATAGATCTGTTTGGGGGAGAATCTTTAAAATGCTGAGTTTTGAAATCTACAACCATATTATATTCGTCTTTATTTAGAGCTTTTATTTCTCTCAATAATGTTTCATATTGTTCTGTATAGAGACCTTTCAAATAGTTTTTAAAGATTTATTCCCAGGTATTTAATAATTTTGATTTGATAAATGGTAAAAATTTCTTAAATTTTATTTACTTATTATTAGTTGATGTCATACAGAAATACAAGTGATTTTTATTTCTACCTTGTGGGCATAGATCTTGCTAAACACGCTTATTAATTCAAGGACTTGATCTATCTATAGATTACTGGGTAGTCTATAATAAACAATGAATTTCAATTTCTTCTTTCCCATTCTCATAAACTTCATGGATTTTTCTTGCCTTATTGCCATGAGCAATGATCTCCAACAGAAAGTTGAACTATACTTAGAGTAGTGGCCATTCTTGTCTTGTTCCCAATATCAATGAGAGAAACTTCAATATTTCACTCTTAAACATAAAGTTTGATGGGCGTTTCTTATATATACACATTATTAGATTAATGGAGTTCTATACTACTTTTATTTAGCTAAGAATTTTTGCTATTACAGTTGTTTTGTTTTTAATGTTTTGTTTTTAATCATGAATAGAATGCATATGGAATGTGATAAAATACTTTTATGATTTTCTTCTTTATTCTCTTAATGTGGCAAAGTACATTGTTTCATTTTCTAAAGTTAAGTCAAATTTAAATGCCTGTAATAATCCCAAATTGAACCTGGACATGTTATTTTAGCTACTTTACATATATAACTGTACTTGATTGCTAATATCTTGTTTCCTTTCTGCTTGTTATCTGGAAAAATATATGAATGACTTGTACTTTAATTTCAATTAAATGGAAAAAGCCATGCTTCCTTCTCCCAAAAATTTGCCCTAAAAATCCAAGTTGCTTTGATACTTCCATGAAAATTTTGAACAGGTTTTTCAAATATACATTCGTTCCAAATTTTCCAGTTGATTCCAGTAGGAAGGTTGGTCTGAAAATCCCTACTTCACTAGTGCCTGAAGAATCTAATATTTTAAATAATTTATTCCTAAACACATTAACAAGAGTTAATGCTCTCTATAAATCCTGTCTAATTCATCAAGGAAGAAAGTTTGGAGAGTTTTAAGCTCTAGTTAATATAATAACAATAATAAAAATATCATACATATATTGAGTACCAAGTACCGTATACTCTAAATATTACCAAGTCAAGGTCAAGGATAGAACTTTTCTTTCATCCAGAAGAAGAAAGAGAAATTCTAGGACTTTAATCTTCAGTGATAAGTCTACTTTTCTAATTTAAAATTGTAGCCAGGTAATGCAAAACATGAAGTATTGAACACATATATTTACCTTGGTTTTCTATTGAAGTACCACTATAGTGACAGTAAGAGATGAAATAGGTATAAATCTATAAGCAGAAATAAAATATGAGAGGAGAAAACACTAACACAATTTTCAGGAGCTGGAGAAAATATGTACACATGTATATTGACTTAGAGATCTTAGAAATATAAATGTAAGCTGGCAGAGGAGAAGAAGCATAGATTTGCTTAGAAAGGGTGGTGAGTTGGAAAATTAACAGATTATCTTCACAGGATGATCTTTGGGGAGTATGTAAGCTCTCTTCCCCAACAGAAGACTAGATCTTTGAGTTCTGCAAAAGTGAAATGAAAGGAATTCTGGGCTAAAGGTACTCAGGAATTCTGAGTATAAGGATACAATACCAAAACAAGGTAATTATATGAAAGCGAATATACCGAATATTGAGAGAATAAGTCCTTTTCCTTATCCCCAGTAAGTCAATACCACCCGTATGGACACTCACCTATACAACTACCACCGTCAGAAAAGTTCTTTCAACACAAGTAGTTTGGAAGAAAACAACAAAGCAGGGAGGAGGGGAAACCTTATAACTAAAAGGAAAGTTTCAACCCATGAAATACAAATAGGAACACATAAGGATCAAGCTGAGAATAAAATGGATTCTCTGTGAAGTTAAATGTAAGGAAAAAGTGGGAAAAATCTCATCACCAGGTATAAAAGATGTCCCAGATATGGAGTGAAAAACATAAGAAGAAAGAAAAGAAGATGGAAAATAGAAAAAGCAAGAAAAAATAGTAATTCAGTGTTCTGTTTTGGATGTTCAGCATCCAAATAATATTGGTTCTAGAAAGAGAACAACTAAAATAAAGGGTGAAAGTGATTATCAAAGAAAATATTCAAGAACAAATAAAGAATGCAAGTTTATGAACATAAATTTATGGTGGAGAATTTGGGAATTGATTAATTATAGAAATAGAGAAAATGAGGCGGGCGGATATTTGAGGTCAGGAGTTCAAGAGCAGCCTGACCAACATGGTGAAACCCCATCTCTACTAAAATACAAAAATTAGCCAGGCATAGTGACACATGCCTGTAATCCCAGCTACTAGGGAGGCTGAGGCAGGAGAATCACTTGAACCCAGGAGGCAGACGTTGCAGGGAGCCAAGATTGTGCCACTGCACTCCAGCCTGGGAAACAGAGTGAGACTGTGTCTCAAAATAAATAAATAAATAAACAGAAATAAAAATAATTAAGTAAGAAAAAAGGCAATTATTAACTCCATGGAAAATCAAAGTTGTTTGACCCGGTGAGCCTATAAAACCTTTCCCTTTTAAAACTATATTGTAAAATAATATTGACATTATTATTATTGAATTTTCAAATTATATAGTAAGACTATTTCTTAGTATTTAAAAGTAAAGTCAGGCCCAAAGGTCAAGTGAATCACTGAACAAAAGGATCATATTTTTAAAAACAAAATAAATATATAGCTGTTTGGCTGCAAAAATTTAAAAAACCCAATGTTAAAATTATTCTGACAACACGACAGCTTCCAAATATGGGTACCTGCTTCAATGTTATAAACTAGTTTAACCCACATTTTTTCCTATTTTTATGCTCATGTAATTTCACTTTATATAGAAACAATTATGCCCACACATGTATTTAGTTAAAAGATCAGAGCAAAGGCATATTATGCAAGACAATTTTTTATATCCAAATTTTTTTTCCTTCCAAAAGATTTGCAAGTTTCTATCTGTTTTCATAATGAATATATCTTACTATACACACTCTGGTGTTTTGCACTTGCCATTATATGTTGTTGATATGAGCATTATATATGTTATTAACATAAACTGTAAAATATATTTATAAAAGGCATTTAAGCTGGAATTTCTTTAATTCACTTTTTTCCACTCTTGTATATTTTGATACTGATTTAATAAACTTTAAAAGCAGAGGTGAAAAAAATCAGCTGCTTAGGTGTGTTTGACATCCAGTATAGTAGAGAGATATTTTCGCCTTTTATTCATAAGAGAAACAACAATAAGAACAACAAAAGACAGCTTTTCAAAATAAAAAGAGCCCTATAAAGTAGCTCAGAAATTATGGATTTTAGTAATAGCTAGATAAACTGGTGGTGTAATTAATAACCACCCTCTCTCGGTCTTTTTTTTTTTCATTGACAAACTATAGGAAAGTTGACTAGATGATCTTTAAGGTCTCTTCATTATTAAATCTCATAGTTTCTAAGGTTAATACTGCACAGGGAATTAACTTTTAACATGCAGCTTACTATTCAGTCTCCGTATGTCAGTTATCTACTTTCCGAATATTGATTCCCTATTGATTTTCTCTTTAGTGATACATTTTAAGGAAATGTAAGATAATATAAAAAATTCTTGTTAAATAACTGATAACTTGATAAGCACAAATTCAAATGTGAATATCATGTATTTTAAAGTCAAAAATATAAAGTTAGTATTATTCAATATCTTAAATAGTTGATGTTATTTTTATATTTTCAAGCACTCATTGACTTTATTTTTACCCATTGACTTTAACACACTTCCATTTAACTATCATTCATTGAGCATCTACCTGTTGAAACACACACACACACACACACACTGATGTAGGTGCAAGGGTACAAAAGAGAGCAAAATAAATCCAATTAGGAGATGGCAAGAAGATTCATGATGCAGGGTAAGCCTCAAATGTGGACTAGACTCAATCAAATATACACTGTGGGGAGGGAGGGGGTTGAAACCCAGCAATTGCACATTGTAATCAAAGGGATGAAAGTGGAAAAGTTCAGGGTTTGTCTGATGATAGAAAAGTGAACCCTTGTGACTAGGACATGGTTTGTGCGTATGTGTGCAGGTCACAGCCAAAGCAAGCCTGGCGGAGTAGGTTGGGGTCAAACTGTGGAGTCAGATCGGTGTATGCACGCCAAGTTAAGGGTTTCCATTTTATGCATTATGAAATCAGGAACTATCAAAGGGGATTTTTCACTCTGAATCAGAAGAGAAACAGAAAAAAAATAAGTATATTAGTTGATAAGGTTTTAAGTAAGATGAAAGGAAGTTGCAAGAACATACACTTAATGAGTAAGATGATGATTAAATAGGTAGGTGTTTGGAAAAAAAAAACATTATCTGGATTAACTTTTAACTAGAAAACTAGACAAGAGAAACACTGAGCACTGAAGGCCAGCTGAGGTTTTGAGTAGAGCTATAACCCAAAGAATTATATTTTTATTTCACTAAGTCTCTGCCACTCAGTATAGTATAGGAGCAAATAAGTTGAATGTCTGAAATTAAGTGTGAAAAACTAATTGACATCATGGATTATGAGATCAGTTTAAATTTGCAAGGATGGGCAACCAAAAGTCAGCAAGCAAATTCAAGAGGGAGTAAAGTGGGCAAGAGTAAAACAGTTTTAATTTACTTTTATTTCACCTAACATGCATTTATGGGAAGTAATAAGTGTGAAGGAACGTATGTGAAGAAACACTAGTTTAATCTAATCCTCATAGTTATCCCATGGGATAGAGACTATTTAATGATCTCAATTTTACAGTTGAGAAAACTGAGTCCTGAGGAAGTTTTAAAAATGTACTCAGATCACTGAGACAGTTAATTCTCAACCTAGGGTTTGCATTCAATCATTATAAATCAAGAGTCAAGGTTCTTAATTATTGTACTATGCAATAATTAAATTAAAAGTAGGAGAGTGAGAAGTTAAGTGAACATAGGCTGGGATCAAAGTAAAATTGACGTTTAGTTTTAGAATAATAGCAGTTCTCAACAGTTACAAGGCTTGGAGTATTGTAACAGAAGTGAATGGCTGAAAGAAAATGGAGGCAAAGCCACAGGATTTGAGGATAAAAGAGAGGTTGATAACTTTCCCTAAAGTACTATGGAGCACTTGAAGTTAGAAGGGCAAATCAGCCCTGAGACCATGTCCTTGTTCATTCACAGGGGCTGTTGGTAATTGGTACCAACAAGGAGAGAGAAAAATGGAATTCCCCACAACCCCAACACACACAGGCGCACATGCACGTATGCATGCATGCAAAAGCACACATCCAAGGGTAACAAACACCTTCTACCTGATAGAGCCTTGGGACGGGAAGGTCCTCAGAGAGAAGAATTAGGATTGCATAAAGGAAATAAAGCTGAAGACATGGCTTATATGGTAAGTCCTCAATATGATTGCTAGATACTGGGAAACTGTGACTTCAAGCAAAACAACGTACAGAGGGTTCTCGAATAACACCCTTTCCTTCCACGACATTTTGTTATAACATTGATAAGCAAAAAGTGGTTTTGTTATATATGTTTTTCAACTTCAAGTCACAGCTTCCAAAAACCTATTGAGGATGTTAAGTGAGGACTTCCTGTAATCAGTAAAACATTTGGGAACTTTTGTTTGTTATTCTCTAATGGGATAAGCTTTATAATAAACATTGTGTAAATACCCGGCAGAAAAGACAGGCAATGGAAAGTGGTGGGAGGCACTGAATAGATTTTAAAAATATCTGGGGAAACAAAGTATTACTTATATAAACATTGACAACAGTGTAATTCGTTTATCTAATAACCCAGGTAAAATACCTAACAAATACTGCCACTATTCATCAACTCCAAGAAAAACAACTGTTGTTTCAGGTGAATTCCTTGTGTATATGTGTTTTCACTAGACAGAATGAATTGCATAAGCCAGTGCTTCTCAAAATGTGATCCCTAGAACAATGGCATCCGCAACACCTGGGAACTTGTTAGAAATGCACATTTTCAGATCCCACCCCAGGCCAGCTGAATCAGATATACCAGTCCTGCAGGTGATTCTGATGTGTGATAAAGTTTGAGAACCTCTAACCTAAATCAAATTTCTTTCTGCTTAGCTACCTGGAAGTAAGAGCCAAATTCAACATTGACCTGCAAAAGTTAATTTTAGGTGCTTGTTCACATCTGTTTCCGTGTTAATTATAATTGCTTTTTCTTATTTTCATTCTTCTGGTCTATACTGTATTTAGTAAATTGTAATCCTTTTGGAGTATTTATTAAACTAACAATCAATACAAATTTTTGAAGTCTTACTGAGAATTTGTTTTTAAAAATCTGTAACTGTAAAAGAATACATGTTAGTAACTTTTACATGTGAAATTTTAGAAGGGTAAACATATGTGGTAAATTGTTAAGAAAGTGGATGAGGAAGATTGATTGTTATTTAATTGACACAGGAAAGCGCCAGGCATTGGCATTAAAAAAGAAAAAGAAAGAAAACCAAACTTCGGATGATTCTGATGTATAGCCAGGGTAAGAATCACCAAATTAGAAGACAGGAGAAAAGAGACCTGCGGCATCATGTATTTTGAAGAGTTTGGTGAAAATGATAGTGATAATTCTGGGCCATAACAAGACTGCCTATAAGAAGAGTCTGAAGAAATGGTTTCAAACAAAAGGAAAAGGCAATGCATCTAGTGTGAGCTTGAAAAAAAGCTGGGAAACTCAAAGAAAAAAACAGAGAGAAGGGGGTTGAGAACACTAAAGAAAAGTAAATGGCAGGTCAGTTGGATGAGATTCATCATGTCTTTTTGAATAGTGTGGTGAGTCAACATTCTATCTGCAACTGTAGACAAAATCTATGTGGGTTCAAGGATGCACACTGAAAACTCAAAAGCATTCTTCTTAGGAATTCCACCTAAAAAGCAATATACATCCAGCTGACCTAGAAATAGTGAAACAGCAAGACTAAATACCATCTTGGGGAGGATGGATGGGGCCTTTATTCATTTTCAGATGTGGAAAAAATGTTTGTCTTTATATGTTTATAATCATCCCAAATGTGCTCCTGATAACACCTGAGCAAACTTTCTCTCTGGCTGTCACTTCAATAGAAATTCACTGAACATTAATATTTACTTTGGAATGAGATAGATTTCTGTAAGTTCTTAGGAATACAAAATAAATCTTGAAATGCAAATATTGAACATTTATGAATAATAAATATATATTTAAAGATGATATTCATATGGTTTACTCATAACCTAAGCATGTGTGACTCTTAAATAATCACATTACAGTAAATCCTTTATGGGAAGAAGAAATATTATCAAAAAGTTACTACTAAATTTAACTAAAAGTGCCCCCAATAATCATTCTGAGACATCATGATTATTTATATTTGCTTCAGAAGTGTTAAAGGTTAGATTTATTATCTTCACTATCATTCTAGTAGCAAGCACTTTTCATTAAATTTACCATATCCTATATAATCAAATTTATCAGGTTATTGAGTAAGCTGCCAGGACTATATTTAGAAAGAGCCTCAGAGATAGAATAGATGATCAAATGTTCAGGTTTAGAGTAAATGCTTGAAAAATATTTTCTTATATTGCAATGAGTATAGTTAGCCACCAGAGAGAGCTCAGTCACTATGTTTTATTAAAGACAGTAATTATTTACTTTCAACTGAATAGAAATTCTCTATCCGCCATGTCCTAAATTTAAGAAACAAAGCTATTGTTTAATGATTTATAATATCCAGAATCAAATACTATAAATGACACTTTCAGGTTTAGCATTTGAGAAATAATGTGTCTCTGCCAACAAGAGTGTTAGTGCTGAAGACTGCAAGGGAGATTTCCACTGGGGAAAAGGTGCAGGTTGCATATTTATAGGCAATTTTCTTACTCACTAATGGGAAGGTTTCTTCACACACTAGAAATAAATGCTTTATGAAAACAACACAAAAGCTATTTTCTAATAGCATCCTGTTAACTCCAGAGAACTGAGGAGCAGCTTTTAAAAGTCATATGGCAAACATAAGAAATAATCAGTAGTAAATGGAACTTGATAAATAAGAACCTGAAATTAAGAGATCTTAATATCTTTTGTCTGATTCTCAGCAGAAGGAAATTTTTACTATTAAGCAGGATCACTTTATTCAACAAAAATTATACAACTATACTAATGCAATTTTAAGTTAATCAATATCCAGTCCTTTCTCCTGCCCCCAATCATGATAAGTAAACAAAATGAAGAAACACATACACTCAAGCTTATCCTCAGGTCTTCCTCTTTCAAGCAGAGACAGGTAACAGACAATGTCCTTCAGGTGGATTACTTCTGGGGAACACGTATTTGCAGGAGAAGTAGTCCGGGGAGGGGTGATGGCACCTTTATTCATTCTCAGACCTGGAAAAAAAATTGTCTTTATATTTTGTTAATTATTTACAGTGATCTCAAACAGAAAACAAATTAAGAAAATAGAGAACACACAGGCTACAAAGAAATTTATATTTTTTAGGCATAGAATAACCAAATTCTCTGTAATATCAGTACAGCAACTAGACATAGCCTACGACTGTTGTAGATGAAGGAGAGTTCTTTGGGATCCACAGACATGGCACTGCCCTGTCAGCCACGGATGGTATTTGGGTCAGAATAATATTACCCTAGGTGAGTTGGTACACATTTGAATGCTTGAAGACCCACTTCCCTATTCCACTTTTCTGTGCTTTAGGTAGTGACAGCTATAAATCATTTGGGAAGATATTTAAAATGGACTTTTTCACAAAATACTAAAGAAAAAAATGTCAGTCTTTCACAATATAATTTCTCTATTCATAATAAGTAATCATCCATTCATAAAGTCATGTATTTGTTTCAAATATTTGCCAATACCATGAAGAAGACATCCTTTTTTACCATCAAGGGACTTGCCCCGGAGTAAGAATAAAGAGAACATAAGCAAAACTCTGGATAAACATGATGGATATTAGAGAGGTAAAAACATATGAGTGGTTTGGTTTTTAAATGGTTATGACTTTATTTCTGAAACCCATTATCTGTGTCTGTTCTATGACAAGGATATAGGTTGCTTATTACCTGTCTGGTGATAATCTAACCGAAATATGTTCACAATAACTTGTTAGTTCTGTCTTACCCAGAAGCCACTGAAGTCAGATTGTGTGTATCTGACAAGGCCTGAAGATAAACCGCAATTATCCCTTGAGGGATATATGGCATTTTTAGAGCTATTTGGGAGAAATAACTAATGGGTTGAGTGGCTACTAGATTCCTAATCAACCAGGAGCTACTGTAAGGAATAATTTGAACCAAATACAGTTCTAGAACCCTGTTCTTAGCACAGATCTACCTGATTGCGTATCTCTCACTCTACTTTAGTTTTTCAATTTGTAACTTTCCATGAATACCCATCACCTCGTCAAGCCATCTCAAGATTCCCAAGCATATAATTCAATGTGTTGTGAAATGTCCCAAGTTAGTTTTATCACTGGTGATGTTGTCACTAATAAAGGGAACTATTTACTGAGTGCCTAATATGTGGCTGAAATCATGGTAGTAGCTTTAACACATATTATCTCACATTATTCTTACGTGAACCCTGTGAGGTAGAGTGCATTTTCCCTACTTTACAGATTAGGGACCGCCTTACAGATTTTAACTTCCCAGAGTTTCATAACCAGCAAGACAAATCCATCTTCTTGTTTCTACACTGGTAGCTTACAAACTATTTTTGTTCAAGGCCAATCATAAAAGTGTAAGAAAAATAATTTACATCTTAACACAGCACACACACACGCACACACGCACACACACGCACACACACACACACATTAGTGGGATTCATAATTGCCCAAATATTTTCTTTTCTATATTAACCTACTCATATTCTATCCTATTCTGAAAATTCTTCTCAAACACCATCTAAATTGAATTTACTAGCTACCAATGGATCAAAAATCACAGTTTGAAAAAACACGGCTTTGGGTCTTTCCATCCTTTTTTATTTTTATTTTTTTATTTTTTTGAGATGGAGTCTCGCTCTGTAACCCAGGGGCTGGAGTGCAATGGTGCGATCTTGGCTCACTGCAACCTCTGCCTCCTGGGTTCAAGTGATTCTCCTGCCTCAGCCTCCTGAGTAGCTGGGATTACTGTTGTGGGCCACCACGCCCGTCTGATTTGTGTGTGTGTGTGTGTGTGTATTTTTAGTAGAGATGGTGTTTCACCATGTTGGTCAGGCTGATCTCGAATTCCTGACCTCGTGATCCATCCCCCTCGGCCTCCCAAAGTGCTGGGATTACAGGCGTGAGCCACCATGCCCGACCCCTTTCTTTTTAAAATGAAGTCTTATTTATTTCAAATGTGGCTTTATGTTTTACATTAATTCTCCTTCTGTTTATAAAGTTATCAACAGAGACATATATTGTAAACAGAATTTCCTTTTTAATAGAAGTATCAGTGTATGTCTAATACAAACGAATAGTTATTTACGAACCAAAGAAGGCAGGGAATTGAAGACAATCCTGAGCTTTAAAAAAAAAAAAATGACCGGAATAATTGAAACTAGCCAACTAAAGCTTAGCCAGCTGCAGGAATAAGCAGTTCCAACTTATGATAAAAAACATTTTGGCGCTGACCCTTGACATGACCATAACTTTCAGACTTGGAGAACACAGCACTTGAATTATGGTCGGATAAGCTATGACCTAACTCATCCTGCTGATGAGCTAATCCTCTTTTCCAACGTTTCCCCCTGTGGTACTGAAATGATTTAATCAGCTTGATTTAACTCTTTTATAGAAAAATTCAGAACAAAACAAAAAAGAAAGAAAAGAATATGCTCTGACATTTATTTGAAAGAAAGCCAAATATATTATAGATCTTCACTTATTTAGAACATGGCATGATCATTTGTACTTATACAACTAAGGTAGATGGTGTTTAATTATCGGCTTTCATCATACTGAATACAAACAATTGAGAATGTAAGGATCACATAATTTTGTCTTTTCTGTATGTAATGTATAAATCGAGTATGAATGTACACATATAATTTGTATTTAGCATCACGTTTTTGAAGGAATATGCTACTGTACTAAAATTACTTTTGTTTGGAAAAATGAGTAATATTTTCCATTTTCTTTTCATGAAATATTGTTAACTGAACATTTAAAGCTGTATCATGTATTTATTACATGAGATATGGTTAAATGAATATTTAAAGCTGTATCATGTATTTATTTCCATGAAATATTATTAACTGAATATTAAAGCTGTATCACATATTTAATTGTGTCACAGTTTTACATTTAAATAGCTTAAAGCTTATATAAAAGAAATATGGGCATATATTCAATCTATACATTGAAGAACTAATAAACTCTTCCTTAATTCCAATAGCAGCCAAATTTGAGAGGTAAAATATATATTTTTGGAATGATTTATAGAGTGCGCTGAAGAAGAAGATAAAATGTGAAAGCCATTTTATTATTATTACTTGATAAAAAGAAAATTGTAGAACAGGACTTAATTTTTTAAAACTATTCTTTTTTAAAAAGTTTGAGGCTCACAACAAAATTGAGACTGTCCAGAGATTGAACACTGCTTTATATCTTTCCTTCATTTTCTTCACTAAAGTCTTGCTTACTTCAAATATCTCTCTGTGTTTCACATTAATTCTGCTTCTGTTTATAAAGTTATTACCCACTACACATGCATATTCCTCCCCACTACCAACATTCTCCACCAAAGTAGTACGTTAGTTACAACTGGTTAAACTACATTGACACCTCATTACTATCCAATCTCTATAATACACATTAGGGTTCTCTTTTTGTTGTATATTCTATGAGTTTGGACAGGTGTATAATGATGTGTTCACCATTATAGTGTCTTTCAGAGAAGTTTCACTGCCCTAAAATATTTCTACTCTGTTTATTTATCTCTGCCCTCCCAACAGCCTCTGAACCTTTTATTTTCTCCCTGATTTTGCCTTTCCCATAGTGTCATAGAGCTGAAATCATACAGACTGGCTATTTAGACTGGCTTTTTCTGTTATTAATATGCATTTACATTTCCTCCATGTCTTCTTATGGCCTGATAGCTCATTTCTTTTTATCACTGAATAACATTGCATTGTCTGGATGTACTACAGTTTATACATTCATCAACTTGATTAAATTTTGAGGTGTTTAATTAATAAAAAAGCTTGGCCAGGCACTGGAACTCATGCCTGCAATCCCAGCACTTTGGGAAGTTGAGGTGGGCGGATCACAAGGTGAAGAGATCGAGAACATCCTGGCCAACATGGTGAAACCTCGTCTCTACTAAAAATACAAAAATTAGCTGGGCGCGGTGGTACATGCTTGTAGTCCCAGATACTTGGGAGGTTGAGGCAGGAGAATCGCTTGAACCCAGGAGGTGGAGGTTGCAGTGAGCCAAGATCATGCCACTGCACTCCAGCCTGGGCGGCAGAGTGAAACTGTCTCAAAAATAAATAAATAAATAAATAAATAAATAAATAAATAAATAAATAAATAAAAATAAAATAAAAATAAAAAAACTCACAGATTTATTCCTGCTCCCACCACCTCCCCAAGATCAGCCCACTTTTTTTAAATGTTTCTTTATATTATATTTTCATTTAGTTTTCTGAAAGCAGACCCTGGTCCTCAATCTATCTCCATAGGAGTTATTTTTACACCCTACTCTACCCTTTATTTATTTATTTATTTATTTATTTATTTATTTATTCATTCATTTATTTTTTTTCTTTTGCCCTTTCCCTAAATCTGGCTGAAGCTCACTACTTATCTTCCTCGATTGCAGTTCACTACCCTGAAGAAAAGTCCTTTTTCCTTTTAAGAAGTTTGCACTAATCTAATGGTTATTCAGAAGCTTAGGAGACAACATGTACGGCAACCAAAAAGTTGCAAGCCTGACTTCTTTTTTTTTTTATTATACTTTAAGTTTTAGGGTACATGTGCACATTGTGCAGGTTAGTTACATATGTATACATGTGCCATGCTGGTGCACTGCACCCACTAACTCGTCATCTAGCATTAGGTATATCTCCCAATGTTATCCCTCCCCCCTCCCCCTACCCCACAACAGTCCCCAGAGTGTGATATTCCCCTTCCTGTGTCCATGTGATCTCATTGTTCTACAGCTGAGATGGCAAAATGATAACATGAAATAGTAAGTGAGATCCCTTCTGGCAGCAATAGCCTCCGGTGAGGAAGCTCAAAATTCTATTTTTAATTAACAAGGGCCAATTTTACACACCCAGTCATCAGTGAAATTCTCTCTTTACAACTAAAATGAAACATAAAGCTGGGCAAAACAAAAGCGTTTGTTTGTTTGTTTTTTGGCCTCAAGTGATCAGAGCTAAACATTGCTTCAGAGTAAATATTGCAATTGACACTTAAAGTAGTATAATCTGCAGATTCTTCTACTTGCCCTAGGCTATACTACTTTAAATATTTCATCACAAAAGTGAAGCAAATGTGTGTGTATATATATGTGTGTGTGTATATACACATATACACACACACATATATGTGTATGTATATACTACAATAGTACAAAATAAAGTGAAAAATAACCATTGTAATTAGAGCGTATTAGTCTTTTAGGAATAATTATCTTGTACTTAGCATTTATTTCTGTTAAAATAAGTTCATTATATTTACACATACATACATACACACATACACATTGTTTTCTTCAAAGGTTTAGTCATAAAAAGTAGTTAGCATTAGTCATATCGAATGTTGCCTATTATCATATTTCTAAGCACATGATTTTCATTATACTCCAATCTAGACACTTCATTTCTTGAAACAATAACCTCAAAAGCTGTATTTAATAGATAATTTTAATTCCAGCTTCAGGTTCAATTATTAGCAGATAAGTTTTGGGTACCTGTTAAATTAGTGCCTCTGGTCCAGGTTGTTTTATTTTCAAACACTTGCATTTCATATAATGTAAACAGTGACATTTTCTCTATTTCTTAATGAAATAGTCAAAAACAATAACATGGATCACATTTCTAAATTTATAAGGCAATACAACACTGGCAATTTAGCTTTTTCTTTTAAAATATTGGTTCAATTTACAGAAACGTATCAGATTTATTTATCACATAGTATAATTATATTGCCAACATCCATACTATTGGTCATAATGAGTAGCATAGATAATCAGAATAAAAATAGTTGATATTAGTATTGTCATATATTTCATGATTTTTACACTTAATTTTTCAACTATGCTTGTTGTAGTATAATTATCTTTCATTCTTTATGTTTACCCAAACCGGCAGCAAAATTAGGTAGATGGCATTTTCAGTGAATAAGAAATGTAATAGAGATGGTGATTCCTTATAAAGAGAAGACACACTGTGAGATACAGTCCCTGATATGAAACTGGGATCAGACAAACCTCTCTGAGAACATACTCTGGTTTTCATCTGTTTGGACATTGGCAAAAACCCCAAACAAGCAATTACAGGGAGAAGGACTTAAAGTATAGGTCTTTGGGGATAATGTTTTAAGAGCAGAGTAACCTCTGTGAAGGAACGACATTAATAACAGCTCTGGTTGTGTGCAAACAATACTTTTGTACAGTGGTCTTATTTGACCCTACAATTCTGTTTTAAAGATGAGAAAGTGGAAAGTCAGTAAGTAAACTGTTCGTGATCATATACCAGTCAGTCAACAGAGCAAAAAGGTGAAGACAAATCATCTCATTCCAAACTTTGGGCTCTTTTTAAAAGCAATAAAAATGAGATCTGTCTACACCAGTGTTATCCAATAAAATTTTCTGAAGGCTGAGTTCAGTGGTTCACACCTGTAATCCTAGTGTTTTGGGAGGCCAAGGCAAAAAAGATCATTTGAGTCCAGGAGTTCGAGCCCAACCTGGGCAAAATAGGGAAACTTCATCTCTATAAAAAAAATTTTAAATTACCCATTGGGGTGGCATGCATTTGTAGTCCCAGCTACCTGGGGGGCTGAGCAAGAGGATCATTTGAGCCCAGCAATTCAAAGTTACAGTAAGCTACGATCACACCACTGCAGTCTGGGCAACAAACAGAGCAAGATTCTGTCTCTTGAAAACAAAAAACAAAAAACAAAAAAACTTTCTGCACTCTTCAGTACAATAAAATTAACTACATATGTCTATTTGACCAAAATTATTAATGAATTTAAATTTAAATAGCAATGGATAGCTAGTGGCTACCGTATCAGGTTGTGTAGGCTATATACTGTATGCACATGGATAATTGAAAGTTATTTAAATTATTCTCAGTAATTTGAATATATATAAGTATGGGACAAAAATAATTAAACCATCACATATTAAAAGAGCCCATGATGCCAAATTTTCTGTATTTATCACATGAAAATAAATTCCAATAATCTCCTCAAATTTCACTGTACAGATATCGTTCAGAATGTATAATATCTTTAAAACAAAAAGGATATGTTGATTTTTTTTTTTTGAGATACGGTCTCACTCTCTGATGCCCAGGCTGGAGTGCAGTGGCATGTTCACTACAACCCCCACCTCCAGGGTTTAAGAGATTCTCCCACCTCAGCCTCCAAGAAGCTGGAATTACAGGTGTGAGCCACCACATCCAGCTAATTTTTGTATTTTTTGGTAGAGACGGAGTTTCACCATGTTGGCCAGGCTGGTCTCAAACTCCTGACCTCAAGTGATCTATGCACCTCGGCCTCCCAAAGTGCTGCGATTACAGGCGTGAGCAACCATGCACAACCAATATGTTGAAACTGAACTTTATGCTATGTATGCACACCAAAACATTGAAACATAATTTATTTAATGAATAATGGTAATGAGTGGCATTTATTAAGCATTTATAATGTACACAATACTATTTCAAATGATGTACTTGCATCATGTTTTTCTTCAGTCTCACAATAGTTAATAAAATACATACACATATTATCCCCATTTTACATCTAAGAAAACAGAGGTGAGAACAAGTTGCACAGGTACGACTCAAAATGCAGTCTGAATTGGAGTTTTATTATTTATTTATTTTTATTTATTTATTTATTTATTTATTTATTTATTTTTGAGATGGAGTCTCACTCTCTCGCCCAGACTGGAGTGCAGTGGCGCAATCTGGGCTCACGGCAACCTCTGCCTCCCAGGTTCAAGCGATTCTCCTGCCTCAGCCTCCCAGGTAGCTGGGATTATAGGTACCTGCCACCACACCCAGCTAATTTTTGTATTTTTAGTAGAGACAGGGTTTTTTTATGTTGGCCAGGCTGGTTTCTAACTCCTGACCTCAGGTGTCCATGGCCTCCCAAAGTGCTGGGATTACAGACGTGAGCCACCGTGCCCGGCCAGAATTGGAGTTTTATATTCTAAGCATGATTCTGTGAGGCTGGACAGAGAAAAATAAATCTGAGGAAACTGTCTTCTGCCTCTCAGTAAAGGACCTTTGTTTTAAGAGTCTGGTTTTCAAGACTCTTAAGGGTGGATACATTGATTAAATCATAAACATTTGAAAGAAAATTAGAAACCATAGCCAGAGCTAAGAACTCTAAATTTTCATCTTCCATTTGGCCCATGTCTTGGGCCATCCACCATAATATGTTTGTGAACATGTATTTATATGTGTGCCTGCATGTGTAAACATGCACATATATTTGCCAAATCTTTATGTATGATTTTTCTTATTGCTCATCTGTGTTTTTGATAGATATACAACTAGCCCTTTATAATCATAAACACAATAAATATTCAGGACCCTTAAGATTAGTCATGTAAAACCAGATCCCAGGTACTGAGGATAAAGCATGGAACAAAGCAGGAAAATCCCATTTGCACAGAGCTTTCATTCCAGGGGATCAAAGCAAGTGTCCAACACCATTGCATATTTTCTAGCTATGACTAGGTGTTTTTATGAGTGAAATAATGTTATGATGGGTTTGGGCCTCTGCAGGGTATTAAATCTCTTATTTCCTTTTGCTAGAATATTACAAACTGTAAATAAATATTTTTGAACACAAAAGTACAAAAATGTTAAGACAACACTATTATTTAGTATGCAATCATTAAGATGAAAATGAAAATACAGAAACTCCTGTGTGTTGGGTGAATAAATCTAATAATAAAGTAAAGGTGGAAAATTTGAGGACCAAATTTTACTTGGAATATTCAGATGGAAGAAAAAAGAAACCTGATTATTCAAGTCTAACATATTAAAAACCATTTAATGATTAAAGGAGAGACTTGAAGAGAAATCATCCCTTACTGGCAGTAATTGTGTTAAAAACAGGACCACAAAATTATTGCAAGGAAGAGGTTGGCAGGATAAAATATTTTTTGAAGTAAAATAATCTGTGGATCATTACTTCTAATGATAATAATTAGAAGTATGAATTCAATACTACAGAGGTACATCAAATGTAAAGGTTGATATAAATAAATATGAATTGGCCAGTAGACAGAATTTATTTCATCTGAATTCCTGGAGCATTTCTGTGTCAGTAAGTTTATTACCTCAACAGTAATAAGTATATCGACATTAAGAAATACACCAATGTATTTTAAATATCTACTGTGTGTCAGGAATTCCCCTATCTCATAGTCACACAAGCTATGTAGTCTGTTGAGTTTGTGTTTTGGGGACCCTGTCTTTCCTTGTTTGCATTGTGGAAACTGAAATAACTTATCAGTTATGAAAGACCTGTTAAGGTACAGCACAGTAATAAAAAATACACATACACACATATATATTTAATATCCTCAAGACAGTCCTAATAAGAGAAATATCTTCTCAGCACAATTAATGAAGTATACCTTTCAGCAAGAACATTCAGTAAGTCTATTTGGTGAAACAACATTTCTCCCAAGGTTCAAGTATTTCATTCTCATTGTACAATTTTCTGTTCTTAATTGATTAACTTCCTGACAGACATTTTCCTTTTCTATCTAAAATAAGTACTTGGGGTGTGACTCAAATGCACAGAAAACAGAAAATGACATAATCCTCCTATTGATATTATAGCTTATTGATATGTGTAGCATCACAGTGCAAATTAACCATTGCCTCATCAAACAAGCAATCGGAGAGTTGGGGACCAATGATAAGGCACCTAATTTTTTTCAGAGATAGCTGTTACTACTCTCAATCTGAAATAACTTCTGGACCCTTTTATACCGTCAGCCTCATTCTCCTTCATGATAGCTTCCACCTCACTAGCAGTGTAATTATTTTCTGGCTTAAAATATCATAATGGCTTTCCAATTTCTTCTGGATAAAATTCACAACTTAGCATGACAGGCAAAACTCTTCCCCACCTGGCCTTGGCTACCTCTCTCGCCTCTTCTGCAGAAGCACAACTGGAGTCCAGGCCACATCCAGACCTCTCAGTGCTCCTAACATGTCTATCTTCCTCCAGTCTCCTAAGGTCCTTGGGGCTTTGACCTTGCCAGGCCCTCTTTCCTCATTCCACTCCAGGCCATGCCCAATACTTACAAGGTCATGAGCATCATCTGCTCTGGGATGAACAGAAATGACCTTTTTGAACTCCTATCTTAGTTTAAGTGAATCATGAGGGTCCCACATTCCCAGTCATCTTCAGCCTCAAGCTGCACTTTCCAGCCTCCTTTTTTTTTTTTTTTCTCTGAGATGGAGTCTCACTCTGTCGTGCAGGCTGGAGTGCAGTGGCGCCATCTCAGCTCACTGCAACTCTGCCTCCCAGGCTCAAGCAATTCTCCTGCCTCAGCCTCCCGAGTAACTAGGATTACAGGTGTGCACCACCACGCCCAGCTGATTTTTGTATTTTTAGTAGAGACGGGTTTCACTATGTTGGCCAGGCTGGTCTCAAACTCCTGACCTTGTGATCCCCCCACCTCAGCCTCCCAAAGTGCTGGGATTACAAGCATGAACCACTGTGCCAAGGCTCCAGCCTCCTTTTGTATACATTTTTGCCAATACTACTTACTACCATCTGATATGGTACACGTATTTACTTTTCTGTATGTCTGCCTCTCCCCACTAGAACGGAAATGGGTTTCATTTTCTTTCTTTTTTTTTTTTTTTTGATGGAGTCTCACTCTGTTGCCCAGGCTGGAGTGCAGTGGCGCCATCTCGGCTCACTGCAAGCTCCGCCTCCTGGGTTCACGCCATTCTCCTGCCTCAGCCTCCCGAGTAGCTGGGACTACAGGGGCCCGCCACCACATCTGGCTAATTTTTTATATTTTTAGTAGAGACCAGGTTTCACCATGTTAGCCAGGATGGTCTCGATCTCCTGACCTCGTGATTCGCCCACCTTGGCCTCCCAAAGTGCTGGGATTACAGGCATGAGCCATCATTTTGCTCACTGATGTATCCCTAACAACTTGAACAGTAAATATCAATTTATAAGTGATAAATTTTGAATCAATGAATACTGAATGTCTTACAGTTCATACATTGCCCTTTGATGGGACATTAAAACATTTTTGAATAGAAATGTATATGTTGATTTCTCTCCTTGGAACTCCTTTCACATCCTTTTCCACCCTTACTTACTCCCCTCTCCAACTTTACCTGGATAACTCCAATTTACACTGGATGACTCCTGCAACGGTTCACCTCCCCTTTTCCTCTACTTTTATTTGGGCTCCTGTAGGCACCTCACTCTTTTCTCCACATAGTCAGTTCAAAAGTGGTTTACAATATTTATTTTATTATAATATAATTGAACACATAATTGTTCATCTTTTTGCTTGACTTTAAAGGATCCTCAGCTTTCCTGTGGAAGTTCTAGCATATAGTGAGTTTAAATAAATAGATAGGATGCATGAATTAATGAATGAATAAAATAAATTACTAAATGGCACACCTATCAATTGAGTGCCTATTATTATTTAAAGGGGGCTAGGAAAATCTTCTCTTTCTTTCTTATAAAACAATTAGGAAGAAACAACAACAAAAATTGTTACGCTGACCTGCATAAAGTACCAGACATTTTCTATTACAGATGCAACATTTTGGACATTGTGTAGTCCAACAGAAACAAACAGTATGAGTGTTTAAATGAGTTAATATACTATATTACATCCGATTTTAATTACTATATTATTAAACAAACTAACAGTTACTAATAATTGCTGTTGATTGCTATCTTATATGTAAAGAAAGGTAATTTCTCTGAAGGCAGTTAATTCAGTTAATGAATACTAAATGGTTGGAGTTGGCATGGGTGGGGATGGAGAAGGGACAGGGATGCTACAAGGGACAAATGGAGTCTTGTAAAAGTACCAGAGTGCCAGGGTTTCTTCCCAGTTGCACACTCCAGGTGTGCCATCTTATTAATCATTCAATTCCTAGTATGGAACACACCGCGTGCTATTTAATTAAGAGTGACACTTTAGCTGAGGCTTTAAGGAAGCATTGGGTTTTCATGCGATAAGGGCAAAGAAACATTATGTAAGAAAACTCAGTCCTGAGTGAGAAAAGCAGGTTTAAGTCACAGCAAATAGTTGGATATGGGGTGCATAGGGCAGGGAGATGGAGCGAATAGGGCTGTAGGCAGATGCTATAGCCTACGTGACATGGTGCTTCATGGCCATGGAACTCTGATTTTATCAGCTTCTTCACTGTGACTCTGGATCCTGGAGTCTCATAAAGGTAACTTCAGGTGGGAATGAATGTCTCAAAAGGTGGGGATGACTGCAACTCCATGTACTCATGTATCTCCTGCACCCATGCCCTTCACTAAAGCAACTCTGCTTTAGCTAGCTTTACATATTGAGGATTTAAGTTTGCTTGAAAAATAAGTTTAGTTAAAAAATGCTCTGACAGTTGACAGTGAAGGCCTGAAATTTAGAAACCCAGGAGTAATATAATCAGGCTTCTGTTCGAAAGAATGTTTTGGAGATGGGAAGTCAGGGCCTGCTCTGAGAGCCTGCTAATTGATAGCTTATAATGCAATGATGAATTAAACTATGACACTGGCAGAATGTTTGGGAAGAAGCAGTTATAATGAGTACTAGAGAGTATTTTGTGATTAACTAAATATGGGAAGTGATGCAGTGGAAGGTAGGAGGATTCCACTATTTTAGGACTGGGAAGTGGATAGATTCTTGGATGCTATTCACCAAAATAGAAGGTAGGAATAGTAGCAGGTTTGCGTAGAATCTAATTAATGAACTTTCAAACACAGTTAGTTTGGTATCTAACTGTTTGAAAGATTTGGACATCCAGACAAAGTGTTCCATGTAAAATACAGTAAGTAAATATTATTTGTGAGCTGTGTAGGTTGTGTGGGGAGTAATTGAGGTACGTTATGTCTGACAGTGCCAATTTGTTATATGATGCAAAAAAAGTCATGTGTTGAAATGAGAAGACATTTAAATCAACTTTAAAAAGTTTAAAAAATCAACATAATTGATCTAGGATACAGTGCCAATAATAAATAATTTTTATATTGTTTTAAAAAAACTGAAGAAGTGTTAAGGTCATATAAACATTGGGTAGTAGGAATTTATAGTGACAGATATCTGCATATTTATTAAATTTCTCTTAGGTTACGTTGGGTGTTCAAGTTGTAGGGACTGATATGGGAGATGACAATTTTGATTGACGGTTGAGGTTGTGAGCCTCAACCATCTTTCTGCAACCATGTTGTAGAAAAAGAAAGATTCCAACTGATTTTAAAAGTGTATAAAGAAGGAAATTAACAAATGGTGGGCCCCAAGGATGGAAGCAATATCAGAAATTGGTCATTGAACTGGCAGAGATGAGAGATTAGAGACCTGACATTTGCAATGATGCAGAAGTGGTATGAAAAAGCTGGAGAGATAATGCATTAGCGATATCTTCAAAAATCAAAAGTCAAATACGGAAACAGTAGTAGTGACATCATTTTTAAATAGGTGATAAGAGGCACTTATATTACAACAAATTATATTACAAAAATAAGTCATCTTCTTCATGAAATGCCAAATGGATCATTACATATTACAGTCAAACAAAACCCAGCTATACATATGCATATGTATAAATACATACAACCTTTATGCCTATTTATAATTATTTTTAAATTTTTATTCTATAAAAACTAAATGTTTTGCTTTTACTATGTATCCTGTAATTGATTATCATTCAGTAGTGAGCATATTTTTTTTTTCCTTTTCAGTTTTGTTTTTTCTTGAGAAGCCCTTATTTTTTAGTTGCTATATAGAGTAAAAGCCTACCTACTCTATTCCTGCTGGAACTGTGGTAATGAAATATGGTGAACTATAACAGCATAAACCAAACCAGATTGTAGCCCCTCTCTGTTCAAAAGTCTGTTATTTTTCAGCCACAAAAACACCTCGTTA
The DNA here is from genome assembly GCF_029281585.2 of Gorilla gorilla gorilla. Classification (NCBI taxonomy): domain Eukaryota; kingdom Metazoa; phylum Chordata; class Mammalia; order Primates; family Hominidae; genus Gorilla; species Gorilla gorilla. The sequence goes on from NC_073230.2 coordinate 22,168,770, forward strand.
TACATTAGATAACAGATTATTGCAAAGCAAGATTCTATGAATGGAAAGGCATTTCTTTTGTCAGTTTCTGAGTCAAGGCTACTTCAGCCTTGAAAATTGTATTGTTGTCTATTGTTCCTTCTTCCTCAGGAAAAAAAAATAACTATCAAAGGTGGGTCTGAAAAAAAATAGGGTTAGATATAGTCCTGGACAAGACACTATGTACTTAGTAGTAAAATGTGGAGGCCAAGCTTTGAAAAGGAATCAGAGTTTAATTAATCATTGCTGCATGAGGATTACATAGCCCATATTCCTTTCATGTAGTCTGTGTAGAATGCGTAATTTTCCCAAATTCAAGTACAATCTGTTTTTCCTTTTTTTTTTTCCATTTTGAAACCTGATTTGATTTTTACCCCTAATAAATCTGGCATCTTCTATTCAGTAGATAATATAGGCTATTAGAAGAAAAGGAAGTTTTAGGTTTGAATTTCTTACAAAATCACCTAAATTATCAGAATTGTTCTCTTTCTTCCATATGTGATACAGTTATTTAGACAGACAACATTATCCAGAAATATTTTCTCTTCTCTCTCAAAACTCAAGGACAATATTGTATCATGTAGAATTAAATACAGGACAACTTTCTTATTTAATTCAATTTAAGGTATGTGTGTGATACATTTATAGCATGCAGCAGAGAACAAGGAAGTTTTAATTTCTAGAATCATTTTAAAATGTTCAACCCAAAACACTATTAAACTGTAATACTACATATTAAGAATAGATCCACTGAAACTCATTCCGAGAAAAACAGCAAGTGTGGTGAGGCCTCTCAATTCATGATTGAAAGAGAATTATTTAAGAATCTAAAAATATTTTCTAAGAAGAGAAAAATGATGATAAACGTATTAGTCACCATACATCTTAAAGGGCTATCATGTGGAATATGTACACTTGTTTTAAAAAAGCTTCTATCAACATGTGATTACTTTACGAAAAATAAGTTACATCATTAATAGATGGGAAGGCCAGACGCCATGGCTCATGCCTGTAATCTCAGCACTTTGGGAGGCTGAGGTGGGCAGATTGCTTGAGGCCAGGCGTTCGAGACCAGCCTGGTCAACATGGTAAAACCCTATCTCTACTAAAAATACAAAAATTGGCTGGGCATTTTGGCATGCTCCTGTAGTTCCCAACTACTTGGGAGGTTGGGGCAGGAGGATCTCTTGAATCCAGAAGGCAGAGGTTGCAGTGAGCCAAGATCATGCCACTGCACTCAAGCCTGAGACCCTGTCTCAGAAAGGAAGAAAGAACAAAAGAACGAAAGAACGAAAGAGAGAAAGAGAAAGAAAGAAAGAAGAAAGAAAGAAAGAAAGAAAGAAAGAAAGAAAGAAAGAAGGGAGGGAGGGAGGGAGGGAGGGAGGGAAGGAAGGAGGGAAGGAAGGAAGGAGGGAGGGAAGAAAGGAATGAAAGAAGGAAGGAAGAAAGAAAGGGAAGCAGTACAACATAAGGCTTAATATTATGGACTCTTCATCATATTGTCTAAGTTTCATTTATGGCTCAATCATCCATTTCTTAATTACATGTTCTTGCATTTTTATTTATCAGAATGTCCATTATTGAACTTATCTCTTTACCAACACGTGTGTGTGTGTGTGTGTGTGGTGTGTGAAACGGAGTCTCGCTCTGTTGCCAGCCTGGAGTGCAGTGATGCGATCTCGGCTCACTGCAACCTCTGCTTACTGGGTTCAAGTGATTCTCCTGTCTCAGCCTCCCAAGTAGCTAGGACTACAGGCGCCTGCCACCATGCCCGGCTAATTTTTTTTTGTATTTTTAGTAGAGATGGGGTTTCACCATGTTGGCCAGGCTGGTCTCAAACTCCTGACCTTGTGATCTGCCCACCTCAGCCTCCGAAAGTGCTGGGATTACAGGCATGATCCACCGTGTCCGGCCTCTATACCAACAATTCTATATTCTACTTTGTGATACTAGAGCTGGGACTCTCTAGACTTGTGGCTCTCCTGGGATCCCTGAGCTCCTTGCAGGAGATTTTTAAGGTCAAAATAATTTTCATAATGGTATTAAGATATTATTTGCTTTTCTTACTCTTATTCTCTTTTGAATGTACAGTGAAGTTTTCAAGAGGCTATATGACATATGATCCAGCAACAGAAACATAGCACCAGATATAATTTACCCAGCTGTCTTCCATGAAGCCAGGCATTAAAGAGATTTGCAATTATGCAAAACAATGCTACCCTTCTCACTATTTTTTGTTTGTTTTTGAAATTAGTTATTTTTCATAAGAATGGGTTAGTTTTTGTTAACAGGTAGTGGTTTGATTCTTGTTATTTTTGGAATGTCTCATCTTTAATACGGTAAATATCAATAGATATCATCCACATAAACATAAGTTCCTTCAGGTCTTCAATTTTTAAGAGTTCAAAGAGTCCTGTGACCAAAGAATGAGAAACACTGCTGCAGACATTTCTTCATTGCCAGTGGATTCCTGTTCTATCCATAGAGGGCACTAGAGAGAGACGAGAAGGCACAGGGGTTGGGGCGGTGGGGTGGGGAGTTGCGGGAGAAGGGGCTGGACCTAGCAAGAGAACCTGCTGCTCCTGTTGAATCTCTGCAGCGTTTCAGCCCGGTAGCAGGTTGTCTCTACCTGCAGACTCTAAAGCAGTGTAGGCTCTAGTCTCTAGCTCATGTCCACACCAACAGAAGCACAATGAGCTCCCTGCTAAGCAATCTGGGACAGGCCACGGTGATGCACCCTCCTCAGAGGTCTGAGTTCCTGGGCTATAGACTAGTCTTGAATTCCCCAGTTATCAGAGGCAGCCAGGAAGTATCACTTCCACAAAAGTCCAAGGGCTAGGTTTGCTAGGCAACCCCTCACCTCAGAATTTCATCCGAGCTCCAAGGAATCCTTTCCTCAGGGCTTCTAGGTGGTGATTACTGCCATCTAAGGGCAGCACATGTTTCCTTGAGTCTATCTACATCACCTGTCTTCTCCTTTTGCTTTTTCAATCCTTTGAAACAGCTTAACCAATTACACTGTTTTACATTGGGTAATACAGTGAAATTTCTGTTTTCTTGACTGTAGGGAGATTGATACAACAGGTATTAACGTAAGTATGCATCTCTAAAAAGCTACCCATAATGACAGAACCACCATCTCTATGGTGACACAAATTTATGGTATCTAAAAGAAAAATCAAATCTCTGTTCTGAGCTTACAAATCTAAACATGTGAAAGTATATTGGCAATTAGCAATATAGATATTAAATATTATACTTTTTTAGATATAGTTGCTTTGTGACCACGTTTTCAAATACTCAGCAATCTATACGTATCTAGTTATCTAACAAGAGCAGTTTTCCAAATTTGATGGAAATGTCTTCAAATTATTACCTATACATAGAATTCTAAACCAAGTGATAGATAAGGATACATTATATTTTCTCTAATTAGCTATAATTTTACTGGAAACATTTTAAATGATTCACACAATCTTATTGTGAAAGTCTAAACCCTGTAACAAAACAATTTTTATGCAAATCATCATTCATCTTTTATGATAACTAGATATTTATTTAGCCTTTGAAATTTGTACTATATAAATGTTTAAAGTAAGTAAACTTACCGCCTGATAGGAGAGCAGGCTTACTTTTTACCATTGGACTAGAATGAGGAAACTTGTTGCTAAATGACATGAAAAGGTGTGCAGTGAAATCATCAGGAAGCTCGGCTTCCAGGAATGTCTTCATGAATAGTTTGAAACCTTCAAAATCTATTGTCTGGAAAAAAAAATGTAAACATGTATTTTAAGATCCAACCAAATGTTAAAATTCTGTGCTGTGTTCAAAATCATTAGAAGTAGAAATGACCTCAAACCATTTTTATATCCAAGTTTAACAAATGGAAAATGCCTATTTGAGAAATAGGGTGGGCCGTCCTGGGCTAACATTGGCAATGGGATATGTTTGTCTTACCTGTGATGGCATAGCAGGAAGAGGAAGAAGTTTCTAGTTAGATATTTCTATTTCCACAGTATCTGTAATGCCTTGAAAAATGTACTGTTTGAAACTTAGTTTCCTCCTCTCTAAATTGGGAATAATAATCCCACCCCACATAGTTGTTGCAGTGATTAAATCAGGCGATCACTGTGAACAAGCCAATACAGAGTCATATATACACAGCAGGCACTCAGAGAGAAAGGAATTTTCCATATTTTTTGCTTGTCACTAATGGTGATTATTGCTTTTGACAATGTAAAAAGAGGTTAACCTTAATGTTTCAACTAAATGCCAAGCTCTATTGATAAACCTAAAACTTCATATGCAGACTTCCCAAAGAAACATATTTTAAGATCTTACTCTCTGATACTCATTGCAGAACTATATAAATGATTAGACATTTATTTGGAGAGAATTGTGGTGGTGGTAAGGATCTCCATGCCCATTAGGGGAAATGGTGATGGAAGACAACTTCCAACCTCAAGCTTAATGAGAGCGTTTCACAGGAGCCATAGTGAAGAGCGTGGGTTCTCCTTGCAGATGAAGGCAGTGGACCAGGATCTGACTGCGCCTAGGAAATTGAGGACAAGCACATTGGTGCTTTGGGGACAAAGGCAAGAAAATGGTACCATTTTAAGTTGGCCAAAACTCCTCGTTTTGGACTGCAGGAACAATGGTGCATGAGTATTTTCTGGGAAACAGATGTAGACCACATGGAGCAGAAGGCCAGTGGAGTGGTCTTGGGTTCTATCCAGTAGGGCATTTGAAAGGACTAGAAGACCTACAGAGAAGAGGCTGGAATAAAGCCACATATGTCCAGATCAAGATAGTGCAAGGGATGGGCTTTGCTTTATAGGGAGCCCTTGAAGGCCAATTTTTTTTTTTTTTTTTTTTCACCCAGTTTAATGTGCTGAGATGCAAGAGGAAATTTGGCTGGCTGATGCTCTTAGTTTTGTTCACATTGCTGGCAGGTAAGAATAAAATTAACTTTGGAATAGAAAGTTTGTTTTTCCTATGTAATAATACTGGGGGAAAGACATGGAGATTGACCAAATTTATTATTGTATTATTTGGGACAAACCTAATATTAAATGTGACATTCAGCTATCATTAGACATAGTAAATTTTTATAGATTTGATCATGTGCCAATTAAGTTTACATATGATGTTTGCTTTTTACCTAATAGAATCTCAGGCAATAAAACCAAACACTTTATTTATCAATAGTCCCAAGATTCTGCCTATACCTTAATCTAACTTTTTTATTTAGTTTCACTTTGCTTATTGATTCTCACAAGGACACTTCAGATATTTATTTTGGTGGCAGTAAAAAGACTTCATTTTCTTCTATATTTCATAAATTACCACCACCACCATAGAATATTGTCAATTCTAGCCCTGGAGGTGGAGGTTGCAGTCAGCCGAGATTGTGCCACTACACTCCGGCCTGGCGATAGAGTGAGACTCCGTCTCAAAAAAAAAAAAAAAAAAAAAGAATATTGTCAATTCTAGTAGTAGAGTGAACTATATAACTAAAAACTCTGAATAATATTAAAAATGTGAAGAATAGCCTCAGGTAGGAGAAGTACTTCCAAAAAAGCAATTTGCTACAATGAATTCAGCCAACACTTAAAAACATGGCGATTAGGCCAACAGTCAGACACGGGATCCAAACAGTTTCCTTGAAAAGGAACACCTACTCTTACTAAGAGAGCTCCTTAGAGATGACCTATTAAAGAGAAGTATTCCACATTCATTTGGGTGAGTGACCAAAATTGATAGCTAATCTTCAACATGTATGAAGGCCCATGAGGAACCAGGAGTTGATTTTACTGCAAAGTTGCAGGAAGTCTGTGGGATGAAAATATTCACAAGCATTGTGGTTAGAAGCAAAGTTACTTATGGTAGCACTTCCTTCTGTTCCTAGGCCTTCCATAGTCAGTATTTTGTTTAGCAACATAACAGATGACAAGGAGCATGGTCTTTGAAGTCAGACTACCTGGATCAACTCTTGAATCCAACACAAGCTGTGTGACTGTGGACAATTTAAGCTCTCTGTGCCTCAATTTCTTCATCTATAAAATTAGAATAATAGCACCTACTTCTTGATTTGTTAGGAGGAACATATTATTTACTATTTTTAAAGCATCTGAATGACATCTGGCACATAGTAAACATCGTATGTAATTAAATAAATTTTTGTGTAAAGAATATCCATTTTAAAAATTCATAATTTGAAACAATATTTGAAGAGGAAACCTCAAAGCCACATTACTTCACATGTTTTCATATGCATTTAACAAACCATGCATGGTTCATTGTTGTCCTTGTTGCTGCTGTAAAAGCTGGTAATAAAATGTGAACTTCCAGAAGTAGTAAAGGACTAGAAATTGGTGAAAGCTTTTCTCTGGATCTGCTTTTGGACCATAATTATACCTTAAAACAGCTCTTTCAAGCCAAGACTTTAACTTGGTAACATAACAAACAAACAAAACAAACAAAAACAAACAGTTCAGAATAAAGCAATTGTGTTTCAAATTCTAATACTTCCACTCACCACCTAACTGATAAGGGGCAAGGAATTTATCTGCTCTTTTGAAGGAAAAATATGCGAAGTCCCAAGTGTATGCTCTTTACAGAGCCTTTCAGAACCCATGTTGATGGTCATTAAAATCGCTGCCTGTAATTTAACGATGAAAGCCAGAAAAATAACCAACCAAAAGGAAAAATGAACTTTAATATCTAACGATAGAGGCAGGACACAGACAAATGTCTAGGCAGGTAAGGGAAGGTCGCCGGAGAACCTCCAACCTGCCCAGGTCACTGTGCACAGTAGGCCTGTCTAAACACGCCCATGGTGAAAAATTCTGTCCCATAACACATACTCAGTAAGGGAAATAAATCAGTGTGGGGTGGCTCAGACTAAGGGCTCACATGTGCACTGGAAAAAATGGGGTGGAGCTACCAGAAATTCATGCTCTATGCAGGGGAGAATCTTGGCCTCTTCAGCTCATGTGTGGTGGCCTGGTATTCAATTTGTGAGGTGGAAACCCGAATGCAGGACCCTCTCTTTGTTGAGAGCTTTCCTTTCTCTTAATAAATTCCACCTTCTTTACCCTTCAATGTGTCCGCATGCTTAATTTTTCCTGATCATGAGACAAGCACCCAGATTTAGCTGAATTAAGAAGCAAAAATTCCTGCATCATTTGATGGCCTATATGGGGATATGAGGAAGAGTGAGTAAAATGCGAACTCAAGAATCTCTTTCACTTTCGTTTCTGGGCCTTCCAGTCCTCAGACTTTTTCTGAAGGCAGAGGAAACTGCACCCCTTGCGTCACTCTTGGATTTGGGAATGTCGGCCTCAGTCCAACCCAGTCTTTGCTATGGCATTTTTCTTCTTTTTTTTTCCAGGACTGTAATGGCACCTATCTTTTCTTTTACAATATCAGGAGTGTTCCACCCCAACCCCAACTGCTGCCACATAGGATAGATGCGGTCAGAAGGCTGACATGCTGGCAAAGAGATAAAATATTTTTTAACAGTCAGACTTTTGGCCTCCCTCTCCCTGTGCAAACCAGTAAAAGGAATGGTAAGGATATATTCTCTGTAAAGTTTTGATTAATCAAAAAGTATTTATGAGGTTGGTCTCAAGCTGTAGCCAATCTGTTGTGCTTTGCATGTCTTTCTATATGGTTCTGTCAGGAAGAGGAGTACCTTAGGATGGGATAAGGACCTAGGACCCCATAGCCCACTGTTCAAGTCAGCCTGGCAAACTGCCTAGTATGTTGTTTTTGTCTCTGCTATTTTACGGTGGCAGCCTGGGATCAATCCTGGCTTAGGGAATGAGTAGTTTCTGGCAAATACCTGTGTGACTTCTACCATTTGCTGATTCTCTCCTGCTCCATGAACAGCTTCTAGCTTTCTTTTGTGAATCTTCCTTTCTCTGAGCTACACTTAAAGGTTCTAGTTTTTGTAAAAACTGCTTACCACCCCTTTGAAAATACCTTGTATACTCGCAGTTAAATCATAACTTTTTGGGGCTTGTTGGTTTCACCTGTAAGGTTACTGTTGGTAAAGTTCAAAAGCCAGAAATATGAGTCATCTGGCATGGCTAAAGTTGGGTAGCTAGGGATTTAAAAGGATTTTCTTAAAGAACACTCAAGTTAATTAAAAGTGGATATCCAAGCTATAGGTATATTTAAAAGACCTTTATGTTTTTTTTCTTCATGGATCTTGTTTTTCTGAGAAAGGTTTTTTCCCCAGTCAACTGAATTGTTTTCCTCCATTTTATCTTGCCACTCTTAATGAACTCATGAGAGACCCTAAGATAATTTCTGATGAACAGAGACTACTTGGGAAAAATGGAAAAGATATAATGTATTCCATTTTTGGAGAAACCTCTGTTTTCTTCATGGAACCCCAGTAATTAGAGGCAGATAGATCCCTTTCAAAATCTGTTTTTGTCTTCCACCTGTATCTGCTTATTAGGTACTGTTACCTCTGTTTCTTGAAGGGCTCCACCCTCAGGCCAATTATCCAATTAGGAGATTGGCAAATGAAAAATCTTACAACTACTGGATCTTCTTCTGTCTATGTAGTTATATATGTGATTTTTATATAAAAGCACTCTAATTAACTGGCCTAAAGAAAAACAAACATTAGATCAAATATTTTTTCAAGGAAAATACAAGCTGTAGTAACTTTTAGTTCATGTAGCTTTAACCTTTGAGAAATAAAAAGTCTTAAAGATTATTGGTAAAATTCAAATGTCATTACAATTTAAATAGGTGGTCTACATTATGGAAGTCAGATACTAGGTTCGCTAAATGTTTTAAGGTTGTAAACTGCTTCTTTGGCCTTAGAGAACCGTTCAACTTGCCTGCTTTACAACTTGGTAAGGCCTGAGGACATACTGAATTAACAAAGCCCTTGAACAGGCTAGAAGAAATCAAACTTTATTGGTGCCTAGTACATAATTAAAACAACTTATCAGATTTTACATTAAAGTTTAAAATTGCTAAGAGTTACCATTATAACATGTAATTGAGACCATCACTGAAAATACATTTACATGCAAGGTGTGTAAGAACAGTAAAATGTGTTTTCAGGAAAAGATTGTAAGAAGGCATGGAAATCCAAGTAAATTTTTGCCTAGGGTTAAAGGATTGTTTTAAATTAGATAAGGTCAAGCTAAAGGTTTAAGTAGTTGTGGAAGTTTTCTAAATTTAATATTGCAAAAGAAATCCTGTGTATGAACATTGACTAAACTCAAAGGATATTATATGTTTTTTTCTGTAAACTGAGCAATGAAATAAAAGCACAACAAGGTTTTCTTAAGGTACTAATCTGTTCTTTAGCAAAATGTGTAAAGGGTTATAAAAGGTTATTAAGAATCTTACCTCATGGTCAAACTGGCTTCGATTGGATAGAATTGTCTATAAGGTTTCATTAGAAAATTGGGATTAATAGTAAACTAATGTAAGGGTAAAATTTGGCTCTCTCCCTTGTTCAAGATTTCTATGTAATATTAATGAATAATGAAAGATTTTCATGTGCCTTATAAATAGACTGCCAAGGAAAAGAAAGAGAAGACAGGAGACAAACTGTCTGGAAAGCTAAGTCCTTCCTCTTGATGAGTAAAGGTTTTCCCTATTTTAAAATTTTTGAGTCATCATTTTAACAAAATAACCAACTGGGATTGTATTTCAAATTATCAAGTGTTTTAAACCTCTAACATTTAACAGGCTTCCCCAAATCAAATTTCAGCTTCAACGTTGTCTTTCCTGACCCCTAGCTTTTGGATGCTACAGAGGGTCCCTAGAGCATCTAGAAGAAGAGAGGTAAACAGAATAATTTAACATGTTTAGGTACATGGGATCTCCATAATGATGTTTAATTTTCTTCAGGTTATATTTTAGTGAATAATGCTAACATATGTTCCAGAATTTTATGGGATTTCTAAAATTCTAGTGTTTGAGTGTATGCTATCAATCACAATTAAGGTTGTTATATTAAGTTATTATAAGCCACAGAGATAACCACATTTTGTCAATCACATTTCTGACTGTAACTACCCTGGTCATTTTGTTATTCATAAACAAATGTCTTCTTTTGATCCCCTTCAAAAGATGGTTAATAATCAGCTATAAAACTTTGATGGGTGTTCTCCAATACAAGTTTCTGATAACTTTGGAGATTGTAACATTGGACTAAAGGGAAAACGTACAGGACTCATGAAAGAGCTGAAACATTCACGAATATCAAGCAGAGCATGAGTTAACTGAATGGACTGAACTAATAGAAAACTGAAGTAATCTTTTTTTAAAACCTTTTGCTGGAAACATTGCTGATCCTTGTTTTGTTATTCAGAGTCAAGAAAACTTTTATTTTGAGCTATTTACAGTCTTTAATTATTGAGTAAGCTATACTCATGTGAACAAAATTTGGAGCATACTTGTTTCTCTTTGCCTGGTTCCTCTAGAATTTGAAAACTATCTGTGAGTATTCTTAACTTATGGCAATATGGTTATTTGCATCAGTGCAATACGAATTCATTTTCTCTGGCAACAGTACACAATTGGAGAAATTGGTTGTTTTACCAAGGCTTTGACTGGAGAGGTGTGCTTCCTTTTAAGGAATCAAGCTTGACTTGCAGAGTCAATAAAAGCCCCTTGGGAAAACTGGCCTCATACCTTGTCTACACAGTCCTCATACAGGGTTCCTAATCTGTGATGAGTAAAGAATGTCGCTTTCTAATGGGCCCAGGAACTCTATATTCTAGGAACCTCAAGAAGAGAGGAATTCACCCAATTCATAGGTATTTGAGGATGCTAACCCATGGCTGGGCTGGGCTTTCCAAAGTCCTATCTGAGATTCCTTATGGAACAGAATTCCATCAAAAGCAATTTTAAAAATGTATGTAAAAATAATTATTCTTGCTGCACTTTATGCAAACTGTCAGGCCAAGTATAAGACTGAAGTCTATTTTGCAAACAACTCAGTCCTATCATGAATTGTTTTTAACAAAAATGAGGACTGGGGAGATAAAAATTATGTTTCAAAACTTATCACACATTTGTCATTAAATTCTAGTCTCATTAGTTGTTTTTAATTTTTTTTGCCTACATTTTACATTAACCCTCTTATTCCTGTGAACCAACCAGCAATTTCTGGCTACAACTCAGAAGAAACAAAAGGCATGGGTAATGTAATAATCTGGATCAATATTTTAATTCTGAGCAGTTATCCTGCAAATCCTGACATACGATAGGAGTAAATAGGGTGCCCATAACCCAGAGGTTCCTCTGGGAAAATAAGACCAAAGGAGCAAACCAAAGCCAAGCCCCATGCAACCAATCTTAGCAGGCATAATTATAGCCACCAGTTATCTGGGCATGCTGACAGCCTTGGGATTTTTCAGCTGCCCTTACCCATCCCTCTTTGTTTGGTTTTAATATATGTCTTCTAATAACCCCATTTGTCTCTTCTCACCTTCAGGCCATCAAACTCCAAGCAATCATGCAACCAGAATCTCAAACAACGGCCCCTTTTAACAGAGACCCTTAACTAGGCTTTCGAGAGAGTTATGACTGCCATATTTCCAAAACAGCGCCCCTAAGAGCAGGAAGCAGTTAAGATCAGTCTTCGTCCGTATTCTAACTGCAGTACCTCTTGTGTACCACTTTAGAGGGGAGAATAATAGAGGTAGGAGGCAAATGCCTAGGCAGATAAAGGAGGGTCCACAGAGAACCTCTGACCCACTCAGGTTATTGAGCACAGGGGGGCTTGCCTAAGCATGGTCTCAGAGAAAAATTCTGTCCCTTAACACATGCTCAGTAGGGAAATAAATCAATGTGTAGTGGCTCAGACTAAGGGCCCACATGTGCACTGGAATGATGGGGCAGAGCCACCAAAAATTTGTGCTTTATGCAGGGGAGGAGCCTGACCTCTTCAGCTCACGTGTGGTGGCCTGGTATTCAATTTGTGAGGTGAAAACCTGTGTGCAGGACCCCTCTCTTTTCTGAGCACTTTCCTTTCACTTAATAAATTCTGCCCTCCTCAGCCTTCAATGTGTCTGCATGCTTAATTTTTCCTGGTCATGAGACAAGAACCTGGATTTAGCTGAACTAAGGAGCAAAAATTCCTGCATCACTGGCATTTCTCCTAATAAGCAATACATTTCTTCTTGACTCTTCTTTTTTCAGCATGCAGGAAAACTTTCTGAAATTTCTAAAGTATAGTTCTCTCTGGCTCAGCAAGCAAAATACTGTTTTATTTTCTGACAGCTCTAAGCCATAATTCCCTCTATATAAAGTGGTATATGAAATCAATCATTCAGGCTGGGCATGCTAGCTCATGCCTGGCACTTTGGGAGGCTGAGGCAGGCAGATCACCTGAGGTCAGGAGTTCAAGACCAGCCTGGCCAATGTGGCAAAACCCCGTCTCTACTAAAAATAAAAAAATTAGCCAGGCATGGTGTCATGTGCCTATTGTCACAGCTACTCGGGTGGTTGAGACAGGAGAATCACTTGAACCTTGGAGGCAGAGGTTGCAGTGAGCTGAGATCACACCACTGCACTCTAGCCTGGGTGTCAGAGTGAGACTCCACATACAAAAAAAAGGAACCAATCATTCAGAGTTGTCCCAATATGATAAAAATTGATGTAAAGCACTTAGCATACACTTGGGCACATAATATATAAAATAAATAAAAGGATTAGGTTAAAGGAAGAACTGTCCTCAGCTTAGATACATTTTTAAGTTACTTTAATTTGCCTTTTTTTATTTTTTTGAGACAAAGTCTTGCTCTTCCCCCCCGCCATGCTGGAGTGCAATGGCGTGATCTTGGCTCACTGCAACTTCCGCCTCCTGGGTTCAAGCAATTCTTCTGCCTCAGCCTCCCGAATAGTTGGGATCATAGGTGCTCACAACCACGCCCAGCTAATTTTTGTATTTTTAGTAGAGACAGGGTTTCACCATGTAGGCCAGGCTGGTCATGAACTCCTAACCTCAGGTGATCCATCTGCCTCGGCCTCCCAAAATACTGGGATTACAGGTGTGAGCCACCATGCCCAGCCAATTTGCCTTTTTATTGGTACAGAAAACTGTAAAATTCATTGCATCTTTCTGAATAAAAACTTCAGGTTTTGTGTGTCTCAAATACTTTGCTATAACATTTCTGTGTCAGATAACAGAGACAAATAACAACTTTTATAAGGCAATAATTCTAAAAAAAAATCTTCCTTTGAAAAATAAAAACCTATTACAGATATAAGAATGGAGTAAAAATTTCCTCAATTCTTAAATTATTTCTACAAGATGACATCACATTATTTATTGCTGAAGTGTTACTGACAATGTAAGCTTCTTTCTCAAACTTCTTCACTGTGTTCTTTGGAGCAAAATTAATTTATCTCACATTTTCTGGCATTAGATAGGGCTTGCAATGTGGGAAAACACAAACCTCTTTTTTTTTTTTTTTCCTGAGAGAAGGTCTCTCTCTGTTGCTCAGATTGGAGTACTGTGGCCCAATCACAGCTCACTGCAGCCTCAATCTCCCAGACTCAAGCAATCCTTCCACCTCATCCTCCCCAGTATCTGGGACCACAGGATTGTGCCACCATGCCTGGCTAATAGTTTTTTTTTTTAATTTTCTAACTCAGAGTTTTCAATTCATTGAGAAATGTTTCTTCAATGTGTTTCCTGGTTAACCCGTCCCTTTTCTTCTCTTGTTAGTAAAATCTTTTGAAATATCTCCTAAAATTCTATGTTGTCCACATTATTAGACATTTCTGATAAATGGATGATATCCTCATCTGTACATTTTCCTTAGATCATGACGTACAAGAAAATTTCCAGATTTAGGCATCAGAGTTTCTACTGCTGTCATGTAACAGCATTAGAATTGCTTTTTGAAGACTGTGACCTTTAAATAGAATGAGATCATTTATATGCATATCAATGAAGCCATTAATGATAAAAATTGGGTCAGACTTAACTGAATGACTATTCAAAAATTGAATTGCTGTAGGCTCAAACACATCCACGCGCATGCACACACACACACACACACACACACAAATGTTCAAAATTTTAAAAACTGCTTTTTCATTTTTTTCTTTAAGGAGCAGCCACAGACTATTTAGGGAGATAACAGAGAATTTGTAAAGAAGACTGACTGAGGGAGCTGCTCAGATGTCGCTGCCAAATTGGCACAGATTCAAGGCACATTTCTATATGCCTTTCATTATTATTTCTGACCATCTGGATCCTTTGTTTTTAAATCCCTGTTAATACTAAAGAGAAGACACTAGTATTCATCCGTGCAGATTCAAAGTGAATGAAAATAAATGTCATCTCTCTATCCTGAATTTCTTTTGGTAGTTTTGGGTTGTAGACTTTCTCATATTCAGAAAGTGTTCTTTGAGCACCCACTCTGCACCAGGCTCCGTTCTAGGTGTTTGGGTAAAGATGTTACTAGAACACACAAAATTCCTTCCATGAGGGAGCTTATCTTCTAATGAAAGGAATAAGAACAACATTAATGTGCTAAATCTACAATGTCCAATGGTATTAAGTGCTTTAGAAAAAAAATAAAGAAGAAAAAGATTTCTTGGGGGAATGTGCTTGCAGTTTTTTAAATCCAGTTATCAGGAAATGAGAAGCTATTCTTTGAGTAAAGATTTAAAGGTGATGAGGCACATATTTGCACATATTTGGAGAAAGCACATTTCAGGCAGAGAAGACAGCTAGTACAATGACCCTGAGGTATAAGGATGCCCCTGTGCTAGAGAAATTTCCACTGGAGCCAGTGAGGAGGAGCAGGAAACTGGAGCAGGAGTGAGGGAGGACCAGAGTAGTAGAATCCAAGGTCAAAGACTCAAGCTGTGGCGATGTGTGGACTGGGTAGAGCATACAGGATATTAGATCATCAAAAGAGAGTTATAGCTTTAATGTGGAGTGAGTTTTTAGTAGGAAATTCCATGATCTGACTCATATTTTAACAGAACCATGTGACCATTATAACACTTATTTGTATCAGACAAAAGATAGCCTATCGTCAGTTTTTATGTTTTTCTAACTAGCTCACCACTAATTAATAAGTGACCCCTAAAACACAAAAATGAATCATTCAACTATTACAGATAAAGTAACTGTTTGAAACCACAAAGAAATCACTTTATCTATCAACCAACGTTGACTGAGTACCTATATGTGTAAAATACTATGCGCTTACTGGGCAAAGAACTCTGATGAAATTAACTAGATAATAATTTAAATTAATCAGAGTTTTTTTTACAGTTCCATTTCTATTTTGCATTCTAATTTATAGCATTAACTAATTATATCAAACTCAAACATTGATATGAAGGTCACTGAGCAAAAGTATATTGATTAAATATGCAGCATGGCTATCTTACTGAGATTTCAAAATACGATTTTTTATGTTAAAATTCACTTAGAAAAATTTATATTTTAAATATTGCATTTCTTATGCGTATCTTGCACTGCAATTGACTATTCATTATTTCAAATTTCAGAGAGTTCCTTGATAGTCAGTCCCCTAAAGCTGTCATATAGATAGTTCCTTTGAAGAGAAAGAGTACAAAGTGTGAAAACCTTGAATTTTAATTTTTAAATTAGTTTTGGCAAATGAAAACTGTTTTAGCACTTCAGAGTCACATACTCCATTAACTCTACCTTTACCTAAGACTAGAATTATGAAGACTCAGTAGAAAGACAACTAGAAATATATTATTTTAGTAAAAAATAGGAAGTGGCAGAAAGATAATGCTACTACATTCTACTAATTACAAAAAGCAAATAATGGATTGGAAAAAGTTTAGCAGAATGTTTTTACTATGATTTCAGTATGTCTTTTAATCAAGGATCTATAGCTAACTGTTTTATACTTCAGCTGAAATCTATTTTAATCTGGTGTGACACTGTCTTGTCACACCAAACATTTTTTGGTGTTGTCACTAGGACAGGAGTGAGTGTTACTGAAACACACACATAAATCCTCTAACATTTTCTCCTTGAAAAATAAAACCCAATAAAAATGTCTTGGAAACCTTTGTATATATAATTTCAATTAATAAGAACAGTTTTTAATTATTCCTTACTTCTACGTTCACTTTTAAAGAAAATCTCCACAGGGGGTTTTTATAATGCACATATGAGCAGACAGATTCCATGCAAAACTTCTCTTTCCTGAAGGGCTATATGATCCAACACGACTTTGCATCACTAAGTGTATGACACAGTCTTTTACCTTACAGGTCCTCATTATGTAACACTATCCAAATATTACTATGTTTTAGGAACTGCACTAAATATGTTATATGTGTGCTATCATTTAGTCATTACAATACCTATGGACAAAGAAACTAAGGCTCAGAAAAGTTCCTTAAATTGCCCAACACCAAAAGCTTCTAACTGACACTGAAGACATAAATATTTCTAGCTTCAATGCGCATTATGTTA
Source organism: Gorilla gorilla gorilla (assembly GCF_029281585.2). Taxonomy (NCBI): domain Eukaryota; kingdom Metazoa; phylum Chordata; class Mammalia; order Primates; family Hominidae; genus Gorilla; species Gorilla gorilla. Next base: position 22,185,256 of record NC_073230.2, read on the forward strand.
TAGTTAAAGCATAATTTTCTAAACAGATTTTGCAATATTAACACATGGTATAAGGTAATTTCCCACTGGTTTATCAGTATTAGATGCATTTACTGCTGTGTCAAATTGGTCTGCCATTTGAGAAAAAAAAGATATACACAAATAAGGTATAACAATTAAAAGTAATGGTACGATTATTCAGTTTCCCACTCTTGAAAACGTTGTGTTGACTGTAACTGTTTTTGTAGCCTTCGACGTTCAAAGTACAACCTATTACTTTGGGTCATATACCTGAAATGTGTTCACATCTGCCCGCCTCCATCTCCATTCTGATGCCCATCGTCATCTAGTGTTCTTACTTGATTGGACTGCTTCCATAACTCATATCTAGTCTTCTCTTCTACCCAAGTCCATGCCCCACATTGCTACTGGAGGTATTTTTCTAAATAGACAATTTAACTTGTTCACCTAAAAATATGATTTATAATTTCTTTCACCTAGAAAACTTAAAATTCGTAGACATTCTAAGCCTTTTTACCAAAATGTCTAGATTTATATTCCTTTAGTACCCTGCAGTGCTCTTTCGCTTGAAAAAGCTATTTCTATTTCTTTTTTTTCTTTTTTTTTTTTTGAGACAGAGTCTCACTCTGTTGTTGCCCAGGCTGGAGTGCAATGGCGCGATCTCGGTTCACTGCAACCTCCACCTCCTGGGTTCATGTGATTCTCCTGCCTCAGTCTCCCAAGTATCTGAGACTACAGGCGCTCACTCCCTCACCCAGCTTATTTTTGTATGTTTAGTGGAGTCAGTATTTTACCATGTTGGCCAGGCTGGCAGGCTGGTTTCAAACTCCTGACCCCCAGATGATTGGCCCACGTTGGCCTCCCAAAGTGCTGGGATTACAGGTGTGAGCCACCATACCTGGCCAAAAAAGCCATTTCTAATGATGAAAAAGCACAAGTAAAAACAACAGATAAACCCTAAAAATAAAATTTAGATGTGACAGAGTAATGTTGGTTTTAACTTGTACTTGGAAAAGTACAAAAAGATCACCTAAAAACCCCAGCATTAGTTTTTAACTTCTATATCAATTGTTTAATAAATGTTATTAAAGAAATGAAAGAACAAACATTCTACAATGTGAATTTAAATACCACTTTTCAAAGTTGGCATTTATCATTAAACTAAGGAGAGTTACTTGTTTATTTATTTCCCAAATGTATCTATGCTTGATTTCGAAACTTGTTTGTAAAGAAAGCAATTGGTCACAACTGGTATAATTGTATTTTATAATTGTAGGTAGATTTGATAAGAAGAGGAACATCACTGAAACTATATTGATGGTAATAGTGAAGAGAAGCAGAAATACTGGTTAACATACTATTTCTGTTCCTTGCTAACTAACTGTGCTAGCACCATGCAGTTGTAGGAAGTGAAGCAATACAACAGACAATAGCTCTGCTATCAGGACAGCACTCAGGATTGTGGCCAGGTTTGGGAGGGCAAGCAAATTACATGTCATGTTCCCCACTCCAACCACATGGTGGAAGGAAATTATTTTTGAATGCAGAAGACATCAGAGTTATAGTTCCTCAATTTAAAATGAGAAAATGAGGTCCTGAGAAAATAAACGAAACAGAATTTGTTGGTGGTATATCTCCAATATTCTCACTTTCATCTTTAGCATGTTCTCTAGAACTTTTCTATGAAATCACATTGGTCATTAAAGTATGACCACAGCCACTGTCTCTAAACATTAGTGGAACACCCGTTATGTGCAAGACACAGAGCTATTTATTATACATACACTTTAGAACCCAACCCTTTTAACAGTCCAATAAGGCTGATGCTCTCTTCCTTTTATAAGTGAACAAACTAAAGATAGAAAACTTGTCCAAGGTCCGTTAAGATGAATTCGGTTCAGTCAGACTCCTCAGACCATATTTTCTCTGTTATACTTTCCTTATGCTTTCCATAATGGAAAGGGTTGAATTTGGTTCTAGAAGGATAATTATAGATTACAGTAAAAAGGTTTTTATATCATTGTTAATAATTATATCAGTGTCATTATCCTTGTTAAAGACATTTAAAATATTACTTTAGGCAGCAGCACTACAAAAGGTAGGTTTTGAATCCCCAGGTTCCTTATTAAGGGGTAAAAGCATATTGTCTGAATGCAAAGGGTATACACATTAAGAGAAACTACAATACAGGGTACGAAGTGCAAAAATAAAGCAAGCCCCTGTGGAGTTATGAAAGCGTAACTCAGCCTCAGGCCAAGGAACATCTACTGACAGGAAACATGTACGGAGAAAATCCTACACTCAGAGAACACTGATAGACAAAGAGCACACATAGAGCAGTAGTATGTGCAGGCTCTCATTCTTCTCCCCTTGAATACCCTCAGTTTTGTCAATTCTTTCTATTCTGTAACTGCAATTGCTTGCCTACTAAGCCACCGCACATGAAACAAAGACTGGGCAAGGAAAAGGAAAGAAGAAACTCATTCTGCTGACTCTCCAAAAAGCTAGAGCTTATTTTGACGTGAATTTTCAGACAGCCTCTAGTAAGGATGTAGGTTGTGGAGAAAGGTGTGTTTGTTGGGTGCTCAACAAAAGTCATTTAATAGCCAAGTCCTGAAAATGTAGACATTCTTGAATGACTACTTTGGAGTAAATGAAAACAATCATTTCCAGAAAAGTTTCCAGAAAAGTCAGAGATGAAATCGGGAAAAGGCCATGCTCTGAAATGGAGCCTAGTAAATCTCGCCAATGTCAATGAGTTGCCATGTTACCAATGCCTCTTTATAGAATATTGTAAGATGTAGGATCTGTATCTAAGTCCACCAGTATCATTCTGATGTTATAATTGTACTTTACGTGTTGGACATGAAATTACAGTGGCTGTTGTAATTAAAAGCATCAAACAATTTAAGAATAAGCAGAAGCTAGTACATATCCAAGATTGCCCAAAGGAGACAATATTACAGTTTTAGACAACTCATGCATTTTAGCAAGAAATATTTCTACAGTGGTGAAGACAATTGATATAGCTACTCTAGTGTGATTAAAAATGTCCATTTAGAGCACCTGAAAATGTGTTGTAATTCTGTGCACCCAACTGAACTACTGTTCTAAAACAGATTTTCAGGGAGAGTGGTTGAAGCAACAGATTGAATAATCTTCCCAGGAGGGCAAAATCAACAACTCTTTGCTTATGTTTCCCCCACAGATTCTATCACAGCACTGTAGACAAAACAAAACAAAACAAAACAAAACAAAACAAAACAAAGCCTTATCATTGCATTTTAAATGCAATTTTAAAATTTCCCATGGTAAATTAATAAATTAAGACTTTTACTAAATAAAATATAATAGCACAGCCTTATATATCTTCATGAAATTAGAAAAATAAATTCCAGAGTCTACAAAACTGAAGGCCACACTTGAGACCCTTTTTGTCTATTAAGGTACCAGCTCCTATTAAGGCAGGAAATCCTTTGACGGATTAAAAATTTTGTCACATCCAGCTCAGTTATAACCTATGAGTATTATAGGCAACCTTGTATACTATAGAAATCATATTGGTACAGAAGTATAGTTCAGTGATATGGATGAGAAATTCATAGATAATATCAGAATAAAGAAAGAAAAGACAGACTTTAATAGAAAAGAAAATGTCTTACTTGGTTAAGAATGTCTTGTTTCTGTGCATGCAAGGAAAGAAAGAATACATGTGTTAATGTAAGATACTTTATACTCATTATCTCATATCTCTGATTATTTAGCTAAAAATTCAAGTTTACAGGTTGATTTTAAAACATATCCTAGATCCACAGGTCTCAAAACGTGGTTCCGAAACAGTGGCATCAGCATAAGTTAGAAAACTGATAGAGATGCAAATTCTTGACCCCCACCTCAGAAACACTGAATCTAAAACTGCGTGGGGTCGGGGGGAGGCAGGCAGCAATCCATGTTTTAACAAGCCCCCCCGGTTGATTCTGAGGTACACTAAAATTTCAGAATCAATGACTAGATCAATCTTTGTATATAATAAGCAAACTGTTCTGACATTAGATAAATATAATATGTAACACATACAGTGTGATTAAAATATTTTAGAGGATTAATAGAAATATAACCATCTATATAAAGGTATATTAGACTTTGAATATGTATTTCCCATTCCTAAGATTTCCTTCTATTAGCATCACACCTAGCATCTCTCCATACTCTTAAAGATTAAAATATATTTCTATGTACATCTGCCACTTTCTTCCCATATCTCAGCTGTGAGTGGAACAATTTGGAATTGAACTTGAAGTCCAAGATCAAAAGAAAAAAAAATGCGTGGAATGCTAAACTGGTTTCCCCTCATACTACCAAATTCTACTGCTCTCAGGAGACTATTTACATGGCCTGACTATGTTTTACTGAGAATAACCTCACTGAAACTGGATCTCTGCTACAAACTAGCTGTAATAATGTTCTTAACATTATATTATTTACACAAGAGTAGGTGGAGGCTAATAAGACTCTCTCCCCTTGTCAGGCATGAGTCATTAATATCTATGTGTACTGGGAAATGCCACACTCACTACAAAAGCAATGTCTTCCCATGCATTCCCCTGACCTTTCTCCTTCCTATCTAAGAGGATGTTCCTCTCCCCTATGGCTTGGTCAATGAAGTGAAGAGCACAGGGCATTAGCCTTTAACTGGGATTCTAGTCAATTAGGTTTTTGTTGTGGTTACTGTCACAAGCTAGCTGGTGAATCTTGGACAAATCATTTCACTTTTCTTAAAATAGTTTCTTTATTTAAAAACTTTGTAATTTTGTTAATTTGGGAATCTCAAGACCTTTGAATGGTTTTTATTCCTACAGAATCTTTAAGGCTATTGTTCAGATTTCTCTTATTCATTTCTTCAAGGAATGATTATCAAATGATCTTTAAAAGATGGGAATTAAAAGTAAATGATTCATTCACATATTATACTTAATATTTTTTCTCTATTAAAATAGACTTCAACAGGTCATATCTTTTTTGGGTTAAATTTTTATCCCCAGCACTTTAAAACTTCAGTAATTCAAGTGAATTATAAGCCAAATAGTACATCTACGATTTAAACAGCTTTATGTTGTAGGAGGATAAGCAATTTAATTTTTGCAAATACATTTTATGTAAATGATACAAGCTATGTTCCTTTTAGAAAACAATGAGTTAATTATTCATTCCAAATTCAGGTTGCATTACTCAATTGTCCATTTTTTCTTGTATAATTGAGCATCATTAACTAGTCATCAGTGCAAACAACTTTGGGGTCAACTTGACCAGCCAATAGAGAGTGATAACTTCACATGTGAATTGACATTAGGAATTCTGCCATATTGTAAGAGTAATTTTTTATAAATTGGATGAGGTCATGTATTGAAGAGAACTTTAAGGGCATAAAGATTTATTTCTCATCATTAGATATTCTTAATTATTTTCAATTGGCTTTTAGAAGATACATACTAGTTTTTTAAATGGTTACATAAGCCTTAAAATTTTCTTCTGAAGGAAAAATTTTATGAAAATTAACTAAGATCAGAGAGTGGTTTTGCTCTTAATTTAGAATTGTTCTCGGGTTGTAATGAGATCTAACTTTTTGTTTTTCAACTGTTCTTTATTTTAATAACATGTTTCAACAATAGATCTGTACATTTATGAAATGTATTACATTGTTGAAAAGGGTGATATGTGTGTCTAATAATGATCTAATAACTACCTCAATAAATGCAGCATATGGTGACTGATCATTCTCATGAAATATATAATTACAGTAAGACTAAGTCTTGAGAGTCCTATAAATAAAAAATAATTGAAGCAAAAAGGCTGCTTTGCAAACAAGATGACTTAACTGAGTTTGTAGCCAGGAGCTATCATTATGGAGAAAAACAGGTTTTATCTCTGTATATAGATTAGATAAGCATGTAAGTTTTCAAATATTGTTGTGAATATAAATATTAATGACAATTTTTGTGTCTTATAGCAATTCAGTGCTACAATTCATCTTTACTTTTCCCACCCTGCTTTCTTAGGCTTTGAGATTCTCAGTGTTGTAAGTTTAGCTGCTAACTTTTTTTTTCCTACTCCTCTATGGCATCTAGAAAAATACAAGGGAAATGTAGGTCAAACATCTATTTTTTTTCTAATACAGAAAAATGGGAACGGCTTTAAATAGCCTTTATTTTCTCCATCATTTATAGGTACCAAATATTAATTTTATTTTTTAAGAAGAAAATAAATTCCAGACTAAAGAGTTTTAAAAGTTACAGTAATGTACCAGAATGTAGAGAGAACAAGAAAATATGACATGAAAAAGAGCTAACTATGAGAAATACTGATAGGAAATTTCAAAACAATTTGAATATCTTGAGGGTTATGATAACTAAAATTAAGTTCTAGAAATCCCAGGGAAGTACAATATTGAAAGATAACTAAGAAGTGTGTTCTTGCAAACATACAAAAAAAAAAACAATAATAGCAAAAAATAAGTCACATTTTAGTCAGCAAACAAATCTATCTAGTTAATACATCCTGACAAAAGGGTCTTTTGCAAAGAGAAGTATGAAGCAACGTAAATGTTGCCTTCTGAAGCTGCAAATGAACTAACAGTAATGATGATCGAACATTTAAAATGTAACATCTCTCAACTAATATTAAATAGGTTATTTAACAAACAATTAGGAAGGAAAAGGCATTCATTCCAGCATGGTATTCAAAAGCAATTGACAAGACATGCAAAGTTTTCATAAGAAAATCTTAAAGAAACCTTAAGCTTACTGGGAAAAGGTAAAATAGAAGATTAAAAAAATTCCTCCCTTTTTGTACAAGTTGGTTCCTTAAGGTGACAGACCAGGTATAAGCAACACAAAATCCTTCTTTGGTCAAGGAAATAATTGCCTGAAAGGGGTAACTCCCTACCCCTACACCAATATCCATTTTGGATTGAAATTCGTGGGTCACAGACTGAGAGCCAAGCATACTCCTTCTCTATTTTATCCAATGCTGTTTCCTGACTTCTAGGAAAAGACCCAACGCTACACTTAAATGATTCATATTCTTTCAAGCATACAATATAGAAGAGTTATTTGAACGAAAAATGTACAACATTTAATATATCTTCTAGAATAGCACTGCATTATGAACTTCATTTTATTTACGTTATGATACATGGTAAATGGTTTATGGTGTGCATATATATATACACACACATACACATATACATACATCTGTATCATACATATATAATGTATATGTGTACATATACATACATACACACACACATACATTTTTTCAAGAATTTTTTATTAAGAAATACCCTCTTCCAAGCATATATATGAAACTGATATAAAGAAAAAGAAGTTTTACCCCTTCAGGATTATACTTTGCAAGCACACCATTACCATGGAATTCTTCAAGAACATCCTTTAATTTCTTTGTAGAATCTATAAAAAACAGAAAACACAAAAATTGTTTATATGCACATACTGTGGTTGTGTAGCCCAGTCCAGAAACAGAGACCACTTAAAATGTAAATAAGCATCAGCAGAAACTAAATTTAAAAACCAACATACAAAATATCTCTTGCCATTTTTGAAAGGCTATTTAATTGGAAAAGAAATTGCAAAGAAACAAAAAGATCACTGCGTTAAATAAAAACAATACAGCTGGATAAGAAAAATAATATGGGTAGCTAAGCCTCAATGGTGAATCCATTTAGAGGGAAGCTATGGATTTTAGTATCTTGTAGATATTTTTAAGGAGAATTTTCTCTGTATACATAACACAACTAAACTAAAGCCTACTTTAGTAATTAAAGTTTTAGTAAGTAAGCTTTAATTTAGTTGTGTCACATATTTTACCTTATATATGCATTATGAAAAACATTTTAGTTTTGTTATGTATAAATTAAAGCTTACCCTATTCAATGAAGAAACAAAGCTTAGACATATTACCAAAAGAATTATAAATTATTTTCTTCAAAAGTACTATTATTTTTAAACCTTTCATCTTATTAGTTGGTGACAAGAAATTTTAAGTTAATAAAATAATGTCATAAAAGAATTATCAGTATTACAATTAAAGTTAAATACATTAATATGATATAGATATATATATTCAGTCTACTAAAATATGCTCATTATACTTATTGAAATATAATTTTTGATTTAGAAATCTCAGAATTACAATGCATTTTTAAGTTAGAAGGAAATAATAGCTAACAAATACGGGTAAGTCATCTAAATATTTAATCAAGTTTGAATAATAATGAAAAAACCTCAAAATTAAAATGTAGGAAATACATGGATTTCCCAGTTTTCTTTTATGGAACAGAGCATGGAAAATTATTGGCTACCATTTGAATATAATTCTTGTTGACCTTCCCTAAGAGTCAGTGATATTTGGACTACCACAAAATATTTCCCAGTTCCAGAAAACTAATTCACAAATTAGCTTTTGAAACATCCTGCTAGAAAACTCTCTCATAGATGCCCATTGAATATATAATGCCTATATTTTGTGAATTGTACTTTTACTTGGAATGTACCATTTCCTTTCTTTATATTGTAAATTCTGTGGGTTTGTGTATGTGTGTGAAACAATAAATAGATAGATAGATAGATAGATAGATAGATAGATAGATAGATAGATAGATAGATAGATAGAGTTTCGCTCTTGTTGCCCAGGCTGGAGTGCAATGGCACAGTCTCGGCTCACTGCAACCTCCATCTCCTGGGTTCAACCGGTTCTCCTGCCTCAGCCTCCCAAGTAGCTGGGATTACAGGGGCTTACCACCGTGCCTGGCTAATTTTTATAATTTTAGTATAGACAGGGTTTCACCACGTTGGCCAGGCTGGTGTCGAACCCCTGACCTCAGGTGATCCACTCGCCTCAGCCACCCAAAGAACTGGGATTACAGGCATGAGCCAACGTGCTCAGCCTGTGAAACAGTACTTTTAAGTGAGATAAAATTCGTGTCACATAAAATTGACTACATTAACAATTTCAAAGTGTACAATTCAGTAATTTTTAGCATATTCATGATGTCGTGCAATCATTACCACTGATTAATCCCATAACATTTTCATCACCCTGTAAAGAAACCTTATACCCATTAAACAGTCACTCCCTGTATTTTCTTCCCTCTAACCTCTGGCTATCATTAATCTATTTTCTGTGTCTATGGATTTGCCTATTCTGGATATTTCATGTAAATTGAATCATATAATATGTTTCCTTTATGTCTGGCTTCTTTCACTTAGCTTAGTGTTTTCAAGGTTTTTCCATGTTATAACATGTATCAGTACTTCACTCCTTTTTATAGCTGAATAATATTCCATTATAATGAATATACTCCATTTAAAAAATCTATTTATCAGCTGATGTACATTCAACTTGTTTCCAGGTTTTGGCTGTTAGGAATTCTGCTATGAACATTCAAGAGTACAAGTTTTTGTATAAACATATAATTCAATTCTCTTGGCTATATACCTGATAGTAAAATTGCCAGATCATACAGTAACTCTATGTTTAGTGTTTTGAGGAACTGCCAAATTGATTTTCACAACAGCTATGCCATTTTACATCCCCACCAGTAAGGTGTAAGGGTTCCAGTCTCTCCATATCCTTGCCAACACTTGTTATTTTCTAACCGTTTTTTTGTTATAGCCATCCTAGTGGATGTGAAATGATTCGACTCACATCTGATTAGTCATTCGCTAATGACTAATAATGCTGAGCATCTTTTTATATGCCTATTGGTCATTTGTATATTCTTTGGCAAAATGTCTATTCAAGTTCTTTGACCATTTTTTAATTGGACGGTTTGTCTTTTTGTTGTGGACATCCTCTGGGGGGTGTGTGTGTACGCACGCACGCGTGTGCACATGCGCGTGCTCACGGGCATTTGCTTGATGCCTATACAGCTTCCTATGTATTTCTTTTTTGGTGTATAATTTGCTGGCATTTTCCATATTGTGATCAGAGTTAATTTTTTATGTCGTGTCCCTTGCTAGATTGGAGGTCGTTCTAGGGCAGAAAATGTGTGTTTTCATTTTTGCACAACTTCCAACTTTATCACAAATTTGAAACAATAGAATTGCAAGAAATATTGAGATTAAATTAATCAGAGCTATTCCTAAATGGCAAAAAATTACAATAATTGCTTCTATATGTACTTTGTTAGACACACTGCAGAGAGAGACCAAACTGCATATCAAAAAGAGACATGAAGCTGACCCCTTATTCTCAAATTCTTCTTTGTGGATAATAATGCACTATTCTAAGTTAGCAGAACTGCTTTTACTTCTTTTTATCCATAATCGTAGATGCAACCCATACTGTGCAGACCCACAGAGACACACACATACACAGATGCATACATTCTGGAATATCATACCTCGAGAGACTATGTTTATTTTAACCATATCTTAAGCCAATGTTAAAATGGAAGGCGGAGAAAACAATTTGGGTTTCTCCCACATAGGCCTGCCACACAACTTTAGAGACACTGCTTAGATGGCCTTTTCGTTTCAGGTTTCTATGAGAGTAAAAAACACATTCAGTAATTATTTATAAATGACTCAGAGAACGGGAAAGCTCATAAAATTATTCCTACAATATTTTACTAGTGTACTGGTCATAGTTTATACTGAATATTCTTAGTAGAGAAATCATGAGCTAAATTAACAGCCAAAAACCTCTAGATATATGACTGACCTTTCCATGAACTAGGGCTCAATAATGACTTGGTCTGAGACAATTTAAAGTGCTCTAGTTGATATTCAGATGAATCACTATCAATTCAACTCACTGCCTCTCCAATTCTCAAGTTCCAGTTCTAATATCTTAATATTTGAAGTTTAACTATGACCTGATCTCCACTTCACAATCTAGTTTGGAAACTGGAGCATTATCTTGTTTTTGTATTCCTGTCTCAATAACATTTCTTGGGCCCAGTTTCTCTAAGGCTGAGGCCCTGATTTGACCTGCCAATCTTCTAAAGATAAGGATTTGCGTATGGAACACCAGAGAGTTCAGGATATCCATAACCTTTCAACAGCATTGTTTTTACATGAATTATCTACGTGTCTTCTTGGACACCCAAATTGCACTAGGTTGTGAAAATCCTACTGCTATGTTTTACCTTCTTTTGGGGGGAACACACATTTATCTTATTTGTAAGTTAACTGCTTGTCCAAATTTCTTCCTATGGCCTATCACCATAAACATTCCTATCTTTTTTATTGTGCCAACTCTGAGTTACATTCTGTCCAAAACTACACTGGGGCAGTGGAGAGGGGAAAGGATCTATAACTAGGCCTGACCTGCCTTCTAGGACAAAATAAACAGAGGAAGTTATACCTGGATGAACAGATAGTAAGACGTGGCCTCAGTCATAATTCAGCTAATAATAGAGCTTCAGGAAAGAGCACAGTGACAGATACTAGGCTGAGCAATGCTGAGAAATCCAGGCAAGCAGCCAACCAGGCAGGCAGCTGTGAGCTTGGAGATCAGTTTAGTAAATACATGTCTGTAATGGGAGAAAGAACCTGGAAGATTGGCCAGTGAAGTGCTAGGCAGCCCAGTGCTGAGCAGCCAGGTTGAAAACAGCAGGTTTAGTTCTTGGGATAAGGGAGCTGGACAGATGCGCAGCACAAAAGATTGGGTCTCCTGGAAAGCAAAGGAGGGGTAGGACTTGGGGAAATACTGAAACATGGGGCTAATTTCAGAGGTTCCTATGCTTGGCTTGACTAGCAGGGCAGGATACTTGGAAAGCAACAGTGAATACAAATTACTGCCCTTTGACTAACATATCCATTTTCCCAGCAAGTAATTTAATACTATACCAATAACTACAGCTGAGACAATGGGCTGTCTTTTTCATCACTGTCATAATCACCTTAGAGCTGAAAATGGTACTGAGCATGAAAGTGGGAGGTGTTTTATTAAGCAAACTTTCTTGGAATGAGCTGGGAAAGAACAAAGAAAATGTTTATGGGGAGATGAGTTGACTTTCTCCTATACTTTACCTTTCTATCACCTGCTCTGGTACTTGAGTAATTCCAGGGGCCCCCCAAAATGCACACACCCTGTCAATCTTCTCATTTTGGCTGAGTCATGTAATAAACAATGCCATGAGAGTTAAATGAACTACATTTTAGGGATCAATGTTAAATTTTTATTTACTTCTACAACGTTCAGAATTTTTAACGATTTTCAAGAAAAATTAAAGACTCTTTACATTAGTCTGAATTGAAAATAAATAAATGACTAATAGCATTTGGTAACGTTTAGAAAATGCAAATGGATCCTAAAAAGTACTACCTGAAAAATGAAACACTTTTAGTTCCTCTCACATCTCTTTAGGCATCTGTTACATCTTGAGTGAGCCTCCTTTGTGATTTTCCTGCCTCTTTGTCTCTTTATTCCAAAAAACTCAACACATACTTGTCAGATTAATCTCAAAGGCCCCATGAAGAAATGGAGAGATTTAAAGCCAGCTAGATTTAGATTTGAATCTTGGCTCTGTAATTCTTGGCTGAATGTCTCTGGGCATATTTTTAACCTCTCTATGGTTCAGTTTTCTAATATTTAAAATTAGAATAATGATAGGGATCTGGCAATACTGTGTCTAGCAAAGTGTCTGGTGCCCAATAAATCCTTGTTCCTTTATTTCGTCCTAAACGTGACTTTAAACAAATCATCACCCTTCAACTGTTTCCTGTTGCTTTTGGATTGAAGCACAAACTCCTCCTCTTGGCACCATAGGTGTGTCAAAATATGATCCAAAACTATCTTCCAACAGTTATTTTCTGTATCTTCCATATTTACTATTCAATATCCATTCATCCAATTCTGAAGGCATCCCATCATCCCATGATTTTAGAGCTCTTCTTTTGCTGATGATTTTTTTTTTCCTCAGGAATCCCGCCAATGTTGAGTGAAGTTCAACATAATGTATGGCACGGTTCATCTGTCAACTTATCCACAAAATCTCTCAGGACCTCCTCAAACACAGTAGGTCGTAACTCATCCTCCATGGGACACCCCATAATAACTCTCTTAGAATCTACATCTCATTCGTGCATTGGGCACTAGTAACACTATTAATTATAGCTTGAATGCATGAACATTTTATAGTTTGCAAAGTGTTCTATTATCTCATTTAAAATTCACAATAATGTTAACAAATATTCACTCCACTTAACACATGAAGAAATCAAAGTTAAGGAAATTATTACCTACTTAGGATCACACAGCTAAAAAGTTTCACATAATGATTCAAGCTATTGTATATGACCCAAACCCATTCTCGTCACTTTGGAAAAAGAACAAATACAAGTTTATAATTTGGCTTAGGAACCTCATTATTACAACAGCTAAAATCACACAGCCAAAAGAATGTACAGTAGTGATTCAAACTCCTATACAGTAAATATATTTTAAAGGTCAAGGCCAATAATTTTGCCGCCTAAATAGTAGTCATAGCTGCTGTGAGAAGTCTATCATATATTCTACTGTTAAAGCCAAGACCCAACTTACAAAATGCATTTGTCATTTTTGTAAATAATGTGTTTTTAGTGGACTGACTGTAAGTTCATTATCTGGTGTTTTTGTTTTTAACCAAAATAGTGCCATGTTTCCCACGTTCAGTAAAGATATTGGTTTTCCAGGCTAATATGATAGTTTTTACAAAGTGAGAGAGGCTCAATGGGACCATGGAAAAGTCATCTTTCGGGTCTCTCAATTCAGTGCTTTCAAAAGTTTCCTTTAAAATCTAAGCCTCCCCACATAGCTTTTTCCTCTTATCACAAAAGATATTCATGGTCTAGAAGACTTTTCCTGTGCTCAGCAAAAAAGCATTTTTTCAGGAACTATATTAATCCTGTAGTAGAGAGGGCTCTGCAACTTCAACTGTTTAAAGAGAAGATTTTTCTAATTTAAATACTTAGCTAGCATTAATGTGCAGACACATTAATGCTAAGTATTTAAATTAGAAAAATCTTTATCAATTATGTCAATGTTAAAGTTATAATTAATTTATATAGTTTAATTGTATAATTGTATAGTTAAATTATATTAATTGTTGTGCAGACAACATAGTAGCATTCAGTCCAATGTTACATTTCATAAAGTTTCCCTTAGCTACATAGTACTTAAAAGTAGTGAAATAGTGCTTTATCTTCATTTAACCCAGTAATACTCAAACCTGGATCCATATCAGGATCATCCAGGGAGCTTTTAATATACACTGATGTTTGCACTCAAAACACAGTGAGGCAGATGTAATTAGCCTACATCTCCATGACTCGCTAGTCATGAGGACCTTTAAAAAAGCCCCTCAGTTGAGTCTTATATGCAGCTGAGATGGAATTAATCACTGCTCTGATCCTTAAATACATGCATAAAGAAAGTGAGAGTTAATCAGCAATTTTTATCCTGCTAAATTTTCCTATGTATGAATATATATTTTGTCTGATTGCTACACGGGGAACTTCTTTTAGGGAAGAAAAAAAAAACCTCATGAGAACATTTTATTTAAAGATTTATTTACTCTCACCTTAGGTCACAATAGCAAAAATAGCATTTTGGAATCCAGCAGAGAGATCCAGAAAATAATATTGTCATTAAATGAAATTCCCCAGATGATATAAAAGAAGCTCTACTTAGAGCCAGCAGCAGAAAATAAATACATACAGGACTATAGAATAAGAGATTTAGAGAACTAGTCACTAAGAAGCAGAAGTTTTTATCTACTTGTGTGAGAATTTTCATAAAAGTACAAAGAGATTGAAAAAGAAATATGGAACTATTGTTAAAAATAATAACAGCCATATTGTAGCAGTTTATATGCTATTTGAAATCTATACACTTGGATTTTTTAAAATCCTAAAAATAATATTCTAATGATACTGCTACACTGGGAAAAGCTGTACAAAAACCAAACCCTCTGTTCAGGTCTTTGCTCCAGGCTCACCACAGGATTCTGGGAAAATCCTTTAAGCTGCTCTGAGTGCAAGTCACTCTCTACCTGTTCCTGCTAAGCTCTTGGGATCATCGTTAGCTTAAAAAGATAATGGGCATAATATCTTTGAGCAAGCTGTTATACATATAGCAATAAGTATTTCTACTTAGCAAAAACAAAAACTAGTTAATTCCAAAATGACTACAGATTTGAGAATATGAAGAAAATTTCCTTTCTCCTTTTCATATTTACTATCGTTGTTAATCCTCTTAAACATCAGTTTTTATTAACTCTTTCTTGTATTTGCTGGTAATTTTTACTCCTTCATCTATCTACATCTAATATTTTGATGTATGAGTCTAATCCAATGCCTTGCACAAAATATTTGTAAGAGTGATTTGTTTTGATAGACAAATATCTGCTAATTTAGCCAGCAACCCTATCCAGACACTAGGAACCTGTGAAATAATTTCCACTTTATACGTATTTTATTGTGTAGAAAATACATTAAGAAAAAGAGTATACTTGCCTTCGAGCCACTCATCTATACTATAACTAAAAGCTTCTATGGAAAACATAATTGCTAATTAAGAGATATTATTAGGGACAGAATTGACTGGTGTGGACCAATTGTGTGCTGGTAAACGTTTAACAACTGTTCGGGATGTGAAGGGTGCTTACTGTAGTGTTTGCCAATTGCTGTCTTGTAAATATTTCCACCATGACAATTTCAAGCCTCCCACATGACATCATTAATGTGGAGTTGGGAAAGAATGCTAACGTTCAGCTCTGATAAGCAATAATTAATGAATCAATCTATATGTGATTATTTGTACTTTAGAAACAATAAATAGGTCTTTAAAGACAAATCTGGAGATAAAGAACAGAAATAAAAAGCCTGCAGCTATGACTGCTTAACCATTCTTTCAAATATTCTCAAGCCACCTATTGAGTTTAGAACAAGTACTGTTCTAACTATTGGAATATATCATTGAACAAAACAGAAAATATGCCTAATCCTATAGTTTGTATTCTAGTGCAAGAAGATAGATTACAAACATAATACATTATTAAGACATTCTTATATCAATGCAGTATAGAGATGTGATGGCATGAAGGTGTTAGTGGTGGAGTAGGAAAGATGAATTATTTTGAAAGTAGAGCCAAAAGAATTTCCTTATTGATTGGATATGGGTTGTGAAAGTAATGTGTCAACAGTCCCAAAGTAGTAGATTTGAGCAATTGGAGGAATAAACTTGCCAATAAGTAAAATGAGGAACACTGCAGATGAAGCATGTTTGGAATGGGGAGTCTTCAATTTTAGTTTTAGGCATTTTATATTTCATAAATCTATTAGATATCCAAGTGTAGCCATTAGGAAAGCAATTATTTATGAGTGTGGAACCCAATAGAGAAGCCTGGGCTGAAGAATGAAATTTAAGTATAATTTCTATATAAACAGTATTTAACTGGATGACATCACATGTATAGTGATTGTAGATAGATAAGATAGCAAGGACTGAGTTTTGAGTCTCAGTTCACTCTGCAGTTCAAGTACCAGGAAAAGAGATGCAATCTGCTAGGAAACTAAGAATGAATGCCTAGTGAAACAGCAAGAATACCAGGAAAAATAATGTATCCCAAAAGCAAAGTGTCATGTAATATCAAGTTAAATGAGGAGCAGATTTAGCAAGACTTTTAAGTTTAGCCAGAAGGAAATCATTTGTGTCCCTTTCAAGGGCTGTTTCAATTCAGTAGCTGGGAAAAAAAAAAATAAACCCAGAGTGAGTTTAAGAGAAAATATGATGAGAGGAATGGGAGAGAGCAAATATAGGCAACTCATTAAAAAACATTTTTTTGCCATAGAAGGAAAGAATTTGGGCAGTAGCTAGACTGCAAGAAGTGAA
Source organism: Gorilla gorilla gorilla (assembly GCF_029281585.2). Taxonomy (NCBI): domain Eukaryota; kingdom Metazoa; phylum Chordata; class Mammalia; order Primates; family Hominidae; genus Gorilla; species Gorilla gorilla. The sequence continues at coordinate 22,202,152 of NC_073230.2, forward strand.
GGCAAGATAACTTTTTTTAAAAAAAGAGAAAAAAATAGCATTCTAATAGAAATTATTCAGTCGAGAGTGAAAAAAATAAAAAATTAAAAAAAAAAAATTTTAAACACACACTAGAATGTTGTCCTTTAGTGGGTAAGAGAGAATGCAATCTTCTTCATAGCAGAAGGTCTGGCTTAGAGTGGAGGCATGGACAGTTTACCTAAGTAGGAAGGCAGATTGACAAGTGCTGCTTAATTACCATTCACTATTTGTGGTGACACCATTGCTGTTGGTAAGTGGATATAATAATAATGTTTTCTTTGTCCTTAGGCTGGGATTAGTAGCTGGTAGATAGTATATATTCATTGACAGTGAGCCCTTATCATCATCATCTGTGCCATCAGGCTTAAGCTAAGCTCTGGGGATTTCATTTTTCTATAACCTTAATTTCAGATTATTCACAATTTTCTTAATTTTCTTTTACATTTTCACTAGATGCTTTTAACTTCCTCTCTTTAACCAACAACTTGAATACAACATAAGATGTCTTAAAGTTACATGTAAAATAGAAATTGTATATTTTTTTGTGTTGGAAAATTCACTTTTGTGGGCAATAGAATTAAATGCAGACATTTTATGTGTGTAAATCAAAATGTTTAAGGAAATGCAAGTATGAGTCACATTTTTGAATGTGTACATTAAAAATATTTAAACCCACGCTAGTTCAGAAGATGACAACTTCATTTTATTTTATTTTTTTAAGTTCTTATGTGGGTTGCAAAACACTTACTGGGAAACCAAACATTCTGGCAACAATTCTGTATTCTCTAGTCACAACACTAATAACATCCTGTTTTAAGACAATACGAAATCATTAAAGTTTACAATTAGTTTCTGAACATAAAAAGATTCAGCTCTCTGTACACTTACCAACAAACACAATATTAGGCAATGTGGAGAAACCAAAGTCTATTTATCCTGTGAGCATATACATTTTAAGGAATATTATTTGCTCACCTACATATTTTAAAGAACACAAAACTCCAAAATATTGTTCCCAAATGTTACATTGAGAACAAAACTCAGGAATGTGTCATATTTACCTTGTGGCTTTATGCATCCACTCATCTTTATGTTACGTCAGGAGGCATGAAGCTTTAATGTGAGAAGGAGGCTATAACTAACTGGACACATAATTAAATGTAGTTGAAGAATTTGCTTCCAGATCTTGGCTCTTAGATGATCTATAGGATAGTCTTCTCACAAAGTAGACCTTCATTTTCTCTTTCTAATACTTCAAAGAAACAATACTTAAGGACTCTTCCAGGTACAGCATTCTCTGATTCTATGATAGTGCATATCTCCAGATACTTACTAGAACTTGCAGCCCCACATCTCCTAAACATTCCCTTCCCAATATTCCTCTCTAATTTTCACTCCTCTCAATCCCTACCACACTTTTAAACAGCAAGTTTACATTGAGGAACTTGCCAATTTCTAATCCCACCACCAGGTAAACTGAAAAATACGAGGAAGGCGAAGAAAATATTTCCGTTCAGAAAGAGATAATTTTCTAGCACGTCAAATTCCCCAATGGTATCAGTACCTCCAGTGATATTTGCACTGGTGTTATAATTCAGGAATATCTTCAGAATTACAGTTATTACTCTAAAAATAATCATTTGATCAAGCTCTCTAAAAGTTTATGTTGACTGTATTAAGCTGTGAACATTGCCTACAATGTGACAATCAATCTTTACATTTTTTTAAACATTTAGGGGAGGAGAACTGACTGGAGTCAAAACACTGCAAGTATGCATATTGTTTCTTAGTTCTGAAAATCCCTGTGAAATAGTATTTAGAAGGGAAATCTATAATCCTGATTTGTACAAAATGGCACCTTTCACAATCTATGTTCTTACATTGGAACATTTGTTATAACAAACTTTGTCATAATTTGCTATCAAATTAAAAAATACCTGTTCAAATACTAGCTAAATGTGTAGGGTATTTTAAGTGAGATGATTTATGATGTATCTTAGCTGTATTTCAGACATTCATCTGGTAAAAACAAAGCTACCCCTACACTGTTTAAACATTTTTAAAGATAAGAAAGAAAGAAAGAAAGAAAGAAAGAAAGAAAGAAAGAAAGAAAGAAAGGGAAAGAAAGAAAGAGGGAGGGAGGGAAGGGAAGGGAAGGAAAGAGAAAGAAAAGAAAGAAAAGAGAAAGAAAGGAAGAAAGGAAAGAAAGAGAAAGAGAGAAAGAAAGAAAAAGAAAGAAAGAAAGAAAAGTAAGAAAGAAAGAAAGAAAGATTTTGTAAAGGAGTTTAGTTACAAAGCCAGTTTGATATGGTTTTAGAGATTTATAGTCCATGCAACATTGCACTATCTGAAAATCAAAGAAGAGCAGTTCCAATGTGTAAGGCTGCAGCAGTCTTCAAAGTGAATTGTAGAATTCCTTTGACCGATGTGCTTATATTACAAAGAACATTCTCAGTCATGTTGATATTGGGATTTTTTTTTAACAAGTACCATCTCATAAATTTATTTAGTAATGAAAAAAAAACTGCCAAAAACATCAAACATAAAATCTGCCAAAGGAAAGCGAACACTATTTATTTGTTTCCTAGGGCTGCTATAAAAAGTTACCACAAATCTGGTGATTTAAAGCTGCAGAAATTTACTTTTTCATAATTCTGGAGGCCAGAGGTCTGAAATCAAGGTGTCAGCAGGGTTGTTTTCTTCTGAAGGCTCTCATGGAGAATTAGTTTCACACCTCTCCTCTAGTTTCTGGTGGCTGCTGGAAATCCCTGGCAACCTTTGGCTTGCAAACTCATCCCTCCGATCTCTGCCCTGTCGTCACGTGATCTTCTCCCTTTCTGTCTTTTACATTAGGCTTAGAGCCTATCAGAAATCCAGGATAATCTCATCGTGATATATTTAATTTGATTATACTTACAAATCACATTAAATGTAATTACAAAATAATTTACATTACTTTTCCCAAATATAAAGCCACCTTAACAGTATCCAGGGCTTAGGATTTGGACATATCTATTTAAAGTGGAAACTAATTGTACTCAGTAGGCAAAACTTTAAAGGTGATGTTCAACCAAACCTTCTCTGATGCATAGCCCTAAAATCCTAATGGAATTTTGTAAAATTGTTATGTGGTATGTTCATTTAGGGCCTCTGAGAAGCCTTAAGTTGCAAGAAGCTGGTAGGAACACCTGTGAAGGATAAAGAGGAGCAGGAGTAGGCAAGGAGCACCTTCAGACTGTGACACTGGTCTAACAGCAGCGAGAGGGGACAAGAAGGTCAAGAATCGGGTTGCAAGGCTTCATACTGTGGTATAGCTCTGAGAATGTCTCCACTAGGCCAGGGAGGAGTTCTCCAGCAACATCATCCATTGTTGGGATTCTCTGTTATAAAGAAATGTCCTGGATTCACCATCACAACTGCATTTGGTCATTGCCTGGGAGCAGTCCAGGGAGAGCATGCCTCCATGTCAGAACTGTAGCAAATCTAAAGTGTCATGCCTAAATGAAGAATAGATAGTCAAAGCTCATGAGAGAAGTTTTCTGTAATCATTCATCAAAATTCCAAGAAAAATTGAAGAAGGAAATTTTTGCAAATATAGTTCCTTTGATATCTCTAGGGAATTCTAGGACATCCCAGGACTTCATTCTAGGATTGGTGATTGTGAGACAATATCCAAGTGATCTTTATGCCTCCTAGCACCACTGTTATGATTAGAGCCAAGAGGTATTGGCAACCTTGAAGGCATATTGTCGCAGGCCAGTTTTCACTAACAGCTGAACAGACAGGCCTCCATGACAACTGTTTTAGCACTGACTGAGTTGTTAATTTAAATATTAAAAGCGGATAGAGCCAGTGCTCTTATACAAAGGGTGGAATGTAACAAAAGCCCACCAAGAGTTTTGCCTAGACCATTCCTGGGCCTTGAAGCATAACAAGATAATGAAGGAATTCTTCACAGGATATGTTTAGAATTAAACAAGTTTTATTGGGGTATCTGAAGGAACTCCTCACACCTCCACTAACAAGTTTTATTGGGGTCTAAATGAACTCCCCAAATCTCTTTGATTTAGCATGAGCAAAATAAGGGTAGCCACCCCTGGCACCTGGACCCACCTGATTAAAGTAAATTTACTGAGGCTCCAGAGGAAGGTCTTCAGGACTCTCAGACCTTAGTTATAGATTAGAGGTTAATCACATATGTCTTTAGGTAAATACAAACTTACATGTAGACATATAGCTAAGAAGGTATACAAGCTCTGGGAAACTGTAATTTTCAGTTGGTCTGGTGATATTTTCCCAGCATTCTCCCTGTACCTGGTAACAGAAATAAACTCTCTTCTTTCCCAGTTTGTCTGCATCTCGTTATTGGGCGGCAAGAATAAGCAGCCTGACCCTCACTTTAGTCTGGGAACAATACTACCCAATGTTGGTGATGTAGTATCTAAAGGGGGTGCTTATATAGATGACTTTGCTTTGATGAAGAATTAATTAAATGGTCTTGATAGCAATGAGGACGAAGCTCTGATTTTTTTGTCTTGCCCAAATTCTTTTCTATGGGGTCTAGGGAATCGGGCCTTACGAACCATAAATTCTCATCATCAGATGGGTTTTACTTAACCCTGTATATTGTGATTTACTTTCCAATCTGATTCTGGCATAACAAGGGAAAAAAATCAAAATATATTTTCCCCAAAATATACTTCCTTGCCATACCTTGAAATTGCCCTGCAAAGTCTCTTTTGGGAAAAATCCACATTCAATAGAGAATCCTCTTCCCACTTTGTTTTCCTTCCTTTCTTTCCAGATCCAGGAGATGATCAACTAAGCGCCAGGCACCCTTTTAGATCTGATAAGAAACATTTTACAACCTGCTGTCTCCCTGAAGTCTGATATCTGAGAGATTTCTCTGCACAGTAATACTTGATCTCCACAATTCTTTATTTTAACCTGAACATTCCTTTCCATTGATCCCAGGTCTCCAGGTAAACTCAACCAATTGTCATCCAGAAAATGTTTAAATTTACCTAGAGCCTAGAAGCCCCCGGCTTTGAGCTGTCCCGCCTTTCTGAACCAAACCAATGTATTTCTTAAATGTATTTGATTGATGTCTCATGCCTCCCTAAAAATATATAAAACCAAGCTGTACCCCAACCACCTTAGGCACATGTTCTCAGAACCTCCTGAGGGCTGTGTCAAGGGCCATGGTCATTCATATTTAGCTTAGAATAAATCTCTTAAAACATTTTACAGAGTTTGACTCTTTTCATTGACAGCAAGTAGGTACTCAAATTGGTCAACTGGGCTATGAAAAGAATCTCATGCCTAACAATAAATAAAGTATGAAAAAAGAAATGGTTCTATGGTTTGTCACTAAACTTCCAAAATTTTTTTGAAGAGAACTACACAAAACAGATATGTTAATCTGGTGTGGAGGACTGTCTTACCACATTGGATAGTAAAAATGTTCAAGAATTTTTATGAAATACAATTACAGAAAAGAATTACTAAACTTAATTCTTGTGAATTAGAAGAGAAAGCATGCATATTTGATGAAAATCTTTAAAGTTTAGATCATATAGATAAAATAATGTAGCAATTGGATATGATTATGACATGAATGCATCACACACTCTTCCTATCATCTGTTACACTGACACCAGGAAAGTGAATGGAAAGAGATATCGAATGTGAATTTTAATCCTCCCATTGTTGCTGTCTATGGCATCAGCTGGTAGTTGAGGATGGACAGCCATCCATTTCCAGAGTCAAAACAACCAGGAGGAAATCATCCATTGTTTCCTTGTATTTGGACATGGCCAGACCTCAAGCATTTACTTTCTGCCTTTCTCACCCCTCACCATTTCCCTTCTGCTCGTCCTTCCCCTTCAGCAAGCAGCAGCACTGACTACATCTTCCAGCTTTCTCTTTTCACCGCTGTACCTCAACTGGTTTATCTTCAATGCTTTAATTTTCAAAAGAAACAAAACATGCCTTGTCTCCTATGTTGCTTTGTTAAGAGTTAATTCTATTCCTTGTGTTTTTAACACATTATTTATTCTTCAAGCTTCTGCTTAGAAGAAAAATGTAAGTTGTGTCTAACACTTTACAAGACAGCATCATTGTATACTGCATGGATATGTACTAATAAGCACATAAAGGGCTAAATAATTAGGTGTTAAATGATTAAATAATTGATACTTTAGTGCTTTATATTATGAAAAAGTCTTTGTTGAGTTTTATATACATGTTTCAGTATTTATTATTACTTGGGAAAATTTGGTTGGGGGTTTTCATAGGTTGAGAATGCATTCTTGAGAAAGGCGAGGGAGGAGCCAAGATGGCCGAATAGGAACAGCTCCGGTCTACAGCTCCCAGCGTGAGCGACGCAGAAGACGGGTGATTTCTGCATTTCCATCTGAGGTACCGGGTTCATCTCACTAGGGAGCGCCAGACAGTGGGCGCAGGCCAGTGGGTGCGCGCACCGTGCGCGAGCCGAAGCAGGGCGAGGCATTGCCTCACCTGGGAAGCGCAAGGGGTCAGGGAGTTCCCTTTCCCAGTCAAAGAAAGGGGTGACGGACACACCTGGAAAATCGGGTCACTCCCACCCGAATATTGCGCTTTTCAGACCAGCTTAAAAAACCGCGCACCACGAGACTATATCCCACACCTGGCTCGGAGGGTCCTATGCCCACGGAGTCTCGCTGATTGCTAGCACAGCAGTCTGAGATCAAACTGCAAGGCGGCAGCGAGGCTGGGGGAGGGGCGCCCGCCATTGCCCAGGCTTGATTAGGTAAACAAAGCAGCCGGGAAGCTCGAACTGGGTGGAGCCCACCACAGCTCAAGGAGGCCTGCCTGCCTCTGTAGGCTCCACCTCTGGGGGCAGGGCACAGACAAACAAAAAGACAGCAGTAACCTCTGCAGACTTAAATGTCGCTGTCTGACAGCTTTGAAGAGAGCAGTGGTTCTCCCAGCACGCAGCTGGAGATCTGAGAACGGGCAGACTGCCTCCTCAAGTGGGTCCCTGACCCCTGACCCCCGAGCAGCCTAACTGGGAGGCACCCCCCAGCAGGGGCACACTGACACCTCACACGGCAGGGTATTCCAACAGACCTGCAGCTGAGGGTCCTGTCCTGTCTGTTAGAAGGAAAACTAACAAACAGAAAGGACATCCACACTGAAAACCCATCTGTACATCACCATCATCAAAGACCAAAAGTAGATAAAACCACAAAGATGGGGAAAAAACAGAACAGAAAAACTGGAAACTCTAAAACGCAGAGCACCTCTCCTCCTCCAAAGGAACGCAGTTCCTCACCAGCAACGGAACAAAGCTGGATGGAGAATGATTTTGACGAGCTGAGAGAAGAAGGCTTCAGACGATCAAATTACTCTGAGCTACGGGAGGACATTCAAACCAAAGGCAAAGAAGTTGAAAACTTTGAAAAAAATTTAGAAGAATGTATGACTAGAATAACCAATACAGAGAAGTGCTTAAAGGAGCTGATGGAGCTGAAAACCAAGGCTCGAGAACTACGTGAAGAATGCAGAAGCCTCAGGAGCTGATGCGATCAACTGGAAGAAAGGGTATCAGCAATGGAAGATGAAATGAATGAAATGAAGCGAGAAGGGAAGTCTAGAGAAAAAAGAATAAAAAGAAATGAGCAAAGCCTCCAAGAAATATGGGACTATGTGAAAAGACCAAATCTACGTCTGATTGGTGTACCTGAAAGTGATGGGGAGAATGGAACCAAGTTGGAAAACACTCTGCAGGATATTATCCAGGAGAACTTCCCCAATCTAGCAAGGCAGGCCAACGTTCAGATTCAGGAAATACAGAGAACGCCACAAAGATACTCCTCGAGAAGAGCAACTCCAAGACACATAATTGTCAGATTCACCAAAGTTGAAATGAAGGAAAAAATGTTAAGGGCAGCCAGAGAGAAAGGTCGGGTTACCCTCAAAGGGAAGCCCATCAGACTAACAGCGGATTTCTCGGCAGAAACCCTACAAGCCGGAAGAGAGTGGGGGCCAATATTCAACATTCTTAAAGAAAAGAATTTTCAACCCAGAATTTCATATCCAGCCAAACTAAGCTTCATAAGTGAAGGAGGAATAAAATACTTTACAGACAAGCAAATGCTGAGAGATTTTGTCACCACCAGGCCTGCCTTACAAGAACTCCTGAAGGAAGCGCTAAACATGGAAAGGAACAACCGGTACCAGCCGCTGCAAAATCATGCCAAAATGTAAAGACCATCGAGACTAGGAAGAAACTGCATCAACTAATGAGCAAAATCACCAGCTAACATCATAATGACAGGATCAAATTCACACATAACAATATTAACTTTAAATGTAAATGGACTAAATTCTCCAATTAAAAGACACAGACTGGCAAGTTGGATAAAGAGTCAAGACCCATCAGTGTGCTGTATTCAGGAAACCCATCTCACATGCAGAGACACACATAGGCTCAAAATAAAAGGATGGAGGAAGATCCACCAAGCAAATGGAAAACAAAAAAAGGCAGGGGTTGCAATCCTAGTCTCTGATAAAACAGACTTTAAACCAACAAAGATCAAAAGAGACAAAGAAGGCCATTACATAATGGTAAAGGGATCAATTCAACAAGAGGAGCTAACTATCCTAAATATATATGCACCCAATACAGGAGCACCCAGATTCACAAAGCAAGTCCTGAGTGACCTACAAAGAGACTTACACTCCCACACATTAATAATGGGAGACTTTAACACCCCACTGTCAACATTAGACAGATCAACGAGACAGAAAATCAACAAGGATACCCAGGAATTGAACTCAGCTCTGCACCAAGCGGACCTCATAGACATCTACAGAACTCTCCACCCCAAATCAACAGAATATACATTTTTTTCAGCACCACACCACACCTATTCCAAAATTGACCACATAGTTGGAAGTAAAGCTCTCCTCAGCAAATGTAAAAGAACAGAAATTATAACAAACTATCTCTCAGACCACAGTGCAATCAAACTAGAACTCAGGATTAAAAATCTCACTCAAAACTGCTCAACTACATGGAAACTGAACAACCTGCTCCTGAATGACTACTGGGTACATAACGAAATGAAGGCAGAAATAAAGATGTTCTTTGAAACCAACGAGAACAAAGACACAACATACCAGAATCTCTGGGATGCATTCAAAGCAGTGTGTAGAGGGAAATTTATAGCACTAAATGCCCACAAGAGAAAGCAGGAAAGATCCAAAATTGACACCCTAACATCACAATTAAAAGAACTAGAAAAGCAAGAGCAAACACATTCAAAAGCTAGCAGAAGGCAAGAAATAACTAAAATCAGAGCAGAACTGAAGGAAATAGAGACACAAAAAAACCCTTCAAAAAATCAATGAATCCAGGAGCTGGTTTTTTGAAAGGATCAACAAAATTGATAGACCGCTAGCAAGACTAATAAAGAAAAAAAAAGAGAAGAATCAAATAGACACAATAAAAAATGATAAAGGGGATATCACCACCGATCCCACAGAAATACAAACTACCATCAGAGAATACTACAAACACCTCTACGCAAATAAACTAGAAAATCTAGAAGAAATGGATACATTCCTCGACACATACACTCTCCCAAGACTAAACCAGGAAGAAGTTGAATCGCTGAATAGACCAATAACAGGGGCTGAAATTGTGGCAATAATCAATAGTTTACCAACCAAAAAGAGTCCAGGACCAGATGGATTCACAGCCGAATTCTACCACAGGTACAAGCAGGAACTGGTACCATTCCTTCTGAAACTATTCCAATCAATAGAAAAAGAGGGAATCCTCCCTAACTCATTTTATGAGGCCAGCATCATTCTGATACCAAAGCCGGGCAGAGACACAACCAAAAAAGAGAATTTTAGACCAATATCCTTGATGAACATTGATGCAAAAATCCTCAATAAAATACTGGCAAACCGAATCCAGCAGCACATCAAAAAGCTTATCCACCATGATCAAGTGGGCTTCATCCCTGGGATGCAAGGCTGGTTCAATATACGCAAATCAATAAATGTAATCCAGCATATAAACAGAGCCAAAGACAAAAACCACATGATTATCTCAATAGATGTAGAAAAAGCCTTTGACAAAATTCAACAACCCTTCATGCTAAAAACTCTCAATAAATTAGGTATTGATGGGACGTATTTCAAAATAATAAGAGCTATCTATGACAGACCCACAGCCAATATCATACTGAATGGGCAAAAACTGGAAGCATTCCCTTTGAAAACTGGCACAAGACAGGGATGCCCTCTCTCACCGCTCCTATTCAACATAGTGTTGGAAGTTCTGGCCAGGGCAATCAGGCAGGAGAAGGAAATAAAGGGTATTCAATTAGGAAAAGAGGAAGTCAAATTGTCCCTGTTTGCAGACGACATGATTGTTTATCTAGAAAACCCCATTGTCTCAGCCCAAAATCTCCTTAAGCTCATAAGCAACTTCAGCAAAGTCTCAGGATACAAAATCAACGTACAAAAATCACAAGCATTCTTATACACCAACAACAGACAAACAGAGAGCCAAATCATAAGTGAACTCCCATTCACAATTGCTTCAAAGAGAATAAAATACCTAGGAATCCAACTTACAAGGGATGTGAAACACCTCTTCAAGGAGAACTACAAACCACTGCTCAAGGAAATAAAAGAGGATACAAACAAATGGAAGAACATTCCATGCTCATGGGTAGGAAGAATCAATATCGTGAAAATGGCCATACTGCCCAAGGTCATTTACAGATTCAATGCCATTCCCATCAAGCTACCAATGACTTTCTTCACAGAATTGGAAAAAACTACTTTAAAGTTCATATGGAACCAAAAAAGAGCCCGCATAGCCAAGTCAATCCTAAGCCAAAAGAACAAAGCTGGAGGCATCACACTACCTGACTTCAAACTATACTACAAGGCTACAGTAACCAAAACAGCATGGTACTGGTACCAAAACAGAGATATAGATCAATGGAACAGAACAGAGCCCTCAGAAATAACGCCGCATACCTACAACTATCTGATCTTTGACAAACCTGAGAAAAACAAGCAATGGGGAAAGGATTCCCTATTTAATAAATGGTGCTGGGAAAACTGGCTAGCCATATGTAGAAAGCTGAAACTGGATCCCTTCCTTACACCTTATACAAAAATCAATTCAAGATGGATTAAAGATTTAAACGTTAGACCTAAAACCATAAAAACCCTAGAAGAAAACCTAGGCATTACCATTCAGGACATAGGCATGGGCAAGGACTTTATGTCTAAAACACCAAAAGCAATGGCAACAAAAGGCAAAATTGACAAATGGGATCTAATTAAACTAAAGAGCTTCTGCACAGCAAAAGAAACTACCATCAGAGTGAACAGGCAACCTACAACATGGGAGAAAATTTTTGCAACCTACTCATCTGACAAAGGGCTAATATCCAGAATCTACAATGAACTCAAACAAATTTACAAGAAAAAAACAAACAACCCCATCAAAAAGTGGGCGAAGGACATGAACAGACACTTCTCAAAAGAAGACATTTATGCAGCCAAAAAACACATGAAAAAATGCTCATCATCACTGGCCATCAGAGAAATGCAAATCAAAACCACTATGACATATCATCTCACACCAGTTAGAATGGCAATCATTAAAAAGTCAGGAAACAACAGGTGCTGGAGAGGATGTGGAGAAATAGGAACACTTTTACACTGTTGGTGGGACTGTAAACTAGTTCAACCATTGTGGAAGTCAGTGTGGCGATTCCTCAGGGATCTAGAACTAGAAATACCATTTGACCCAGCCATCCCATTACTGGGTATATACCCAAAGGACTATAAATCATGCTGCTATAAAGACACACGCACACGTATGTTTATTGTGGCATTATTCACAATAGCAAAGACTTGGAACCAACCCAAATGTCCAACAATGATAGACTGGATTAAGAAAATGTGGCACATATACACCATGGAATACTATGCAGCCATAAAAAATGATGAGTTCATGTCCTTTGTAGGGACATGGATGAAATTGGAAACCATCATTCTCAGTAAACTATCGCAAGAACAAAAAACCAAACACCGCATATTCTCACTCATAGGTGGGAATTGAACAATGAGATCACATGGACATAGGAAGGGGAATATCACACTCTGGGGACTGTTGTGGGGTGGGGGGAGGGGGGAGGGATAGCATTGGGAGATATACCTAATGCTAGATGACGAGTTAGTGGGTGCAGCGCACCAGAATGGCACATGTATACATATGTAACTAACCTGCACAATGTGCACATGTACCCTAAAACTTAAAGTATAATAAAAAAATAAAAAAAAAAAAAGAGAATGCATTCTTATTTTCCCTACTAAAAATAACAGCATACAGGCCCCTACTATTAAAAAAATCAATATTTAACATGTTTACAATAATGTATTCGATTCAGATAATGAAGGATATATGCATTACACTTATTATGTAGAACTAGAAGGTATAGAGTCAGTGAATTTAAAGTAAATGAAGAATGACAGAGAAGGTAATGAAGAGACCACAAGAGTGAGAAAAGCAAAAAATAGCATTGGCAGTTAACCAAGCAGATGGGACAGTCCAACTAAACTGGAACAGTGTAGTCCCCTTTGTTAGCTGCTCTAAATAAGGGGTTCTATCTTCACATATATAGTAATATAATCAACAATGAAGAGCACAAAAACAAATGATCAAAACCCTCTACCTTGGAAAAAGTTCCAGAAAGAAGAATGGGATGGCTTTTGCTGTGGGCAAAAGCTGAGATCACCAGGACATGTAGATGGGTCATAAATAAAAATATATATATGCTTGGCCTATATTTTGTGGGAAATTCTTTTACATTACATCCTGTATTGTTAGTGCTAAACAGTTACATTTTCATGAACCCACATTGCCTTTTAAGTGTTTTGTAGTCTCTCTGCAAAGGGGGAAAAAAAGCTCCTACACAATAAGCTCATTTTCCTGAGGGTGTGGCTTTTGCAAATGGACTTAAATTACTAGAATTTGTGACAGCCAGCTGCCTTGGGTTTTTGTTTGATTGTTTGTTTGTTTTTGCCCTGACACTCCATTAGTGTTATTTATTCTCACTCATAGGCTTGGGAGGAGTGCAAAGACAAGTTAAAAATCTGTCTGAATGACTGGGCAGAAAAGATTTTCAAGCCATAGAGAAATGTCTTAGGCATTGTTGTTTCTCTAATAGGAAGAGCCTGAGAAAACACCTGGAAAGTACCTCCTCCAAAGTTACAGTCGATTTGGAGAAAAGCCATCTAAATAAAGAGTATTTCAAGAAATTACATAAACTTTGATTGTTACCTTGCAAGAACTTTGCCTAAGGCACATTGTCCAAGCATTACAGAAGTATAAAGAAGATTCTAACTTGATTGGATATTTGTTCCACTTGAAATCTGAAGTTAAGGAAAAGCCAAATAGAGGCTGTATGAAATGGAAAATGTCAAAAATCTTAGGTCTCCTCTTATTCACATATTATTATCACTATTATTTTGCTATAGCATACTGATGATTTTACTTGAGTGTTGCCATGAATGAGGTTATCTGATTGATGACTTAAACCACTGGTGCTTTTAAAATGTTATTTAAAACTTAGATCATAATTGAATATCAATTATTCTTTTTTCAACCTTAGAATATATATAGTCATATGCAACAGTCTTCTCCAAATTATTAGATTTTCTCAGGAAATCCAAGATAATAAAGACAGATGGTGAATTAAGTGAAATTGGCAGCAAATTTATCTCAATTTGTGAGATTTTTAAAAAACAATTTGTTATTGTTTTAGAATTCTCTAATTTCTTTCCTCCCTGTCTTAAATCTTCTTTCCATCACAGATTTCTTTGCATGCCTTGGCTGTATTGTCCAGATTGACATCGTCTTAAGTGGCATGTGTTTCTTTGCTATTAAGCTGAAGTGACTTTTATGTTTAAAGGCAAGATCATTGCATTTTTTATGATTGTATAATTAAAAATGCCCATTTCATAAAAACTAAAAGCACTTAAATATAAGAATATATAACCTTCCATGATTTCTCTACCTGGAAATGACTACTATTATCACTGCAGTGATATCCTTCTAGAATATTTTGAATTCGTGAGCATAAATACATATTTAGAAAATTGGGATCCAAAATTACTAAAATGGAATTAGGGATTACATGGCATTTTGAAGCTACTTTTTAATTTAATATATTTAAATTTATTTTCATGTTAATATATATATATTCATACTATCAACAGTATTGCTTGAATGGTAATTCTTTTATAGCTGTACCACAATTTCATTTTTCAAGTAGCCTCTTATTTTGAGCATTTAAATAACTGTTAAATTTGTATTCATGTTAACAGTAAAATAAATGTGATATACATACGTTGATATGGTTTGGCTGTGTCCCCACCGAAATCTCATCTTGAATTATATTAGGTTGGTGCAAAAGTAATTGCGGTTTTTGCCATTGAAAGTGAAGGCCAAAACTGCAATTACTTTTGCACCAACCTAATAATTCCCATAATCTCCACATGTTGTGGGAGGGACCTAGTGGGAGATAATTGAATCATCGGGATGGTTACTTCCATGCTGTTTTTGTGATAGTGAGTGAGTTCTCATGAGACCTGGTGGTTTTATAAGGAGCTTCTTCCCAATTTCGTTCTGCATTTCTTGCTGCCACCATGTGAAGAAGGATGTGTTTGATTCTTTTTCTGCCATGATTGTAAGTTTCCTGAGGCCTCCCCAGCCCTGCTGAATTTTGAGTCAGTTAAACCTCTTTCCTTTACAATTTGCCCATTTTCAGGTACGTTTTTATTAGCAGTGTGAGAATGGACTAAAACAGTAAATTGGTCATGGGAGGAGTGGGGTGCTTCTGTAAAGATATCCGAAAATGTGGAAGTGACTTTGGAACTGGGTAACAAGAAGAGGCTGGAAGAATTTGGAGGGCTCAGAGAAGTCAGAAGAATGTGAGAAAGTTTGGAACTTTCCAGAGACTTGTGGAATGGCTTTGACCAAATTGCTAATAGTGATATGGACAATGAAGTCCAAGCTGAGGTGGTCTCAGATGGAGATGAGGAACTGTTGGGAACTGGAGTAAAGATTACTCTTGCTAGCCAAACAGACTGGCAGCATTTTGCCCCTGCTGTAGAGATCTGTGGAAATTTGAACTTGAGAGAAATGATTTAGTGTATCTGATGGAAAAAATTTCTAAGCAGCAAAACATTCAAGAGGAAGCAGAGAATGAAAATTTGAAAAATTTGCAGCCTGATGATGCAATAAAAAAATAAAAATCCATTTTCTGGGGAGAAATACAAGCCAGCAGCAGAAATTTGTATAGGTAACAAGGAGCCGAATGTTAATCACCAAGACAATGGGGAAAATGACTCCAGGGTATGTCATAGACCTTCACAGCAGCCCCTACCATCACAGGCTAGGAGGCCTTGGATGAAAAAATGGTTTCCTGGACTGGGTCCAGGGCCCACCTGCTGTGTGCAGCCTAGGGACTTGGGGCCTTGCATTCCAGCTGCTCCAGCTATGGCTAAAAGGGGCCAAGGTATGACTCGGGACTTGGCTTCAGAGGGTGCAAGCCCCAAGCCTTGGCAGCTTCCATGTGGTGTTGGTCCTGTGGGTACACAGAAGTCAAGAATTGAGATTTGGAAACCTCTGCCTCAATTTCAGAGAATGTATAGAAATGCCTGGATGTCCAGGCAGAAGTCTGCTGCAGAGCCAGAGCCCTCATGGAGAACCTCTGCTAGGGCAGTGGAGAAGGGAAAAGTGGGGTTAGAGCCCTTATACAGCACAGAGTCCCTACTGTGGCACGACCTAGTGGAGCTGCAAGAAGTGTGCCACCATCCTCCAGACCCCAGAATGGTAGGTCCATCAACAGCTTGCATCATGTGCCTGGAAAAGCCACAGACACTCAATGCCAGCTATGAAATCAGCCAGGAGGGAAGCTGTATTCTGCAAGCTACAGGGGTGGAGATTCCCAAGGCTCTGTGAGTCCACCTCTTGCATCAGTATGACCTGGATGTGAGACACGGAGTCAAAGGAGATCATTTTTGAATTTTGAGGTTTAATTACTGCCCTATTGGATATAAACTTGCACGGGCCCTGTAGCTCCTTTGTTTTGGCCAATTTCTTCTATTTGGAAGACGTGTTTTTACCGAACACCTGTACCCCCATTGTATCTAGGAAGTGACTCAGTTGCTTTTGATTTTATAGGCTCATAAGCAAAAGGGACTTGCCTTGTCTCAGATGAGACTTTGGACTTGGACTTTTGAGTTAATGCTGGAATGAGTTAAGACTTTGGGGGACTGTTGGGAAGGCATGGTTGTGTTTTGAAATGTGAGGATATGAGATTTGGGAGAGCCGGGGGCAGAATGACATGGTTTGGCTATGTCACCACCCAAATCTCATCTTGAATTGTAGTTTCCATAATCTCCACATGTCATGGGAGGGACCTGGTGGGAGGTAACTGAATCATGGTGGCAGTTACCTCCATGCTGTTCTCATGATAGTGAGTTCTCAAAAGATCTGATGGTTTAATAAGGGGCTTTTCTCCCTCTTTGCTCTGCACTTCTCCTTACTGCTGCCATGTGAAGAAGGGCATGTTTGCTTCTCCTTCTGCCATGACTGTAAGTTTCCTGAGGGTTCCCTAGCCAGGCTGAACTGTGAGTCCATTAAATTTCTTTCCTTTATAAATTACACAGTCTCAGGTATGTCTTTATTAGTAGTGTGACAATGGACTAATACATACACATTTAGAACATATTTCATCTGAACCTTACCATAAATTCCTAAAGGTAGTGTGAACGGGTCAACAGGCTCACAGAATTTAAGGTGTTTTTTTCTTTTTTAATATCCTGCTTAATTTGCCCTTCAGCAAGTTTGAACTAATTTAATTTGTCATAGCAGTGTATTAGAGGGAAATGTTGGCTGTTGTGTATAGAATCTGGAAATAATTCTAATGTGAAGCAGATCTATTTAAATCTAGCTACAATAATCACATGCTTAAGTAAAAATGTCACATTAATTCAGATTTCATATCACCATGAATTAATTAAAGAGACATCAGTATTAGTAAATTTTCTGACTTACTTACATTGTAGTAGAGTGATTACTGAACACCATGTTCTTAAAGATAAAAGACTGATGAAGAAAATTGCTTTGAAGCAGAAAGAGAACAGGATTCAGAGTTAAAAGACCTGTGCAAGTGGGGCAAATACATTCCTTGGAACTTATTGTTATTTTATCTGTAAATAAAGATGACAGACTGAGCAATCTCAAGGCCTTTCCAGTTCTAAAACATTCCCTGTATGCTATATTGCAGTCTCCATTAAGCTAATACCCACGACCTGTTTTCTTGTTTTTTTTTTCATAGAACCTAGTGCATAAACTAACTTGCAAAACAGTCATTTTTATGTGCTACACACTCCACATTACAATCTATTTTTAAATGAGCATGCTAGGCTGCTTATTAATCAGATTTCACTTCATAGGATTGTAAAAATAAAACGATAATTGATTTTCCAGTATTAATTACTCTGTAGCCCTTGGCAGATGGAATCATTCTTCCAGTTGCTTGATTTTTTAGAAGGTAAAGAGAAACTAGAAGGTAAAGGTAAACTAGTTAATTGAGGTCTCATGCAAAGTTTACTAACAGAAAAATATGCCTAAACTAAGAAAGGATTGGTTTTATTCAGTTAGGAGAGGTGAAGAGGGAGTTGACTTGTAACCTTGACCCTTATAGATAACCAAGTATTTTAAATGCAGCTTTTAGCACATTTTTGTGACTTTTAAGTATAAGTTACATAGTAGAAAGAGAAAATATTTCTTATTTTTATGCCAATTGCTTAAATTAATCAAAATAAATTATGTGCCAGGCACAGTGGCTCACACCTGTAATCCCAGCATTTTGGGAGGCTGAGGTGGGCAGAATGCCTGAGGTCAGGAGTTTGAGATCAACCTGGCCAACATGGTGAAACCCCACCTCTACTAAAAATACACAAATTAGCTAGGCGTGGTGGCACATGCCTGTAGTCCAAGCTACTCAGGAGGTTGAGTCAGGAGAATTGCTTGAACATGGGAGGGAGAGGTTGCAGTGAGCCAAGATCATGCCACTGCTCTCCAGCCTGGGAGACAGAGTGAGACTCCATCTCAAAAATAAATAAATAAAATATGAAAAGTTTGTCATCTTTATTTAAGACACATAGTTGCCCTGTTTTAACATTATTCTATTTTTAATTGTAAAAGCAGGTGGAGAGGGGTGGGGTTCATGTCTGTAATCCCAGAACTTTGGGAAGCCAAGGCTGGCAAATTGCTTGAGCCCAGGAGTTCAAGACCACTCTGGGAAACATGGTGAAACCCGGTCTCTATAAAAAAATACAAAAATTAGCTGGGTCTGGTGGTACATGCCTATAGTCCCAACCACGCAGGAGGTTGAGGCTGAGGATGGCTTGAGCCCAGGAGTTTGAGGTTGCAGTGAGGCAAGATCGTGCCACTGTATTCTAGCCTGGGCAACAGAAAAAAAAGAATATGATTATAACCATCAATTAAGATTCAGCTAGTTTAAGCAAAATAATCAAAATATTAAAAAATAACAAAAGGTATAAAATAAAAAGTAAAGGCTCCCACAAATTCCAGAACTGAATATTTTATCCACTTCTGTTCTGTTTAACCATCTGTTTCTTGTCACAATATCTATTTATTTCCTGCTATAAAAGGTGAGAAATATACATCCAGCATACACAGAGAGATTCAAAATTTTACTGGTTATATTTCTGGTTTTAGTCTTCTGATTGGCACTTTACAACTGTAAATATTTTACTAAGAACTTTATTTGTTAATTCTTCAACTCCAGAGTATCTATTGTCTGTTCTCTACCAACTCTGCAAAAAACGGTTTGACCTAGCTTTTTCTTTCTCTCACCACTCTTTTTCCACCTTTTCTTAACTATACCTTTATTTTTACATTTGTATTCCTCCATGGAGATTCCTCCTCTTCTATATTTAATTTTGTTGCTGGGTGCATGGCCAGTTAAGATGTAGAAATGGGGCGTGGAAAGTATGGAAGTGATCTATGCTGATTCTATGTTGGGACACTTAAACAGTGATGTGCCTTCTGCATGCTTTCTCTGCCCTGCTTTTGCCAGCTGGGAAATGAGCGGGACCTAGACCCAGCCTAAAGCACATGATGAAAGTAACATGAGTCTATAAATGACCCTGTGATGGAGAGCCACCCACAGATCTGGAAAATTCTCCAGCTGACTCTTTTGTGCAGGAAGGATATAAATGTCTTTGTTCTTTAAATCTCGGAATTTTTGGTCTCTCTGCTTTAGCATCTTCGCCCACCCTAAAAAACACATTTCCGTATTTTGCCTACTTTTTTATTCTACAGTTTCAAAACCACTTAGCACCATTTACAACAATAGGCATATAATAGTGTTATTTATTTCTTAACCAAATAGTGTGGCTGGCCCCTGAGAGAGCAGTTGTGATGCTAGGTTAATTCTATGCCACTTGGAGAATGTTCCAAGCATCAGGTAAATTCCATTTTCTTATTCTTATATTCAATCAGTAGCTCAACCCATGCTGTATTTTAGTTTGCACAGCATTTTGAGCATGATGTTCTACAGATTTTTTTTTCACACTGCTTATGTGCCTTTCTTTATTCTTACCGAGGTGCTTACTATATGAACACTAGACCTTCCATACTTCTCATATTCTGCTCTATGTGCAAAATAGATCCAGGGTTTTATATTTACATAACTAAGATCTTATTCACCCATATAAGTTGCATTTTTAACATTCTTTATGCTGGCATCATAACGTAGTTTCTGAGAAGGCTTGCTATTCTTTGTTCCCACCTCAGCATACACTTACTTGCCTTTTTTTATGATGTAGCTCTAACAATAATACATAGAAATGCATTCTGCTTCCCAGTGGTTTCTTTTCCTTGTTGTCATGTGTTTGTTCAGATTCATTTGTGTCACTTCTTATTTTGATGTTTCTCTTCCTGGCTGTTCATTTTCTTCAAATATCTTGTGATTCTTGATTAAACATTCCAACTTGATGGCAATAAGTACCTATGGTTGATTTCTTTCACAGTTTTGTAAGTCTATTTAACCATAAAAGCCTGGTTCTATCAAAAGGTACGTTCCCCTTAAGATGTGTGGTTGAGCAAGGGGCCGACTAGCTCACAGCCTTCAAAAATAACAAGGGTGGAGGGCAATATACTGATATGAAGTGCTTTCGTATATTTCACTCCTACATGGGATTTGCTTTATTCTGCTTATCTTTCAATTCAGTATTCACATTCTGGGTCCTCCATAAGCACACTTTGACTTTCAATTAGAAATTAGTATTCTTTACACCAGCTGAATGCAAATACTCCACATCCAACATCTTTGAGTATATTAGAAGAGAGGAAACTGCTGCAACTCACTCACCATTATCCCTTCTACGAACTATTCTGGTTGCCTCCCCACAGCTCTCCTCACCTGCTAATATTCTGTCTAAAGCCAGTGGTTTCTATATTCATTTTCTCTTAATCACAATTTTTCCTTGGTTTTCCTTTCTTTGCTCTGGGCTGTCAATTAAGTCACATTTACTTTGCAGTTGTAATAGAAATTACTCAGAGACTTGTTCTTAATCAGGAAATTTGAGCTTGTCTGTCTTTATTCAAACAAACTATTCTACTTGAAAAGTATGTAGTTATTTTTAGGCACCATTCTTATATGTAATATTTGTATTGTAACATATAACTCTGGGCTTATCCTCATTACTGTACCCTAAGATAATATATTTCACAACTTTATATCCTTACAACCCTTTTGAATAATGCAGTTTTTGTGTAAGGCCATAACCAGCTAAATCAGAACATGGTGTTTTCTTTCCTCTCTCCATCCTTCTTTTTCTTCTTTCCTTCCTTCCAGGAAGACACAGAGTTTTGCCATCTTTAATCCCTAGTATTTAGCACAATATCTGGCCAAAAGTAGAAAGCATTTTTTAAAAAACATAATTGATGGAATTATTTTATTTCATTTGAGACAGAATCTTGCTGTCTCTCCCAGGCTGAAGTACAGTGGTGAGATCTCAGCTCACTGCAACCTCTCCCTCTCAGGCTCAAGCAATTCTCATGCCTCAGTCTCCTGACTAACTGGGACTATAGGCCTGTGCCACCAAACCCAGGCAATTTTTTATATTTTCAGTACAGAATGGGTTTTGCCTTGTTGTCCAGGCTGGTCTTGAACTCCTGGCCTCAAGTGATCTGCTCTCCTCAGCCTCTCAAAGTGCTGGGATTACAGGTGTGAGCCACTGTGCCCCCGGCCTGAATTTTTAAATGAATGAGTTAAGTAATGAATACTATGATTGCACCATACTTAGACTTTAATATTTTGTTTCTTCAACCTTGGAAAAAAAACTTTCACCCTCTAACTGGGTATATCTCATTTGTGATAATTTTATTTTTTTCAAGAATATTTATTCAGTGCCTACTCTGTCCTTTGCTCTAGGCATGTGGAATAAAAGCATAAGAAACCAAAAGAAATATTAACTTCTTGGAAAAATTCATGGGGAAGGGACCAGAGGAAAAAGAAGACAAACATTACACCAATAATGATAAAATTGTAATAGAGAATTACAGGTGATGAAGGAGAGAGTGAATGTATGGTGGAGAGTGAATTAAACAGGGGGGTTGGAGAATGTCCTTCTGAAGAAGTGACAATTCAGCAAAGATCTAGATGAGAAAGCCCCATAGAAGATGGGAAAGTCTATTCGAGGTTAGTGTAAAGGCAAAGCGGAAGAGTAAGGAGGCTGGTGTGATTGTACCTCAGTTTGCTCACATGATTATATATATATATATTTTTAAGACAGATGCAGTCTTGTTCTGTGGCCCAGGCTGGAGTGCAGTGATGATCACAGCTCCCTTCTGCCTCGAAATTCTGGGCTCAAGAAATCCCCCAGCCTCAGCCTCCCAAGTTACTGGGATTACAGATGTGAGCCTGTCTGGCTCACATATCTGGCTATGTGAACATATTATTTTATACTATTCTCTATAAGAGTTTATGAACTTTGCCTTTCTTAACTTTCCATTTGGCTATTATGTAAGTCTTCCGTAAGTTTTTTGAAGGCTCGATCATTTCAATCCTTTTCACCATCCATGGTAAGTAATAAACATATAGTAACAAGATTAAATATTACTTGAAATAATGAATAAAAGAGCTGATTGTCAACCTGATCAAATTACGTGAATTTTAGGCACATCTACAGGATATGGTTATTCAAAATATGGCTCATTCTTATACCAAAGAGAATACATTAAGCAAGAATTTCAAAACTCGGACTCACTTGTCACACCGCATAAATGAAAGAGGAAGAAATATGTACTCCTGAATTACTGATCACAAGATATTTCAAAGATTTTTGAAGGTTTTGAAGCACTTGCAAGTATGAATGTGGGATAAAGTTAATTTGCCTTCCCACTGCAACTTGCCCTTATACCTGAATTTCCTCTCACTTACTGAAGCCATTTCATCCTGCTTTTGCTGCCTGATTTTGCTGTTTGACATTAGGCAATTAATGGAGTGGTTATATATGGTCATTTCTATCTCAATAAATTCTGCTCATTATAAAACTCCAATACAAGAATTATTATTGACATTGACAAGTGCAAATATTTTGGCCTTCCTTTTGTCATCATTAACTTTGGCAATTACCTTTCTCCACAGACTGTACATTTATAAAGAAAGGGAAAAAGTAAATACCAAGGATGTTTAGTGCAATTTATTTTCAGATGAGAAAACAGGCCTTGATAGATTCAATGCTTTCCTGATGGCTTCTAAAGTAGAGAATGAAAGAGATTGGATCTTTTTCATAGTAAGTAATTATTTTTATTATAAAATATTTCACACACATAAAAGAATAAGCACAAAAATGATCCCTTGTTAAATTTCTGTGAAATACTTAAAATTGATTTGAGGAAATTTTCTTGTTTTCCTGGTTTACAAAGAATTACAAGAATCATAAATATTCAATATTGAATTTTGAATCATAAGTATAATGTTGAGTTTTACTGAATGCTTTTAATTTTTTAAACATGAATCTTTTAATGTAAATTGTGATTATCATATTTTAAGTGTTAAAACACCCTTGCATTCTTGAAGTAAATATAATTAGATTATGATATATATTGCATTTTTTTTTTACTACAATCTACTGATGTATCCTTTTCAGCTGAAGCTCTTTTTTGTTCTTTTACTTTACTGCTCTGTGTGTTCTATCATCTAAGCTTTTCTTTGGTTATACTGGAGAGAACAACATACATTCTTATGTTATTAAAGTCTATTTTTAATCATATCAGAACAATATAAACACCTTTTTGACCATGTTCACCCTCCGTCCAAATTATATGCTTTTTTTTTTTTTGAGCTGGAGTCTCACTCTGTAGCCCAGGCTGGAAGGCAGTGGTTCAATCTTGGCTCAATGCAGCCTCTGCCTCCCAGTTTCCCAGGTTCAAGCGATTCTCCCACCTCAGCCTCCCCAGTAGCTGGGTACAGGTGCACACCACCATGCCCAGTTAATTCTGTATTTTTAGTAGAGATGTGGTTTTGTTTGTTATGTTGGCCAGATTAGTCTCGACCTCTTGGCCTCAAGCAATCTGCCCACCTCAGCCTCCCAAAGTGCTGAGATTACAGGTGTGAGCCGCCGCACCCAGTTTATATGCTATTTTTGATTAGGATTTTTGTTATCTATTTTTTAGTCATTGTTAGAAATTATTACAATTACTTATGCACCTAAGATCTGTTTAATTTTGTTTGCCCCAGGGCAACCTGGCTTCATTATTTTACCTCCTGTGTCCACTGCTGTTTTTTTTTTTTTAATTTTTTTTTGGCCTTTGGGAATTTTTTATACTTCTTGTGATCCCAACAATATATTTCTATGTGTATTTGTTGCTGAAATACTTTTCAATATGTCCAGTCTGCCACACTACTGGTCTCTCATTCTTTTATGATAGCACAGCTATTATAAACTAAGGTTATGTATGTATCACAGTAACTTGTCCATTATCTCTGTCAACTGTGAGATGGAGGTCACAACGCGCTTTCTATAAAGAAAGGGCAATAAAGAGTCAACTAAATATCATGAACAATTTTATCTGTATTTTTCATTTCCCCTCGACATTTTACACTTATTTTATCACATGACTTTCAAAGTCTCGGAAAAAATATAAAGAAAAAGTAATGTTATATAAAATATGGCACTTTAAAGGTTTATAAATAACAAATAGGCATTTTAAAATTCTTTTCAAGTATCTTATTATAAGTATTTTGTAAAAAGTATAGAAAACGGCAGGCAAACTCACTAGCTCATTAAAATAGCTTCAGTGTCATTTTCTAATCTTCTTGCCTTGTCATTTGATTTACTTTGGCTCTTAATATCTATTCACTTATAGATTAGTTCATCAAAATCATATGTATACATGTATGTATATACATGTATATGTATATAATTATGTGCACACATGGCATAAACCTCAAACGTCACAATTAAATTAAATTAAATCCATTCACTGCTGTACTTTTGTCTGCAGAACTGAAAGAGACAGAGGATTCCTTAGAACCGAATTAAAAATTCAAGGCCACCTGCATCAAAAACATGTGGGAGAAAGCACATAACTGGAAAAGCATGTCACAGAGAAATGGAAGCCTGCTCTGCCAAGCTGAAATTCTAAAATAGAAAATTAAATATTGAAACATAACCTTGAAATACACAGCCATTGTACATTCAAAAGCCATGAGAGCTATTATTTCTGTAACACCACGTGAAATTAACCATTTATTTTACACTCCAAAATGTAGACTACATCAAATTTATCTGAATACTATTAGAAAGTACAATTTTCAGACATTAAAGGAAGAAGTTTTTCTTTTTTTTTTTTGCAAGAGCTGTAAGATCTATGGATAAAGAAAGTCATCTTTCAAGTTTTTATTCCATAAGCTTAAAGAATTATTTACAAAATAGTTTTTATATTCCTTGGCAGAAAATCCTTTTTGAAAGTCATCCATCTTTCCTTTTTTTGGTCTTCATGACATTTGCAAGCAATTGTACAGAGATTTCCTGTGTCACAAACTTCATAGGAATCAAAGATTAGAAAAATTTCCAGGAACATGTACACACACACACACACACACACAGCCTTAAAATATTATATTCTAGTACGTAGTGGCTAGTTTCCTACGATCTTGGATACCTACAAATAACTAATTTCTAACTAATCCTAACTGGTTATAATCGGTTGAATGTGTGCATGTTTGTGTGTGTGTTTATATTTTACCAATCAGGTTGTAATGTCTTTGGAACATTTTTGCCATTCCTCCATATTTAAACGGAAAATACCTAAAGACCATGTCAATAACTTCCCAAAACAGACTGATCAACTCCTGTAAAATTGACGGCAGCTGTGGCCCATCTGGAGCGGCTGCTGCAAAAGAGCTGGCTGCAGTGGGGGAGGCATGGCCAGGGCTGTGTATTCCCTGGAGCCAGCGGGAACCAGGAACAGGCGGAAGGCCCGTCCCCTTAAGAGGTGGTAGGCCAGGAGCCCTGCACTCCCAGGCACAGCTGCAGACACTGTGCTCAGAAGTACCTGCTCTCACTGCCTGGCTTCTCCTCGCTCCTGGCACCCACTCTGATTTCCGAGCAAAGTTGTGGCTGAGCCTGTGTCACAACCTGGCCAGATGTGCATGCACTTGGGGTGACACTGACATCAGCCCCCTGTCACCTCAGCCCCCTCCAGATTTTGGGTGCCAATGAGCATGGCAGGGAAACCAAAGGGCCACTGAGGATGGCTCGGCATAGGCCCGCAGGTGCCCCTTTGCATGAACAGCTAAAAACCCGAGACTCAG
The DNA here is from genome assembly GCF_029281585.2 of Gorilla gorilla gorilla. Lineage (NCBI taxonomy): Eukaryota > Metazoa > Chordata > Mammalia > Primates > Hominidae > Gorilla > Gorilla gorilla. Next base: position 22,228,122 of record NC_073230.2, read on the forward strand.
TCAGACTCAGGCAGACGACGGGGTGACTGCCTGTGGAGAAGAACTACCCACTGTGGATCTCCTCTCCACTGAGAGCTGCAAATATCAGGATGATCTGACTGTGGAGAGGAGCTATCCACTGTAAGTCTCTTCTTAGCTGAGAGTTGAGCAGATTTTGGGACAACCTGCCAGTAGATAGGAGCTACCCCGTTTGGGTGTCCTGAGAGCTGTACTGTCACTCAATAAAGCACCTCTTCACCTTACTCACCCTCCAGTTATCTGCACACCTCATTCTTCCCGGATACGGGCCAAGAACTCAGGACCAGCTTAAGCAACAACAGTAGGACAAAATTTTATAGTGGAGTGTTGGGGCAGAAGATGTACCATTTTAATTTTTTATATATTAGCAATTTATTAAAAATTAATTAGCATTTCACAAGCAATGCAATTATTTAGAAATAAAGCTAAGTTCAGAGTTCTACTTATTACACAGAAATCTGCAAGAGAATGTCACCCCTATCAAACAGAATAAAAAGTCTTTTAATCTAAAACACTATGTATCTTTTATGTTAATTCCATAAGTTAGCTGAGACTTCAAAGCAATATGGTGAAATTAATTCCAGAGAGTGACAAGATCCTTGAAGGACACATGCATTGTCTCACCACTGACAGAGGCCAAAAGGAAAGGGTGATAGACGTAGAGATGCATAAAAAGAAAACAACAGATATATTTTTAAAATTCTTAAAGGTGAAGTGTGGTTGGGGTAACAGTTTAGTCTGGAGAACCAGGAGTCACCAGCTCTTCTCCACCCCTCTCTGCAGGTGCTGACAAGAAATAATGTGGGCAGGCAAGTGATTGAGAGGCCTCCCTCCTCCAGGTGACGTGAGCATACCCCCAGTGATTGGTTTTTGCTGGGAATCAAATACAAATTTTGCATAGATTCTTCACACAGAGCAAAACTGTCTGTTGCTGGAGAAGGGACAGGAAAACCTCTCCTGCCTGCATCCTGCAATGAAACAAAGCAGTATTCTGCTGCTAGCAAAGAGGAGGAAACTCCCTCTCACCCAAGATCCACCACCATTATAGGTCAGCATTTGGCTGCCTTTGAGGCAGAGGCACATAGGGCCTGGCCAAGACTGAGGTTATGACAGGAGAGTAAAGACAAGGCCCGGGCCCCTTGCAGCATCCCATTGAGTAACAAGCCACAGCAAGGTGGCTGTTGGGAAAGGGTATCCTCTGGTACCTTTATCCCAGACAAAACTTTGTTGCTATTGGAGGATGGGCACAAATAGCTCTAATGCCCATGGCATTGCCCTAATACAAAACAGATCTGTTTGCTTCTGGAGAAGGGTCAGGAACACAGAAAGAGCCCCATCCCTGAAGGCCAGGTGTACAGAATCTTTCTGAGGATGCAGCAGAAGATCTGAAAGCTTCCACCACCACCTCAAAATCCACCAAAGGCTTGTCTATTAACTATGCCTTTTATTTTCTGTGTTTTCATGCTTTGACATTTTGGGGTCTTGCTAATGCTGGAAGAAGTGTTCCTCTCAGGTTAGCTAATTCCTAGGGACAGCAAAATAGTTGTCTGTGAGCATTCCTATCAAACACAAACCAATGAATCCAGTCTACACTCCAACACCTTTTTTAACTGGGCTTTCACACTCTGTGCCACTATCCACTTACCCTAATCACCTCAGGGCCAGGTACCAGACAACTATGGGTAGCCCATATCACTCGGAACCTGCAGAAATTATTTAAACTAGCCCATCCCAAGCCTGATGAGACTCTTACTTCCCCTGGAAAACACAATCAAGTTTCTTGCCCACCTTTTCTTCTCACCCTCTCTCCTCCTGGTCTCCCCTGATGCTTCCCTGTGTACTGCCTGTCCCGTGGTACAGTGGGTTCCTTTCTCTTGGGATTTGTGAGTGCAACAAACTACCTTCCCAATGGCAGTCAGCTCCTAATCTGTTGGCCTTGTGATGCCTAAATAATAAAACCTGCTTTTAAAAAAACCATATGCCCAGGAAAATCCAGTAGTCTTCTCCCCAAAGGTGGGAGGCAGCACAGATAAAGCCCACTCTGTGTCACAGGCACTCCAGGTGTGCCGAAGGAAAACAGTTGAGCAGGAACACAGAAAAACTCAGTACTCCAGACCCAACCTTAAGCACAAAAAAGCTGCAGCTTACCACTGGAGGAATTTTTTTTTAATTAAATGTTGAAATTTGAGATAACTGCAGATTCACTTGTAGATATAAGGCATAGAGATCTCGTGTATCCTTTCCTCATTTTCTCTAAACGGTAATGTCTTGCAAAATTATAGTACGATATTACAAGCAGAATATTGACATTGGTATGGTCAATATACAGACCAACACTGTCACCACAAAGGTCCTTCATGCTGCCCTTTAGTAATCATACACAATTCCCTCTGTCTCTCACTTCCTCCTCAACCTCTGGCAAACATTCATCTGTTCTTCATTTCTATGATTGTGTCTTTTCAAAAATGCTATGTGCATCCATGTTGTTGCATTTATTATTGATCCATCCATTTTTTATCACTGAATACTATTCTGTGGTATAGGGCTACCACAGTGTCCTTAAGCATTCACCAGTTGAAGACTATCTGGGTTGTTTTCAGTTTTGGGCTATTATGAATGAAGTGCTTTTAAAGATTTGTGTATAGGCCTTTTTCTCTTTTTATGAGACAGTCTCATCCTGTCTCATAAAAAAAGACACAATCTTCGCTCACTGAAGCCTCGACCTCCTGGCTCAAGTGATCCTCCTACCTCAGCCTCCCCAGTAGCTGGGACTTACAGGTGCATGTTACCACATCCGGCTAATTTTAAAACAATTTTGCAGAGTTAGGGTCTCATACAGGCTTTTATATGAACATATTTTCATTCCTCCCAGAGTGCATTTGCCTAGGAATGCATTTGCTGAGTTATATAGTAGTGCCATGTTTAGTTTTTTAAGAAATGGCCAAAATGTTTTCCAGAGTGCTGGAAAACCATTTTGAATTCCCACCAGCAGAGGATGACTGACACAGTGTCTCCACATCCTTTCCAGTAGTTGATGTCGTTACCAATTTTTGTTTAGCTATTCTAATAGCTGAATAATGATATCTCTTTTTGGTTTTGATTGCATTTCCCTAATGGGTAATGATGTTTAATAGCTTTCCATGTGCTTATTTACCATCTGAATATTCTCTTCAGGACAATATCTGTTCATGCCTTTGGCTCATTTTCTAATTAGATTGTTTGTTTTGTTTTTACTTCAAATTTTGCGAGTTCATTATATATTTTACATGCTAGTCCTGTGATTTATACGTGTTTTGCAAGTATGTTCTCCCACTGTCTACCTTTCTCTTCATTTCTCTTAACAGAATCTATAGAAGACCACGAGTATTTTATTTTGATGAAGTCCAATTTATTTTTCGTTTTATGGATTGCACTTTCAATATCAAGTCTAAGAAATCTTTGCCTAGCATTAGTTCCCAAATATTTTCTTGTATGTTACATTTTTAAACCCAAAAACTGTTCAGTTTTATGTTTAAATATAAGACCACATCCATTTTGTTTAATTTTTCTGAGGTGCACAATTTAGGCTCATTTTTTTGTTGTTGGCTGGTTTATTTATTTAATGGATGTTCAATTACTCAAGCACATTTGTTTAAAAGGGTATCTTTCTAATATTGAGCTCTTGTCCTTTTGTCAGAAGTTAGTTAGGCATATTTTTATGGGTTTATTTTAGGGTTCTCTCTGTCATTGTTGATCTATGCTTTAATCCTGCAAATATCACAGGCTTCATTAATGTAGCTTGTATATAGTAAGGTCTTAAAATTGGGTAGACAAATTCCTCCCACTTTATTCTTATTTTTCTAAATAATTTTGGCCATTCTAGTTCCTTTGCCTTTTTAGCATACACTTTAAATAAACTTGTCTATATCTGCCAAAAAAAATTCCTGGCATTTTGATTACAGTTACATTAAAATCTTTATATTATTTTAGGGAGAATTGCCATCTTTGCTATGTTTAGACTCCCAACCATGAATTGTATATCGATCAATTTATTTAGATTTTATTATATTTCCTTCATCAGATTTTTAAAAATTTTTTTCTTTTTGTAAAGAACGGGGTGTCACTATGTTGCCCAAGCTGGTCTTGAACTCCTACGCTAAAGCGATCCTCCTACCTCTGCCGCCTTAAATGTTGGAATTACAGGCCTGAGTCACTGTGCCTGGCAGAATTTTTTAGTTTTCACCACACAAGTCTTGTACATATTTTGTTAGACTTACATCTAAGTATTTTGGGGAGTTGTAAATGATATTGTATTTTGAATTTCATTGTCAATATATAGAAATACAATTGGCTTTGGGATGTTTATCTTCTATCCTGCAAACTTTCTAAACTCAGTAATTCTAAGAAGCTGTTTTTGGAGATTGCTGGAGATTTTCAAAATAATCATGTCATCTGTAAACAGTGGTAGTTTTATTTCTTTATTTCTGATATAATTTTTTTATTTTCTTTACTTGTCTTATTGCACTGGCTAGAAATTCAAGCACTATGTTGAATTAAAAAAGGGATAATGGACATCTTTCTCTTCTTCCCAATGTTTGGAGAAAAGCCTTCTTTTACCATTATGTAGATGTTAGCTGTGGGTATTGTATAGACGCTCTTTGTCAAGTTGAGGAAATTCCCTTCTTTTTCTGTTTTATCAGAGAAGTTTTGTTTTGTTTCTTGTTATTTTACAAATGGGTGTTGGATTTTGTCAGATACATTTTCTGTACTTGTTAATTATGAAATTTTAATTTTCATCCCGTTAATATGAAAGATCACACTGATTGATTTTCTAATATTGAACTAACCTCATATCCCTGCACTAAACCATAATTGGACATGACATATCATTTTATGTATTCCTGAATTCTACACTAGGGATTTTATTACGAATTTTTTCATTGTGTTCATGAGGGATGTTGGTCTGTGGTTTTCCACATTTTTACTCTTTGGTTCTGGTATCAGGGTAATACAAGCTTTATAATATGAATTGCTGAGTATTCCCTTCCCTTCTATTAATTGGTAAAGACTGTAGAATTGGTATTAATTCTTCTTTAAATTTTTGATAAAATTCCTCAGTGAAACCATGTGTGCCTAGGGATTTCTTTTTTGGAAGATATTAAATTATCAATTTAGTTTGCTTAATAGTTGTAGGAATATTCAAATTCTCCATATCATATTGTGTAAGTTATGGTAGTTTCTTTTTTTCCAAGAATTGGTCTATTTTATATATCATCAAATTTCTGTGTGAAGAGTTTTTCATAATATTCCCTTATCCTTTTTCTGTATAACGAATCCATAGTAGTATACCCTGTATCATCTCTGACATAATTTCTGTTTCTCTTTTTACTTTGTCACTCTTCCCAGAGGTTTGTGAATTTTATTGATGTATTCAAAGAATCATCTTTTTTAAAAATTTAATTTCCCTACTGCCTTTCTGTTTTTAATTTCATTGATTTCTGTTCTTACCTTTATTATTTCACCCCTGCTTCTTACTTTTAGGTTACTTAGCTCTTGTTTTTCTAGGTTCTTGCAGTGAGAGCTCAGAGTATTGATTTGGAATTTTTCTTTTTCTTTTTTTTTAATATATCCATTTAGTGCTATAAATTTGCCCCTCAATACTTCATTAGCTGTCTTCCACAAATATTGATATATTTGCATTTTAATTCAGTTCAATATGTGTCATTTCCCTTGAGAGTTCCCCTTTGACTAGTTGTGTATTTGTGTTTGTTTAGTTTTCAATCTGTTTAAGATTTCTTATTATATTGCTATTATTGATTTCTAGTTTGATTCCATTGTAGTTAGGAAAACACAATGTTTATTCAATTCTTTTGTTAAGGTTTGTTTTATGGCCCAGGATATGTCTATTGATAAGGTCGAGGGCGACTTGAAACAAATGTGTATTCGGCTATCGTTGCATGGACAATTCAATAAATAGTGATTGGATCCTGTTGGTTGATAGTTCTTTTATATCCTTGTTTCTTTGTTATATAAGGTTCTATCAATTGTTGAGATAAGAGTATTGAATTCTTCAACTGTAATGGAAGATGTATGTGTTTGTAATTTCAGTTCTCTCAGTTTTTTCTTTACATTTTAAAAATGTTTTTAAATTGATAGATAAAATTGTATATATTTGCCATGTACAATATGATTTTTTGGGGTACACATACACTGTGGAACGACTAAATCTAACTAATCACCATATGCATTAACTCATATTATTACCATTTCTGTGGTGAGAACATTTCACAATCACTCTCTGCATTTCTTAAGAATAAAATACATTATTAACTATACTCACCATGTTGTATTAAAGACTTCTTGAATTTACTGCTCCTATACAACTGAAATTTTGTACCATTTGACCAATATCTCTACAATCACTAACTCCAACCACCCCAGCCCTGGTAACCATCGTTCTACTCTCTGCTTCTGTGACATTCATGTTCTTAGAGTCCACCTACGAGTCGGATCATGTGGTACTTGATTTTCTGTGCCTGGCTTACATCACTTAACCTAATGTCCTCCAGGTTTATCCATGTTGTTGCAAATGACAAAATTTCCTTCTTTTTATGGCTGAACAGTACCCCATTCTGTATATATACTATATTTTCTTTGACAGTTATAGTTTGTTGGACACTTAGGTTGATTCCATATCTTGGTTATTGTGAATAAAGCTGCAATAAACATGGAAATACAAATAGCTTTTAGACATATTGATTTCATTTCCTTTCTATATATACCTAATAGTGGGTTTGCTGGATCATATGGTATTTCTATTTTTAATTTTTTGAAAAACCTCCATACAGTTTTCTGTAATGGCTATACTATTATAATTTATATCCCCACCAGCAGTTTACAAATATTCCCTTTTCTCCACATTCTCAAAAACTTGTTACCTTTTGTCTAATAGGTGTGAAAATATATTTCATTGTGGTTTTAACACGCATCTCCCTAGTAACTAGTGATGTTGAGCATTTTCTTTTCATATACCTCTTGACCATTTGCATGTCTCTTTTTAAGAAGTGTCTGTTCAGCTCCTTTGCCCATTTTTCAGTCAGGTTGTTTTCTTCCTATTTAGTTGTCATTCTCTACATTGTAGATATTAACCCCTTATTGGATGCATAGTTTATAAATATTTTCTCCCATTCTATAGATTGTGTCTTTATATTGTTGATTCCTATCTTCACTGGGGAGAGTCCTTTTGGTTTCATGTAATCCCCTTTGCCTAGTTTTGCTTTTGTTGCTTGTGCTTTCAGGGTCATATCCATAAAGCCGTTGCCTAGATTAATGTCATGGAGCTTTTCCCCTGTTTTCCTCTAGTAGTTTTACAGTTTCAAGTATTACATTTAAGCCTTTAACCCACTTTGAATTGACTTTTGTATGTGTTGTGAGAAAAATATCCAATTTCATTCTTTTGCATATGGATATCTAATTTTCTCAGCACCATGTATTGAAAAGACTCATTTTCTTATTGTGTGTTCTTGTGCTTTTGTCAAAAATCAGTTGGCTGCAAATGTGTGGATTTACTTCTTGGCTATCTATTCAGTTCTATACCTTCCTTTACATCTCTTTACCAGCCTTTGTTAATAATACAATTGTTTTAAATATTTACTCTACATACCTTTATGTACTTGCCAAGGGAAATGAAAATATTTATGGATACAAAGACTTGTATCCAAATGTTCAAAGAAGCATTATTCATAATTGTGGGCAAGGAAATAAAAGCAGTAAGGCTGCAATTGAACAGGCTTATCCATAAGTTTTCTATGTGTCAATCACTTATAATATTTATACTAGTATGCTATTCTATGATAGTATATGGTTTATAAAACTTTACACCTGAAGTAGAGTGGGTGTTCCATGTAAGTCAACAAATCCAACCATGTTTTTTAAAAGAAGACTTTTACAGGGAAGGCTACTGGAGCAATGGGGTGAGATATTAACAAGGAGAGGCCTATGAAGGCACAAACCAGTCCTTGAAGAGAAATAACAGAAGCACAATAAACGCAGAATAATCAGCTTTATTTTGCTGATATGTATAAGTATAGTTTAAATAAATTTTAAAACAAATCTATTTGGCACATCTTATAAATTAGGTCTTCAATCTAGTTTTCTGAATAGTCCACAGAGGTTATTATCAGCTTTAATATAAAGCATCTAATACTTTCTCTTGGAAATTAAATATGGGCTTGTCATTCTTCTTATTGGCTCTTCTTTAGTCAAATGTTTCAAAGTGATCTCTTTTTTGTGGCAAAAACAGATAGTAAGATGGAACACAGATCAAAGTGCAGCTAGCCAGTTGGAATTGTCTAAAGAATACTCTGACAAAGTTTTCAGTAGTGTGATCCTTAAAATAGCCAGCTAGGTGGGCGGGGTTGTTATTACTATTCTAGAAATAGATTTGCTTACAAAAGTCAGGGAGCCTTGACAGAATTCTGATTGATAGTTTTACAGTCACTCACCTTGTTTCAGACCTATCATTTGTCTTCCCTTCCCGGAGCAAAATGTTCTAATAGTCACCAAATATAAGAATGAGGAAGCCCTGCTGTTTATTCATGCTACCCTACTCCCCAAATCCAATTAGCATGCAGCCTTGCCACGTAGGTACCCTTCTAATGCCTTTTCAGCTATGTGCGGTTCTGGAGCTCTGATTAAAAACAGTGGGTGGCCTTGATCACTTACGATGTCTCTTATAAAATCGTTGGATAGCCTAGCAGAGAAAAAGATCCAACAGAAGGACAGAGACTACATAATAGCTGAAAAGGACACCACATTGATGTATTCCAAGAAAGACATTTTTTGCCTTAAACAATTCATTGATAAAATTATACAAGGAAGATGTAAAATCATATAATACTCATATTATTAAAATATCAATTTGAACAATATGACCTACAGAGAAAAAAACATAATTATTGTACCTACTGTATATCACATATTGTTTAGAATTATATTAATCATCTCATTCATCTTTATAACGGTCCTCTAAGATACATGTTATTTTCCCCATTTTATAGAGGAGATAAATGAAAAATGAAGGAGGCTAAACAACTTATCTATGTTTGTGGATCCAGTAAGTAGCAGAGAAGACTTCAAATACAGGTTTCTTTAAGAACAAGGTGTGATAAAGACTAAGATGTGATTAAGGTAGGTATGGTTGGTATTCCATACTATTGATAAATTCTATCTTCTAATTTATCAATTAAATTCTTTGCTTCTCAATAATTATACTTTCTTTCAATAACCTTGCTGAGTCTTTGAGATATCTATTTTAAATGACTTTATAATGAACAAATGAATTAATTTGTTCTTCTAAGATATATGTTATTTCCCCCATTTTACAAAGAAGATAGCCTCTTTGATTTTCATTTACCTCCTCTGTAAAATTAATTTGATAACTGCCATAAGTCAAAGAAGGATACTGCCCAATTAATAAAACAAATATGCATAGCTTTGTGGATATGAAGCAAAGGACTGTTAGAGAGAAAATTCCATTAAGTAATAATGAATACAATAGAGCTATAAAGAAAAAAAATGAGAATGGATTTTGTAGACTGCTATAAAAATAGTTCCAGGGTTTAAGTAAAAAAGCAAAGCAAAAGAGAATATCTAGCTTAGAAGAGTTGTGTTTAAGAAGGGGAAATATAATAATATATATTTAGATTTTGCTTGTATTTTCAAGACAAAATATTGGAATGGTGAATAAGAAACTAATAAAAAGAGTTACCAATAGAGAACCAGAGGTGAGGAAAGGGATGAATAGGGAAACTCCCTTGTTGCTATGGAAATGAGACTTGCCATAACTAGTTTTTGTTTCATTCAAATGAATGGTTAGGAGGCATCACTGAGATCACAATTGGAACAAGATTGGACACGAGATCAAACAACCCTGAATTCAAAATCTACCTTTTGTGTTTTCTACCTACATGACATCCACAGGTTACTCAGCATCTCTGTGAGCTTCAACTGTATTATTTGCAGTAATTATGCTATTGAATTCAAAAGAATGTAATGAAAGTTAAATATAATAATGAATGTAAGGTATTTGGTATATATTAAGTGCTTTATTGGTGTTTTAAAATAGCCATTATTATCACCAGCACTCTTATCCTTTATTCATAAATTCAGGTAATAGAAGTAGAAAGGGAATAGATAATATCTCTTGGAAGCCACTCAGGGAAGGCCTGGGACTAGGAAAGTCTCAACTCAAGTAGGTGGACAGTGACAGGCAGAACTAAGAAAAGGTACTCATCTGTTTTGGGCAAAATGAATCTTTTTTTTCTAATCTTTCTGTTAATGACAACCCTGGTTCCCTGAAATATCTTCATACCTACAGTAAAAATAAGCTGGCAGAGAGTCAAGTGAAAAGAGGAACACTAAACCAAACAAAAAATATCTGTTGAGCAAAGTTTGAAGATTATTTTGCAAATGTAAGTTAAAATATGTTTTGCTTGCTTAATATACTTACACTTCATCTCTTTGCATAATCTTTTAGGAAAAGACACCATATCTACAGTATGATTATTATCCCCTGACATTTTTTCTATTCAAATACTTCCATTTCAATCCACTTGAAGAAATGTATCTCATAATACTAGTCCCATAAAAGGAAATTCTATAGGAAATTACTGCTACTTTTAATTCATTGAATTCGTCAATTAATGAACATACAGATTAACTCTATAAAAATGCTCTTTTGGCAGAAAGACTAATATTTGAATTAAATAGAAAAGAAAAACACAGGTATGTGAAGATATACACAGACAAAAAAAGTCATCTGAGGCAAAATCACCAAATGAGATTTTTGCAGAAAGACTGCCCCTACCAAACATATGTGTATTTAATACACATTTTAGAGGAAAGAAGGTAAACACAGGAGCCACAGACTTCTTAGAATGCTTAATGGGTTTAATAACAATTCTACATAAATATTATAATGACACTTAAGAAAAATAGTGACATTATTCTCATAGAAGACTATTAGAAATGCATTCTGTAAGACAGAAATGTCATGTAAAATTGTTTAGATTCAGAAAAGACAATGGTTGAATTGCTCCCCCGCCAATCCTGCCTGATTGGGTCATGCATTCCTACCACAGCTACCCCAAGAAAACATTCCTGTCTTTTCCCCTACACATCTCAGTTAGGACACTCTAAATACCATATTGCTCCTTTCTATTTCCTGAAAGGATTGAAGATGCTTTGCCTTCTGTCTGCTTTGTATTCTATGCCTAGGCTCCTGAGCCTCAGGATCTTCAGCTGTTAGAAATCAGGGATGACTACATACTTTTTAAAGTATCACTCAAATATTTTCTGTAATTAATACTCAACAGTTTTCATGATGCTAATCAATAATGCTTGCCAGGAGGAGAAGGATGTACATAAACCTCTCTGTGTTTATGAAGAGTGTATGCATAAGCTGACAGAAAAATTGTGATGAAATTAACTATCTCTATGAGAAATTATCCTATTACATCTGTGATGGTTGGTTTTGTATGTCAACTTGGCTGGCCATGGAATACCCAGATTAAGCATTATTTTTGGGTGCCTCTGTGGGGGAGTTTTGGTATAAGATTAGCATCTAAATCTGTGGACTCAATAAAGTAGATTGCCACCCCACTGAAAGTGAGCATTACCCAATCCACTGAGGGCCTGAGTAAGACAGAAGGTGCAGGAAGAAAGAACTTGCTTCTTTTTGCTTCCTGCCTGCCTGACTGAGCTCATCTTATTTTCTCCAGCCCTCAGATAGGAATTCACCAACTACTCCACTAGTTCTTAGACATTCAGACTTGGACTGAATTACTCCATCAGCTTTCCTGGGTCAACAGCTTGCAGAAAGCACATTGTGAGACTTCTCAGCCTCTACAATCTTGTAAATCATTCTTCATAATAAATCTGTTCTGTTTCTCTGAAGAACCCTGATTAACACAGATTTTGGAACCAAGAGTGGTTCTAGAGGAACGTAATTTTAAAGATGAGTTTTCAAAATTGGTTCTGGAGTTTCTAGAATCGATTCTGTATTTAATAATATTTCAAGACACTAATAACTCTATTCTCAGGAGTAAAGGGAGCACTGATAGACTATGGCCTAAAATTTTTATAGAGATATAGAAAATATCTGCATTGGATACTCCTAATCAACTACTTACAAGAAGTAAAGAGCTAGATACCTCTGTATAAAATACTTTTGAAGATTTTCAGAAAACTAACTAATAAAATGACACTGGTTGGTTGTTCCTGATGTTGCTGATCAAGTGGTAAAAGAAAAACATAAGCTAAGGATTTGAATTCCCAGCTCAAGTGCTGCATAAATGACTTAAGAGCTTCCATGTATGCCCTGAAGTATAGCCTTATCTCCTAGAGCTGCAGGACTGAAATTGTCAAAAATCCAAAGCAGAGAATTATCTTGCAACTGGCTGAATTACAAAGCAAGTTGAGCTTTCAGTCTGGCAGGAGGTCTACAGTTAAAATGAAGGCATTTAACTGAAAAAGAATGGGACCCTCTAAGTTGGAAAGGGAACATGTGGGATAGATCCTGATGAAGCTGTGGACATTGAGCCCCTAAATTCTGATGAGTCGTCATTACCAGTAAAAGAGGTCTCCCCAACCTCCAGCAGAATTGGCCTCCTCTACCCACAGTGACAGCAGTATTCCCACCCATAGTGGTACTGGCCTCTCTGCCTCTATAGTTATAAAAGATTGGCCTTACATTGCCTAAGGAAACTGTAATGACCCCCCGCAAGGCAGATGCCATACAAGACAATGCTGATTCTCTGCAGAACCAACTCTTTGCTTCTAGACCTATAATTAGACTAAAGTCTCATTAGTCTCCTAAAGGTGAGGTACAATGTGTGACCCATGAGGAGGTATGTTAAACTCAAACAAACTACTTGAGTTTTTAATTGATACAGACAGCAATCTGGAGAACATGTACGAAATTGATAACTAAGGATGTGGGATAATGGTGGAAGGAACTTAATGTTGGATCAGGCTGAATTTGGCATGGACTCATTAAGCAAAGGTTCTGCATTAAATGTTGCAGCTTGTGGAGTTTGATTCTAACAGGTTGGTTGGTTAACTGCTGAGATATGGACCAAAAGGTAGTCCTGCATGAGAAAGTTGAAAATACTTGGCATGACTTATTGCAATGTAGAAGAAATACAAAGGCTTAGGGATATATTGTAATGTTAGGGTAGATTTGTCATTTAAGGCCTACTTACCCGTAGTGGGAGAGTCCAGAAGGCATACCTTTCACCAATACTGTGAATAATAAATTTGTCAGTGGAGCCCTGTCATCCTTAAAGATCTCTGTGATCACTGTCTGTAGGCCAGACCTCAGAGTGGGAACTGTAGTCACTGAATTGAGAAGCCTAAAGGCAATTGGAGTAATTGGATCCTGGAGTGGGAGGGGCCACTCAGTCACCACATACAAGGTAGAGCTGGTTACCTGGCTACTGTAATGGACAGTAGAGTTAAAGCAGCAATCAGAATAGTCTGATATGTTGACCTATGGACCTATGGACTAGGCTTACTGATTATGGCATTTCTAGACGTGAAATAGAAAATCTGTCAAATTGTTACTTAATCTGTACAAGGGGTCTTTTAAAAGTTTATTTAAAAGCATATTATGAAAAACTATGCATGAATTTCAAAAATGTTTGCACCAAAATAAACTCATACTAACGTTACGACATGTCTTAACAGGATCTAATTTGAGGCACTAAGGAGGATAAGACATCAGTTTGAAAATAGCCCTTATCTCTAATAGGAATTAATTTTGCTCTCAAAATTAATTCTGCTAAAATGGAAATAAGAACAAACTCCAAATTTATGGTAAGGCTTGGGTGGAAGAATGGTGAAATCACTGATGCTTTACAAAAAGTTGATGGGTGCAATTCCCGGAATAAAACAGCAGTTTACAAACAGATAACTTGCTTTAAGAAGGAGCAAGACAATTTTGACAACAAGGCCCACAGTAGAGGACCATACACATCAATTTTTGGTGGAAAAATTTATCTTTTGCATTCTCTACTTGAAGAAGATCGATAATTAACAGCAAAGACAGTAGCCAACACCATAGACACCTCAATTGTTTCAGCTTACACAATTCTGCCTAAAAAATTAAAGTTCAACACACTTTCCACTTGATTGGTGCCAAAACTGTTGTGCCCAGATCAGCTGAAGACCAGACCAAAGCTTTCAATGGAAATTTTAAACAAGTGGGATAGAGATACTAAAGCATCTCTTTGAAAAATTGTAATCAGAGATGAAACATGGCTTTACCCGTACAATTCTGAAGACAAAAGCATAATCAAAGCAATGAATACCAAGAGGTGGAAGTGGTCCAGTCAAAGCAAAAGTGAACTGCTCAACAGCAAAGATCATTGTAACGGTCTTTGGAATGCTGAAGATATTTTACTTGTAAACTTTCTAGAAAGTAAAAAAAAAAAAAAAAAAAAAAAAAGTATTTGCTTAATATGAGAAAGTTTTGAGAAAGTTAGCCAAAGCTTTTGCAAAAAATCTCCCAGAAAAGCTTAACCAGAGAGTCCTTCTCCACCATGACAATGTTCCTGGTCATTCCTCTTATTAAATAAAGTCAATTTTGCAAGAATTTTGATAGGAAATCATTAATCATCCACCTTATAGTCTTGATTTGGCTCCTTTGACATCTTTTTGTTTCCAAACCTTAAAAAAATCTTTAAAGGCAAAATTACTCACTTTTCTTTAATGAATAATGCAAAGAGACTATAGTGACATGGCTAAATTCTGAAAACCCTCAGTCTTTTAAGGATGGACTAAATGGTTGGTATCATTGCTTACAAATGCAACTTGACTGGTGGAGTTTATGTTGAAAAATAAAGTCAATGTTTTTAATTTTTACTTTTTACTTTCATGTTTTTCATGATTTTTTTGAAGTCTTCTTGTGCAAGCAGCAAAGTTCTAGGTCAAGTGAACAAAAGTCTCACCTGAGTCATGGCCCCTCAATCATTTCCCATATTTGAGCCAGTTTACAAACCTAGAACTCCTTGAATGAAAGGTAGTCCAGGTCCTCTTGAGGAAGGACCCCAATGCACTTCCAAAATATTATAATGTTAATATTTCTTCTAGCCTTTTCCCAAAGGACCTATGGCATTTTATCAGGATAATTATACTCAAGGAAACCAAAATAATTTGCTCACAAATATACTTCTTTGACATATTTCAAGATGCTTATCCAGAAGGGCTACAAATATAAGAATAACTGAAAAGCTGTCTTTCATGGAATATATTTCCACGAAATATATTCCATGAAATATATTCCACAAAATATATTTCCACGAAATATATTCCACGAAATATATATCCAAATCTGCATGGATAAAATCAGGCTTTTTCAGAGGCTCTCCTTGTCTGGATCTCAGAAAGTTATAACTTAGAGTCTGAAACCTTTAAAATTCTGAAAGGAATATTTACCATCTAATTTTTTTTTTTTTTCCTGAGGGCTGCCATCTGTGAGGTTTCATCTACATAATAATGTTGGAGCTTGTTCTATCCTGTACTTCAGTGAGAGGAAGGGAGTAGCATCCAGTGGCTTTCCTTCTTCTCTCCCATTGTTTGGTGAGTGGGAGGGAGTGGTGCTCAGTGGCTCCTTCTCCTGTTTTTCACAGAGCAGGAGGGAGAGTTACAGTTCTTTTACTCCCACTGCCCGCAGCTTGGCAAGTTCTGGGTTCTTGTCCCATGACCAAGTGGAATAAGGTACATGGACACTGGAGAGTGAATAAGGCAGAGTGGAATTTTATTGAGCAGCAGAAAGAAAGCTCTCAGCAGGGAGAGGGGACCCGAAATCAGGTTGCTGTCTGTGAGGCCGAGTCCACAGTTAAATGGGCTTACAATGGGGGAATGTGTGCTGATTGGTCCATGGGTGGTCTTGGAAAGAGCATCATTCGATTAGTTAAAAGCCGTAATTCAGAAGGGAGCAATCAAGAGAGAGTGGGTACGATGGGGATGGAAGTTCTCACTCCGGTCTTGGACTCTATCCGGAACTGTCAGTTGTGTTTTCAGGATTTAAACTGTCCTTGGCTTGAAGACTGGGTTTTTACCAGGGACCTGTCCTTGTCTGCCTAGGAATTTGTCTGTTTCCTATCGCTATCAATAAGACTACCTTTGTTAGTCAGGCATCTTCTCCCTCTCCCATAAGCTATTTTGCCCGTATAACCTGTGTTGCCATGCTTCAAGCTCCACATTATTGCTGTAACCACAAGATGAGTATTAAAGTGTCCACCATCTGGCCTTTTATTTGAGTTCTTATATTTTGTAAACCTCCTTTACATGTTGATAAATTTGTATACTTTCCATCCTGTTAAGCTGACTTTTTTCAGTTGATTTTTCAGTGAATCATTAGAGAGCAAAGGGGGAGTTTTCCCTTGGTCCCTACAGTACACTGGGGAAAAGAAAATAATCAGACATTTGGGGACTGCTGGACACTGACTCTAAATTGACGCTAATCCCAGGACACCCAAAACATCACTTTGGCCCACCAGTTATAACAGGACTTATGGTTCTCAGTGGAATTTTAGCTCAGGTTCATCTCACAGCAGGTCCAGTGGGTCCCCACACCCATCCTGTGGTTATTTCCCCAGTTCCAGAATGCATAATTGTAACAGATATAGTCAGCAGCTCCCCACATTTGTTCCCTGACCTATGGAATGAGGGCTACTATTGTGGCAAAGGCCAAGTGGAAGACAATACTACCGTCAATATCTAGGAAAATAGTAAATCAAAAGCAATACTGCATCCCTGAGGGATTACAGAAATTAGTGCCATCATCAAGAACTTGCAAGGTATAAGGGTGGCAATTCCCACCATATCCTCATTCAATTTGTGTATTTGGCTCATGCAGAAGACAGATGAACTTTGGAGAATGATAGTGCATTATTATAAACTTAACCAGGTGGTTACTCCAATTGAAACATCGGTACCAGATGTGGTTTTAATGCTTGAGCAAATTAAAACATCTCCTGGTACCTGGTATAGAGCTATTAATCTGACAAAGGCCTTTTTCTCCATCCTGTCCATAAAGCCCACCAGAAACTGTTTGCATTTAGCTGGCTAGGCCAGAAATACATTCTCACTGTCCTACCTCAGGGATAGATAAATTCCCCACTCTGCCTCATAATTTAGTTCACAGGGATCTTGATCACCTTTCCCTTCTACAAGATACCACAGCATTCCATTACATTGATGACATCATGCTAACTGGATGTAGGGGGCAAGAATTAGCAACTACTCTAGATTTATTAGTAAAACACTTGTATTTCAGAGGGTAAAAAGTAAATCTGACTAAAATTCAAGATCATTCTATCTCAGTGGGATTTTTGGAGCTCCAGTGGTGTGGGGAAGTTCAAGATATCCCTTCTAAGGTGAAGAAAAAGTTGCTGCATTTGGCTCTCCCTACAACTAAGAAAGCGGTACCTCTAACGGGCCTGTTTGGATTTTAGAAGGAACATATTCTTCATTTGGATGTGTTACCTCAGCTCATTTAATGAATGACCTGAAAAGCTGCTAGTCTTAAATGGGGCCCAGAATAACAGAAGGCTTTGCAGCAAGTACAGGCTGCTGTGTGAGCTGCCATGACAATTGGGCCATATGAACCAGCAGATTGGGATGGTGTGAGGAGCATTTGGTAGAATTCTATTGGTGAAGCACAGTGTGGACTTTCAGTATTTTGATGCAAGGGCCTGCAGATAATTATTCTCCTTTTCTTTTCTTTTCTTTTCTTTTTTTTTTGACAGAGTCTCACTCTGTTGCCCAGGCCAGAGTGCAGTGGTGCCATCTTGGCTTACTATGACCTCCGCCTCCTGGGTTCAAGTGATTCTCCTGCCTCAGCCTTCCGAGTAGCTGGGACTACAGGTGTACACCACCACGCCCGGCTAACTTTTTGTGTTTTTAGTAGAGATGGGGTTTCACCATTTTAGCCAGGATGGTCTCAATCTCTTGACCTCATGATCCGCCCACCTCGGCCTCCCAAAGTGCTGGAATTAGAGGCGTGAGCTGCCGGGCCCGGTCTAGTCTCCTTTTCAAAAACAGCTCTGGTCCTGCTACTAGGCCCGAGTGTGATGGTTACTACTGAGTGTCAACTTGATTGGATTGAAGGGTACAAAGTATTAATCCTGGGTGTGTCTGTGAGGGCACTGACAAAAGAAATTAACATTCGAGTCAGTGTGCTGAGGAAGGTGGATCCACCCTTAATCTGGTGGGTAAAATCTAATCAGCTGTCAGCAAATATAAAGCAGGCAGAAAAGGAGAGACTGGCCTAGCTTCTCAGCCTTGATCTTTGTCCCGTGCTGGATGCTTCCTGCCCTCAGACATCAGGCTCCAAGTTCTTCAGATTTGGGACTCAGGCTGGCTGTCCTTGCTCCTCAGCTTGCAGACAGCCTATTGTGGGACCTTGTGATTGTATAAGTTAATACTTAGTAAACTCACCTTTTTATATATGCTATGCTGGTCTAGAGGTTTGGTTCTAGAGGGAGAAATGCTTCTATCAGGAGTCCCAATGTTCCTACTGAACTGGAAGTTAAGACTGCCAGGCCACTTGGACTTTTCATGCCTTTCAATCAACAGGCAAAGAATTGAGTTACAATGTTGGCTTAGTATTACCATGGCCCGTCAATGGAAAACTACAACAATCCCATCCAGGCAGAAATAGTAATGGCCCCAATCCTTCAGGAATGGAGGTGTGAGTCACCCCGCCAGGAAAAGAGCCATGACTAGTTGAGGTACATGTTGAAAGCAAGAGAATACAGCATGAGTAGCAGAAGAAGGTAGCTATAAACACCACCTAAAACCATGTGATCAGCTATAGAAACAAGGAAACAAGGACTGTAATGGTCATAAGTGTTTCCTCCTTACTTTGTTATGAATAAGAGTATGTGCATGTGCATATGTATATTTGATTCCTTCCCTTATTTATTCCGTTATCATGTGGCATAAGACGTATTAATTCTACATCATAGGACTTAAGTTGCAGGATACCAAGGAGAAGAGTAGACGTCACTCCACGAACTTTACTTCCTTTTCTGGGAAAAGAGCAGCACATTTTTCGGTTGTATGCAGGATAGTTGCATCATGTTAGGCAGAATTATGATCTTGTTACTGTCTTTGTTTGGAGATTAAGAATGGTTTAAGGGGTGTGCATGGGTGCTCAGCTGACAAGGAGTGGACATCTGATGGTTAGCTTTGTGTGTCAGTTTGACTGGGCATGGGGTTCCCAAATTAAACATCGTTTCTGAGTGTGTCTGTGAAGATGTTTCCATGTGAGACTAGCATTTGAATTGGTGAACTTAGTAAAATAGATTGCCCTCCCCAATGTGAGTGGGCATCATTCAGTCTACTCAGAGCTTTAATAGAACAAAAGGTGTAGGATGGAAGAATTTGTCCCTTTTTTTCTGCCTGCCTGATTGAGCTGGGACATCTTCTCTCATTTTCTCTAGTCCTGGGACTAACAGTTACACTATCAGTTCCCCCTGTCTCAGGCTTTTGAACTGGATCTGAATTAATTACACCACCATCTTTCCTGGATCGCCAGCTTATAGAAGGCACATTGAGGGACTTTACAACCTCCATAATCTTATTAGCCTATTGCTCATAATAAATTAGTTTCTCTCTCTCCCCCCGATATATGTATATGTGCGTGTGTGTTTCTATATATACATGTATATATATACATATGTATATATGTGTGTGTGTGTGTGTGTACACACACGCACACACATACACCCCACACATACACACACATACGTATATGTTTCTGGTTTTGTTTTCCTGGAGAGAAACACACAAATATATGCTACTGGTTCAGTTTTTCCAGAGATCCCTGACTAATATGTAATATTACTATTGCTGTCCAAGTCTGGGAATTGTCCCACTTATTTATAGTCCTTTTAAATTAAGAGTGGGCTTACTTTAACTTTTATTACAAACTATAAAGATAATTTTAATCATTGCTAATCTTGATTTAATTTCCAATGATTCCAATTACTGCCACCACTAATACTGAAATCAAATTTTTTAAGTAGTAGTTATGTCTATAATTCACTTTTGGCTTTCTCATGTTTTCTTTTCTTATTAATTTTACAAGAGCAATCATTTTTCTGGAAATGTCCACTGCAAACAGTAGGCAACAGTGAGTGTTATAGCATTTAAATTAGTAGACCCACTAAAAACTACTCAGCTTAATAAGGTCAGTAGTATGTTTTCGGGCTTCTCTCAGACTATTTTTTGAAGATTTCGCGAGTATTATTTTTAATTTCTGCAATGTCTCTGAAGATTTTAAAAATTTTGTTAACATTCTTGATATAATTCAGTTTATAAACCAATGCTGAATTGAAGTCTTACCAAATTATGGTAGATGAAATTATCATCCTATTAGAAATATTTCAAATATACAGAAAAGTCTAGAGAATAAAACCATGAATAGTTGTGAACCTACCACAAAGATTTAACAAATGTTAAATGTTTCATTTTCTTCAGTTCATTTGTAAAAATCAACATAAAAATCACAGATTTACTAAAATCTGCACCTACATTCCTCTTACCTTCCCTGAAAATAGCTACATTCCTGAAAGTAAAGTGTCTCTTCACCTTGCTAATTTTTTATACGTTTACTGCATATTTATATGTTCACATACAGAATGCTTATTTTTCTAATATTTACATAAATGGTTATAAAAGTTTTCAAAAACTTATCTCACTCATACAATTAAAAAATAATTTAAAAATATTAGAAAACGATAGTGCTGTAATAAACAAAGCACATAAGGAAAATTTGGAGTAGGTGAACTGGGAGTAGGTTGCAGTTTAAATAGAGATGTCAATGTACGCCTTTTGGTGTCATTTGCACAAACTTTTTTTTTTTTTTCCATTTACTCATTTACTTATTTTAGAGACAGGATCTTATTATGTTGTCTAGGCTGGTCTTGAACTCCTGGCCTCAAGCGATCCTCCTGCCTCATCCTCTGGAGTAGTTGAGCTTATAAGGGTGAGTCACAGCACCAGTCTTGAGCAAACAATTAAAGGAGAAGAGAGAAAGTGATTTATTTTCCTCATCTATTATTACATTGGTCTGGGTCTCCAAATACAAGGATAAAACCCTCTTTTTCCTTAGTGATGCTTTTATGTTTTAATCCTTGCATCTAATACTAATATTATTATACCAGTTAATTCTATGTGAGTGTGTGTGTAAGATATAAGAAGTGTAAAAAGTGATTACAATGTAACTAAACATCTCTCACCATTATTTTACTTTTACCTGTTTATTTTTAATTGTATGTTTCTCATTTGTTAATTTTTGGTCGATTTTAAAGAATCAAATGGCTTTCTGTTTCTTCAACACTGTTAGACACTGTCCCTTTCGGGCTGAGTTAGGTATGTTTGAATTTATTATGATTGCTTTTTATTGTAATTTATTTCTGCCACCTGTTGTGTATGCATGCGTTTTGGTCTACTAAGATCTTTCCTCGCTCATTTGATTTTCCTCTCTGGCTTCTGAGGATAGATAAAGCTTTCTGTATTTTCTTAGTATTTACTATGGGCTTTGAAAACTGTGTATACCATTTTTCAAGTTAATTACCCTTATATGCTTAATACAAATAATCAATATAATTTTCAACGAAGTCTAATGTAGCTCAATATCTTTATTACTGTTCTAAAAGATACTTAGCATGCTTTATTCAAAAATGAACATCTCCCTTAGTTTCTGTGGAATCATTATCCAGAATTTTATACTTTCTTTTGAAACATAAAGAAATTACTTATTATTATTATTTATACCACTCAATAACTCATTTCATTTGTGAGTTATTTCTTCACATTGACTTCACTTTTTGGGTGTGTGTGTGTGTGTGTGTGTGTGTGTGTGTTTAGTAAATTTTTTCATTGAGAGCCTATTTGTACTGAACTTTGTGACTGCATGCTTTATTTCCCTCTATTCCTGGACTGGTTATTATCAATTTATAGAATTCTATTTTACAGTTAATTTGCTTGACAATTTTGGATTATTTTTCCATTGTCTTCTGATGTCTCTTATTGCATGGGATATCTTCTATCTTTAAAAAACATAGGTAACATGTTTTTTTATCTAGTCGGTTTTAAGATTTTTCTTCTTATCCTATATATTTTGCAGTTTCAGCATGATAGTCTAAGTATATATTTTCTACGCTTATATTTTTATCTATTTCTCCACAAACATAAATACCTTTGTACGTATGTATTATTATTTCGACCTATTTCTGTTAATTCATCCATCCATCATTTGTCCATTCATGTCTGTCTTTCCAGGTCAGCACTAGGTGTTCAGTTTTAGGTAGAAAATGTGTGTCCTCTTTCAATTCTAGACAATTCATGGAAATAATCTTTCAAATGTCAACTCTCAACCTCCATTCTCTTTACTTGGCACACCTAACAGTCTTATTTTGCCTATTTTCAAACAATTGTTGGTATCTGTTAACTGTTCCTTTGTTACTTTAACTTCATCTATGCTACTTTTGGGGAATAATCCTCTACTCTCTTTCAATCCACTAATCTCTTTGATTGTTTCCAATATAGGCATTTTTCCCATGTAATGAGGTTACAGCACCTCAATGACTATATTTTCTTAGATTTGTCTCTTTTCAAGTACACCTGTTATTTTTTTCATTTCTGTTTAATTCATTATTTCTTATTGCTGTTATCTATTTATATGTTTTCTTTCCTACCTCTCATAATGTTTAGTCATTATATAATTGTTAATTCTGGTCTTAGAGCTGATTTTTATTGTCTGATTTTCATTCAATTGGTTTTATTAGTTATTGTGCTTTGATGTTTTAGGCACATTTTGAGTAGAAGACATTCTTCTCCTTGTATTATTCTCACTTCTTCCTTTATAGAAACTTTTTAGTTGTCTCCATTCAATCCTAAATCCAACTGCCAAAAAACAAAATTTATGTTAGTGAATTGCTATTTCCAGGACTGCAGCATAGCGCTATCACTACACAACTCCAATGGACCCATTTCATTGGACTCCAAAGTGAGTGATAGCCCTGAGAACTGTGCAATACGCCATCTACACATTGTAGGCTGCTGCCTTAGGGGACACCATTCAATAGTGAAAGTGGGAATAAACCTGTGAGTGGACTAGTGTAAGATTCTAGCTGCTTCTTTCTTTTTCTCTGTACATACTGTCCCAAGCAGCAGGCACTTCATTTTTAAAGTTCTTTTCATTAACTGGTTAAATTCATCATAGTACCTGGATCTGACCTTTGAACCTGCTTCTGGTGTCTCACTTTTCATGGTTTTTTTCAGTTGCCATGGATTTAAAGCAACTGAAGCTTCAGCCTCTTTTATTTGAACAAAAAGCAAAGTCCAACATGTGTGCGTATTTGGCTACATATATTACTTTTTATTCCTCCCAATTTTTAGTCCAGTTTTTAGATAGAGAAGTCTATCTTAATCTTTAGAGAATTTTTTTCCTTTTTAAAATATCTAGTTTATCAACATAGTAAATGTTTATAATAAAATGATATGAACTTGCAATTCTATCTTGGCAAGAATCCCAAGGAAATTATGCTTATGCTTCTTTCTGGTTCTCAAATTTTCCAAGCCAAAACTTCCATATAGAGTAATTTTACCAAAAATTTAGAGAATTTGAGTCTAAAGTATATTTCCTTTAATTAAAATATATTTTATATTTATAATAATATTTTAGAAAATATCCTATACCAGTTCAAATGGTTTCAGATTATTCTAACTTTCTTTTTCTAAAAATTTTCAAGTAATAATTTCACTAATATTTATATATATTCTAGGATGTTAAGATTACAGTTCCTCATATTTTACTAAGAAAATAGTTGAGATCTTTTTTTATAAATTTACATTACAAAATGGCATAAAATTCTTTGCTTCCCACATCGTAGGTTTGCAGAAAAGCTTAGTTTCTATTCTTGTTATGACTCTAGCTTAATTTGCAGTCTTCATGAAGACCTAACTTTCACTCAAAGTGCTATGTTGTGATGTTTATAAAGATCAAAATATATTCTTCATCCAATTGATATTTCAATGGTTTTAATTAATACTTTCATATATTTGTTAGGATTATTACCTCACATTGTACTACATATACATTATATGGCTATAGAGTCTACAATAAAATTGGTAAAAATGATCTGGGTCTTATATATGTATAAATTAAAATTTAGTTAAGCTCATAACATTTAATACCTAGCTCTTTACTACTAGTGATGTAAATATGTAATTTCAAATTGAGAAAATAGTAAACATAAATGGGCAATTAATAATTATTCTCTATTTTGTAAAAATGTGAATAGCATCGATATTGTTTTAGATTTTAACATGAAAATATTTAAAATAAGGCATTGTACTCATGTTCTTAACTCATGTGGCACCTCCTTTATGGATATATAGTGTGTCTTTTATATTTTTCTGTAGTACCTTGTAACAGTCACATCTTCTTTTTCTAGACAATGAATATCTGTTATATTTGCCTATTTGGTATTCATAAGCTGCCCTCCTTTTCCTGATAACATATAAATTTCCTTTAAGAATCCCTGATGCTGCTATTCTCAGATCATTTTGCTCCAGAAGTCTCCTTTATTACAGGGCAACAGGGATAAATATAACCTAGACCCAGAAAATTAGAGCCAGGGCATTTGTTGTAGGGATAAGCAAGTGTGCTGAGATGCCAATTTCAGGACTTTCCCTGAAAAATTAAAAACATGATAGCCTATTCTGCCAAGTTTGCAAACTAGTCGGGTATTCATCTATCACTGCTGGAGTAATCCTGTTGTCAGAAGGAGAGACAACGAAGCTCTTGGAGAAAAAAAAAAATTAAAAAGCTGAGAGATGAAGACAAATTCCTGAGGGCATGAAACTATGCCTGAAGCTGTAACAGTTCTGGTATTTTTCAGTTAAGTCTATAAATTCCCTCCGTGTCTCTCTCTATAGTAGTCAATTAGAGTTTTGTTTCTCTCTAACGGCAGGAGTTCTACCTCACACATACAATTGTCTGGTCTTTCCTCTGTTTCACCTACTATATTTTATGTTTCTTGAGAACAGAGATGATTTCTTACTATCTGTTTTATGCACAGTTCTTATCCTAATGACCAACTTAAATTTTTAATAAATAATGAATAAATACACAAATTTCCATAGATATATTACTGTAGTTATTAAGTAAAATTATCATTAGATAATTTTTTGTATAATTCTCAGCTCAATACGTTAAGTTGGCAGAAAATAAACATGGTTTTTCTCCTACTCTGTCCCATGGGAAATCATTATGAAGAATTAGAATTCAAATTAGAAAAATAGTTATTAACTATGGTGTCAAATCATATTGATTAAATAAGATCAGTATTGTTGTGTTTCACAAGTGATATAAAATGACGTAGAAAGGGATGGATTTGAAAATATAGTCCTGGAAATAGCTCAACATGCATCCTCTCTTCTCTGCCACAGAAGCTCTTGCTTTCGATGATGATGTCATCAACCTGACATTTTATGGTAGAATAATTTTGAGTATTATTGCTCTTTAAAGCATCTCCTTTTGGGGCTTTTTAAATTTGTTTTTGTTCTAAAAAATTGTGTATTATGAAAAGCATGTCCTCAAAATAGCTTTAACAATTTTAATATTTTGTCATATTTGTTTATATTTCATTTGTGGTCATTTATATATTGGTGTTATTTTAAAGCCAGGAATAGATATCATGATGTCTCATCATACATTCTTTAATACCTAACTCCTAGGACTAGAGATGTTCTCTTACAAAGCTATGATGTCATTATAATGACTAAAATAATTGTCAACCATTTACAATGTAATATTCAAGCCATATTCTAATATCTTCAATTGTCATAAGAATGCTCTTTAGAGGTTCCTCTTTTAGATAGACAGAAGTACTGCAAATTGTACTAACAAATAGACTAACAAGTCTTTTGTAAGTGATGTTTATGTGAACAAATAGATTAGATGATCATTTCCTGAATGTTCCCCAAAATACTAGTCCCAAAGGTGACAATATTTGCTCCACAGAAAATAGCATTATGAAGCAAATAAGTTTTTACAGTAGAAAATCCTATACAAAACTAATAAATACTTAGAAATATGAAAAGGGTAAACAAACTTGCACGTTGAGGTAGTTGTAGAAAATATCCCAAACTACTCAAAAATCACACATTAATGCTTCCTAAATGTTCAACATCCTTCACTATAACTACGAAGAGTCCAAATGAAATGTAATAAGATAAGATTAACTAGTAAAAAAGAGAGATTTCACTGTAAAGAGTTTCAAGGATAGAATAAGAACACTGAACTTGAATCTGTCTTTAGTGAAGAAGCTTTGCACAAGATAAAGACTTGATGGAAATAATAATTGGGTAAAAAATGAATGCAGCAGAAGAGATTGCAAAAAAGAAGTAAAACACAGGCTGTTACAGTAACCCAGGTGAAAACTGATGAGAATAAAATGTTTGCTTTTAATTCATAGGTGTCATTTGGCCAGCAAATGCCAAGAGGCTCTTCATGAAACAGTCGAATTAATACACTAGGGTATAGGTACTCCAAGTCCTTATCTTAGATCTGTAATCAGCTGTGTGACCTTGTGTAACTCAAGAAGCAGATCTATTCCTCAACTGAAAATAGAGGAATGAAATAGATGACAACTAAGGTACAGTTCTAAATTCCTACTAATTCCAGAATAACCTTGCCACATCAGCCATCCTCCATTATACTTGGAGCTGCTTGAATTTTGCAAATATTGTAGAAATAAAAGCATTTATTTTTAACAGAGGTTAAAGAGAACTCTAGAAACAAATCATGAGAAGGTGATAACTTTAATGTAGGTTGAGTTTTCTCTTAGTATTATCTTTACAGCTACTGCATTATAAAACAAGTTTAAAAAAGCAACATGTGATCAGAATATCTCAAAAGAAATTCTATCTCGAAATTTCAGAATTCTAACTATATTATTTATATCAGGCACTTAATAGTATTTTATATGTACAGACTGTGATTTAATTCACGATAGTTTTAACTACTCACCTGGTAGCACTTGGATTCCTGCTATAGTCCTAGTGCTCCTCAATCTCTAGCATTTCAGGTCAAATATGAATAGAGGCCATGTTTTCAAGGTTATGAAACATGGGAGTGAAACATGAAGGAGAGAGGAAGTCATGAAGTTGAAGACTTCAAGTTCAAGTGAAGCTAGGACCAAGGAGTGTACAGATTATGTAGGAGATGTCACCATCCCCAAGAACATGGAGGTCATATTTTAATAGCATCCATGTAAGAAATGCAGGGCTTTTCCAAGAGACATGTAAGAAATTTGGAGTCCCCTACTAAGTTTTTATAAGTAAAGAACGCATAACACTGGGACAATATTTTTTTTTTGCCAAAGTATTTTTCTTAAGTTTTAATATCTTTTGCATAATTAACTTGAATCTCTGCCTGACAAACATCTCAATCAAATGTGTATAATAATTCAGTGCCAATGGTGTAGCAGTGGCTTAGATCATAAAAGTGCAAGGAATGGGGAACATTAAAAATGGTGAATGTAGTTGTTACCTCAAGAAAATTGTAGTCTTGTTGCTCTACACTACATGTATAAAAGTGAGCAATAGATCCTTTATTCAGCATCCCCTAGCAAATTTTAGGAATATCAGGGTGTTTGCACAAACAAGAAAAATGTATTTCTGTTGATTTTCAATCTGAAACTTTTAGGATTGCATTTACTTCCCTGTTTTCCACTAAATCTGATGCACAAGCAAATCACTGTTAAACATGTTCGGATTCTGCATTAACTCCTTCAAATCAGATTCTTTATCGAGTCCTTTAATTTATCTAAGTTTTTCCTGGAGACTTGAAAGAATTCGTGCACGTTGCAAACACGAATTACTTTTTATATTTGGGAATTGGCCTGAAACTAGGAAATATGATCCTTAAAGACTAGGCTCAGAGGTCAATGACACAAGCACCCATGGTGCCATTCTCAAGATGCTACAATGATTTGGAAACAAGTGCCCTATTGTCTAGTTTCTACCAATCTAGTGAAACCTAGTCACTCATGGCAATTAATCTATATCCAGACTGATTGGATCTTGGTTTAAACTTGACTCTCATTGTTATTCTCAGCCATGTTTAGGCTACAACATTATGGGATAGCTCTCTGACATTTAAATATAATGCAAGCCACAGTTGTGTTCTGCAAATGTCAAGTTAAAGCTTTGTAGTAGCCATATTAGAAACATAAAAACAGATAATATTAATTTTAATAATTTATTTTATTCAGTATACCCCATATATTAACAGTTCAAAATGTCATTTATATTTTTAAAATACTAAGGAATAAATTTTTCTTACTAAGCCTTTCTTTTTTTTTCTTGAGACAGAGTCTCACGCTGTCATGCAGCCTGCTGAAGTGCAGTGGCACAATCTTGGCACGATCTTGGCTCACTACAGCCTCCATCTCCCAGGCTCAAGCAATTCGTGTGTCCCAGCCTCTCAAGTAGCTGGGACTACAGGCATGCGCCACCATGCCAGGCTATCATTTCTATTTTTGGTAGAGATGCTGTTTCGCCATGTTGGCCAGGCTGATTTCGAACTCCTGGACTCAAGTGATCTGCCTGCCTTGGCCTCCCAAAGTGCTGGGATTACAAGTGTGAGTCACGGCGCCCGGCCTACTTACAAAGTCTTTGACATGTGATGTTCATTTTATATTTATGGGACATTTCAATTTGGAGTAGCCACCTTTCACCTCTACAGCCATGTGTGGCTAGTGGCTACCATTTGAGACAATGAAGTTACAGTTTCAGATATTTTAAACAGTCCAAGCAGAGCACCATGAGCTTGAAGATTATAAAATGCTCTTTGATTGTGATGGTATAACTAAAAAGTGGCATTCTGGAAGCTCAGAATAGATCTCGCTGAAATACGCCAGATTTCTCAATATTTATGAGCATAATCCCTGTAAAAATTATCTATTTTTTTATTTTAGAGATGTAGTCTTGCTAAGCCACCTAGGCTGGAGTGCAGTGGTGTGATTATAGCTCACTGCAGCTTCAAACTTCCAGGATCAAGTGATCCTCCCACTTCAGTTTCCTGAGTAGCCGGGACTACAGGAGAACTCCACCACACCTGGCCTAGTAACAGAAAGTTTTAATAATACTGAAGTTGCTTTCAGTTTTAAATTATTTACTCAGAATTACAAAATAAGAAAGATTACATGCTTTTAAACATTGGCTTTTCTAGATGAAAACCCATGCTTCTCATGAAATTCTTATTATTCAAATGTGAAATTATTCAAATTATTCAATGTGAAATTATTTTCATATGATTTTTAATTATTCCAAATACATAATCATGGAAATGGAAAAATGAGTATATCATATCAACTTCAGGTGAAGGTGATAATTCAAATTACTTATGTAATTGATTAAAACAATATTCTAATGTCAGAATTCCCTGAGTTGATCATTTTTATCCTGTCACTAGAGTTTTAAAAATTGGGCTATCCCTTATTTTGAGGTAAGTAAATATATATATGTAACATAAATATATATATGTATATATACACACACACACAAATTGTATTATTTTAACCATTTTTAAGGGTACAGTTATGTGATATTAAGTATATTCACATTATTGTCTAACCATCAGCACTATGTATCTTTAGAACTTTTTTATTTTCCCCAACTGAACCTCTTTACTCATCAAACTAACTCCCTCTCTTCCACTCCTTCTCAGCCCTAGCAACCACCATTCTACTTGTGTTTCTGTGAATTTGACTACTCTAGGTATCTCGTGTATGTGGAATCATACATTTGTATTTTTGAGAACTGGCTTGTTTCACTTAGCATAAGGTCATCAAGCTTCATTCATGTTGTAGTATGTGTCAAAATTTCCTTCTTTTTTAAGGCTAATATTTCTTTACATGTATAAGCTACATTTTGTTTATCAAATCTTGCTTCTATGGACACGTGGGTTGCTTTTGGAGCGTTTAGTTATTATGAATAATGCTGCTTTGAACATAATTTCCAAATATCTGTTTGAGTCATGGGCTTTCACTTTTATTACCTGTCTTTAGTTTGGGGCCCAGTTATTTTTCATGCTTTTGTCTCATTAAAATGGTATTGAAGTTTTCTTTCACTTTAGAATGAAATAAAATAAAGCCATTGTGTGTGTGTGTGTTGATAGTATTTATAGTCCTTCTTCCTAATAGAACAGATACATTCACTCACGTGGACATTTAAGTTTCTTCTGCCCCTTATTTTCTAGTTCTGATTCCACCAT
The DNA here is from genome assembly GCF_029281585.2 of Gorilla gorilla gorilla. Taxonomy (NCBI): domain Eukaryota; kingdom Metazoa; phylum Chordata; class Mammalia; order Primates; family Hominidae; genus Gorilla; species Gorilla gorilla. The sequence continues at coordinate 22,258,480 of NC_073230.2, forward strand.
ATTTTCTAAAGTCATTCTTCTTTAATATTAAACCATTTCACCTGTAGAAATATCAGCATACTGAATTCCAAAAATTAAAAATGTCTCTAGAATATTCTAAGCTACAGCTCCCAGGGTCCCAGATAAATTATCCCAGTTTCACATTTTCTGTCGGAATTTATCTTGTCAAATATCCCAGGCTTCAATCTTTCAACCCTCTTCACTCTATTAATTCTTCTCTTAGCTCCCACACGTGAACTATTCTTGGTATTAAAAACTCATTTTTAAAGCAATACAATTTCAACAACTAAAATACCATGTGTGCTTGATTAGGGTAAATTTAGCCCTATGAAACTGCACCTTAGCAATTTTGCAGCATCAGTTAAGTGCTTCCTCTATCTCCAATTCCCTTTTATTCCCAATCCACAACTCACTTTCCATTGTGATTTCTTCCCCTCTAGTAAATATGACTTTGAGAACACATGATCCAAACCAAGGAAAAACAAATAAACACAGTGAAGCAACAAATACGATCTAAAAATAGGAGAGCAAAGCTCCTAAAATCCTGAGAAAAAGTAGACTTTTCTCTAACTTTTTCAATGCCATATTTGGAATGTTCAAAGATGTGTGAGAAGCATTCAGTAATTTTATTAATAACCAGAACTATTCAAAGGACCTTCACCACCTGAATTTCTAACACTCGGTGTTCCTTCCTTTAAGCTATTTTTATTTGCAAGTCTTAGAAAAAAAGGAAGAGATATATAGATAAGCAGTTGTAAATAATGCAACACTTAATTTTTACTTCAAGTTCAATAAACAAACTACTCTCCTATTTAGTATAGCTATGAGGATTGCTCTTGGGAATGTCAAGCAACCACATAAACGAGTAGCAATGAGAGAGATAACATGGAAACAAAGTAATCTGCAGCACAACCTCAGGCTGGCGGAGTGTGCCTGAGAGACACCAGAATTGATGGCTGTGGAGCCCTTTAGCAGCCACCAGATATTTTCTCTCCAAAGAACATTTCTCTCCTCTTTCTTATCTAACCTTTTTGCTTCACCTTGTATTACCTTTGTCTCTTGTAGACTGTATATAGCTGTATGTTATTTTTAACTCAAAATTAAACTGTATGCCATTTAATAGAAAAATTACATCTATTTATATTTATTGTAATAACTTACTCCTGTCATCTTGCTTTATGCTTTTAAGCTGTTTTGTTTTATATCTTTTGTGATATATAATGTTTTCTTTCATTGAATCTTTTACTCTAGTGATTTTTTAAAATCCTTCATTACCTTCAGTAGTTATGATCCATTTGTTATATTATTTACACATTTTCATTGGTGTTATCTGAAAACTAAGAAATGAAATAATTTGCTTGTGTATTTATATTATGTGTTTGCTTTTGATGAACAATTGTGAAAATTTCTATTCTATCGCCATATTTTAAACAAATATTTACAATGCATTCTATTTATATTCAATTTTAGTAATTGCTATTAATCTTTATATTCCATACATTTTCTCAATTCTGTATTTTAGTTTATTTTCTAGTTGTTGGAAGACCATAGTGAACATTACAATTGATTCCTCAATATTTATTCCACCCAAGATGGGTAATCCAAGCCAACTAGAGACTGGTTCAGGGATGGTGAGTGACCCAATTCTATTTAATGGGATATAAAAGGATATCCTTCAGAGAGCTTCCAGAAAAAGTGTCTTCTCTCTTAAGATATAACCACAAGAAAAGTTGGCTCTTTTCTTTCTCTGGACATTGGCTATGACCGTCACAACCACTTTATTACCAGAGTGAGGTCAAACCAGTACCAAGAACAGCAAAATAAAGTGATGGAAAAAAATGGGATTTTTAAAATGATAACACTGAGCTATTTTTATCAAGCCTGAAGCCTACATTACCTCTCCCTTCTTGCTGTATGAAAAAACACAGAGATATGTATTGTAGTCACTTTGAGTCAGGATTTCTGTTATTGTGGCTGAAAACATTCTCTACAATAAGAATTTTTTAAATTAATTTTTTACTAAAAATGAGTAATTTTCAAGATCAAAAGACTTATATAAATGTTTGGGTATTGGTGTCTGTTACATTCATTTATGAATGAAAATGTGACTGAGCTAAGAATTCTGGAGTCATTTCCCACTCAACATTCAACTGACAAACATTATTTTTCTCTGAAAATTGGTTCTGAAGAAGTAAATTATGAAATCTGACCAAATATTCCTCCTTTAGATTACTTGCTTAAGGTGCTTGTAAATGTTTTCTCTATCCTTCAAATTCTAAAATGTTATGAACATACTCTAGGTAACTTTATTCATTTAACCCTTTTGATCAACAGAGTTATGCTCTTCTTCAGCTCAGAAAAGTTTTATTCTAATACATAACTAATTAATATTTGCGATCTATTCCTTTTGCTCTTTTATTCTGGCATTTTAATTACAGCATTTTATAGTTTCTCTAACCTCCATATTTCTTCTTTTTTCTAATAGTTAATCCTTTTCCTATCATTCTACATTATTACACATGAAATATTACAAATTATGAATGAATACAGAGGGGTATAAACAGGAAATGGATTGATATAGAAAGTAAGAAAACATGTTCCACTTTGTTTTTATGTTTATTGAAGTCTCCTTGTTTCCATCTTTACAGTGGCTGCTTATCTAACTGTGAGTGATGGCTGTCACTATTCACTGTGGGACAGGTATCAAATGTCAGCAATCTCTTCTGTAAGTAAAGTCTGCATTCAGCGCATCCCATTCACAGACCCTGATACAGAAAATGTGTCTCCAGCTCATCCTCTCTTGCTCATCCTAAATTAGTAGAGTCCTTGCTCCCAGGTCCCCTTACAGCAGGTCTCCCTGTTGATTATGGCACACACAAAATAGCTCAAGTCTGGATTTCTTTTGGCAAATCCATTTAACCTATGGGGAACTCACACGTCCTTGCCATGCCAAAAGATGAGATACGGGTTGCCCCATTTCTGCCCTCTCTTTTTGCAGCTATTCATTCCACATGATTATTTTTTTCTCTTGCTTACATAGGTGCTATGGCACATTACCTAAGTCTAACCAGAGATCTGACAAAGAGTTATGTGCCTTGTTCTCTTCTAGCCATCCTGATCTCTAGGAGTGGCTCTCTTGGACACCCCGTCCCCTGGGTTTAGTGTTGGGGATAGAGAACTTCAAACCACAGAACCACCCACCAAGCGGGTTCAGAACTCCCTCTTCCTCCCTTTGATTATTTCTTTAGTCAACAGCAGCACAAAAAGAGGTCATGAGGAGGTCACAGACTGTGTACAATCGTGATAAGAACACATTGCTGGGAACACACTGGGGGAAAGCATTCCCTGGACCAGATTTGTCGGGCACCAGGGGATGGATAAAATATAACTGCTCAGGTGAAACTGAAGGAAGAATATGCAGCTTTTAAATGTAAATGGCTCACGCTGCAAGCTGTTATAATATTAGGCATGGCTATATTTTATCTCTGTAGAGAGTAATCACAAAGTCCTATTCTTTCATTAAAAATTATCTCGGGTGGGCACAGTGGCTCACGTCTGTAATCCCAGCACTTTGGGAGGACGAGGCGGGCAGATCACTTGAGGTCAGGAGTGCGAGACCAGCCTGGCTAACATGGTGAAACCCCGTCTCTACTAATAAAAATACAAAAATTAGCTGGACATAGTGGCATGGTCCTGTAGTCCCAGCTACTCTGGAGGCCGAGGCAGGAGAATCGCTTGAATCTTTGAACCTGGGAGGCAGAGGTTGCAGTGAGCAGAGATCATGCCACTGCACTCCAGCCTGGGTGACAAGAGTGAAACTCAATCTAAAAAAAAATAAAAAAGAAATAATCCTCATGTTCCTTTTCATTCTCCACCCAGACTGCCAATTTGCTGTTTGTTTTTCTCAACTCTTGTCCATGTTGAATCCTGGAAGTTACTGAAACAATCCTTGATCATTGCTTTTAGTCTCTAGTTGTTGTTAGGCAAAAGGATTTGTGGCTCCTCATCGGAACAGCAAGTGAATAAAGAGCATGGATTATGGAATCAGACCAGATTTACACTTCTGACTGCATGTTATAACTGTGCCACCTCTCTAAATCTTAATTTTCTTGGTTGAAAAAAATAGCAAAAACAATACTATCTCATACATTTGATGTAACGATTAAATGAGATGACGAGAGCAAAGGATTTAACATGATTTTTTACATATGCATGAATTTAATTATTCCAATAGGATGATATCTACATTCTGTCAACACTTTGTAATAGCAAAAATAAAACCACCTGTGAACCAACATATGCTGCAAATAACATTGACTTTCTCCAGGTACCCAACATATTTATGTAATGTTATTCAGGGATAAGCTGGTGAGTTTGTGTTCTCTGCTGCTAGTGGGACATACTAATATAAAAACTTGCAGATTATTAACACAGTTTTCTGCATGTAAGATGTTTCTTTTCCTAATATGCATTAATATTTTATCTTTTTATTTTCCTACTTTCTAATCCCTTCTAAAGCTCAGATCCAGTTCCAGTTTTTGAGATTTCAGGAAATAGTTTACACTATATTATATAAGGGCTAATAGTTTCCTGAAGTCCATCTCCAGGTTATTTTGACTAGAAGATCATCTTCCTCGGGGATCTTGACTTTCACTTCTGATAATATTGCGTTATGGTTGCCCCTAACACATGCATACATCTGACTAGATGTTATTGAGATATTTTAGTTACTTCTTCCACTGAGAGTGCATCTCATTGTCTGAGGAATGTTGTAAAGTTTTAATTTGTCAATCATAATACATGTATAGTTACACCAGAATAAGAATTGATTGGCAAGTGTCTAGGCTCAAAATTTGGTTTTAGTTTGAAAACAACAAACAAAAAAGATGAAATCTAGCCAGATGCTATGATATTTTTTAAAAAATCAAACAAAACCAAATAGAAATAAAAACATAAAAGCTTCTAAGGTATTAATGACGATAAAAACAATCAGAATGGTAACAAAGTAATTTAAAAATGAAGTAAACATTGGGTTTTGATTTGTAAGGTTGTAAAAATTTTTCTTTTTATTGAGGCATTTCATATATATGCTTCTACAGTAATTTACTCATTTTTAGAATTTGAATAAGAGTTAGGTCTTTTAATTAACATACATTTTTCCTTCTTGCCAGGGAAATGCATGTTTTCATCTAAAATAAGCACAAATGACACAATGTTTAGATTATATTGTCAAAACCAATTGTCTACTTAGCGTCTATTTCCATATCCCTGCCACAGATATTGACAATAATGATATAGCGCAAAGTGAAGTCTATTTTTAAATGCTTCCTATTGAAACATATTAAAGCAAATGTACATGTGCATATAGAAGCACACAAATTATGGCATGATGCTGACAGCAAGAATCAATTCTGGTGACAAAAAAAAAATCAGTAGGCGTTTCATGTATCTGCCAAGCCTAATTCTGACTTTCTCTACTAGGTGCTAATATAAGAGAAAGCAACCCAGATACCAACTGGGAAAAACTCCAGATTTCTCTTGGGTACACAAATTATGACTTCTGCTAGGAAACCATGATAATAACAAAATCCCAGAAGATTATAATGTGAATTCTTAAGAGCCTTATACCTGTATATGCTCACTGAAGGGGGCCCCTTAACAACTAAGATACATTTATTTCAAAAACATCAAGGGCCATTGAATAATCCTCCTACAAGTGACCATTGAAAGTAGTTTAAAGGTATTTTCCAGAAATATAAATAAAATGGCTAAGTCAAGGGAGGTCGAATTTCTATTCTTTATTAATTCAGATACTTAACTCTGCCTCCTCTAATGCACACAGTTCTGGAATCTTGAACCAGCAGGCTCTGATGGGAATGGCAGCCTGCAAACATAAAGGGTGAGTGATAAATAGCCAGGCTGTGTGGCCCACTGTGTTCCCCAGCGGAAAGGAGAAACAGCCCACTATACTTCTGCAGGTACCCTTTCCCTTCTGCTTCCTGCCCTATTGCCACAGTATCCAAAAATTGGGTAAAACTCTGAGTAGAGCACATGAAGAAAGGAACTATAGAACAGCTACGACATAATGGAAACAAAAATGAAGCAATGGCTGTTTGGAAAAGAAAAAGAACTGAAGAATACAATCACCTCCAGTCAGATTAGTTTATCAGTCAGGATTCTAAATTCTACTTTTAGTTGTGAAATGCAAGTTTTCTAGTGAGGAGAAGGGAATGAGGATAAAGACAATAATATGTTAATTGTAGTTGAATCTATATTTGGACTGCTGTATGCTCAAAATTCTACATATTAGGGGTGGTAGGATTTGAGGAAGAGAGAAAAAACCGATAGAGAGGATGGTGTTATGTGGAAGCACCGAGGCTTGAAGTCTGATTTAAGTGTCTACTACACAAATAGGCATAGCTCTGCAATCTAAGAATGAATATGATAGCAAATATTTAATTACTGATTATGGAACTGAGCGTATCAAATCTTTAGGCTATTTGCTCTCTCCTCTACACAACTCCTGTGTCCACCTTCCACTTCGTACTGGTTTTCTCTTAGTCTACGCCCTGCCCTTTCCAGATGCCAATGATTCATTCTCTTTTCATATTCTATGTATTTTTTCAACTCTCTTCCATTCATCTAATACATACAGAGTACCTAGTGTGTATAACCCTCCTGGATAATTGGGACATAGGGTCCCTGCATGTAAGATATATGTGTTCTTTCTGGATAAATAAATAATTTTTCAAGTATATAACAATAGTGAGTAATGATAATAATAATTGCTGGCTGGGTGTGGTGGCTCACGACTGTAATCCCAGCACTTTGGGAGGCAGAGGCGGGTGAATGCTTGAGCCCAGAAGTTCAAGACCAGCCTGGGCAACAAAGGGAAACCCCGTCTTTACAAAAAATACAAAAAAACATTGGCCAGTCATGGTGGCCTATGCCTGTGGTCCCAGCTATTCGGGAGGCTGAGGTGGAAGGATTACTTGAGCCTGGGAGGCGGAGGTTGCAGTGAGCTGAGATCACACCACTGCACTCCAGCATGGGTTACAGAGTGAGACACAGTCTAAAAAATGTAAAAATAAAATAATAATAATAATTGCTAGTACTACATCCCTATGACACACATATGGTACTATAATTACCCACATTTTACGAATGAAAAATCTGAGACACAGAGATGAAGAAACTTGAACAAAGTTGTATGGTTTGTAGAGTTAAAATTTAAATCTAGGCAGTTAAATTCCAAGCCCATGTTCTTAATATCTATACCATATATCTTTAAGAGTCAAAAAAAAGTATATGAAGTAAACACACTAGGTAAAATATTAAAACTAATGGAAGGGTCAAATAAATGGCATAGCCAAGAAATGCAATGAATTCCAGAGACCAAGATTGGAATAGGTATAAATATTCAGAGAGGTTTTTTAACAGCCACCCTCCACGCCAGCAAACACACAATCCATACTGTGTTTTGGGTTCTTTTAGGGAGAGAGATTTTTGAATAAAAGAGAAGGTAAAGAAAACAGAGGTAGAAATTACAGTTTTTTTATCTCTCTTTTTTAGTACTGGCATGAGACTAGCTCATTGTAGTAGGAATTACCTAGTAACATTCAATCATCTAATGATGCTTTATGGCTTTAAGCCATACTTGGTCACCTTTTATATAAATAATATAGATCCTAGATCAATTAAAAAAACCTTCTAAACCAAATTTAAGTTCATGTTTTTTAAAAACACCTTTTAGAAAATACTACTCCTTTATTATTATAATAATATCTAGGCAATCTCGTGTTAAATAAACTTGGAATTTAGTAATGTTTTTTCATTATTTTCCAAATTGCTTGTGCCACAGTGTATTGTTTAAACGCTATAGTATGGTGTGCCAAATGCTAAAATCCTATGCAAACCCTGGCAGTGGTATTCTGCAGTGCCTCTTATTACAGTGCATGCAACAATTTTCTTGGGTTGGGCATTTCAAATCATTTTCAACTGCAAATATAATCAGGAAATTGTGTTTTACCATTTATAGTTTCCAAATAATTAAAGTTTTACATTAGCTAGGCTTATTGCAAACTTCAAACTATTTCAAATTAAATCAAGAAAAGTACAAGAAAACAGCAAATGCTCTAAATGTCATCGGATGGATAGTTGGGGAATGTTTCATGTAAGCGTGTTATATATGAAATGCTATGGAGGATAATGCTCCTTCCTTGACATGACCATTCTGTTGGGTTTAAGGCAAGAAACTCTGACTATGTTAACCCAAAATTAACATAATGTGTTTTCTCAGAGACAGAACTTTGAAAAATTCTGCAGCACAATGTGGCTCGGTAATTAAATCAAGCTGGACCCAGAGAACTGCATTGGGTCCACAGAAGACTTTTTGGGCCAAATTTCATAGTTATTATCTTAGACCAGGCTTTTTAGAAACAACTTAGGTATATATAGCAAATATACTCTCTAGGAACATGTTTCACCAGATTCCAGAAAGGTCTATGCTCCTACCCCATAATCACTTAATTACTTAGAGATAAAAAAAGGTCTATTCACATTTAAGTCAATAACATACCTTTGACTAAAAAGGGGAAAATCTTAAAGTTAGAAGAGTTTATTTTTGTATCGAAGCATCTTTTATCCCCTAACAAGTTTCTTTCTATATATGAAGACTATAGCTTTTTTTTCTATTTACCCTAGGTGACATTGACTCATTTGACCCATACTTACTGAGTGCCTATTATATATTAAATGCCATGTTTATACATTGGATACATATTTGTGAATAAGTAAACTATCTTCAGAAACTAAAGATGATGAACACAAATAATTTAAATAGGAAATACACAAATCCAATCACATTAACTGTGTTGAAGAAAATGAACAGGGTATTGATGTAGATAATATCAGACAGGAGGAACTTCAAGTGGCCAAGAGAGGTCTCACAGAGGGGCTGGCATTTCAGCCGAAAACTGAAAGGTGAAAAGGAAGCTTGGGAAAAATAAAAATAAAAATATATTCAGAAAAAGGGAGCAGAATACGACAAGACTAGTGTGGCTGATCGTAGAAGGCAAAAGAAAGTGGTTTTCACATGGGTTTGAAAGGTGGGCCAGAGAACATCCACATACGTCTTACAGGACATGATAGGGATTCTGAATAGTGCTTTATGTACATCAGGACATCAAGATTTTAGGCAGGGGAATGACATAGTTGGATTTATATTTTTCAAGGATTTTATCGGCCTCTCTGTGTGGAGGACATGTTGGAGAGAGACATGGAGAAGAGGCAAGAAGACCAAGAAGGAGGATCCTGTGGTAGTTCAGGAAAGACTGGTGACTGAGCTTACAGTGGGAACAGCATAAATTAAGATAAATGGTGATATTATTTTAGATAGTTGACCTGCTGGTAGTTGGTATGTTGAGAGTGAGGACAAGTCATCTTGGATGCATTAAGGTTGAGTCATAACTTTATTTTCCCCCAAAGTTATGGAATGATGGTAGCACAAATTAAAAATGCAATAGCCTAAGGGAGAGACAGAGATGTATTTAATTTTCAGTTTACTTTAATGGGGCAGAAAGGGATTAAATAATGCATTTTTTAACTGTTGAATGTGTAATTCCAGTGAGCCATCCAATTGAAGATGTCAATTAGACAGCTGCTTATTCAAACCTGAAATTGAGAGGAGAGGTTTGGGTTAGAAATATACATTTGGAAGTCATTGTCACACATGTGATATTTAAAGCTTTGGAACAGATGATCACAGAGGAAATGAAAGTTAAGTTTTAAAAGGGAACATAATCCAGGAACCAGCCAAGATTTAGAGGTCAGGTTTAGAAGGAAGACTCTAAAAAGGAGAATGAAAAGGATAATCAGATATAGGGTAGGAAAGAAGAAATTATGGATCTAGAAGTGAGACAGTTGAGGATTTGGGGGAGAAATGATTGGTTACTAAGTCAAATAATTTGAAGAGCTCAGGTAATGAAGTTAAAACTATTGACTATTAGAACCTTAGCCTTAATAGTTTTAGAGATTGTTAAGAGCAGAAGCCAGACAGATAAGTAGAACAGGGAGGAGATATGTTTGGTCGAGCTGTTGTTATATGACAGGCTATTCTACAGTGTATTCAGAGGTTGATAGAATCATAGAGAAAATAAGAATTGTAGGTGTGGGTCTACAGAATAGAGGAAATCCTTGAAATCAATCAACTTCAGAGCTAGTGAGTTGATAGAAGGTTAAATATTAACTACCAAATAACAGATCAAAGTGTTAGTTTCTTCCACAATTGTTCTAACAAACACAAAATTGCAAATTAAAGACCTGAACTTCTGATTATGACAATCTATTTCTACCTACCTTGTTCTTTCATCTCAGAAATCAGAGATGTCTTCAAATATATTTTTCTACATAATATCTTAATTATAATTGGATAATTCAATCCATTTTCAGCTGAATTTACCAAGCATTTAACCCAATTTACCTATTCTATTGTAAATAGTACTTTTTAAAAAAATTTAAGAATTACATATATGTCTAATTATCTCATCTCATACAATTACAAAGAGTCTCAGATATCTTTGTCTGTTAAAAGAAAATTAAGTTAAAAAAATTATTCAAAATTTGTAAAGAAACAGTGAGATTTCTATATAAAATAAATTAGGTAGGGTATAAAATTAGGCATATTAATGGATACAGTATTGAAATATGTAGATAAGCTACAATATATAATTATTAATTGATTTTTAAGACCTATTTCTGCTTAATTACTACTTTTTATTTCCAAAACCAGCAGATTAAAAATATTTTCTCAATTTAAAAATTTGATCTCTGTGGTAAAACTAAACATAGAATGTTTTTGCTGTGTTAGAAATTAGCCTTTGGAGAGAAAACACAGTTATTGTAACATATTATTCAAGGTAAAAATCACTAAGACATAGAGAATTTCAGATTTTTTTGCTAATTTCTACTGAGAGAACTGTTTGGGAAAACTGAGAGAACTAATTGAAAGAGTTGACTATCCATGCTTTAAAATGTCAGATTTTAAAATTTATCTCTGCACTAAAGACATCATTATTTTTGACACTGGGAAAAAGAAAAAAACAATGTTTAGAATTTGTTACCCCAAACAAAATAACAGCAATTAAAAAACACAGCAATGAAACTGTGATTGAAAACATCTTAGAAGAAAGTGAGGCTAAAGGTATTATATTTTTCCCTGCTTCTCCATATACTGCAGGTTACCTAAAAGGAATTCATATAGCTTTTAAAAATAAAATGTAATTTCATCAGTTGCCCTTGCCTACTAATCTATATTAACATAACCTGTATCACCATTGACTTTTCTTTTAGCTCTATGTATTCATCTGTTCTCACGGTGCTAATAAAGACATACCTGAGACTGGGTCATTTATAAAAGAAAGAGATTTAATTGACTCATAGTTCCACATGGCTGGGGAAGCCTCACAATCATGGCAGAAGGTGAATGAGGGTCAAAGTCAAGTCTTACATGGCAGCAGGCAAGAGAGCTTGTGTAGGGGAACTCCCCTTTATAAAACCATCAGATCTCATGAGACTTATTCACTATCATGGGAAAGAGCACAGGAAAGACCCACCCCCATGATTCAATTACCTCTCACCAGGTCCCTCCCAGGACACATGGTAACTACGGCAGCTACAATTCAAGATGAGATTTGGGTGGAGACACAGACAAACCATATCACTGCATAACCTTGTTCTTCTCATTTTTTTTCTCTCTAAACAGTAATTGATAAATTAAGTTTTCATGTTAAAAATATAATAATTTTGTTTTTGCCTTTTAGAATACTTGTTTTGTTCTGTCTGGCTTTAGAATTGGGTAAGGACATAGAATGTGTAAGGGAGAAAAAATAGGAGAGAAATAGAAATAAGTGAGAAGACAGACTAAGCAAAAGAGAGAGTGGGAGACAGATCAAATTTAGATATTTTGTGAAATGAAATTACCAAGTTATTTTTATTCCTAATCAGAATTCAGAAAGCTACATTATATAATATAGTTGAAAAAATAATCAAGATCCTCAAAAATGTTTTCATTAGCCTAGAATTAAAGAAATATTAGGAAAGATTTGCTTTGTCACAGCACGTCACAACATATTTTCTGAGCTCTGATCCAAGGTGAGTTACATGAGAAATTAGAAAATGTGTTGTTTATGTACATTTACCCTTTTAAAAATTATTAAATTGATCTAGTCTTTGTCTTTCAAGATCATAGTATATGAAGTTATATAAAATGTCCTTTAGAGGTCTATTTTTATTGGTTACAATGTTACATAATTTTAGATTTTTTTGATTATTGTAATAATATAATCCATCCCATATTGACCAGTCCCAAGAAAAATAGCTGATTTGCTGGACACATAAACTGAAGCCAAACTAACAAACTAATATGTACCTAAATCCATATATACATATTTATCTCATATATGTGTATATATATATATATGTATGTGTGTGTGTGTATATATATATACATATATATATATCACATGTACTAGGTAAGCAGAGATATATAGAGCATTAATTTATCAATACTGTTGTTCTATATGTGTTCCTGAGTGGTGTGAAATGTCTGGCATGCAATTGGCTTGAATTGAGGAGCTGCCCTTCAGAGCAGGGCTGTCTTCTAGATCACTGGTCCCCAGACTTTTTGGCACCAGGGACCAGTGTCATGGAAGATAATTTTTCCATGGACCAGGGAGTGGGGAAACGGTTTCGGGATAATTCAAGTGCATTATGTTTATTGTGCACTTTATTCTATTATTATTTCATTGTAATATGTAATGAAATAACTATACAACTCACCATAATATAGAATCAGTGGGAGCCCTACACTTGTTTTCCTGCAACTGGATGGTCCCATTGGGGATGATGGGAGACAGTGACAGATATCGGATATTATATTTTCATAAGAAGCACACAACCTAGTCCCTTGCATGTGCAGTTTACGATAGGGTTTGTGCTCCTGTGACATCTAATGCCACCCTGCTCTGACAGGAAGCGAGACTCAGGTGGTAATGCAAGTGATGGCGAGTGGCTGTAAATACAGAGGAAATTTCACTGGCTCACCTGCCTCTCAGCTTTTGCTGTGCAGCCTGGTTCCTAACAGGCCATGGTACCAGTACAGATCAGTGGCAGGGGTATTGAGGACCCCTGTTTTAGATCAACTAAGCTCTCCATAAATACGTTAGAAAAAGTTCACAATGTAAACAAATGATCCAGGCAATTTTTCCCTTCCTTAAAATTAACTCTCTATGCAAAACAAAACTATAAGTGAGCTCTTACCTCTGTATTATATCAACAAATGATATACTATTAGGAGGAGGATTGAAGGAACACAAACACGGAGGTCCCTTGGGCTTTCTGACTAATTCTTGTCATTTTTGTCAATTGCATTAACTCTCCAAAGTTCCCTTTGCCCACTTATCGGATTATAACTTCAGCATTTCTCCTTACTGCTGCTGCCTGAGGCAGCCTATTTGATTTTGCCTACATCGCTCTGGGGCTTGCACAAAGTAGCAGTGTTAAACTCGCAGTGAAAGTGAGCCAAGCCTTTAAGTGCCTACTCAAACAACTTGGCTGACCTCATCATCCTTCTTCTTACTAACACCTGGAAATGGATTCTGCCTGGAAGAAATAGATCCTTTTCTTCGTGGAAGCTTCTGCCTAAAACTTCTAATTATTTCGTGGGACTCTCGATGCTTTCAAAATGAGTCCATATTCCCTGTCAATCAGAACTATCTTAAACCTCTCTTAAAGGAAACACTTTCAAAATTATCCTTTCTTGGCCCAGTTGATTCCAGGAATTACCATACTTTATATTTTGTCTTAGTCATATCAAACATTTTCACCTTTTATGAATAATTTGAACTTAAAGCAGAATAGGGCTTCCTGGTCCCTATATTCATTTTCTTTCTTTCTATTTGCATTCCTGTTGGAAAGCAGTTTTGCTAGTTTGTAGATCGTTTTTATTATAATGATCACCTAAAAGATAATATATCAAGAGCCACCATGGCAGAGTGACTAAGAGCATGGAATCTGGAAACAATCCACCTGATTTGAACCATGATCCTGTAGTTTAAGATCCCTTGGACCTTAGGCAAAGAAATTATTGAACTTCTCTGGGCTTTAATTTCCTCATCTGAAAAATGGCAATAATAATAATAAGTACTGGCTTGGTAGAGTTGCTATGGAGACTAAATGTGTTAACGTAGTTAAAATTGAGGCATAATGTGACCTATAATAATAATAAGCTCTTTATAAGTGTTAGATATTATATTTGCCATCTAAGATATTCTCTGAGTGATGATAAATATCATCATGTAAACACTCAGTTTGTCTTAAAACATCTTTTGCTCTTATGGGTACATCCATGAATAATGGCTAGCCCTGAAGGTACGTGATGCCAAAACAATGGCATTGCCAGTTTTAACATTGTGGGACTCAGGCAGGATGGAGTCAAAAGACTAAGAATGGTCTACAAGAAGAAAGAAGGAAGGCAAACAGAAGAAAGACCACCCAACCAATAAACAAGTATTTTCACCCATCCTGTGTATTCTAGGTGTATTTTTGATTACCTTCTCATAGTATCACATTATTTGTGGAATGTGGACTGTACAGGGACTACCTTTAAAACATTGAGTGAACTAATAAATAGCATGACAACAACTAGATAAGGCATTACCCAGAATTTTTGACCTGTGGAATCGTCACACCTGAATCCAAGTATGCCACTGAAAGTTTCAGAAGCCTCTTCTGTGGCATTTAAACTGAATAATAGAGAGGCCTAGAGCATTTGCGGGGCAGAAAGACAGGGGGAGAGAGAGAGAGAGAGAGAGAGAGAGAGAGGGAGAGAGAGAGAGAGACAGACAGACAGACAGACAGACAGACTAACTACACGGAGAAATCTCAGCCTCTAGCAGTGGACTTGATGAAAGAATCTACTCTTTGAAAATGCTGTTTCTACTCCAAAGTCATAACTAACCCATATTATGTATGTTTATCAGATTTATCCCTCAAAGAAATTTCTTCCAGGAAATATTGGGTCAAGGAGCCTGTTACAGAATAACTTGTCCCTTATTTATTGTGCATTGTTTATTTTTAAAATGTGGAGACGCCTTATGGAGAAGAAAGACTTATGGGGGGGTATGTTTTAGTTTGGTGGTCTACATAATATCTGGGTAATCTCCACACAGATCCTGTGTTGTAGACAATGATGCATAAGTAGCATAGCTTCTGCTACATGTCACTAGGCACTGAAAACTCAAAATATTTGCCAGGCTATTGAGAAAGTTATAGGGAAAGAAAATTTGAACAGGCAGTAGATACACAAGAGAAATATGAACTCCGAAATGAATGTGAAATGTGGGAGGCTGGAATGTCAGCTTCGAGGTGGCTTATGGAGGAAAGTCTGGAGAAACTTGGAGAAGGTGGCAGCACCACTGCTTTGCTGAGGTCTGTATGATCAGTAGTTTATAAAGTAAATCTTCAGTAGTTTAGAAAATGCCAAGATACATATGCAAGTTCTTAACAACCTAGAGAAGAGCAGATAAAATAAATGCAATTTTGTGATATACTAGAAAGTTTTTAAAAAGGACATTAGAGAGGAAGGCTTAGGAAAATAGAACCAATTGAGACTCAGTTAAGAGTTGGTGGGAGTAATATATAGCCTAGTGCCAAGCTCTGCCCGACAACATAAATCTCTTCAAGATGTCTGAGCATCCCTGTGATTTCCATTAATTCAAACAGAAGCAAGATGGGAAGTCAGAGGTTACTGACAACCAAGAAAAAAATGAAATAGTTGAAGAGGCAAAGATCATAAATCAACTCATATGATGTGTCTTATTGAAAGGTGACATATTGGTAGATGCCTTAGACAGTTGGAATAAGAATTTCCAATCCTCACCTTCATGGGAAGGGGCGTAACAACATGGGCAAGCTCATGAATTCCCCTCAAAACGACACCCCATCTCCTGCTACCAGTACTATCTGAGAGAGTATTTAGTACATACTAGTAAATTATACTTCTAAGGAATTACTTCCTAAAGTTGGACAAAATGTCATGGTATTGGATTTGCTTGGGTTCTGGCAGTAGCATACTACTAGAGCTCCTATCTTGCAATACTCTGAGAAAAGTGTAAGCAGTCTAAAGTTTCTGCATTAACAGATGAAGACAAATTCTGGACAAAGTCTCTCAAGTCACCATTATTATTTAGTCAATTTCTGGGCATCAGCGTCCACATTTTCCCACAGTGATTATTGACATAACACTCAGTAGTCTGAATGTAGGACATTATCTGCATCTGGGCAAACTGTGCTGAAGAGCCCCTGAAGTTGCCAGAGGAGATCAGAGAAGTGACACATGTGGAGCCAGAACTTGCAACCAGACTAATGTTGCTAACTAATGTTGCTAAGCAAGAATGTAAGTCAGAAGTTTATCAACAACCTAGAAAAAAAATAGAAATGGTTCACGAGGCAAAGATCATAAATCAACTCAGATGATATGTCTTATTGAAAGCTGACAGGTGGGTGGAGGTGTTAGATGGTTGGAATGAGAATTTCCAATCTTTACCTTCATGGGTAGGGGTGCATCATGGGCAAGCTCATGCCATTCTCCTCAAAAAGGCACCCCACCTTCTGCTACCAGTGCTGTCTGCAAATTCTAACTTCTTTTGGTATTGACCCATTATTCATTACCACTTATGGAAGAAAGTGTCTGACATCTTATCATGCTCCCCTTAAATGCCTTTGTGCCTACTTGTATAATCAGATAAAAGTCAGAAAGTACCATGAGAAAATTTTCAGATATCTCAGCCTACAGGCTGTCGGGAAAAGAAGTCACACACAAAGCATAAGCTTTTTTGACACTGGAAGGTTTTAGATACCCAAGCACTTGAAAGAATCTGTGACAGGGAAACTAGAAGGGAGGAGGAAAAGCTCTCTCATGTTTTGTGAAATGTAGACTCAGGAACAGTGGAGCAATATGCAATTCTAGGACACCTGGAATTTTATCGGTGAACACTTTAGGAATGTCTGTTTCTCCAAGATGGATTCTTTGAGGGATTGCGTGAAGCAATCCTTATGTTAATGGTGTTATTTTTAAATTCTGAACTCCATGCTTGTTTGATCATACTGTAGATAAGGTAACAAGAGGAAAATTAACACAGAACTCTATGATTATGGCAGCCAATAGGAGAAGAAAAAATCCTTCAAGATGCCTTCACTAGAAAGCAGCTTTGGAAAAGACAAAACATATCATTAATTGAGGGGTATCACAGAGTAGTGCCTCATAAATGGCTTGTGGCTGCAGTTATTGCTACTTCAGAAATACTTCCCAGAAATGCTGAGAGCAATGCCTCATGTCTTTGAAACCAAGGCACTGGATATCATCTGATACCTAGGAAGAGAGAAGGCTCTAGAGATCACTGGGCAGTATTTCTGGCCCCAGAAATAAAAAATGTTTAAGGACCATTATCTTTAATTCTGGCACCTGCAAAGATGAGTATGGGGAGGAGAGTGGAAAGTAAAATGTGCCCTCCAGGAAGGTTTATGTAAAATGCATCTGACCAGTACTTTTTAAAAAAATTGTATGTGTTGATTTTTTTCCCATTAGAAACAGCTAATCTGATATTAGTAACAGAGTTTTACAGCAGTCATACCAAATCATATCCTATGAATAATCAGAATCTATTCTCTCTGTTCCATGGATGCTGTGGGAGTTTGTTCATTACAGACTTCCGCTTTGAATTCCTTCCAACCAAGGCAGAGCTTTTAAGAGCCCATTTCTAGAGAAATAATTTTATTAGGCAGAAATTTCAAAAAAAAAATACCATGACTATTCTCTAATATCCATAGTGAGGCTGTAAACCAGAAATATTTAGCAGAACTTTGTAAATATCTGGGGAACTCTCCTTTCAAAGTCAAAGCTGTAGTTACTAGCATTTTATTCCTTTCCTGATATCCTACCCCAAAGCTTTCATTTTCCACTGACCTCAGTTTTGGGGTATGTTTCAAGAGACAATGGATTGTCTTGATTCAGTAAGAAACTAACCTGAAAAATATTCTAGAAGTTTTTCATCATTTGGCAGCTGCAGTCACTCAAAAAGCAACACAGCCTGCTCTAAAGACACTATGACACCATGTGGGATATCAATGGCATGCTGGAGTTTCATTCACTTGCAAGAGTTTTCAAGGCATTTTACAAAAGAAGTTACTGCAGCTAGATTAGGGCCATTTGACCTCTTGCCCCAAATTATTTATTTTTCTATGTTCATTTTATAATAAAGTACTGAAAATAACTTAATGATAACTAATATTTGTAAGAAAAACTGTGTGCACACACATGCACATGTGTGTGCATGTGTGCATGTTGTGTGTGAATATCTGTGTGTTAAGAGACTTAGTTTTTTAAAATGAAATGGAAGAATTAAGACTATTTTTCATGGCTAGGTTCTATTAAACACAGCAATTACATGAATTCCCCTTCATTCTTCCTGGATAAATATAGAAAAGTGAGTAAATCTCCTACTTTGAAAAAGTAGGGCACAAATAAGATGTATCTGAGAACCTAGTCATAGGGCAAAGGGAGAAAAATAAACGGTGAGAGACCAAGACAAGGAGACTTCTGTGCACAAATCTGAGGATATAATTACATGGACCAAAAGGCAACCTGATGGGGAAATACGTATTTTGATTACCTTCTGGACACTGATAATGATGCTAATGGCTACTATATGCTAATATTTATTGAAAGATAATTCTCAATGTTTCCTTCATGTTTCTGTACATTTCACAAGCAGAAGCATCTACAGCCTATGTTCCAGACTGTCATTCCAAGGATGTTTTTGTAGTGGACAACCTTGGGAGACAGAGATTATAACTCTCCCTTGAGCAAAAAGAAGATGTGTTTGTTGTGCTTTATAAAAGACTCAGATTCCCTAAATTTGGGGATTTCCTCCTGACACAACTCTCTGCTTGTGCAGATGTGACCTGGCCCTTTTCATGTTTCCCAATAAAACTAAAGTAGGGGGACAGAAAAAAAACATGAGGTACATGCTGTTTGCTATGACATAATTAATACAGTTCTTTGTCTCAGAGCCAGGAGTCTCATGTCTTCTCCTAGCATCCGAGGATCTGTAGCAGGCTATCTTATTACACAGTTATTACAGAAATATCTCAGACCTTCCACAGTCTGGGCAATGGTCTTTCTTGTAAAATACCTTTTTGAGTATCAGAAAATAATCGTTGCTCCTAAAGGATTTGAAGATAAACTACGTTTATTTACGTTCCAAGAGGTAAAAGAAGAAAATCAGACCACTATAAGCAGAAGGACATTTCTCACATAGTCTCACCAAAGCAAATTGCAAAATTCAATAAATAATATATCTCAGAGAAGCCAAGATATAGAACTATAGAAAAAGAAAAGATAGTAGAACAATAACTCAGTACATCCTAATAATAACAACAAAAGTAATAATTAACTTACATATGGTGGTTTGCAGTTTACAATGCATTTCCACACATTATTTTATTTGGGTCTTATAACGACCTTTGAAATAGTCTTTTTTATTTTCTTAATTACACAGTTGAGAAAATTAAAGTTTAGAAAAGGTTACATAAGTTGCTGATGGCCAAAACTAATAAGTTAAGGAAATAAACAATTGATATAGACTCAAGCAAACTGAATAAAACCAAAAACAAAAATCAAGATTTGGCCTTAGGATCACACTCTTTTGTCACAAATTATTTCCTTTCTGTTTTAAATCTTCCACTTGTCCCCTGTGAACACGTCTTTCTCTCCTATGCAGAAGAACAAAATCCCTCTATTTACACTGTTTACTTTAGTTATAATCCTTCCACTTTGTTTTCATGGCGAAATTATATAAAGAGTAGCTTACATGTGTTCTCTCTGTCTTTCCTGTTTTCCATCCATTTCATCTATTATTGTTTTTTAAAAAAATCCATATTAAAATCACCAATGACATTCTAAATGATAAAGACTCTGGATGCGTTTTGGTTATTATCTCAAGCTCAATCTCATTTTTTGAAAACACGTTTCTTCTTTGGATTGTGGGATACTTTCAATCACTTATTCTCTTCTTTCTTTCTGGTTACAGTTTCTCAGTTGTTTTCATGGAGATCTCATCTTCCAACTGTCTTATAAATAAATCTTTCTAGAGTTTCATCTCCATCCTTCTCTCCTTGCTCAATCTGCTTCCACTAAACCATCTCATCTATGCCCATGATTTGATAACTACTCACAATGCAAAGGCACACCCATTCTATATGTCTGGCTCTGGTTTCTTTCTTGAGCTTCAGATATGTATTTCCAAGTATCTAATTTATATCTCAATCTGATAACCTGTGAACTTAAGGTTCAATATGTCCAAAATCAAACCACTCTACTTTCCCTCTAAATTATTTCTTTTTGTTTTCCTTTCCTGGATTGGGTGAGCCACACTGACTTACTTCTAAAAGCTGAAATGCCCCATCCTTCTTCCTTAGTCTCCATATTCAGTTGGTGATTGAATTTGGTTCATTCTGCCTCTAGATACTCCCTGTAACATGTGCTTATCTCTCTCTCTGTTAACAATGCCTTAACCTTCATGGAACCCCACATATTCAATAGGCTGCCCTAGTAAAATAATCTCCTAATAGGTTTTTAGTATCCTTTTCATCAAAGATACAATTTATTTACTTCTTTCTGAAATTTAAATCTTACAATTTTGCTATCTCCAGAATTAAAATCTTCAATATCTTCAGATATTTTACTACCTCCAGAATTAATATTGAAGATATTGATTTATGTTTATGCCTTTATGAAGATTTATGTTTTTATGTTTATGTTTGTGTTTTTATGAAGATTGATTTGTTAATAAATAGGTTCTTAATCATGTTTCAGGAATAGGAAAAGCTAGACTCCAGGATTTGGATTTTAACATCTCCATAAGGAAAGGGGAGAGGGGCTTGACTTCTTCTCAGGAGTGTATTCATTTCATTGTTAGGCAATGTTGATGGATAATATTTTATCAATGGCATCTAAAGACCCACTTTTTGTGACTACTGCTAAATTCTTCAGCCTTACCTTCAGTGCTTAGACTCGTGCCCATGTACACACATGCATCACATGCATGCTCATACACAAATATGTCTATACACCAACACACACATCAAGTTCTTCCCTGATACGTAACACTCATTCCTGCTTCTCCACATGCTCTGATAACTGCTTGGAGTTTCTTTTCTTCCCCCACCTCTACTCAATACTTTCTATTCAAATTAAAACCCCATTCCACTCTCAACTTCTATCCATATGCGCAGAGTTAAAAGCTCTCCAAGAATCTTGCACACGTAACGTTCAGAGAATGCATTTCATTGCTTTGTCATCATTTGCCACCGGATCTGTCTCTCCGAACAGGCTGCTGAATAATGAATACAGTTAAGTTCCTCTAGCTTGTGTACTCTATTTATTATTTACTGTGGCACTTCCTATAATAATGTGGAAAGTGGTAACTAACTAAACTTGGAAAATTCTAGTGAATCACAACCTGTAAACTGTAAACCATCACTGAGTTAAGGATAAAGTATCAACTTAAGATACATAAGCCTTAGTGATAATTTTGTTATAAATTGTTATAATAATATTACTAATAAAAATAAGAGCTATCATTTTATAGGTAGGGTTTATTATCTTCAGTATAAACTGAAGGGATGAAACGAAAGTATAAAGAAATTGTGATGACTTGGCTAATGTCCCAAGGTAAATGGTAGGTTCTATTTTACTCCTGTGATAATGGCCAAATTAGTAGTTTTCACCAAATAGCTCAGTTCTCCCCTGGCACTGGGCAGATGGAAGAAATGCTACTCCCTTAAAGTTAAATATGGTCACGTGAATTGCTTAGGCCAAAGAAATATTAGCGTATCACCTGCAGGGAGAAGGTATCAGAGCTAGCACATAGTCACGAGTGCTCTCTCTCTCTCTCTCTTTCTCTCTCTGTCACAGCAATTGCCAATTTTTAAAGCTCATGGCTGCTCCATCTGACTGGGACTTCATTGTAGACAATGTGAGATGAAACCACTTTCTGACTCAGATTGGAAATGTAATATGAGCAAAAAATAAACTTCTGTTGTGTTAGCCCACTGAGACTTTGTAAATTTTTCAGACATGGCATGATTTGGCTCACTTTGACCGATATTCCACAGATGCCATTACTTCAATATCAATGTTTGCTTGACCATAAATTGGACTCAAATGGATTTTTTAGGGGGAGGTCAAGTCTGAAAAGAGCTTACCCA
Organism: Gorilla gorilla gorilla; assembly: GCF_029281585.2. Taxonomy (NCBI): domain Eukaryota; kingdom Metazoa; phylum Chordata; class Mammalia; order Primates; family Hominidae; genus Gorilla; species Gorilla gorilla. The sequence goes on from NC_073230.2 coordinate 22,280,806, forward strand.
AAGTTTTGCATCTTTAGGGTATGAAAATTATGGGAGTTTAGACATTCATAGTTACTTTTTTCTTTTACTATTGCAAAATTTAGGTATTGAAAGATTTAAGACATATGGACACAGAGAAGCCACCAACAGGAAATTCTGTCTGAAGCAGTACAACAAATAGGAACCAGAGCCAGAGATGAGGCAGAAGAATATATGAAGCCAATATATATTCTAGAAATATAATCTGGGTCAGAGCCAGGAACTGCTGAGTTAATCAGTGTGAATCAGAAGAAAGAGTCAGAAATGAGAGACATGCACTACCTAAAACAGTCGCAGATTCAAGTTTCGGACCAAGTGTCAGGGTAAAGTCAAGACATTTCTTGTAAGTCAAAACATTTCAGATAAGTGTTTTAATTGAAAAGGCTTAAATATTTTAAAAGTCCACATTTCATATTCAACTGCCTCAGCCACCACTATCACAATCCTAAGTATAACAGTAATATATTAAATTCCAAGCACTTCACATACATTTCCATATTTAATCAGCAAGGCAACTCCATGAGGAAACTGAAGTATACATCACAGCACTAGCCTTCAAACCCAGTTTTGTCTGACATCAAATTATGTGTTCTCAGACACTGCGAAATGGCCCTGTGCCATTTATCCTTCTGTCTCATACAAAGAGGGTAATTATCAATAAGTGGCTGGGCCTCCCAAAATAGAGCCAATCAACACAGGGCTCAGGACAGAAGTAAAAGCTAATCTCAGCATGACAAACGGGCAAGAGGGCTAGCGTGTGATCTAAATTTGCCTAAAAATAAATTGACTACACACCTGTAAGGAGGTCAAGTCTCTCTCTCTCCCCTTTCATGACCGAGATATCATATTATCTGAATCCTGGATTCTAGCTTTTCCTATTTTGGAAACATGACTAAGAACCTGTTTATTAACATATCAATCTTCATGAAAAACATAAACAAATTATTACTGTTTTGACCTTTGTTATCACTTATTGTGCCACAGTTCTGGTCCAGCTACTCTGCCATAAACAGCAATAATTTGTCTCCCTCTGAGGCTTACTGCGAGGATTAAATGAGTTAACACTTGTATACTATTTACAGTAAGGCACTAAAAATCCATTATTTAGTATGAGGCTGATTATAGTCTCATTAAATCCTATAACAAGATTTTGAGGTGGGATTCTACTTTTTCAAGTGAGAAAGCTGAGGCTCAGGTAGTTTATGTTACATTATGAAGGCCATACCACTAATAAGTAGAAAACAGGGCTGGGATTCCACACCGTCAAATATTTGCCTGCAAAACCAAAGCTCTTTCCACTAAGTCACACCACATGCCTCACTGCAATGGAAGAAACTGCACACCAGGTCCAAACATTATGCACATTCGTCCTTATTGAAAAGAACAAATTCACTGTAATTTTGCAACTCCTCACAATGCCAGCTGCTATAAACTGTATGAAATTTATGAAAGTTTGGAAAGGCTCCCACCATAATAACACAGTATTTTTCAAAAATAATTTGCATGCTATATAACACACATTATATATAGCAAATAAAAAGCTAACCCTAAGTGACAATACGTGGGCAGATAATGAATCATTTGGAAATATCACGTGGATTTCACATAGAAAATATTGTTATCCATGAAAAGCCCAGGAGTTTCTTAACCCTTTGCTGTGACGTGGAACCACAGCAGAAAGCACCGACAGACCAATAATGTGATAAGCTTAATTCTCTAAAGGGCAGGAGTGAGAGCTTTCTATCCTATAACAACAGTTTGGATGACTTTATATCAAGAGTGAGGAAGAAAATTATACTCCTCTCCCACATATCAAGGGAAATGCTTCCCATGGAGTGACTCAGCCTGAAACCCTAAACCGGAGCACGGTCACAGCATGCTGTAGGCAGTCACAGCAGGCTCCATATCAGCTGCCTTCGGCATTTGTAGGGACAACACAGAGCGGAGGCTGCCAATTACACCAGAAGCTTCTACCTTGTGAGAAGAGTCTAATCTAGTGGCAGAAAAACAGACACTGACTCTTCATGCTCCAAACTGTGGCTCTTTTCTACTTGATCATCAACAATATGTTCAAACAGCCAGAAGAACACACTCCCTCTCTAGTAAGATAATAATTGTAAACAGTCATATCACTAGCAATTTGCCAGGCACGGCTCTCATTACTTCATATATACTAATTCATACTTCATATATACTGATTCATTCAACTTAATACTTATAGTACTGGACATATTTTTTTCCATATAAAACACAGATATATTAAGTTACCCAAAGTCAGATATCTGAAGTATGGTACAATCAGTATTTAAACACAAGCTGTCTGGTATGCTAGATACCTATCCAGGAATGCTGTGCCAGTATCACCCTACTTATCCTTAATTATTTTTAAGAAAAGCCTAGCATTTAGGAGAACAATCATAGTTACAGGGTGCATTCTGGCAATTGTGGAGGAAATGTAAAATCAGATAACTTGAGACAATTATCTTTATGGTATTCTCTAGGTCCAACATTGAATGATTTGGTTTTGCTGGAATTGGTGTCCCATGAGCTCACTCATCTTGCCCAATAGTTCCACAGCCCCACCTTATTCCAAGAAAGCAAATAAAACACTTATTTGATATATACCAAATATAATCTTAGCATGTTGCAAATTTAACTTTAAATCAATAACTTGATTTTTTATACTTCTTTAATGTACATAAAGAAATTCTTATTAAAAGATACAAATCAACTCAAGAAAGTGAATGCATTGTATCATTTTTCTAATAGAGTATGGAGGAATGTCACTTACCAATACTGCATTGCAACATGAAAAATCTAATCTTTAAAGCCCCTGATAAACTGATCATGCATATTGAACAGCATGAAAAATGAATGACTTCTATAATCTTCAGGATGATGTTTGTTTCCTGTTATATTTTGGCACTGGCAATTTATTACACAAGAATACTTTCTAATCATGATATTCTTTGCTTCCTAATTATTCAGGAAAGTCCTTGGAGCAGTAAATCTAGCACTTTTCATGTTGTCTTCGTTATTTAAAAATAGCGTAATAATCATGGAATTGGCACTATTTCTTTAAAAGTCACAGCTAATCTGTTAATTTGTCTTCTCATAGAATCCATTTTAATAATGCTCTTACACTCAGTGTGACATTTCATACTGCCAATTTACTGAACATCCATTGATCTTTGTCTCAGTATATTATGAATTTTATATTTATGATCATTTTTATTACCACTTGTTTTAGGAATTTTCACAAATTTATTACTGATTTGTGCATTCTTATGATATAATTAAATGTACCTCCATATTCATTAGCCAATGAAATACAAGTAGCAGCCTATAATACATTGAATAATTTAGTAGAAATGTCTTTCTGCTAATCAATTCAAATGGAATTTCTATATCTGAGCAATAGCAATTATGAATAAAACGTTAGCTATCATAGCAATAATTTATATATTTTATAGTAATGTTTCATATAATACAGGAACTTTTCTTATAAGTACTTAAACACTGGAAAATATATTTTAATAAACAAGCCAAATTCAACATAACCTAAGCCAAACTCAATGCTTTCTTTACTTGACAGATATCACCATAATCCCTTCTTTTAAAGCTGGAGGAAAATTTCAGATCACTCTCTCTCTTCCTCTCTCTCTCTCTCTCTGTCAGTTGTTGTATTTTATTATTTTCCAAGATATCCTCTGTTAATTTCAATATTATAAAATCTGAATCCCCACTTTTCCAGTCGTCTTTCATGATCTACGTTATACAGTCTACGCCAATACCCTACTAACTAGTCTCTAGTCTCTAGCATCTTTCCATCACCAATACCATCTTCTCAGTCGTCAAAGTAAACTTCTCGAAGCATAACATTGCTTCTGTCACTCTACCACTTATAACTGTACAATGACTTCATTGTTTGACTCAAGTACGGCATATTTTGATATCCTTTCATTCTCACAGACTTCACTCACTCCCTTCAATTGTGATGGGCTAAATGTGCCTCACCTCCCTTCCTCAAATGTATGCTAAATTTTCCTTTTTATCCATATCATTTCCTCTGTCATTTACCTTAAACCTAATTTTTAAATATTTGTTTCAAATCCTCCCTCTTGTATGAAGACTTCCCTTTCCGTTCCTATCTCCAATGGAATTGTAAAACCCCATATAACCTTAAAGTCTGCTTGTATCACATACAATATTCTGGCTAGACATAGAATTATTTATCTATTAGTTTCTAGCCCTCTTTAAACTATAAATTCCTTGAAGGGAGGACACATATCTCTTCATATTTGCATCTCCTGCAGCACCAAGCAGAAAACTCACTCTAAAGAAGATGCTCAGAAACATTTACTTAATGATTGGATTACCACAGCAGCAAAGAGCAGAGCATATGGAAATTTGAAATCATAGGCAAATCAATTTTTAACCAATTTAGAAAGTATTGAGTATAAGACTGCCAGTGAAAAAGAAGAATTAGGCCATTCTGAACGAAATTTTCTTTACTCTTCTTCTTCTTTTTTTTTTTTTTTTTTTGGACAGGGTCTGGCTGTCAGCCATGGTAGAGTGCAGTGGCACAATGGCTCACTGCAGCCTCAGCCTCAGCCTCCTGGGTTCCAGCAATACTCTCACCTCAGCCTGCCAAGTAGCTGGGACTACATGTGCGTGCCACCATGCTGGGCTAATTTTTTTTTTTCCATAGAGACAGGGTCTCACTGTTTTACCCAGTCTAGTCATGAACTGCTGGGCTCAAGCAATCCTTCTGCGTACGCCTCCAAAACCTAAATGTAAATATTCTTAATATGATAAATGCATATATTGTACATTCAGAGGCTCTAAACAGTTTTGAGTGTGAGAACCATAAGTTATGTCAAAATTTCCAAATATCATATATTTTGTAATCATATTTTTATTATTATTGACTCAGTCAACAGTCATAGGCATTTTTTTAAAGTTTTTAAAAATGCCTATGAAATTATAGATGTGGAACTTCCTTACAAATACCCAGCAGCATTCTCATACCCTCATTCAATCCACAGATTAGGAAGCTTCTAGAATACCTTTGAAACTGGTCTTTTCAGATAATATACATGAAGCATTTATTAGTATACATGGCTCATAATATGTACTCTATAATTAATGTCAGTGATAGTATTCTCTATTACCATCACATCTATCTTCATGTTCTAAGTCCCTATATGTGTTGAACCCTTTTCTCTGCTTCTGCTTTATAATATCATCCAACTCATTCCTGATACACATCTCTTATATCCCACAACATCTTTCTGCATAAGTTGCCCAGATGCCTTAATTTTTACCTCGTTCACTATCATGTGCTGTTTGGTTCTTTTTCTCCTTTCCACTTCTTGCATTTTATTCTCCCTGTCACCATGTTATTCTTTCTATTTTTATCATTCTTATTGCATTCTCTATATATTGCTTTTTCTGTACTCATCATTTTCCAAGCCTTTTGATGCCTGCTATTAATTAGTTGTTTCCTTTTCTCTCTTCAACACCTGACCCAACTGCTGTTCATGTTTATAGTTGAAAGTCACTTTATGAAATAGACATATTCCTGAAAATCTAGAATAAAAACAAATTTCTTATAAATAAAATTTTACTCTACATATGCAAAGAAACAATATTTAAAAAAAAAAAACTTACAGTGAAGTGAATGATCATAGCCTATCACTTGTATCAATGCACACACTAAAAAAGTTGTGCAGTCCTAACTTGAGGTCCTGACACCTCTTTCTTTTACAACCTCTGATTCTAATTCCATAATGTATCTATGACTCCCTGCTTCCTACTCTCTTTTAACACACACACACACACACACACACCTCTCCCTTTTCCCTCCCTCTTGATATCTATGAGTCAGACCATACTGTCTCAAGCACAGCATTGCTTTTTTCTCCTCTTTTTCCTTCCTTCTCACTCTCTGTGCCCGATTGTCCTTCTCCCTGTCTGTTACAGTATTACCACTCTCCATTTTGCCAGGCTGTCTCATCCTCTGCTTTATTTCTATTACAGCTAGAGTGTTTTCCAAGCCTAATTTTGCATCTAACATTTTAGTTCCTTTCCTTCAAGATGTAATACTTGATTTAATTTACTTTTTCCTTTCTCTTGTGTCAAAAAGGTAGTCTCAAGTCAGCCTGACTTGTAAACACAAAAGGCAGAGCTGGATCTATCCCCATGAAGAACAGGATCTATGATCCATTCTTATAAATAAATGATACTTTGTCTAGCACAAATGTCAAATAATCTCATAATATCAATATGAATACTTACACTCAGCATATTTCTGAAGTTGGGAAAATTCCGAAGGGCTGAGGTGGGCCCATTTTTCCTGGTTTGTCATGGTGGTGGTGAGAAACTCTGTCACATACCAGGTAAAAGATTCTTTATTCAGGTGTTGTGCTGAGGTCTATGCTTCAAAGATTCCACATGGCATGTTTCATGATAAAATACCTCAGGCTTTCAAAATATGCAATCTGTCCACATGAAACTGCTTTGGATGCTTGTAATTTCAATAATGTGTTAAAGAACTGCAAAAAAAAAAAACAGATCAAGATCAAAAGATTAACATGATTGCACAAAGGAAAAAAATGTCAAGGTGTTGAATGTTAAATACTTTTTAAATCATATAAATTAAGAGCACAAATTGTGAAAAGAATCTTATAAAGCACATTTTCATAAATGTACATTTTTATGTCCAGTTTTACAAACTCCACATTCCACGAGTAGACAGTGGTATCATTTTCATCAGTCTGTACCAATTTTTTAATATGTAAACATTACATATAAAATCTAGACCTAAATTATCCAAGGAGGCTAAAATAAGCTCTCTAGCTCCCTATACATATGATTTGCTAGTTTACAGTATAGACTGCCAATAATTGCTTGGAATGTTCATCAGCACTAGCATATATATTTCCAATCATATGAATTAATTTTGGAGAAGTCACATAATTTGTTCTAGCAATCAAATAAAGATTAAGTTTTAGTTTTATGATTTAAAAAAATTCAAAAGATTGGCCAAATTAAAGCAATTCCAAATGTCTGAAAGACTTGTGTAATGACAGTAGATGATTCTATTGTGAATCACGCTTTAAAATAAATCTCTAGGTTGTCATGGACCTACATTCACTGGCTATATCTGTAAAGGCAAACAAAATGAAAAACCATCTGGTTTCAACATTTTTATCAGAGACTATAATCAATTGCTCAATAATCAGCCAGATTGGCACTGTATTCTTTACAGAAAATGAAGTATTTAGTAAGAGTTACTTTTTTGTAAAATTGTAATCATTGCAAGGTTTATTTATACAGATGTCATTACTTAAAGTCACCTTACTTCTACAGACAAGACTCATTTGGTCTTAGTGCCTTGCCTTTCTTCAACATCTCTTTACTGTCTTCCAATATCAACCCCAGGACCTCACTGTCAAATCCTGTCATCCTTGTCTTTAAAAACTGTTCTTTTTGGTCTCGTGGGGTCACGTCCCTGTACTCTGTTTTACAATATGGTAGTTTAATATACAATGGGGAAATGATGATATTGATGTGCTCACAGAGACCAAACTGCTGGATATCTTTTCTCTTTTCTCTCCCAGGGGCAACCATGGGTTTGGGGAAGCAACACAAATGAAAGAGAATGGGAATATGCAATGACAATTATGGACATCTTCCACCCAGTTTCCTTCTGCTGATTTCATCTTTCACACTAATTTCATCCTAACTGTCTGCCTCTCTCTGGTTACAGGCAGTTTTGGTGGGACTGTGAAATGATGTGTTCTGTCCTCCTCTAACCAAAGGGAGACAGATGATTCTGTCACATTGGCACATTACACCGTGTCTCCCAGGGCTTTAAATGTTGAGTGGAGTGATTCAATGACAGGGTGAAAACAGCTGTACTAAATCATAACAGAAATAATTGGATACTCATTCCTGTCTAAACCTGACTCTCCAGCTATCTTGTCACTTCCAGAAGCTTGTGATATTCTTTTAATAAAGGATTAAGGCCAGGCAGGTGGCTAATGCCTATAATCCCAGCACACTGGGAGACTGAGGCAGGAGGATGGAATGAGCCCAGGTGTTTGAGACCAGCCTGGACAACATAATGAGACCCCATCTCTACAAAAAAAAAAAAAAATTAGTTGGATGTAGTGGTGCACATCTGTGGTCTCAGCTACTCAGGGGGAATAGTGGGGGAGCTGAGGTGGGAGAATCACTGGAGCCCAGGAGGTTGAGGCTGCAGTGAGCTGTGATCATGCTGCTGTACTCCAGCCTGGGCAACAGAGCAAGACTCTGTCTTAAAAAAAAAAAAAAAAAGGATTAAATGTATACATATACCAAGACATCACACTGCACCCTATAAATACATACAATTATTATCTGTTAATTAAATTTTAATAACTTTTTTTAAAGTCAAGGATTAAGTGAGCCAGAATACGTTTTTAATTGCCAACAATGCAAAAATCTTAACTGGTAATAACAACGGTTTATTTGTTTATTCAAATATTTGTTGAGCCTTGCTGTCTGCCAGAAAGCTTTCTAGGCAATGAAGATAGAGCAAAGATCGAAACATAAAAAGATAAAAATAATGCTATTCCAACAATGTGTCAGCTTTATTGAGAGCTTACAGTTAGTGAAAGGCAGTCTCCTAATCACATGACTGTATTAGGTCATTCAATCTTCAGAAAGCAACTCTGTGAGGTAGGTGCTAATAGTCTCCCCTTTTGACAAATAGAGAAAGTGACACTGGTGACTGAATCTGGTAGGTGTAGCACAGACTGCTCCAAGCCCACCCAGTATCCATTCTCTTTTGCTTACTTGGTAACAAGAAAGATAGTGAAAATAAATCTGTTTAAATGACTGCATTCCCTAGGTTTCTTACATGAAGAAGTGGCCAATGAGATGTAAGTAGATGTGGTGAAGCATATAGAAAAGTTCTATTAGAGGAAATAGTTGCTGGCAAGTGCCCTTTCAACCTTTTATTCTTTTCCTCCACCTTACCACCTGAAATGGTGACATGTTGGCTGCAAACCCAGAAGTTTCCTGTACTAAATAGACAACTTTAATATGGAGGCTATGTGTTAGGAATAGGAGGCCCACATAAACTAGACAGGGGTAAGCAAATAACTAATCAGGGAACAAATTTTGTCCACCACCTGTTTTTGTAAATATAGGTGATTGGAGCACACAGCAATAGGTTGTTTTTGAAGGGATTTCAATACTAAATAAAGAGGCTTGGGCATTATCCTCAGGGAAATAAGATACAACAAAAGGACTACAAAAAAACCCAGAAACCTGATCACTCTTACATTTCTGAAATGTCAGTATCTTCATTGAGTTCCTTTCTCTCTCACTTGCATTGTTGTGATAGCTTCTTAACTCGCTCCCTGAGCTCTCTCCCTTTCTTAACATGGCCATTTCCCAAACCCCCTTTGTGTCCTTGGATGGTCATGAACTAGGATGATTCCTGAGGCCTGTCTGACAAATTACCAACAACAAATTAATTAATAAGTTATAATTGTAATAATTATCTTAATTATATCTTTCCACCTGCCTACCTGCTCTGAAATTAATTAAAATCCCCCAGCTGGGCACAGTGGCTCAAGCCTGTAATCCCAGAACTTTGGGAGGCGAAGGTGGGTGGATCACTTGAGCTCAGGAGTTCTAGACCAGCCTGGGCAACATGGAGAAACCCTGTCTCTACCAAAAATACAAAAATTAGCTGGGCATGGTAGCACGTGCCTGTAGTCCCAGCTACTCAGGAGGCTGAGGTGGGAGGATTGCACGGGCCCAGGAGGTAGAGGTTGCAGTGAGCTTTGATTGCACCACTGTACTCCATCCTCAGTGACAGAGCAAGGCCCTGTGTCCAAAAAAAAAAGAAAGAAAGAAAGGAAGGAAGAAAACTATCCCCCAGTTCATTATGAGAAATTCAAATTTAAAATGACTGGTGAACTGCCATCCTTAGATCTGTACAGGAATGCTAACCATGTATCAAGGCTCACCTGGTTATTGAATTTAAAATTGCACACTCATACAGACCATCCCTTCATTCATTTTTTAAATTTGTTTTGAATATAACACTTTAACATCAAATGTTTCATTTATTTATATTATTTAACATTTGTCTCCACACACTACAATTAGGGGAAATATAAGTTGTTTTGGGCCCTGATGGAATTTCACAAAAAGAACAAAGCAGCTAAAAGTACTAGGTTTGCCCTTGATTTTCATCCAACCTATATATTAGATTCTGCATCACCATCCTGCGCTACACTCCACGATGTAAGCCCCATGGAGGGCAGGAATTTTTGTTCATTTGTTCACTACTGTTTTCCCAGTGCTTAGAAGAGTGCTTGGTATATAGTCTCAGGTCAATGAATATTTCTTGAATGAATTCACTTATTTCCTTTTTGTTCATAAAGAAAAGGTTGAGTGGAAGAATTAATTAGGAGGCCCTGAGGTTGAGAAAGAGAAAATAGTGCATAAAGGAGACAGGAACAGAAGTCACTCTGGGTTTCAGTTTTCCTAGGGACTACATCCATTTTCTTCAACTGAATGGGCATTAAAAAAAAAAAAAAAAAAAAAAAAAAAGAAGTGCACTTTCAGGTACAAAGCTTTTAGAGTTGAAAATGGGTGGCATTATTTCACACATTTTGTGAATTTTTTAAGTAAAACTAACTCCCTATAAATAAGCATCATTCCCAAGGGATGCCTTGTGATGTCAGCTAACCAATTTACCATAACAACACTTACACATGACCACCAAATATATTTTTAAATTATTTATCAATATCTAACAAAAACACCACTTAACTTTCTTTGATTTAGCATGACCTGGTCAACTTAGGTCTTCACTTTTTATAACAAGGACAGCTTCTCTGGATTGATCTACCCCTATTTGCATTTTGACAAGTGATATTTACAAAATAATGGTATCTCTGAGAGGCTCAAAGTAAATTTACTTTGGCTGTTGGATTTGGTTTATTCCAATACCAAAATGCTTTGAATAAATCCTCTCTTTCTCACCTTTCTTCTAGTGTAAGCCATTGGTTTCTCATAATTCTCATAGTTCTAACCCTCATCATGTGATATGACATGTAGCTAAATAGTAAAAATAAGGGTGGGTTACAAGTGAGGAATTTTTTCTTAGTCAAATCTTTTTACTAGCTGAACTGGCATACACAAGCCTATGAAAAAACAAATGTTTCACGTGTTCCTTAATTTTAAATACAGAGGCACAGCTATATCTCATGCCTCAGAAGGTAATGAAAATGATGGCAGCACATTCTTATAGTCTCCGCCTCTTGATAAATGGGTAGAAAGAATGTGACAATATTCAGCTGAGATTCCCTACGGTGCATTCACAAGTTTCCTGTTCCCCTGCAGAAGTCTTTCTTTAGGCACATAAAATGAGTGTCAGGAGGGATCCACTTTGCTGGCTTTTAGCAAGCAGTCTAATTCTGGCTTTCTCTTCTAGTCAGTGGATGTGCCACTTTGCTTAGTTTGTAGCAGGAAATAATTACGTTGGAAGAGTTGAAGAAAGCTCTTTGGGCCATTGTACCTGGGCTAAAGCACAATCCCTATAATTAGGCGAGAAATCAACCTCCTCGTGAAGAAGCCATTCGGCAATATCTAGATGAGTCAATCTATTGGGTTGGACGCATCATCTGTGAGTCACATTAAGTGTAGATTTATAAGTAATTATTAGAAGTCAGTATTTCATGACTTCAATAATTGAAGAGAAGTTAATAAACATTAAGACATACTGGGCCGGGCGCGGTGGCTCATGCCTGTAATCCCAGGACTTTGGGAGACCGAGGCGGGCGGATCACGAGGTCAGGAGATCGAGACCATCCTGGCTAATACGGTGAAACCCCGTCTCTACTAAAAATACAAAAAAATTAGCAGAGCGTGGTGGTGGGCACCTGTAGTCCCAGCTACTAGGGAGGCTGAGGCAGGAGAATGGCGTGAACCCGGGAGGCGGAGCTTGCAGTGAGCCGAGATGGCGCCACTGCACTCCAGCCTGGGCGACAGAGCGAGACTCCGTCTCAAAAAAAAAAAAAAAAAAAAAAAGAAGACATACTGAAGAATATACGTATACTGGGTCTCAAGGGTCATAAACTCCAAACTGTAAGATTTCCAACAGAAAAAAATCCTAGGGATGGGAAAGGATGCAGAGCCAAAATACAAACTACAGAATTGCTGAAGAAAAAGTGGATGAAATTACATGGAATATAAATTCTATAGGTTGGTTTATAATTGCTTGTTCATTTAACCATAAAAAGAAGTCTAAATTTGAGACCCAATGAATGACATGCAAGGCGTCATGCCAGACACTGGGGATGTAGTGTTATGATAAACAGATATGATACGTGAGCTATTAAATTGTGTTTAGGGGGAAAGAGCTACAATAACTAAACCAACTACACCCATCAATAAATGCAAACTGTGATAAGTTATATGAAAAAAGGCAACAAAGTCTATAAAACTACAACAGGAAGTCCTGATTTCATTTAAGAGATTCAGAGAGCAATTCAGAAAGTCAGGTTTATTTAAACTAACCGACAAAAGTTAAATAATTTTAAACTTGAATGAAGATTAAAAACATTCTGAGCAGAAACTTAGAAGTAAAGAAAAAAACTACAAATATTATAAAATCTCAAAAGAAGTCAGTTATGACTGGATCCTGGTAAGCAAGAAGTAAAGGAGCACATGATTAGACTGGAAAAATTAAAAAGAGCTACATAATTGAGATTATTAGAGGCCATGTTAAGGACAGTACAATTTGTCATAAGTAAATTATGAAACCATTGAAATATTTTTGTGCAGGAGATTAACATGATTGATTTATATTTTAAGAAGTCCACTTTAATCAGTGGATATGAATAGGACAAGAATGGAAGGGGGAAGACCAATTAAGAGGCTGTTCCAATATTGTGTGAGAGCTGGTGGCTTTAGGGAATGGCAATAAAGATCAAGGTTGAAAACTGAACTCGAGATGTATTTTTGAAGTAGGACTTGAAAATGAATAGGATAAGTTCTATGCAGAAAGAGGGGATCAAGAATGACTCCTGTATTTTGGCTTGAGTGTGGGAAATGGAAAGGTAGAATTTAAACAATTTCCAAATACTAGAATAGAACCAGGATTGATGAGAACAGAAAAATCACTATGTTGTTTTGGGATGTATTAAGTTGAGATGATTATCATATATCTGAATTGAATGTACTAGTAGATTTTGAGTTAAGCTTAGAGCTAAGATAAGAGATAAGAGGTATAATATTATCAGTTTTCTGTATAGATGATATTTCAAGAATTGGGAATGGCTGTTTGCCTGACGTGGTGACAAAGAAGCTATTCCCCTAAGCTCTGCTTCAAAATAGAACTTGCCATTCAGGGCAAAGACTGCAATTAGCAGTCTGTACTTCTTACAGCCTGTACTTCTTCTTGTCTTCAGAAGTCAACTTAGGTTTTGAACTGAGGTTACACTTTTCCCAGACAAGAATCAATAACAAAAAGATGATGGATGTATTAGGACCATGATATTTCTGTCCAATGGAGACCGCTTAAATGGTCCATATTTGTTCCAGAGCTCCCCAATGGGCTGGTTGAGAATTTATCAGGTCTGCACTGTGGTCTGAGGCTATTTCTGACCAACCCTGCATATCTCCTTATCTTTTCAAAAGCATCAGTTTTGTATTACAATCTGAAAGCTTTCCTTGCCCAACTCTGCTTGCTTTTTTCCCCTTTTTGTGTTTCATAGGAATAATTATCTGATATGTGTTTGCATCCCTATCTCCATCTTGGTGTTTGTTTCCTAGTGAAGAATCCCACATGTCAGGATCCCAGTAGGAAACAGATGGCACACTTAAAATTGATAATTAAGAGTTTAATGAAAAGATTATTTAGGAAATGTGGACAGGTAAGGAAAGCTATTGGAGACTAATGCAGTATCCTGAACTAGCAATAGTAGGAAACTTATTGAACATCCTGAAGGGACTAAGGATGTTTTAGCTAACAAACCCCAGAGTAGCTATATATAGAGGGTCATCTGATAGGAGTAGCTATAATTTGAATATTTGTCCCCCTCACTGATGCTGAAATTTAACTGCCATTGTAACAATATTATCAAGTGGGACCTTTGAGGGGTATTTAGGCCAGGACGGTTCCACCCTTCTAGATGGGATTAATGCCTTTATAAAAGGGCAAGTTCAGGCTCCTTTGCCCCTTTGCCCTTCCATCTTCCACCATGTGACGATGCAGCAAGAAGGCCCTCACCAGATGCTGGCACCTAGATCTTGGATTTCCCAGCCTCCAGTACTGTTATAAAATAAATTTCTCTTTATTATAAATTACCCAGTATCAGTAATTCTGTTAAGAGCAGCACAAAATGGACTGAGACAGGAGTCATTTCCTTTGATAACAGGACACATTTCTTTTTGGATGACCTAGCTGGGCATGAGGTGGAGTAATAAATTCCCTAATGTTATCCTCCAAATCTCCATTCTCCTCCAGTGCCTCACACTGACCAAACCTCACCATAAGCCAGAGGACACAGACCACCACTGATCAGTCTCACCAATTTCAAACAATCTCAAGAGGCACAGAGCCTCAAGACAAGGATAAAGGGAGGATCTAAAGGGGAAAAATAGACACTATCCATCACATAAGGGGCAAGAGTGTAGTGGAAGAAAGAGACACAGAACAAACTCTGAGGAGACGAGTTCTTATATTTAGAGATTAGAGGTGGAAAAAGCCTCCCCCACTTTATCCTACCTCACCCCATCCCCTAAAAACAAGTGAAAGAATATGGTGTCAAAAAAGACAACAGAAGAGAAAGAAAAGAATCCCTCAAGGAGAGACTAGAAGACACTTTTCAAAAGTTTCTGAGCAATTAAATGACAATTGAAGCATCCATTGGCAACATGGTGGCCACTGGTGACTTTAGCAATAGCAATTTCTTTGAAGCTGGGCAAGTTAGATAGTAAAGGTGGCATGGTGAAACTGAGTACAGGAAGTGAAGACTGACTCATCAACCCTTGGAGAGTACGATTGTGAGAAGCAGAGAGACAGAAGTAGTTATCCAGAGAAAAAATGTGAAATCGAGAAACTTTTTTTTTTCTTGTAGAAATTACTGGAATCGATTTTAAAGTTAATGAGAAGAGTTTATTAGTGAGACTGGTTCAAACTTCAGGAGAGAGAGGGTGAGTAGTGTTTTAAACTCCTTAGAAAAGAGGGGGAGATAAGTCCCAGAAAGTCTGTGAGGGCCAAAATTAATCTTAAGGATGGATACAGATGCAAGTAGTTTTGCGGATTTAGTGTTTAGGAAATGGACGATGCCTGGTTGATTACTTCTGCTTTCTCAATGATGTATAAGTCTTAGTGATGAACTGAGAGTTGAGTTAGGAGGAAATGATGGGGGAAGAGGGAAATAACAGTGTAAATATATGAAAAAATTACATAAAAATGTGGTGAAGTGATCTCACTAAAGACATAGTAAAAAGAGCAGAGTTAAAAGCCAATTGCATATTACTATTCATTAACTTAGAGCTATAAAAATCAGCGTGCTCTTAATTATTAATTTATAGACTAAGGAATCTAAAGGACAAATAATCATATTCTTACACATTTGAGTTAGATAGACCTGCATCCTCATTCAGTTTCTGAGCTATGTGTCTTCACTGTGTAGTGAATCATTAAATCTATCTGAGCCTCAATTTCCTTTCTCATGAAAAGTAGATAATATCACCCACTTCACAGAGCATTAGCATTTAAAGAAATAACATGTGCACAATACATAACAAATAAGAGATTCTCAATAATGGTTATTTTCTCTTTGCTTTTACAAGTAGAATTGCTTTTATTAGTAGAATTGAAATTGGACATCTATACAGTACATATACGGGGGAAAAGATTGGAAATCTAAACTCTTTTAGAGGAGTATGTGGGTGGCTCAGTATAAAATTCATAATTGTGTTATTTTTGGACTCTGCTGACACAAAAAATCTAAAAGAAAAAATTCAAGGGAAATCTTTGGTGATGCAAAAGAGGAAAATATAGCAAGCTTTGTACTGTGTATGTTTTTAAAGTTAAGATTTCAAATTTGGTTTATTATTTTATTCTTGTTAAGAAAGTTCCTTCAAGTGAATTTTCTATTCTCTTTCTTTTCACTTATGATTTTAAAATATCTTTTAGTATTGAGACTGGCAGGTTAGGTGAAAATAAAAATAGATTCTATCCATAGGGATAGAATCTTCTCAATATGAAATATGTAAAATGCTATGATAGATCCTATTTTCCAAGAATGATGATACAATATCTTTCATCTCACATGGTCTTCAGGAACACTGTTATACTTCTTCAGCAGGTGGTGTCTATGGCTTCTCCCCTTGCACTTAATACCTTTGTGACTTTCTGAAGCTATACCTTATAGCAGAAGTGATGCTCTGTATGTACATCATAAATTGGCACACACTTCAGCCTTTCTTTCTTGGGATACTTGTTCTTGGAAGCTTGCCAACATATCCTAAGAATGCTCAAAGTAGCTCATGTGAAGAGATCACTTGAAGAAGCCATGTATAAGTGTAACAAGAAACAGCCCAGCTGAAGTCACAGTCAGCAAGCCAGCTTCCACCCCCAAACATGAGTAAAGACGCCTTCAGATGATTGCAAGCTGTCTGCCTAGTAGCCCCATTCTCCAACCTTGAAGTTTTCTCAGCTGAGCTACCAGGATACCATAGAACAGAAACAAGCCAATTCTACTATGCCCATTCTGAATTCCTGGCCTACCAAATCTATAAACACAGTAAAACGATTATTTTACAGCACTAATTATTGGTAGTTGGTTATGCAATAGTAACTACAACAAGTTACTTCAGGTAACATTTGACACATATAAAATGAAATTAAAATACTGTTACTATTCCAGTTATTATGATTATATTTTAACATATGCTGAAAGAAGTATATGTGTGTGTATGTTTAACTCTTAATTTATTAAGTTATTATTGTTACCATTTTTACATTTTAGCATATGCTGAAAGAAGTGTGTGTGTGTGTGTGTGTGTGTGTTCGTGTGTGTGTTTAATTTAATTTACCATTCTTACATTATATAGCCAGGCGCATATTGTTTATCAATTCTCATCTCCCTCTGAAGTGAATAATAAGGAAGGGCTTTGGTAGTTGAATATAAATATTTAATCCAAGTTTTCTTCTTGCTTTGGACTTTGCAGAGAGGAATAGCTAAAATAGTGAAAGTCAAGAAAAAAAAAAAAACCAAAAACAAAACAGAAATCAAGCATAGTACACTGGAGAAAGAAAAAGGTTCTAAACCCAGAAAGAGAAAAGATCCATTTTGTAGGACATGTTTTGTTATTTTTGTTATATTTGTTTGTGTCTTTCATAAAAATTTTCCTAATACAAATATGAGCCCAAACGAAGAGGCGAAAAATGACTACGAATAAAGGATAACTCTTTCCTTCCCTGCCAGGATAGAATACCGATTAAAGAAGAATGCAGTTGAATGGCTTTCTCAATCTATCTGACCTGGGGCTTTTTCAACAGAAACAGATATTTCCTAGAATGTTGATTATTGCAAGTTGATAAATTTATCTTTATTTTCCATCCCCAGCTTAAGAAAACAGAAACTTACTAAAAATAATTTTCCAGTGAAAAACTCCTTTCCCAAGGAAACTATGATATAATACATATTCTGACTTTGTATTGAATTAGGAATTCATGTGCTAACCAATTATACAATTTTTTCTATTAATTAAAAAATAATAAATTCAGTAACGAGCACTTCCTGGAAACTGATGATTGCTGGCAAAGAACTAATATCTTTCAAACCTTTAATCCCTGGAAAATAATCAACTCTAATGCTGTTATTCAACCTCAAAACAGAGTACAAAATTGCCTAAGGAAAATCACTACTGAAGCACGCGAGGGACTTTTTTACCAAACGGTATTTGATGTCTGCACTGAGAAACAAATAATGCTTGTAGTAAATTCACAGTATAAAAACAGAGAAATGGACTCAATTTACACAGCATAGATGTCACCAATAGAAAAATATATATTTTGACTGTATATGCTTTTATTTTCTTCTGAAAGCGTTGCCTTATACCTTTCATGTACATACTGGCTCACCAAATATACCACTAAGAAACATTTACAATATAACTTTCTCACTTGTTTTCTGTATCGTTGCTACTACTAAAATCTATAATATTGCCTTTTTCTGCTTGATAGAATATTAAGTGTGCTTTATTTTTTAAAAAATTATACATGACTAGGAATGTTTAAACCATAAATTGCAAACACTTTTAGAAGTGAGTTTAAAAATTTTTTGAAATATAATTTTTCTTTAAAATTTATCAGGCCAGGCACAGTGGCTCACGCCTGTAATCCCAGCACTTTGGGAGGCCGAGGTGGGCGGATCACGTGGTCAGGACATCGAGACCATCCTGGCTAACACGGTGAAACCCCGTCTCTACTGAAAATACAACAACAACAACAACAAAAAATTAGCCGGGAGTGGTGGTGGGCGCCTGTAGTCCCAGCTACTCGGGAGGCTGAGGCAGGAGAATGGCGTGAACCCACGAGGCGGAGCTTGCAGTGAGCCGAGATTGGGCCACTGCACTTCAGCCTGGGCGACAGACCGAGACTCCGTCTCAAAAAAAAAAAAAAAAAAAAATTATCATAAAATGGTAATTGGTAGAAACTTCACATGACATTCTATTAGTAAAATATATTTTGCTTTTATCCCTCTGGTCATTGAACATTGAATTACTTCACACCTTTATCACATCTTGCCTGACTCATTAGCAGTAAGCTCCCTTTATTTCATTATCTGCAGTAAGATCAACATACTGTTTCCAAAAGTCTATCTGCATATGATTTCCTCATCTGGCATCTTTTAATAATTTTATATTACCCATAGGATTATATGCGATTTGCAAAGTTAAACGTATATAATTTAGCCATACACTCTGAACTGATTAGCATGTGACATTTCAGTAAGGTAACTCTGGAGCTTAATCTGCCTAAAACTGTCACTTTGATATTTAAATTCTTTATACCTGATTCTCATGGTGAGCAAAAGGATAATATAAATGATCTCAGGAGGACTAAATCTGTGGTGTAAGCCACTTAATACCTGCCACAATGTTTATTATAGTAGATCAGCAGTCCCCAACCTTTTTGGCACCAGGGACCGGTTTCGTGAAAGACAATTTTTCCATGGACGAGGGGTGGAGGCAGGTGGTTATGGAGTGGGGGAGATGGTTTTGGGATGAAACTGTTCCACCTCAGATCATCAGGCATTAGATTCTCATAAGGAGTACATAACCTAGATTTTTCACATACACAGTTCACAGTAGGGTTTGTGCTCCTATGATAATCTAATGCGGCTGCTGATCTAACAGGAGGTGGAGCTCAGGTGGTAACACTTCCTGGCCCACTGCTCACCTCCTGCTGTGCAGCCCAGTTCCTAACATGCCACAGACCAGTACTGGTATGAGGCCTGGGGGTTGGGGACCCCTGTAGTAGATGACTGAACTGAAAGAGGGGTTGTTAGTACAAGCTATGATTTTGTTTTTAATCTATAGAAGTTTATCCACAGAATTACAAAATAACTGATTGATTAATAAAATTGGTCTACTCTGTGTTACGTGGCCTATATGAAGGGAAATAGACACGTAATAGCTCTTAAAACCAAAGAATGATTTTAAAAAATGAACAAATTCTGAACTGGAATAATTGCATGATGAGATGTAATGCATTCAAGAGAACCCAAGAGACACCCTTCAAATGAACAGAAACTCTAAAAAAACTGAACCATATTATAAAGGCTCTAATGTAGGTTTCTAAAAAAAGCTACTAGAAATAAATTACTCCTTTTTAAGACAAATTCAAGGTGTGAAATGAGGTTGTAATATTTTAAATTAGGTCTATCTCAAAAAAAGATTGGTGAACAGCAGCAGCTGTTTGGAGATCAGCAGAGAAATAGCATGCCTCAGCCTCTCCTGGTTAGAATGAACTAAATTTAGCAACACTTGGAAATCCAGGGAGAGCCTAAATCACACCGTGACATTGACTTTCAACTAACAGATTCCTTCTTCAAGGTTCCTTCAGAGACAAAATATATATCCCTTCTACTTAGGTATATAGTTTTAATCTTGAGGTATTTATTATAAATATGTGCTATATATAACATAGTAGGACATACTAGAAAAAAGATATAGAACTGAAAATTTGATTACATAAATCTGTATTTGCATTGACCAACAGACATAGCTGACCTCCAAACCAAATAAGCACACGTGCATTCACACACAAACACACACCCACACACAATACACACATACCCCCATGCATATGCACACATTTTGTCAGATGCTGATTCAGCATTTTGCCTTCCTAGGTTATAGGTGAGTAAGTTCTTTAAGGAAAGTCTCAGTTATTGCTTTACTTACCAAAAATTCTTTTGATCATAATGTTTTTGGAAAGCCCAGATTCTTTTCATATTTAATTTCTTGTCCTCATTTTCATTCCTAAATACACCTTATTTGATGTGGATTAGATAGGACTTTTGATATAATTTCAATTCTATTTCTGTAAAGAGCAACTCATATATATCTTTGAAAAATATTTATCCTGATTAACATATCATAAATAATAGAAACATAAAACTTTAACATGAAGTATGTAGGACACACTATATTAAAATATTGTTACTTTTCTAGTAATACTAGTAGTATTTAGTGACAATATACTAATTTAGATAATGTGTATATATATATATACATACACACACACACACCAATAATTAACATACTCCTAAACCTCTACAGTGCACTTGAATTTTGAAGCACATATGCCTATCAAGTTTAATGACAGATAAAATCAGATCTAAAAGTCAGATATAAGTCTAATGGCATTAAGAATACTTTTTATAAGGAACCCATAAGTGAATCACTTTCAACTTATGAATGTTTCCTTATTAGTCTCCTGAGGCTTATTTCTAAGAGTTGTAAAATTCCAGATTAAAATTTGAAAACTACCTCAGTAGAACAGAAAAGATAAACATGCTGAACTATCCTTTGAAATAAGATTCTCATTGAAATACAAAAATAAAAGTATACAACTATGATTGATGTTTTTTCAATTGGTAAGCCTATATTTTATTCCACATTCACAGAAAACTCACCTTTTAAATTCCAGATGTTAATACCACTGTTTATTATTTCTATGCTTCCTTTATTCTTTTACTGAATGTGAAATATATATAGTATCCACGCTTTATAGTACCATTTTACATGTTTGAACTTTTATAAAACTTGTATCAGATGGCCTTTTAATGCAACTTGCATTTTTTACTCAAGTTTTTCAGATGTATTCATATTAGTGCACGTGGCTCTGTCTCATTGATGTCACTGCTGTAGAGTAAAAGTATTCATTGTGTGTGTGTGTGTATATATATATATAATTTATTCATCTAGTATTCTATTAATGAAGATTTAGGCTTTATTTTTAATTTTTCATTATTAAAACCAATAATGCAATAAACATACCCACACTTCTCTTGGACACATTATTATGCATTGTATTACTGGGTTTTAGGGTATGCTTTATTATAGGCTGCCAAATTCCTCTCAAACTGGACTTACTTTAGTCAGCTTCTTAAGTATTTGCCCATAAATGAGTATGGGGAACACACCCTAGGGTAAGCACCCATGAGTCATCCCTAACCTCAGCTCCCCTCCCCTTGCATGTGGGTAAAACCTGAAACATGTTCCTGACCAATAGAACATGGCAACATGAATGGGATGTCATTCCCTACATTAGATGACATTATATGTCCAACCTCAGGTGCAGTCAAAATTCCTAGTCAGTTGACTTTAAGTTCATCGAAAGAAGCTTATTCTGGGTGAACTCCATCTAGTAGATGAATTTTTAAAAATGAGGTCCAGAGGTCAGAGAATTGAAGCAGCAAGGAAGATCTCTCTCTCTCTCTCTCTCTCTCTCTCTCTTCCACCTAACCCCCTGCTGTGTGTGTTTGTGTGTGTGTGTGTGTGTTGCTGGCACTGAAGGAGCAAGCTTCTATGAATTCCACAGGTTCAAAGGAATATATTCTGTCAACAACCTGAAGGACCCCCAAAGTGGATCATTCTCTAGCCAAACTTTCAGATGAGAATACAACCCACAGACACTTTGATTTCAACCTTGTGAGATGTTAAGCAGAGAATTCACCTACACCAGGCTCAGATTCCTGATCTACAGAAACTGAAATAATAAATAGGGGATGTTCGAAGCTGCAAAATTTGTGGTAATTTGTTAAAACATAAAGTAATAGAATGGTTATGAGATGGCATCTTATTTTTGTTTTATTTTCCATATTTCAAATTCTAAAACACTAAACATTTTTATGTGCTTTTTGAAACATCAAATATTCTGTTCAATAAACTGCCTATTTATATCATTTTTCCATGTTTCTATTGGGATGCTTTCCTTTTTCTTTTTTATATATAGGGGTTTTTCATATATAGCTTCTTTGTTTAAAGCATTTTTCAGTTGGTGGTACTAGTTGGTGCCTTTTTTGTTAGGATTTTAAATTTTACTTTATTTAAATGTATCGATACATATTTTATAATTTATTATACAATTTTTTTCATACCACATTCAGTTTTAACTATCTCAGTTAAGAAACATGAAGTCTAGAAAATATGTGTCCAATGTGAATATATCTTTGGCCATATGAATAATTATTTACTTGACTGGTGAACCTTTATAATTAACGCTCAAAGGATAGTAGTTCTCAGCCATAATTAAGGCTTATATTCCAGTCACATATAACAGCATTTTTCATTGTAATGCAAATGGATATTCATGACAGGAGTGAGGAACGGGTATGTGATGGTAAAATTGTTTTCCAATATTAACATTCAGCAGTTTAAAAACATACCCTGGAACCAATTTTAGGGCTTCTCTTTTGCTTTAAATTGCCACAATACAATGCTGCTTCACTGGAAACAGCCAGTATTTCAACGTGTTTATGTTCTTGCCACAACCAAATTGTCTACAGCAGATATCTATGTTCAAGAATGACTACAATTTAACTGTAGGACTTTGAAAATAAATAGTAATACACATCAAAGAAAAATTATGAATATACTTTTCTCTTACTTATTTTAGGATATGAATGTATTTCTTCTGAGAAAATAAAATAGAAAATATGTACAGAAAAATATGAATATATGAAAAAGCAATGAAAGACTTTTGTGAAAGGGTACAATAACCTCCATATTTGATTAAGATATTGCCCTGTGGAGCAGGAACAAACAAGATTTGTTAAGTGGGGTGGCAGCTTCAAAGGGTTATACAGTAATTACTGGGTCTGCAGAAGGTGGATTATCATTAGGTAGCAGAGCACCGTGAGGGATATTAAGTTGTCACAGTGTCAAATGGCAAGAGATCAAGGAGTAAAGGAAAAGAGAAGGATCAACCAGATCAGCAGAAAGCCGAGATATGAGTAGGAGCTTTAGGTAATTGACCAAAAGATAGAGACAAAGTAAATCATCAAGGCAGTTGATAAAGACTAGCCAGCAAAACAGATTACGGATATTCTAACCAAACATTTATTGAGTGACAAGTGCATGTCACTGTCATAGGTTCTGGGAAAAGTAAACATGATTAAGCAGTGCCTCACATTTCAATAATCTCAGTCTATTAGGGAAAACAGACAAACATATTCATCTTCATATGAGACAGCTTGATAAATAACAGAATGCTTGGGAAGCATAGAGGTGAAAGTGTGATTCTAACTGGAGTCAGTAGAGAAACCAAGAAAGAGGAAGTGGAATCAAAGTCTGACCTGGGATTATCTGTTGTTCACCAGGAGCAAAAGAGAGAACAGGAGAGAAGGCAAATTCCAGGCAGCAGAAATGTCATGATCAGTAATCAAGAAATGATCGAGGCAGAGAGTATGGGGTGTGGGTGGATGTTGGAAATAGAAACTGAAGTCTGGGAAAAAAGCAGTTTGTACCTGGACAAAAGACCTGAATATCAAGAAAAGAGGAAGGTAAAAAGGAAGGCAGAGTCAAAGTCTGAGGCTCCTTTGTCAGTCTCAGTAATGAGATTTGATTTCCCAGTTATATGTGAAAGCCACAAAATGTTATTACTTCATTAGATATATTTGTTCAGAGTCAGAAACGGACTATATAGGTGAGTCAGAAAGAAGATAAGAAAATGACTTCAAAAGCTGAAGCAGAGAGCTCAAGTACAGGGGAACACTGCACTCTATCTTTAGAATGTGCAAGAGTGACAAAGAGGTAACTAGTGGGTTACAATAGATATAGAAGCAATGGCATAAAAGAAAAAGCTGAGAATGGGAGAAAATACACATTTTCAGGGTTTTCGTTTTCCTTGTTGTTGGAATTCACAAATTTTCTTTCCCATTCTCTATCCAACCCTCTGAAAGTAACTACATTATCTTGATGCAACATTTACTTGGGAACTTTGATTATGAAATTTACATGTTGTTTAATAAATATTTTCCTATCTCCCCGTACCTCCTTCCCTGACTAAATGCAAATACCTGAAATGCATAACTGTGCATCTCACAATAGCTTGTGTTAAAGCCAATGATCCCATCTATGTTATAATGTCACTTTATAATACACAACATGGGCAGTTGATTGGACACAGCACCAACTTTCACCGAAGTTGTACCCAAAGCCCAGAAATAAAAAGTTAGGCAATATGACCCAGAAAGTTTTCTTCTTAAGAAATAAGAAGCAATTTGATGATACCTACTTACTTATTTTTCACTGTTGAAAACAAAACGACAAAAAGAAAACAGTTTCTTTAAGCACTGAAATAATGGAAAAAGCAGCTCTGTATTTTCATACTTACATGATACACTCTAACAATAATATGCCAAGTATTTTCCTTGTTAAATACTGTCTTTGACTAAAAAGGACAGCATAATATAAACTTAAAATATCTACCATTTTAGAAATTGTGAAATTTCAGAGCATAAATCACTGACTTAAAAATATTTTAGATTTCAAATCTATAAAGAAGTAAGCATTTTCTTACAAAACTTTATTTCATTCTTTCTAATTCATCACCTGCCTTGTAACATAAGTGTTTCTTGGATCAAATTTGAATTTTGATGACAATTGCATACATTCACATATGTCTTCCATTGTTTATTTCTTTCGTATGTGTGCTCAATGCCTAACAAATTAATATTCAGGAAATTATTTCATGAAGGGCAGACAAAACCCAAGATAAGTAGGTAAGGAAAAGAGGATTTTAAAAATGGTATTTTACTGTAATTTCCCAAAGATATATGCTCCATTCTCTTTTTGTCACCTCTTATAAATGAATAATATGTAAATCCTAAGAGACGAGTATTTCAGTGGCCGAACATTTATCTAGAGAAAAATTTTAATTAGATGATTTTTACTGTTAGTTATTTATTGATTTTGGAGTTTCAAAGCACACAGTTATACTATGTTTAGAGGATTGTAATAACAACCTCCTTGGCTTGAGTCTTTCCCTAGGGCATTACGTTGTTCATGTATATTTTCAGGGGGTCTTTGAACAACCTAATTTTATGTGCAAAACTGTATAAATATGGATGCATACCTAGAAAATTTATAGATTTTGTGACATTTTCTTAGGAAAATACAATTATAAATATTAAGATAATAGATTTTTCTGAGAATTAAAGAAGACACAATGTATGTCCTTCATAAACACTGCATGCCACACTATATCCCTGGCAATTAGTTGCTATTAATAATCACTTTCTTAGCAGTGATGTAAGAGATCAGTATAGGGAGAATTCAGACTCAGAATACAAAACCTAAGTGATTTTCACACAATCTCTTTGTATTTCCAGGTATCTGGCATATGTGTGTAATAAATCCTAGACCACTGAAATTCTCTGACCACCATACTTGGTACATAAGTCATACTGTTTGCGTATTTTATATTTTATATTTCATATTCTCTAAACTTGAGGCATCCAATAAGATGTACAAAACTATTTCTGCTCAATTATATGTTCAAAAAGAAAATACCGTTACTAGATTTTTTGAGTATAAAAACGTATTAAAATATTTGACTTTCAATATAATCCATATTTAAGAAGTTTCTGATATAGCTAAAAATAAAAACCAAAAAAAATTGTTAGCAATAAGCTTTCAAATATAGTAAACATAGCTGATCTTTTTTCATTATTTAAACATTTCACTTGTGAAATATATTGTACATATAGGAAATGTATAGGATTATATAAAAAGTTGAAAGAAAAATAATAAAGTACCCTCCCTTGTACCTGCTACGCCGTTTATGAAATAGAACATTACCAGCACATTAGATGCCTGTTTGCCTGTCTCTTAGAGCACTCCATTTCACACTGTTTCTCATTATGTTTTTATGATTATCTATATAGTTTTACCACCTATTATGGCCTGGCCTGTTTTGAATTTTACTGTGATGAAATCATACTCTATTTATTTGTCTGTGCTTGCTTCATTTCCTCAGTATTATGTTTTTTGAGATTCATCTACATTGAGGCATAGAACTGAATTCCTTCATTTTCACTGCTGTGACAATTCCATTGTCTGAATACATCTTAATTATTCTCTACCACTGTTGAAGGGCATTTGAGCTGCTTTCGAGATTTGTTCTTATGGAAATGCTGTTACGAATATTCTTATACCTGTAAGGTGATGCGTCACCGTTTTCCAAAGAGTGTTTCTCATTTATATGACCACCAGCACTTACCACTGATCCACATTATCATCAATACTTGATAATATCTGACTTCTTATATTTAGTCAACATGATCCATATGAAATGATACTGTGATTTTAAATTTTTGCTTCCTTAACTATTAATGAACTTCAGAATCTTATTTTCTTCCCCCCCCAGCTTCACCGAGGTAAAATTGAGAAATAAAAATTGCGTATACTCAAGGCATACAAGGAGATGATTTGATATGTGTACACATAGTGAAATGATGACCACAATCAAATTAATTAACACATTCATCACCAGACACAGTTACCACTGTGTGTATGTATGTGTATGTACATGATAGGGACACTAAATGTTACTCTCTTATCAAATTTCAAGTAAATAATCCAGTGTTCTTAACTATAATTACCATGCTGTACATTACAATAGCTGCTAATGATTTTTAAGTGTTCTCTATAACCTAAGTACATTTTTTAGAATTTATGTTTATTTAGTGGTTATAACAACTTTCTGGGTTTTCACATGACAGATAAGAAAACTGACATGAAGAGTTTACATTATTTGCCAAAAGTCACACAGTTAATACGCAATGAAGCCAGAATTCAAACTCTTGGAGTTCAATAAAGGAGCCTCAACTCTTAGCCAATTGTAATTACACTATACTCTGTTGCCTCCCTTATATACGGACTAAATGTTTTTTGCTTGTATTTAAAAGTACAGAATTCAAAGCGAAAAAAGCCAAAAGAAAAGAATTAAGAATGCTTATAACTTCTCTGTACAAATTGTTCACTGTTTTTTAACATATAATGCAACTTTACATCTTCATTCAACATTCACTATTTTGGAAATTTGTGTTTTATTTCAGCCACTTTAATTCTACTATGTTAAACATATTATATAGCCACAAAATTTAGTATACTAACCTTTGATTTTTTTCTCTGCTTTCCCTCTGAAATGATTATTTTAAATGCCTTTCGACAGAACTCATTTTACATTAGATACTGTAAGAGGTCACAATAGGAACGTTTGTATAAAAAGTCAGGAAATGTAGATTTGGTCATGGTGGAGGGCTGAAATTAAATGCTTGATATCATTTTTAATAATATTATTTTTAATTTATTTTTATGTGGTAGTTTAAAGTGCCAAACCATTTAAATTGTATCCCCTTAAATTTTGGAGATGTTGTGAAACTTTCCATATTTATTAAGCATTTGTAATTGTGTGTGTGTGAGTTTGTGTGTGAATTGTCTCTTCACATTTTTGAGTATTTTCTACCAATTTTCTTAATATAATAGTTTATATTAGGTACTCACCATCTGTGTCTTTCATGTTTTATAAATATTTTTCTCATTTAGATTTAAAAACATTAGTCATAATTTTAAACTATGGTCAAGAAGGTAATCATATTTATATTGAAAATTAAATAATTTAAATTAACTATAAAACTAAAATTTCCCAATACACTATTTGGAAAATTTCATCTTTATATTAATTCTAAACCACATCACTTTAATATAGAAGAAAGTAGAAAATCACTGCAAACATAATAGAGATGGGCATATACTACATACTTACAGTGCTACCTAAATAAGAATGCTGTAATATGAATTAAAATATAGTTTAAAGTTTTAAATTTATTTGTAATTGACAAATAATAATTGTGTATATTTATGGGATATGATGAAATGTTTTGATCTACATGTACATTATAGAAAGATTCGGTTAAGCTAATTAACACATCCATCACCACATCAACTTTTCATGTTTTTTGTGGTAAGAATGATTCTGGGGCAGTATATGTTAAATTAAAAAAAAATTAACTTAAAAATGGAGGCCAGATGTGGTGGCTCACGTCTCTAATCCTGACACTTTGGGAGGCCTAGGAGGGTGGATCATGTGAGGTCAGGAGTTCGAGACCAGCCTGACCAACATGGAGAAACCCCATCTCTACTAAAAATACAAAATTAGCCAGGCGTGGTGGCACATGCCTGTAATCCCAGCTACTAGGGAGGCTGAGGCAGGAGAATCACTTGAACCCAGGAGGCATAGGTGCCGATCAGCCAAGAATATGCCATTGCACTCTCCAGTCTGGGCAACGGGAGCAAAACTCTGTTTCAAAAAAAAAAAAAAAAAGGAACATTGACACTGGAAAATTGAAATTATTTGAAAATTTATAACCAATTGTATTTGTCATTTTATAATTATATGATTTTTATTTTACATAATAGTTTTGTACAGATAACTTTCTGTGTTTTCCTAGTTGTGTTTAAATCACTTAAATAGCAGAATCTATGTCAAATATTCACCAAAAAACAATAAAAACAAACATACACATGCACATACAAACACACCCATGTAATCAGAGTAGAGCTATCTTAATGGATCATATGAGCACTTGAAATGCACCATCCTTCAATCAATATGTCTTTATGTAGCATCCACAATAGGCCTAGCATGTTACCACATTCTAGTGATACAAAGGTAAATGAAACACAATATTTGCCCTTGAAAATTATACAGTCTAATTGGAAATAAATGTTATGTATGTATTTTGAATATAGAAAGAAAAATACAAATAGAGTTATGCCCAGGTATATTGAGTGATAGGAAACAATTGATTCCAGGCTTTAGAGAAGAGGTTTTGCAGAAAATAGGATATCAGAGCAGAATCCTCTAGAAGCAGCAGCGATTAGCCAGGCAGAAAGAACAATATACTTAAAGACAGAGAAATGTACAACAGTCGGGGTGTTACAAGCCATGTAATAGGACTGAGCAGAGGCTATGGACAAAGGGATAAGAGATGATGACAAAAAAAAAAAAAAAAAAAAAAATACGGGGCTAGACGCCAGATCAGGTCTTAAGACTTAATCCTTTAGGGATGGGTAACTATTTTTAAAATACAAGTGGGAGAATTTCATGGTTTCATTCATTTTCCAGACAGAATTCTGCTAACATTTAAGGAAAGACTGGAGGTGGAGCTGCTAATGAGAATGCCTTGCATGGGTACTAGAAGAGACATATTAAGAGTAGACGCAAAAGTCACCGCAGCAGAGATGAGGGACGAAGAGGAAAAGGCAATTCCAGAGTTAAAATTGTAAAGAATTGATGACCTATTGGTGAACAAAAATGTGATCAAGATGACCCATGTAAATGTTAATTCCATTAATGGAACTCTGGAGGAGCAACAGACTTGTGTTAGGGTTAAGAAAAAATGAGTTGAATAAAAATTATGTTGCATTTCTCTATCTGTGAATCCCAGTTCTTGCTTATTTATCCTCAGTTCCATTGCCTTTTCTCCTACTACATTTCCTGGGCGCCCTTGCCATCTGGGTTTACCAAACTATCTCATAGGAATGAAGGAAGTAGGAGTACTCAAGGTATTTCTTCTCTCTTGCCCTGCCTGCATGTGGATAGTTCTATTTCTGGCAGTTGGCTGCATCTCATTTATAATTCTAGCTCCTCACCTTATTGGCCATCCCACTGTGGACTAAGCTCCCCCAGGACAGCTTTAACATTTGGATTATTGTTAAAACTTCTCTTTACTGTCTTCAATTCTAAAGTAGTAGTGGCTTCCTGCTGTTGCTATTCTCCATTTGGCTTCTTTTTTCCATTGTCTTTGTTACCAAATGCCTAAAATGGTTCCTGTATCTTGGCTGAACTTTGGTGGATTCTCTGTAGAATATTCAAGCCATCATACACAGTGAGAAACAGTAAATGCCAGAGTGGTAATCCAGGGTGGAGTTGAGGTCGAATTTAAAGATTTGGGAGTCATCATTTGCATATGAGAGATAATTACTCCAAGAGCACGTGCTGAGTAAAAAGAAGACCATGAATAGAGTTAAGCTAAAATGAGAGAGGTAAGGTTGAGGGATAGAGGACTTTGTATGGCTCAGAATAACTTGAAATGTACTTGAGAAAAAGTAAAACCTAAAGAGACCACTGAAAATATAACTTTCATGAGTTAAGGTAGAAAATAAGGCATTTCACTGTATAACCAAAGACACAGAGATGAATACAAAAATACAGATCATAATAGAAGGGAGATGAGAAGTGGTAATAGAGGAAGGTTACTTCCAACACAAGAGTCCTGGCTAAGAGGAGAATAGACTTGTTTTTTAAAGACTTAATTTTTTTTAAAGAGCAATTTTAGATTCATAGCAAAACTAAGAGGAAGGTACAGCGATTTTTCTCATATCCCTACCCATATACATCCCTAGCTTCCACTCTTTTTAAAATTCCCCACCAGAGTGGTACATTTGTTGCAACTGATGAGCTTACAATGAGACACCATAATCACCCAAAGTCCATAGTTTACATTAGGATCTCTCTTGCTCATTCTATGGGTTTGGACAAATGTATAATGACGTGTTCTTCATTTTATAGAGTAGTTTTATTGCCTTAAAAATGCTTATTGTTCTACTTATTTATCCCTCCCTCCCCACAACC
This sequence comes from Gorilla gorilla gorilla, assembly GCF_029281585.2. Lineage (NCBI taxonomy): Eukaryota > Metazoa > Chordata > Mammalia > Primates > Hominidae > Gorilla > Gorilla gorilla. The sequence continues at coordinate 22,312,067 of NC_073230.2, forward strand.
CCTTGCAAACACTAATCTTTTGTACTGTTCTGTAATTCTGCCTTTTTCAGAATGTTATATACACTTAGAATCGTATAGTATATAGCTGTTCACTTAGTAATTTGCATTTAAGTTTCCTCTATGTCTTTTCATGGCTTGATAGCTAATTTCTTTTTAGCACTGAATAATATTCCATTGTCTCCATATATCATCATTTATTTATCTAGTCACCCTAGAAGGACATTTTGGTGGCTTTCAAGTTTTGGCAATTATTAATGAAACTGCTATAAACATTCATATGCAGATTTTTGTGGAAATAATTCTTCAAATCCTTTGGGTAAATACTAAGGCACTTGATGATTGGATCATACGGAAAGAATATGTTTCATTTCGTTAGAAACCACCAAACTGTTTTTCAAAGTGACTACACCATTTTGCTTCCCATCAGCAATGAGTGAGAGTTCCAGTATCTCCACATCCTTATTAGCATTTGATGTTGTCAGTGTTCCAGACTTTGGCCATTTTAATAAGTGTGTAGTAATATCTCACTGATGTTTAATTTGCATTTCACTGATTACATATGAGGTAGAGCATCTTTTCACATGCTGATTTAACATCTGTATATTTTCTTTGGTTAAGTGTCTGCTAAAGTCTTTGGCCCATTTTTAATTGAGTTATTCGTTTCCATATTGTTGAGTTTTAAGAATTCTTTGTAATTTGGATAAAAGTCCTATATGAGATGTGTGTTTTGCAAATATTTTCTCTCAGTCTGTGCCTTGTCTTCTCAATCACTGAAAATTGTCTTTCACAGAAGTTTTTCTTATAATTTTAATGAAATTCAGTTTATCAATTTTTTTCATGGACTCTGCCTTTGGTGTTGTATCTGAAAAGTCATTACCATATGCAAGGTCATCTAAGTATTCTCTTATCTTCTAAGATTTCGCTACTACTGCATTCGATATTTAGGTCTACAATTAATTTCAAGCTAATTTTTGTGAAGAATGTAATGTCTATGTCTAGTTTCTGTTTTTTTTTTAAATGTGGATGTTCACTTGTTCCACATTTTTTTAATGTGGATGTTCATTTATTGAAAGACTATCTTTGCTCCAATGTATACTTCTTACATTTAAAAACTGATTTTGTGTTTCCTGATAGTGGAGCACAACTTTTTTCAACCTCATTTGCTGCATACTGTTTGTGAAAACTAATTATAAACCTCTAAATATGTATAAATTATTAAAATATAAATGTAATTAACTCACATAAATATCCATAATTAATCATATTTTCATTTTCTTTTAATAGATCGTAAAACTAATTTAAGCTTCTGTTTACTCCTTTGAGAACGCTCTTTATAAATATATTAGCCGAGCAGAGAAAATACGGTTCCTTAGCATATGCATGTAAAAACAATTAGCATGGATTCCTTAACCTATGTCTAATTTTAACTGAGGTATCTGCCAAAACAATCAAATCAGCTGTCCCAGTCAAACATCATTAGCACTAATTAAGGTAGCTTCAGCGAAGAATCCTGCTGCATTCTTGAGGTGCTCCCCATTGGATTTACAGCTGATTTCAAATTACACGAAAAGAGATACGGGAACAAAACAATTGATATTTGAAGTCAGACCGGCGTGGATTGAATCCCAGTTTTTAATCCTAATTAACACCTCTGCGTCTCCATTTCATCATCAACATATGTCCATGTAACTAGACCTTCTTCCTCTGGCTCTGATGTAACCAAGAACCCTCCTAGGGTCAGTCTTTCACTGACAATAATGTGAATTTTGTGGATGCTTTTGTGGAAAAATACAGAGGCAGCAGCTATGGTACACATTTTTCAAAGCAAAATGCCCCTTCTGTCACTGCCCCCTATGCTTGCCTCTTGCCACTTTTTTCTACAGTCAGACTTCACAGACTTTCTTTTTTCTTTCCTTTTCATTTTTTTTTTTTTTAAGATGGCATCTCTCTCTGTCACCCAGGCTGGAGTGCAGTGGAGGATCTCAGCTCACTGCAATGTCCGTCTCCTGGGTTCAAGCAATTCTCCTGCCCCAGCCTCCTGAGTAGCTGGGATTACAGGCGTGTGCCACAATGCCCAGCTAATTTTGTGTATCTTCAGTAGAGATGGGGTTTCACCATGTTGGCTAGGCTGGTCTCGAACTCCTAACCTTGGACTTCACAGACCTTCTATGTGGGATAGTAGCTCTAGCTCTGCCCCTCATCCCAATTTCTTCTCACTTCTTCCCTTTAACTCTCCCCATCATTTTACCTTTAATGAGAAATTGCCCTTCTCCTCAATTTCTCCAATTTTCCACTTTCTATTCTTCCTCTTTAGAAATGGAAGAGAAGGTAAATTTTCCTTCTTAACTATAATGTGGGGAAATGGTGACTACCTCAAAGCTGAGGTGAAATTAAAGGCAATACTTCAGAATCTAGCAGATTCTGTTGCATATTTAAGCACTAAATCAGTGTTAGTAAACTTAGTTCTTTGCTTCCTTGCATGGATGCAAACTTTAAATTCCTCAGGGAAGATCAAGACATAAAACAGCTCCATGAAGACACTTGGAGAAAGAAATCCTCACCACTGTTTGTCTTAGAGGTAAAGATAGAACATTTTTATCAAATTGTAAGGACAGTCCTTCTAGGTGTTTTAATCCAAACATTGTTAGAATTCTTCATGACTAAATGTTATCATTTCTGACCTGGCATGTCAATCTCTAAAATAACCAAGCCCATACAGATAAGGAATGGCATCTTGCCAAAGGGAATATTACATTAAAAAAAATTGTTCTTCATCAAAATGAGTAATGAAAACTAAAAATAATCTATTGCAGTTCTTAGAAAACAAAATTCAATTTAGATTTCAGCCTTGCCTTTTACCTCACATTGGGGTTTACCTTGGAGACTTTGAAATCCTGTCAGATTTTGACAGGATTATACGCTTAAGGTTTAACTGGGTCCGTAATTTCTTGTATATTTTAAAGCTTAAAGGTTTATTTTTTCCTGACACATTGTATTACAACTTTACAATCGATATACACTCCTCCAATTAAGAACATTCTTTGTATTTTTAGAAAAGTGTTTAAACTGTCATGTGCTATCATGGTATTTTTTATTAATGCCCATTCTTGAAAAAATAAAATAATTCATATGAAGCAATTACATGCTTTACTTTTAAAATGAAATATAATCAATCATACTTCAACAAAAGCATTTCTGTGAGTTTATTCTCACTGAACTATGTGAAAATAGACCAATAATAGGGAAGAATATATTATACATAATTACTATGTGTGGGCACTTCTCTATTCTATACTTAAGTTACTAATGTTTTTCAACAGTTATATACACAATATATATTCATATATTTAATTTAATTTTGCTATATATTTACATATATTTACACATATCCAGTCAGTCTTGATGGGTTATGACACAGTAATAAACAAACAAGAGATGACTCACTAATGCTCATGCTATACCAGATCTAGTTTATGATCTGGAAGACAATTTAAATAATGTTTTATAACCCATGATTTTTTTATTACACTCTCTCCTGACTTCTCCAACCTCTCTATTTTAAAATTTTTATTTAGCAGTTTTTTCTATCAACATGTTAAATATTGAGACCCAGAGTTGCATCTTGGGTGTCTTGGTTCTAGATGCTATTCCCTGAGTGGTCTTATTCACATCTATGGATACCATTGCCACCTGTATGAAAAACCTTTCTAAACTTAACTGCAGCCCACCATTCTCACCTAACATCCAGGCCCACAGAGCCATATACTCACTGGAGATCTTTAACTAGGTAGCCTACAGATACCTCAGATAAAGTGCCCTCTCCACTCTCCTGTTTCTTCTACCTTGTAGCTTCCTGTAATCTGCATTTTATGTGCTCAAACAATAGATATTGAATAAATGAGTAAAATGAAAAGAGTAAACACATAATTAATGAGTTAATTCTTTAGAAAATACCTTTGCCTTTTGCTCAGAAAAATTTCCCAACCATCTCTGAAAAATTATTTTCCTGTTTTCTCTAATTATGGAAATCCTGACAAAGACTTAAGTACGAACTTTTGTTAACATTATATTTTACTTTAAATTAACAAATAATTGGCCAGGTGTGATGGCTCATGCCTGTAATCCCAGCACTTTAGGAGGCTGAGGAGGGCAGATCGTGACATCAGGCGTTTGAGATCAGCCTGACCAACATGGTGAAACTTCGTCTCTACTAAAAATACAAAAACACCCGGGCATGGTGGCGTGTACCTGTAATCCCAGCTACTCAGGAGGCTGAGGCAGAAGAATCACTTGAACCCAGGAGGGGGAGGTTGCAGTGAGCCGAGATAGTACCACTACACTCCAGCCTGGGTGACAGACCGAGACTTTGTCTTAAAAAAAAGAAAATTAACAAATAATACTATATATTTATGGGGTAAAATGTGATGTTTTGGTACATAAATACACTGTGGAATGATCACATCAGGCTAATTAGCATATCCATCACCGCATATATGTATCATTTCTTTGTATTGAGAACACTTAAAATCCATTCTTTTAGCAATTTCAAAATACATAATACATTTTTATTAACTACAGTCACCATGCTGTGCAATAGGTCACCAGAACTCATTCCTCCTATTATCAGAGGCTGGTGGGGGTTGACAAAATGTGATGGGAAAGGGGAGATGCTGGTCAAAGAGTAAATAGTCTAATCACTTTGAAAAAGATTGTCTTTAGTTATCATGATCCACCCTACTCCAATTTACTATCCTCAGAGTCAATCTTGTACAGTTAATCACTTACTTAAGAAGCTGTTGCTGTTCTCTGGTATGGGGATGCTAATACGCCTAGATACTTGGTATGCTATGATCACCTGGAATTTAGACTGACTGAGAAGAATTAGGCCTTCTGTTTCTTATAAAACATGCGTAACACAATGCTGAGAAAATATATTAGGAACACGCAGCTCACTCATCTATCAAATCATTAATAAGCATTTTGTGAGCTTTTTCTAAGTGCCTAGCACTGTTTATATTTTACAAAAATATTAACATATTTATTATGCAGATTGCTATATATGGGGAGATGTGGTGATGGATGGCATCACGCAGACATTAGTGGATTATAATTAAAATGAATTTTCAATTTTACCCATTTAGTTTTCATACTTTTGTTTTAAATAACCTTTAGAAGTTTGAAATACAAGTATTCTCTGAAGTTTTTTGCTAAAGCTTCTATGATTTATACGGCACTTTGCCCTAAATAAAGCGATCTTCAAGACAGAACCGGGATTCTCAGGAACATTAACCTCTACAAGTTCTTTGTGAAGCAAAGGGCAAAGTGGTGATTCACTAGATCTAAAAATAAATACGAATTTTTCAAAGATGAAGGATCAACCATCATAAGTCATCTCTAGGGTTTAATATAATAAGAACCTGTCATATATTAATCTGTTCATATTTCTCATTGCATAAATATACAACTTATAAATGACACCAATTTCTCCAATGAAATGTTATTTCTAAATAAGAGCGGTAGAACAGGAATAACAAACATACGCTATACCTGCTACCACTAGCAACAATCACAAATAAATGATTAAAACATTTTGCTGATGATTCCAGAGGCAGCAGACTCAGGATCTCCACAGAGCACGCTATAGGCAAATAGTACCGGTTGACTGATGTTGGCATATGTGATGAAAACTATTTGTCAACACCTGCTCTAGAATTGCAGAATTTACAGAAAGTAACTTCACAGCTAAGCTTCTGCCTTATGTTATATGCACTCTCTATGCTTAACATAGGTCCTATTTAAGGTAGATACTGGATAAATTTTGGTTAAACGAATAATGTAGTATTTTGGTGAATGTTTATAAAGCACAGTGACACCATTATACTCACTGTTTAAAGAAACTAAGTTGCTGCAAAAATTCTGAAATTGAAGCTTGTTTCACAGACATTAGATACTGTGCGGCCTCAAGGTTTCTTTACTCAAGGACACTCTTGTAGCTTCACTCTTGGGTTCTGGGAAAGGGGACCTGCTTCCTAAAATTCTAAATTTGATTGTTTATGTAACATATATTTATATAATATAATTTATATTTCTAATGTATATTATATATTTCACAAAGCTTTAATATTTTCCAATTTAAAAAGATTTTCCAATTTAAAAATCAGAGCCGATACAAAAGGAGCTAAGAATTCAATATTTTATTTGATAATCAAGAGAGTAAGAACACAAACATTTAATGATAATCGTAACACATTAAAATGTAATCCCTTGCCTCCGATGCCAAAGTGCAAGTTCTAAAAAGTAACCAGAAACGAAAATAACCTACAATAATTGACTTAGGTAATGGGAAATTCAAACTACCCTGAAAAATTTTGTTATCAAAAAGCATCCTGGCTGAGAAATAGAATTTTCATGAATGTTCGTTAAACTTCTCAGGAATAACTTTTTATCTTTGGGAAGTTCTTGTCTGGTAATAACTTTCTTGACATAAGGTCAATGGGGCTAGCACCCCTTTCTATTACACTTTCTGTGGTCTTGCATTCAAATACTCACTTAGTTTAGCCCATTTTTACTTGTTCAAGTATAAAAGACAAATAGGCATTTTCATATTTTGTTCTTAATCATGATAATAGCCTGTTTAATAGTACCATAACTGAAAACGTCTTAAAACATGTAATTTAATTTTTCTATATTCTGATCACAGAGTAAAGATATAAGGCAGGAAGATAATAAGGCTGCTATAAGTTTAGAAATTTACTCAAGTATAACAAACTATAGAAATTCAAGAACATTAGATTTTTATTTTGAACAATGTATCTATAATTTTGGTGGGAAAAGATTCAAATCAAAAGAATAAAGATAAATATTACCAACCTAATCTCCATTAACTTCTTATTATAGAAGTTTATATATACTATATATATATACACATACATATGTATGCACATTTTTCAATAATATGTACATACAAAACAATTTATAGTTAACTTTGAGTCCACTGTTTCTAGCAAAGTTGCCCTTATATTCCAAAATTATAGATTCACGATTGCCAAAAGTCTGAATTAAGTGAAAATTATTTTAAAAGTATTCAGTTTCTAAAAATAAATGTAATAGTTAGAATTTAGTAATGGCTGTATGTATTACATTGGTAACCTCTTTGTAAAATATTACATAAGTAGTTGGTATAAAATATGGAATAACAATCTTATTAATCAAAACATAAAAATAGAATGCTGTATTACTAACAATGAAACAAATAATATGCAGTACTAATTTTAAAACATTTTTAGTAACAGTAATCTGTCTTTAAATAAAATTCTACCAGTACACCTATGTATCAAACAAAGGTTGAGTTTCTCCAGTTGAAGATGAAGAAGGGATGTACTCAGTTATCTAGCAGCACCACTTACACATACACAAGGACAAACATTTCCTTGAGAAACTTGTTTTAAAATACATAAAAATTCAGAGCCTGATATTCTCTGGTAAGTCTCAGGCTCTTTGGCTGCCTTACTCACTTTTCTTTAATTAGGAGTTACTAAACCACACTTGAACTGATTGATAATTTAAGCAGACATACACTTACAAAAATACAATTTTTAGAGAGACAAGTTAGCTGATAGCTTAGCATTGGAAACAGCATGCATTTTCCACATTTCAGATTAATCCACTAACATTAATGTATAGTTTTCATTCATTTGTATTAATATTATCAGATGAACATAATCTATAAGAATCCCAATTTTTGTATCTACAAAATCTTATGAGATTTATAGTGAGGAAAGTCCACTACAATATTTTACAAAGCACATATCATATAATTTTCTCTCTCTCTCTTTTTCTATATATAGAAGGATACATACACACACACATATCTATATATAAATGGGGTAGTTAATATGTTTCCTCTGTATGGAAAAACAATAATAAAAGATGTGGGGGAATATTGCTATAAAAGATTAAAGCCACCTGAAATATTGCTTTTTACAGTAACAACTGAAAAAACCAAGAACTGCAACAAAATTATATGCCTGTCTTCTAGGCATTATTCAAAATCAATTCCCCCACACAGATTTATTAGTAGATACAATATAAAGTTTTAGATCACATAGTCCCCTGCATGTAAATATTCAAGTTGGTTTTCCAAAAGAAGTAGGAAAAAACAGCTTTACAGTAACTTCCCTTCCCAAACTCTTTTTTATTTTGCTAGCGTAACGGGGAAATAAAAAAGAATTAAACAGCTAGATATTTTACATAATTCCACAAGGGCCTTTACACGGTAAGGGGTTTTTCTTCTGTGAGAAAAAAATACTCATTGTTTAGGGAGAAGTATGGTGTGCCACTAAATAGATGTGATGGAGCTAAGATGAATTTCCCTGAAAGTCATAGGGAGCATACCAAAATAATAATAATAATAACAATAACAATAACTGATCAAACAGTTTGATCAATATCACAGTAAGATAAATGATTATGAAGAAATGAAGCTGTCTCTATAAACTACAAACAAAATAAGTTTCATACCTCTATATTTATTTGCCACCTGGCTGTTTCTAACATCCTCGTTGACTGCCGAATGCTATTTTGTTTAATTCAGAAACAAAATTCTGCTGCTTCTACCTGCTTATAACTTAAAATCTGGGAGTACTTTAATCATTCACTTTTTAGGAGTCACCATGCTTTTTTAAAAAATTAAGCCACATAGGTAATTAAACACTATAATCTGAAATATACCAATTTGCAACATTGTGAAATAAGAATGCCTGTGTCAAGCATAATATAATGTCTTTTGCTTTCACCTTTGTTTATTTATTGGTAAAAGTACATAAGGCAAAATTGTTAGGACTACTGTTGATCTTCTTGCTCAGTGATTATCAGTGAAGATCATTATGAAATTCATGAAAATTAATAAGTGTGTACATGTTGAATACATTGCATATTTGTGTGCCTGTGACATTTTAATCCCGGTGAACAGATTAGGATAAAACAAGCTTTTCTAACCCACCTTGGGCCACATGTGGCCCAGGACAGTTTTGATTGTGGCCCAACACAAATTTGTAAACTTTCTTAAAACATTATGAGGTTTTTTTTGTGATTTTTTTTTTTTGTTGTTGTTCATCAGCTATCGCTAGTGTTAGTTGTATTTTATGTGTGGCCCAAGACAATTCTTCTTCCAATGTGGCCCAGGGGAGCCAAAAGATTGGACACCCTTGGGATAAAAGGAAATCATCTCCTTATACGGTTGAGCATTATTCAGGTAAAAAATAAGACCTTTATAACTATCCTGTGTACATTTCTGCCTTTGAGGTAGGAGGCAGTACTCCACTCCAGAGGCAGGGTTTTGACAGCATATCAAATTGAGGACTAGCTAAAACAGGGTGGAGTGGAAGCAGCTTTCCGTAAGACATGCCCACCAGTGTGCCATGTCTGTTTACCATTGCCATGGCAACACCAGGGAGTTACTGCCTTTTTCTATGGCAATGATACAACGACTCAAAAGTTACTACCCCTTTTAAAAAAATTTCTGCATAAACTGCCCCTAATCTACATGTAATTAAAGGAGATATAAATATGACTGCAAAACTGCACTGAGCTGCTACTCTCTGCCTAAGGGGTAGCCCTGCTCTGCAGGAGCAGGGACAGAGCTGTAACAAGGCCACAAACATAACACTGCCTGTTCAGTAAAGCTGTTTTCTTCTGCCTCTGGCTTGCCTTTGAATTCTTTCCTGGGGAAGGCCAAGAACACTCGCAGGCTAAGCCTCACTTTGGAGCTCGCCTTTGCAGCATCAACTTGGTTACTGATCAAGCTAGCACTCAATCAACTTTCCTAAACTTCTTAGGTTTCTTAGATTTTGTTGCTTATTTACTATGAGTTCTACGGCGTAAGTTTTATATTGTTGTTTTTACAAGCAGCATCAAATTCAGCTCATACAACTTGGTTGCTTTCCTGGACTTGTTAGCTGTACAACTGATATTGAGACTCAATCATGTGATGCTACATATTGTCAATCAATGACATAGACTCAAAATTCTATATACCTCCTCAACTAACTAGGCAACGTATGTTAAAAGTACATTGTGCCTAGCAAAATTATCATACATTCAGTGTAAATATTTGTATTCAGTTGAATCAAATTATAAATAAAAACCTATATTTCAAATTACTTTTCTTATATGTTGTTTACTAAACAAGATTAGCAATATCCTCCAAATTCTGTTTACAGAATAGAAAAATTAGACCATGCCTGTGATTTCAATATCTTGCACATTTTATGTGCTAAAACTGTGTTTACAGCTACGAAGAAGCGCTAAATATGTGGAAAATACATAAAAGAACTCATATGACCACAGTTAATCGAGAACTTTTTTCTCATATAACAATGCTGAGATGCTAGGGAAGTTTTATAACTATATACCACATGTTGTCTCTCTTTTTAATCTCAGAGAATTCAGAATTCACATGTGGTTTACCCCCTATTATATTATTGCTGAGAGCTGGCCAAATTTTTGGTCTTATTCTTACTTAAATATCCTTTTGAAAAATTTTATGGCCGGGTGTGGTGGCTCATGCCTGTAATCCCAGCACTTTGGGAGGCTGAGGCTGGCGGATCACCTGAGGTCAGGAGTTTGAGACTAGCCTGACCAACATGGAGAAACCCTGTCTCTACTGAAAAGAAAAAATTAGCCATGTGTTTTGGCACATGCCTGTAATCCCAGCTACCCAGGAGGCTGAAGCAGGAGAATCCCTTGAACCCAGGAGGCGGAGGTTGCAGTGAGCTGAGATAGCGCCATTGCACTCCAGCCCGGGGAAAAATAGCGAAACTTTGTCTCAAAAAACAAAAAAACAGAAAGAAAAGTAAAGAAAAATTTTATTTTGGGTGACTCCTCCTCTGGCACTGCATTTCCATCACCCTGTGAGGTTTGCGTAAATAAATGGTTTATAACTTATAACCTTTGTTTTCAAATGTTCTGCAGAAAACTGAGCTTGTGATAAATGCTTGAGGAATGTTTATTTACCAAGCTGACTTCAAATTTTAACCTTTTACCAAGAAATAAATAATTCTTCACAATGCTAAGTTCCACAAACAATAGTTCCTTGAAGCTTTTGAAAATATACTGACTTGCTATCAGGAAAAATCGTATATAGAAAAATTAAATCAAACTCCCAGCTTTGAGGGAGTGATTATCATGTTATAAATTTTTATATCTTTAGTGCCAATTTTTATGTATTTGTTCAAATAAAGAATCTCTATTTGTGACAATAATTCTTATAGAAGGACAAATATAGACACTTTTAATTCATCGAACTTATGGTGACTTTAGGATTGCCCCAAAACAGAAAAAAAAAAAAGCCAACAGCATTTTATCAGTGAAATATGTACATAAACAAATAGAGCCTGTCCACAAAAATTATTTGTGTATTACCCTTGCACATATAAATCTACAAACCAAGTTGACAAGAAAATATTCATGGCAATAATAATCCACAAGTTAACAATAGTTTTTACTTCCACCTTTTGATTTTATCTGCATTCACAAATGGAAATGTAGAGTAAAATTTTTACTGACTGCTTTATCTTTCTCTTTTGCAATTGTTGCAATGTCTCTGCATCATAGCTTTAAAAGACTGTCAGCAGCCAGAGCACTTATGTGACTGTACATTTCACTCCATAATTCGAAAGTAGGTGAAGAGTCACTTATAAACTATAATTTTATTTGGGTATTAAAAATATCAAAGAGTTGGCCAGGCATGGTGGCTCACACCTGTAATCCCAGCATTTTGGGAGGCTGAGGCAGGTGGATCACAAGGTCAGGAGATGGAGACCATCCTGGCTAACACGGTGAAACCCCGTCTCTACTAAGAATACAAAAACAAAATTAGCTGGGCGTAGTGGCGGGTGCCTGTAGTCCCAGCTACTCGGGAGGCTGAGGCAGGAGAATGGCGTGAACCCGGGAGGCGGAGCTTGCAGTGAGCCGAGATTGGGCCACTGCCCTCCAGCCTGGGCAACAGAGTGAGACTCCGTCTCAAAAAAAAAAAAAAAAAAAAAAAATCAAAGACTTAAATATTTATTATTTATATCATGTGATTTATTAAAACATCTCACAAGCTAATTTTTCTTTCCTTCTATTGAATCCATTGCAAGTCTTGCATATGTGTTAGCATATAGGCTATAGGTTATAAGATCTGCCGGCCATTCTACTTCATATCAAAAGTCATCAATATCTATTTAAGCATCACTACCAAAATAAATGTTATAGCTCTATAAATTGTTATATTTTGGTGCTCAAAAACACATGCTTTTATGTTATACTAAATTAAATACTCATGGTCTTGTTACTAGACAGAGCAAAATGTCACACAGATCCTTGATATATTTGTTTTAGCAAAGAACTAATGTATATCAAGACAATGATTCACAGATTAAGGTAAAGTAGCTCTTCTCAAATAATGACAAATAAAAATAATCTACTTTAGTGTATTTCAAAATATTCATGACCTGAGGCATAGAATATTCTGTTTAGATTCCTGATTTGTCTATGTTAGGGAGCCCAGTCTATCTGAAAAAATATTTAATATGGTAAACTTCCATGCTTTGCATTCAGTAAATGAATGCAGTCAGGATCAGTTGTATCATTTGAACGACTGTTTCTATCACTTCAGATGTGAGTTTGCTCTTTAAATATAAAACACTTTGCTTTTCTTTCAGGTTATTTGGCTATTTCATACGTTATCTTGTCAGGCTCTCTTAAAGTAAAACTTGCTTTCTATGTAAATATTTATGTCTTTAAAAGGTACTAACCTGAGTGGCAGAAACTTTTTAAAAATATCTGAAATGACCTAAGGCTATGAAGCCCCAAGTATCCCCCTGTGATCTTTAATATTTCTGTTAGTACACAAACTTGTAAAACCCTTTTCTTTGACCCAACAAAAACATTCGTAGTAACAGTCACTTTAGTTGGGAGGAATAATCAACAAGCCATTCATTCTTCTCCATGGTAAAATACCTCAATGCTGAAAGAATCTTTCCTCATAAGACTTTTGTATGACAAGTTAAAATTCTCTTAAAGTGAAATAATCCAGAAACTGTGCAAAATGACTAATAAATGACAACTGTATGTCTGATTCTTGTTTTCTCTCATAATAGCAATCTAGTTTTAAAAAATTATATTTAATTTCTAGTTCATCATGCCCAGCATACTCAAAATCTTCCTATTACTTAGCATTTCTCAGCCTCACAAGATGTCAATTTGGTTTCTATTTAAAAAACTGTGTCCCTAAGAATCCTTATGAGAATTCATAACTGGGGGAAATAATTTCAGTTGAAGGATCAAAGTGGTAATTTCAGGAAAGTGATATTTAAAGGGAAGTAGCAGAATATGGAAAAAGTGGATCCAGCCGGAGGGAGTGAGTCAGGAAAGGGCAGGTTCTAAGGTAAGAAAGAGTTGCATTCTTTCAAAATAAAATAAAAGTTCGTCAGTATTTTGGGAGGCCGAGGTGGGCGGATCACAAGGCCAGGAGTTCAGGACCAGCCTGGACAACATGGTGAAACCCTGTCTCTACTAAAAATACAAAAATTAGCCAGGTATGGTGGCATACACCTGTAGTCCCAGCTACTCGGGAGGCTGAGCTAGAATAATTGCTTGAACCTGGGAGGCGTAGTTTGCTCTGAGCCAAGACCGTGCCATTGCACTCCAGCCTTGGCAACAGAGTGAGACACCATCTCAAATAAATAAATAAATAAAGCAAATAAAAGTTGTATATTGTTTCTAGATGAAGCAATGGATTGCTAGTTACTCAAGATCAAGTTGGAACAATAGCTAGTTGAATTGCAAGGAACTTACAAATGGAAGAGGTTTGGATTGCATCCTCATGCCATAAGAAGCCCCTCAAGACTTTGAGCAGGGAAGCTGAGATACAATAATGTATAATAACTTATAATTATTCGTAGCTATAATTGTGAAGTTAATGCTCTTTTTAACAAAATGCTTAAGTATCAAAACTAACGATGTCTCTAGGAGCCTCATACCAAGCTCGTAACTTTAATTTAATCACCATTAAAACTTAGTGTATAGATTTATATTTGCTTATACAACTACATAATATATAGGGAATAATGTTTTGCTACTAATTCAGCCATATTCCTATTTATGTTTATTTGCTCTCTTCCAGTTTTATGTTACAGTAAACAATGCTGCAATAAAAATTCCTTGTCATATGTCTTTCTATTCAAGTGTCTATTTTATTGAATAAATAAATAACAATGAGGCTGTTAGGCCAAAGATTATAGGAAATTTGAATTTTAATAAGTTATGATAAAATATATTTCTAATATTTTACAGTAATTTAGAGTTATGACAATTTATAAGAAACCATTTCCTTACACCATTGCCAGACTAGATGCTACCAAATGTTTAAAAATTTTGCCAATCTGATGAGAGAACTTTGGCTTATAATGCTGTTGTTGGTATTGTGATCATTACTTCAGTTCAATGACTATTATTGAAGTTGAGCATCTTTTCACATATTTGGCCATTAGAGTCACCTCTATAAATTGATTGCTCTTATTCTGTTGAATTATTTCCACAGTCCTGTCACCATTTTTGAAGCATTTTTAGTACATCCTCGAACACTAGGGAAATTAACCCTTTGCCTATTATGACAACAAGTATTTTCTCTCAACAAGTCACTTGCTTTTGATTTTTATTAAGATAACTTTTCCAAGATATTTTAAATTTCTATATAACAAAATTGCCAAAAGAACATTCTTGCCATTTTCTCAAGAGTACATTGGGAATTAAGAGTATATGCAGAACAATTAAGTCATAAACATTTATTAACATTAGGAAATAGGCAAAACGATTGCTAGGTATTATGTGTGCAGAATGCTAGTTGTTTTGTACCAGGAACACTGTGGTGCAGATTTCTGATTTTGTAGGGTTGTGTACCTTTCTTCAACTTCCTATTTACTATTGACCTGAATATGTTGAACTCTTTAAGAGCCATAGTTAACCTGTAGAAGATTGAGTGAAATGCTAATGATTCTTCTTTCAGAAAAATTTAAATAATTTTTGTCCAAAAGAAATACAAATGACTTCTATACCATAAACTAAAGGTTAGTATATATTGCCTTGTACACCATTAACCACTCTAGTAACTTTTGGCAAATTTATTTCTGCATTCCTTTAACTGTTCAACTCTATAAATCTCACATCTCTTAATTTTTTTGAATCAGTCCTGCTATTTTACTAGTTCCTTTATTAAGGAATGAGCCAAATAACATATGCGAAATAAGCTCATTTTGTATTTTTATGTAAGTTATATTTTTAACTTAAAAAAAAAATTCTACTTCAACAGAACATTCCCAGGCAAGAGATTTTCATGGTCTCAAAAAGATTAATAGAGAGTAGGAAAATTTGGAGTTAAAAAAATGAGAAAGTAAATATGGATATATTTGGGAGTCTGAAAGAGAAATTGAGGATAAGAGAAAAAGAAAGAGGGAAGAATGAATACCTGAAGGATGTAGTCCACAAAAGGGCAGTCTTTGACAGTCAGAGTTTATACCAGAGTCTTGGATTTCACACAAGGACAATATCTTCTTTGCTCACAATAGTAAAAGGAGAGAGAGTAGGGATGAGGTAGGATTATAGATTAGTAGGTAGTATTGTTTTTTGTTTGTTTGTTTTAATGTTTGAATTTCTACTTTCTTTTTCTTATTTAAGCAAATTTTTGCAATACAAGTGCAATTTTGTTACATGCGTAGATTGTGTAGTGGTCAAGTCACAGCTTTTGGTGTATCAATCACCAGAACAACATATATTGACCCATTCATAATTTATCATCCTTCATCCTCTTCCCATCCCTTCTCCCTTCTGAGTCTGTATTGTCTATCATTCCACTGTTTATACCCATGTGCACAGTTTTTAGCACCCACTTATGAGTAAGAGTATGCAATATTATCCTTTCCATGTCTGGCTTGTTTTGCTCAAGATAATAACCTTCAGTTCCATCTATGTTGCTGCAGAATACGTGATTTCATTCTTTTTTATGGCTGAATAGTACTACATTGTGTATATATGCCACATTTTCTTTATCTTATCTTATCTTATCTGCTTATTTATCTCATCTGCTGATGGACACTTAGGTTGATATCTTTGCTATTTTAAATAGTGCTGCAATAAACACAGGAATGCAGGTATCTTTTGACATATTATTCATTTCTATTTCTATATGAAATATGGAATATGGCTATCTGAGAGTAGGGTAAAAGGTAATGGCTGAAGATTTAAGAAGAATAGAAAAGTTGTGTCATTTCTGATGACACGAAAGCATGCTTTCCAGAAAAAATGTAGCATTATTACAGTGGAGTACTTGTAATCATGAATGTATAAAGATATTTTCTGGGATATATTTTCTCCTCCTCCTTTGTTGTCTTTGCCAAACTTAGATTTGTAATTTACTTATAAATTTTACATATATACATATATGTATACACATATACAATATATACCTATATATTTGTTTGCAAAGTTTTAAGCGTCTATCTTCCCCTAAAGTATGAAGCCTCAATAAAATTAGGAAGCAAGCCATTTTGCTCCCCTTTGGGATGGAGCACAGTGGTAATGTTTGATTAAATGACTATCACTGAATGCCAGTGAACCACAAACAAATGCATACTATAACACAAAATATGTAGATCTAGAATATATTGAATGAAATCAAATTTTCTAGCTTTTTAAAATAAATATTAAAGTGGGAGAATACACATATATATACATAGAGATAGAGATATAGAGATAATAGAGTTAGTTGTATGGAGATTGAGATAGCTGCAAGCTGGAGTGTACACTCAGAGCCATGTGGTTTTGTATTAACCACTGTGACTATTCATACTTTTGAACAAATTTGAGAGTCTCTTTTTCGGAACCTTTATAAAAAGAAGAAACCTGAACCTAAAGGCTTAATTGGCATTTTGCACACATAAGTGGATTCAGGAGTTCTGCAAATAATACCTAATCATGTGCCACATTTAACTAAGGTCATAACAAATGCTGTAGTGAAAGAAGCACATAAAAATTTTTTTCTTTTCACTTTTATCCTTGTTCTAAACCCAATGATACCCAACAAACAAGTGGATTAGTAGAATAAGACCACCAATTAATAAATAGCTGCTTCCATCACCATTCTGTCACTTATCACAATGACAGCCAACTTTGTATTAATGTCCTTATAGAAAACAAAGTGAGCCAAAAGGAATAAACATCTTTGAATCTTAAGGTGTCCTTCTAGGCCTGTGGTCAATTAACTTTTTCTTAAAGTACCAGATAGAAAATATTTTAGAGTTTGTGGGCCAATAGGTCTCTGTTGCAACTAGTGATCTCTGTTGCTGCAGTGCAAAAGCAGCCCTAAAAATATGCAAACGAAAGAATTCAGCCATGTTCCAATAAAACTTTATTTACAAATACAATCAGACCCTTGTTCTAGGCAACACTGAGAGAATTTTTAATATAATTATTTATTTCTCTTGTACTATATCCATTATTGAAACGGAACCATTTAACTATCCATTTTCCCTCAGTATTACAGGAAAAAAAGAAAAGGCCCATCCTTGAATGATTGTGAATTTCAGTTCATTCTTTATTTCCAGGCAGCCTTTAGTTATAAATAAAATGGATAGGAAGCCATGGCAGATTGACCTTGTCCCTTACCTTGGAAGGTTTTCACACAGCTTTTTAAAATATCTGTACTTCTCCTGCTCTGCTTCCCAAACATGGAGATAAATATGTTCCCTGACAGCCTGACTTTTTCTGAGGCAGCACTCAATTTATCACTCTGCTCCTTGAGCACATTTTCCAAATCCTGACAAAAACATCCCTGAAACCTTCAGAGGGGAAAAATAAACCCTCATCTCAGGCTCTGTAAATTACCACCAAGTATAGCCATGAATAAAATAAGAATCAATCCTGATTCATGTTTTAGAACATCCTACAAAACGGCAACTCACGCTCCAAAGGCCATTGTCAGAATTTAGACCAGAGGAAATTAGGTAGGAAACAGAAAAGATACTAAATATTCTCTTTCATGCCACTTTTTGTTAAGAAGCCAATGATTAGATATCTCTGAGTGAAACAATATTAACCTCATGATTTCTCCTAAGCCTGCTTTCCTTAAATTACGTAAAACTCAGAGAAAATGAAAAACAACAAAAAACTAAGGACTTAGAACGCAAAAGCAGGCCCATCACTGACAGAAGGGCTTAGTTGAAATGCTCTTAGACTTCCTGGGAGCACAGAAAAATGCATTAGCCTTGATTGGTTTAGACGATTGCTGACTTGAAAGCTCCTATTTTTAAGAAACATCTGAGCGAGGTAACTTGATGTTCCTTGAATGATGAGTAGAGCCAAAATCAGTCTGTGTAGGAAGGAAAGGAGAGAATATCTACATGTAACTGAAGGGATTGCTAACACTGCAATCACTTATTCTCAAATATTGTTATAACTATGGGCACTACACAAATAAATTTCCTGCACTCAGGGACAATCATGTAGCAGAAGATCTAAGAAAGCTACAGACACACAGGAGGCAAACAAGATTAACATCAAAATACATACAAAGGTGGAATAACAGAACCTGGAGTTGTGGATGAAGAAAGGGTTGGGAGAGAAAGCAATGTTTCTTGGAGAGAGTGAGAATAGAGCTGCTCCTGGAAAGATGGAAGAAATTAGACAGGAAGAAACTTGTGAGGAGGGTCAACTGCTATGAGAGAAGAAGGAGAATGCAAGGAGTATACAGTGGCACATAGAGACAAAATAAAAGGTGTGCTTCATTAAGCGATTAAACGTGCCTACATACATGGATGGGGCACAGTTAAAAATTATTCTATTATTAATAGAATAATAATAGGAGTTGCATCAATTGATGCTAATTTTGTACCATGGACTGTGCTAAGATAATTCCATGGATTTAGGCCTTAAAACAATCATTTAAATGAGTTGCTATTATTAATCCCATTTGAAAAACTGAACATTGTGATTAAATGATTTAATGAAAATCAGACAACTAGTAAGTGCTAAAGTCAGGATTTAAACCAAGTAGTTCTTAATCACTGTGCTAAACAATTGTAGCAAGCTAAATCTACAGAATTTTTTTCTTTTTGCTTGAATGCCAGGCCAAGGTGAATCTATGGCTAATTTAGAAAAAATAAAGGAAAGATCTACTGAACTATTTTGAGCAAGAACATGGGAAAATCAAAACCCTATACAAGAAAATTGATAGTGAGGAGGATAGAATACAAGTATTAAGCAAGAATGGATTAAGAATGAAAAGACCATATAGCAAGTTAAGAATACAGTCGAGTGAAATGTAAGAGTTTGTAATTGTCTAGTACGGGCAGAAATTGAAAGAAAAGGACAAATGTGAGAGGCAACAGAGACAGAAAAGATTAAAAGATAGAATTTCAATTAGCCAATATGGAAGCTGGGAGGTTACTAGAAAGAGGGACCATTTCAAGCTGACGGAGATCTGAACATGGGAAGAAGTGTCTGGAAGGATGCAGATAAACTCAGTTTTGATACTATTCTTGAGGTGACAGCAAGATATATACACAGAAAAATCTAGTAGGCAGATGAGGACGGCTCAAAAGTCCTTCATATTCAACACGTTGAAACTGAATTCATGAGACACAAAAATAACAGCAAACCAAAGACTCCTGCCCGAACTCTCTCTCTCAAATGGTACAAGGCATTGGCTCCCCTGTTGCAAATACCAGAAGGGTAAAGGTCATTCTTGACTTTTCTACATCATTTCCTCATATACTAATTTCAGACTATCACAAGCCCTGTCAATTTCACTTCATAAATATCACTACAATTTCTCTTTCTCACCGTTGACACCATTACTGCAGTAATCTGGGCTAAAATAATCACTCACCTTTATTACCACAATAGCTGGCTGGCTACCACCTTCCATCTGGCCCACCTGCAGTTCATCCAGCACATTGCAGCTAGAGTAATCCCATCGAAACATAAATTATGCTGTCCACATATCCTCACCTCCCTTAAATCCTCAATTATTTCCAATGCTCTAAGGTTAAAGATAAAACAGCCTTGCGCCATCTGACTCCTGCTTAATCTCCTATCATACCCACTCCAGCCAAAATGGACTTCTAGCTCTTAAGTCAGCCTTGCAATACAGTCTTTTTACACGCTTTTCTGCATTCTCTTTATTATCTAGTTAATACGGACTCATCCTTCAAATCGCAATTTATAATTATTTCTTCAAAAAGCCTTTCAAATTCTCTTGACTAGGTCAGATAATAGTGTCATATTTAGAACATTTCTGCTGTGATTTCCTGTTTATTTGTGTGGTTAATATATATGTTTTCTCTCCACTTTAACACCAACAATTCACACTTTATCTGCCTCAATCAGGCTTTTGCTCCACCACACCACTGAAATTCCCCTTTAAAAGGCCAGCAAAGATCCATCTTTCCCAATCCTGTAGTTGATCCGCAATCATCTTGCTGGTCTTCTCAGCAACAATTGACACAGCTCTTTCTTCTTGAAACATTTCCTTTCTTGGCAGCGGAGGCAGTGCGTTCTCTTGGCTTTCTCTTCCTGTTCCTTCTTAATTACTCTGCAGATTTCTCCACCTCTTCTCTATTGCAAAAAAATTGGTTTACTCCAAGGCTTAGCATTGGACCTTCTTCTCTATGTACACTCAGTCCCTAAGGGGTCTCTTCTGGTTACAGGTCTACAAACAACTCCCAGATTTTTGTCTCCAAAAACTCCCCTTAATTTCAGCCTCATATAACCACTGTCTACTTAACATCATCACTTGGAGATCTTAGAGACATTTCAAATATATTATGTCGATAGAAGAATGGAACACATTTTAAAAATAAATCTAAAATAGCACATTATTTAAAATAGCACCCACTCTCCATCACTCTTGTTCCTCTTGCCCTGACTTATTTTCTTCATGACATAAATATAAAATTGTATCATATATTTAATTTTTACTCTCTATCTTCTCCAAGAAAATGAAAATTTTAAAATATGCTACTTTAAAACTGCATTTCCAATGTCTAGAACAGCACCTGGCATCAAGTAGCTGCTCAAAATATATTTGTGAAATTACGTCACAGATAATATCAATCACTGTCACTACACTGAAAACTCAATGGAGACAGAAACTTCTTATGTGTTTAATTACCATTGTTTTCCCAATACCTGTGGAATGGGAGTTATTAAATGCTTTTTGGCTGCTTGAATAAGTAGAAATAATATCAGGGTAGTGCAATCTTACCAATGACAAAGGAGGACAGAGTTGCAACAAGGTGTAAATCTAGTAAAAACAGGAAATGCAAGAAAGACAAGAACTGGTAAAAGGAAAATGTATTTAATAATTAGGAAGTTATCAAATCATTTTAAAGCCAATTTAAGTATGATGCATACTGATAGCAGATGGTAATGGCTAAGGAAGTAGTGGGAGGCACAGAGACAGAGGCTCCAAAGGTAGGCATGAAACAGTAGATACTATTCTAAACACACGGATTCTTTTCATTCCATACACCAGTGTTGAAATTTCCTGCACAAACATAGCCATACCCCTCTCACCCATACTTAAAAAGTCCTCTTCCTTACTGGGCATCTTAAATCCCAAAGGACTGTCCCTCTTCATTTTCCTCTTTGTGTGAATAAGGAGCCGTACATCTATCTGAAAGTTGTGAGGATTGATCATTGCTTAGAATACATTACATTTCATTTTGCATTTCAGACTTTACAGCGAAAATATAAATGATATCCCCCTTACTTATTTGTTAGTGTAAGGAAAATAAAATGTCACTAGTAGATTTAAAAGTAAAGTGAAACTGGAATACCAGTAAAAGACTGAGCAATCTAAAAGAGAATATTTGTTAATTCTTCAAAATTTCCCTTGGTTCTATTCCTTCACTTTCATCTTTGTGTAAAGAAGGTTTTGTATATCTGAAAATTGTCAGGGTAGAACATTGTTGTGAAATTAAGTTTCAAAGTTGGCTACATTTAGGTAGTGTTTGAAGCTTCTTATTTAAATATTGAAATTGGGAAGTATAAGTACATAAGGATTTGGTAAGTGTATTATTTCCTGGCTATTCATATTTTTCTAAGTTTAATGATTTTGAAAACTCTTAGCTGGACTTTGTGGCTTGCAACTGGGTGTTTGACTCTGGGTAAAAGAGTAACACCATGGATTGTAGCAGCCAGAAAATGTTGCGGCATTATTCACAATAGCAAAGACTTGGAACCAACCCAAATGTCCAACAATGATAGACTGGATTAAGAAAATGTGGCACATATACACCATGGAATACTATGCAGCCATAAAAAATGATGAGTTCATGTCCTTTGTAGGGACATGGATGAAATTGGAAACCATCATTCTCAGTAAACTATCGCAAGAACAAAAAACCAAACACCGCATATTCTCACTCATAGGTGGGAATTGAACAATGAGATCACATGGACACAGGAAGGGGAATATCACACTCTGGGGACTGTTGTGGGGTGGGGGGAGGGGGGAGGGATATCACTGGGAGATATACCTAATGCTAGATGACGAGTTAGTGGGTGCAGCGCACCAGCATGGCACATGTACACATATGTAACTAACCTGCACAATGTGCACATGTACCCTAAAACTTAAAGTATAATAAAAAAAAAAAAAAAAAAAAAGCAGCTAGAAGTGCAGGAGCCAGTCCACAAAAGACTCTAAGCTGGTCAGAATAAAAAGGCTGTTCAGATACCAGCATTGGCAAGAATGAGGACCATGACTCAGCTATGTTTAGCATTCACTTTGATTTACTATCATATCAGCAAATTATCCTTGTGAAGAATAAACACAAGATTAAGAATGCAAGTGACTAGATGCTCCCTGAGGCTTTATTTTATTCCACACAAGGGCATATCCCAAGTTCAGCTCTACCAGCATTCCATGTAGAGGGAGCAATCCTCTCAGTCAGCAAAGTGCAGAATATGGGAATTTGATCTCTTATAACCATCTGAATGGGAGGTTGTGTCAGGACTAAAGGGCTAGCCCCTTTAGGGGAGCTTCTTGTCGCATTTCAGATAAACACCTCTGCATTTTATTTCTTAGTGCTTTCTTAGACCATCTAAACTTCCAGTGTAGTAGGCCTGGTTATGGCCCACCGAAAAACGCACTTGAAAAGGAGATGGGAGATGGGAGAGGAAGCTCATCTCACAAATCAGTGCTTGGTTTGGGAAACTGAAGTTGTGTATCCAGCTAGCAAAGAATAAATAATCCTTGAGTAGTAACAGACCACCAAAGTTTTTCTCATTGTAGAAGAAAAAACATGTTTCATAGGGATCAATTAATAGTTTATATTCAATCTCTAAGCAATCTAAAGTAGAAATGGAAAGGAAAAGAGTCCTAAAATAAAGACATAAAATTCCACTCCAAACAGACAAAAACAAAAAGTATCGAATGGGAATCTGAACAGCATAAGATAGGGACAACTTTGACTTGATAGAAGTAGACATAATTTTTAACCCAGACCTGTCAAGGAAGTATTTCTGCAAAGTCAAAATAAGTTTTTCAATTATTTTTCTGATTGGCCTGGGATAAATATAATACAGAAATACATTAACCCCTTTGGGTGATGTCTAAAAACAATGAAAAAGAGGAAAAGTAAAACATGTATGCATTAAAAAATGCATCAACTTGTCAGAATTTACCTAATCATAAAATCTAATGATATTCCTCAGTCTGAGAGTCTTTTCATTCCATACAGTTTTCATTATCTTGCGAAGTTATACCATTAAAAATCCCACAGATAAAATTAATGAGGGCACATGCTATATTGTGTTCCAGACAAAATGACTGAGTATACTTTTTTTAGGTCACAGCTAACCCTATTTATATAGCTTACGTAAAATTACATAGGAAAGAAATGCCAGATATTTAAAAGTTATTCCAGGGACAATCTCATTTTATGATTTCTGAAGCTAAATAATATGATTTTTGATAGATGAGAAATGTACACTTGCAAAATAGACTAGTATACTACTATGGATAAATCCATTTGAAGCTACAGTTTGCTATAAATCATGCTTTTCCTCTAACATGCCTTCGCTTATCTCATTAGATAATATTTACTTCCATGGAAAGAATGATGTGGGGATAGGGCTGTAAGAAATGAAGTCCTAGCACAAGTGACCACCCACTCCTGAACTGAACCTGGAAATCATGACAAAAATCTTTAATAAGCATTTCTCCACACTTCATATAGTAAATATGGGATGTGTCTGAGAAAAATATTTTCTTTCTGTTACTGTGGGCATATTATCCTTTAAATGAGACTCCGAGAAAGTGACATAGCACTGGGGAAAATACACCGGCTAATCATCTATTCTCCTCACGTGTGTGACCTCTTAGCCTTCTGTTTACTTCCTGTAAGACCTCAAAGACTCCATGCTTGTTCTCGTCAGACATCGAAAATAACGTTCATCCCTCCTCTTTATATCCAGATTCACAATCTGAATACCCATGACCAATTCACAGAATGCCACAAATGAAAAAAAAAATCCCTAAATCTAACTTACGCTTCTGAAATTGATTAAAGAAAGCTCCAATGACTACACTTAGTCGAATTAAAAATAATTTCATTCTCTCAAAATAGAATAACATTATTGAGTATTATCTCCAGAACAAGAAAATATAAGTATTACTCTTAAATATAAAAGAGAGGAACATATGGTAACCTACAGGTACTTGTTCAGCATCAGTACAAACCATACTGATAAATGGACCAAGATGAGGTACCAGTACTCCCACCTCATCCACAGGGAATACGTTCCAAAGCACCAAGTAGATGCCCGAAACCGCTAATAGTACCAAACTCTATATATACTACAATATAGTGCATTTCAGAGAATGAAGAAGATAGTCACTTACCTCTTTAATAAAGTAGACAAAACGATAAAAACACTGTTGACCCAGAGAGATGCTTTATGAGATAATTCATCATCCCTAATCAAGAAAGGGGCATTATCAGAGTTCACCTACTTATTCAGTGCTTTTTAGGTACCTGTTTTATGCCAGGCAATGTTCAAACCACTGGAAAAAAACAAAGAACCAGAGACACAATAGGAGTGCAAGTAAAGTGGAAAAGCAGCACTGAAAGAATGAATACTTTAAGCAGCTTAATGTCAAAGGAACATTAGATTGGAAGAGAACAAAGTGACAATAGGTATTGTTGAAGAGATAAAGAGGGACCATGTTATGAAGCTTTGCCTAAAAGCAAGGGATACAGAGAAGGTGGTGAGTAGAGAGAAGTAGGGTTAAAGTCATTGTGGATATTAATGATTTTTAAATTAAAATCCAAATTTAATTCAAATGTCTAAATGCTAGTACCCAAAATAAAAATAAATGACACAAAGAATAAGTCAAAATACTTCTCTCTTTTCATAAGAAAATATGAAGTACCTGGGTGGCAGGGCTCTGTAAGAAAACTGCTGTCGACAGTGAAAAGAAAAATAAAACATGGACATTTAGAAGAATTACCAGGGTCAGACTGACATGAGAGATCATAGACTTATTATGACACCAGTTTTCATAGTTTTGTGATTTTCAATAGCATTCAATACCCCAATTGAAAATGCAAAGCCAGAATACTCAACTGAGAAAGGGTAAGGATTTTGCCAGACAGAAAAAGGAAGAAAAAGAGTAATACAGGGAAATACAGATTTGTGCAATAGAGCTATTTATATTGTATACTAGGTCTTGTTTGGACAGTAAGGGAAGGGAGAATGAGAAAAAAGTCATGGAAGAAAATGAGGTGGGTCAAGCTACTGGATATTGGTGGGAGGAAGAGAGAGCAATGTTATCATTTAGTGTATCTCATGATTTCAAAGTGGAGAAGTTCCAGGTAATACCAAGATCCAGAATGGAGGCAATGCCCAGTGGATAACATGGAAAGAAGTAGAATGTCAACGAAGGTAAGGCGATTAAGGGATTTCTGCCAAGGATAATTGACTTACCTTACCTATGTACTTTAACCAATCCTAACGATAACAAGAGATATAAATAAAGGAAAATTGCCATACAGACATCTAAATCAGAAAGAGTAATAAGGAAGATAATAGATGACACTGAGGGGTAGATGGTGGTAATGTAATCAAGGCAAAATGAAAAACATATACATATATTTACATATAAATAAATGTTTATATATATATATACATATGAATAAAGTTACACATTAAGGTAAATTGTTATCATTATAAATTCATGATCACCTTGTCAAATATCCACCCCCACCTGCCCCCACAATACAACCTAGATCATAGTACATGACTCTGGTCCAAAACCTGTCTAATTTTATCCATAAACTTCAAATTTTCTCCACCTTGTTCAAACTCTACAGAGAAAATTTAAAATCCAGAAATATCCCTAACTTATGACTATAAAACCTAAATACCTGCTCAAATTGTTATATTCTTTCTTTTCTCTTTTTCTTTATAGGCAGTGTACCTTCTGGTCAGTCAACTAATACCATATATATATGTGTGTGTGTGTGTGTGTGTGTATGTATACACATATGTATATGTATATATGTACGCATATACATATCTATGTGTATATATACACACACATATATGTATATACATATGTGTGTATGTATACATACGTGTGTGTATATATACATACATATATAGATGTATGTATGTATATATGTGTATATACACTTTTCATAGATATTTAAACATAATCAAAAATTCCCAATTCAGAAACATAAAAGCTGTTTCAAACTTCTATTATTCTCCAGAAACAGCTCTACCTTTCTTCAAACCTTCATAGATTAACTCTTTGAATGAGTCACTCTGTCTCCATTTCCTGAACTCCTACTCACTCAACAAGTTTTTGTCTGGGTTTCACCCCTCATCACTCCAGCAATACATGTTTAGCTATAATCACCAGTGATCTTCCAGTGTTCAAATCCAATGGGTATGTTTTAGTTCTCATCTCAATTAACCTCTCAGCAACATCCAACAGTGATGATTACTTTGTCATTCTTAAAAGACGTTTTTTCCCGGTCTTTAGAACGTGCCAGGTTTCTGTTGTTGTTTTCTTCCTCTATAACAAATTGTTTTCATTCTTTGCAAACTCATCTATTCCAATGCACTTTAAAAGTATTAGGATATGTCAAGATTTGTTCCTAAAACTACCTCCTTTTTCACTCTACGTTCTCTTCCCAGGGATTTGTAGCGATGCCAAGACTTCATTCCCCATCTATGCCACCAAATTTTTATATCTCTTTCCTCGTTCGTTGCCGTTATCTCTTTAATCATATAGCCAACTGTTCACTCTAGAATTATGCTTGAATAAATGAAAGAAATACTCATTTTAACAGGAGGATAAAGGAATAATGATTTCTAGGTATATCTTGAGAATTGCTTTTATTTTCCCCTCTTGAGTAAATTTCTATTCTTCCCTCAAGATCTAACTCAAACTCTAAATCACCTGTGATTAATTCCTGAGTCTCTTGTTCTCCCCATCTCCTATAGCAACATATGCCTACTTCTACAACTGCACATAGCCCATGGTATTATAATTTATACATGTGTCTTCCTCCAAATCCCAGTATAGGATCTCCATAATGTCAAAATCAGGTTCTGTTCCTAAGTTTTTTTTTCCAGAACCTACTACTCTGATATATGGTAGGTGCTCAAAAATTTTAAGTGAACGTTTAAATGCCAATAGACCAGTACTTCCTAAAATGTGCTCCAGAGTTTCCAAATATATATTAATAGATGCTCCCAGAAGGAGGGATTCTGTGCTTAAATAAGGCCAGGGAAGTTTATACTAAATCCTGTTTTAGAGATGCCGATTCTCATGTGAAGGACTATAAGAAGTTCCTAAAATAAAAAACTGTTCAACTTTATTTAATATTTAAATAAGGAAGATGTCTTTCTCTTTTCCTCTTTTAACATACATATTAGCATTCCTCAAAGAGTCTTTCTTTATCTCTTAACATAGTTTGAATTTTAACTCATGAGGATCAGCAAAACACATATAAGAGAACCAGAGAGGATGGCACCTTCTCTTTGATCAGGATGCTCCATGGTGATAAGACACAGGCGCTAATTTCTTTAATGTAGCTTTGAAACTTCTTAGTGGAGAAAATTTTTTTATCAATATGGCATTGCTATATATTGACAAATACATCAAATCTAACATATTCTTCTTGTGTTTTGTTTTCTACAAAGTCACTAATGCAGGACATTGCCTAGCCATAAAGAATAGCAATATAATTACAGCCACATTCAAGCCATTGTTTTGTTTTGTTTACTGAAAGTGCTCTTTCACTTTTGATATTATCTTTTTGATAATATAGTTGCCTAAGCACCAAATGTACCACCATGCAGTTATGCAGGTAGCTTGGACAAAAAAAGCATTAATAGCTCTAAAACAAAATTTCCACTTGAAGCTCAAAAGCCTTATCACTTCACTTTCAGAATATGTGGTCTAGTAGTTTGGATAGAGTACATTCAAAACCAGACACCCAAAACAACAGTCCTCCCATAAATGGCTTTTATGCTTTGTTATCTTTAATGCATAACAAAGAAGAAATCTCTATTTGCCAAATAGAAACTTCTAATATATATCATGACAAACAACATTATATAACAATAGAGCACCCCTCCTAGTAATCAGAATTCTCATTAAGAACAACATCACAGCAAAATGACTCATCAGCTTTTTGTGCTGTTTTTCTATTTGGGACAAGTGTGAGGAAGTTACAGGTTGTTTACGTGCAGCCCAAAATGACAGGCAAGAGAAGTTACTAAGCAACATTAAGTACTTGCATTTTTCTAATCTTTAAAAGCTGTCCAAAGCAGAATAATCCTATAATATACAGGTAACAGGAAAAGCAATGTGGGAGTTATGTTTCTGACTGAATGAAAATGTTTTGTTTAATAATTCTAAAATTCTGATTCACCGTGAGTTCATCTGTTTTAGTCTTAAAAATTGCTTCAGGTGTATAAGCCTCTTCTACTCACTGTCACCTCTTATACTCACTGTCAACAAGACAGACCAGGTCTACAATGAAAAAAAGCATAATGGAGGTTTGCAGGTGGGGCAGGAGTGGTCCTTATGCCTCCTGAAACCAGCTTGTTCTCCTATTAATTATTTTATTCCTATTATGCAAATAGGATCTTCTGCTCATCTCAACATCAGCTCTTTGTTCCTTTCACAGCACTATTACAACAGCAAACCATGCACTTGTTTCCTTGTTTAGGTCTGTTCACATCTGTCTTTCACCAAAGTGCAACCTTTAGTACTGTAGGAACTTTTCCATCCATTCCTCTTCTTTCACCGATCCTGGCAGAATGCTTGACACAGAGTAGCCCGTCAATGACTAAAGGATGAATAGGATACAGGACCGTGGTATAAGTAAGTACTTCTGTCTCCTAAGGGATAGTTTTCATATCTCTATATGAATCTTAGACTTCCCAGAACTAGCTGAGTATGACTGACAATCTCCATACACACTAGGGAAGGCAAGACAAGTGAGAATTCCCCAGCCCTTATTTCTTTTCATTAAGGAACCAACAAACAGATTCCTTGGTCAAGAGTCAAACAAGAAACACTTCCTTATATTTTATGTCTCAGCAAAACAAGTTACTGAATAAACTACAAACTCATCTTTTCTGCGTGAAGTTATGTTTTCAGGTCAAGGATCTTGTCATTCTTTTCTATAGCACCTCTGTTTCTTCTTCCTTTCCAGTTCATAAAATCCAAAGGGAGTTTGATCTAGAAACTAATACGTTTCCTCACATCAGAGATCATATTTCCCCAACATGCTTAGGTACAAATAGCAGAGTAGCCAATATAAAGCAAAACAGAATATCCTTTTGTATATTAAAGGATGATAGCTATGACTATGTTTTAAGAAGATCAGAGGAGAAAGAATGAAAGACCTTTCCTCATCATTTCAGGTAAGGGAAAGGGAGTTAAAATTTCTGAGGATTAATTGCATGCCAGACGTTCTTCTGGGTAGTTTATGTGTGTTGTTTAACTTATCTATGTTAATAGTTACCTCTCTTTATATTTTAATAAGAATATTTGGGGCACAACGGTAAGTAATGAAATCTTACAAAGTGTTTATAATAATATTTAATAAATATTGTAGCCTCAAATATTTTATTAATATAAAACTAAGAAATATTTTTAGATTTAGATTTCATTTAGAACATTTTCTTTACTACTGATACTTGTTCTCTGAGACAATATTCCAAGTAAGTTGGAAATAATAGCTAATATGTTTTAATGTTTATTATGTGTATTCTGTTTAAGCCCCTTACATCCATGATTATATCATTTAATTCTATGAAATGGATTGTATTTTCATTATTCCTGTTTTACAAGGAGAAGTCTAAAGCATAGAATTTAAGTTACTTGCTTAAATTCATCCAAATAGTAAGGATTTTACATCCAGACAGTTTGAACGCAGAAAGTAAGTTTCAAGTCCTATATCATCAAACCTAAGAAAATGATGAAACTCAATAAAGCTTCTTTTCATATTGAGAAATTATATATAGAGTTGACTTCTCCATAACCTTATTCACAATTCCATCTCATTATGAACAATCAAAACAAAATACACAACTTGGGATTCTAAAAGAAAGTGTATTATAAAGCATGGCCCAGCTGCCTCACTGGGGGAAACTCATTCCGAGATTACTCTATTGATGGAACTCTAAAGACATTTTAAATAGCTACGCATTTCTCATCCCATCTGTCCTTCCCCTGATTATTTGATAACTGATTCATGTGGATTAGAAAGAAGACTAAAATAGGATAGTTTGACCTAAGATGGTACTTTAAAAAAAATTGTATTTGGAAAGCCCTATGTGTTATACAGTTCACATAGATACAATATTTGAATACTAAATGAAATAAATGTATAAAAATAGAATTTGCAATTAGAATTTAAAATTAGAATTTGAATTATCACATAACCTGATAACTTGTAGGACAGGGTTTCTGGATTGAATTTCCCACCATCAACCATCACTTTACTCTTCTCTAGGGGTAGTGAAGTCTTGAATGTCTGCTTGCAGATATGATTCACTATTTATGAGCTATGATTGAATTAAAATCAGTGTGTTTTTTCTAAAGGGAAATAAGAGTTTAAGAAACAATTAAAAATCACCTTTTCACAACTTCACACTATTGTCCCCCAAGAGCAAAACATCTTTGATGAACCACTTGTTCTACTATTTGGGTTTTTTCCCCCCTCTAAAGCTATGTTAATAACCTGAAACCAGAAAATAGGTATCAGTAAAAATTTTAATTTTGTGATATGGAAATAAATATTTTATCTGTCATATTCCAAAATATTGCCCCATGTATTCTAAATATGTAACACCACAGAAGGTAATAAATGTGTTCTGAGTAATTTTAAACTAATCATGACTTCTACTTATTAAAATACACACTTGCTCTCAGACATCATAGTTTTTATTTGAAAGCCAGTTCTCTAGTCTTTGGTGGGCAGGGGGCAAAGGCAAAATATTGTGGAAGTGGGACTACCTATTCCTTCAGCGGATAGAATTAGAGCCTGTAATACAGTTTATTAAAAGAAGTGTTTATTAAGCTCCAATATTATATTAGACACTGTGTTAAGCACTAAACTTCCAAAGATAAATAAGGTTGAACCCCTTCCTCAATGTAGAAAACAGATTATTTCAATTCTCTGTGGCACATTCAATAATAAAGGCAAGCACAAGTTTCAGTGGAACCATATAGAAAGACTGTTGGGCCCGTGGTAGAATC
This sequence comes from Gorilla gorilla gorilla, assembly GCF_029281585.2. Lineage (NCBI taxonomy): Eukaryota > Metazoa > Chordata > Mammalia > Primates > Hominidae > Gorilla > Gorilla gorilla. Next base: position 22,343,901 of record NC_073230.2, read on the forward strand.
CAACTAGATACCTCAAAGTGTCATGATACTAGAGTAGGAGATTAAAGGACAAAAACACATTATCAAATGAAACACATTAGCATGGAGAGAGGGCAGAGGAGTTTGGGTGTCCAAAAGTAAATTACAGAGAGCCAAATGTAAGCAGAGACAAAGAAGGTGCAACATTGTGCGAACTGTGGAGGGTTATAATAAGCCAGTGGTGGTTAATAGTGGATTTAGATCCTTTTGGTTAGAAGAGTGGTCTCCAGAGCTAGACTGCCTGGGTTCAAACCCCGGCTCTAGTCCTACCAGTTTGTAACTGTGACAAGTCACTTAACCCTGTTGTCCTTCAGTTTGCTCTTTTATAAAACGGGAATGAGGATAATAATAAAATTATCCCATAAGGGTATGATCGAGATTAAATATGCAAGATATTTATAAAGGCAAATGCCATGTAGTAAGCACTCAATGAAAGTTACTATCATTATTTTTAAACTAGAAGAGGAAGGGCGCCAATGAGCAAGAGAGCTGATTTTAGCACCACATTCAAAAATCAATCCTGAAAACTAACTCTATTCCCAGCCCTAACCTGAAGTGTCACAAATGACAAGAGAATGAATCAGGGCCAACAATGTGAATGTATTTGCAAAGCTCTGTCACCACATACACATCTGACAATAGCTCAGGAGCATCCAGTTCGCTTATGGAGCGTGTCCATTTATTCTCTGATTTTGAAGGTAACAGCCTTTGTGCTCCTTGCATCTATAGTGATCGGCATATTGCCAATCAAAAATAACTGAGTTGAGGACATTGTGTTTCAAGTTTACAATGCAATACAAATTCCCTGTTAAAAGGCAAATCCTTCATTTCAAATTGTTGACTCAGAATATCCTTAAAAAAGAATTTCGGCTGTTTAAATTTAGCATGCTGAGAAAGACCAATCTTAAAATATTGTTTGGCTCTACGCCCATAACATTTTCACTTTATTCTTTGTTAGTGTTTGTCTTCTGTGATAACACAAGTGACAGTAATCATGTTAGTCTCTGTAACACTTCACATTTTACCTAAATGAACCATTTTGTTTTTATCCTCACCAGTTAAAGATGGCTTTTGCTTCCTGGCAAATTTTCAGAAAGTGATTGTGCAAGAATCAGCGATATTTCCAATTACTCTTTTACCTCTTCAGTCAGCATCTGGCCTTTCTCCCCCACTTTTCTTTGAATCATTGTTTTTCCACTTTTAAAAACAGTATGTAAAGGAGATTATCTGATGACAAGCATAATCTAATCTTTATAATAAGACTTTACAGCTATTTAAAGAGATGTTTTGAGTCTGCACTTTATCTGTGACTAAAGATCTCTACCCTACACACACAACCCAAAGAGTTTGTTATTTAGTGTCCCTCAGGACAAAGAATGTGGACATATTTTTGGACCAGCCTTCCACTATATGATTCCCTTATTTGCTTTTTATACCTCTCTGTGTTTAGATCTTCCAACTTTCCTCCTCTCATATTAACTGCATTATCTTCCATTTCCTTCCTGGAAATGTCCCCATGTTCATTTTCAGAGTTTGGGTAGCCAAAGCAAAGCCTGAAATTGGAATCGTGAGTGTGCCAACTTTGGATCTGGGGTCAATGCAGGTGGATTCCAGTTTAGGTGGATCCAATTTTGGGTATCATCAGAGAAGGAAGATCTCTCAAGCACTATCCACCCACGGCATCCACAAAATAATATGCTCAACCCCACCCTGATCCATAGTAGAGTACCATTTTAATTTTTTTTAAGTAGCAAAGCAGTTAAGAATTAGAGTTAGTCACACCGAGTGGTAAATTCTAACCCAGCATTCACTGAATACGTTGCTTTCAGAAATTTGTTTATTCCCCCTGAGTTTGAGTTTTTTCTAAAGGGGAGAAAATGCCATCTCCCTCCTGTGAGGGGCATATGTAAATGAGAGAGCATATGTAAAGCTCTTGACACAGTATGTGCAACTGCTGCACTCAAAATAACTGCCCACTACTACTCATTCGTTGTGTGATGAACAAAGCACATGAGAAAATAATCCAGGGCTATCAAGTAGTTGAACCTACTTCATAGTAAATACCCAAGATATTGACTATGGTATTGGGACATAACATATGTGACTCACTTGATCAGAATTTGCGTTGGTGTTTTACAAGAGAAAGAGAATGCTATTGCTGGAAGAGAGGCAATAGGAATAGGCTTCTTCACTATTTTTCCTGGAGTTTGCTCTGGGCAAGTGCTCCTCGGCTAGAGGTATTACTCTTTAGAGAATACTGCAACAGTATTGTGCATATATAAATACAGCTCTGTTCCTGAAGGCAGCCAGAAGAACCATCCAGGAGAGGATCATCTTGAAATGTCATTTCAAGCCTATACATCACATCATAGTCGTTATCAGTAGGCAGAATTAGATTTCGCGATCGGCAGCTATCTTCATCTGGCTTGTCTGACTACAACTCTCCGTTCTTTCAATAGTGTGCAAGAAAAAGCATCAGTCATAGGATACTAGTTCAGACACTATCCCAGCAAAACTTACCAATGGTTTTAAATTGTTAGAACAATTTAAATAATTGTTTTATTACACAAATGATTTTTATAATCTTCCCAGTCATAACTTGAGCTTTGCTTACCAGTAGGACAAGAAAGTATGAAGCAAAGGCATTGCCACCGCTCAACTCCAACTACATAAGTTTCTAGATTTAAAAAAATTTTGTCAAATTTTTATCAGTGCTCTTAACCTAATTTTCTTTCTCTTTAGCTACATAAAGATTTCAGGTAATAATAGTTGACTCTAGAGTATTAGGGAACTGCTTGCAAATTTGTTCCAACCATATTCTTCTATTCTTCATATAGACTTTTCGTTTTCTTTCTCATTGCTGTCAAAAATTTTTAACCACCCTCATGTATGCACTATCGTAGCAAATATATTCCCTGCATTATATTTTACTCAGTGATTCACAAAGTCACATGTAGACTTTATGCACAGGGATACTATGTATGTGTGTGGCATGGATCGCCTATAACAAATCGGGCACTCCAACAATGCCAAAAAATATTAAGTAAGCCTTTATACCTGGAGATCCCCGTGATGAGTAGAAAATTAGCCAACACCATTCCAATGACATTCTTGATGTGTTTTATTTTTGGTAAAAGCATGAAGATTTGGTGGATTAGAGAACGAGTAGCACAATTTAAAACTGAAATTATAGGATAAGAGTAGTCCTTGGTTACCTATTTTCTAAAGACAGAGGATTTCAGAATTACTTTGTTTTTCACAATTGTTATTTCACAAATTTTGAAGCTTCTTCTCCTATGGAATATATGCTAGCCTATGGACGTATCCAGATTAAAATCTTACATTCTCTTTTAGGTAATTTCTGTTTTGTCAATAATTTTTCTTGGAGAAAAATGTACTAATACAGTGTTTTCTCCAATGATCCTCCAACTAAGTCTAACAGTTTTGTGTAATATATCCTTTCTGTTTGAGGGATTTCCACCCACCCCCCCGACCCACCGCTGCCCCACCACCACTGTAAAAATCTGGTCAATGCAAGAGGACCTGGTTAGGTACCCCAACATTTTTACATTAATTATTTCTGATTTCTTTTCCAGAAAAGACCTTCAGTATTCTGCTTGCATTCATGTTTATTTGGTCATTTGCTTTACAATGGACTGGTCCTTGCTGACCTGTTTTTAAAAGAGTTGGTTATCTGCAATTTGAGCAACCAGTTGAAGTTGTTTTATAAAAGTTTTAAGCCTTCATTTTCTGCCAGTGAACACAATGCTGCTTGGTTTCTAAGTATAGAGCCATCTATGTAAAAATCGCCACTTTAAAATCACAAGAAAGAGACTGTTCAGCAAGTGGAGGAGATTATTGCAGCAGGAAGAAACTGAGGGAACCCTCCATGTGGCACCCACTAAAGAGTATTTGAATGTTTATCATATCATCAGTGTGGCCTAGGCTGTTGCCTAGCAGTTATCTAGAGACCTACTTCACGTTTTATTTTAATTTAATAAGGTAAATCAAAGACTTTTGTTTGCTTGCTTGCTTGTCTAGTTCACAGATTAGGAATAAATCTGGACTGGAACTTGTAACAATTAACTAGGGCATTTGAAAGTCCAAGCCAGCCTCTTTATGAATTACATTTTGAAAAGACAAGCTGCTATCTCATTAGTAACTTTCAGGAGACCACTCTTGGAATTAAATTTAGAAAACATTTACCAGTTGTGGTGCCCAAAATCACAATGGACAGGGCACTTTCTGCATAGCTAATACACAAGCGGCATCCGCCTGCAAATCACAGAGCACCCCTACTACAGCATAACTAGGACAGGAGTCAGGGAGACGAACCGATTTAACATTTCATGGAGAATTCAAAGCTATGCTTCTCTAACTTTCCTCCCCATTGCTTCTCAGCTTCCCTTCCCCCGCACCACATACCCAGAAGCCACTCAATTTGCCAACCATGTCCAGTTTAACTTACTGCAGTGTGATGCAGGCGAAAGCTGGGCGCATCTCTGAAGCGAGAGCCACTGCTTTTCCGGAGAGGAACTGGACTAGCCAGTTCTCAGGATCCTTTCCAATTCACACGCTCCCCGCACAGTAAGAAGGCTCCCACACAGCTCGGCTTCCCCAGAGGAGTGGAGCTTCAAGAACTCTGCTCACAGCATCCTCCTCCCCACTGCCACCCCCTTCCAGAACACCCGGCCCATTGGAACTAGTGTCTGAAAGATGGAAATCTACTTCCAGGCAGCAACACAGGCTGCCTGCAGTTCACCCGTCTCTGATCATTTGCAACTAAAAAACAGCGGAGGCTGAAAGACGTAGGTTTCCGGAGCCTGAAAGTCATCTTTGGCGTCCCCCTTCCCCACCTCTCGCTCCCCCCACTTCATCCCCGCTCCTCTATCGCGTCCACCCCCAGTCCTCCAGACTCCCACTCAAGCTAGCTATCACAAATGATTATTTTATCATCCAAACCAGTAAGCAGCTGAAGGAAACAATTTGTCAGAGATGAAATACCTGTTGTCCGTGACTAACGCTCTTCTTTAGTCTCTCTTAGTCCTTGATTTATGTCAAGACGCGTTGATATTGGAAGTCTGTGCAGTGTGTGTGTTGTGTGTGTGTTGAGGAGGAGGCGATTTGCGCGGCTGCAAGCACCAGCCCTGCCTATCTCCGGCTGCCGCTTCTCCAGCTGCTATTGCTACTCTTGCTGATGGAGCTCAGGGGAAAATGAGACAGGGAGACAAGGCTATACAGCTGTTTAACTGCTGGTCCAGTTATAAGACAGGGGAGGAGACGGTGCAGGTTAGAGGCTGTTGAGACAGTGAGCTGGATTTACTGCAATTACTACCACTCACTATACATCTCAGGGAGGAAATATGATACCCGTCTCCCCTCTCCCTTCTACAACTGTAGTCCTTGGTGGGTCATTCATTGTTCAGCAACCATCTGCCGAACCCACTTCTACCAATTGTAGCAGCTGCAGACGCTCTTGCTGCATTCCGGCTTGGTAACCTCGGAGCAGGTGACCGGAGGGTGGATGAAGTAGAAAGGCAGTTAAATATTGAGAGAAACTCTATGTATGTGTAACCAATCAGGGCACAGATAAAAATAACAATTTTGAGGCACGTGTGTAAAAGAGTGTATTAGGGTAAGAAAAATGTAAGTAAGTCAATAATCAAGATTTTTGTGGACTGTGTACAAAACCAGACAGTTATTAAGCAGTGTGCTTACCAGCTTATACACGGGGTATCTTGACATAGAAGTCCCGTGGTTGCTCTTAACTTATTTATATAATATTCTCAGTGATTTCAATGCATTAACATCTCTCCGTCAGCTACAGACTCTGGTAAAACCAACTTGATTCTGTCTTCTATTAACTTTCATTTGCTCTCTTTATTGGCTGCTCTCATTAATCTCCAACATATTCTTATAAAAATATGACATTCGGCAGAACTTAGAAATGGAAGACGTTCTCAAATCCCCCAAAGAATAGAATACTTCTTAATTACTAGTAACATTTGCTCTAGTAATAGTCTGTCTTCACTTTCTTGTTCTGTAGATCGAGTAATCATGAACAACCCCTCCTAAATACACACACACACACACACACACACACACCCCACTTAATTGAATAGTACTTTTAATCCACTTTCAGCCTCCAGTTGTCTGAGCTAAAAATAAACTTAATTCCTTTTGATTTTATTTGTAATGCACGCCTTTAATTATTTCTGCCTCTGAGTACTTTTCATATTGGCCATATTTTTTCCCAGTTGTTAGGGCTCGTGTAATCAGGGTTAATCAGGGTTAAATTAAACAGAGGGGAACACGGAAGAAAGAAAATATAAGAAAAGACCCAGAAGGAAGAAAATAACCCAAAAGGATTAAATAATACATCTTTTCCTGATGTGTTTATACTGCCTTTAGCTAAACAAAGACCAGTTAATGAGCAAAGCATTTATCAATTATCCAACAAATATCAATTTGCCAAAGCCAGCCTAACTTCAATTTTAACAGATTTTATCAGAGGCTAATATTTTGTTTTAAAAATCATATAATACCTTAAATGCGAATAGTATCCAGAATTTTTTAACGTCAAAATTCTAATTAAACATGATGCCAAATAGCTGCTATTTTTTCTCTTCATTGTTGTCTGTCCATTAAATAATTATTGTATCACACAATTAATATTATTAACAGTCTGAAGAGTACCTTTTTTATACTTGTGTACACTGCAGTGTAAGGAAGTAGGCAAAAGAAGTCTCCAGCACATAGAAATACATTTTGATACAAAAGGCCAACTTTATCCACAAATGGTATGATTTTAAACTTACCCTGCTCAACAAATTCATCCCTTACTGTAACTAGCAGGATCTTGCCATTTGTAGTTTAGCAGGGTTTTCTTTTTGATTTTTTGGTTATTGTTTTTTGTTTTACCTTTACTCCCAGTTTGAAATTAAATCATATTTAGGAAGAGCACTAACACTTTAAACATTATTGAGAGACATAATTTATTAGCTATCTTCATTATAAATAAGAAGGAGTCTAAACATCTGGTCTGGGTAGAGCTGGAAGAACCACAAGATGTTAAAATAATTGGTAATGAGTATTTAACGTCCATCTTGTTAGTTTTTTTTTTTTAACAGCTTACAGCATTACTAAGATTCACTTTAAGAAAAAACCACTCTCTTAAAACTACAAGGTTTGGTAATGGAGGAAGAAAATTTTCAGTTAAGGATTGGTGATTGAATCTTATTCCTAACTCATAACTCAAGATTTTCCATTTTGTGGTAAAACTTACAAATCACTCCCTTACAACACTGTGCCCATTTCTCCAAGATGCTTCTCTGCTCCCATCACTAGATTTTCAGAAACTTCATGGGAATCTGTTTATCATTTCATCAATCTAAAACATAAATAACAGAAAAATGAGCTTGCTCTATACTCATTCCTCAACATAATCATCAATTTGTGAAAATATATAGAAATGAATCATATTAATTTTCATCTACATCTCCTTCATCATCAAAACAAGTATTCCCAAACTAAATTTTGTAATTTAATGATAGTCATTTACTGAAGAGAACCCAAAAGTTTGCAAACTGTACAACAGCTGAAGTAAGCCATGTTTGCTTAGTTCATTCATGTGTCTCTAACATCTACCAAAGGGCTTTGAAAGTGGTATGTGCACAGTAAAATAACTTTTGAATACATGAGTGAATGAATTAATCTGTGAGTGCAGGGCATTGGGAAGATAAGTGAGCTGGAAATAAGGGTGTTTGAATTCTTTTCATCTTTTTTCTGCTGCTAAATAACTGGCACTTTAAGGATGTGACTCACTTCTCAGGGTCTCTAAGTGTCCTTTCATATCTATCACTCACAGGCTCCACAGAACTGCACAATAATGCCTGTCCTTAAGATTCCTCCAAAATGAATTTTCTACTATACAAATTCAATCAATAAAGTTATCTAGAATCTAATTTCCTGAGGGGGCTTTCAGGGTCCTATTTAATCCCTAAGAAATTCACAGCTCTCTTTCTACTCCCCTTTTGACTTCTAAATCCCTACCTAGTCTTGTGATTACTGGACTAGAGCCTTAAAAAAAAAAAAAACAAAACAGATTGCTACACATTTATGTGTGCTTGTTCCTAAAATGTTGGCCTTATATCAAGGATTACAAGTAAGACAACTTTCATTTACCTTTCATCACTCTTAATAAATTAATTCTTAAACAAACAAAATAAATGATGAGAGACAGCGCTTAAATTGTGAAGTATCAGAAGTTATTGACATTAGATAGAACTCTATCTATTTTCTTTTTTCTGTCTTTTTTTTTTTTTTGAGATGGAGTCTCGCTCTATTGCCCAGGCTGGAGTGCAATGATACGATCTCGGCTCACTGCAACCTCTGCCTCCCGGGTTCTAGCGATTCTCCTGCCTCAGCCTCCCAAATAACTGGGATTACAGGCGCATGCCACCATGCCCAGCTAATTTTTGTATTTTAGTGGAGACAGGGTTTCACCATGTTGGTCAGGCTGGTCTCGAACTCCTGATCTCGTGATCCACCCACGTTGGCCTCCCAAAGTGCTGGGATTACAGGTGTGAGCCACAGTACCCGGCCTCTAGAAATCCCTCTTTAATCACAGCACTGTATGTAAACTGGTGCTTAAAAATTACTTTGTCATGTTAATGTTTTTCAACAAACATTTATTAAACATCTATTATCTGCAAAGCATTGGGAAAAGAAACAGTTCAGTAGGATATAGCTTTATCTTTTAAAGAATATACAATCCCATAAATAAAGGTATTCTCACTTTAAATTTTTTATATAAGTATTTTATCTTTCAAAACAAAAATAAATTGCTCAATAATTTAAATCCTTACCAACTTTGGCTTTAATCATGAGAGGATAGCTACTTTCTAAGTTTAACAAAGTGTCGTACGGGAGCTTTTCCACTGGTTTTAAATCAATGAATCAGTGGGACATAAGCTGGAAGGCTAGGAGAGATTCAGAAAAGACATGATATTATTGCACAGAATAATGATCATAAAATATGGGATTTGATAGGCCTTCAGGTCTCTTTGGGTCCAGTTCTCCTCTTTTACAGGAGAGGAAACTAACAAAATAGATCACCATCACTTATTTCTGGGCAGGCCATTTACAGGCCTTTCCACTGGACTTCCTGGCTTTGTCACAAAACAGACGTGCTTCAATTCCCAGCTAGGTTAATTACTGGCTCCATGACTTTGGGAAACTAATTTTTTTCTACACCTTAGTTTTCTCACCTATGAAATGAGGATGCCATAGCACCTACCCCACAGAGTGGTTGAGAGAATCAAATAATGTGTCACGTGTGAAGCACATAGCACAGTGCCTGGCAGCATTCTGCGTGTGCACTTACATGTATACGTGCATGAACACACACACATGTGCACAGGGGTAATGGTTTCCATAACTGTGTGCCCTGTCTTCATTGAAACCATAATTTCTGAGGTTAATATTTAAGTATATGACTTTCAAATTATTCTTATTTCTTTATACATAAATAAGTAACTGAATGGTGATGGCAGAATCTGAATGATTCTTAGGGGCAGCAAGCTTATTGTTGACCTAGTAGGCAATTTTAAATCAGAAAGACAATTCTTCCTCTAGTTTGATGAAGGTACCTGATAGTATAAAGTGGTCTGAGCAATGATAAATAGTATGAATTAGGGAAGAAGATATTCAGTCAAACTTTCTGAGCCACCCGCAATGTGTGAAGTCCTAAGCTGGACACATAATTAAGGAACCACAGAAAATGCAGCAAAACACGATTTAAAGCACAGCATAGAAATTCTGTGACAGAGCAATTGTAGTTGTCCAACTGAAGTTTTATGTGGAAAATTAGCAGACTGTAAGATAGCCAAGCCATTTATTTGGCTGTCTCAGTGACAGATGTGGAGTAAACTATAGTTGATTTAGCAATGGTCATCCACACAGTATTCCTGAAAATGTCCATGTTTTATACTGCATGACCTCACTTTATTTTTAGACCAATTGTTTAAAAAAAGAGAAGGCATACATATTGTGACTTTATTTTATTTTATTTTTTTTGAGAAACTACATAGGCCAATTTAACTAGTTCTTCTATACCCATTCTAACCCTCGAGCAATATCGCATCACTCTTTCTAACACGCTGGAGGCCATTTAGGTGTCTCTACATTAGACTCAGAGGCCAAATTATATTCATATTTACACAGAGCCCTGCACACAGAAGGCACTGAAAAGATTTTCAGTTGCACTGATATGGACTTGTATCAAATAATCATTTTAAATGTCAGTTTTGAAAGAGAACAGAAAACCTCCATCTGATAGCTAAATCTTTAAAACACCATGCTATAAACTGCAAATAAATACACTAGCTTTAAGCCATCTAAATGATTAAATCTGTTTATATTGTTTACAATTTAGAGAAGAATGCCTTAAGATAAAAGCATTTTATTTTTTTTGGCTGAGTTGGGGAGGGCTTGAATAGCTTTCTATCATATCTTATACATGACTTAACCTTGGAGCTATTTTTTTATTAAATGAAATCTTACCTTTCTGTAACTTCTATAAAGACAGATAACTTGAAAGGAAGAGTGGAAAAATTTGTAACAGTAATGATAGCCTCATGCAGTATGCATTAAAATGCATATACATATAGACTGGTTTTGGGGTGACTTTAACAAAGCACTTTGTTGAAAAAACAGATGCTATATAATTGTGAAAATTTAATAATAAAATTCATTATCATTATCTTCACTGTTGTAAATCAGCCATCTGTGTGGTATTTGTCCTTGAAGCTAGTTTGAAAAAGTAAGGATGCATTTCTTCAATTAACTTTCTCAGTCTATGACTGGCTGGAAGATAAATATGGATATTAAAATAATAAAATGTGTTTGTAAAATAGAAAGGCTCATTCTAAGCCTCAATTAAATGTCCTTTAAATTTAACTCTTATGCTTTTAGCGATGGCTTTCTATTGTACATTTCCTGCATCCAACTTGAAGAACTGAAGAAGAAAAACTTAATCATGTATGTACTGTGCAGCTCACACAGCTATGTCTGTTAAAGCCAATTTGTTTCATCCTACGGTGAATGATGTCTTATCTTTATATTGTAACCATATTTTAAAATGTCAGATTCTCAAAAAAACTCAGCATAAAGAAAGATGCTGAAAGAGGGGTTGTTTTGTGCAATGTTGCCTTGTACTAATCATTCTTATATGCTTTTAATAGCCTCTTTATTCTTATGAATATCAATATTATGCATGCACTATATTACTGGGATTTAGCTTCATACGTCTATGTAGAGTGTTGTTAAGAAGCACTTTACGTGGTGGCGGGCGCCTGTAGTCCCAGCTGCGCCGGACGCTGAGGCAGGAGAATGGCGTGAACCCGGGAGGTGGAGCTTGCAGTGAGCCGAGATCGCGCCACTGCACTCCAGCCTGGGCGACAGAGCGAGACTCCGTCTCAAAAAAAAAAAAAAAAAAAAAAAAAAAAAAAAAAAAAAAAAAAAGAAGCACTTTAATAATTTGTAGAAATTGAAAAAAAAGTTTTTCATTTAACATGTTTAAAATAGTTATACCCAGCCCAATGTTTAAAACTGAGGTTTCCTGGCTAGTATAAAAATTTAAATCTGCAAATGGCCTTTATCACATGTCAGATTGCAAAATAAGAATACATTGCATAATTAAAACAATGATTAAATATATATTTAAAAATCAGTCACTTTATTCCTCAATTGGGATGACCTGAATATAGAAACCATATTTGTCTCGGGTGATTTATCTAAAAATGGCTTTTGAGGTGAAATAGTTTTTTTTATAAAACATTAGCACATAATGTATACTTTTACATCAATAGAAACTGACATCAAAATTAAGAGGGGAAAATTATGTTCCATTGGGATAATCTTGGGACACTGTGATTTAATGATGCTTTAAATAATCAAAATCATGTATTAGCTGGGCACAGTGGTTCACACCTGTAATCCCAGCACTTTGAGAGGCCGAGGTGGGTGGATCACTTGAGGTCAGGAGTTCGAGACCAGTCTGGCTAACATGGTGAAACCTTGTCTCCACTAAAAATACAAAAAATTAGCCAGGCATGGTGGTTCATGCCTGTAGTCTCAACTAATTGGGACTAGTGACTAATGTAGTCCCTAGCTACTTGGGAGGCTGAGGCAGGAGAATTGCTTGAACCTGGGAGGCGGAGGTTGCAGTGATCCGAGATTGCGTCATTGCACTCCAGCCTAGGTGACAGAGCGAGACTCCAACAAAACAAAAAAAAAAAAAGAAAGAAAGAAAGAAAGAAAGAAAGAAAGAAAGAAAGAAAGAAAGAACCTTATATATTAGGAGAAGGCAAAAAACAAAACAAAACAAAACAAAAAACACACCTATGATAAGTAATTTATTATGCACTGAAAAGATTTCTTCCAAAACATATGAAAAGAAAAAGACTGGAAGACATAAAGCTTTATGGAAACTTTTGGTTTTCTTTTTTTGTCTACCAAAATTGTTCATTTTAGTGAGAAAAAATACTTTTATGTTAAGATTTAATCTAAGATATATGATCAACAAATAACACCTTATTTAACTATTATAACTATCTTACGAAGATGATACTCTTGTTACTTTCAATTTTCACATGAACAATCAGAAGTACAAAGAACTTAACTAATTTATCCAAAGATACACAACCTGTGGGAATGACAAAAGCACTGAATCTCTCTAATCTGGCTCCAAAGTTCCTATTCCTAACACCTCTGCTACATCGCTTCTCCACTTTAAAGAGACAAATATTATTTAAGATTTGAAATTTGAATGCTGAGGGCAATACAACAGTTAGTTGATTAATCTATGTTTAATCAGTATAGAATATCACTGATGCTTGAAATATTGATATTTTATATTAGCTTTAAATCACCTGGGGGTGATAATTTAATAACCTAATTAAACTCCAAATTCAAGCTTTCTTTAATTTTTTCATGTTGTAATCTATCTCAAACATATGCATATTTACTGCAATGTATAGTAAGTATCATATACTTTATGCCAAAGTAAGAAATAACTGTATACAGCCATTAACTCATTAATCTTAATATATATATATTGACCTTACAATGTATACATGTAGTAAAACATGTTATTATAGTTATCAATTTTTTGTAGTGATTTCCAGTTACAGTATGAACTCATTGACAGAAGGGCCATATTTTATTTGCTTATCTTTAGTTCTTTGAAAAAAATAATGGAATCAGAAGCACTAGCAAAATTATCACTGTATCAATAAGTGTAGTTGTGTAAGGATCTGTCCAAATGCTGAAAATATTTTAAATAATTGATCTTAAGTTATTTCATATTCTGCTGTTGCAGTATAAGTATTTATAATTTCATTTTTTTATTGGGCTTAGGATAATTAATTATACAGTATATTTAAATATTTTTCAATGTTATTAACTTATAAGCTCTATAAGTACCAGGATTCTCAGAGTTTTTTTCCTCCCACTATGGCTCCAACACTCAGCTCAATGTCTGGTGCTTTGTCACTGAAGTTTAATGATTTATTAACTACCCAAGTGTAAATTGAATTAACAAATTCAGGAACTGTTGATAAATCTCTTCTTTTTCTGTGTTTCCCTTTAAAAAACATACTGGCTTTTTCAAATCTATATCACCTGAGAAAGATGTATGTGTCCACCTGGGGTTTTCACAAGTACCTTAGCTATAGGAAAATCATCTGGGTACTATGATCCAAAACTGCAAAACTGCAAAACTGCAACAACGCTGTTTCATTTGACTTCAGATGGGAGACCAAAGATGTGAAAATAAAAATGAAGGCAATTAGTAAAATTAATGGGCCATTCTCTGTTACAGAGTTTCTAACTTTGTTTACATAATAACATGTTAGAATATTATATGTCAATAAAACAGTATGCAGATGCCAGAAAAAAGGAAAGTCTGGCTAATATCTAAAATGTTTGGACTATGTTCAAAACACATCTGAGTTCTGGTTGTTTTGTACTTGTTTTAGTTTGCTTGCTTCTACTCAGTGTCCTGCGCCCTTTTTCTGGTAACAAATTCAGATTTTTCTTTGAATACAATTTTATTGGAATATAAATAGAGGCAACTTTGTTTCCAAGGCCAAGTGGACATATATTAGATGAACTGGATTCTCTCTCTAGAAATTTAAGCTTTCCAAAGCATGCAAAGCTGTTGGAGGTGATAAATTCCACAAGAAACATCCTCATATGTTTCATATCTAGATCTCCAAATAGGCCTATTTCCTAATGTTTCTAAGCCCAGTCCTACAGTGGTTTCTTTTAGTCAACTACTTCATATTTGTTGAATATTATAATTTTGCATCAAGTAAGCAGAATTCATTTAATTTTCCTGCAATAAGAACATTAGCAGTTAGATCAAGCAAAAATGAAACATTTAGAGTGTGCCTCAGAGGAATGAGTTCACTGGGGGACTGGTTGGGGTAATTCATCTGATAGTAATAGGTAGAATGTGCTGGAACAAAATGAGACAAGCACCTGGAGGACCACGCAGGAGGCTGTTGAATAGCTTACATGAGAAGTCAGAACTTCTTTCCTTAGCTGCAACAAAGTAGGACTAAGTGGATGCCAGTGTCAAGGCTAAATATTGTCGTGGAAATCTATCATCATAGGTTTTATCGCTTATGTCATTTTATGATGTTAACTGTGGTTCCAGGCTCCATTTCTCTTGTAGGGTGCAGAGTTTCCCACACATATGAGTGTCCCATACGTCTACCTCTTACCTACAGATAGACCATCTTTCATATTGGCTTGTACAGAAAGCACTTCTCTGTTCCTTTTAAGTTGTCCCTCATTATTTTAAATGAATATTCCTTATTTCACTTGTCAAAGGTTAATTATTCTCCACCATTTCTTTCCGATTTTGTGGTTCTCATCAAGTGCCCCACTTTGTTCAACCTTCTTTCTCATAGAAGATGTCATTTCCTTCAGTTTCATCAAGAAAGGTGGTGCTGGTTAGCACTCTTCTTAGCTTCGCCAGCCTCACTCACAGTGTTCCAGCACTGTGGATCAGTGAGTCTTCATACTGCTGTCCTGTCAGTACTCAAGATGTCTTCTCTGCCCTGAAAGATTGATGGCGCTCTGACCTTTCCTTGCTTTGTTTGGCACACAGTAAACCCTTATTTCACACTCTGCTGTGTTCTCTTCTCCTCTGGAAAATATACGATTTCACCCTCTGTTGACTACCTTTGCACATGCATACTGAGCAGTTATTCTGTTTCCACCATTATGGCACTTTTTACATTTTCTAGAAAATTTCTATGAATGCTCCTGTTGCTCCCACTAAAACATGTAACTTCTTGAGGTTATGTATCCTAATCATCATAATATTTATTACCTTTGAGTAAGAAAATTGTGTCCTGCGTACTACATATTGTGCTAATCACTGTAAATACAAACACAAATGCCATGTATTTCTCTGACATTAAGGACTTTTAACTAGGTGGAACCCAAGAAACAATTCTAATATTTCAGAGGAGAGTGATAACAATAGGAAAAGTAGGTCTGGAAGAGCAAAGAAGGAGGCAAACTAAATTGAAATGGGAAGAAAATGACATGGAAGTTTTTCCTGGGGTAGTTGACATTTGGGAAGAATTTTCAAGGATGACTTGCTAGATAAAAAATAATGGTAAAATCTTTTGACTTACAGTTTCAACTCACTCCAACATATAAAGGGCATGGAAGTCATCACTCTCATCCACACATCAAGACAAAGCTAAGCAAGCTAATCAATAACTTTTCTTAGGTTAATCAGCAAATGGAGTTCACAGAGTAAACTACTACCCACAAAATCGAAGAGACAAGCAAACATAGAGAATCACAGCCAAGATCAGCTTACCTAGAAAAAAACACTTGAGCAAGTAACTGGTATTAATAGTTAAATGTAGCCCTACTAGGTTCTCATGGTGAAGACTGGAGAAAAATTACTTTCCCTCATGCTTTAGGGAGAGGAAAGGAAAAAGTAATTGTTTTAAAATATCACAGGGGAAATTAATGATTTTGAAATAAGTCCATAGTATTTATAATGAAGAATTGCTCTCAAGAGAAATACCTTGCCAGAGGCTTCTCTGACCTGGAAAGGCATCAATTAAAAAGCTCAGCTCCATCATTCCTTCTTGTTTCACATAAGGGGAAGGAAAAGAAAGGCTGATATACCCATCAGAGGTCTCTGCCAAAGGACTCAGATCCACTAAGAAAACTGAGATTTAATCATAAGATTATAGAAAACTACACGCCCAAATACTTAGAACTTCATCAACAGGGCTTACTACTGAAAGAGCTACAAGATACAGACTCTAACTAAGAAGAAGTTCTTTGGGAAACCCAATAACAAAAGGAAAGAAAATGAATCTAGGAGAAACTAAATCCTTTAGCACATACAATATAGCAAATATTAAGTACAACCCTCACTCCTAGCCACATTAACATAAATGATCACACCAAAGGCTAAGTTACCTCAGTTACCAAATACAGCGTGTCTGGGTTTCAACAAAAAATTGTAGAACATACTAGAAGCAAGAAAAAAACAAAGTCTGAAGAGACAAAGCAAGCATCAGAACTAGACTCAGATATGATACAGATTTTTAAAATTATTAAATAGGGAATTTAAAATAACTAGGATTAATATGTTAAAGGATCTAACGGAAAAAGTAGACAACATTCAAGAACAGACAATGAATGTAAACAGAGAGAAGACTGCTCTAACAAAGAATCAAAAGGAAATGCTAGAAATTAAAAAAAAAATAATACCAACACTGTAATAGAAATGGAGAAGATTTAAGATGGTCTCATCCGTAGACGGGACAGAACTGAGGAGAGAATCAATGAGCTTGAACACAGGAGGAAAATAAGGTCTTCTGAAATAAAATCTAAAGAGCAAAAATAATTTTAAAAGTATAACAGACTAACCAAGAATTATGGGACAATTACAAACATAAGCATCATCTGAAAGAGAAGAAATAAGAAAGAACAAGAGGCCAGGCATGGTGGCTCACACCTGTGATTCCAGAATTTGGGGAGGCCACGTTGAGAGAATTGTTTGAGCTGAGGAGTTTGAGACCAGCCTGGGAAATACAGCAAGACCCTGTCTTGACAAAAAATAAAATAAATAAAAATTAGCTAGGCTTGGTGACACATGCCTCTAGTCCCACTCAGCTACTTGGGAGGCTGGAATGGGAGAATCACTTGAGCCCAGGAATTCGAGGCTTCAGTGAGCTATGATCAAGCCTCCACACTCCAGCCCGGCCTGAATCACGGAATGTGACCCTAACGCCATAAGAAAAGGAAGAAAGAACAAGAAAAATTTGTTGCTGTTATAACAGCTGTCTTCCAAAATTAATGGCAGACGCTAAACCACAGATCCAAGAAACTCAGAGAACACTAAGCAGGACATATTTCCAGGCATATTATATTCAAGCTGCAGAAAAGCAAAGACAAAGAGAAAATATTGACAAATGTGAGAAAATAAACGCTTTGCCTATAGAAGAACAAGAATAAGAATTACACTGTGCCTCTAATCAGAAACAATGCAAGCAAGAAGAAAGTGGAGTCAAGTATTTAAAGTGTGGAAAGAAAAAAACCCACCAACCTAGGATTCTATATCCAGTAAAAGTATCCTTCAAAGGGGAAGAAGAAATAAGACTGTCTCAGAAAACAAACAAACAAACAAAAGAGAAACAGGGAATTTGTTACCTGTAATACTGTCTTGCAGGAAATGTTAAAACAAGTTCCTCAGAGAGAATAAAAATATATAGTTCAGAAATTTGAATTTATCAAAGAAAGAGTATCAGAGAAGGCATGAATGAGGGTAAAATAAAATGTTTTGCTTTTCTTATTCTTAATTAATCTAATAGATAACTATTCAACATAATAAGAATAATGTATAGAGTGATTATAGTTTATGGATAAGTAAGATGGATGACAACAATGTTATATGGAATAAAAGCGAAAAAGAAGATATATGCTGTTATTCGGTACATGCATGTACCATCTTTGAAACAGTATACTATACTGCAAAGTGAACACAGATTAGTTGCCAATACATATTGCAAACTCTGAGATAACCCCTAACATTTTTTGAAGAAGTATAATAATATAATAAAATAGAAGAAAATAATATAATCATATGAAATAGTTAATTAAAAGAAGTGAAAGCAGTGAAAGAGGGAATGATTTGTTTTAAAAAAAGAGCAAGTGCAATGTGTAAGAAGTTACAATCAAGCTAGACACCAATCCCATTATATAAATAGTCATTTTTAATATGATTGATCTAAATACATACAATAAAAACTTGTCAGAGGACATGTAAAAAAAGATTCAACAAATATATTAAAGGGATGGAGAAAGATAAACCATGCTAATGCTAATCAAAGTAAAGCTGGATTAACTGTATTAATTTCAGACAAAGTCTATTTTAGAGCAATAAAAATTATAAGGGATAAAATAGGCATTATATAAGGATGAAGCTGACAATTCCCTAAGAAGGCATAACTGTTCTTTATGTGTGTACACCTAAAAACAGAGCATTAAAGAACATGAGGCAAAAAATGATAGAAAGAGAAATAGAAAATTCATTATTATAGTTGGAGAGTTCAACACCTCTATAACAGCTATTGACAGCTCCAACAGGCAGAAAATCTAAGGATACAATTGAACTGAATATCATCATCAATCAACTATATCTAATTGACATTTATAAAAGATTTTGTCCAATAACAGCAGAATACACATTCTTTTCACATTCCCATGGGGCACTCACCAAGACAGACCACATTCTGGGCCCTAAAACACATCTTAACAAATTTAAGAGGTTATAAGTCAAGCAAAGTATGCTGTCAAATGGAACTACACAGAAATCAATAACAGAAAGATAGCTAGAAAATAATAAAATATTTAGAAATTAAACAGCATTTTAAAATAACATAAGTCAAATAAAATGTCTCCGAAGAAATTTTAAAATATTTTAAACTAAATGACTAGGAAAACAATGCTTATGTCAAAATATGTGGAACACAACAAAAGCAGGCTAAGAGGGGAAGTTTGTAGCACTGATTGATATGTTATAAAAGAAGAGAGATCTAAAATCAACAATCAAGTATTCCATCTTAGGACTAGAGAAAGTAAAGCTATATAAATGTAAAACAATCAGATAAAAAAATAGAAGTTAGAGCAGAGATAAACAGAATGGAAAACATGAAATCAATAGCAAAAAAATCAATGAAAGCAAAAGTTAGATCTTAGAGCAATAAAATTAGTGAACTTCTAGCCAGGCCACTAACAAGAGAGAGAAAGAGAAGATGCAAATTACTAACATCTGTAGCAAAATAGAGGTCATCACTGATCCCATTTATAATAAAAAGATAATAAAGAAATGCTATACACAACTCTATTCTCACAAATTTTATAATTTAGTTAAAACGGACTGATTCCTTGAAAGACATGATCTATAAAAACTCACATAAGCAGGAACAGATAATCCAAATAGGCTTATATTTACTAAATAAATTAAATGAACAATGATTAACCTTTTTAAAGCAGAAACACCATTCCCAGACTGTTTCATTGCTGAATTGTAACATTTAAGGAAGAAATAATACCAATTCTCTAAAATCTGTTGCAAAAAAATACAAGCAGAAAGACCACTTCCCAACTCATTCTATGAAGCCAGCATTACCCTCATATCCAAATCTGACCCTTACAAGAATGAAAAACTACAGACAATTATATATCATAAATGATCCTCAACCAAATATTAGCAATTTGAATCCAACAATGTATAGAAAGAACTGTACACCACCACCAAGTGAGATTTATTCCAGGAATGCAAGGCTAGTTGAACATTTGAAAATCAATAATATAATTAATCCCATCAACAAGCTAAAGGAGAAAAAATTATACGATCATATTAATTGATACCGAAAAAGCATTTGCCAAAATTCAACACCCATTCTTCATGAAAAATCTCAATTGCTAACAGGAGAGAAATTCCCCTATTTGATAAAGAATATCTACAGTAAATCTACAGGTAACATCGTACTTAGTGATGAGAAAATAAGTGCTTATTTCTAAAATCCAAAACAATAAAAACATGTCTCCTCTTACCATTCTTACTCAACATTGTACTAAAAGTTCTAGGTAACATCATAGATAAGAAAAGAAAATAAAAGGCATTCATACTGGGAAGTAAAAAACAAAACTCTTATAGGAGACATGTTTGTGTAAAAGTACAAAGAAAACAACAAAAATGAAACAAACAAAGGAAAAGCTTCCTGAAACTAATAAACAAATGTAGCAAGGTAGCAGGATACAAAGGTAATATATAAAATTAAATTGCCTTTCTATACACTGACAATGAACAATTGGAATTTGAATTTTAAAACACAATACCATTTACTCTAAAATCAGTGAAATAGTAAAGTGAAATTCTTAAGTATAAATTTAACAAAATATATACAGGATGTATATGATGAAATTTACAAAGTCCTAAAAAAATCAAAGGAGAGCTACATAAATAGAAAGATGTTTCATATCCATAGTAGGAATATTCAATATTGTTTTGATGTCAATATTGATCTATATGTCAACTTGATCTATGGAATCAATGCAATCCCAATCAAAATTTCAGCAGGTTATTTTCAGATATTAACAAAGTGATTCTTAAGTTTATATGGGGCTGGGCATGGTGGCTCACGTCTGTAATCCCAGCACTTTGGGAGGCCGAGGGGGGCGGATCACGAGGTCGGGAGTCTGAAACCAGCCTGGCCAACACGGTGAAACCCCGCCTCTCCTAAAAATACAAAAAATTAGCCGGGTGTGGTGGCAGGTGCCTGTAATCCCAGCTACTCAGGAGGCTGAGGCAGGAGAATCGTTTGAACCCAGGAGGCGGAGGTTCCAGTGAGCTGTCATGCCACTGCACTCCAGCCTGGGTGACAGAGCGAGACTCCACCACACACAGACACACACACACACACACACACACACACACACACACACACACACAAAGTTTATATGGAAAGACAAAAAAGACCCAGAAATAGGTGACTCAATACTGAAGAAAAACAAAGTCAGAGGACTGACACCACCCAACTTCAATATTTACTATACAGCTACTGTAACCAGGGCAGCATGTTATTGACAAAGAATAGCCAAATTAGATATGGAATACAACAGAGAGTCAAGAAATACACCCACAGAAATATAGTCAACTGATATTTGAGAAAAGAGTGAAGGAAATTCAATGGAGAAAAAATAGTCTTTTCAACAAGTGCTGCTGGAAAAATTAGATATCCATATGCAAATGTATACATATATACATGTAGAAACCTATACAGAGACCTTACATGTTTCACAAAAAATAATTCAAAACAGATTATAGGAATAAATGTAGGACACAAAACTATAAATCATTAATATCCCTTGGATATTTGTCCCCTCCAATCGCAAGTTTTTAATTGCAAAAAAACTGAAAGCAACCAAGGTGTTTTTCAACAGACAAAAAGATAAGTAAACTATGGTACATCTCTAAAATGAAATATTATTTGGTGATAAAAGGAAATGAGCTATGAAACGTGATCCCCAATGTTGGAGGTGGGGCATAGTGGAAAGTGTTAGGGTCATGGGGTGTATCTCTCATGAATGGCTTGGTGCCATCCCCTTCATGATGAGTGAGTTCTCACTCCATTAGTTCACATGTGAGCTTGTTGTTTAAAACAGCCTGGCACCTCCTCCCCTCTCTCTTGCTCCTTTCCTCTCCATGTGACATGCTTGCTCCTCCTGCACCATGATTGTAAGTTTCCTGAGGCCCTCGCCAGAAGTAGATGCCAGCACTATGCTTCTTGTACAGTCTGCAAACCATGAGCCAAAATAAACCTCGTTCCTAGATAAATTACCCTGTCTCAGGTATTCATTTATAGCAACACGAAACAGACAAATGAATACAAACATGTAGAGGATAACACAGAAAATCTAGGTAACTTTGTGTTTCCTGATGAGATTTTAGATACACTGCCAAAAGTGAAATCCATACAAGAAAAGAAAAATGATAATTTGGACATTAAATTTAAAACTTATGTGCAAAAGATACTGTTAAGAGAATAAAAAGATATGCTACAGCCTCAAAGACAGTATTTGCAAATTACATATCTGATAAAGCACTTTTAGTAAAAATATACAAGGAATTCTTGAAACTCAATCATAAGGAAACAATTCAAAACTGGGAAAAATATATGAAAGACACCTCATGAAAGAAGGTATACAGATGGCAAATAAACACATGAAAATATATAAAACATCATATGTTATTAGGTAATTGCAAATTATAAGAACAATAAGGTGCCATGATATGCTTATTAGAATGTCTATAATCCAAAAATTCTCCAATACGCAATGCTGGTGAGGAAGTAGAACAACCAGAACTTCATTCATTGCTAGTGGGAATACAAAATGTAAATGCGACTTTGGAAGACAGTTTGGCAGTTTCCTACAAAGCTAAACATAGTCTTATCATATGATCCAGCAATCACACTCCTAAGTATATACCCAACTGAGTTGAAAACTTATGTCCACACAAAACCCTTCACAGGAATGTTTATAGCAGCTTTATACATAATTGCAAAAAACTGAAAGCAACCAAGATGTTTTTCAACAGAGGAAAAGATAAGTAAACTATGGTACGTCTCTAAAATGAAATATTATTTGGTGATAAAGGGAAATGAGCTATGAAGCCAAGGAAAGACATAAATAAACTTACATGTATTTTTCTGAGTAAGCCTGAAAAGACTCCCATACTAAATTACATTTTCTTTTTAAATTAATTTTTTTTCATTCCCACTTTAAATTTTCCATTCCCACTTTAGGTTCAGGGACACATGTGCAGATTGGCTACACAGGTAGATTGTGTGTTGTGAAGAGTTGGTGTACAGATTATTTTGTCACCTGGGTAATGAGCATACTACCCAATAAGTAGTTTTTCAATCCTCACCTCCTCCCATCTGACATTTTCGAAAAGGCAAAACTAGACAGATAGTAAAATAATCAGTGGTTTCCAGAGGTTTTGGAGGGAGAGGGGAAGTGGTGAGTAGGTGAGATTTTTAGGGTGTCAAAACTATTCTACATGAAACTGTAATTGTGGATGCATGAAATAACATTGTGCCAATATTGGTTCATCAATTATAAGAGATGTAGGACACGAATGCAAGATGTGTGCTGGCAAAATGGAGAAGGAGAAGGGTATACACGAATTCTGAACTATTTGCTTAATTTCTCTGCAAAGGTAATATTGTCCTAAAAACTGAAGGGTATTAATTCCTAAAAGGTGATGTCTATACCAAACCGAACATCATTAGAAAAATAACATAACCTATGTGAAAAATGTAAGTTGTTTGTGTATCACAGTGGTTCTCCACCAAGGGTTAATTTGCTCCCCAGGAAAAATTTGCAATGTCTGCAAATGTTTTTGATTGTTATGACTAGGGCACAGGCAGTGCTAGTGACATAAAATGTGTAAAGGCCAAGGATTCTGTTAACCATCCTGTAATACACAGGAAAGCTCCTCAAAATAATTGACCCAAAATATCAACATGGCAGAAATTGAGAAAACTTGGGCTAATGTGTTTTGTGGGCCCAAGAGTGGAAGGCAAGACTTAAACCATAGATTATTTTGACAACTATACTAAGGAATTTGAAACTTACCCTAAAAACTGTGGATGCCTTTCAAAGGAATTTTAGCAAGATACAATGTGATTAAATTTACATTTTATAACAGTCATTTCAGTAGCAGTATAGAAAAGCTTTTCTTAACCTCAGTATCTTCCCAATCCACTGTGTTCTGATTAGGAGGTATGTTGCAAACTATTTGTTACTTATCATTCAGTCAGAACTGTAAAAATCCTTACCAAAACCCTACAATAAGTGCATTTTTCAGAAGAGATGCTAAAATGATGACTTCGACAAAGAGTGTCTTTCCTTAATGTTATGCAACATGCTGTTTAGTAGAGGTAGAATTATGTTCATAAATATTGATGTAGAAAAAAATGGAAAGAAAAGCAAGATGGAAGAGCAATTACAAACTGTTTCCATGACCAAAGCAGATAATTAAAAAGGCTAAACCAGAGCAACGACATTTACAAAGGGAAGGGAGAGTAGGTGATTAATTTAATAGATTCCAGGGATGGGGTGCCATGTACATCTATACTCCCACTGTCTCTAGTATAACATGAAGACTATGTATGTATATATGTCTACATATATATGTGTATCTATCGTGTGTGTGTGTGTATCAGACTTATTAGGGGAGTAGTATGTCTCTTCATAAAAATAAATATTGTCATACTACATTGCTTTAGCTAGTGCCATCACTCAAAGATGGTGGGTATGGAGATTGAGAAAGACAGAGAAGTTGGGGAATTCTTTCCAGAAATGATTTAGAATAACAGCAGGGTTTAGAAGACAGGAGGCAGAAGCATATATACTTGCTTCATTTCAGCATGGTGTAGCCAAGAACATCCTAAGTTGTTAGCTAGGATAGTATTGTTACCTGAATTTTTATCCTCTCTCTGCTACTAAATAGTTGTGTGATTTTAAAACTCTTATGAAATTGACCAATAATAATTGAGTATATTTATGAGATACAATGTTATGTTTTGAGCTCTGTGTAAATTGAAGATACACTGAGTCAAGCTAAACACCATACCCATCACTTCACCAACTCATCATTTTTTCTGATGAGAACATTGAAAAATCTATTCTTTCAGCAATTTTGAAATAGACAACATATTATTACTGTGATCACTATGCAGTCAATAGAGCACTAAAATATATTCCTTCAGTCTAACTGAAACTTTGTATTCTTTGATTAACATCTCCCCTTTCTCCATCCCTCCTTTTCCACCACAGCTTCTGGTAACCATTCTTCTAGAATTGCTGGGTATCCAATTATACACAGGTATTTTTGGTACACAGTTTGAAGTTTTATTCCACTCTCTTATGGGTTCTGATATTGCTATTGAGTCAGCTGTCCGTCAAATTGTGATTTTTTAGAAGGCAATTTACATTTTCTTTGGTATTTTCTCATTTCACTATAATATTTATTTCTGCTTTTAGTTTATGGACTTCCTGAATCTTTCCAAGGTTATAAAAAGTTCTCAGGTGCTATATCTTCAGTTATTCCCCTATTGTACTTTTGTTCTTTTTCTCCTTTTGGAGCTCCAATCAGATATCTATGAGACTCTTTCTATTTATTTTTATGAGATTGTCTTTTGTTGATTCCACATATAAATGAGATTATATGCTTTTGTGATTTTTAAACAAGTCACTTTTCCACTCAAAGCTCTGTTTCCTTATTTGTAGAATATGCAAGTTAGAAGACAAATTATCTAAAATTATTTGAAATTCATAATCTCAAATATATTCTCCTTTTCCTTTTCTGTATTGTAGTTCAAACCATCATTATTTCCTCCTTGAAACATTGTATTCATCCCTTTTGATATCTAGCATTCATTCTTGCATTTCTCCAATCCATTCTCCATGGAGCAACCATCAGAATCTTTTTAAAGTCCTCTATATAAAAGCTTTGTCCTGGCCGGGCACGGTGGCACATGCCTGTGATCCCAGCACTTTTGGCGGCCAGGGCGGGCAAATCACCTGAGGTCAGGAGTTTGAGACAAGCCTGGCCAACATGAGGAAACCCTGTTTCTACTAAAAATACAAAAATTAGCTGGGTGTGGTGGTGCACGCCTGTAATCCCAGCTACTTGGGAGGCTGAGACAGGAGAATCTCTTGAACCCGGGAGGCGGAGCTTGCAGTGAGCCACTGCACTCGAACCTGGGCAACACAGTGAGGCTCCATCTCAAAAAAAAAAAAAAAAAGGCTTTGTCCTATTCTCACAATAAAGTTTCTGAATATGACCTGAAGGCAGAAGGCAGGTCTGTCTTGGCTACTAACTACCTGTAACTGAGCTCTAATGACACTCTCCTCATTCTAACTGTTTAGTTTCTTGGTTTTGTGGATTTCTATTTTTGTTATAGAATTGTATTTATTTTTCCATAGTTCTTAAAATTATTTTTGCTGGGTATGCAGTTCTAAACAGGTATTTTCTCTGGGCAGTTTGAAGCTTTTATTCCACTGTCCTATGGGTTCTAATATTGCTATTGATTCAGCTGTCAGTCAAATTGTGATTTCCTAGAAGGCAAATTCTATTTTCTTTGGTATTTTCTCATTTCACTATGAAATTTGTTTCTCTTTTTAGTTTACGGAGTTACTGAATCTTTCCAAAGTTATAAAAAGTTCTCAGGTGTTATATCTTCAGAGATTTCCTCTGTGGTACTTTTGTTCTTCTCTCCTTTTGCAGTTTTAATCAGATATATCCATTAGACTCTTTCTCATTCTACATTCCTGAAACTCGTATTTTTCCTCTCCGAGTTGCATTCTTGATGACTTGGTCAGATCTATCTCATAGTTCACTAGTGCCCTCTTCAGCTAGGTTTAATCTAATAAAAATTCATCCATCAAAGGTTTCCAATTTTTTTATTTCTAGATTGTTTTGTTTGAATAGTAATCATTGAATTTTGTGTAATTTGGCACAGCATGATATTTTTAAAATTAAACTTTCTATTATGATTATTGTAGAGTCCCACACAGTTATAAGATATAATACAGAAACACCAAAGTACCCTTTACCCAGCTCCTCTCATGGGAAACTTTACAATTTTGTTACATTTATATATACTTATGGGGATTCCTCAGGTTGCCTTTCGATAATCACATCAACCTCCCTGCTGCACAGCTTCTCTCCTTCCCCTGTCCCCAGCCTGGCAACCACAAATGTTTTCTCTATTTCTCAAATGTTGTCTTTTTAAATTTGTTATATAAATAGAATCATACAATAGGTAACTTATAATGATTGGCTTTTTTCACTCACTACAATTCTCTATAGATTCACTCAAGTTTTTTATGCATTAATAATGTTTTCATTTTGATTGCCCAGTAGTATCTGATGATATGGTTGCCCCAAAGTCTGTTCAACTATTCGTCCACTGAAGGATACCTAAGTTTTTTCCAGTTTTTGCCTATTACAAAGAAAGCTACTGTGACCATCAATGAAAAAGTTTTTGTGTGAACATATGCTTTACTTTTCTGGGATTAATGCTGAAGAGTAAAACCATTGAGTCACATGGCAATTGTCATCAGTATATCTCCTTTGATGAATACCTGTTCATGTATTTTGCACATATTTTTAGGCAGATTGCCTGATTTTTACTGACGAGTTTGGAGATTTTAAAAATCGATTCCAGATGCAAGGCTTTGCTTGAATTTTTATAGGAAAGGGATTAAACTTATAGGTCAATTTACGGAGTATCGATAGATTTTATTATGTTGAGTTGTCTAATTCATGAATATGGTATGTCTTATTTAGGTCTTCTTTGATTTATTGCATCAAAAATTTTTAAGTTTCAGCATATATATTCTATATATCTTTGGTGAGATTTGTACCTGAATATTTCATCTTCTTTAGAGCAATTGTAAATCGTATTGTGTTTTTAATTTCAGTCGTCATATGTTCATAATTAGTATATACAAATGCAAGTTATTTTATATTTTGATCTTACATCCTATAACCTTGCAAAATTCACTTATTGATCCAAGGTATTGTTTGGTTTAGTTTTTCATTTTCTATGTGATTTTCTATGTGGACCTTCATGTCATTTGCAAATAGGAATAATTGGGTCCCCCCTCCACTTCCAATACGCATGTCTTTATTTCTTTTCTTCAGTTTATCACAGTGGGTAGCAAAGTTCTGATATTGTGTTGAATAAGAGTAGAGAGAACAGAAATCCTTGCCTGATCTTGAACATTCAGTTTTTCACCGTGGAGTATGAACTTAACTGTAGGTTTCTGTAGATTTTCTTTACCAAATTGAAAGAAAAATCCTATAATCCTAGTTTGCAGGGAGTTTTTATCACGAATAGATTTTTTTCAAACACTTTTTTTGCATCTATTAATATAATCATGATTTTTCTTTAAACTGCTTCTGTGATGGATTACATTTCATACATTTTTTTCACTTGTTTTAAGAGATCTTATCACTGCTTTTTGAAGGAAATTATTATGGCTGCTTTAAAATTCTTGTCAGACAACCACACCATTTGATTCATTTTCATATTGGCATCTGTTGACTTTCCTTTCTCATTTAATTTGTGATTTCCCTTGCTTTTGATATATAATGAGTCATTTTTGATTGAATATTCGAATGTTTCATTTTTCAAGTCCTGCTGTTCCTAGACAGCTAGCCTACTTTTTTTCCACCTTTTGGAATCTTCCTATTTTTTTCTCATTGTTTTGCATTATGTTTAGTGTTTTTTGTTTTTTTTTTTTTTTAGTGGTAAGTGGGAGGATCTGTGAAGAATAAGCTTCTCTATCGTCATGGAACCAGAAGTCCCATATTTCAAGATTTTTTTTATGTTTTTGGTTTGTTTTTACAAATTTAATTGGTCAATTTTTATGTCTTGTGCTGCTGTCTCATATTCTCAACAATTATTTTTATTTCTTTAAATATATTTAACTTAAGTATTTTATATTTTATTTCTGATATACCCAACATGTAATATCTCTGAAAGTGAATCTGGTATTAATTATTTCTTCTAGCTCTTGTTGGTAGTGCCTGCTTTCTTTTTTTAGTGTTTTGTAAGTTTCAGAAATCTGTTCACTTTCCTTTAAAATTTACCATGGAAATCCTTTGATGCTTTGCTGAATGTGGTTCCCTACAGAAGATTTGTATTTGCTTCCATCCGGTTGGAAGGGTTCTGGTGACCCTTTCATTTGAATATAATTCTGAGCTTTCGGTTTTGAAATACCAGGTTAGTGAAAATTTGGGCTGCAGACTCTTGAAGGAGCATGTTTATTATTACAGATTCACTGGAATGATGATGATGATGATGATTTGTCTACACCAAGCATCAACTTTCAAGACAGGCCATGTTTCTCGGAGTTTCTTGTTGGAGTGGTTGGCTGGTAGATATTTTTACTTATCTATATAAATGATGATTTAGAATTTGTGGGGTCTGATTTTATTAAGGGATAAGGAGGACAGTAGTTCATTAGAATGGTCTCCTTAACTATGACTTCCTTCTTTTCCTTAGTTTGAGCTTCCTCCCTTTCCTTAGTTCGAACCACTAAGAATTAATTTTATTTCCAGTTCATTGATTTAACTTTGAAACACTTTATTTAACTTTTTTGTTTGTTTGCTTTCTGAAAGTGGGTATGGCAAAACATCTGTTCTACCACACATTATCCTTATCTTTTAAAAAATGTCCATCCTGATCTATGAGGATGCTAGGTAGGTTTTGTTTTGCTTTGCTTTATATCAGCTCTCTAATTGAAACATTTTAAAACTATAAAAAAATCAAAGAAAACTCCTACACAAATCTGGCAGTATTAAACACAGAAGTCATGGTCAAAAAATATTAAAATAAAGGTTGAATTATATATACTTTTAAAAAGGTGTATTGTTTTGTGCTTTTTATGAAGAAAAATACACCTTTTTCAATTACCATTTCTTCATTTTCTCCTTAAGCTACAATATCTGTGTTCATAGAAAAATATCAGAGAATGAAAAACAAACTCAGGATCATCAAAAGAATATTTCAAAACATGATAACAAGTTGTACATAAAGTAGCAGCTGACTTACATTTTGCATCTTCTTTTTTCCTAAATATTTATATGCAAAATCTGCTCTAAAATTTCTGATTTTGAGATCTCAGTTAAGATTCAATTTACAAGAATTACATTATTGGCTAGTATCTTGGAGGCAATTTATAGTAAATTCTGAGCAGGTCTATAAAAAGGCAAGATAGTTACTACAAATGTACCCTTCATAGTGCTACATCTAGATGACATGACAAGTGTAACTAATGAAATAGTCTGTGAATTTGAAAAATCTAATTAAATATAAGTCTTTTCAACTTGAAAACAAAATACATTTAAAATTCTATTTATGATTTAAGATAAATATGCCAAAATATAGATTCTTTCAACAGATATTTAATGAGCAGATGTGAACATACAGCCCTGAACTTGTAGAGCTTGCATCCTAGTGCATGAGTTTATAGAAATCTATTTAGTTGTAATCATGGAGACACAAGGAATTTTCAAATATTCAAAAAACTTTAACCATCTAAATACCTAGTTATCCTACTGATACACTGATTTTACTAAAATTTTCTCAGAATTTCACTTGAGTTAGTTTCTCAAAATAATGAACAAATATATATCGTTTCCTCTGTTCACTCAAACATAATCTCTGATCACACATATTTTTATGTTATAGAATTTCTCTGTTCTTTCACAAATAAATACTTTTTCCCTAATTAGTGATATACACATGCTATATTAACTTCTCCAGTGCCTCATCCTACTGTTATCTGCAATCTGTGTTCAATTTGTCAGAGAAATTGCTTTTAAGAATGTCATCAGTGACCTCCTGTCAAAACAGAATCACACAGTTTCTTTTTGTGTGTATGTTCATTTTTTATTTATTTTATTTTAATATTTTTATTTGCATAAATTTATGGGGGACAAGTGCAATACTTTTTTACATGTGTAGATTGCATGGGGGTGAAGTTAGGGCTTTTAGGATATACATCATCAGAATAATGTATATTGTACCGATTAAGTAATTTCTCATCATCCATCCCCCTCCTACTCCCTCATCCATCTGAGTCTCCATTGCCTATTATTCCACACTCGACATCCATCTGTACGTATTATCTAGCTCTAACTTACAAATGAGAACATGCAATATTTATCTTTCTGAGTCTGACTTAAGATAATGGCTTGTTCCTGCAAAAGACATAATTCCATTCTGTTTTATGGCTGAAAAGTACTGCATTGTGTATACACACACACACACACACACACACACCACATTTTCTTTATACAGTCTAGTACTACATTGTGTATATACATCACATTTCTTTATACATTCATCCATTGATAAACACTTAGGTTGATTCCATAGCTTTGCTCTTGTGAATAATGCTGTCATAAACATATGAGTGCAGATATCTTTTTAGTATAACGCTATTATTTCCTTTGGGTAGATAACCAATAGTGGGATTGTTGAATAAATTGGGAGTTCAATTTTTAGTTGATTGAGAAATCTCCACACTGTTTTCATAGAGGTTGTACTAAAGTACTTTCCCATCAACAGTGTATAAATGTTCCATTATCTCCGCATCCTCACCAACATCTGTTATTTTTTGATGTGTTAATAGTAGCCATTCTGATCGGAGTAAGGTTGTGGTTTTAATTTGTATTTCTCTGATGGTTAGTGATGTTGAGCATTTTTTCATATACCTGTTGGCCATTTGTATGCCTTCTTTTGGAAAATGTCTATTCATCTTATCTGCCTACTTTTTAATAAGATTGTTTCGTTGTTGTTGAGTTATTTGAGTTCTTTGTATATTCTGGATATTAGACCCTTGTAGAATGCAGTTAGCACATATTTTCCTCCATTCTGCAGGCTGTCTGTTCACTCTGTTGACTATTTCCTTTGCTGTGTAGAAGCTGTTTAATTTACTTAAGTCCCATTTATCTATTTTTGTTGTTGTTGCCTATAATTTTGAGGTCTTAGTTATGAATT
Organism: Gorilla gorilla gorilla; assembly: GCF_029281585.2. NCBI lineage: Eukaryota > Metazoa > Chordata > Mammalia > Primates > Hominidae > Gorilla > Gorilla gorilla. The sequence goes on from NC_073230.2 coordinate 22,375,619, forward strand.
CTTTGCCTAGACTAATGTCCAGAAAAATGTTCCCTAAGTTTTCTTCTAGTATTATTGTAGTTTATGGTCTTACATTTAAGTCTTTAATCCATTTCGAGTTGATTTTTGTATATGTTGAGAGATAGGGGTTCAGTTTCATGCTTTTGCTTACAGCAATCCAATTTTTCCAGCATTGTTTATTGAAAACTGTGTCCTTTCCCCAATATGTGTTCTTGCCAGCTTCATCAAAGATCACTTGGCTGAGAATATGTGGCTTTATTTCTGGGTTCTCTATTCTGTCCCATTGATCTGTGTGTCTATTTTTTACACCAGTACCATGCTGTTTTTGTTACTATAGCCTTATAGCATAATTTGAGGCCAGGTCATGTGAATCCTCCGGCTTTGTTCTTTTTGCTCAGGATTGATTTGGTCTTTTGGGCCTTTTTGGTTCCATATGAATTTTAGGATTTTTTTTCTAATTCTATGAAAAATGAAATTTGCATTTTGATAGGGATTGCATTAAATCTGCTTTAGACAGAGTGGTCATTTGAATGACAGTATTTCTTCCAATTCATAAGCATGGGATGTTTTTCTATTTGGTTGTGTAATCCATAATTCTTTTAATCAGTGTTTTGTAGTTTTTCTTGTACAGACCTTTTATTCCTTGTTTGAATATATTCCTAAGTATTTAGTTTTTTATAGCTATTGTAAATGGGATTGCCTTTTTGAATTTGTTTTCAGCTAGGTCATTATTATATAAAAGGGCTACTGATTTTTGTAAGTTGATTTTTATTTTGAAACTTTGCTGAATTCATTTATCAATATAAAAGTTATTTGGTGGAGTGTTTAGGTTTTTGTAGATATAATGTTATGTCATCAGTAAACAGGGATAGGTTTCTCTTCCTCTTTTCCAGTTTGTATGCCTTGTATTTCTTTCTCTTGCCTAATTGTTCTGCCTAGGACTTCCAGTAGTATGTTAAATAGGAGTGGTGAGAATGGGCATCCTTGACTTGTTCCAGTTCTTAGAGGGAATGATTTCAACTTTTCCCTGTTCAGTATGATGTTGGTTGTGGGTTTGTTGTACATGATGTTCGGTATTTTGAGGGATGTTTCTTCTATGTCTGGTTTGTTGAGTATTTTTATCATGAAGTTATGTTGAATTTTATAGAACGCTTTTTCTTTGTCTATTGAGATTATCATATGATTCTGTCCTTAATTCTGTTTATGTGTTGTATCACATTTATTAATTTGTATATATATGTTAAACCATCTTGCATCACTGGTATTAAACCTACTTGGTTATAGTGTATTAACGTTTTGATGTGATGTTAGATTCAGTTTGCTAGTATTTTTTTTTTTTTTTTTGAGATGGAGTCTCATCCTGTCGCCCAGGCTAGAGTGCAATGGTGCTATCTCAGCTCATTGCAACCTCCGCCTCCTGAGTTCAAGCGATTCTCCTGCCTCAGCCTCCTGAGTATCTGGGATTACAGGCGTGCGCCTCCACACCCAGCTAATTTTTGTATTTTTAGTAGAGACAGAGTTTCACCATGTTGGCCAGGCTGGTCTCAAACTCCTGACCTCGTGATCCACCCACCTCGGCCTCCCAAAGTGCTGGGATTACAGGCGTGAGCCACCGTGCCCAGCAGTTTTCTAGTATTTTTAAAGCATATTTGTATCTATGTTGATCTGAAATATTGGTTTGTAGGGTTTTATTTTTTGTTGTGTCCTTGTCTGGTTTTGGTATCTAGATAGGGGGAGTGGGGCAGTCCTCAGACCTTTGGTGAAAATGCTTGGGTGTGAAGTGACCATTGCTGTGCTGAGGTCTTGGAATGCGGAGGGTGGAACAGTCCCCATAGCCACAGCTTTGGCTGGAGGGAGTGGAACTTGCATTCCTCTTATGACCTAGTCCCAACATGGATTCCTCTCAGGCCAAGGCTGTGACAGACAATCTGCCAACCAGTCACTTCCAGCAGTTTGTGCCTCTTCTGCTGCTAAGTCCTGGATTATAAGATACACCACCTGGCTCAAGACTAAGCCTCAGTAGCAACTCTTCAACTGTTCAGGTCCCAGGCAGTGGGGTGGGTCGGGGGTGGGGATACCTGGTTTCATTGCCAGTTTCTGGAGCCCACTCCACACTCACTTCTCAGAACTGGCTGCAGGAGTCCATCCCCTGCTCAAGCCCTGGTTTTGCAAGTACTACCTGAGTTTCTCCAACAGCTGCAATCAATGCTGCTGGTTCCCAGGACCGTGGACAGACTGCTAAGAGTTAGGATTGAAAATGACACTCCAGAACAGCTGCCTAGATTGGAGAAGTTTCTTTTCACAGTCTCCCAGTTGCTACCCAAGTTAGGCTTATAGCTTGGGAGGGTCAAGGTGCTCTCCCATGTTCTGGACTGTACAAATCCCATGTGGGAAGATGGGCTGCAGAAAGGCACTCACTCTCTCTCTCCTGTGGTGGGGATTTACTCCTGATTCCCAGCCAGTCCCAGACACTCAGGCTACCTATTTTCCTTCTTCATCCCAGATTTCAAATCTTCCCTTTGCTTTTCTGTTGAACTCCCATGTTTGCTCTTTGATAATGTATTGAAAGTGTGATTGACCACACACTGTTTTGGTTCTTTTAAGTAGATGAAGCATGATGGAAATGCTTCCACTCAGCCATTTTGGAAAAAATAAAGACTGTTTATCTTTATCTAAACTACTAATAGTTCTTCATAATGAACATCATTAGCCAGATTATTGTATATTCTGTTAATACTGCAAACCATAAAATTATACTTTTAAAAGTACATTAATTTATGCCACCCCTATGGGCAAAATATCTCAATGCTTTCCATATCAGGTAAGGCACATTCAGAACATAGACATCATGCTAGGAATTTCAAACATAAGTCACTTAATGTAGATAATTGGTTCCTCAGGTATTAATAACGCAAAACAATATAGGATCTAAAAGAAGCAGCTATAGCACCTAAGGCTTGAGAACCAAAGTATCATAAGGGTCGCCAGAAACTAGGAGTTTATCAAAGCTAATCTGTTGACCACCAAAGGGCTTCCAGGCAACTGGCATTGGTACCTAGTGGGAGGCTGGGGGAAAAAAGAGGCAGTGAGTGATAGGAACTTTATGGATGGTCTTGGTCCACCTTGGAAATTGCTATTTGGTCGGTCCAGTAATACCAAATGGCACTGGAGCTGCTACTATCTGCTGAAGCTGAAATAACTTGGGGGCAAGAATAGTTTCCTATCTGCTCCTCTGTCCTTTCAATCTCACACTATTACCTCTTGGATGGTAAGGGAATCTTAGAGATGGGTTTGCAAACTCCCACCTTTGTTGTCACAGAGCATATTATAAAAATGATGAACCTGGCATTGAGAAGCACTAACTACCAGAATCTCCCTCCCTTACAATAAATCTTTGGTTCCCTGTTAATCTACTACTAAAGCATCACTAATTATTTTCTATTCGATTATTTCCTATCAACAGAACATATTTAAACTTTTCCATAATGCTCATTACATCACAACCATTTCGTATTGCTGGTGGACACGTCCTATTCCTTCTCTGTAACTGCAAATTGGATCTATCAATCCTTCAGTTCCTCTCTTAAATCTGATGGGCCTATAAAAATTCTCCCTTTGCCCCCAAGTAAATTCTTACTCTTAGCATAGTGCTTTGCATATCATATATGTGTACTCTATGTACTGAATGAATAGAATGCATTTTTCATTGACATTTGTATCTCTCTTCTGCCTCTTTCTTCAAACAATTATTGTGCTAATTGCATCACTCCAAAATTTCCTTCAGGATAGAAATTATGTCTTACTCCTCTCTGCAGTCCTCAGAATTTAAATGTTTTTTAACCTATTCAATTTCCAAAACTAATGTATACAAAGATAAAAAAGCAACTAAGGTCTTATTAATACATGAATTTAAATTTTAGGAACCTGAAAAGTTTAACAAGCTTCTACAGAATACAAATTTCCTCGTTTTTCTCTTTTATGTTTTGCTGCTCTTCAATTATGATTAATATTTAAGATATTAAAAATATCTAATTTTCAACAGCCCTAGAAGTTCCTCTGTTTGGTTGATATCTGAAAATTACAAGAAATTGCTTTTTTTTAAATCAATTATAGCACATAAGCCAAGAACTATGAAAGCTTGTGTTCCTGACTATATATCCCAATATGTTCCTCTCTGAAATCCACCCATTGAGTCTGCAGAAAAATGACAATCTGTCAGTGAAAAATTGTTTCCATAGCATAGCAAAATACTATGGGCCTGAATACCCTTTTGTTGTTTTATTTCTGCAGAAGATCAATTTCTTCAGGAAAAACTGAGCATGTGAATGACTTGTCAGCTCTGGATTCAATAAACAAGATTTCAGTGCTTAAACCTCGTGAATAATTTCACCTTCCATTTATTTGATCAGCAGAGAAATAATTTGAATTATGTTTCCCTCTTGACTTCACTAATATCCAAAATTACTTATGTAATAAGTTGCTCACAGGAGAGAAATATCTCTTTTTAAAAATTTTCAACAGAAACATTATGTATTTTTGTGTTGATGTTCTAAATAAGTGTTTGTAATATGAATTACAAGTGTGATGTAGAGAAAAGCAAGCAATTATGTGAAAATATGCTAGATTATCAATTCCGTGAGTGCCGGAGTACTTGACATACTATAATCTCATTGAATTAAAAATTGGTTTTCATTTATTTATTTTTAATCATTTTAGGGTTAAGCTATTACTTTCTGAATGTACAAAGTGGACTTCAAACTAGAGATGAGACAAGCAATAAGAAATCATCAGATACTAATTTCAACAAGTAAAAGTGATCTTTATACATACATTCTACCAATCTTTGTTTGGTTTATAAACTCTAAAATAATATTCTACCTGACACAATAAAATTTATCATGTAAAATTAAAATGCAAAGAAGGGTATATTTAAGAATTAATACTGAAGCAGGTGAGAAACAAAGTCAAATGATTATAATAAAGAAGGTCTATTTCAATCAATCCCCTAACTTGATTTAAAACTCCATGTGGTTATTGATCTGTCCTTTGACATCTGTCCAAGTTTTTAAATTTAATGCATTTTTATCAGTGACTGAAACCAATGAAAGTAAACCCACATAACTGAATTTCTTTGCAGCCATAATTCTACCTACAGCCTAATGTTACATTTAGAGGCTCCTGGTTCTCAAAGCACATTATGTACTAACGTTGAGAGAAGCCTTAGAGCTAATTTGAGTATTACTGTACAGGAAAGCATTCAAGTGCCTGCTTCTTTCTGAGAATATCAGCTGACAAATCATGGTGCTGGGGCCTGTCTCTTTATGTGCTCTAATGAGACTGCAAATGGTTTTCCAATTTAAAGTGGCTTTGGCAGGCTTATCGATCTGTGAATTGTGGCTGTTTTTAAAGGGAATAACTAACAAAAAAGAGAGCATTTATTGTAAAAGAGGTAGGTGTGTCACACTGAGTTATTTATCAAGGAGAAAAACATTTCTTTTATAGCAACAGCAAGATGAACTCTTTGAGTTTTGATTGAATTACAAGAGTTTCACCAAGGCTTAATAACAGGCGTCAATGATTAGAATGCCAACCAAAATGGTTTTTGTTTTTAATTAAAATATCCCATCAGACAATTTTTGACAAAAAAAGAAGTTTCTATAAAATAAATGAAACTATTACATGCATTTTCTACTGAATGCATGCAAATAAACCTTTTCATTAGTTATTTTCAGTCAGGTCATAGTAATCATAAATAGCAGCAGTAATTTTATAGAAAATGAGGAAACGAGTGAATGTAAAATAGTTACTATGTACATGATGATCTTTACAAGATCTTCAATGTATATACATGCAGAATACTACTTCTGTATGGTAAGACTTCACAGACGAATTACATTGTGGATACCCAAGAAGCAAGTAACGTTTTCTCCTCTTCTCCTCTCCTTTCCTCTCCTCTCTTTTCTCTCCCTTTATCTCATTTCTCACTCTGTCTTTCTCCCCATTTCCTCCCAAAAACCTCATGGAACTAATATTTTGTAGAAAAGTGCTTCTCAAAACAAGTCATCCTAGATCCTTGTTGAAATGTAGATTCTAATTCTAAATGTTTAGGGATTTTCATTTCCAAAAACTTCTCTGGTGATGCCCACATTGGTTGTCCATCAACTACACTTTGAGTAGCAAGACTATAGAACTCAGTTTGGGAAATGCTAATCCAGGCAGCAAGTAATGAATGGGTGGCTACTCAGAGGATGTTGACTATGAGTCTCAGAAAGAAGAAACTAAGATGCGTGATTTTTCAGAGCCTTGAGTTTGAGCAATAAGGAGCCTCTGTAAGTTTTTAACACGGTTTATATAGGTAAACTCTAATGTATTTTCAGAGGAAAGTGAGGTCACTGGATAGAGATTGGACTGTACAAACAAGAACGTAGAAAAGTGATGAAGAACTTGTCTTTGTAAAAATAGACTAAATTGGATCAAAATCACACGTAGAAGTATTGCATTTGAATGAAGAGAAACTCCTATTTCAGGAGCAAAATGAAAAGGAGGCTAAAATTGAGCATGAGGTCATTACTTTTTGGAAACCAACATGGGAGGTACATAATTTCCTTGTACACTGTCCCCAGTTTTAGAGAGTAGTTAAAGACAGGGCTTGGAACCTTCTGAAGGGTACAGTAGGAGGAACTCATAAAGTGGCAGACAAATACCTCTAAAGTACTCTTTCTATTTCTTTACCAATCCTTAAATGTCTCAAATGCCTTGCTTTGATTTGTCTATAATGATTTTTCATATGTCTTCAAAAAGAAGCAGGAAAGGAAGGAAAAAAACTTAGGAATGGAGGTGGTCATAGCTCAGGATTGCAGGGAAACACAGGGCAGGCCTGTTTGCGGGATCGGCATCCTCCACCCCCACCATCTTTTGGCAGCAGACTTAGACTTTCCTTTGGTAAATGATTACTCTCCCATTCCCATGTCATCCTGCTGCGTTGTTTCTCAGGCTTCCAAGTTTCCAGGCCAATAAAACTTGCCTTTCTAGGAATGTGAACCTTGAGCAGGGTTACAAAAGGGCAGAGAATACTTAAATCATTGTAGTGGTGACACTTGGAGGGGACTAGGCTTTAATCTGTATCACGGTGGTCCCTGCCCCGTCTTTGTTTCTCACATGGTGTAAATGATTAAATATCTCCTTGTAATGACTTTCTGCTTCAGGGTTATAAAACCAGCTATTGATCTGATTATGTCCATTCACTACACACACACACACACACACACACACACACACACTTTTGTTAAGTTTATAATTTTGCTACATTTTTTTCATTTTTATTGTCCATGTAATACATGTCTTCATGGCTTTTACAATGTATATACTATCAACGTATTAATCAATTAATCTATTACTAATAGAATTTAAATAAAAACAAGTTTTCATGTTTCTAAATATAGGTTGGTTTTTTTAAGTGTATTCAAATTCTGATTTAACATAAAGTTTATATGAAGACTCTCCTATAAAAAGACGCTCTCCTTTCAAAGAAAGGAGACAATCATGTATATCTATATTTACAAGAATCCAGGTACATTGCATATTTTCAGCATAATATGGGCAAATCAGCTCCAACCACTGAACAATCACATTCACAGGTACATATTAATGGAGACTCCAAGTTTATTTTTTTAAATAACATTACTATATATAGTCTGTGTGTATATGTATAATTTGCAAAATAGGAAGATGATTAATACCAGCTTTAAAGCATCATTGCTAATATTAAAGGAAGTAATCTTAGCATCTGAAACACAATGAGAAATATGTATGTGTTTCTTGACTTTTCTTTCCCCTACTGTTTTTGTGGTTTCTCCCTCTTCCCTGCTCTAATATACAGCTGGCCCTTGAACAACACAGGTTTAAACTTTGCAGGTCCACTCATATGCAATTTTCTTCTGCCTCTGCTACCCCTGAGACAGCAAAAACAACCATATACTTCCTCCTCCTCTTCAGCCTACTCATTGTGAAGACAACAGGATGATGACCTTTATGATGATCCACTTTCACTTAATGAATAGTAAATACACTTCCTCTTCTCTAATGATTTTCTTAATAACATTTTCTCTTCTCTAGCTTACTTTGTCATAAATGAAGTATATAATACAACAAAACGTGTTAGTTGGCTGTTTATTAAGGCTTTGGCCAACAGTTAAGGTTTTGGGGAGTCACAAGTTATATTTAAATTTTTTGTTGTGCTGCGGATGGGTCCCCCTAACCCATACATTGTTTAAGTGTCAATTGTATATGAATATGTGCATACAAATACACAAGTATTTAAGCAGGTACACATCTGTGTGTGTGCCCATATGCAAAGAGGAATCAAGAAAACTATGGATATTCTGCATCTGGTCTCCTAGTCTCAGAACACACAAAATATCAGGGTGCTTTAAAAATGTGCATATGTTGCCTACTGATGCTGAAATGGCTCCGAATATAATTTTAAAGGTGGTATCTAAGAGATTAAACAGAATACAGAGCAAGTAAGAAGAGCTGGAGAGTAAACATGTTTAGGCGTTAAGATGGACTGATAACAGATAAGCACACAATTAGGCACTGAGTTTCCTTCTTAACTAAAATAAATAAAGAAAACTTTCAGTTGCATTATTTTTCTTATCTGATAAAATGTATAAACAACTCTGTAGAGAGAAAGACAAACATATTTCTGGAATTCTCTGTAAGGCACATTTGTCTGGGACCACATTTTATCAAGAACCCAAAATCACTATTCAAAATCTAACATTTCTTGTATTATTATTCTTTTCTTTTCTTTCTGTTTTTTTTCTTTTTTAGTTTTCTCATTGCTTCTTATTTTAAAAGTAAAGGTGTATTCCAAAGGAAAAATAGTTCGCAAAAGACAGAATTGAAAACATATTGTGAGTTAAAAGTGAATGTATTAGGTTACTAGTGCTGTACTTGCTGAGAAATGTAATGTGTAACTATTTGCTTATATTTCTTCCTTTCAAAAAATTATTCTTCATTTCCAGTATAGTATCATAAAAATTAAAAGCATAGGTGTCAGCATTAAACAAATCCTGGCCCTACCATGTAATTAATACCTGTATGACCTTGGTCATGTGATCTAACCTCTTTAATTCTCTATGAAATGAGGTTAATCACAGTGACCACCTAACACATTACTATGAGAATAAGAGGAGGCAAGGCATTTAAGTACCAGATTCACACACACTGCTGTCCTATAGAGACCATAAGGCTTTCTCTGATTTATCTTTTTTCTGTTCTTAAACTGTTTTTTCTATTTCTCTTTATCTTTAATATCATGTTACCTGTAGTGCCTCTGCCTATATTACCCTAAATTAGGCTTTGCATTAGTACTTTGTACATAGTATGTACCCAATAAATATCTATTGACATACATAAAAATGAATTTCTTATTGTATATGTTTTATAAGTTCAAATTTTGATTTACAGAATTTATCTCGTGCCCAGAGTCCAGCGCATGCCAAGCCTACAATAGATGTTCAGTAAATGTTTGTTGAGTGCTGAAAAAAGTAGTGCTTATCGCATTATCAAATAGAAATACCCTTTCTCAGTGAAGTTTAACTAGAGAGTAGACAAAATCCCCTCTCCTGTTGTGATGGCTCCAACTCCATCACTTAGGTGGCATCTTGACCTGGCATTCTAACTCTTGGAAATTGAGCACTCTGACAGGTAGAATAGAGGTTCAGAGAAGTTGAAAGCATGTTCCCTGCCATTTGTAGAAGTTTAAAACATACTTGAGGAAATAAAGCAAAAAGTAAATGAAACTGCTATCATGAAAATATAATACTTTTTTTTTTTTTTTTTTTTCTTGAGACAGAGTCTCGTTCTGCCCAGGCTGGAGTGCAATGGCACTGCAAGTTGCGCCTCCCGGCTTCATGCCATTCTCCTTCCTCAGACTCCTGAGTAACTGGGATTACAGGTACCCACCACGACGCCCAGCTAATTTTTTGTATTTTTAGTAGAGACAGGATTTCACCGTGTTACCCAGGATGGTCTCAATCTCCTGACCTCGTGATCCACCCGCCTCGGCCTCCCAAAGTGCTGGGATTACAGGCGTGAGCCACTACACCCAGCCAATTCATATTTATAAAATTGAAAAATTTATTTAATTTGAATGTTGACTTCTTTTTTCTTATGGTTTTACTACTGAACAGGGATGTAAAAACCCTGTGTGGTGACTTGGCTTCTGCACCAGGCCAGAGTAAAATTTCCTTTTAGATTGAATTTTCTCTTATACACAGTCTCCACACTAAGCCCCAACCTGCTAAAAAATTATGGTCTTATTTGAATAAAAAGTTCAAATGTGCTCATTTCAGTACTGTGTGCCTTACACACACTCAGCAAATATTTAATGAATGGCTTTATATGTAATTACGAGTTGCCAAAGTCGCTCTGTTCTCACAAGAATACAAATAGGGCATGTGACAGTTTTTTAATCTCAAAGAGGGAATGTACTTTCAGGTAAGACCTTTGTAAGATGACAGATACCTCCAGGGTCTTCAAGCCTTTTTTTTTTTATTTCTACAAGTTTTTATTGACAAAATTCAAAATGTAATAATTGAGTACAATTTTTTTTGTAGTACAATTCTGCTGAGAAGAACAGAATTCTTTTTTTCTGGGATAACATTTCACTTAATTGGGCTGAAAGTTAATGTGCCCCACCATCAAAATTGACTGCAAAAATTTTCGTTTAATAACCATATCCAGCTTGAGGTCATACAAAAACAACCGGTGATCCAGTTTTGGCCCACAGGCCATATGTAGTTTGCCAACCTTTGTTCTATTAGTTAAATAGATCAATAAGGCCAAATTGGAAAGAGTATATACTCAGATAATATAATAATTTACATGCATAAGAATGTGTATATTAGCACATATATGTATTTTTATATCAAAACCAACTACAATTTGTTTTCTTTCCTCTTTATTCTTTCTTTATTTATTTATTTTTCATGTTATTATTCTATAAAAACTATTAACACTGACAAACTTTATTTCAGTTTAGATACGTAGCTTTGGACAGTGAGATGAGATTCCAAGTATTTTATTTTATGAAGACACAGCATGATATTTACTGATTTTTAATAATTTATTAGACTGTCTCAAATAGCTTAGGTCTGAAATATGACTTTGATAGGAGAGAACATAAATGTATTATTGAATTCTCAAAGTGTACAGATCATACTTCTTGTTATGGTAAGGACCATCATTTAAATACTAGATGTGAGGAAGACAGAGTTATATTTTTTCATAAAAATATATGAGATGAATTACTTATTCTTGCTGAAAACAAAGCCAGCTAACTTCAGTAGGGCATGGATAGCAGGAATGAATATAAATAGAACTGATTTTGTCATTTAAAATGACCACTTTTCAAGTACTTGCAAAAAAATAAATTATTAAAACAGCCTATGTGATGAAACAGGATCTTAATCTGAGGTTCTGTGGAGTCTGGTCTTACGAACTGACAGCCTTATCCACAGAAGTATTTGATATGTGATTTTTGGATAGAACTATATCATTTTGGGATCCAGCTAATTAAAATTAGCTGAATGAATTGAATAGGAAGAAGATATGTTTTTCAAATATTAATTTACATTAAGATTCTTATCCTGAGGTCCATGGACTTACAGCATAATTAAATGGGTTTCATACAAAGTCAGTATTCATTCCAAAAATTGTATGCATAATTTGTAAACATATATAGTTATTTGTGAAGATGGTTTACAGTTTACCTAAAATTCTTGAAATGGCACTCAAACAATTAATGAGGGTGATTTAAATATTGGTGAATGGTACTAAATGTAAAAACCAATTGATCTATTCATTTTGAGAAACCGGGTAGCAAAAGGAGTCAATTCCTAATCATACAATAAGATTACAGAAAATTTTTTAATGGTACTAGATTTGAGGTTTGAATATAATGGAAAGAGACTGAAAGATTATGCTAAATGATTTAGATACAGATGAATAAAACGGATGATTAGAAGCAAAATAGGCATAATAAGGTATAATTTCAAAAAATATTAAATCATTACTTTTCAACTCAACCTTTAGTAACAGTTAATTTTAGAATTCAGTAAGTAATCATATATTTGGAGCCTCATTCATTTTTGCTTATTGGTTCATAAACCTATCTTTGCAACTGAATGAAAGACTTGTCAATTTAAGTAAATTAAGTAATATAAAATGGCAGATTTATTGTTTGTCCACTCAACCACTATTTTATTCAATCCCTGCTTGTTAGCAGACCCCAGATTAAAAAAACTTTTTTTTTAGATTAGGCAAAACAATTTGTTTAATTAAGGTGGCCTCTTTTCCTCATTCTGGATCCTGAATCAGATTTGTGCTAAATGGTAATCTGACTATTGCTAATGACTAATTTACCACTGGAAATGAAGAGGAGTCTTCATCCCTTTTCAAAAGAAAAAGAGGGGCGAGAAAGGCATGCATTATAATTTACTTCTCTTTTAGGCTGGTTTAAAACACGATATATTCAGCAACAGGATACAACTTAATTTAATAGTAATAACATTATTTCCATTCCTGTTCATTTACATTATTACATTATATTTATATTATTAATATTAATCACTTAACCTTATTTTAAAGTTCTTTTATGTTTCTATGTTTTTACAAGTGGATGATTACGGTCATAGTCTCCTCATTTGTGGCTTAATAGTGGGATATATTCTAACAGTGCTGAAGTAATTACAGCTTCAGGCTGTGATTTTGCACCTGGTATCTCTTCCATCTACCACTCTTCCTCCAGTTTAAAGTGCTCCGGCTTTACTCACTTCTTTCTGTTCCCTGAACTCTCTAAACCTGCTTCCCTTTCAGGTTCTTTGACTTTTCCACTTTGTCTTCTGGAATTTTCTTTCCCCAGATATTTGCATGACTCAATTCCTTATTTAATTTAGTCCTCAATAAAAATTCAATATTTTTTTCAAAAGTCTTCTCCTTATCCCTTTACCTAATATACCTTTTGCATTTCACTTGCAATCTTCATATCATGAATTATTTTATTTTCATAGCACTTACTTAATTTGTCTCAAAGCCTGATCTAGCATTATATGTGATTTTTTTTTCATTTGCTCATTGTCTGTTTTTATCCCTAGAATAAAATCTCTTTGAGTACAGGGATGTAGTCTATTTCATACATACGTAGAATAATTACATGACCATGTTGTAATTGCTCATTAAATATTCGTTGTATGACTGATTGACTTACTGATAATGGTGTGCTTTATTTTCTTTCTTTTTATATTCTATATGGAAAAATGTTTTTAAAATGTCATGCTTGCATTCCTTCACTTGAGATATATTTAAACTTGTCTATCTGTTGTGTTATAACATTGTTCTTAGATACAAATATTACACATTACTAAAGTTAATGAAGTCCCAGTTTTATAATGAAAAAAATCATGTTCATATACATCAATTAATTTCTTTCCTGAATTCTAGTAGTATGCATAATATGCCATAAGAAAGAAACCTCTATAATTAAAAGCCATATTGACATAATAAATCAAACGAAGTGTACAATAGATAAAATGATTACTTCTAGACACTTATTGAATAGACACATTTTGTGTTCATGGACCACTCCAGTAGACAAGCTTAAACAGACAATTCTGAGAAGAAACTGTCCTCATTATTTTTATTGTTCTAGAATAATGAATATAAGTCCTAAACTTGGGTTTTTAGATGTTTTGATAATCCAGAGACATTTTTTGGCCAGACATTTGTTATAAAGAACTTTGATTTGTAATAACCAGTTTTGAAGTGAAACACACACACAAACACACACACACACACATATATGTATCTCCTGTGTTTCCACAGTAACTAGTCAGAAGAGACAAGAGCCGATCATTAAATTTTCAAGAATTTTGTGATGCAGTTGTCAAACACAGCTATCATTAAAATTAAAATAACATATTTGTTATATTAAAAATAAAATGGAATGAATATTAAAAATCTATTACTTCTGAATTCTTTACTACATTTCACTATTATTAAGTCAATTAACTCCTTACCTGGTCCCCACAACTCCTTATTTTCTTTTAAGGTTTCATCTGTTTTCTCTAGCAATGGATCACTCTTAACTCACTACCCTACGAGGCTATTTCTCACCCTCTTGAAAAGTGTGTTCATTACAGGCCAACTTATTAACACAGCGGAGTTTTCTGCAAGCTGATAAATGAATTAAAGCTCATCATCGATCCCATTGTTATAATAATATTTCATTCTATTACCTAATAAATTAATTAGTGTTGTTTTGCTTATCCCAATACCTTACATACAGAATTACACTCAGCTGTCATAATTCTACCTGCTGGTGGCAAAAATGCTCTGCAGGTGGAAGAACTGAGAACTGCAGAGACTAACCAGCTCACTTTTGATCATAAAATTAGTAAACGATAGATCCAGGAATACGAATTTATTTTGTATCATTTAACACCAATAGCAAGTAATAGAATTGTCAGTATTGAAATTACCTAATGAAATAGGAATTTGTGATATTTGTGAAGAGAATAGAAGGCAGTAACAGCTGATGACAAAGGATTTTGAAATCTAGAGTAACTAAACATTGTTCTTTTGGAATTATTTTTGAAAATGAAAAGTTCATAATCACATTTGCCTTTAGAATAAAAAATTTTTAAAGAATTTGTCTATGAACTTTCTTGAGAAGTAAATCACATAATTTCTCTTCTGTAATACATAAACCACTATTATTAATTTCTCAGGAAATTTCATCCCAGTGACTCCTAATGGATGGCGATTTCTCCCCTCCTTGACCAGGTTATTTTGCATTTCTGGAGACAATTTTGATCATGACTGTGTGTGTGAGGAAGTTGCTACTCATAGGGACATCTCATAGGTAGAGGCCAGAGATCTGCTAACTAGCCTACAATGTACAGGACAGACCCCCACAATCAATAGATATGCTATCAAAAATGTCAATAATGCTAAGATTGATGGAAAAAAAACTGAATTAAAATCTGCATTTTATTTGGTTTGTATATACCATAAGTATATCATAAGGTAATATTAGAAGCATAAATCTTAGAATCAGAATAATTTTGTCTGGTGATAATCATACCATAATCATATGATTATCACCTGAAAATAACCTAGTAGAAAAATAACAAGGGTTGAAGTATATATGTAACAGAATGACTTACATGTGTTCTCTAAAGGACATATACATGTGTTTATAACAGCATATTCATAATAACATGAAAGTGGGAATAACTTAAATATTCACATCAGAAGAATGGAAAAATAAATTGCGGTACAATTCACATAATGGACACTACACAACGAAAATGTAATCAGCTACAACTACAAGCAATGACAGGGATAAGTCTTCACAGGCATAACGCTGAGAAAGATATAATAATGTATATATTATATAATTGTGTTTACATGAAACATAAAAGCAGGCAAAATTTATCAACAGAGTTAGAAGGTGGGGGTGTACTTGTCTTTGGAGAGGCGGTAGTAACCAGAAGGAAGTAGGCACATTTGACCTGTTCTAGTTCGTGAATGTGGTTCTGGTTACATGGGTGTGTTTCATTTGTAAAAATGTATTGCTCTGTACACTTACAATTTGCCCACTTTCTTTATTTGATCAATTAAACATGTACTTACAATATTAAAAACTGATCTGGTTACAAATAAACATACACAATCAGATCTTTTATAAATATCCATTAATGTTAGCAACTGTAGTAATTGTTCTCCTGTACATTCACACACAGGCACACGCACAAGTACAAGACTGCACATATCAGAAGCAACTAAATCAGAACACATGCCACTAAACAGAGGCAACTAACAGATGTTATTACAAATATTCTATTAATAGAAATACAACTTTTTAAAATGAAGATAAATGAAAAAACAAGGTAGAATCAAACATCAATATTCCAGCTATTTATGTTTATTTATTGTACTTTTGTTATTATTTAGAATTAGTAAAATTCCTATTCTTTGATTACTTATCAACATCATATGATTAGGTAAATTTAAAAATTTTATTTATAGTAGACAAGTCACAACTTTTTCCTGAAGTTTTCTACATCTATAATCTAAAAGAAAAATCTTGAATTTCAAGGGGAGAATATTTCATTACTAATATTACTGAGATGCTGCATAATTAAATATTTTCCTTTCAGATGTATCAAAATGAATATATATTAAACATCTAATGTATTATTTTGACATTAATAGATAAAACATTATTAATATTTGGGTATTCTTGAGATCTCTTTCATTTTGATTTGTTGAGAATATATATACCGCTTAGTATTAAGGGTTTCTTGCTAAGTTTTCCATAATTTTCCCAGTTGATTTTGTAGTTTTATTCCATATAGGTTCTACAGCATTTGTGCTTTTGGTTTTTCACAATCTGCTTAACATTTCCAGTAGAATTTAATCTTGACTTTTGACAGAGTTTTAAGGAAAAAAAGAAATCATAGACCAAGGCTTGTAGAGAAAATGAATGGACCCTCCATTTCCTTAAGTACATCTATCCAAGCCAAACTCCCTTTTTACACTGTCTTCTTAATATATTTCTTTGCATCGTAATCATGGCACTATTTTATTCAAACTGAATCCCCTCATCCAACATATATACACACAGCATATAGAATAAAATAAAATCTACAATAAGATATTTAATCCTAGCTTTTAAGATAACATAGTTCAATAACAGCATCCTTGTCCCCACTTACAAACTACACACATACACACAAATATCAGGCCCTCATGTATCCAAATGTCTTGCACCACAAAGGAATCTGTCTTATATGAGTGGGAAACAAAGAAGTTTTCAAATGGAATGTGACTTGTACCAAATATCCTAGCCATTGATGAATAGAAACTGGAAAGCCTCTTGGGTCTTCTGAAAGTGTAGTTTTAAGCTCATTTCTCAATATTATTTACCACTGTATCTGTACTACTTAGTAAGATTCCTCTAACATTTGAATCAAGTTCTTCAATCTATTTTTATATTATACTTGACATTGTATAATCCAACAAATCATCAAACTCACATTTATTACCTGATATAAATAATTTTAAAACACTTCAAAATGAAATAGTTTATTTATAACAATTAGGAAATAAGTCATACTCTAAGAACATATTTTAAGAAGTGTTGTATTTTTTAAAAGATTAATTAGCATAGAAAGTTTGTTTTACTTAACAGAAGAATTAAAAAGGGAGAAAATCAAAAAAAGAAATCAATATTTATTGTACACAATATCAAGGACATTTACTAGGAAAGCAAAATTCTAATTTTTGAGATGATTCAACTTCTTATTTTACTAAGTATCTTTATAATGTTTCAGTTTGTTATGTTTAAACCTAAAAAGTATAAGGTCTGTTTAGGTATCTGAGAGCCTAGCAACAAGAAGATTGTTTTAAGCCATTTGTTACTTTGCTTGTAAAACAAATTTCTTTATATAGAAATGGAAAAACAAAACTGTTCTGTTAAGGATCTTTTAATTTATGTTTCTGGCATTCCATTTGTTTCTGGTTGAATTATTGTCGACATGTAAACTTTCACTTTAAAAGATTTATTCTTCAATCCTTAATTTTTTGAAACATACATAGACATTATACATATCTTTAACTGAAGCATTTATGTTAAAATAAAGAGTCATAAAAGAGTCAATTTAATGTAATTATATGGTTGTACAATAGGATATATTAAATGATACTCATAGGAGAAAAATGTTCTTCCTCATATAGATATATGAAGAGCTTTAAAAACAAACCTGAAAGTTTTTATGTGTGTCTCTGTGTGTAGGTATCTTAATTTGTATCATATATGTGTTAACATGTATGTTCAAATAGAAGTTGGGGAAAGAGTTGCGTTAGATGAGTGGTATAACCTCAGTTCCCCAGAACCTTTTTGGTCCAAGCATGTTATTCTTTCTCAGAGCAACACGTTCCATAATTCCAACATATCCATTATCATTCGTCTACTACTTTCATTGCAGAACTTCTCCCCTTACTTATATTTATTCTTTCCAATTAATTGACTTCCATACCAAACCAAAATATTGTGATGATTGAAAGGAAAAAAATAAACAATCCCTCCCTTCAGGGAATGGATTTCAGGCATTCACTCAACCAACACACCTGAAGCAACACTTTACGTGGTTGCTCAGAGGGAATGGTTACATTTTCACAAATTTAAAGTTAATATATTGGCGATTTTATTTTCCTTATCTGAAGGGGACCGTACCAACAAAAGCAAGTAATTTTTATGGCACACTGAGAATGAAATTCAGGAGCAAGAATGTAACAAATCATCTGAAATAGAATAGCAAATCGTAACAGATTTCTTTTCCTAATCTATACTAAGCGATAATTTATTTTAACTTTATTTATTATAAAAATGTTTAACAACTCTTAGCCCTTGTCCTTGCACTGAATTTTCCTTGTAAAATTTCAGATTTAGAAGTATGACATTTAAGTCATGTTTTGTCAGACACAACTAAGCCTCTGCACGAACTACAACATACAATAAGTGTCATGCACTACTGGTTTCATTAGAATGTTAAGGAAATTTCTGAAGCTTAAAACAACAGCAACGAATTTAGCAGTGATACAAGGCAAGAAAAATATAAAACATAAAATGGTCCACCTTAAGATATAAGCAATCAGAGATCTGTATACTAAAAAATAGATCTTCCAGGAACGTGAAGAAGTTGAAGCTAAATCTTTCACATTAATCTAAAGACCATGAAAAAGATAAAACTTGTCAGTAGCATCTCTGGTCATCATCAGAAACAGACTAAAATTCTGTCAGGAAGTAGATATTTCCAATCTACTACCAATTTAAGTTTGTGGGGTTCTCTATTACATTTAGTAAAATATGAGCTATAATAAAAATTACTACTAAGAAGGAGAATCAACAAAAACATTAACAACATAATAAGTTAATATCAGACTTCTCAACAGCAAAAATGGAATCTAGAAGATAGGGGAGTAATATCTCCAATAAAGAGAGAACAAACTCCTTAAAAAGAGAGAGAAAAATAAAGAAATAGAAACATGCCAAAAGATTTGCATTTAAAAAATCAGAAAACAAGAAACAACTAAATGATATATTGCAAGATATAATAAAGTGAAACCAGATGAGAGATTTAAGATACAAAAAGGAATAATGAAGAAACAAAACACAAATTGAGAAAAGACATCTGCAACTCATATGAGCAACACAGAATTTATATTCAGTATACAAAGTGAAATTTTGTAATCCAAACAACATTTTTTAAAAATATGAAAAAACAGGTATTTTACAAAAGAAACATTAATAAAAAAATCTATATAGAAATATTCAATCTCATTTATAATAAGGAAATGCAAATTACATAAGCAATAAGATGCTAGTTTACACTCACTGCTTAAGCAAGTGTCAGTATCACATGTTGGAGATGACTTATAGCAAAGGGTTGTATTGTAGCATATGATTGTATTAAATTGGTATGAGTATTTTGGAAAACCACTTCTAATTGTATTTTTAATAAGTTTTATCTTAGAGATGCTTTAACAGAAAAATTACACACATCATACAGAAAATTGTAAACATAATGCAGAAACATTATAGTCAAAAAATAAAGAGGAAAAAGAAGAAATATTAACACACGCTCAGAGAAATGTGGTATCTCACTAAGGAAATCAATATATGTATAACAGAAGTAATAAGACTGGAGGAGATTTAGAAACAATAAAATATTCAAAGTAATAATACCTGAACACTTACTAAATTTGATGAAAAACATTGATCTACAAATTTAAGAGGTACAACAAACTCCAAATAGTATAAATGCAAAGAGATCAACACAGGCATACCATAGTAAAAATGATAGACTGGATTAAGAAAATGTGGCACATATACACCATGGAATACTATGCAGCCATAAAAAAGGATGAATTCATGTCCTTCGTAGGGACATGGATGAAGCAGGAAACCATCATTCTCAGCACAATATTGCAAGGACAGAAAACCAAACACTGCATGTTCTCACTCATAGGTTGGAATTGAACAATGAGAACATTTGGACACAGGAAGGGAAACATCACACACCGGGGCTTGTTGTCGGGTGGGGGGAGTGGGGAGGGATAGCATTAGGAGATATACCTAATGTAAATGATGAGTTAATGCGTGCAGCACACCAACATGGCACATGTATACACATGTAACAAACCTGCACATTGTGCACATGTACCCTAGAACTTAAAAGTATAATAATAAAAAAAAGAAAAAAAAATGTGGGAAAGACCAAGACAAAGAGAAAATCCAACATGCTGGGATTACAGGAGAATCTTGAAAGCAGTTAGAAAAACATGACTCATCTCTTACAAGGAAACCCCAATAAAATGCAGCTAATACAATGTCTAAAGTCACATTTATAGCTGTAAACTCCTGTGTTAAAAAGAAGTAATAGCTCAAATTAATAACCTAAATTTTCAGCTTAGTCACCAGTAAAAAAGAAGAGAAAAATTAAAGCTTCACCAGCCAGAAGAAAGTAAATTATAAAGATTAGAGCAGAAATTGATGAAATGGAGAACAAAAAAGCTGTAGAGAAAATTAATGAATCCATAAACTTTTTTATTTATAATGATCAGGTATTAACAAAATTTTAGTTGGATTGATCAAGAAAAAAGGAAAAAGACACAAATTACTAAAATCAAGAATTAAGTAGAAAATCCAAATAGACCTATAATAAGGCAAAAGGTTAAATCAAGTACAAAAATTACTTAAAAAGAAAAGTCCAGGGATACATTTCTTCACTGGTAGATTCTACCAAATATTAAAGAATAAATATTAATCCTTTCCAAAAAATAGAAGAGAAATAAACACTCTCTAACTCATTCAATTAAGACAGGATTGCATTGATAACAAAACTAGACAAAGATATCACAAGAAAAAGTATTATAGCCCAATATACTTTATGAATATCAATACAAATATCCTCAACTAGATACTAGAAAATCAAATCCAGTAAAACACAAAGTTGATTATACACCATGCTCAAGTGGGATCTGTTCCATGTATGTAAGCTTGGTTTACATCCAAACATCATTTAATATAATATATCATATTAATAGAATAAAAAACAGAAAGCATATGATCATGTCAATAGACACAGTAAAAACGTTAGACAAAATTCTACTAATCATGCTTTCATGATTAGTGGAAAAATCACTAAAACTAGGAATAGAAGGTGACTTCCTCAGTCTGATAAAGGGCATCTATAAAAATTCCACAGCTAACATCCTGCTTAATAGTGATAAGACTAAATTTTTCCTTCCTGAGATGGGAACAAGACAAGGGTGTCTGCTGTTGCCACTTCTACTCCACACAAAATCCTTCACAGAAATGTTTCTGGCAGCTTTGTTCATAATTGCCAAAACTTAGCAGCAACCAAGATATCCTTTAATGGGTGAATGGATAAACACACAGGCAATAGGAATGGACAAAGCCACATAAAGACATGGAAGAACATTAAATGTAAGTTAAGTGAAAGATGCCAATCTGTGAAGACTACATACTATATTATTCAAATTATATAAGATCCTGGAAAAGGCTATGAAGACAGTAAAAACATCAGTGGGTTGCAGAGGTTTGGGGATAAGATGGAGGAAAAAGAGATGAACAATCGAGGCACAGGAAGTTGTTAGAGCAGTAAAATTATTCTATATAATACAATAATAGTGAATACATATCATTATATATTTGTCAAAACCAAAAGAATGTACAATATAGAGCAAATCCCAATGTAAACTATGTGCTTTAGTTAATAATAATTTATCAATATTAGCTCATCAATTATAAAAAAATTACCACACTAATGCAAGATGTTAATAATAGAGAAAACTGGGAGAAGAGGCATTGAGGGGGGTATATAGAACTCTATTTTCTATTCATTTTTCCTATAAACATTAAAGTGCTCAAATAATAAAGTCTATTAAAAATAAAAACAAAACAAGTTAAAAAAATCCGTTCTCTGAAAACCATAAAACATTGTTGAAACAAATTAAAGAGGATCTAAATAAAAGGAAAGATATGCTATAGGTTAGAGTGTCCCCCTACCCCATTGATATGCTGAAGTCTTAACTCTCACTACTTTTAATAGGTGAACCTATTTGGAAATAGGGTTTTTAAGGATATTATAGGTGTAGATGAGGTCAGACAATTGCTTGCAGTTAATCCAATATGACTTTATCCTCACAAAAAAGGAAAATGTGGACACATACATATACAGAGAGGAATGCTATGTGAAGAATGGAGTTATACTGGTACAATTTAAGGAACTACCAGGAGAGAGACCTGGAACAGATTCTTCCTCAGCACCTTCAGAGGAGCAAGACCCTGATGATACCTTAATCTTAGACTTCAAGCCTCCAAAATTATAAGACTATAAATCTCTGTTGCCCAAGCCACCCCAATTTACGGTACTTTGATATGACAGTCCTAGCAAACTGATATAACATCGCATGTACATGGATCGGATGACTTAATATTGCTAATATAGCAATGCTTCCCAAATTGATCTACAGAATCACTGACATCCAAGAACTCAGAAGTTTGGCTGGATTCTCTGAAGAAATTAATATAGTGATTCTAAAATTCATATAAATATACAAGGAAGCTGGAAGAGTTGAAATAATCCTCAAAATTAAAAAATAATACAGCCTGAGCAATATGGTGAAATCCCATCTCTTCTAAAAATACAAAAATTAGCCAGGCATGGTGGCGCACGTCTCTAATGCCAGCTACTCAGGAGGCTGAGACACAAAAATTGCTTGAACCTGGGAGGAAGAGGTTGCAGCAGTGAGCAGAGATCATGCCACTGCACTCCAGCCTGGGTGACAAAGCGAGACTCTATCTCAAAAACAATAAAAATAAAATAAAATAAAGTTTGAGGACCTATAGTTCCTGATTTCAAAACTTACCACAAAGCAACAGTAATTAAGAAAGTGGTTCTGGCATGAGGATATTATATAAATCAATGGAATATAATTGGAAATCTAGAAATAAACCATCACATTTACAATTTGTTTCAATAACAGTGAAAAAACAATTCAGTGGGGGAAATACGGTCATTTCAACAAATGGTGTTTTAGCAATTGAACATGCAAAAGTATGGAATTAGACCCCTACCTACCTCACACCCAACATAAAAATTTTCTAAAAATACACCATAGGCCTACATGTAAGTATAAAAACTATAAAATTATTAAAGAAAATATCAGGGTAAAATTTCTGACATTGGATTTGCCAATAGCTTCTTAGATACTTTACTAAAACATAAGCAAAAAAAGAAAATATGTAAGTGAACAGGACTTCAAAATTTTAAAGTTCTGTGCTTCAAAGAACATCATCAAAAAAACTGAAGCACAAACTACTGAATGGATAAAGTATTTGTAAATTATTTACCTGACAAAGGAATTCTATAAAGATCATGTAAACAATCCTTACAACTCAATAATAAAAGACTGATCATTTTTAAATGGGAGAAAGCTCTTAACAGACATTTCTCCAAATAACATATACGAATGGCTGATAAGCACATAAAACAATGCTCAAAATATCTGGTCATCAGGAAAATGCAAATCAAATCCACAATGAGATATCACTTCCCACACACGAGGATGACTATAATAAAGACAGGTAATAACAGGTGTTGACATAAATGGAGACATTAGAAAACTCATACACTGCTGATGGGAACATGTAACAGTGCAGCCACACTGGAAAACATTTTGGCAGATCCTCAGAGTTAAACCTTGAGTTACCAGTTCACCTGGCAAATCTGCTCTTAGGTGTAGACGCAAGAAAAATGAGAACATATGCTCATGCATAAACTTGTGCACAAATGTTCATAGTAACATTATTCATACTAGACAAGAACTGTAAAGAATCCAAATGTTAGGGTTAAAATAAAAATCCTCCCTGAGTTGACTCTACTGCACAGCAAAGGCTAAGAAGTGTTTATGAGAGCACCACTGGTTCTTAATGTATGGGCCCCCAGACCTGCAGCATCAGAAGGTCTGGAAACTTGTTAGAAACGCAAATTCTGAGCCTTCCCCACCAGCCCAACCGAAGAAGAAATTCTGGGACTGGGGCCCAGCAATTTGTGTTTTACTAAGCCCTCCAGGTGATTTTGGTACCGGTCTAATCACTTTATTAGGGGATCAAAGAAGGCTTTCTTGAAAATGTTTTACCTATGCTGAGGCTTACAGTAGGTGTAGAAAGGGAAGGAGGTGTGGGTGTGTTTGCCTAAGTCAATAACCTTGACATCCTCTCTGTCTTCTCTACCTTCAAACTGAATTGTTCATTCCGTGCTGAGATTCTGCATTTCTCACAAGCTGGCAACTGATGTCCATGGTGCTGACCGTTAAGGACAGTCTATTGGTAAAGGGGATGTAGAGCATTTCAGGCAGGTGAGCACTGAAGATGAAAATGCTTGGAGAAATACATTAAGTGTCAGAGAGGTATGGGATAAGACTTTAAAAAGAAAAAAAGCAAAATCATGCAAAGCCTTGCAAGGCCTCTAATTTATCCTAAGTTAAAGCAAATCATTAATGATTTCAGCAGTATAGTGATTTGACTTGATTTGCATTTTAAAAAATTACTCCAGCCACTGAATTGAAAATAAACTCAAAAGAAACCAAATCTGAAGGTTAGAAGATTAGGAAGCTATTATAGACATCCAGGCAAGTGTGATTTTTTTTGGGGGGGGGTTACAAATATGGTGGCAAGATATACAAATGTGGACATATTTAAGATGCATTCTGCAGGAAGAACAAATAATTACTTATGTGTTGGATATAAGGTGAAAGAAAAGGAGATATGGAAAATAAGACATATGTGTGATAAAATATATAAAATTGTAGATACCTACTATACAGCCAAGTGGAGATAACCAGTAAATAGTTGGTTACATAGAGCTGAAATGCTCGAGAAGTTTAGGTTCAAGTTCAAATTTGAGAGTCTACATATCATATACTTTTTATGTATATATTTTTTCCAAATCAATGACAAACTATAGATAGAGCATACAAAGATACATTGATCTACAACCGAGCCTGAACAAACTTCAACATTAAGAGATTTGGAAAAGGAAGAGTACAATAGAGGAGACAAGAGAATCAGCTAAGGAGTCTGGAAGAGCTCCCAGCTGACTGTAGGGTTGTGAAAGACAAGCAAGTAAAGCTTCTGGAATAATGGTGAGACCAACACTATACAAAAATTGCTGAGAAATCGAATAAAATTAGGAGATAAATGTGGACATTTAATTTGACAAAAATAATTTGCAAGAACAAATCTAATGAAAAATTTAGGGCAGAACCAAGATTTTGTGTTACCATTGTTCCAGTTTCACAGTGAATAAGAGAAGAAATAAAATGTGTGTGAACAATTCTTGCCAAAATTAGTGCTTCTTAATTTCCTTCATAAGAATCTCATTCTCTTTCAATTTCCAAAATGTTAGGATTCCTCTATTTTTTCTCTTATCGTATACACTTTTCCTAAGCTATCTGAACTATACGCTTTCCTTTAAGCAAAACTTTGTCCTCAGAGCTATTTATATTCAACTAACTTCCTTCTGGAAGCCTCAAGTGACTGAGGATAAACATATCTCAGAGGCATCTCAGAAGAATGTAGTCATCTCAGAGGGAAATAACTAACAGCATTGATGTAAACGTTCAGTTTAAGTAAAGCCTAAAGCTCCCTGCCCAACAAGATGCTGGAAGGAAAGAAGGAAGTAGCTGAAAGAATAGAAAGAAATGCTTGAAAACTTGAACACACAAAAGAAACAGGAAAGCAATGATAAACCTAGTTAAAATATCTGGCTGAAACAATGCTGCTGCTGATAAACGAAGCTGCTCTCTTTAGAGAAAACTTCACAGATGATATGTCTAATCATAAGTATACAGGTAATCACCATGTAAGTAATTCTTGTTACAAATAATATAAACAGACAGCGTATTGGAAGGATCCTCATAACCTAATTTGATTTTAGGCCATTGGAGATTAACTACCTTGTAAGAACTACTAGAATGACATTGAAGAGGTAGGCATGAGGTATGTGTAGCCTGAATGAGAGTAGCACCTGTCATGGAGTAAATACGATCATTCTAAGACAGATATACAAATAACATTGGCAAAACTCGTGATAACAAGGTGTATCAAAATATAAAACAAATAAACAGCAATTCAAAATATGCTAAGACTCATCTCAGGGTAACTTTAAGAAAAATGATAACCGATAGAAGTAAAAATTTTTCAAATAGAGATTAGGAAATTAAAGTAACTAACTGCCTTTTCCATTTATGCATAAAGGAGATTTCACACATTTTGATAATTTCAAATGCAGTGCACTTGAATAGTAGAATCCTCCCCAAACCAGAATGAATCTTGCCCCTACAATGACTCCTATGTCCACATAGTAAAGGACTCAATAAATTTGTTAAAAGTTTGAGTTCTATTACTCTGCAAAGTTCACTACCAGCACATAACTATGTGCTGCAATTTAATAAATTAAAGTTTTGGTCAATATTTGGTAAGGATTTTAGGAAGCCTTTGTTAAAAATCAAAAGGTTTTGCAAAGTAGTAAGTAATTTACTAATGGGCTCATATCTTTAGGGGATGTGAAAATGAACTGCTAATTAATTTCCTTTAACCAGGAATTCATACACATTCTATTAGTATCAAAGAGGCTACATGAATAAGACAGCTTCTTAACCTCTAGAAGCTCTTAGCTTTCAGCAAAATTTCATTGTCTATACAAGAAATATTATTGTAACATCAAAGACCAATGTGGTTGCATATAAATATACAGGCACTTGAGGAGAAGAAGATAATATAACCATGAGTGCAACGGAGCAGATGTAAAGATCCGTAGGTGTCAGCATTAAGGTGAATTTTTGTTTGTATCTGAAGTGTGATACTTCTACTAGAGGGAAAAGTTGTTTCATTTTTTTTTTTAAGGCAAATGAGCAGTTAACACGAAGTTAAACATTCTTGTAGCCTTTCTTCCTGTCTGCTACCTCCTGGCTTCCTCCCTCCAACCCAACCTTCACATATCCATTGCAGAGCAATTGAAATTTTCACTTAAAGCCTGTCAGTCGTACACAAACATTTTTCAGAGGCTATCAAATGCCCAAATAGGAATTTGCGAACATTTTGAGCTTTCTAGTTTCATGGTTGAAAATTTTCTGTTTCAAAGTTTAGCGTCTAATTAAATTGAATATCCCAGTTTTTTTTAAAAACAGGGCATAAAAAAATCTTTAAAATGCTTAGCCTGATTCAATGACTAAAAAGAGGGTTCCCCAGACAGAATTTGAACATCCCTAACAATCATTTGTTTAAAAAGACTACATTACTTATGGAGTTTTCTAGTGATATACCGAGAAGTAAGACTTAGAATGCTGCTTTGGTCTATTTGAAGAGTTATTTATTGTGCCGTACCAATGGGAGTGATACAATAAATAATGTGATCTAGCATTGGAGACAGTTTCTTATGTAGCCAACTATAATACAAAGCAGAATGTGATAACTGAGGTACAAAAGAGCATGATAATATAAGAAGTTGAGAGAATAATTTCAACTAAGAAGTTGAAGAAAGACTATAGAAGTGTGCCACAATCAGGAGGAATATATGAATATATTTCCTGAGGCTAGCTTTTGTGCACCTAACAATGATCTTGAAACTCCTTCTTTATAAGTTACATATTGCCATTTATATACTGTATCTTGCTTTGTTAACTGTTTCTATTTCATATAAGACTGCCACAATGTGTAACCATGCCTATTTCTATTTATTACTTTTTCTGTAATTACTTTTCTGTATTACCATTTGTATTTATTACTTTTTTCACGGTTTTTTCTTACTTGCCCCAAAGTATCTCATATAGTGTACCTGAAATTATTTAATTTGGCAATAAAGTAAATGGATTCATTTATAGAGTCTTAAATGAATGATACAAATAAAAAGACAGTGAAAGTTCAAAATTTAGTTGACTCTCGTAGCACTATAAAATCATAAATTTTAAAAGTATTTCTTTAAAATGTTTTTTAATAGAAATACAACCTTGTTAACAAATAACTACTTGATAAATATTGTGTTTACATAAAATCAGTTTAGGGTAGAATCTGTTATATCGTATACGTACAATTTAAGTGCATTAATTTGTAACCCTTATACAAATTCTAGATTGTTCTTATTCAAACAATTTTGGCAGCATCGGTTTATAAAAATTAAGTCAACATCCAGTCAAACCTAGTGTCCATATTACTGTATAGAGGAAACTCACACATCTATCAGGTTAGTTTTTCTTAGAGCTGCAAAGTTTTCCAGGATAGAATGAAGAAAGCTTCTGAGAGGCCTGAATGGTCTCATGAGGAAGGGCTCATCCCTTGAGGGAAATCTACATACAACGCAATGGTTTTATTTTAGACAAATAAAGGGAGTAGATGTCAGACAGTGAATGTGTTACACAGTTACTAGTTTTCCTGTTAAGCCCAAACCCCACACCAATACCTCTCCCAACACACACACACACACACACACACACACACACACCCCGTCCAGGAGATGTTAATAAAGTCAGAAAAACAAAGAAGAAGAAGAAGCCTAAGTTTCAGGAAATTTCTCTTTCAATATTCTTCCTTTAATTATTGGCTTTATGACCAAATGTCCCAAAAATGCTATTTCCTTTTCTTAAAGTAACCAGTATTTTCATTGCTTCAAGCCTTTTCAACTCTAGCCTGTTTGTGGCATACGACTGCGGGAGTATTATGCACATCCTTGGCCATGTTTTTATCACCTCCTCAGATGTAAATGTAACTGTTTTCATAAAGCAAGTTTCCTGACACCTGCTGGGCACAGAGCTGGATGTTGTGAGGATGTTGTCCCCACATAGCATGCTGGAATCTCTCTCTCCTCCGTGGGAGCCTCCCTTAAGAACAAGCCTTTAGGTGGATTAAAATCCTACATATGAGAAAATGACTGTTTATTTCTGAATCAATAATCCAGATTCAGAATATCAGAATCCAAATAAAAAGCTAACCACATGATTCCAAAGTTTTATTCTGGAATTCATCTCTGTCATTTGGTTGAAGAACCACGACTGATATTGATTTGGTGTTTTATAACATATTTTGTTTGGGATTTTACTGTTGTATAGATCAACAGGAGGACAGTTGGATAAAGCGTGACATCTTTAAAAATGTGTCTTCTCATTTAGGAATATTGAATATTTTACCATTGGTTCAGTTATTTTATATTCTTCAGAAAAAAATATTATACATTTCATCATATAATTAGTACATTTATTGATAAGTTTATTTCTAGGTACTTTATAGTTTTTTTTTCAGTTACATTTGCTAATGGGTTATAGCTGGTTTATGTGAAAGCTATTGATTTTGACAGACTGATTTTATACCTAACTGACTAATTTTATACCTGTATTTTTCAGGGAAATAGAGTTTTTTTTTTAAAATGTGTGTTTTATCCTCAGGGCATTTTAGATGAGAGGGGAATTATATGCCTTTGTTCCTTCAATCTGACATCATAATCCAGTTTCTTGAATTTAATATTTTTAAATTTGGGGGAGGAAACTAATTTGGGTATTTACAGCCCTAGGATTCACTAAGGACAACATAACTCATTTGTAGCCTAGTAACCATGTTTGTCACCAAATTACATATTGCCATGCTTACTAAGTAACTGCTCCAGTGTGCTCTTTCAGTGTGCCTGAAAGAAGTAACTGGAAAGCTCCGTAAATTTAAGAATTTCATTTCTGGAGAGGTGATTGTATTTCCTCCACAATCATATCTGTGGGGAGAAATGAGTGAAAAGCTCTATAACATTAGATTTTATCACTGAGATTAAAAAAAAAAGGCAGTTTTCTATAATATTTATCCTTCACTTTAAATCCATTTACCTAAAAGATTTTATCCCACTTCATATGAAAATGTCTATATACCTAAAAATATCTAAATATGTACACATATACTTATTTATAAGAATTATTCATGCTTTTCCTTAAGCAAAATGATTCTGATATTCAATCATGAGGGAAAACATAACATTTTCTTTCATCACTTTTGCACAAAGTGGTAACATTGGCTGTATTTTTACAGGGAAGACAACTTCATCGTCAGTCATTTAAGAACACAGGCATGAGATACAAATTAGAAATTTACCTCAGTGTGACTTTTGGAAGACTAACTTAACTGCGAAGTTACAGATATATGATAACTAAGATCAGCCTCTTAACTTTGATGTATTTATACATTTTGAAGATCAATTTGTGAAACATAAGATCAAGCGTGAGGTGTGACGAATGCGTTTAGTTTACTTTGAATATTTTGCTGCCATTCAAAACAGTACTTAAAGAATATATAACAGCTTGGAAAACTGTGATCTATTTAAAAAAGCAAAATCTGAATTTTTTATACTACTTGATTACAGAAATGAAGTTTTCACCTAAAAAGTTTTTTTAATGAACCAAAAATATTACCAGGACTTACATTTATATACTGAAACTACAGGTAATCCTCTGACTTTATTTTTTACTGTTTTACAAGATGGACCTAAGAACTGTATTTTTTTAAATAAAATATATTTTGAAAGTATCACCAATAAAGAAATAGTACTGTGGTAAAGGCAAATAAGAGTAGGAAGAATATAAATATAAGCTCCTGTATATTGTAATTTGAGCAAAATTTATTATACAAATATAATTTTGTATAATGAAGTTAGAGAAAATCCAGTCAAACCGTGAAACTGACAATCAAAGTGAGGAGTTTCCCTAAACTTTATTTGCTACCAACTAAGGTCAATCTGCGTTAT
This sequence comes from Gorilla gorilla gorilla, assembly GCF_029281585.2. NCBI lineage: Eukaryota > Metazoa > Chordata > Mammalia > Primates > Hominidae > Gorilla > Gorilla gorilla. Next base: position 22,406,551 of record NC_073230.2, read on the forward strand.
TATTACCAATGTCACATCACAGATCATCTTTTTGCTCATTCTGACATCAATGTGAATACTGTATACTTTGTACTGTGAATACATTTATCTTATCTTCCTCCCAGATGTTATAATTTATACTAACAAATATTTCTCTTGTCAAATTAAGCCAAAGATAAGCCATTGGTAAATGTTTTATTACCCATGATCTCGGGCGTGGGCGGAGGGCTTAGGACAAACATCAGAGAACATGACATCCCAATTTAAAGATTTATTACAGGTTATTGTGAGGGCTATAGGCTCTTTTCCCTAAAGGCTCACTAAAAATCACTGACATGAGGTGGACTGACTAAGGAGAAAAAGCATACAAATCTATTTAATGTGTATACAGGAGAGCCTTCCATTCCATCCATCTTTGACATATGTTCAGTTATAATGCTTTCTATTTCTGCTTTTTCCTGAATTTTTAACATATTTTGAAAATATTTGCATTTTATTGTATTTGTTTTGAAGACTTGTGTGCCTGCAGCTTAGCTTTTATTTTTTCCACATAATAAAGTTTTTTGAACAAAACATTGATTTTATTTCCATATTCCTCCATTTTCTCTTCAGACACACCCTGCTGATAACGCCAAGACTCTTTAGTAACCAAACCTTTCTAATTTAAGCACATATAATTTAGGATTTTATTAAATGGTTCTGTCTCAATGAATTGTGTTTAGTAAGTTGATTAAAGTGCACTCCATTTTATTAGCCTCATGTGGCCGACATGTGGCAGTCAGGGCCATGCCTATGTAGATGCAAGGGAGAACCACCTGCCCAGATCTGAAAAGTGTGGTTGGGAGCAACAGCTTCCACCTATCAGCTCCTTCTGTTTCATCACAGCTTTTGAGCTGGGGTCACTCTTCTTGAAGTGGCCACAGGAGATAATTGAGCAAACTATGACACAAATGTTGGGCCATTTTTGCTTCACACGGAACTCTCCTAACCAGCAATGTTTCTTTCAGACCTCCCTGTTGGGCTGGTAGATTTTATAAAATCCAAACTGTGGTCTGAAAGTTCCTCCTACACAATCCTGCTTCTTTCTCACCCCACCCACAGCCCTTTTTTTAATAGGTGTTACTCTCCAATAAACTTTGCTAGCCCCTCTAAACTTCAGTCTCAGCCTCTGCTGCTCAGAGGATCTAAGTTTCACACAATGCAGAAATGATCTACTAGTAACACAGCCCAAAGTATTGCAGACTAATTAACTATGTTATCTGTCCAATGGGTAAAAACATGTCCTCTCAGCCTTGATATTAAGTGGGGTGATACATTTACGAATTCTTTAAAATTACAATATCACCAGCCATAAAACCATTTGTCTAAAACTTTAAAAAAATTGTAACTTTGAATAGTATGTGACACGAGTTTATAATTCTCAATCATCAGTTTAATTCATTATGTATGAAATGGTTTGCATATTTTATGAGGCATTTCCAGATATTCAAAATAGAGAAAAATCTTTTATAGCCATATTCTGAGTACCATTTCTTCAATTTCAGAAGTGAATAAGGTAATTTTCAGTGTGAGAATGGCTGTATCTATTTGCATTTTTTACTTCAGCAACAGAATTTTAAAAGATATCCGACCTTTCCTACCGTAGTGATTAAAATAATAGCAGCAACAACATAAGCATTGTGTTGCCTTTTTTAAAGATCAAAATTGCATTAATATTTTTAGATTTGGAATGAAATAATTTATTCTGAGGTAGAGAGTATGTGTTCATATTTATAAATAGACGCTTTTCATCATGATCCTGATAGGTCAAATTTTGTCTCTTTCTTTTTACTCATTCAAAATGTAATGAAATATCTACCTGTGCTTTCACATAACAGATTAATATTTATGGAGTGCTTTGTAAATAGCTATAGCTGTGTGTGTGTGTGTGTGTGTGTGTGTGTGTGTGTATGCACGTATACAGGCAAATGACCAGAAAACATGTTAGTAAAATTGGCAAGGCTAATAAAGTTTCTTACAATGATTTCAAGAGAGATACAATTTTTCCTTTTCCATTTTAATATTTTCATTAAACATACAATGTCACAGCTACTAATATATAAGCTATTATATGATTCAGGATTCTACCAGTTGCAAGTGACAGAAACTCAACAAAAATGAGCTTAGGCAAGATATAAACTATATTGACTCATTAATTAAACTATAGATCTCAAAGCAACCAGAGCCAAAAATTTATAAGCCACTTGCTCAGTTGAGCACTTTCATTTTCTCTCTTCCTTTCTCATATTTGTTTCTCTTGCCCTGCTTGTCTTATTCTCTCAAACTGTCTTTATAAAGCTAGAAACATTGACCAGACGGTTTTCAGGCTCTCCCCTCTTAGGTTTCCATTCCAAAATAAAGGATGCTTATCCCATAACCCCAGCGTTAAAAATACATGACCAGAAACGTTTTGTTATTTTGCTTGGTGGATGCTCTCTTCTGTGTCCAAGAGTGGGGTTACTAAAAGGAGAACCTTATATAAAACTAAATAGTTCCTCTGGAAACCCTGAGCTTTGGAAGGACAAAATAAATACACAAATACACAAAATGTACTTTTCATTGTCTAACAAAAGATGGGAAGTATGGTAGCCAGGGAAAATCAGTTGATGTGCACATTTGTTCCTTTGATCTATTTCAGTGGAAGTTCCTACTAAGTATTTGATTGAAGTAATCAAATTCGCCAAAATAAAAGTTCAGTGGAACAGTTAGAATTCAATTTATTTAGTTTGTAAATGGTAAGATGAACAAATATTTGAGAATTCAAAAAAGTGCTTAACCCTTTTATGAATAATCAGGTGTTTCCTTAAAAGCAAATTCACATTGGAGTGGAGGAATGGTGGTCTGCCTGTTGAGAATCAATTCACTTACTAAAATTCAGAGACAATGGTTGGACAATTGTTTGATATGCTAGGGAGTGATGGAGAAAGATTTGATTGCCAGATAGGTTTGTTGTAGCACTCCTGGTTTTAAGTATGTGCTAAATTCCCATTTCTTAGCTAACATTTCTTGAGATTTTTTGGTCTTCCTTGTAGTAGGTGGGAGATTCGCTCTAATTTGATCAATATTAATAAAACTGACCACGTTACAGTCAAGCACTGGCAAACGTGAATAAATATAGCACAGATCTCGCTCTGTAGCTGCACATAGCACAATTAGGAAGACACAAAGGTAAAAATAAAATTATCTATACATATATATATACACAGATGTATGATATTTGTTATAATAAAGATATTCAGAAAAATTTGCAGTAGGAAAATTATTTATAAGAAAAGGTGTGGAAATTTGGGAATAGGGAGAGGTTTTACTTTGGAGGTGATGCCCAGTGAACATTTGGAAGAATCAATCTCCTTATCAGTTGAGTTATGAATAAGAAAAAGGAATAGAGTCATATAATATGTGCTAAGGCATAGAGTCACAAAATGACATCATATTTTGAAGAGTTATAAATATTTAAGATTGCCCAGCCCAGTGGCTCACACCTGTAATCCCAGCACTTTAGGAGGCCAGACAGGCAGATGGCTTGAGCTCAGGAGTTTGAGATCAGCCTGGGCAACATGGCAAAACCTCATCTCTACAAAAAATATAAAAATTAGCTGGGTAGATTGCACCTGTGGTCCCAGATACTTGGGAGGCTGAGGTGGGAGAATCACATGAGCCCAGAAGGCAGAGTCTGCAGTGAGCCAAGATCGCACCATTGCACTCCAGCCTAGGTGACAGAGCTAGACGTTGTCTCAAAAATAAATAAATAAATAAATAAATAAGATAAATGGAAAATAAAACACATGAGTATTACAGACAGGATTTAGATGGTTAGTAGAGGCCACTAAATCAATGATCTTGCAGGTTATGCAGAGGGCACTAGAATTTAATCTATCATAATTGGAAGTTTGTAAACAGGAGTTGGGCTAGTTAGGGGGAAGTGAGAAGATCAAGCTCTCATTTTTAAGAGATCTTGGGGGCAAGATCGAGGAGGAAATATTGAGGAGGAATTGACTGTTGGTCATTAAATGAGATAAGATGCAAAAGGGATAATTTCTTGAACCAAATCAATGACATTCAAGATTTACATTATAGGCTTTTATGGTATTCAGGGTTATATTAGTTGCAAGTGACTGAAACCCAACTAAGAATGGCTTATGTAACAGATAGTACTGGATCATAACCCAACAATGATTACAATTTGAATAGCATAAAGCAGATAAAATAAATAAGGGATATGGATTGACTAGATCTGAGTAGTGAAAAAAGCAGAGGTAGAGGGAATGGATTCACAATATTTCCTTCTTCATGATTGGTTTTATGATGTTAACACAAATTTCATTTGGGAGGATCAGAAGAATATAAGGTACAGGGCTAGTTGGAAGAGAATACGTTTTATTTTGATATGTAGAATTGAATATACCCTAGATACGCAAGCAGAAAAATCCTAGAAGCAGTAGGTTATATTGGTTTATACTTGAATGGGGTTAAGTCATTTTAAAGACATAGATTTGGGAGATGGTTGTGTACACTGTGCTTTGAAAATAAATATATTGCCATAAGTATATAGTTAAGAATGAGAGGAGTTATAAAAATTAGTATGGAACTAATATGCAAGTATGAGGAGGGGAATGGTTTTTAATACCCCAAGTAGAACTCAGAGCATATTTTTATATGAATAACTTATCTCAAGTAGATGGAATTTATTAAGAAGTTCTTGTGAAAATTGCTAACAGAAACTTGAGCATCATTTATAGCATGGTTTCTAAGAAAAATGTACCCCAAGTTTTAGAACATTAAATAAAACAAATAAATAAAACAAAACACTTTTTTCTTATGGATTGGTAGCAGTGTATATTCATGGTTATCAATTAATGATTACTAATCTCACATACATTCATAAGTAAAATTATAATTTGGTTTAACACACAGAAATGAAATAGAACTGAGTGATAATAATATAGCAAAACCACCCTTCAGGCCTTGTTAAACTTACACTGGCCTGACATCAAAATAATATAAAACTATTAAAAAAGAAGTCTCATTAGTTCAAAAGTGACATGTTTGGCCCCTCAATGCTCTCTTTCATTTGGCACTGGTCCTACATAATGAAAACCATTTTTCAATTCACACATAGGCATACTCTAAAATAGCCATTTCCATTTTGCTCTTTTGATTACATTTTTGTACATCATGATATGACTCTATACTTCTGTCAAAAAAAACCATATCTTCCCAAATCTGATACCCTGGTTGGAGATTTTTTTCTTTAAGAATAGGTTTATTGACAATAATTTTATAAATATTCTAAAACAATTTCAAAATTTCTTAAACTTAAAATGTCTAAAATCTTCTGTTTAATGGTTGAAATAAAATCTTAATATTGGTTGAAGTTTTTTCATCCATAAAAATTTTATTACAACAGTCCATGCTAACAATTTCCTTCTCCTGTTTTCTACTGGCTAAAAAGAAAAATACAATTTGACTCTTAAATTTGTCCCCCTAGTTAGACATATAGTACACTGATGAACCCAGTCTTAAGAGGCTTTTTTATATCTCACATAGCACAACATGAAAGACATAATAAAAACTTACTAAATAATTTTTAATGATTCAAGCTGGTACTATCGGAATGGATTCCCATCCTTTTCCTTATTCAAGGAAAAATTCTAATTAGATAGAAATGGTGGAAGTTTCAAGGGAATACACACATATTTGTGTGTATATATATATATATATGTACATTATTATTTTTTTAATAGAGACAGGGTCTCACCATGTTGCCCAGGCTGCTGGTCTCGAACTCCTGGCCTCAAGCAATCCTCCCATTTTAGCGTCCTAACGTGCTGAGATTACAGGCTTGAGCCACCATGCCTGGCCTTTAAGGGAACATTCAATCAAAGTTGTTTACTGCCTGAGCTTGTGCTGCTTCCATTAGAACAGACTGACCAGATGAGAGATTTGTTTGGATTTTTATTTTTGGCCCCATTCCATGGAATAACCTCAGGCAATCTAATTAATTTTTAATTTTCTTTCCTTTTTATGTCAGCTCAAATATAGAGATACTATAAAGATAAATAATTGAGAATCAGAGAAGGGGCTATATATAATTACTGAGAATATTTCATTACATACCATATAAAATCTACATTGCAGAATGTTAAATAAAAATAAAACAAAGCAAGATGCTTAATATCTAAAGCTCTTTCAAATTTAATCTTAAGGAAATATTATGCATGAATTGTACATTGTACAATATATTTTGATGTATTTTATTCATTTTATATATAATGCAAACCTTTGCAATAAACCAGTTATTTGAAATGAACCAATTTAGTGAAATGGTTTATGGTAGTTATTGGTTCACTTAAACTACTGAATTGATTTTAACTTTTATTTTTAGACTGAAACTTTAGCTGGTTAGCTGCAGAATTTTTTACTTGAAAGATGCAAAATTTTAAATGAAAACCTTAATCCATATGTGCTGGAGAAAATCTAGGAGGATTTCAAAACTCCTACATAAGAATGCAAACAAACTATTTCATTCACAGCACATCCTAAAGAACAAGTGTTTCCTGACTTGATTTATTTTTATTTTTATTTTTATTTTTATTTTTTTGAGATGCAGTCTCTGTTGCCCAGGCTGGAGCACAATGGCACTATCTCAGCTCACTGGAACTTCTGCCTCCTGAGTTCAAGCAATTCTCCTGCCTCAGCCTTCCAAGTAAGCTGGGATTGTAGGCAGGCACCACCACGCCTGACTAATTTTTGTATTTTTAGTAGAGACGAGGTTTCACCATGTTGGCCAGGCTGGTCTTGAGCTCCCGGCCTCAAGTGATTCACCCACCTCGGCCTCCCACAGTGCTGGGATTACAGGTGCGAGCCACTGCGCCCAGCCCGTTTTCTGACTTTAGAAGCATGTGATTTATTTAAAAAAAAAAAAAAAAAGTCTTTCATAATTAAAAACAAAACTTTATTTTTTTGGCCTAATTTTATACATATTTTCCTGCAAAAATGTAATTATAGAGCTTAAAAAACTTGAAATATTTTTACTGGTGAATTGTTTAAAATGCTAAAAGTAAGTAACTTATGTAAGACTAATGAATTGCAGTAGAAAATTTTAGCCAGATAAAATAGAGCAAAATGTATTAGAGAGATCGAGAGAGAGAGGGAAAGCAACCTAAAGTTAGTGCAAAGCAATAACCTACTCTAATAATTACTGAGGATCAATGAGTATTTCTATTTCTGACAAACATATAGTGAGGAAAAAAGAGTGACAGCTCATTCAGCCACACTCCATATAGTAGAGAAATTCAAAACTGAAATACCTTTGTCCATTTCTGCTTAATGCTACCGGTTGCAAATAGGTAACAAATATTTATATGATCCTCTTTACATCTTTTTATCTCAAGACAAGTTTGATTTTTGTTGTCATCTCTTTTTTTTTTTCAACAAAACATTAAAGTATGGAGATTATAAAAACAAACTGCCATTGACGTACTTTCACATTAGTGAAGGAACAGTAAGCTAGCTTTTAGTTGATAAGTAACAATTAGAACATGAACAATTTTTAAAATTAGTTTCTAACTTGAGGCTTTAGAACATTTTATTTGAATAATCTTTGATCTATTGTGTTTGTGTACATGACTACTTGAATCAAGCTAAATGTAATATTGTATTCACAGTAAAAAATCTATGGTAATAAATTACATATTTGTGGCTCCTTTAAATATAGATGGAATCAAAATCGTAAGATTTCAAGAGGGCTCTTTGTGAAAAACAATTTAATAAGTTCTTTGATGATTGGAAATATAAAAATCCTAACTGTCTTTTCCCATTCACTTTCCTGGGGTTCCTTTTTTGCCTTGAGTAATTTACCTAATAACCAAATCTCAGACTTTGAAGGAACCTGAGTGTCATCCAGCTGTTTCTATTAGCCATTGTTTGGATTCTCCTTACAAGGCCAGAGGGAGAGAGTTGCTCATTATTTACCCAAAAATTCCCAGTGACTAAATTCAGGCCCTTTGCTCTGGAAAAGCAGACCCTGTCAAAACGGAAGTAAAATGTGATATTTCTCTTGAAATGTAGTACATGGCATTCTTTATTTGAGCATATACATTTATTAAATCACAGGTAATTTAATGTTTTTAGCATACTGACCATACATTTGCATCATGCAAATAACGTGATGTATTTGTTTAAAAGTTAATACTGTTATTTTGGGCTTTTTCTTACTATGTATTATCAGCTACATATTTAAAACTAAATATAAGAGAGTCCATTCACTTTTGCAGAATTCATTTTACTGGTTTTCCAGTCTGTCATTTATTTGGATGATTTATTGTCTTGACCAGCATTATGCTATTTGTAAAAGAGTTAACAAAAACAATCATAACAATTGCAGCAACAGATTATGGTGATATCGGAGAACAACCAAAGGTAGGTAGAATCTTGATACTACCGTCTATCAGTTTTTCTTAAGATTTCTAGTATCACAAAAAATTTAAATGAATATCAACTTCATACTTTCAGATCTTGCAAAATACTGATGCTAATCCCTGTCTAACACAAATATGCCTGGGTGATACTAAAGAAGGGTGATTGCAGATACCCTCCAGCTTAGGAAACTTAGTTACAGTCAGGCTTCAATGAACAATGGGGATACTTTCTGAGAAGCCTGTTGTTAGGTGATTTCCTCTTGTGTAAATGTCGTAACTGTACTCATACAAACCTAGATGGCACAGACTACTACAGGGGTCCCCAGCCCCAGGCCAGGGACCAGTATCAGTCTGTGGCTTGTTAGGAACCAGTTTGCACAGCAGAAGGTGAGTGGTGGGCCAATGAGCATTACTGCCTGAGTTCCACCTTCTGTCAGATCAGCAGCAGCATTAGATTCTCACAGGAGCATGAATCCTATTGTAAACTAAGCATGCGAGGGATCTAGGTTGTGTGCTCCTTATGAGAGTCTAATGCCTGATGATCCCAAAACCATGCATCCCCCAACCCCCATGGAAAAACTGTCTTTCATGAAACAGGTTCTTCACGCCAAAACGGTTTGGACCATTGGTCTACTACACGACTAAGCTAAATGTTATAGCCTATTGCTCCTAGGCTGCAAAACTGTATAACACGTTACTAAACTGAGTGCTGTAGGCAATTATAACACAATGGTAAGTATTTGTGTATTGAAACATATCTAAACATAGAAAAGGCAATGTGTTATACTGACACATTACGACATTATGAAGTCTAAGACATTGCTAGACTATAGAAAATTTTCATTTTCACTAGAATTTTAATGGGACCTCCTTGTACATGCAGTCCATCCTTGACGGAAACATCATTATGTGGCATGTGACTGTATTTGAAAGTGAAAATGTATGGGATCAATAGATCATTAAGTGCAGTAACATGGGTTGGGCTTAATTAATCCCAATAAATTATATGACATGACTTCAATCATTCATTATTTCATTTGCTGAAAAAAATATTAAAAGTTTTGTAAAGATTGGCTGCTACCAATGATGATAATGACGATGATGATGATGAACTATCAGCATCACATGCCAGGCATCCTGCTACATCTGGAGAATTCAGCATTGAACAACATAGAGTTTCTTTACTCATGAAACTTAACACTTCCTAAGAGGGAACCAGAAAATATAGCAAACAAATAGTATGGTTTCCAGAAGTGACAAGCGCTATAAAGAAATAAAACAGGGTAATGTGAAACTGTAAAACCTTGAGGCAGAAACAGGTTTGGCAAATAAAGTAAAAAAAAAAAAAAAAAAAGATTTATAAAGCTATAATGTTCAATAAACGTTAGTCAATTGAATACATGAAAAAAATGAGTTGCTCATAGGAAAAATGAAGGAATGAAGGAATAAATAAATAAATGAACCAGAGGAGAAAAAAACACATAGCATATCCTCAAAATGCTCCCGTGTCATCAATCACAAAGTGAAAGCGGGTAAAATTGCCCTCTTGTTTTCATACCCCTTCCCCAAAGGTGAATGACTGCCTTTCTGTAAATATCCCCCTGACTCCCAAAGGCTATACTTTTATCTTGCTTTAACAGGGATGCAAATCTTGAAGCTGGGAATACACTGCGTAGTATTCTTTGAATCTCTCTTTCAAATGTTAACCCCAAACTCTTCCCCAGCCATGGACACCATTTCTGAACGGCAGGCTGGAGTGCAGATGGACAGTGTACACTAGGATGGCACAGATAGCAGGGAAATAAGGCCAGGAAGTGGCAGGGAAGGTGTCACAGAATTCTTGAACCATTTTTTTGTAAAGCCCTAAAGTTTCAAACGCAAATCTGAATGAAATATAATTAGCATTTACTTTCATTTTCCCAAGGAGTCAAATAAGGTAAACTTTTGTGTCACAATGAAAACAGAACTAAGTCAGAGCTCTCTTCCTGATGACTTCAATTGTTGGGATTAATTTCTCAGTTGAACAGCATCTGCAGGTGGGATTATTCTGCTGCTGCTTCTGTTCAACTCAAAATATTTTCTGACAGATGGTGACAGCAAGTAAATAAGATGTGTATTTCAGAAGCCGGAGAATTCTTGGGCTCATGAAAGGAACAATAGTCATAAATAAATATATTTCAAAGTGCCCCTGTGTTGACTGAGCTCTGAGATATTAGAGGAAAAAAATCTCATTCATATTGCAGGAAATCAAGTTTCCTACCTCCGTTCCCACTTCTGAATAATATTAACAAAAAGCTTGTGGTGTACTCTTGGCAGAAAACTCTAGCCACAAGATAGCTGACTGTGTGAACATTAAATACAGTACTTTTACAAGAATTATTTGGTTCAAGATTTGTAGCTGAGTAAAAATACCTAGCCAATTTTTCATATTCTAACGGCAAGACAGTCAATTGAATTTAAAGCAACATTTCTGAAACCAACTAGGCTTATTTAGGAAAAAGAATGAAAAAAGAAATAATAAGTACATTAAAATTAAACGTATCAAAATGCAACACTGTGGAAAAATTCCTGGATAGATGAAAATCTTTTATTTTTATTTTTCTCAAAAAGTCACAGCAATACCTAAACTTGCCTACAAAAGGATATTGAAAGCATTTTTTTTTTTTTTTGAGGTGGAGTTTCACTCTTGTTGCCCAGGCTGAATTGCAGTGGCACAATCTCGGCTCACTGCAGCCTCAGCCTCCGGGGTTCAAGTGATTCTCCTGACTCAGCGTCCTGTGTAGCTGTGATTACCCGGCTAATTTCTTGTACTTTTAGTAGAGATGGGGTTTCACCATGTTGGCCAGACTGGCCTTGAACTCCTGACCTCAGGTGATCTGCCCACTTAGGCCTCCCAAAGTGCAGGGATTACAGGTGTGAGCTGCCATGCCTGGCCTATTGAACGCATTTTTAAAGAAACTCAAGATTATATTGCTACGGAAAATAATGGCAGGCCAGTTTACATTAGGTTCTAGGTGTGAAAAAAATTAGAGTCTGGAATGTCTATTTTATTCACAAGTGCCATTTTCACCATGTATTGCAAATAAACTAAAGCTTAATATATCATCATACTATAACATAAATACCAGTAAAAATCTCCATTTTAGATTTAATATATTTCTAAATTTTAGAATTCCTTATGTACTCTAAAAGCTATTTGATGTAACTTTTGCTGGCAAACTGGACTAAATCATTTTGTGACTAACAGAGATTGTGCTTCTCCTTTTATCCTAAATTTATAAGCAACAATTTTTATTCATTTCCAGATCAGTTAACTAAAACGTTTGTTTTCAAATCCACAGGAAAGGAAAAGAAGAAAATAACTTGCTATCTTCTCTTTCTGTCTTGCTATAAAATCACCGAACTTAAATAAATTTAAAACATTAGATGAAGGAGTAATCATCACACTGAAGTGATGAATTAAAGATATGACTGGTATTCCATTAGATCTGAATTCAATTTCTTAATATTTGAATGCCTCTTATAAGAAGATGATTGCTGATGTCCTCTCAAAGATTGTTAAAAAAAAAAAAAACAGACAAAATCTGCCGTTGCTTAAATCTTCAAATAAAAAATCATTCTTAGGAAATTGGATTCTAAGTTTGTTTGCCTCTTTAAAAATTTTTAACAGAGAGATTAAAATGTAGTTATAGTGAAATATATCATTTGGATTACAGAGAAGAATATGCACATACTTATCTTTCCACTCTAAACACAAAGCATGTGAATGTGTGTTTGCGTATGTGTGTATACATACATATAGGTGGGAGCTTGCAGAAAGTGGGTTAACGTTATATATGGTCTAGGAAATCCAACTAATGCTTGTATTATATGATAAAAATAGGTTAGATGGATGGTTTGGAACAGATTTTTTTAATGATATACAATATGCTCTGCTAAAGGCTTATTTTAAAATAGAAACTATAATTTGTAGGGGAAGTATGCCTCTTGAAAATAAATCTCTTACAAGGCAATCAATTTTGAAGTTTTTTCACTAAAAATACAAGTCTGAAATCCTCCCGTCTTGAAGTTTCTACATATCCAATAGACTTCGGAATATATTTCTTCTCTACTTATCTCTATGCTTACCTCTATTTAATTTTTATTTAAAATACTATTAAGGAATATTCAAAACATTTTTAATTGAAATTAAATGTATTTTCTTCCTCATCTATATTGTGTATGTTATAGCCACAGTCAGTATAAGTTAGAAAATACTGTTTAGTTAAAATTAATATAATCAAAATATGCATATCTGGACTCTAAAACAGAAATTGATACAATAACATATGGATTGAAAATTAAGTTAATCATACTATTTCTCAGAGAGACCTGGAGCTACTTATTTTCCATGCTCAATTTTTCTTTTTCTCAATTGTTCTAAACAGATATTTGTATAATACTAAAAACATACTTGAGTTTTTGTGTTAGTTAATACACTCAGAACAACACACCCTTCACCAAAGATATTTCTGTTTTTCTTTGGGTGTCTCTAGCACCAAATTATGCATTAGAAAAAAAATAGCCTTTTAATCATGTTTATGCAACTAAGAAATTATAAGACATCAAAGTGACCATCTCTGAGATTACAGCCCATATTATATATGACGCATAACAGTCACATTGTCTTAATTGACCAAAATAAATAGTAAAATTTTAAATTTCAGACAGGTTGTGTATATATAAATTACATATAAAAATAAATCTAAAATATATTATTTTATAATAATAAATTTAAAATATTTAAATTTATAAATATTTAAAATAAATTTAAAACATATAAATTTAAAATTATTTAAAATAAAATTAAAACATACTATTTAAAATATATTATTTAAATTAAACAAGTGTTATCAGGAAGGAATTCCTCTTAAGAGTTTCAGATTTGGCTCAGATCAAATAAAAAGGCAAACATTACTGGGAAAATTGCCATTTGTCAACTGTTCCATGTCATATCATGTGGTAATACAGTTCTTTAAACACCAAATGTCAGAATACCGACACTATACTGTACAAACTAAAACAAGTACAAAATTGAGCATAAATAACCCAAAAATACTGGCAGCTGTGCATTTGTAAATGAGTGGTGTTTGTGATGACTAATATTTTCTTTCTATGGTTATAACATGCTGTGTTTATTTTCTATAGGACACCCCTGGGGAAAGGGGGCAGAAAACACATGAGAGACAAGTTATTTTTAAAGTTAACAACAACAACAAAGATTTTAAATCTTTGCTTAATTAAAAAAGCAATAGTACAAGTAGATGACTCACTTCTATCTTTAAAAGCTGAAAATTAAAAATTATGCAATATCCTAAAAGTATAAAGACTGATTCAAATGTTACTTCACATAATAATCTTCAAATATATCTCAAAACTCACCTATCTAGACTATTTGTTCCTATAACTGAATTGTACTTTAAGTGCAAAATATAAGCAAATAAAGAGAAGGGCATTTATTCCATCAAATAGGTCCCTATGTTATAATGATAAAACCATGCTTCCCTTTTAATTGATCAAAAAGTTAAAGTATACATTTTTCAAATATTCAAATCTTACCTTTAGAGAAACATTAACATGGATTGTTTCTTCATCCAACTGTGACTCAACATTCCCTAGCCAGTAAGGTACTAATTTATGTACAAAAGCAGAGGTTCTGTGTGTTATATTTTATTCAGAAATATAGATGACATTTCCTTTTACTAGGTAGCTTAGAGTGACTAGTTCTTGTCACAATGTTGTCATAGTGATAGTGACATCAATGTACTTCATGGTAATCAGTGCGGCGATTTATCTGAGAAAAATAACAGCACCGATTTCTAGTGTATTTTACATTTCAAAATGCCATCAAGTATACTATTTAATCTACTACAGGTAAATTGGTTTCTTAAGTAGAGCACCCAGGACTTTAGATGAATTGATGGCTATATGTATCTGTGAAATGCAGACAAAAACAGTGTCTGAATGGATGATGGGGGTATTGGTGAACATAGCCAAGAGATCATAATTAACTGGTTGCTAAGGAAGATTTTGCTCTCAAGTGCCTTTGCCAAATACAAAATCTCCTCAAGTTATGAGCTCAATTTAATTATTTTGTTAAATCCTTTTTAATGTTTTTTGGACTCCAGGAGTGATATAGTGGTGATAGTCCAGAATTCTGCATTCTGTCCTACAGAACATTGACAAAATGCTTTCAGTCATCATCTTTCACGACAAAGGGCTGTTACTGAGACTTCAGATGTTATTCAGTGGTCCAATTACCTCTCGCTCTGGTGCTATGCAGGTTGCCATTACAATAAACAGTAAGAATGACATTAGCAGAGCCTCTCAGAGATAGAAAGCTCCAATTTTTAGGTCACCATCATATCAAAAATTTAAAAAAAGTGTTATAATTTTTTTAATATTTAAATATTTTTCTATAAACTGTTCTAACACTAAACTATAATACAAAATAATTGAACTTTTCAGACAAATGTTATAAGATTTATTTTTGAAATAATAATTAATAATGAACCATTGTGTTAGGCCATTATTGCATTGCTATAAAGAAATACCTGACTGGGTAATCTATAAATAAAAGAGGCTTAATTGGCTCATGGTTCTGCAGGCTTTACAGGAAGTATGGTGCCAACATCTGCCTGGCTTTGGGGGAGGCCTCAGGAAGCTTAAAATCATGACGGAAGGTAAAGGGGGTACAGACACGTCACATGGCAAAAGCAGGAACAAGTGAGAGAGAGTATGGGAAGGAAGGGGCCACACACTTTTAAATGACCAGATCTCATGTAAACTCAGAGTAAAAGCTCCCTTATCACCAAGGGGATGGCACAAGCCATTCATGAGGCATTCGTCCTCATGATCCAATACCTCCCACCAGGCCCCACCTCCAACAGCGGGTATTACAATTCAACATGAAATTTGGGTGGGAACAAATATTCAAACTGTATCAATCATGGATTTTGGTCATATTGGTCCCATGATGACATCTGGAAGAAAGTTACTCCCTGTTCTAGTCTTGGAGGCATATCTCTGACGGCTTTGAGAAGACCATTATGTCGTTCATGAATGTGTGAATCTGGCCAGACATCAATTCCTTATCTGCTAAGATAATTTTAACTAATTATAATTAAATAAAGGGGTATCAGAGGCTGTCTGGGCAAAGTAACATTATTTTCATAAATATTTTTTGATTTGTGTTAAAACTCTCAGTTTGTAGAAGATAAACCACGAGAATTGCAATGTGACTACCTTCAATGAACTATTTGCCTCATTTATCATTCTCACTGGTTGGACTCTGAAAATTAGCATTGCTCCTTTGTCACCCTTGTAATTTTACTTCAAAAATAATGACTTAGATATGATCATATATAATAGTCTGCGTCGAAAAGGCCATCTTTGAGATGATTAAAAAATCGATGTGTTTATTAAGGGCTCTATTAAGAAAGGTTTTCATAGAGCTGATTTTGATTCCATACTGTTAATAAAGAATTTTCTTTTTGTACAGGAAATTTTCACAAGCCACAGATTTGACATATGATGTTTTGAATATGTATTTTATGCCACACAGTCTCAGACTGTTTTAGTGTGAGCCATTTGAGACAAAAGAGGCAGAAGATGGTGTGGCTATTTTGGCTTCTAAGCACCATCTCTTTCTTAGTTGATCTGACACTCCAGTACAGCCTGAATCCCTGCCAGTCTCTCACATTTCCTAAGAACTGATCCTCCTACCTTAATGTTTGTTGGGGCTGCCAATGAAGCAGAAAGTTGCAACTGTTTCCAACAGAGTTGAGCCAGAGATGAGGTTCATTGGCAACCATTGCTACTCTGCTATTACCTACAACTGCTATGAAATCTGAGTCCAGGTCTATTTCAGCCAGACAGGAGGGTTGCTTCGTTATATTATCAGAGTCCAAGAAGGGACTTCTAGAGCATAACATATAAGAACTACTTTCTCTATCTGTCCTTTATTAGGAAAAAGGACCCGACCTTCCCTGAATGCCACTAGGCCAGGGCTAGCTTTTCAAATCCTAACAACCTCAGAAACAGGTATCTGATTTTTATTTTATATGCAAGAAAACAAAGTTCTAATGGCAATGCGCCCAGCCCAATGTCATATAGAATTAGAGAAGGCTGATTAAACCATGTCTAAGTCAGTACATTATTGTAACTAAAAAAAAAGTAGATGAGTAAAGCTCTGAAGTCATAAAGAAAAATCACTTTTTACTCTCCTATAATACTGTGCCATACAATGTGTAGCCATGTCTGCTTTAAACAGTATAACTTTGTGTGGCTATACTCAAGAGAGACATTTGCTATTGCGATACAGGAGGCATCAAGGAGTTAATGATTTTTGCATAGCAATAGAGACCTTGACCTAGGATTCTCAACTCAGAGTGTGCTTTCCTTCTACTCAAACCAAAAGACCTACTAGACATCCCTCTATGAGCCTAGCAAAGGATTAAAGGTTTTTTGTTTTGTGTTTTTTGTTTTTTCCTACCATTTCCAAGTTCATACCAGGTAACTAAAAACAGAGGTAGAAGCCTGACTACAAATTCATGCAACTATGCTTAAAGTGAGATTGAAATGGTTATTCCTTGTTATTAAAAGATCTAATACAGAGATTTGACCATGTAGTAAAGAATATTATTTAACTTATATAATATTTTTAGCAAATTTAAAAAATTATCATGAAAGAATGGAAAGTTGAGGTCCAGACCTTAAATAAGTACCTCCCAGCCCTAGTAGCTTTACTACATTGTTAGTAAGGAGGTATTGAAGGCGAAAAGCAGCACTAAATACGTGTTATTAATAGCACATTATATTTTCATTTATACAAATGTATTTATAAACATACTTATACTGTCTAATAAAATGTAATTTTTTTTGCATCATTTGTGTTTAGTCATTATCACTTCTTTTACAGTCTCACTTTTAAAAGGTTACCATAGATCAGTGCTTCCCAAATACAGACTATTTTGCCCTCCTGGAGACATTTGCAATGTCCAGAGACATTTTTCATTGTCACGACTGGGTGAGGTGGAGGGGTGCTGCTGGCGTCTAGTGGGTAGAGGCCATGTTGCTGCCAAACATCTTGCAATACATAGGACATTATGACCCTGACAACAAGGAATTATACTGTCTCAAATGCCTCAAATACCAACAGTGCCAAAGCTGGGAAACACTGCTATAGACATACACACATACACACGCACATACAGGATACATAAAACTGAATGATAATCAGGGCCACATTCATTAACTCTAAAGAGCAGATTGGATCATTTGCATCTTATAAGAGTGTTAATGTAACAAAGCTTAATCTTAAACATGGCATGCGACGCACCATCCTAGTTTTCAGACAATGAAAACTAGGCTACCTCAAAACCAGTACCAGTGTTGAACACTGTTTCTTATAGGTTATATAAGACATATATGGGCATGTAATTTATTGAATCAAAGTGAATATGTCTGGCTGCAATGCATATATAATTGGGAAAGTAACCATCCTTCAATTCAGCAGGCCTTGCCAAAAAGTCTAATCCCAAAGGATGGACTATTTACCTTATGAACAAGCCGTGTCTGGAGGGCTAACCGTCTTGTGATGAACACATTTTCAGAGCCATCCAAGGAAGCCTTCTTGGCTTTGCGAAACAGCATATGCTTGATTTTTCTTTTTTTTTTTTCTTTTTTCCAAACATGTTAAGGAAAACCTTCACCACCCGGAAGAGTAGAGGTCAAATCTAAGATAATGTGTCATTTCTGGTCTATCATAACAGACACTTTATCTCTGTTTTCTTTAGCTTAAAAAAATGAAAAAAATGTTTCTGCTGTGTTTTGTGTCTTACTTCCCATAACTTTTTCTCCCAGACTATCTGATCTTACACTTAGGTTAACATATATTCAAATAAAATATCTCTGGAATACTCCATAAAACTCTTCCTAACAAATAATGCCAGTAGTAAATGAAGGAATTAATAGGCACACATATTCTAGAGAAAACATCTCCAATCATACTTTCTGCTATGAAAAAAAAGGCTCTCCAGCACTGGCTAATATCATAGCAACTAGACATATGTGCCTATTGAGGCTTTGAAATACAGCTAGTCACTAGGATATTAATTTTTAATTTTATTTACAAATTAATTTTCAGTTAATTTAAAATTTTAAATGCTTTAATTGTATTTAATTTTGACTAGTAGCTACTGTATTGAAGAATGCAATTTAGAATACCAATGATAAAAAAAATGAGGCCAGAAGAAACAGATACAATAGATTTGAACAGAAGGAAAAGAATAAACACTGAGACGAAAAAAGAATATTTATGAAAAATCAATATCAGTTTAATCTTCCTTTGACATTTGGGTTACATGCCCTTATTAAGGTGGAAATGTCATATTATCAATTTCTGTTTAAATGACATGACTTTTTTTTATTTGAGGACAATTCTAAGCATTTAGAAAATTTCAGATTTGGGCAGGGCATTCCTCTAATTGCTTTATAGTAAAAGAGGATAAGTTACATGTCTTATGAGATATAAAGACTTCTTTGATGGTGGGACACAGCACATTGATACTAGGATAGATAAAGGCAGAACTCTGCTATTTACTGCTCAAAACAAGATGTGACTGCCAGGTAGGGCCAGATAGGAAATTGTATGTAGGAACAGGGTAATGACAATCTATAGCTGTAGGGGCAAGTAGGATGGGTTTAGCTAGTTACATTGGCCCCCTGCAAATTTGCTGGCTAATAAGTTTGCAGGCTCTGGGCATAAGGGGGTGTATATTGGTCCCAGAGTATAAAAGCCTGGTAAGTTGGGGTTGGAGTGTGGATGTCATTAACTTCTCAGAAGGGGGAACTGACTGGCCTCTAGCCAGAGACTCAAAACTAGGTTAAGATACCTAGTTGGACCCCTTGATGTCTTGACATTAGTGATAAACTCAATTATTAGGGGTATTACAGTGGCCCAAAGAGTAATGGAGACTTTTAAACAGTAGGGTATAAGTTCCCCTAAGCAGTGTACAAAAACATTTTAGTATAAGAGTAGAAAGGAAGGAAACAAGTAGAAATATAAGGAGTCCTTGCAGGCCATCCTGTTACCAAGTTTCCCATGTATATAGCAAAAACAGTCTAAAATTTTGGGGTCTCTAACAGTATCTTGTTGGAGTTATTGTGTTTTCTTTTCACTATTATTGTATATTGAAAGCCTCTTAAGCCAGAGTAGGCTTAGAGACTTCCAATAAAGTATGTTTAAATTATGAGTTTTATTATGTTTTTGTGGTAATAATAACAGTATATTTCTTGAATCAAGGTGGCAGGTACAGCAGTTTTGTTGCTGGAGAATATGAACTGAAAGTTTAATAAGGTATATGTAAAGGTTAGCAGTATTTGTAACCGAGGGGAGGCGTAGTTGTGGTGGTCATGGTCAGATAAGCAAGGCAGGAAGTTGCAGTGGCAACCTGGAGGATGCAGGAGGGTAGGAGAAGTTTTCTGAGGAGTGAGAGGTCCAGTCCAAGTATGGACCAGTATGGACCAGTCCAGTATGGACCAATAACATACATTAATTTTAGAATGGCACAGAGAGTAGCAACTTCACAAGGTTTCCTTTTAGGAATGGGAGTATAGATAAAGAGCAAGGAACATGCCAGGATTCTGGGCTAAGCAAACAGTAAGCTCAGGAAATGTAGTATAAAACCTAATATCAAAAGAAAATATAGTAATAAATGTCCAGGGTTCCACTGGAAAGAACGTCAGGGGAGGTATCCTGGGAGTGTTGTTGACGTGGTGGTCTTGGTGTTGAGATGAAGTTGTCTTTGGCACAGGGGATGAAGCCATCGCCAATTCTGTGGTCTCAGGCTGGGTTGACATTGCCTGAGGTGATGTCATCCCCAACAGTGAACTCCTAGCACAGGTCAACGTGATCTGGTCTATGAAACTAGGGTTTCATAGTAGGTGCTTTCATAAGTAGTTACCCACTTGAGTTGTTGTGGGTCTTGTTCACCATATTATGGTAAGACTGAGCCTCTTGAGAAATTTTAAGGCAACGTTGCACCTGGGAATTTAACTTATACATATCTTTTAAGACAAGGTTGTATGAGTACATAGCTAAGAATGGTGATATTGGCATTTGTGATGTTGTTGTAATTGAACCAAAGCCCTGTAACCTGGCTGGCACAATTAAGGACTTAAGAGTGGCTGAACCAAAAATCCCCCAATAGTCCAAGGTTTTGTCTGGATGGGTGATGGGGAGGGTTTTGCTGCAAATACGTTTTAAATGATATGGCCAGATTTGCATGCATGTGGTTAATAGGGTGTCACAATTTTGCCTATTAAAATACCTGTGGTTGAGCTTGGAGGATCAGCATGAGCCTGTAGGCAAGCCCTCCAATTTAGCCAATGGGCCTTTTGCCTCAGTTGCTGGTTTGGTTGCAGGTGAGTATTTTGTTTGTAGGGCTTCTACTTGCCTTGCCAAACTCAATGGAATGTGGACCTAAGCATTTGCTGTGGTCAAACAATGGCTAACTTGGAGAGTTTGAGCCTCTGGGCTGCAAACCAATGGAAGTATCCAGACCTATAGTAGTGAAACCAGTGGTTAACAGAATGGTGTGTAGCTGCCTTGACAGGACTTTGTTGTCTGACGCTGATTTTCCACCAGGACATATTATTGCCAGTGAGGTGTTGTCTGCTTTTGTCATTGTGAGATATGACATTGATTTCACTATTACCTTTGAAAGTTACTTTTATTTTATTCAGTAAGTGTGGTTTTCTGTCTCTTTTCTTGGTAGTCCACACTGTCTATGGAAATGGCCCTGGAAAACCAATTTTAATTTTTCTAGAGAGAATCAGAGGGAGAGCCTGAAGTAATCATCCACTTCGTACAATGTAAATATTAAAGAAAGTCAATTGGATGGTGGAAATTTTGACTCAGATGCTTCCCATAGCACATGGGCAGTGTTCTGGCCTATGGGACAATCAATGGTTAATGGGTTTCAAAGAAGTTTTTGATTAGATATGGTGTATTGCCTTTATGGGGTAGAAGCAAAATAGAAAATCTAAAAAGATAGGAGGAGACATTAATAAGGGGCCACATATACAATGAGTCTTCATAATGATGGAAATGAGACATTTCCCTCTCTTTAAATATAGCAGAGGGTGATAAGAAAGCTTTTTTTATTTTTAAATTTTTTTAATTACGCTTTAAGTTCTGGGATACGTGTGCTGAACATGCAGGTTTGTTACATATGTATACATGTGCCATGGTGGTTTGCTGCACCCATCAACCTGTCATCTACATTAGGTATTTCTCCTAATGTTATCCATCCCCTAGCCCCCATCCCCCAACAGGCCCCAGTCTGTAGTTCCCCTCCCTATGTCCATGTGTTCTCATTGTTCAACTCCCACTTATAAGTGAGAACATGCAGTGTTTGGTTTTCTGTTCCTGTGTTAGTTTGCTGAGAATGATGGTTTCCAGCTTCATCCATGTCCCTGCAAAGGATATGAACTCATCTTTTTTTATGGCTGCATAGTATTCCATGGTGTATATGTGCCACATTTTCTTTATCCAGTCTATCATTGATGGGCATTTGGGTTGGTTCCAAGTCTTTGCTATTGTGAACAGTGCTGCAATAAACATATGTGTGCATGTGTCTTTATAGTAGAATGATTTATAATCCTTTGGGTTTATACCCAGTAATGGGATTGCTAGGTCAAACGGTTTTTCTGGTTCTAGATCCTTGAGAAATTGCCACTGTCTTCCACAATTGTTGAACTAATTTACACTCCCACCAACAGTGTAAAAGCGTTCCTATTTCTCTGCATCCTCTCAAACATCTGTTGTTTCCTGACTTTTTAATGATTGGCATTGTAGCTGGTGTAAGATGGTATCTCATTGTGGTTTTGATTTGCATTTCTCTAATGACCAGTGATGATGAACTTTTTCTCATATGTTTTTGGCCGCATAAATGTCCTTTTGAGAAGTGTCTGTTCATATCCTTTGCCCACATTTTGATGGGGTTGTTTGTCTTTTTCTTATAAATTTGTTTAAGTTCCTTACAGATTGTGGATATTAGCCCTTTGTCAGATGGAGAGATCACAAAAATTTTCTCCCATTCTATAGGTTGCCTATTCACTCTGATGATAGCTTCTTTTGCTATGCAGAAGTTCTTTAGTTTAATTAGATCCCGGTTCCTATACACCAATAATAGACAGAGAGCCAAATCATGAGTGAACTCCCATTCACAATTGCTGCAAAGAGAATAAAATGCCTAGGAAGACAACTTACAAGGGATGTGAAGGACCTCTTCAAGGAGAGCTACAAAACACTGCTCAAGGAAATAAAAGAGGACACAAACAAATGGAAAAACATTCCATGCTCATGGATGGGAAGAATCAATATCATGAAAATGGCCATACTGCCCAAAGTAATATATAGATTCAAAGCTATCTCCATCAAGCTATCATTGACTTTCTTCACAGAATTAGAAAAAACTACTTTAAATCTCATATGGTACCAAAAAAGAGCCCGTATAGCCAAGACAATCCTAAGCAAAAACAACAAAGCTGGAGGCATCGTGCAACCTGACTTCAAACTATACTACAATGCTACCGTAACCCAAACAGCATGGTACTGGTATCAAAACAGATATATAGACCAGTGAAACAGAAAAGAGGCCTCAGAGATAACACCACACATTGACAACCATCTGATCTTTGAAAACCTGACAAAAACAAGCAATGGGGAAAGGATTCCCTATGTAATAAATGGTGTTGGGAAAACTGGCTAGCCATATGTACAAAACTTAAACTGGACCCCTCCCTTACACCTTATATAAAAATTAACTCAAGATGAATTAAAGACTTAGACCTAAGACCTAAAACCATAAAAACCCTAGAAGAAAACCTAGGCAATACCATTCAGGACATAGGCATGGGCAAAGGCTACCTGGCTAAAACACCAAAAGAAGGTTTGTTTAAAGTGGGTGTGAGTTGGCTGAAGGGCCTTGAGTTGAGAGATACTAATGCCTGGCACAGGACTGAGATATCCATTTAGGGGTTAACTGGTTATTTTGCAACTTAAATACAAGTTCTTTGAGGAGCCTATTAGGCCTCACAGTTTAACCAGTTTTCTTGGACATATTTGGGATATGAAAGTTATATTGAATGCCTTCTTTGAGAGCCTGGTGTGATTCTGAGAAATGAAATGTGTGCTTTGATTACTACCACTAATGTCTGGAACTCCAAGGGGAAAAAGGAGTGTCCTAGAGAAGCTTCATATTACAGCCTTAGTATACAGAGAGATATGTGCGATTTTGATTTATATTTTGGATATCTGTGAAGCAAGGGATTCACAGAGTTCTTTACTCTGAAGGGCCAACTCTTAGGCAATGACCAAATAATTTGCGAACATTTGCTTGTGAGGCAATTTGCTGACCAGGGCATCCAGTGCTAAGATGACTACCTGAAGTCCGGCCAGTCATGCTGACCCTGGGGTTCTGTCCTTTCATCAGGAAGTAAAACAACAAAATTTCAGTGAGTTCCATCACTTACAATGGTGACAGTGCCATCCATACAGCCTACAAACTCCCACTGCTGAACACTCAGTTAATCCCAAGGGGCTCTTCATATAGCCAACGGGTTTGAGGGAAAGGTGACTTCATTTAACACCATTGCATCTGTCAAGGAATTGACAGTGGAGACCACCCCTTCCAGGTTAATTATCCAGAGGGACTAGGTTCGGCTCCATATTATATTAAGGAGGCCTCAGTAGCAGTGCTGAGTTTTTGGGATGCTGCTTTTATGATCCAAGGCATAATGGGCAACTGGTTATGGAGAATCACAGGCTCAGGGTCTTCAAGGGCCTCTATTTCCAGGAGGTCCCAGTATGTGGCCAACATTTTTTGCTCTAATGCTATATATAGCACAGGGTCAGGAAGGTCAGTTTCTTGTTTCAAAAGTCCATGGGCTACCTATGGCCATCATAGGTTGTCCAGAGACTTCAGGAGGCATGAAAGGAGGTTGCTAAATCTTCTATAGTGAATCTATCAAGTGTCTGTCATTCTTTTTTTCCTAAATCAATGATTTTAATAACAAAAAATATACTTCTGAGGGAAAATAACTGAGCTCATTGGTCTGCAGTCCTTCAAACAAAGAAATCTGATTTTTAGCTGAGAGTAAGTATTAAAGCTGTCGAGATCAATACAATTCAATGACTCTCCATTTTAATGCAAAGATAAACCTCGTTCTTGTTTCCTCTTACGAGGGATATTTTACTGAGATGAGAGGCCAAATTTCATTCTTCAGAAGATAGCTTTACTTTGATCTTCATTTTCTTCCTCTCAAGCTCATACACAATAGCATGTCTTGTGAGAGTTTGTTTCATAGCCAACCTTTTGCCACAGCCAGCATGTTCACACATAAATGGGTGCTTCTCCTTATGAAAAGAAAGAAGACAGCTCTGGAGATTAAATACATTTCTTCTGCTGTCTTCTCTTGGATGTTGACATACATCTCTTTCTGAGGCATGAGTTTTCACAGGTTATCTGAGATAATCTTCACATTTGAATGTTTTCTGGCATACATCATGTTATTTCCTTTCTATGGATTTCTCTCATGTGCTTTGGAAGCTCTGTCCATGTTTCTGCCACAAAAGAACATCCCTATTGACATATAATTTTCTGATGAACCTGCATCTGTCCTCCAAGCCTGCAGGGTGAAACAAAGTGTTTTCCACATCCTTCAAGGTTAAACTTGAATAGGGGTTTATTTTCATGCTGGCACTGATGGATTTTCAGCTGCTGATGCTTCTTAAAGGTCTTCTTACATCCTTCAAAATTGCATACATATTGCTTTTGCAGATTTTCATGTTTGCATGCAAAATGTTTCTTCCAGTTGGATTTTGTGTGGGATTCTATTTTTTTTTTTTATCACAGCCACTAGCTGCACAAATAAAAGGCTTTTCTCCAATGTGAATCAGGATGTGGCGATTCAGAAGGTAGCTCCTGATGAAGGCTTTGCCACACCCTTTATAGTCACAGGCCTCTGCAGGATCAGCTAAATTTAAGTTGGAAAGAATTTAGAGCCTTTTATTTGAGTGATCCCCAATTAAGGTGAGCTTATTTGGAAACAGCAGTATCAGAGACATTAAGTAGAATTTGTAAATGGGAATATATTGCCTCCAGAATGAAAAAAAGAACTAAAAGATGTTGAGAGTTTATGTTTATAATGAGTATGTCAAATAAAATTCCTTAGGGGAAGATGTTATCAACTTAATATCAAACCTGTGCTGCTGGAGAAAGGTGGGTGCAGTTAAGCTCTTGTCTGCAAAGATTGCATGCAATGGCAACACTGTTGAGGTGCCCTATAAGGCGAACTAGGAAAAACATACTTTTTTCCTTGGAGATAAAGGCAAAATACAGTCAAGAGGCCATTGAAATAGCCACCAAAGTTAAATATTAGCAAAATCTATAATAGCAAAGTATTTACTGGTTATTAGTTAAATGATGTAATTTTAATAATTTAGGTATTACGCATGAGGATCATAATAGATGAAAACACAGCATTGTAATAAACCACCCTGAGGCGTCTGTCTTTATTTATTTTTTTTGAGGTTTGCAAATATTAGTTAAATTTTATATAAATAAGTTTGAATTCTTGAAGGTCCTTTTAAAATTTACATTGGAACATCTTAACTGTTTTAATAAGGGGGCCCACAGGGTCTTGTTTCGCAGGCTTATTTTTCAGTGCCAAAAACTTTATTTAATTTTAATGCATTGCTCATTGTATCAGAACACATATGCTCAAAATGGAATTTAGAAAACCCTACAAAGTAAAGAATACCTATTTTTTCTCTATTTAAACTTTTTTTAAGTTTTTGTTTGTTTGTTTGTTTGTTTAAGAGATGGGGGTCTCATTATGTTGCCAAGGCTGGCGTGCAGTGGCTATTCACAGGTGCAATCACAGCTCACTACAACCGTGAACTCCTAGCCTCAAGTGATCTTCCTCAGCCTCCTGAGTAATTGGGACTACAGGCATGTACTACTGGACCAGGCTCTATTTTATAGTTAGTTACTCTCCCAAGAATATTGGAAGTATTATGTTTAAATTTAGCAAGATCCCTGAGTAAAACTCTAAGTTGAGACCCAGTATGATTAAGTCTGTAAAGCTTTGTCAATTGGTGTATTTTAGCAGATCTTAAAGTTAAGTTAGAACCTATCTTTTACAGACAGAAAAGCCCAAGCAGTACACATTTCATATTAGTGTTATAAAAAATATTTTAGCAGATTTTTGGATTTCTAATTAGGTTAATTTATGTACAATTTTTTTTGTGTGTATATGTATATATACAGAGTTATATAAGTAAATAAATATGTATATATATACACACAGTATTTATTTTTAAATTTCTTCTCCTATATCAAAGTTTTCTCTTTATTCCATTATTTCTCCTCTGTTTTGGACTTCTAGCCTCCTGAAGTCATGGTTTTTAGTTTCCATCTGTATCTAATAGTTCATAATTCAAACCTGGGTGGTTACAGGAAAGGAGTTGGGGAAGCGGCCCAGTGGTCTGCCTCGTAGGCAGCCATTCTTCATCCTAAGGCTTCCCAGTCTACCTGTGAAAGAATGGGATTTCACTTGAGAGCTGCAGTCACCTGTCCTTGGGACAGGCAATAAGTTCCTTTAAGTTTTTTCCCTTTGCATGTTGACCTGCAGGGGCACTTACTAAAGCCCCATCACACTGGCTAGGGGCCTTGCATCATTTAAGCAACTGGGTAACTTTTGCAGGTGTTCAGAAGGGGGTTGCTGGGGTGAGATATTTGTCTCCTTGCCACAGACAGCCTCTCTGGGTTAAACATTGAATGGCTGGTATCCAACGGGGCAGCCCATGATATTCCTGAGGATATGGGGAACTTGAAGTTCCCTAAAAGCAGCAACAAAATATGCAGCAAAGAAGGCAGGTCGACAGCTACCCGACCAGAGCAACACTGACTATAAGACAGGGGTGCCATTTCTTTACCATGGGGGAACCCAGCCAACATCTTTCCTCACAAAGGTTGCCTGAAACACATGCACAAATCATCATTCTGCCCTAATTAATGATTATAAAGTAAAAAGTATCTGAAACAAGTCTCAATCAATTTAGAAGTTTATTTTGCCAAGGTTAAGGGCATGCCTGTGACACAGCCTCAGGAAGTGCTGACAACATATGCAGGGCAGTTGTGCTACAGCTTGGTTTTAAACATTTTAGGGAGACAGAAGACATCAATCAATACATGTAAGATGTACATTAGTTTGGTCTGGAAAGGTGGGACAACTTGAAGTGGTGGGGGCTTCCAGGTCATAGGTAGATTCAAAGATTTTCTGATTGGCAATTAGTTGAAAGAGTTTATCTAAAGATCTGGAGTAGAAGAAAGTGACTGCATTAAGATAAGGGTTTGTTGAGATCAAGGTTCCTATCGTGCAGGTAAAGTCATCAGGTAGCAGACTTCAGAGAGAATAGATTGTAAATGTCTCTGATCAGACTGAAAGAGTCTGTTCTATCAGTCATAGGGGCTCTGTTTTAATGTTAATGCTGGTCAGTTGTGCCTGAATTTCAAAGGGAGGAGAGTATAATGAGGCATGTCCAGCCCTTACTTCCCATCGTGGCCCTGAACTAGTGTTTCAGGTTAACTTTGGAATGCTGTTGGCCATGGAGATGGTCTATCAGTCAGTTAGTGGGCTTAGAATTTTATTTCTGGTATACGTAATAAAAAAGGAAACAAAGAGGTAAGGGCATCTGGGGTCAGCCTCTGTTGAACACAGTGACTAGAAAGAGGATAGAATGCCCAACGCCAGAAAGTGCAGTTTTAGCGGCCCATCACTCCCATATCCATGGGGTGGGCCTCCACCAAGGCTTTTATTGAGCCTCCAGAGTTTAATCTGTTAGCACTGTTCATTAGAATATTCTGAGAGATGTGGGGATACATGGCAAGCACAGACAGACACAGCAGCAGGCAACAAGGCTAAAGCACAAGCTCCAGCTCTGTCCAAGTCACTCTCATAGAGGTCTGGAACCAATTAGTAAGCCAAGAGCAGCCTCTTGAAAAGCTATCCAAGAGTCAGCAGTCACGGCCATGCTATCTGCTCACAGTGCAAATTGTTTTATAAGATTTAAGGATTATTTTGATGGAAGGATACAACACACTGTCACTCAGATACATGAAAGGCAGAATTTCTTATTACTTTCAGCTATTAATAAGAGAAGGCTGCCAGGCAGGGCCATATAGGGAATTGCACTCAGGGACAGGGTAGCAGCAAAAGAGAGCTGTAGGAGGCAGCTATTAAGGGTATCCACGGCAAGCAAGGTGGGGTTAGCTAGGTTTCTCAGACTGCCTTCTGGTTGGTTATAATGCTGTGCCTAATTGTCTGGTATTCGGCGTGGGGCAATTAGGGCTTGTGCATAATGACCCACAGTGTAAGAACCTGATTAAGGAAGTGGTTGGAGTGTGGAAGAAATCAGGCTCTGAGAAAGGGCAATTGACCAGTCTCTAACCAGAACCTCAAAATTGACTAAAGATATTAAAAAATTAAAAATCCCAAACCAAAAACTATATGTCTACATTATACCACAGGTAAAACAGGATTATTAATTGATAGTGGTAATAATTTTTAATTTTTTAAATTCATTTTGAACAGTCTTATTCTAAAATGATTGAATTAGGAAAGTTACCTACATATTTTAAATTTCCATTCCTGAGACAGGAAGAAAAAAAGTGTTTGTCTTTTCCATTTCTAAATTCCCAAGAAACTACAGACATAAATTACTAGCTAAAACAACAGCATAAGCCCAAACAAAAAGCATCTCAGAAAAAAGAACAGGTATTTACGCTTTCTTTGTTCTGTTGATGACTCTCAAAAGTTGCATATATAGCAAATATGATAAATTAATATACTTATCTATAATTTCTATCTCTTATATTGAATAAATGATAGTGACAGTTACAATAAATTCTATGCCTTTTCACAGGTATATTGCACAAATTTAAGGAAAATAAGTGGCTTTACTGAAGTACAATTGATATAAAATAAGCTGTCTATATTTAAAGTAACAACTTTTATACTTTTTAATCAAATATATCAGTATATATCTCTACATAGTTACACATAAAAAACAGACAGATTAGGTAAATAGAAGATAGATAGATAGATAGATAGATAGATAGATAGATAGATAGATAGATAAGTTTGCTAGGGTTGCCATAACAAAGTTCCACAACCTGAGTTAAACAACAGAAATTTATTTTCTCATCATTCTAGAGGCTAAAAGTTTAAGGCGTTAGCAGGGTTGGTTTCTCCTGAGACATTCTCTTTAGGTTGTAAATAGCCATCTTGTTCTCCCCGTGCTCTTCCCTCTGTATTTACTGAGTCATAATCTCTTCTTCTTATAAGGACACCAGTTATATGGGATTAGGGCCTACTCATTTAATCACATTTCTAAAGACCCCATCTCCAATTACCATCCCATTCTGAGGTGGTGCTAGGGGTTAAGACTTCAACATATGAATTTTGGAGGGATGCAATTCAGCACACACACACACACACACACACACACACACACACACGATTGACCCTGTTTGCGGATGACATGATCTTTCATCCAGGAAACCCTATCATCTTAGCCCAAATCTTCTTAAGCTGATAAGCAACTTCAGCAAAGTCTCAGGATACAAAATCAATGTGTAAAAAAATTGCTAGCATTCCTATACACTAACAGTCAAGCTGAGGGCCAAATCACCAACAAACTCACATTCACAATTACCACAAAAAGAATAAAATACCTAGGAATACAGCTAACTAGGGAGGTGAAAGATCTCTACAAGGAGAACTACAAACCACTGCTCAAATAAATGAGAGAGGACACAAACAAATGAAAACATATTACATGCTCAAGGATAAAAAGAATCCATATCGTTAAAATGACCATACTGCCCAAAGTAACTTATAGATTCAGTGTTATTTCCATTATATTGACATTTTTCACAGTACTAGAAAAAACTATTTTAAAATTCATATGGAACAAAAAAGAGCCCAAATAGCCAAGGCAATCCTAAGCAAAAAGAGCAAAGCTGGAGGCATCACGTTACCTGAATTCAAACTATACTACAGGTCTACAGTAACCAAAACAGCATGGTACTCATACAAGAACAGACACATAGACCAATGGAAAAGAATAGAGAACCTAGAAATATGACCGTACACCTATCTGATGTTCAACAAACCTAACGAAAACAAGCAACGGGGAAAGGATTTCCTATTCAATAAATGGTGCTGGGACAACCGGCTAGCCATATGCAGAAGATTGAAACTGGACCCCTTCCTTACTCCACATACAAAAATTAACACAAGAGGGATTAAATACTTAAATGTAACCCATGACTATAAAAACCCTAGAAGAAGACAACACAGGCAATACCATTGAGGACATAGGCTTGGGCAAAGATTTCATGACAAAGAAGCCAAAAGCAATTGCAACAAAAGCAAACATTGACAAATGGGTTCTAATTAAACTAAAGAGTTTCTGCACAGCAAATGAAACTATAAATGGAGTAAATAGATGACCTACAGAATGGAGGAACATTTTTGAAAACTGTACATCTGACAAAGGTCTAATATACAGGATCTATAAGGAACTTAAACAAATTTATAAGGAAAAATCCCAACCCCATAAAAATGTGGGCAGATGACATGAACAGACGCTTTCCAAAAGAAGACATACATGCGGCCAACAATCATATAAAAAAAGCTCAACATCACTGATCATTAGAGAAATGCCAATCAAAACCACAATGAAATACCATCTAACACCAGTCAGAATGGGAACTACAGAAAAGTCAAAAAATAAAAGATGCTGGCAAGGTTGTGGAGGAAAAGGAACACTTATATCCTGTTGGTGGAAATATGAATTAGTTCAGCCTTTGTGGAAGACAGTATGGTGATTCCTAAGACAGAAATACCATTCAACCCAGCAATCCCATTACTAGATATATACCCAAAGGAATATAAATCATTATATTATAAAGACACAGGCATTCATATGTTCATTGCAGCACTATTTACAATAGCAAAGACATGGACTTAACCTGAATGTCCATCAGTGGTAGACTGGATAAAGAAAATGTGGTACATATACTCCATGGAATACTCTGCAGCCATAAGAAAGAACAAGATCATGTCCTTTGCAGGGGCATGGATGGAGCTGGAGGCCATATCCCTAGCAAACTAATACAAGAACAGAAAACCAAATACCACATACTCACTTATAAGCGGGAGCTAAATAATGAGAACAAATAGACACATAGAGGGGAACAACACACACTGTGGGCTAGGAGGAGGGAGACAATCAAGAAAAACAACTAATGGGTACTAGGCTTAAAACCTGGGTGATGAAACAAACCCCTATGACAAAGTTAACCTACGCAACAAACCTGCACATGCACCTCTGAACTTAAAATTAAAAAAAAAAGTTTTTAATAAATGACTTCAAATTCCACTTTTTAAAACTAGAAAAATAAAAGATGCAAAGTCGAAGTAAATGAAAAAAAAATAAAGATCAGAGCACAAATTGATGAAGTACAAAGCAGAAAGGAATACACGAAATTAATAAACCTAAAATCATGTTCTGTGAGATTGTCAATATCACTGGTAAATCTCTAGCAAGACTGAAAAGAAAAAAATATGCAGAAGACACAAATTCCCAATATCAAGAATGAGAAATGCTGTATCAGTAAAATTCTTGAAAAATTAAAAAATAATAAGAGAATATTATGAATATCTATATGCCTATATATGCAATAAGTTAGGTTGCAGGATACATTAGCATACAAATATTTTATTTCATTTCTATATATTAACAATAAACAATTAGAAATTAAAATTTTCAGTAGCATCAAAAATATGAAATTCTAGACACAAACAATGAAGACGAGAAATTTTGGGAAGTGGAAACAAACAAAAAAAAATTATTTTGAAGTTCTTTCCAAGTCTTTCATGTCTCAGTCAGCATTGTCTTTTTCCTATACTTAAAGGAAAGGCATTTAGTCTTTTGCTATTAAGCATAAAGTCAAGCTTTAGGTTTTTCAATGATGCTGTTAATTAGGTTAAGGAGCTTCCCTTATACAGGTATCCCTAGTTTTAAGAAGATTTTTATTAGTAATGGAATTTAAATTGTTTTCAAAAAGATTTTTTGTTCCCATACGAGTTTGTGTTTAGTTAATATTGGTGTATTACATTAATTGGTTTCAAATACCAACTTGCATTCCTGGGATAAACCTATTTGATCATGATGTGTGGTCTTCTTTATATTGTAAGATTTGATTTGTTTATAATATGTATATCTATATTCATGAAGTGATATTGTTAGATTGTTTTCTTGTGATGATTTTGTCTGGGTTTGGTTTGTATCAAAATTGTACTGCAGGTTCTTTCCAGTGCTATAAGGCAATCAATACATAATAGGCATCCAGAAGGATAAAGAATAAATAAAACCGCCTTTATCCACAGACAATATGATCCTGAAAACTTAGTAACCTCACTTATTTGTCTAATAGCTTTTTTGTGGATTTTACAGGATTTTCTGCGTAACAATATAAGAATGAACTCCACAGCAGGAAATTTATGCAATCATTCTTGATAAAAATATTCCATAAATGAAGAATAGATAGAAGCATCTTATATATCCTATAGATGACAATTTGATAAAATGTACAAAAGTTATAAATTCAAATACCTCTAATCTAGGCATCCCACTGTGGAACATTTACTCTACAGCTATCTCTAAAGCCATGCTAAAACTATAAATGTGACAGTTTAATTATTGGTAATAGCAGTAAGTGTTACTTAAATTATGAACCATCTTTTCAACGAAATGGTAAGTACAGAAAAAACAAACAGCAAACAAAAACCCTAACAACAACAATATCTTCAAGCTATCTCATGTTAGAAGGTAGATGCCACAAAGGCAGGAGTTTTTAAACTACAGTGTTCTGTTGTATATCCAATTATTAGAACGGCACCCAAAACACAGTAGGTACTCAATAATAGTTAATGTACCTGAAACGCCATAGGTGTACGAATATACCATATACAGTACATGGCATAGCTATAAAAGTACCTTGTGCTCTAGTAAAAACTCAACAAATATATAGTACTATTATTTTATGAGGTAATACAAAAAGCTTTATATTATTTTATGAGTACACTGTTAAGTAAAAAGTATAGGACAATGCATCTAAAAACAACCTGTATGTAAAAAAAAGGTAGAAAAATAAGAATCCTATCTGTATTTGCTTGATAAGCAAAGTATGTTTGTGTGTGTGTGTGTGTGCGTGTATGTGTGTATATATGCTAAAAATTTGACAATAATTAACTATGATGGTAAATGAAAGTCACGGATAGAGGTGGGTGAATTTTATTGGAAGGCACCCAGAGTAGGTTGGAAACTTTAAACTGCATGAATATGTTTTGAATTGTGTGAGTATATGATCTATGAAGAATTTGCATAATTATACAAAACTTTGTGTAGTCATAATTTTGATAAGTGCTGCAAATAAAAATACAGTATCATGATATATATATAATACAGTATGGGTATACTATATATAGTATGGCTGTAAAAACACATTGTACTCTAGTAAAAATTCAACAAGTATATGGCATTTTTATGAAGGAATAAAAATCTTGATGTTAATTATTTTATGAATTCATGTGACAATATTGGGTAAAGTGTTTTGTATTATGTAATGAGATGTATGGTTTAGGTGTTTTTACCTGAAAGATATCTTGCTAATACTGTAAATGTTATTCTATTGTGTTTTAGTGTATAATTTATCATTCACTTAAGGTGAGGATGGTCTAATACAAAATTTAATTCCAAGCATTATTCAGCCATAAATTAATAAAGACAACTGACTCAATCTATCAGGGACTATGACTCCTTGACATGAAAAACTAACTTTAGAGTAAAACTCCAATAAGTGCTACTTCACTTGCTAATAAAACTTTCTTTTCCATTTAATACAGACCACAAGTATGAAATGTTTAAAATGTTGCTGCCGATTTTATATTCCAAAGCAAAATGTAATACCAAATAATAGATCTGGGAATAAGAAAAGAGATATTAAATATTTTGTTTGCATTTTTATTAGAAAATAATTTAGCATCAAAATATAAGATTAAATATTTTGTTTGCATTTTTATTAGAAAATAATTTAGCATCAAAATATAAGGAATGTTAAATTAGAGGGAAAACTAAGGTGAAATACATCAAGACTGCAAGTACACTAACAACAAAAATAAAATAATGTGGATTTATTTGTGATTTTTTTTAAGGGAGGCAGTGACTTACCGGTCCCACTTTTTATGACCCATTCTTAGTCCCTCTCCTTCTTAATATATCAATATTAGACCTGGTTGATAATGCCCCCCTTTTTCTTTAAGGTTATCACTCTCTTCGGGGTGCTTTATCAACTTACTGGTTTCCTTTTAGTCTCTCTAAGTGGCTTTCCCTCATTTCTCCAACTTTAATCCTTAAATGTCTAAGGGCTCAGTCCTTGGCCCTAACATCTTTTTTTTTTTTTTCAGTGTACACTCATTCCCTTGATGATCTCAGCTAATAAAACCTGTCTTTAAAAAGCCATCCATTCACTGATAACTCTGAAATTTATCTCTACTGTGGTACTCTCCAATTAAGTCCAAGTTCATATATTCAATTATCTATTTTACATTTGTAATTCTAAATAGTGTCAATCTACATTAGTCATACTAACCATATCTAAAACCAAACTCCAGCCCCCACCCACCTCACTTTCACATTTTGCACTCTTGCTTATACAAATAAGTCGAAATGCTATTCTTCCAATTTCCACTAGCTGGAAGATACGGAATAGTCATCACTGACTCTTTTCTCATACATTTTTCTCATACCCACAACCACCCATCAGCAAATTCTGCCGACTCATGTTCAAAATATACCTACTATGTTTCTAAGTATCCCACCTCTTTTTTGTCCAAGTCACCAATATATTTTACTTGGATTATTAAAATATCCTCCTAACTGGCTTCCCTGCTTTCACTCATCCCTCTGAATGATATACTCCACAGATAAGCCATAATAATGATCCTTTTATAACTTAATCAGAGCATGTCTTTTCTCTACTCAACTCTTACAGTGGGCCTTCACCTTAGTTAGAGTAGGAGTCAAAGTCCTTACCATGGCCTATAATCCCTAATTGCCCTATCTGATGCTGCTAACCATCTGGCCATACCTGTATCACCCTCTTACTTACTCTGCTTCTGTCTCATTGGCCTTTCTGAACTTCCTTGAATGCACTCCAGTGTAATTCTTTTTCCTCAAAATGTCCTCAATTAAGTCACCTGCTCAGGTCTTTGCTCGGATGTTACCATATCAGAGATCTTCCCTGAGTGTCCTGTATAAAATAAACCCAGTGTTTTCTAGCTTTCTTCTTCTGCTTTATTTTCTTTTCCAGTTTTCATCACCAAATATATATTAATTTGTTTACTTTCAGGCTTTCTCCAGTATATCCGTTTCATGAAGGCAGAGCTCTTGTCTATTTTTTTCCTGTATGTATCCACAATCCTTATAAAATGCTTCTCAAATGATAGGAAGCATAATAACTACTTGCTGAATGAGTAAGTGATCAGAGAAGTAATAAAAATACCAATTATTCATGAACCTAGCATTGTCAAATAAGACAGTAAGGATGTGAACCTGAAAATAGACATTTTTGCTCTCCTGTTATGCAGCAACAACTAAAATTTAGTATATAATCAATAGAGAAACCTTTCTGTTACCAAACTTTTAAATATAATTGCAAAATAATAATTGGTTATGTGGATAAATACATAATCCATTTTCACTAATGGCGAAGAATATAAAAATGAAATTAATGTGGAATGCAATTCCACAAAAATGGAATGCAATTATGCCAAATTACCACCCGCCTGTATTTCTTTCATTTTGTTTTGTTTAATGTGTTTTTGAGGGTGGGATATTTAACTTGTTGACCACAGCATTATATATGTTGAAATTATTTAAAAGAATTATTCACTTATAGAAATTAAACTATTTCTCTAAATGGATAAAGAACTGATAGTTCTTCTGATTCTGTGGTCTTTCTTGGATTCCTTTATTGTAGTTGAGACAGTAAAAAACATTTTAAAAATTATACCACTTCTAGAAAGCACTGATAATTCTACAAAGTTCTTCAACATTCACAGTCAGATGAAACCAGGCTTTGCTTTGCATAAATCAAAAAAGAAATCATCCAATATAAATTTGTAAAAATTATGACAATCTAATTTGATAAAGCCCATTTGTGTTCTCACGTCTGCTGAAGAGGTGGGAAGATGTTCCTATAAAGGCCAACCATAAATATGTCCTCTCATGATACCCACCTTTAAAGGTAGAAACCAGGTAGAAAAAGAACTAGATATAAATCACGGAGATCTCAGGTAGCAAAGATAATTACATATGCCTCTATCAAAAATGACTCAAAGGAGCCCCATGTTATTTGAAAATCTCTGTTAACCACCAACCATGAGAAAATTATTTTCAAAAATAGGTTATATGCCTACTTAGAAAGATAAGCAACATGGTCCATGCAAATACAGTTTAATGGATCAAATTAAGTATTTCAATTCCTAATAAATGTTGGAAACTGTATGTGAATGTACTGACAATGAATTAGCAAGATAATCTCTATATGATTTTAGTGTATTGTGCTTTGAGAGGTAGGGCATCCTGGATTACTCAACCCGTAGGAAAGTGGTGAATCTTAAGTCTCAAGCAGTAGTCAGAATCTCTGAATCTGCTCTCAGAGAACACCTAGGCTTGACTCAACTTTT
Organism: Gorilla gorilla gorilla; assembly: GCF_029281585.2. Classification (NCBI taxonomy): domain Eukaryota; kingdom Metazoa; phylum Chordata; class Mammalia; order Primates; family Hominidae; genus Gorilla; species Gorilla gorilla. The sequence goes on from NC_073230.2 coordinate 22,443,918, forward strand.
CAGAGCAACATGGTGAGCTTTAGCAAAGTGCATGACACATTCAGAAGTCTAAAGAAGTCCCACTGCTAGGGTGAAAACACAGCATTAGATAAGTGCCCAGCTCACAATCTGTAAGCACCTAGAGACTTGATTTTTGAAATAATATGTTTAATGATTGAGAAATGCATGTTGTTTTTCATCCTGGGAAAAAAACCTGAATGTTAATATGTGTACTCAATTTTCTTAATTATTTTTAATAAACATGAAGCATTGGCTTATTTGACGAGTTTCTTTTTAGAATTTTTTGTAATTCCAATAAAAGAGAAATGATGTCATGTTATTAAAACCTCTTACAAGAGTGTTAATTTTGAAGCCTTGGGAGAGTTACTAATTTATATAGTTTGGTATTTATCATAAACCTACTGACTAAAGCATTCCTAACAATGATTAATTAAGCAGGATTAGGCAGAATAAAATTATAGTTTTTCTAATCTTGGCCAGTAAAATGTTTTATAAAACAAAAAAATTAACAGAAACTACAAAAGATGTAATTTTAGGGCTTTTTGACATCCAAGTTAACATAGCAATCCACTGAACTTGAATGTGCAATTGTAATGGTTTTGTGTAGATTTGTGCAAGGTAACTTCAAATAGTTCTTTATTACTGCTCAGCAATCCATCTGTGTTACTCTATAAACTTTGTCTCAATTTTCCCAATGATTGCTTCAATTTTCTCCACATCTGTGAATGTCTCCTGACTTCCTGTTACATTCCATCATCCTTCCCATTGGTATGTTTGTGCTCCATTATACTTTCTCAGGAATAGTAGCCAACTTCTTTTTCCGGAGTATTCAACTACAATTTCTCAACTAATATTTTCCATCAAATATATTAATCTCCAGGCCTCTATTCCATATCTTCCTGTACTTATATCCCTATCTGTCCTCCACTCTGTAGATAATCTTTTAAAAATTATTTATGGCTGGGCATGGTGGCTGACACCTGTAATCCCAGGACTTTGGGAGGCCAAGGCAGGTGTTCAAGACCTTGAACACCTCCTAGGTCAGGAGTTCAAGACCAGCCTAGCCAACATGGTGAAACCCTGTCTCTACTAAAACAAAAACAAAAACAAAAACAAAAAAAAATTAGCTGGGTGTGGTGGTGGGTGCCTGTAATCCCAACTACTCGGGAGGTTGAGGCAGGAAGAATTGCTTGAACTGGAGAGGTGGAAGTTGCAGTGTGCCAAGATTGCGCCACTGCACTCCACCCTGGGTGACACAGCGAGACTCCATCTCAAAAAAAAAAAAAATTACACTTTTTTGCCTCTGTTCTCTAATGACTAAGACACTCCATGCCAACATGGCTCTATAGCATTATTTTATGGAACATTCCTTCCTACAGTCATCAATGACCTCCATTTTGCCAAATCCAAGGCACATTTTTAGTCTCCATTTAATTGATTTCTCAGCAACATCTGACAGTGTTTCCTCTTTTTTGAATTACCCTCTGCTATACTTTGGATATTTGAGCCTCTAAACCTCATGTTGAAATTTGATATCCAATGTTGGAGGTGGGGCCTAAAGGGAAGTGTTGGGTCATAGGGGTGGATCCCTCATGAATGGCTTGGTGCCTTCCTTGTGGTAATGACTGAGTCCTCTCTTAGTCCCCCAGGCCCCACTGCCCCTGTGCTGGTTGTGAAAAAATGTCTGCAACCTCGCTTCCCTCTCCCTGGCTTCCTCTCTCACCATGTGATCTCTGAACATGCTACTGGCTCCCTTTCACCTTTCACCAGGCTTGGAAGAAGGCTGAAGCCCTCACCAGAAGGAGATACGGGCACCATGCTTCTTGTACAGCCTGTAGAAACATGAGCCAAATAAACTTCTTTAAAAAAAAATGACCCAGTCTCAGGTATTCCTTTTTAGCAACACCAACAGACTAATAGACCTTGTTACCTCATCAGCTTACTCATTAGCTCTCTTTATACAGTATACTTGACCAATGCCAGAGTTAAAGCAAGTACCCAAATTAAAGCAAAAACAATGGGAATGTAAGAAAAAAAAGAAATACAACACATGACCAGCAGACTTGATCATCCACAGATAATTATGTCATCATCGCAGAGACTATCAGCTGACTACCAAAATCCTTTCTGCTTTCTTTTACAGTAGATGGGCATGTTATTTTTAAACTCTATTACATTTTTCACCCTCCCTTGCAGTGATCTGTGACCATGTGCTGAATTTCTTATAAAGAAGCACTGTAACTGTCCTAGAAAACGTCCCACATATACTTATACTTTCCTTTTTCATGGGGGCATGTTGAAGATGACAGAGATTCAGTCAGCTTGGGTCTTTGAATGACTATGGAGTAGAGACAACCTCCTTCTCATCCTTGTGCACACACATTTTTTTGGATTGATTGCTCTGTGAACTTCAAACTTTGATTTACATCAGAATCACCCAGGAAGGTTTGTTTAAACACAGATTGTTGGCCTTCAGTATCAGTTTCTGACTCAACAGATAGAGGGTGGAGCTGAAGAATTTTTATTTCTAACAGCTCCCAGGTTATGGCTACAGGGATCCTACTTTGGGGAGCACTGCCTTAGACTATGGCATAGAATGAAACAAATGTCTATTTTTTTGAGCCATTACATTTTGAGTCTATTGTTAAAGTGCTTTAGTCTTCCCTATCTCATTCGGAAATGATTATGGAAACTTGATGAGAATTATTTTATTTTTATGCTGTCATGCGCACTTAATTTGGCATAAAATAGAGCAAACCCTTATAAGGTAACATTGAGTGACTGGAAAATGGGTCAAACTACTGTATCCAAGTTCTCCGGTTTGTCATCTTCCTACTTTTTGTGCTGTTCTCTTAAAACTGATTCCCCAGGTCCCAGGTAGCAGTTTCCACTTCAAAGTTGTTCAAATGCATGAATAATTAAAAGTATTAAGGATTAGAGCCACAGAAATGAGGAGGCAAAAAAAGAGGAGAAAAGGCACTTCACGAAACAACATGGTTTTGCATTTTGAAAATAGGAAATAGCAAATAATATTTTGTCCCACAATTTATCTTGTATTATTTGGGTGGGGATGGCAAATATATGTGCTGTTTGGAGCTTATAAAGAAAAAATGCTATTCAGAGAGGGTGGATGAACTGGATAGGAGTTAACACTCAGTGGAATTGCTCACTGATTCAAGTTCTACAAGTGATTAGGTGAGAAATCTTGGACAACCGACTTCCACCATGAGGGGAGTATAATCTAGACAAGCGCTAATATGCCAACTAGATTTGACAATTTGTAACTCTATAACTAACTGCTTGTTTTGTAAGAAGGGAAAGAATACGACCATTAAATACTGTAATAACACATACATAGTAGGCTGAAACGTTTTTGATAGACACATATATTTTACAATGTTTAAGTAGAATAGAAGGAGCCAGCCAGGCTTATACTTAATATATGTCAGTTTAAATACCACAGTGTTAAGCTTCATGGTATGAAACAGAAAATTGAGAAACGTTGAGTCTTAGCAATTTTCAAGCAGTAGGGACAAAGAAGAGAGCTTTCACTCTTCCAAAGAAAATTTGTATAATTGACAGGGGTGTACAATCTTTTGCTTCCTTGGGCCACATCGGAGGAAGAATTGTCTTGGGCCACATCATATGAAATACACTAACACTAACAATATCTGATGAGCTTAAAAAAAGAAAAAGGTCCATGCATAAATCTCATAATGTTTTGAGAAAGTTTACAAATTAGTGTTGGGCTGCATGCAAAGCTGTCCTGGGCTGCATGCGGCCCACGGGCCCTGGGTTGGACAAGCTTGGCAGCTTTACTAATGTTTTGTGCTTTAATTTGTCTCAAGAGGGGCTTAATTAATTATCTCATAAATGTAATTAGGCTGTTTAATAACTGAACACAGTTTTTTTCTCTCTCATTTTTATTTATTTGTTTTCTACTAGCAGAATTGAGTTATTCAAATTGACAGTCTCTTGATTGGTTGATATTCAAGAAACCTTGAATTATTCAAGAAACCACTTAGACAAAATAATGTTCCCCAGTTTTTTGTTTTCTTGTTTATTTTTGTTTTATTTTCTTCATTCTTTTCATTTTAATCATAAATCCTAAAGGTTACACTGAAATTGTCCCCAGGTTAATAAAGGTAACCTAATCTTTTTTTTCCTGGAAACAAATCTTTTAATTCCTTATAATTTTATCTCTCTGCTTCTTGGCTACCATATAAAAAATGGGCAAATTTCCAAGGAAGAACAAAGTGTGGTAAGTTAGGCAAACCTGAAAATGAAAGGATAAATTAGTAAGAAAAAGAGAAACATCCTACTGAGGAAGTGTAAAGTTCATATGGTTTCTTTAAGGCAGGAAGAGAAGTGATGGATGACTACTAAAATCAGTACATTGTACAATGTATTAGAAAGCCACATTCACTGGAAGTAAAATCCATAAGAGATTATATTTTAATATTAAGATGATTTCTAGGAGGAGTAGAAACCAATTATGGTGTAGAAAACTTGACAAAAATACTAGAGGTCTGTTCTCAAGCCCCAGCTTCTCCATTCCATACCTTACAAGGTTAACTGGTTATTGAGTGAGCTAAACTTAAAAATGTTTTCAAGAAGCCCCTTTATTTTTCATGAACTCTTCAAAATCTTTCCACCCCCTGATAGCACATTATGAACATCCCATAACTTTCAAATCACTTCTATTTTCTTTTCAATCATTATGACTCACTCTCTGTTATTCAGATGTTCTTTCCAATCTAAATCAGAGCTCCAAACTCTAATTCCATTCAAAGTTTCTCTCTTCTGCACAACTCAAGATTGATCCGTGGCTCAAAGGCTTTAGTGACAAAAGGCATGTTGACATTTTTTTTCACTTTCCATCATCCTTTTCTTTCTTTTTCTACCTCCTTCTAGAATGAGGTGAGAAAGGAGAGTTGGTGGAAGAGATACAAATGTCTTCCTTCCCCCTATTTTTATAGTTAGGCCTTTGTTTTTGTTGCCTGGCAGCATTCATATATGATTGCTTATGTAAGGTATGTATGTGTATATTTAAAGAGTTCTTGTAGGGACCTCTACAATGCACACTATTGTCACATGGGTGTCAGGCCCTGGAGACTCTCCTTTTGGTAGGCTTCCCTCTTTCTTAGGGTACATTCAAAAAGACTTAAGCTGGGCTATGTTATTCTGCCTCTATTGGCCCATGCACCTTTGCCAGCTCCAATGGTGGAAGTGCAAGTCCCTTTATTCTTTTCCCTACACGTTCCTGTGAAGTAGTGGGCTGCTCAAGCCACATTCTCACCCATAGAAGATTCCATGCAGTAAAGAGGCCTAAGCTTTCATATGCATAAATGCATCCACCCTTTAGAGGACTCGGTTAAGCACTGTCTAGTGTTCTCCTCCAAGAAATGCCCCAAGATGAGACTGAGAATCTGTTACTCATAAACATTCAACCATGGAGTGAGAAACAGTCTACATCTTTTAAAACCACTGCCAGTCTCTCTGCATGCTTTTCTAAGGTTACATTGCCCTGGGAGAGAAAAAGCTTCCATTCCGCATTACTCTCCTCTGGTCTGACAAGCCAACAACCCAAATGAATTCCCTCTATACATAAACCCCTCTAGACCTGGCCTTACTTAGTCTGGATGGATTGTGGGTATGAGGGTCAAAAGACTTACCCTGCAATCTTTGATTAAATACTATAAGGGTTACTTGTAACTACTTGACACTCTAAAATATGGGGGCAATTTCTGCCTAGTATTATCAGCCTTGAGTCTTTGGCTGAGAATACAGAAAAATAACATTAACTTTCTGCTACAGAGGTATTGTAATGTTGGACAAATTATTTAACCTTTACCCGAGTTCCCCATCTGGGCTGCTGTATTAATTTCTTTTGCCTGCTATAACAAATTACCACAAACTTGGTGGCTTATGACAACACAAAATTAAAATGAATCATCTTATATTTCTACAGGCCAGAAGTCAAAAATCATTTCCACTGGGCTACAGTCAAGGTGTTGACAGGGCTTTTTCCTTCTAGAGACTCTAGTCGGTTATCCATCTCCTTGCCTTCTCTAGCTTCTAGAGGCCACCTGTCTTCACTGGCTCCTGCTTCTTCCTCCCATCATGCCCATTTCTTGCTTCCAGAGTCACTTCCTTTCTGCTCTCCTGCCTCCCTCTTATCAAATTGCTGTGACTACACCAGGCCTACGTGGGCAATCCAGAACAGTCTCCTTATCTCCAGATGCTTAGCTAAATCACATCTGCACATTTTACCTATATGGTACACATTTTACTTATATGGTGGCAGTCACAGTTTGTAAGGATTGAGATGTTGATATTTAGGGGGTCATTACTCAGCTTGCTACACTTGCTTTGAGGATTAATAATATTAAGTACTTGCCATGATATCTGGCACATATGAGCACTTAACATACTTTCTGTTCTTCTTCCTAACTTCTCATCTTATTTATTAGGTTGTGTGATATTTTGGTTAAGGCACTTGATTGTTAAAGGGCCTTTGCTGCCTCATCTGTAAAACTAGATATATTTATAGTACTCTCTTTGAAGATATAATGATGAATAAGACTGATTTAACTTCTGTCATCCTTAAGCTCACATTCCAAGGGAGCAGATAATAAAATAGGTACATATATAATGAGATATTAATTAGTACCATAAAACAGTTCAGCAATCTAGTCAGGGAAGGAGAGATCGTTTGATGCAGAGTCATGCATGCTTCACTCTCAGTTTATTACCATCTGCAAATGGCACCTACATAGAAAAAGACCAAGTGACCTGAAAGAGTATCCCTGCCCACTCTACCCTTTATTCTGTGTCTTTTTCTCTGACTTAACTTTTTATGACACTAATTCCTATGTTATATTATATTTAGCTATTTTGCTTTTTTTTTTGTTTGCATCATTCAGAAAAAATGTAAGTTTCAGAACAACGGGGATGGAGTTGGTCTCGTGCATTATTATAACCCTATAACGGTCTGACAAGAGTCAAAGTGCAATTAATGCTTATCAAGTGAATAAAGTTATAAATCTCATAAAATAATAGTTATGAAAATAGGAAATAATTTCAGGTATAGTTAGATTAAATATTTTAATCTGTCCAAATAATAAAGATAATTTATAAAACAGTTTTATTAAAAGTAAAGCCAGTGCTGATATTTAAACTTTACAAAAATTATTCTAGTTGTAATTCACTGCCAATTATACAGTTTACAATGATGATTTTACTTGGTCACATGTTTACAAACCAGCAGGTCTTAATTTATGATTTTCAGGATGTCAGACATTGAAATTTATGCCCTTGTTCATGAATTGTTGATTGAAAAAAGAACACATGTATTTCACTATTAGTTTAATTAGTAATCTTAGATATATTATTTTGTTTAAATGTGCAAATTGATAATAATGAAATTCTTGCTTCGGAAATCTATTTAAGTAAATAATATTCCAAGGAAAAAAAATCTTCTTTAAAAACAAAGTCCCATTTAAGAATCCAACTTATTTTCAAACTTGAGTTTGGTGTAAGCTATGTACATAAAATTCAAATAATTTTTCTTAAATTAAAAAAAGGTGTATATATACTGATTACATGACCTAGAAAAATTAAATGCAGAGCTCATGTCCTGTCTAAACATATATCTTTGTCAGAAGTTTCTGCTAGTTCCAGCTATCTACATCATAACTAAAGTTTATTATTTTGAGAACTGGTGAACGTGAGCACTCTAAATTGTTTCCAAGCTACATTTTTCTATGATGAGGTCAAATAATATATTTTCAGCAAAAGGTACCGGAAGGGTTCAGGATGGGCGATGTTTAGTGAATGCGGCCTTTCAAACATCCTCAGTTCCCTTACAGGTAAAGTGTGCAGAAGGCGGTGAATAGATTCTGCTTATAAGCTGAGATCAGCAAATATCCCTTGCTTATCTCAGTTTATCATTTTTAATCCACTCTGTTTTGCACAACCCTTCTTAAAGCCACTTAAGCCAAGCCCCAAGACCCTATTTAAAAAGCCTGTCCTGACTTCCTCAGATTCAGAAGCTCCTAAAACTTGCCAGTGGAGTGTTCTTCCTTGCTGCAGCAAGCTCAGTAAATTTGACATTGTATGACTACAGATGAATCCCTGGCAGCCTTTGGCCAATGAGCTTCAAGACTACCACTAATTAAACATGTAGTCTTGCCTTGTTACTTAATAGTCATGAACCTCACTTATTTTTCCTTGTATAATACTGATAAATACATAGCATATAAATATATATCAGTTGAGAGGTCTAGCAAAGGTATATAAAAAGTACCCAGTATGATATATAGTAGATATAAAGTGTCAGTAAATAATAAATCATTTTAAAATTAATAGATTTACGGGTTTTGGAGGGATTTTCTAGACCTTTATTTACTCTGCTTTTAAGTATTATATATATTTAGCCATTAACTTTTTTATTTTTCCTGTCAAACTTTTTTTTTTTAACTTTTAAGTTCGGGGATACATGTGCAGGGTTGTTACACAGGTGAACTTGTGTCACAGGGGTGTTGTACAGATTATTTCGTCACCCAGATATTAAGCCTAGTCCCCATTAGCTATTTTTCCTGATCCTCCCCCCGTCCCAGCCTCTGACCTCCGATAGTCCCCAGCGTGTGTTGTTCCCTTCCATGCATCCATGTGTTCTCATCATTTAGCTCCCACTTGCAAGTGAGAACATGTGGTATTTGGTTTTCTGTTCCTGTGATCGTTTGCTAAGGTAAATGGCCTCCAGCTCCATCCATGTCTTCGCAAAACACATTACCTTGTACTTTTTAATGGCTGTATAGTATTTCATGGTGTACATGTATCACATTTTCTTTATCCGGTCTATCACTCATGGTCACTTAGGTCGATTCCATGCCTTTGCTATTGTAAATAGTGTTGCAATGAACATATTCATGCCCATGTCTTTATAACAGAATGACTTCTATTCTTTTGGGTGTATACCTAGTAATGAGATTGCTGGGTCAAATGGTAGCTCTGTGTTTAGGTCTTTCAGGAATCACTACATTGGGTTTATTTATGTTTTTTAAAAAATATACATTGCCCCTAATAGAAATATAGCAGTGTTCTGCATATAACTTCTGGTTTATGTCTTTTAAACTTAATTTTCATAGTAGCCCAATTTCTGCAAATATAAATCTGAACTATCAGACAAGGGCATTTTTGAATAGCAATGACTAATGCTAATTTGGAGGACTAAATAAAATGTTCATAGTCCATTGGTTTTTAAAAACTATAACTAAAACTGAATTCAATGACCTTTCAAATTTCTTTGTCCTTATTAAATTATGATTTTTATCATCTAGAAAAGAAAAAGCCAGTGTCCTCCATTCTTGATATGATCAGAATTTGATCAAGGATGTAATAGAGGAAAAAGAGGAAAGCATTATAAGGATTTTTGAGACAAATAGGAAAAATATTTTAATAAAATGATGGCAAAATAATGAGAACAGGCATAGATTTTTCAATTTCCTGTTACAGTGTGTGCAGTTTCAAAATATTATTAATTAGAAAGGAGACCAATGCCAAGGTCCAGAGGCCAACTCTGAGATTTTATATTTGCATGCATCTGTTTTATCAGGTGGAGCTCTTCAGAGCAACACCAGGAAGAGAGTGAAGAATACAGAATTGGGCAGAGAGAGAAGGTGAAGAGCGATAGAGTTGAAACAGGACTTAGCTGATCCGCAGGGGGAGCTCTGGAGTTGGTATGGCCCTTCAGAATTTTCCTAGATTGAGTCAAGAGGGCTTAGCCTTTATAGTCTTCCACTCCTGGACCAGTGGAGACAGATCACTCCTTTCTGCGGAAAGCAGTTATTGGGGAAGGACACTGCTGTGAGCCAGGCATCACTCCCAGCACTCGGGGAAACTAGGGCTTTGGTTCTAAAGGAGCGAATTCACTACAGCGAATTGACACATTTATTTACCGTTGTGTTTTAGGACATGATATCTGTTGAGCTTCTATTTGAAAAGGAGTTTGAATGAGTCTGTATTATTAAACTTAATATTAAGACTTTCTTTAATTACTCATCCCTTTTGTGCATGTAGTTTTTACCTCACTTTTCTGATCTGTATTTACTTTTTGGAATATTAAACTAGGTTTATGGGGGGGTGAAATCAATGTCTTCAGTAATGGGTTCCTCATGCCTTTATTCTTTCACTATATTTTATTGGGTTCCTACTTATTATTTTGTCAATGGCATAACAGTTTAGTTCTAATTTTGTTCTTTTCCTTACTCAAAATTGGTGGGAAGCTGCATGAGACAAGTGGTGTACCAAGTGCAGCACAGCTATTAAATTTTCTCCATAGACCATTCAATTGCTATTGCATAGAAGAAGGGAACAGCTTTAGGGGAATTTATGTGGGACACAAATCACATGCTAATATATGATTGCAAGTGCATTTAGTTTACAAAAGAAACTGTTACAACTTGAATCATTTATTTAAATGGTGATATAATATAAAACAATCATTTATGTTTGTATGATTTAAAAGAAATTTTCTTTATTCAATTTCTGAATATCATACAAATGTTGATTTTTTTAAGTCTATTTCCTGCTCCAGTCCTTGGGTCCACAAAGCCTATGTCTAGTACGTCATCAAGCAAACATGAAAATTAAATAAGTAATTTGTAAAATGTGGATCACAGGATTAGGCACAAAATGAGAGGGTCTTGCTCTGTTGCCCAGGCTTCAGTGCAGTTGCAGGATCATAGCTCACTGTAGCTTTGAACTTCTGGGCTCACACAATCCTCCTGCCTCAGCTTCCTGAGCTACCCAGATTATTTTATAGTAAGAAATGCTAGTTGATAATGTACATCACCACACTTAGATTTTTTTTTCTTTTCCAAGCATTAGTTTCTGTGATATCATCTTGGAGCCTTAAAACATTTATGACAAATGCTAAGTGAATAAGGATAAAATGTTACCCTGCAAATATTTAGGTATATATTTTAAAATATAACATCTTCTTAGCAAGGCTCTAGAACTAGGACATTCTTGGAGACATAGAGAGTAAAATATGAGGCTGACATTTGGCTGAAAATGATGGCTTGTTCTGCTTGAGATGAGTGATAGGCACTTAGTATATAACCTATGCTTCATTCCAGACAGAGCATTGCCATTATTTATATTTTGCTCATTGGAGTCTTTAAATTGATTGTGAAAGGTTAAAAGACCATTTTAACTTATCTGTAGGGATATACTTTTGGTTGGTGCTGTTCATTTTCCATTCTCTACTGAGATTCTAAATTCTCTCAGTGGGTACCTTATCTTATTATCTCATTGAGTCTAACAAATCCTGGAGAGTTAATCAATAGTACCTGTGGGATATTTTTTACACCTTTAGTAAATCTCTGAAGGGTGATATGATACTGGAGATGAGAAAAATGTTCTCTTAGGTCATGTGTGTGTGCTATTTGGGTGCACAAAACTCTCATTTTAAAAGGAATTATACTTGCTCGTCTTTTTTTAGATCAGCAGAGGTAAACATATTTTCTTTTCTGTCACACTGTTTTGAGTGTGCTATTCTGATCTAAGTTAAAAAAATAGAAATGCATTGATACATTTTTAGGACTTATCTGGCATATTCAATAAATGAAGTGATGTAATAAAATTTAAGTTATTTAAATGCTATTTATATTTTTATTCTTTTTAATGGGTGTGTATTATAGGTCTACAATAAATTTAGTTGTTATGGTTTTAAATAAAAATTAGTGTTTCACTTTTGCATAATATGATATGCTTTTAGAGTTTAGAATAATAGGCTATTTCATATTACTGCAGATTTAACCTTGAGAGGCACCCATTCCTAGGCTCCATTTCATGTATGAGGCCTCAGCTCAGAAAAGTTAAGCAACTTGCTTGAGTCCACAGTACGTGACAGAGCTAGAGCTTAAACTTCTGATCCTAAAAACAATTTCTTCACTCCAAATCATTGTACCTATATTTATTGAAACAAACAAGTACGCTTTTTTGTTCTAGTTGAAAAATCCTTCATCTATGAAAAGCTGTTACAAATTCCAGCTTACTTATCAGTGCCAGGCAGCACTAAGGGTTAAAAACTAAAAAAATTGCAAGCAATATTTAATAATTGAATTTAAACATGAGGCAGCAACATTTGTTTAAGAATTATATCTCTAAATACTCAATATTGCACCCTAGTTTCTTCTAAGTTATTCCATTTCACACGTAAAAGATAAACATGAATAAACTAAAAGCAAAGTTCTATAGGCTGAGGAACTATTTTTATAGCTCTGTCTCCAAGAAGCAAAGTAGTGCCTAGCACATAATAGGCTCTTTACATGTCTACTGAGTGAATGAAATAATTAACAGCTTTTGAACAGTCAACCTATGAGAATAATTTATATAAGAATCTCAGTTTTCCAGAAAATTTGTAATAAGACCCTTTGAGAGGACTTTTTTGAAATGACTATTTGAATGGCTTTATTTTGAATGACTATTTGAAATGACTCATTGAAGGGTGATTTGGGCCATAGAATAAATGCTTCATGCTCAACAAATTTAAATCTTGGATTAATTTAAAAATAAATGTTATTGAAATAAATGGATGGATAATGCAGACTTGGGAATCTGTCAACGATCAACTTATTTGGTATGATATTTTCTGTAACTTTTACTGAGGCATACCTTTGGTTTTAATTGACGTTTCTTATATGGTTTATAACCAAGCTATAAAGACCAATAGAAGACTCTTCTCCTGAGGGAAGAAAACGTTGCAATTCATTCAAACTTACAAAAATATACTATCTCACTTGATATTATCTTACTTGTAAACAATTATTTCTGATGCTCAAATATTTGGACCTTTAGAAATATCTGTAATTTATATACTAATAATGCCTTAAAATAATTCTGCCTTCATTTCTAAATTAAAATGGTTCCCAAACACATTTAGAAAGTCGTTTTGACCATCTTTTGTGTGACATTTTTACAATTATTCTCAATTACATTTGAAGAGTGAGCTGTTTGCTCCATCAGATAATAGACACAAAGAATCATAGAATGTTGAATCTGAAACGAACCTCAGATAATCTGGTGAAGGCACTTTACTTTTATAAAAGAAACAGAATGAGATCCGGGAAGATGACGTGGCTTGGCCCAAGGTGAGAAAGTGAGCTACTAACAGAGTCAGGATTAGAGGCAAGCGCTCAACCCATTTTGTGCTGGAGGACCCAATCACTATAGAAATATGACCCATAAAAAGGGTATTTTTTTCTTTTTCTTCTACCCATCTTAGATTCAGTGGCTGGTACCCTAAAAATTTAGACTGACAAAAGCCAGGCCTCTTGACAACCTTGTTTCATTTTGCTGTGGCTCTTATAGGCAAAGTCTGTCCCCCAAGCCTCACTGGTCTCTTTCGTGTTACTGGGAGGCACCAGCATCCTCACACTGTGGGGCCTGTATGCGTTGTTCCTACTCCCTGGAATGCTCTTCTCACAACTACATTTGCATGGGTCACTCCCCCACCTCTTTCAAGACTTTTCTCAAATGCTATTTCGCAGTGTCATTGTTTCTGACTACTGTGTTTAAAATTACTCACTTCCCAGTCCCCTCTGCTCCTTTCTCAGCTTTTTTTTTTTTTTCCCCATAGGGCTTATGACCTTTCAATGTGCTAAACGATTTCCTTGTTTATTTTGTTTTTCAGTGTTTCTTTCCCCACTAACCTAACTAAAACATAAGCACCATGGACATGGACTTCTGTTTTGTTTGCTGATGTATCCCTAGTGCCTGGAACTAAGCCTGATTATATGCTAGATGTTCATATAAAATCTGTTGAATGAGCAAATGGATCCTCCAAGGAGAAAATTGGGACAGAAATATCCACTTGAGAAAGAGCAGACGGATCTCGAAGCCCCAACTCCTAGCCCCAGATTCTTTTTTCTCTTGTGGATCTACCAAGCACAGCTGCCATGACATTGAAGGTTCCAGGTTATGCCACTTTCCGCTTACCCTTCTGGCTCAGGTGTGCCACAGGCCTTTCCTGTAAGGCTCACAGCGAAATGAAAAAAGGTTGTCCAGATATCATTCAAGGTTCAAGGTTAACAGACCAGAGTTACAGCAGAGGAGATAATTTGCAATTAACTTCCTAGGTTGTCTCTGAAACATGCTTACTGGCCCTTGCCCAGACAACATTGGCTGACATTCACCTACTTCTTCCTTGCTAATGGAACTCCTTTGGTTCCAGAGATGTGGCTATTATCTCAGGATAAGGCAGGGATGGACCTTATTTCTTCTATTCCAATCACAGTACTGGCATTCTCCTTGCCAATGACTGATTCAGAAATAGGAACATGATGCGGGCCCATGAGAGGTGAGAGGCAAGTCAACTGAAGCAGCTGCCAGGAGGGTTCCCAGGCTTTTCAAAAGTGTACAAGGAGGTCGCACTCTCCTCCCCACACACCACCCCCTGCTCCTGCTTTGGAACATTGGATGTTTTGTTTGAGGATGCAACTCTTGGAAGTGCAAGGTCATATTGTGTTCACAAGGGGACAAAGCCAAGGAACTAAGCCAACATTGTGAGGATGGCAGAAGGGAACGCCAGCGAGAAACTCTGTCCTTGATTACATTGTTGTTCACTCATTCATTCCACCCTTGAATCGGCTTATTGCCAAGCTCCTTACAATGTGAAATAATACATTTTCTTAATCATTTGAGACATTTTGAGTTGAAGTTTTCTTTTAGGTGAAGCCAAAATGATTCTCATGGACAGAAAACCCTCTAGCTCTACCCCATTTGGCTACCATTTTCTAATAAGTCGAGATATTATTCCCTTAGTCATGTGAATATTCACTGAAAATGCCAGCTAAAAAGATGGATTCCCAAGCGTGTGTGTGGGAGGGTCCCTTCCAGATTCAAACTTTCCTCTCCTACAATCTGTTCTCAGGAAGTTGCCAAACCCTGTGGCACCAACCAAGCAGGTGGGGCATACAACCAAATTCCCTGTCTGCACAGAAGGTCCCACTTACTTTTTTTTTTTTTTTTTTCCTGGGTGTTTAACACGTTGTTTTTGGTGTTTAACAAGTGGTAGCCTGAACATAGCTGAAGGAAAGTTTCCGATTCCTGGAGTGTGGAAGCAGGTATCCTACCCAGGAAAGTGATATGGGTCCCTTTTGGACTAATAGCTGTTTACTTCTCAAGTCCAGAGTCTGCATTGAGGACAGCAGGTTTTTCTGTGAGTTATATAAGCCATTTAAACCTCACATTCAAGGGCACCATATAAAATGAAACAGGAGTCTTCGATATATAATTTTTCCTCATAAAATAGCCTCTAGAGGAAAAAGCAGCTGAAAAATTTGAGGGGCGTGATTTGTGGCTGCGTCATCCACGTGAACTTGTCCTTATGGAAAGGCTTTGCGTTTATGTGAAGTGTGCTGCAAAGTCTCCCAGCATTTCTAAATCTCTGCATGTGCTATACATATATGACTAATTTAGAAAACTACATTTAAGTCCTAGGTAGTGTGGAGGCTAAAGCAACTCCATCTTGGATGTTAATCTGCCATGCTGACTTCTTCTTATTATTTTTTAATATTTTAAATAGAGATTGGGTCTCCCTGTGTTGTCCAGGCTAGTCTCAAACTCCTGGGCTTAAGTGATCCTCCCACCTCGGCCTCCCAAGATGCCGGGATTACAGGCGTCAGCCACCTTGCCCTGCCTCACCATGTTGACTTCTGATTAACCTCAGTTCCAGGAATGCCTCTAAGATTTCTATTCTATCCCTTGTTCCTTGTGCAACAGCATGTACTACTTATTGTAATTCCTGCCCTTAGGTCAAAACAACTTTGATGTTAGTGTATGTACCATAAATTTAGCCCTTAAGCAATTGCTGTACATATCCCTTTCCCTATAGTATATAAGCCCTGAGTCTGGGGGATAGTGAGGCAGATCGTCGTATCTCACTGCTGCCCAAGTCTATGGCTGCTATTCATAAGTCTCTATTAAATGTTTATTTCTGATAAACTAGACTTGTCAGCCTCTTTTTCCAGCCTCTCAGCTTCCTTTAACTTTGGGACCTGCTTACCACAGAACAAATAGGAAATGCAAATAAGTAAGAGAGTACAAATCAGGGTGTAGCTGCATTAAGGATCTCATCCCCACAATATTTCATAAATAAACAATGCCTTTGGTATAAGTATTTTTACTTCTGGTTGGATCTTTTTAAATAGTATCAATACTCTAGGGAAGGCACAATATTTCATAAATAAACCATGCCTTTGGAATAAGTATTTTTACTTCTGGTTGGATCTTTTTAACTAGTGCCAACACTCTACAGAAGGCATTATGAAACTAAAGTATTATCTGAATGAGTTCATCAGGTCTTTCCTTCCTCATCAGAAAGAAGACAGTATCTAAAATCAGGGTGGCGGTGGGTGTGGGTGAAAAGAGGTCCTAAAGGGAAGTGGGCAGATGGGAAGAGAGATGCCTATTACTAGATCATTTTTCACATGTGGAAACTGAGGTTCAGATTGCAGCCTACCAAGCCTAAGGGGTGAAGCCTGGATGTGAGCTCACTTCTAGCTGACTCCAAAATCCATAAGATTATTCAGGACACCAAAGTCACATTGACATGAGGGTTAATTATGTTTAATGTTATCAAGCTGCCTACCTTTCCACTGTCATTTCTCTCTTAAAGGAATATACAACTAATATAATGTCATGAGCAAATTGTAACATAATTTTTAATATGAGAGGCATTATGACATGGTGGTTTATACTGCTAAGAAATATTGGACAAATTATCTGTTCTTCAGCTCCCTTCTCTGGAAAAACAAATGGGATAAAAATACTTATTTCCTATTTTTTTTTGCGACTCAAATAAGTGCTTAAATACTTCCTGGCATTCAGAAAACATTCAATAAAGGTTTTTGTAGTTATTGGAGTTATTTGCTTCATTCATATTCTATAACTTTTTTCCCAACTGATCATAATATCTTTATTTTTAAAGGCATTTTATTTTAATTTTTGGATTCGTTTTGTGTTTTTAAAAAGCATCATGTGTTTGTTTAAAATGATAAAAAACAAAACTATTTAAATAAAAACTAAAGTACCCACTTTTGCCTTCAACAGCACCTCTCACTCAGATATTACTACTGCCCATATACAAATATACATATTATATATACTATATTCAACATTAAATATTAATATAATAAATTATATATATATTAGTGCTTTTCGTTTCTTTTCTGGCTACCAGTGGCCCTGAAAATTAACTTGAAACATTGTTTATCTGACAAAAAACTAGCTGAAATGACACACCAAAGTGTAGAATATGCACACTTAGAGCACAGAGTGAAGTGCCTGAGTGTACATCTATCCATTTGCAAACTGGATAGATGACAAGATAGGCATTTTTCAAACCAGCTGATGGTCACAAATAGTAATAAAATATTCCCAAACTGGCATGGGTTATATTCCAAAAAGAGTGTAAACCAGCAAAAAATAAAAATTGCAACTGCAAAACCTAGGTCAACCCTCTCCTCACCTTTCCTTCACTCCTCCATCTTCCCCATTCTCCACCCACACACATGTTAATCCCGGTGCGACCTACTTAAAATTAACTCCAAGGGCAAAGTCAGTGAGTGAGAAGGGCGGGGAGCCTGGAGTTGCTGGAATGGAGGAGGTGGGGAAGGAGGAGGCTGCCTGGGTTGCCTTGGCAATACAAAGGAGAATGTCAAGGGGGAGGGATTTATGCGCTGATGCTAATTACATTTGTTAATTACATTCTATTGTGCTGACCTGCCTGCTTCCCCAGTTTATCTTTCTGAGTCAATAAGCAGTTCCAAAAGCTTCCCTTAGCAGTGTGTCCCTCCTCATCTAATTTTATCCCTCTATCAGCTTCAGGCTCAGTTACCAGAGTGCTACCTTTGGCAAGGAACCGGGGAAGGCTGTGCTGAAACTGAGTGTGCAAGGTTTTAAAAATCCTGTAGAAAAATATATCCCTGTTGGAGCTTGCTGGAATATTGCTTTGCTGCTCAACCACAGCATGGATTTACAACCAAAGAAAGCTGCTGAAAAACCAGAGAAAATAAATCTGAAAGAAACTTCCCACAGTGAAAAGCAGGCTGCAAATGATTCACCAGGAAGAAAAATAAATAAATAAATACTGAGCAGTTTCGTCTGGTATCTAGCGTACCTTTGGTTGGAAAGGTGCCTGTACATAGGGCCTTGAGCTTTATTTTCTTGCCCCCCCTAGTGGGAGTTCTATTTAATTACAACAAGAGTCCCAGCTTCTGTGCACATCCGAATAAATACATTGATACCTACTGTAAATAATGCTGTCTTATAATCTCTCATCACTGACATGAAGTATTAGCTTACAGCACTGTTGCATGTGATAAAAATCAGCAAAGACATTGCGATGCATGTAGTCGTAACTGCTATGTGGATACTTTCTTAAATCTTACTATAATTTTAAGTATTTAAAAGTAATACATAAAAATTCTGTGCTAAAGTAAGTTGTTCAGAGCAATGCTTTTTGTTTCCAGTTATATTCATTCTTCCCTTTGGTTCCTTTTTACAAACAAAGTCTAAGAAATGGTAAAGTCTTTCTTCAGTCTATGCTTTCCTTAACGATTTTTATTCTCCTTGAATTAAACAATTGCTCTCAGGGTGGTTCTGTATCTATTAATTTTCCTAAGAATAAGACTTTGATTTTAACAAAAAAAAAACCTTTTGCATTTTAACAAAAAACCTCTTCTGAAGTTTCACCTGGTGTTTCTACATTTCTCAAGCACTGACTCATTTCATTGCTCAGAGCTCGAATTGGCTCCTTGAAGGCAATAAAAGGCAGGTCAGGCTGTCTCTAGGCTGTTCAGTGTCTATCATCCTGTTTTGCATTTGCTCATAAAGTGTGGCAGATTTATCCGGGTGGAAAATTTTTTCAATGGAAAAGTTTAGTCACTGTGCACATTGAAAGAACGTTTCCTGCAGAAATACAGACTCCTCATCATTCCTAGTCCTTAGGCTCACATTAGTGTTTTCTCCATTTATATGCATATGAAATTCCTTGGAATCATCAGTGGTGGTATGGGAAAAAGGAGAAAGAAAGAGGTTTTGGCTGGGATCCCTGATGATTTTGATGGATTTGCTATATCTGTACCCTAGGCCCCTTGCCACATCTCTGATGCAAAACCCACACTAATTGTTTTGCCTTTGTACAGTGTCACAACACATAGCAATGCCAGGTGGATCATCATGCTTGAATTGCAAAACATTTCCCATTAGACCTGAACACAGATCTGAAACTGCCTGGCTGCCATGTCTGTTTCCTTACTGAAACAAAATTTGGAGGTGTGGGAATCCTCAGTCGTGTTCCAAGTCCAGGAAACAGTTGAGAATTGTTCTCTAGATATGTATGTGTCTAAGGGATGTAAAACGACTCTCCTTGGAGAGAGATCTGTTTTTGAACCACGTCTAAGCCTCAATTATCAGAAGGGAAGAGTAATTATGAGAAAAGCACGGAACAGTCTCTAGACTTGTATCTCATTCAGGGCCTCATGGATTTATGCCTGAATTCTAAAAAAGGTAGCCATGAATTTAAATAACATGAATAAATTATCAAACTCTTCTCTAAAAAATCTTCAGAACACTGGAATACAAGGTGTTATTATTTCATGAGGTATAATTCAGGAGAAAGGAGCCCTCCCTCTTTTTCTGTATGTTACCCAACAGAGTGAGTCTACACAAAATGTTTCACCCAACACTTCCAGAGCAGCAGTGGCATGGAGGTTGGCAGAGATTGGTGATGTTATTAAAGGGTAACAAATGGAAGTCTGTCTTGTTGAGAGTTTGGAAGACAGTGGCATGGTACCTACACATGACTGCTGGTGACAAATATTAAGAAAGCAATGGGTCAAAGAGGAGGAGACAAAACAGCCGACTTCATGATGGCTGATGAAAATGGCT
Source organism: Gorilla gorilla gorilla (assembly GCF_029281585.2). NCBI lineage: Eukaryota > Metazoa > Chordata > Mammalia > Primates > Hominidae > Gorilla > Gorilla gorilla. The sequence goes on from NC_073230.2 coordinate 22,463,880, forward strand.
CATGAGCACACATGCAAATCCCTCAAGACCTCCAAAAAATAATGGAAGATAACTTTTCAGAGAATGAATATCCTGTATTAGTAAGTGAGGATAACAGCCAGTGTCATTCAAATTGATTTGTGTTAATGTTAATTAATTTGTACCGTGGGAGAACAGGAATAACAGATTCATGAGTTCTAAATTTTCATTTGCCTCTTGTCTACAAACACATAATGGATACTTATTGTGATGGTTAATATTGAGTATCAACTTGATTGGACTAAAGGATGCAAAGTATTGTTCCTGGGTGTGTCTGAGGGTATTGCCAAAGGACATAACATTTGAGTCAGTGGACTGGGAAAGGCAGACTCACCCTCAATCTGGGCAGGCACAATCTGATCAGCTGCTAGTGCAGCTGTAATAAAAGCAGGCATAAGAATATAGAACTAGTAGACTGGCTGAGTCTTCTGGCCTCCATCTTCTACCAGGTTAGATGCTTCCTGCCATCAAATATCAGACTACAAGTTCTTCAACTTTTGGACTCTTGGACTTACACCAGTGATTTGCCAGGGGCTCTCGGGCTTTAGGCCACAGACTTAAGACTGCACTGTCAGCTTCCCTACTTTTGAGGTTTTGGGAGTCGGACTGGCTTCCTGGCTCCTCGGTATCCAGACAGCCTATCGTGGTACTTCACCGTGTGATTGTGTGAGTCAATTCTCCTAATAAACTCCCCTTCATATATTGATCTATCCTATTAGTTCTGTCCCTTTAGAGAAACCTGACTAATACACTTATTTAGTCTCAATTCTGCTCTAGAAAGTTTGTAAGAAGCTGATAAGGTTGCAGTAAATTTGACAGACTTGGTCCTTAAGGATGGTAAACAAATGCTGCTATCAATAAGATAGGTTAATTATAAATTGGAAAGAGATACAAATTTAAGGTACATAAAAACACATTTTGGAGGAAACCTACGCAAGACTCAGGAGATGGGATGGAAGTCAGGCAGGGAAAGCTTCACTGACAAAACTTTCAGTTGAGATTTGATGGGATAACAGAATGAGGAAGAGTTAGCTAAAAGGAGCGTGAGTTAAGAGATCACTATAGGCAGAAGAAACAACGTCTATGAAGACACCGAGTGAGGGAGTTACATGACTCATTCAAAAGAGAGCAGAAGGCTGATGCTGACTGACATGATGAATGTAGGCAGGTCCAGATAACATAGAACATGCTATTAATTTAAAACTCATTGCAAAATAGTGAGGTGCTCATGCTAAGTGTGTTTCCATAGATATTCAAACCATTTATTCTTGCAAATATTTATTCTGAAAGTACCACATGCCAGGCTAGATACTATGGCTACTATAGCAAACAAGACAGAAGGATGAGATCTCTGCCTTCATAGAGTTTACATTGCAGAGGGCTGGGAAGAGTTAATGCTGGTAAAGAAATAAATAAAGCTGTAATATAAATACAATATAAATATTAATTTTATCAATATTCATTAATAGAATAATGAAATAAATAGGGCAATGTTACAGAGAGAAACGGAGTGGAGGGGGTTACTTTAGATAGGATGGTCAGGAAATGCCTCTCTGCGGAAACATTTGAGCTGAGACATGAAATAGAGAAGGAGCCAGTCACCTGGAGAGAAGCGAACACCATGATCCTGAGAGGTACAACAGCTTGACTTCTTCAAGAGCAGAAGGAAGGCTTATGTGGCTCAAGAATAGTGAATGGTGGGAATAGTGAGTCACTAAGAAGTGGGCCATAGAGAAAATTATGGCATTTATTTCAACAGCAATGGAAGTCACTGATATATGGAGGAAAAATGTTGTTGCTGTTGTTTTTCTTACTATTGTCAAATATTTCTCCACTGCTGACAGAGTGTAGATCAAAAAGGAGAAAGAATCAAAGCAGAGAGACCAATCTAAAGGTTATTGTATTAATCTAGGAGTGTAAAATTATAGCAAAGAATAGTGGCAGTGAAGACAGGGAAACATAGATGCATTCTAGCTATCTTTTGAGTATTAGAAGTGACATAAGTTGTTGGTGGATTGAGTTACGGGTAAGAATAGAAAAAAGTTACAATTAAGTGATTATTAAGTTGATAATGGAACCATTTCCTGAGATAGGAAAAATTAAGGAAAACAGTAAAATCTCTGATTTAGATATATTAAGCATGATCAGTTTTAGATATTTGGTGAAAATTTAGGAGCAGTTGGATGTGAATCTGGAGCTCAAGAGGAGGATAAGAGTCTAGAGTCATGAACAGATTTATAAACTAGTTGTCCATGGGGAAAATCTGGCTCATAGGTATGTCCCACTGGGCTATATAATACTTTGCTGTGTTTTTAATTTTTAAATAGTCATCAACTTTTATAAATCAGGAGAATTCATATTAAAATGAGATCTGATACTAACATAGCAGCTCTGCATTTTCACATGACCTCAAGTCACCCGGAGCTCAGTGAGGCCTGTGCCTCTTCCATAGGGCTTATATCCTTGCACTTGTTGTATTCACCACACTTCATTGTCTCCTCCACAATGAGGCTGAGTATCAGCTCCTATAGATGAAATTTTTTTATAGTAGAGAAATATTTGTTCACTCATGACTCAAGAGGGTAAACAAATAGGAGAAAAATAGGGAAAAATAGATGAAGCCTGAAGGCCCAATTTCTCTTGTGTCCAACCTGTATCATAGACAGAAGTGAGAAGAGGGCTCATAATACAGTTTAAGATCCTGATGCTTATAAATGGTGTGACTCTTCCTGGGGTGTACTTCACTGTGATGAATAACCAAATCCTTTTTTTTTTTGAAGTATTATGTATTTATTTTACAGAGTCTCTCTCTGTTATCCTTGCTAGAGTGCAGTGGTGGGATTATATTCCACTGCAGCCTTGAACTCCTGGGCTCGAGCCATCCTCCTACCTTAGCCTCCCAAGTAGCTGAGAGTATAGGTGCACACCATCATGCCCCGCTAATTTTTTTTATTTGCTATTTTTTGTAGAGATGGTATCTCACTATCTTGTCCAGACTGTTCTTGAACTCCTGGCCTCAAGGAATCCTCCCACCTCAGCCTCTCAAAGTACTGGGAATACAGGTGTGAGTCACCGTGCCTGGCCAAGTCCTTTTAGAAAGGGAGCAAGCAGAGAATGAGAGGAGAAAGTCAGAGGAACAGATGCCAAAAAGATGATACAAAGGATAGGGGATGAAAAATGATATTGAGATTACTCCAGAATAGATGTAAAATAATGAGGTTAAAAACAAACAAACACAGAAAGCAAACTGTCCCTCAACATCGAGTTCACAATATTGAACAATGACCACAGTAGGATTTTTCCATGGTAACTAAGCTCCCTATAGAGGTCATGCTATTATGGCTCTAAACTCAGGGCAATTTTAGAAAAACAAGTCTTCTGTTTTCTGACTTCATGAAGGAATGTGGTGGTCTAGTTAATCAACTATTCTAAGGAATAGTGGTGATATAAGTCCCATTGATATACCACATATACCGCAAATGTATTTCCACACTTCAAACTTATGGACAGCATGACTGCTTTCATGCAGAGACGGTAGTTGCCTTCATGACTTGGCCAAAATAAAGTGTAAATATTCTATCTTTCAGTATCAGACAAACAAAATTTCAGCATCTGAGAGTAATTATACAACTACCAATCTTCAATGTAACAAGAGTGCAATTTTCAAGTGAATAGATATTTCCAGACCCTTGAACCCACATAGTCCTTACGACTGTTTTTGACCAATAGAAAGACTCCAGTGGAGATGATGCTACGAATTCTGGAAACAACAACCCTTAACTGAGCTCGACTGCTCCTCTCTTTTGAAACCACATAAGAAGAGTGACTACTCTGAGATCACCATGCTGTGAGAAGCCACATAGAGAAGGCATAAAGGATGGGAAGCCAGGTAGAGAGAGAAAGAGAACCTAAGGGGCCCTGGGACACCACACATTGAGTCCAGAAGCATATTAAAGCTGGAGCCTTTGGTCCCAGCTGTCTTAGCTGATACCACAAGTGCATCTGAGTCACACCCTCCAGCAGAGACTTTCCAAATTCTTGATGCACAAAATTGTGCAAAAAGATTTAAGCCACTAATTTGGGAGTACTTTCTTATGTGGCAATTGATAACCAAAACACTATGCAACGGGGTTGTTTTGAAAACAAACCAAAATAAAGTGTATGAAACACTACATGTTTGCTACCTCACATATCCTTCATAAATTACGCTAAACAATTAGCAAACAGTTATTTGCATAATCCACTCACACTACAAGTTTACAAAGGACTTTTTAAAAATGAATCCTCAAAATTCCTTTCTGAGGCAAAAGTATTACCTTCACTTTAAAAATGAGTAGTGAGAATCAGAGAAGCTAAATGACGGGCCCAGAATACTACATTGGTGTGCCAGAAATAACACCTGGTCTTCTAATTCTAAGCCAGATGCCTATGCACAGCTGTGATCTAGAAAAAGTAATTTTCTCATTTCAGCATTGATTAGACCATGGAACTATCCACACTAGGAGAAAAACAGCTAATGGTATCTCTTTCCTTTTTCACAGTATCTGACTTTACATTGTAGAGAAAGCATTTCTAGGAAACATTTCTGTGATCAATATGGGAAAATCCTAAAGTGACATCCATTTCCACAGTAAATAGAAGGCAAACTAAGGACAATTTCTTCTTTGGAGTAGAAGACTTTGGGGCATAAGAAATATGATTTAAACTGGGTTAAGTTTATAAATAAGACCAGTTATAAATTATAATAAGAGAAAATGGATTTATAAACATGTATATATTGACATGGGTATCTGTACCTATGTCAGTTTTCGAGACCAAATTACACTTTTTCTCATTGAGCGTGTACTAAATTGCAGAGTTCATCTGATTCTAAAACTGCCTTGGAAAACTGGTTTACCTGTTATTTGAGATTCAAATACTAGTGGGGCAGGCAAAGGCAGTCCCCAGCTAGACCCATCCCCTGAGGATAGTCAAATGCCCAGTCATCAGTGACAGCTGCTAATATTTTGTATAGTGGTGACTTGTGTGATACTGTCATTACTGAATAATAATAGTAACTATTTCACAGCTTTCCTCCAGTTTCACACCATTTCCCCCGACAAGCTGAGTGACATCAGCATTAAAGCCTGGCATAACCCATACTATTCATCAATGAACTCGTGCTTCTTTCTAGACAGGAAAGGCACCAAGAAAGAATCATGCAGAAATATACATATATATTTATTAAATATAGAAAGTTTATAATTCCTCCATGAAAACTTTATACCTACTAGCTGAACTTTCCTAAAATATATTTCAAGGAGAGACAGCTATTACAATAATCAGAAAACTGTTTATATTTTTGTTTTAAAGGCATTTTTGTATGACTGCAAACAGTAGGTATTATTCCTTTATGGCACCAAAAGGAAACTCCACATCTGCTTAGCATGAGATACTGTACAATTAGGGAAGGGAAATGGAAAGAGGAGAGATTTAGCAGTAATATACCCTCTAAAAATAATCTCAGTTTGAAAAAATTACAGTGCTTTGTTCTAAGGACACATGAGGTTATAGTGACTTCATGATTGATTGTATTTAACTATCAAATTATATATTTTACAACCCCCTTGTGTTAAATAGGGCTGATACAACTTATATGCTGTGCTCTACTTATATTATTATATTTCACTCAATACTTAAAAATATTACCTTTTTAACAAAATATTTTCCTTCTTGGGGAAAGCTTGCTTAACATACACACATAAACACACACACATTTACACACATCTCTAATGGAACTGAGATATTTTATTACACTTTGACTTTCCAACTACTTTCCTATCCTTTCTTTGGTGTCTTTTCCATTCCTTAATTTTCCAATATTCTTACAACCTCAAAACCTCAATTTGTTTGCTTAGTTTGTGAGTTCATTTTATAGAACTAACATAAGTATAGTTGCTTTTTTCTGTTAATTGCCTTTGTTGAAGGTATGTCTTTGTTACTATGCAGTCCATATATCATTTCCACACTAAGATTCTTATTCTCCAGGAAGGTTGAAAATTGCAAATGCTCCCAAAACTACTGACATCAGCCAATGATTCTAATACCTCTCAGTGGATATTGGAATCATAGCTCCCCAATTGCCTGTCAGCTACAGAAGCCAGATACCACTGAGAAATCATAATTATTATGCCCCAAGTGCCCTAGCTCACATTAGTTGGTAGTAGAGCTATCCTTAAAACAAAGACAGGAGTAGTTGAAATTATTATATGTGTATTTCTATTACTGAATATTTGATGTAGTAAAGTTCTAGAGACCAAAGCCGCTAAAGCCAATTTAAATTTATTTATAGAAAAACGAGCCAAATTGTGGGTATATAAATGGACTGAATATATATTCTATGCTAAGGCTAACCATAAACCAAAGGAGTCATCCTCAGTCAAATAACTGGCATCAATTATTTTTCTAATATTTTTAGATATAATGATTATGAGATCTACCTTGTCATGAGTTTGCTTTGCTGTGAAATCAAGATCATAGCAAAGGTAAAGCAACTGGGTTCTACCTTAAGGTATCACTTGGCAGCCTGTCTCCTACCCAGCTGGTAAACATTTCTGATTACCAATGCAATACCAGTAGGCCTTAACTTTGGCTGGAAATTAGAGTCATTTAAGGATCATTTAAGACCAGTTAAATCAAACATCTAGTGGTGGGATCTGAGCGTCAGTAAAATGAAAAAGCTTCCCAGCTGAGTCAGGGCCAGATCTGCAGAAGCCATTCTCATTCCATTATGGAAGGGCCAGGTGTTGCCAAGGCCACACACTTTGACATTCTAGTCCCCTGGATTCAATATATAAAACTTAGTGATTTGTCCCTCAGCTGCTATAGTGAATGGTATGTAGCTGTGCAAGGATTATAAACCTGAAACAAAATAATGATGCAAGACAATCCTTTTGAGCTTGTGAAACCCAACTCTAGCTTTCAGCTGGCTGAATGTGTTTCAAGCCAGGTATGGAGGTGCCAAAGGGTGAACAGCCACAAGGAACAACTTTCCCTTCATATATTGGTTCAACACAGTAATCACAATGAATAGAACTCAAGAGTAAAATGAATTCTGTCAATCAACCAGTCCTGTTGTCAGATAAATCATCATCACATTTGAGGACAATAGCTTGGCCTTAATGGATTTTGAAGGGAAGCCAGACCATGAATATAGAGGCCCTGGAGGACACAAAGAGCTGAAGAAGGGAACCAAGAAAGAGGAGTTTGGGGTTCCCTTAGAATGACTTTCCTACATTAATTTTTTTCTGAGCTTATTATTATATGCAGGAATGACAAATACCTTGTAATCACTGGAAGTTAGCACTAAGGACCTGTGAAAGAAAAATAAATCTTGAGGTTCCCAAATCATTAAGCTAAAGGGAAAAGGCAAGCTGGGAAGCGCTTAGGGCCAACCTGCCTCCCATTCTATTCAAAGTCACCCCTCTGCTCACTGAGATAAATGCATATCTGATTGCCTCCTTTGGAGGGGCTAATCAGAAACTCAAAATAATGCAACCATTTGTCTCTTATCTACCTATGACCTGGCAGCCCCCTCCCTGCATGAGTCTTCCCACTTTTGTTTTGAGTTGTCCCGCCTTTTCAAACTGAACCAGTGTTCATCTTACATATGTTGATTGATGTTTCATGTCTCTCTAAAATGTATAAAACCGAACTGCTCTGACCACCTTGGACACATGTCATCAGGACCTCCTGAAGCTGTGCCACGGGTGCGCGTCCTCAACCTTGGCAAAATAAACTTTCTAAATTAACTAAGACCTGTCTCAGATATTCAGGGTTCACCGACCTATGATTTGATACTTAAACTGCTCAGCTTTTAAGTCTCTAAAATTCACATCTTAGCTCAGGAAGAAAAATATAACCTTATATAAAAATATAGCCAATCAAACTTAAGATACCCCAAATTCTTTTTCTGGCAGGCATAATTATATTTGGTTTTGTTAAGACTAAAACACACACACACAAATTGTACCTAGTTACAGATGTTCTAAATTGCATGGAACAACTTATTCTTCTATTTTTGGTTCAGCTAACGAGCTTTCTCAAAGGAAATGACTACAATGAGTTTAAAGAAATCAAGTAAAATGTGATTCCAGAATCAAATTAACCATAATATGTTGGAGTTAGAATAAGTTTGTGATAACATTAATAGCTCATATATACTAAAATCCAATAGGCAATATTCCCACTGTACTTTTCTGTGAATTTCTTACTACAGTTAAATCTTGGTATCTGTGAGTTCCATGTTCATGGATTCTACTAACCTCAGGGAAAATAAAAAGGATAATTGTGTCTACTGAACATGCACAGACTTTTTTTCTTGTTAATATTTCCTAAAGAATAAAATATGATAACTATTTACAAAACATTTACATTGTATTAGATATTGTGAATAATCTAGAGATGATTTAAAGTATACATGCATAGGTTACATGCAAATACTATACCATTTCTTATAAGGGATTGGAATATCCCTGGACTTTGTATCTGACGGGGGTCCTGGAATGATGGATACCAAGTGATGACTGTATTTTCTTTTTCACTGGTAACATCAATTAAGGTGTATGTCTCGATGTAGTAGAGAATGTCCTGTTTTAGAAACCAGGACACTGGGTTCCAGGCTCTAGTTACAACTGCTATAATCCATTTTATACCTTCTGGTAAATCATAAAACTGCTACTCTTTCAATCCTTTCTTCCTTTAAAACAGAGTGATACAACTTAACTCCTTCTGAAGATTTGTGAGACTAGTAAATAAACTAAAAAACACAAAGCATCTTACAAATGTATAAAACTACATATGTTCAAGCAACTCCCTCTTGCTACTGTGGTGTGGACATACAGTTTATGAAAGTAAGTCATACGGGTATGAAAATTCACAATTCCTTCATGTGGGAACTATTAGTCCCTGGATAAACATACAATCTTAACAAAAAGGTAATTGTTATGGCTGGGAATGGAGGAGAACATTAGGCGAGGCAGCACAGAGATAAAAATAGATAAATCCAGGAATAATGACCTTGTGTCCAAAAGTAACCATTGTAGGAGACAAAATGAGAAAGACCAACCAGCAAGGTTAAGTAAGGCTCAAAAGCCTAAGTGATTCTGGAGGGAACATGAAGGCGGCTACTACAATGGAACAGCACTCCAGGTTGTTTCTGACGGCAAGGTTTCTCTTCCTCCCAACTATTGAGGACTACCTCTATGCTAATGTTTTCTTCTTTAATTAATTGTACTGGATGCCTCGTAAACAATGTCTAATGCTGTCAAATAAGCAATTACAGCAGACTTTCTTCACTCAATTGAGAAGTTAAACACATTTTTGGACTCTGAACCAGATTTTTCTCCTTTGTTTGAAAACACTTAGGAAATTAAAATTTGCCAAGAGAGGCAAAATATATTCCTTTTTTTTTTTTTTTTGAGACAGAGTCTCGCTCTGTCGCCCAGGCTGGAGTGCAGTGGTACAGTCTCGGCTCACTGCAACCTCTGCCTCTCGGGTTCAAGCGACTCTTCTGCCTCAGCCTCCCGAGTATCTGGGACTACAGGCGTGCAACACCACGCCTGGCTAATTTTTGTATTTTTAGTAAAGATAGGGTTTCACCATACTGGCCAGTCTGGTCTTGAACTCCTGATCTCGTGATCCACCCGCCTCAACCTCCCAAAGTGTTGGAATTACAAGCGTGAATCACTGCGTCTGGCCATATATTCCTTTTTAAAAGACTTTATTGGCCAGGCACAGTGGCTCATGCCTCTAATCCCAGCATTTTAAGAGGCCCTGGTGGGAGAATAGCTTGAGCCCAGGAGTTTGAGACCAGCCTGGAAAACACAGTGAGACCCTGATTCTACAAACAATTTTTTAAAATTAGCCTGAGCATGGTGGTATGTGTCTGTTGTCCTACCCACTCAGGAGGTTGAGGTGGGAGGATAACTTGAGCCTAGGAGGTTGAGGCTGCACTGAGCCGTGATCATGCCACTGCACTCCAGCCGGGGTAGCAAAGCAGAACCCTGTCCCAAAAAAAAAAAAAAGAAGACTATTTATTTAAGCTTTGCGTCAAAATGGCATGTATAATCAAATTTTTATTTAAAAATTTCCATCGTCTCTATGTATTCTTCCATTTGTGCAAGTGATTGAGTTGCCTGAGATGGTAATCTATCAATCATATTTATCTGCATATAAGATATTAGATGATCTACTACCTTTTTCTTTTGAATTTATATATATATTTTAATTAACCATTTATTATTTTTCAAAAAATTACATCAGTCATTCCAAAACCACTATTCAAATATTTAAATATAGCCATATTTCTTATGGTGAAAATTCTCAAGAACCTACAAAACCTATTTATTTTAGTCACAGTGAGAAAATCAAAAAATGTGGAAACTCAGATTTTATCACTGACAATAATATATGGTCTCTGTCATAGCAGTCTACACATTTGTAAGCAAATTTGTTATCTGTGACAGTGCTGGAAACCTTGCATGGAATATGTTCACCAAAAAGAATGTGATTGGGTAACAAATGCAAGATAGCAGAACAAATCCTGTAACTGCTGCTTGGAAGCTATCCTTAGCCATACTTTTTTTTTTTATTATTTCAGTTGGCATTAACAATCATATTCGGTATCCTCATTATTAAACTATCCAAATGTTAAGGCAATGTTTAATGTCTTCCAATTCATGGAAATCGCTTAGCCTGAAGCTGATGTTTAAATTGCAGAAAAAGTAAACTGTAAGGTATTGAGAGTCTGTCTCATATAACTTTATGTTTCCTCCGAACAAAGAGCTTAAGCTCTTTAAAGCGTAGAATAAGATCAATCAATGTTTGAAGAATGAATAAATGGAAGAGGTGTCGGTCCTGCTTCCTTGAGTTCCTGGTGGGCTAAGAAAAATAATGAACTCTATTCACCTCCTGTGTGATAGAGAGAGCATAGGCTTTTAAATTGGACAAATCTGGGCTTGAATCCTAATTTTGTCAGTTAGTAATATCCAGTTTATTATGCTAATTAGTCTCCCTGCCTACAAAGGGATCAATAACTGTCTTTGTGTGTAGGATTGTTGGGAAGATAAAATGAAATTGAGATGGAAATGCTGAATAACTCCTGGCACAGAAATTGTCAAATGGAATCTTTCTATTTTTTTAATAAAGCCAGAGGAAGAGAGAATGATTGTATGATTTTTGGTTTAAAAACTAGACTGATGTGGGCAATATGACCAAATACAGGGATTATAGGAGGGTTCAGGTTTGAAGGTGGAGATGGAGAAAGTAAGGAGTGATGGACAAATAGAGTCTCAACCTGTAAGAGTTGAATTTATGAGACTTGCGTATGGTCTAATTCAGGAGAAATGTCTTTATTGAAGGTACAAATTAAAGGATTATTTGCATTTTAGTGATTAATGAAGTCCTGGAAGTGGTGAACTAACCCAAGTAAAGAATTCACTTTTCTATGTTATTGGCATCTTTGATAAAATGGAAAAAGTCTCTGAAAACTTCTCAGATAAATCTTCTAAATGTGTCATATTAAATATATAGGGTCTGAAAGAAAACCATTTATTAAAATATAATTACCAAAATATTTATAAACATATTTGAGTTATGATCATACATCTGCATCTTTACTAACAACCTGAATAACAAGCTCTGTGGAAAATCAAACTACTATAACTTTAAACTAGTGATAGATGTAAAAGGTAAGCTGAGTATCTATAATAACGATCACATGATATCAACATACTCAATTTCTATCAGTGACAAGACATACGTACTGTAATACTATTGTGGCTTCTTGTCTATATTCAAAATTTAAGTTATAAGTTAATAAAAATATAACATATATATATATATTTTTTTTCTGAGCCAAGTTTCTAGATACCTTGAATTCGAGCTATGAACCTTCAAGTTAAGAATGTTTGACTTGGGGTAACAGACCCTGGGGAGAATGAATTCTTCAGGGTGATATACAAGAGGAGGAGCTACCAGTGAAAGTACTTGGGGAGAAATAGTAGAAAAGAAAAATATTCAAGAGAACATAATATCTTGAAGTAAAGTTAGAATACAGTTATCTATCAGTAGGTGTTTGACAATGCAATGCAATACTTGAAGGAGATCAAATAGAACAAAGGTTGAAAAGCAAATATTAAGTTTATCAATCAGGAAGTCATTGGTGTTTCATTGATTCATTCTCTACACAAGTACACAAGAAGAACTCAATGCTCACTTTGAGTCCAAAATAGAATTTAAGAGATATTTAATAAAGCAATTACTCAGGGAATTTTGACCATATACATGAGACTTAATAGATATTTTGTAATAAATTAAAATTAGAACAATTCAAAAGGTAAAAAAATGGATATTTTACATTACTGTGGTCTATACTAGATCATACCACTTCACTGTGATAGTCAAATTTTATTTTTTTAGATTAATAAGATTTTGATAGTATTTTGATGACAATAAGAAATTAGCTTATTTCAGAACCTCTGAAACTAAAATTATAGGCAAATTTGGCATGCAACAAATCAGAAGGTGAAACACAGAACATAGTCCTGGTGTTTTTCATGAACTAAAGACAGAATTATTAAATGATAGTTAATTAATAAACAGGTAATAATGTCAAATTTGCAACATGCTAAGCAGTGTCCTAAATATTCCCATGGCATTAGTGTTTTTAAGCTAAATGTTGATAGCATCTGGAAACACAGAGGAGAACAGTAGTCAAATTTTATATTTTTAACAATTAAAAATTAATTAAGTACGTATTACACGCAAATGAAAAAAAAATCCAGCACTGCAAAAGCGGCCCGGCATAAAGCTCTGTTTGTAAGTAACACATTTTCTTCACAAAGACTACTTTTTTAAATCATTTATATCCTCAAGACATGTTCTATGTATAGAAAGGCATATATACATAGATATTATATACCAATACATACACATATCCTTTTTATATTAAAAGAATATATTATAAACCTTTATCTACCTTCCAGTTTTTACTTGAGAATATAGAGGTGAATTACATACCTTCTAAAAGTTATTGCATAGTAATCTTTCAAACGAATGTACACAGGAGAGAGAAATGATTTATTCAATCAGTGACCTATGGGCAGTTAGGTTGCTTTTAGATTTTTATTGCAAAAAAAATAAAAATGAAAAACAAAGAGCTACCATGCATGTCTTCACATATGAAACATATCTACAAATCTATCTGTAGGCTAAATATTGAGCAGTACAATTTCTGGTTAAAATCTAGATATCATATCATCCCCATCCATGGTCCTACCAAATTACTTTCCCACTTTCATTTTGTGTATGAAAATCCCTTGCTTCCCACATATTTATTCTGTGTACTATTAAACTTTGTGCTTTTGCCAAACTGATAAGGGAAAAATATCTCCTTGGTGTTTTTACTGTATTTATTTAGCCATGAATGGGGTCGAGCATCCTTTCAATATCTCACAACTCTACCCCATATCTAGATGTCCAAAATAATCCTATGAAATGCAGCTGTTCTAATTCTTCAGTTATTTCCACAAGTACAAACATACAACCCTATTAAAACGACTTCAGTAGAATGTTCAAGGCATAAAACTTCTTCAGTACAATGTTCAAGCTCAACACAATTAGAGTCGATCTTGATTTCCCTCTTTCTCTCATATCCCACATGCTTTCTACAAACATCTTTTACCCAGCATCCCAACTCTTCTCAAAATCTCTATAGCTACACTTTAGTCCAAGTCATTATCAATTCTCGCCTGGATTATTGCAATAAATCCACCTAAAAGAGTTCATGTACTCACCATTTCTACCGAGCGTTCTCTTCTCAATACCCACACGGAGGCTCCTGTTAAAATGTAAACTGTATCAAATCCTCCCAAGTAAAAGCAGGAGTCCTTATAATTGCCTCAAAACTCCACGTGATCAAGAGCTCTACAAGCCACACCTGCTGCTTTTCTACTACCATCAGGCCCAGCCTTACTTGCTGTGCTTCTAATGAGCCCATTAGGACCAGGAATTTCGCATTTAAATTTTTCTTCTGAGGCAACTGAACAAATAAGGTTTGCAATGGAGGAGACTGAGAGATGTGCAGGTTGTTGATGGTGGTGGGTATTTCATTCAGAACTTTTGTTTTGCAATTGGGAGTTTGAAATATTTATTAGTTCATAGTAATACCATAACAGTAAGCTGATAAAAGTGGAAACACATGCTGATTTTTAAAAATATAGTCAAAGAATAAATAAATAAATGAAAGGTTATGTTGTTTCCAGAGGTGGTACAGCTTTTCATTGAGGAATTTGAGCCATATCGCCTGATTCCCACCTCTAGTTTGAGGAATTCTGATATAAAGACCATGTGCATAACTATTCTAAGAAGGAAGTGTTAACAAAGGACCCTGATAGATACTATACAGAGACAACCCGCTATGGGTGCACCAAAGCTTGTCAAGAGAATCCATAAACAGTTAAAATAGTTTTCTTTGATGACCCATTGAACTACCAAGAGGCAGAACACCCTGACTGGCCTCTTTGCCGGCTGCCAGCTAATACGAAAAGAAAAATAAATATTTTTATAAAAGCCATCTGTTGTGTTTTTTTCTTCTCTCTCTTATATTTCATATAAATTCTGCTATGTTTTTCCGTTGTTGCTTGAAAACAATGTATCAGTTGTTATATGTTACATACAAGTAAAAGAACTTCCTAACAACTACACATTTTAACATTATTCTTTGTGTTTATAATAATGGGAAACTTGGGCTTACTTTTCAAAAAATATCTTTATATATACTTCCTCATTTAATTTTTTTTTGGAATATCAACTGCTCTTCTGAAAGGTCAACATGGGCCCAGATCCCTGCTGTTCAAGGTGGGGCATCACATTTCCTCATCTGCTCTCTTGCAGAAGCTTTTAGTCCCATGGGAAACAGAGACCCAACAAAAATCTGTATCTAGTTTAGCTGTAGCTCAGCTTCTGGGAGCAGTGGGGCAATGCTTTATTTGTTCCTGCTCCTCTGTTATCCTACTTTGTACAGGTTTTGGGTATGGAGAATAAATGCATGCGGAAATGATGATATGGTATACATCCTCAGCCTGTGTTTCCTTAAGATAGAAGACCAGAAACTGATAGAACTATCTCTTCATGAAAGACTTAATGAGATTTGCACCGATGAGTGGATTGAGAGCACACATAAGGCACCATTTGGGGGATGTTCAGTTACAAATGGAAGGTAATGTTAACCGACTCAATAGTGTGATAACAAATGTTAACAGCTGGCCCTGGTGGTTTGTGATGGTTAATACTGAATGTCAACTTGATTGGATTGAAAGATGCAAAGTATTGTTTATGGGTGTGTCTGCAAGAGTGTTGCCAAAGGAGATTAACATTTGCCTTTGTGGACTGGGAAAGGGAGACCCACCCTCAAGGTGGGTAGGCACAATCTAATCAGCTGCCAATGAGGCCAGAATAAAAGCAGGCAGAAGAACATGGAAAGATTAGACTGGCTTAGCCTACATCTTTCTCCCGTGCTGGATGCTTCCTGCCCTGGAACATCAGACTCCAGGTTCTTCAGATTTGGGAATCAGACTGGCTTCCTTGCTCCGCAGCTTGCAGACAGCCTATTGTGGGACCTCACCTTGTGATAATTCGAATTAACACTCCTTAATAAACTCCCCTTTGTATATACATCATCCTATCAATTCTGTCCCTCGAGAGAAACCTACTACAGGGGTGTAGCTCTATTTGCATACCTAGGATCATGAGATTCTGTTTGTTTTTGAAAACTTTTAATTTGCTTGAAATTCCATGTTGGCGAATTCTGCAATTGAACTTCCAGGAGAACTTTCTCTGATATAGATGACACGGACTGGAAAAAGCACTATGATAAATTAGCCAACAAAATGCAATCACAAATCTAAAAATCTGGATCATTTAAAAATGCACATGGTATCTGGATGCCAGTAGAAACTAGTAGTGTATGTGAAGAAAAAATGGTAAGAAATAAGGAAGAAGGTAAAGAGGGACTAGGGTGGAAGAACATGGATGAGATAATTTGGAAATTGTTCACAAAAGTGTTTCATTGGGTGAAATGAAATAGAAAAACATAGAAGAGAAAAAAATGTCATATTCATCACATAATTAAGTTTGCTTTAGTATCAATACATTTGGAATAACTGGATAATGCTATAATAAAGAAGTAGGCTGATGTTCACACTCTGCATTAAAATATATAAAAGCTTGTTAAAAGATAATTGCAATAATTCTAAAAATAATATACTAGGGAAATTGATTAAGTCTCTTTGGACAACTAGTCAAGTTTTTTAAAACTTTTAAATGAAATGATCAAACAACCATTTACTTGGAATAAGAAAATAGTCATAAGTGATGTGTGAGTAATCACAATTTCCTGAATATTTCCTCACTTTTATTTTGATTGCTCACTAGATCATTATTTTTCCCTTTATGTTTCTTTCATAAATTGCCTTAGAATTTTTATAAAGAGTTTTGAATCTAGATTAAATCTCTCATTATCAAACAGCTCTAAGAAAATAAAGATACAACTTTAAGATACTTGCAAATATCTCTCGAAGCCCATTTTTAAAAAGTATATTCCACTTTTTTAGTTTCTATCTGAAGCTTTTTAAATAGATGGCATATTTCCAAAGCAATGAATTTTGAAATGAATTATTCAGTAGTGTATTCAGAAATTACATGCTTACTGTTTATTCTTATTTCAGTTACTGCAGGTTCTTAAATAATGTTGGCATATAAGTAACACTGAGAACCCTAAACTAAAAGATGTATATGCCATGTAGAAAAACACTCTAATAATAAATTCTAATGAATACCCAGGGGGTTATTTTCTACATAAAAGAGAAAAGTGTATCATTTGGATATTTTTACCCATGACTGACATAGCCAAGGAAACATAACAATAAACACAATAAACAAATGAATAATGGGAAAATAATTAAGATCTTACAGAATATTATATGGAGTTCAACAATACAAGCTAAGAAACAAACAGGATAACAACAGTTGAGGGTTAAGACAGATTTACATATCCACATACGTCAGCAAGTCTTTGCTATTATACTAGAGTGTTTTGCATGTGTAGCTGATAGAACTAAATTAAGAGTTAGTGAGATATCAATGAGGATTAGAATAAATGGAAACAGGAGTATAACTATGCAGCCCAAATACAAAACATGAGATGAAAATTGTTGGAAGAATTGAGAACAAAAAAAAATTAGAAAAGATAGAATTTGATACAAGGATACAGTGGCAGTTTCATAATATAAAATAAAATTACATTGAAGTATTTTAGAATTACTAGGTTAAATTGATGGATTAATATATGTAAAAATCACTATAGACTTCACTTTTCCTTCTCAATTTTTACTTTATTTAAGAGGATGAAGACCAAGTAATTTAAATTCTTTTAATCTTACCTCCTCTAAATCTCTGGATATCATCATCATTCCATTCTAAGAAAGTTGTTTTTCTTCTTTCTTTTTTATCAGCCCTTTCTCTGTATATCTTATGCATTTTCTGTCTTTCATAACTTCTCATCAGTTTCTGAAACTCCACCAGTTAAGGTTCTGAGGTTTTTCTTTCTTTAAAACTAGGAAACCATAAACTATAAAACTATCATTTTTTCCTCAAAAACTGCTTAATTATTATTTTTTCTCTGTATCATTGAATTTTAAATATAAGTATAAAATTCTAAAATGTCTGTAATATGAGCACACTAAATTTAACAACCTAAGAAAAAATCAATCAAAAATTTGTGCAAAAATATAGTACATTACAAAACACAGAAAGTAAATAAAATTTAAAAAATGTATTCACAATTTAAATCTGTAGTTAGTAAATCAGTAAAATTATTCTGATTGCCTCTTAAAAATATAATTGATTCAAATTAATTTAAAAGATTTTTTTCTTTTTAACTATATCAGCCTTTACTGACCAGTCATTGTTCAAAAGATGTAACTTATTTCCGCTATCACTGTAAGCAGTTTTAGAAATAGAGCACTAGATGTCATCTAAAATTGATTAGAAAAACAAACCAAACCAACCACAGAACAGTTCACAGGAGAACAGTTC
Organism: Gorilla gorilla gorilla; assembly: GCF_029281585.2. Classification (NCBI taxonomy): domain Eukaryota; kingdom Metazoa; phylum Chordata; class Mammalia; order Primates; family Hominidae; genus Gorilla; species Gorilla gorilla. The sequence continues at coordinate 22,482,033 of NC_073230.2, forward strand.
ACAGGAGAACTTAGAGAGTAAAGCCTTTACCAAATTATCAGAATAAATCACAAGTTAATCTTCCTGTAAAAAAGAGTTAAGTAGAGTGGTCTGAGCCATTGATAATATACCTTCTCAGTTGCTGCCCTGTTTACTCCGTAATAATGTAAACTGATCCCATTTCCCGATTGGGATAGAAAATAACTCATTCACTAAATCTGTGTCTATGTACCACATAGCTAAGACACATTAACCTGCTCTAGCAATAAACCACATGAGCATGGGTGTGGGTCTACTTCTTGGAGGGGTTTGGTAGTCTAGTTATACTTGAAGATCTATCTAGCTTCTGCAGAAACCATACTTACTAATGTAATGGAAATATATAATAGAGACAATTGCCACGGCACTTTAAAAAATATTTCTGCTAATACCCTCATAGAGATAATGGCTGGAGTATAATTCAGATAATTCGACTTGTTTTTTGCTACTATGATAGCCCTTAATCTACAGGCTAAGAAACCAATATAGTGGTTACTCCAACCATGATATGTGTCTGTAGCAATTATACATTCCAGAATTTTGGAAATGGCCCCTAGTTGGGTATATAGACACAGTGGATCTACCATAAACTCAACCTCAACCAGACTCTACATATTACCTAAGCCCTTCATCCCCCCACTAGAAAACATTTCAGATTGCTAAATATGTATGTTAACTCGTTGTTCCTCAATGTGTAGTTACCCTAGTAAATTCCATAGGTCTCACTGGAAAAAATCTGGGTGTTTTATAAGATTTAATGACAATTTTGATGGTGGAACACTACACAATGACACCACAGATGCCATTGATGAAACTGTAGATGAAACTATAAATAAAACTGCAGGTGAAGGCAGAACTCTGTTGCTTACAGCTTCATACAAAGCAAGGCTGCAGGAAGAGCCACACAGGGGGTTGCACCAGTGACACTGTAACAGCAAGCTCGGGCTCTACAGGGCAGCTTACCTACAGCAAGTGTGGTAGGGTTAGTTAGGTTTTCTGGGCTCTCTCTAGATTGGCTAATTTGAATGATTTTGCAGGCTCCGGATCATAGGTGTTGTCCCTAATTGTCTGTCATCTGGCTCTGGGACAATTAGGGACTGAATAGTGGCCCAGAGTTTAAGAGCCTAGTAAGGATAGTGGTTGGCATATGAACTTAAATCAGCTTCTCAAGAAGGGATACTGACCAGAGCTTCAAAAGCGGGTCAAGAAAGCATTTTTTAAAAAATGAAAACAAAAACCCAGAACAACAAAGCAAACACACACATACACTTACACACACACACACACAACACTAAAGGGAATCATTACAGTACATACTACTCACAGTTTTAGAGGGTCCTTCTTCCTGGGGAACCATTCATCTCCTCAGTCAACAGGTTGTAAGTCTGAAAAGTGGTTTGAGTCCAGGAAAATTGACAAGGGATGGTTACATTTTAGCAGTACAGTGCTTTTGTGATTTATTCTTGCTTTATTTAGATTCTATATATTAAGCAATACCTTGTTAATAGCCCCTCTGTCTTGCCCCCAGGGGCACCATATTAACTTAATCGTCTCCATAACTTTCTGAATGTCAGATACCCTAGGCTGCACTCCAGCCTTGTAAATAATTATAAAATTGTGACACCTCTGCTTCCCCCGACACCCAGCTTTAGTTATTAAGCACCACAACAGGATCTCTATCGTTTCATAAACTCATCATCCTCATCATTATTAAATGAGTCACACTCTGTGACAGCCTTTTTTGTAGCCCTGGAAGTGCAAAGGAGAGGCATCACTGAATTTCTTAGTAATGTTAGTGTCCTTTTTACCATTGCATTGTTGGTGGTCTTGGTGAATTGTGTGTCTGTCTTTTTCAGAAATGTCATCTTTTGGTGGAGCATCTGGCTTTACATAGACTATATCCACTCTTCTCGCTCACCTTCCTGAGCCTTTTAATCCATTTCTCCACTTCTGCCAAGGCATCTGACATTTCAGCTTGGTTCAACAAAACCATCATTTTCTTCAGGCTTTTAGTACCACTCTAGCAGGAAATTTGCTGGGATGCTTGCTATGATATTAAATTGCGTATCCCAAGGAGGTCCAAATTCAATAAATCCTCCTTTATCTAATCTTATTATATGATCCTCTTTATCAAACTTTCTCAAAATCTAGTTTCACTGATACTCCTCCAGCTCCTGCCACTACCTGCCAGCTAATTATAGCTCTTCTGACAGAGTCCCCTACCTCTGTAGGGGTATGTAGCAGGCTCTCGGCTAAGATATGCTGCTACTTATTTCTAGCCACTGGCTTTGAAGACAGGACAGATGGTGAGGGCAGATCCCTCACCATCTAACAAGATTAGCCCTGTTACTTTGCTTGAGAGAGGCTTCCGCAGTGTCTTCCCACACAGGGAAATCACAACTCTTAGTGGGGAAGGATGGGCCACCCTATACAGTCTCTGATGATTCCGAGACATCTGGGAAGTTGACAGCTTTGGGTTCATTCACCCAGATCCCATGTGTGAGAGACCTAGGTTTTCTCAATCACAGCCATAGCCTTGGCATAATAGACCTGCTTTAGCTGAATATTCAAATGTCATTCAAGCTTGGCCATTCTATTAAATTCTGAGTTTGTCTTTAGCTTTTTATTTTCTGTCCCTGCAGAATATTAGGGGTCCCGGCTTTTACACTTAGTTTTCAAGTATTCACAGTTTTTAGCTTTTCAGTATCTTTCAGCAGGTTAGCAATGAAATTTAATAACAAATTCCATTTTTTATCTTGTATGCATTGTTTTCTCTGCATTTTTAATAACCTGAGTCATTGCACCAGTGACATGGCGAAATGTTAGCAGTTGGACTGCAAGCTTGAGCTGGGGACTATCCATAACTCACAGTTCACTCGATATGTGGTTCTCATTCCCAGTTGGGCACTAAGTGATCCAATTCAAAAACCTCAGTTCTAGTATCATTGCATCCTCCTGGAAACAGATACTGACTGAAATTAGGACTACAAAAGTTATATTGGGCAAACACACCCGGGAAAGGGAATAAGAAGAAGCAGGAGTGGGCAAGGACAGCCATCAAACCATGAATGAGTTAAAGCTGTAAGGCTACCTATAGTGCTTGCAGCTGGGTAATGAGTCTAATGCTTGAAGGAAGAAAGATCTTAGTGGTGAATCTCTATATCTGCCATAAATAGCTAACTAACCAACTAAAGAATGAATGAATTAATGAATGAATATTTCAGCAGCAATGATTTTACTAGCAAAGGAACATGTCCTGGGTAAGTCCATGACATACCAATAACCAAAGATAAAATCAGATTTATCCTATAGGTCATGACATTACGACTTCGTGCAATGAAGAGAAGTAGATCTTCTGATGTTAATTAGAGAAGCAAGGGTTATATGGCAAATTAGAAGCCATTTTCAGAGTGATCCTTAAGAACAGGCACACCATTGATCTTGTTGTATATACATTATTTACATGTAATTCAATATCATAAGTGCTGTTTTTCAATGTTACAGTTCATTGAAAGTACCACATTTTGCACAATTGCCATTGTTTTTGTGGGAAGCACTTTTTGTGTTATATATATATATATAAACCAGACTTACAACTCTTCATGGAGACATAGGACACAGCAATTGGGGAAATGAGTAAGAAAGTTAATAAACTCATCTACAGAGGATGCACCAGGAGCATGTAAGGCCAAACAATTTTAAAGAGCCATTTACAGGCCAGGTGCGGTGGCTCATGCCTGTAATCCCAGCACTTTGGGAGGCTGAGGCAGGCAGATCACTTGAGGTCAGGAGTTCAAGACTAACCTTGCCAACATGGTGAAACCCCTTCTCTAATAAAAATACAAAAATTAGCCAGGTGCGGTGGCACACGTGTAGTCCCAGCTACTCAGGAGGCTGAATCACTTGAACACAGGAGAATCACTTGAACCTGGGAGGCGGAGGTTGCAGTGAGCTGAGATCACACCACTGCACTCCAGCCTGGGCGACAGAGCAGGAATACATCTCAAAACAAACAAACAAATAAAAAACAGATGTTTACAGCGAGCAGACAAGGGACAGTTAAAAATAATATACTTGTGGTTGGTGGGGAAGAAGTGAGGAATATCATTAAGACTGCATAAAACCCACCTTTAGAGAGTAACTCCAGAAACAGAGAGTGTCACAGATTGAGAGCTTACCATGTAGAAAAAAAAAATCATTTGAGAATATCATTGTCTATTTAGAGAAAGGGAGTTATAAATTGAAATCCAGTGTTATGTTTGCTAAGACAGGTCACCTGGGAAGGAGGAAGATCATGCAATTAACAAAAGCAGAGACAAGTGTGTTTTCTGCACATTTTTCCGTTTATTTTCCCAAGTTGGTGGATTTGAGGCAAAATCAACGGGAAGACTGGGATATAATGTTTCTAATCAGACAATCAGAGTGCTCTTCTTATAATCAGCCACAGAGAAGTATGAGCATCTCTGTTTCTCTATGGGCGGATTTTAGGGTAATATCAGAGAAGGCAAAATAATTTGAACAGAAATTTGGAGCTAGATATTTCATAGAATGCTCACATTAGCATATATGTTCAGCCTGATATTGCAAACATTTGAAACCTATTTTCAGCTCCAATGTTGTTAGTATCGTGCTCTACAAGCAATTTTCTTATTACAGCTTGGCTTTTCTCAGAAACTATTTACAGACACAAAGAAGGCATAAAGTTGTTTAGTCCCTGAATAGCAGCCTTCATAGTTATCAATGTAAGCCAATAAATTAGTGTGTTTGTTATACTCACTGATATCTGTAAACTTAGCTAATTGATTCTACCTGTGAGAGACATCCTGCCATTTGATGTGCTCAATGTCAGATTTCTTAATCTATCTGGATCAAAGCCAGTGTATGAAACACACTGATTTCTCCAAGATAAATGCCTGTTTGTAGGGTCTGAGGAGCAAGCCATCCTAGATTCCTTACTCCTTACATTGTGAGATATCTTTGAAATTTTCACATAACTATTAATATAAATAATTGCTAGAACTTTCTAGGACATAAATTCTTTAAGTTCAGAGGACTTGACTTTATTCACTGACATATCCCAAATACTGAGAACAGTGCCACGCATAGAGTAAGCATTCAATAAATTTGTAAATGCTCACCCTCATTAAATGAAATTGTTGCTATATATAATTTTAGCATACATAGAGACAAACATATTACTATAGATAATTTAGGACTATGGATTTATTTTCTTTGTACCCTTGAATGAGTCCCAGGGATCCCAAACGATAAAGCAAAACACCACTCTCTACTCTGGAATTTATTATGATATGCAACGTAGATTGGCAGCTCTTAAAATAACAGTTAACATTCCAACTTGGTGAGTTTACTATAAACTGTTAATTTTATTCACTTATATTTTCATCCATATTACATTTTATCGAGGATGGTGAAATATTTCCATGTTAGGTGCATTATTTCCTCTTTGGAGGAATTTTCCAGGTGTTGAGGGCTTTCATGGGTGAGATCATAATTTTCAGTATAATGGAAAAGTTAATACAACCAATTCTTGTCTTACGAGTGAGTACAGAAAAAGGTTTAGCTTTTATGAAAGCTGAAACAACTGGCTTAAAATTTTCTAATTCTCTTGTGGTTATAAAATGCTTCTGAATTCTAGCATGTGATATAATTTCAAGTATTCCACTATAACAACTTTACTAATATAAAAAAAAAGTTTACATTAGTCACCTTGTAAATGGTTTCTTAGACTTCTTTAAGCTTGTCATTTTTCTAAATATTTAAAGAAGACTGAACCACCTTTCAAAGTGAAGTACTCTCAAATAAGCAAATGAGAGTAAAAAAAATTAGTGGAGGGGGCTAAAATTTGAGTGTGGTTGAGAATCGTCACAGTGATTGTTTCTGGTTGTTCAGCATGATTCTACCCTGTGCACCTTCTGACAAAAAGCCCTGACCCTGGGTACAGTAGTGATCACAGAATCCAGGGATAGCCAACAATAATGCCCAAGCCTGTGACCCAGCAGGGTCAATCAATGCTCTTCCCTGGAATTTGCCTCTGGGGGTCGGGGAAGGAAAGAGGAGTATATTTCTGTTCTAGATGTTAATCTGTGTAAACAAGGAACTTGGAACAGCCATTATTACAAGCCACAAAGTAGATGAATGTCAATGGTGGGAAGCAATACAGAAAATGAAACGGAACTGAGTGACAGAGAAGATCAAGAGGAGGGCAGATTGCAAGGGATCTACTTTGCAAGGACACTTTGTTGTCATCTGGGGTGTCTGGGAGGCCTTCCACTAGGAAGGGAAATTCAGGTCTTCACTCTTGATTTCACCCGTCCTGCTGCAGTTTCCTTCACTTTGCCTAGTCAACTGCTACTCATTCACAGGTCAGCTAATCATCCTTTCTCCCCGGAAAGTTTCTTTGTCCTCTATAGTTAGATGAAATCTCTTTATTACACTGTTAGGATATGTTTTCATACCACCACATGCTTTTCTTTTGGAACACTTTCTCAGAATTGCAAGTTAATTTGTGCAATAATTTGCTGCTTTTTGTTTGTTTGTTTGTTTGGTCCTTGGACTATAGTATTGTTGAGGGCCAGGGCGCATGTCTGAAGTTACTCCCCAGTATTATCATAGTTATCTGGCACATTGTACATGATAAATATAAGTTTCCTGAATGAATAAAGAATAAAATATAAATGTGAAACTAATCTGGTTGTGAAGTAAAAGACCAAGTATTTTCTAAGCAGAGGAAATAGCGTACATGTAAAGACTCCAAACAGATTAGAGTCTTATCTCAATGAAGAAGCTGTGTAAAAGAAAACCACAATGAGTGGAAGAGAGATAATGAAAAGGGTGGAAACACTGGGCAAACATTGAAGAGTTTTAAGCAGAAAAATGACATAATTTATTTGTCCCACTATTAGGATCTCTCTGACTACTGTATGGAAAATGATTGGAATTGTGTTGGGTGGATGTAAGTAGAACAGATAGGAGGCTGTATATGGATCCAGCAAGAAAATAACTGGAGTTAAAAGTAGGATAGTGACAATGGAGATAGAGAACCAAGAATATTAAAGGGTGTTTGAATGAGAACATACAACATTTATATTTAACAAGTAGGGCAGTCCAATATTTTTATTATAACTGGCTAGTGCTCTCTTTTAGCAAACAATGTCAATTTTCCATTTACGTGAAAACTACTCGATACATGCTTCTAAGCTTAGGTTATTTAGTGCCAAGAAAACAGAAATGAGGAGTAGTAGCAATAAATGAGTGGAAAGTCAATTATTTGCTATTTAAATTCTTCAGGTATTCAATTTTATGGAGATTATGCAACCAGCTAAGAAAGAAGCCAATTCATAAAAATGCATAAATGCACTTCATAATGTTCAGGATATGCTCACTTATATTTGGCTGTATTCGTAGTAAATTCCAAAGCTTAAATCAATAGGTACACAAATTAGACATACTATACTGAAAGTTTTGTTTTATAAAATATGAGATGCTTAATTCTATTAGCCATGAAAAAATGTTTCGTGTGAAGCTTATGTTAATAAAAGCTCCCAATAACCAGGGAAAGTCATTAATGTTTTTAAAGAATATAGACAGTTTCACTCTATCTTTTGTTATTCTATTGACCATTAGTCAACAGTTGGGAATCAGGAATTTTATTATGATTCTAAAAGTAATTTGTGCAGCAGTCATATTTTTAGATAACAACTGTATAATAATGAAATACATAGGTCAAGATGGATGATGGAATACTTGGAATTTTCTATGATCTTTTTGAGAAAACCTATTGAAATGTCAAAAATAAATCCGAATAAAATATCTGTGTTAGTGTTAGCAGCAGTGAACCCACACAGGTTTGCAGCAACTTAATTCTTGTCTCCTCAAAGGAAATAAGTTGTCTGAGGCGCATAAGGCAGAGTGAGAGACTGAAGCAAGTTTTTGAGCAGAAGTGAACGTTTATGAAAAAGTTTTAGAGCAAGAACGAAATGAAGTAAAGCACAATTGGAAGAGAGCCAAGCGGGCAACTTGAGAGATCCAAGTGTGCTGTTCAGCCCTTTAGTTGGGGTTTTATACATTGGCGTGGTTCCAGAGATTTGTGTCTCTCCTCCCGGCATGGTTCCGGAGATTTGTGTCTCTCCTCCCCGGATGTTTCCTTGGGTGAGCTGTTCGCATGCGCAGTGGTCTGCCAGCACTTGGGAGGGGCTTTAAGTACACTAATTTTTGACTGTTAGCATCTGCCTGTATCCCTGAAATAAACCCAACTTGGTTTTGATGTATTATGCCTTTTTTATGTTTTGGATTTTGTTGGAAAGGATCTTAATATCTATGTTCATGAGAAGATCCACCTGCAAACTTTTCTTTCTTTCACAGCCTTTGTCAGTTTTGATATCAATGTTATGCTGGCCTCATAAAATATGTTTGAGTACTCTTTTTTTTTCTATCACATGGAATATCTTGTGTAAATTTGGTACTTCTTGACTTACCAATGAAGTCCTCTAGTCTGCTGTTTTCTTTGTAGAGAGGCAGGCATCTGTTTGTTTGTTTAATATAACAACTTTATTGAGGCATAACTCACACACCATACAATTCACACATTTAAAGTATTCAATTCAATGTTTTCAGTATCCTTCTAGAGTGATATAATTATCACTACAGTCAATTTCAGAACATATTCATCATTCTACAAAGAAACCCCATATCCATTAGCGGTCACTCTCCATTTATCCTCAACTCCTCTAAACTTAAACAACCATGAATCTACTTTCCAAATGTGTAGACTTCCCTATTCTAGACATTCCGTCTAATTTAAATCATATAAATTATGATCTTTTGTGACTGGAATCTTATCATTTTAATGTTTTCAAGGTTTATCCATGTCATGGCATGTATCACTAATTATTTTCTCTTTATTACCCAATAATATCACATTGTATGGATATACCAAATTTTATTTAACTATTAATATATATATCAGTTGGTAGATAGCTGGATTGTTTCAATTTTTTGGTTACTATGAATAATGCTGCTATTAACAATCATGTATAAGTTCTTGTTTGCATATATTTTCCCCTTGCTTTTGGGTATATACCTAGGAGTAAAACTGCTTGGTTTTATGCTAACTAAGCATACCCTTTTGAGTAACTGTCAAAGTGTTTTCCAAAGTGGCTGAACTGTTTGACATCCTCACAGCAATTTATGAGTGTTCTGACTTCTCCACATCCTCTCCAAAACTTAGTACTTTTTCTTCTTGATTATAGTCACCCGAGAGTGTGTGAATTGATATCTCCTTGTGATTCTGATTGGCACTGGTGTGATTAATAAAATGTTGAACATGTCCTTATTGGCTCTTTTTGGAGTAATGTCTGTTCAAACCCTTTGTTCATTTTTAAACTTGGTTATTTGTCTTTTTCTTGTTTCTTTATTCATTCTGGATACAAATCCCCTATCAAATATACGATTTTCAAATATTTATGATAAATGGATCCATGATTCAAGAAGAGGAAGTAGACATGCATGTTAATGTACCTAAGAACAGAGTTTCAAAATATATTCGGCAAAAATGGACAGAACATATATGTGGTGCAGGACGCAAATATAAGACCCAAAAAACTATTCATATGTGCCGTCATGACATTTTGGTAAAATAAAGACTTGCATGGCTTAACTGCAAGTTCCCCTTTGTATAAGTTTCCTAGTCTAGGGGACCAGGCAGAATTCCTGCTTATCTCTGAATAGGGGATTTCACTTCCCTGCCAGCCCATGGAATTATTCAAACAGGTCAATCACATCCTTTAGTGGAAACAAGGGGTCATCTCACCTTCTTGATACTACAAAGCCTGCCTCCCACAGACCCTGCCTGTTCACTCCATTCCCAAGTGTAAACCCTGTGCGGCAAGCAGGTCCTCCTCCCACAGGCTGTGAGTATATGTGACTAACAAAGTGCTGTAGATCGCATCTGTCCAGTGTCAGGTGGCATGTGTTTGGCCATCTGCTTAACCCTAGGGTGAAATCCATCCCGCACCAATGGGAAGAATTTGAGGCAATTAAAACAATTGGCATAATGAACAGGATGGCCCAACCATAACCTAGGACACCTGGTCAGCTTTAATTAACTGTTCTTTGCTAACCAACTTGTTCTGTGATACAGTGAAGCCTTTAGAGACAGAACCGCCAATTACTGGTCGGTTTATGCTTTTGTCTGTGCAGTTTGTTACCTTTTTTGAGTTTTTCCATCAATTCCCACCCTAAAACACTCTTCTCCCTAAGACCAGAATTGTTATTAATTGACTATACCTTAACATAGCCTAATGTCAGACTGAGCACATGTCTGGCAAGTCAGAAAGGCAGTGATAACACAGTGCCTTGACTAACCTGTGCTTGAGTCCCACTAAACAGGGGACAGGCTGGAGCTCTTTGCTCACTGCATCTGTCCTGGTGACGGTCATTGGCAGTTTGGGGCAGCCATATCAATTGGCATTACAAACAGAATGGCCCAACAGAATGGGATGGTGGATAGTTGGGGATAAGACCAGTAATGGACCCTTGTGAGGCTTGTGTGAATGAAGGTGACCACCACTCCAGAGAGAATTAAGTGTGGCACTTCATTGCCTAATGTGAGCCATTGATGTTCAGGCAAGGGTAGTGGCTTTGCTCATGTTCTGTGCTTCTGCTTCTTTTGCTGTTGTCCTGTGTTGTTCCCTGACCTCCCAGGGTAATGAGGTGCCCAACCATGGAAACCTGTGGTGCAGACACTGATGAGAAAAGGGGAAGGAGAATGCACAACCCCTAGCCAGGGTGTCTAGGCTTTGCTAGTAGTGCTGCTTACCAGCAGACCAAAGGAATAATCTTGCAATCACAAGCTCGATGGCTGCCACCCCCAGCAAGACAAAATGAAATTATGACTGTGAAGCTCTTACCTGGGAAGATGACTGGCACTCCCTGGAGAAGGAGGGAGGCACTCATGAGGGCAGCTGTTGGGCTCCTGGGTTTTTCCCTGTAACCACCCACAATGCACTTTGCACTCTGAATAATCAGACAGAAATAGAAACTAAAAGTCATGATTTATGTGATTAGAAATTCAAAATACTCTGAAGGAATGTGTACAGAGAGAAAAGAGAGGAAGAAAAGGAAGCCTGCACTGCAGAAAAGGCGAGGCCATAGCAGAGGATGGTTACAGTGCATCAATATCTGGTTTATGAGCCCAGCAGTCTAACTGTGCCACTCTGCTGCCTTTGCCTCTCTTGCAACAAACATCCTGATTCTCTGGGTATTAGGGAAAACACCCCAGACACCACTGAGGCACAATAAGAGTTCATTTTAGTTTGACTTAAACTCGAGGTCCTTCATGCCTATAAAGCAACCATTGCCATCAGAGAAGTCTCTAACCACAATGATACTGATTTGAGGCTCTCTGGAGGAATACATTTATCAGTATGAGTGGAATAGAGAGGAACCCTGCACCCCACACACACTCGTGTAAATACAGTGACAAACATGGAAAACAAGAAGAGAAAGGAAGGAATGAAAGACGAGGGGAAAGGAGGAAGAAACCTCGATAAAGAAGGAGAAAACAAAAAAACTAGAAAAAATAGGTGCACACATTGACCCAGTTGGAAATCCAAACTTCACTAAAATAATTTGTACAACAAAAATATAAAGGGGAGTTGATTAGCTTTTGCACCTCTACAACATAGGTTCCAAATTAACTTTACCATCTACTAAAATGCACTAATTGCATTTTGCACAAACCTTCACAGCTTTAATTAATACTAGGATTCAAATTATAGTTATAATTGGAGATTCCACTAAAGTTAAACATGACAACTCCTATAATTTTAAGAAAAAAACGCTGAATATAAAATAGAGAATAAATAGGTATGCCATGATGTCCTAACTGCAAATTCTCCTCTGACCCCTCCTCCCAAAGATAAGGTCCACAGCCAAGCCACCCTTCTTTTCAGAGGAACTAGGCACAGTTCCTGTTTAGGCTTGGGTTCTCTCTTTCTCTCTCAGAGACTGCACATAAATTATGTATACAATTCCATGACTTGGACATATGCACACACCTGTCAAACTGTCACCAAAATTAAGGAAATAGACATATACATCACTTCCAAATGTTTCTTTTTGCCTTTTTTAAAAACAAGAACACTTGACATGAAATCTACTCTCTTAATAAAGTGTGCAATAAAGTATTGTTAGACATAGGCACGATGTTGTACAACAGATCTCTAGAACTTACTCATCTAGCATAACAGAAACTTTTATTCATTGGCTAACTCCCCATTTCCTCCTACCCACTGTCCTTGGCATTCACCATTTGATGCTTCTGAGTTTGACTATCGTAGATACCTCGTATAAATGGAATCGTGTTGTCATGTGTCTGTCTTATTTCATTTAGCATAATGTTCTCCAGCTTCATCCATGTTGTCACTAATGACAGGATTTGCTTCTCTTTTAAGGCTAAATAATACCTTATTGTATGAATTCATCTCTGACTAGCAGGTTTTAGTTACCTGCTACCCACTCAATTCAAACAAATTAATCACATCTTCTGCCTGGGAGGAGAGGTCACTCTGTTGTCGTGATTCTATAGAGCCTACCTCTCACAGCCTACAGTTGTTCATACTCTTCTGTAGAGTCAATAAAATTATAAACACATTTTCCAACAGGATTTTGTGGGCAAATTAATAATTTATTATTAAAATTATATGGAAAGACAAAGGAACTCTAATAGTTGAAATAATTTGTCAAATGAAAAATAAGTTGGAGAATTCTTGCTGCCATATTTTCAGATTTAACATGAACCAATAATAGTACTTAACATCAGGTGGTCTTTGAAAAGGATGTCTGTATACATAGAGAGAGAGATGCATGGAACAGAGGAGTGAGTCCAGAAACATGTTCACACGAATATATGCTCAATTGATTTTCATCATTATACATTACATATATATATTTATATAGAAATGTAGAAAGAGAGAATAATTTGTACTTTATCAAATAAACTTTTTCTGTGAAAATTACTGCTAAGATATTGAAAACTCAATGCAAAAAATTAGAGTAAATATTTTCCAATCATATGCCTGATAAAGGACTTGTGTGCAGAATATACAAACAACTCTCAAACACTCCTAAGAAAGTAATGAAAAAGTAGGCAAAAGAGTTAAACACACCTCACCAAGGAAGACATCATATATATGACAAGAATATAAAAATGCTCAATCTGTTAGTCACTTGGCAAATGAAAACCACATGTATATAACATATACCTATTAGAACAGCTTCTTTAAAAAGGAAAAAACCTCAAATGCTGGCAAGAATGCAAAACTGGAAAATTCATACATTGGTAGAAGAAATGCAAAATACCCAGTTTGGAAAACAATTTGGTAATGTCTAATTAACATTTATTTATGTTATGATCCAGCCTACTTGGCATTACCTTCATAAACATATATTTATAGTACCTATATTTCTAATCCCCTCAAACTGGAAACTTGCCAAATATTTTTTAAGTGATGAAGCGTTACATTAACTGTGGTACACCTGTAAAATGGAGTACTGCTCATAATAAGAACAAAGCGCTAACACATGCAACAAATGGATAAACTCATGTAAAAGAAGACAGACTCAAATGCTACATGCTGTTTGATTCCATTTACATGATGTTCTTGCAGTAGCAATACTGTGGGAACATGGAACCCATGTATGGATGCCAGGGACCACGAGCTGGAGAGACAATTTTGAAGGAGATGGGCTTATTTTTAGAATATAAACGAACTGTTCCATATCTTGGTTGTGGTAGTGGATACGCAACTGTACACGTTTCTCAGCACCCACAGAACTATACACAGAAAGCGTGAAAGGTTTTGTGTGTAAATTCCATGTTAATATAAAATATATATTAAAAAACACCAGCCTTATTAATGATTCATATTAAGAAAACAAAATGTCATGTCGTTAAGCTACCTGGTCCTGCAAGCCATGGAAGGTGGCTCTTGGGAAAACTACAGATACTTTTTTTTTGGCCATCATGCTGTGATAGAGGAGATCACTTTGTAATTACTGACTGTATACTCACTCTTAACTTTTATGTTGTGTGATATATTTGACCTTAAATGTTTATAAAAGTAAAAAAAAAAAAATCAAACCTGGAAACAACTGCAATCCTAAGTCTTATACTATGAAACTACATCCCAAACTTAGTACAATATAGACTAAATAAAGGGAAAAGTTCAAGAGAAACATATTTCTCTACATTTTGAGAACCCTATGGAATTCTGTAAAAATTGCAGCAACTGAAGCATGGGCTCATTACCTCTCTCCTGAAATGACAAAATTAAGGGATGTGGAAGCATTTCTGGTTTCAAAGGACTCCACAAAATCACAGGGGGTGGGGGTTAATGAAAAAACATACCATGATTATAAGAAATTGAATTTTTTGCATGGATGTGGGTTGAAAGTAAAGAGGGCTTCTGGGGGACATTAGTATGTGTGGTTATTAAGGGAGTGACCATGTATTGCCAAAGTTTTGTCAGGAAAGCAAAATCTGCTTCTATGATCTCCTGTGACATTGTCTTAATCAATCAGGATTGTTGGGTCCCTCAGCCTGCTGCTGAAGAAAGTTTCTAAGTGTCCCAAATAAGGTTGGAAATAGAATGAACATTAGAAAATCCAGCCCCGCCTCTCTTTCATCTGTCTTCTCAGATTCTAGAGGAGTCTGAATGGGGCATGTACATGTGTTTCTGTGTATTTGTGAAGTAGTAGTTGAAGAGGAGCATTCTACTATCGCCATCTTTCTTATCAAGGCACATTCTTTACTCTCCAAATCCTCTCTCCAACCTAGGGTTTAAGATTTGCCACATAAAGGGCAAGAATATTCTGGACATTTTGGATTTATCTTCCCATCATATCCACTTCCTCAGGCTTTATACTCAGTGCATAATGAAAAAGAGAAGAAAAAGGGAAAATATAGAATGAAGGAAATATGTATTAACATCTCAAAATATTAAATACTTATGATTAATAATAAGTTTAAAGGCCTACCAACAACCCTAAAAATAAATGTGAAGTTCATAGATGAGGAAAACTCTAGTATATAAATTACAGCATGAGTAAGTATTAAATGTGCTTGTCCTTAGATAGGAAGATATTAGACAAATGTCAACTCTCCTAAATTAATCTATACATTTTGTGTTTTGAGAACTGAGGTGAGAAATTGACCAAATTTTATTACAGTCATAGGAAATATTAAGCAACCAAGGGAAATGTAAAAAGAAAAAAAAATTAAATAAGGAGCTCACTATCCTTTTGAGGTTTTAAAATCTCTATGATCATTGTTAAAAAGCAGTAGTAACAGATCTAAAAACATATGGGAATTTAATACCTGGCCAAAGTGACATGTTAACTCATTAGAGAGCATAAACTGTCTCGTTATCCTTCTCAGAAAAACTTCATAAAGATTTCAGGAAAAATGACATTGGATTTATCATTTCTTTCTTATGCAAAGCAGAACAAGATCAAACGTTTGATGTAAAAAATTGTACCATAAATATACCAGAGAGAAACAGAAGTTTTGAGAAAAAGATTAAGAAGATTGTTTCTAAGTCAAAAATGAAGCGCAGGAGTCATACAATCAAATTATCTTTTATTCTGGATGCATACAAATTAGAAATATTTAAACAGTAAACAATATTATATACAGCAAAACAAAGCTTATAAAGAACAAAAAAAATAAGAAACAAATGGTTGCCAAATGTATTAGTTTATTCTCACACTGCTATAATGAACTACTTGAGACTGGGTAATTTATAAAGAAAAGAGGTTTAATGGACTCACTATTCTGCATGGCTGTGGAGGCCTCAGCAAACTTGCCATTATGGCCAAAGGTGAAGGGGAAGCAAGTCATGCCTTATATGGTGGCAGGAGAGAGAAAGAGCAAAGGGAAGTGGCACACTTTCAAACCATCAGTTCTCCTGAGAACCCATTCACTATCACCAGAACTGCATGGGGGAACCACCCCCACGTGAAATTACCTCCCACCAGGTTCCTCCCTTGACACATGGGGATTACAATTCAAGATGATTCGGGTAGGAACACAGAGCCATGCCATATCATTCCATCCCTTGCCCCTCCCAAAACTCAAGTCCTTCTCACATTGCAAAATGCAATTATTCCTTCTCAACAGTCCCCTGAAGTCCAAGTCCAAATTACCATCTGAGACAAGGGAAGTCCCTTCTGCCTATGAACCTGTAAAATCAAAAGCAACTTAGTTACTTTTGATTGCATGCATGTGGGTTGAAAATAAAGAGGGCTTCTGGAGGACATTAGTGTCCACAGGGTACAGGCATTGGGTAAATTCTCCCATGCCAAATGGGAGAAATTGGCCCAAACCAATGGGCAATAGCCCTGTTGCAAGTCTAAATCCCAACAGAGTAGTCATTGAGTCTTAAGGCTCTAAAATAATCTCCTTTGACTCCATGTCTCATATCCAGGGCGTGCTCAATACAAGAGGTGGGCTTCACCCATGTGGCTCTGCAGGGTACAGCCTCCACAGCTGCTTTCTTGGGCTGGAGTTGAGTTTCTGTAGCTTTTTTTCTTTTTCTTTCTTTACCTTTTTTTTAGACATAGTCTTACTCTATCACTCGGGCTGAAGTGCGATGGTGCGCTCTCGGCTCACTGCAAACTCTGCCTCCTGGGTTCAAGTGATTCTCCTGCCTCAACATCCCAAGTAGCTGGGATTACAAGTGCTCACCACCACGCCTGGCTAATTTTTTTGTATTTTTAGTAGAGACAGGGTTTCACCATGTTGGCCAGGCTGGTCTCAAATTCCTGACCTCAGATGATCCACCTGCCTTGGCCTCCCAAAGTGCTGGGATTATAGGCACAAGCCACCATGCCCGGCCATTTCTGTGGCTTATACAGGTGCATAGTGCAAGCTGTCAGTGGATCTACCATTCTGGGGTCTGGAGGATGGTGGTCCTCGTCTAATCACTCCACTAGTTAGTGACCCAGTTGGGACTCTGTGTGAGGGCTTCAACCCTACATTTTCCCCTCTGCATTGCCCTAGTAGAACTTCTCCATGAAGGCTTCTCTCCTGCAGCAGACTTCTGCCTCGACACCCAGGCATTTCCATACATTCTCTGAAATCTAGGTGAAGCCTTCCAAAGCTCAACTCATGTCTTCTGTGCATCCACAGGCCCAACACCCCACAGAAGCTGCCAAGGCTTGGAGCTTACATCCTCTGAAGCAATGGCCTGAGCTGTACCTTGGCCCCTTTTAGTCACAGCTGGAGCTAGAGAGTCTGGGAAACAGGGTGCCATGACCAGAGGCTGCACAGAGCAGTGAGGCCCTGGACCTAGCCCACAAAACCATTTGTCCCTTTTAGGCCTCTGGGCCTGTGATGGGATGGGGTGCCATGAAGATCTCTGAAATGCCCTGGAGACATTTTCCCCATTGTCTTGGCTATTGACATTTAGATTCTCTTTAGTTATGTAAATTTCTACAGCTAATGCCTTGAACTTCTCCCCAGAAAATGGGTTTTTCTTTTCACTGCAAGGTCAGGCTACAAATTTTCCAAACTTTTATCCTCTGCTTCCCTTTTAAACATAGGTTCCAATTTCAGATAATCTTTTTCTGAGTGCATATGACTGTACACTTTCAGAAAAAGCCAGGTCACCCCTTGAATGCTTTGCTGCTTAGAAATTCCTTCTGCAAGATACCCTAAATCATCTCTCTCAAGCTGAAAGTTTCACAGATGTCTAGGGCAGGGGGGAAATGCCACCAGTCTCTTTGCTAAAGCATAGCAAGAGTAACCTCTGCTCCATTTCCCAATAAGTTTCTCATCTCCATCTGAGACCACCTCAGCCAGGACTTCATTGTCTACATCACTATCAGCATTTTGATCAAAACAATTTAACAACTCTCTAGGAAGTTCCACTTTCCCTCACCTTTTTGTCCTCTTCTTAGCCTTCCAAACTGTTCAAACCTCTGCCCATTACCCAGCTTCAAAGGCACTTCCACATTTTATGGTTATGTTTATAGCAGCACCTCACTCCTGGTGCCAATTTTCTGTTTTAGTCTGTTTTTACACTGCTACAGAGAACTACCTCAGACGCATAATTTATAAAGAAAACTGGTTTAATTGACTCACAGTTTCTCATGGCAGGGGTTGCCTCAGGACCCTTGATCCAATTACCTCCCACCAAGTCTCTCCCAAGACACACAGGGATTACAATTCAAGACAAAATTTGGGTAGGGACACAGAGCCAAACCATTTCAACAACTATTGTAATGCCCAACCTTGTTTTTACTAACCCTGTTTTTAGACTGTCCCTTTTCCTTTAATCACCTAGCCTTGTTTCCACCTGAATTGACTCTCCCTTAACTAAGAGAGCCAGACAGAGTCCATCTTGGCTCTTTCACTGGCAGCCCCTTCCTCAAGGACTTAACTTGTGCAAGCTGACTCCCAGCACACCCAAGAATGCAATTAACTGATAAGATACTGTGGCAAGCTATATCCGCAGTCCCCAACAATTCGTCTGATTGATAACACGCAAAGCCCCGCGTCTATCACCTTGTAATAGTCTTAAAGCCCCTGCACCTGGAACTGTTCACTTTCCTGTAACCATTTATCCTTTTAACTTTTTGACTACTTAACTTCTGTAAAATTGTTTTAACTAGACCGTCAACCCCCCGCCCACCTGCTCCCCTTCCTAAACCAAGGTATAAAAATTAATCAAGCCCCTTCCTCGGGGCCGAGAGAATTTTGAGCGTTAGCCGTCTCTCGGTCACCGGCTAATAAAGGACTCTTAATTCGTCTCAAAGTGTGGCATTTTTCTAACTCACTCACTTACAACACTATCAACTTCGTAAACTTAATTTATAAAATTAGGAATAAATAAACACAAGTATTTACAAATTAGGCTGGGGATTTGGTTGTGTTTAATTTGGCTTTTTTGTTTTCTTGACGTGTTTAACAACAATCAACATTTATTGAGGTAAACATTACTTTTTGTTATCACATCTCACAGCATATGGAAAAGATCTTTAATGTTTCCATTGTTTCCTGATTGGGTTCAACTTCAATTATAGTTTAAGTAAGTTAAAGTGCAATACTTATATGATCCAATTCTAGAAAGTATAATAAAATGAAATAATATGCTCTTAAGAACTATATTGAAACCATCTATATTCTGAAAACAATATTTTATCATTATTAATATATAAAAGTTCAATAGAGAAAATGCAGCATCAATTAAGTAAGAAGTTAAATCAAAAGGTGTCACTCAATCAGAATTAATTTAAATGGATAAAATATATCAGATATCTGGCTAAATATGTGGATATTCAGGATTTAGCTGTTGGAAACCTCAGTCATATCTGCACATCACTCTGCATCCTTGAGCTATCACATCTCACCCCTCCTACTCCTCAGGGAACCTGAAGATTCAGGAGCCGACCTGATACTCTCTGGCCACCACACTGGGCTACACGTGGAATAGTAGGTGCAAAGGGGTCACTTGGGAAAAGTTGGATTTCAAACTCTAATTCAGACAATTTTTTGCATGTTGTGACCATCTTGTTTTCTTAGATCATTGCACTCTCTTGGTCATAACAACAGCTAACAAGCTTTCTTGAGCTATTTTCTCATGAGAGATCATCCACCTTTGATTAAATGAAACAAACTGTCCAATTGTTTCTCCAAGCCTTCAGACATCTTCCCATAGGAGTCAGGGTTTTGATGTAAAAGGATGATGCTTTCATATAATTTTGGAAGTTTCTCCTCTATTTCTATGTGATACATTTCCTCCTCCATTGATTTTCTGCAAAGTTTGATTTCACATTCTTGATTTAGTTCAGGCAGTGTCTGGAGTTTCAAAGGAAGCTTTTGAATCTCAATTTTAAATAGTGCATTTCTCACTGCACTGCTCTAATTGGGAATTCTTAAAATACTGCTTGTTTTTCTCTTTTAAGTTTTTTTTTAAAGAAAATATTTAAATTAACAGCATTAACGAGTTTCTTCAAATTGATATTTGACTGATAATCTTGGTTTCCATTTTCTGAAACCCTTTTTGTCTAATGTCAATTTGTCATCATCTGTGTAATCTTCTCTAAAAGGAGAAGATAAGTTTATCATCTTCAGCACAGAGTCCATTAGAGATTTTTACTGATTCTCTTTACAATTGACCTCTTTTTCCCTTTGTGTTTTGATGTTTTCTAACACATTTTTCTGTTCCTTTAGGTCCCACATTCTTTTCTTCCAGCAGCTTCTTGGACAAAGAGCTTCTTGAAGCTGAACATTTTTATCAAAACCATTAATAACTTTTCTCTGATATTGTCCTATAGTCTTCTGAAATGACATTAATATATTTTGGCCTCAGTTCCTTGGCACTGTTGGGATTGTGATGCCTCTTTCGAATGACTGTGTCTATCTTTCACTCCGACGAGCCATTATCACTCCGGGAAATAAAATTTTGTGGAATTGGCTCTTCTGTTCTTGGTCATGAGGCTCTTCTGTATCCCCCAGTGAAAAGATGGACCTGTTTGTACCATTAGTAGGTATTGCCAAACACAGAGTTTGTAACATCAGAGGACTGACCAACTGCAAGTGACTAGATAACTCAAAGCCTTTATTTTTTTTATTTTTATTTTTATTTTTTTTGAGCAGTCTCCCTCTGTTGTCCAGACTGGAAGGCAGTGGCACGATCTCAGCTCACTACAAGCTCCATCTCCGCGGTCCAGGCGATTCTCCTGCCTCAGCCTCCCGAGTAGCTGGGACTACAGGCGCACGCAGCCATGCCAATTTTTTTTTTTTTTTGTATTTTTAGTAGAGACGGGGTTTCACCGTGTTAGCCAGGATGGTCTCGATCTCCTGACCTCGTGATCCGCCCACCTCGGCCTCCCAAAGTGCTGGGATTACAGGCGTGAGCCACCGCGCCCGGCCAACTCAAAAGCTTTATTAATGAGTCTAATATTCCCGCTGTCTTTACATTTCTCTCTTTAACTCGGTCAGCAAGTCTCTGTGCTACCTCCTTTCCCTTCATAGTCATGTTGGCTTTTCACAATAAAAACAAAGCAGCACACACCAAAATTGTCAAGGGAATCCCAAACAGACTTAGCCTTGTGTCCATAATTCAAATGACACCATCAGCACACCATGCAGTGGCCATACGAGTAGCTGGAAAGAGCTTTTGTGGTCATTGGTAGACCTTCCATACATCCAGTGGCCACTGCAGCTCTTCCTCTGGTGGAAACCTGCGGACTACAACTTCCTGCCCAGACTCTAGGAGCGTCCAACCTTGAAACAAAACAAGTATCTGGTAACCAGAACAGACCATCAGTAGAGCTGTGTGGGGAGGAATGCTGGCAAGTGTATAAACTTTTAACTTTACTCTGGTCACCACACAAGCAGAATGTACTACTTGCTCAAAACATTGAATCAATGATTAACAGCCTTTTAAAACAGAGATTACCAGGCCCAGATGGGGTTGCTGGTGAATTCTAGCAAGCATTTAGGGAAGAAATGGTGTAAATTTTCTACAACTTTTACAGAAAATAGAAGCAGAGGAAACATTTTGTAATCCACTCTATGAGGTAAGTATTTCTCTAATACTCAAACTAGGTGAAGAACAAAAAACTACATAGTAATGTCTGTCTTAACATTGACATGAAAATCCTCAAAAAAATATTAACAAATCACATTCAACAATACATAAGAATAATTATACAGCATGATCAAGTGGGATTTATTCCAGGTGTTCAAGTTTGTTTCAACATTTGAAAATATTTACGTATTTTGAGACTATTTTGCTCTGGGCATACATATCTAAAATGGCTACAAATTCTATTTTATTATTATGTAGTATTCTTTTTATGATCCACAAATGCCTTGAGGGGAAAATATGATGTAGCTTAAAATAATGAGAATATGATTTTTTTCCCTGTGTGCATTAGAAACGTATCTGATTCACATTAAATGAATTACTCAATTTCATTCATTATTACACTAGAAGTTTTTGTTGTGCATGTTTATTTATATATTTGAAGTTTTCAAGTCATTTTATAATTAATATTTTATCTTTACATTTCACAAAACCCCATATGCTTTCCTCTATGAGGGATTAGCTAATATCTAAGACCAATTTTCTTGTCAAGAACAAGTAGCAAAGCTGAAAAAAGAGAAACAAAACTATATGTTTGAAGGCATAAGAGAGTGACCAGGACTAGAGCACTAGAGAAGCCAACGTTCTGGTAGATGAAAGAGTCAACTGATAAAAAGGACCCTCTCCTTCTCCGTCTTACACTATAATTTTTGAATTTTTAACAGCATTAACAAAATTACTTATTAGTGTTTTCTATATTTAATAATTCCAAACGATTTCAATAGTATATACTTTATATTTCTAGAAATAGTTCTGAGTTTTTTTGTTTGTTTGTTTGTTTTTTGAGACGGAGTCACACTGTCGCCCAGGCTGGAGTGCAGTGGCACCATCTTGGCTCACTGCAAGCTCCACCTCCCGGGTTCACACCATTCTCCTGCTTCAGCCTCCCAAGTAGCTGGGACTATAGGTGCCTGCCACCATGCCTGGCTAATTTTTTTTATATTTAGTGGAGATGGGGTTTCACCGTGTTAGCCAGGATGGTCTCGATCTCCTGACCTCGTGATCCACTTGCCTCGTCCCCCCCAAAGTGCTAGGATTACAGGCATGAGCCACCATGCCCAGCCAATAGTTCTCAAAATTTTTATACTTGTGTCCTTAAATGTAAGTGTTGACAGAAGTATTTACAAAGCTAAAATCTGACTGTGGCAAACACATTGCAAATATACCTCCAAGTAATAGAAATTTAAATTTGACTGAGTGGGTGTATAATCTTTTTACATACTGGCCTCATGTGAAAAATATCTGGTCAGAGATAAAGTTTCTTAGTCAGATAAATTAGAAATTTGGGCCAAGAAATCGTGTCTAAATCCTCACTGAATACAAGCTTGTACCTTTCCTCATTGGCTTCATGTAGAACTCTTCTACCGTGTAGAGAAGACAGGACTAACCTGCTGTCAAAGAGGGATGAAAACTCATTCTTGTTGATAACGAGTATCCATTGTGAATGAAGCTGATGACACTTTTTTGATGCAATGAATTTTCCAAATGTTCCTTACCAAAATCTTGTATGTTCAAAGAAAAATATTTATGCAGACAACTTTACAGTAATGTTTTCAAAAGTCTGATAAAGCTATACTAACATGATGCCTCAATTGGTTTATGATTTGCTTTTATAATTATGGCATTTTGATTTTTCTATTTGCTGAAAAAAACGCACATAGGAAAAATGTAAACAAGATGTTTCGTTCTGAGCCTTGGAAGGGTTCTTTAAAATTGTACACCTTTCTGAGTATGTTTTATTACATGATGTAACTCAATTTGACATGTAACAGTAACAGAATGTCAGGCTGAGAGTATTTTGAAGAGAACCACTCTTGTTCGAAAGGCCAACAATTCTAGAAGTTGAAAATATAAGATTTGTATTCTCAAATTTATAACAAAATAATACAACTCAATGTTTGTGGTATATTAGGTATTAGTAATAAATCATTGCCTCTTTATTGTGTGAGAAAGAGTATCCTTAGAGAAGGCTAACATTGCTTTTTAACTAATTACACATGTATTTTGAGATGATATCCAGTATACTTAAGTGTTGTGATTATAATGACTTTTTGTTTCTCCTAATAGGGTCTTCCATCCAAACTGAAGATTTGTCATTTTATTAAGTACACACTAGACATGTGTCTGCATAGTGAAACATATAGAAGTAAAGACTTAGCCGTAATGGGCCATAATTAGAAACTCCTTCTTGACAAATAAACATCATTTTGCTACCAAGCTCGGTCTTCTAGTAGAGTAATAACCAGCTTGTAGAACAGAACAGTTGGGCTGGAATGGACTTGAGCAAATATTTAATATGATTCTTCATTTCACAGAATACTATAACCAGAGAAATTGACACTCATTCAAATTTTTAATATTAGTGTGTGAGAAAAAATGAAATCTGTATTTTGGACACCCACAAATCTATGTGCTGTACACCACACATATTCAAGCAGGTCAGTGACATTTCTACTGAAGCAAAAAGATGCCAGTGACACTGAAAAAGCAAATTAGTCCCACGCATCAAGGCAACAGTTTCATTTTTAGGATAAATAATGTATACCTGAAAAATGAGCTACAGTTACAACGAGAAAAGACCTGAGCTTACAATCAAAAGTCTAAAAGGCATATTCATATGCAGCTGTTACTCCATTTTTTACTTCAAACAAGTCGCTTTATGAACCTGAATCTGTTTCTTTTTCTGCCTACCTTCCTTTATAAAGTTACAATTAAATAAGATTATGTTTTTTGAAGCTCCTTGAAATCTGTTGAGTGCTGAAAAATGTAAGACATTGTAAATGGTATTCAGCATTCCTAAAGTCATGTATATCTGATTTGGCAAATGTGAACTCAAAATATTTATATATTAAAAATTATATTGATGAAATTGTATTTAATATATTTTATGTGTTTCTAAAGTTTTATTTTCTTTTTCAGTCCCATTAAAAACTCTAACACTGACTGCACATAGCAGGCTTATGAAATATTTTTCTTAAATTGGATCACATATTAATAGTACATTCATATATTTAAATAAAATTAAACACTTTTATATTTATAGTATCAATTTGGGGCAGGAAAGTAAAACAAACTCTATAGCATGAAGAAAGAAGTAAAAAAGTCTGGAAAGCTCATTTTAGACTCCCAAAGGGATTAACAGTAGGTACTAGATAGATGTGAAAAATTGTGTATTGGTATTTATTTATCTCTATACAATGTATACCATCTAAAACCCAATGTGCCTATATTCTAACAGTTATACTTTTTGTCTTTGGAAAACTACTTATCATTGAAACTTAAACATATACAAATACAGTAATACTAATAAAACTTTGAAATTATAAAAGTGCATGGAAAGCAGTGTCACTAAAGTTTAGAAAAAATAATATGAAACTTCATTTAAAAATACACTGCTCAAATAAAAATAAATAATTTTATTTAATGTATTTTTCCGTGGGAAATTGTTTAGTTAATTTGCTTCTGGATTCAATAAGCCTATTGATATTCATCAAATATTTAGTAATCAGCTCTATGCTCCCTGACATCCATGATTTCAGTCAGTTTTTGTGAAATGTGTCAAGCTATAAATTTATAATACATTGTGTGGAGGTTGAATTTTTCCCAAGAAATAACATGAAAACTTTTATACATTTCTGTTTTGCTTATAAAATATTAAACAATAATATCTCAGAATATATCATGTAAAGTTAATAATTTTAAAATTCACAAAAACTTGAATTATATTGTGTTATATGTACAAGTAGCAAAGTGCCCACTCTAGGTGAGGGTTGAAAGAGAATAAACCTGACAAGTGAACTTAAAAGTACTGAATAGTAGTGTGCGCTCATTTACATGGCAACCTCTGGGGAACTCCTTGGGGAAAATTATTTTTAACCAAATCTGTAATTGACATGAGGACATATACATATGTTTTTGACAGATTTGGAGGCCCAAATGGAAATCACGTTGTAGGAAACTAATTAGGTGTTTGATAGAATTCATCATAAAGAAAAATATCTGACACAGAAGTCCAACTTAGCATTAGAACATACATTTTAGATGGAATTGGTGATTTTGAGAACTAGAATCAGGCAAACCCAGTAACTCAGTGGGTATACAGATGTCTGGAGAAAAAGAGTATGATGCATTTGAATGGAAAAGACTGTTCTGGTAAGCTCTGCAACATGAAAAAAATGTGCATAATTTAGGGGAAGAGACTACAAAAATTCAGTGATTTAGTATCCTTCAAATATGGGGAATATTGGGAAATAAACGTTTATAAATTTTAAAGAATTGTGGCAATTCAAATTTGGACAATATTTGAAAATATAAATATGGTTTTATTTGTAAAAAATGTTTTCATTTGTAAATTAAAGGGGTACAATAAAGGATAATTATTTTCAATATGAATTTTTTCAATATTGAAATTATTTACAGAAATTGAAAAGCAAGATAACTCTACAATGTACCTATAATATATTTATAAAATATGTATGATGTTATATATGGGGTTTTACTTCTCCATGAGGTGTTACATTTTGAAGTATCTTTTGTATTTCTTTTCTTCATTTACTCTTTCCATTCTTCTTCCACTACTGTACCCCACATCCTTTTCTGACATTCAAAACATCCTCATTCATCTCAAGAAATGTAAGTTATCAAAGCATTACTGGTAACCTTCAGGGTTTACCTGAGGAAAACTAGATAGAATATACAGAGTCTTTGTAGAGAATAATAAAATATCACTAGACATGACCTCTCTTGCTTGGTAGAGGAAGCAATCTAAAGAAAAAGTAAGTGGATAAACATTATTGAGAAACCAGTGGAACACAAATATTTGTTAATTTTATACAAAATATAAATAAAATGAACTTGGTTCAAAGCTAATATATTAAGAAATTATTTCCTCATTGACCACTGGGAACTAAAAATAGCACAAAATCTCCCAAACACTTTACTACTAATAAATTTAGAAATGTGTTCTAAAGGTTTTTTTCTTTAATGTAAGATTAAAATACCAAGAGTTTAAAATTTACCATGTAATTTGATATAATCATTTAATATAATCAATGAAGGCATATATTAGGATAAAAGGGGAAGAATATATCATTGGGCCATTTTAATTACTTAGGAGATCTAAAATGAATTATGCAGCTTATACTCCACCATGAAAAAATGTGAAGCTGGTAAATTTCATACTGTAAGAGCCCATGTTAAGTTCCCAAATATAAGTATATATATAGAAAATCTGTGCAGAAAGAAAGTTATCTCTGAACACTGAAATTACAGAGTATTAGGAAATAGAATACAAACTTGCAAGTAGAAAAAAATTCCAACAGAATAAAAAGCATGCCCTTTTAAGGATATTTTATTTTATTTTTTTATTATACTTTAAGTTCTAGGGTACATGTGCACAACGTGCAGGTTTGTTACATATGTACACATGTGCCATGTTGGTGTGCTGCACCCATTAACTTGTCATTTACATTAGGTATATCTCCTAATTCTATCCCTCCCTCCTCCCCCCACCTCATGACAGGCCCTGGTGTGTGATGTTCCCCTTCCTGTGTCCAAGTGTTCTCACTGTTCGATTTCCACCTGTGAGTTAGAACATGCAGTGTTTGCTTTTTTGTCCTTGCGATAGTTTGCTGAGAATGATCGTTTCCAGCCTCATCCATGTCCCTACAAAGGACATGAACTCATCATTTTTCATGGCTACATAGTATTCCATGGTGTATATGTGCCACATTTTCTTAATCCAGTCTATCATTGATGGACATTTGGGTGGGTTCCAAGTCTTTGCTATTGTGAATAGTGCCACAATAAACATACATGTGCATGTGTCTTTATAGCAGCATGATTTATAATCCTTTGGGCATATACCCAATAATGGGATGGCTGGGTCAAATGGCACTTCTAGTTCTGGATCCTTGAGGAATTGGCACACTGTCTTCCACAATGGTTGAACTAGTTTACAGTCCCACCAACAGTGTAAAAGTGTTCCTATTTCTCCACATCCTCTCCAGCACCTGTTGTTTCTGACTTTTTAATGATCACCATTCTAACTGGTGTGAGATGGTATCTCATGGCGGTTTTGATTTTCATTTCTCTGATGGCCAGTGATGATGAGCATTTTTTCGTGTGTCTGTTGGCTGCATAAATGTCTTCTTTTGAGAAGTGTCTGTTCATATCCTTTGCCCACTTTTTGATGGGGTTGTTTGTTTTTTCTTGTAAATTTGTTTGAGTTCTTTGTAGATTCTGGATATTAGCCCTTTGTCAGATGAGTAGATTGCAAAAATTTCCTCCCACTCTGTAGGTTGCCTGTTCACTCTGCTGGTAGTTTCTTTTGCTGTGCAGAAGCTCTTTAGTTTAATTAGATCCCATTTCTCAATTTTGGCTTTTGCTGCCATTGCTTTTGGTGTTTCAGAAATGAAGTCCTTGCCCACGCCTATGTCCTGAATGGTATTGCCCAGGTTTTCTTCTAGGGTTTTTATGGTTTTAGGTCTAACATTTAAGTCTTTAATCCATCTTGAATTAATTTTTGTATAAGGTATAAGGAAGAGATCCAGTTTCAGCTTTCTACATAAGGCTAGCGAGTTTTCCCAGCACCATTTATTAAATAGGGAATCGTTTCCCCATTTCTTATTTTTGTCATGTTTGCCAAAGATCAGATGGTTGTAGATGTGTGGTATTATTTCTGAGGGCTCTGTTCTGTTCCATTCGTCTGTATCTCTGTTTTGGTACCAGTACCATGCTGTTTTGGTTACTGTAGACTTGTAGTATAGTTTGAAGTCAGGTAGCGTGATGCCTTCAGCTTTGTTCTTTTTGCTTAGGATTGTCTTGGAAATGCAGGCTCTTTTTTGGTTCCATATTAACTTTAAAGTAGTCTTTTCCAATTCTGTGAAGAAAGTCATTGGTAGCTTGATAGGGATGGCATTGAATCTATAAATTACCTTGGGCAGTATGGCCATTTTCACGATATTGATTCTTCCTATCCATGAGCATGGGGGGCACATTTAAAGCAGTGTGTAGAGAGAAATTTATAGCACTAAATGCCCACAAGAGAAAGTAGGAAAGATCTAAAATTGACACCCTAACATCACAATTAAAAGAACTAGAGAAACAAGAGCAAATACATTCAAAAGCTAGCAGAAGGCAAGAAATAACTAAGATCAGAACAGAACTGAAGGAGATAGAGACACAAAAAACCTTCAAAAAATCGATAAATCCAGGAGCTAGTTTTTTGAAAAGATCAACAATATTGATAGACCGCTAGCAAGACTGATAAAGAAGAAAAGAGAGAAGAATAAATTAGACGCAGTAAAAAATGATAAGGGGGATATCACCACCAATCCCACAGAAATACAAACTACCATCAGAGAATACTATAAACACCTCTACTCAAGTAAACTAGAAAATCTAGAAGAAATGGATAAATTCCTGGACACGTACACCCTGCCAAGACTAAACCAGAAAGAAGTTGAATCCCTGAATAGACCAATAACAGGCTCTGAAATTGAGGCAATAATTAATAGCTTACCATTCAAAAACAGTCCAGGACCAGATGGATTCACAGCCGAATTCTACCAGAAGTACAAGGAGGAGCTGGTACCATTCCTTCTGAAAGTATTCCAATCAAAAGAAAAAGAAGGAATCCTCCCTAACTCATTTTATGAGGCCAACATCATCCTGATACCCTCTGGCAGAGACACAATAAAAAAAGAGAATTCTAGACCAATATCCCTGATGAACATCAATGCAAAAATCCTCAATAAAATACTGGCAAACCGCATCCAGCAGCACATCAAAAAGCTTATCCACCACGATCAAGTGGGCTTTATCCCTGGGATGCAAGGCTAGTTCAACATATGCAAATCAATAAGGATATTATTAAACGATTCTTTTTAAAAAAGATCGCTTAATTATTTCCAGATCCTAGGGCAGTGTGTCTGTTTTTGACTTTCTTACTTGTTATGTAATTTTGCCCACTGTAATGTTATATATTAATCTGTAGGTTTCTATCTGATAGATTAGCCCCAAAGATTATGGTTTTATTACCATGTAGGACATTAACCAGGATTGTAACTAATTAACAATCTTATCCTTACATCATTCTTCTATTCTTACTCTTCTTCCTTCTCCTTCTCTTTGTATACCCATAAATGCCCAGCTTCTCAAGTGCTACAGGAAATCAGCTTTATCATTTTAGTGATTTCCTCATTGATGACTTATATATATTTCTGGAACCCTAGAGTTATTCCCAAGCGATAACAGAAATTTCCCCCATCTCTCTGTTTCTCTGCCTCTCTTTCTCTCTGTCTCTCAATTCTGTTTCGATTTCGTTTCAATTTGTTGATCAAGTTTGGTTCCGTTTCTGTTTCGTATGTGTCCAATAAGTTATTCCCAATTTGGAGATAACAGTGAGAAGGGTACTGGTTTTATGATCTGAATATTTGATGATCTCTATTGAGATGATAAAAACTTTGTTTTTGGCAGTTAAGAGATGGAAGAAATCTGGTTATTTTGTTCCTTATTGTGTTTGTGTGCTTTTCTATTGTGGAGCTTAACTCAATGAAGAAAACATTTCTTGCACACTAGAAAGCAGAGCAGCCCTTTGAGATCTTCAACAGTAAAGTTTTTCCTCTGTGTTTAACTTGTGACTGAGGTTGTGGCAATTAAACTGCAAGCCCTTTCTATATCTGTGTGTTTATAACTGGGAAATACCTACACATCTTCTGGTGAGCTTAAAACACTTTCTTCCCTTCAGAGTATATCAATCACTTGGATTATAAAGTCTCTTAAATTGAGGGAACTTTGTTTAATTAGTTAATAGAGACCAACAAGGGTAACATAAGTCGAATTTTAGGGAAATGAAGAATTCCCAGGGAAACAAAACATCTGCAATAACAATATTTTAAATATACTAATATTTTAATAATTAATAACAACCAAACTCTATATGGTTTTGGGCACATGATCTTAAAATCATTTCCTATGTCCTTACTCAAAGACTTTTCTATTATTTAATCACGGATTAGTAAATAATATATAGATTTCTAGTGAAAAATAAGACAGGATATTGTAACTTTAATTACCTTTAACTACATATATAGGTAATTTTATGTATATTCTCGTTAACAATTAGTATGTTACATAATGGCTGTCATTTGGGTCAAGTTAATGAACATATATATTTAGCCACTTTAAGAATGAGTGAAAGGGAACTAGGTCTCAGTAGGTGATCAGTGATGTTCTCATGAGCCTTTGCTGTCTGCCAACATTCTTGCTATTGACAGTCAGGTATCAGTTACTGCTTTGCAGTTTTCTCTGTGTAACAGATGTTACATTCATTAAAAGTTACAACTAACAATGATGTTTGAGATTATACTAGGAATGCTAATGTTGTAGAAAAGCAATACTTTTCTATAACAGAAAAGGTCTTCATTTTAAGAGAAAAAAGAGATTTTGTCTTAATGTAAACTTGTCAGGTCATTTCAGAATACACAAAAGTGAAATAAAAGAAAATGCTTAAATGTGTGTATCAAGTTTTAGAAAATTTGGCAGATGTTAATTTCATTTGCTTGGAAATAGGTTTCTTGCAAATAATGAGCCTGAAAAGAAGCAACAAAATATATTAAAATTTTGGCAAAATTTTATTTGTGATGGCTTTATCAATAATGTATTTTTAAATGAAAGTAGAATGTTTCTACTAATGCATATTATATTAATGCATAAGTAATAATTGATGTATCTAGTCTTTTCCTAACAAGGAGTATTTAAATGGTATGACCGGACAACGTCCTCATCAGGCTAACTGAATCATCCTCAGTGCTTTGTTTTGCCTTTGTCATGTTCTTGAGATTTAAACAATGATGAAATATTGTTCATATGTGAAGGAGCTGAGGTTCCTAACTATTGAGTTTCCTTCTCCTATGTTTACTTAAGATATTATATTGTCACATTGAGTAATTGTTCTTAGGCATCAATAATCCTGTTTTAATCAAGTGACCAAATCTCCTCAGCTAATCTTTTAAATTTTGTCTTCTACCAAATCAGATCCTAAATTTAGTGAGGAAGAGAGCATGTCTTTTACAACTAAAGTTTGAGTTTCTCAGAGGGTTTCTGGGGAGTCACAAAGGTCTTTCACCTTACCCCCCAAAAAATGAAAAAAAAAAAAACCCAGATTCATTGTGAATGCTGCACCTTTCTTGATTTGCTTCACACTATTTCACACTATTTAAAAAAAAGGTGCTGCATGGAAAGAGATTCCAAGCCAAATTATGATTTTATGCAAGTGAATTGTGAGTAATATAAGTATTTCCAGGATTCTAGAATTTAAAAAATGGATTTGAAGGCCCTCAAGGTTTGTCAATTCTCTCTCTGCCTGTAATATATTATCAGAGGCAACACTGATAAAATTCTTATGAAAGTGTTATCTATTGTACTCCATTCAACAACTTCATTCCTCTCCAAACTAATATCATTCATTTCTATAACAAAATAACCACAACTATTGACTCCCATCTACAGATGTTTGCTGCTGTCATCTTATGCTTGCCTGAAGGCTCTGTTGTAAATTATAGAGTAAATTTTTGTCTTCAATAAAGAAAGCTGCACTCACAGACTCATGGAAAGCAATATACTGGGACTTTTACCTGTTGATGCTTCACAGCATACACTCATGGTTATAGGCTTTGGAGCTTAAAGCTGACAATATTTAGACAAGTGTCAGATCATACCAGCAGACTGAGTCAGGACAGCTAGGTCTTTTTTAAAACTAGAAGCAGAAAACTTCATTAATAACAGACAGATGACCTATGACTCGGTAAAGGAATTAATTCCATTGGACTAAATGAATTAATGAGGGAAATTTAATTGTGGTTATTTGTTTATAGTATTGTTGATTTAATTTTACAGTTCTATTTTCTGGCTGGTATATTAAAAAGAAGCTTGTTTCTTTCTTAATTTAAGGCTAACCCTCAATTTGCCAAGTCTCATTTACTCCTCATAATTCAGAAGCAAACACCTCTACTGAGTTTCTGTACTTTTTAAGTTAATATAGTCGTTTGCATAGGTTAAGTAAAAATCTGTTTGCCTTTTACTAAGATATAATTGGAAATATTAATCATAAATCCAATATTATACCTACAGTGTCATATTGAGAATGCTTCTCATTTAGTCAAGGCACACCAAGCTCACACTTAGGGAATAAGTTTGCATAGAGAGCCAATGCTCGGAGAAAACGCTGAGGAAAACTGGCCAAGTTACCTGTTACATATTTCTAGCTTCATCAGTAAGGAATACCCTTCCTGACAGACCAAAGATCTCAGCAGATTTTATACATCGCAAGCAAAGTAGAATTCCCCAATGTTATGGGAAAAACTTTCTTGGGCTTGGTTTCCTGGTCTTGGTATAAAAAATTAAATAATACATACTTATACAAATTCAAACTGAGATTCTTTATGAGAATTTGTAGACAAAGCTAATTTTCTACTAGATGTTTAGTACTTCATCAAAACTGTTTGCTTAATATCTTAGTCCCTTTGGGCTAGTATAACAAAATATCATAGACTGGGTGGCTTATAAACAACAAAAACTCATTTCTCACAGTCTGGAGGCTGGGATGTCCAAAATTAGGGTGCTGGCAAATTTGTTGTCTGGTGAGGACCTGCTTCCTCTTAGAGAGCTTGCTTCTCACTCTAACCTTACATGGCAGAAAGGGCGAGGGGGCTTTCTTAGGCTTCCTTTATCTGGGCACTTATCTTGTTCTTGAGGGCTCTGCCCTCATAACCTAATCACCTCCCAAAGGCCCCACTTCCTAATACCATCACTTTAGGAGTGAGGATTTCAACAAATGAATTTCAAGGGGGACATAAACATTCTGCTATAAAGAACTACCTGAGACTGGGTAGTTTATAAAGAAAAGATGTTTAATTGATTCACAGTTCCACATGGCTGGGGATGCGTCAGAAAACTTACAATCACGGCAGAAGGAGAAGGGAAAGTAAGACATGTCTTACAAGCCTTCGGGAGAGGAAGAGAAGGAGGAAGTGCCACACTTTTAAACTATCAGATCTCATGAAAACTCACTCACTATCATGAGAATAGCATAAGAGAATCTGCCCCCATGATCCAGTCACCTCCCACCAGGTCCCTCCCTTGACATGTGGGTATTGCAATTCCAGATGAGTTTTGGGTACGGACACAGAGCAAAACCATACCACATTCAGAGCACAGCACTCAAGAAAACATATCTGGTTAATCAATACCTTTTGCTGAAACAATACAAATGGGCGGTACAAACTTTGTGTTCAAGAATAACCTTTGGAAATTTTATATCAAAATGGGGGAACTGGTGAGAAAAACTATTAAAAAGTAGGATGAAAGACATAAGAAAGTACATGACGCTCTTTCAATATTATATTGGAGCTGTTTTCACAGGTCCAGTTAAGGGTTATTAAATCCTCTAGGATAATGTACCTGTGCTTGATGTTGTTCTTTACTACTTGATTAAAGCTCAAAAAACAAAGAAGTGATATAGTAACTTTTAGATTTCTGTCTGACAGAAAAAATAAACCCAAAGAGTTTGATTTTATTGCTCTGTAAGACATTAATGATTTTTTATATCTAAACTAGAAAACTTATTCCAACATTTCCTTTTTAAAAATACCTTTTAATACTCAGTGTGCTGACAACTACTTTTAACATCTTCCAAGTACCTTTACTAATGAATTAAATCTTTGATACAGATTCATTCTATACATGTATATATATGTGTATAGGAGTCAAATTTTCATATTTTTGAAAAATCTAAGAAGGGGAGTTTGGTCTTCTCTGTCTCTTTATTTATTTATTTATTCTTTTTTTGAGATGGAGTTTCACTCTTGTTGCCCAGGCTGGAGTGCAATGGCGCAATCTTGGCTCACCACAACCTCCACCTCCCTGGTTCAAGCTATTCTCCTGCCTCAGCCTCCTGAGTAGCTGGGATTACAGGCATGCGCCACCATGCCAGGCTAATTTTGCAGTTTCAGTAGAGATGGGGCTTCTCCATGTTGGTAAGGCTTGTCTTGAACTCCCAACCTCAGGTGATCCACCTGCCTTGGCCTTCCAAAGTGCTGGGATTACAGGTGTGAGCCTCCGCGCCTGGCAAATTTGGCTGTCTAATTTCCATATTGCTTAACATGTTTACATTGATTTTATATTACCTTATCATCAGAAAAAAATGTGTGACAAAGAACTAAAATAGATTATTTTGTGTCTGATCAAGCAAAGCTACTTTGTGGGGGTTTATTAAACTATCTCATGTCACAATATTTTAAGACAAATCGATTCTTTTTTTATTCTTTCATATTGCAAAATATCAATAGCCACAGGGCAGTGAACACAAAGTCCACCTGAAATATCTATGAAATATATAATGTACAGAGCTAAGATTCAGCAGTGGCATGCAGTCCCTCCAATATATGCTCAAGGGCACCACTGTTCACTTGCACTGATAAGAAGGATTTTTACCTTTACCCTCCCCAACACTATTGGCCATGCCCTTTTACTAAGTTATATGAACTGAGTCTATCAGATAATGACGCTCTGCAAGCCACTGATGAAAAACTACAGACAGGCCAATGCTATGTGCTAAACTTTCTGAAAATAGAAACCCGGCACCACTCTCCCACCCTTTTCTAGTCACACACTGAAAATTCCCTTGCAGGAAAGAGCTAGATACCCACCCTTGTCCTACATAATATCATAATATTATATCACAATGAAAGCCGAATTACATAAAGGCAATCACAATTTGCCCAGAAAATAAAACTGTGTTTATTTTGATGTTATTTTGAGTGAATTATAAAAGAGAGTAAAACTCTAAGAAAAAAAGGATGTATTAGGATTTTACATCAAGGAATGATTCACTAAATGGAAAAAAATCTCATTTTTTGCTACGTTTCTATTGAATTTGCGAATGGAAGACTGCAGAAAACTTTTTAATCTAAATTCCCTGTGGCGATAAATTTGTCCATTAAAATCGGATTCGTTAAAATAAAGAAAATTTGGGTTTTAGACTAAGAGACTTATCAAATTCAAATAAAATATGTACAGACAAATCTCTAAATTTAACATTTTATTTGGGAAGACAGAATTGCAATTCAGGGCATACACGCAGACCACACATGTTGGGTGGTCTTCTCTATGTGTGAGGCACAGAGGAGGTTAGAGGTTTTATAAAAAGGAGAATGTTAGTATCGCTATTTGAGAAAATTCACCGGCACTAGTAAAGTTCTGAGGTACTGGTAAGTTCTGATTGGTGAGTAACAGTGGCAGGTAAAACTCGTCTTAGAATTGCTGCAGGTTGTTTCATAAGACATTAGATAAAACTTGTTTTGGGTTACAGCAGGCAGTTTCAACAGTTAGTCTTGCAAAGAGTTATATTCTTGGAGCAATGTGTGTGTGTGCCCTGAGGGCTCGTTCCCCTCAACTCTGTTTGGCTAGGTATAACAAGAATGACCCATTTTGTATAATTAACTTTTACAGAGTGTATCCCAGGTTGCTTTTGGGCTTTGACGATTTTTGCTAGTAATCTTTTTCCTTGCTGATACTTGCTATCAGTGCAACTTGTAGCAAACATTAGAGAAATGTTAAAAATTTACCCAAAAAGGGCCGGGCGCGGTGGCTCATACCTGTAATCCCAGCACTTTGGGAGGCCAAGGAGGGTGGATCATGAGGTCAGGAGATCCAGACCATCCTGGCCAATGTGGTGAAACCCCGTCTCTACTAAGAATACAAAAGCAAAATTAGCTGGGCATGGTGGTGGGCGCCTGTAGTCCCAGCTACTCGGGAGGCTGAGGCAGGAGAATGGCGTGAACCTGGGAGGCGTAGCTTGCAGTGAGCCGAGATCGTGCCACTGCACTCCAGCCTGGGCGACATAGCAAGACTCCCCGTCTCGGAAAAAAAAAAAAAAAAAAATTTACCCAAAAAGTACTTTCAGCCCCAGTGAACTTCTATGAAATTGTCTTCACATAGCATTTAAAAGTTTGAAGAAAAACACAACATAATTGTGTGTCCTACCTCCAAAGTATTGACTTCGGAAGGGAAAGTGGGTTGCGTTGAACAATGAGATTATAATATGCTGTTAATGCTTTGGAAGTATACATTTGATATGATATTTCAAAGACATTAATGTCATCTACAAATTTAAACTGTTTCTATAGGGCTATACATTTCTGAAATACATCATCATACTTAGGAGTCTTTGTTTGGAACTTTAGAGAAGAAAGCTATTAAACTATGAGAAGATTAACTTAAATATGATAATCCATTAGGTGTTCGGATAAAAACACCTGTATTCATTCTGACAGACTCATCAGAATGAAATATTCAAAAATATTTTTTGTGTGAAAAATCTAAAGACTAGTATGTCATTGGACATTTATACTTTTGCTCCCGGCAGGACACTATCACAGACATTTTTATATAGCCAAGATTAGGAAATCTCCCACCCGTAAGAGCAACAAGCACAAAGCAGCTGATTGGAAGCTCAGTTATATTCTTCTATAAAATAGAGGGGCAAGTGCCCCTCCTCAACTCCAGAAGGAGTCCTTCAGCAGAACGCGTTCACTTGTCTTTCATCATATTTCTCTGTCGTTTGCAAATGAGCCGTAAATATTTCTGTTTCTTTACTTCCCTGTCTTCCCCTTGATGAGTGCTGGCTTCATTTAGCCATTTGGCTTGAATGAGTTTGACAAAAAATAAGCTATGTATTTTCTGAAATCTACTTATTTCTAGCCAGATTTTTTAATTTTGTGAAATAAAATTTCAAGTAAAAAATCTGCCTCGTGTGGCTTATTTAACTGATTTATATTCCTGAGTATGTGTAGATAATGTTATTTGGAAGGATGCCTTCAATGTGAAGAAGTAGCTGTAGCTTAAACGCAATGCTGTTTTATATTAACAATAAGCGTTATGTTAGACAATGCTAAAAAAAGCTTATGTCTCAATTTTCATGACTTTATCTTATCCCTTGAGGCAAATTCAAAAACAAAAGGGAAAAGTTTCTAATGCACCAGAGAACACATTTCGAGTTAGATTAATTTTTTTTTCAATTCAAGCAAAAGAGAAAGAGAAAAAAGATGTCTTCTAAGGAATCAATTGAACCTGAGAATTAATACAAAGAAACATTTCTCTTTTTGTTCTTTAATCACCAGTCATAGAAAACAAGTCAAAGAAGAAGAAAATACACCATGCAAATTACTTCAGTGCAATCTGCAGAAAACCTTAGGCTAGTTTGAACGATGGTAGGAATTTTAAAACTGGAAAATCATAATTCCATAATAATAGTGTTATTATTTCTCTGTTATATTGTGTTCTCACTCCTGCTTATGGGCAAATGATTTTGTTTAATAATGATTGTTCTTAAAGCATACTTTAAAAGAAATTAGTGCTTTAAAGTATTTAATAAGAAATAACCCCAGTTGGCCCTTCCAACATTTTCCCAACCTATTTTTTCAAGGAGAAAATAGTTACATGTATATGTATCTAAGAAGTCAAAAGTTTTAATTTTACTGACTTTTCCTAGAAGAAATCCAGCATCCCTATACTTTAAGTTAATCCTGCACACTTGTTGCAAATGACAGTAATAAGTGTAGTCAAACTCTTACCTGCAACCTAAATATTCTTCAGGCCTAAAACATAATTTGCCTCTTTGACTTTAATAAACGACTGCTTTAAATTACATATAAAGTGTTACAATACGTGTATATCTTTACATGATATACACATATCCATGCATGTATTCATACATAAGAGAATTGTCAATTCATCTACTGATAAAAGGTGTCAGGAAACCGTTAAAATATCTCCTGGAAAAAATGAATTTAATATTTAAATAATTTGTTTAAAATGTTGACATTTAGAAACAAGTTGATGCAATTACTGATTACAATATCAACCATATGGTGGTTCACTCAATATGGATGCATCTTAACTTTTTATCTATTTGGTGCAAAACAGTTTGGTATGCCAGCGGCCTTTCTTGTGCAAATCAACCTGATAATTCAGGTAGTGGAAAGCCAGCAGTAACAAAAAAAAACCTTTCAATTTAAAAACTGAAAAAAAATGTTTATTCTTTAATTCATCAAAGGGTGAGTTTTTTAAAGAAATGGATAGGGCTGGGCACGGTGGCTCATGCCTGTAATCCCAGCACTTTGGGAGGCTGAGGCAGGTGGATCACGAGGTCAGGAGTTCGAGACCAGCCTGACCAACATGGTGAAACCCCATCTCTACTAAAAATACAAAAATTAGCCGGGCATGGTGGCGTGCGCCTGTAATCCCAGCTGCTCAGGAGGCTAAGCCAGGAGAATCATTTGAACCTGGGAGGCAGAGGTTGCAGTGAGCCAAGATTGAACCACTGCACTCACACTTGGGAGACAGAGCAAGACTCCATCTCAAAAAAAAAAAAAAAAAAAAAAAGAAACAGAAATGGATAGGGTAGAATGGAATACACATAAATACAATTTTTAAGGGATCCTCTTTTGACCAAGCTTTTATTACAATCTTAATATTTGTCAAAAGACACAAGTAAAAGAGTGCAAAAGCAGCCCACAGAGTGGAGAAAATATTTGCAGTATATACATCTAACAAAAATTGACTTTTAAAACTCAATTTATTTATTAGAGAAAGAAACCCTAAAGAAGAATATACAAAAGATTTGAACAGGCTGGGCGCAGTGGCTCATGCCTGTAATCTCAGCACTTTGGGAGGCTGAGGCGGGTGGATCACGAGGTCAGGAGATCAAGACCATCCTGGCTAACATGGTGAAACCCTGTCTCTACTAAAAATACAAAAAATTAGCCAGGCGTGGTGGCGGGCACCTGTAATCCCAGCTACTGGGGAGGCTGAGGCAGGAGAATGGCGTGAACCTGGGAAGCAGAGCTTGCAGTGAGCGGAGACTGGGCCACTGCACTCCAACTTGGGCGACAGAGTGAGACTCTGTCTCAAAAAAAAAAAAAAAGAAAAAGAAAAAAGAAAAAATAATTTGAACAGACAATTCACACAGGATACTATTTAATAAGCCAATAAATATTTGAAAAAGTACTGACCTTCTTTAATGTTACTTATTAAATCACTAGAATGACTAAAATGTAATATTCTTAACAATAGTATATTACTCAGTAATAAAAATAATCATATGCAACTACATGCAATAGCATAGATAAATTTCCCAAATAAAATATTGAGAAAAAGAAGGCAAACACAATCTTGTACAAAATGTATAATTCCATTTATATTAAGGACAAAAAAAGACAGAACTAACCTATATTTTTCAAGTCACTTAGCATCCTTATGGGGGTGCTAAGTGAAATGGGGTACACAGGGTAGTTTTCTGGTGTTCTGATAATGCTCTGCCTCTTGATTGAGTGCCGGTCATGGGGTTGTGTCCAATTGTTTGAATAGTTATTGAGTTTGACACTTCAGATATGTTCTTTGCTGATAAATATTATACTTAACAAAGGGTCGAAACATGAAAGCTTATCTTCTGAAAGCTTCCATTTGAATTAATAAAGATAATATATTTTGGAAAGAACTGTATCTTTCAAAAATTATTTAAAATAATTTATGTATAACTGTTACTATTTCAAAGGTATCTGTATAATAAACTTTTTGAACCATAGGGTTCTTTCCAAATAACTGCCATTCATAATTAAAGTAAGTATCAGAGTTGTATTGTACCTATATTTGGTTTTGCTTATAAAATATATCAATATATAATATAGATATTAGCACTATACACACATAAAAAGATTTGAAGGATTCAGAGTTCTAGGCTCCATTATTTACCCTTCAGTTCACCTGCATGGCCTCTGATAAAACCCATACAGGTCATGGTGTATAATGGTGATCTACTGTAAAGTTATTAAAGGAGTAATATCAATTGAAACTGCTGTGTCTGACAGGGAATGGGTTGAATCAAATCAACACAGCCTCTGGTATTTAGTATGCAGAAATTCATTTGGAAAGTATGTCTTCTTGGTACCCAAGATGGGAGGTCAAACAGTTTGCCTTTATATGTTAAGACCAGCAGTACAACTTAAACATAGAACTCTGATTAATTCTACTCTTTTCTGTCCATAGGGATTTTGTATCCATAATGTATCCATGTATCTAATGTATCTATAGAGACTTTGATTTTTCTTGATATGCTACAAAACAACAAACATGATCCATACATGGCCTATAGATAATCATCCATGCTCTACTATCAATAACACCATATTGCTCCCAATG
The DNA here is from genome assembly GCF_029281585.2 of Gorilla gorilla gorilla. Lineage (NCBI taxonomy): Eukaryota > Metazoa > Chordata > Mammalia > Primates > Hominidae > Gorilla > Gorilla gorilla. The sequence continues at coordinate 22,522,985 of NC_073230.2, forward strand.
AGCAGAATGCTGCAAGTATCCTAGGTGCTCTAGTAATCTACATGTGCCAGAGTGTAAAAGACATTGTTAGGGGCTGGTTTACTGTATTTTCTGAGTCTTGGGGGTACATATCTCTTCCCAAGGATACATTCAGGGGTGCCCAATTAATACTTTGAAATCAGCCATGGTGGGAATATTTATATTTTAAAAAATAACAAAGCGAAAAATCAGGACCTTTTCTTTTTACCTGGAGAGCTGGCTGTTAAACATTAATTTACCAGAACAGCACTGGAGAAACTCTACAAACATTGGGGAACTTACTGCATTGATGCAAATTAGGGGTAGAAAGTGCCAACAGTCCGGAGTGTTCTGGGACATCCCTTTCAGGATGATGAGCAAGTTTTGAACCTCATTCTTTCTCAGAAATAAGCACAATAGTTTCGGGTCTTTGGGGACTTTTAAAAGCAGCATATAGTACACTTGGGAATACTATTCTGCTTCATTTATCACAAGCTGTGAAAGGCTGTTAGTTATAAGTAGGTCCCAGGGGAAGAGAGGGCTCTGAAGCAAGTTCAAACTATGGTTTAAGTTTCCATGCCAATTGAGCTATATTATCCAAAATTTTGACAGGGCTGGAGTTTTCCTTGTGAATGGAGATGCTGAATGGGGTCTCTGATAAGATATAACAAATGAGTTGCAATACAGATCCCTTGGAATCTGGAGCAAAAACATGTTTACCATGACAGAGAAAAAATTCTAGTTTGAGAAACATCTCTCCATCTGCTACCGGTCTTTTCTAGAGAAAGGTAATGACCATGGGATGATAAGTAACTATGAGTTTAAATGGCCATTCATGAGCTGCATATTATTGAGTTACTAAGTCATGAGTTCATGGATGTTTCAGAAATTCATCATGAAATGGAAATTGTACAATTAGGACAGGACTCACGAAAGCTCGAGCAGCATGAGTAAGTTCATGAACTGCCACTGTTCCGCCAAGAGACATGGGTATTAACTCTTCCAGAAAATGACTGTTCCAAAGAAGATATTCAAATACCTTCTTTCAGAAAAGTGAATTGAGAAGCACGGAGAGGGAAGTTTATCTTCTCTGCATTTCCGTTCCCTCAATGGTCAAAATTCATTCCATGGATTGTTACTATCCCTGAATTTTAGTCTGCATTATCTGACCCTTTGACAGCCATTGGGGAAGTCGGTTCCATGCCATGTGGTGCAGTATTTCATCTGGAAGTGGTGGGAGGATCACAAGACTCTGAGCATCAGTCTCAGGTAGGAAGAACATCATTGCAAATGGAATCGGTGGTCTTGGTAGAAGCCAGTATAGCAAGCAGCTAAAAGCCCAAGAGTCAGATAAGATTGAAGCAATCTAAGGATGTGCATGAGACAGCCAGTTTTCATCCTTAAGAAAATTAGTCTCACACAAAAATTTAAAAATCTGACTATATTTGCTTGAAACAAACAAACAAAAACACTATATACTTAGTATGTTTTGGGTATTTTAAGTGATTTATATATATTAGATCATTTAATCCCCTTGAAACTCTATGAGGTAGGTACTATGACCTAGAAAGTTTAAAAAGAAAAGGAGAGAAAACTATATATAAGAAAATTATGAAAAATGAAAGACAATGAACTATAAATATTGGACAATGTAGCATGCAAGGCAAAAATGAGTAAATGGGAAAATAAGTCACACAATAATTCAAACAGGTGTGTATATTACAAAGACATAACAGCTAAAAGCATGTACCAACAATGGAGCAACAGCATGGTATACCTAGTGAACAAGAGTGCAGATTCAATGTAGGAAACTCCATACAGTAATAATCGACTAACAACCAAACAAGAATGGAAAATTGTATTCCACATAAATCTATGCCCTCAGTATAATTTGATGACAGAGAATGCTGAGATGTTAAAATAACTTAAGAAAAAAAAAAGAAAATAATTCATCAAATGGCAGCATGTGACCTCTCACACTACCACACAACTGCCTCCCCATCAATAGGGAAAAAAAGCAGATGATGAAAAACTGCAGGGAACCCAGAAGAAGTGGCCTAAGTTATTGATTTTATACTCCCAGTCTTAAAGGAACTTGATCACTTTCCCCCATTTTCATTGCTTTGCAATGATTTTTAGAGCATTAATCTGGTTTTTGAAAATGTGGTAGAATTCCTCTGTGAAACCATTTGAGTCTGATGCTTCTGGGGCAGTTCCTTAATAATTTTAGTTCTTAGCAAATTGGTCTGTTGAAGCCTCCTAACTCTGTGGGGTTAATTTGGTAATCTGTATTTCCTTAAGAAATTAACCGGTTCATCTAAGCTTTCAAATTAATTTTCATACAAGTCTGCAAAGTAGTCCTGCTAAACTTCTCATGTTTAAATATTTATTCGTCCTTATTTCTTATTTTGAATATTTATGCCTTCTGTTTTCTTTTGATTAGTTTAGCTAGTGGTTGGCTTGTTTTGTACTGTAAAAGATATAAAAATACAGGAACACTAATCCTTTGCTTAAAGGAATAGACCATATGTCTATTGTAAATACATTTCTTTTCATGGTTTCCTTCTAGTGGTTTCTGTGTTCTTTATTCTAGAAACTCAAAAACATCTATTAGGAATCTATGAAGATGACTCGTTAATTACTTTTTTTGTGATTACCTTCAAATGACTTCTGTGTTATTTGTTCTAGAAACTCAAGAACATCTGTTGGAAATCTATGAAGATGACTCATCACTTCCATTTCTTTTCATGATTACCTTCTAATGATCTCTATGTTCTTTATTCTAGAAACTGAAGAACATCTATTAGAAATCTATGAAGAAGATTCGTTACTTACATAGATCAAAACAGAAAAAAAGAAATAAATATCAAATATGTAAACTAGAAATAACCACCATTCATTCCTGATTACAAACAAACAAAATTCTTAGCAAAATATCAGTAGAACAATATTCCTTAATGGAATATAATTTAGCATCAAATGACAAAATAGTTCTGGCTGATGAGAATAGAGACATTTCTATTAATTTGAACACAATACAATAACTTCTGTTAGGAATACTTTTGTTTACCTGAAAGTGTTAGCTAGTATAGATTAGAGAACAAAATAAGTGCTAACATATTTTAAGCAATGTAAAAATCATTAGTCTCACAAAGTAAATCATTAATTCTGAGGCTTTTCATGAGTCAATATCCTTTGAGAATTTGATAATTATTATTCATCTCTGAGGAAAAATGTCACATAGATTTTCAAAGTCACAAAATTTAGCATGAAATATAGTTTATCCTTTTGAAATTTAGTTATTCATTTGGTTATTTATTTATGTAGTTATTTGTTATTATTGTCATATAATATAGAAACAGTACTTCAAAGATATATTCCTTATATACCTTCTTTATTATCAGTTGATTACCATTTCAGGAAAAAGGGGAAATTAATACAAGTTGTATAATAAAGCAAAAGTATTCTCTAATTATTCTCAGAAGTGATTTTCAAAATACTTGATGCTAAAATGAAGTTTAAGCATTTGGAAATGTGGAAGTGTTTGAGAAATGACAAGGCACATGTAATTGTTACTATATAACCACTTTTTTATAGCTATACGTGCAGAAAATTCAAACTCACAGATACATGAGGGAATAAAATAAAAATCAAGGTTTTCTTAGCTCACTTCAACAAATATATCTAAACTGTGTTTCTCAAGGAACACCATAATTCACTGACAATTTTCCAGGGGAATTTACGCTGGAGTTGCTGTTGTATTTATGCCAATTAGATAACATTGACTTAGGTTTGTGTCAAAAATGCTATCGTTATCTGCAAAATAACAATCGAGAAACTACCCTCCAGTTTGAAGTAATCTGATGAGGTAACCTTCCAAAAAGCTTTGCAACGTTTGCAGGTGACTGAATATTTTATCTTTCACAGCAAATAAAAACTATTGTCATTCTTTATTCCCATCTCCTATAGCAATTCTTTAGCTTTGAGGAGTTTACATGGTTGAATACTTCCAATATATGTAAAGGAGATTAAAAATATTTTAAAGCAAAACTATGTCAATTTATAAGTTAATTAACTAGAAATTATAATAAGTTAATATTTTTCTAAATATATATACAGATGAAGTTGACTCAAGAAAGGGAAAATATGAATACATAGATAATTGCAGAAAATGTAATAAAAATTCAAGAATTACATTTAAAAGTAAAGCTCTCGGATAATATAACTTACCAGAAAATGTAATAAAAATTCAAGAATTACATTTAAAAGTAAAGCTCTCGGATAATATAACTTACCAGTGAGTTCCCTCAAGCTTTCAAAGAATGGATAACTCAATGCTGTATAATCTTTCAATGTTTCCCTTAGGTTGCCAAGATATCTAAAGCTTAATTCCGGACTTAGGAATTTAGCACATGGATATCTGAGGAGGCTAAAAGAAATTGAAACAGCTGAACAATCAAACCTCACGAAAGAATAAGAGCTGGAAGAATACACAGCATAAAACTATTAGTATTAGCTCAATTGGCCAATTAATTTTATCCCATCACTGGTAGACATATATTGATACCTAATCTAGAACTTCTTATCTAAAGGGACTCAACTACTTTAGGTTTTTTTAAAAATTTACTTTTGCCTTATTCTTCACTTTTTGGAAGCTATAAAGTCAATGCCTCATGGAGGGAGAAGGCAAAAAAAAAAAAAAAAAAAGGAGAACATAACTAATTTGCTAAGTCAGCATCTATTATTGCTCACTTAGATTGAATAGCATTAATGTTTTCTCATATAGGCTCATATGCACAAAGCATAGATTAAATCAGTAGTAAAAGTTTAGCCATATACATATATTTATAAAAGACTCAAAAACATTGTATAGGAACAAAAAGATAAAGACAGATGTTAAAATCCTAAATAAATGCCCAGGGAACTGAAATCAAACACCAAGATGAACTTAGATTTTTCTCTTAAATTAAAGAATACTTTATATTATAAAATCACTCCAGACATCCTGGGCCACTAGGAAATAAAATGTTCACAATTACATTAACAGATGTCTCTAGAGAATTCAATTAAACTGTTCTTAAGTTAAAATTACTTGGAAAATAAAAAAATACTAAACTAAGGGCTAACAGGATACTGAATTCATTCACATTAATATTAGAAAGCTACTGTCAATATTATTATTTAGTTTTACATTTTGAACATCTACTGCCTCCTCCAAAAAAGAGTGTTATACAGATGAAAAGGAAGAATTTAAATTTTTTAAATTTATGCAAATAATCTATCTGAATTACTTTGCCTAAAAAGTCCAAAGTTAAAAGCTGGTAAAATAAACCCAGCCTACTACAATTCAATATACTCAATGTGAAATAAAGTCATGCTTATAAGTACAGGTCTTTAAACTCTTAACTCTTGATCTCTTAGAGAATATACTCCACCAAAACTGGAGAGTAAATACCAGAAAGGAAGATACTAGATGAAGATAAATGGGATTCAACAGAGAGGAGAGGGAAAGAAAATTCCCAAGATAATGAAGAAAATGGTAATTTTCCAAAGCCAGATGTGTAATAGACTTTGTGAATAAAAAGGTCCCATGAGAACAGAGAAACAGAGAGGTATTGAGGATAATTTTACAATTCTGTCAGTGAGTTTGTGTGCTGAGTTAATGACAGGTACATAGGAAGAAAAGCAACTGAAGAGAATGGGTAACCCCAGGATAAACAAACAAAATAATGTATCCAATAAACTGTAAGTGTCTTCAATAAAAAACCGTGAGAAAGTTCGGTCAATGGCACAACTAACAGTAGTATTTGCAAAACCATAAAATGTGAATTCTGAAATTTGACCTAACTAGAAAGTGGGATGTTAGTATTTCAGGAGGATGACAGTAGGAGAAGTGCCAAAGGGGAGAACTCTGTGAGCAATACTTTTCTTCTGTAATGCAAGTCAATAAGTAATGTCTAACATTGAAAAATAAACAAATAGCTCTATAAACTATATTAGTTAGAAATTTGGAAGTATGTATTTTTTAAAAGAGGACGATGGAGGGTATAAAGGAAGTAGTAATTAATGACGGCATAGAAAGGGCATTTTATTATCAGCTTTGAGGTATTATTAGATATTTTGAAACAAAATAGAATATTATTAGATATTTTAAAACAAAATGGAGTATTGCTCTTAAGCAATACTTTGTATTTAAAAGGCTTATGTTTAGCCCCCAATTTGGCCACTTACTAACTGTGGGGACTCTGCATAACTAAAGAAACCTCTATGTTTCAATCTTTTCTTCCTTATGAAAATAGGGATAATGAAGGTAACTACCTAAGGCAGGCATAAAAGTATAAATGAACTAATACATGCATGGCATTTATTTTAAATACATATATCACTTTTATAAAAAGTGGCAATTATGATTTTTATAAGTAATATGAAATATTAAATGAGAAAATCTCTTGATGACAATAATACATTTACAAAGGAATAATTTATATTAATCATGTATAAAACCTGTACAAAGTATTAGCAAATTGAGAGAGATAAAAGTTTTGAAAAATTCTGAATATAAAATTATTCCATTGAAAATTGGTATTAATTCTAATAAAGATATATTTTCATGCTGCTTAATAGTATTTAGATATAAATACATATCATGAGGAACAAAATAAATGTCATAACACTTTATAGACATTTAGAAAAGCAACTGGCCATCTCTTATGGAGAAAGTGTTAAACCTGTTCTATAAATGGAAGAGGTGCTGCAAACGTCAGGATTTTCTGAAATTTTCAAACTGACCCTAAGGCATGCCTTTTTCAATTCAGCCTCTTAAACAGACTTCAAAATTTCTTTCTTTGTTGAATCATTGTCTTTACCATTGCCTTTTTGCAGCCCCTTTTATTTAAGCAATCAGATATGAATCTAATTTTACCATTAATATTTGTAATTAGTGATTGGTAATTCAAATATAAATATCCTTGGATGCAATGGGGAGGGGTTCATGAAGAAGTGACTTAAAAATATACATATACACCTAAAAGCTTAGTCTAAAGATAAACACTTAAAAGTGTGTGAAAACAGTCCTGAACTTTAAAGAAAGCAAAGTAGTTCACGGACTCCCCTTTCTCCCCCTAAATGAAATACTTATAAATAGAGGCTGATCTCATAGAAACTATTAACTTTCCTTATAAATTGAGGAATTTAACCACCCACTGTGTGACATCAATGGAATTTACAGTCTCAAAGTAATTTGTCTGAACACACCCAAAAAACCATTTATGCTTATGAATATATTCTGGCAGAGTAGATAAAACGTCTGGGCAAAGATGCATTCTACTTTACTGGTTCAATCTCTCACTAATCATTGCTGTGTGCACACCAGTGAGTTTTGAACCCCTCCCTGGCTTAACCGCACAAGCATCCCACTAAGTGACCCAGTAACTTTTAAGATCTTCTGAAAAAAGAAAAAAAATGATATAAAATTTCACCACATTTTCCTGCAGAGGTGGGCCTGTAAAAGGAACACAGTATGTATTTACTTCAATGATATTTTAAAAGAACTTTTGAATGTTTCTTTCTTTCAAAACACTTCAGCGATCAAATACAGGCCCACTGTAGAGATAATTTAGTAGTTCCCTACCAGAGAAAAGACAGTGGGTGACTGGACATAAAACAATTACTTTTTGCAAAGACTTGACAGAAATGTATAATCCAGGTAATTGCTGGGGTGGACAAGCTAAGGTAGGATGCTTGTGATTGGCAAGACAAAAATGGGGCAGCAGAGGCATCTCAGGGAAGAAGTTGCAAGCCCAGCCTGGAGCCCCAAGGCATAGATTTGAATCCCAGCTCAGTCACTTACTATCTGTGTGCTGGACGATTGTTTTGACCACGTTGTGCCTCAGTTCCTCATCTGCGTAATAGAGATAATGATACTACCCGCCTTGTATGACTGTGGCGAAGATTAAATTAACTCCTGCATGTAAGTGTTTAGAATAGCTCCTGATACATAGCAAATGATAACTTGCTTTCATTATGAGAAGCATTCAGAAAGAGCTCCAACTGGGCAACCCAAACTATCAATTTCCTACTCTCCAAATTTGTCCAAGTCTGTCTCTGATTATTTTTATTACCCCAGATTTGCTGCACTGTGGCCTTTAGAGATCACTTCACATCTGTGTGAAATACTTCATGCGAAAATTTAAGCGGAGGACTGACCTCCCTCAAAGGAGGATTAACTGGTAAATGATTGCCAAGCACTCAGAACACTTGAAGAGTTCCAAAAATGTTGCTTGTTAATTCTCATCCTGTGAAGGGCCAGCTGATGACAATCCTAGCCTGAAGTGTCTCATCTCATATAAATACTCAGCCCAAAGTTGCTGTGAAATTTCCAATTTTTGAGTGGCCAGAGGGCACACTAAGAAGACATTCATTGAAGGGTGTCACAGCCTGCACCTGGCATAAGATTAGTCGCTGCTTAAGGAAAACGTTATTTCCGGCATTCAGCTTTCAGTTCATTTAATTTTTTTACATTTTCACATCTGACTAGTTAAGTGGGCTCCGCATGGCCATCTTTCTGTCATATACACAAACATCATATGGTGAAAGGCAATATTACCTAAGAAAAATCTGCTAGATCAAGATTATGGAAATAAGGAGCAGTTTTTGGTGTGTTTAGTAAGGTCTTCGGATGACATCATATTCACAATTTTTGTCATATTAAAGCCCTCTAGGAAAAATATTTAATGGTCCCAAAGGCATCTTCAGCAAAAGCACAGGATGAAATGTAAAAGGAAAGATTTTGTGGAATTGTGAATTGCACAGGAGTACAATCTAGAGATAAATATTCATAAGTCATTAACAAATTCCAGATCAGTTCATGATTATTCATCATTAGAGCACATGTACTGGGTTTTATATGAATTATTCATTGGCTTTGTTTATGAACATCTTTAACTGATTAATGGCAAATCCTGATGAATATTCCCGAATTGTTCAGACTGAAGCATAGATCATAATGAATGAAGTCATGTATTGCTTCTTAGGAGTGTGAGATGAATAGCTGATACAGAAAGAAAACTAAGAAATCGCAATAGCTTTTGCAAATACGTCTGGTTTAAAAATCTGAGGGCTTAACTTTTTATTAGTAACACATTGACAATCAACATCCAACTCTTGAAGCTATGAGACTTGGCTACAAAGTCAGAAAAGGTGATGCAAGACACAGCCAGGAAACATGCCTCAAGCATTTCAGAGGGTTTCTCTGGCCCAACTTTCTGAAACCCGGGTTGAAATCATGAAGAATTAGACCATGCATTTAAATTGCTTCCTTCAATAAGGTATTAAATGCTAATTTTTAACCCCATAATATTCTTGATCATCAAACATAACTTTATTTTTTCACAAGAGTGAAGATTTTTTGATGAGGAATTATTTTAAAAGTCAACCAATGAAGGCCATTAAAAAATAGACAAAACAAAAGAACAAGGTTGTGTATATTTTTGTCTGACTGAAACTTAGAGTCCTGGTATGTATTGTGTCTAGTCATGAGTCAATTTTCACTTACATTCTTATTTCTCTATTTTAACCTGATTTATGGTATATCAAGATATTTATCATAAAAACATGTTCTACAAAGGAAGTGGGAAATAATGCTCTCATATTATTAATTGTTATGAAAAGAGCGAAGGCTAAAATGATTTTTGACACAGGCTTTAGTCGCAGTTTATTGCTAAGTTATTATTAGAATAGTCCATTGAATCAGAGCGAGTCACAGGATGAAGATAGATCCTTTGGGAAATCTAGATAAAGTGGAAAAACTTGATTAGAAAATGAAGTAGGTAGAAAGACCAAGTGAAAACACAAGACAGGGAATCTAAGAAGAGTTTTTTATTGAAGCTAGACATATTTCTGTGCTCGATTTTTATATTCTGAAAAGCAAGAACAATGGGGCAAATCATAAGACCTAAGGAAGTTTCCTTTGTATTTATAGCTTTCTTCTCCTAGAGTTTTTGTGATGGTCTGAAGCTGGTATATTTACAATTCCTAAAATAGAATGATACTCTGCTTAAGCCAATCAAATTGCCATGCCATAGCTTCTGGCATTAGATTAGCCTAATCATTCTCAATCAGGTTATACACTTCAATCGCTTCTTTTTAATCCAGAGCTTCTACAAAATGTGGAGTTCTGAGTCTAGTAACTCAGAGTATGCAGGTTACAAGTCTCTGGATTTTTGAATATATAGGCACCTTGAAATGAGAAGGTTTGAGGGGCAGAGACAGTGTATGTGTAGGTTAAAATGTTCCACAGAAGATAATGACCCCTTATGGTAACATTCAATGTGTTTATAGCATAGGTGGTACATTGATTTCTTTATTGTCCTTTATCTATTCCTCTCCCTGTATTCGTGCTCTTTGACCTAAAACCTTGTGGTATCCTCCCACTCTAACTCTGGATCTGGCTCGGTGACTTGCTTTGGTCAGTGGAATGTCTGTTCAAAAGCAGAGGCTTAAAAAATATTTTCAAGCTTTCATTTGTGCCCTTGTATCTGTCATAGACATGAGAATAGACTAAGGCTAGCCAATTAAAGACAAGTGGAGCAGAGACAACTAAAGACATGTGGGCAGAACTAGTTGCCTCAGTCTTTCCACAGCCAGTCCTCATCAGCCTACAGCTGGCTGATAGATTCTCAGCCCTGTGAGTCCAGCCAAAACGATCTAGCCCAGTTTAAGTCACTGAACTGAGGGCTCGTGTGTTAATAAATGGCCATTGTTTAAAGCCATCGAGCTATCAGCTGTTTTGTTCTGCAGCATTACAGTGTCAAAAGAAAATTGATACACTACTTTCAGCAATAAGTTATTTAGGCTGATTCCGATTTATGGTTCCAATTACAATTCTTTAGAAAATTCCTTAGAAAACCCAAATACAATTCTTTAGAAAATCCACCACTTCCAGCAGTAAGTTATGTAGGCTGATTTCGATTTATGGTTCCAATTACAATTCTTTAGAAAATCTAATGCAACACAGTAATTCCAAGTTGGTAATTTTGGTCATTTGAACCACCAAATGTAATTAGCACATCATACATACAGTAAAAAGCTTTAATTCATTGTTATTTCATCATAAATGTCACAGTAATATCCATTGAACCTAGCAAATTCTGTATCTAAAAACAAACTAAATAATAATGGAGCAAATGATGTGTACATATTTCTTTTTTTTTTTTTTTGAGACCGTGTCTCGCTCTTTCGCCCAGGCCGGACTGCAGTGGCGACATCTCGGCTCACTGCAAGCTCCGCCTCCCGGGTTCACGCCATTCTCCTGCCTCAGTCTCCTGAGTAGCTGGGACTACAGGCGCCCGCCACCGCGCCCGGCTAATTTTTTGTATTTTTAGTAGAGACGGGGTTTCACCGCGTTAGCCAAGATGGTCTCTTTCTCCTGACCTCGTGATCCGCCTGCCTCGGCCTCCCAAAGTGCTGGGATTACAGGCGTGAGCCACCGTGCCCGGTCAGATGTGTACACATCTTAAGAAATGTTTATGCATTGACACTATCACATAAACAAACAAACATTGCTTAGGCAGCAAGATGGTTCACACCTGTATGAATTATAATATATGTTTATGCCACCTATATTATATTTACTACATACATAGTAATCAAATTAAGTTTATATAGGAAAAATAGTTATCACCTCTCGATTGTAAAACAAATTACAGAGCATATCTCCATTTAATATCATGCTAATTGATCACAAATTATATTCCATGTTTTTATAATATGCCATGAATCTGTTTGAATTAAATATTTCTTTTCTCAACAGTATTTTAATAACTGATATATTACTATATATAAAGGAGATCTATATAGAGAGATGCATTATATAGGGAGATGATATATATAGAACAGATATAGAACGAAGATATATCATGTACATAGACACATTATGACATGTATAAAAAGAGAAAAATCTAAAGTACGGCCAGACATATTCCATGTTTACATAAGAAGGTAAAATCAGAAACAGGAATCAGCAAAAAGGAAACTGAAAAGGAAGTCAGAGAAATAAGAAAACCAGGAAAATGTTGTGTCTTGTAAATTAGAGAAGTCAGTCTTTCAAAAAAGAGACAGTGATCAACTATTAGTATGTCAGTTGCTGCTGGAAGCCATTAACCTTCATGTGAGCCATGTCCAGAAAGAGGCGGTACCCATGTCTCTACCTTGGGAAACATAAAGCATGGAAGTCATGTGAGGGGCTGAGGTTCCCGAGGAGAGCAAAACACTAAGCTTAGTGAGCTCAGTGGAACAGACACAAACTTGTCATGGGTAAACTGAATGATAATCACTCACATGTGGATTTCAAATGTTTTGATAGTCCAAAAAGCTAGAAAGACTGGAGATAGCAGGATGCATAGACAATGACGAAGTAAGGGAAGAAAAGACGCTAATAAATATCAAAAACCCCACTCTGTTTTCCAATTTAAAGATTTTATGTGTTCATTACATAATGTGCCATGTTATAGTCGTGGGAAGTAGGGGAGAGATTTAGGGGTGATTAAGATCTTGAAAACTTGCACAGAAGTTTTGTTTTTCTGCATAAAATTTTGAAATAAAATTTACCTCCATAGTTTTTTTTCCTCATATAGCAAAAGCGAATATAAAATTTGAATTTAGGGAGCTAACCATGTTACTACAAAAGGTAGAGTTCTGAGTCTAGTAACCCAGAGTATGGAGGAAGTAGAATATTTCATGGAGAATATATGTGGCAGCAAGGGAAGACAGATGATGGAAATGGCGAAAACATGCTTTACAAAGAATGGAAAATTCAAGTACAGCTACCTAGAATGCACTTGACTACAGAAATTACGAACGCCTTGATGGAAACTTGGTTTCCTGAGTTTTGTGTTTCATACCTTTCCAATGCACCCTTCAGTTGTATAACTTTTCTTGACAATAGTAATACTTAAACACTCTTGTATTTAAGGGCCTAAGTGATTTCAGCTTTTTCTTATAGTAATGCAAGAAATAAAAATAAAATAAAGAAAAAAAGGAGAAGAAAAGGAAAAGAAAGCAATAGGATATTTTATAACGAGGCCTAAGTGCTAGTAAAGTGTTTACTAAAATGTAATGTAGATTTTTCATTTAAAAGTTTTCCTATACTAATGCACACTGTTGTAACGCTGAGAGATTCTGGGAATACCATCAATGTTAGCAGATGTCAGAAAAAATAACTGAAACTTCAACTGAGGAGTTAATTATCTTAGATCAAAGAGGTCACTTTGCTATGGTACAAATAGACAGTGTCTTAGGAGATTTTTTGGGGGAGTATCTCAGAATTCTATCAGAATAATGAAGCCATTTTTCTTTTTTGGCAAGGTTAATGAACGTTTTGTTTGTTTGTTTGTTTTGCTTTTTTAAGACCAACTGCTATTTTTATTACACTTAGACTGAAACTTCTCAAATATTAGGAATTGGATTTACTTGCAGGCATTGAGTATACCATGTTTTATTTTATTTCAGGATTGTCTCCTCAGGGCTAGACATTTTAGTCATCAACCACCTTAGCAAACAGAGGCAGGAAGGTTAAAAGGCAGCAGCATAAAGGATAATGTAGAATGAAGTGTAAAAACAAATTGTGGCAGAACAATTACACCCAAGTTAGCAGGCTCGTGGTCAGAAGACCATTTGTTTTGCACATAACTGCTTATTCAAAAAATGATGTATAAGAGTAGGCAGATATGGGAAAAAAACTACTGGTAACTCTCTCTCACAGTCAATGATGATGGAATTTAGGAAAACAAATATTGTTTTCATCTATGCATATGCTTCTCAGTAATTAATTCCTATAAATATCCCCCCCACCACCTCTCTTATTTAGAAAATATGTATTGCGGTACCTGCCCTAGTGTCCTGCTAACAGATCTTCTCTAAATTTTAAAATTCTCTTTCACTCTCCCTTTTTAATTTTGAATTCTTTTTCTTTATTCTTTTAAATGTTCATTTCAGGGTTAGTAAATTACAGTGTTTCAAATAACTATTTATATTTGTGGGCAAACAGAGTATGCAATCGTGGGCTAATGTAAGTAATTTTAATAGGCAGGTTGAATTATCACAGTGCAAACTTGTCATTTTTTAATAAAATCCATTGATTCAAGGCATTTGAAGTTTCTAAACTGGCTGGGCTGCTGTCACTTTGTTCATGATATACAGAAATACTCAAAAGTTCCCATGTGACCATGAGTATTTTCTTAGATCCACTGGGGTCACAGACAGACATGATTTTCATGGTTTACTTAATTTCTCTTCTAAGATTATTAGAGATTCTTTTAGTCTACTCTCTTTTATGTAATTGCTTTGTTCAAATCCTAAAGGAATAGAGCCACAGCAGAAACTAATTTAGGGTCCAGGATCAGGGTGAAATCAAAAAGTCTTCGGGACTCGAGAATGCTGGCTTAAATTCTACAGATTTTTATGATCTGGATGATAAAAATCCTACTTTTTAGTGGAAAATAATGACGTACTGCATTTTTCATATGGCTGGATAAAGATTCTTTTATCTTGAAAATAATTTAAGGGAAAGAAAAATAAGGTACATTATCTTTGAAAAGCTATAGAAAGCTCTTAAACAAAAAGCAAAAAGTAAAGGAATGCTCAACTATTACTTTTATAAATGTTCTTAAATTAATATTATGCTTTGTAGATGTTTGAACAATGTATTAATTAAAAACCTGTATTTTTCTAGCTTTATTACTCTCAAGTTAGTTGGTCTCAGAAAATTTATCTGGTCATTTTTTTATCTTGAATGTGAGAAATATATTATTAGTCCTTGTATTAAGCTGTTTAAATGAAAAACTATACCAAAATTTAATGGCTCCGTTACATATATAATTACAAAGAGAGCTATTTTGTGCTATTGGGGTCATAAAAGCTTCTTGTGCATATATTATAAAAACATGAAAATAGTTAAGGAAGTTATGAATATGGTTCCTTGAGCCTTTTATTATATGATCAAGTAATATCATGCTGTCAGTATTTTAACCAATTTTATTTGCTCTTTTTTTTGCCGTCTATTCTGAGAAAGTGCCACTTACACCTACACTGGAGGGAGGTAAGTCCAGTGGATATATGGGGAAAAGAGCTTTTTAGGGAGGGGGAACAATTAGAGCTAAAACTGCAAATGAGAGCATGTTGGGTCTCTTTCAGGAACATCAAGGAAGCAACTACTGTAACAAATGGAAGAGGAAGAGATAAGCAGAAGGTGAAAGAGGCTAGGGAGGACCCGATCATATAGTGCCTCATAGGCTTTTATAAGGACATTACTGTTTAATAATGAGATGATATCCCCTAGTGGGGTTGGAGGAGAAGAGTGACATGGTCTGGTGTACATTTTACAGCTATCAAGTTGGCTGTTGTGTTGAAAATAGATGGTGGAGGACAAAAATACATCAGGAAGACCTGCTAAGGGTTTATAGTGACAAGTCAAGTAAGAGATGGTTGCTTGCAGGACGGTGGTCACTGGGGATGGGGTTGTCATCAACTGAGATACAGAAGGGTTGGAGGAGAAGATCATTAGTTCATCTGAAAACATGTTATGTATGTGATGATTATTAGTCATCCAAGTTAAATAGACAATATAATATATATGTAAATCATATATGCATATATTATATATAAATCTGTAGTTCAGGATAGAAATACAGGCTACAGATACACATTTAAAGTTTCAAAAAGTATAAATTCAAAGCCACAGGAATGAATGAGGTCATAGAGTTAGTATCTGCAGGTAGAAAATAAAAATATCCAATTGCATATCCTTGGAATACTGCAACATTAAATGGTCATGGAGAATAGAAAGAACTATAAAGCAGATTGAGAAAAAGTGGAGGGTTGGGTTGGAGGGGAGAAAGGAAGAATGCATGATTAAATATGATTAATTAGTGAAATATATACCTTTTAAAGGCAAAGATTTTTACTTGACTTTTTTCATTTTTGGCTAATGTTTTAAACAGTGCCCACATACATAAGTATTTAGTAAGTAATTGTTGAATGAAAATGTTATTAATAGGTAAAAGAAAATGAAAACTGAGAATCAGTCACTGGATTTTGCGATGTGTATGTCGTTTGCAGACTGACGAGAATGCATTAGAAGGAGAATGACAGGAAATAAATTGAGAACAGTAAGTGTAGAAAATACTTTTGGGTTTTACTGAAGAAGCTAGAGAGGGAGATGTTATCAGGAGAAGATTTTATTTAAAAAGAGAAGATATAAAAGCATGTCTGTATATTCATGATAACAATATAACAAAAGGAGAAATCAGGAAATTGATGATTCAAGAGAGAGAAGTGAATTGTTAAATTGATGTCCTTTAGTAGATGAGAAGTTATAAGAGCTGATGCTCATGTGAAAAATCTAATGCATGTATATAACAATGTCTATAGTATCAAGGGAGAAGGCAACATTTTTCAGCTTAGGATTATTATGTAGGTAGGTAGCACACATACTACCTACCTACATATATGATGTGAGCATTAAGGCATAGCTATATACTGTTCCAGTTTTCTTGCAGTGGGAAGCAATCTCACCAACCAAAAGTGAGGACTGGGGAGAATATGTTAGATGTAAGAGGATGGGTGAAAGGTAATGGCATAGTCATCTAGAACAACAATCAGAAAACTTATTTTATAAAGGACCAGAGAGTAAATATGTTAAACTTTGGGAGCCACATGATCTCTGTGCAACTACTCAACTCTGTCATTATAACATGAAAGTAGCAATAGACAATATGTAAATGAATGAACATAATTGTGTTCTAACAAAACTTTAATTTGAAAAGCAGGCAGCAGGCTGAATTTGGCCTATGGGACATACCTTGTTAACCCTTGTTCTAAAGATGAGAAAGTAAACGGGCAAATAAAATACAGTATGATCACTTTGCAGCTTCTACATCTAATTTTAGCTTCAGTAGTGCACATGTAAGTAAGGGCAACCAAGGTTGTGATTGTCCCAAGTAAAGAGGACAAAGTTTGAGTAGGCAAAATGAGTTAAGGGTATATGCAAGGGGGAGTATATGATGATTGGCTAAGTAATTTGAATGGAGAAAGATGTGAACATGAAGGGATGTGACAAATGGTTAAAAAGTGATAGAATCAGTGAATTGTAGATTTCAGTATATTTGTGAGATTATCAGTGGTAAGAAACTGTGAGTGGGCTACAAAGATAAGACAAGGCACTTGGATTCCTGGTTGCATGCGACTGATATCGTGGAGAGGTGGAGTTAGTGTTAAGGGCAAAATATAGAAAATGCCCACCATGATCTGGCAAGGTGGAGGACAGGATCACTGGAGAATAAGATATCAGAGACAGGAGAGGCCACATTTTAAAGGATTAGTGGGCAAAAGAACAGAAGTTATCCGGGAGTCAAAATGTTCAGGAAATGAAGAGAAATGATGTAAGTAAATGTGTGGTAAGTAAATGACAGCAGTAAGGAGTATTACAATATGTACATATGAGGAGTATTACAGTATGTACATATGAGGAGTATTACAGTATGCATATATGAGATCCACAGTTTGGGTTTCTAAGTTGGAAGGAGGGAGAATATTTTGGATGTGGTAATCAGGATTAAGGAAAACAACTACCTCACTTGAATGCCCTGGCCTATGATGAGTGTATGAGACAGGATAAATACCACTGGGATGGCTGCAGGGGAAGCTGTGGAAGACAGCCATATACCAGTTAAAACAGGAAGTTAAAATAAAAACTCAATAAGAAGTCTCCGATAGGGAGGATTTTGGTAATATCCAACACAAGGAAACTGTTGAAGCTTATCAGACGTTAGTGATGGATGAGAGATAAAGGAATGAACAGATTCCTGATTTGGAGCAAGGAAATGATGTATGGACTGGAAGATTGAGCTTTTGAAACTGATTAACAAAAACAAGAAATAATAATACAATGAAATTAGAAATAATGGCCTGAAGGCAGATTAAGGTGATAAGTAGGAAGTGTTGAGGGAAGGAAAGAAAAAGAGAAGAAACATTTGTCATGCACTTGAACAAGTTATGAGGCGACCACTTGACTCTAAGGTGAGAAAGTCAAAAGAGAGGTGGTCTTACTCCTAATACACAGTGCTGTTTGGATTCCAGCTGATTGAGATGGGAAAGAGGAGACGGGTGGTTGGTTTTTTTTTTTGGGTTTTTTTTTTTGTTTTTTTTTCAGACGGAGCCTCGCTCTTTCGCCCAGGCTGGTGTGCAGTGGTGCGATCTCGGCTCACTGCAACCTCTGCCTCCCGGGTTCAAGCGAGTCTCTGCCTCAGCCTCCCGAGCAGCTGGGATTACGGGCGCCTGCCACCACACCCGGCTGATTTTTGTATTTTTAGTAGAGACAGGGCTTCACCATCTTGGCTGTGCTGGTCTCAAACTCCTGACCTCATGATCCACCCGCCTGGGCCTCCCAAAGTGCTGGGATTACAGGCGTGAGCCACCGCGCCCGGCCTGATGGGTGGTTTTATTGTGAATGCTCAAACCATGTCTTGACCTATTCTTCTGGAAATACTGAGGCCTATAAAAGGCTTTATTCACACAAGTGAGTGAGAGTCCCACAAGAGCAAGTTTCATAGATGCGAGTGGAAATATAAACCAGTCAATATTTTTATAGGTGAAATCTCTGTTGCCTGATTGCAGACCATTTAGAGAAAGCACTTGTATGGAATTTCTTGTTCTCTTTGATGACCAACTAATCAGCCAACTGTGCTGAGATTCTCCGTCCTCAGAGAAAACTGTCTTCATTATAATTTATTCTGGATAATGCTATGATATGGCACTATGAGATGGCAATATTTATCTGAAAAAAAGAAAAACGATGACTTTACCAGTTCTAACTCAGTGCTGTGGTCTTCTAAGAAAAGTCAACTGTTTCATTGCTATACTATCCTGTTATATTTTACAACTCCTTTACTGCAGACCGTGTGGTATCTAATATATTAAGAACATACTTACTCAGGAGGCTGAGATGGGAGAAGGGAGAATCACTTGAACCTGGAAGGCAGAGGTTGCAGTGAGCCAAGATTGCACCACTGCACTCCAACCTGGGCGACAGATTGAGACCCTGTTCCCCCCACCCCTCCAAAAAAAAAAGAAAAGAAAAAGAAGAAGAAGAAGAAAAAGAACATATTCATCTAAACTAAAGCCAGATTAATGAGGATATAAGGGAAATTTCAGATTCTTAATTTCCAAGACAACAGTACGTTTCTTACTTTTTAAATGGGCAATAATCAGAGGATAAATTTTACATTTGGATGATATCACGCACCTATGACTACTATCAAAAAGTAAGGGTCAAACAATAACTGGAAAGTGCCCCCCGCCTCCACTCTTCTAGCACCATGGACACTGACTCACCAACCCCAATAGTTAGGCCCAGTTCATCAGTTAATCTGGAAAGCTCATAAACACCACAGGTTTTATAAAGATGGGTCAACTACGTAACAACACTTTTCAGGTGATAATTAAAATCAGATATTGACTTAGTTTCTAGGCTTTAGGAAAAGCATAGTATAATGGAAAGAAAATTGGACTAGGAATAAAGACACACGTTTTAAATACAGCTCTAAATAAAGCTTTTGTAAATACAGAGATCTAGGCTACCTTTAGTAAGCTAATTAATATTTCTGGAGTTCAGCGTATTCTTTGTAAAATGTTGAGGGGAAAATAAAATGTGGGTAAAGTTATCAGAGGTCCTCTTTTGCTTTAAATTTCGACAATGTTGGCTAAAGGTCATCCCACAAATTTAGATGAACCCAGTCATACCAGTACCTGGGCCACTGACACATGCTCAATGCTCTCAAATTCACCTCAGATAGAAATAATATTTTATAAAATAGACACTTCCATGCCTTAAATAACAAGTATCATCTCTTACACAAGAGAAGAGCCAAACAAAATAACTAGACAATATATAAACTTAACATTGCTTATAAAATGATCAGAGGCATTAATTTAGTGTACAAATTACATCACAATGACTCATGTTCTTTCTATGATTTTCTCTGCCTACATGTGTGTTGGCTAATTATCTTAAGCTCACGCTACTTATGTTCCCAAAATGACTGCCAAAATTTCAAGTGTAAAAAAGAAATCCAACAAAGAGAAGACTTTTTGTTTTTCTTCATCTTTTACTTGTTATCAGTGAGAATAATATAGTCTTTTCCAAAATCCCCCTGTAGATTTTTCCTCATCTTTCAGTCATTGGCATAATAACTGAAATTGCCATCATAGGTTTAGCTGAGCAAAATTATGTCTCTGGTATATAAATTTTGAAATATAATCTTTAGTATATGGGTATCCTAAGCAGGACTAATGTTCTGGCAACAAAAAAAGGAGAAATGGCTGTCAGTTCTACATTACCTTACTTGAAATCTAGGTTCTATTCTATTCTCTCTAAGTTGACATAGACAGACACGTAAAATTGTTGGCAATGAGATATTTAGAATATTGACATTCTCCAATTGGAAGCCTTGTCTTCCTCTCCATCTATGGCTTTTTAACTAGAGTTTTATCAGAAAAGCTGTGAGCATATTTACATGATTCTAAATGAACAAATATAAATTAATAACATTAGTGCAGTGCTTTTAACTCTAATCCAACTGATAGGTTGTTGTGCATGAGTATCATCACCCAGACTATTTTATACATTAAAATTGAGTTGCCTGCACAATACTGAAGACTGATACATAGAAAACACAAAACACAGTTCTATAGCTTAAAGTGTTCAGTTTAATCTCCAGAAATAATTCTTTTCTTTTCACTTATTACCATTTTTATATAAATATTTTAAGGTTCAAAATAGTCACATAGATTTTTCTTTATCATATTAGCAATACATCTTATAGATTGTAAAACTGTATACATTTTAACTTCTTCAATACATCAAATTTCTCCCAAAGGCTTCTAGTAAACTTCAACACTTAAAATCACTACCATTTTCAATTAGAAGCTAATTTATATTCAAAAATATTTACTGAATTATCTTTTACCAGGTATGAAGTAACATTATCTTACCTAAAACCAAATCCTTCCTTTAAAATTTCATGCTGTTATTTTCCCCCAGTAATAATATCCTTAATTCCTACATTTTGAATTTTACTTAATGCTAATAATCCTAATTCCTATGATGTAAAAATGAGATGCAATTTACTTTAGATATTAATGTAATTATACACTTAAAATTCTCTTGAAATTATAAGAGAGTATGTCTTAGTTTTCTTTGCCAAGGAGAGCCATTAGCACCTGAATAGTACACAATTTTTCAAGTAACACAAGAAAATGTGAAATCACTTTCTAAAGCTCTGAGCCAATAAGGAAGTATTATGCATGATTATCCTTACTTTACCAATAACCCAATGTGCAGACAGATGAACATATTTGCCACACCAAAATTGGAGACTGGGAACAAGGTCATCATGAGTCTAATAACCAGCTCTATTCTTATTTCTCTTAGTCACAAAAATATGATTAATGCAGCAAATGCAGGGTTGATATCTGATTATTTTCCCCTCTGGGTATGACATAATTCTGTCTGTCTCTTCACAAATATATTCCATGTGTGATGTTGATCCCATGCTCTGCCAAACACACCAGGAAGGCATTATAGTTTCTTTGCTCAAGAGGAGAAAATCATCAGATTTATGCAAGCACTGAAAATAGAGATTTTTGTTTTTAAATGCCACATGTCATTTTAGAGAGGACTGGTTTTTCCCCATGCCCCATCATAATTGTCCTGTGAAGGAGACAAGGAATAGGAAAAGTAGTCATTAGCTGATCCTTCAAAGAGAATGGCTCTTCAATCTGAAAATGGATTTTCTCATGGTGACATTTTGGGTTTAGTTAGTTGAACATAAATAATACGAGAGATTTTATCTATTTCCACAGAGAATGAATTGAGCTTCATCTCTGGTGTCAAGATGTAAAGTAAATGAATAATGGTTGTGAGAATGCTACTCACAGTCTCTCCATCACAGAATGCATTTAATATGTTCCAGTTATAGGAAGTAGGAGAAAAGACAAAGATGGAGGTAATGAAAAAAGTCTGAAGACCCTGTAAATAAGTAGACCTGCATTCTCTTCTCATACACACCACTTAATGTATAGGAATTGGATTTTTAAGAAGCTTAACTGTGCTATAGAGGCTAAACAGGCGAAAGACAGTGACGTCCTTAACACAACTTAGTGTTTGAAGGCAATGATAACCATGAGTGAAATATTTGCACGTTTGTGGAATGATAAGCATGAGTGAAATATTTGCATATTGAAATGTGATCAGTAGAATCATTTCTCAGAGGTTCAAGTACAGATTGTCTTGTTTTGTGAAATTAGTACTTATGGAAAAACTACCCATAAAAGTTTTCTATTTATAAGCAAATCATTTATCAGAATCCTGGAAATAATTTCCTCAGAAAAATTCTGAAATAAAATAATACTTGATAGTGAAGAAAGCCTTTATTATTGCATAATTATATAAAAATAAATTATTTTCAGAAAAATTGAGAAAAATGTAAATATACATGTAGAGTGATTTTAATGTTCAAATGATGGATTAAGGGTCTACATGTCCACAGTCAGACTGAAAAAGCTATTCAGGTTCAAAAAATTTATGAAAATTTCACAGCAGTTGTCTTTCTGAATTTGATTTAGCTGATCACCAGGATGATACTAAAAGAATATAAAATAGATTTGTTGGTGTATAATGGCTATCTTAAAAGACATAGTTCAGGCTGGGCATGGTGATTCATGCCTGTAATCCCAGCACTTTGGGAGGCCGAGGCAGGCAGATCACAAGGTCAGAAGATCAAGACCATCCTGGCTAACACGGAGAAACCCCATCTCTACTAAAAAATACAAAAAAAATTAGCCGGGCTTGGTGGCGGGTGCCTGTAGTCCCAGCTACTGGGGAGGCTGAGGCAGGAGAATGGCATGAACCCGGGAGGCGGAGCTTGCAGTGAGCCGAGATTATGCCACTGGACTGCAGCCTGGGAGACAGAGCGAGACTCCGTCTCAAACAAAACAAAACAAAACAAAACAAAACAAAAAAAGTGGTTCAAATGAACAAATTGTACAAAACATAATTGCTGTGAACATTGAAATAATAAAATAGCTGAGATTCATTTATGGAACTTTTTTTCCTGAGGCCCCCAAAATTTTGTATACATATTTCTCTGATTTTTAAGTGCATTCCCTATAGAACCAGTTTTAAATTAATTTTGCTCTTGATTTAAAAAGACTTTCTCTTAATTTTTAAAATGTAGAAGTTAAAAATAAATATAAGGAAGAAAACATGACGCACACATAATCAACATATGCTTTTTCTCTGAGTATCCTGCTGGTAGGAAACTAACAAATGCACTAAAAAATGTAATGTCATTAAACATAACTTTTTTAGACACAAAACTGGCCTATTAAAACATGGTTCTTCTCAAAATTTTCTTTGATAGATGTCAGTGAGTTTTAAAGAGCACAGTAGTCAATAGGATCCATTAATTTAATTTGCATTAACCAATCCATGTACCACCTCTTCATTTATTAAATAGCAATCTTAGATTTCTCTCCCCAAAAGAGTTATGAGAAAGTTGATTACCAAAGCAGAAAAGATGGAAAACATAGGTCTCCAGAAGACATATTTTGTTAGTGTTTTAGCTTTCTAAATTAAAATGGATATAAATTTGTTATGAGATTTTAAACTGAAGTTATTATGCCAAATGAAATAGAAAGATGACAAATTACAATCAGTAGGGAAAAAACTTTAAAAATAACTGAAAATTAAAGAATTTTTGACTCTGATGTAAAATGAGATGGGCTTGATCTCATAGCTATTATATCTCAGATCTACTAAGCAAGCATACAAAAAAATTTCAACAAATACGTTTTGTTTTTGAGGAATTTTATTCTAAAATTCCTTAGGAATTTAGAAAATAATTTTTCATATCTTATTGTGTTAAGATGTAACTACAATATTTACATAGATTTATCTGTTTTTATGTTTATGACAAAGCCACAGTGTAATTGTCACTGTTTCTACTAAAATTGAAAAAAACACTAAAACATCACCTAATGATAATAACGCCTATTTATTGAGCACTCTGTATGCCAGACTATACTAGGCACTTCACCTACAGTTAAATTCGCAACAACCCAAAGATATAGATAATATAAGAGGAAACTCAAAGGGAGAGAGGTAAAGTGATATGCACAGAATCACTCAATTAGTAACAAAACCAGGGCTGGGTTCAAACCCATCTATTTGACTCAATTTGGAACTTTCGACAATAACTATATAATACCTTGCAAGCTAAAATTCTCTTCTCTTTCAGATCAGGCAGTGAAACTGATTACAAAAGGAAAAAATGAAGCTAGAAATCTACTTAAATTTCATTCAAAATATTTTCTTTGACAAAACTGAAGCCACATTCTCCTGCTATTGATACAGATTTACAGGGGTCACAAACTATTTAGAACTAATACTTTTGTCATTTATTATTTATATGTTACTTCCTTCCAAACTGATTTGAAGTATTTCTAGAATTGAAAAAGCTAAAACATTTATAATAGTTTCTAACATTCTGAATAAAACAGCAGAATAACGACTGGGTAACCATAGAATGTTTTGTCTCTAAAATGAAAAAAATTAACAAAAGATAGGTAAAGCCAGAAAGCATCCCACCTGCCCCTTCACACACACATATAGACATAAAAGGAATAAAATATTGTGCTACAATTTAAAATATTGAATATAGTTAGGGAGAGATAGAAGATTCTCATAACCTGCACTACTAGAAAAAGATTGGCATAGTTCTTATTACAGTATGCACACAAAATTTTGAAATTTCTTTTAATTTGAATTAAAAGGTACGTGCTGTCTTAAGAATCCACACAGAAATACTCTTTATGCCTCAATGTGAAAGGAAGCACCAATACAGGTTAGCATTACAGTTTTTCTTGTGGGAGGAAAACTATATGGGAAAGGCACAATGATCCTATTTTCCTAGAGCTACTTACAGTTAAGAAATAAATTCACGACATTTTGCAAACTGGAAGACAAAAGATAGGATCATTTGACTGTTCTAGAAAAGACACATGAAGGAAAGCCTAGGGAAAATGCTACCCTATGCTCTGACAGATAAATAAAAATCACGGCTAAAATTCATTAATTATTTTTTCTAGTCTTTAAATGGTTATAAGAAGAGTATAAATAGACAGCTTTGTAGATACGGATAAAGTAGGGCATGAGGACACCTGAATTGTCATGTTTTCACGAAATGAAAGTATCCCATACAACCAGGGAAAAAATTCACAGCTGAAGATTATTCCAAAAAAGTGATCATATATATTCCAACCAGACGGTGTAGGTACTATACCCAAACTATTAGAAAAATAGCTAGTTTTCTTACTGAATAAGTCGTTCTAACTTAGCACTTTTGACTCTATCCCACTCTGACCTTTCCCCCACACCTACGCATACACACAATGCACCTCTTCAGCCTCTTAGAAAACCAGTAATAACATACAATTCACACCTCTGAAACAAAATCTTGGTTCTGGAGATAAACAAGACTTAAATTAGGTAGTGAAAGAATTATGAAGAATTTAACCAAATGAAGCAAGCAGATTTGGTATGTTTCCAAGACAAATAAATGATAAATGTTTGTCATTACATATTGTATATATGTATATACTGTTATAAGCATATAATGTATAATGTATATATAATATATATTATATACACAAATTACATTTATATACATATATATCTAGGGAGATAGATACATATAGATTCTCTCTCTCTCTCTCTCTCTCTCTCTCTCTCTCTGTGTGTGTGTGTGTGTGAAGGATACTTTTCTTGAACTCCTTATGTTTGGCTAAACATCTCTCATCTTTGTTTTTCTATAATATGATTCTGGTAAATCTCCATTCAAGTAGTACTTACGTTAAAAATTATATTGATACTATCTAAGTGTCAATTTTTCTCTTTGAAAACCAGGGAGTGACATTTTCATATTTACCCACTTCAGTTTTTCTCAGATTCCCACTCAAAAGATATACTGAACTGGGTTCATTCACCTCTAGGAGTGTTGATATCACTTCCTGCTCTATACTCTCTTATTCAGATATCTTCTTAAACGCATAGGTTGTATAAACACATGCTTCAGTTTTAGTTTGCCTTTTTACTTATAGGATATGAAAGTAGAGAATCAATGCTATTATTGAGAAAAGTTGAGAAAAATACTGTGATCTAGTCTGGCTAAGTTGAAAATAAATTCCCTCCTCAATTGCCTAATTCTTCATTTTCTTTCTTTGTTTACACACAGCTAAATTACTTACAAATGAAATGGACAGTAATGACAATATTAAGAACATGTGGTTTTTGTTTGTTTCTTCACAGGAAATTACTGACAATCAGAATTGGATGCAATGCGAACAGCATTAGAGAAGAAAATAAATCACTAATTAAATTAGTGTTTTTTAATCAAGCAGAAGACCCTCAAATATTATTAATGGAGGCTGCTAATTTTAGTACTCCCTCTGGGGACTCTCACCAAATAAATCTTCATTATGACCTCAGTCTATACGAGACCATAGCAGTGAAAGAGATATGAATCTAAGAGATCTCTATAAACAAATCAATGAACTGGAAGCCTCATACAAATTTGTACAGACCTATTCCAGTAACACATTTCACTGGCTGTGCTTTTAAATATCTCATTAGCTGTCCATTTAGGAGAAGACATTCTGTTTTTCCCCCCAGGGGGTTCACCTCATGTACTCTATGGTGACAGAATACCATTAACAAGCTTGCAGGGATGCACAGACTTTTATCCACACTTTCAGAAAGGAACAATTCAGTGCATGAAAGAAACCATTAAAGTAAAGCATTACAATTATATTTTTTCCAGTGGAAGTTTTAAATCTTTATAATTAGCAGTCTCCCTAAGTTTTATATTTTTTACTGTGGAAGTTTTCAATCTTATAATTAGCAGTCTCCCTTAGTTTCTAATCTTATATTGTCAGTCTCCTTAAGTTTTTAATCTTTATAATTATCAGTCTCCTTAAGTTTTAAACATGATGATGGAAAAATTACCTGAGAAAGCATTGATATTTTTCTTTTATAGCCTAATCACTATAAATATTAACAATACAAATAATGAAAATTCATAAATTAGTTTTATTACAAGGAATGTAACTATTTATAGGTAAGCTTTATTACAAGGAATGCAGCTTTTCAAGGGGCATTCTCAGTATTTTTTATTGTTGTTTTAATGTGAAAAGTGATATCCATGAAAAACGCAATAGAATTTTTGTAATTACCAGACAAGCTGGCTTCACACAAAAGCTAATAAAGATGTAAAATTAGAGATAGCACAATTATCATAGTGTGTCAGTACAAGAGCAGAGGTTACTACCCAAATTAGATTAGAGGGACAGGGATCTATTTTCTTCAGGTGGAATTGTAGTGTGACTAGACATTTTTGTCATACTGTAAATAATTTTCTTCAGAATACGTGTTCTTTGAAGATACATATTTCTGTGATTCTGATAATATTTTGTTTTTAACTTTGCAGCTACTCATAAATCAATGTTGAGTTAAATTTATTCAGGTTTTTAAAAATGTATGAAATGACCAACAGAATAAGGAAAAAAATATGAGGCATTGACAAAAAGGAAGAACAGGAAGAACGCCAAAATACACTGTTAATACAGTAATGGTCAATTCCTGGTCCAGCTGTGCGCATCTGCAGAATATTTTCCTTTACCCTACAGTATTTCTTCAGAAAATTTCCTGGTGTGGTTATCTCTCTAGGCAGAAAAATTCAAATATATTTTCAGGCGAGATCTCACTATACTGTTCCTATTGCAACAACTGATAATGTTAGTGCTAGTACCTCCATTAGCACTCCCAGTCTCAATAAATGGGAATATTATTATTCTAATTACCTAAGTTAGAATGTTGAGAGAAATTCTAGATTATTCTCTAATTCAAACTCATTCCCTACCTTCCACTTGACCATTTTCATTCCTAAATATTTGCTGAGAAGGAAAATCATAAAGTGGCCCTAAAGGAGGGACTTTAGATAGCCTGGCTTAAAATCCACATACAATTTTTAGTGTCTCTATGATCTTGAACAAAATACTCAAATTTTAAAGGATGTATTTCCTCTTCTCTTAAATGAAGATAAAAATAAATTTAACCTTAGAAGGCTTCCATAAGGATTATTTGATATAATCTATGTAATAAACTTTCCACAGTACATGTAAAATAGTAAGTGCTCAAAGATATTTCCTGTAATCAGCAGCAGCAGCAACTGCAACAGCATCAACATCCTCATCAACATCAGCATCAGCATCACTCCCGTTAGCACCATCATCGTTATCATAATCATCATTTCAAATCTATTCCTATATGTCTATTCACACTTCGGCCTCAATTCAGATCTTCAGAGCATGACCCTTGAGTTATATGATACATTTCCAATTGGTCTTCATCTTTCCAAGCTTACCATTCTTTGAAAGTACTCCTTATTTTTATTTCAATTGACACATTAATGTATGTATTTGTGGGGTACGATGTGATGTTTCAACACATATATATACATCATGTAATGATCAATTCAGAACAATTAGCATATTATCTCAAATATTTATAATATCTTTGTAGTAACAACATTCAAAATTCTCTCTTCTAGACATTTTGAAATATTCAATACATTATTAAACATAGTCACCCTAATGTGCAATAGGACACTATAACTAATTTCTCCTAATTTTAACTTTGTACCCATTGACCACTCTCCCTCCTTTTACCCCTCCCCTCTATCCTCCCTAGTTTCCGGTAATCACTGTTCTATTCCCTGCTTCTATGAGATCAACTGTTTAGATTCCACATGAGTAAGG
Source organism: Gorilla gorilla gorilla (assembly GCF_029281585.2). NCBI lineage: Eukaryota > Metazoa > Chordata > Mammalia > Primates > Hominidae > Gorilla > Gorilla gorilla. The sequence goes on from NC_073230.2 coordinate 22,551,908, forward strand.
TCATATGGTATTTCTCTTTCTATATCTGGCTTATCTCACTTAATATAAAGCCTTCCAGATTCATCCATGTTGCCACAAATGACAGAATTGCATTCTTTTTTATGGCTGAATAATATTCCATTGTGTATATGCCACATTTCTCATTCATTCATCTGCTGATAGAAACTTACGTTGATTCCATATCTTGGCTATTGTGAATAGTGCTGAAATAAACATGGGGGTGCAGATATCTCTTAGACATACTGATTTTATTTTCTTTAGATATACATGTAGTAGTGAAATTGCTGCATCATATGGTAGTTCTATTTTTAATTTTTTGAGGAACCTCCATAGAGTAGTCTTTGAAAATAAAGAACTCATCATGTGCCTCTCCTGCTTAAAACACATATAGCAGGCTGGGCGTGGTGGCTCATGCCTGTAATCCCAGCACTTTGGGAGGCCGAGGTGGGCAGATCACGAGGTCAGGCGATCGAGACCATCCTGGCTAACACGGTGAAACCCCGTCTCTACTAAAAATACAAAAAAAAAATTAGCCGGGCGTGGTGGCGGGCGCCTGTAATCCCAGCTACTCGGGAGGCTGAGGCAGGAGAATGGCGTGAACCCGGGAGGCGGAGCTTGCAGTGAGCCGAGATCGTGCCACTGCACTCCAGCCTGGGCAACAGAGCGAGACTCCGTCTCAAAAAAAAAAAAAAAAGAAAAAAAAAACACATATAGCAAAGCCCATATATTTAGTTAAATATACAAGTTTTGATGATTTGATTATCATTTGCCTTATCTTACTCATCTCACAGAATCCATCTGTTAAGAAACAATGCTTCTGCTCTTCCAGATGTACAACTGCTTGATGTAATTGCTTGATGTTACTAGGCACAGAATGCATAAAATTGCTTGATACAATTGCATGAAAGCTTGACACAAAATTTCGTCTGGTCACAACCTCATCTTTACCTGGAGAATTACTGTCATTTCCTCTGGGAAACCCTCCCTGGTCCCCTAGTCTAACTAGATATGTGCCTCTGTTCTTCCAAAGTCTTCTCTTCATACCTTCCTCATAGGCCTTGTTGCCTTGTACTTATTTGTCCATCTTCCTAAATAGATGTTATGCTTCATAAGAGCAGAGATTACACATTATACATATTTCTGTATCTCCAATGCCTGCACAGTGTCTTTCACAAATGAAAATATATGTATATGAAAAGTGAATGCTATTTATTATTTTTTCAATATTTCTTTTGTAAAGCCTTTTCATCCGTGATCTTACTATCTTCAACAACCTACCTGAAATTATTATAAAATCATACAGATTTAACTTTCTCAGTGACTCAAACATCCCATCTCAATTTCTTCTAACTGGCACCAACTAATGTGCATTAACTTTCAATGTATTCATTCTTCTTTTTCTCTTTCACCTAGTGCACCTATATATTACTTTGAAATTTGATCTTCCAAGTACAGAGGGAAACTCATCTACTCTTTCAAATTCAGACTCACCGATGGCGATTTCTCCCTTATTTTCCTAGAATTCGCTTAAATATACATTTCTATTTGAATTTCCATTGCTCATGTGCATGCAAATACACACACACACACACACACACACACACACACGTTATCTTCGGAACAAACTTATCCTTCACTTTTATTAACATACCTTTTTTAAATCTATACCATTTTACTCAGTTTCTTTAGCTTACAAAAATCTCATCTATCAACTTGACTGATCAAAATATAGTCAGGTGCCCAAATTGTATGGCCCCTCCCAAACAAACAAACATTTTATAATTCTTATTCTCATGCCAATTATGCAATGTATCTTTCTTTAGGAACTTCATAGAACTTTTGTTATTCTTTTAAGACATCTAATATGGTCTTCTTTTTACATTAACTTATCAGCATAAATGAACTGCTACTTAATCTACCTTCATTTTAAAATGAAGGCCAAAATCGTTATTGTATTTTAATATCATACAAAGTAGTAAAGCTCTGTATAGCTTAAATGATGCATTTCCCTGAAAGCCATGGATAGGCAACTTTGAGTGTGTGTCCACTTGGCTAGGCTCAACTCTGTTTCTCAGAATTTCCATACACCTGCATAGGCATGTGTGTGTCTCCTAATTATAGCGAGTTTCAAAAGATATTTTGCATGAGATGTAGACAGTGGAAGTGAAGCAGCAGCCATGTTTTTCATGCTCACAATGCCAGGGCTGGGGCTAATGCACGCTGTTGCTTTTCCTTTTGCTCACCTTAGCAGTGTCAGACAGCAGAGAGTCTTGCAGCTGATCCTCCTTCAGCTTGACCCAACTCCTGGGCCAAGTGTAGATCTAACTCTGTAACAAATGGCACTAACTTTTCCATGGGACACTGACATAATTGAGGTTGGCGTAAGTGAGAAGTGACACAGACTCTGTTCTGGCCTTACGGACTCTAGTTTGTGCTCATGGCTTTCCTTGCACATGCTCTCCAAACTTTACATCCATCTTTACTTCCTGACTGCCTGCCCCAGCATAAAGGCAAATCTCTGTAAAAATGTCCTTAAAAATATGTATATGTGTATGTATATTCATTCTACTTCTTTGATTCAATTATCAAGTATGGTTTCAAAAAATGGTTTTGATGGATTTCAGGATAGGCTACTTGAGAATATGGCACTTTAGTACACTGAATATTTTAAAGTGAAGCAATTTGGGAAATGTCACGTGCAGGAAAAACTTTCTGACCTTCCCCTGATACAGGTCATGAGACCCTCGTGTCAGAAGTGCCTTCCCTATACTTGGAGAAAGGAACATCCTTATCTCTGAAAATGGAAGAATGCCAAAAAGAATCTGAACAAATAACCCTTGCTAAGTTTTCTCCAGTTTACTACACTTAGCTCATACCCTTTGCCCCGTCACGTTTTTCTACAACTTTTTACTCTTCATCAAACCTAGCATGAAAATGGCCATGTTTCACTGCTTTTGTGAATCTTCATTTCTTTACTAAGGCTTCCATGTCACATAAAAGTTACATTACATAAATCTGCATGCTTTTATCTTGTGTTAATCTGGTTTCATTGTTGTTGTTTCTTTATTTGCGACAGGGACCCCAGCCAAAAACTTAAAAGGGTAAAAAGAAAAAAAAAAACCACATATATATATATATATTCTTTTTTCTTTTTTTGAGACGGAGTCTCGCTCTGTCGCCCTGGCTGGAGTGCAGTGGCATGATCTCAGCTCACTGCAAGCTCCGCCTCCCAGGTTCATGCCATTCTCCTGCATCAGCCTCCCAAGTAGCTGGGACTACAGGCGCCTGCCACCACACCCAGCTCATTTTTTGTATTTTTAATAGAGACAGGGTTTCACTGTGTTAGCCAGGATGGTCTTGATCTCCTGACCTCGTGATCCACCCGCCTCAGCCACCCAAAGTGTTGGGATTACAAGCGTGAGCCACTGCACCAAGCCAAGAAAAAATATTTTTATATCCCCCACAGTTTATCTGAATTGGTTCTGGGTTATCTAGCACTGGTTTTCTCATGTGATTAAATGTAAAGGCAGTAATAATCCTACATACTTTAATTAAATGTCTATAGAAGACAAAGCTTTGGGTGAACAACTATTTGCTGCTGTATAACATGTTAGTGAAAATAAGGAGAATAATGAGATTCTTCCTCTACTTCTAATGGCACTGGAGAAAGCTAGGGAGAAAGTATGTACTCAGGGATTTAAATTTCCAGCACAAGGACCACATAAGAGACCTCAAAGCTTCTGTTACTTCTCTTATATTCTGTACCTATCAAGATTTCTGAAAAGCAAACTCTAAATATTAATATATAGATAACTGAATTACAACACAAATTTAATTCTTAAACCTCTCAGGATTTCTTTTGTTAAGGTTGCCATCAAGGTTTGGGAAGGAATGAGACTGTGAAAATTAGGATAGAGACCCATGGAGACATTCCACTGAAGCTGAGAACTTTGAAGCCTGAAATTCGGCCAAGATCACTTTGCCACTAGAAGTAGCCCTCTTAAATCTGCAGAGAAAGTCAGTTCCCCCTTACCTGAAGAGGTTGTATTGGCTGCCCTTTAGGTACTTGCCTTACAAGGGGCTACCTATCCTTCCTAGGAACTACCACTAACCCCATCTCCTTGCTTCTAGACTTTATCACAAAATTCCAGTCCCAGGAGGTCCTAAAAGATGAAATGCAAAGTTTGACCCACGAGAAGCTACAGTTCCATCATTGATGGAAATAGGACCAAAAGTAATCCCACACCAAATGAGGCTGAAATGCTTTCTTTTTCTGAGTAAACTGTAGAGGAAGTTATCCAAAGTCTTAGTGCAACTGGAATTATACGCTGGATTTACCATGTAAGACCTGCTCAACCCTCTCATCCCTCAAATATACCCTCCAGGGTCTAAAGTACACTCTCTTTCTTATGAAAATAGGAAAAATTTTTGAAGAAAGTCTCTCCCTCCTCTTCCCCATATTCTTAAAGAGCTCCATAGTGTCTCTTCTCTGTAGGCCAGTTATTAAAGAGGAAACTGCTATAGTTACACAGGAATCTTTAACTACAATTAGAATCCTGGGATTGCAGGGACCAAGTAGTGTCATTTAATGTTCAAGGACCAAGTGAGCATGGTTATCGTGTTAGACACAGAGCCAGAACATTAATCAGAATAGTCTGATCCACAAAAATTTGTGTTATTGGCAACTTGATTATAGTGTCCCTAGAACTGAAATAGGTACATAACATATTGAAGCTTATTTGATTTGAATAAGTCAAAAACTCTAGATCTAGTAAATAAAGGTTGACTTGAATCACCAAAACAAAGAGGCAGGACCCTCAATCAATTTTTAAACTTGAACAAGCTTGTAGTTTAAATTCCTTAAATTCAAGGAATTTAAGTTTAAATTCAAGGAATTTAAGGAATTTAAGTTTAAATTCAAGGAATTTAAGGAATTTAAGTTTAAATTCAAGGAATTTAAGGAATTTAAGTTTAAATTCCTCCATTTAAATTCCTTAAATGAAGAGAGGTGGGTTCCATTAAGGAAGGACCCTTCCACTCTGCGAAAAATTTATAGAGATAACCTTCTTATCCTTCCTCAAAGAGACCTCTAGCCATTTACAAGAGTGACCACACATTGGAGAAGAGGAAATAGACTTCTAGGATATTACTAATTACTGAATCTGAGCCGACACTAATTTTTGCAGAACCAAAACGTTGTTTCACCAGTCCAGGTAGAAGCTTACTGAGGTCAGATGATCTGACTGAGATTCACCTCTCAATGATCTCAGTGGACCTGTTGCAGAAGTCTTGCAGCTTTTTATATAACTCAGAAAATGTATTAAAGTAATACTCAAATGAAGTACATGCTTCCGCCTACATGCAGAAAGATCCAGTTGATATTTTACCTCTTTTTAAGTGGTAGGAGGGGCCAGATGTAGCAATTTATTTTTAATCTTGGAAGAAATATCTTAACATGTCCCAGACCACCAAATTCTTAAAAAATTTTCCAAGGCAGCAGGATCCTTCATTTTTGTGTATTTTATTTTTAAACCTCTGTCACAAAAGAGTCTTACCACTGTGTTTAGAGTAGTTGCTACTTCCTGCTCACCAGATCCACTGAGTATAATAACATCAATGTAATGAAAAGCAATACCATTTTTCTGGTGGCTAACTACTCTGTTTTTGAGATGTTTGTTTAGATTCTGGTTTGCTATTAGGCTTTAGGAGAGACTGAATGCTTGACCATGACTCCCAAATTATCATGTAACTTGAGCTGCTCATCATAAATTGGATATTGTCTGACCTACCTAACCATATGTTTGTGTGTGGACAGCAAGCAGCATGCTGTCATCAAGTGAAAATGGTATGTTTGAGATTGGGCTTCAGCAGGTTGTGCAGGCACTATAATTTATATGAGAAAGTTTCCTGAAAGCCCATGGTTCCTACTCCTGCAAAACTTACATTCTTTTACTCAACCTTCACCTATGGCTTCATTAGGAGTGTCTATGACTAGTTGGCTGAAAATGAATAAGCAGAGTTTGAAGTATATAAGTTCTGTTTGATAAGTAGGTGCCATCCAAATGTGACCAGTCGAAATGCTATAGTTCTACTCTGTGGGGCCCTGTTGACATCAATTAAGGCAAAGCTGCCTGATCAGCAGAACTTTGAGTAATATACCCAATGTCCCTTTGTTGGAGAGAGAAATAGAGGTATGGTTTATACCAATGTATGAACTGTGGGCTAATAGTTTCACTGAATGCTGGAAAATACACAGTTAGAAAACTGGTCTCAGGGAGAGATATCTGGAGATGTGTGTGTATATATATATATATATATATATATATTTTTTTTTTTTTTTTTTTTTTGAGATGGTGTCTCGCTCTGTCACCCAGGCTGGAGTGCAGTGGTGCAATCTCGGCTCACTGCAAGCTCCACCTCCTGGGTTCATGCCATTCTCCTGCCTCAGCCTCCCGAGTAGCTGGGACTACAGGTGCCTGCCACCACTCCCGGCTAATTTTTTTGTATTTTTAGTAGAGATGGGGTTTCATCATGTTAGCTAGGATGGTCTCGATCTCCTGACCCCATGATCTGCCCGTCTCAGCCTCCCAAAGTGCTGGGATTACAGGCGTGAGCCACTGCACCCAGCCCTGGATAGATATTTCTAAGTGGACAGCAAGTTAAAGATATTTATGTTGCATGTAAATGCTCACAAATATGTGACCACAAGAGAGGAGAATTTTAATACTCAGGTGGATAAGATGGATCATTCTATAATTCTTGTCATTATATTAAGCTTATGAAAAAATTGGCCATTGTGTCAGAAATGAGGCCATGCAACACGTACTTCTACTCCCTAAGGTTAAGCTACTCACTAACGTTGAGCAACTTCTCACTGCCCAATTGCCAAATCAGATGTGAACATTTAACCTCCCATATAACATAATTTACCAGGGGAGAATTAGCTACATATTGGCAGGTTGATTACATTGAGTCATTTCCATCTTAGAAGAGGCCTTACTTTATTCTCACTGAGACACTTGCTCTGGATATAGATTTTCCTTTCCTATCCTCAATGCATCTGCCAAAATCACCACCTTTGGACTTACAGAAAGCCTTATCCACCATCATGGTGGATACCATCACGTTATTCCACCTAACACCACTTCTGGTGAAGGACATCTTTCACAACAAATGAAGTAGAGCAATTGGTTCATGTTCATAGAATTCATTTGTCTTACCATATTCCTTATGAACTTGAAACCACTGGCCTGTTAAAATGGTTGAATGGCCTTTGGAAGAGTCAGTTACACTACCAGTTAGATGGCAACCCCTGGCAAAACTGGAGCAATGTTTTCCACGGTGCGGTGTATACCATAAATCATTATTCAATATATGGTGCTGCTCTCCCATTTGCCAGTATCTAAAAATTTGTTTAAAACAAATGGAAGAAAATAACTAAGAAAAGAGCAAGAGTTATTAAATTTAAAAATAAAATCAATGTAACCAAGAGCTGATTCTTTCAAAAGATAAAGTTGGTAAATATTGACCACATTGATCAAAGTAAAGAAAAAGAAAGAAAACACAAAAATTACTAATAACAAGAGCAAAAGAGAGGATGCCACAACAGATTAGACAGGCACTAAAAGATAAAAAGGAAATATTATGAATAACTTTTTTTGTAATAATTTGAATATGTAGATTAAATAAATTCCTTAACAGACATAAACTACTGAAACTCACTCAAGGACAAATAGATAACTTTAAAAGTTTTAAACTATTAAATGTATTGATTTGTGATTTAAAAGTTTCCAGAATGGAATATTTACATTCAGAAAGTTTTAATGGAAAAATTCTATCAAAATTTTAAGGTATAAATAATACTAATTCTACCCAAACTCTTGGAGAAAATAGAGGAGGACTGAACATTCTCCATCTCATTTTATAAAGTCAGCGTTACCCTGAGACCAAAGCTAGGCTAAGATGTTACAAAAAAAAAAAAAAAAGAAGAAGAAAGCTATGCAACAATATACCTCATATACATAGAGAGATGAATACTAAACAAATTAATAGAAAATCAAAGATAGCAACATTTCAAATATCATACCTCATAAGCAAGTCATTTTATCCCAAGAATGCAAGGTTGATTCAATTTTTGAAAATCAATTAATGTTATTTACTAAAGAAAAAACCCATAAACTTACTTTAACAGATAAAGGCATTAGACAAAATCCAAGATATATTTATGAGAAAAACTCTATAAATATTAATATAAGACCTCATAAGACATCTATGAAAAACCTGCAGCTAATATAATACTTAATGGTAAAAGACTAATTGTTCCCTCTGACAGTGGAAATAAGTCAAGGATGTCTTTTCTCACCACTATTACTAAACATCATATTGAAGATTATAATCAACAGTAAAGAAAAGAAAAAACTCAAACAACTTGGAAAACAAGAAATAGAAATGCCTTTGTTCACAGATCCCATGATGTCTATGTAGCAAATCACCAAAAAAAAGTAGAAGAAAAAATTACTAGAATTACTCTGTGAAGAAAGTGAATTTAGGAACTTTCCATGATACAAAGCCAATATAAATAGTCAACTTTATTTCTACATATTAACAGTAGAAAAATTGGAAATTAAAATAGAAAATAGGGTAATTTACAGTGTCATCAAAAACAGAACATCAGAACATGTAAAGATAAATTTAGTAAAACCTGAAAAAATCATATGTAAAATGTATACGCTATGAACTACAAAACTTAATGAGAAAAATCAGAGAAGATATAAACAAATAGAGATATACACCATGTTAATTGACTACAAGGAAATATTTTAAGATATCAATGCTCTCCAAATTAAACAATAGAGTCAATGCAATCTCTACCAAATCTCAGCCGGGTGTTCTGAGTAGAAATCAACAAGTTGATTTCTAAATTTTCATTAAAAAGTAGAGGACTAAGAAGAGCCAAGGTATTTCATAAAAGAAGAAAGGTCCAGAAGTCACACAACCTGATTTCAAGACTTACTGTAAGTTTATAACATAGAGACATTCTATCCTTGCCTAAAGGACAAACATACAAATCACTGGAAAATAAGAAGGGTGTAGAAATAGGCCAACAAATATATGGCCAATTGATTTTTGTCAAAGACGACCATGTAATTCAACGGAGAAAAGGGAATCTTTTCAAGAAATTATGCTGGAAAATTGGATGCCCATATGCAATAAAAATGAGCTTCAACATATGCTTCATATGGCTTATAAAAATTAACTCAAAATTCATCATGGATTTTAATGTAAAACCTAAAATTATAAAACTCCTAGTAGGAATCATAGTGGAAAATCATTGTGGTTCTGGATAAGTCCATAAAAATATAACCCATGAAACAAAGTGAATAAATTGATTTCATCAAATACCAAATATCTTTTTTTTTCTAAAGTAACTATTAAGAAGCTGAGAAGATAAGTCAATGACTGCGAGAAAAATGGCATATCTGATGCAAATAACCTATTTATATAAAGTACTTATAACCACAGAATTCTGACAGCTCAATTAAAGAAAAAAAATGGCCCTATTTTTAAAAATCAAGAAAATATTTGAGCACATACTACATCAAAGAGGAAACATGGATGGCAAAGAAACACACTATTAGTAATAAGGGCAATGTAAATATAACTACAAAGAGATATTGTGCCTATTAGAATGTGAAAATCAAAATGCAAATAGATGACACCAAGTGCTGATAAGGAGTACAGCAATTGCAACTCTCTTACATTGCTCCTAGAAAAGCAAAATGGTACAGAAACCTTGGAAAACACTTTGGCTGTTTCTTAATATTAAAATGTGTACTTACCTACATGCCAGTAATACTGTTTCTAGGCAGTTTCCCACAATAAATAAAAATACATGTCTACACCAAGACCTGTAGGCAAACATTCACAGCAGCCTTATACTTTACACCAAAAATTATAAACAGCCCTAATATCAGTCAGCTGGGGAGTGGGCAACTAAATTGTGACAATGGTATCACTGAGCAATAAAAAGAAGCAAACTGCTGATACATGTAATGACACAGATGGCCCTAAAAGGCATTACGCTAAATAAAAGAGGTTACATACAAAATACTGTTAGTTATAATTACCTTGATATCACATTCTAATAAAGGCAAACATATAGCTACAGAAATCAGATTAGTAATTTCCAAGGCTTGGGGATGATAGGAGGGAAATAACTGCAAAGGAACAAGAGAGGACTTTATTAGGATCATGTAACCAATGTAATGGATATTATGTAAATGTCCATAACTGACTTGTAGGAACATTTCTAACTTTTTAGGGTAATATTCTACACCTTGATTGTAGTGATGGTTATATGACTTTGTACATTTGTCAAAATGCAAAGAATTTTAATTCTAAAAAGAATAAATTTCACTGTTTGTAAATTAGTGCTCCAATATACCTAACTTTTGAGGGAAGGAGGGGAGTGAGGGTTGAAAAAAATTACCTACTGGGTACACTGTTCAGTATTTGGGTGATGGGTACACAAGAAACCCAGTCCTCACCATGACACCTATAATACCCATGTAACAAGTACATGTACTCCTTGAACGTGAAATTTTTAAAGAGAAGTAATTGAAGAAAATTATAGACAGAAATGTCCACATGGCCGCATGCTTTCTTATCTACTGTTATGACCAATGAGAAAACTTCAGATGTGTGTTGGATTAAGCAAAAGATAGGTAAAGTGCTCAGTCACATTTAAGGGTACAGGAGAGGAGAATCTAGTATATTATGGTTTATTGATGTATTTATTATTCTCCTATCTCCTGCTCTCAGTTCTAAATCTCTTTTAGATGAGGTTTTTTTTTTTAATTGAAACTGCGAAGTTTGATGAAACCGTATTTCACCCAACAATGGCATTGATTACAGACATGAAATGAATGATTTTTAAATACCTTCAGCCAAAATACAAAAGAAATTTTCTTATTGCAAACAGAATTTCCCTTTGTAATGTTGCTTGAAAAGTTGACCAACTAAATATCAATATTATAAAACAGTCAAACATGCATGACAGTCAAGGTTAAATTGGCCGGAATTTAAAAACCACTAAAGAGAAACACACACACACACACACACACACACACACACATACATATATATAAACAGATAAATATCTCAGATAGAACATCCAAAATTCATTCAATGGAATACAATTCTATAGTCTGAACTCATTATTGGCTCAAAAATCAGATATTAACCATAATGAAACATGCAGAAGGATCTTTTAGGGGAGATTGTAGTTACATGCAATTATCTGCTATTCCGTTTACACTAACAGAGAAGCTATATTCTCCAGGGAGCAATTTTTACTTAGACAGAGAGTTGTCACTATTGATTATATAAAACTGATCATGTTTTCTCAGCATAAGCTCACTTGGTCTATCACAGTTTCCCTATCTAACAAAAAACAGCTTTCCTATCTAACAAAAATCATTGATTTCCTTGTTGATTTGCCTTATGTGTTAACATTTCTAATATCTTCTGTGTAGGTATGTTACTAATGACACTTTTCATAGTTATGAAACCAGAGAAGTGATGAGTATAATTTGCCTCTGTCAACCACTGATTATCTCTGCTAAAGGAAGCTCAGCTCAATATGACTAGATAAGTAAACCTCTTTTAAAAGCTATTGGTCTTCAACCCTGGCTTTCCATTAGTACCACCTGAGGAGCTTTAAAAAATACACAAACTTAGTGTCACATTTCCACTTCTCTCACCCCAGATATTTCAGTGTCTTGGATAATTCCCAGACGGCAGTATTTTTTTTTTTTTTTGAGACAGTCTTGCTCTGTTGCCAGGCTGGAGTGCAGTGGCACGATAGAAAACACAGAATTAAGCTATTGGGTTTTTTTTCCCTTCTTTTGACCTTTATAAGAACTAGATATGAGTGGAAAATTGATTGATATTAATTTCACTAATAGTGATTCCTCCCACCTGCTCTGAGAGCAAGACATGAACAGTGAAGGAGTTCTGGGCATCTGCTATGGTTTAGATCTGTGTCCCCACCCAAATCTCATGTTGAAATGTAATCCCCAATGCTGGTCATGGGCCCTGGTGAGAGGTGATTCGATCTCCTGCTCTGGCCATGTGAAGTGCCTCACTTCCCATTTGCCATCTGCCATGATTGAAAGCTTCCTGAGGCCTCCCCAGAAGTTGATGCTGCCATGCTTCCTGTACAGCCTGCAGAACTGTGAGCCAATTAAACCTCTTTTCTTTATAAATTACCCGGTCTTGGGTGTTGCTTTATAACAGTTTAATACTTATAATTTCTACAATCTTAAATTTTTAACCTAACGACTTTTAACTATCCTCTACTGTCTTGATGTCTCTCTTACTTCCTTACCCAGCTTAAATTCTAAGGTCAGTCATCATAAACGTTTCCTTGCATACATCCTCAGCTTCCTTGCAACATCTCTGACTTTATAAAACTTGTTTGGCCAAGTACATCCAATGTATTAATCCCTTCACTCTTGCAGCTGAGTGTGGCTGGAGAAAAACACACAACCTGTGGATTGGTTTTGCTTTTAATACATGACCAGAAATCTCATATGGGCCCTTTATGCTTCCATACAATTATACTATATGCAATTATAGACATTCTTTTTCTTAACTAGACACTTTTTCCCCTAGTCTCAATCTGAGCTAATTATTGTATATCTTACAGACAAAATTGAAACAATTAGAAAAGAACTTCTGGATATTTCCATCACGCATCTTCCAACCTCCCAGCATTAGTTTTCACACCCTCTGCCTTATAAATGTAGTACCAGAGATAAATCATGCATGCTTTTTTTTTTTTCTAAATCCAGTTTCTCCTCTTCTGCACTGGTTCCTCTCCTGGATCGCCTACTTAAGAACATCTTTCCAACAATTCACACCTTGAAATCCCATTTTTGAGTGTTTACTCATTACTGGATCTTTTCCGTTGACATAGACAGCATGCTGCAATTTACCCTCTCCCTACCATAATCAAAAACAAAAACCGAAAAAGAACAAAAAAGCTCAATTTTTTTTTAGATCTTTCATTTACTGTCTCCACTTCCTTTTCTCCCATTCTCTTTGAAGTCACTCCCACTAGATTTTACCCTCACCACTCCACTAAAAGTGCTTTCCCAAGGTCACCAGTGATGTTCAAACTGATAAATCCAATGGTCGATCCTAAGATCTCATTTTAATTGACATATCAGAAGCGTTTGACCCTGATGATTAGTTCTTCCTTCTTAATATATATTAATAGGTTATGGACTAAATGTTTGTGTCCTCCCCGAATTCCTATGTTAAATCGCTAACCCCAATGTAATGGTATTTGGAAATGGAGCCTTCGGGAGGTAATTAGTTATAGATAATGTCACAAGGATGGGACTCCATGATAGGATTAGTGTCCTTAGAAGAAGGAAGAGTACAACTCCTCTCCACCCTGTGAGGACACATCCAGAAGAAGGTCTTCAGCAAACCAGGATGTGGTACCTCACCTAGAAATAAATCAATGTGCATCTTAAACTTGGACTCCCCATCCTCCAGAACTGTAAAAAATACATGGCTGTTGCTGAAGCCACACAGTCTACAGTATTTTAGTAAAGCAACCTGAGCTAAGATAATATATTTCTTTCTTTTTTTTCTTTTTTTGAAGTTTTCACAGTATTTCTAATGAGGTTCTTTTTTAAATTTTTATTTAGGTTTTGGGATACATGTGCTGAGCGTGCAGGTTTGTTACACAGGTATACATGTGCCACAGTGATTTGCTGCACCTATCAACCCGTCTTCCAGGTTTTAAGCCCTGCATGCATTAGGTATTTGTCCTAATGCTCTCCCTTCCCTTTCTGCCCACCCCCAGACAGGCCACCGTGTGTGATGTTCCCCTCCTCGAGTCCATGTGTTCTCTTTGTTCAGTTCCCACATATAAGTGAGAACATGCAGTGTTTTGTTTTCTGTTCCTGTGTTAGTTTGCTGAGGATGATGGCTTCCAGCTTCATCCATGTCCCTGCAAAGGACACAAATTCATTCTTTTTTATGGCTGCATAGTATTCCATGCTGTATATGTGCCACATTTTCTTTATCCAGTCTATCATTGATGGGCATTTGGGTTGGTTCCAAGTCTTTGCTATTGTAAATAGTGCTGCAATAAACATATATGTGCATGTGTCTTTATAGGAGAATGATTCGTAATCCTTTGGGTATATACCCAGTGATGGGATTGCTGGGTCAAATGATATTTCTTCTTCCAGATCCTTGAGGAATCACCACACTGTCTTCCACAATGGTTGAACTAATTTACACTCCCGCCAACAGTGTAAAAGCGTTCCTATTTCTCCACATCCTCTCTAGCATCTGTTGTTTCCAGACTTTTTAATGAACACCCTTCCAACTAGTATGAGATGGTATCTCATTATGGTTTTGATTTGCATTTCTCTAATAATCAGTGATGATGAACTTTTTTCATATATTTGTCGGCTGCACAAATGTAGCCAAGACAACCCTAAGCTAAAAGAACAAAGCTGGAGGCATCACGCTACCTGACTTCAAACTATGGAAGGCTACAGTAACCAAAACAGCATGATACTGGTACCAAAACTGATATATAGACCAATGGAACAGAACAAAGGCCACACATCTACAATGATCTGCTCTTCAACAAACCTGACAAAAACAAGCAACGGGGAAAGGATTCCCTACTTAATAAATGGTGCTGGAAAAACTGGCTAGCCATATGCAGAAAACTGAAACTTCCTAACACATTAAACAAAAATTAACTCAAGATGGGTTAAAGGCTTAAATGTAAAACCTAAACCCACTAAAAAGCCTGGAAGAAAACCTAGGCAATACCATTCAGGACGTATGCATGGGCAAAGACTTCACGACTAAAACACCAAAATCAATTGCAACAAAAGCTAAAATTGACAAATGGGATATAATTAAACTAAAGAGCTTCTGCTCAGCAAAAGAAACTATCAAAGTGAACAGGCAACCTACCGAATGGGAGAAAAGTTTTGCAATCTATCCATTTGTCAAAGGTCTAATATCCAAAATCTCCAAGGAACTTAAACAAATTTACTAGAAAAAAACAACCCCATCAAAAAGTGGGCAAACGATATGAACAGACACTTCTCTCTTTCTTAATCTAGTTTGTTCATGCCTCAATTTCTTCCCAATCCCTTAATGTCAGACTATCCATATGCTCATTCATTGTTCCTGTGTACTTCTGTATCTGCAGTCACCGTCTTTGTTCACATCAGATTTCATGGCTTTAAATATAATCAATGCACCAATTGCTAAATTAACATTTCCAGCTCAGACTTCTCTCCCAAACTACAGATTCATACGTTCAATTGCTTATAAAAATCTCTACCTGTTACTCTAATAGGGATTTCCAATCAACATTTCCAAAATGAGCTCCTAATCTGCTCACCCTCTCCCTAACCTGCTCCTCCAGAAATTTGTCTTACTCCATGTCACTCACATTTCTACCCTTTCGCTTGCTCAAGCCAAAACCATTGCATTCCACTTTGAGTCTTCTATTTCTCTAACAGTCACATCCATTCTCTAAGAAATACTGTTTTTAAAAAATTTCAAAAATCTGTCCACAATGCAACAACTTCTACCTTCACAGCTTCCACCCTGGTATAAGCCACTACCATGTCTATTGTGATACACTTATTTGTTTTCCTCACTTCTCTCCTCATTTCTATTTTCTGCTTTAACAGAGTGGCCAGAGTGAACCATTTAAAACTTAAATATAATCATGTCACTACTCTCCTCAAAACATTCCACTCAGAGTAAAAAACAAAGTCCTCATGGTTGCCCACAGGATAGTATATAATCTGGCCCTCCTGATGCTTTCTGACATGTTTTCCTAATCCCTGCCATGCTTTCTTTTCTTGAACAACACCAGCCTCCTTACCGTTTTTAGAGCATGCTAGTTGTGCTCTTGCCCTAGGGACCTAAACTATTTTTTTATCTTTCTGTTGTTTTCTTTTCCCAAATATCTGCATAATCAACTCCTTCACCTCCAGCAAGTCTTAGCTAGAAACTCATCTGCTCAATGATCTCTATTTTGATTTACAACTTAAATTCAACAGCTCACCCCTGAAATGTCTACTCTTATTTACTGTCCTTTATTTTTGTTTATCTACAGAACTTCCAACATCCTAAGATAGTATACAGTTTAGCTATTAAGTATGTTGCATCTTTGTTTTGTATACTAGACTGTAAGCCATATGAGATCTGAGAACTTATTTTTTCAATGTATCCTAAGTGCCTAGTGTTGTACTTGGCATAGAGAAGGCCCTCAATAATATTTGTGAATGAAAAAAAAAAATGAACAAAAAACAAAGGGATGAATGAATCATGAATGAATACTTATATTCACACAGGACTTCAAAATTTACAATGCTCTCTAACATGTTACTATACTTGACTCTCATCACAGACTTTTGATAATGTATGAATTGCTACTCCTACTTTAAAATGAGTCTTCAAGATCTGCTAATCTCTTCTCTCTCCTAGTTAGAAACATGACCATAAGACAAATTAGAAATCATAAACTAAGTTTGAGCCTGGTCATTATGCTTCACTGAAAAAAGTGGTATTAAAAAAAAGAGAAATTAGCTATTATCAATGTCTGCTGAAATAATTTAATTGACTCAGGTTTTAAATAAAATCATTGATGAGTTTATTTAGATCACATAAAAACTGACATGAGCAGCAGTAAAATGAAGTAATTTATTCCAGTAAAGTGAGTGTACGCTTTGCTAGGACAGGTTTCTTACTCAGATAACTTTTTGTAGCATTTCTATTAAATCTGTATCAGTACCACCTCAAATATTCTTACGACGTGTCTCACATTAGTACCTTGTAGTACAGCCAGAGTGTTTTAAAAAGCTTGTGGTTTTTATGATATTTAGAATCAAGACCTGCAGTAGAGATGGCATAACTGATTAAAAGGCAGTCCTGCACAGCCATTGTTTCCCACATAGAGTTTCACTGTGTGCCTGCACGAAAAGGCAGGCAAAACAAAACAAAAAAAAAACCCCAAACCAACCAACCACCCAACCAGCAAACCTGTTAACAGAATTACTCTTTGTTTGATGATGGCTGACTGGCTTTTTCCCTACCTTGCCTTTCACCTGAGCCACTTATCTCTGTGGTAGCCATGGTGCCTTCTTGGCAATGTTCTTTTTGTATGATCCAATATGCGTGGCCAGATTTTTTCCATAGTCAGTTTGAATTGCCAGTTATCATGGCAATAGAATTTTCCAACAGTCTATGTTGTGTTGTTTTGGCCTAACATGAGCCAGGATACAAGAAGAGCCCATAAAGAAATTGGGGCAATTTACAGTTTTCAATCAGGCCACTGAACTTGAATCAGATAAAGCTTCTCCTGCTTAAATTTGCTGACATATTCTCCTGTTGAAAATATTAAATTTGCTGACATACTCTCCCAGTCTTCTGATCTTTAGAAGGAAGCTAGAGATGGTGTTGTCCTCCTCTCCAACTCTTTAGAATTCAAAAGATTTCTTTT
This sequence comes from Gorilla gorilla gorilla, assembly GCF_029281585.2. Lineage (NCBI taxonomy): Eukaryota > Metazoa > Chordata > Mammalia > Primates > Hominidae > Gorilla > Gorilla gorilla. The sequence goes on from NC_073230.2 coordinate 22,569,471, forward strand.
CTTTATAACTAAAGACGGACATTTTTCAACATTGGAGTGTTTACCAGATTTTACATTTGATTCAGGGATAATATCAATTAACCACTTCTCAGGATGTTATGCAAATGCTAGGATTACTTGTAACTGGATTCAGAAATTCAGCAAGTGTTCCTGAAAATAGTGCCTCCCACAAAGGCTGAAGTCATGGAAGCACTTAAGTTATAAAACTGAACAAGATACAGTGGAGCTGCTGCTAACTAGAACATAGTCTAATGGCTGAAGATAGAGGGGGGGGACACAGAAATCAGTCACAAAAGAGAGTTTGGTAAATTTTATAACAAATTTATGAAATAATGTGAACATATAAAAAAAGGGAAGGTTAAAACAGTATTTTTGGGATGGGATGCCTTCAGAAAAGAAATGACAGTTGAGCTGGGAACCACCTACTGGGAGTATTTTTCATCACATCCAAAACCAAGATACCTGTATGTGCAAGTTCTTGTCTGTTTTATAACCCATGCAAACAGTATTATGCAGTTTGTTCACTTTGAGAATATATTTAATAGCTGCTTCACCAGTTGAAATGTTGAACATTTAATCAGAAGGCACGAGTTTGTCCTTAGAGCACAGAGGCTGGAATTGTGACTTCCTTCTTCCCTCTTCCGTGCCCTACTCACAGAATGACCAGTGAGGTTTGCAGTCTGCAGTTTGTGGCTAGAAGTGCAGTGGAGGTAGGTTTCTACTCAGACTACTACCAAGAGCCCCATAGCTTAACGCTAAGATGTGACTGACTTTGATATAAAAATCATAGAGTAATAACTTTTTAAATAACTTCCAACTTTTTAAAGTATGCCTCTGCCTCATCTACAGAATGCTTTAGCTATTATTACTCTCTTCCTGTGGCGATCCTCTCTATTTTTTTAAACACTCTTGCAATAGTGTTTATGCTTACCAGGTGTCTTCTGTTTCTCTTCCAGACAATACGTATATATGACCATCAGCTTAGAAAAAAGAGGCCTTAAGTAAACTAGCCAATCGATTGGTCCTTAAAGAACCAAGAAAGAAGATTCAACAATAGTCTCATGAAAATTAGAAGGTATTCTGTCTCAAAAGGAGCACATCCTAGAACAAGCAAAAATTAAATAGACATGGGTATGAATCCTAGCTCTGTCATCTATACGAGTTTAGACAAATTATTTAGTCTCTCTGAATCTCAATTTTCTTATGTAATAGAGAAATATCTCCTACATTTAAAAATTATTGTAAGCATTAAAGAAAATATCTGTAAGTCACCAAATACAGCACCTGGTACTTAACAGGTACTTAATAGTATATTAATTAGTAATGAATGCTATCCAAATGCTAGGATTGCTTGTAACTAGCTTCAGGCATTTGGTGAAGTACCATAGTCTACTCCAAAATGAGCTAGGAGCTAGGCACACAGAAGCCTCCTTCTGATGAGACACACATAGCATAATAGAAACTACACTTAGTTTGAAATGAGAAGACTTGGGTTCTGATTTAGACATTACCACCTACTAGATGTATATTTTCATAAAAAATACTTAAACTCTTTAAGTCTGTTTTTTATATAAAGCCAATGCTAACGTTATCTTAGTAACATTTTAAATATAAATGAGGTGTTTGTATAATGGAGCCTACACTGTGAAGTTAAAAAATATGCAAGAAATGTAATCACATCCAAATTTATATGAATCATAGAGCATGATTATTGGCTAAAAACTATTAAATTATTGTAGTTGCCCCTTATTGTGATCTATTACTGCCTGTAATCATGGGAAATAAAGAATGTGTACTCCTGATAGTTACCTATAAAATAAAGCTCAAGTGATCAAATCCAAAAGTGAAAAATAAACTTGCGGACTAAGCTCTGATTTTTTTATAATCTTGCCCCAATTCCTGTCTAAGGGTCTGGGGAGTCATGCCCTACAAACCATAAATTCTCATCAGAAAGGTTTTATTTAACTGTGGATATCGTGACTTACTTTCCAATCTGACTCTGGCATACCAAGGAAGAAAATCAAAATATTTTACCCCAAAGCATGTTTCTCTGACATATCTTGAAATAACCCTGCAAAGCTGTCCCTTGTGGGAAAAATCCACATTCTATAGAGAATCCTCTTTCCCCTTGTTTTCCTTCCTTCCTTTTCAGATCCAAGGAATAATCAACTAAGAGCCAGGCACCCTTTTAGGTCTGATAAGAAACATTTTACAACCTGCTGTCTCTGAAGTCTGCTATCTGAGAGCTTCCTCTGCACAATAACACTTGGCCTCCACAATCCTTTATCTTAACCCGAACATTTCCTTTCTATTGATCCCAGGTCTTCAGATAAACTCAGCTAATTGTCAACCAGAAAATGTGTAAATTTACTTACAGCCTGGAAGCCCCCTCACCAGCTTTGAGTTGTCCCATCTTTCTGAACCAAACCAATGTATTTCTTAGATGTATTTGATTGATGTCTCATGCCTCCCTAAAATATATTAAACCAAGCCGTACCCTGACCACCTCGGGCACACGTTCTCAGGACCTCCTGAGGGCTGTGTCACAGGCCATGGTCACTCATATTTGGCTCAGAATTAATCTCTAAAATATTTTACAGAGTTTGACTCTTTTCATCAACAAACACATATAAATAAATGATTTTAAGACTCATTGTTGCCAAGGTATTCTTTTTATAATATGGCACCATTGTTGCCTTTTGTGTTGAAATAACAAAAATTTTCTCAACCTTAGAACTTAATGAGTAATATGTAAATAAATCTTCAGAAAAAAATTATCTAGTTTATGTTGACAGTTCTCCAAGATCTTTTGACATTGAGAGCAAGCTTATTAAATTCACTCTAATAGAAGATACCAAGGGAAATATGTTCCAAATTAATGACTGTCTCCTTTCAAAGATCAGGTGATAATACTTCACTTAGTTAGTCTAGATAAAAAAGTCTAAATCGTCCCATAACAAAATTCATAGATTAAAGTTGAGGGATTACTGTAGAATTATTGCTAAGAATAGCTTTTCTAAAATTATCTGCAACTGGATTTTATATTTCTATTTAAGCAATATTCTTAAGTCAATATTTTAATGAAATCACATGTTCATTGTTCTATAAAGTCTTAAATATTTTATTCTGTGGTAAATTTAACTTCTAATTATTTTTTGAGTTTTGGAAATGTAGTAAAAATAGCTTTTTTTAGAATCCATCTGATTTCATGTTTATTTCCCATATCTTCAGGAACTGACGGTGTTTTCTTCACCCCTTTCTCCATTAGTGACATGCTTGTTCCCTCCCTCCTTCAATTCCTGCCATCCATATTCATATAATTTCCCTAGTTCTAAGCCATTGCTTGTAGTTTGGATATACAACCACAAGGTTCATATTGAATTTTGTGTTTATTTCCTCCTCTCTGTTTAGAGCATCAGTCCTGCCTTTCTTGCCCTGAACACTGCCAGTGCCACCCAAGTTTGCCTCTTGTTAGTAGGGCTTCCTACTCTGGCAGACACCTTCAGAGGAGAAAACAGGTGGCACCAATCCAAACAAGTGTGATAATAGACGTGCCTGGTTTCCCAGGTAGGCAAAGAAGAAGCAGCTGTGGTTATATCTCCATATAGCTGGAGAGAAGAAAGAAAGAAAAGGAAGAGATGAATTTAATGAAATTGAACAAACTCTTCAATTTCCCAAAGTCACCAGTACAATAGAAGATTTGCTAGGTGAACTACTTTTCTAAAACAAATTTTAATCTATTTTTTTATTAGTAGTCACTTATCAGTGCCTATAAAACTGTTGTTTATATGCTTCCTATGGACTTTGTGATAATTCATTTGAATGTGTAATTTGTCTTAGTTCTTTACATAAAATAAAGCTTAGCTCTCTAATTGAAGACAAGATTATTTCTTATTGTTTATAAATAATTTTGGAATCAGTGATACTCAACTAAAATATATATAAAGTAAAAGTATGTAAGTATATATATCTGTATGTGTATGTGTATATGTAGAAAAAAGAAAGTTACCCATTACATCTAATCCATGCCCCAGAAATAATCATTTGAAACAGTTTAAAATGTACCTTAAAACCAATTGTAATCTAAAATCTTAAAATTTTATGAATATGCTTTAAGAACATTAGCATGTAGTGGAAATAGACAAACAGCACTTAAATTAGCATGAGTAAAGCCTGTTTATTAAGAGCTTGCTGTAGCTACGGAGTCAGCCAATGTCACTTTGCTATAGCTAGGGAGTCAGCCAAAGTCGCTCACATTTGGCAGATACTCAAAGGCAGTCAGGGTTGTCAAGAGCTTTATAGTGAAAAAAGGAAAGGCTTCAGGTTTCTCCTAATTGGAGGCTGTTTGAATGGAGGTGGTGATTAGTTGGGAAGCATGTATGGCTTTCACTGGTTGATCCTGAGTTGTGGGCAGGTAAGAGAGGGGGACAGGACAGGTGAGCTGAAGTCTTGGACCAAGTCAATCATCAAAGTATGATTGCTACATAAGTGTGGTTTGACTTCTGAAATTAGTTGCTGCAGAAGTTGTTGCTCGGTTTCCAGGGCTGGTTGCTACAGGGTTGTAGGTTAGTGTTCTCTTTTACTTATATTGCCTGGCCATTGTTCAGTTGTATATCCAGCTTCTCATTTAACACATAAATCCATTTTATTTCTACCATGTAGTTTACCAAATTATTTCAGAGAACATGTATAGGAAATCAGAAATGAATAAAATATAGGAAGATAATTCTATGTGTTTCACATCACATTTAAATAAAAGAATCTTTTTTGTGTGAAAAATAAGGAAAGGCAACTCATTCTGACCAATTTAGTATTTCCCATTGCGGTGACTTATAATCACAGAAAAATAATCAGTGTTAGAAAGGTAAAGTCCATATTACTAAAGAGTCACTTAAAAATATATTCTTTAAAGACACCAGCTCTCCTAGGAATACAAACAAAGTATTAGTAGCCCACGACCTGGGGCCAGGATGAAGTGTTTTCCCTTAGGGGTATAGAATTTCATATCCATCCAGTTGCATTATGGGTGGTTTTGCCCTGCTTTGGAAGCATCTGGTGGAGACTGCTTCCCAAACAGGATATTGAACAAGAGTTCTGTTCTGGTATGACAATAACCACAGGCAGATCCTGCAAATATTCATTCAGTGATAGGGCCTGCTTAACTCAATACAGCCTTGTTGTCACTTGTCAGGTAAATCAAAGGCACGTAGTGTGTATTAAATGCCTGATATTATCTAAGTGTATCAGCCATGCTCGAGTAATCCCAAAGGTTTAATTTAAAGAGAGAATTAGAAAGCCTGTATTGTATAAGAGTTGGGGTCTAGGACATATGTTCCAGAAATAGGAAATTGCAAAGTGCTACATGCGATTCCTCCCCTTTTGCAATTTTAATATCTTAGTGTATTGGGCATATGAATCAAACTAGAAATACAGTTTTATTTTATTATAGTTAGCGTAAAATATATTTAAAATTGCTCTCTGTCCACCCAGCTTTGTTTAGAGCAATGATTTTCAAATTATTATGATAATTATATTTCAGAACTCTTAATATTTATTTTCCTTTTTTTCTCTCATGTTTCAAAGCGTCATGTCTTTAAATCTCACACATACCCCACCTTTTTTTTCTGACAATAGTCAAATTCTATTTTTATTATTTTTGTTATTGTTTTGCTTTTTTCTCTCCTAGAACTAAAAATAATTTTCCAGAACAAGACATTTTCTTGAATGTTAATAGCATATTTTCAACATCTTTCTCCACTCCTCACTCTCCACTCAGGCCCCCTAAAAATGATAAGCCCTGGAAGTTGTTTAAAACATTGTTCTATTATGATATTTCACAAAAAGGTTCTCTAATTGCTATAAAATGTGGCAAAGAATACTACAGCACAAGAAGTGGACAAGGAAAGGAATAATTGAAAATAGGGGAACAGATTAGGATATTAATATTTAAATTATGTTAGCTATATAATTGTTAGAATTAATACACTTTGCTATTGGTTTTATAGTGAAGAATATTTTGTGTTTGTTAAAATATTGCTTAAAGGAATACAGAAGTGAGAAAATACGGTGTTGAAATGATGACATCACTTTAATCTCAGTGATATCTCTGGCATTTATGTGTGTGCTATGTATATATACAAAGATATTTATCAGGAGTGAGTAATACATGAGCAATGCTTTTCATTTTTTTCTTGAGCATTCCATCTGCTCTATTGTTTGAAATAATTAACTTCCTTTAACATAGAACCTTGGCTTATGAAAAAGAATTTTAAAAGATCAAAATAATTAAGCTTCAAAAACTTTTGAGCTTCTAATTGCCAATAGCTATATGATTCTGTTTCAAATTTTTGATTGTATTTCTGTGTGTGTGTGTGTGTGTGTGTGTGTGTGCATGAAACCACTTATGTAAAACAGGAGGCAACTTTGGAAACATATATCAGAAGGAGGCGTTCTTAGCCTCATAGGAGTCTCGGTTTAAACAATGATTTCATCAACATACAGAATCTTGTTGATCTGTAGAACAGTTTTCATCATGGACGAATAAAGCAGTATTTTAGGAAGGGCATAAAATTGCTGAATTATTTGCAAAGTGGAGTTAGGCTCCATAACTTAAAATATAACAGGATGTAATGCTAGTCATCCCTTGGACTCCAGAACTGGTTTAAATTATATTAACTCCTGGGCAGCAAAGCTACAACTTACAAACCTCAGTGCTTTTTCTCCCTCTCCTTATCTCCATTCCAATAAGGCATAAACAAATGAGTCGACTCTTGTTAGTGACAGGGAAATAATGGCGTGGACACCCCAAAGATAAGTTGAAATCATTTCTGCCTAGACTATGGCACAAGTTGTGGATGAAGATTACATAAATTGTTTGACTACTTAGCAGAATTTGTTTTTATCCTGCATTTTTCAGTGTTCCACAAATAGTACATGGTATATTCAAAAGAGGGCAGTTGGAGGCTACTTCATTAAAGGGGCAATTTATAAATGTAGGGATAAGATGTAGAGAAAGACCTAGTAACAGAAAAGCTGTTATCACACTTAGGCTTAAAAAGCCAAACAAATTCACACACACACACACACACACACACACACACACACAAACAAGGTAGGAGTAATTCCTGGCACCCATGGAAGCCGAAAGGAGACAGTTGGGTAGAGCAAGCTGCCATGAGAACAACTGCAATCCTGAGTTGAGGAAATGCAACCAGCCCAAGGCAACCCCACAGAGAAGGATCTAGAGTAATAAAAATTCTGAATCCACTCTCCTGTCTGCCTCCAAGCTCCTGCTGGACTCACAATTGTCCAAATCTTATCAGAAAGCAGGGAATTAGAACACTTGTAGCTGCATGCATACAGGCCAGCCTTCTGAGGCAGAGAGGAGTGGAGATGGGTGCATAAGGGATTTCAAGAGCCACACAGAAGATATCATGCAGCACTGGAATTATTACCTGGAGAACATCAAATGAAAATTACAAGAAGACAACTCTGGTGTTCGCTGATATTAGAGAAGTATAAAAAGTGTTGACTTTATTTAGGCATTCATGAATTCATTCAACAACTTATTGTTAGCATTTAAATGAAATACTTCGATATTTCAGGCACTACTCTCAGAGTTGGGATTCAGTTTTTATGAAGCTGATGGTGTGGGAAGACAAATACTAATCAAATGATATCAGCTAATAGTGCTATAAGGACAACAGAAAAATCTGATGTGACTTAGGGTTGCAAGTTTCCTTTTAGGTACAATTGTCAGTGAAGGTGTCTCTGAGGGGATGACACTAAGTCCTGGAAGGTGATACAAGCAAAGTGGATTTAACAACATGGAGGCAACTTGTGACATTAATTTAAAAATCCTGGGAAAGTGATCGTGGCTGGAGATCAACTAGGGTGAGCTGAAAATAGAATGTGAATCAAGGCAGTGAAGACTACACAGATTTTAAGGAGGGAAAATTAAACCATAGATAAATAACAAAGACGATGTGAAGTCAAGGAAGGTTTTTCCCTTATTTGTTTTCATTTTACAACAGAGAGTTATTACAGCTTATTTGTCTGTTAAGAACAATCTGATTCAGGGACATGTGAAGAATTCAGGAGAAAAAGCTCACAATTACAAGTGCTAAGTCTTTAGAAAGGCAACAGGGATGCAAGAGGGGAGCACGGTTATAATGGTCAACCTTTGACAGAACTATTTCACTACGAAAACAACTGAGAAGGGCAAGAATATGAGTCTAGATATGGTAAGCGATTACATTTACTGGGAAATTGAGCATTTCTTGTAACTTACTCCATTTTATCTATAAAGCTGTGTCAAATTAGCTTTTTAGCTTTTTGAGAAGGTTTGAGGAGGGAAGAATAAATGTGACATAATCCTGTATGAGAGTGGGAAAGAGTATGCTAGGAAATGATTGACAAGCAGTGCAATAACCTATTTAGGAATCGCAGGCATAACTTCAGGACAGTAACTGTTCCTTTTGTGTAAGTGTCTGTAGCAATATCCAGCTACTCAGGTAAAGACAAAATGAAAGTGGATAATTGTTTTCAACAACTGAACAGGTGGAGACAATAAAGGAAGATGGCAAAAGTGCTGAAATGGTTTCAGTTGAGTAGTTATTGTACGGATCATGGACTCTAAGGAAGTAGGGAGGGAAGACAACAGGGAGGAGATAGAATGGAGAGAGAATACCATTAGCTGGAGGCTAAAATCATCAGTGAAAAAGGGATAAGGAGCAAGAGGCAAGTCAGTGGCATCAATAAAAATAGGTAAGTAATAAATCCAAAGATATATGAGTCAAAGGAGCTAGGATTTTTTTTTTTGAAGTATAAAAGTGGACTTAAACAATTGAAGCTAGGCAGAGGATGGTGATATATAGGAAAGGTGACATCATCAAGCCTATAATCCCAAAAACTTAATTAGTAACTGTTTTGCCTTTGTTACACCAGAATCCAACATTACCACAACCCAGGTGAGAGTTGGAGGTGAGAACTTCCAGCAGTGACACAAGTCAGTTGTTCTGCCAGCCAAGTGTTCACTCACACAGCTCACCAACACTTCAAATGCCGTGGATCTGAAACTGAACACCTCATCTTTGCCTCCAAACTGGCTTCTTTTCCCAAATATACTGTTTCTGACAATTGTTCCAGTTCTTAAGCACATAAACTTTTGCACATCTTTCTGTTATGGTCCCTATATCATAAATACCATCGAGAGTTTGAGTCTTAACTTTCACTTTAGGTTCGGAGGTACATGTGCAGGTTTGTTACATGGGTAGACTGCATGTCACAGGGGTTTGATGTACAGATTATTTTTTCACCCAGATAATAAGCATAGTACCTAATAGGTATTTTATTTTCTTTTTTCTTTTCTGAGACAGGTCTGGCTCTCTCACCCAGGCTGGAGTACAGTGGCATGATTTTGGCTCACTGCAACCTCCACCTACTGAGCTCAAGTGATCCTCCCACTTTAGCCTCCTGAGTAGCTGGGACCACAGGTGTGCACCATGCATCACCATGCCTGGCTAATTTTTGTAATTTTTTTTGTAGAAATGGGTTTTCGCCATGTTGCCCAGGCTGGTCTCAAACTCCTGAGCGTATGCAATACGTCACAATAGATTTTTTGAATCCTCACTCTCTTCCCACCCTCCACCCTCAAGTAGGCCCTGGTGTCGGTTGTTCCCTTCCTTTTGCCCATGTGCACCCAAAGTTTAGCTCCCACTTAAAAGGCAGAGCATGTGGAATTTGGTTTTCTCTTCCTTAATTAGTTGGCTTAGGATATTGACTGCCAGCTCCATCCATGTTGCTCCAAAGTACATGATCTCTTTCTTTTTTATGGCTATGTAGTATCCCATGGTTATATGTACCACATTTTCTTTATCTAGTCTACCTTTGATGTGCATTTAAGTTGATTCCATGCCTTTGCTGTTGTGAATAGTGGAGTTGGGGTTTTGGAGGAAGGAAGGGGAAGAAAGCAGTTTGATAGTGAAATTGGGGAACATAAAAGATTTTCTGTAAAACACTTCACATACACGTAACTGAGAGCTAATGGCAATCTAACTAGGGAATTAAATCTAATAAAGTCAACAGTGGAAACTTTTAGTTTACACACAAATGACATTCACATATTTTCAGTGAATATATCACTCCATGGTAACTCTCCTTATTTCAAGATTACAGATATTAAAAAAACTAAATTACTATCCATCTGATTCCAGGAATAAATTATTTGTAGATAAGTAAATTTTAAATTATATATATAATATATATAACACATATAATATATAATTTCAAGTATATGCATAAGTGGAGAACAATAACATAGCTAATCAAAATTTATTTATATGAGTTAGTGTGTTTGTGTGTGTGTGTGTGTGTGCGTATGTGTTGCATATACATCTGCCTATAGTTTTTTCTACCAATCTGATAGCTAAGAGAATTTTTAGCATGATGACAAAGACTCATTCTGAAAACGGAACCCAGGAAGCTATCGAAGCTGATCAGAATCTTTGAACTGCCTCTCTGTTCAAGGTATCCACCACCCTCTAAATGTGGAGAACATCACCTCTCATATTAGCATCCAGTGACTTTTCTTCATGACTGTAACATCTGCCATGATAAATGAAACAGCCATATATTTTGACTTTATGAATTTGTCTTCAACGTTTGGAAACAGGCTAGCTTAGAAAATGAATGAAAAGGGTTTTTTTAAATCAAAAACTGCATATTTAAATCACATAATACTGCTGTAAAATCTGTAGTTTTATAAATATTCATTAATATAGTAGTATATCAAATAATAAAAACTTAGGATAAGAAGGAATTATATCTGATACCAAAGTCCTATTCCTCAGAGGACTCTTAAATGCTTCTGTTTTAATTTCTTCTGGTATTCATCTTTATATTTCAAGATAATCTGCTTATTCCTCTATTTCTTAATATGTCAACCTTAGACAATATGCCAACTTTAAACAAATGCATTAATATTCCCATAGGAAAGATGAGGACTTTTTTTTCCTTTTACTTTCCCTTCTTCCAGCTGTCTTTCTTCAAATACTTGCTACTTATTATTTTAAATGTTCATTTTTAAATTTTTTATTTTTTAGTCATGTAATGAAACAATTATGTTTTTCTCAACATTTAATATTATATTTTTTCTTTTTTTTTTTTTTTTTTTGGTTTTTTGTTTTTTGAGACAGAGTTTTGCTCTTGTTGCCCAGGCTGGAGTGCAATGGTGTGATCTCAGTTTACTGCAACCTCTGCCTCCTGGGTTCAAGCGATTCTCCTGCCTCAGCCTCCCTAGTAGCTGGGATTACAGGCATGTGCCACCACGCCAGGCTAAATCAGTATTTTTAGTAGAGACAGGGTTTCTCCATGTTGGTCAGGCTGGTTTTGAACTCCTGGCCTCAGGTGATCTGCCTGCCTTGGCCTCCCAAAGTGCTGGGATTACAGGCATGAGCCACCGCGCCTGGCCTAGTATCATATCTTGATGTGTCACATTGTAAAAAATGGCTACAAGCTCCCCTACCCTTTTTTGCACCTTTCCTCCCTGCTTTTTATCTCCTAACTACTGTCAGCTGCACTATTCCATTTATATAATCAAGGTATTTACACCCACATTCCTTTCTGCAGTTGAGTCATCATTGCTTTAGCATTGGTTGACTCTAACATCTGTAATTTTTTTTTAAAAGGAACATTTACATTATTACTAAGATTCCATTCTGTCACTAATAGTGTGTTGGTATTATGTTCCTTCTCCATTGGGTCCAAAATCTCAGTCTCTGGAGCACTTGAAAATTGAAGTTTTCTGCATGAAGGAAAAATAACGTGTTTTCTTACAGTTCATAAATTGTTTTATGCCACATTTTTTTTTGCTGTATACGGCAGCAATTAATTCCTAATAGGACCGCCTTTATTGTTGTGTGATGTGTATGTGTGTGTGTGTGTGTGTGTGTGTGTGTGTGCACGCGCGTGTATTTAAGAGTCTCTTGGTTTTATTTTCTTCCACTACCTATCTCTTGTCAAGTTTTCCCCCTCCAGAATCCTCCTGTGGGATGGTTTACCTTCTAGATGTGCTATACAGGTGTTCCACAGAGGTTTCCCTACACTGAAATTCTAGCCTAAAGACTGTTCTCTAGGTTCCATGACTTCTTCTCCCTTAGTTTAATTCTTTGGCTTGCCAAATCCTATTTTCATAAGATGCCAATAAGATATTCCACAGATGTAAGATTCTCTGGTTTTGCATGTCTGAGAATGATTTATTTGTTTACATTCCGCAGCTGGTTGTGAATTTTCTGGTTATAGAAGCCTAGGTTCAAAATTATTTTATCTTAGAATTTGAAAGCCTTCTTCCACAGCCTTCAAGTATTCATGGTTTCTGATATTTCTTACACATTTGTCGGTAACTTGTATCTCTGGAAAGCTTTGCATATTCTTTTCATCAATGCAGTTCAGAAACTTCTGAATGATGTATACTTGGATGATTACTTTTTTATACATTTTCCTCAGAAACTCCTGGATACTTTTTATCTGATAATGTATTTTCTTCAGTCATGAAGATTTCTCTTTTATTTTTGTTATTTTTCCCTGTCTATAATTCTTTGATTTCTGTTATTCAAATTGTTAACAGTTTAGTGTTGTACTTTCAGTACTGTAGAGAATTTTGAAGAATAAATTGTTCCTCAGGGATTTGGGGAAAGTTTTAGAGGAAGGAGGGCTTGATAGGAATCCTGAAACAGATGGCAAAGGTTGTGATGCAGTGGTGGTCGAGGTGGACATGTAAAATCAAGTGCAGACCAGCTGCAGACCAGCATACAAACCAAAGATGGAAGATAATGGATGGGTTCATTTTTTTCATGAAAGCGTTTTATAGCAGAAGATTAGTAGGAATGATGATTCACAAGAACTATTATGATCATGTTGAGGAGGTCCTTGAGTTCAAGCCCCAGAATAAATGTCACCATATGTAAGGGGATGTCAGTGAATGTTTTTAAGCTGGGGAGTGAAATGACTAAAAGTACATTTAAAAGAGCAGAATCATAGGTTAAGGAGGAGAGGGTGGAGATGAGGAAAGAGGCAATGAAACAATGTAGAAGGCTTTAACTGAAACAAGTGCTCTCCTTGCTTTACTGTTTGCGGAGAACGGCAGTCTCCTCATCACTTCTGAGTCTACAACACTCTCTGGCCCTTTGCTTAAGCCATATCCTGGCCCTCAAAGGCTATTATCCTCTCTTTCCCCCCAAATGATACTGTACACCAACTTCAAATCTACCTCAGCTCTCATGTTCCTCCATTCACTGTCTCACCAGCCCCCCAAAAAGTTAGAATTGCCCTCCCCTCTTGGATGACATTTCCTTTTTTTAGTACATCTATTATTGGTACCTTTAGCTTGCATAACTGTTACTTATTCTGAACCCGTTCCTTTCCAAAGTCCTGGAGACAGAGCACTTTGTTTTATTCTCTTATGTTCAGAAAAACTTTGTGCAATTGAAGTTAGAAAGTAATGGTGAGGTACATTTTGTATACGTCTCACGACTTTACTCTCTCCTGGATGATTTAAGTAGAGTTAAGCACAAAGCATGTAATGTAATTAGATTCCACTGTGCCACTTGGACAGGCTAAATCATAATCCCGACATCCCAAATATTGTTTGTATTCTCAGACAATGATCTGCTGAATCAGTATTCATCAAGTTTAGTGATATAAAATAAGATTTCAATTATCTATGTGAGAAAAATATCCTGTCCAAAAATACATAAAATAACCTGAAAGCGTTTACAACTATCTGCATTTCTAGGCAATACATTGCAGCACATACAATCAAGAGTCAATTAAGCTGAGAGAAGCAGAATAAACCGTTATCTAAATACCAATGTTTCAATACTTACCCGTTCACAAATAATGTACAGCCTGAGATGGTAACATAATGAGGTCGATCAATAGAAAATTAAATCTTTTTGAATGAAGACAAAATGCCCATGGAGCCTTTACATAATAAAATAAATGTAATGTAAGGCCTGAGTCTATAAATAAAATTCTCAAAAATTGTAAATTGACTTTTTCATTTAGTTCTTAACAATGTTATTGGGTAATATTTGACACATCATAAACATTATGTGTATTTATATACATTACATATATCACATTAGTAACTTATAAAGCTTAATAATAAAATAAATATCCTCCCTGAACTAACCACCCAAATTAAGATCTAGAGCATTCCTGACACCTAAATTTCTATCTGTGTCTTCCTATCTGCTCTTCTTCCTACTCTCAACCAATTAACCACTTTCTGGAATTTTAATTTATCACCCACTTGCCATGTTATTATTCTTATCATATAAAATATGTAACTCCAGGTAACATATATTTCTAACTTTGTTTCTGAGTTCTCTAAAACGGTATTATGGTGTACACTGTTATCTTTGACTTGCTTTATCCACTCCCAATTATTTCTACATTTCATCCACATTTGGTATATGTAGTTGTTCATTCATTTTTCACTGCTTATAGTATTCTCCTGAAAATGGGGCTTTTAATTGATTATGATATTTTATTCTTTCTTTAACTTGTATCTTAGGTTCCAGGGGACATGTGCAGGTTTGTTATATAGGTAAACTCATGTCATGGAGGTTTGTTGTACAGATTATTTTGTCTCCCAGGTACTAAGCCTAGTATTCATTAGTTATTTGTTCTACTTCTCTCCCTCCTCCCACTCTCCACCCTTAAGTAGGCCCCAGTGTCTGTTGTTCCCTTTTTTGTGTTCATGAGTTCTCATCATTTAGCTCTCAATTTTTTATTCTTGGTAGTGACATTATCGATTTTTTTTCTCCTGATGGCCAGGTATTAGAGTTGTTTAGGGGCAAGGAGTTGGTACATATTGAAATAGAATTGCTGGGTCATTTGGTACATGCATGATTAATCTTATGAGATTGTGCCAAATTTCTTTCCAATATATTCCTTTGCACCACTGCACTCCAGCCTGGGCTACAGAGCTGCTAGACCCTATCTCAAAAGACAAAAAAAAAAAAAAAAAGAATAATACAGTATGTAAGTTAGTGGTGATTCACTTTCTTGCCATTAGTCAGCATTTAATCCAACTATATATAAATACAATGTATAGAATAAATTAAATATATTATATGTTAGAACCTTATAATGGTAGGAAATAGAATACAAGTAGGGATTCAGGCTAAGAAGTAAAACTGGACAAAAAGAGGAGATTTGAACTTGGCAAAAATAAAGTTATAAATTATATATTAACTATAGGAAATAAAATATAAATTATAAAAATATAATATCAAAAGTAAAAAATATGCCATAAAATGTAGAAAAAGTTTCATTCAGGCTTTTGAGACTGAGCTCCAAGAAATTAAAGCAATAATGAATACAAATTAATTTGGTTAAGTACACCAAACTAGGTTTACACATATTTTCTCTTAGGAGTCTGAAGGTATTGTTATAATACCTTCATCCATTACTGTTGTTGGCAAACAACTGTCAGTCAAATTAATACTTCTTAGAGGAGATTTGTCTTTTCCCTCTGGCATCTTTTAAGATCTTTATTTTTTCTTCTCTGTGTTTCACTACAATGCTATTAGCAAAAGTTATTTTTACCTTATCTTTCGATGGTAATAGAAAATATTCAGTGGTAATCTCTTGAAATGTTTCTTCTCTATCATTTTATTTATTCTGTCTTCATAGGACTCTAATTAGACATATGTCAGGACTTCCATTCTCAAAATATCTTAATCTTGCCTTTACTTTTTTTAATCTCCTTGCTTCTTGTGCCATATTGTTAGTAATTTCTTCAGATAATATTTTCTAGTTCATCGGTTCTCTCTTCAGTCTAATCTAAACTTCAACCCATATATTAAGGTTTTGATTATTATTTCAAAAATTATGTTTTTCATTCTTAAAGTTTATTTTGGTTCTTTCAAATTTTTGGATTTTTTACATACTTTTTTGCTAATTGTTCCTTTCTACAATTTTACATTTTTACCTAAACATTTTGCATATGTTTATTTCATATTTTATATATGATAATTCTGATATCTGTAATCCTCAGGGCCCTTAAACAAACACCTGTTTCCTGCTGGCTCTTATTCATGGGTATTTGTTTTCTTGTATGTTTGGTGCTCTTTGACAATAGGCTTATATTTAGTTGACCTTAGTCAACGACCTTTCAGAGTAAATGTGCATTTTCTCCTCCCAGGAATCAGGGAGCTAACAAATGAGACCAATTTATCTACCTTCTAGGATTTTGGCATTAATTAAATCATCTAAGAACTTTCATCTTGTAAATGGCTCATAGTCCAGTCACCTGATCCTAGTCCTGATGGATTTGACCTGAGGAGAGCCCAACGCCTTGGGAGTGCTTGTAGGACAGGCTGCAGTTTCAGTTTCAACCTCCTTTCCTGTCTTTTTGTTGTTTATGGTTTTGTCTTCTTGGAGACTTCTGATTAATTAACTAATATTAATAGTATAAAACTATGTGTTGGCCGGGCACGGTGGCTCACGTCTGTAATTCCCAACACTTTGGGAGGCCGCAGCCGGCAGATTGCCTGAGCTCAGGAGTTTGCAACCAACCTTGGCAAACGTTGAAACCACGTCTCTACTAAAATATAAAAAATTAGCCGAGTGTGGTGGCGGGCGCCTGTAGTCCCCCCAGCTACTTGGGAGGCTGAGGCAGGAGAATTGCTTGAACCCGGGAGGCAGCGGTTGCAGTGAGCAGTGATCGTGCCACTGTCCTCCAGCCTGGGTGACAGAGCTAGACTCCGCCTCAAAACAAACAAACAAAACAAAACACAAAAAAACTATGTGTTATGCAAGACCTAGTTTAGTTTTATTTCTCTAAGACCATTAAAGCAACTGCCTGAAATGGAAATGCTGCAGATTTTACCTTACAGAGGTTAAAACACCTGATAGGTACTTCCAAGTAAAACTGGCGAATCTATTATTTGGGCTAACTTTGATATTGTCACTAAAACACAAAATTATTTTTTAATATTAAACTTATGTTTTTGTCAAATATTATTCTTTTTTGGTAAATGCCTAGAACTGAGCTAGGATTCTCACTCTGCCAGGTAACACAGCAATTTAAAGAATATGTTTAAAAAATCTATTAAGAAAGTTCACTTCAGCCAGCATTTCTCTTCCTCCCAAAAGATGGGACACTGTGTCTTTGCCTGTAGGCTTAACCTTTTGCTAATTCTCAGAGTCAAACTGCCTGATCCATGAGGTATTCATTGAGCTCTAATACTATACAGTGGGTTTCAGTATCAAGGCTGAGATCTGTCATATTATTCTTAATCTCTAAGCCTTTATTCACACCCCATTTTGCTAATAATTACATTGTTCCCAATCCACATATTATATAAACGATATATAAGAAATAGCCACTTTTTAATCTTAAATCATCAAATTAAAACTGATTCTAAGCCTCTATCCCACAGGCTTGGTGGGAAATCCAAAGTTAGTTATTATTAGGGCCCCATTATCTTTCAAGGTCCAAGTGAAATATGGCCTGGTGAAAGAAGCAAGACCCACCCACTTATGAACCATAATAGTCATAGCTATAAACATTACTGTACAACTCTGAAGAGATTCTTCAGATCTAGAAAGTTTTTTTTTCATGGTTTTCTAGTGATAAAGGAGTACTGTCCTGAGGCAGTGAATTCTGATGTTTATTATTCAGCCTCCATAACTTCTTCTTCTAAACGTTACCTTTGGTGTTTTCTCATTAGTCTTTTCTCTTAATCTTTCAATTTTATCTTTTCTCCTCTACTTATCCTCATAAGCATTTTACCTAATTCCTTTATCCTGAAGCTTTAAGACCTCAAATAGCACAAAAGGATATGTGTCCTGTAAGTGGCTTTTAGTTTTGGTCCAGCAATGCAACCTTCCCTGAAGCTGTGGAATACAAAAGAGCTAGGCTACCTTAGTGAAGTAAGGGAGAATACGAGATTGCCGACAGAAAAGACAGAAGAGATCACCTTGCCACAATCATTTCTGCTAATATATATTTAATATTTATTGAATGTCCGATATGTATTAGAAGTGAAACTAAGAAACTTGCAGTTGTTATCGCATTTAATCCTCGCAACCACGTTATGGAATCTAGGTACTATTATCTCCGTATTACAAATGAGATACTGAAGCAAAGAGTTTAAATCATAGCTCTTGATCTCACAGTTACTAAACTGAGGAGCCAGGATATAAACCCCAACAATCTGATGATAAATTATATTGCCTTTGTTTATTGATTGGGTTTTTGATTTATTATTTTTCCCTGGTTTCTCTTCTAGTAGCCTGCCTAAATTGCCAATCTCAATTAGCATTAAATATCTTTATTTCTTCTGACAGTTTTCTCCAAGGATTTGGAGTCCTTCTGCTATTGAACGTGAAATTGATGAGTGGAAATCACTGTCTCTTTAGTTGACAGACTTTTCTAAGTCCAACATTTAGTAACAGACAGGCCACTCCACAGAATCCCCGGACGTCATGCATTGTAAATCTGATGGACCAACATGCTGTTATTGCCCTAACATATGTGACATGCTGAGGTGGTGCTCAATTTATCTACCCAATAGATATGGCTAGATTTCTTACCTATCCCTTCTCAAATTCCTTCCCTTTACCATAAACATGGCATGACCCACTGGATGCCAACGTCTAACTAACTGAACATGCAGACTGTAGTAAACTCAGAGGTACTTTAACAGTAAAAGGCATTTCAGACAATAATAAGTAAATATTTACACTTTAAATATTTGGTGTTTGGTACTATGGGTATATTCAGAAATATTTAAAAACATATTTCCATTCAGTGAAACAAGATGAGCAGACGGAGTTGGCACTGAAGTTTTTTTTTGTTTTGTTTTGTCTTTTTTTTTTTTTTACTTGAAACACATGTAAAACATATACAGCAATAGTTTCTGACACAATAGAACAGCTTGCTCATTAAAACTTTATGTTTTCTTAGAATGGAAGGAATGATGGTAAGATTTGGAGAATAGCTTTAGTCATCGTGAACAATTCTATTCCAGTACTAATCATTTTGTGAATGTTCAAATAGGATAGATTGCTCAGGAATTAGCCAGCGCACTGTACATTTCAAAAACTTATAAGTAGCATGCATTGTAAATTATACATTTCAATAGGAATCTTTAAGGTATAAACAAATTATCACAACACATGTATTTGGTGGTGTTGACAATCATTGACCTATTGAACTATTTTACATTTTTACTAGTTGGCCACTATAAAAAGATATGTATCAGTGTTAAATTTGAATATCATATTTACAAATATTTGTCTTTCAAATGCACAAACCTGTCAGACCAGAAAGGCAATTAGATTCTGTGGGTTTTTTTTCTGAAGTCTAGAAACTTAGCTAACATTGGTGTTATTAGGCAGATGAGTATGCCTAATATATTCAGTCAAATATTTTATAAGGTAATCCAAAAAAAAATGCACAGGTGTGACTTTTTCAATAGCACCATACAATCTTTGATTTATACAGAATAACGATGTTTTAATTACTTAAATATTAGAATACTTTTCCCAATCTTTTTGACAGAGTAGAAACTCAAAAATTAAAAAATAGTAATTAAATACCTCAAGTGTTTGTTTACCTGTTACCCATAAAAGTATAAGAAATGCAAATGAGAAAAATAAACCAAAAAAGGTGTGTGAAGAGGATTTTTCAGAAATCCCTAACATCTTAATACGTGTACGTGTATAGAGAATGGTACTTAAGTATGCGCATGCACGTTTTTAGTCAGGAGCAATAAATGCTTCCAAGGTACATTATATTTACCTCTAGTTGCACTTCTTCAGTTGTAATGATATGTTACATGACTGTCTGCCCTTGCTGCTTTACAGCAGGCTACAAAGTTTAAATTACATCACCATTTAAATGTTAAGATGTTCTGTATACATACTGGTGTTAGGAATTATGTCTGTGTCTGATTTCCAGTGGAGGCAGAACAATTGGCGTAACTTTTCTTTTTTTTCTTTTGTTTTTGTTGTTGTTGTTGAGACGGAGTCTCGCTCTGTCACCCAGGCTGGAGTGCAGTGGTGCGATCTCAGCTCGCTGCAAGCTCCGCCTCCCGGGTTCACGCCATTCTCCTGCCTCAGCCTCCCGAGTAGCTGGGACTACAGGCGCCCGCCGCCACGCTTTGCTAATTTTTTTATTTTTACTAGGGACGGGGTTTCACCGTGTTAGCCAGGATGGGCTCGATTTCCTGACCTCGTGATCCTCCCACCTCGGCCCCCCAAAGTGCTGGGATTACAGGCGTGAGCCGCTGCGCCCGGCCGGCTAAGTTTATTTTCATCAATAGCGTCAAAATATCACCTGCCTATTGCCCTATACTTTTGAAAAAAGATGAGGTAAAATAGCAAATAAATGTATTATGTCTTACTTACCATTTTCAACTTGCTTCCTATTAACAGTATTTGAAAAGGTAATTGCTTCCTGAATGCCTGCAAAATGAAGGATTATAAAAATCCTATAAAATAAAATAGCACACAGTTATTTAAAAAGATATTTAAAATAAATGAAAATACTGTCTTATAGTATGAATACAATAAAAATTGACTATCTTCATAAATATGTAGATATGTAGATACATAAGCTTATATGTTCAAAGTAAATAACAGAATAGAAATATATCAAGATATTAATGATGACTATCTCAAGATAGCAGTATTATCGGTAATTGTTTTTACTGTATTTGTGGTATTTTTAACCCATTAAACCCTAGTGTTTTAAAGGAAAAATAAATTGTATTTTTACCTTATTTTAGAGTAAATTACTTTTCACCTTTCACGTATTTCCATAAACTTCACAATGTCAACCTCCATTATGCTCACAGCAGAAGATATAAAGGTTATTACCCGTAGGTTTTTGAGGATATTCTGTAACAGAAATTTAATCATCATTACACAATTACGCCATACAAATTGAATAATATAACCTATATCTACTTTCTTCCAAAGCAGAGCAAATTAGAAAACTCTAATTTCATCTTCAAATGTTTGGTATAATATGTTCTAAAGTGTTGTTTATCATTATCTCAAAGGCAAGTTTATGTTAGCAATGAAGCGGAAGGTATTTGATTGTTAAAATGTTTATGCAATTACGTTTTACTTAAGAAAATTAAACAATTTTTATTCATGGAATGAGTTGATTTATTCAGTTCATTTTAATATTAAAAACTAACAAAACAGATCTAATGCTTCACTCAAAATATAGCTAACAAATAAAAATCTGCTATAGCATAGTTAATAATAACCACATGGTTAATTCTATACACCTTTATAATATTTGAAATATAACCATTTAATCTTATCAAGTTTATGTTATAAAATATGTATTTTCAGATTCTTGGAAATCAATTCTGAAAGGTTAATATTTTCTTATTGTAAATTTAGCTTATTCAGAAACAGGTTTCTTAAAATAAGAATGTACATAATTTATATATGAAACACTGGGCTTAATGTATGGCTCAAATATTGTAATCCCAAATGAATTACCTAAAGAAAGAAAAATGTGATAGAATTATTAGGGTTGCATGAAAACTAGGCTTAAATATTGTGTAACTTAATCATTTCCTACACCTAGCTCTACAGAATACGAAGTGATTTTGTCTAGACAAAGGAAGCAATCAGCTATTTTTTTGTCAAAGTACCAAAGTACTCTTTGTTAAAATGAAGTAATTCTGTATGTTAGTTGTCTTAGCTGAGTCTCCATTCCAGTTTTATTAAAGCTAAAACCAACAAGCATTCTCTATTTTTCTTGTTATTACTTAAAGTTACCTGTACATTGGACAGGGCACGAGAATTTAACCTTTAAAGTACATGCTTTCTTTTTGGAGGACAAATGCTTCACAGATGCAAGTATTACCATAAAACATTCCCTGCAGATTGCTCTAGTGCATTCATGATCATGGCATCATCTTCTGAAATATAAAGTAGCATCCGAAAATCAGTGAAATATTGACAGCATAAAAAGTAGCTAACACTATATTCAGTGAAATGTAAAGATTTAAACAGTGTTTACAGTAATGAGTTTCAGGGTGCCAATAAATTAACATATGTATTTTTTATAACCACTTTATTATTTAGGATATACATTTCACGAAATGTTAAAATATATATACAAAACAAAAAACAAAAATCCCACAATGGCTTAAAGAATGGTAAAGTGCTCTGCCGTGTCTGAGGTCCCAGCTTCTCCCTTCTTGTTGCTTGGCCTTCTCTGGGGTCCCTCCTCCTCAGGGTCCAAGGTGGCTCATGGTTCAGGACCACATGCCAACCTTAGAAGAAGTGGGAGGGGCAGTCAATGGCACCCTCCTGTCTTTTATAGACACATCCTGGAAATTGTACCCTGTATTAGTCTGTTCTCATGCTGCTAATAAAGACATATTCGAGACTGGGTAATTTATAAAGGAAAGAGGTTTAATGGACTCAGTTAAGTCCACAGTTCTAGATAGCTGGAGAGGCCTCACAATCATGGCGGAAGATGAAGGATAAGCAAAGGGACATCTTACATGGTGGCAGGCGAAAGGACGTGTAGGGGAACTCCTCTTCATAAAACCATTAGATCTTGTGAGACTTATTTACTATCCCAAGAAGAGCATAAGACCCGCCTCCACGATTCAGTTACCTCCTACCCCATGACACGTGGGAATTATGGGAGCTACAATTCAAGATGAGAGTTGGGTGGGGACACAGCCAAACCATACCATACCCATTATCTTTTAATGGATTTCCTTGGCCAGAACTTAAATTTCAGAGCTACAACCAACTACCAAGGAGACTGAAAAATGTAGGCTCCATTTTGGGTGGCTGTGTGACTAGTTAAACATAAGGAACTCTGTCTCTATCAAAGAGGGAAAAATATATACCAAGAGAAACCTAGTAGCCTCTGCCACAGTCAGACGTACACAGACTGTAAAAGGCAAGTCCCTGAAAAATTGTACTGGTAAAAAAAATACTGAAACATAAAATCATGTCTTGATTTGGAGATTAAACCTGCACTAGCCTAAGCATTATTATTTTGACTATTATTCAATATAAAATATGCTTGTCATAACTTCAATTTCAGGTGTCAATTTTGGAATATTTTCCAATCACTTAAGAGGAGAGGCTCAAACTAAAGCAAAACAGTCTTGCTCAGTGGTAAAGTGTATTAGAAGGAATCAATTATTAATAGTATTAATTTTATTTTTAAAATACTTACTATTTATTTAGACTCAGTTAACATTTTCCATATTTGTTTTACTACTCTTTTTTATATTTTGGACCTTCTTGGTGGAATTATTCTCCTTCTGCCTAAAGTACATATTTTAGATTTTCTGTTAGGGTAGATTTGTTAGTTAGTGGTAAATCTCTTATGAGTAAAATGTATTTTGCTCTTATTCTTCAAAGATAGGTTTGTGGACATAGAGTTCTACGTTTACAGTTATTTTCTATTTTTTTTCAACTTTTATTTTAGGTTCAATGAGTTCATGTTCAGGTTTGTTACATGGGTAAATTGCATGTCGCTGGGGTTTGGTGTACAAGTGATTTCATCACCCAGGTAGTGAGCATGGTACCCTGTACATAGTTTTTTGACCCTCACCCTCCTCCCATGGACCACCCTCAAGTGGGCCCTGGAATCCATTTTTCCTCTCTTTATGTTCATGTGTACTCAAGGTTTAGTTCCCACTTATAAGTGGGAATTCATGCACTATTTGGTTTTCTGTTCTTTTGTTAATTTGCTTAGGATACTGACTGCATCCATGTTGCAAAGGACATGATTCCATTTCTTATGGCTGCATAGTATTCCATGATGTATACGTACCATATTTTCTTTATCCAGTCCACTGTTGATGAGCAGCTAGGCTGATTCCATGTCTTTGCTATTAGGAATAGTGCTAGGATTAACATAGAAGTGCATGTGTCTTTTTGGTAAAACAATGTATATTTTGGGGAGTATATACCCAGGAATTGTATTAGTGGGTCAAATGGTGGTTCTATTTCTTTGAGAAAACTCCAAACTGCTGTCCACGGTGGGTAAAATTATTAACATTCTTACCAGCATATATAAACATTCCCTTTTCTCCCCAATCTCAGCTCGCTAACACCTGTTATTTTCTGACTTTTTAATCACAGCCATTCTAACCAGTGTGAGATAGTCTTATTGTGATTTTGATTTGCATTTCCCTAATGATTAGTGATGTTGAGAATTATTTCATATGCATTTTCCACGTATATGTCTTTTTTTTGAGAAATGTCTATTCATGTCCTTTGCACACTTTTTTAAATGAAGTCATTTGTTTTGGCTGGTTGATTTAACTTCTTCATATATTCTGGATAGTGGACCTTTGTTGAATGCGTGGTTTGTAAATATTTTCTCCCATTCTGTAGGTTGTATGTTTACTCTGTTGATCACTTCTTTTAGCATGCAGAAGTTCTGTAGTGTAATTAGGCCCCATTTATCTATTTTGTTTTGTTGCAATTACTTTTGGAGACTTTACCATGAAATCCTTGCCAAGGCCTACATCCACAAAAATATTTTCTAGTTTTTCTTCTAGGGTTTATATAGTTGTAGGTCTTACATTTAAGCTTTTAATCTATCATGAGTTGATTTTATTATATGGTGAAAGGAAGGGATCCAGTTTTAATCTGCGTATGTTTAGCTAGTTATCACGTACCGTTTATTGACTAGGGAGTCTTTTCCCCTATTGCTTACTATTGTCCATTTTGTCAAAGATCAGATAGTTGTAAATGTGTGGCTTTATTTCTGGGTTCTCTAATCTGTTCTATTGGTCTATGTGTCTGTTTTTGTACCAGTACCGTGCTGTTTTGGTTATTACAGCCTTGTAGCATAGTTTGGAGACAGGTAGTGTCATGCCTCCAGCTTTGTTCTTTTTGCTTAGGATTGCTTTGGCTATTTGGGCTCTTCTTTGGTTTTATATGTATTTTAGAATAGTTTTCCTTAATTCTGTGAAAAAAATGATGTTGGTAATTTGATAGGAATAACATTGAATCTGTAAATTGCTTCAGGCAAGATGGACATTTTAACAAAATTGATTATTCCTATCTTAGAGCATGGAATGTTTTTCCATTTGTTTGTGTCATCTCTGATTTGTTTCATTAGGATTTAGATCTTTCACCTCCCTGGTTAGCTGCATTTTTAGGTATTTTATTCTTTTTGTGGTTATTATGAATGGGACTGCATTCTTGATTTGGCCCTTAGCTTGGACATTATTGGTCCAAGTAGCATAGAAATGCTACTGATTTTTCTATATTTATTTTGTACCCTGAAGCTTTACTGAAGTTGTTTTTCAGTTGTAGGAGCCTTTGGGTAGACTATGAGGTTTCCTAGGTACAGAGTCATATCATCTGTGAAGAGAGATAGTTTTACTTCCTCTCTTCCCATTTGGATGTCTTTTATTTATCTTGCCTGATTGCTCTGGCTAGGACTTCCAGTAGTATGATAAATAGGAATGAATGCTGAGAAGGGACATTCTTGTCTTATTCCTGTTTTCTGGGGGAATGCTTCCAGCTGTTGCCCATTTAGTATGATGTTGGCTGTGGTTTTGTCATAGATGGCTCTTATTATTTTGAGGTATGTTCCTTCAATGGCTAGTTTGTTGAGGGTTTTTAACATAAAAGGATGTTGAATTTTATTGAAAGCCTTTTTGTGCATCTATCGAGATCATCAAGTGGTTTTTGTTTTTAGCTCTGCTTATGTGATGAAACACATTTATTGATTTGCATACATTGAAACAACCTTGCGTCTCAGGAATAAAGCCTACCTGATCATGGTGAATTAGCTTTTTAATATACAGCTGGATTTGATTTGCTACTATTTTATTGAGGATTTTTGTGCCTATGTTCATCAGGGAAAACAGCTTGAAGTTTTCTTTTCTTTTTGTGTCTCTGCCAGGTTTTGTTAGTATCAGAATGATGCTGGCCTCATCAGAATGATTCATAGAATGAATTAGGAGATAGTCCCTCCTCCTTGATTTTTTTGGAAACATGTCAGTAGTATTGGTACCAGTTCTTCTTTATATGTCTGATAGAATTTGGCTGTGAATTTTCTGGCCTAGCGCTTTCTCTGGTTGGTACATTTTTATTAGTGCTTCGATTTCAGAATTAGTTATTGGTCTGTTCGGGATTATAATTTCTTCCTGGTTCAGTCTTGGGAGGTTGTATATCTCTGGGAATGTATTTATTTCTTATAGGTTCTCTAGTTCGTGTGCATAGAAGTGTTCACAATAGTCTCTAAGTTTTTGTTTGTTTGTTTTGTCCTGTTGGACAGTGATAATTTCTGCATTGTCATTTATAATCGTGTTTATTTGAATCTTCTCTAATTTTTCTTTATTAATCAAGCTAATGGGCAATCCATCTTATTTATTCATTCAAAGAACAAACTTTTGGGTTCAGTGATCTTTTGTATGGATTTTTGGATCTCATTTGTGTTCAGTTAATCGCTCGTTTTGGTTTTCTTTTTTTCTGCTAGCTTTGGGGTTGGTTTGCTCTTGTTTTCTAAGTTCCCCTAGGTGTGATGTTAGATTTGAGATCTTTCTAACTTCTTTCTGTAGGTGTTCGGCACAATAAACTTTCCTTTTAACACTGCTTTTGCAGTATCTAAGAGATTCTGGTATATTGTACTTTGTTTTCATTAGTTTTAAAGAATTATTTTTTGTTTTAATTATTTATGCAAAAGTAATTCAGAAGCAGGTTGTTTAATTTCCATGTAATTGTATGGTTTTAAGAAATATTCCTGGTGTTGATTTCTATTTTTATTGTGTTGTGATGTGAGAGTGTGATTTGCAGGATTTGGGTCTTTTTAAAAATCTGTTGGGAATTGCTTTATGGCAGAACATATGGTCCACTTCAGAATATGTGGTGTGTGCACATGGGAAGAATGTGTATTCTGTTGTTGACTTTAGGTCCCTAGCATCTCTGTTAGTTTTCTGTTTCAATGATCTATCTAACACTGTTAGTGGTCTTTTAGGTCTGTGATTCTTTCTTCAGGTTAGTCTATTCTGTTTTTAATGCTTCCAAATGCTTCCAATTGCATTCTGAAATTTCTGTAGCAGGGAGCTGAAATATCCCAAATATTGTCTAGTTATTTAAGTCTCTTCGTAGGTCTATAAGAACTTCTCTAATGAATTTGGGTGCTCCAGTGTTGGGTGCATATATAGTTAAGATAGTTAAATCTTCTTTTGAATTGAACCTTTTATTATTATGTAATGCAGTACCCTTCTTTGTCCTGTAGATCATGGTTGGTTTAAAGTCTGTTTTGCGTGAAATAAAAATAGCAACACTCTTTTTTTGTTTTGTTTTTTTCTTTTAAAATTTTTATGTTTATTTGAACAGACAGAAATTCATGAATTGGGCAGCATCAAACTGTAAGCAGTTCAGGGCTGCACTGAAGGTGTGCAATGGTAAAAGGTTTTTTGAATTTATTTTTTATTTCAATAAGTTTTTGGGGAACAAGTGATGTTTGATTACATGAGTAAGTTCATGTAAGATTTTGGTGCACCCATCACCCAAGCAGTGTACATTGTACCCAGTGCGTAGTCTAGTCTTTTATCTCTCAACCCCCTCCCACCCTTTCACATGACTTTCCAAAGTCCATTGTTTAATTAGTATGTCTTTTCATCCTCATAGCTTAACTCCCAATTATGAGTGACAATATATGATGTTTGACTTTTCATTCCTGAGTTACTTAACTTAAAATAATAGTCTCCAATTTCATCCAGGTTGCTGTGAATGCCATTATTTCATTCCTACTTATGGCTGAGTGGTATTCCATGATATAAATATACAACATTTTCTTTATCCACTCATTGATTAATGGGCATTTGGGCTGGTTCCATATTTTTGCAATTGCAAACTATGCTGCTATAGAGGTGTGTATGCAAGTATCTTTTTTGTATAATGACTTCTTTTTCTCTAGGTAGATACCTAGTAGTGGGATTGCTGGATCAAATGACAGATCTACTTTTAGTACTTTAAGGAGTCTCCACACTGCTTTCCATAGTTGTTGTACTAGTTTGCGTTCTCACCAACAGTGTAAAAGTGTTCCCTTTTCACCACATCCACACCAACATCTACTATTTTTTTATTATGGCTATTCTTTCAGGAGTGAGGTAGTATCATGTTGTGGTTTTGATTTGGATTTCTCTGATAATTAGTGATGTTGAGCATTTTTCCATATGTTTGTTGGCCCCTTGTATATCTTCTTTTGAGAATTGTCTATTCATATCCTTAGCTTGGTTTTTGATAGGATTGTTTTTTTTTCTTTTCTTGATGATTTGTTTAAACTCTTTGTATATTCTGCATATTAGTCCTTTGTCAGATATATAGATTGTGAAGATTTTCTCCCAAACTGTAGTTATCTGTTAACTCTGATGATGATTTCTTTTCCTTTGCAGGAGCATTTTAGTTTAATTAAGTTCCATATATTTATCTTTATTTTTGTTGCATTTGCTTTTGTGTTTTTGATCATGAAGCCTTTGCTTAAGCCAAAGGCTAGAAGGGTTTTTCCAATGTTATCTTCCAGAATGTTTATGATTTGAGGTTTTACATTGAAGTCTTTGATCCATTTTGAGTTGATTTTTGTATAAGGTAAGAGATAAGGATCCAGTTTCATTCTTCTGCATGTGGCTTGTCAATTATCCCAGCACCATTTGTTGAATAGGGTGTCCTTTCCCCACTTTATGTTTTTGTTTGCTTTGTTGAAGTTCAGTTGACTATAAGCATTTCTGTTTATTTCTGGGTTCTCTATTCTGTTTTATTGGCATATGTGCCTATTTTTATACCAGAACCATGCTGTTTTGGTGACTATGGCCTTATAGTATAGTTTGAAATCGGGTAATGTAATGCCTCCAGATTTACTCTTTTTGCTTAGTCTTGCTTTTGGCTATGCAAGCTCTTTTGTGTTTCCATATGAATGCTACATTTTTTTTCTAGTTATGTGAAGAATGATGGTGGTATTTTGATATAAATTTTAATGGTGGTATTTTGATGGTGGTATTTGATGGACACTGAATTTGTAGATTACTTTTGGCAATACAGTCATTTTCACAATATTGATTCTATCCATCCATGAGGAGGCCCACTTTCACTACTTCTATTCAACATAGTACCAGAAGTCCTAGCCAGATCAATCAAACAAGAGAAATAAATCAAAGGCATCCAAATTGGTAAAGAGGAAATCAAACTGTTACTGTTTGCTGATGATATGATCATATACCTAGAAAACCCTGAAGATTCATCCAAAAAGCTCCTAGAACTGGTAAATGAATTCAGCAAAGTTTCAAAATAGAAAATTAATGTACACAAATTAGTAGCTCTGCTATATATCAACAGTGACCAAGCTGAGAATCAAATCAAGAACTCAACCCCTTTTACAATAGCTGCAAAAAAATAATAATAAAATACTTAGGAATATACCTAAGCAAAGAGGTGAAAGATTTCTACAAGGAAAACTCCAAAATACTGCTGAAAGGAACCATAGATGACACAAACAAATGAAAACACATCCCATGCTCATGGATAGCAACACTCTCTTTTGGTTTTCATTTGCTTGATAGATCTTTCTCCGTCCATTTACTTTGAGCCTTTGGGTGTCCTTGCATCTGAGATAGGTCTCTTCAAGACAGCATTCAGTTGGGTCTTGCTTCTTTATCTAACTTCCACTCTGTGTCTTTTAAGTGGTACATTTAGCCAATATACATTCAAGGTTAATCTTGATATGTGAAGATTTGATCATGTGATGGTGCTGTTAGCTGGTTGTTATATAGACTTGATTATATAGTTGCTTTATAGTGTCGGTGAGCTATGTACTAGGCCACTGGAGCTGGCAGGTATTAATCTTTTGTTTGTATGTTTAGCAATTCCGTAAGGATCTCTTGTAAGGCAGGTCTGGTGGTAACAAATTTCCTTAGCATTTTCTGGTATGAAAGGATTTTATCTGTCCTTCACCTATAAAGCTTAGGTTGGCCAGATATGAAATTCTTGGTTGGAATTTCTTTTCTTTAATGATGCTGAATATAGGCTTCTAATATCTTCTGCCTTTTAGGGGTTTTGATCAAAACTCCACTGTTACCCTGATGGAGTTCTCTTTGTATGTGATCTGCCCCTTTTCTCCAGCTGCCTTTCAGATTTTTTCTTTCACATTGACTTTGTAGAATCTGATGACTATGTGTCTTGGGGATGGTTATATTGTATTGCATATTGAAAAGGTTCCCTGAATTTCCTGAATTTGTATTCAGCCTCTCTAGAGAGACTGGGAAAATTTTCATGGACAGTATCCTCAAATATGGTTTCCAAGTTGCTCGCTCTCTCTCTCCATGTCTTTCAGGAATACCAATGAGTCTCAGCTTTGGTCTCTTTACATAATCCTATATTTCCTGGAGGTTTTGTTGCATTAAAAAAAATTTTTCTTTATCTGCCTATGTTGATTCGAAGAAGCAGTCTTCTAGCTCTGAGATCCTTCCTCAGGTTGGTCTATTCTGTTATTAATGCTTCCAATTGCATTACAAAATTTCTTTTTTTTTTTTTTGCATTCTGAAATTCCTGTTGTGAATTTTTCACTTCCAGACATTCAGTTTGGCTCTTTATTAAAATGGCTACATCATCTTTCAACTATTTTACTGTTTTACTATTTTCCTTGGATTGGGTTTCAACCTTCTTTTATATCTTGATGAGCTTCTTTGGCATCCAGATTCTGAATTCTGTGTTTGTCATTTAATCTATTTCAATCTGGTTAAAAACCATTGCCGGGGAGATAGTGCAGTCATTTGGAGGTAAAAAGACACTCTGGCTTTGAGAGTTGCCAGAGTTCTTGCACTGGTTGTTTCTCATCTGTGTGGGCCGATGTTCCTTTTATTTTTGAAGTGGCTGTCTTTTGTATGGGGCATTTTGCTTTTATATTCTTTGATGCCCTTGAGGGTTTGACTGTGGAATAAGTTGCCTTTAGTTTATTTTCTTTGTTTCTGGATACTTTCAGGCAGCCAAGGCTCAGCCCAGCACTCCTGAGCTACATGCTCTAACCCTGAGGAGTTGTAACCAGGACTCTGTCTTTGTCCTCTAGCCCCTCAAGGTGAAGCACCTGCTGTGCTAGAGGGGTTGAAGTATTCCCAGGCTATTGGCAACTACACTGTAATGGGGGCTGCTGCTAATAGTGCCCCAGTGAGGTGGTGGGGGGCCCTTGTGCACATGCACACCAGTAGGGTGGCAGGGAGTCCATGTGTGCATGTGCACCAGCAAGGTGATGGGGGGAGGCTATGGGCAAGTGCACACTGGCAGGGAAAGGCTGTTGGTGAGTATGCACTGGCAGGGGTCCATCTGCAAAAATATTGTAGTGCTTAGGCAAGATCTGCCAGTGAAAGAGCTATAGCAGTGGCTGCTGGCAAGCTGAGGCTGTGCTGCAAGCAAGTGTAATTAGGCATTAACCCTGGGAGAGGCTGGCAGATAGGGGGTGCTCAGATCAGACTGGCCCCCTCCCATGGGCAAGACACCCCTGTTCTATCCAGTTCCGGTAGCCAATACAAGCTAGAGCCTTGGGGCATGGGCACCCATGGCTGTGCTCAAACCCTCTGGGCTCAATGCAGGCTGGAGTTCTGTCTCTGCCAACTCCCCAGCCAGTTCTTGCCAGATCAGATGTTCTTGGGGGCTGTGGAATCTCCTGCAGCTAGGATCCTGGAGGTCAATGATGAGAGTAAGCCACTCCACTTTTGTTTCATTTATTGCTTCTCTAGGAGCCACTCAGGGCCAGGAACAAGTCTTCATGCTCGGCAACCACATGCAGTGTTGGTAGCTTCCTCCCCTTTCAGCTTGGGGTCTGTATCCTCCCTCTGTCCACTCTCAATGCCTTCTTTCTAAAGATCTGTTTGGAGTGCACCAATCTATTTCATGGCCCAGTCTCTCTCAGTGGAAAAAGCTCTTCTTAGCTCCATCTAGTCAGCCATCTTGGCTCTCCACCTTACAAATATTTTCTTTCAGCACATTGAACATATTATTTCTTTGTTTTCTATTGGCTTTCAAAGTTTCTACTACAAAGTCAGCCATCTAATTATTGTTCCTTTTAAGTAGGCTGATTATTTTTTCTGGCTATTAAATCATTAAGACAACAAATAGCACCGTAGTTTATTGCAGATTTAAAATTATTTCTACAATTATATCACAATCATTCACTTGAATTGTGGTCTACTTTATTATTATTAATAATAACACTAGTAACAAACATTTACTATATGCCAGACAGTCTGGCAAAAAAACACCCTACCTTATTTATCAGGTTCAGTTCTCACAGCAATCCTTTGAAACAGGCACTCTTACTCTCTCTATTATCAAATGAGGAAGGACCATGAGGCTTAGGAGGGTAAGATACCTTCCCAGATCACACAACTAGTAAGAAAGAGGGTAGGAAAGTAAAGAGTGGAGTGACAGGGAGTTAACACAACCGTGATCAGCCCATGAGGGCAGAGTATGTGTTATGTAACTAAAAATTATCTAACATCTGAGGGGAAGAAGAGGCTGCATTTTGTACGTGTCAACTTGGCTAAGCTGGAGGTATCTGCAGGTACATTCAAGTTTGCCTTGCTATTTCTTACTCAGCGTCCCACTCTCTTTTTGCCAGGCTGCAGGTCCTGGTGATAAACAGTGAACCCCGATCCCACACTCCTACCCCTGTAGACACAGAGGCAACAGCCCTGAAGAGACTTATCCCAACTCATCTTCCCTTTGTTTGTCTCACCTCCAAAGGGGGACAAGCCTGGCTTTCCAGATTATCTGCAAGCTTCTAACCTCCCATCCAGGTTCAAGCTTGCTGGTGACTTCTCAAATCCTCCACATCTTATTTCTTGACCTTATTTCTCTGTACTTCTCACAATTGTGTAAGGTCTAACTCCTCTCATAAATTCCTTGTGTAATACTTGCAATAATTCCATTTCTCTGATTGAAACCTGACTGAACACAGAAAGGATGTAGCTTTTAAAAATACTGCTCGAGTGTTTCAAAAACTTACTTGTGAGTGCTAGTTGAAATGCAGATTCTGGGGCTCTTGCCTTGAATATTCTGGTTGCTAAGCAGGATCCCATTTTTATTTTCAGGGGCTCTAGGCACTATTATATTCAATAGATTCTTTTATCCGTACAAATATTAAATATTATATTTTATGACTATTGATATAAAGACAAATATAATTGAGGATGGATTATATTTGTTCTTCAGATTTTAAAAGAAATTAGTGCATTTTTTTAGATCCCTAAAAGTTCCATGAACCCTAGGCACCATACCTACTGTGGCTAATGAAGAACTTGGCTCTGTTACTAGGTTTGGATTGGGGTTCAGGAATATGCATCTAGCAACCTCCCTTGGCAATTGTTCTCATTACGCAAGTGTGAGCAGCGCTGCTATAGGACACAGGTGTTTCAGGACCTCAGGAAGTCTCTGTGATCACATTCTAAAAGAGAAACAATGAAAAACAACCTTTACATTTGTGAGGAGCACAACTGCAGGGAAACACTTTTTAAAAGGTGTAACAACAACAACATATAATGTCAACAAAAACAAAACCTAGCAGCCAAAAATATTTCACCTCAACTTTGCTCATTACTCATTTGGTTTTTCAGGTTTTGTTTTTTCCCATGCATGAGTCTTACTGTGGAATCACAATAGCATCCATGCAAAGGAAATAGTTTCATGCCAATGAATATGTCTTGTGAGCCCCTGGGAATTAAGGCCCAAAGGCACAGAGAACTTACAATAAACTAGGTCCATTCATAAAGCAGAATCGTTCAGTCTGTTGTGCTTATAAAGCCCCAGCATAGAATTGATTGCCTCTTATTTGTTTCCTGTCTCTGAATTAAATTTTAATCTCCTTTCTAGAGGGAAATAAATTGTATAATATATGTCAGGACTTAGGACAGTGTTTTAATCAATGTGTACTCCTCAAAAAAAATAAAGATAAAAATCAAGGCTGCAAGTAAATTTTACTTTGTCCTTAAAAATAAATACAAAATGTTGAGCAAAGGCAAGTATCCAGAATTGGATTGCATGTTGCTATTTTTGGGGTTGGGGTGAGGGGTAGATAAAACTACATTCTCTTAAGCAACTAATATATGTATATCTCTTATACACATATTAGTTTCTCATAATATATCAAGAAACAAGATTGTTTCTTGATTATATTCTCTTTGTATTTTATTCCAAATAACACCCCATATGTTACCACAAAAGTACAGGTCCCTCATCAATGACTGAATGTGCACAACGAAAGAAGAAAAACTTGAGATACACTGTTAAAATATATTTTTAGTTATTCAAGGGGATAGGGAAATGTAATAAACCTACTTATGATGAGGCAAATTTTGCAGAACTTGGTTGAAATAAACTTTTCAAATATCTCAAAGTTTTAGTCTGATAAAAATCTTTAAGCTGTACAGAAGTGGTAAAAGACAGTGCAGAGATTGATTGCTTTGTTTTTAATTCTTCTGCTGAGATTTCAGTTCTTCTGTTTCTTCTCACTGCATGCTCCTAGGGCATGAGTCCAGGACTGGAAAAGAACACAGGGTTACTACTTTCTCCCCAGGCTCATTCTCATTTAGAATGTACATTTAAAAAATAATTCTGTCATTGCCTTTCCTAGGGAAAACAGGAACTAAGCAAGAAAGCTTTAAAGGAGTAAGCACAACATGAAAGTATCTGTACCAACATCAATCTGAGGCATGTGGCTGCCCCACTGTCACAATATATAGAGAGAATACTAACAGGCTGCAAATGGGACAGGATAATACTTTCAAAGATATTCCAGTTGCTTCAACTTTGCTAATTTGTGAATTCTCAGAAAAAATATTTCAAAGCATACTATAAATAAGATTTTCTACATGCGATTCTCAAGGTCCAATATGTCCATTCATTTGCTTCTAGTGACAAAGGTCCTGCATATTGTGTGGTCTCTTCTTATGATCCCTACACCTATATTATTCCTCCAGAATTCTCAGATCCGATGTATTTCTCTGCCAGAACATGCTTAAACTTGTTTTTTGCCTACTGGGCACTAGAAGCTAAAAGTGCTGCTTCACTTTTATTTATCCAGCCACCACCTTGGTGAATGCTAATATATCACTTTTGCACTATATTGGATAATGGAGCTGAGCCAAATCCCAAAGTTCTCTTGGAAACATAAAGGTAATCTCATGCTAGAAGAAGAGGACTTCTCATACATGTTGATATTTTCATAGCACCCTTAAACTTCAAGGGGATTGATCAGGGAACAGTGAGAAGTAGGAATTTTAACATTAACACCTGACCTTCAGTCACTACTATTTCCTTCTTCTTCATATACCACACAAGGGGCAGAAGGATTTCTCCCTTTCTCATTGGCAGAGATTTCATTTATGACAAATTCTTAATTGTGTTCATCTCATTTTATAGTAACTTTGATAGTAAATTTTGTCAGGCCTGTGTCTGATACAAAGAAGTATTAAAAACTATAAAATGTAAATCCGTAATGACTTAATATTCCCAAAATATTATTAATGAGAACTGTATATTTGTATTATCTGGGTCTATCTGTCTATATACCATTTGTCTATCTTTTTTTCCATTCATCTATTTGTCTATAAATCTGATCTACCTAAATGTACACATATGAAGTAATAAAACTTGAAAGGATATAATTTAATATATCTGAAAATTAATAAACTGCCATAAATTCCATATGGAAAGGAACAATAACGCAAATCTATTTATAATTATCCAGTATGGTCATTCAAAAATATTTATTAGTCACCTACTTTGATGGTTAATTTCATGTGTCAAATAGGTTAGGCCATGGAACCCAGGTATTTGGTCAAATACTAGTATAACTATTGCTGTGAAAGTATTTTTTAGATGAGATTTATCTTAATGCACTCTGTGCTGCTATAAAAGAATGCATGAGGCTGAGTAATTTGCAATGAACAAAAATTTATTTCCCACAGTTCTGGAGGAGGGAAGTACAAGATCAAAAAGCAAGCAACTGACAAGGGGCTTCATGCTACATCATCTCATGGATGAAGGCAGAAGGGCAAAAGAGTGAAAGAGAGATGGAAAACAGAATGAAACTCATCCTTTTATAGGGAACCCACTTGCAAAATAATGAACCCACTCCTGTCATAATGGCATTAATCCATTAATGAGGGCAGAGCCCTCATAGCCTAATCACCTCTCATTAGGCCACACATCCTAACACTGTTGCACTGGAGATTAAGATTCCAACAAATGCTTTTGAGGGACACATCCAAATCACAAGAGATTCATATTTAAATCAGTACACTTTGAATGAAGCCAATTACCTTCCATAATGCAGGTGGGCCACATCTAAGGAGTTGAAAGCTTTGCAAAAAAAAAGACAAATGTTCCCCAAGAAAGAGCAAATTCTGCCTGCAGATGGCCTTTAGACTCAAGCTGCAATTATCAACTCATCCATGGATCTTCCTTAAATCTCTCTATCTCTCTCTCTCTCTCTCTATATATATAAATATGTATATACACAGACACACAGACACACACACACATATACACATATAGGTATATGCTTGTATAAATATACACATGTCATATATGTATTAACGCATATATGGATTATATATGCGTTAATACATATATACACATATGTGGATTTTACATATATGTGTATATATACATATATGTATCCATCTATAATCCATATATATCCCTATATTCATACATATATATCATATATAATCCATATATGGATTAATGCTATATGTATATGTATATATGTGTGTGTGTATATATACACACACATATGTAATCACATACATGTATACCCCTCCACACACACACACCCTATTGGTTCTGTTTCTCTGGAGAACCCTGAGTAATACATATACCATTTGTCTGGCATCCTGTTAGTATGTGGCCTGCACAGATGAACAAGACATTGTTCTTATCTTCATGAAGATAATTGTTTGCCTCAGAAGGTTAACTTCAGATAGGTTCTATTCAATAAACAGCTTTGGATATGATTCGTCTCAGTGTCCCCACCCAAATCTCATCTCAAACTGTAATCCCCACATGTTGAGAAAGGGACCTGGTGGTAGGTGACTGGATCATGGGGACGGTTCCCCCATGCTGTTCTCATGATAGTGAGTGAGTTATCTTGAGATCTGATGGTTTTAAAAATGGAAGTTGCCCCTGTGCTTTCGCTCTCTCCTGCTGCCATGTAAGACCTGCCTTGCTTCTCCTTCACCTTCTGCCATGATTCTAAGTTTCCTGACGCCTCCCCAGCCATGCACAACTGTGAGTCAACTAAACGACTTTCCTTTATAAGTTACCCAGTCTCAGGTAGTATATTTATAGCAGTGTGAAAATGGACTAATACACCTTTAATAATTTGCAAACAGTTTACAACTCAAGGTAGGTTTCTGTATGATCAAATCTTATCATAGGTTTGCAATGCCATTTTAGGATGGGGTGATTAGAAATAATCAAAGGTGACCAGGCATGGTAGTTCATGCCTGTAATCCCAGCATTTTGGAAGGCTGGGACAGGTGGCTTGCTTGAGCTCAGGAGTTCGAGAACAGCCTGGGCAACATGGTGGAAACCCATCTCTACAACAAAGACAAATAATTAGCTGGGTAAGGTGGCATTCACTTATAGTCCCAGTAACCCAGGAGGCTGAAGTGGGAGGATCATCAGAGCCCAGGAGGTTGAGGCTACATTGAGCTGTAATAGCACCACTGCACTCCAGCCTAGACAACAGACTAAAATGCCGTCTCAAAAATAGTAATAATAAAATAAAAAAAGAAATAATAAAAGGTAATCACTATCTCTTTCTCTGTTACTACAAATGTCAACGTAGAAGAGCCTGAAGTCAGATAAAGTGATACCTCCAGCTTTGTTCGTTTGCTTAAGATTGCTTTGACTATTCGGGCTGTTTTTGGTCCCATATAAATTGTAAAAGATAGAATTTTATTGAATCTGTAGATCACTTTGGCCTCTATGGTCATTTTAACTATGTTGACTCTTGTAATGCATTACCATGGGATGTTTTCCCATTTATTTGTATCATCTATCTATGATTTCTTTCATCAGTGTTTTATAGTTCTCCTTGTAGAGCTCATTTACCCCCTTGGATAAATGCATTTCTAGGTATTTGATTTTGTGGGGGCTTATTGTAATTGAAATTGAGTTCTTAATTTGGCTCTCAGCTTGAAGGTTATTACTGTACAGAAATGCTACTGATTTTTGTACAGTGATTTTGTATCCTGAAAATTTACTGAAGTCATTTATCAAGTCTAGGAGTCTTTTGAAGGAATCTTTAGGGTTCTCTAGATTTGAGATCATTTTGTCAGCAAAAAGAGATAATTTGACTTCCACTTTTCCAATTTGCATGCTTTTTATTTCCTTCTCTTGCCTTATTGCTCTGGCTGAGTTCCAGTACTATGTTCAGTAAGAGTGGTGAGAGTGGACATCCTTGTCTTGTTCCAGTTCTTAGGGGGAATACTTCCAACTCTTCTCCATCCAATATGATGTTGACTGTTGGTTTGTTATATATGGCTTTTATTACTTTGAGGTGTACTCTTTTATACCTAGTTTGTTGAGCATTTTTATCCTAAAGGGATGTTAGATTTTATAGAATGCTTTTTCTGCGTTTATTGAAATGGCCTATGGTTTTTTTTTTTAATTTTGTTTATATGGTGACTCACATTTATTGATTTGCATATGTTGAACTACCCTCATATCCTTGGGATAACAATCCCTTGATCATGATGTATTATCTTTTTCTCATATGTTGGATTCAGTTTGCTAGTATTTTGTTAAAAATTTTTGCATCTATGTTCATCTGGGATATTAGCCTACAGTTTTCTTTTTTTATTGTTGTGTCCTTGCCTGATTTTGATATCAGGATGATATTGCTTTCACAGAATGAGTTAGGGAGAAATCCCTCCTCTTTGATTTTTTGAAATAGTTTTAGTAAGATTGGTGCCAGCTGTTTTTTGTGTGTTTGGTAAAATTTGACTATGAATCTGTCTGGTTGCAGGCATTTTTTGTTATTGTTGTTGGGAGATTTCTTATTACTGGCTCTATAAGGCTATGATAAGCAAAACAGCATGGTACTTGTATAAAAATAGACACATAGATGAATAAAACAGAATAGAGAACCCAGAAATAAAACCACATACTTACAACCAACTGATCTTTAACGAAGTCAACGAAAATATAGAATGGGGAAAGAACATTCTATTCAGTGAATGGTGCTGGTAAAATGGGATAGTCATATGCAGAAGGAGCTTGACCCCTATCTCTCACCATATACAAAAATTAACTCAGATGGGGTGGAGATTTAAATGTAAGACCTGAAACTATAAAAATCCTAGAAGAAAACCTAGGAAAAATTATCTGGACATTGGCCTAGGTAAATAATCATGACTAAAATCCCCAAACCATATGCAACAAAAAACAAAAATAGACAAATGGGAATTAATTAAACTAAAGAGCTTCAACATAGCAAAAGAAATAATCAACAGAGTATACAGACAATCCACAGAATGGGAGAAAATATTTGCAAACTATGCCTTCAAATTCAGAATCTATAAATAACTCAAAAAACTCCACAAGACAAAAACACCCCATTAAAAGGTAGGAAAGGACATGAACAGACAATTCTTAAAAGACAAACAAGCAGCCAACAAACATATGAAAAAATGCTCATCCTCACTAATTTTCAGAGAAATGCAAATTTTTTTTCAGAGAAATGCAAGTTTAAACCACAATGAGATACTATCCCACACCAGTCAGAATGGTTATTACTAAAAAGTCAAAAAAACAATAAATATTAGCAAGGATGCAGAGAAAAGGGAATGCTTATTCACTGTTTGTGGAAATGTAAAGTACAACAACCTCTATGGAAAGCTGTATGTAAATTTCTTAAAGAACTAAAAATGTAACTACCATTCAACTCAGCAATCCTGAGTATCTATCGATAGAAAAAAAATCGTTACATCAAAAAGTCACCTGCACTAATATGTGTATCACAGCACTATTCACAATAGCAAAGTCATGTAATTAACCTAAGAGTTCATCAACAGATTATTGGATAGAGAAAATGTGGTATGCATACACTATGGAATACTACACAGTCATGAACAGAATAAATCATGTCTTTCTCAGCTACATGGATGGAGCGGGAGGCCATTATTCCAAGTGAAATAATTCAAGATATAGACAAATATCACATGTTCTCACTTATGGGGGGAGCTAAACAGTGGGTACACATGGACATACCAAAGAAAATAATAGACACTAGGGATGCTAAAAGTGGGGAGGGAGGGAGAGAATAAGGGTTGAAAAATTTCCTATTGGGTACAGTGTTCACTATTCAGGTGATGGGTACACTAGAAGCCCAAACCTGATCATCCTGCAGTATATCCATGTAACATACCTGCACATGTACTCCCTGAATCTATAAACATTAAAAAATTCTGACAGTTAGCATAAAAGACAAGAGTCTGAAGGGTAATTACAACTCAGAGTTTGAGGGTAACTTAATATGGTAAAACTACACTTCAATAGAGTCTTACAGTTCCTAAAACAATCAGCCTTATGTTTTCGTATTTAACCCTATAAACAAATGACATAGATGATAAAGTGTATATTATTTTAAAAGTCGAGAAAAACAAGCTCAAGAATTTTAAATAACTTACCCAGAAGTAAAGAGTAGCATATCTGAAAAGTTTTACTGTTCCTAGTCTAGTACAATTTTTTCCATTATGTTACTTAAATGAATATGACATATAATTTAATTTCTTAAAATGGGATATAACATGTGGTTAATTGGGACATTGTAAAACTACCCAAGGTACTTTTTCTATAAATGAGAATCTATAAAAATATTTACATACATGCTTGTTCATTAAAGATTAAAATAATGGGAACCTAAAGCATATTATTGCTCCATAGTAAGGAATTAATTGAAGAATTTATTGTGTACTCATACAAGATAATTTTAAGTATACCTTAAGTGATTTATAGGTATGTATATAAATATGTAAATATTCATATGAAATCTTACTTATATCATTCATTTGTTCAATAATTGTGTACCTACCATGTGTTGAGCATGATACATTGCTAACAAAACAGAAAACGACCCCAGGCCTTGTATACATTCTTATAGGAAGTGACAGATACTAAGTAATAAACATAATAAATAA
Source organism: Gorilla gorilla gorilla (assembly GCF_029281585.2). Lineage (NCBI taxonomy): Eukaryota > Metazoa > Chordata > Mammalia > Primates > Hominidae > Gorilla > Gorilla gorilla. The sequence continues at coordinate 22,610,705 of NC_073230.2, forward strand.
GCCTATTATATGGATACTAGAGACGTGAGAAGAAAAAGAGATGAAGTAGAGCCAGATAAGAAGGATCAGTGGTGCTGAGTGAGAAGAGGAGAGCAGGCTGCTCTATTAAGGGGAATCACCAGAAGGATGCTCCAGCAAAGATTTGAGATGAATGAAGAGTGAGCCATCCTGACACGTTAGGGAAGACCACACCGGTGGAGGGAGCAATGAGTGCAAAGCCCCAGGGCAGCTGAGTGTATGGTATACTCAAGAGACAGCAAATATGCTGGTGTCGGGAGACCAGAGTGGGGAGGGAGAGAGTAGTAAAGGAGGAGTCAGAGAGGAAGAAGGCATCCATCATACAATGTCCCTTTGGACACTGTAAGAACTTTGGCTTTTATTCTCAGCAAAATGCTGAGCTGTTTGTAGGTTTTAAACAGAGTAGGAACAGGATCCATCTTACGTTTTAAGAAAAGTTATCATTCCAGGTGCTATATTAAGAAGATTATTTAAGGGAAAAGTAGAGAAACCAGTTAGAAGGCCACTGCAGTCATCCAGTAAGAAGCGGGATGGGAGTAAAAGCAGTGAAGGTGATGAGTGGTCACATTCTTCATATATTTTTACTGTTAACATCAATAGGATTTCCTAATGAATTCAGTTTGGGGAGTACATGAAGTAGAGGAGTCCAGGATGATCTAAGCTTTTAGTTTGAGAAAGTAGAATTTTGGCATTTCTGACAACTGAGATAGAGAAGTCTTTGGATGGAGCAAGATTAGGGGTGTAAGTGGGAGGTCAGGTTGCTCAGTTTGAGAAATGCTGAATTCAAAAGGGCTCTTATCCATTCAGTAGAATGTCCAGTAGATAGTTGGAGAAAAGATAATAGAGAGTGATTCTATTTTTATTTTTTCCCACATTGGGAAATTTCTAATAATCTAAACTGACATTCTAAATTTCATCAGTAAGTTCTAAAAAAAATCTTAGATTCTAAATAACACCATAAATCATGAAAATTTATAGCAATCAGTGCTTTATAGAAATTAAAACAATGTCCATGAATATTGAAAAGTTATTTCACTGAAATATACTAAAAAATATTCTGTGGAGAGTTTGAAAAACACTACTTAGAAATAATGATTGATAAATTTTGATTATATATGGTGTTGAAGGTAAACAACTCATTATTATTTCAAACATTCCTTTATAAATTAAGCTAGTTATTTAATGTCTCTAAAATTAAGAAATAGCTTCTTTCGGACTTTATTTGTTCAAAAGGATTATGAAGAGACATATTCAATAATAATAAGTAGGCACATTACAAGTAACATTCTGCAAGAGATGCTAAAGAGTAGACTGCAACAAAAAACCAGGTGACTACATTATACTGCTTTGGCAATTACAACCTCCAAACACTAAAAGGAAAGAAAAAAATATCACGGAACATTTTTAAAGACAATTTTAACACATTTTAGCCATTCACTAGGTTCTTATATCAGACTGAAAACCAAAAGTTCGCATCTATCTAAGACTGCAGGGCTAAGATTACTATTCTGAAAGCTTTTCAAGCACTTTAGAAGCCTCTCTAAGGTCAACTCAAGCAAGACATTTACACCTATCAGTGCTTTGGCATCATCAACCTGTCTTTTAGCTGTATGGCAATAAACATTTAAAATTCCAAATCCTGCACTTTTGGAAGATGTTCTGGAAATGAAAGTGTGATTTAATTTTAAATGCTGTGTCCTCAAGGAACACTTCTAAACCTTAATAAATATGGGATATAGACATCATCATTCATGGCAGGACACAGTGATCTTATCTACAGGCAATGAGCTGTCTCTATAGAAATGCTAGACCTCAGTGAACACACAAGAATCAAAGCTGGTCCTAGCAATGGTGCAGAGACTAAATATATCTCAGCAAACATGCAAGCTCACGGGCCTTAAATGACCTGTTAGCCACACAGACATTTATTGCAGATTCTGATTGCACAGGGTGTGGCCAGTTAATACCAGCTGCACTGGCCTCAGTAAAGGTACAGGTCATTAGCCAGCACAGGCAGCTTCAGGGCACATATGCTTAGTTTGATTTTAATTTTTAACTATGCCTAGTATACCTACTGAAGGGAGAGGAGATCGCCAGCATATGCTGGTGGTAGGTCTCAGGCCCTAATAAGCTAGTGCAACAGAAGTAAGGAATCAGAAAAAGCAATGAAAAAATAAATAAATAAATAAAAAGGGCGAGGCTTTATAGCCCTGTAATACATTAATAGTTAGATCAATGTTTCCTGTTTCAAAAGCATTCATGAGGCCCTAAGCTCACAAATTTTAGGGCACCACCTGGTTAGCCAGCATGTGCTGCCCAAATTATTATCATGCATCCAGAGCTAAGAAGGGAATTGTGGAGAGGCTGGCCTTGAATTCAAGAGCTTGTCCACAGACCTGTGTATCATCCCTACCACTTGGTCTTCTTTTGGCTCTGCATTGGCTAACAACATACAAGAAAGAAAGATTCTTTCCTTAGGAGGCAGGCTATTTTTAAGCCAAGGCATTTTCATGAGACAATAAAAATAGTTCCTCAGACTCAGAACTGAAAAGGAAGTATGCACGCTCTGTCACTAGATGGAGCCCACACTCAATACAGTTTTTGGGGTGTCAAAACATATGACTCAAAAAACAACAGAATGAAGATGCTTTCAGTGAAACAAAGGCACTTAGAATAAAGCTGGCAATTGGTGATGCCTTCATTGCAAATTCCTAGTGCCACTCTCATTGGAGAAATTCTGACAGGCTCTATGGATAAACATAGTTGGAAGTCATTTAGAATGAACAACGGAACTTCAGCCTTGAAGGTGGATTAATGTTTTGACCTTGTTCAGAGGCTTCTGGGAGAGTTGTCCTAGGGGCTAATCCCATTTGTCTATTATTGGTCCCACGTGGATAACCAGATGAGCATTGGTTGATGGGGTGGAGAGACCTCAATAAAGTGACAAATGAGCAGGAGGACTGCTGACCTTCTTCACTAAGGGAGGGAGACCAAAGTCCCTGATTGACTTTAGGTCAGGGGTTGGCAAACTGTTCCTATAAAGGGCTGACCAGAACATACTTTTGGCTTTGCAAGCCGGGTGGTCCTTGTCATAACTACTGAACTCTGCCATCGTGCAATATGAAAGCAGCCACAGACAATATGCAAACAAATGAGTGTGGATCTGCCACTGATTTACCGATTGCTGATTACACCATTAGTTCATATTCTCAATTCGACTGAATTAAGATATTGAATCATAGGTAGTTTGTGGGCAATTGGTGTCTTTTTTTTTCTTTTCTTTTCCTTTTTTTTTTTGAGACAGAGTCTCGCTCTGTCACCCCCAGAGTATATTGCAGTGCTGCAATCTCGGCTCACCGCAACCTCCACCTCCTGGGTTCAAGCAATTCTCCTGCCTCAGCCTCCTACATAGCTGGGATTACAGGCATCCACCACCACACCTGGCTAATTTTTGTAATTTTAGTAGAGATGGGGTTTCACCATGTTGGCCAGGCCAGTGTCGAACTCTTGACCTCAAGTGATCCACCTGCCTCAGCCTCCCAAAGTGCTGGGGTTACAGGCGTGAGACACCACACTGGCCAATTGGTGTCTTTTCTTACACTTTACTTGGAACAGTTGGAGTCAGTAATGTGATCACCAAGTCCCATCTGCAGACAAATAAGAAGTCAATGAAGGAGTTTGTTTCAGTCTTCTTCAGGTAACCCATGTATCTGGGGAATGTGACTCTATTGCTGGTTCTGGGTGGATTTGATTAGGCCTTACCTGTAATTCCCTACTCCATTAACAGTGACTGGTTCAGAGAATTTGGCTTAAGCCAGTGAACATTTGTAACATGTGATGGCAACTGTGACTAGTTAGGGATGGGTACAGTTACCTGAGTTGACTCAAATCTTTTAGGAAGATTGGAGTAGATGTTTTCCCCTCTTCCATGGATATAAACAAGAAAGCAGGTTGTCATGTAATTAATGCTGACATCTGTCTTCTGATCAGGGGTGAGCAAACCTGAGGACAAAGCTGTCATGCTGATGGCCAGGAGCTGAAAGGGAGAGTGAGACGTTCCCAGAGCTCTGACTTTTGCATGAGAGTATCGACCTTACTTCTGGATCTCTTGATTTGTGAGAAAATACATTTGTTTATCGCGTGCTATTTCTGTAGCTTGTATTTAATAGTTGAAATGAGATGTATAAAAGGAGACAGAAAAGTAATTTTATGGTTGTTTATTTTTATTACACAAGCAAGAAATAATTAACATAGAAAAATATAGATAAACAAAAAGAAGGTATACCCACAATCAAGGAATAACAAAGGTTAGCATATTACAATGTAATTCTAGCTGTGTTGCTGTGTATATACATGCATACATCTACATGCACTTTCCACTAACAAAGGCTTCTATTTTTATTTTTTAATTTTTAAAATTTTAATTAGTTTAAATTTACAGAAAATGTGTAAAGATAGTATAGAGTATTTCCATATACTCCATTACAATTTAATTACATTAGCAGAGTACAGTTGTCATAATTAATGAACCAATACTGATACATTTTTATTAACTAAAGTCCATACTGTATTCATATCACCTTAGTTTTTTCCTCAGGTCCTTTTTCTGTTCCAGGATCCTATTTCAGACAGATACATTTTATGTAGCTGACATGTCTCTTTAGGCCCCTCTTGGCTGTGATAGTGTCTGAGACTTTCCTTGTTTTGAAGATCTTGATGGTTTTAAAGAGTACTGGTTAGGTATTTTGTAGAATGTTACTACATTTGGATTTGACTTATTTTTTTCCTCATATTTAGACTTGGGTTATGGTTTTTGTTGTTGTTTTTTGTATGTTTTTTTAGACGGAGTCTCGCTGTGTCGCACAGGCTGGAGTGCAGTGGCATGATCTCAGCTCACTGCAAGCTCCGTCTCCCGGGAAGGAGCTCACACCATTCTCCTGCATTAGCCTCCCGAGTAGCTGGGACTACAGGTGCCTGCCACCACGCCTGGCTAATTTTTTGTATTTTTAGTAGAGACGGGGTTTCACCGTTAGCCAGGATGGTCTTGATCTCCTGACCTCGTGATCCACCTGCCTCGGCCTCCCAAAGTGATGGGATTACAGGCGTGAGCCACCGCGCCCGGCCTTGGGTTACGGTTTATGGGAGGAAGACCACAGAGGTAAAGAGTCATTGTCCACACATTCTATCAAGGGTACATATTGTCAACATGACTTATCACTGTTGATGTTGACCTTGATCACCCACCACAGTAGTATCTGTCAGTATAAAGTATACACTTCTTTCCCCTTTCCATACTACACTTTTTGAAAGGAAGTCACTGTGTTTGGTCTAGATTTGGGTTGTGAGGAGTTAAGCTTTATCTCCTGGAGGGCAGAATATCAACACAAATTATTTGGAATTATTCTGCATGGGGGAATTTTCTACTTTCCTCATTTAATGATGTGTAATATATTTAATCAGCACTTTCTTTCACTAAACAATTTACTGTATCTTTCCATGTCATAAATTATAACATTTGTATCATTAAATTGGCTGTCTAGTATTATACCATGTGTGTTTTATAATTTATTTCTAACCAGTCTCTTATTAACATTTAATTAACATTAACAGCATGCCTTTTATCTTTCTATTATAAACACTGCAATAAATATCAAGAAACTTGAGAAATTTGGGGGAAAGATTCATGCCACAAATGTAAGCTGACTTTAAAGAATGACAGAAATTATGAAGAAATGGACTATCTCAAAGGTGGAGAAACCCAGATATCTAAGTACCTATCTCTGTGGCTCAGCACTATAGGCCACTTACAAAACAAGTATTGAGGGCCTGGGATAACCTCAGATCTAAAATTCATAACCACAACTCAATGAGACAGTGATGTGCTCTTTTTTTTAGATTCCCACACAAAGACATGCTAGCATGTTTTGTTCACCACAGCAAGACTTAGAGCAGAAGCTCCAGATTACATTTGGAAGTTAATTGTTTGTAGTTAGTCTTCATTGTAACCCTGAGGGTGTCCCATCCTCAGATATAAAAATAAAATAAGTGTTCGTGGTCACCCTTTGTGTACAAGATTGCCAACATTCCAGGCAGAGGTACAGAGCTGTCCATAGAGGATACGTCCCCAGACATCAAGTGAATCTCAATAAGTACATTTAAATAAGTTGAGTGTATAGCATACCTTTCCAATTCAGCGTTCTTCCAGAGCCATCACTGGGTTCAGGTTGAAGATGGTACTTAGTTACCTCCAGTCCCACAGAGAGGGCCACAACTGGGATTGCAGCAATCATTCTGTAGACCTCTGAAGAGTGAGGCAGATTCAGTAATCATGCCTAGATTGACTAAAGCATTCAACACTTAAAAGAAAACCTGCCATGTGACTTAGTTATCAAGTTTCTTGATATTTACTGCGATGTTTATAATAGGCTTCCCTAAGACTTTGGTGGTTGAGTACACTTTTTTTTTTAATTAAAGTTCCAGTGAGAGAGACCCAGAAGAGTTCCTCAAACTCCAGTCCCAGTGGATTTTGAGGGCTCAGCAATTAAGCTTCTCTGATGCTCCAGAGGTGTGAGGAAGAATTATGCTTATGCTTATCTAGAATCCAGAATTGGTAAAGAAGAAGTTACAGGTGAAGTGTGAAGTAAAGAAGTCGAGCGTCGCGGAGACTTGTGTGGGGAGAGCTCATGGAAGAGGATGACGCTCTGTTTCCTTAGCCTCATTTTCATTCATACACAAACACTACCTAGCAAATATTTTACATCTGAAAAACCTTACAATCACAAGTGATAGGCACAAATAACTTAGTTGGGAAGCAAATCTCAAAGATAAGGGCTTCTCAAATAACTACGTCTCATTACATATCCTTATGACATAAAATATTTCTTTATAGCTTCTTTTCCTCTATACTTTTTACTAAATCTGTTTTCTTTATTGAAAAGTAAATATGTTACATAACTCTACTGAATACATTTATTGAAGTAAATCTATTGTATTTGTTGAAGTAAATCTATTGAATATATTCATTGAAGTAAATCTATTGAATATATTTATTGAAGTAAATCTATTGAATAAATTTACTGAAGTAAATTTATTCACTTGTATCACTGCAGAAGGCCCAAAGGCATGCACATAAACTAATTCAAAGGACATTCTTATTTCTTGAAAACAAAAACAAAGCCCAAAGAAATGGCATGGTATATCTGATTTGATAGGAAGGGATAAAATGCCATTTACTTTTATGGACTAAATTGTTATTGCTTGGCATTTTATATAGTATTGATTCCTTTTAAAGCCACATTGATTTCTTAAATAGTATGAGCAAGATCTAGCCCCTGTAACACAAGTCAAAATTAAATTGTCTATCTGGTCCCTCGATCATCACCATGAGATTCAGAATGAAACTACAAATTAACAGGGCAAAGAAATGTGAAGACAATACAATAAAAATCTACAAATGAAATATAAAATAGGTAAGGATAAAAACTACTATATTGTAATGTTATACATTATATAATCATAACCATATACCATTAATATGGTTAACAGAAAATGGGTTAAGGAATAAAACGGAAGTTAGGAGTTTAAGTTTACAAATTTCCTTATTTTACATAGCAAAGAGCCAATAGATATAAATTTGAAAATTTAGTTTAAAGAAAGGTTTTTTTTTGGTATTTCTTTCTTTTTTTTTCTATTGTTTCTCTTATGTTTAGTGGGATCTAATTTTTAGGAAATATCTTTCAGGTAAAGAAACATTTAAAACTCATGATCCTTTTGATTTTATTTTAAAAATTTTACAAATTTCATGTTATCTTTAATACATTTTAAACTTTAAGATGACATGAAGAATATGACGCCATTTTATGTTTCTCTTTTATTTCTGTTTAGAGATGTGAAAAGCCTGAGATGATGTTTGTAAAATATTGGGAACACATGTTTCTTGATGGTAGCATTTGGGGACTTGGTAATTTCTTTTTTACATTTTTTGGTACTTCTATGTATTTCTTGAATGTCTGATATTAATATATCCCCCAAATATACAGATATGCAAATTAGATAGAAATAATAGAAACATGCACTGTACCTTTTGTGTATATACATCCACAGATATGTAAATACATAAAATCTGGAAAACTAAAGTTAATCCTTTTACCTGAGAAGTGAGGAGTGGTGGTATTAGGGGAGGAAGGATCACTTTTTGATCTGCATGTACTATTTGCATTGTAATGTAATCATATATTGCTTTTGTAATTTTTAACATATAATTTCTAACAGAGAATAAAAATAAATTAAATTTTAAGAAAGATACTTTTCTCCATCACATGCTTGATTTTATCATATTGGTAAAAGCTCAAAGAAAAAGATAGACTCCTTGGTAAGCTCTCCAACCCATCTCAGTGTAGACAAAATGTGTACTTTACAGTCTGTTTTACCAGATAGGAGCGTTTCCTCAGAATTGTGTGCTCTATACTCCCATAGAAATGCATGAGAGGTCATTTAGACACAAAATACCCTGTGTAGACCAAGCACTCCCAGATCTAGTTAAAGATAGAATGGAGTAGTAATTACAAAGTAAGCATACATGCCTTACTGGACACACCTATTTTAAACAAATGTGGAAAAAGACTAGCTAATACATTCCAAAAATATTTTTTCTATGAAAAGGACATTCAAAGATTGAATTAAATTATTTTGGAAAGCATATTTTCTTTATGTATCATCAATCCAAATGATAAAAAAAATTCAGAGAGCCTGATAGGCAAAACTTGAATATAAGCCAAACTTAATTCTTTTCTTTTATTGTTTAATGTTCAATAGTTTGAATCATGAATCCTATCTAGAATGAATGAGTTTTAAAGGATATATCACTGTATTTGCAATAACAACTACTGAATTTAAAAAGGTTTACAGGATTCAAAACTTACCTGTGTTTTCAAGCAGTTAGACAATGGTGCTATTAAAATTGTTAATGTACTATACATTCATAATTTTTAATTTAAATTTGGGTTTTAAATTTAATTAGCTTTTATTTGCCTTCAAAAAGCAAACATATCAATATATTCTTCAATTTTTCCAATAGATGTCAGTATCAAAAAAGAAAAGAGCTACTTTAACTATCTTCCAGTACAAAAGGGAGTATTATTTTCTCTTCTTTCCAGTTTCACTTACTCAGAATCGCCATAGTTAGTGTAAGCAGCAGTCTGACAAAGAAGAGTAGTTTTAACACACACTAGTTATGATTTTGGGGGGAAAATTCATGTAATTAATTTAGATAGGGATTATGGTGTTTACAGTGGAAGAAAACAATAAACATCTGAATGTTTTCCATGTAATGCCTATTTCTATATACTTATTTATTTTTGGCTCTTTTATTCTCTCTCTCTCTTATCTGTATAAGGTCTAATCCCTCTTCTTTTGTTTTCATCTCTCAATGATAATTCAACAGATGATTTTATGTCCAAAAAAAGGAGGTTACATATTTCACATGGCATTTTAATCTTTAAAACACAATATAATTTTTAAATGATAACAACATTAGTAGTCCTTGTCATCCATTCTATTTTCACTGGTATATAACTTTAATTTACTTTAAGTAAAGCATAGTATATAGATTAAATATTATTTTCAAATTAATTCATCAACAAATATGGAATTCAAGGCTGAAGAAAATTGAAAATTGAGAATTCTGTTAAAAATGGGAAAGGTATTTACTATGAAATTTGTATTATACATCATCAGTATCCATTGAGTTTTACTAAACTTTAATATGTTATATACATCACCGAGCAGATTTATTACTGATACATGGAACCAAGATCACAAGGAAGGAATGATATCTTCGTATACAAAGAGTAGCGATGTAATGGTGTTGGGAGCAGTAGGTAACGACATTTAAGTCATGTCTGCCACTTTTTAAAATTGCTATCATTACACTAGTCTAAATTTACCTTTTCCTATTTTTATGCTTCAAGATTTATACTTAATTTATCAAAAGCAAAATGAAAAGCAAACACATACAGTCATTATTTACATTTCCTTTTATGTGATTGCAGCATCAAAAAAGTTTTTTATCCTGTTTCTTCAGCTTTATTCCTCTTTCCTCCTCTGCATGATGAAGACTGGAATATAGATGGACTAAGACAGAAGCCATGTTCAAGTTTCCGATCTACAACTGACTCAGTTTTTCCCTTGAGCACGTAAATATGCCAAATTTTTAGGATTCAAACTGAATATTTAAAGAAATGTTTCTTCTTTGCAATCAGAAAGGATATTTTATACAATGTATGGGTGCAGACAGGAAGTTTTATTATTCACTTTCTCTTGTATCAAGAGAAACCACAACATGAGAATAGTTTTTCTCCCTGCTTTATTGAGGTTATTTGACAAATAAAAATTATATATATTCAAATGTACAATGTGATGACTGGATATACTTACGCATTGTATAACGATTACCAAAATCAAATTAATTAACACATCCTTCACTAGACTTAATTTATGTACTAGTTGGGTTAGGGGCACTTAAGCAAATTTGTGTTAGCAAATTTCAAGTAAACAATACAGACTTATTAGCTATGGTCAACAGGTTGTACATTAGATCCCCAGAGCTCATTTGTCTTAAAACTGAATATTTGTACCATTTGAGAGAGAAGTTTTGGTGTTACTGAAATCATAGACTTCTGACAGAATTTGCAGGATGCTATACACAACTAAACAGAAGTATACACAATAGTTTCTGGGACCAAGAGTCAAAAAGACATGGGTTATTATGACTTACCACTGCTTAATCACATGACCAAGGCATGTCATTTAATCTTTCACAACTAGATGTCTCATTCTTGCCTAGCAAATAAATGTCTTGTGAAGATATTTTTTTAAAGAATTTCATAAACATAAAAAGGTAATGCAAATCTGATGCTTTTAAAATAAGGGGAGGAAAAAACATGATTTAAAAACATTTTTGTTGGATCTGAGAATACATCTGCTCCATCCAAATTGTTAGAAATTAAAGGGCATAGCTACATTGCTTTTAATGAGATGAAGTCTTTGCATTTGAAACATACCAAAAATTTTTAAAAATGAAAAAGTTAGTATATTAGGTAATGAAAAGAATGAAAAAGATGTTTCTTTGTTTGTTTGCACAAACAAACTTCGCTCTGGTCTTTATTTCTCTTTAAATTAGTTGCTTTTATTTTTATCAAAGATACATTGTTTCACTTAAAAACAGTCTTTCTGCCCATCAACACTTCTGTTCTTCCTGAAGCAAATGCTCTTGCTGTTTTCTGGTTTTAGTTCCAGTGGTTTGTACCTCAATCTCTAATTTTTTTAAAACACTTTTTCTTGATTCACAAAATGTAGATATTGTCTGCTGATTTCTTCTTCTGATAGGAAAGTAACAGGATCACATTTGTTACCCACTACACCGCTCTTTTTCCTCTACTTCAGAAGACTTTCTTCAACCTCTGTTTTTTAGCTATTTAATGCTATCGCATGTCTTAACTCTTACTCGGTAGAATAGAAGATATTTGATCTTCCATAATTCTCTTCACTTTTTAAATCCCCTTACACTCCCCTGCTTATCTTCTAAACCTCCAGTTTTATAATTCTAAGGTAAATATATATACTCTCCCTTCAATAGACACAATTACATTGTCTACTATTTCTATTGGGGGATTGTTAAAAGTAAAAATCAATAAAGAGTGTTTCCTACATAATGATATTGCTTTCTTTTATGACTCCAATGTCCACCATATGTCTCTCAATAAAAAATGTTTGAGACACAAATTAAAATCGATTTTCATTATATATCCCAATAAATAGTCAGTTATTCCCAATGTCTTAATTATATTATTTGTTTTATGTACTCCACTCTTCTCACCCCTCCTCAGCCTGCAGAACTCCTTCCTGGTTCAATCCTTATTAGTAGTAGTTAGCATTATCCTGGGACATCCTGGTACTGCCCTTTTGGGGGAGTGGAATATACTGTTCCTGCCTTACCATCTCCTCTCTTTTTATTCAATATTTGGCCAGAATATGTTCTCAGATAATTCTCTAAGAAGGGAATTTTCCAGAGAAATATTCTGAGTCATTGCATTACTAAAACATCTTGATTCTAACTACTGACTTCATTGATAGATTGGCTGATACAGAATTCTAGGTTAAACTTCCTTGTCTCTCAGGGCTTTGAAGGCATTATTGCACTGCTTTCCTGCAGAGTAATCCTTTTGAGAAGTCTGAAACTCATTTACTGCATAATCTGTCTTTCTCTCTGGAAACACTTGGTTCCTTAGTTCTTGGGAATCTAGTGGTGATGTGTCTGGTTGTAGACCTTTTTTTGTTGTTTTGTTGTCCTGTTTGTATAAATCAGTGCTTATCTTTTGTTTTGCTGCTTTTTCTCCTCTGTCTGGTGTTTCTTCGTGCCTCTTTCCATCTGAGAAAGAGGATTTATTAAAAATGGCTGTATGTACTTGGTACATAAGTGCAGCTTCTTGACTCCGACATTTAGATTTTAGGTGGACAAGAAGGAATGTTATGTAACATTTTGCAAGTAGTAAATACCAGAAGGAAGGAGGCTTTCTTCTAGGGTACTGTTTTAGTCCATTTTCTGCTGCTGTCACAGAATACTACAGTCTGGTAATTTATTTATTTACTTTTTAAGTTTATTTGGCTTATGGTTCTGGAGGCGGAGGAGTTCAAGACCATGGCATGAACATCTGGCAAAGGTCATCATATGGCAGGAAATGGCAGGCAGAGGGACAGAAGGGCACTCAAGAATGTGAGGCAGAGGAAATCAGGCAGAATTTGTCCTTTTATAAGGAGCCCATTCCTGTGATAATGGCATTAATTTATTCATAAGGGCAGAGCCCTCATGACCTAATCACCTTTTAATAGTCTCATTTCTTAATGCTGTTACAATGACAAATTTCAACATCACTTTTGGTGGGGACATTTGAACCACAGCATTCCTTCCAAAACTCATGTCCTTCTCACCTATAAAACACATTCATCCATCACAATAGGGGCCATAACATCAGTCGGGAGCCATCACAATAGCCCAAAAATCTCAACTTGCTATAGCATCAACCCCAAAGTCTATAGTCCAGAGTCTCATCTGAATCAAATATGAGTGACACTAAAGGCACCCTTTATCCTGAGGCAAATTTCCTCCAGCTGTGAGCCTGTGAAATCAAACAAATTATCTACTTTCAGCATATAACGGTGGGACAGTCATAGAATAGACATTCCCATTCTGAAAGCGAGAGCTATGCGAGAAGAAAGGGATGACTTGTCTCAAGTAAGTAAAAAACCTAAAAGGAAAAGCAATATTAAGTCTTAGAGCTCCATTTCCTAAATTCTGGGAACACACTAGGGCAGGGGTAGAGGTCTGAGGTCTCAGGCAGCCCTACCCCTTTAGTTTCACTGGGCTCAGCTCACAATTTCTGTCTCTTGGGTTGAAGTTGCACACTTGTAACTCTACATTTCTGGAGTCTCAGAGAAAACCCTACTCTCATGACTCCTCTAGGCACTGCCCTAGTGGAGATTCTGTGTGTCTCTGCTCCTGCAGCAGGTTTCTGCCTGAATCCCCAGGCTGCATAGGTGCATAGGTGATGTCACATTTCATATGTGACATCATTTGAAATCCAGGTGGAGGCAGCTATACCATAGAGCTTTTGCAGTCTGTAAGCTTGCAGAATTATCAACCGGTAGACACTGCCATGGCTTTTACCTTCCAGAGCAGGAGATAAAGCCACACTCAAGTTCACTTCAACCATGGCTGGACTGCCACAGGGGTACTGTGCTAGAACGAGGGGATGAGAGTCCCAAGATGGCTCTGAGTGGCAAACCTATGGGGCATTCTCTGGGGGCATCTCCCAAAACCATTTTGCCCTCCTAGAGCTCTGGGTTTGTGATGGGAGGAAAGCCTCCAAGATCTTTGAAATGCCTTTGGGGTCTTTATTATGTTGATGACTAACATCTGGCCCCCTTCTATCCACAGTAATCTCTTTAGCAAAAGGCTGCTTTGCTACACCTTTGGCGTTCTTTCTTGAATGTGCATTTTTATGTCATCAGGCTACAAATTTTTCAAATCTTTCTACTTTGCTTCCCTTTTAATTAGAAGTACAATCTTTAAGTTATTGCTTTGCTCTAGCATCTCACTGTATGCAGTTGAAAGTGACCGTATAGAAGCCTGAATCCTTTGCTATTTAGATATTTTTTTCATATTCCAGTTCATCACTCTAGAGTTCTGAATTTCATAAAGTCCTAGAACATGAATACAATTCTGCCAAGGTCTTTCCTATTTTGTAATAATAATAGTCTTTACTGTAATTTTTAATACTTTGTTCATTTCTGGTGAGGTGTGAGACCTCAGCAGAACGTCTTTTACTATCCATTTCTACCACCATTTTGGCCATGACCACTTAAGTGATCTCTAAGAAGATTTAGACTTTCCCTACTCTGCTCTTCTGAGCCTTCACTATAATTTCACTTAATGCTTCATTCACAGCAATCTAGGCCTTGTCTAGTCTGTTCTTCCAAATTCTTCCAGCCTCTATTCATTACCCATTTCCAAAGCTGTTTCCACATTTGCAGGTGTTTGTAACAGCAGCAGCCCTACTTCTCAGTATTTATTTTCTGTTTTAGTTCATTTTCTGTTGCTATCACAGAATATCACAGACTGGGTAATTTATAAAGAAAAGTTTGTTTGGCTCACAGTTCTGGAGGCTACGAAGCCCAAGAGCAGGGCACCAGCATCTGGCAAAGGTCATCCCATGATGGAAGGCAGCAAATGAAAGGGTGAAAAGGCTCACAAGCAAGGGATACATAGATAAAACTGGGCTGAATTTATGAATTCAGCTCCTTTTATGTAAAGCCCCACTCCTGTGATAATGAACCCAGTCCCTCAATAATAGCATTAATCTATTCATGAGGGCAGATCCCTCATGACCTAATCACCTCTTAAAGGTTCCACCTCTTAATATTGTTACAAAGACAATTAAATTTCAACATGAGTTTTGGAGAAGACATTCAAACCATAGTAGGTACCAATTCCTAAATTATTCACAGTTCATTAGAGAAGAATTCTCACTTTTCCTTTCTAACGAGGTATCATCTGGCTATTATCATTTCATGCTAAGTGTAGAGAGGTCTTTCACATAAAATTTCAATTGATTGTTATTTTAATGCCCACATTTTATTCCTACTTCCTATTTCTATCAACTGAGACTCTTTAGGGACAAAACTACTTCCTCCTGAGCTAGAGCCCCTTCTACTCTCATTCTTCACTGGACCCAAACGAAACTATTTTACCAGTCACTACCCATATATGAATTGGCTTTCTAACTTCCAAAAAGCTTCTATCTTTCTAATCATTTCCCTCTTATTCTACTCCTATTCTATTTTTTTTGTAGATACATACCTTTTATTCCATTGCTCTTAATGCAATAGGTTTTCAGAAAGGAGATAAGCTTGTAGGTTCAATATATTACATATATTATCTAAAACTGAAGCCCTCCATTATTCCTTCTTTAACTTTAATATTCACTGTAACGGAAAAATTCTAGACATTTTGGAAATATTATTTTTGATGGTAGTGTTTTGTTCTGATTTGCTTTATATAGTTTTAGTATGTACAGCTCCTGAGAAAGCAAACAAGAAATACTTTTACTGCATTGATTGATAGTGGATGACATAGAACTCAGGGATTTCCAAAGGTTTTTAAGGGTGGTGCACATAAAATCTGTAATCTATTATTATATATGAAACATATATTGTGCACTCATACTGATAGCAGCATTATTCACAATAGCCAAAATGTGGAAGCAACCCAAGTGTCCATCCACAGATGAAAAAACAAACAGAATTTGGTATATACATCAGGAATATCATTCAGACTTGAAAACGAAGGGAATTCTGATACATCAGTAAATCTTAAAAAATTATGCTAAGTGAAATAAGCCAGTCAAAAAAAGGAAAAATATTACATAATTCCACTTGTATGAGGTGCATAGAGTCATCAGATTTATTAGACAGAGAGTAGAATGGTGGTTTCTTAGGTTTGGGGGAAGAGGGAAGTGGGGAGTTAGTGTTTAATGGGTACAGGATTTCAGTTTAGGAAAATGGGAAAGTTCTGCAGATAGACAGTGCTAATGGTTACACGACAACGTAAATACATTTAATGCCACAGAACTGTGTACTTACAAATGGTTCGAATGATAAATTTTATGTTATATATTGTACCACGATAAAAAATTAGTAAAAAAAATCAATAATACACTGTTTTTATTTACTTATTTTATTATTTTATTTGAGACAGATGTCACTCTGTTGCCCAGGCTGGAGTGCAGTGGCACATTCTCAGCTCATTGCAACCTCTGCCTCCTGGGCTCAAGCGATCCTCCCACCTCTGCCTCCTGAGTAGCTGGGACTGCATGTGTGCACCACCATACCTGGCCAATTTTTTTGTATTTCTGGTAGTGACGGGGTTTCACCATGTTTCCCAGGCTGGTCTTGAACGCCTGAGCTCAAGTGACCCACCTGTCTTTGCCTCCCAAAGTGCTGCGATTACAGGAATGAGCCACTGTGCCTAGCCTCAACAATACACTTTGTCTTAATGGGTTCTGATATTGCTATAAATAAATACCTGAAACTGGGTAATTTATAAGGAAAACAGGTTTAATTGGTTCATGGTTCTGCAGGCTGTAGGGAACATAGTGGCTTCTGGGGAGGCCTCAGGAAACTTTCAATCGTGGTGGAAGATGAAGGGGAACATCTTACAAGGCCAGACAGGAGGAAGAGAGAGAGTGGAGGGAGGTGCTACATATTTTTAAACAACCGTATCTCATGAGAACTCTATCATGAGAACAACACCAACAGGGGATATCCACCCCCATGATTCAATCACCTCCCACCAGGTCTCATCTTCAACATTGGGGATTACAATTTGACATGAGATTTGGGAGGGGACACAATTCCAAACCATATTGCACTTCTTTTGTTCAACTATACTTTTTTTTTTATAATGATGGCATATATTAGCAACTGAAGAGGGGTCTGCCTTTATATGTCTATTCTATCCTCTTGATATATTTTTCTTGCACCATTTTGACTTTAAAGAAAATAAAATTTTCTCATTTCCAAAGCCCACAAAACTGGAAGAAGATTCAAGTAAATGGATCTTAACTAACGTTCACCATGCCCCATCCTTTCTGCAGGGTGAAAGAACAATAGACAAGGTGTGTGAAGTTTGCAAGTATTCATGTTCTTATTACCTATCATAATATTCTGATACAATTTACAATAGACAAAATGTTAATTTTATGCTTAATATGAACCACTGTTCTTGAAAAATGCAGGCAATATTATCAACTGCATCCTCACTTAAACGGAGTTGTTTGCCTATTGTCCTTGGCTTTCAGTTCAGTAATCTAAGATTCTAGAGTCAACACTTTTGGTTCTTCTTCAGATTCTTACATTTAATGACCACTTGACTTGTAGAAGTTGCTTACACTCTGTAAGTCTCAGTTTCCTCAACTGTAAAATGGAAGCCATTGCTACTTAAGAGAGTCAATGTGAGGATTCAATGAGTTAAGACACATGATGATGAATTGGTAATCTGTAGCATCTATCACCTTTTAAGGTCAAACTGCAATTAGAGAAAATTAAACCTTTAAACATCAAATAGTTGTATTCAAATAAAAATATATAAACAAATTATTTTTAATGTCACAAGGGCTAAACAAAGACAACATAAGAGTTTTAATAATTATGGTTTGTTAAACACATAAAATTTGATAATTGTCCCTTCCCAAGCACAGTTTTCTATAAAGTGATTGTTATTGTTAAGCACATTTTAATTAGGCAGAAATACTCAGCATGTTTTAATAAATTGTTAAAAACAATATCTCCTGGGAAAGCACCCTTTTATTTAATTTAATCTCTTCATCTCCATCAATCTGAATATTTTAACAGATACCATATACTCAATATATCAAAAGTCTCAATGTAAATTCTCAAAAACCGGAGTTCCCATTTGAACTTGAATTTTTAAAGCTTTAAAGGAAATTAAAATGTCATATTTCTTTGGAAAAAAGAAAAGTAAAAAATGTAAGGAAGGAAGGAAAGAAGGGAGGGAGGGAGAAAGGGAGGAAAGAAAAGGAAGGAAGGAAGGGAGGGAGGGAGGGAGGCAGGGAGGGAGGGAAGGAGGGAAGGAGGAAGGAAGGAAAGAAGGGAGGGAGGGAAGGAAGGAAGGAAAGAAGAGAGGGAGGAAGAAAGGGAAGGAAGGAAAAGAAGGAAGGAAGGGAGGGAGGGAAGGAAGGGAGGTAAGAAGGAAGGAAGGAAAAGGAGGGAGGGAAGGAAGGAAGGGACAGAAAGAAGGAAGGGAGGGAGGGAAGGAAGGGAGGTAAAAAGGAAGGAAGGAAGGAAAAGGAGGGAGGGAAGGAAGGAAGGGATAGAAAGAAGGAAGGGAGGGAGGGAAGGAAGGGAGGTAAAAAGGAAGGAAGGAAGGAAAAGGACGGAGGGAGGGAAGGAAGGAAGGTAGTAAGGAAGGAAAAGAAGGGAAGGAAGGAAGGTAGTAAGGAAGGAAAAGAAGGGAGGGAAGGAAGGAAGGAAGAGAGGGAGGGAGGGAAGGGAGGAAGGGAAAGAAGGAAGGGAGGGTGAAACCCTGACTCTACTAAGAACACCAAAAATTAGCCGGGCATGGTGGCGGGCACCTGTAGCCCCAGCTACTCGGGAGGCTGAGGCAGGAGAATGGCATGAACCCGGGAGGCGGAGCTTGCAGTGAGCTGAGATCGCGCCACTCCACTCCAGCCTGGGCGACAGAGCAAGACTCCGTCTCAAAAAAAAAAAAAAAAAAAAGAAGGAAGGGAGGGAAAGAAGGAAGGAAAAGGAGGGAGGGAGGGAAGGAAGGAAGGTATTAAGGAAGGAAAAGAATGGAGGGAAGCATGGAAGGAAGGAAGGAAGAGAGGAAGAGAGGGAGGGAGGGAAGGAAGGAAGGAAGGAAAGAAGGGAAAGAAGGAAGGAAGAGAGGGAGGGAAGGAAGGAAGGAAGGAAGGAAGGAGAAATGAAAGAAGGAGAGAAGGAAGTACAAGGGAGTCGTGAAAGCTACAATTGAATTGTTTTGTTGTGCAAGTACATTTTCTACTATATAATGGTGGCACCGATAATAAAATAAAAATCTATTCTTTCAATGTTTTTCAGAATATAAAGAAAAAATATTCATATAAGGTTAAAATTTATGGAAGTTTTTTTATATTCACATTCTAATACGGCCTACTTAATTTTTCTTAAATGCCTCCAAAAATACCATCATCTTATTCTTCAATGTTCCATTCCAGTTAAATATTTATTTTAACTAATTTGATCATACTGTCTTTCAGAAAATAAATATAAACTAAAAGATATAATATATTTGAATTAGAAAATCTAAGGTACTTGTTTTACTGGCCTTTCCACTTGCCTGCCTGGTTTTGACAGTAAAGTACATTAGGTTTCAATTTTGTTCTAACTTTAGAACAAATACTTGTTGAAAAAACTACCTATGAACATATTTCTGTTTCTGGTAGGTAAATGATTGAGGTCTAAAATCCCTGAACGTGCTTGACATCTCCTAAACCACTCACTTTGGTACTAGGTGATCTATGGCCCTAGGATAAGTGGTTCTTTCATGAAAAACTACGGGGCTTCTGTCTCATGACTGCCAGTCGGCATCCCAAGGAGGCAGTCCTGCTCACGGAGGCCAGGTGTCAACCAGAAGGAGAGAAGGCAGATGATTTGTCTGAAACTTAATCATAGCCAGCCTTAGAACTTTTCATTTGAAGACTGGAGTCCAAAACCCTGGCTGAGGCACTGAACCACAGGTGAGCAGTGAAAATCACAATCTATAAAGAATATGTGCCTTGTTTTCTAACAGAATAAGGTTAATGGATTTTCAGTACCACTGTACTTGAGACTTACTAAATTGGCCTAGAACCAAAATTAATTAAGCAGTTTCCAAAAGTTCAAGGTATGCTTTCTTCTCATCCAGTCTTATAAGTGTAGCTCTGCCTCATATGATTTTCAAAACTCTGTATACAGATTTTAATTATCTTCTTACAAAAGCTATTTTGTGGGCAAGATTTCTAGTTACAAGTGCTGTAGACTAAAACAAACGACCCACAAAGCTCATCTGTGAGCATTTGATAGGTACATAAATATTCTTGTCACTCTCAATACCTTGGCCATTGCAGTCGGAGACTCTCCCCCTTATTGGAAGAGTCAACTCTAAGGCTGGTTATTGCTTCAGTAATATTCTGTTGGTAATAAGCCACTTTGTAAAGCTTTGTTCATGAGTTCCAGAGAGCATTTGGCTTCCAACAACATAAAGGACCACTGCAAGCATTTTTGGTCAGTTTTGATTGAATGCAGATTGCAGGATTGTTTTGCTAGACCACATTACTCTTTCAAATGTTTCTTCAGTAGTTGCATATTACTTTCTAATGATAATCATTTGCATTTCCAGAGCCCTTTGGCTCCTGATGTTTTACAGTGAATTTCCTCAGAATCCATCTCTGTCTTCACTGTGCTTCCCTCTGGGTTAAGAGGAGGCCTGTAGCTCCTAGTCTTTCGCATGGCCACATGAACAAATGGCTGCAAAGAATGAGTAGGAAGAAACCCATGAAAACCACCCAACTTAGGCTCTATAGAGGGTGATGTGCAAAGTAGAATGTTTCTTATAGTTGCAGAAGGAAAGAATTCTAAGAGCGTGCTATGAATTCTATTTCATGACATTTAAAAATTGTTTTTAATATAAATTTTATAGCTATTAGAATTCTTATATAACCCAAAAGGCAAACTAAAGGTTAGGCAATTCAGTTGGATGTTTGGGCCTAACCAGATCCCAGTTTTCTTTCATTGTCTGCCGCCACCGCCCCCACATGCTTCCTTCTCATTCCACTTCTGGTGGTCCCGGCGCACTTTGCAGATGTTTCTCCCACACAATGGAAACATTCCCTAATGTGTCCGTAGACTTCCAGGCTTGGCTCATATGGGAAAAGGAAAAATTGGAGAGAAAGAATACGTTTCTGGATTGGTGTTATTTCCTTTCGTGCCTTTCAAAAGTGCTGAAATAGAGAAGAAATTTAATTTAGACCTATTCACCTTTCCCACGCTGCTAGCCATGTAAATGGTTTATAAAGTAATTTTAATTTAAAAATGTAAATAAACAAATAAGTGAACCTTGTCATTCAGTCTTTCAGACGTCTCAAGATAGCTATCTGATGTTAGAAAATTTTATAGAATTGTGTCTATGTTTCTTGCTTTTAAAATAAGAGTTGCTATCAATGCATCAGTTACTTGGAAAATTAGAGTATTTATGGTTTATTCTACATAAAGCTTAAATACTGCATCCTGTAATTTTCAAATAATTTTCATTAAGAGATATTCTTCCCTGTTTGCACATTGCATATGGGACACCAGTATGCTGAAAAAACAGGACTCATAGA
This sequence comes from Gorilla gorilla gorilla, assembly GCF_029281585.2. Lineage (NCBI taxonomy): Eukaryota > Metazoa > Chordata > Mammalia > Primates > Hominidae > Gorilla > Gorilla gorilla. Next base: position 22,632,199 of record NC_073230.2, read on the forward strand.
TAAAAAAGGAAAATAACGATTTGCATTTCCTCCATTGCCTCTCCAGCCTCTCTGTAGAGCTATTTTTTGTCCTTGGATGACATCTTGGGCAGCATCTGTATTTCACACGTCCTTTCATAAAAATCCTTTCATCACGTTAGTCATAAAAAATATTCTCCATTCAGAAATTAGCATGCCAGTGTCCATATTTGAAAAGCAAACTTCATTAGAGTTTTTCCCTCTCTGGTACCACCCCTTCCTCAATTTGCCCTGCTGCCAGTGGGAAGTGTGCAATTAATATGTGTATGTGTGAGTGTGTGTGGGTCTGTGTTGTGTACTGGGAGTTTGGTCTTGGTTTTTCTTTACTCTGTTACATCTTCTATCTCTCCTGAATCCCAGAGCTCATTCACCATGCAAGTAGAGGGGAGGAGAAGAGTCAAGAAAGGGCTTTCCTTGCTACCATTCATTTTCAGACTGTTTTCCTCGTCTTGTTGGTGTTTAAAGTTACTCCCCATTAGGATCTCTCGGGTAAGTTCTTGACAAGGATTAACTGCCCCCCACTGCCCATGCATCTGGCTCCAACCTCACACCAGCATCTAGCTTTAAGTCTTAACAGTGCTCAACTGACATTATGTCTTTCCAGACACCTTATGTCTGTTCTCACACTCACTAATCTTTTAGTTCATGGGACGCTTGCAAATGAGACCCGCTGCCATGAGTGAGGCTACTTCCCAAATGCAGACACTGGCCACTTGGGTAGACTGGTATGGGTCAAACAGAGGTTCATGAAGAAGGGCACAAACTTCAATGGATGAATACTATGGACTTTATTGACCTTTCTGAAGCCCCAGTTGCCAGGAGGTCCAGGTTTGAATTTGGCAGTCCTATCACTAGTTGTATGATTTTGAGTAAACTGCTTAAGTCTCACTCAGTTTTCTTAGCCAAGAAAAGAGTATATTACTATTTACCTCATAAGGTTATTGTGAGGATCACATGAGTTAGTGAATGTAAGATACTAAGAAGAATAGCTGGCACATGGTAAGTACTATGTAAGATTTCATGTCCATTATTATACTTATAATAGTATAGTAATATGTCCATTACCATACTTGTACTAAACATAAGTATACTGTCAATAAGGACATGAGTCTGTAGTTAAAGAGATTTATGAGCCAGATATATACTTCTGGTGTCTTAAACTGTAGATGTGGTTAGTATTATGAGATTGGGTGATAACTGCTAAGGAGTGAGTATAGACAATTAAGAATTTTCAAGCACTGGGCTCTACATCCTGAGCACTGAAAGGATTAGAGTATGTGGAAATGAGAAAATTGCATCCCAAAAGGCTCATGAGTTCATAGAAAAAGCAGATAAATATAACATCTGAACTGAGGTAATACAGTCTTTCAAAGACAGTGTGGTTAGTAAGTGTCAGATGCTACTAAGAAGACAAAACAAGTAATGGCCATCAACTGATCATTGGAGTTAACATCAGCATTGTTCTGATTTTGATAAGAGCATTTTTAAAGAAGTGGAACAGTGAGGGTGAAAGCAAAACCAGTTGTGTCCAAGAGAGAATCGGAGGAGATAAATTAGAAACAATAATTATAGACAACTTTTTGAACGAAATTTGAGGTAAAATGATGGAGATAAACATGGCTAGCTGGAAGTAGAAGTGAGATGAAGAAATAGTCTTTTAAAAAGTTGGGGAAAATAGCATTTTTAAAATATTTTGAAGGATCCTAGAAAGAGCATTTATGTGGTATTAAATTCCTCAGAATTAGGAGAAGAGGGGCATTGGAGAAAATGAGAGTGGGCCACCATCAAAAGGCTTTAAGAAAAACCCAAGACAATTAGGGGAGAAATCCAGGGAGGAGTAAGAACTGCCATGAGGGAAATGGCCTTATTATTAATGAAATTTACAAATAGGGCCTTGCAAGACTTCCTAAAAGAGAGAAGATTCTAACTGATTTTAAGTTTTTTTTTTTCTTTTCCAGTGAATTAGGAAAATTAACTCATTTTATAAACATTTTACAGCCTCTCTTCCATTAAAGAGCTGGAAAGAAACTCAACTTTGTGCTATCATAGCTGATTTTCCATTTGGAGCAACGAATGCTAATGAGATAGAACTGGTATCTTTTAACTGAATGCAAGGTCCTCCAGCTTGGGAGCCAGCACATTAATAGCTAATGCTTTACTTTTTGTTTAAGTGAAGTCAGCCAATAAAATGTTAAGGAACAGCATCTTCTTTCCTATCAGCAACATTCACAGCACATTCCACCTTCCATACCTCTCCAGGATCTCATCAAGACACAAAGTTGTATATTGAATTTCAGTTATGAAACTATCTAAAGAAAGTCAAGTTTGAGATTTGATCTTGTCTTCTCATATCTTCGAGCGCAGAGATGTAACAATAGAAAAAGCTATTTCTTGTTGAATTTTTAAGCTGATAGTTTACAGTTTTCAGAAATGTAAACTATCAGCTTAAAAATTCAACAAGAATTTTTTATACTAGTTGCTTAAATGTATGTTGTTTACCATTTATATTTCATAATAAAGTTAAAACCTAAATTATTCTTAAGACTCAGAGTAAGCAGTTTCCTTTTGTGTTTTGGGACCTTCCCTGCTGTTCCAAGGAGCTACCCATATCCATATGTATCAAATGACCTAAATTTCCTGAGGTCTTTGTGTAGTCCATGTACTCAAGATTTTTAAGTGCTATATATATATATATATATATATGCAGCAAACAGCTGTTTGCTTTTTAATATCAGAAGAAATGCACATTAAGGAACGACCTGAGATTCTTTACTCTTCCAAAAGAATAAAAGGAAGGCCAAAGAAGCAGTTTATCAACTAGTAAGTCAAAATGTGGTGGCCTCTGTAAGCACACAGAGAGTAAAGTAGATCATACTTCATATAAAACATTGATTTCTCTATAGTGGAAAGAATAAGGGAGGTAGAAGAAATGGAAGTAACAGAATAAAATATACAGCAGAGAAAGGACAATAGGCATTAGAAAGGGCAGGATGTCTGAAAAAATAAGAATTAGAATTTGTAAAATTCTTCTAAGATTCTTTTTTATTTTTTGCGTTAGAATTGTCTGGCTCCCTTCTTTCTAAGGTTGTCCCCATTGACTTGATTCTAATGAACATACTATGAAATAAAACCTTATTAATTCATTACCAATGAAATACAAATTATTGAGTAGTCCAAATCTGATCCAAACAGAAAGAGTTTTATTACTTTAAAATATAGAAGTAATTTGGATTAACTGATACAGGAAAGTCAAGAGTTGCAAGGGAACACAGACATGATCTGGATCATTGCTCTCATTTTTTTTTTTTTTTTTTTCACTGAAGAACCAAAGGAAAGAATAACCAGACTGGGTTTTGAGGCTTGTTTTCTAAAGACCTCTTATTCACTTCCCATGTCTGTTCAGAGTCACACATCTAGTAAGTGGCTAAATTGGCATGAGAGTCTAAATACAATTCCTACCTTAGGTTTCTGCAACCAAGCAAAATTCATCTTCAAGAAACTCAATTAATGGATCACTTACTATATGTGTGCTAACAATTAAGGCATTTCTTTGGGAACAAAGTTATTTTAACGAGCTTAAAGGTGACGTCAGGAATTTCCATGGAAATATTACATAAAATTCCTATTTTAAATAAATAGAAAAAGGACAGTTTCCTTATAGAGTGGGAAAGAAAATTTTAGACCATTCAAGAATCAGCAATCACAAGCATGAAAAGAAGGAGAAACGCTACCAAGTAACACGATATCTTGCTAAATGTGGGAAAATATATGAACCCTCTTTTCCTCTAGAACAGGGATTCTTATATTTTAGGTTGCACATAATCCCCCTAGGAACCCAGGTATTTGTGTACATACCAGAACGTATCTCTGAGGTCTGGATTACTTCAGTCTAAGATGGACCTTGGAAGTAACAGGTGTTTTGATGCAGATAAACCGCAGCCCACAAATTTGGAATCAATGACCCAGTCAGATGACATAGTTGAGACTAAACACCAAACTACTGAACATGAACTTTTGTCAGATATTTTTTATGTATTATAATTGAATCTCTTATAATTAAGGGCAACGAAGTAAGTCTTCATCAAATTGAATGGATTCTTGAAACTGTTCAGTGATGAAAATCATTGTTCTTCAAGGGTCTCAATAAATTAGCTTAAATTTTTAAAATCACTTTACTATTAAAAGTTTTTTTTAAGACACTAAGTCATTCTTTTATTTGCCAAGTTAGTATATTTAGAATGAAAGATATTGAAAGTGCTTAACTCCACTTCTGACTCTTCAGCCTAGTCACATCAAGTAGTGTTAAATAATGTAAAAGAATTTTCCTCTCTCTAGCATGTTTATGAATGGCTTACATAGGTTTTACTGGTAGAGTGATTATCTAAATCATTGATCGAATAAAATCTTTCTCTCACTCTCACTCTCCCTCTGTCTCTCACACACACACACAAACACACACACACAGAACTATTCATCAAAAATCTGTTTTAATATGTTGGCAAATTTATACAATAGTATATTGAAAACTGTTTCCAAAATAAATGTTTTTCAAAACAAGAAATAACAAAACCATGTTAATATGGAGAAGAGGCAGAAGTGTGGGATTCCCCGCCAAAGGCCCCACCTTTGAGCCTGGAAACCGTGACCCTAAGTGAGAAGTTATCCCTGTTTTCCTGCCCAAAATGTTGCTTTATCCAAAATCACCCTGGCCCGCCATGCCCCCCACATCCTGTAACCATAAAAACCCCAAACCCCAGGCTCCACAAGCAGAAGAGTGGAAGAGCGACAGAGCAGCATGGCAGAGAAGGACAGAAGAGAAGGAGCATCTGCACATTGAGAGGAGTTCGGCTGGGGATGGTTGGAGAGATCAGCCACAGGACAGCCAAACTCCAGGGAAGATCATCTTACCACTCTATCTCCTTTCTAGCTCCCCATTCATCCCACTGAGAGCCACCTCCATCACTCAGTAAAATCCTTGCATTCACCATCCTTCAAGTCTGTGTGACCTGATTCTTCCCGGACACTGGACAAAGGTCCAGGTACCAAGAGCGCAGGGTGTAAAAAGCTGTCACCCTGACTCTCCACTGAGCTGATTAACACTTAGCCATCCCTAGATAGCAACTGCTAATACAGCATTAATTGTAACACACCCTTAGACGCTACTGTGGTTCCAGCGCCCAAAAGTGCCTACCCTGGCTCCTGCACCTGTCCATTTGAGTGTTCCCCCTCCCATAAGGAGTTTGAGCACCAGGAGCCAAGCAAACTAGCCACACCCCTGTCGTAAGTCCCATAAGGGGGTCAGGGAACTTTCCTGTTTCAATGTCACCAAAGCAAATTTTTAAAAAACCTTCACACTAATCATCTAGGTTATAGAATATTAAAAATGACATAAACAGAATAATTATTCTTAATATATACTCTAATCAGTTTTCTTAGTCACTTGTATCTTTAATAGCATGTCAGTGGCATTTTTTGAAGATATTGTTTCTAATATGGTGTTATTATTTTGAATTTTTAAAATAAAATTATCCGTATTCTTATTCAAAGTTTCATCTTATGGTTAATACATTCAAAAGTGTTGACACTTGCAATTGACTTTTCTCTGCATAACACTTATATTCTGAAAATACTATCCATACAGGTACTGAAGTATCTAACAAGCTATAAAATACAGCAAATGTATGATATTTTGTTCTAATTTTTCTCTTATTAAGTGATATAATTAACTCCAACATATGTCATAGCTCTTGTATTTTTGCCTACATTCAGAATAACGTTTCAAAAATATTTTACAAAACAAAATTTATCAAGTAATTTGTCTTATTTATTACTTGTTAATTGTTTTACCAAATTTACAAGCTGTGAAATTATGGATTTTTAAATTCTGTTCCTTTTTGGTACATAATATAAGTTTATCTCTTTTGAAACAGAAGTTTCATCAATACTCTCAAGCTTCAACTTTGGATGTCAGAGTTAAATCTCACTTGAAGTTGGAACTCTTATTATATAATTTGTTCAGTCCTTTCCTAGTTTAATAGGGATCAATTTCAATATCTCCCTGTTTGCAAGCTTCGTTTTCAATAAGTGAAATTCACTAATAACTTCAGGAACAAAAGTTTTGTCAATCTTTATTGATATTTGTCTAAAGATCTCCAACTAGTTTTAAACAAATGCAACCAAGTTTGACAGAGTCTACCATAAAGTTCAGTAACATGAGAGGACACAGGTTTGATTTACAAAATTTTTTTCAAAGTCTTACCCACTTCTAAAATCTGATGTCTGCCAGCAAAACATACTTTCATTTTGATATATTCTTTTGTATTTAACATCAATTGTACAACAAATAAATTTCTAGGCAATTAGCAACTTTGTATACATAAAATATTCTTAAATTTTCACAATATACCTCTCTAAATACTATTATTTTTATGTCCAACACAAATAATTTCAAGAAATTTTTCTGCTAACAATCAATCACTTAATTTAGAAAGAACACTGCTTTGTATTACTACACTTATCCACCAAAATTTCTGTTCATACTATCTCTACAAAACAAACATAATTTTCAGTATTAAACTTTTTAATTTGTAATGATCAAGTGTTTCACATTTGATGGGATAGGCTGTTAAAAATTACTTCAATTACATTAATTGAACGAAAATATTGATCCGTTTGGAAAATCAGATGGCAGTGAGATGAAACTGGTATCTTTTAACTGATTGCAAAGTCCTTCAGCTATGGAGCCAGCACATGAATAGCTACTGCTTTATTTTTTGTTTGTGCACAAGGTAATTTTAATGGTTAAATAAGTAAAATTAAAAAAAAGAAAAATATATATAAGTAAAATAACTTAGAAGTCTTTTAATCTGAATAATGATGCATTTCAGAGAGTGCATATGCCCTCTGCAGTTGCATGTGTTAGATCTCCCCTTTGGGCATGAATATCTTAAAATGAGTACAAACTTTCGAAATAGATGCTGATACTTCTTCAGCACATTTATTCCTTCTGGTTTTTGTGCAATCAGTAATATCACTGATCTTCCCCCACCCTGTGAATAATATAAGTTGATAAACATTTTATGCAAATTATGTGTTTAGCATAACTTTTATTCAAAAGCAAATCAGTACTTAGCTTACTAAATATGGAGTTATTAATTTGGTGGGGAGGGGCTCATGGCATCCTGATGATTTTATGCATCTTGCAGCCTATTACGTAGGCCAAGCCAAGGTTTCCTAGTGTGCCGTGTGGCTGCCAGGTTCCATTTTTAGATGATCTCCAATACCCCCTGTCTAGAGAGAATTAGCCCCCTTTAGACTCCGATTGTCTCAGCAGACATCATTTTACCAGCAAGTTAAAATGCATGCTGTGTACTGCCTCAGAAGAGGATGTGTTAGTTCCATTTGTCTAATGTCTCTGAAAAGGATGTGCTGGTTGGATTTGCCTGAATAGGCTAAGGGGAGGAGAGAAACCATTATGTATGGACATCTTTTACATTTAACTTTGTGTTACAGGGAGAGCTCCCTTCAGTGTGCACACATACCTCACACTACTACAAAAGACCCTGGGAAAAGCCAGAAGTGTAAAATAGGGATCTACCAAACCTAACCCCCTGTATATTTTAACACTAAAGCAGTCATTGTCTGGGATAGATACCTGAGGTTCCTTGCCTCATGCCAGGGAAATTAAGGACATGGAAACACAAAAGAAGTGAGTTGAAGAGCAGAGGTTTAATAGGAGAAAGAAAGAGAAAAGAGAATAGCTTTTTTCCTTGCAGGGAGAGATGGGTGCCCCAGTGGGTCTTCTGTGCCCCTGGGAAAGTGCACGGGGTTGTACAGATTGGCTTGAGGAGGTGGTGCCTGATTTACATAGGGCCCAAAGATTGGTTGGACCAGGTGTGACATTTACACAGTAATGAGAAGAAGCTTGTCACTCCACCCTAATCTTTTTATTATGCAAATGGATTTTGTACTTAGCTGGCGCCATGTTGTCTGCTCCTTACTGTACACGTGGTTAGCAAAGAAAAGGGAACATGGAACCACCATTTTGAACATGTCTAGTCAGCCCCTTTCCTATTGGCACAACTGCTGGCATTTAACTGTGCAAGCTTCTAGCTTGCCTTTCCATGACTGCAGCTTGATTTTACAGACTGCTTTTTGTTAGAAAAGAAAATGATTTAGGAGCTGCTTTTCTTTAAAAGGAAAACCTTACTGAGGACTTCCTTATCGTCGTGATCTGCCCAAATAATGCCTTGTTAACTCCTATATCATTACCATTATTAATAATCTTCCATTAAAAATGAAAAATCAGACAAATGCAAACAGGACCTATGGTGACAATATTTTTCGACCACATCTCCATTCCCCACTCTACCTTCATTCACTCTCCAGCTTGCTGATGCTTACATAGTATTTACATTTTCTGGCTCAGGTCCTCCCCTTCCCTCCTCTCTTTTCTTTTCTTTCCCCCTCCCCTCCCCTCCCCTCTCCTTTTTGACAGAGTCTCCCTCTGTCACCCGGGCTGGAATGCAGTGGTGTGATCTCGGCTCACTGCAACCTCTGCCTCCCGGGTTCGAGCGATTCTTCTGTCTCAGCCTCCAGAGTAGCTGTTATTACAAGCGCCACCACCACATCTGGATAATTTTTATACATTTTTTTTAGTAGAGAAGGGGTTTCACCATATTGATCAGGCTGGTCTCGAACTCCTGACCTCATGTGATCCACCCACCTTGGCCTCCCAAAGTGTTGGGATTACAGGTGTGAGCCACCACGCCCGGCTGGCTCCGTTTCTTTTAAAATGTATGCAAAATGATCTCATGTGAAACAGAAAACTTTGGTGGCATGTCTAAATATCCATGCTTACTTAATCAGTATTACCTCTCTTAATTAACATCTTTGCTGTAGAAACAATATTCTCTCACACTGCACAACTTTTCTGCTTATTTCTAAAACTTGACAGGAGGGACAAGAGAAGTTCTCCTTCATTCTAGTTTGGCTGTAGCTTCTGCAGCTTATCATTGCCAGAGGTTTGAAAAATATAGAACCTTTGGCACGTCCTCAATCTTACTAAATTCAGTGTTCCCAACAGTCATTTCCATTTCTAAAAAGATCCACAGGTAATCCTGATGCATAAAGCAAAGACTGTGTCTTCCTGGTTTCTGTAATGTAAATCAAGACAAGTTATAATTTGGGGCTTATTGCTGTTAAAATGAAGAAAGAACATGCCCAAGAAATGAAGTTATTATGATTCATGGATATTGGGGTGCCTGGGTGGTTGAAAATGTTTACATAAATAGTGCTAGAGTTGTAGAATGTCAAAAAGAAGGCACAATCTGCAAGAGATAAACATCAATGCTTGCTTAATTTGCTAATTTTTTCTAATTGTGTCTTGGGGAGGAAGGAATGTAAGTTGTTACGAAGAAAGGATGGCAGAACTGGAGTGAGATTTGAAAAAAAAGTTCTAATAATGAATAGAACTTTTTTTTTTTTTCCACTGAGGCAGGCTTAAGATAGAGCCAAGCTGCTTCCATCATGTTGCTGAAAATTATAACATAAAAAATGTTTTAAGATTCTGAAAGTCAAACTAGTCTGTTTTTTGCTATTTTATCTTGGGTTTCTGGAGTCTATGACTATGAGAACATGGGCGAGACATTAAAAAGGAAGCTTATTTTCTATTGTTCTCCTGAATAAATCCTATTACTGTACACTATAATGTATACCATATGTTAAAGAATTCCAGTCAATGATTCTATTGCAGATTCCACACTGAGGGATTAAATTATATAATCACTAGTAAAAATGAAATTTGAAAATATTTAATAAACTATCATGTAAGCTGTTCATGTTAAATACAACAAGGGTTTATATACTTTAGCAACTAATTGAACATCTGATTCATGATTAGGAATGCACATATTGCTAAATATCAGGACTCTGAGACGATTAGATTCAGTTTAACAAAAATAATTTGATGGAATGAGATGATGTGGAAGTAAATGGCACAACTAATAGAGCTAAGGTAATGAGCAAGTCTCGAGGAAACTGACAAGTCCTGTAGCCTCTTTCAGACATATGGCAATCCTATAAGTAAACCTACGATGTTGCCATTCTTAGAAGGTTTAGAAGTTCTGGACTCATTCACCCTGTCAATTAATCTTATGACTAAAATACTTATCCTGAGAACTTTTTTTGTATCTTGGAGCATCAAATTGAATGGAAAATACTCTGAACTTAAAATCCTCAGCTTATACTTTTAAAGGCTTGCCTTATTCAGATGTCTGACATCGTGGAATGGGGAAACATCATGGACTTCAATGTTCGACTTCAGAGAGTTTAAATTTTATTTTGGTCACTTATTACATTTCATGGGCCTGCACAAGTTATTTAACCTCAGACTCAAAATTATCTGCTATAAAGTAGTGTTAACAGTTCCTAACAGGATTCTAGAGACTAAATAAAATAATACTAATAGATGACTACTCATTAAACAAATGCTTCTTTCCTCTATCTTTTCTTATGGTAGATTAGGAAAAGTAAATATCTTCATATGATTTGCAAAGTCAGTTTGCATCTCTCCAATAGAAGTGGTAAGTAATTGACGAGTCCTATTTTTAGGGCTTTCCCGAGAGAGAGAGAGAGAGAGAGAGAGAGAGAGAGAGAGAGAGAGAGTTAAAGTCCTTCCAGTAAGCATAAATTACATGGTATCACTCAAGATCAATTTACAACATTAATAATAGCTGTATGTTCTGTCATCATGTATTAGTGTTCTGCAAAAGGAAACTGGACTGGAAAATTAGCAGGGTTAAAGAATAAAGTGAAGAATAAAGTGCCTTGGTTAATAATGCACAGAGGTCCTAGAAATGTAATCGCCCAATGGGTTCATTGCCTGCTGCCAGGACAGAGCCGATTTATCAAGACAGGGAAATTGTATAGAGAAAGAGTTCAATTCATGCAGAGCCAGCTGAATAGGAGACTGGAGTTTTATTATTACTCAAATCAGTCTCCCTGAAAATTCGGAGACTGGGTTTTTTAAGGATAATTTGGTGGGTAGGGGGCCAGGGAATGGAGAGTGCTCACTGATCAGGTCAGAGATAAAAATCAAAGAGCCTTGAAGCTATTCTTGGCTGAGTCAGTTCTTGGGTGGGGGCCACAAGACCAGATGAGTCAGTTTATCCATCTGGGTGGTGCCAGCTGATCCATGGAGTGCAGGAGCTGAAAAATATCTCCAACACCAATCTGAGGTTTCACAATAATGATGTTATCCCTAGGAGCAACTGGGGAGAGTTCGAATCTTGTAGCCTCTAGCTGTATGACTCCTAAGCCTATTTTCTAATCTTGTGGCTAATTTGTTAGTCCCACAAAGGCAGCCTTGTCCCCAGGCAAGAAGGGGGTTTGTTTTAAGAAAGTGCCCTTATCATTTTTCTTTCAAAGTCAAACTATAAACTAAGTTCCTACCAAAGTTAGCTCAGCCTGTGCCCAGGAATAAACAAGGACAGCTCGGAGGTTAGAAGCAAGATGGAGTCTGTTAGGTCAGATTTCTCATTGTCATAATGTTTTCACTGTTATAATTTTTGTATAGGAGGTGTCTCGAACATTACCTGTCTGGTAACCACTCCCACTTTCACTGGCACAAATTTGTATCTTGAAAATATCTGTATTTCTAATAGAAAACCATTCACAATCACAGTGAGGTAAACCCAAGAGAGAAGAGAGAGAATAGACAGAATTCAATTTACTCAAAGAAAACTGAACTTCACCACAAAAGGATCTTTTCTCATTTGGGGGAATTATTTATTAACATTTCTATTATTAAACTCATTTTAGGCTAATCCTATAAATTCACATATATTAAAGCATCTACACGTATTTATGTATCATTCCTTGGGGAATCATTAAGCTCTTCTGACATACTAAACAACTATGTAAAGATTAGCAAAAAGTCTCTTTTCTTTGCCATTACTGAAGAATGTGTTTTACACACTGAAAAGTCTCTAGAATGTAGAATCAGGGTCTTGAGAATGTTTATGCCTTAAATTTCATAATTTCAAGCCAGCAGAGGGCTCCCTACTGTAACATGATTCTGTATATATATATATACAAAATTCTGTAAAAATTGTTGTTAAGGGACAAAAGCAGGATTCAATATATGTTATAGGCTTACGTATTTTCTATAACTATGTGTTAAATTAAGAAGTATAAAAAGAATGAAGCAAAGCCAAACCTACTTCTGATACTGGAGATAGAATTTGTTGCTTTTTCATCATGCAAAATTTAATCTTCCTCTGCTGTTCCAGTTTGAAAACTAAATATGCTTCAATTCTGTATCCTCAGTTCACATAGACACCTGCAGTCTGATTCTCTTAATACTCTATATTTTTGTCCATTCAAAGATTAAATAACGTATTGCTAATATGAGATTATCTAAGTCAGGCTCCTTAACCCAGTGATACATAGGCAAAGCTCAATGAAGAACAGCATTAATTTTTTTAGTACATGTGTCTTTGATTATTTAAATTATTAAATTTTATTATTAAATTATTAAATTTTAACTTGATTTCAAGAAATATTGGATAAACGAAAAATAAAGATTTTTTTTTAACTTTTTCCAGTTCTCGTTCTTTGGACTTCATCCTGCTTATCCCTGTCAGTTCCCTCCTAACGAAACACTTGGTGGATTTTTACAATCCCAACGAACAATGTACACACAACACCTTGGGTAATTTTATTTAGAGAATTAACATTGTTCTGACAATTTTAAATAATGCAGAATTGCTGCATGCTGCTCAGTCTGCCAAAACAAATTGACCAAGCATATTAGAGAAATGTATGACAAAGTAACCTGTTGAAAAAACTAATTCTGACAAATTCTATTCGTTTGTCTTTCAGTGATGTCTTTTTTCTTTGAGACGCAGTCTCGCTCTGTCGCCCAGGCTGGAGTGCAGTGGTGCAATCTCCACTCACTGCAACTTCTGCCTCCCAGGTTCAAGCGATTCTCCTGCCTCAGCCTCCAGAGTAGCTGGGACTACAGGCGCACATCACTATGTCCAGCTAATTTTTATATTTTTAGTAGAGACAGGACTTCACCATGTTGGCCAGGATGGTCTCCATCTCTGGACCTCATGATCCGCGCACCTCAGCCCCACAAAGTGCTGGGATTACAGGGATGAGCCACCGCGCCTGGCCTCAGTGATGTCTTTTTCTGGAATGCAGCTTCTTAGGTTATACGGATTGCAAAGGTAACTGTGGCCTTAGGAAGACAACCAATGTAATACATTTTTATGACTACAAACATGTATCTATGCATAATTTTAGCAAACATCAAAGGAAACATTGTTTTCAAATTGATGTAAAGGCAATATTCCTTCTTGTTTTTACTGTTTTTAAGTTTCATCCCTTCTTTTTATACTTGTTGTCATATAGGCTATCAGTTAATATAACATCATTATATTTGAAATCTTTTTTTAATTGTAGTAACGGGGGGAAGTAACCAAAACTGACTTTAATTTTTAATAGAAAATAACAAATGTGAAAGGCAAACAATAGTAAGCAAGTAATTTTACTTTTCACTGAAGAAATACTTCATATAAGCATTATATAAAATAATTACATTTTAATATGCCGTCATAATATGCTTGTGGACAACTCATTAAAAGAAGAGAATTATGTACAAATTCAGGTTATTTCCAAGGGCGAGTGGTGAGTTGTTTCATGCTTCTAACTCCCCAGAAAGCAATGCAAATGGAAAAAACAATCTGAAGAAATAAAACACAAAGACAAAAAAAAAAATTAGAAGTGAATCAATACTATTGCTCAACTGAATTAAAAACATTTCCCTAGAGGAAAATGAACATGGACATTTTAGGGAGTCAAGTTATTAAATTAAATCTAGCAATTGTTCACTGATAGAACTTAGCCAATTTAACTTAAAACATAGTGTGTGAAGACAGGAGCACGAGTTAAGAAGTTTTATTTCTGTGGCTTGTTTCTTATATTCACAAATCTGGGTCATTTCAAGGAATGAGTCTAGATAAGTTAGATATTCAGACATTTCTTCTGACATTTGGAGATATAGCATGCTGTATGTATTATATTAAATGATCTAATTGCTTATATAGGTTAAGAAACCTTTGGAATAGGAGAAGTAAAAACACTGTTAAAGAATCCCTCCAAGTCAGTATGATCTAGCTTACTATGAATTTCGCCCAACGTGAATTAAATTGTAAACACCGCTGATGATTTACCTCCTCAGTCTTTTGATTTTATCAGGTGTAAAAATGTAACTGCAAATTTCTTTCACACTGAAGACTTCACTGAATCATATTAAGCAGCCTGAAAATTTCATTGAGTTTGTTCAATCCAGGCACTGGTCATGGTCTTTGCACCATCAGATTTCCCAAAAGTAAACACTTCCCTGTGCTCTTACCTAGGCACTGATAATTAAAACTAGAGGATTGCTTTCCTGATCACCATTTTAGGTGGCTGGGTAACTGGAATGATGATGAAAGCAAACAATGCCAAAACAACCAGAGTTATTGGGATAGCTGTGCAGGAGTTTCTCTATATTTTTCATGTATGTGTATACTTCCCCTCCATACTATTAAAATAGGACCAGATGCCTCTCCCCAAGAAGAATATCACTATACCTGGAAGATTCACTGAAATATACAAAGAGAGAACATTTAAGTAAGAAGATGAAGGCATGGGAGCATTCTGGTGTGGGGAACTCCGGTGAAGTCAAGACTGTTAACTGAGGACAGCTGTTAACTCACAGAAAATACCTTGAACTATGCTGATTGTGCTATTAAAGCATGAATGAGGAAAAAACACTACCAACAACCAAAATACAAATGAGCAAAAAAAAAAAAAAACCCCCTCCCAAACAAGGATGTTTCAATTTATGAGTGGGTTGTTCAGTTTCATATGAACCTCCTGGATCTTTCTAGAGAACCATCATCCTTCACATTAGCCAGTTTGATGGACTTCTTCAAATTCATGCATTCCTTTTAGCCTATAACACCCACAATATGAAAAAATACTAAAAATAAAATCAGCAGTTATATTGAAGGAGAAGTCAAGAACAATATTAACGTTTTGGAGTTGCCTCAGAAGTCAAATACAATATATTCAAAGGCTGGTTTTGATTTTGTTTCTTTTGACTGTAATTCAAGAGAAATGACCTCATGGGATTTCTTCCGATGGTGCCAGGTAAAATAATACTGCGCTGGGGGGAGTATTTTTGAAAGCTCTTAGACTTGTGCAATGAGTTGCATTTGTCCGTGAAAATGGGTTAATGCTGAGAGGGGCGCTGAGAAGATAGCTTTTCAAGTGAGACAGAGATGATAAATCTATCATATCAGAGTAAATAATTTACTTTAGATCCAGAATATTCAGCAAGCAACTAACAGATACCTTGTGTTGTGCAGGGTGGTGGAATCTAAGCTATATTTGGCACTAGAAGTCTTTATTGGTTACAAGGATGATCTCCCTGAGGGAAGGCTGAGGAGAATTACTTCAGTGAAACCTCAAAAGTTGTATATAAAGTTTTCGAAGTATTCTCATAAATCTCATAATTCTCCTCTTTTCCATTCTCAATTCCCCTAGACTATCCATACTTTCATCTCGACTCCCAGTACTATTAAAAATTTTTACCTAAAGAGGAAGTGGAAAAGATCACAAGTCTAGTTATGCCTTGTTATTAATCCACCACTTTCCACTAAATCTTTCCACCTTTGAAACTGTGATTCCCATCCTTTATCCTCTAGGACCTACCTCTAAGTAAATCACAAAAATCTTCCCTTTTCCAATTATCTGAAATGCTTTTAAATTCCTACCGAAAATGCAGTACTGCAGTTAGCAGTCTTATTTTTGTTTTGTTTTTTTCTTTTCTTGTTTTTTGTTTGTTTTTTGCTTGCTTGCTTGTTTCAGGCTCCTATGTGTTATCCCTTCAAAGAGATGTACAACTGGTTAAGCCTAGGAGTCAGGATCAGATTATATTAATGTGCAATGAAGACCTTTGCTTAGGCCAGCATTGTCCTACATGCCTTTATTAGATTATGTCATCTAATTCTCATGACAAACTTTGGTGTACTGGTATCCAATTTGGCAGTGAGACAGTAGGAACTCAAAACTCATGTGGTTATACCAAGGAATCACAAAACTACTAAATATCAGAGCTAGAATAAAGTTTTATATTTACCCCAAGAAAATCTAACTGCAAAACCTAGGAAATCATTTCAAAGAATATGAACATCCATAGTGAATTCATTTCCTTTTCTGTAGTCATCACCTAGATTTTCCTAGTTATTTTTTTCTTGTGTCAGTAACTGCTAGGCTTCTGAGACCTTTTCACTATCAATATTTTAAGAACAAATTTGGAATTTTTATATATAATAAAATCCAGATTGGCACAGGATCATAGAAATAAAATAACATAAATGTGCCCTTCTAAAAATATGTGACTCTGAAATATTCACCATTCCATTAGAAAATATTTCAGTAGAAGAAAACAGAGTTAATTTTATATTTTAGAATATATGTGTTTATATATAAATATTACATACAATGTATAGATTCAAATATATATTGCACTATAATTTTAAGCCAGAAAATTATTTAACATAGAGTCAATATAACCACATGATTACTGTAGTCACTCCATTTAAAATTTTCTTTGTCCAACTGTTCTCTTGATTTTTGTATTATGCCATTTATTTTAGGTCTCCTTAGTTGATTAGATTAAATATGTCACTTTACTTGATAGTTCATTAACACATTTCTCAAATATTTGTTAAATAAACACAGAATTCCTACTTAGGCTAGTGAAAGAATAGATGAAAACTGTAGACTTTTTATTTTGCAATATTTGTCTCTAATCTACATATATGATGTTTCCGGATACATACAAACTCAATGCACACTTATTTTATCCTAGTTCTAGGCAAGTCCCATGATTTTAACAGCTGGATTCTAAATATAAAGCAGAGGAAGTTCATTCTTAGTGTCAAGCCCTCCTTGTGCTAACACATCATTAGTGGTCCTTGTCTTCAGGCTATTTCCTTGACCTCCCAGGAACCTCAACTCTGATGCCTGAACTTTGGTCTGTACAGATGCTGTCATGTTTCCACCATGCCTTTCCAAAAAGTTCATCAATTGGCAGGTGGCTAATCTGTCAGTAATCCATATTAAAATTTTAATGGGGACTGGTGTTTTATTCTGCTGCTCCTCTCAGTTATGTGTATGTGTGTTTGTTGCTTTTGTTTTAAGAGACAAGGTCTTGCTATGTTGCCCAAACTGGACTCGAACTCCTGGGCTCAAGCACTCCTCCCATCTCAGCCTCCCTAGTTGGGCCTATAGGGACATATCATCTCACCCAGGTTTATGTCTGGGTTTTAAGAGGCCTTATTCAAAATGGCTCTAATGAGCAAATCAAGCATCTAATCTTAAAGAAGAGAGAATAGTGTGCTTGTTGCATGCTCTCAAATTGCAAAGAAATGTGGTGGATTTGACTTATACCTATGTACATATCTGTCTCTTCTGGTTTTAATACACTTACTATATTTATCAATAAGCAACCAGAAGAGAAAAAGAAAAACAAATATCACTTTGTGCAGTGGAAAGTTCCAATTACAACTAGCTAGGAATCTTCCACAGCCTTTGTGGTAGTGATGAAATAAGACTTTGCAAATAATTCAGCCTTCAGATAAGCTTACAAATAAAATGAAAGCTTTAATGTACTTGAATAATTATTCACAAGAGAAATAAAATCTCTGAAATTGCTAATTTTTTTGGTCTCCCAAACATGTATTTATGTCACAAAGATTAAAATAGAAAACATTCATTGAGATATATCTTATTTAATTTTATATGTATTGCCAGCAGTGGTATGAATATGTATATCCTTGAATCACTAATAAGATGAATAAACATGTTAAATGAGCTAAGTCATTTTGCTGAATGATAAAGTCACTTACTCTACTTTGTAAAGGAAGAAATTTGAGTTACTTTAAGTATAAAATGGCATTTTTGTGAAGATGTCAGACTTAGTCACTTTACAACAAATTGAAGGGTTATTACTATTTAGTGAATTATATGTTTTCAGCCAAATATAGGTTTATATACTTATTTCCTAAAATTTCCCTAAAATTTTTTAAGAATTAGAATATTAGAATAACTATTTTGTATTCTAAACAAATGTATACCCTGGCCCTAAATGGAAGAGTACATTTTTCTGAAAAATTGTTTCTGTAGTATCAGTGAGGTTTATAAAAGACCAGTTAACTATTTAATAGAACTAAAACAATCGCAACAGTAAGAATTGATTTAAAGGAAACACATTAAATATAGAGTACTTTTTTCCTAACTTATTTAAAGAAAACTAAAGTTAATCCTTTGTTAAATACACTTTTTAACACAATGTTTTGGTTTTTTTTGAGATGACCATTGTCAGCTGTATAGATAAGAACCCAAAGAGAGATCAAGCCTGGATTGCTCCAAAATCTCTCTATTTCCTATGAGCGCAAGAGGACAAATAAGCACAATGGAACTAGAATATAAATTAGAGCCAAATGTACCATAGCTCTTTAGGAACTGGAAACATCAGAAACACATTAGATAATTATAGATTTTTTTTCTAGAATTTTGCAAGAACCCAGTTTCACAAATGCCAACTTACAAGAAATTGAGAATTGTTTTCATTTTGAAAATATTCTATATATATACCAAAATATTTATTCATATTCAGAAAAAGGGAAAGAAAATGTTGAAGAAATAAATTACAAATACCGCATCTATTACTTTGAAATCCTGCATTATCTCTTTGTGCTTATTTCTATACCCCATTCAAGAGAGAACATAATCACAGCTATGTTTAATATGAGGCCTTTTAAGGTTTTTTCCTATCTAAATTTTAAATCAAACAGTATTACATTAGTTTATAAATATATATCACAGTTCTTAGCTGATGAAAAGCAATGTAAAAAGAAAGTTCATGTGAATGACCATGTGATAGATAACATAACCTTATTGAAAAGAATATCAATAGTATCAGAAGAGGTTTTTGTGTGCTTGTCGCACACCTTATTGAAAAGAATATCCTTCAATCAATAAATATCTACTGATACTCATTTTCTAACAGGAGAAAATACTAAACATAACACAATCAAGTTTTAAAAAGATAAATACAAAATACACATTGAAACAGAGTTTTCACTGCTTCAGCTGAACTCCGAAAATGGAAACATCAGATTTTCACTATTTTACTATTTAATGGGGGCAAAAGACACTTATAATTAGAGTAACAAAAAGTACTAGCTTAATTTACACAACAAATGCAGAATCTTTCATTTCACGCATTATTTCAGTTCCCTAATTTTATACAATCATTTACTCACTTCTAAAGGTCTAAACTGCCTAAGAAAGTGTGCATCCTTTTGGACACTACTACAGAAGAGAAGCCTATTGTTCATCCACACCGCATTTAAACTATCATGATAACATTTGAAAACCATAAATATTAGCCACAAGATTAGAGATCACTTAGAGGTCTCCAGAGCCTACCCATAATTCAGAGAATATACTTTAATACAGTTGGCATGAATTAGCTACTGCACATGTAAACCCAGCTGGTTAAAATTGTATAAACCATAGTTAGCATAAAGTGAAAATAAATGCTACATTTCTCAAAAACATCTGTGAATTTTTAATCTTTGATTTGGAAGTTATGAATAAAGTGTTTTTAAAAGATAGATGGCCCTAAAAATTCCAATATTACCAACCCTTGTTCTAAGAGAATGACAACCCAATAATGTGGATTTTTAAATTGTCTTTGAATAACTACTAGATTCTTGCCTTTCCTTATAAACACTGACACACTTCTATTTACATTGTTTTCCTGGAGAATTTCTAAATATTTTGATACACATACTCTTGATGTTCTGACCTAACTTCTCAATTTTTACCAGCTTAGATTATTATATTTTTAGTTTAACTTTGTCAAAAGGTCAGGTACATAGACACTAGCATAAAGTGAACATAGGCCGGGCGTGGTGGCTCATGCCTGTAATCCCAACACTTTGGGAGACCAAGGTGGGCAGATCACGAGGTCAGGAGATCGAGACCATCCTGGCTAATATGGTGAAACCCCGTCTCTGCTAAAAATACAAAAAATTAGCCGGGCTTGGTGGCGGGCACCTGTAGTCCCAGCTACTCAGGAAGCTGAGACAGGAGATTGGCATGAAGCCGGGAGGCGGAGCTTGCAGTGAGCCGAGATGGTGCCACTGCACTCCAGCCTGGGTGACAGTGCGAGACTCTGTCTCAAAAAAATAAAGTAAAATAAAATAAGGAAATAAATAAATAAAAGTGAAAATAGATTTACCACAACTAACACACAGAAAAAACTTAGAGACAACCAAACTTGATTATGTCTGCGATATATAAATCATGAATCACAAATTATGCCTGCGATTTATAAATCATGAATATATTCATGGGGTGTCCAGAAAATGTGCCTTGTTTAAATTGAAGCTTGAATTTGTAGTTTTCTAATCATCCAAGTTCTTAATGCTACAGAAGAGTGACTTTTTGGACTTTTTCTCAAACACTACAGGGCAGAAACAGTAAGGATACATAGAGAGAGGGTTGCAATAAGGTCACATTAATAAAGGACCAAATATCATTTGTGAGAAGAAACATTTGGAAGAACACTGACCATCATGTTGGCAAAAGTATCTTAGTAAAGGTGTACTTTAGAGAAATAATCTTTTTCCACCAATAATCTTCCTCTGGTGCTCACCATGGAACCTCATGTTCTTTACTTTTTATGGATATGAGAAGAAAATTTTTTAAAAATCAGGGCTATAAAAAACTTTTAAGAATGGTCTGTTTTAGTTTTTATAAAGTTGGGAATAAAACAAGAGCAGAAAAATAACAAGGCATTTGATGAACATTATACCTAGCTTGACTCTCTGCTGAGATTTTTTATGCATTAAAATTAGTGATGGGCAAACCATTCAAAATAACCTGCCCCCATGCTCTGAAAACTATGACAGCACTATTTTTTGAAGTATAAGATAGTTCTGTGAATTTAAAAATTCTTTAACTTTCTTATTTTACTCATATTTCTGTAAATAGGTTCTAGCTACAACTAGAAACAATTTCATTTAATTTTTCTGCATACGCCTAACATTGGCACAAAACTGTTTGCCTCATATCCAGCACGTTTTGAAACAAGATTTTTGAATAAGATATTGCTGGATTCATCATAGACCTTAAGTGTCCTAACAGAACTCTCTTGAATGATGAGAAACACGACATTTAATCTAAATTCAAAGTACCACACTTTTCTAATACCTTTTATTACTGACCACTAAAATTTAAAGCATTTACATTTTAAAACCAGAGGTTTCCATAAAAAATTATCAAGAAAATAATTCAGTCCTAATCTTCTACCAAAAGGTCATTTTTGTGCTAAATGACTGGCAGTGTCGCCCATTTCCTCCCCAATCCTGTTATCACAGCCCACCGATTTTCAGTGTATTCCAAAGAGCAAAATGTACTTCTGGCATTTCTCTGACATAAATAAAGAGCCTAAGGCATCTCACATGGATAGCAGTTTTCAATACTTGATGTACAAAAACTTCAATCTGGAAGAGCATGTGTTTACAAATGCAGAATAGCATTCAATACTGCTTATCCAGGATTTTTAGTGTGCCGTTAAACAAATTATTTGACTTTATCTACCATGTAGGAAACAAAAAAAAGTCTCAAAAAATGAGGTTTTTTTAGGGAAAAAATGCCATGTTTACAGAAATCACAGAGATGTCTGGTTTTAAAAATAAGACAGCCTATCTTGAAAAGATATGTTTGAAAAGATTCTTTCGTATTGTTTTTGTTTATGTCAAAGGGATGATTAGAGCCCCAGTAAATGAGAACCTCCCAGCATACGCTAATAGAAGGCCAGCAGCCCACATACGGCTTGCAGCTTGGGGGATTTCTCTCAGTGTTCTGCCAGAGATGGGACTGCCCAAATGGTTTCTCGCCTAAGTCTCAAATCATAAACTGCAGGAACAGCCATGCCAGAACTGGACCCAAGGGTATACAGAGTCTTGACTGATGGGAAACAATGACTGCTTCCTAAGGAAGCCACAGCTGCTTTCCTGAGAGACACCTCAGATGCCTGAATTTTCCCTTACTTTCCATTTTTGACTACCTGTTCTGGCAACAATTCCAACAAAGGGAGAGGCAGGCAGCAGGCACCCAGCTGTTTTCAATAAGACTTGGCAATATAGGTACTGATTACATGAACACTACAAACATTCAAAGAATATGTTTTCTCCTTTCAAGCTAAAAAAAAGGTGTGAGCCTGTATCAACACCTCACATCTCTTCTACTCCAAATAATGATGATATGATGATAATAATAACTTTTATTATTAAAACAAAGATTGTGGAAAAAACCTATCAACTGCTGGGAAGGAGTTCAAATGATACAGAGTATTGGAAAGATGTGAAATCTCCACATTTCAGGGACAATAATTTTTCTTTTTCCTTATGAAATGATAAGATTAAAGTGTGCACTTAATTTGATTGATTTCTCATTGTTTCCCATGACCCAGGCAAAAAACAATCAGATATTGCATTATCCATTTGCATTACATTTTCTTTTTCATATGCTCAAAAATATAATTTAAAAACCTTAACATATGCTACAATCTCCAGGTAAGTATATCAGTGAAATAGTACATAAGATCCTCTGCTAATATTAATCTGGAAGATGTTGATTTACATTTTAAGTCAGATGGACAGAATTTCCTGGCTTTTAAAAAATATGTATTCACTTTCTGGATTTGTTATTTGGAAACTGAAATTTTAAATAACTCATTCATGCTTATAGGTAGCAGATGCAGAGTATTTTAAAAAATGATTCCTATATTTGACATATTAGAATAAGAATTTACTTAAAGGAATTGGAGCTTCAGTAATCTATATTACTAGGTAACTGTTCAATTTCCTGTATAACGGAGTGATATTCCTATAACAGAGAACAGAATTGCATTTAATTTTCTGTCTTAAGATTCTTATTATTTTTATCCCAATAATTCAAAAAAAATCTTTGGCTAGGCCTCTTCTCCTTAATATGTCTATTGTTTCTGTGATAATTTTCTTTCCTCCAAGATGGTAGAATATATTATTTGATCTGGGTTTTAAATTAGACCCTTTCAAATAAAAATAAGTACTGAATAAAAGCAGCAGAGGAAATATTTTTCAAGTTGTTTATGAAAACCAGCTTTGGATAAAGTGATACTGCTAATTCAAAAACTTAAAGCTATTTTACAGAAAATAAAAGTGTCATAAGTAAATTAGTGAATAGACTAAGAATGATATACTGCATACACATTGCAATTACCATAACTTGGGACATAAAGGGACTGGTAAAACAAAAGAAAAAAAAACTCTGAAAAAGGAGTAAGCAAACTAGGATGTCCCAGTTCAACACAAATTATTTTGCCTCAAGAAGTCAATTTGATTTTGTTTCTGTATTTATAAAATGGGAGTATTAGCTTCCCTGATTCTTCAAAGGATTTTACTGAGTATTGACTTACTTTTTTAAATTATAAAGTATTATTAAGAATATAAGAGAGACTATTATGCTACTATTCTTGCTTAAAAGACTCAATAAATTAAAAGTGAAAACAAAGTGACAGATGAGACATAAATTGTAAGTAGATTTTGGAACATGAGAGATTTTAGTCAACTCTTTCTCGTTGGCGGTCATAAGTTAAAATGATGCCTTTAAAGCTGTGGCTATATGATAATTGCTGGGAAAATATAATTCTGCAAAGTGGCATAAAACTTTAGTGGGTAACTATTACAATTATGGATTGATCATTTGTTTGGAGTATTTCTATTATGGACCCTGTCCTTTTACAACATGGTGTTCCATGTTTTTTTTGAGTTTTTATACCAGCCTTTTGAAACACATTTTAGTGTCTTAACATAATTTTATTTTAATTCCTTACTTATGACAAAAATATGGAATAATTTCTAAAGATCCTCCCACTCACTATTACCAAACCACAGTTTTGTTCTTTCATATTACATTAAATTCCCCACTCATATATAAAACTATGTCCAAAATAATTATTTGTATACAGATCTTTTTCAGGGGGATCCTGAGCAACACAATGGAAATACATGCATAAACATTTTCTACAAAAAACAATTTTTTAGTTATAGTGTTTCTTGAAGTATTTTTTGACAAACATAAAAAGAATAACATTCAACAAAGCTGAGTCAATTTTGAGCAGAACCACAATAATGCCATGATACATTTTTGGACTAGCGAACTGACAGCAGAACTGCAAAGGAAAGGGCCAGACTTGAAGGACACAATGGAGGAAGAAAGGTCAGAAAAATGCCTTGGAGAATTATTGTTCCATATCTTTGCTATATTCTAAACAATGCTCTGCTACACAATCAAAACTCTTGAAAACCTATTAAAATGTTCAGTCTAGACTCAATGTAGGAAAACCTAACATATTAAAGTCACAAAATAGTAACCCTTCAAATTTCTCTAAAATAAATACATTATTCTATCTATTCACTATTTATTTAGTGTTAAGTGTGGAGTACACACACACACACACGCACACAAATAGCATGGGACCTACTTCAAAGGTGAATGGTTGCATAAAAAGAATTACATCTAATCAGTCTCTATTAGGTTGTATTCATTCACAAATATTTATCTCATTCTTTTTTTATGCCAGGCCTTTCACTCTTGGCAGAGATGTTACTGGTGAGTAATACGGCCCTGAGTTTTTCATGAACATATATTAGATTTGTACAGACCTTATTTCTAAATCTTCAGGTAGAATTATCTTTATAATGTTGTCATTCAATGAAAAAAAAATATTTTACTAAAATGAGATCAATCCCAGGACTATATTACATTTTCCACTGACTTAGCTTACTTGTAAAATGAACCGTATCTAGCACAGCTATCTTACCAAGGTTCTTACAAGAGTAAGCGATGAATCATCCTCATCTAGCAGGTAGAGTATTCCCTGAAGTAACCATGATTCAGTGCTTTCAGTAGCATTTTGGGGATACAAACGAAGTCAATTTTACAGTTCCACCTTAGGCAAGTTATTTAATCCTGCTATGCCTCAGTATCTTCAGCTGAAAAAGATACTGAGCTTACAAAGAACAGCTTAACGAAATTGTTGCAATGTTCAATTTAAATAAGGTACATGAAAACTTACTACAGACTTTCATACGTGCAAACACTCAACAAACGTCAGTAGTTTCAATTGATTATATTGTTATTATTGTCGGCATTTATATTAGATCAGCATTTACAGCAATGTTTTCCAAACTTGGCATTGAAAATATATCATAGAAGTTCTTCCCCTCATTGGATTTAACTTATTTTGTTCAATTATTATTGATATGACACACATAAAAATAGATCTTTTTTAAAATTCATGAGATAAAACAAGTATAAATAAAAATTATATTAATTTTTTTCCAACTCAATGGATCCTCTTACCCATCACTTTTGAAAACCACAATCAAAAATAAAAAGACTTCTACGTTCCAAGGTTTGATATCCTAGAAAAAACACTGGCGGAGCACCACGAAACGTGGATTCTCATCCTTCGGGTCACAAATAGTTGAATTGTTTTATTTTCTCAGGACAATCAGTTTATTTGTTCAATGAGAGGGTAGAAATAGAAAATCTCCAAGATCTATTATCAGTTCTATTATGTGAAAAAATTAATAAAAATGACCAACACAATATTAAAAAAATATAAACTTCCCAAGATAGCCTCCAGGAAAATTTAAATTTATAATAAAAAGGATACATCAGAAATATTTGTTCTTGTCCCAGTTTTTTGCACAATAATGTAATTGAACAGTAAAAAAACCCTGAAAAATCCTTTTATAAAAGCATCCTCCACACATTTGAAGTATGTATAGAGAATGGCAAAGGATGGAAGAGACAGATTCCAAAATCGTCAATTCCTAGATATCAAGATTCCTGATCTCCTCGATGGAGATAAACTAGCTTCCTGGCACTCTGCTTCCCAAAATTTTACAAAGTTAGGATATACAAAAATATATCCTAATAACTTAATGGATATTGCCAAAGGTATGGTAGATAAAGCATCAGCAGTAGCAATAACTCTTATGAAAATTTTGCAAAGGCAAGTACTCAAATAAAAACATGTAAAATGAACAATTTTGATGGTTACTGGTAAATGATGGAGTGCTTCAAGGACAACAGAAATTTCACAGGTAAAACATTTTGCTTGTTTGTGTTTATAGTTCAAGAAACACAGATTGGCCATTAATGTATTGTATATATCCAGTAACAAAATTAAACCTTTAAAATATTTAGTTTTTACATGATCCATAATTTGTTGCTGTTTATTTCTCTCTTCAATGATAAAGGAGGGAGAGAGACAGAGAGGAAGAAATTACTAGAATTTCTAAAAATAATTATGTTATGAAAAATCTGTAAAAACAAATCCACGGGAAATTTGTAACCAATATTAAATATTGAATAAGAGAAAAATTATACTTTGGGACACTACGAATTTTCAGAAAGTATCTTTGTAGCTGAAAATGTGTTTATGATTATGTCAAAGGTATATTTTATGGATTCTGGAGAAATGTGTTAATAATTCTCATGGCTAAGTAAAGGCAAAAGAAACTTCTTTGGTTAGCTTCTGAAGTTGGCACATGCAGCAAAAGTTATGCAGAGTTAAAATTACCCTAGAAAATCCCTTCAATAACCCCTAAAGTATAATACACATGGTTCTGTATATACAAACGCTTTATGACAATTTTCTCACACCCTCAAATTTGAGAACCATTGTGCAAGGCTGAGGAAAGTAACCAAAGGAAAGTCTATATGCAGGTTTCTCACAATTCAAACCAATCCTACCTTTGGGTCAAGTGGAAAAGAGCAGAGGAAAAAAAATGGATGAGGAGCTCTAACATGTTTCTACTTATCTGTAGGGCTTGCTACTTTTTATTTTTAATATTGAACCTTATTACTCGAATACATTTTTAAAGGATGTGGTTGCTTTTGCGAGGGTCAAAAAGAGTGGAATACACCTTGCAATCGGTGGTAAGTCCCAAATCCTGATAATAGCTTAAATGCACAAATGATGTCATTCTACTTTATCTTAATACACAGAAGAATATTTAGTTTGACTTCTTGGACATAAAAAGCTTATTTTAAAGCAATGCTTTAACTGCCTACATCTTTTTGTATCTCTTGCTATTTCTAAGTGCATCTTTGACAGCAGTGATCCTATAAGAGCCTATGCCAACAGAAGTTTTATTTCAAACTTTCAAATGAATGAGTCCAATATAAATTCTGTCACAACACATGTAATATATCAAGACCTTCTGTTATAAGTAGAGTAAGCTAATTTTAAATCGAATACTAGCATTTTCTTTCCCCAGTGATGACCCTCTGCAATAAATCAGTCCACCACAGAGTATTTACTACAAGGGTTCTCCTTGTTATGAAGCAAGACTCGTAGAGAAACTTACATAATCCTGAAATGAGAAGACTGTTGTGGCCCTTGGCAATTTCACAAGGAGGAATATTAACTAAATTCATTATAATTGGCTAAATTTCTCCACAATTTGATCAAAAGAAAGCACATGTATGTGGAAATTTTATTTTTCTTTTTTTTCCTCTCTTTTTTTTCTTTACTGTGATGAAGTGAGTTACCAGGTCCCCCAAAGACCTGAAGACTCAACACAGCTTGAGTTGTACACCGGAATTCTCCCCCATGAGTTTGGCGGCTGGGTCAGTAGGAATGATATTAGTACATTTAATTTTCAAAACACATACAGTGGAACAGATGTGTTTTATAGAGACTGCAAAATGAAGGGTGTCTGCATATTGTTTTGGTACTATATGGTTAGAGATCGCTGTATGAATCTAATTCCTGCTGAGAATCATAACTTGTCTTTGTGAAAACTAGTTTATAATATTTGTGTATAGCACTATGGAGAATATCAAAGCTACCAAGATTTGAAACAGTGCAGCAGGAGCTCCAAGACTTTATGTAAATTAACCCCACAACATGGAACACATTAACTTGAGGGTTTTAGGAATTTGGAACTCAGAATGCTTAGGATGTGGGCTTAATTGAAATGCAGTATTATGACAATCAGTTTTTCTCTAGAGACAGGATTTTTTAAGGTGCATGCAAATGTATAATTGAGCATTGACATATTACATCATGGTGATACATTTTTAAAAACCCATATCGGCTTCACAGTATTTATTTCACTGAAATACCACTGGTCATTCAAAGATTCTTCCTTTAGCAGCAAGCCATCTGAATAAATGCACAGTACACTGAGGTGAGCCAGTCAGCTCTCAGATGGGACCAGACCTCAAAGGCTCACACATACACAAAGCACTTCTTCTGGAAAAAATGTTTCTGGGTTTTCAACATAAATCAGGGTCAACACATAATACAATCATACTCTAGTGTATTTAAAAGCTGGAAAACAGTCTAACTAGGACTGTGATGCTTTTAGCAAACTTTCAGGCCAAACAGCAATCAGAAAGAGAATTCATGGCTTTGGCTTTGTGATCAAACCCTGTCTCTGTTCTTGTCTACAGAGGGGTTGCCTGCTTTCCTGGGGAATTGTTAATGGGCGTTAGAAAACTACACTTTCTGCACTGCTATAATTTTATAGGGTTCCTTTTTCTATTTTTTTTTTTTGTAAACTGTAGACACAAATGAACATAGTGGTAAGTAACACTAAAATCCAAGAGCCTTGATTTTCACACCGTAACAGTTAATTTATTAAACTTTCACGGTCAAAGAATAAGCCAAATCTTTCTATTGGAATTCTATAGGCATCACTCATTTATAGTAGTAATGAAAAGATTAAAGAATAATGATAAAAAATAATGAAGTGTCACTAAAATTCAATATAATAACAAAACTCATTTGGTCCAATTGCATACTGAATTCAAGTGTATGTCAAATAAAATCAAGTTTTTTTAAGATATATAAAGTATGAAACTAAAAGCTGCTTATTGCATGGGAGATTTAAGAACTCTAGGATCAATAGATCAACACATATCAATTGAGCATGCATTACGTTCCTATATAAGTGCTAGAAACAAAGTGAAAGAAAAAGTGTGTGTGTGTGTGTGTGTGTGTGTGTGTACATGCACACATGCCCAATCCGTTTGGCAATGTGAAATATAGATGTACATATCTCATACCCTCAAAGGGGCTGGGACTTCCATAAAGTGTCCTAATTCACAGACACAAAACTCTCTTTTACTATAAATAAATACATCATTTGAATACCTAATATATAGCTTAC
This sequence comes from Gorilla gorilla gorilla, assembly GCF_029281585.2. Taxonomy (NCBI): domain Eukaryota; kingdom Metazoa; phylum Chordata; class Mammalia; order Primates; family Hominidae; genus Gorilla; species Gorilla gorilla. Next base: position 22,661,586 of record NC_073230.2, read on the forward strand.
CTTAAAAGAAAAGAAATACTAGAGTCTATGGAAAACGAGAAGGTGAGGAAGGAAATACAGTTGAAGTTGTGATGTTGCAATTGAGCCATGAAATGTGACCTTGAATCTACGAGGGCTGTGGTAGATGGAAATGATAATTTTCTTTCTACAATTTGTCATATGAAATTGTTGGGGCCCCCAAAGAAAGAAATGTTAAATACTGTAAAGATGTTCCCATATCCCAAGGAACATGGGAAGCCCAGGGATATTGACAATCTCAACTGAGGATGAGTTCATAATAAAAATTTAAATGCATGAACACATACATAATCTCTCTCTCTCTCTCTCTCTCTCTCTATGTGTGTCTCTCTCTCTCACATGCACACACACTTAAGAAAAACAAAGACATCTTGACAGAGACTTTAATATGTGCAAGAAATGGAGAATTTACACCACAAATGTAAAAAGTAATGAAGAAGCAGGAAAGATATTATAAAGTAACTTTTAAGTTTAAAGGGATTAAAAAATAGAAATAATGAGAAACAAATAAGGGACTAAAAATAAATAGCAGGTAAATTTAAACATACATCAAATAGAAACATCTTAAATTAAAATATAAGATATTGAAATTAAAAATCCAATGAACTGGCAAATGAAACTAATCACACTCAGAAGAAAATAATGCAAGATGAAAATAAATACTTGGAGATATGGAAGTTAAAATGAAAAATACAGTGTGTCTAACTGAAATTCAAGAAAGTAAATGAGAAGGATGGTGGAGAGGGAATAACAATAGAAAGCAAAATAGAATTACTAAAAACCAAATACTGGTATATAAATGGCACACTGTTAATTTATTGTTCACCATAATTTATGAGAAATATTATTATTTATTTATTTAACTTTATTTTCATTTCAGGGGTACATGTGAAGGATTGTTATGTAGGTAAACTGTGTGTCCTGGGGGTTTGGTGCTATTAAATAAAACTAAATGACAATGAATATACTGCATATCAAAATTGAGGGATACATGTAAAATTGTAGAAAGAAAATTATTAAATTTATCAATAAGAAAAAAGACGTATAAATGGTAATATATCCAACCAATTAAATGCTGTAGATGATAAAAATGAAAATGAAGTTTCATATTCCAATGTGGAGAAATTTCAAGAACAAATTTGAGTGAAAAAGTAACACTATGAAATTATTTATGTAATTTTTTAAAAAGCAGAAGTCTGCTATATTAAGGATATATAGTGAATAGAACTATATCTTCCTTCAGAGGAATGAGAGACATTAATACTATATTGACTATGGTGTGTGTGTGTGTGTGTGTGTGTGTATGTGTGTATTTTGTGAATTTTTGTTTCACGATTTTGGGCCATATGTTTTAGTTCTTTTAATGGTGACTCTTTCAACAGTTCTTTCAGTTCTTTTAGTGGTTAGTTCACATAGTGATTGCATTGGACAGGAAGGAAAAGAATGTGGTTGAAGGGAGTGGGCTTCAAATGTTCAGATAAAAAATTCATTTCCTTTAAAAAAAATCTTAAAATATATTAACTCTCCGTAAGCTTGGCTAATGTAAAATTCTGGATATTTTATTTTTTATGTATTTTTGAAAGAATATATAGTTTAAAAATATTTATTAATTTAAAAAAAGAGTTCAACAAGACCTGTGAATGGTCAGGAAAGCTTCAGAATAGAGGTGATATTCCTGCTGGCCTAAGAGACAGATCAGACCCGAGGTGGCAAGAAGAAAGACTAACTCAGTGGAAGCATGGTGCACACAGTCCACAATCAACCTTTTGGTAGAAAAGATTGGCCTGACTCTTTTTCAACATATTTGGAATTAACAGAAAAATTGAAAGAGAAGTCCATCTATGGGGCTATTCAGTGCTAGACTGAATAACGTGAATCTTATTTGATGACTTTCAAGGGTAATGCCATAATAAAAGTTAAAATATGTAATATGAATTAAATAGGAGAACAAGTCAGGTAAAGCTGTCAGAATCATGTTAGATAAGAGAAAGTATTGTAGCTTCATACATTTACTGATCAAATTTGTATTAAGTACCTCCATGCACTAATTATCTACACAATGTTCATTAGCATAAAGGTGAAGATTAAAATACTTATTCAGGAAATAATTATTTATAAAATTACAATAATCAACCAGGCCATTTCTACTCTTACGGGGTTTGAATTAGTGCAGATAATACAGATCTTTGCACAATTACAATGCAGTGTGCTGTGTGCAGCAGGGACATCTAATATAATCTAGACAATCAAGGAAAGTGTTTGGCAGAATGAAGTGCTGGAGCACAGTAGTTGTTCAATTAAGTATTTATGAATGGATGATTGCATGATTACATTAACTAATATTTAAAGTGAGACAAGAAAGATGAAGAGGAGTTTGCTAGCTGAACACAGGAGGAAGGAAAGTTTTGGGGCCAGAAACAACAATCCAGGAAGGAAAAAAAGACCTTTTTTTTTTTTTTTTAAAGAAATTAAGAGACATTCTGAGAGGTCTGATCCTGAGAAGCACAAGTAAAGAGTAAAGAGGGATAAGGCTTGTGTAAGACAAGATAGGTGATTGAAGCGTTCTCATCCTGGAGCTATGTGATTCGATTTACTCTTCAGCACCCAGGCTGTGGTGGGGAGAATGAAGACTGGCTAAGTGGGTAAGTGGATGAGAGTCCTGTTAGGACACCATCTCAGTAAGCTGATGATGACAGTGGCCAGAGGGAAAGTAGTATTGGCTGTGGGGATGGAGAGAAGAAGATGGGTTTAAAGGATTTGAGGGGATTACACTGTGAAAGTGAATGAGTTCTCCAAGGAGTATATACCTAAGAAAATATATCTATGCTCTCCTGATAATCCCCTAACATCTTTCCAGACAAGCCAGATGGCTTATTACATGTTTCCTGCACACACCCCAGATCTTTCCTGTTGTACAGCTCCCTTCATACTCACTTCCTCTAATTCTTTTCTCCAATCCCACTTATTTAAATCCCACCCGTCCTTGAAGGCGGGCCTCAATGATACCTTGCTCATGGAATCTTCTATGATGTCCATTCTTTTATACAATATATAATCTCTGCTTCCTCTAAGTCCTTAGAATTTTTGCCTTATTTCTTTTATTGCATTACATACTGACTGCTATAATGGCAATTGAACATCTTATGTGTCCACCTGACTGTGCTTTTTTTTTTTTTTTTTTTCCCCCCTGGAGATGGAGTCTGGCTCTGTTGCCCCAGGCTGGAGTGCAGTGGCTTGATCTGGGCTCATTGCAACCTCTGCCTCCTGGGTTCAAACGATTCTCCTGCCTCAGCCTCCCAAGTGGCTGGGATTACAGGGGCCCGCCTATCATTCCTGGCTAATTTTTTTTTTTTTTTTAGTAGAGACTGGGTTTCACTGTGTTTCCCAGGTTGATCTCCAACTCTGAGCTCAGGCAATCCACCCACCTCGGCCTCCCAAACTGCTAGGATTACAGGGGTGAGCCATCATGCCCGGCCCTGACTGTGCTTTAAGGCCTGGAAAAATATCAAATATGAGTTGTTCCTATTTAAAGTGCTTGGCATACTGTCTTGTGCATGTTAAGGACACAGTGATAATAATATTTATTCAGAAATAATATAAATCCAGTAATATTTTATTAATATGAATATATAAATTATCTTATTAGAAAATTAACCTTATTTCAAAACCATTTAAATTTAGAACCGATTGTAAAACCAAGCCCAGAACTGGAAATTGGCTAATAACAACATATGCTATTATTATTACCATAAATAGCATATATTTTCAGGACACAGATCTAAAAATCTGTCCCCTGAAATTAATCTAATTATGTCCCCTGAAATTAATCTAATTTTAAATAAAGTAGATGTTCAAAGAGATATGTAGGCTGAAAATGATGATGCTATTTGTCTGTGATGATATTCATAAATCTTATTGTCTATTGTTGTTTTCTCAATCAGTATGCCTCCTTGGTAATGGGCTCACAGAAAATGTAGGAGAATCATTTGGCCCCTTTTGGCTTCTGGATATTGAGGACATGTGTGTCGGATCAGAGTTACAGGGTGATTTCCATGAATCTATTCCAACCCCTCTGGAAGTAAAGTCCATCTGTCAGTTCCTTGAGCCAGGGCTGAGCTCTTGTAAGTCATCTAGCAAAACTTTGGAATCTGGCTGATAATGCTGATAGCTAGAAAGCTGCCTTTTGTGAAATAACAACTTTACCTACATCATAATCACAGAAAGAGAGAAAAAAATGACACGGCTAAAAAAAAAAAATTCCTCCTTGTTTTTCACTTTAAATTCTTTATTTCCCTTGCTGAGACAAAGGGCAATAGTGGTGACTATAGACGTAATCCCCTTTCCTCCTAAAAAATTCAAGTACAGGGTTTTGGTTTCACAGCAGTCAACTCTGATATTTCTTCTCCTTGGTGAGAAGCAGGATATGCTACGTAGCTTTTGTTTGTAGGCACACTGGAAATTGTAGAATCCCTTTTAAAGAGAAAATGAGCATATGGAAGCTCTTTTTTGTAAAACTATTGTTCAATTGAATGTTAAACATACCATCCACAAAATTAAATTTAAGCATCTGCTTCCTTCAAGGAATAGCCACTTGCCCTTCCTCTAGAGAAAAATCCAACAAAGGAAACATAGTTATTCTTCTATTGCAGTATCCGTGAACTAGAAGATAATTGTTAGATATATGTTGTGCAATTTCACCAATTTCATAACAATTTCTGTATGTAAAAGGCAAATATTTTTAATATTTATATAGCATTACGTTTTCACTTTCCAATTATTTCAAACTTCACAACAAAACATATAGAGTGTTTACATAATTTTCTTATGATTAGTTATTAAGTTTGGAGAGTAAAACTTTAATATAATCCTGCAGTTTTCCTTTGAAATCTTTTGGTCTAAAATGCTATTATTGGAGGAGAAAGCAAGATGTAAGCTTCAAATTAGTCCAAGTTGCTACTTTTTAATCACTTTATTAAAGCATTTTGGGAAGAAGAGTTAATATTTCTGAATCCAAAATGTTTAACAAGTTATCTAATAACAGATTTTTTTTGGTCTAGGTATTAGAATCCTGACATTACTCAATAATTGGTGATTTATTTAATTAATTAGTTCACAGATACCTGAAATGTAGCCTCAACTTTTGATTTTGGAAGTCAGAATGAACTTAGAGCCTGATGAACAGCAAACATAGACAAAAAGCTCAAAATATTTTGAAAATAAAACTGATAGAAAAAGAAAGACAGTGAGTGGCTAGAGCGATTGAGATTTCGTGATCTTTAGCATACGATCAAATATTCCCTTAAAGCAAAAACATGTTTTTCAATGTTAGTCATCTTGCTTTTTGGCTAGTCATTAGAAATGGTCAGTAGTTATTAGCAACCATACCTGTATATTTCCTTATACAAGAAATTGTTATGTCTATTAACCTATCCTCTTCATTTGTTAAATAAATTATTTTCCCCATTTCTTTATAATGAACATTTTCAAACTTACAGAAAAATGGAAAGTTTGGCACTACAAATACTTCAGCCTCTTTCAATTTTCCACATATATTTTTCCATATGTGGTTTCCCCTATCTTTCTCTCTGTCTCACTGAAAACATTTCTGAATATTTGAAGTTGCAAGTACCTAGAAATTTACCCCATATACTTTAGTGTTCATTTCTTAAGAACAAGGATTTTCCCCAACATGCTTAACAAAAATATCATCAATGAAACGTAGTTAATATTAATATAATTATCTAATATGCAGTTAATATACAATTTTCCAAAATGTCTCAAAATATGCCCTACTGACTTGTGAATACAGATGCATGAGTGTGCGTGTGTATGATTGTGTGTAATGTGTATATACTCAAGAATGAAGCATTTCATGTAGTTTAGTTTTATATTTAATTCAAACACCACTTCAAGATTTATGTGTAGATAAATCATAACAATTAGAATATAATAATTTGACAATAATTTTAAACGAGTGCTCAAAAGGCTATTTAAGTAAAATACTGAAATTCTTCAAGACCTACAATACGAAATGTTATAGTAACTGTTACTTCTGACTTGATCATTACTGCTGTTCAATTTAGTATTAACACTATAGGTTACTAGAAATACCATCATTATTGATATCTAAGAGACAACTAGCAGGTACAATTTTTGATAAAATTGTAGCTTCAGTGATATCATTGCACTATATTGAAATGCTACTTTATCCTTATAAAAATACAATTTTCAGAACAAAGTGATTTTCATATAGATATAAGAATGAACATTTGTTAAAGATTCTATTCAATGAGGAAACTAGGTAGATGCTATAACTTTTTAAAAAGAAAATGTAAAGAACAGACACATTTATAGAATATTAAATGTCCAATAAGGGAGAAATATTTTTTCCACAGGGATTGGGGTTAAGGCTAGACAGGACAGAATTTACATGTTTACATATAAGAATTATTGGAGTTATAAAAAACTCCCATAGAATAAGACTCTGATACATGAAGAAGTCTTCTCTAGCACCTAGACAATGCACAGTCTCTGAAGTACATAATTTTTCCTATATCTTTATTAATACCTGCCCCACCCATTTAAAATTTATTATACACTTAATATCAGAAAAATATTCTTGTTATGAAATTTGAATTATCTTCATCTATACAATTAATTAATCCTTGACAAAGTTTAAAATAAATTCTGAATATGCCAATGTCACAAATGTTTTCATCAACAGCTTCATTGGGAAATGTTCCAAAAATATGTACTTGAAACAAACTTGGCTGGAGGCTGTCAAATAAAAACTATTATTTAAAATTCTATTATGATGAACCTCTGGCATGTAACATTTATTTATGCTGATGTGTCAGAATTATTATATGTGGGTAAAATGAATAAAGAGAGATCTAAATTAAATGAAGAAGTCAGAGAGCATCTCCTTCTAAGAAGGTATGGTGAGTCTCTCTATGCACAGGTTTCCAGAGTTCTGGAATCAGATTATAAGTAAAAGAAAAAAAAAAATACGATTCACAGAGCTACACTCTTGTCAGCAACCATACACTCTAGCCAAATCTTTCACCTCTGTTGCGGAATGAACATTTGTGTCCACCCTCACAAATACAGATGTTGAAATCCTAACACCAAACTGATGGTATTATGAGGAGGTAATTAGGTCATGAGGGTAGAAAGCTCGTGAATGGGATGAATGTACTTATAGAAAGAGATAAGAGAAAGCTTGCTTCCCCCACCCCTTTTTATCTCTCTGTCCTCTCCTCTTTCTCTCTCTCTCTCTCTCCTCTCATCAATGTGAGGAAACAAGAAGAAGGCCATCACCAGAAACTGGATGTGCTGGCACCTGGGTCTTGGACTTTCCAGCCCCCAGAACCATGAGAAATAAATTTCTGTTGTTTAAGCCATCTCATCTATGGTATCCTATTATAGCACTCAAACTGACTAAGGCAAGCACTGAATGTCTTATATCCCTCCCTTATTGCCTCATGTCCCTGAAACTCTCTATGCTTGAAAAATCTTTTGTGTTGTTTGAGCACCAACCACTTTCCTTTCCTAACTCAATTAATTAAATAGAGCTGTCCCAAGGAAATATAAAATTATGGTTTGGGCCATGAATAGGAGCAAAGCAATTAGCAAATTTGGCAGTATAGGCAACAAGGTCTAATTATATTTACAAATTTTAAAAAAATTGCTTCATATTGCACATCTAGTGATATTGGCACAATTTCAAATTTTTAATTTTTTAACTTGTGATAAAAATATGCATATTGATTGTGGAAATTTTGGACAGTAGGAATATTATATATAAAAAATAAATGTCTTAATTCACGGGTAGAAGGCAGAGTTTGGGGAAACATCATTAACATTTGGTATACTACTTTCAGTCTTTTTTTTTCTTTTTTCTTTCACTTTCTTCTTAAAACTTAGTTCATGTTAAAATTATACTAAATATATTGTTTGATACAGATTTTTATTTACCATCAGACGAACATTTTTCCATGTGATTGCATAATCTTCAAAAATAAGATTCTTAACAATTGTGTAGTGTTCGACTGCATGAATGCTCACAACTTTTATCCATTCTCCTGAAGTTGCATTCCAAATACTCCTAAAAATTTGCCTTTATAATTAGATGATGGTAATCTCTGTAAAAATATCCTTCAGTTAATCTTTGTATTTTCTTATGATATGTTTTTGTGGTTTTAATTACTATGTCAAAGATTACAAATGTTTTAAATTTCTCAATATGTTTTGCTCCAAATCCCTTTAAAATTATAGTATAATTTTAATTATTATTTCACATGATTATAAAATTGTGTGAAAATTTACCATCCTACCAGAAGTATAAATGTATAAAAGTGTGTACATCTCATTACACCTACATCAATCTTGGTAATATCCTTTTTTAAAACTTACATTAATATGAGAGATAAAAAGACAGACTAATAACTTTAGTTGAATTTTTTTTATAGCTGTTAATATTATTGAGTTTCTATTATGATTGTTACTCATGGCAGAATAAAAACTTAGCATATTCATGTAAAAGGTCATTTCTTGCTCATAAGATTAAATAAATATATCTTTGTTCATAAAATATTTAGGAAAAACAAGCTCAGACATAGTAAACACATTTTCTTAAATATTTACGAGTTGGTTAAACTGATAGATTCAAATTCTTATATTCAGTCTGTGGCTGTTTTTGACATTTTTTTCATAATTCTCTTCTTACCCTGGCAACTTGGCATCTAATCCACTATCTATCTGACACACAGTACATTTTAAAATAAATATTCATTGAATAAATAAAAGAGATAAATCAGCTTCTATTATGATGTGTGGTTTCTCATTGCATGTTTCAGATGTGTAAATGTGGCCAAAGTTTATCCTTGCTTTCTTTGCCCCAGTCCTGTTCATCACCTTCCCTAAGAAAAACTAGCCTTTCTCACCTTAGATTTTATTAGCTAAAATCTTATCAAACCTGAGCTTGGAGGATTTCCAAAAAGCAGAACTTTGAACTCTATGTTACCTTTTCATGGCATCTGATAACAAACTCTGTATTTTAAATATCACTGAACTAGCTCCATATCTAAATCAGACCAATGCAACAAGAAAATTATCTATGAGAATAAAACCAATTAGGTTCTGAATTACAAGGACTCTGATGTTTAGCCATGTCAGACATGACCTTAGAAAAGTCAGTTAAGCTTTAAGATGACAATATTTTTCTGACACCAGTTCTGAAAAGGACATTCTGTGTTGATTTCTAATGAGAAAATAGTAGATACAAAATTAGTTACAACATAATTTTCTATGGACCCCCACATTAACAAATAATCCTTGATTTTCCAGTCCATGACTAAGCATATGAAGCCATGCTACATTTTCAAAGAGTAGAAATATGGGGTTAGAATTACTGTTTAGGCAGATATGGAGTTCAAAGAGAAATACTCTCTCTGCATAAGACCTTTATCATTAACCCTGAAGAAAACAGTCCTGAAGAATGTCAACTAGCTCACTGACCCACAGCAAATCATTTTGGCACCCAACAGTACATTCAATTACTCTCAAACTTTGATTTCTAACAATTTCATGGGGACAACATTGGATCTTGAAAATTACAGATATAACTCACTATTGAAGTCACTGTCTGAAGAATTTTTACATTCATGGAAAATAGTCTAGCAGAAAACGTCATTATAAAATCAGTAAAAAGAAAATGCAAGAAATGTATCTCTCAAAGTCAGTATTTCCAACAAAATACCACCTATAAGAGAAAAGAAGAGAAAGACTCTTAATTATAGTTAGGGAAGAATGTTGCGTTATTTCCTGAGTAATTACTTGAAAAATCCAGACAAATGCAAAAGTCTCCTCCTTAACTTCATCTTTTTCCTTGAACCAGCTTACCTCAATTTTATTGTTTTTTTCTTGCTTAATTGAATTAAATTGCACATAAAGGCACCTTTAACTTTGAACTCCTGCATACCAAACTGCAACTTAACTTAGTACGTAACCAAATTGCAGTCTAACTTAAGAGTATATTCTCAGTAACAAATAGCTGAGTATCAGCCAATCACATCAAGCAAACTTCAGCCAATCACAAGCTGCCTACTGATCAACCATGTTCATGTAAGGCAACGCCAAGCTGTAACCAATCAAGCTGTGTCTATAGTTATTTCCAGTTTCTACCTATAAATACTGAAACTGTGCCCCAAAGAGTTAAACAAACAAATATATCAACAATGACAACAACAACAACAACAAAATGGTGAAAACAGTGACAAATATAAATTCTTGAGTTTATAGGATGGCAGATTAAAAAAAAAAAGAAGCAACTTACAAAAACACTAAAACTCCCTCAGCTTATAAAATAAAACTGGCTAAAATCAGTTGGGACCAATATGGCCAACTGGAGTCTGCACAAAATAAGGTTGCTGACATTATGGCTGGAATTTCCACTGCATGTTTCACGGTAACTCCTCCTGAATTTACACGTATGATCCATGAGGTAGCATGAAGCAGTAAGTGCACATGCCCAAGGACTTTGACTTTCCAGACTTTTCCTTTCCTTCTACTAATCAACTACTAGTTCCAGAATCCACCCTCTAAACCTTTTCTAATAAAGTTAATGACTTAAAATCAGCACAGGGTGACAGATTTGAACTGGACTTCTGCCTCTTTGTAGGTCAACTTAGAATACAAAGCTTTTCTTTCCTCAAAAGCTTGGTATTAGAGTATTGGCTTCTCGTGTGTTGGGCAGCGATCCCCTTTCACACAGTAACAATACTGACTGCCCATGTTGCTGGGTGGAGCTCTCTGAACTTCTACTGGGACAGGGTGCTGCCTGATTCATGAATTCTTATTCATGCATATAAACTCTGCTTATTTTAATTTCTTTAAAGTTTTTCTTTTAACACTCCTATTGTTTGGAATAAAACTCCATTTTCTTTCCATAGTATTTATCTCCACAGGAAATTAAAGTCTACACTTTTCCAATAGATAATAGTAGAAGTCTACTTTGGTGGGCAAGTGATTAAAAAAAATCCATCTTAAATTAACAGGTAGTTTCAGTCACACGTGGTCAAAACCTGAGTTGAAGGCTTTTCAAACGATAAAAATACTCCACATAGGGCATAGAACATCTACAAGATTCACAGAGCTCAAGGAAAGGTAATTTAAAACAATCTTGCTAGCTATAGAGCTTAAAGGAGCTTGAAGGAAGGCAGAATATGAAGAAAGAGAGATGTATGGAAGGAGAAGTAAGGAAAGGTTGAACAAAATGGGCTGGAGAAATAGTTGTGAACGAGTCAACTGAAACAGCCAGAGTACCCAAGGAGAAAATAAAATATGAAGGGTTAGGCAGAATCACATATTGCAAATGCAGGACAGAAAAGTGAAAGAGCAAGTCATTAAGAGAAAAGGAGGAAGGAAACAAAATAACTAAAGTAAAATAAGTAAAATATACCAAGAGATATAAATGATCACTTAAAAAATGATCTGGCATTTATTCATGTTTTGCCATAGTAATTATCTGCCAAAGCTGAAATTACAGTATTCCTCTGTGATTTGTTTTGATAGATTCAGCCAGGTGCATTATCTGTAGGCATTCTCATCCAGGAGAAAAATTAGCCAATCACGGATCTGGATGTAAATTTAAGGGACAAGAATAAGTAAAAGCTCTCCAAATGATATTTACGCAGTGGTCCAATCAAAATTGCATAAATTACTGAGTTCGACTGCCAGGAAAAGGGGTTAAATTTAATACAGCTAGACAGCTGAGCAGCTGCTTTCAGGATTTAAATAAAAACAAGCTGAAACTCCTGCTGTCAGACCAGTGATATATGACTTGTAATGGGATGTTTCCAACCTTTACTTCCATATGGCTGCCTACACTTTAGGTAATGCTCCCTGCCTCCAGTTCAACCAACTTTTCAGAAAACATCTGGGTTCCATTCCTGCTCCATTAGCTACAATGTTGCCTCTGACAAACACAAATGATTCATTGGACAACATCTCTTCACTTTGGGATCAAATTAGGGAGTTTCATTGATAATTCTATCATGTCTATAACCAGAGGGAGTATATACAAACATGGCACATGTTCAATTTATGAAATTTCTTCACACAGTGTTCATACTACTAGGGATAATATATTTAAGATGAAAGGTGGATTCTAAGGGTTTCAATACAAAAATAAGATAAAATAAAATAAAATAAATAAAAGCTATCCTCACAAGGTGGGGTTTTTGTCTCGCTACTTTCTTACTACTTCAACTAGAAACTTCTCCCCATCTACACATCCCCTCATCCTTCCAAAAAAAAAGAAAGAAGAAATAAAAAATGCCAAATAACCCTTTGAAAAGTGAGTTCAGTACAGGGGAAAAACGTGAGAACTTTTTGCCTACTTCACAAAACTTTCACCCATTTCAAGTTCAAATTAAAAATGGATTCCTTTATAAGAATTATGGGAAAATGCAAAGTATACACATATATATAACTAATTATATATAATATTATATATAAAATATATATTATAATATATATAAATAATTAGTTACATATATAAGTATTAGATCAAAGTATTTGTGTGTTCTGCAAATCAAACCAAGTGGGAGGCTCACATCTCCTAATAAGAGATTTGATACTGTAGAATTCAAAATGTACTAGATGTTATTCTATAAAAGGAATTAGAAACATTATCTGATACTTAGTGATTGTGCCTCCGATTGTCATATTGTAACTCCCAACAATACTTAATACAAGCCATATTTCTCATTTTCATTCATTGAAACAAAATTAAAATTATAATTTATACAATTTAAATTAATTTCTTATTTTAAAACAATAAATGTCTACACATAGGCACATATAAAATTTCAAGCCAAATTTTCTTAAATTATTGCTTTCCCTATTAAATGACTTACAACAAAGGAAAAGAAAAGAGGAGGAGGAAAATAAGAAGCAACAGTAATACCAGCAGCAGCATATTGATGGCTGGATACAGAAGTTCTGAAAATCTTGTGACAGAAATGGAGGAAACCAGACAAAAGTCCTTTTTCTTAGCAAGAGTACAAAAGTGCTTACATTTTTTCCCCTTACAGTTACAAGTTTATTGGTTGTCTGCAAAATTTAAGGTAAAAAAAAAAAATTACCCATAAATACAATCGAGCAGTTCATCTCCTGGGAAAATCCTGCTTGAATCTAGGCAATTATGAAGGCTCGACAGGTCCTACATGGCACCTATGTCAGGGACCTGTCCTATGGCAAGTCCTACAGGGGAAGCTCCCCTCCTCACACCAGACTTGGTGCACAGAGAGTGTATCATAGATTCTGAAGATATTTTCAGTAAAAGACTCAGGCCCTCTGTTGGGTCATGCTCTTTGACATATTTACATTTCTAGTGTAGGCAATTTCATTCCTAGGTCTCTTCATCTGAGGCCTTGTGCAGAAGTCTTTTTCAGATGGCTCTGCAGAAACCTCCTTATAAGGGAAAGAGAGAAATCTCAAAGACACTTTTCCCCACTCTGACTCGGTCCACAGTACTTCTCACTCCTCACTCTTCCCCTTTGCTCTCTCCCCATCGCAGAATCCATGAAACTCCTAGAGCCTTTTGTTCAGGACTCCCTCAATATTGAGAAGACTGCAGTATCTCTGCTCATCCCGTTGGCCCTCAAACTGTGTGTCCTTCCATGGGGGAAATGGAACGAGGGAAGTCATCACTTTCTCTGGTGTTAAACTCTTGCTTATTCCACTGCACCATTAATGCTTAACTCTTTGGTTTTTGGCTTGTTGCTTTAATCAGCTATTTTAATTCAGGGTGGCTCAGCTCTCTTTCTCAGCTTACTGAGTCCTAGATCATGATAGTGAACCAAGTTCAAGTTCATTTTCAATTTAGAGCTTCATCAGAAGAGTTTTCTGGAGCATAACAAAATATAGACTGACCACCACTCCCCTGCTTAATTTCTCCATAATTCCTAAATATATCAGTGTGATGGTTCTAGTTGGGCAAATGGAAGTTGCAGTAGGACACGAATGTGGTCCTATTTCATTGGGAAGCTTGCTCCATTTCCAATATCTTTTTGTCTTTTTGTTTGAAAATCAAAACTTATGAATAGGATAGTTTGATGGACTCTGTTTCTATACTTTTCTCTCACTTCCCCAGCAGTGAGTCAATGTATTCTTCCGTGGGCCCCAACATTCTCTCCCTATCTCAAAGCATAGATCAAATTGGCATCCCTCATATCATGAGCTTTCTTTGAAATTCCCTTTTGTATTTAACACAATGCAAATTTTGCGTTATATTTTATAATGTCAGTTTGTTTTAAGATCAAATAATGTGTTAAACATCACACCATTTGAGAAAGCATGTGTCAGTGTTTATTCAATAGCTTCGCATAATGAATGATCATAATCAATTGATATGAATGTTCCATTTTGCAAAGCAAATTCTCATGGAGCTAGTCAGACCTGGGTTAAGATTATAGATCTTCTAGGCATTACTAAATTATTTGTAAGGATAATGTTACTTGTCTTGCAGCGTTCTGTGAGGGTAAAACGATATAATGTGATTTTCAACACCTATTTCTTCCCTTTCTTTTGCACCTGTTTTCATATGTGGCTGGTATAAAGCTGTGCAGCTTTGTGGCTCAGGTATAACAGGAGTGGTCAAAGTAACACAAATCTGACAATAAAAAATAATAAAGTAGTTACTTATATATTTATCACAGATTGTTAGAAAAATGCCAAAGGTGTGTTATGCACGGAAAACAAAATGCTCTTAAAATGCTCTTTAAAATTGCTAATTTTCCGTATTTCTCCCCAAAGTCATATTTGTCATATAATTGTATCTGTTTTCAATCTCTCACAAAATTACAAGCGATTTTTTATTTCTCATCCTCCTACCTGCTGAAGATTTTCTTCTCGTTTCCTCAACTATCAAAGAGATCTTTTCAATGCAAGAAATCTTCCCTTGCCTACGCTCTACATTATCCATTTGCTCACTCTGTACAACAGCATCCCAAGACTCTGGCTAGAAATTTCAATCTCCTTCTTACAAGACATGGGAAGTGGAAATGCCACAAGTATCCACAGTATTTTAGGAAACAGGGCTTGTGAAGCTAAGTGACTTGCAAAAGGTCACAGCTTTCAGAAGTAAAAGATAGCTTTTCCCTTTTCCCCCTTCTTCCTTCTCTTCTTCTCCCCACTGTTCTTGTGCCAATGTTCTTTCTTAGTAAACCAAACTGCCTTAATCTTATATCAATATATCAGAATACATGCGGCATAAAAATGTGAGCCTTGCACCACTGCTAATTTGATTGACAAGAGGATTGGAGAAGAGCTGGTAGTGATCAGTTAATGAATGTCAAAGTACATTACGAAGAAAAGAGTTCTGCCTTTATAAATTGGAATGTCTATGCCAAAATTTAAAGAATGTGTGCTACACAGCCATGAATAAAACATCTGCCAATGAGTAGAATATGAATCAAAGGAAGTTTTACCCAACAAAATTGCCTCAATTACAACTCAACACTTCAGTACTCTATAAAAATACAGCAATTACACCAATATTTAACTTTAAACACGGAAACCACACACACACGCACACACACACACACACAAAAAAATTAAGAAAAAACTCCATCTGGTTTAAGCTATCACAAAAGTAGGTAGTCCTGGCAACAGCAAGTAGAAGGAAAGGAATTTAGGGTAAAAGAGGGAGAAAAAGAATAAAGAAGTTTTAAGAGAAAACTGAACAAAGCATTTTAAAGAGTAAACAGAGGCTATAAAATATAAAATGATTGCATGGATGGAATTTTATGCCATGGATCCCATTACAAAATCAGACTATTATTCTAAGAAATAGCCATGTAGGTTTGATTCACGTTAACTGTCCGCAAAAAAAGGCAAGAATTCTAAGAGATAAATTGGAGACACCAGGGAAAGAGAAAGGGAATTAGTAGCCTTAAAAATCTATAAATTTCCACATGAGGACATTACTTTTTTATTTTGGACTACTGTTAAGAAGACTTATGAAAAGCATGTTAAAATCTGTAAGGTACCGTGAATCCATCTAAATTACCAGCCGCAGGTTGATAGTGTAAACACTTGGCTGGATTGGGTATTAGGAACCACACTCTCTTCCTGGAGTCACAGGAAGTGATTCCTTGAACATATGTGTATCATCCAAGATCCAGGCAGAAAAACACAGCCCTCTCCAGGGAGACTGAGGGAGGGATTCGAATACGGAGAAGCAGTTACAAAAATGATGTCAGAGAGCAGAGGGTACCAGGGAATGGGGAGAGGTGGACTAGGGAGCTATTGCTTAATGGTTACAGAGGGTTTTTTTTTGCGCCCCCCTTTGGATGATGGAAAAGTTTCGGAAATAATGGTGATGATTACACAGCATTGTCCATGTACTTTAGCATGAAAAAGTCAGGAAACGGATTTAGGAGCAAAGCAATTAAAGCCCACATAACACACACTGCTGCAGTATGTAGTTGGGCACATCACAAATGATTCTGGTGAAACATAAGAATTTAAGATACTATAGAACATATTAGGCCGGGTGCAGTGGCTCACGCCAGTAATCCCAGCATTTTGGGAGGCTGAGGCGCGTGGATCACGAGGTCAGTTCGAGACCAGCCTGACCAACGTGGTGAAACCCTGTCTCTACTAAAAATACAAAAATTAGCTGGGCGTGGTGGTGCGCCCCTCTAATCCCAGCTACTTGAGAGGCTGCGGCACGAGAATCACTTGAACCCCGGAGGTGGAGGTTGCAGTGAACCGAGATGGCGCCACACTGCACTCCAGCCTGTGAGACAGAGCAAGACTTCGTCTCAAAACAAACAAACAACAACAAAAAATATTAGAGAAGAATAGGTCAAAATAAATCTTCACCTGAAACTTCACCACTGACTACAACTTCTGAAAATGAGATTAAATATAGTCCTTCCAACCACTTGCTTTCTGACCACAAGTAAATTTATGTTTGTCAGATAAATAATAACTTGAATCTTCCAAATTGAGGTTCATGATTACCTTTCTCAAAGGGGACTTAGCTATTTCCTTGCCATTCCAAAGATCCTTATTCTGTGTAAATGTCTATCTCTCCCAAGGTTAGCGTCACATTTTTCTCTATATCTTCCTCACTTTCCCCCACACAGCAAAAGTCCGAAAATATCTTGACTCCTTTATCTGCTGATGGCTTAGTTCACTTGGACACCGGTCTTGCCTACATGCAAACTAGTTTCAACATACGCTAAGAGAACAAGTTTACAAAACAACTCTTAATGACACACCCACGTTTAACGCCCAATCTCTTTTTGGTTTTGTTTTGTTTTTGTGTTTTTCTTACAGCATAAAATCTTAAAGTCGTTGATCTATAGCTGGGGTCAGCAACATTTTTCTGAAAAGGAACAGCTAGTAAATATTTTAGGCTTAGCAGGCCATATGGTCTTGGTCACAACTACTCAACTATGCCATGATAGTGCAAAAGTAACCATAGACAGTCTGTAAACAAAGAGGAGTTGCTATGTTTCAATAAAATTTTATGAACATTGAAATTTGAATTTTACATCATTTCATATGTCACTGAATATTATTCTTCTTTTGACTTTTATTCTACAATTTTAACATGTAAAAAGTGTTCTTGGCTTGTGTGCAGTACAAAAACAAAAGACATGCTACAGACCCTTGATTTACAACATAAATTTATAAAGATCTGGCCTCTCCCTACTTTTTCTGTTTTAGCTTTTCCTAACCTTCTCCTACCCTATGGTTTTGCTATGCTAAGATACTTGCAGTTCTCTGAGCATATCATACCATTTGCTGAAAACTTCATCTGCCTTGAATGACTCCCTCTTCTTTCTATAGATTCTGCAAATCTATACAAAAAGAGATCCCCCTCTGCTCAAACAGATCCTCCTCTGAGACTCTCCCCCGGGTCCTTTGCGTTGTGTTTTATCCAACATTTCTTTTATAATCTCTCTTAATCTATAATATATGTATATATCTAAACACGACTCTCACTGTATTGAAATTATGTACACATACTGTCTTCCCCATTGACGCTTTCCTTAATGAAGACAAAGACCTTGTTTGTGTTTTTGTCCCCAGAATTTTGCAAAATTTTGAGAGAATGGCAAATGTGTAGTAAGTGTCCATTGAATGACTAGAGTGTTAATTAATTAAAACGGAATTCAACTATTTACTTTATCAAGTAAGGTTGAAATTTAAGGTTTCCTCATTTATCCACTAGTGAGTAAGTTTGATTCAGAGTATTATAATTAAAAATTCTCTTCAAATTGGACGCTGTTCATAGACGACTAACACAAAGACGGGAAAGTACTGGTTCTTGTTTGTATAGTTATGATCAGAATAGGCCGTTCTGTTTCATTTTGTGTTTTAGAGACTAAATTAACTATTGTTTCAGAAAATAGATCCTAAAGAAAGAAAACAGAGATAGGGATTGTTATAGCCACTAATAGCTGTAGACCTTTGGGGGCATGCAGTCGAAATGCCCAGAAACCACACTGGTGATTTTTTTGTCAATTTAACTCTCTTTGGATAGAAGAAGGAAGCAATTCACTTTGGAAAGTAATTCAAAACATTGCTTTTATGGAACAAATGTAAGCAAGCTAATGTTGTGGTTCAGACTGCAAAATTTGCATCATTTTCTTTTTAAGAATAAATCAGGAAATTCTACAGAAATTCCCCACCAAGGGTGGCTTATTCTTCTCTGCCCTTTGGTTTACTTTACAGACAGATTCTTAAAAACATTATTATTAGTGGATGGTACCTCAAGAGCAAGTTTAAAATACACTTCAAATGCTATAAAGAAATATTAAATAAAGAAAAATGATATACTGTTCTCTATTTCCTGAGCAAGAGGGGAAAGCACAAGGAATTCAGGTTACACACTGGAAAATATTGTTCATGTATAAAGATTTAAAGACATTGCAATGATTCTGTAACTGAAGGCAATAATTCTTAAGGAAAAGGTAAATTTCTATCAGTTTGGGGTGGTTGAATAATACTCTGTCTAGAAATACTTAACAAGATTTTATATAGTAAGATACCATTTTATAGATCTTGTAAAAACTACCTTTACATTAAACTACATAAAAACTACATTGTAATTTATAAGCATGACTCCTTTTTTAATGAATTTGAAGGAGGACATATAATGATCATGTGTTTATTAACAAATATGTCAGTAACAAAAGGGAAGTAGTTTTCCTAGGTAAGTGTGGCAAAGGAAGATAAAGAACTCTGTCTTGAATTATCTACATCAGATGTTAGATGTGAGAATGCCGTTTCAAGATCCCTGCTTCGACATGGACATAAGAAATATACAGAGACAATAATCAGTTATAAGGCTGAAATGTGTGAATTAATAGCTTAAACAGGCCAGTCATCGATGATATTATTGAAAGATTTGATCAAGTGAAAGATGAGTAAGATATATGTTGAGGATATATGATTTAAAGATGCAGATTAGGGTGACTTCTCATTGCTGTCACTGGAAGTTGCCTAATTTAAAACAAACAAACAAACAAACAAACAACAAGAACAAAAAAAACGGAGTCTAGTTACTAGTTAGTGATTAAAAAGCTCACCTGATACTATGATTATATGCCAACCAAACTGAAGGGCATGACAGGCACACCTCTGACCTAAAACCTGATCAACTAAGAAATGGCCATCTAAGAAACTGGTAAATAAAAGTGTTGGTAAGACAAAAGAAATTGGTAAAAAAATAAAAATAAAAAATAAAAAAAGTACTCAAGCAAACATAAAAAATGTAAAAAGTGATGAAACCTTTATTACTGAGGCAAAGAAAGATCCTTTGAATACCTTTTTAAAGTAAGCATTGTGAAATCAGTCTCAAATGTGCTTTTTTTTAACTCTTGGAACTTCCCTAAAGATTATTTTGCTGTACAGCTCCATATGTGCACATATTCACACCAGACAGTAGACAGAGAACAAGAGGAAGTAGATTCCAGAAGCAGCAGCTGAGATCCAGAAAGTGTGGGTGGAGAAATTGTGTTTACCATGTTGTATGTTCTTTTCTTCTTTGGAGGGTCAGGCTTGTGTCAGTGTTTTCAGAAACATTTTCACTAGAACAGATGAAAGTAGCACAAAGGAAGGTAAGAAGCTCATGCAGGCTTTCTTTTCTTTATATTTCCTGTGTTTCTGTCATTTATGAAATAAGAAAGGTCTAGTGACCCTTTAAGATTTTGCCCACAGTTCTGTTACAATGCCTACAGAATATATTTGGGTTAGACCTAGAGAGTGTTTTTTTTTTTCTTGACCAATAGAATAATTTATATTTGGAATCTCACCACATGAAACTACAGAATTTAAAGTCTGTTTCAGAAGGTAGAATATGAGAGAGCAGGGAAACTAAAAGATATCCTTCTATAATACATCAAGATAAAAGTTAGAATGAACATTTCCCTTGTGGATTTAAAATACCTATAATTGCCCTTTAAATGATAGTAATACACACACACAAATACACAAATACTGACCAACACAGTCTTAACGTTCACCTCAGCTTGACCAAAGTGTAGACAGGCTTTCTTCTTGACTGTAGGCTTCAACCTCCCTCCTAACCTTTCTCTTCTTATGTTAGAAAACAGAATTGTAAATTATTTCTCTGCCCCTTTGAATATAAACCTTCTTTCAGCTTCTTGCCAGTTTTACAACTCCATATAGTCTTTCTCAGAGATCCGTACACCTCAGGAAAGACAGGGCTCTTATTTATCCCAGTTTCTGTGGGAAGGTAGAAGCCTAACTTTGATTAGTCCCACATCAGCAAACATAGATGGCCTAAACACATTGACCAGCCTCTCCCTTAATGACCTACAGTGCATTTCTATTAATTTTCCCCAGCATTTAAAACCCACTTGCTTTTTGTTCCATTGGAGCTGAGGTCAATTTCTCTCTTTTTTTCAGTAGTATTGACCCTTATATCAATAGTTTGAATAACTTTTTCATAGGCATTTAAAACAAGTGTCTGTGGCAATTTTTCTTCTTCAATACACACACGAGTGTATTTTTAAAGAAAATAATATTTCAAATTATTTATATTAGGAGTTTCTTAAAGCATACAAAAATACAGTTAAACAGAAGGAATAAGTTATAGTATTCATAAGTTCCAGGTAAAAATTATAGTTAACAATAATTTATTGTATATTTTGAAATAGCTAGAAGAAAAAATTGTGTTTAATATTCCCAACACAAAGAAAATAAATATTTGAGTTGATAGATATCCCAAATATCCTGATTTGATCATTATACATTATACACAGGTATCAAAATATCACATGTGCTCCCAAAATATGTACAACTATAATATTAATACAGCAATTAAAATAATTTTAAAAATTATTTTTATTTTTCATTTTATTAATTTAAAGGCTGTAGAAATAGTTTAAAACACAAAGGCAAAAAGGATTATATAAATTAAATTATATGTGGAAAATGAAGGAAATTCTAAGGCCAATGTTCAGAGAAATGGAGAAAGTACAAATTGCACCAATTAAGGGAAAACTTCCAATTTTACATTCTATCACAATAAATAAAATGCATCTCTTTTATGCAATAAAATGTCATAGAAAGTGATAAGTATAGTCAGATTTGAAATATAAAAAATACTCTACATGTACTAGGACAACATAACTTTTAATAATATGTACCCCCATTACTATATACCAGGCGCAGGCGCTATTTAAAGTTGTTTGCATATGTAAACTTCTTATTGCACATAATGACTTTTTGAAGTATTATCCGCCATTTTACAGACGAGGAAACAGAAGCACAGAGAGAATAAATAACCTTTCCAAGGTCATGAAGGTAGTACCTGGCAAAGCTAAAACTTAAATTCAGGACGTCTGGTTCTAGATCTGTGCCCTCAATGTTATTGAATGCCTGCTCTCCAAGCACCATCAACACAACTTGTTGATGAGAAAAGGCTGAGTTTGTTGCTTACTGTTCAAAGGGAAAATATCACAATGAGAGGTTTTGCAGTAGTGACTTGGCTAGGATCAGGTAAACATCAAGATACAACAGTATAGGATCCATAGAAACGTTTAGATAATGATATTTGATGCAAAGGATTTAAAACTTAGGGTACAAAGTGTCTGCTAACGAGTTCCATTGCAGATGGATTCATTGGGAAGTTCCTGTTACGAAATATTAAGCAAGTTGCCTAGGTTACAGTCTCCAGGGATGGTAAAATCATGCTGAAGAAAACAATGGAATAATTAAGTCATGTTACCATATATAGCAATCTCTATGAAGGTTAGGTAATTTTGTCTTCAATGTCCAACAGTGTATATGGGGGTATGTGGTTCTCTACATTACTTAAAAGAACCCTACAGCAATTTGTGTTGTTATTTGAAAGCAGTGTGCCTGTATAATTTATCTTTCCAAGGTTGACATTTCAGTATGAGTTTAAAGCACCATTTATGTTAGTAAGCCAATGAGGATAATTTGTAAATCAATCAGGGCGTTTTATAATTTCATTTGCTATCAATCAACTCTATGTAGGTGTTTCTTATTATGTACACTTATTAAGTACACTTACGTATTAAAAATATGTAGGTGAACATATTTTGAACACACTTGAACGGAATAACACTGTTTAATGAGCCTCACTGGTTTTCAGCCTTAAATGCAGACCTTATGATTTTGTCTAGGACATGTAAGGACACGCTGTTTCCACATGTGTATTTCCTTATCCATGCATTTTGAAATTAGCGTTTTCCCTTGCAAGTACCTTGTTGCTTTATCTTTTGTCATTGTTTTAACTCATTATGAAACAATAACTTCTGCTGCAACTCATTACGAAACAGTAACTTCTGCTGCCAATAGAAACGTCAAAAAGAGAAACACGCTTTTTCCTAACAATCAAGCTACATCAAAGGGGTAATATAATGAAATAAACATCTATTTATTCAATACATGCTAACTAGCTGGTGTGTTAGGTCTCTTCATATTAGGCTTGCCATATTTAAAAAATAAAAATACAGGACAAGTTAAGTTTGAATTGTAGATAAACAATAAATATATTTTAGCATAAATATGTGTCATGCAATATTAGAACGTATATTAAAAAATTGCTTGTTTGAAATTTAAATTTAATTGAGCTTTTGTGTTTTATCTGCTAATTCTTAGTGACCAGCCTTCATCTGACAAGAATTGAGAGAAGTTGAACCTACAGAGGACACATTTTTCTATCTCAGTCATTTTGTTCTAAAAATGTTCCTTCTATCATTTTCTTTCATACATGTAGGCTGCCAGTTGCACTTAGGTACAGAGATAAAGACTGATCTTTAGTATCTTTTTATCCTTTACATGGACATAACTTAGTCTTTCTTAAGGTTAAAAAGCAAAATCAACCTGAGAATGTTATATAAAACAAATACTTTATTCTGATAACTTTTACAATCACTATCTCTCTCATATTCCACATTTCTAATAAATACAGATACTGCCTGTTTAAAATTATAATCTATAGGGTAATTTTCAGAGATCTAAGACATTTTTAAAGAAATGAAGAAATAAATACCAACAATTCCTGAACACATGCAATATGCTCAGATCCATATTAGAAGCTTCAAGACATTGTTTTAGAATTTTATTATTTAATTCTTATAACATCTAGGTGATTTTTTTTCCAATATGAGAAAGCTAGTTCAGTGGAGTTAATTCATTTCTTAGGCTATAGGAATTGTAAATAGTGAAAGCAAAATTTGAACTAGGTCTTTCTCCATCTATTAAACACATTTTGTCCATTTTATCAGCTGGATCTAGATTCCAATGAGCTTTAACCACTATATTAAATACATGTTGCCAAAAGAAGAAATCATCAATATCAGGGAAAGTCAGTCAGTTCCCATCAGGAAAAGTGAATATCCCAGAGATAGAATGCACTCACTTTGGTAGGACTGGTCTTGGTATCAAGCCAACATGGTAACATCTATCACTCAAGTAAAGACTAGGGAAGACACAGAGTAGACAGTCCTTAGGAAATAATGATCACCATGGGAAAGCAACGTTCCATTCTTTTGACTTTGCTGTGTCCTTCCCTCCATCCTAGTAAAGGAAGACAACTGACATGATGAGTCAAAGATGAAGACATTTACTGGACTCTCATAATTTTCTTTTATCTCTTGACTGTGAGTTTCCCCAAAACCACTGTGTAACAAAATACTAAAAATGTAATGGTGTAAAAAATTCCCATTTATTGTTACATAATTTTGTGAGTCAGAAGTCCAGGTAGACTTAGATTAGTTCTTGGCTTAAGGTCTTAAAGGTCAAAAAGCGTAGACCAGGCTGGGTTCTTATCTGTAGGCTCTGAGGAAGAATCAGCTTCTAAGCTCATTCAGTTTTTGGAAGAATTCAGCTCCTTGAGGTTAAGACTGAGTTTCCTGTTGCTGGCTGTTAGCTTCTACAGGATGCCCACATTCCTTGTCACATATATTCCTCCCTCAATCTTATAAGTATGCCACATGGAATACTTCTTAAGCTTGGAATCTCTGAGACATCCTCTTCTGTTACCAGACAGAGAAAACCCTTTGTTCTTCAAGAGTATAACTAAATTTTTCCCCAAAAATCCCTCTCTTTTGATTAATTTAAAATCAACTTATCAGTAGCCTTAGTTTCATCTTTGTCATACATAATCAGGGCATGATATATTATCATATTCACAAATCTAAGTTTAGGGCAGAAAATCATGAAGGAGCATTTTAGGATTCTGCTTACTACACATGATCTCTCGAACTCAAGAAGAATTAGAAGAAATTTCAAGATCATCTAGTTAATGGATTGATCTTCCAGATAGTGAGCACTAAATTTAAGTCCTAATTCCATCCATAGACAAGTACTTCACATCACAAGGTTGTAGGGTAAAATTGGGCTTATTTTTTAACCACAGTGTTTGGAATCAAATTTTCATTGGTAAATGGTAATGTCAATAGTCTTAAAACCAAATGCTGGAGGAAGAATACAGAAGACTGGTGAGGCTAAGCTGCTAACTGGTGGGTGTAAAGATCCAGTATCTAACCTAGGCATACTGGTCCCAGAAACCAAGACTGTTAAACTGATCAACAAGTAACCAAGTTAGAAACTACATCAGATAAAAGAGTTAAGCATTTCTAGGAGTAATCAATAAAACTGAGATAGAAATAGAGAAGGACCTAAATATTTACATGATTACCACTTTCCCCATTGCTGAGTAAAAAAACTTCACGGGAAAACACATGATAATCTTAATACACAAAATATAAAATAAATATGTGAAACAATGTCACCTGATAATTATATTATTTTAAAACAATAAAATGATTTAATCTATTGAAATATAGAAATAAGATAAATGACATTAAGTGTATATAATGATGAATGCTACTACAATATTTTACGAAGTTCATTAATCTAAGATGTGGGACAGATTTTAAGTCAAAAAATAAGCATTATTGGTAAGAACTGGGGGAAGATGTCAGTGGGGGCAGGTGAAAGGAATTTAATGTATCACTTTAAATGGCTATTAGATTATTTTGTATTAATAATTGTATATGCATTAAAATACAAGGATTTAGATACTGAAAATATCTTTAATATTAATATATAAGACGTATTAATATACATAGGTCAGTTCTCAAGGGATTGCTTTTATAATCCTACTCACTAAATCCAAATCATCAGGAAAATGAACATCTTCAAATTAAATCCAAGCTCTTTA
The DNA here is from genome assembly GCF_029281585.2 of Gorilla gorilla gorilla. Taxonomy (NCBI): domain Eukaryota; kingdom Metazoa; phylum Chordata; class Mammalia; order Primates; family Hominidae; genus Gorilla; species Gorilla gorilla. Next base: position 22,687,351 of record NC_073230.2, read on the forward strand.
TAGAGCTGGGTGGTAAATATTTATCAATGTCTCTTTGTTCTTCTAAGCAGCTACAGCATTATTCTCTAGACTATTCTGTATCTGTAGACCCAAAAGAGCATCCGGTTAAAATTCATAGACCCTGGTTACTTAGAAATCTTATGAGCTAGATGTTTTTTTTTTTTACCACAAGTTAGAGCAAAAAGTTAAATCAATCCAGATCCATCTATTTTATTCTCTGTTTGGGAATTGGAAGAATCTCTGTTTTTCTAGTGTTGGCGTATGACCAATAGCTATGGATAGCGTAAACGTCACTTGACACTAAGCTGAGATGAGTTTGCATGATCGTGGCTGGAGAGTTTCAAAGACAGAAGTTACACAGTGATCAAAACACATACCAATTAAGATTTAAATTGGATTTTAAATATTTTAAGTAGTAATATAAAAACCATTGAGTTGTTTAGTCAAATAAGGAGATTTTAGCAGTAATCAAACCCCAGAAATATACCAATTCCAAAAATGCACAATCTGTGTATTTTTTCAAAGCACGAAAAATTTCAGGGCTATAATAAACAAAAATGCCCACAATTACCTCTAAGCCACTTGTCCGGTTTTGTCTGCCACTACTCTCTCCATTTATACTCTAGGCAACTACTTGATACTTTCTAATCATTTTCTAAACTTCCACTTTCCTGCTTATGAGATTTTGATTGTTTTAATATGGAATGATCTTCCCCTGTATCTCCATACTTTAGATCATAAATCAAACAACCTCTCATGCTTGAAACATCCCTCCACTCTGCTGAGCTAGAATTTTGCTCTTTTGTCCTTTCCTAAAAGCATTTTGTTCAGATCTCCTAGCAAACCCTGTCTGAGAGACAAAATGGTGTACATATGTTATTGTGAGAGTTAAGAAAGAAGGGAAAATAAAATGCGTATATATAATTTAAATTTGCACAATAAATAGAAGGATACAAAGCATAAAATGTGAGAGAAAATGAACATTCTCAATGTGTCTACCTTTGTCTGTCCACTTGATTTTTAGAACCAGGTGATGATCTGCTCAAAATACACTTGAATATATAAAAGACTACCTTGAATCATTGTTGATTGTTTATGAACATTCTCTCCCTTTTTTTGTAAGTTCCTCTAAAAAAGAGGCTATAGACTGTGTATGTTTTTTACCTCACATCTGACTTTGTATAGTTTATGCATTAAAAGCACTGCAAAACACCATTACCCCACTCCTAATCCCTCCCATTAGGGTATATTCTAGAACAAAAGCTAATAAATGTCAATGCAAAGGATGCAAATCTTTATATTCTATAGAAATAATGGTGTACTATAAATAGATTGATGATGAGACCAGTACTTCTTTTCTGACTTAATCAAAGACAATAAAGTATTTGCTCATTCTTTTTTTTTTTTTTTTTTTGGAGACAGAGTTGTCTCGCACTGTCGCCCAGGCTGGAGTGCAGTGGCGCGATCTCGGCTCACTGCAAGCTCCACCTCCCGGGTTCATGCCTTTCTCCTGCCTCAGCCTCCCGAGTGGCTGGGACTACAGGTGCCCGCCACCACGCCTGGCTAATTTTTCTGTATTTTTAGTAGAGACAGGGTTTCACCATGTTACTCAGGATGGTCTCGATCTCCTGACTTTGTGATCCGCCTGCCTTGGTCTCCCAAAGTGCTGGGATTACAGGCGTAAGGCACCACGCCTGGCCAGTATTTACTCATTCTTAAAGAGATAAATGTGTAACTAATTTTAATTGACTTAGTATCTTGAAAAAAATACATATCTCATTCTTAGACTATAAAAGAAAGCATCTTCAAGTCTAGGAAATTAAAACTAAAGGTTAACCTGTGCACTATCAGGATAAGAATGTATTCCAGATCACCTTGAAGTTCCAGTACCCTAGTAGATTAGGTTATTGTATATTATATGGTACATTTCATTACAAATTTTATGTTTCCTTTTTCTTTGACTACAATGAAAGATGTCCTCTGCACCAACTAATCTCCTACTCTACCAGATTCCCAATGTCGTCATCACTACCTATCCCTTTTGTTGTTGTTGTTTTCCCTGAGGTCTGGGAATAATATACCTCTCTTTCCCCTTTGACCAGGGGAAATGCTAAGGATAGTCTAAATTAGAGCCTAAGCTAGTCTAATTGGCTGAGAGGGAGTTTGAGATTTGCAGACTTCTAAATTAGTCCTAGATTCCTAATTAGCTCAACAGGGAACAAAATTGCATTCAGCCTTCCTTCCTTTTTCTGATCCTCCCTCAACTTGGCAAGGCAATCTGCAACCCAAGAGGTTCAGTAAAAATAAATCACTATCATAGAGGTATTGTGCACCATAAATATTCCAAGACTACCATCAGAAACCTGCAAATTGGGAGTTTCATATACATGTTCTGAGTGCCCAAAGTTATGAACAATTTTCGCTACTAAAAAGCAGAAAATGCTACAATGATTACTCATGATAATTTAACCGCTTTTATTTTTAGTTAAAAATATTATTTAATTCCTAAGTACAAGTCTAATTTGCCAATCCAGAAATAGCACAAATGCTTCGATTTTCCTCCTTAGGATTAGTACAGAAACCAAAGATTAAAGGAATAAGGGAGGAAAAGAAGGGAATCCCCCAAAGCATTAAATAATAGGTCTGCATATTATAGGTCATCATCCCCAGACAATCAGACACTACATAAATGTTTCCATTGTTCATTTCCTTTATTGCACATACAATGAAACTGTCCAGTACGATTAAGAGATGTCTTACCATGGAAAATAAAAGCATTTTCCTTGAATACATCACTGAAGGCTTAAAAAAAAGCTGATTAAATGGCTCCTCTGTTTCATCACAAACTCTCTTTTACTAAAGATAAAGAAATCATGCAATAATTCAAACTACATTTTTAGGGATTAAGTTTTATGCCAAAGTGATTACACATTCCAGTGTTAGCTCTCCAAGGATGCTGATTTTACATAATAGCTTCAAGTGGTTAAAATAAATAAGCATTTTTTCCGAACTGAATAGGCTGTATTTGGTACTCAATAGACATTTGTTTAACTAATGAATACATTTGTTCCTGTGAACTGCTGTTATTAAAACAGTCTCCAAAAGATGTTTTATATATTGACATTTTGGAGAAACAACTACTGATAAAATCCTGTTGTTTATATTCTCTGATGAGGTAGATTTTTTTAAAAATTGCCATTGGAGTTCATAGACAATGACTTGAAGTTTATTCACATTCCACAAATGATGCTGCATTCTTCAACAGAAAACAGAAGCTATCAAATAGAGCTTTCTCAAATTCTTGTAGCCCCAAATATACATCCCCATACTTCATATTTTTACTGTTTTATCTTTACTTTCCATGGTAAGGGAGTCTTCAGTTGATGATTCTTTTCCTGTACTGAAGACCCAATATCATATTCCTTCATAATATACATGGCTGCATGTCAAATGCCTTCTTTCTTTCTTGAACCTAGCACTTCTCACTTTCTACCTTTAAACAGGCCTAAGATTCTCTCAACCTCCCCTTTCATCCTGCTTCTAGCTAGCATTCCTCTTCTCCTCTTGAAAGCCAAGCTTCTAAAAAGCATATTCCATAGTTAAATTGTCCTATTTTCTGGCTTCTCATCGATCCTCAGGGCACACTAGAAATCTATTTTCCATCATTCCTCCCCGCTCAGCCCCCAAGTAGCTGGGATTACAGGCATGCACCACCATGCCTGGCTAATTTGTGTACTTTCTGTAGAGACATGGTTTCAACCTATTGGCCAGGCTGGTCTCAAACTCCTGGGCTCAGGCAATTCATCCACTTAGCTTCCTAAACTAATGGGATTATATGCATGAGCCACTGTGCCCAGCCTGAAAAAAATTTATTTATTAGAACATTCATCTCACAGCACTGGTTATCCTAAAAAAAAAACTGAGAAACAAATTAAACGTCCAACAGTAGAGAAAGATGTTTATCAATACTAATAAATGCTAAACAGCTATTTAAAACAATGCAAATAATTATACGTATTTATATTTACAATACATTTTCAAGTTGAAAGTGGATAATATTTTTCTTTAAAATTTATTAAAATTTCAAATGCTGAAAAGATAAAATATGATAAAACAAGGATAGTCTCCAAGTTATAGTTACATTTTGTTAATATATGACTTGGAGATTTCACACAAACACACACACACACACACACACACACACAGAGAGAGAGGGAGAGGGAGAGAGAGACAGTATATCCTTTTACACATATGAATAGCCACTGCTCCATTAGCATTCACCACCAAAGCCATTTTCTGACAATCCTCAAACATACACAGACACATTCACAGTGAAACAGTTCCATTTCAATTGCAATATGCTGTTTACAAAAACAACAAAAAAGAACAGGAGCATATTCTGAAAAGTAATAACAAAATATTTTCCCAACATGACCAAATTATATCACTTTATTATATTACTTTAAATACTACCAGTGAAAGATTCAATTATTTTTTCATTGAATAAAAAATTTCCATATATACCAAACCATACTAGACAATGGAAATAAGTCAATTCAAAATTGAGTTTGTGGTAGAGGCAGAGATCCAAATGACAACTCAAAAAGCTCTCTGATAGAAGAGTGCATAAGTACACAGAAGATGAATGCCTATACTAGTCAGAGAATGTATGAGGGAAGAGGAAGATCAAATAAAGCCTCTTAGAGAAACTGAAGTAAGTGAAGTCTTAAAAAGAAGAAAGGAATTAGTCAAGCAAGCAGAATAATAGAATGCTTCAAACAGAAGAAACTATAAGCATGAATGTAGCTGATGTAAGATGTAGACAAGAAAATCATTAGCTGTTGTGGTGTAAGACGAGTTTAAACGTGTCATAAAGAAGTGTCACAAAATCTGTGATCCAGCACCATGTATATATCTTCATCTTCAATTCTAGTCTAAAAATAATTATTTTCTTTCTTTCTGAGCATTAAATTAATGAAATTCCTCTTGCCGTTAATATATAGCATACAATGAGGATCATATAGAACATGCTGGAAACAGAGATTGATCACAGAGAGCCCATGGAGAGGTGGAAAGCTATAACAAGTAAGTATTTTAGAATAGGTTATCTAGACCAGAGATGGCAAGAACTTTCAAATTAATTGCCAATTTCTATTCATTGTGAATATCTGAGTAAAGAAAAATTCCCATTCCCATCTAGACCATTCATAAGGGCAAGTGGTGACTTATTAGTCTTTTGTTCCACCCTTCAAAAGGTAGAAATTTCTACCTGCTCCTCAACCAAGTTCAGTGGGAATGAGTGATGCCCACAATTAATGACACTTGCTATAAACACTGAACTTGAGAGTGGTGACACATGAGACACATATTGTCCCATGGCTATTTTTGGGCTAGAACATAGGCTGTATTTGGAAGAATGACAGGAAATGATGCTGAATGGGCATGTAGATGCCATCAGAAAGTTGTTCTGCTATTCTCAGGATTCTTGACTTGAGCGAAGTGCAGAGTCATTAAAGAGCTTAAAGTGAGGAGGCAATCTGATAATCCTTGTTTCTACAACGCCAATCACTGCAATGTAAGAAAACGTCCTATTTTACTCTCTGATTTCTTTGTAAGACTCTAAGTTCTTTCTCTGATAAAAAGGGAGGATACATAAATCGGTATGCTAAGTGTAAAACACAGTTTAACAAATGAGTATGGATAACCTTCCTTTCCAATGTTTAAAGACACCAAAGAACCTACAATACTATGTAGGGTTGGCCAGGAAAATAGGATGAGGATTAGGTGCCATGGATACCAAGAAGGTAGAGTTGTTTTCATATTTTTTCAAGAAATAGTATTCATGGGTGTGAAATTTTTTGAAACAATCATGTTAAGAGCTGAATAATGGCTGCTGAATTTAACAATTGGAAGGTATATCTGACTTTAAGGATAGAATATTAGTGATGTATGGGTGGAATTCAAACTGCAGTGGGTTTAGGAGTGAAGAAGTAGCTGACAGAATATAGCCTTTTCTTGTGTGTAAGTGTGGAAAGAGGGAGAAGAGTAACTGTGGAAACATAAAAAGTTGAGGATAAGATTAGAATAAAAATCTCCCAAAGATTAAAATACCTATAGATAGATGAAAAATATTTTGTTATTTAGAGTGTATGACACTTTAATTTGTCATTGTTTTCCTGCTATCCCATATCTCTTGTTTTGAGGAAATGATGATTTAATCAGGACAGAAGGATATTTAAAAAGGTAATTCTGAAGTATGACACTCTTTTCCATAAAAAGTCATTCTCACCTGAATGGAGTATGGAATAGAATTTATTAGAGCAAGTCTCAGGTTAATATGAAGGCTGTGGATATTCAGAAACAGAGTTACAAGGATGTGATGGGGGGGGACATAAAAGGGGTGGTGGGATTTGAAAGATGAGGTACATCTATTTCCCCAAATTTTCTAGATCCATAGTCATGTCTGGGAGATGGGTAGGAAACTATCTTCTCTCAAAATACTTTCCCCAGATGCGAAATTGGGAAAGAATTATGACTTAATATCATAGGTTCAATGGTTTCTAAAATTTCGCTTGAGAACTTTAGGTTTATACCATTTCTCTTAGGAAAAATGTCTAAAGAAAGGTTTTAAATCTTTACTTAGAAACTATTGTTTGATAAACAGTCTTTTCACAAGATTGCACCGGTCAGTATTTATTCCCAGCTAGTAGACAAGTGATTACATTCCACTTATGAATTTATCCTTAATCTTTTAGTAAGCGTAGTTGAAGCCTTCAACAATTTAATATAATTGTGCTGTTATCACATTTTGTAAAATGATTAGCTAAAGCCCAATTTTCATATTGTTGGCTGACCCAACTCCCCTAGTTGATCCCTATAAATGAAGTCTGTGAAATCCGCTGCAATTAATTTTTCTTAATGATAAAACTGGTTATCAAAAAAGTATTTATTGATATTCCCACTACTGTACAAAGAATCCTAATACACTCAAGACTAGACAATTAGTCTTCCTTGTTAAGAAAATCAGATTCATATACATGAAAAATTAAGGCACAACAGTAAAGTAGCAAAATGTGTAATTTTGCTAAGATGAATTACTAAGATGAATAATCTGTTTATTTTGTACTAAGTAGAACCAGAGTCTGATACCATTCAAGCATTATTCTCAATATCTGATGCTTTGATAATGTGTTACAGTAAGGAGAAGTCTCAGAAGGAATTGAGCCTAAATGGAAATTGAAGTACACACACACACACTAAACACACACACACACTCTGGTTTATATCACTAAATTAATTTGCAGATATAAATATGAAATTGAAGAAATCTGGAGATGACCACTGGAAAATATTCAACCATGGCTCACGCCTGTAATCCCAGCACTTTGGGAAGCTGAGGCAGGTGGATCACCTGAGGTCAGGAGTTCCAGACCAGCCTGGCCAACAAGGTGAAACCCCATCTCTACTAAAAATGCAAAAAATTAGTTCGGCATGGTGGCAGATGCCTGTAATCCCAGCTACTCGGAAGGCTGAGGCAGAAGAATCGCTTGAACCCGGGAGGCAGACGTTGCAGTGAGCTGAGATTGCACCACTGCACTCCAGCCTAGGCAATAAGAGCAAAACTCCATCTCAAAAAATATATATATATATACCTGAATGTGTTAGCAGGAAAAAAATTATTTCTGAACCAACAAAGTTTGCTTATACATATACAAAATACATATATATTTTTATACAGGCGTGTTTTGCTTAAATATATTAATATAATATTTGATAGCACAACTAGAATATTAAATACTTTAGCCCAGCTCAAAATGCTGCCTCTTTCTTTGGGACAGCCTTTCACTGGTCCCATTAGCTACACCTTTACTTCATGGCCCTGTTTCTTTGTCCACAGCTCACAAATTAAGGAGTATACACATGACCAATATGAGCCAATTAGATACCCTCCTAGAGATTTGGAATTTTGAACTTAATCAGAGACTGAGGGGTCTATAACAATCAGGTACCAACCAGGAAAGTAAAAACTGTCCTGGGAAATTAAAACAAGATAACTTCATGCAGAACATTTGTTCCACCTGTGATGAAAGAGCTAAGAAGCCAAAGAGGGGAGAGTAAGTCAATGAAGAAAGGGAGCAACTACATTCCTAGATTTGAGAACAAAAGAGGGGGTGGTATTACCAGCACCACTGGGAAACAAAACTGTCAAAAGTCTCTGTCCTTGTGAAGTTAATGTTCTAAGAAAGCAAGATAGATAACCATTATAAAGCCTATTAGTAGGGTGACTTTTTGGTCTCTACTAAGCATTTAGATTCAATGGACTGCCCCGTCTACACAGAAGGATCTAGGACAGGAACCAGAGCTTACTAGAAGGCTAGTGTTAGACATTACTCCCAGTTGAGTCCTTGCAGCAGCCATGTAGCAGATAACAGAAGTAGCAAAGTGAGGCACGGGGGGCAAGTGCAAGAACTACTGGACAACACAGCTTTGCCTTACAACTTCATGCCCCACAGGAATTAATGTTGCCTTTAATAATTCCATAGGCGTAACTTTCAGTGTTCCTTGCAAGAGGCATGCTAGTTATAAGACTCATGACATTCAGATAAGCCCAAAATATAATATGTTTACCAGGTTATCTGTAGTTCATTCATAGTTTGCTCCCATTCTGATGTAATTTACTAATCAAGGGTCATTATTAGCATAGGCGATTGTGCTTCATAACACAGTTGACACCATATTTAGGTCTTTTCAGGGAAACAGAGCCAGAAGTTTAACTGAAGATCTGATTCCCTTTCAGTGAGGAAAGGGGGTTTGTTAACTCATTTACCTACAATAATCACAATAACAAACATAAATTATATAGTATGTAAGAAGTTGGTAAGTATTATGGAGAAAAGGAACTAGAAAAGGATCAGAAGGGTTAGTAGTGGTGGTGCTTACAAACTTAAACAGGGTGGTCAAGTGTGATGGGAAAATTCTAAGATCGGCTCCATGAGCCCTGCCTTCTAGTACTCATGCCCTGTGATATTCCTTCCCTTTGAGTGTGGGTGGAGCCCATGACTTGTTTATAACAAATGGAATATGGCAAAGGCTGCAGGATGTCAATTCTGTAATTACATTACATATGACTGTACTGCCTTTCCCTTTCTGGCTTTGAGGAAAGTGGCCATTTGGGGAATGCCTACGTGGAAAGCAGCTGAGGGCAAACTCCAGCCAAGCAACAGAGGCTCTCACTCTAATCCTATGAAGAACTGAATGACACTGAACACCACGTGAGCTAGGAAATAGATCCATCCCCAGTCAAGCCTCAGATACGACCACAGCCCTGGATGCTTGATTGTAGGCTTACAGAGGACAAGGCAAAGCTATGGTGATAACTGTCAGAAGCTCAGTTAAGAACTTGTGATTCTTGAAATGCCTGTTAGATTTCCAGCTGGAACTGTTGCATGGACTGAGCTGTGTAACACTCCACACTTAAGCCATTTTAAGAAAAGAAAGCATCAGTAACAGATACTGAAAAAGGGTGGGTGGGCGCAGTAAGTTGGAAGAAAAGACAAGAGATCATGACATACAGAGAGTTAAGTGAAGAGAATGTGTCCAGAAAGAGGATGTGATCCACTATGTCAAATGCTGGTAAAAGATAAAATAAATTGAGAACCCCTAGATTCAGTAGAAGTCATTGATACACTAAACAAGAACAGATTCAAAAGAGTAGTGAAATTAAATTTGATAAATGGGCAGCAGCTCATGGGATGAAGAACAAAGATTCATTTGCTATTGTAGATATTTATTTGCTATTGTTTTGAGGTGAAAGAAATAACGGCATAGAAAAATTGACAATATGAAATAGAGACAAAATTTCTGGAGCGCTATTTTTGTGTAGATGAGAAAGGATTGGGCTTTTTCAAAAGCAAAGGCCTGGGTAGGAACAAAAAAAGTGTGCATTTCAGAACATAAGAGGTAGCTATTTATGGAGATGCTAATGTTGGTACATGTGAATTTACCAAAGTTCTTTCTTTTATTACTTTGACTTTCCCAACTAAACAGGGAGTAAGACTATCAGCTAAAAATGAAGATGAAGGGAGGCTATTAGTCATTCAAGTAGAAAGTGGATATAAAATAATTATCTGGAGAAGGGAATGGATGGGAAGAAGAGAATGATTTCTGTGCAAGGTGCAGGGCCAGCTTGCATTTCCTAATAATGAATTTGAAGTGAGATGAGTCAGGATGGTATTACATCTTTTTTAAAAATGGACACATAATGATTATACATATTTATGGACTACAATGTGTTGTTTCCATATGTCTACATGGTATAATGATCAAGTCATAATAATTAATATACCCATCACCAGAAAAGTTTATTATTTCTTTGTTGAGACAACATTGAAAATTCTCTCTTCTAACTATTTGAAATATACAATCCGTTATTGTTAGCTATAGTCACCCTACTGTGCAATAGAGTACCAGAACTTATTCCTCCTATGTAACTGTAACACTGTAGTCATTGACAAGCCTCTTCCCATCTCCTTCTCTCCTCTATACTCCCAATTCTCTCGTAACCATTATTCTATTTTCAATTTTTATGAGACCAATATTTTCAACTCCATATAAGAGTAAGATCGTGTAGTATTATTTTTCCTGTGCCTGGATTGTTTCACTTAACATAATGTCCTCTAGGCTTATCCATGTATTCACAAAATGACAGGCAAATATGATAGAATTTTATCATTTTTATAACTGTATAGTGTTCCATTGTGGATATGTGTAATATCCATATTTTCTTTTTCTTCTTTCTTTTTTCCATTCATCCATTGATGGGCATTTAGACTGATTACATATATTGGCTATCTTAATAGTGCTACAATTTTCATGAGAGTGCAGATGTCTCTCTAACATATTGGTTTTATTTCTTTTCAATATTTACACAGTAGTGGGATTTCTGGATCATATGTTAGTTCTGTTTTTAACCTTTTGAGGAACTTCTATACATTTTTTCATAATGGCTGTGCTAACTTACATTACCACTAACAGAGTATCAGAGTTCCCCTTTCTCTACATCCTCGCCAGCATCACTACTTTTTTTGTTATTTGATAATAGCCCTTCTAACTGAGGTGAGGTGATATCTGATTGTGGTTTTGACTTGCATATCCTTGATGGTTAGTGATGTTCAGTATTTTTTCATACACCTATTGGTCATTTCTTTATAGAAATGTTTGTTGAGGTCTTTGGACCATTTAAAATCAGATTAATTGTTATTTTGCAATTGAGATGCTTGAGTTCCTTATAAAATCTGGATGTTATCCCCTTTAAAGAAATAATAAAAATCAGAGCAAAAATAACCAAAGCAGAGATTTAAAAAACACAAAAGATCAATGAGACAAAAGATAAAGATTGTCATTTTAAAAGATAAAGAAAATAAACCTTTAACCAGCCTGAAAAAAAAGAAGACTCAAACAAAATCAGAGATGAAAAAGGGGACATTACAACTGATACCACAAAAATACAAAGAATCATAAGAAACTACTATGAACAATTTATAACAAATTAGAAAACATAGAAGAAATGGATAAACTCCTGGACACCTACCATAATTGAATCAAGAAGAAATAGAAAATTTAAACAGACTAATAATGAATAAAAATATTGAAGCAGTAATAAAAAGTGTCAATCAAAGAAAAGCCCATCACATATACACCATGGAATACTATGCAGCCATAAAAAAGGATGAGTTCATGTCCTTTGCAGGGACATGGATGAAGCTGGAAACCATCATTCTCAGCAAACTATCACAAGAACAGAAAACCAAACACTGCATGTTCTCACTCATAAGTGGAAGCTGACCAATGTGAACATATGGACATAGGGAGGGGAACATCACACACTGGAGCCTGTCCGGGGAGGGGAGGGAGGCTAGGGAAGGGATAACATTAGGAGAAATACCTCATATAGGTGAAAGGTTGATGGGTGCAGCAAACCACCACGCACGTGTATACATATGTAAGAAACCTGCACGTTCTGCACATGTACCCCAGAACTTAAAGCATAATAAAAAGAAGTTTTTAAAGAAACTGATATTTTCACTGCCTAATTGTACAAAACATTTAAAGAAAAACTAATACCAGTTCTTTACAAACTATTTCAAAAAAACTGAAAAGGATTGCATTCTTACTAATTCCCTCTACAAGGCCAGCATTGCCTGTCTCCAAAGCCATGTAAGAATACAAAAAAAAAAAAAAAAAAGAAAGAAAGAAAAAGAAAACTACAGGCCAATATCCGTGATGAACACAGATGATGCAGGAATTCTTAACAAAATATTAGCAATCAGAATTCAAAGCACATTAAAAAGATCTTCACAATGATCAAATTTTATTCATCCCAGAGACGCATAGATGGTTAAATATATGCAAATTAATAAAAGTGATACATTGCATTAACAGAATAAAAGATAAAGGCCATATCATTTCAGTGGAGGCTTTTTTCTGTTCAAATTTAGGTAGGTAGGTGCAGAAAAGGAACAGGTGAATGTTTGAAATTGGCCAGGTTGTGGTTTTGTAAAGCACCATGATAAAATAAAGACAGCAAGACGGTTGAAAATATACACAAAGTGTTTTTAATGGCTGATCATGGAATTCAATCTGAATAAGAGAGAAGAACAGATATCAGGGAGGTGAAGATAATGAAAAGAAAAACACTCCATCAATTCAATGCCGTGGTATAGTGAAAATATTATTACAGCTAAAATACTTGAGGTGGTAAACCCATAAAATAAGAGGTGCTGACCAATGAGGTGGATGTATGAAAATCAGAATTTGGAGGTGGCAGCAGTTATTGGTAATGACAGAATCTTTGATATATCCAAGGAAACGAGAGTGTTCAGGTAGGAAATAGGACTGAATCACTGGAGGTGAGTAGCCAGAGTTCTGTAAAGAACATCTCCATGTACAGTCATGTACCACATAACAACGTTTCAGTCAATAACAAACCACATATACGGTGGTGGTCCAATAAATTATAACAGAGCTGAAATTTTTATTTTTATTTTTTATTTTTTTGAGACGGAGTCTCGCTCTGTCGCCCAGGCTGGAGTGCACTGGCGCAATCTCGGCTCCCTGCAAGCTCCGCCTCCCAGGTTCACGCCATTCTCCTGCCTCAGCCTCCCGAGTAGCTGGGACTACAGGCGCCCACCACGACGCCTGGCTAATTTTGTGTGTGTGTTATTTTTAGTAGAGACGGAGTTTCACATATTAGCCAGGATGGTCTAGATCTCCTGACCTCGTGTTCCACCCACCTCGGCCTCCCAAAGTGCTGGGATCGCAGGCGCAAGCCACTGCGCCTGGCCCAGAGCTGAAAAATTTCTATCATCTACTGGTTTGTGTTACAGTTGCCTACAGTGTTCTCTACCTGTAGAGACACATGCTGCACAGGTTTGTAGCTTGGGAGCAATAGGCTAAACCATATAGCCAGATGTGTAGTAGGCTATTCTATCTAGGTTTGTGTAAGTACTGTACACTCTATGATGTTCACCAACAATTCTAAGATGGCATGGGAAAATCATAAACTGTTTAACTGCCTTGTATCCAAGAAATTCCTACAGAGATACCAGAGAAAATAAATAAATAAATAGGTAGGCATTCCATGGTGCTCTTCTGGTAAACCTCTAAACAAAGAGGTGCATTTCTTTTATAAGTCTTACATTTGTATTTCCATTATTCTATACTTCTAAAATGAAAGAATGATAAAAGCAATTGTGGTTATTTTTGGCATATGTTTTTGTATGCTGTGGTTTTAGTATAAATTTTACTTTAAAAAAAGTTTCAAGCAACATGGATAATAATTCATGAACTCTAAAGGGGTTAAAAATGCTTCAAATGCATTATTTACATAAACCATATAAACAAATATGGAATAAGTGGCTAAGAAAGATAACTATATACAACATAGGAAGACTATCTCAGGTATATTTTTAATATAATCCAAATAAGGTATGAACTTGATACCTACTATGGACATATTAATATTATAATGATTTAATGCTGTTTTAATGTAGAATAAAATTTTGGGGGCCGGGCGCCGTGGCTCACGCCTGTAATCCCAGCACTTTGGGAGGCCGAGGCGGGCGGATCACGAGGTCAGGAGATCGAGACCATCCTGGCTAACACGGTGAAACCCCGTCTCTACTAAAAATACAAAAAAAAAAATAGCCGGGCGTGGTAGTGGGTGCCTGTAGTCCCAGCTACTCGGGAGGCTGAGGCAGGAGAATGGCGTGAACCCGGGAGGTGGAGCTTGCAGTGAGCCGAGATCGCGCCCCTGCACTCCAGCCTGGGCGACAAAGCAAGACTCCGTCTCAAAAAAAAAAAAAAAATTTTTTTGGATTACTTTATTGAAATATTAATTCATCTATATTCTTATAAGAATGAGATATTTATCACTGATATTGCATTGACATTTGGGCCATAGTAAAGAAGCAAATTTAAGTGAATATCAACTTTCCTAATTGTAAATACAAAAAAAGATAAACTTCTACATAAGTGAGGATATTCTTTTGCAATTTTTCCCCTCTGATGATTATAAATACAATTGCCTTGGGGCAAATAAATTCTCACAAAAAATCCAATGTAACAAGAATAATTGAGCTAAAAGATGTTACATATTACTTATAAACATAATTCAGCTGAAACACTATCTGTTTAGGAAGTTACAGTAATAAGAAAGATAATTAAAAACCCGGGTGGGAGATAGGCAAGAAAGGATTTAATAGCTACTCATTCATACCACTTTTTAAAACTTCTGTGTGCAACTGTCATGGGCAGTGGAGATTACCCACCCATTTAATAATTTATGCTAAAACATAAAGCTGCTTCTTAGCACCCCACCTAATCACATATCCCAAACAGATTTATTTTATGGAGACTTTTCTTTGCAGTTAACCAAAACTGTATTTTAAATTATCTATTTAGCATAGTATGAAAACTCAGAATAATAAACTAAAAACACATGATTCTCCATTCTTCATTAAAGTGATAACATTCTCAACCGGACTGCCATCTTATAACTTACACTATCCATATAAATTCCTAGTATTAATGTACTATTTTAGGTTATAATTTCACAACAGCTAAGCTATCATCTTTAGTTATGAGCCAATATTTTAATACTTTTTTATGGCTTTCAATTTCAAAGCACACAATCTGAAATAAATTTTGAAGTGGAAATAGTTTATGTGGGACCAAAGATAATTGATTTTTAATTATAGGCTCCATATACTTTTTTTTGGGGGGGGTGGTATGTTCTTTCCTTCTTTTTCCTTTAGTTTTTAGATAACCAAATTACCTGTTGATTCACTGTCTGTATTTAAAAATACTGATTCGTGGTGGCAGGCACCTGTAGTCCCAGCTACTCGGGAGGCTGAGGCAGGAGAATCACTTTAATCCGGGAGGCGGAGCTTGCAGTGAGCCGAGAATGCACCACTGCACTCCAATCCAGCCTGGCAACAGAGCAAGACTCTTTCTCAAAAAAAAAAGAAAAAGAAAATTCCACTTCCTGGCTGAAGGCCAAGCAACATAAAACCAGTGCACTAAACAAAAACACAACCTAGGACCCTCACAGAGTCCCCTCCACTCCCTTGCTACCTCTACTGGAGCAGGTGCTGGTATCCAGGACTGCAATATCTAAAGACAGATCACATCACAGAACTCTTTCCAGACACTCGCCAGTACCATCCCAGAGCCCTGTAGCTCTGCTGGGTGGCTAGACTCAGAAGAGCAAAAACAATCACTACAGTTTGGCTCTCAGGAAGCCTATTCCTTAGGGGAAGGGGGAGAACACCACAACAAGAGAGCACTCCATAGGAAAAAAGAATATGAACAGCAGTCCTTGAATCTCATAGTCTACCTAAATGAGAAGGAACCAGAAAAACAATTCTGGTAATATGACAAAAGAAGGTTGTTTCACACCCCTAAAAGATCATCTCAGCTCACCAGAAATGAATCCAAATTAAGAAGAAACCTCTGAATTGCCAGAAAAAGAATTCAGAAAGTCGATTATGAAGCTAACAAAAAAGGCACCAGATAAAGGCGAAGTCCAAAATAAATCAAAACCATGATACAGAATATGAAAGAAAAATTCTTCAGTGAAATAGATAGCATACATAAAACTCAATCACAATTTCTGGAAATGAAGCATGCACTTAGAGAAATGCAAAATGCACTGGAAAGTCTCAGCAATAGAATTGAACAAGCAGAAAAAAGAACCATAGAGCTTGAAGACAAGGCTTTTGGATTAACCCAATCCATCAAAGACAAAGGAAAAAAAATTTGAGAAATGAACAAAACCTCCAGGAAGTCTGGGACTATGTTAAACATACAAACCTAAGAATAATTTGTGTTCCCAAGGAAGAAGAAAAATCTAAAAGTTTGGAAAACATATTTGAGGGAATAATTGAGGAAAACTACCCCGGCTTTACTAGAGATCTAGACATCCAAATACAAGAAACCCAGAGAACACCTGGGAAACTCATTGCTAAAAGATCATTGCCTAGGCACATAGTCATCAGGTTATCTAAAGGCAAGACAAAGAAAGGAATCTTAAGAGCTGTGAGGCAAAAGCATCAGGTCACCTATAAAGGAAAACCTATCAGATTAACCGCAGGTTTCTCAGCAGAATCCCTACAAGATAGAAGGGATTTGGGTCCTATTTTTAGTCTCCTTAAACAAAACAGTTATGAGCCAAGAATTTTGTATCCAGCAAAACTAAGCTCCATAAATGAAGCAAAGATACAGTCTTTTCCAGACAAACAAACGCTGAGAGAATTCACAACTACCATGCCAGCACTACAAGAACTGCAAAAAAAAAAAAAAAAGCTCTAAATCTTGAAATATATCCTGGAAATACAAGGTTCAAGATAGAACCTCCTTAGAGTATAAATCTCACAGGACCTATATAACAATAACACAATGAAAAAAAAAACAAAGTATTTAGGCAACAAATAGCATGATGAATAGAATAATACCTCACATCTGAATATTAAAATTGAATTTAAATGGCCTAAATGCTCCGTTTAAAAGATACAGAATGGCAGAATGGATAAGAATTCACCAAGCAAGTGATCACACAACTGCACACCAGCCTGGGTGACAGAACGAGACTCTGTCTCAAAAAAAAAAAAAAAAAAAAAGAATTCACCAACCAAGTTTCTGCTGTCTTCAGGAGACTCAACTAACACAGAAGGACTCACTTACATAAACTTAAGAGAAAGGGGTAGAAAAAGATATTCCATGCAAATGAACACCAAAAGAGAGCAGGAGTAGCTATTCTTTTATCAGACAAAAGAAACTTTAAAGCAACAGCAGTTAAAAAAGACAGAGAGGGATATTATATAATGATAAAAGGACTAGTACAACAGGAAAATATCACAATTCTAAATATATATGCACTTAACACTGGAGGTCCCAAATTTATAAAACCATTACTAGACCTAAGAAATGAGATAGACAGCAACACAATAATAGTGGGGGACTTTAATATTCCACTGACAGCACTAGACAGGTCATCAAGACAGAAAGTCAACAAGGTAATGGTGGACTTAAACTATACCCTACAACAAACGGACTTGATATATTTACAGAACATTCTACCCAACAACTGCAGAATACACATTCTATTCATTAGCACATAAAACATTGTTCAAGGTAGATCGTATGATGTACCACAAAACAAATTTCAGTAAATTTAAGAAAATGAAAATTATATCAAGTACTCTCTCAGACCACAGTGGAATAAAATGAGAAATCAACTCCAAAAGGAACCCTCAAAACCACGCAAATACATGGAAATTAAATAACCTGCTCCTAAATGATCATTGGGTCAACAATGAAATCAAGATGGAAATAAAAAAATTATTTGAACTGAATGATAATAGTGACAAAACCTATCAAAACCTCTGGGATACAGCAAAAGCAGAGCTAAGAGGAAGGTTTATAGCATTAAATACCTACATCAAAAAGTGTGAATGAGCATAAATAGACAATCTAAAGTCACACCTTATAAAACGGGAGTAACCAGAACTATCCAAACACAAGCCCAACAGAAGAAAAGAAATAATCAGAGCAGAACTAAATGAAATTGAAACAAAAAAATACAAAAGATAAATTAAACCAAAAGCTTGTTTTTGAAAAGATAAATGCAGTTGATAGACCGTTAGTGAGATTAACCAAAAAGAGAGATGATCCAAATAAGCTCAATTAGAAATGAAATGGGAGATACTACAAGTGATACCACAGAAATACAAAAGATTATTCAATGCTACTATGAACATCTTTATGCACATAAACTGGAAATCCTACAAGAGATGAATATATTCTTGGAAATATACAACCCTCCTAGAATAAACCAGGAAGATATAGTATCTCTGAACCAACCAATAACAAGCAGTGAGATGGAAATAATAATAGAAATATTGTCAACACACAAAAAAAGTCCAGGACCAGACTGAATCACAGCTGAATTCTATCAGATATTCAAATAATTGGTACCAATCCTAGTGACACTATCTAAAAGATAGAGAAAGAGGGAATCCTCCTTAAATCATTCCATGAAGCCAGTATCACCCTAACATCAAAACCAGAAAGGACATAACAAAAAAAAGAAAACTACAGACCAATAACCCTGATGAACATAGATGCAAAAATTATCAACAAAATAGTGGTGAATGGAATCCAATGACATTCCAAAAAGATAATCCACCATGATCAAGTGGGTTTCATACCAGGGATGAAGGGATGATTTGACATCCAGAAGTCAATAAATGTGATACACCACATAAAGAGAATTAAAAACAAAAATCACAAGATAATCTCAATAGACAAGCATTAGACAAAAATCCAGCATCCCATTATGATTAAACCCTCAGAAAAACCAGCATAGAAGGGACATATTTTAAGACAGTAAAAGCCATCTACAACAAACCCACAGCCAACATTATCCTGAATGGAGAAAAGTTGAAAGCATTCCCCCTGAGAAAAGGATGTCCATTGTCACTACTTTTATTGAACATAGTACTGGAAGCCCTTGCCAGAGCAATCAGACAAGAGAAGGAAATCAAGGGCATCCAAATCAGTAAAGAAGAAGTCAAACTGTCACTGTTTGCTGATGTGATTGTATACTTAGAAAGCCCTAAAGACTCATCCAAAAAGCTCCTAGAACTGGTAACTGAATTCGGCAAGGTTTCAGGAAACAAAATTAATGTACACAAATCAGTAGCTCTGCTATACACCAACAGTGACAAAGCTGAGAAATTAATAACCCCATTTACAATAACTGCATAAATCAAATAAAATACTTTGGAATATACCTAACCAAGGACATGAAAAACTTCTACAAGAAAAACTACAAGACACTGCTGAAATAAATCATAAATAACACAAACAAACCCCATGCTCATGGGTAGAATCAATATTTTGAAAATGACCATACTGCCAGTAGCAGTCTACAAACTGAATGCAATTTCCATCAGAATACCATCATCATTCTTCACAGAACTAAAAAAAAATCCAAAAATTCATATAGAACCCAAAAAGAGCCTGCATAGCCAAAAGTAAGACTAAGCAAAAAGAACAAATCTGGAGGCATCACTTTACCTGATGTTATACTATAAGGCCCATAAAAATGGGCACATATACCAATGGAACAAAACAGAGAACCCAGAAATAAAGCCAAATACTTACAGCCAACTGATCTTCCACAAAGCATGCAAAAACATAAAGTGGAAAAGGTTACCCTACTCAACAAATGGTTCTGGCATACCTGGCAAGCCACATGTAGAAGAATGAAACTGGATCCACATCTCTCACCTTACAAAACTCAACCGAAGATGGATCAAAGACTTAAATATAAGACCTGAAACCATAAAGATTCTAGAAGATAACATTGTAAAAACGCTTCTAGACATTGGCTTAGGCAATGACCTCATGACGAAGAACCCAAAAGCAAATGCAACAAAAACAAAGATAAATAGTTGGGACTTAATTAAACTAAAAAGCTTCTGCACAGCAAAAGACATAAACAGCAGAGTTAACAGACAACCCAAAGTTTGGGAGAAAATCCTCACGATCTATACACCTGACAAAGATTTAATATCCAGAATCTACAGAGAAGTCAAACAAATCAGGAAGAGAAAAAAAATCCCATCAAAAACCAGGCTAAGGACATTAATAGACAATTCACTCAAGAAGATACACAAATGGCCAACAAACATAGAAAAAAAATGTTCAACATCACTCATTATCAGGGAAATGCAAACGAAAACCACAATGCGATACCACCTCACTCCTGCAAGAATGGACATAATAAAAAAAATAGATATTGGCATAGATGTGGTAAAAAGGGAACACTTTTATACTGTTGGTGGGAATGTAAAATAGTAAAACCACTCTGGAAAACAGTGTGGAGACACCTTAAAGAACTAAAGTAGATTTACCATTTGATCACCAATCCCACTACTAGGTTATCCACCCAGAGGAAAAGAAGTCATTATATGAAAAAATAATTTTGCCCATGAATGTTTATAGCAGCACAATTTGCAACTGTAAAAATATGGAACCAGCACAAATGCTCATCAACCAATGAAGGGATAAAGAAATATGGTATACCATGGAATACTACTCAGCCATGAAAAAAGAATGAAATAATGGCATTTGCAGGAACCTGGATGGAATTGGAGACTATTATTCTCAGTGAAGTAACTCAGGAATGGAAAACCAAACATCGTATGTTCTCACTTATGTGTGGGAGCTAATCTATGAGGCTGCAAAGGCATAAAAATGATACATTAGACTTTGGGGACTCAGGGGAAAAGGTGGGGGGTGGTGAGGGATAAAAGGCTACACATTGGCCACAGAGTACACTGCTTGGTTGATGGGTGCACCAAAATCTCTGAAATCACCATTAAAGAATTTATTCATGTAACCAAACACCACCTGTTCAGTAAAAACCTATTGAAATAAAAAATGAAAAATTTATAAAAATAAAAAAATTAAATATTAGAAAAGAGAAGAAAGCTAAACATATTTTAGTGCCATATTTATGAATTAGTTGTGTGCATCTAAAATAATGACCAATTAAAAAACAACCTTTTAAAAGACTGGTAATTATTCATTTTCAAATAATTTTAGAAAACCTTAAAATATGTATTTTACCCCTTCAATCATACATCATAACTACGTCAAAAATGGCATGAGACTTTCCTTACAGTGAAATAATTGCCATATATTCTATCTTAAATTATCTGCAATAAAACCAAAGTAATGGACAACCCTAGACACAAAATATTTTAAATTTTATTTGGGAAAAAAATGCACCCTAGATTAATTCATCATTAAGTCTTTTCTATGATACTAACTAGTATTGAATGCAATAAGGCAGATTTTCAAACGAATAGAATAATATCAATTATTATTTCTATTCTCATTTAATCTGACAAAGGTCTAATATCCAGAATCTACAAGGAACTTAAACAAATAAAGCAAAAACCAAAAAATCCAATTAAAAAATGGGCAAAGGACATCAAGAGATATGTCTCAAAAGAAGGCACACAAGCGTTCAACAAGTATATGAAAAAGTGCTTACCACCACTAATGATTAGAGAAATGAAAATCAAAGCCACAGTGAAATACCATCTCATACCATTCAGAATGGTGGTAATTAAAAAGTCAAAATATAACAAGTGCTGGTGAAACTGGGGAGAAAAGGGAACACTTATACCCTGTTGGTGGGAACGTAAATTAGTTCAGTCACTGTGGAAAGCAGTTTGGACATTTCTCAAAGAACTCAAAACAGAACTACCATTCAACCCAGCAATCACACTACTAGATATATACTCAAAGGAGAATAATTCATTCTACCAAGAAGACACATGCACTCTTATGTTCATTGCAGAACTATTCACAAGAGCAAAGACATGGAATCAACCTATGTGCCCATCAATAGTGGACTGGTAAAAGAAAATGTGATATGTATACACTACGGAATACTATGCAACTATTAAAAAAGAATGAAATCATGTCTTTTCAAATAAGATGGATGCAGTTGGAGGCCATTATCCTAAGTGAATTAGTTCAAGAACAGAAAACCAAATACCACATATTCTCACTTATAAGTGGGAGCTAAACATCGAATACACATGAACATGAAGATGGAACAATAGATAATGGGGACTATTAGATGGGGGATGGAGAGAGGGAGAGAAGTGTGGGCTAAAGAACTACCTGTTGGGTACTATGCTTTCTGCCCTGGTGACAGGATCGCTCAGACCCCAAGCCTCAGCATCACGCAGTATACCCATGTAACAAACCTGCACATGTACCATTTAATCTAGAATACATTATTAAAAAAGAAAAAAGAACAGAATAGACCAAAGACTGATTACAATGTTTATATTATTAAAAGCAAAACTTATAAGCACATCAAAAGATATTCAAAATAACTGTCACGGAAAAGCAAATCAAAACCACAGTGAGATTCTACCTCACACCCATTAGGCTGGATACAATAAAAAAAAAAAATGTTAATTTCAAAAACAGAAAGTAACAAGCTTTTGCCAGAATATAAAAAATTGGAGCCCTGCATGCCATTGATAATAGTGTAAAAGGAAACAGTCACTGTGGAAAATATGATGGTTCCTCTAAAACAATTACTATATGATACAGCCATTCCATTTCATAGTCTATACCCAAAAGAATTGAAAGCCATGTCTTGAAAAGATAACTGGACATCCATATTCACAGCAGCATTCTTCACAATAGCCAAAACATGGAGTCAGTGTATGTTCACCAACAGATGAAGAGATAAGCGAAATATGGTATACACATACAATAGAATATTATTCAGCTTTAAAAAGGCAATACATTCTGACGTATGCTACAGTATGGATGACCCTTGGTGACATTATGCTAAGTGAAATTAGCCAGTTACCAAAAGACAAATTCCATATAATTGCACTTATATGAGCTACTTATAGTAGTCAAAATCATTGAGACAGAAAGGAGAATGGTGGTTGACAGGGGATCAGGGGAGAAGGAATGGGAGTTATTGTTTAATAGGTACTGTTTTTGTTTAATAGGTATTGTTTAATAGGTATAGTTATTGTTTAATAGGCATTGTTTAATAGGTAATGTTTAATTATCTTGTTTAATCCACTTTTAGTTTTGCAAGATGAAAAGAGTTCTGGAGATGGGTGGTGAAGATGGATGCTCATTACAAATGTACATCCTCTCATTGAAATAAACAAAAATTGTCAAGATGGTATTTTTATGATACACATATTTTACTGCAATGGAAAAAGCAAAAAAAAAAACGTAATTTTAACAACTTCAAAGGGCTCATGTGAAAGATTTCTTTCTTATAACTTTATCACATTAAAATTTTACTAAATGAAAGTGTTTCCCCCTGGACAATGCTTCATTTCTTTACCCATATGTCTTATTGCTGCTTCTATTTCCATTTGTCTTCTGCTCAGTGATTGTCAGTTTCAGCTGCTTTCTCGGGTGCCCACAGTATGAGAAAAGTATCCTAGTAAAGGCTGAGAGGGAGATACAAGCTTTTTATTTAATGTAGGGAGCTTTCCTTGATGAGTTTTCATTAAATTATTCTCCTCACTGATATAAACATTACAAATAAAATTATTTCTATATTCTTATTTTATATATTTGCCTCACTTATGGTTAAGTATCTAAAAAAAATCAGGAAATTCCATGTATCTGACTGGTGCAACAAAAATATTCGGATGACATCACCTAATATTTACAGAAACAAAATAAAGGACCTACTACTATCAGATCTCAAACTAGACTAGCCAATTGTCTAAATTCCACAGAAGAGGCAATCTACTCTCTAAAACAGTGACATAATACGATAATAACTTCCTTTACTTTTGCTAAAATGGCCACTTAGTGGAAGAGAGAACATAAAGAAAATGAAAAACTACTTTATTTTGACCTCCTTATGAAATCTCCTCATTAGAGGCGTCTACTTTGTTTCAGAGAATTGTAGTGATAGGTTGCTTCTCATTAACGGGAAATCCCTTGTGACTTAGTTAAAAACATTTCCAAAAAATTGGCAGAGATTTTATGTGCTTGAACTAATCCTCATTATTTTCTTGCTTTAAAAGTATTTCCAGTGATTTCTCTTTGTTTCTCGGAAAATATACTATGTATAATTATAATGAGATATACTGACTACACTGAAATGTTCTATACATTAGTCTAATGATAGCTAGTATCAGTATTAAGTGAAAAAGACAGAATAAAAACTCAATCTGTTTTTAAACATCATGAAAAAAAGTGAGCTTCTCAAATGATAATAATCTTTAGAGACAAAAATGCATCAGAATGATTACATTGACATGCTCCAAAAATGATTTTATCCAATCCAATCTACATTTCCCTTCATTCAATATTTTACTTATGGTCACGACAGTCATTCAGGGACAAATTGGATTACACTGGTCTGAACAACATTTCACACTTTTTCTGTTCCACATCCATCTTTCCTTTGTGGCTTACTATGGTACCATATTCTCAATTAGTAGGGCACACAGCTTCTACCCATTTTAATGAGTAAGAGAAGATGGAAGATAAAAATGAGTGCACATATGCTCAGAAACAGAAACTGGTAACACTGAAGAGCAGTGATTACACAAGCTGCAGGGAAAAACTTGTAACAAAATGGAAAGTTAACACTTTAGGTCTTGTTTCCCAAAATGCTAAAGCAGAGTATTTCAAGATATTAGAAATATTTCTAACTCTAAGAAATGTAGCAAAGCAATTTATAACAACTCCGAGTAATGCCAGAGAAAATGTTATGTACTAAAATATAATGAATCTATTAAATTTTACTCTAAATTAAATTTCTTTGCTATCCTTCTCAAAACTGTTACCAAACATTTAGTGAACAACTATTGTGGGTGCCAAACATAGGTTGCATGATAATAAAGAAATATTTTATTTGTTAAGAGAAACATTAATATGATACCAAGAGTTATTAATTCTGAATCTGTAATTGATAACATGAATCATATTAGGTTCCCTTTCCGATTGCCTGTTATTAATGTAATGAAAAAACAAAATCAATATAATCTTATGAAGTCTCAGTTGCCTTACATGTTTAATCAGGATTTGGATCCAGATTGTCTTTTGCATTTCTTTAAGGAATACTCTAAGTTTTAAAAGCCTTTCCTTTATTACCTCTCAAGATCATTTATTTCAAAATCAAACTTTACTTAATCCCTCACTGTTACCTCTTCCCCCATCTCATACCATATTATTCCCAACATGGAGCCCAAAATCCTTTTGGATTCTGTGAAGATTGAAACACGTTATCTACTGCCTGTTATCAATATTTCAAAAACAAAAATGTATGCATGCATTCCATATGGTCATGCAATTATATTATTGCTTAGTTGTGAAGGAGTCTGGAATTATATTAATTCAGTGTGAGATTGTCAAATAATAAAAACTAGCAAACTGATTAATATTTTGTTTTAAAAGAGTGGATACATTGAGTGTGGAAATTTTCTGTGAAGATAAATTGAAGTGGTAAAGAGCTGGAAAATGATACACAGTCAAATAAAGTTGTTCTTTTTTTAAAAAAAGATAGGTAATATTAATATATGATCTGCAAAGGTGGGGGAATATAAGAGAGAGGGATGGGGATAATGTAGGCATTTGGATGAGGCAGGTGGACTAGACAATGTAAAGATGAAATTATTTTGACTTGTTAGACTATTTTCTCTATTTTGCAGTAAGGTCAACAGGTGAATGTGGGAATGCATCTTACTAGGACTTGTAGTAGTCATGACTGTTGAAGTTGGGTGTTGACTTGAGTTTTGAAGATATAAACAAAAAATGAGGCCAGTAGCATGGTGGTGGATCGTTTTACAATGGTTTAGCTTAGGATTGTGCAAATTTCTTCTATAAAGGAACAGATAATAAAGAATTTTTGGCATTGTGGGCCATACACGTTTTGTTCCACTATTCAACTCTGCCAATGTAATGTGAAAGTAGGCATAGATAATACAGAAATTACTAAAAGTGGTTGTATTCCAATAAAACTGTATTTATAATAATAGGCCGTAGTCCACTGAGTATAGTGTGCTGACTCCTGATTTAGCAGCTTGTGTGTGCAAGTGAAGGTGGAAGATACATGGATATCAATAGTCTTTTCTTCCAGTGAGTATAATGCAATGAGAGAAGTGCAAGAAGATTAAGGGTGTTTCCAAAAGATTTAGGTAAATGTGTTGTACTATAAACTCCAAGTCAAGTAAAAAGGGAAGTGAGCACATGAGAACAATGATGGACAAGGATTCCCGGTCCCAATAGAATCAGAGAATGCTAGGAATGAGGATACCAAACTCAGTGAGCTGGAAAGACAGGAGGTGGAGGTGAAAGTTAGAGAGGGGTGCATGAAAGGGAGATTATCCAGAGATGGGGGTAGTTATTGAGGGTCATAAGGTCCGTAGGGTAGGTGCTGGAAATGGCATGGACAGAAAGATTATATTTTATTTTATATTACATTCAAGGTGGTACATGTGCAAGTTTGTTGCACATTGTTGCATATTGATGGGGATTGGGCTTCTAGTGTATCCGTCAGCCAAGTAGTGAACAACGAAACCAATAGGTAAGGCTTCAATCATCATCCCTCTCATACCCTACTCCCATAAGAGTCCTCAGTATCTATTACTTCCATCTTTATATTCATGTGTACTGATTGTTTAGTTCTCACTTATAAATGAGAACATGTGGTATTGGAATTTTTGCTTCTGAGCTATCTCACTAAGGATAATGGCCTCCAGCTGCCTCCATGTTGCTGCAAAAGACATTATTTCATTCAATTTTATTATGAAATTAGTATCCCATGGTGTATATATACCACATTGTTTAATCCAGTCAACCATTGATAGGCATCTTAGTTAATTCTATGATTTTATTGGTGTAACTAATGCCGCAAAAAAGATATAAATGCAGGTGTCTTTTTGATATAATGATTTCTTTTCCTGTGACTAGATACCCCCATGGTGGGATTGCTAGTTCAAATGGTAGTTCTATTTTTAGTTGAGAAATCTCCACACTGTTTTTCATAGAGGTTGTACTAATTTACATTCCCATCAACCTTGTAAAAGGGTTCCCTTTTCTCTGCAACTACGCCAACATCTGTTGTTTTTTGACTTTGTATTATTATTTTATAAACATTCTGAATGGTATGAGATGATATCATATTGAGATTTTAATTTACATTTCTCTGATGATCTATGATGTTCAGCATTTTCATGTTTGTTGGCCACTTGTGTGTCTTCCTTTGAGAAATGTCTGTTCATGTCCTTTGCCCAGTTTGAAATGAGGTTAATTCTTTTTGTCTTGTTGACTTGTTTGAGTTCCTCACATATTCTGGATATTACTCCTTTGTTGCAAGCATAATTTGCAAATATTTTCTGTCATTTTGTAGATTAAACAAATTTAATCTGCTGATAATTTTTTTTTGGCTGTGCAGAAGCTTTTGGGTTTAATTAAGTCCCATTTATCTATTTTTGTATTTGTTGCATTTGCTTTTGGGATCATCTTCTTAAATTCTTTGCCTGGGTCAGTGTCCAGAAGAGTTTTTCCTAAGTTTTCTTCTAGGATTTTTATAATTTCAAATCTTATATTTAAGTCTTTAATTAATTTTTAAGTATTGAGTTAGTTTTTGTAAATGGTGAGAAACAGGGGTAGTTTCATTCTTCTTCATATGGCTAGCCAATTTTCCACGCACTATTTAGTGAATAGGGTGTCATTTTCCCCTTGTTTATTTTTGTCATCTTTGACAAAGGTCAGTTACGTGTAGGTATGTGCCTTTATTTCTAGGTTTTCTATTCTGCTCCATTGATCTATGTTTCTATTTTTGTACCAGTACCATGCTGTTGATGTTCCAGTTACTACAGCCTTGTAATATAATTTGAACTCAGGGAATAAGATGCATCCAGATTTGTTCTTTTTGTTTAGGATTGCTTTGGCTATTTTGGCTCTGTGTGGGTTCCATATGAAATTTACAACTGATATTTCTTACTCAGTGAAAAACAATGTTGGTAATTTGATAGAAATTCATTAAATCTGTAGATGGCTATGGGCAGTATGGTCATTTTAATGATATTGATTCTTCTATCCCATCATATGGGATATTTTTCCATTTGTTTATGTCATCTGCAATTTCTTTCTTCAGTGTTTTGTAGTTCTCCTTGTAAAGATCTTTCAGCTTCTTAGTTAAATGTATTCCCAGGTATTTTATTTTTGAGAGGGCAATTGTAAATGAGATGGAGTTTTCATTTGGTTCTCAGGTTGATCATTATTGATGTATAGCAATATTACTATCTTTTTGTTAATTTTGTATCTTGAAAATTTACGGAAGTCATTTGTCAAGTCCAGGAGTCTTCTGAAGGAATTTGGGGTTTTCTAGGTATACAACTATTTCATGAAGGAACAGGGATAATTTGACTTTTTCAATTTGGATGCCTTTTACTTCTTTCACTTACCTGATTGCTATAGCTAAGACTTCCAGTACTATGTTGAATAGAAGTTGTGAAAGTGGACACTTTTTTCTTGTTCTGGTTCTTAGGGAAAATGCTTTTACATTTTCCCCATTCAGTGTGATGTTGGCTGTGGATATGTCATATATGGCTCTTATTCTTTCGAGATATTTTTCTTCAATGACTGGTTTGTGGAGGGTTTTTAACAAAAAGGGATGCCAAATTTTATTGAATGCTTTTTCTACATTTATTGAGATGACCATATGGTTTTTGTTTCTAATTGAGTTTATGCAGTGGGTCACATTTATTGATTTAAATGGTTGTTCATATTGTTAAACCATCTTTGCATCTCTGGAATAAAACCCAGTTGATCATGATGAATTATCTTTTTGATGTGCTAGTGGATTTACTTTGCTAGTATTTTGTTGAGGATTTTTGCATATATGTTTATCAGGGATATTGGCCCTTTTCTTTCTTTTTTTTATTATACTTTAAGTTCTAGGGTAAATGTGCACAACGTGCAGTTTTGTTACATATGTATAGATGTGCCATGTTGGTGTGCTGCACCCATTAACTCGCCATTTACATTAGGTATATCTCCTAATGCTATCCCTCCCCCCTCCCCCCACCCCACGACAGTCCCAGGTGTGTGACATTCCCCTTCCCGTGTCCAAGTGTTCTCATTGTTCAATTCCCACCTATGAGTGAGAACATGCGGTGTTTGGTTTTTTGTTCTTGGGATAGTTTCCTGAGAAAGATAGTTTCCAGCTTCATCCATGTCCCTACAAAGGACATGAACTCATCATTTTTTATGGCTGCATAGTATTCCATGGTGTATATGTGCCACGTTTTCTTAATCCAGTCTCTCATTGATGGACATTTGGGTTGGTTCCAAGTCTTTGCTATTGTGAATAGTGCCACAATAAACATATGTCTGCATGTATCTTTACAGCAGCATGATTTATAATCCTTTGGGTATATACCCAGTAATGGGATGGCTGGGCCAAATGGTATTTCTAGTTCTAGATTCCTGAGGAATCGCGACACTGTCTTCCACAATGGTTGAACTAGTTTATAGTGCCACCAACAGTGTAAAAGTGTTTCTATTTCTCCACATTCTCTCCAGCACCTGTTGTTTCTTGACTTTTTAATTTTAATGATCGCCATTCTAACTGGTGTGAGATGGTATCTCATTGTGGTTTTGATTTGCATTTCTCTGATGGCCAGTGATGGTGAGCATTTTTTCATGTGTCTGTTGGCTGCATAAATGTCTTCTTTTGAGAAGTGTCTGTTCATATCCTTTGCCCACTTTTTGATGGGTTGTTTTTTTCTTGTAAATTTGGGTTCTTTGTAGATTCTGGATATTAGCACTTTGTCAGATGAGTAGATTGCAAAAATTTTCTCCCATTCTGTAGGTTGCCTGCTCAGTCTGATGGTGGTTTCTTTTGCTGTGCAGAAGCTCTTTAGTTTAATTAGATCCCATTTGTCAATTTTGGCTTTTGTTGCCATTGCTTTTGGTGTTTTAGACAAGAAGTCCTTGCCCATGCCTATGTCCTGAATGGTATTGCCTAGGTTTCCTTCTAGGATTTTTATGGTTTTAGGTCTAACATTTAAGTCCTTAATCCATCTTGAATTAATTTCTGTATAAGGTGTAAGGAAGGGATCTAGTTTCAGCTTTCTACATATGGCTAGCGAGTTTTCCCAGCACCATTTATTAAATAGA
Organism: Gorilla gorilla gorilla; assembly: GCF_029281585.2. Classification (NCBI taxonomy): domain Eukaryota; kingdom Metazoa; phylum Chordata; class Mammalia; order Primates; family Hominidae; genus Gorilla; species Gorilla gorilla. The sequence goes on from NC_073230.2 coordinate 22,717,624, forward strand.
GAATCCTTTCCTCATTTCTTGTTTTTGTCAGGTTTGTCAAAGATGAGATGGTTGTGTGATATTATTTCTGAGGGCTTTATTCTGTTCCACTGGTCTGTATCTCTGTTTTGGTACCAGTACCATGCTGTTTTGGTTACTGTAGCCTTGTAGTATAGTTTGAAGTCAGGTAGCATGATGCCTCCAGCTTTGTTCTTTTGGCTTAGGATTGACTTGGCAATTTGGGCTCTTTTTTGGTTCCATATGAACTTTAAAGTAGTTTTTTTCCAACTCTGTGAAGAAACTCATTGGTAGGTTGATGGGGATGGCATTGAATCTATAAATTACCTTGGGCACTATGGCCATTTTCACGATATTGACTCTTCCTATCCATGAACATGGAATGTTCTTCCATTTGTTTGTGTCCTCTTTTATTTTGTTGAGCAGTGGTTTGTAGTTCTCCTTGAAGAGGTCCTTCACATCCCTTGTAAGTTGGATTCCTAGGTATTTTGTTCTCTTTGAAGCAATTGTGAACGGGAGTTCTATCATGATTTGGCTCTGTGTTTGTCTGTTATTTCTGTATAAGAATGCTTGTGATTTTTGTACATTGATTTTGTATCCTGAGACTTTGCTGAAGTTGCTTATCAGCTGAAAGAGATTTTGGGCTGAGACGATGGGGTTTTCTAAATATACAATCATGTCATCTGCAAACAGGGACTGTTTGACTTCCTCTTTTCCTAATTGAATACCCTTTATTTCCTTCTCCCGCTTGATTGCCCTGGCCAGAACTTCCAACACTATGTTGAAAAGGAGTGGTGAGAGAGGGCGTCCCTGTCTTGTGCCAGTTTTCAAAGGGAATGTTTCCAATTTTTGCCCATTCAGTATGATATTGGCTGTGGATTTGTCATAAATAGCTCTTATTGAGATATGTCTCATCAATACCTAATTTATTGAGAGTTTTTAGCATGAAGGGCTGTTGAATTTTGTCAAAGGCCTTTTCTGCAGCTACTGAGATAATCATGCGGTTTTTGTCTTTGGTTCTGTTTATATGCTGGATTACGTTTATTGATTTGCGTATGTTGAACCAGCCGTGCATGCCAGGGTGAAGCCCACTTTATCATGGTGGATAAGCTTTTTGATGTGCTGCTGGATTTGATTTGGTTGGCCTATGTTTTTATTTTGTGTTGTTGTGCCCTTTTTTGATTTGAGTATCAGGATCATACTGCTTTTATAAAATCAGTCAAGAAAGAATCTCTCCTTTATTTTTTTCAGTAAGTTTGGTACCAGTTCTTTGTACATTTGGTAGAAGTTCAGTTGTGGATCCATCTGGTGATGGGCTTTTTTTTTTTTTTTGGTAGATTTTTTCATTACTGATTCAGTTTTATTACTAGTTATTGGCATACTGAGAATTTCTAATGTTTCCTGGTTCAATCATGGGGTTCCAGGAATTTTTTCCATTTCCTCTAGGTTTTCTAGTTTGTGCACATAGAGATATTTATAATAGTCTCTAATCATTTTTTTTCCCTGTGGCATCAGTTGTAATGTCACCTTTATAACTTCTCATTATACTTGAATCTTCTGTTTTTTCTTCATTAAGCTCATTAGTGGCCTATTTTTTTTTTTATCCTTTCAAAAAACCAACTTTTCCTTTTGATGATCTTTTGTACCATTTTTTCAGTCTCAATCTCATTTAGTTCTGCTCTAATGTTTGTTATTTCTTTTCTTTTGCTAGCTGTGGGTTTGGTATGTTATTGATTTCATGGTTTCTGGAGGTGCAAAGTTAGGGTATTAATTTAAGATACTTCTATCTTTTTTGAGGTAGGCATTTAACACAATAACCTTTTCCTCTTAGCACTACTTTTGCTGTATCCCAGATATTTGGTATATTAATATTATGTCTCCTCATTCAAGATTTTTTTGAATTCTGCTTTCATTTCTTTCTTTACCCAAAATTCAATCAAGAGCAAGTTATTTTACATGTATTTGTGTAGTTTTAAGAGTTCATACTGGTATTGATTTCTAATTTTATTCCACTGTGGTCTAAAAAGACATTTGATATAATTTCAGTTTTTTTTAATTTATTGAGATTTGCTTAAGGGTCAACTTAATCTCATGTGGTTGACTCTGGAGAATGTCCCATGCACAGATGAAAAAAAAATGTATATTCTGTAGTTGTTGGAAAGAATGTTCTATAAATGTCTATCATATCAATTTGCTCTACAGTCCCATTTAAGGTTATAATTTCTTTGATTTTCTGTCTTAATAATCTGCCTTCTGTTACCAGTGGGGTGTTAAGGTCCCAACTGCTATTGTGTTGCTATGTTTTCTTAGGTTAAGTAGTATTTGTTTTATGAATCTGGGTTTTCTGGTGTTGGGTGCATATATATTTAGGATGGTGAAATCTTTCTGTGCTATTGAAACATTTATCATTATATGATGCTTTTCTTTGTCTTTTTTTAACCATTGTTGGTTTAAAGTATGTTTTATCTGATATAATAATGGTTATTCCTGCTTCCATTTGTTTTCCATTTGTGTGATATGTTTTTTTCCACCACTTTCAGTCTGGGGGTTTCTTTCGTCATTAGGTAGGTTTCTTGTTTGCAGCAAACGGTTGGGTCTTGTTTAGTCCAATTTGCCACTGTGTATCTTTTAAGTGGAGCAGATAGGCCATTTATTTTTAATGTTAATATTGATATGTGAGGTTGTGCTTCTGTCCTAGTGTTGTTAGCTAGTTGTCTTAGTGTTAGCTAATTGTGTAATTGCTCTATAGGATCTGTGAGCTTTGAACTTATGTAATGTCTTTTTTGTAATGGCAGGTGCTATACTTTCTTTTGCATGTTTAGAACTCCTTTGAGCATTTCTTGTAGGACCAGTCTAGTGGTGACAAATAGCCTTAGATTTGTTTGTCTGGGACAGACTATTTCTCTTTCATTTATGATGCATAGTTTGGCAGGATACAAAAGTATTGACTGGCATTTTTTTTTCCCTAAAGAGGCCAAAAATAGGCTCCCAAGCTCTTCTGGCTTGTAAGGTTTCTGCTCAGAAATACAGTGTTAATCTGATGAGATTTACATTATAGGTGATTTGATGTTTCTAGCTGCTTTTAAGATTTTTTTTCTTTCAGGTTGACCTTGAATAATCTGATGACTTTTTTCCCTGATGATATTTGTCTTATATATTATCTAGCAGCTGCTCCTCAAATTTATTGAATCTGGATGTCTACATCTCTAGCAAAATCAAGAAAATTTTTCTTCATTATTCCCTCGAATGTGTTTTTCACATTTTTTTACTTTTCCTTCTCCTTCAGGAATGCTTATAAGACATAGGTTTAGTGACTTTATATAATCCCAGATTTCTTGAAAGCTTTGTTCATATTTTTAAAATCCTCTTTTCTTTATTTTGTTCTGACTGTGTTAATTTCAAAGACTAGTTTTCAAGTTCTGACACATTTTTTCTGCTTGGTCTAGTTTATTGTTAAAGCTTTCATGTGTAACTCCTTAAGTGAATTTTTCATTTCCGGAACTCTGCCATTTTTCCTTTTTTTTTTTTTTTTTAAGATATCTAACTCTTCCTTCATTTCCTGGATTGCCTTTGTGGTTTCTTTGTGTTGGTTTCCAATCTTCTCTTGAATCTCATTGAGTTTTCTTACAATCTAAAGTTTAAATTTTTTATTTGCTGGGTGTGGTAGCATACACCTGTAATCCCAGCACTTTGGGAGGCCAAGGTAGGTGGATTACCCGAGATCAGGAGTTCTAGACCAGCATGGCCAACATGGCAAAACCCTATCTCTAGTAAAAATACAACAATTAGGTGGGCATGGTGGTGGGTGCCTGTAAACCCAGCTAGTCAGGAGGCTGAGGCAGAATTGCTTGAGCCTGGGAGGCAGAGGTGTCAGTGAGTACAGATCATGCCATTGCACTCCAACATGGGTTACAGAGCAAGACTCTGTCTCAAAAAATAATAAATAAATAAATAAATTATGTGTCATTTCTGCATTTTCACTTCAGTTAGGGTCAATTACTAGAGAGCTACTCTGATCCTTTGGTGGTGTCATGACATTCAGATTTCTCATAGTCCCAGAATTCTTATGCTGATCCCTTCTGATCTGGAGAAGCTGACACTTCTTGCTTTTGGATTTATTTTCATTTGGATTGGATTTTTTTCTCTATTTTAAATTTTTTCCATCCCTTGATGGTGAGACAATAAAGCATGTTGGATAGGATCTTCTGGCTTTATTCCTTTAGCCCTGTGCACTTCTGTCAGCAGGTTTTATATTGGATTGTGCAGTTCAATCTATAGGCTAATAAATGGCAATTACAGGTAATAGCCAATTGCAGTAAAAGCAGATGGGTATGTACTTGATCTTTGTTTACCACCAAGTGCTCTCTACTTCAGACAATGGGCTGGATAGTGGTGTCCATTGTGCCCCGAGCTTCCTGTTCAGTGCAGGCCCAGGTGGGGTCAGGCACAGCTGGCTAAAGCTGGAACACCTGGCTTGCCTATGGTATCCCAATGATGACAAGGGCGCTAGCCCTAACAGGGGTGTCTGGGGAAGCTCCTACTGAAATGCACTGAGGTCTCTGTGGAGGTGAGGGGTCTGTACAAGTTTTACATCCAAGATAGACAGAAATGAGATCTGTTTCCCTATCATACCCCCGGTCCCAGGGCTCATGACTCTCAGGTTAGATGCATACTATAGACTACCTCCAGGCCACAGTGTAACTGAAAGCCGTGGAATACATCTGTCCCACAGCTCTACAAAGGAGGGGTTTCAGGGCAGAATCTCTTCACTCAGTCCAATACAGACAGCTTTGTGGTTCATCTGATCTCCAATGCAGTAACACTGCTGCTTCATGTAGAGAAGGGGAGTGACTTTACCTTTCAGAACATGTGGGTGGGCATTAGCTGAGGTGGTCGTGCCAGCAGTTTAGGTCAGCCTGACCTTAGGACCTGGGGGGAGTGGTCAGATGCCAGCAGTTTTGGACTGGGCTAGGCAACTCCACAGCTCCCAAACATCTAGATGGCCCATTCAATGGCATGTGTGACTCCTGAAGGGACTGGACTGGGACTGGGCCAGTTAACTAGTTCTCAGGGCCCCAGAATTCAGGTGCTGGCTGTGATAGGGATGGGTGACTGGTCTCTAGGCCACAAGCAGAACTCTCAGGTGAGGGCAGGCAGAACTCTTGGGTGACGGGCGCTCTAGCGCATTTCACTGGAAAAGGCAATGCCTCCCTCAGCTGGAGCAATGGAGACTGGCAGCTGTGTAATACACAGCCTGCTTGCATTTTCCTCTCACATAAGTGGTAGTAGATTTCACTGTCCAGAACATGCAGAGGTGCCCAGCCTACTCACTCCCTCCCTGGTCCAGGGCAGCCGGGGCAGTAGTGGCAGTGGTGGCAATTGCTATGGCAGCCAAGGACATATTGCTGCCCTCCGGGGACAGGACTCTCAGAGGAACACCAGGCTGCAGCCATAGTACTCACATGGGGACAGGGTGACTCCACTGAGGAACTGACACTGAAGCATGGGCCCCATTTAGCAGTGGGTTGGGGAGGCGGGGAGTCGTGTGGTGTGTAGTCTGCCCACTCCTCTGTGGATGGCTGTGGTAGTTGTCTTTGGGTCACATGAAAATGCTTAATCTTCCCACTCTGAGAAGTGGCAGCTGGTGCTAAGTTGCTTGGGGAACAAAAACCTGTGAGATTCCACATGACCTTGAGCAATGCCTGTGTACAGTCTTCAGGCAGCTCCCTGATTACTCTGCAGACCCAGGTTTGGGGGAGGAGGCTCTCCCCTGTCTAGAATTGTAAAGGTCCATGGCAGAAGTGTAGAACCCTGGGGTTCTCTCACTCATCCCCTCCCTGCATTAGGGGTCCTCTCTCAGCTGTGCACTGGTACCAGCTCAGCAGGCTGCCTGGCTTCACTCTCCTCTGCTTTCTCTGATTCCAATTGCCTGTCTGATGAATTCCAGCATGTTCTCTTAGAAGATCTACTTGAATTGTTAACATTTACTTGCTATTTTGATTCCTCTCCATGACAGAGGTGTCCACTAGCTGCTTCTAGTCAACCATCTTGAACTGGAGTCAACACTGGTTTTTTTTTTTTATTTTTTTTTAATAAGCTTTTTCAAAACATGAAACTGATTTGTTTTGTTTTGTTCTCAAGGTCGTGGATTGGAGGCAATGTTAACATGCCCCTCCAACTTGGAAAGACAAAGTGGTGTGTAGAGATTTACACTGTGAACTTTTTTTCCAAGCAACAATGCAGGAACTTAACAGGAACACTGAAAGAAACCACAGACCCTTTGAAAGAAGCAGCAGGCTGCAGCCTACACCATGAGCCATGCAGAAAACTGTAAGTCTCCAGAGTAAGAGCTGGGGATAAACTGCCTCTAGGATTTACACTCCCTTGTGGGAACCTGTCAATCCAGGCCAAGGGAGAAGTCTTTCACCATACCCAGTGCTGGAACTGATTTAGAGAGCACTGGGGAATATCAAGGAAGAAGCAACAGTGGGGAGAGCCTTGTGTGCATTTTCAATCTCCAGCATGGACCGAGGGAAGTTATTCCTGATCCTGCCTCACAGGGGCCTTGAAGAAGTCTGCCAGCTAAATCAGGCAGTGGTCACAGCTTGAAAGAAGCTTCCAACTGAAATTCGTGATATAATCTCAATTGAGGATGAGCTCCCTTGGCCAGAACCGGGGGGTGAGTGAGAAGCCTACTGAAGCCACGAGCACAGAAATTGGGCACCCCAGGTTTGCAGGTGGACTGGGAGGGGAACGGTCTGAAAGCTGTGGTTGCTGTCTCAACCAGGAAAGTTTATGGCCTGGGCCAGATTTTAGTTCTGAGCACAGACTGCCTGAAACTTAGCTAGCTGCAGCTGGTGGAGCAGTGTGGGTGTGGGACCTGCCTTGCCAAATGCATGGAAGCTGGGTGGGGTTTACTGCTGCCTGCTTACTCCCCACTCCCTGTGCCAACACTTCTTCACAGCAGAGGCAGCTGCATTCTGCCCTGGAACATGACCCCAGTGGCCAGAGAACCGCCCCCTCACACCACAGGGGCCACAGTTTGCCCTGGAAGCAGAAAGCCAGAGTGCAGGCCTGCCTGACCCAGCCCCCACCTGGCTTTGTCCCTCCACCCACCCTGATAGCTTAACACAAAGGATAGAAACTTTTGGCAGGTCTACGTCCCCACCTATAGCTTGAAAATCCAGAATACCTCTCCTGGGTAAAAGGCAAGCACACATCCCATTGCTACTACTGCAGCTGGTGCCCTTTTGCAAATGCCACCTCTTGGCTGGAGGCCAACCAACACGGTCCATCACAGCATCTCTGGGTAGAATAACCTACACCCAGGAAGAAGAAAACTTGTATGTGACCTCAGCCATCACCATTGCCTACACGACCTGGCTAAATAGGTGGTCCTGAGTGTGTCCATGTGACCAGTTCATTACTACTACAACCAGTATCTGAGAAAGCCAACACACTATGGCTATTTATAACCAAAGGATCTCTAATGTAGATAGAGTCTGTATCACTCTCCTGCCCGTTGCTGGGATACGTGAGGATAGGTCACATCACTGGATTTCTTGTAGACATTCCCCAGCACCAGCCTGGAGTGTGGCAGCACCACTGGGTGGCTAGACTCAGAGGAGCAGCAGCATTTACAGTAGTCTGGCTCTCAGGGCCTCCTACTCCTAGGGGAAGGGGGAATGCAACACATCATGGGAACACCCCATGGGACAAAAGAATCCAGATGGCAGGACTTGAGTCCCAGAACTTTCCACAGGTGGAAAGTTTCATTCAGCAGAGACACAGGTGCAGTGCTAGGCTCAGCAAGGAAAGTCTGTAGTTCCACCCCAATAGTCAGGCAACCCTGATGCTCATGAAAGGTCTTGGAGAAGGAGACTTCTTTCTCCCCTTGTCCACCACTGCAGATACAGCTGGGGCTTCCACCATGGGAGCTTGGCGTGGGTTTACCTATAGACAGCCTTTCTGGAATACTTCAGGGTATGGCTGCATCTCCACAGGAGAAGGGCCCTCCAGGTTCAGGCTTGCACAAGCAGTACAGTCACAATTCCTCTCTACTTGGAAAATCAACATTCCTGTAGATGAAAAGAGGTGCCTCTCTGATGAGTAGCCAGAACATTGGGTCAGGAGTGTGTCTGGGTCAGGAGTGTGTCTAGGAAGTGGATCACTTTCCTGCTAGCCTTGCAGGGGAGCTGAGGTGGCGCCTACTCTTTCCCTGACAAGACTTCAGTCTATTCCACTGAGAGCTCCTCCATGAACTTCTGTCAGGGCAGAGACATTTGCAATACCCATTGATGGACACCTGCTTTTGCCACACCAGTCTCTACCCAGGGACACCACTCCTACTGGCCTGAAGCCTAAACTATTCAACCCAGTAAATATATTATTGGGGGGAAAATAAATTTTTAAATAAGTGTACACCACAAGAGAATGAGATAAGCCTCAAGAAACCTCTGCCATTCCAACCTCATAGGAGACAGTGAATTTGCTCGTACACCAAACACATTGCTACTACAATGAGCATCTGAGAAAGCTATTACAAAAAGGCCCTCTATAGCCTAGGAACCCATACAGGGTCTTGACCTCTGAAAGCACCAAGAGCAGAATTAGCTTTCAATCTGCTATAAAAATTAAATTCACATCTCCAAGGAGAAATAACTTTAAAAAACAATAAAATAAAAAATAAACTAAGAAATAATTAGAACATATAGTCTGCCCAAATAAGAAGCAACTAGAAAAATACTTCTGGTAATATGACAAAACAGGATTCCATAACATCTCCGAAAGATCATACTAGCTTTTGAGCAATGGATCCAAACCAAGATGAAATCTCTACAATACCAGATAAAGAATTCAAAAGGTTGAATATTAAGCTACTCAAGGAGATATCAAGAAAAATGGAAAACATAAAGAATATAGAAAAATGATTCAGAATATGAATGAAAAAAATTTATAAAGAGATAGATATTTTACAGAAAAACCAATCAAGCTTCTGGAAATGAAAGATACATTTAGGGAGTTACAAAATGTAGTGGAATGTTTTGACAACAGACTAGACCAAGTAGAAGAAAGAATTTCAGGGCTTGAAACAAGTCTTTCAAGTCAACTCAATCAGCAAAATAATAAAGAAAAAAGAATCAAAAGAAATGAGCAATTTCTCCAAGAAATATGAAATTATATAAAATGGCCAGACCTAAAAATAATTGGTGTTCCAAATAATTGGTGAGGGAGAAGAGAAAGCAAAAACAATGGAAAACTTATTTGATGGAATAATTGAGGAAAACTTCCCTGGCTTTGTCAGGCAAATTTAGATGTCCAAATACAAGAAGCTCAAACAACTCCTAGGAGAGTCATTGCAAAAAGGACATCACCAAAGCATATACTCATTGGGATTTCTAAAGTTAACATGAAGGAAAGAATTCTAAGAGCAGTGAAACAAAAGCATCAGGTAACCTCTGAAGGAAAATCTATTAGACTAACAGCAGACTTCTCAGCAGAAACCTTACAAATCAGAAGTATTAAGGTCTTATCTTTAGCTTCCTCAAATAGAATAACTGTCAGTTAAGAATTTTGTATTCAGCAAAACTAAATTTCAAAAATGAAAGAGAAACAGTTATTTTCAGACAAACAAATGCTGAGGAAATTTATCACTACTAGACCAGCCCTACAAGAAATGCTAGAAGTAGTTCTAAATGTTGAAACAAAAGTCCTATACGAAACATAATAGAATCTCTTAAAAGCATAAAACTCACAGGGCCCATAAAACAATAAGGCAATGAAGAAAACAAAGTATCTAGATAACATTTTGCCTGAAATAATACCTCACATCTCACATTAATGCTGAATGTAAATGCCCTAATACTCCACTTAAAAGATACAGATTGGCAGAATAGATTAAAACCATCACAAACCAAATATCTGCTGTCTTCAAGAGATTCATCTAACATATAAAGATTCATATAAACTCAAGGTAAACGGCTGGAAAAAGATATTTGATGCAAATGGAAACCAAATGTAAGCAGGAGTAGCTGTTCTTATACCTGATCAAAAAAGACATGGAAGAAACAACAGTTTAAAAAAAGACATAGAAGGTCATTATATAATGATAAAACGATCAATTCAACAAGGAGATATTATAATCCTAAATTTACATGCACCTAACTCTGGAGCTGCCAGATTTACAAAACAAATACTACTAGACCTAAAAAATGAGATCAATAGTAATGCAATAATAATGGGGAACTTCAACATTCCACTGACACTAGACAGATCTTCAAGACAGAAAGTCAACAAAGAAACAATAACTTACACTACACTCTAGAACAACTGGACCTAAGAGATGTTTACAGAAAATTCTACCCAACAACTGCAGAATATACATTCTTTCACCAGTACATGGAGCAGTCTCCAAGACAGACCATATGATAGGCCACAAAACAAGTCTTAATAAAGTTTAAAAAAAATTGAAATCATATCAAGTACCTTCTCAGACCACAGTGGAATAAAACTAGAAATCAACTCCAAAAGGAACCCCCAAACTAGACAAATACATGAAAATGAAACAATCTGCTCCTGAATTATTTTTGGGTTAACAATGAAATCAAGATGCAATTTAAAAAGTTATTTGAAATGAATGATAATAGTGATGTCATCTATCAAAACCTCTGGGATACAGCAAAAATAGTGCTAAGAGAAAAGTTTGTAGTGCTAAATGCCTCCATCGAAAAGTATAAAGGATCACAAATTGACAATCTAATATCATACCTCAGGCAACTAGAGAAACAAGAACAAACCAAACCCAAAGCTAGCACAAGTAAATACACAACAAACATCAAAGCAGAACAAAATAAAATTGATACAGAAAAACAATACAAAACATCAATGAAACATAAAGTTGCTTCTTTGAAAACAAAAACAAATTGATAGACCATTAGCTAGGTTAACCAAGAAGAGAGAAGTTTCAAATAAGATTAAAAATGAAAATGAAGACATTACAACTGACACTACAAAAATACAAAAGATCATTTGAGACTACCATAAACACTTTTATGCACACAAACTAAAAAATCTAGAGGAAATGAATAAACTCTTGGAAATATACAATCCTCCTAAATTAAATCAAGAAGAAATACAAACCCTGAACACACCAGTAACAACCAGCAAGACTGATACAGTAATTTTAAAAAATGCCAACAAAAATAAGACCAGGGCCAGATGGATCCACAGCTAAATTCTACCATACAGTCAAAGAAAAATTGGGACCAACCCTGCTGAAACTAGTCCAAAAGATTCAGAAGGATAGAATCCTCCCTAACTATCTATGAAGCCATTATCACCCTGATACGAACACTAGGAAAGTATATAACAACAACAACAAAAAGAAAACCACAGACCAATATCCCTGATAAATACAGATGCAAAAATCCTCAATAGAATACTAGCTAACTGAATCCAACAACACATCAAAAAGATAATAAATCATGATCAAGTGGGTTTCATTACAGGGATGCAGGGAGGGTTTAACACACGCAAGTCAAAAAATGTGATAAATCACATAAACAGAATTAAAAATAAAAACCATATGATCATCTCAACAGATGCAGATAAGGCATTTGAAAAAATCTAGCATCACTGTATGATAAAAATCCTCAACAAACTAGCCATAGTAGGGGCATACCTCAAAATAATAAAAGCCATATATGATGGACCCACAGTCAATGTCATACTGAATGGTGAAAAGTTGAAAGCATTCCCCCCAGAACTAGAACAAGGCAAAGATGTCCACTTTCACTACTTTTATTCAACATAACACCTGGAGTCCTAGCTAGAGCAATCAGACAGGAGAAAGAAATAAAGTGCATCTAAATTAAAAAAGAGGAAGTTAAACTATCATTGTTCACTGATAATATGATTGTATAATTAGAAAGCTGTAAAGATTACTGCACAAGACTACTAGATTTGACAAATTCAGTAAACTCTCAGGTTACAAAATCAATGTACACAAATCAGTAGCACTTCTATATACCAACAATGATCAATCTGAGAATCAAATCAAGAACCGAATTCCTTTTACAATAGCTGCAAAAACTAAAATACTTTACGATATACTTAAAACAAGGAGGTGAAAGATCTCTACAAGGAGAGCTAAAAGAAACTGCTGAAAGAAATCACAGATGACACAAACAAATGGAAACATATCCCAGGCCCTTGGATTGGCAGAATCAATATCATGAAAATGACCGTACTGCCCAAAGCAATCTACAGATTCAATGCAATTCCTATCAAAATACCAACATCATTTTTAACAGAACTCGAAAAAAAAAATCCCAAAATTCTGTGGATTACAAAAATAACCTTAATAGCTAAAGCAATCCTAAGCAAAAAGAACAAACCTGGAGGTATCAAAATACCCGACTTCAAATGATACTACAAAGTCATAACTACCAAAACAGCATGACACTGGTATACAAGTAGGTGCATCATAAACCAGTGGAACTAAACAGAGGGCCCCAAGTAAAGCCAAATACTTACAACCAACTGATGCTTGAGAAAGCATTCAAAAATATAAATTGGGGAAAGGACACCTTATTTAATAAATGTTGCTGTGAAAACTGGATAGCCATATGTAGAAGAATAAAACTGGATCCCTATCTCTCATCTTATATAAAAATCAACTCAAGATGGACCAAAGACTTAAAGCTAAGACCTGAAACTATAAACATTGTAGAAAATAGCCTAGAAAAAGGCTCTTTTGGACATTGGTCTAGGCAAATAATTTATGACTAAGACCCCAAGAGCAAATGCAACAAAAACAAAAATAAATAGGACCTAATTAAACGAAAAAGCTTCTGCACAGCCAAAGAATTAATCATCAGAGTAAACAGACAACCACAGAATGGCAGAAAGTATTTGCAAACTATGCATCTGACAAAGAACTAATATTCAGAATCCACAAAGAGCTCAAATAAATCAGCAGGAAAAAAACCAAATAATCCCATCAAAAAGTGGCCAAATGACATAAATAGACATTTCTCAAAAGAAGATATACAAATGGCCAACAAATATATCAAAAAATGCTGAACATCACTAATCATCAAGAAAATTCAAATTAAAACCACAATGAGATACCATCTCACCCATGCAAGTGTGGTCATTATTATAAAGTCAAAAAAAGTATAGATGTTTGTGCAGGTATGGTGAAAGGGAATGCTTATACACTGTTGGTGGGAATGTAAATTAGTAAAACATCTAAGGAAAACAGTATGGAGATTTCTCAAAAAACTAAAAGAAGATCTAGCATTGCATCCAGCAATCCCACTACTGGGTATCTCTCCAAAGGAAAATAAGATATTGTATCAAAAAGACATCTGCATATACATGTTTGTTAGAGCACAACTCACAATTGCAAATATATGGAACTAATCTAAGTACCCATCAACCAATGAGTGGATAAAGAAAATATGGTATATATACACCATGGAATATTACTCAGCCATAAAAACAGAATGAAATAACATCTCAGGCAGCAACTTGGATGGAGCTGGAGGCCATTATTCTAAGAAGTAACTCAGAAATGGAAAACCAAATACCATATGCTTTCACTTATATGTGGGAGTTAAGCTGTGGGTACACAAAGGCATACAGAGTGGTATAATGGACTTTGGAGACATAGAAGCGGGAAGATGAGAGGGAGGTAAGGGATAGAAAACTACATACTGGGTACGATACACACTACTCAGGTGATGAATGCAATAAAATCTTGGGTTTTACCACTATACAATTCATCCATGTAATCAAAAACCATGTACATCCCAAAAGCTATTGAAATAAAATATATTTTTTAAAAAACATGAAACCATGAGCAAAAATTAATAGAAATTATCAAAAAATTTGGGACAAGATTAGCAATGTTATTTCAAGACTTCTGTAACTAGAAATGTCTCATATCTGGTATTTCCACTCCTATTTTCTTTGCCACCGATATGTCCTCCTCACCACGCAGAGAAATATTTTCATTAAATAATTTACCCTGTTCAAGAATATAAAATATTTACTCTGAACTTCTCTATTTGGATCTTGTGAAAATCAATAGTTTTGCTCCATTCTGAACAAAAGGTAGATTACTTAACCTATCTTGCTAAGAAAGTCATGATAGATATTAGTCAATTCATGAAAATTTATAAACAAAATATTTGTAGTACGTGTACTATATTTTAAAAGTGAGTTTTATCAATTTAATCCAAAACACACTGAGAATTTGTCAATATGTACATATTTAAAACTACTTACATGTAGGCACCAGAACTTTTAGAAATAATTTCACTGATTTATCAAATGTCTTCATTAGCATCAATGAATACTTTAGATGCATTTTAACATAGCTAAATTTTTTTTGTATGATAAATCTGGTCCTTTTGAATACATTACCAAATGTTTTTCAATGTAAAAAGAATTTTCTCCAGAATTCTAATCTTTTCAATTGTTGGCATTTTGAGTCAATCAACAGTTATGTAGCCATAATTTTTATTTTTCAGGTGCTAAGGAAATCTTGACTCTCAGATTAATTTGACTAGAATAGCTGTCACTTTCTAAAAATGATAATGATTTTGAAAAATAACAATAATTTTATTGAATTTTTTTTTTTTTCTAATGGCATCTGGCTCTGTAGCCCAGGCTGGAGTGCAGTGGCACAATCTCAGCTCGCTGCAAGCTCCGCCTCCCGGGTTCACGCCATTCTCCTGCCTCGGCCTCCTGAGTAGCTAGGACCGCAGGCGCCCACCACCACGCCCTGCTAATTTTTTTTTTTTAATTATTTTTAGTAGAGACGGGGTTTCACCGTGTTAGCCAGCATGGTCTTGATCTCCTGACCTCGAAAATACAGTACAAATTTTTAAACATATACTTTTCTAAACATTGTTTTCCTAGTAAAACATTAAAATTTATAAATATAAGGTATAATCCTACTTAGCCAGGGTTTTATGGTGAGCAGGAACTGCGTTTGTGGATGCATTTCTTATCACGAGGCATTTCTTCCTGATAACTTATGATATTATGAATCTACATAAAAATGAATCTTTTATTTTTGTTTCCCTTAAGTAGGAAAGATGAAAGAATCATTCTAATAACTTATAAAGGCAGAGTCTTTCACATCCAAATCAGTCTAGTACATATTTACTCACTAAAGAATTCAGACATGAAAGGAGAAAGGATCCTATATGCAGTCTTACAAATCTGCAATTTTCTTATGCCTTTATAAAGATTCTGATGCAAATTTTTTCAGTTTAATTTTAATCACCACTTGTACATGCCTTCAGATTAAGTGATTGAATGTGTTATAGCAATAGATTTGAGGATTAAATCGTCCTGAAAAAAAAAAAAGAAAGAAAAACTATGTATGGAGAAGAAAGAACATTTACATCTTTTTAAACAGAGGGCTTTAAAAAAAATAAAAAATAAAAAATATATATATATATCTCTTATCTCTTTAAAGCTTCCCTAAGTTTTGGCAAACATCACACCAGTTTCATCCAACTCCTAAACCTGGGAGTTGATCCAAAATTCTGGTAGTCAGAGATTTGCTAAGTGTGTTGTTGTTCTATTACCTGACATTTTTGGCTTATTTTGAAACATTTTTTCTCCACTCTTTATATTTTCTTTTCCTATTGTTTTCAAATCTTAACAGTAATGGCAGAGCTATTTCTTTCTTCTTATTTACAAAAAAAAAATCTTTACTGTTACGGCCCCATACATAAAGCAATTTACTTGATTCATAATTTAAATCATTAACATATTTGCTTTTTGTTTTGCATTATGCCCTCAATAAGGATGTTATTTTTAAGTTTTCAATAAAATACATGAAATAAATTTATTTAGAATGTTGTTTCTTTATAGAATTAAATGATAAATTATTTATTATCAAATTTATGAATGTATGTATAGCTGTCTCTATAAGATTCCGAGTTTGTTTTCTAAAAAAAGTAGGTACACTTTTAAGAACAATATTTAATCAAATATGCTTATAGACATAAAATTCCAGCTATTACTAGTAAGTAACAGTATTACAATAATGACTCTGGTTTAGCCATTTCTTAGGTAATATATGCTTTGTGGCTCACCAAGTATATATTATCTCCAAAAAAGAAATTTAAGGGTCTAATTGCATAAGCAGTTCACACATAGGTTCTAATAAGTTTATAATATTTTTAATAATAGATATTATAAGTTTATCTATGGAATATTCAGTACTAGCTTCTACCTACTTCCCTGGAAAATAACATGTGTCTAAGGAGTAATTCAAAGAAAGAGGTAAATACTAAATTATTGTATTTAAGATGACTTTTTTCTGTGGCTCAATTAATTGATCTGTTAAAACAGAG
Source organism: Gorilla gorilla gorilla (assembly GCF_029281585.2). NCBI lineage: Eukaryota > Metazoa > Chordata > Mammalia > Primates > Hominidae > Gorilla > Gorilla gorilla. Next base: position 22,734,000 of record NC_073230.2, read on the forward strand.
GAAATGAACATTGTTTAAATAATTACATTCATTATAGTAAAAGGTAAATAAATGAGTATTCTCTTGGGTAGGGATCTACATGCCTAATTCTTTGTCTTAATTTTTCACTTTTGAGTGGCTGTTGTAGCATCACATCCAAGAGTATCATTTATTCCAGAAATCTCTCTCTCTTTGTTTTTTCAGATGGAGTCTCGGTATGTTGCCCAGGATGGACAGTGCAGTCTTTGGTCCACCTTGAGTTGATTTTTTTTTCTGAGACAGAGTTTCACCCCGTTGCCAGGCTGGAGTGCAGTGGCATGATCTTGGCTCACTGCAACCTCTGCCTCCCTGATTCCAGTGATTCTCCTGCCTCAGCCTCCTGAGTAGCTGGGATTAGAGGTATGCGCCACCACACCTGGCTAATTTTTGTATTTTCAGTACAGACGGGGTTTCACCATATTGGTCAGGCTGGTCTCGAACTCCTCACCTCGTGATCTGCCCGCCTCGGCCTCCCAAAGTGTTGGGATTACAGGTGTGAGCCACTGCACCTGGCCAAAGATCTCTTAGAACACTTTTCTCATAGATGATTAGTAGATGTTAAGGGTGTGGGAGCATAGAAAATTTTCTAGGATATATTGTTAAGGAACTTTTGGATTAAATAAAAATCTATGAAATTTTCTCTCTGAAGGACTTCTTAAAGCCTAAGAGAAGATAATCAAATACACTCATTATTATCTTCTTACTAGCTGCAGTTGAATGGCTCTCATATGCTTTCTGTTGTTCTAAGTGAGGTCCATCTTGAACATAAGGAACAGGGACTGGGCCTACACATGGTCACATAGAGGAATGGGCACCAGGCAGTTGGTTTATATCATCATTTGGCATCATTTGGTGAATGTCTTATAGATAGTGTTTAGATTAGATAGGTCACATATACCCACATTCCATTTTATCAAATCATCAAAAAAATTATTTAAATTGTACCTATGTCAGTATTTCCCAAACTTTCATGATGATTTTAAAACAATCTGAATGATAGTTAAAAACAGGTATTTTAAGATCTTACACTAGACCTACTGATTCAGAATCTGTAGATAAGGGGGCCATTAATATATAATTTCAATTTATTTTTCCAGGGGTTCTTATTAAGAAAAGAAAAGCTAGAAAATAATATATTAGGATGGATAATAGAGTCTAGTCAGCCAAATTTAGCTCCGTTTTTTCGAAAGCGCATTTTATTCATTCTTGTGTGCAATAAAACTCAAGCTTTACAAATTTTCTGGGCTGCAGTAATCCCTCTGCATATACTTAGAATATAATAATATGTGCAAGTCTGATGATATTTACAATTTCCCTTAAGGTCCTTAGATGGTGCACATTACGTTTCTTATGGCATGTAAACTTTTAATTTATCTTTTTAAAATTAAAACGTTTGTGGTTAAGTCTAAGGTAGGTGTATATACCTACATTAAATATTAACTCACACATACATAACTATAGAGATATATCGACAAAATTAATGCTTTAACAACTTTTATCCATTATATCCAATGGGAAACGTTACGATTCTATAACAGATTATATATTCCTGAAACATGAATATTTACACAAAGCAGATGTTTTCTTCAGCTCTATTACATTTCTAACTTTGCAGGTATAGTGATCTTCTTAAGTATGACTCAATATTTGTAATATGAAATTTTTTTAAATATGGAAAATATTCTTTGCTTAAATATTAAGGAGAAAGAAACTCTTTAGAACCCATGGAATAGTATCATAATCTTAAAATTTCTTTTTTCAATTTTCAATGTATTCATCACACACACACACACACAAAAACTTGTCAACTGAAAAGCTTTTTGATGCTAAGAACCCTGCTAGGGTTGAACAGTGGGTACAAACAGAGGATTGAAACAGAATACCTAGCCTCACAGGATTCACGGCCTAGCACAGAAGATGAACATATAAATGCATCATAGAAACATCAGGGGACAAATGCCAAGAAGCTAGAGGCCTGTGGGCATCTGGTAAAAACTCATAAAGGACATAACCTAAAAGAAGAGCAATGAAGGCAAAACAGGAGCTCCCTTCTGGAGAAGAAAGGGAGTAGCATTCCCGGATACAGTAGGGGGAGCTCAGGAATTGGACATGACCAGTGTAGATTGTGGTGACGGAGTGTGAGAGGCATGAATGCGACCACGTGTCAAGTGTAGAAGACTCAAGTAAGCCAATAAAAGAAATGCATTAAAAATTTCTAAGGTGAATTTAGACTATAATCTGCAGACAATGAGGAGTCAAAGATTTTTTACAAGAGTGATACTGTGAGGTGGGAGGGATGAGAAAATAATACAAATTAGAAGGAAGCTGTAATATGCTGTGCAAGAGGTGATGAGGGTTTAACCTGGAGGATTCAGAGCAGTGATTCTTCATCTTGGCTGAACATTTGAATCAGCTGGGGAGCTGCAAAAGTATAACGGCCCAACAGCAGCATCTCTGAAAGAGGTGAAACCAAGGCATTTGTACTGTTGAGAGCGCCCTTGGTGATTCTAATGTGCAGCCACAACTGAGAAGCAATTACATTGTCGGTTCTAGTGGGATGAATGGCTGACGCGTTTGGGTGATAAGAGCAAAGAAAACGTAAGATTGGTTCCAGAGATTCTTACTGGAGGAACGAAATTGTTCAGCATTAACAATGATGCAAAATATGAGGATGACTAGTACTGTGAACATGATAGTGAGTTTAATTTTTAATATTTTAAACTTAAAGAAAAGCATGTTACAATATTGTAGAGGTTCTTTCTGCACTTGTTTATAAAATATTATTTTTGGGAGAAGGAGAAAAGCTCCTAAGGACAAAATAAAAAGAAAGACAAAGAAGAATTTAAATATTAAGATTTCTATCAATAGAATCTCTGAGTCTCCAGCCTCTGGAAATACAGTCTCCTCCTTCTTTTTTCCTTTTTTTTTTTTTTTTTTTTTTTTTTGAGACATAGTCTCACTCTTGTCTCCCAAGCTTGAGTGCAGTGGCGTGATCTCGGCTCACTGCAACCTCCGCCTCCCAGGTTCAAGTGATTCTCCTGCCTCAACCTCCCGAGTAGCTGGGATTACAAGCACCCGCCACCAAGTCCAGCTAATTTTTTTTTGTATTTTTGGTAGAGATGGGGTTTCACCTTGTTAGCCAAGCTGGTCTCGAACTCCTGACCTCAGGTAATCAGCCCTACTTGGCCTCCCAAAGTGCTGGGATTACAAGCATGAGCCACCGCGTCTGGCTCTTCCTCCAGTTTAGCCTGAGTTGTTTATTATTTAGCTTCAACAAACAATCACATATTCATTCTATGAGCCAGGTTTCATGGTACAGGCTCAACAAAAGACAAGTAAGACTTAGTTTCAATTTTACTTAAGGCTTATTATCTTCCTTCCAGACTCTGGCCACTTATATCCCTGTCCTTCATTAGTAAACGTCACTGAGGCAGGGCAGGATTTACCTACCCAGAAGCTGGATAATTCTTACAATGAAACACTAAAACTAAAGGAGAGATCTAGAATTAAACAGCACTATTTATCTCGTGTCGCTGATAGATTTCAGCATATAACTAAACCGGGCGGGTTAGGTAAGGTGAATATGTGGGTAGGGGGATAAGAGTGAGAGAAAGATTTATTTGCCTCCAGATGATCTCTGCATGCGTAATCCTAGTAAAGTTCAGATTACCTCTATGCACCAACCTATAATTTATGTAAGTTATAAAAAAAATGTTGAAACAACAACCACAAAATCTACCAGGGTACTAGTTACAAAAAACTGTTAACATCTCAGCTTCTACTCTAGTTCCTCACACCAATGATTAAATTCGATATTCAGGTGTTCAAAGAAAGATCAGTATTTGATAAGTGAATAATAATAATATAAACTACGCCTAATTCTTTGTATTTCTGTATGGTTAAGCAGTACTCGGCCTTTTTGCCAGTGAGTATTAAACTAATATTTTATGCAAGTGCCTTGCTTAAAATAACACATTGCCTTCATCATCCCCAATTTTAAATACTTCTGTGTTCCTAACACTTGTGTATATTTAAAATGTTGTATAAAGTTTAAAGTATTCTGAACACACAGAGGTGCAATATCCCTGAAGAAATAATGTTATTAGGTAAAGTTGAATTTAACAGAAGGTCTAAGTAAAGAGATGTTTAAGAAAGGAGAGTTTATAGCTTAACAGTGGCTAAAATTTATTAATAAGTAGATGTTTTAGCTCAAAGTATTTACAATTAATGAATAATTAAATTTTTGAAGTTCAAAACCTTGAACAGGTTCAAGACAATAAAGCAGGTTTTTCAAACTATGTGCCATGAAGCTAGTAAATACTATTTAGATTCGTAGTAAAACAGAGTCGGCATTTAATCATAGTGGAATAGATATAACCTTTAAGAGATTATTTTTTTCTAAAGATATTATCACATATAATACAAACCCACAATAACTTAGCTATAACATGCGAGAAATATTCCATTAAAATTGAAAGCAATACAGATATATCTCCTAATATTTCTGAAGGTCCTTAAAAGTACAATAAAAGACATGAAACAGAAATGAGAAATAAACACAAAAAAGCAAGACAGTAAACTGGTCAATAAATTGCAGAACAACCTAAATGGAGAATAATATTTAACATACCAATAATTTCAAATTATAAAATACAATAAAACCTCAATTTCAACAACAGAAATACAAACTGAATAGGAAAAACTTGAAAAAAATGTGTGCGACATGTATTTTTAAAGGTCTTAAAATAATACAAAATATTTTCCTAAAAATGTGAATAATTTAAGATAAAGATAATTTGAGGCGATGGGAAGGCTGATTGCTTTAAAGGGGTGTTAAGTGTTTACATATTTATTTGGAAGATGAAAACTGTTCCTATCTAAACATAATTGAGAACTGTTCGAGACTTATTAAAATATTCTAAAGTGTATCTACAGATTTATCCTGATCAATAAAATATCTGACAAATGGAAAGCAATATGTAGGCTGCATATGATAATTTAATACATTATAAAGAAAACATATGCAACTGAAAAGTCATGACATTTATCGAAAAGTAATACTTTAACAATGAATATGAAAACATAATTTTAACTTCCACGTCATAAACCTAAATAATGCCTAAATAAAATAATACTTAAAAAATAATGGAAGAAACTAAAATCTAATAGGGAACCAAATATATTTTCTAAATACCTCAATAATAAGAGATGTATTTCTCATTATTCAAACTAAGAACATAATTATAATTGCAAAAGGAGGAACAGTTATTTAAAACATCCATATTGAAATATACATATAAAATTAATAGCCACACAAACTATGAAAATATTTTTAGAATATAAAACAGAGAAATGATTTGAGTATTTGTTGTATACAGGCCTCATTCATATTAAGAAAATATATACTCCTTTAAGAATTAATGGACTAAAAAAGCCTACAAAGAGAAATGTATCTATTTATTTCTTCAAAAAAATATTTATTGAGCACAAACTATAAGGTAAGCAAAGCAGTGTTCTAAATCTGAAGAAAGGGCAGCAAATAGACAATAAGCAGTGCCCTTAAGCAGGACAGACTGACATTAAACAAAATGAGAAATTGTGGTTTAATATATTAGAATACAATAATTGCTATGGAGAAAAAGAATGCAGAGAAATAAGAAATGTGGGTGATAGTGGGAGGAGGCAGACTGTAGCTTCCAATTAACAAATAAATAGTTGGAGAATTACAATGTAACCTAAAATTTAATCCTCACTATTAATAGTATAATTTTGATTAAAATAATATATAGATGTTTTGAAAATAATGAAAGTTAATGAGCAACCATCATTCATGAAAATGTATAATGTTATAATTCTTTCCAAAAGCAAAGTGGTATATTTATCAGAATTCTTAAGAATGTTCATAACCCTTGACTCATGAATTCCAATTCTAGAAACTTAACTGAAGTAAACAGAATTAGAGAAATAGCTTTTAAGAAATGCAATGCTCAACGCAGTTTTAACAGTCAAAATGTTAATAAATTTGGAATTGGGAAGACTGAACGTCCACCAATATTTACACAGAGCTCAATGTTATCCTTATACACATATTTTCCGTGGTCATTAAAAATTATGCCTGCAAGACCTATAAATACATGGAAAATATTTTTTAAAAATCAGATAATTTTGTTGTATATAAAATTTTCTTCAGTTATGTTTACATACAGAAATGTTTACAAGCAAAACAAAAATATTTCAGAAAATAAAATACGTAGAAATAATTTGACTTAAGATGTTAGTCTTTTTTTTCTAGAATTACAGACTTTTATAGTGAATGGGACTATACAATCACGAAGTTTAACTTCTCAAACAATACAGTGCTACTCCACATTATGCCTAAAAAGAGTAACTCTTCAGCTAATGTCAGAGATAGAGGACCACTCTCTGCAAAAATAGACTTCTACGTAACTTCCATGTTATCCTACAAGCCCTAAGTTTATCTGACTAAATTACAAGTTCCAGACTGGGAACATATGAAAGGATATAAGACAAGTGCCTTAGTCATTTGTCTAACTACATAGAATTTTTCCAACTACAAGCGTGATATTAATAGTTTCTTCCCTGTGCACCACAGTTGAAGTCCAGATGCCCTGTACTGTCACAGCTAAATTCCCTTGCTCACAGTGCCATCCTTTCCAAGAGAAGACAGCCACTCTTTTCTCACCTCCTTGTTCAATAAAGTCTTCCTCATGGTTTACATCATAGTTTTTATCCTCCTTATTTAATAGTATAAATAACATTTGTAATAATAAGCATAATAACAGCAATACAAACACATTATAAAAAGGACATAATTAAGAAATAACTAGTGGAGATACTTAACAAATGGAAATTCTGTTAGTCCCTCTCTACCCCAAACCACGATGTAGGTACTTTATTTCTCTTTTCCAAATTAGGAAACTGGTGTTCAGGAAGACCAAATAACTTGCTGCAGTAACACAACTACAAATTTAGCTGAGCGGAAATCTGTCCTTGAGTCTTAAAGAAGCCAAAACTAGTGTTTTGTGGTTCTTTCTTCCATTTTTCCACATCATCATAGCCTTCCTAGGATCCTTCAGCTATAACAGATCTCTTTTCCGTTTCTCAAATGTACTTTGAATGTGAATTTTAGGCTACCTTGTATAATATTACGGCTATTTATACCTCTCTTTCTCATACCACCTAGCCATCTCTCTCTGTCTCTCTCTCACACACACACAGACACAATCAGTACAGAGAAGAAAATATTTGCTCAACAAATACCTGCTGAACTGACCTAAAGAGAATTCCAATTAACCTATCACCAGTAACCCTTTCTTAGCTGTTTTAATTTCAGTATGAAAGATAGCATAAGTACGAAATCCCCCGAATCTACCATCAAAAACCAACCCTACTGACACAGGACTGTAAAAAATGTAGAGCAGTGAAAATGGAAAATACTTTTAATACTTCCAAAGGACAAGAGTACATAAATCCTAGGTGGTGCTACATTTTACTATTATAGTTACTGGCATTATGGAATAAAGTTTTAAATGGACTTTTTTCAAGTCAAATATCGTTACAGAAATGGGGCTATAACTGTACACTGTGGTAAATTTTCAGCATCTAATGACTCATGAGTGCTTGCCAAAACATGCAGATTTTGAAAGAAAAAGTTCAACTCTTTTTTGATTTACTACAGAGTAAATCACAGAAAAGTTATGTTGCATTTGGCCACGAAGTTGAGAATAAGATACAGAAATTAGCAAAATAAAAATATCTAACTAGCTTAATCCTTTTCCTGGGAAAAGAAAAATATCTAACTAGCATACCCCTTCCTGGGAAACTTTGATCACTACCCTGTGAAAGGTTTTCAAACAATTATGAATGTATTTGCTCTAAGAATATTTCCATGAAATTATTGTCATATATGGAAAGAGAATTATATGCATTTAATGAGTTGACTGGAAAGTAGGCAAACATGAGTGAATGAGGTTTGTATAAAGAATAAATAATAGATATTGAACTAACAAAAAATCCTAATAGCCAGGAAGGCTATTCTTATTTTTATTTTTTATTTTTATTTTTTTAATTATACTTTAAGTTTTAGGGTACATGTGCACATTGTGCAGGTTAGTTATATATGTATACATGTGCCATGCTGGTGCGCTGCACCCACTAACTCGTCATCTAGCATTAGTTATATCTCCCAATGCTATCCCTCCCCCCTCCCCCCACCCCACAACAGTCCCCAGAGTGTGATATTCCCCTTCCTGTGTCCATGTGATCTCATTGTTCAATTCCCACCTATGAGTGAGAATATGCGGCGTTTGGTTTTTTGTTCTTGCGATAGTTTACTGAGAATGATGGTTCAGGAAGGCTATTCTTATTGGTTAAATATTTCTTATTACAAAGAATGCTGAATTCAATGTTCAAATGAAATGTTTTAGTCCATTTGTAAGATCATTACCGTCTAAAGGCAATACTTTAATTCTAAATAAGTCAGTAACATATCCCATTAAAGGGAGCCATACAAATTTATGTCCTCTGTGTTTTGAAGAGGACATGTTATAAACAAACATATTATGTTATATTATGTCCTCTTTGTTTACCTTTAAAACTGAGAAACAGATAGACTACTTGTGTATAACAAGCATCATACTGGCAGAAAATAACAAGTTTCCTTATAATTGTATTAATGTGATATAAAATGCAGTAAGAATATTTAATTAGCTCAACAAATAATTTTAGCTATATCGTCTACTAAATCAGCTTTCTCCTGTCTTAATAATTTGCCTTCATACCACTTCAATCATTCAACCAATGTGATCAACTGTATCCTCTAATTATCTCATACCTCTTTTATGATTTTTTTGTTTGTGTGTCTGTGTGTGTTTGTTTTTGAGACAGGGTCTCACTCTGTCACCAAGGTTGAAGTGCATTGGCACAATCATGGCTCACTGCAGCCTTGACCTCCTGGGCTCAGGTGATCCTCCACCTAAGCCTCCCAAGTAGCTGAGACTACAGATTACAGGTGTGTGCCAACATGCTCAGATTATTTTTGTATTTTTTGAAGAGACTGGGTTTCTCCATGTTGCCCAGACTAGTCTTGAACCCCTGGGCTTAAACAATTCACCAGCCTCAGCCTCCCAAAGTGCTGGAATTACAGGGATGAGCCATCACACTCAGTCTAAGTTTTTCTATATCAAGCCACTCATTAGTTTTAAGCTATAGCCTATTAATTGTCATACCTGCCTCCAATCCAATAGAGAAACAATGACCATTCTATTCTTTTGTCTAAAATTTATTACTACTGATTTGGAATACAACTGCTTTAGTATAACATATCTTCTGATTTTCTTATTGTCCATCCCTCTAATTCATCACTCTTTGTCTCGCTCACAGTCAACTATTTTCATTTACCTTAACTCCCCGTGATATTTCACACCTCATGCCTGTTCTCGTTATTGTCCCCCAGGTCTCCCTACTTTGTGATTTCTAAGTATCTTTTAAGACTCAGCTCAAGTGTTACCTCTTTTTGAAATTCATCTCTAGCCACTCTTTCATCAACATCCCAGTAGTTGGATTCTTCTTCTCATGCATCTTTTAAGGTTAGCTAGAACTAAAATTCAAAGTGTGTTTTTGCTACATGTGAGTTATTTACTCTGAACAAGTTAACCTCACTATGCATCAGTTATCTCATCTGTATAATAAATATAATAATATAATAACAATATAATATAAAGGTTATTGCTTCAGTGAAAGTAAAGTGCATTGCCCAAAATATTTAGGTCTTTTTCTCTGACCTGTGCTGTTTATACTTGTGTAATACTGATAAGAGTGGTTTGCCCTAATTTATTTTTTGTGTCCCCGAGCAGACTCTCTGAACACCTTGAGAGAAAATATGTAGTAAATTACTCAACTGTATCTCAGCACCTAATCTATGAGTACTAAGGACTGATATCCATTTCTCACATGAGCATTCACTAAGGGCTAATGCTGTGTTTCATGGATTCGAAGTATGTATTACATGGCCAGGTGCGGTGGCTCATGTCTCTAATTCTAGCACTTTGGGAGGCCAAGCCGGGCAGATTGCCTGAGCTCAGGAGTTCTAGAGCAGCCTGGGCAACAAGGTGAAACCCAGTCTCTACTAAAATACAAAAGATATTAGCTGGGCATGGTGGCACACACCTGTAGTTCCAGCTACTTGGGAGGCTCAGGCAGGAGAATTGCTTGAACCCAAGAGGTGGAGGTTTCAGTGAGCCAATACTGAGCCACTGCACTCCAGCCTGGGAGACAGAGCAAGACTCTGTACACACACACACACACACACACACACAGTCTGTTTTGTGTTCAACATATCCTTTCCTCTTACTTAGCAGACAAGAACATGTAAAGAACAGACTATATGGGCAAATAGTTACATAGGGAAGAAAGCTGTGAATACTATTAAATAGAAACTGACCAAAGCATGGAATTTGAGAAGAGAAAAATATTTCCATCTTGACAGGGTGGAAGAATGGAGGGAAAATAGAATTTGAAGTAATGGAAAGGAAATGAGGAAGATTTTAAGGAGTCTATAGCATTTCAGTTGATACTTGGAAAGATAGCTAGGATTGGAACAAAGAGATACCCAAGAGATCAAGTTAGAAATATCAGATAGAGGTGAAAAAAATAAAACACAGTGACGGAAGTGCTGAGTATGTTTAGTTGCTAGCAAATAAATCTACTACAGTAAAGTTCACAATAGCAAAACTGGTTAGTGTCTTTCACCAACAAACATAGAGTCCAGATTGATGGTTTGGCAGCTTAACCAAATTTGCGTATGTTGAACATCAAAGCATATTCTTAGGCACAGCAGCTACGTGATGGGATTAAATTATCACAGTTGTATTGACATCTTCAAAGCCTTGAACAAGTGTCTGACACATTCATTGTTATTTAATTAAGGTGAAGAAAACTGAAAAAAAAAATCAAGAAAATGCTTGCTACAGTTATTTTAAAACCCTTAAAGAGTGAAAGCACAGAAATAATCTTCAAAAGAAAGCAGCAATTTTTCTTCTTGCTGGTATCATTTAAATACAACACTCATACTACACTCAAATGTGAATAGTAACAGAGCATTACCTCATCTGATGAATGGAAGAAGCTATTTTTCTACCACTAACTGGCATGAGAAAGAGTAAAACTCCTGGAGGAAATTAGCAAATCTTAAAGGTGTGGATGACATTCTGTAGCACTGCTTGTCCAAAAAAAATGACACAAATTATAGCACTGAACTCTAAAGCCAAACAACAGCACGCACACTCTCCATGGCAAAATGTACTTTTTTCCTAGGATTAATCTCCAAACATGCCAAAATTTTAGTGTCAATTTGCTGTATATTACAAGCATCACTAAGGAATTAGCTGAATCTATCTGTCTCTCTCTTAAATAGACACACACATACACACAGAGGAACTTTCTACTGGAGAACATAAGAAAACACCTTTTTATGCTCCAGAAAACAATCATACATTTAAGAAATCTTTTCTATATTTATATTGTTTCAGTGATTGTATGTGTTTGTGGGTGAAATTAAAAGTGTTATTGATACTAACTTAAAAGCAAATGCTGGCCGGGCACGGTGGCTCATGACTGTAATCCCAACACTTTTGGAGGCCAAGGCAGGTGGATCACTTGAGGTCAGGAGTTCGAGACCAGGCTGGCCAACATGCTGAAACTCCCTCTCTACTAAAAATACAAAAATTAGCTAGGTGTGGTGGCACATGCCTGTAATCCCAGCAACTCGGGAGGCTGTGGCAGAAGAATCACTTGAACCCAGAAAGCAGAGGTTGCAGTGAGCCAAGATCACGCCACTGCACTCCAGCCTGGGAGAAAGAGGGAGCTTCAGTCTCAGAAAAAAAAAAAAAAAAAAAAAAAGAAAGAAAGCAAATGCTGAATATGTTCTCAAAATGAAGGCAAATACTGTCTGCTTGTTTTTTTTAAACTAACTAAAATTATACAACTAGTTCTCAATACATTTTCTAAAACCAATACAATAAGTGGTAATTTAAAAATCTATACAGATGAATATGTAAGCAAAAGCATAGGAATGCTAAAAGGCTGAATTCACAGTGTTGAGGGTCCATGATACTTTTAGAGGATAATAGAAATGTTTTAATTTTCATTTCTTTTAAAACCCAAGAAAAAATGACTATAATAATATTGGATACATAACAGTGAAACCAATGTGAATTACATACATCTTTTTAGAAACACTGTTGTATAATATTTTTACTGTTAAATTTTTAACAGCTGTTTAATTTTTTATTATATAGAAATGGGCTCAAGAAGGGCTCAAGGAGGCAAAAGTGCCTAAGGCTCATGAAAGTCAAAATGTCATCCTGCCTGAAGTTACTTCTGGTGCTGAAAGAAGGGAAATAGTATCAGAGGAGAGTATGTAAAGAGAGCTCCTCAACTTTTTCTTAATGTTTTATTTACTTAAAATATGTTAAGTGGATATAGTATAATGAGATTTGATAAAGCCCTCTGTGGTACATACAAGCTTGCCTGTTTTTGCTAGCATTTTATTTTATAATAATTCACAATCAAAACATTAATTATCCTTTTGAGTCAATGAATTAATTGGTACTTATTAGATTTTTAAGGATAAAATTTGATAATTTCTCTTGAAGATAAACTATTAGTTTGGTCTTCATCAAATATTTTTTACCTCTGAAATAAACATTCTTTGGGAAAAAATGTGTCATATCAAGAGAAATTTGATTTTAATTTACAGAATTCTTCTTCTAACCAAAAATTAGACCATGAACTGTCTTCAAAAATTATATTGGTTATGGACTTTTAACAGGGTACGAATAAAGTTGGGGTCTAATAAAGTTGGTATGGCAATAAAAGGTATACAGTATTTCCACCAGATTTTCTTATTTCAAAATTTATTATTTTGTTCTAACTCTAGAACTTAATAAGAACAAACTTCAAAATATAATACAGAAATTAAAATGCAAAGGTTCCTTAAAGATTAAAATCTTTGAAAATGACAATTAAAAAATACATAAATCAAGGAGACTGGCATAGAGCTTTTAGCGCAGTACTTGTTACAAAGCAGGTATTTATTTTCTAATATATTAGCTGTTTTCAATTTAAAAGTCTATTTTCACTAGACTGTAAACTCCATGAAGAGAAGCCTTTTTGTTTTGTTTTGTTCATCGCTGTACCTCCATCATATGGTACGGTTGCTGGCATACAGTATGTGTTCAATTCATGTAAGTCATGGAGCAGTCAACTAGAGTTAAGCTTCATAAAGAAGATAGGACTGAAGCCATGAAATTGTTACTGAGAGTAATAATTTCTGCAGGCATTACATCTTGACTATGTTTGTAAAAAATAAAGTCAGGAAAATTAACTATATATTTGTAATCAGTAGAAAACCACTGTAAACTTGGTTGTATTCAGTGAGTAAATCTAAAGGATCCTGAAAGCTGAATGTCTGGGATGGTCAATGAAAACCCAGGAGGAACAATCCACACAGGGAGAACAGAATTAATTGTATTCTTACAGCCATTTCTCAAAAGACAGCTCAAAATGCAGATGGTTTTGAAAAAAAAAAGTGCAGCCCACAGATGATATTAAGATGGCGCCACAGATGCAGAGAGAAATGTATCTTAATAATGACTTTATAATATGCTGAAAATACCAAGGAGTTTTCAGAATGGTACATTCAAATTATAAAATAATATCTATCCCCTAAATTTTAATTAAATGTCAGATTTTCTGTATTTTTGGCTTATTTTTGTATTTAAGATACGTTAGGTAAAAATAAAGATCTTTTTTAACATAGAAAAATACTAGCAAGATGAATGTCTAAGTGTGTGTTTGGCATCAAACAAGGAAGAGAATGGAAAAACAGAAAAAAAAGAGAGAAGGGGTGGTGAACATCTGGGGTGGTTTCTTTTCTGGAAACAGGAACAAGGTCATATCCCACCCAGTGAGAAGAAATGACCCCCTAAAAAATGTTAGTGATCTTGCTTGACCTGTGACGCGAGCATGGGGATGACCTCGGCTGTTTAACTGCAATGTGTGTTTCTTGTTAGAAAAAGTGAGAGAGTTGTGCTCTGCCATAAAAGAATGTGAGGAATATGAAGGTGCTGAAAAGCAGAAGAAGGAAGTGGAGCATGGGGAACTTGATACAAGCTATGGAAAAATGAAATATTAAGTTAGCCCTGACTTTAGAAATGTTTGGTAGAAAAGAAAGATACAAGGAAATACATGCATGTATACTCCTGTATGTTTACCCCCACACACAGCACATACACATATATTCTTGTTGCTGTGTTTAATTGTGAGGATGAATTCTTTCTCTGATAATCTCTTAAACTTTTATCGTTAAAATCATGATATAGACCTGGAAGAGAATAGGTCTGTGGGTATATCTCTAATAGCTCAAAATATCCAATACTATTTTCCATGAACTCCTAGAGGCCCAAGTCTAAAGTTAGTTCAATTTTCAGTCCTTTTACATATAACAATGCCACGTCAATGCCTTTATGCAATGCTTGATGGCATCCTCTTAATTTTTTATTCTATGAAATAAGTGGGCTCTCAGCTCAAAATATTAATAGCTGGAAAATTCCCCCATTACAATACAAATGAAAGTTAACTGTAAATGTCTTGACCTACATAAACTCCTAACATTTGTTTCATCTTTTAAAGTCTCTTTCATCCATTTCTCTTCTCCAACTCTCTCGATCCCCTCAACTCCCTTGAGGTCTTCTCCACAGAGCCCCATTATTTAAATAACAGCGTACCCAGCAAACAGCTGTGGAAGGCAAGAATTGGATTGAAATTCAAGGCCAAACCAGGACAGAAATTTTGGGTACAATCTCAAATCTGTTGGTATAAAGAAAACTGAAAATTTTTGAGTTTTCAATTTTGCTATTACTAAATGGTGGTGATTTAGGGTTTGTTGCATCAGTTTTATTATAGAAATATAAGGAAGATAAAGTGGAAATATTTGGGTTTGTCAAGTTACTTGTAATAAAAATCTTATTTATTCAGTTTTATGAGTCAAGGGTTTGGTTTACCTATTTCAAAAGTCCCTGATTCGTACTTTATAGGGCCATGATTTGTCAACAGTCCAATGAACTCAAATAAACCGACATATTTATTTTATAGGATGTTGTCTGCATGAATGGAGATGAAATTACTAGTAAATTGTCAACTAAAAAATACAGAAGTGGAAAATGATAAGCCTTCCTCTAAGCCCACCATCATATATTCTCATGAAAATCTGAGGCATTATTATTATTCTTTCAGTTACACAAAATGTTTAAGAAGAAAGTCAACTATAACAAATGATTTAGTTAAATCTTGGAGAGGACACTGGATAAAAATTTTCTCTTGCTTCCCCCTTCCCCCAGGGTTTCCCTCCTGCCGTCTCAAAGCAGGATGAGCCAGTTGACATTTAGTAGTTAAAATCAAATTTAATATTAAGAATATAGTTATATTTGAAATATATAAATAAAAGTGTTACTAGAAGTGATTATCCAGTAACTTGTGGTAGCACCTGTCTTAAGTACTTATTCATCATCTCACCATGGATTTTCTCCTTATTTTCCTTTTACCATCCTGCTATTCTCCACCAGAGGGCAGGCAGGGGCAAGGACAAGGCAACCTTGTTGGGCAATCTGGTTAAAAAAAAAAAAAAAAGTTTGATAGGACAGGAAGTGAAAAATATTGCCTAAAATAAGGTTTGAAGATTAACTGCCAATTTTGTATATTTTTCCATATCCCCATCTCTCCTTGATATGGAAAAATGAGGATTGGCACTTATTGTGAGCAATTTGAGTAAAGTATTTTCCGTGCATCTGGGTTCACTGGTGAAACATGAATGATCAAAGTTCAACATGTTGCATCAATTTCTTTTCACCTGGCAAAATGAGTTTTTGTGCCAGTTTTTAAACCTTGTGTTTTCTGTAGTTACTTCCTGTGAGTCGAATGGTTATATTAAATATGAGTAACAATTTATAATTTCACTCTGACGGAAATTACTTCAAAATTACATTCCTATATATATATTTATATGATTTGGCTATATATCTGATCTAGAATTTGTAAAGAAGATCTGGATTTTACTGTAGACATGCAACTAATTTACTACAGTACTATAGTTATATAAGCAACTCGGTTTCTACTGTGTCATTATAAATGAAGACTATAATTCTAGAGAAATCATATGGAAGATTCTGTGAACTGTACTTGTTTTTCCTCCAGAAAGGCACTAAGAATGTGTAATGAATCATTAGTAAAATGGCACTATGGGTACATGAACGAACCTAAAAGAACAAATCTTTTCTTAAAGACTGATTTCATTTTAAAATTCCAGGTAACAAAATTTTAAAGCAACCAAAAAATCAAATATCTTATGTTTTTCTGGTAATTCATAAATTCTAAACATTTAAATATGAGTAACATAAAATTTATGGTAACTATAAAAAGTGTATCTTTTGATTAAGACAAACTTTAAAGAATAATTTAAAGGCTAACAGATTGCATCCTTCAATATCTACTTTAATTAACCGACTGCCATTACTCACTTTACATTTCCTTTCACATCACATTGTACTCATCTTAAATGGAATCAAAACTTTGACATGCACTGACATTGACTTCATTAAATGCAACGTTTTGACATTTTTTGAAGGTTTTTTTTATTTCATACTAATAAATGGAAAGGGTTTTGAATTTCAATGGCTGAAGGGAAGTCAGATTTTAGTTATATGAATCCAGGGTAACTTCATTCATGGATCAAAAAGACCTCTTGGGGCTTACAAAATCTTTATTATTTTCAAGCTACAAAAAAATAGTTTGGTAGAGAACTGGATAATAGGAAACATATTCTTCTGCGATCAATGCACTTTGGGGTGGTTTCCAGCTGTGAGACAGTCACTCAAACTTAAAAGTTCTCCAAAGTTCTCCTTGGCCTGGAGCCCAATTTCACTTATAACAGAATATGACTGTGTAAAAAAAAAAAAAGCATTACAAAATATGGCAATTTGTGTTACCTTGCTAAAAAGTTAATATGGTTTATGGCACTATTAAGGATTGTTAATGCTTCAAATAGTTAGATTTTAATGTTTAGAATTAGCTCAATTTAAGTTTTCACCTACTATTTTAGATTGTACTAGTTCTTATAGGCTGAGGAATATGTCCCTAAACTAAGATTTCTACTTTATTATGCTAAGTATACCACATTGGAAAGGGCTGTTGGAGAAACATAAATTATTCAGTTAGTGTATAAAATATTATTACAATAAGTTATAATCATAACAGAGGTAATGAACTCTTTGTATAAAATAGTTTGCAATATTAAATGCATACGTTACAATCATGAGAAACAAAAAATCATTAAAGCATACTGAATTTCGGTGAATTTTAATATCAGAAAGTTGTACAAATATCTACACTTAAAATTATTCAAAAACGAAATGATTATAAAGTGATTCCAAAAAATAAGTTTCCATTTGTAATTTTGCAATTCACCCATCACTAGTAGGACAAATCTACTAGTAATGATGATGACATTCATATATTATAATATCTTATTATCCAGTCTAGTTATCTAGTTTTTAACAGTCTTGTGAGAGTTAAGGACATAATTTATATTCCCTTATGACAGACTGTTCTGTGGCCATAAAATGTGGGAATTCTTGTTTGACATGACCTGTCTTCAAAAGCCAAGCCCATCTATTTGGAAGAAACCTTGAATCACCAATTTTATCACATGGTAAAACGTTAAAATAGGCATTTACCATTACTTATAAATATAGTTCAAAATATTTAATCTTTTAAAAGTCACAGTGCCAGTGGTGAATAAAACTTTATTTAGATGGGCTAATCAATTAAACTCTAAAAGAACAGGACTCTAATTGATTTGTTTTAAAACTAATAAGGATGTTCTGAAATAAATCAGTAAAGTATACTAGTTTTTTTTTTATGAAGCCTATAAAAAGGACATTATAATTACCTAATCATATAATTGTATTAAAGCAAGGAACAATAAAACATTTCCCAAGGTGATTGCTTCTATGCATATAGTTTCAATTACTATCTTCAAACTGACACTCAAATTTACACCTGCAGCTCTCACCTAGTTTCCTAAGTTACAGATTTGCAACTGAGATTTGGATATCTCACAGTAAACATGCCCACAAACAAACTCAGTATCTCTCCTTTCAGATCTTTGCCTTTTCCTGGGTCTCCATCTCAGTGCAAATATGGACTGACCAATTCAGAAATTTACAAGACTAAATAAGACCCATACCTCCCTTCATATCCCACCTCTGAGCAATCAGTAAACAAGTGTGATGGAGTTTTTATTTTATGTCTTTCTCGTCAATCCTATTAGCTCCTAATGCCTAATGGTTTGACCTAACTCTATTCTCTCCCCACTTTCTAAATACCTGGAATTTCCCCACAAGATTCAATACCTCCAGGCTTGCTAGTCCTTACTGCACCCCTTCAGTTTTCCATCCATTACCCACAGGCTGCCAGGAAACATTTCCAAAAGAGCAAATCTATTTATGTCATTTCTTTATTTAAAGTATGTCTGTTCTATAATTTCAGAATGGAGTAAATTCTGCTTATCCTGTATGTTCATCCCTTAACAATCAGACTTTTACCCCTCACACAAGCACCATCAATCCAAATCCTTGGTTGCTCTCTGAATATAAATAATTTGTTATAAATTTGCATATTTTTTCCTATTTAAAAATTTATCCTTGTTCCTTTCACTACAGACCTTACCCCCACACTTCTTTTTTAAGGTTTTGCTCATTCACCTCATTTGAGAAGACTTTTCTGACCTGCCAATGTCAGATTTCACCTCTATACTCTTACAGCGTTTGCTTACTATCTACCTACATCATGGTGTTTTTCACTATGCACAGTAACTGTTTGTTGTCTCATTTGCTTGTATTAACTCATTTGCTTGTCATATTTGCTTGTCTCATTTGTTTGTCTCAATTTACTGTAAGTTTTCTAAAAACAAGATTTATGCCTTTAAATTATTTTTCACCAGAGCAATGTTTCATCAAAATGTTAAACAATGAAACCACTTCAAACTTTTCTGTAACCAAAGCTCTTGGATTTTCCTGTATCTGTTGATATTATTATTACAGCACACATAATGAAAATATAACAACTAATGTGTTATGTTTTATAATTCTCAAAGGCTTTCACATAACTCTTGGAAGCTACCAGTGTTTTTTACATATTGTGGATAAAGAAACAAAGTTTCGCAATGGTTAAATAATTTACCTAAACACATTCAGTCAATGTATGGTAAAACAGATTCAATCCAATTTGTTAGACTTCAAAGTCCAGACTTGTGGTTGGTCAAATGGAGTGATTTGGTTTGAATTCACAACGCTTACTATTTGTTAATGGTAAGCAACTTTACTACTCATGCAATTATCCCAAGTATTCAGGCACTGGGCTGAAACCATTCGCTCCATCAGCCACATCAAGCAATAGTTCATCAGCAATAGTTCCTTAGACTAGTTATTAATTAAACACTCAGTATGAAAGAGACATGGCCTTTATAGGAAGAAAAGCCCTGCTAAAAATCCTTTGGGGGAACATCTTAATTGCAACTACAGGCACACATAATGAAGAACTATCATTATCCTTACTGAGCAGTTTTACAGACAGGCAAGCTGAGTAGGGCCAACATTTTTTTTTCCATAGGAGTACATCTCCAAATTTTTGAGTAGGTACCAATAAAAAAGATGATCAGCAGAGGGGAAATACTTTATACATTCTTAACAGCTCTCTGTGTTGTGAGAATCTTCAAATGTATCAAAAGAGTTATAAAACAAACTTTCTGGGTGGGAGAAAACTAAGCCAACTTTGAAGTCCAGTGCCCTATTGAAATGTACTTTTCTCCATTTCCCCTAAGCGTCAACATAAGATCTCATCTAGCCAATGTAAGTCAGGTGTTGTTTTCATTGAATTTTATTTTTAAAGAGATATGCAAAATGTTAGAGAAGACAGGTCCCTAATTATTAGTTTTCTATATAATGTAGTAATATTATAGGTGCATATATATGTATGTGTAGATTTGTGTATATACCCTCTCTAAAATAGACTATTAGAGAGAAAATAACCTTAGTTATTATTATATTTATTCCTCATCATTTTAGAGATAATACAAATACAGCCCAGAGAAGTTAACTAGCTTGCCTAATGTCCCTCAATCAAAGATCATTATGCCATTTAATAAACATTGTTCCCCATCTTTAATAAACATGTTATCTATTGGAAAGTATACTGGCTCCAGGTTCAGCAGAAGTAAGGTTTAATTTTCCCAATATCATCTTTGCAGGTTTCCAAATTAGCACTACATACATTTATATCCCTTCAGCTTCATATAAATTTTATGATGAAAAAATATATCATATTCTGTCCGGAAGGAAATATTTGCTCATCATGGTGTGTCACAGGATTCCACTCCCAAGCTCCCCACATGCTTAGTGCCTGTTCTTTCTGGATTAGCAGCTGCTATGAGCAAACACATAGCAGTGAGGCTGAGTAACTTGGCACACTTTAAATAGATCAAGTTTGGTTTTAATTTAAAGAATAATTTGATTCAGTAATGTTATTTAAACAAATGTAAAAGTGCTCAAAAAAATCGCATGTAGTAAATGATCAAAGCTGTGGGTATTCAGGTTTTTATTTGCTAAAAATATCAAGATAAGATTTTTAGCAAAAATTTCATTCTTAGCTGCATGACTCTGGAGTAAGGGGCCCCTGCAAAAAAAAATTCAGTTTCTATCCTTTGCCAGAAATAAACATATTTGGTTTCCATTTGGAAAATTTTATCTTTTAGCTTTAAATCAATCTGGATTTAAGGTAAGGAGTATCAGTTACTAATACTAAAAAACAAAATTAAATAATTGGATCAGACAAAAAAGTCCTTATTTTCCTATATCATGTTATTACAATATTTTAAGTAATAATGTGTCTAAAATAATCAGAAATTTGGAAATTACATTTTTGTTATTTTCATACTTTTAATATTTAACTACATTCTTTATAAAATGAAGGAGTGCTTCTATTTCTGGTAAGGCAGAGTATACTATTATCCTATTGCTGCTGTTTCAAATAGCCACAAACTTAATGGCTTAAAAACAACACAAATTAATTTTTTACAGTTCTGGAGGTCAGAAGTCTGAAATGGGCCTCACTGTTCGAAAATCAAGGTGTTGGCAGGGCTGTGTTCCTTTGTGGTGGCACTAAGGGAGAATCTGTTTCTTTGCTTTTTCCAGCTTCTAGAGGCTGCCCGCATTCTTTGGCTCATGGCCCTCTTCCATCTTCGCAGGAGTAATAGTGAGTCCTTCTCAGATCACCTCACTCTGACTCTCCCGCCTCCCTCTTCCATTTCTAAAATCACTTATAATGGCATCAGGCCCCCTGGACAATGTAGGATGATCTCCACATCTCAGGGTCAGCTGATTTGCAACCTTAACATATTCAGAGGTCTGGGAATTAAAACATGGACATATTTGGGGGACCGTTATTCTGCTTCCAACACAAGGTAAACAACTCTGCTACTAAAAACAAAACCAAAAATGCTAGATTAAAAAAAATTATCAAAAGCACTGAAGAGCTAACTAGAGAATTATAGAGCCCCAAATCCAAACAAATATGGAAACTCATATAGAGCAAAAGCTACTTTTTGGCTGAGGACATCTGTGCTCTAGTAGAGGTGACATTTTTGACATTTTCACTTAGAAAAATAAGTAAAAATCCAGGAAACATGCCAGGTTGGGAATCTAACAGAAAACCCTCCCCACATTAATCTGGAACCTTAAATGATCCTATCCTACCTTTCCAAAACCAAGTTAGGACAGAGAAAGTTGCTTAGGCCTGAGCAGAGGTACTAAAAAAAAAAAAAAATTTCAAGAAGCTGCAATCGCAAACCAATCCGGGCTCAGATGTGCAGCCAAGTTTGTATCAGTTAGGTGGACCTAACATCTGCTTTGGTAAAACCTCCAGCTGCCTGACCAAAGCAAATACAAATTCCCTCTGGAGGAAGTCACCATCATTCTATGCCTTAATAAACCGCTATATAAATTTTTAAAAATCAGGGACCAATACAAAACAGGAGGTAATAAATTTCACAAGAAAACAAAGCATTTCAGTGAGAACACACAAACAGTGGAAAATAGAAATTGATCTGTTGAAATTATCAGACATATATTCTAAAATAATTCCACTGGCTATATTTAAATAAAAGATACATTTGAATCTATTTTTAGGGAAAATTATGCTAAAAATGATATATTTTAAGAAGACAGAGATGCTAGTAATAAAAATTACAATAACCAAAAACTGAAAGTAAATGGATGGGTTTAATATCAGATTGTAAAACCAAATTAGATACACCTGAAGAAAGCATTTGTGAGCTGTTATGAAACTTTCCAAATGCATTACTGGGAGAAAAAAGTAGATGAAAAATGAAAAAGAATGAGACGGGGAGAGAGAGAAAGAAAGAGAAAGAAACTTAAGAGACATGGAAGATAAGAGTTGAGAAAGTCTAACAAACATGTAATTAGAGTTCCAAAAGGAAAAAGAAAGAGAACTGGGTAGAGGCAATATCACAAGAGTAAAAAGCTGGAAGTCTTCTAGGACTGATATAAAAATACAATTTAATAGCTTCAAGAAGCCAGATGAATTCCAAGCATGATAAATAAAAAGAAAGCCAAGCCTAAGTACATAATATTAAAACAACAAAACACTAAAGACAAAAAGGAAATGTTTTAAGTTGCCAGAACAAGGGGGAAATAAAAGGCAAGTTTCCTTTAAGTAACTGAGTGTTAGAATGAGGGCTGACCTCTCAAGGGAGTCATGGAAATCACAGGACAATCAAATATATCTTTAGTGTGCCCAAAAAGAAACAGCTGCCATTGTAGAATTCTATACCCAGTGCATGGCGGGGGTGGTGGGGGGAGGTTGTCAGGGGGAGGGACAGGGCTCTGGTGGAAATCTTTCAAGAATAAAGTTATAAAGTTGTGAATCAAACTATTTTAAGACAAACAAAAACTGAAGAGTTTACTGCTATCAGACACTCACTAAAAGAATTTTTTTTTTTTCCCCGAGACAGAGTCTTGCTCTGTCGCCCAGGCTGGAGTGCACTGGCAATGATGTCTGCTCACTGCAACCTCTGCCTCCTGGGCTCAGGAGCCTCCTGAGTAGCTGGGACCAAAGCTGAGCACCACCATGCCCAGCCAATTTTTATATTTTTAGTAAAGACAGGGTTTTGCCATGTTGCCCAGGATGGTCTCAAACTCCCGAACTCAAGCAGTCCACCCACCTCGGCCTCCCAAAGTGCTGGGATTACAGACATGAGCCACCACATGCAGCCAAGAATTTCTGAATAATGAATTTCATCAGAAGAAAAGTGATCTAATATACAAGGTCAGAGATAATAAAGAATGCAGAGAAAGATATTGGAAATACAATACATGGACATATCTATGGGAACATTCACTGTGAAACATAACTATGATCAATGTCTTGTGAGGCTAAAAATGAAAACAAGTTTTAAGTGCACAAAGAAAACTCCTTCGATGTTTTGTAACAATAAAGGCATGTTTCTCACTGATCCCCTGTAGTAAAAGTTTTCTTAGGAAAAATAACATCCCCCATCATTGACTTTCTGTTAACTATATTCCACACACAATGCTAAACATTTTACAGTCACTATCCATAGTCCTGTCAGGGAGCTAATATTAAACTCATTTACAAATGAGGAACTAGAACAGAAGTTTATTTTGCTGCTTAAGTGTTCAAAGATTCTAAAACTACTAAGTACTTTGGCCCATATTCAGTCTTACTTCTGTCTGTTTCAAAAACCCACATGTTAACAGCTAGGCTTCCTGAAAAGGATGGGCAATTTTTACCAGCAGATGTGCTTA
Source organism: Gorilla gorilla gorilla (assembly GCF_029281585.2). NCBI lineage: Eukaryota > Metazoa > Chordata > Mammalia > Primates > Hominidae > Gorilla > Gorilla gorilla. The sequence continues at coordinate 22,757,996 of NC_073230.2, forward strand.
TATTTTGCAGAGTCAAAGGATTTCAGGTTCTGGCAAACACTAAATCTGATTCAGTAAAGAAATTGCTTCATGAACTCAAACAGAAAGGAGAGAGATAAGAGGAGATAGAGTAAACTTATAGTAATATAAAATGGTTCCCCCTTATCTACAGAAGTTTCATTCCAAGACCTCCAGTGGATGCCTAAAACCACGGATCATACCAAACCATATATATACTATATTTTTCCTACACATACATGCCTATGATAAAGTTTAATTTATAGACATAGTAAAATATTAATAACAATAACAAATAATAACATAGTACAATTATAACAATGTACTGTAATAAAAGTTATGCAGATGGGGTCTCTCTCTCTCTCTCAAAATACCTTGCTGTACTATACTCACCCTTCTGCTTGTGTTGATGTGAGATGAGAAAATGCCTACTTGATGGATGAAGTGAGGCGAATGACATAGGTGATGTAGTGTTAGGCTAATATTGAACTTCTGAAGATTTGTCAGAAGGATCAGCTGCTTTCCAGTGATCCTGGATCATCAAGCCATGGCAGTGTTGATGGTTGGATGTCAGGAGCAGATAATGTTGATGACTGATGGACAGGTAGCATATATAGCATGGATAAGTTGGACAAAAAGGTGATTCACATCTGGGGTGAGACTGAGCAGGACGGTGTGAGATTTCATCAGGCTACTCATAATGGTGCACAATTTTAAAACTCATGAATTGATTATTTCTGGAATTTTTCATGTAATATTTTTGTAGCACAGTTGATCATGGTAACTGAAACCACAGAAAGCAAAGCTGCAGATAAGATAGGACTACAGTAATGATATAATTGAGTCATACATATATTTTGTTCAGTAACAGGAAAATTGGACAAAAAATCCTTGGTATATATGTATGCTTAAAGTTTATAAATGTTGATTTTATATACCTAATTCTTAAATTAAGACTAGGGAAACAGTTATATTGTACTTTAAATCACATTCTAGTCTTTAAAAGTTTAACCAGATTTTCCTGACATTTAGGTTAATCTGAAGTTTTTAGTTCACTGGAACACTGCATAATAATTATTTAACTTCAAAAATGTTATTTATGACATATCAAAAAACAATATTCAAAAATATATAAAATAATAGTGATGTGGGTAGGGCCTCTCTAAAGATGTCCAAGCCCTAATCCCTGGAACCTGTGAGTATATTACCTTATATGACTTTGGGACTTTGCAGATAGAATTAAGCTTATGAATCTTAAGACAGGCAGATCATCCTAAATTATCTAGGTACACCCAGTCTTATCAACTGAGCCATCAAAAACAGTGAACTTTCTCTTGCTAGAGGCAGAATAGAAAAAAAAAAAAAAAAAAAAAGATGTGACAGAAGGGAAAATCAGAGAGATTACAAAAGTGAGAAGGATTTGGCATATCATTGCTGGCTGTAATCTGTAGGGACCCCAATGTAAGGACTGAAGCGACATGTTTTGGAGATAATACTAACCTCCAGCTGAGAGCCCGCAAGAAAAATGGGAACCTAAGTCCTATAACTACAAGGAACTGGATTCAGCCAAAAGCCACAACGAGCTTGGAGTGAACCTTGATTTTGCCCTTGTGAAACCTGGAGCACAGAAACCAGATTAGCCAAGCTTGACGTACAAAGACTTCTGGCACATATAAGCATGAAATAATGAATTTGTGTTATTGCAAGGTACTAAGTTTGTGGTAACTTGCTATGGAAGTAATAGAAAACTAATACATACAACAAAATTTTTAAGTATGATTGAGATGAAAATTAAGATATAAGCAAAACTTACATGGATATTTGCTGCTTTTTTTTTTTTTTTTTTTTTTTGAGACAGAGTCTCACCGTGTTGCCAGGCTGGAGTGTAGTGGCGCGATCTAGGCTCACTGCAACCTCCGATTCCCTAGTTCAAGCAATTCTCCTGCCTCAGCCTCCAGAGTAGCTGGGATTACAGGCATGCACCACCACGCCCAGCTAATTTTTGTATTTTTAGTAGGGACGGGGTTTCACCATGTTGGTCAGGATGGTCTCGATCTCCTGACCTTGTGATCTGCCCACCTAGGCCTCCCACAGGCATGAGCCATTGTGCCCAGCCATTTGCTGTATATTTGGCTCTGAAGTTTTTAGCAACAGAAACAAACAGAAAAGTGAGTTCTAGTTCTAAAATCAATAGACATCTACATACATGAGAGATATAAATGAGTTACTCTGGTTGCATAACTATACCTGTTATTGAGATAAGAGGAAAAGTCTCTATTATAAAGAGGACCATAGCAAACAATGTCCTCAACCACATTCACAAAGAGAAAAAACATTTATTGCACCATTTTCTATAAATTACCTAATTGTAGGTCAACTACACAATGACTAATCAATTTAGTAAATGTTAAAAATACAAGACCACTCTAATATCTACTATTTTGATTATCTAGGGAAATAATTTATAAATGATGTTTTAAGAAGCAGTACTTTTGAGAGATATTATTAGAGGTAATATTATCAAGCAGAACAGCAGGCACTGGTTTCCAATGCCAGGGAATGACTCTAACTACATAAAGGATAGCAAAGATCATCAAAATGGCAGCCACTAGAAATAGAAGTCCCAACACTTGTGCCCATTGCATCTTGGTATTGGAGTTGCCAAGGGAAAAACAAAACACAGTAATGGAGAGGACAGAACACTTTAATTTACATATTGAAGAGACTAGGCAACATCAGCTCCAAGAGTGTGCATCAGTCCCCCATAACCAGCAGGTTCCTCTCCCACCCCACATCCACTGCAGCTGATATAGGGCAATTGGCTTACATGCACCCCTCTTCTGCCACGGTAGAGGAACTCCATACTCCCTGCCAGTGGCGTCTGAAATACAGAAAACTGGGGGCCCACTTGAGGGCCACTGACTCAGAACAAAGTACTCATTGAGTCTGAAACAAAGATCTTCTCAGTCAAGGTGATAAACCTGGCACAGGCTGTGTGGGCTCTTTATCTTTTGATAAGGAAGTGTTACAGGCCCTAGGTTCATCTTTGGTTGGCCAAGAATGGGTCAGAAGACTTCTCGTATGAGACTGCCTTTCCCAACAAATATATATACACACACACACACAAGTTCATTATTCAGATAACTAAGCAGAGGGGATAATAATAAAGTAGATACTTTACTGTAAAATAAATTAAATACTTTAACAGTTAAATACTTTAACGTTTCGCCTCTTACTGTTTAGCGAAAAATCCAAGAAAAAGAAGTTACAAAGTACATTTCAGTGTAACTGAATAAATAATCCAATTTTATAGATTAATTGGCTTTTATATAACATACATTTAAATTATTTGATTAGTTTAGACAGTATGTAGATGTCATAACCCACTCTGCCCATGGCACTCTGATTTCATGGTAATCAAATCAAACTGTCTTCACAGAAAGAGAATATTCAGCTTTTTGCTCTCTGTAATTGGCAGGATGAACATAAGCAAAAGGAAATGCATCAAGCATATCCACATGTGGCATTGTTATTAAAAAGTCAGTATTTTAAAAATACTTCCAGTTTACAACTGTATTTTCCCTTGATTAATCAAGTGAATCTTCTATGTGATTCCCATTTTCAAAGTGGTAACGTTGACTTTCAACTTCGTAAATTCTGTCATTTCACACAAATCAGGGAAACATTTCAGTACATTGGGGATCAGTATTAACTTGAATCTTCATCCTGTAGTTTAAGATTATTTTTATGGTAACTCTTGATTTGCATTATATCTAACATATATAAGGTATGAATTTATGACCCGGAAAAGTAGTCAAGTAAAAGCTTATTTGAATGTAACCTGACCATTGACAGATGTCTAGATGAAACCAGATGCCTATATTTAGTGTTGGGACATAAAAATAAATGCGGACTAGAATAAATCATGATAGAGTAATCCAGCTTGCTTTATTAAATCAGGAGTGGGGATAGGCAAAGGGGATCAAATTACACTCACGTTGTTGGGTATAATATCACCTCGTAATAAGAGAAGTGTCCTAACCTATTGCTTTGTCTAAAATTTCTTACCATTTTAAACACCTTTTAAATCCTCTTATGATCTTGACTGGAGTGAACATGAACGCATTATTATTATAACTACTAATGGTAAAATAAAATATCCCAAAGGACTTTCATTTATTCATTAGTTTCCAAAGAGATTCAGAAGTGATTTGATTCAAGTGTCTGTTATAAGAAGTAGTAGAAAACAATTTGTCACACAAAAACACAATGGTAGTATTCAATGAATGGCACCATTGCATAAATTCCACTAGAAGAGATATTGAAAGGTTTATATTTTTGTCATATATATATATTTTTTGAGAGCGTATCTTGCTCTGTCACCCAGGCTGGCGTGCAGTAGTGCGATCTTGGCTCACTGCAATCTCTGCCTCTGGGGTTCAAACAATTCTCTTGCCTCAGCCTCCCAAGCAGCTGGAATTACAGGTATGCACCACAATCCCTGGCTAATTTTTGTATTTTTAGTAGAGACGGGTTTCACCCTGTTGGCCAGGCTGGTCTCGAATCCTGATCTCAAGTGATCCACCCGCCTCAGCCTCACAATGTGCTGGAATTACAGGCGAGAATCACTGTGCCCGTCCTACATTTTTAAAAGATTATGAAGTCTTGGCATTATTCTTTGTATGAGTTCTATTCTGATAAAAGGTCATCAATTTCAGATTTCTGCTGAAAAAGATATTCTGCTTGAATACAGTGTATCACTCAAAATGGCATTATTTAAATGGATCAGTTTAAAGATAAAAATGTCTTACTGATCTTGAAATCCTAATCCACATGGTCAAATAAGCTGATATGATTGACTCAGACAAAGTTCACAAGCTAGTGTCAAAAGATGATCCTTGAGCATATAGAAATTAAATATTATGAAATTAAGGAAAATATGCAAGATCTAATACTCTTCCAGCCTTAACAGAAGAATATCATGAGCTTTATCTGTAGGATCCATTTGTGAGAAAATTAAATCATAATTTAATCTTTTAATTTAATTAAAATATTTTTAAAAATACGGGCTAGAATTATATTCTACATTGGCTCAATTTTTTTCTTTGTTTTTATCAATTCTCTTTAACAGGTTGCCAATTATGCTTTTTAGCTAAGTAGCATTTTTAAAAACTCTAAAATCAGGCTTCTTGATGCTGTCCACAAAATCCTCTCTACTGCCTTTCTAATTACAACACTTGATTGGCTTTTTCTTGTGACGAATCTTACTTGATCATTCTTATGGTGATAGTCACTGGCATCTTGAAATGCTATCTCCCTTTGTCTTCTCTGATTCCTCCTTCTTTATTCCAAAGTTGATTATTGCCAAAATCTTTCATCGGTTTCTTTTTTCCTCCTCCCATTTCTCTACTGGCCTCATTTTGTTCTACCTTTGTCTTATTTCTATTTTTCAAGAAGTTGATTGTTACTGCCTCAGCATAGGTTTTATTTTTCTGTAATGGCAATCTTGGCAACCAATCCCTACAAAAAAGCTACTAAAAAAAGTGAGATAAAATAATTTTAAAATATGGTTGAGGGAAATTAGTGACGTTAGTGTGGAATTACCAGAGTAGGAAATGGGAAAGGACAAAATCCAGAGAGGTGAGTTCAACATTCATGAATATTTTGTTCTCATGGAGTTTATCAACTGAAAGAGGCTAGAATAAAATCAGTCTAAAGTCTTTCAAAAGAGAGGCCCTCATAAAACAACCCTGAATTTGGACTGCGGATCCAAAGAGATGTACCCTAGGATAAGGATATGAAATAAATAAACAAAGCTTTGCATGCTCTGAAGCTTGGTCTTGAGTCATTATGGAGAAAAAGTCTCATGTGTCAGGGTTGAATTAAAGTTACCTGAATTGCTAGAAATTTTGGCAATGGTAATTTAAAATTCACATTGGGGGAAAGTGACGTTTTCCGAAGACTCAAACTTATTTCCATGAATTAAACTTTAAATTTAATATCCATTACACAATCAAAGATTACCAGAAACACACACACAAAAAGATTCCATTAGTAAGCAGCAAGAAAAATGACAGGCAATGGAATAGACTCACTTCCAACTCAAAACTGGAATTATTTGACATAATTATTATTATATGTCTTTAATATTTTTAAGGAGATATATGCCAAGCTTTAATTTGAGAGGAAGAAAGCAGTATACAGTTACATAAAAGATTTGGAAAAGGATTATCTAGATAGTATAAAACTAAAAATATAATGTATCCGTAAAAAATGATGAGTTCATGTCCTTTGTAGGGACATGGATGAAGCTGGAAACCATCATTCTCAGCAAACTATCGCGAGGATAAAAAACCAAACACTGCATGTTGTTCTCACTCATAGGTGGGAATTGAACAATGAGAACACTTGGACAGAGGAAGGGGAACATCACACACTTGGGCCTGTTGTGGGGTGGGAGAAGGGGGGAGGGACAGCATTAGGAAATATACCTAATGTAAATGAGTTAATGGGTGCAGCACACCAACACGGCACACGTATACATATGTAACAAATGTGCACGTTGTACACATGTACCCTAGAAAATAAAGTATAATAAAAAATATATATATAAAATAAATAAATAAATAAAAATATAATGTATCCTAATGCAACTGAAGAAAGTCAAAAACAAATTTTCACAGTAGCCACAGAGAAGCCATATATTTTAGTCACCATTTCTTATTTCTGGATTCTTTCCCAATGTTTCTCATACCAAATTCTGTAACAATTTAGAAATGTTTCTACTAAAGACTCTAAATTGATTATGATTAACTTTACAAAAAGTGAAAAAAGAACGTTTGATATCTCAACTCTCCTTCATTCATGCATTAAAAGATTCACATAGCATCTTCATAATTGGGGAATAATAAAAAGGAGTATTAAATATAAACTTAAGAGTTTATTTTCTAAATGGTTAGAATTTCAGAGAAGCTGAATTTTTTCATATTTGTTTAACCTGTCTTTCCTGGGATATAAGCTAACAACCATCATTAAATGAGACGATATATATCACAGAATGTTATATATGTCTTAATAAATGGATGGATACAAACGAACTTGAAAGTATCTACAAATTAGGGAAATCAATTATTTTCTTTCTAAACAAGGACCTCAAGTTGAAACAACTATGTTTAACATAATTTTCAAATATATGTTACATTTGGATGGTATAACTTTAGTTTTTTAAAACAATAAAGTTTAACTGTTGTGTGACTTGCACAAGTTAAGTGTTTCAGCAAATTGTCTGAAATACTTTTGTAAGGAAACTCTCTCTCACTCCCAACCACCCACTCACCCTGTCCTAGCAATAGACAGAGAGAGACAGAAACAACTTTTGAGAGGACTATTTCATACAATATTTTTGTTTGTTTTGCAGTTGTGAAGTTCAAAAGCTCCAAAATCCCACTATTTTTGTTGCTATTGTAAGTCTTAACTGAATTGGCCATAAACCTAACTGGAATTAATAGAATGCTATTTCTATTCTTCATTTAGACAATTTAGGGTGAACATTCATACACTTTTCTGCTATATACACATACATACGTATATAGGTAGACTGTTGGACAAAGAGGGGCTGCCACAAACCCCAAAGGGATGTTCTACATTATGCATGCACCTTTCTAAAACTCTAAAATATATCCAATTCCAAACACTTCTGACACTAGAGGTTTCTGAGTGAAATACTTTCTTGTACTAAACAATAGTGAGAATCTATTGGTGGCGAAAGTTTGTAAGTACACCGTCACCTTCAAATAAGAACAGATATAACCAAAATTAACATACGATAAAAATGGAGTTCTTGAAAATGTTTTTGAGGGGAGTAGAGCCAGAAGGAAATGGTAAGATAAAAAAGATACTCATCTCTACAGTTAGCATTTGTAGATAAGACAATTTGCTTAAAGTTTTGAATTTAATAGTGCAAGATTTAAACATTTATAAAAGACATATATGATGTCTACATCTAGAAGACGACATCTACTGAACAAAAATCAAATTTAAATTTTAATACGAAAAAGAAAGACAAAAAGAGTGTTCAGAGGTTCTTTCAATAGGTTTTTCTGTAACTTGAACTCAAAAAGATTTAAAAAATATGGCTAGATTATTATTCCCCATAGGCTAGTAAATAGTCGATTTTTCTATACTTTAACCTCCATACCAGACTCACTCTTCAGAGCCCTAAATCTTGACATATAATAATGAAAAACTGGAGGTCTATTTAATACAATTTTTTTTCTTACTGGGTTTTTGAGAATTAACAATTCATTAAAAATGAAAATAAACTAAGGAAAAGAGGTTAGGCTTTTTTTTTTTTTTTTAACATGCCAGCTAAGAATGGTGGCATGCACATGTAGTCTCAGCTACTCAGGAGTCTGAGGTAGCAGAATTGCTTGAGCCCAGGAATTCAAGTTCAGCCTGGGCAACATAATGAGATCCCCATCTCTAAAAAAATTAAATTCTAAATAAAATATTGAAAAAGAATCTAATTACTGGAAGATAATTTACATCCTTGCTAAAGATAAATATATAATGTAATGTAATATAATATAAGAAATACCAAAGTACATACCATCAGACGCCACTTAAAAAAACAAAAGTACTAAGTAAACTTTATAGAAAACTGGCAGATATGTGCCATACCAATTGGGAAAAGAACTGGGATCCAAGGGGTTGAAAAGAATAAAAGAAGTTACCAAAACTGAGGAGTTCATATAAACATATATATACGTGTGTGTGCGCGTGTGTATATAAATATATATATAAATATATATAAATATATATAAATATATATATAAATATATATAAATATATATAAATATATATAAATATATATAAAATATATATAAATATAAATATATATATAAATATATAAATATAAATATATAAATAGATATAAATATATAACACATATATACCACAAAATTATCAAAACTCCTTTCTTGATACAGGAAAAAATATGTATACACATACATGTGACACATAGCACAAAATTATTAAAAAAAATGTGACACATAACACAAAATTATCAAAACTCTTGATACAGGAAAAAATATATATACACATATATGTGTTTTACATATATACGTGTGTGTGCATATATATAAAACACATGTGTGTGTGTATATATATATATATATAGTTATTTTTTATTTTTTGTTTTTTCCTGTATCAAGAAAGGAAAGAGTAGGTCGTTATGTACACAACTGTGGTCATCTTGAGTGACTAAGGGAAAGAAATTAGACTATCTAATGTTTAATTAAGCCTAGTTAAAGATCAGTGCAATCCTTGGAGTAATAAGACTTCTTTATAATTTCCAATATAAAGAGATGATAAGCGAATGATCTTGTTTTTCATAGTGCAGATGAAGAGCAAGATAATTTTGTTGATTGAATAATCACCATGAGCAGTTACAATTTGCCCTAAGAAAACATTTCCAATAGTAATTAATTCTGACTGTTTAACTTGTTGTTTGTATATTTATGTTATTTATTTTTGTTAATACATTGATATAAAAGAATTGGAAGAAGTCAGACAAAGAAAAAAATAACCAGCATAGAGAGATCCCATCACCTTCCTTTCAAGGGGGATAAAAGAGAAAGTGTGAGGAGAAATAGTGTATACAATATAAATATGTCATATGGAGATGGTAGGAAGGATATTGTCAAAATTATACTTTTCATTTGAGTTTTGTCTTATAATTTCATGCTACAGAAGACTGCTAAAATTTTATCTAGGTAGGTCACTAAAACACTCCCAATTTCTTATAATATTTAGACAGAAAATAACGCGCTGATTCTCATATGATTCCAAGCTGTCTCCCGAGCTTGCAATGCATGACTTTTGCCAGAGCAAAGGGCTATGTGATGGAAAAGACTGCCTCCTGACTCTGGGCTTCAGAGCAGCTTTGCAGCTGTTAACAGGGGAAGCCTCGTGGTATTGTGCTAGATGATTTCATGATTTTCTAATCATTTTTAAATTGTGAAATTATCAAAACAGACACGAGATGCTGCCAAATCTGTGTTTCTTTGCTTTCAGTTTGTTTTAACTGCAAGCAAGGGCTTGAAAAGTGAATGTTCTTGCTACTACCTCAGAGTAAGCCACATTTAAAACTCAAGCTTGCTGCAGACATTTCTATTTTGAAACTGTGGCTTTCTTTAAAACCGCAATTTGTATTACAGTGCATATTTATGTAATTGCTCTATATACTACCATATGTTGCTGTAACAATGTATTAGAGATACAAGTGTAGTAAAAATAAGACTACTTTAAGCCAATGTTTCCATCAGACAATCATCAGTATTACTCCAGCGCAGCAACCCAACACTCAGCTAATACAAATTGGCCTTCAGACCAGGCTCTGCTCACTCACTTTCACAAAGAGGCAGTAAGAATAATGGTGTGTGCCATAGCTGAGACAGAAAACTGCCATCAGTATCTCAGACTTTTAGACGTTGGTATCAGGCAACCCTGTCCCTACAACATGTTTGTCTCCCAATCCTGTAAGTTCCAGATCCCAAGGTCAGCTCTCCTAGTTGCTGATGTTCTATCTTTTAAAGCGCCCATCTTGGGTTATTCCTACTATTACAGTAGGATCTCTCAAGGCATTTTCTTTATAAGCTTTGGTTTCTTGTTCTTATTTAGATGTCATGAAGTGCCTTCTTGATTTCTTTTTTTCTCTGGCTTCAGACCCCTACATGGCCAGAGGCCCCAGGGTTTTGCCTTTCTTCTCCCCCTCATCTCCCTCACTCCTGAGGTCTGTCCTCTAATGTAGTGGCCCCCAACCTTTTTGACACCAGGAACACGTTTCATGAAGGCAATTTTCCCACAGATGGTGGGGGGCGGTGTCGGGGAGAAGATGCGGTTTCAGGAAGAAACTGTTCCACCTCAGATCATCAGGCATTAGATTCTCACAAGGACTGCGCAATCTAGATCCCTCTAGATTGTGTGCATTTCACAATAGAGTTCGAGCTCCCATGAGAATCTAATGTCACCACTGATCTGACAGGAGGCAGAGCCCAGGCAATAATGCTTATTTGCCTGTTGCTCACCTTCTGCTGTGTGGTCCGGTTCCTAACAGGCCACCAACCAGTCCGTGGTTGGGGAGTTGGGGACCCCAGCTCTAGTGAATCTCTGTAGGCCACTCCCAACCAAAGTAAAATTAAAAATTAAAAAAAAAATTTTGAGTTTAAAAAGTTCAAATACCTAACATTTTTAACATGCTTTGAAAACCCCTCAGGAAGCCCTGTAATTGTTTCTCACTGATAAGTAACATTTGAATAAAAAGAACTTTGTTTATTATACCTGATTTTAATTTCACGTTTTGAGAAATATATACTGGATAGATAGATTTAGTTTTATGCAGTGATGTTTAAATTATATATCCAAATTAACTTGCATTATATATCTGCATCGTGACTTTACTTGGAAGGCATGAGAAGCTAATAAACAGTATTCACTCTATCAAATATGTACTTTCACACATATCTAAATAATTATATATTAGCATTTCTACATTTAATAATTTTATTTGTAAAATTTAATACATAATATTATCTGCAATTATTTAATCAGTGAGAGTTCAAGGGCATGTCAGATTAAGATTAACCTTAAAAAGCTTATTTTTAATTATTTTCCATTGTTTTTTAAACAAACTGCTCTCACAAAATTTACATCCAAGCTAACTAGCGAAGAATAAAACATTACACACCTATACATGCACACATACAAAAGGACCCTATTTCAATAGCACATCAGGCCTTTAAAATATAAACAGTCAAAAAGGAAAATGGTTGAAACAGAAAAAATAACTCAAAACTTTAAAAGAAATGTCATGTAAAAAGCAAAATGCTTAAACTGAAAATATAGCATTGTACCTTATCAGCTCACATTTTACTTTTGAGTCATCCAAATTTTGTCATCCAATTATTGTTGAACCCTGTATATTAATTTTTCATTAGGATTATCTTAATAGGAAGTTTTATTATTTTTGCTTTTATACAACATTTTACTACAGCAATTTATGACATCTTGACTTGGTTGTTCGCAATTTGTTTCTGTCTCCTTTAATGACAGGAAGAAGGAGGAGAAGGAGGAGGAGAGGGAGAGCAAGAGGAAGAAACAAACCAAAGAATAAAAAAACTTTATAAATGAGCAGTCACTGCAGTAACTAAGCCAAGTTTTATAAAGCAGAGGAAATATTCTCATTAGAAGCAGTGCTAAATTAAATAATAGATACAGGTTTTTTTTTAACTGGGATATTACTCTTTCTTAGAAAAAATATAAAAATTTATGATCTCCTCAAGACACAAATTCTATTTATTAAATACATTTGAATTAAAGGGGCGGTTAAGGAAAATGATAAAACTTAGAGTTAACTTTTACCACTAGATGGAGCCCAGGCATCTATATGGCAAAACTCCCACTGTGTTTACATTTGGCTGTATTTGATTACTTACTGAAAATGACATATAATCAGTATAACCTGAAAGGGGGTAGGGGATGATAGGTGTTTTTTAGAATATAGTGTCTTGGCAAAATGTAAATTGATGAAAAGTGAACATGACTTCTCTTTAGGATCCTCCTTCCTGAATACAGATCTTCCATCACATAATATACGCAGACCTCTTAACTTTTGTGCCTGCCTCTTCACATTCTACCTATTTTGGAAAGGCGTCTCAAGAATGCTTACTAATGCTCTTAAGGTTATTCCAGCTCCTCTTGCCTTACTCTTTTCTGAACCCACTGATTAATGAAATATTCATTCTTGGTGTTAACCATATATTTCTCTTACGTGTGCTTACAGTAATTTCACATGAGGAAGTGGCTTTCTCTCCCATGGCAGAATTACACAATAATCCCTATGAAATGGATATAAGCTTCAAAAATACAAATGGCTCACTTGGCACAAACAGATACCATGCATTTTGTTTCATCTTTAGGCCTCTGGGAAGTCTACGTACAAAAGGCATAGTGAAAAAGGAAAAAACAAAAACAGAGATTTGGTGCCCTCTGCCATTAATAATTAAACTTCCAGAAATTATCTTGGAAAAGATTACCAAACTAGAGACCCAGAACCAAGACAGTAAAGTTTTATAAGCTGCTGCAAAGTTTGCCATTTTCCAGAGGCTAGAAGTTGGCATTTTTTGTCTTAATATAAATTGTTATGTTTTTGTAAATTGTTCTGTTTTTGTAAATTGTTCTGTTTTTGATCAATGCTGAAAGTTCATAACATATAATATTTGTAATTTTGTGAAGGCAGAGATTTGAATCCCATATTGTGTTACGAAGCCTTTGTGCAATGAGTGAGCCTCTGAGCTTAAGAGTAGGTCTAATTACGTTCCTAGAACATGCATCATAACCTGGCTCGGTTCTCAACTTGCTGTTCTTTGGAAGAAATGTTTTTGGATTCATCTACTACACCTCTATTTGATATTTTCTAGTTTATATTTGCATTTAGTGGAAAGACAGCTAAAAATAGAAGATGCTTGGGGCTAGGTTTCCATGAAGAAAAAGAAATAAGTGTTGGAGAAGACCAAACACCTTGGGATATGGTGAATTAATCAGCTACCAAAAGGGATACTTGGAACTGGATACAAAAAAGAAAAGCAGCAAGTGTAGGAATGACTGGGCTGAGTCTCAGACATCTTTCTGGAGCTTCATTCACTCACATGCAAAGATCATTTGTTCAACACCTAGAATGCATCAGCCACCAAATTAGGACTGCACATCCATAAATATTAGACAATTGAGAAATTTAGGAGTTTAATGAGAAAAGGAGATGAGAAAAGAGACTACTATAGCACAGTGATATGGGAACTATAAACGACAATGGGAGACTATATAGCAAGGTTATTTACCTTGAGGGTATATGTAGTTAAGCCCTGAGGGGGAGAGAAAGGTTTTCATGAAAAAATGATAAACTGATTTCTTTCTTTTTTTTTCTTTTCTTTTTTTTTTTTTTTTTTTTTTTTTTTGAGACAAGGTCTCACTCTGTCACCCAGGCTGCCAGGCTAGAGGGCAGTGGCTATAGTGTTGCCATCACAGCTCATTGCAGCTTTGACCTACCAGCCTCAGGTGATGCTCCCACCTCGGCCTCCTGGATAGCTGGGGACTACAGGTGTATGCCATGTTGCCGGGCTAATTAAAAAAAAAAATGTTTTTTTTTTTTTTTGGTTGACACAGGGTCTCACTATGTTGCCTGAACTTGTCATGAACTTCTAGGCTCAAGCGATCTTCCCCCATCAGCCTCCCAAAGTGCTGGGATTGCATGTATGAGACACTGTGCCTGGTCAATACACTGAGTCCTTCCTTCCTTTTTTTTTTTTTTTTCCGAAGTTTCACTGTCGCCCAAGCTGGAGTACAATGGCACAATTTTGTCTCACTGCAACCTCAGCCTCTCAGGTTCAAGTGATTCTCCTGCCTCAGCCTCCCAAGTAGCTGGGACTGCAGGTGTGTGCCACCACACCCGGCTAGTTTTGTGTTTTTAGTAGAGATGGGTTTCTCCATGTTGGCCAGGCTGGTCTTGAACTCCTGACCTCAGATGATGGGCCCACCTCGGCCTCTCAAAGTGCTGGGATTACAGGCGTGAGCCACCACGCCCAGCCTGATTTCTTAAACAATGAATAATTGAGGCTAAGTAAGGAAGGAGTCTTGTGACTGAAAAGCAAGAAAAGGAGATTCTTCCCATAGGAGCTGTGTTAACTGTAAGAAATTCCCTCTTTCTGAGAGGGAAGTGCAGGAATAATTGAAAGACCAATCTGTTGCTGAAGAATCTAACCATAGCTAAAAGGGTCTATTTTGCTATGCCTCATGCCCGGAAGCAGCCATTAAGGGTTTCAGAGGACAGCGGGAAACTCACATTTTTATTTCAAAGTAGTCAAACCAATATTTCTTTTGAATGTGAAATTTCAGTGAGCCTTTTAAAGGTCAGTCAAATCACATTACTCCTCTGCTCACCAATTTCCAAGAGCTTCCCATATATTACTGACATTGGCCAAGTCTCTCTAGATTTTTATTCTGGTGTTAACCTCTCTGAGGCATTTCCTTCTCCTTTTCCTTTCCATCATCCCTTTCCAACCACAATGATTTTCCATTTCTTTCCTGAACACACTCATCTTTCCATACCAAGTCTTGGAAGCATCCTTGCCCTCTACCTGAACCTGAACTCCTATTCCCTAAAATAGCAGTATGGTTTGCTCCTTTACCTCCGTCAGGAGTTTGCCAAGAATTCATAGAAAACACATACATCCTTCACTATCCTTCCTCCCTTGCACCTCAAGTGCTTATCCATTCCCCTCTCTTTGTTGTTCCACATATTGGACTTACCACTATGTAAATACTATATATTTTATTAACTCAATGCTAGAAAATGTCTTTCTCTACTGGAACGTAAACTCCTCAGGGGCTTCGATATTCGTCTGTATTGTATTTGGTATACTTTAATTGTTTCGGTATACTAAATACCCAAGACAATTCTTGACACATAGTTGCTTCCCTTTTTCTTTCAGTGAATTAAGTCATTGGTGGCAGAAACAAGTTATGAAAAGTCTCAGAAATCCAGGCACATAGGTGATGAGGAGCACCAATTTAAGTAGTGCAGAAAAAGAAACCCTTCAAGATTAAGGTGGAAGCTCCCAGAGGACATGACAAGAAATTGTCTATCCTTGTGTGGCCTTGAACCAGGCAAACAAAAAAATACTTCCTTAGTGGGAAGACATTGGTTTTTAAAATTAAAATGACAGAACAACAATTCAAACATTTCTCTTCTATCAGAGAGGAATAACCTAGGAACAAGCAGGTGCCATTTTCATATAGTTAACATTTACTGATACTAAAGGTGTCGCTTATTTACACCTGTTATTCTTAATATATCCTGTCCATTATTATGTTTAATCCTCTCAAACCCAGTGTGATTTGTTTTCCCAGAGAATCAGAGATTAAGTAACTTAGTCAAGAGTATGGGCTAGGAGTGGATGTCTTCGGAATTCAAAACTATCTCTGGGAATTCAGATGCTATTTGCTGAAGTGGGTAA
Source organism: Gorilla gorilla gorilla (assembly GCF_029281585.2). Classification (NCBI taxonomy): domain Eukaryota; kingdom Metazoa; phylum Chordata; class Mammalia; order Primates; family Hominidae; genus Gorilla; species Gorilla gorilla. The sequence goes on from NC_073230.2 coordinate 22,774,063, forward strand.
GGAAGCTTCATATCCCATGAGCATCCTTACTTTGTTGGGTTTGGTAGAGGGTTGAGCTGCGGGTCGCTAAAGTTAACAGAGTAGTAGCACTGTGCTTTAGGTTAGAGGACTGAAAAATGAACAATATGCAGATGCTGTACTCAGGTAACTTATGGTCTAGTGGAAGGAAAAAATAACTAATTTATAGAAGTTTAGGGCATTGTTTTGGATAATTAAAATATATTATAGAATTATTTTCTTTTTTCTATCCCTATTGAAGTTAATATATAAAATGATTTCTTAAAAGTTTTTGAGATTACTATGTTTTAAGGATCACATTATTGCTATTGCAGTCACCAGGATAAGCTGAATAATTTCAAGGTGTTTAAAAAGTAATACATCCATCTGCCAACCTACTAGTAGTACTAAAATAATAAAATCCTAGACTCATAATTTAATTGTACACCCCTTCCTTGAAATCATTGATAAACATTAACTTTATGTATGGGGCAGGAATAAAAATAGAAGCAATTGTCTTGGTTTCAGAAATGGGCTTGTTCTTATACAAATTAAATTCTTAACTTTATTCTTCACTGAAGTCCTGCTTCTCTGCTAATTTCACTGTCAAAAATAGAACTGATGACTTAGTAACACAATCTATGTGAACAAAAGACAATATTTTGGCAGTCATGTATGTCATCATTTTTGGATCTGTGTTACTAGAAAGTTTGAGATTTTTGAGGTTAGGCACTCCTTTTACTTCAAATTCTGACCTTTGAGCGATTTGAGTATCTACAGAAGCCTTTCCTTCTGTTTGCGCTCACCAACTACACAAATTTTTCTGGGAGAAATACATTCTTACATACTTTATCTTCTTATAGAGACAATATACTTTAGTTGCTAATATCAGGGATTTTAAAGTCAAGCATTCCTGTATGCAGGTCTGGGCTTGCTAGTTATGTGACTTTGGACAATTTACTTAACATCTTTCTAAGCCTCTCCTTATTTTTTTTTAATCTGCCAAATGGAAGTGTAGAAATCCGCTGACAAAATGGTCTTAATGATCTATATTTTATGGCATTCAAATATTCTGTAAGCCCCTCCCACAGTGAATTGGGACTAGGTCTGTGTGACCTACAGAATATCATGGAAGTGATCTTGTGTGACATCTAAAGTTAGGTTATAAAAGGCATTACATTTTCCCCCTTGGCCTCTTGGATTGTTCTCTCTGGGGGAAGCTAAAAGCTATCCTTTGAGAACCTTTGGGCAATCAAGTAGAGAGATCTATATAGGAGTAAAGGAGGCCACTCCATTAATAGCCAGTATCTTTGTACTAGCCTTGTAATTGGATCCTTCTGTCCTACTCTAGCCTTTAAATGACTTCGTCCCCAGGCAAGAAAGAATGAAACTGCAAGAAGGATATGAAGAAAAGAACTGCTCAGCTAAGCCCTTTTTGAATTCCTCATCAATAGATGCTGTGAGAAATAAAAATGATTATTACGGCTTAAGCCACTAAGGTTTAGGATAATTTGTTACACAGCCATAATTTCTGGAACAGGGATAATGTATTTGGTTGAAATGTGAGAATAAAATGAAAAAATACATATAACGAGATTTAAAAATCTGTGTGTCTGTGTGTGTGTGCATGCATGAAAGCATGAAGCCAAGTGCTTAAAACTCAGGTAAAGGGGTAGAAGCCCTGTGTGAAAACAGGCTGTGTTCCTGTAAAGATTTTTGCAATCTGCAGCCAACACTATGTGTTCACTAAAATATATTCTCCTTTTTGGCTGAGATAGATTATATTTCCCAGGCTCCTTTTTAGTTAAGAATTGCCGACCGGGCGCAGTGGCTCATACCTGTAATCCCAACACTTTGGAAGACTGAGGCAGGTGGATCACATGAGGTCAGGAGTTTGAATCCAACCTGACCAATGTGGAGAAACCCCATCTCTACTAAAAACATAAAATTAGCCAGGTGTGGTGGCTCATGCCTATAATCACAGCTACTCAGGAGGCTGAGGCAAGAAAATTGCTTGAACCTGGGAGGGAGAGGTTGCAGTGAGCCAAGATCACACCATCGCACTCCAGCTTGGACAACAAGAGTAAAACTGTCTCAAAAAAAAAAAAAAAATTGCCATGTGACTAAGTCCTGACAATGGAATGGGAGCAGAGACGAAATATGCTGCCCCAAAACCTCCAGTGGGCAATCTTCTATTCACCTTCAATTCTTCTTTCAAAATGGAGACAAGTGAAATCATAAGATGAAAGGAGCCTAGGTACCTAACAGACCACATAAAAGGATACACACTAGACAGGAAGGCTAACATTGGTCTTTTTCTGAGCAAAAAATAACCTTCAATCGTGTTAAGCCAGTAATACTCTGGAGTTTATCTGCTACAGTAAGTATTGTGGTGTTGACTAATACATACCTGCACTTGACACTGAAACCTTTCTCCCTATCAGGACTCCCCTCCCTGTTGTTAGCAGTCTACTCTGTGCCTGGTTCTGGTACAGCATAGACACTAAATTGCAAGAAATTGAGTTCATCTAAACTGTTAAACGTAACATGGAGACTAAGGTCTGTCTCGTCTGGAAACTTCATGGAATGAAGCTAAAAGACATCATGTTTTCAGGCACTGGGTTCATGTACTTCACATCAACTTTTCTCTGTTCTAATGTACTCATTATATCCTCTAATATATCACCTAATGTTTCCCCATCACTTGCCCAATGTGGCTACAGCTTCTGACCCATCCTGACCTGACATCCTGATTTTCCCACTTAGTAGCTGTATGACCCTTGGCAAGTAAAAATATTATGTAAGATTTTCACTGTATATTCTAAGAATAATTAATATGAAATGAGATAAAGTAAATGAAGTGAGAGACCCACGAATGTACCTGGTACTTATCAGGTGCTTAATAAACAGTATTTATTGTTATTCAAAATAAAAATTATTTATCAAAATGGCTTATATTAATAAAATGAAAATATATTTCACCTTTTTAAATACATAATGATATTTAAAATCCTACATTTTCCTATCCTAATACTCTGACAGATATTACAAAATAATATCAACATATTGCATTATGGTATACATTTCATGATGCTTCCTGGGCATATGAAAGTTAAATGTATCAGTTCCTTTGTTGTGCTTCTCCCTGCCTTAATCTGAAATCTCTCTGGCAATAGAAACTCTTCATAAACTCTAGAAGGAAAAGCTTATAGTCCAAGCTTATAACCAGAAAATTGAACTCAACTCTATTTTACCATAATATCCTGCACTAATGTGATGATACAGCTGACAAAATTTAACAAGCTTGCCAGTATTTATTACAGAGCACCACTTTGTAGCTTGAAATGGATACTCATCCCAGCAGGTGTCAAGACTCAGCAACAATCCACTTTTAAAGTTAAATGCAAAATACACACTGAAATTCTACAGAGAAAACAACTT